>NW_026606115.1:16772500-19272500 GCF_029834395.1 Sorex fumeus
AACCAGGTCAAGTAAGAAAATGGGTCTATTATCCCCAAATATAGTTATAATAGGAAACCTCAAAATATTTCTTAAATACCTGGGAATCCTGGTACACCAGGGAGACCTGGATCTCCTTTCATTCCATTAAGACCTGGACGACCAGGATCACCCTGAATAAATAAAGTAATATTAGAAGAAAATTTGTGGTATATGGAGGTATGAGGGCATACATGGTTTCACACAGTGGTTTACAATACTGTCTGTACAGTGAAATGATCAGCCTCAATTTTCAACTATATCTTTTATTATATTATGGTACCATTTTAGTTTCACAGTTTTTTTTCAAATATGGGCTGGAGCGATAGCACAGTGGTAGGGCGTTCGCCTTACAAGCGGCCAACATGGCCGACCCGAGTTCGATTCCTCCGCCCCTTGCGGAGAGCCTGGCAAGCTACGGAGAGTATTCGATATGCCAAACACAGTAACAACAAAGTCTCCAATGGAGATGTTACTGGGCCCACTCGAGCAAATCGACGATGGACAAAATAACCTTATTAACATCATAGGTTTGTTGTGGTGATGATTAAATTAGTTATATTAAGTATCAAGAAACAAAGTGACATGTGATATGTACTTAATAAATTGTAGCTAAGTCGCCGCCCCTCTCAAACAGGTACCCGCCAGGCAGCTACTCCCTACCCCAACTCGGAACCCGGAAAGCCAGCCATCGCAGCCAGGACCCCAGCCTGGGGCATCTGCCTCCACTTCTGCAGGGAGCACCAGCCGAAATAATCGCCGCCCCTCCTCAACAGGTCTGTGGACTAGCATCAAGATTGGCAGGGGGCGTGGCCACCACTGTAGGGGAGTGGCCTCCTCAAAAGTGGGCATGGTCTCCTCAAAAGTAGGCATGGCCTTCTCCGGGGTGGGCCACCATTCACATGGCAAACAAAGAAAACAACAACAAAGAAAACTAGGCCAAAATCCCTTATGCACAGGGATGAGAAGATCCTCAACAAAATATTAGCAAATAGAATCAAACAACTCATCAGAAAGATCATACACCATGACCAAGTGGGATTCATCTCGGGGATGCAAGGATGGTTTAACATTCTGAAATTTGTCACTGTCACTGTCCTCCAGTTGTTCATCAATTTGCTTGAGCGGGCCCAGTAACGTCTCCATTGTGACAATTGTTACTGTGTTTGGCATATCAAATATGTCATGGGGGGCTTGCCAGGCTTTTCCGTGTGGGTGAGATACTCTTGGTAGCTTGCTGGGCTCTCTGAGAGGGGCAGAGGAATCGAACTCGGGTCAGCCATGTTGGCTGCATGCAAGGCAAACGCCCTACCCGCTGCACTATCACTCCAGCCCTAACATTCGGAAATCAATCAACATAATCCATCATATCAACAAAAGTAAAGATAAAATCCATATGATCATATCAACAGATGCAGAGAAAGCTTTTGACAAGATTCAGCACCCATTTATGATGAAAAATCTCAGCAAAATGGGGTTTGAAGGAACTTTCCTCAAGATAGCCAAAGCCATCTATGACAAACCCATGGCAAGTATTATCCTCAAAAGGGAAAAACTAAGGGCCTTTCCTCTAAGATCAGGGTCAAGACAAGAATGCCCACTGTCACCACTTCTGTTTAACATAGTACTAGAAGTACTTGCAATAGAGATTAGGCAAGAAAAAGACATTAAAGCCATCAGAAAGGAAAGGATGAAATCAAGCTCTCACCATTTGCAGATGATATGATACTGTATCTCAAGAATCCAAAATCCTCTACCAAGAAATTCCTAGAAACAATAGTCTTGTACAGTAAAATCACAGGCTATCAATTCAATGCCACAAAATCTATGGCCTTCCTATATGCAAATAATGAGAGAGAGGAAAGTGACATGAAAAAAATAATCCCGTTCACTATTGTGCCCAAGAAAATCAAATACCTTAGAATCAGCCTAACTAAAAAAGGTAAAGGAGGTCTACAATGAAAACTACAAACCACTACAACATGAAATAAAAGAGGATATGAGGAAATGGAAACATATCCCCTTCTCATGGATAGGAAGAATCAACATCGTCAAAATGGCAATACTTCCGAAAGCATTATACAGATTCAACGCAATCCCTATAAGGATACCCATGAAATTCTTCAAAGAAATAGATTAAGCACTCCTGAAATTCATATGGAACAACAAATGCCAAGGAATAGCTAAAGCAATTCTTGGGTAAAAGACTTGGGGAGGCATTACTCCCCCCTCCCCCAACCTCAAACTCTACTACGAAGCAGTAATAATTAAAACAGCATGGTACTGGAACAAAGCCAGGGCTGCCGACCAATGGAACAGGGTGGAATATCTGTACACACAACGCCAAATGTATGAACTTCTAATCTTTGATACAGGAGCAAGAAATGTGATGTGTATCAAGGAAAGACCCTTCAACAAATGGTGCTGGCATACTGTACAACGACATGTAAAAATGGGCTTAGACCTCGACCTAATATCATACACAAAAGTCAGATCAAAATGAATCAAAGATCTCAACATTAGGCCAAAATACATAAGATACATTGTAGACAAGGTCGGCAAAACCCTCCACGATGTTGAGGCTAATGGTATAATCAAAGATGACACTCCACTGACCAACCAAGTGGAAACAGAGATAAACAAATGGGGCCATCTTAAATTAAGAAGCTTCTGCACCTCAAAAGATACGGTAACCAGAATGCAAAAACAATCTACAGAATGGGAAAGGATATTTACCCAATACCCATCTGATAAAGGGTTGATATCAAGGATATACAAAGCACTTGTTGAACTCTACAAGAAGAAAACATCTAACCCCATCAAAAAATGGGGTGATCCTCCCAAAACCCTTTATTTGGTGCTCCCTCCCAGGATGGGAGAAGCATATTGAAAGTAGACTATAGACCAAACATGAGTGTCACTCAATGCTTCTTTTGCAAACCACAACACCCAAAAGGAGAGAGAGAACAAAAGGGAATGCCCTTCCACAGAGACAGGGTAGGATGGGGGGGATGGGGGGTGGGAGGGATACTGGGATTTGTGGTGGTGGGAAATGGGCACTGGTGGAGGGATGGGTATTTGATCATTGTATATTTGAAACCCAAGCACAAAAATTTGTAAGTCTACAACTGTACCTCATGGTGTCTCACTAATAAAAATTAAAAAATTTTAAAAAAACGGGGTGATGAAATGAACAGAAACTTTCCCAAAAAAGAAATCCGAATGGCTAAAAGGAACATGAGAAAATGCTCTACATCACCAATCATCAGGGAGATGCAGATCAAAACAACAATGAGTTATCATCTCACACCACAGAGTCTAGCCCACATTCAAAAGAACTAAAACAACCAGTGCTGGCGTGGATGTGGTGAGAAATGGACTCTCCTTCACTGCTGGTCGGAATGCCAACTGGTTCAGCCCTTTTGGAAAACAGTATGGACAATTCTCAAAAAATTAGAAATTGAGCTTCCATTTGACCCAGCAATACCACTCCTGGGAATATATCCCGGATAGGCAAAAAACGTACAGTTCAAATAACATCTGCACTTCTATTCATTGCTGCACTATTCCCAATAGCCAAAACCTGGAGAAAATCCGAGTGCCCGAGAACAGATGATTGGTTGAAGAAACTTTGGTACATCTACACAATGAAGTTTTATGCACCTGTTAGAAAAGATGAAGTCACGACATTTAACATACAAGTGGTACTACATGGAAAGTATCATGCTAAGTGAAATGAGTCAGAAAGAGAGGGAAAGACATAGAAAGATTGCATTAATCTGGGGAATATAAAGTAACAAAATGGGAGACTAACACCAAAGAATAGCGGAGATAAGTACTAAGAGGTTCACTCCATGGCTTGGAGGCAAGCTCCACATGCTTGGGGAGAAGGCAGCTCAGATAGAGAGGGGAGCACCAAGTAAAGGGTGTTGGGAGGATCCTCTCAGGATGAGAGATGCATGTTGAAAGTAGACTATAGACCAAACATGATTGGCACTCAATGCCTCTTTGGCAAACCACAGGACCCAAAAGAAGAGAGAGAATGTAAGGGAATGCCCTGCCACAGAGATGAGGTGGGATGGGGAGGGGTGGGCGTGGGAATGATTCTGGGAGCATTGGAGGTGCGGAGTGGGCACTGGTGGAGGGATGGGTATTAAATCATAGTATAACTGAAACCCAAGCACAAAAACTCGTAAGTCCAAAATACATAAATAAAATAAAAATTTGCATGTTTGGTGAAAAAAACAAACAAGAGAATTGCAATTATGAAAACTGAAATAATTATTAAAAGTTTTCCTCCAAACAGAAACTTCAAATTAAAAAATATAGTTGTCTGGGTTAAATGACTGAACCATCTGTGTAGGCTGCCAAAACTTAGAACATTCTTTCTGATTTAAGGGAAGAAGTTTTGAGGATCACTGAAGAAGAATATGATTTTCTGGGTCATTCAAACAAAGGTGAAAAGCTCATTAATATAGATGTGGAGATACGTTATTATTCTCTTTTTTTTAAAGGTGAAGATAAAACACAGAGTCTATTTGCATTCCTCATAAACAAGAAGCAGAAGTGTTCAGTGAAGATGAAATTTTAAACTTTATTTAATTTCAAAGTCTAAAGATATCTGCACTCACTATAATTACATCCTCATGGGTGGACTTAACGACATGAAATCCCTGACATTTATAAAGCGAGATGTATCTTTTATTTTTACTGAATTTTCTTTTAGGAAAATAAATGTTTCAAAAATGTAAGTATACACACCAAACACTTCAGGTGAAGTATCTTTTGAGGAATCCTTTATAAAATAGCAAAGTCCCTTTAGTTGGAATAGGATTGTATACTTACGTATTTTTTGACCAGTGAATCAGGTATAGAAATATGAACACTGAATGCTAATAAAAATAATACAACTTGAAATCTTTATCCTATGGCTAATAATCACAGCCCCCTCTTTCATCAAATAAGTACTCTCATCTCCTACCTGGAGTCCTGGTGGTCCTTGATCTCCTTTCAATCCAGGCAAACCAGGTTGCCCAGGTTGGCCTGGGTTTCCTTTCTCTCCCTTAATACCTCCATTTCCAGGGAGACCACGAGGACCTTCTGGCCCTGGTTGACCTTGATAACACCAGACAAATGATCACGTTTCAGTAAGTCATAAAGGTAGTAGCATAAAATTAATGCTTTTCAAATATCAGTCATCTAAATACAGTTATCCTATAGAAAAGAAAATTAGGACTACTTTAAACTATATAGACCTATACTCTAAAATAATTGGATTATGTGTTTGTTATTAACACAAGTTTGCAGACCATTTTAGTTTTCACTTATATTTCACTATTTAAGTTAATATGCTTACATGTAAAGGAAGAACTTGCAACATTAAAATAAAGATTGCATATATAATTCCTGTTTGATTTAATTGGACTGAATTATGCATTTGCTATTAAACAGGATTGCAGACCCTTTTAGTTTTCTCTTTGTTGGTATGTCAAATCCTGTAAGCTCCCATATAAAGGAAGAAGTAACAAGATTAAAATAAAGATTGTATCTGTAATTCGTTTAAGTTAAAATAAAACAAACACCACAAGCTGCTTTTCTCAAAGTGAGACATGACACAGGAGAGCTTGTTAAAACTGATTCCGGGATCCATCCTTAGGGTTTTGGATACTGTAAGCAGGAGAGGGACCGAAGAATTTGCATTCTAACAACTTTCTTGATGATAAATAAGTGTCTGAGGGTAATGCTCCCAGTTCTGTCCCAGTTATATAAGAATCATTGCTAGAAAGTATTCAGGTTCAAGCAATTTGTCTTATGCTAAAATAAAACTTCATTTTATATATAAGCAATTACTTGTAGTTTTTCTTAGTACGCAATTAAGATACTTATTTAATCAAGCTTACTATGTAAAATCATTTTAATGATGTATGTAATACACTGAGATACTTCCAAGCATAGAATTTATTGACTCAATACAATATTTTGAATTTCTTTGAAAATATTTCTTTTTTACTTTTAAAATATTTCTGAGGGATAGAGCGATACCACAGCAGGTTGGGCTTTTGCCTTGCACGTGGCAAACCCAGGTTTGATTCCCAGCATCCCACATGACCTCCAAGCACTGCCAGGAGTAATTCCTGAGTGCAAGAGCCAGGAATAACCCCTGTGCATCATTGGGTGTGACCCCAAAATAAAAATAAAAAATAAATAAAATAAAATAGTTCTGAGAAAAATAAAGAATTGTGCTTATATTTTAGAAATAAAATTATATTTCTTTGTATACTGCTTATTTTAAATGATAATACAGTAAAACTGACATTCTTTTGATGTGCAGTTCTATGTATTTTAATATAGGTGCATTTGTGAATCATGGTCAGGATGAAACAATCATTGTCACCCCATGCCTCTCTCATGCTATCCTTCAATAGGCACATCCTTTCCACATTTTAAAGTGGGGTTTTGTTAAGCTCTTTTCCTTATACAGTATTCAGACTCTTCTTTCAAAATGAAAATATCATGTTCATTAAGCAACTAAGAAATATTATCACTGGTTACCTCTTTTGTCACTAGGAGAGAATTACTTGATACTTTATTGTAGAATGAGAAGCAGTGACTGAGGTTGAGACTAATTTAGTTCATTGTTAAGAAAATAATTATGGATTTTTTCACTTTCTCTTCTCAGATCATCTTAGTATTCCCATTTATTGCAACAAAAAAGTGGAAAATACATTTTTGAAAGATATATATGCCTATGAATTTAGAATACTCAGCTCATGTTTACATATGGAAAAAGGTCATCTTCTGATCTGAGCTAAAATCCAGACTTTAGTTTCATTTCTAATACATTCAAGACCAAGAATCAATGGTTACATGGTAATAAGGCAGCAAGACTTAATAATTATGAACACTGGACTTTGGAATTAGAATGGTGAGTTAGAATCTCAGTTACATTAGCCATTAAGTGTTTGAACTTAGCATGTTTATTAATTTATCTAGTCTCAATTTCTTCTTTAAAATGGAAAGAAGGAAGATAGCTCAAAAGAGTTGAGCACATGCTTTGCTTGCACAAGTCCTCAATTTCAAACCCCAAAGATCCATGTGTCCCCTAAACACCAAAGAGTGCAACCCTTCTGGGTATCAACGGAGAGGTCCCTTAAAATTTCATCTAAAACACGAATGAATCAGAAATAATATAGGAACTATTTTATCAGATGCTTCAAAGACTAAATAACATGTCTTAATGACTTAACAGTCATTATGTGTCTGGCACATAGTAAGAAGGTTATGTAAGAATTAATGTGAAAAGTTTAAATTTTTATCATAGCATTATTATTTTGTATCATTATTTTACTCTTATTTTAATATCATTTCATTATAATTAAAATAAGGCTAAGACTTTTTTTAAATTACCATGGAGGTAGAAATGTTTTTTCTTGAATCTTTTATGTGAGATAAGAGAAACTATTTTAATGACCAGGAGAATAAACTTATATGCCTAAAATAAAGATAATGTTTCCTAGTTTGACTTAAAACTACTAAAATGGTGAACTTTCTGTTGCTTTTGAGAAACTTATGATGTGGTTTGAATACTGAATTAAGTTTAAACAAACTACACTAATCTGAGGATTTGATACTTTGTGTAATACACTCCGTGCATTATATATGTCATTAATACTGCAGCCAGTATCATCTAGAAATTTGCTTCCCATTGGCTAAGAAAGCATGCTACTCTTTGGGGTAGATCTTGGGACCAGAAACTGTGTCTACACAAGTTCTGCTTTTCTTTTTAAAAGATTTGAGTGTGGAATTTGCATTTACTTTTGCAACTTACATAGTTCCTTCCTATATTAGGTACCAGATCTATAAATCTCCGACTATGCCCATTTCCGTATTTATTTCCTTCTAAAAACAAACAAAAACATGCTCCTAACTGTAGAGGGATCCACTCTAGCAAGCTGCAGTGAATTGGGCGGTATGACTTTAAGATACACATGACATGGAGAACACATTTTAATGTCCATATTTAGTCTTTAACTATTTCTATGTGACTTTATGGTATGCTACTCTATCTGGCACAGAGTAAAGAGGAAACAGGTCAACAACAGCACAATGCTATATCTTTAAACAGTTTATATCCTATACCCTAGCATAGCAACCAGACAGAAACATTCAGAAATTTCCGTCAGGATCATAAACAGGGGGCCATGGAGACGGCTCAACGGACTGGAGTGCATGCTTTGCATGGATATGTCTGGGTTTGAACCCCTGACACTGCATGATCCTCTAAACATCAACATGAGAGACTCCTGAACTGCACACTCAGTATGGCCCCCAAACAAAAACAAACACAACCATGAAAAACGGCTTGGGTACTCTGTACTTACAGAAAAGGCAAGAACAAAAAATATCTGCTGAGAGTGCCAGGAATAGTCACTAAGCTCAGTTAGGTGTGATTCTAACCCCAAGCCTCCCAAATGCCCTACTGAATTCAAGTCTCCTACCTAGATAGCAAAATTGTTATTTCATCCATGATGTATTATTTGGACTGGAAATCACATAGTAAATCAGTTTAAAAGAGGAAAAACAGGGCTGGAGTGATAGCACAGCAGATAGGGCATTTGTTTTGCACGCGGCCGACCCAGGTTCGATTCCCAGCATCCCATATGGTCCCCTGAGCACCGCCAAGGATAATTC
Organism: Sorex fumeus; assembly: GCF_029834395.1. NCBI lineage: Eukaryota > Metazoa > Chordata > Mammalia > Eulipotyphla > Soricidae > Sorex > Sorex fumeus. Next base: position 16,781,210 of record NW_026606115.1, read on the forward strand.
CTGAGTGCAGAGCCAGGAGTGATCCCTGTGCATCACCGGGTGTGACCCAAAAAGCAAAAAAAAAAAAAAGAGGAAAAACAAAGCCGGAGAAATATTACAGGGGTTATGATTTATATATATGGCTGATTCTGCACCACCCATGTTCCTCCAAGTACCGAGGTGTAAACAGAGAGACAAGCATAAACCCTGAGCACAGCTAAATGTGGTGCCAAAACTAAAGATAATAATAAACTGTGAATTAGCTTCACATTTATAAATGAGATTAAGATTGAAAATAGGAGTATTTTATCAGCCTTCTCTTATCACATCTGAAAAGTAATCATACCATTATGAAATTTGAAAAACTTCAAATTATGGGTATTTATTTTGCAATTAAATGAAAATAATGGCAAATCAATAAGTTATTAATGCAGTTCCTGTTCTAGACTCCCTCAAATTTATATGACTTTTCTAAAGAAATAAAGGACATACAGATTTTATTTTTAACAGCACTTAAATAATTACTTTCTATGAAATCAGAGCAATCTTAGGAAACAAAATTTCAAGAAAATGAAATTAATATGTGAAGACTACAAATAGGCCATAGTGCTACTTCTGTATGGTTTCTGTTACCTGTACCAACCACATATATCATTTCATTCTAAACTAAGCCCACAGCCAACATGGCCGACCCAAGTTCGAGTTCTCTGCCCCTCTCGGAGAGCCCGGCAAGCTACCGAGAGTATTCGATATGCCAGACACAGTAACAACAAAAGTTTCCAATGGAGACGTTACTGGGCCTGCTCGAGCAAATCGACGATCAACGGGAGGGCCTTTACCTTTTTTACCTTTTAAACTAAGCCCAAAGTCTATTGCTATGTATATGTATTTTACATATGCTCATTCCTTGAAATTTTTATTAATTTTCCTAAATTTGAGTAAAGAAACTGATGTGTTGAGAAGAGATCCTAACTCTAACATTATTTTTAATTGATTATTTAAAAAATGAATCACTGTGTGATACAGCTACAAAGTTGTTCATGATTGGGGTTCAATCATACAATGTTCCAACACCCTCACCAGTGTATATTTCCCACCACCAATGTCCCCAGTTTCCTTTCTGCCAATGCTTGCCCCCCATCCCAGCCAGCTTCTATGGCAGGTACTTTTCTTCTCTCTCCTCTCTCTCTTTAAGTCTCTCCTTTTGCCTAACCCTAACATTCTACTTAAAGATGAAAATAAGAGTATTTCCACTTAAAAATGTGACATGTCTTTATGTCTGGGTTAATTACAGCCAAAATTGAAACTTCAATGTCATAATATTAATTCACACTTGATTATAAATGGCTCACATTACCTTCACCAAAATGTGAAATACCCTACTAGCTGTATATGAATATATCAGCATTCTTCAGTGAGCTATGAATCATAACAAAATGTGTATTATCTTAGCATACACATACAAAGAATTAAAAAAACAAAGAATCAACTAGTGAAGAGTTCTAACCTTGAACACCTGGGGAAGATCAGAGTTCACCAAAGCCCAAAGATCGATGTTAGCAGTATCAGACATCAAACAGTACAAAATAAGATTATGAGTTAGAAGTGGTTCACATTATAGCATAAATTAAATAATAAGATTTGCCAGCATTTCTTTATATTACAGAGTAAACCATATACACCAGAACCATATAGAAATTCAGAAATTCATATCTTTAAAAATGAAGCTTATTTTAGAAAATAAGCTGCTACTTTTCATATATCAAAAAAAGAAAACACTATGGAGACACATTAACAATATTACTGGAGCTTTCTAAAAGTTAACAACATCTCAGAGCTTTAAATTGGCAAGAGAGCATCATTTCACTGACAGCCTCCCATTTGTTTAACAAAGGAGAATTTTCTGAAAAAAATTTTGACCTCTATCATCCTTTAGCAAAAACATTAAGTGCAAATTTCTTGATTTGTTCATACAGTTCCAATGAGGCATAGTTAACTTTAAAATCCCTATTACACAAAAGAACAAAGATCATAGGAAATTAATTACAGAATTTAAAACACGAGTACACAATGACTATTACCAAGAGTTGGTCTGTTTTGAAAATTACTTATTTTTTTCCAAATTTTTAAAAAGATTTTCCCCAAAGTTTATTGAGAAACTTTATTGTGTGCACTTACTTGTAGCACATTACTCAGAGAGAAATGTCCAAAATACATTTGTTCACTACTGGACTTGAAAAGGGAATTGAATCTTCCAAAAGCTATCAGTGAAAATGAGTGCTTTAAGATATTTCTACACAAGAAACCACCAAAAGTGTTCTGTTTACTCTTATGGTTCAGTGTATACACACACATACACACACACGCACACATACATTTTTCAGTCTATTAACTAGTAAAAGAAGAACCATTGAATAAAAAAGGTAATTATACAAAATGCATCTCTTGGTTAATGTTAACTGACTATAAATACAATTTCCTTTTTCTTACAGTTTTGCAGGGACTGGAGCGATAGGACAGCAGTAAGGTGTTTGCCTTGCCGGCGGCTGACCTGGCCAACCCACGTTTGATTCCTCCACCCATCTCAGAGAACCCGGCAAGCTACCGAGAGTATCTTGCCCGCACGGCAAAGCCTAGCAAGCTCACTGTGACGTATTCAATATGCCAAATACAGTAACAACAAGTCTTATAATGGAGATGTTACTGGGCCCGCTTGAGCAAAATGGATGAACAATGGGAGGACAGTGCTACAGTGCTACAGCTTTGCTATAATTTCTAAATAATGAGACTGGCAGAAAGCAAACGTTTTGATAGAGCACTGGATCCTAAGAATAAGAAGACCTAGTTTTAATTTCTGGCTCTACTATTATACCTGGGCTGGAGTGATAGCACAGCGGTAGGGCGTTTGCCTTGCACGCAGCCAACATGGCCGACCCGAGTTCGACTCCTCCGCCCATCTCGGAGAGCCCGGCAAACTACCGAGAGTATCTCGCCCGCACGGCAGAGCCTGGCAAGCTCCCTGTGATGTATTCGATATGCCAGACACAGTAACAACAAAGTCTCCAATGGAGACGTTACTGGGCCTGCTCGAGCAAATCGTCGAACAACGGGAGGGCCTTTACCTTTACCTATTATACCTATGAGATTCCAAGCAATTCAATCTCTGATGTTTTCTCACTCAGAGTTTGATAGTCCCTTGCAAGATATTTTTTATTCATTTGGTTTTTAAAATATCTACCTGATATTTTATCTGACATGTGCAGGATGCAACGAAGACCACAAAGGTTTGCTAAATTCAAACTCTCCTCTAGGAGGAGTAGAAGTACATTATATGATGTAAAAGATGGCATATCATATTAATGTACAACATTAACATTACTGACGACTACTAAAATATTTAAAATGTTATGTACTTTGAAATGCAAAAGGTTAAAAAAATGGCTTATGTCTGTATAAATGGTTTTCAATTCAGTTATAGTAAATTTGCTAAGACAACACATCTAGCAGAGTATGGCCATACAATTAGTTAAATAAGTTAGAATTCTGACCAAATTCAGAATTTGAGAAGAGACATTTTTTAAACTTTTGGGCCACACGTGGTGGTATTCAAGGGTTACTCCTGACTCTATGTTCAGGGATCACTCCTGTAGGACTCAGGGCAACACGTGTAGTACCGAGGATTGAACCAGGGTCAGCTGTATTCAAGCCACGTGCCTTAACCCATGTACTATCTATGTGGCCCTGAGTAAAGACATTTTATGTGTTTGATATAATAAAAATAAAAGGGACTCCCAGAAAATGCATCATTAAGATATGTGAAATTTTGGTCTGAGTAAATAACAAGAAGTTTTTATGTCCTATCATAGCAAAATTTCTAAAAGGTAGCATTTTAATGAGTTATATGCCAAGTCGGTTTTGTACATGAGGCTCTGAAACCATTTTTTCTCAAATAACCTAACAGGGCTAAAGTGAAAAACAAAATAAAATATAAAACCTAAGGTCTCATATGTAAGTGGCAATAAATAAAGATAAGGTGATGAATGAATTGATATATTTTATATCCAGTTTTGACTTAACGTTTAGTCTTTAACTGTTGCATGAAAGAGAAATTGCGGTGACCAATACGTATGCAATTTAGAGAACATCTTGTAAAAATAAAATGGTGTTCAATCATTTTTAAAGTAATGTGGCTACTTTCCTTTTTTCTTCTTTGGATATGTTCTACTGCATCAGGAAAAAAGCAATGTACTTCTAGCTAAAAGTAATGTCTAGAAGTGATCAAGGCAGCAGGCAAATTTCTATGCTATTCAAACAAGGGAGGACTCAAAATTACTTCAAAGTATACCCTAGTCTCTTTTTCTTGGCGATAGTTAAGTAGCATGCACTTTTTGTAATTGTTTTAACGACACTCATTAGGAAAAATACAAGAAGTAGGGGTTGATAGGAACTTTTGAGGTTAACAGAAAACAAGAAATTGGAGATAGGTTTCAATTTGCTCATGGCTGATCCTCATCTCCTAAAATGTTAGAAGCAGCTTTTCTGTGTCAATTATTTATAACTAAAACAAGAATTTAGATTATGCAACTAGTGTTGTGTAAACATATATATTAACTTTTGGGACTGGAGCGATAGTACAGCAGGTAGGGCGTTTGCCTTGCACACGGCCTACCCGGGTTTGATTTCCAGCACCCATATGGTCCTCCGAGCCCCACCAGGAGTAATACCTGAGTGCATGAGCCAGGAGTAAGCCCTGTGCATCGCTGGGTATGACCCAAAACGAAAAAAAAATATATGCCAACTTTAGAAAAGAAACAAAATTGAGCACTGGGGAGTCTTAAGTGAGAAAATCACAGTATGACCTTGAGCAAGTGTCTTAAAATCTCATGACTCTTCCCTTGATTTAATTTCAGACAGGCCGCTTTGAGTTAAGCAAAAAAATCTTACAAAGTTAGAGTTCCATCTTCCTTCATATCCAATTAAGCTCCTCAGCTCCAATCCTTGATATCTAAGTCTCTTTAGCAAGAATACTTATAGGCCTTTGGCCCCTTTTGCAAGAATCTGCCTACCATTCATATCTACTTATAGTAATTTTATCATCTACTCACTCACTCTGCTACTTAGCTAGGAATCCTCTCTGCTACTTAGCTAGGAATCCTCACTTTTCCTTGTACACAGTTGAGCTCAATCTCTTTCTCTTGTTGCAATAGTTTCTTCTCAACTGCAATAGTCTTGAATAACATCTGTCGAGCCAATTTAACAAATGTCTGGTGGACATTATCTTATTGACAAATATAAAATATAAATATATACATTATAGTCCCTCCTACATCTATGGTTCTATGATATGAATGATATGATATTATTCTATAATAAGACTACTAGAATTTATGGTTCTGCAAAATAATGAAATCATGAGGGAATAAAAAATCAAATTAGATTGAAGTAGAAGCTTTTTAAGAGTCTGGCAAATTTAATTTAAATTCCCAAGAAAACATTTGTTCTGTCATTCACAATAATCAGAATTTCTGAATTACAATTTTCCCTTTTTTACTTCTCATAAAATTTTAAAATAGTGTTAAGGAGCGATAGCACAGCGGTAGGGCGTTCGCCTTACACGCGGCCAACATGGCCGACCCGAGTTCGATTCCTCCGCCCCTCTCGGAGAGCCCGGCAAGCTACCGAGAGTATTCGATATGCCAGACACAGTAACAACAAAGTCTCCAATGGAGACGTTACTGGGCCCGCTCGAGCAAATCGACGATCAACGGGAGGGCCTTTACCTTAATAATAAACACATTAATATATTCATGTTCCCCCCTTACTTTTTATAAAGCAAATATTTTCACTATAGAGCAATAATTTTCCACTGGGCAATTCTTCACAATTACCCTTTGGAGAGTTAATATGTATATGATTAAACTGAGATTGAGATGGTTCTAATATGAAAAGGTAGAACTTAGTTTTTCTTTTTTTACTCTGTGCTGCTTTAGTCCCATTTTCTAGCAGCAGAATTTGGAATTTAGTGATAACCCAAAATGTGAAGATGGGTTTGTTTAGGAGCTAGAGCAAGTCAATAAATGCATATTTTCAAGTCCTGAAACTATATTTTAGTTTTCAAAAAAGAATAATTTTAGAAAAAGAGTCAATAAATTTAGAAAAACAGTTTAGAAAAACAGTTCAATTTTAGAAAAACAGTTCGATTTTAGAAAAACCGTTCAAAAACAGTTCAAAAAAGAATAATTTTAGAAAAACAGTACAATAATTTTAGAAAAACAGTTCAATTTCATTTACATTAACAGGTACAAATAGATAAAAGAAACATGCTCTACTCTGAAAGTAATCTATACAATTCATTTTTGGGTACTATAAATTCTCAAATAAAATGATACAAATATATGAAATTTGAAGTGTTAAACTAATTTTCTGAACTAGGTAATCTGGGGTATCTCAAGAGATAGGAACAATGGGCTCTACAAGCTCCAAACAACTTTTGGGTGTAAGTGAACATTATAAGAACTGAATTAGAATATACATCCTTTTAAGTTGACAAACACTTGAAAACATAAGGTACATGTATATATAAATACACATATATACATAATACTAATATATATCTAAATATATGCACACACAAACATATATAGAAAGGTAAATATACTTTCAAACTTCATGCAGTTACTACTTAGAAGTCAAGGAGCTAACCTGTAGGACCTAGAAAGGGTTCAAAGTTCACCAAGGCCCAATGTCATTCATTTACAAAAAAGAAAAATATCAAAATTGTTAGAAATATCAAGACAAAAGCATTATACTAAATTATTTCATGTTAAAATTTAAAATCAAAAATACTCTAAAAGTTCATATTCATGCATCAGTGTATACACCAAATTATCATCACTATGCATCAATATAAAATAAACAGAATATATGGGACAGACTAACGGTCAAAAATCATTTTTCTAATAATCATAACCATGATAATTAGAAATCAGAATAGGAACAATCAATTTTTTCCTTTGCTTTAAGGCTGTACCAATGGTACTCAAGGTTTACTCCTTGTTCTGTGCTCAGGGATGATTTGGGCTATGGGTGCTGTTGATCGAACTTGGGTTAGGGTCATAAAGGTAAAAGTACCTACCAACTGTAGTATCATTTCAACCCCAAGAAAAATAAATTCTATGGGCAATTAATTTTTAAAATCCATTTTAATTGGTGATTTATGAAGATATGAGAAACCACAAACATTCATAAGATGTGTGTTCTTCTAAAGTAGTTTTGAAAGAAAATGTCACATGCTGGTATATTTCAAAGTAATGTTGAAGAGTTAATTCCATTACTAGTAAGAATAATAATAGGGTCAAATATGTATCATAGTAATAAAAAACTTGTTTTGCATATATGAGGCCCTAAGTTTGATCCCTTGAACCACGAAAAATGAATAACCATACTACTGATTAAAATATGAAAGAGATAATAATTTGGCTTAATTGAACTATTGCATGCCTAATCAAGCAAAATATTTGTGCTATTTTTATACACTACTGCATGCAAGAAGATTAACATAGCTGAAGAAATTTTCACTGGTTGTCTTCAAAAGTAAGCCAAGGTAAAAATTTAATAATTTTTATAAACAATCAGATAAAATAAATTTGGGTTTGAAAAAATGATTCTCTGAATATAGAATATGATACTATTGATTCACATTTTAGGGCTGGAGCGATAGAACGGCAGGTAGGGCATTTGCCTTGCACGCAGTCAACATGGCCGACGTGAGTTCGATTCCTCCACCCCTCTCGGAGAGCCTGGCAAGCAACTGAGAGTATCTCGCCCGTGTGGCAAAGCCTGGCAAGCTACCCGTGGCGTATTCAATATACCAAACACAGTAACAACGAGTCTCACAATAGAGATGTTACTGGGCCCGCTCGAGCAAATCGATGAACAACGGGAGGACAGTGACAGTGACAGTGATTCACATTTTAGATATCTTATTAAAATTATCACATCACTTAGGACTTTATTGCAATTTTAATAGAAATTTTCATTTTTAACACATTTAGAAACTGAATCAGACTCTTAATAGATAAAATAATGTTGAAAACTTTTAACTTTATCTCTTTTTAAATCAATGATGGCAAACTTTTCCATTATTAGAAATATAAAAATCAAATATGAAATATAAAAATGTTGTTAATCACCAGTGATTGGACTCAGAAACATTAATCTTGGCTAAAACATGAGTATCTCTAAACTTAGTAAAACGAAATGAGAGCACGGACACAAAATAAAAAGTGAACGTGGAAGTAAAATTCAAACTTCTAGAGTAGTAAATACAAGACAACTGAGATATATACATGAAGCTGGTATGAAAAGGTCACTAATCAATTTAATCATGCTGTGATGTTGAAGACACATTTGACTGTCTACTTGCTAGTGAAAAATTTTTATTGTGTTTAGTAATATTTCCTGATCATGTGACAGAACCACAACAACACTTTTGGTATGAACCACAAGTGTCTACTGGGTGATCACTAATAAGATTTCTGTGAGGACATGCTGAGAATCTCACACTTAAAATTCAAATGCATTTTGCTGCCAGGTTATCAGTATAGCCAGCTTTACATTTTATAAAAAGACTAACAAATTCACTCTTTATATATTGGCCTGTTTGGTTCAACTTTAAGTAAATGATGAAAGGTATTACTGAAAAGAATTATTAGATGCTATGGAAATCGATGGAGTTAGGTACTGATCAAACAATTTATTTAGCTTGCTCTTAGATTACATTCTAAGTCTAATGACTGGATAACCTGCCAGAAAAATAGAAAAGACCAATAAGTAGACTACATACATACCTGGTCTCCCAGGATGACCTTGGGGACCTGGACTGCCTTTTGGGCCTTCCAGAGCTGGGCCTGGAGAACCAGGAGGGCCTGGGGGACCCTGTACACCAGGGAAACCATGAAAGCCTGGTTCACCCTTTGGGCCTGGAAGGCCAGGATTTCCTGGTATTCCAGGTAATCCTCCATCACCCTTTTGACCTATGGAAGCAAAATGACATTAGAAAACTTTTTAAATTACATGAATATTTTGCTTATAAGACTCAAAGTATTCAGTCATCAATTTTTGAGGCTTTAAGAAGTATTTATTGAATGGACAGGTGCTTAATTATTTTATAATTTAACATTCGATATATTTAATATGTTTTATTAAGTTAATAGAGAAATATATGGGATTAATTCAATTTATTGATTTAATAAAGAAATTAACACATTTGTCAAGCATTTCTCAATCAAATCAAAAAAACTTTCCTTCACACAAAGAAACCTGTTAACATTTTCTTTCCATGTTTTTCATTGCATCTCTATATAATCCTTAGTAGTTTATATAAATATAATAATTTCTATTTCTTAAAAGTTTTGAAGAAATGTTTTACATAATGTTTACATGTTTCTCAGCTTTCTAAATAAAAAAATAATGAGTTATATTGATTTGACTGTTATAATGCAAAGGTAAATACCTAGTTTCCTTTTTTAAATTTTATTTATATAATGAAATACATTAATTTTCATTTAAATAATTTTTTAAAAAATTAAATTTTTTTTATTGAATCACCATGAGATAGAGCATTACAAATTTGTTTATGATTGTGTTTCAGTCATACAATGTTCCAACACTCATCCCTTCACCAGTGTAATTTTCCAGCACCAATGTCCCCAGTTTCCTTCCACCCCTTCAAGCCACCCTCCAGCCCAGTCTGCCTCTATGGCAGTCTCCTTTCTTATCTTTCGCTCTTTCTCTTTCTATCTCTCATTTTAGGTATTATGGATTCTGATACAAATGCTAAAAGGTTATCATGTATACCTTTACCTGCTTTCAACACTCAGTTCTTGTCTAGAGTGATCATTTCCAGAAGAAATTCGAATGGCCAAAAGGCACATGAAAAAATGCTCTACATCACTAATCATCAGGGAGATGCAAATCAAAACAACAATGAGATATCATCTTACGCCACAGAGACTGGCATACATACAAATGAACAAGAACAACCAGTGCTGGCTTAGGTTCAGGAAGAAAGGAAAGCCCATTCATTGCTGCTGGGTATGCAGACTGGTCCAGTCTTTTTGGAAAACAATATGGACATTCCTCAAGAAACTAGAAATTGAGCACCTATTTGACCCAGCAATACCAGTTCCGGGAAGATACCCTGGGAGTCCAAAAACACACAGCAGAATCACCATCTGCACTTCTATGTTCACTGCAGCATCATTTACAATAGCCAGAATCTAGAAACAATCTGAGTGGCCTAGAATGTATGGATAAAGAAACTATGGTACATCTACACAATGGAATACTACACAGCTGTTAGGAAGAATGAGGTCATGAAATTTGTCTATAAATGGATAGAATTGGAGAGTATCATGCTTAGTGAAGGGAGTCAGAAGGGAAGGGAGAGATATAGAATGAATGTATTTATTTGTGGGATATTAAAAAACAGTATGAAACAAATATCTAAGGCCAGGACAAACAGGGCACAAGGACTAGTCAATGGTTGGTCAGTGGTGTGGGGGATGAGGGTAGTGAAGATAGAGGAGGATCATTATGACAATATTAGTCATTCATTATTATTTGAACAAGAAAATTTATTCAGATCATTTATATCTCTAACCACATCTCCAAAACACCCAAGCCCCATTTTCTTATTACATATATTTATGTTATCAGGTTAACTATAAAAATATTTATAGAAATGTAGAAACAATAATTACTTGCATCTTGAAAGATTCTAGGCATTAAGGATACAGGTCAAAGATCACGACAGAAAGATGTAGGGGGTTAAATAAGAACAATATGAAGTATAAACAAGAATAAGCTAAAGAAGTAGGGAATACAAATTTTGATACTCATTTAACAGAAGATAAAGATCTTCAATGGTTACTGTATATTCCTGAAGACCAATTTATATAGGACTCAGAATCATAATCTACTTTTCAATATTTTCTATATTGCCAATACTCTTGAAAAAAACATAATAGTGGAACATTAATTTGTGTTTGTGTTGGTATTATATAATATTGAAACCCCCAGACTTGTGTATGGTTTGAAAAGCGCCCATAAAATATCCAAAGGAAATGTCAAAACATAAATACAGAGATGTGTGAATGCACCCAGGCACTCAATTAAGTATTTAGTGCTTACAGAAAGTATAAGAATAAATGAGAAAAATGAGAAAAGATAGATACACATATTGACCAAAATGCAAGATACAAGTCTCTCTCTCTATATGTATACATAAAATCATTTTTCAAGAAATATGATTATTACATATTTGTAGAGCAGGTTCTTTTATTAAATTTTTGTTGTCCCCATAGGGAGAGAAGTGTTTTTTAAAAATTTTTATTAGTGAAAAACCATGAGGTACAGTTGTAGACTTACAAATTTTTGTGCTTGGGTTTCAGTTATACAATGATCAAGTACCCATCCCTCCACCAGTGCCCATTTTCCACCACCACGGGTCCCAGTATCCCTCCCACCCCCCCCATCGCCCCATTCTACCCTGCCTCTGTGGCAGGGCATTCCCTTTTATTCTCTCTCTCCTTTTGGGTGTTGTGGTTTGCAAAAGAGGCATTGAGTGGCAATCATGTTTGATCTTTTGGTCTATAGTCTACTTTCAGCATTCTTCTCCCATCCTGGGAGGATCTAATCTAAACCTTTTTGTGAAATCTAACACGTCACATATTTTTGCTTTCTATACTTATCATTTCAATGCCATTTATAAAGCCAATGAATAGACAGCTGTGTATAGATTTCTTTAAGGATGCATTCGTATTAATGTAAATAATAAAAACTGCTAAATAATGAATGCTTTAAGATATAACTCTAGGTTACAGCTGTCTTAGATTGTATTGCAACAAATGACAGATGCTGAGAATAAGTATACTAGAGAATATTCCCATTTAATGGGTTAAACTAACAAATTCTATAAAAGTTTACCAGAGAGTCCTGGAAGTCCAGGGGGTCCTGGGATTCCAAAGCCTGGTTGACCTGTCAGAACATTAACCAAGATGCTCAAATAAATAATAATTTAAATGAAAGAAAATAATTTGAAAAGGTTAAGTGTTAGAAGGTATGTTATGAACATGCAAAATTTTCAACATATAATAGAAATATAAATGAAAGAACTATATAAATGTATATTTATGTGGTAATACACCTCATATAATTAGAAGAGTATGTACATTATTTTTTAAGGTAGGCATACAATATTCTTCATTGACATAATTGGCCATTGATATAACCAGATAATTTATAAGCTTTAAGATAAAAAATTAGGCAATTTTCAATCAGTTTTATTGGGGTTATTATTGTATACAATAGTGTTAATAATGTTTTTTACTTATGATACTTCAGTTTCATATACAATATCAGAGAACCCACATTCTTCTACCACTGTCCTTTCTCTGTTCCCTCTCTTGGCAGACTCTGTTCCCTGTTCTGTTGGTAATAACCCAAGATTTTATTACATTGGTGGGCTGGAGGAGTAGTACAGCAGGTAGGGCATTTGCCTTGCACGCAGGTGACCCAGGTTTGATTCCTCCGTCCCTCTCAGAGAGTCCAGCAAGCTAATGAGAGTATCTTGCCCACATGGCAAAGCCTGGCAAGCTACCTGTGACGTATTCGATATGCCAAAAACAGTAACAAGTCTCACAATTTATTGTGAGACATTACTGGTGCCCACTCGAGCAAATCGATGAACAACGGGAGGACAGTCCTACAGTGCTACAGTGATTCCATTGGTAATTGTCTAGTCTATTAAGTTTGCTAACTTTGTGATATTAAAAAATGGATAAGAAATGACAAGGAATTTTTCCATAAAAGAAAGACATTTTGATGTATTGTACACATGAGGTAATATTGGAAAAATTAATTAAGAAGGGAAATGTGCATAGGTAAGAAACATGATATAATTTCATTGTGGGTAAACAAGAGAAAATATTTTTAAATATAAAGGAAGAAATTAGAAACAAAAAATGCAGTACCTGGTTCACCTTTCTGTCCAGCTGGCCCAGGAATACCATCTTGACCTGGTTGGCCTTTTTCACCTATAGGCCCTGGTTGCCCAGGATGACCTCTGCCACCTAAAGAACACAGTAAAGCAGGCTATATCTATCTTCCAAATTCTCCCTTCTTTCCAGATTCCCAGTTATTTTCAAACTATCTTATAATATTTTTATTTACAAGATACACAGTGCTTCTGAGACATAGCTTAAAATCATGAAATCTGGAGAAAAAAGCAGAAAAGAACAAAAAGATGATGTGAACAAAGTACAATCTAATCAATCACTCAAATCCAAAACTTTTCAAGTTTCTCATTTTAATCTAACTGTAGAGTATCCAATAGAGTAAGATAGGGATATGGGTCGGATGAAGAACAGGTCTCCTAATGAAGGCAAGAAAATGACTTACTTTAGAACTCAGAAAAATGTGTTCACATTGTTATTTAAAAAAACAGAGCTATCAACTCTGCATAATACTCAAAATGATTTATTTTGTCAAAAAATGAGTAGCGTGCTCGCTTTGGCAGCACATATACTAAAATTGGGAATGATACAGAGAAGATTAGCATGGCCCCTGTGCAAAGATGACATGCAAATTCATGAAGCGTTCCATATTTTTAAAAAAATGAGTAGCCCCCAAAGATATAATAAGTTCAAATAACTTTTCCTTTATTACAAGTTGTCCACTTAGCACCAAAAAGAACCAGTGAATGATAATCATGTTTCTTTGTCTTGAAATGTTTGTAGCTCGTAGAAATGATGACTTTATCAAAATGAATATGAGTATTAATTTTACCGAACAGAAAACCCTCTTATTTTGTTCTTACCTACAGGACCAGGTTCTCCAGGAAGGCCAGGATTCCCAGGAGGACCATTAATACCCTTTGGTCCAGGAAGGCCTGGGGTTCCTAGAGGTTAATAAAAATTTAATTTAATAATGAAAGAAAAACAGATCTGCTTGATAGCCAAAGCTAAAATTGACAGTTTGTATATTATTAGCATAGAAACAGTGAATGAAAGAAATTATTTAGGTATAAATGGGGCAGCTAAGTCAAAAAGTAGGTGTATATCATATTGTTTAACATTTTATTTTATGCACCATGATTTACAACACTGGTAGTGTTTTATGCATAACACTGCAGAGCCATATCCTCCACCAAATTGTCCACTTCCTTCTACCACTGTCTCAGAGTTCCCTACGCCCCCATTTCCCCACTCTGTTCTACTTTCCCTGTACCCCCTGCCATGGTGATCCATACTACTAAAGACCAGTTCTCAATTTACATTGCATTGGGGAATTTCATACTTCCTTACTATGTTTCTTTAAATACCACATGATGAATATTATATGTCCCTCTCCTTCTGATTAACTTCACTTAATATGATACTATTCAGATCCAACCACATAACAGCAGATTGTATGATTGTATCTTTTCTTATAGTCAACTAATATTCCTATATATATATCATAGTTTATCTAATCGTTTGTTCTCAGACACTTGTTGTTCCCAGATTTAGGCTATTGTGAATAGTACTGCAATAAACATATGAGTGCAAATAAATTTTCTGAATAGTTTTTGAGCCCTTAAAGTAGATTCAAAGGAGCAGAATTTCTGAGTCATATATAAGCTATGAATTCTAGGTTTTTTTGACAAGTGCTCCAAACAGGTTGTACCATTCAATATTCCCACCATCAGTAAATGAGGGTCTTTTCCTTCCTCCACACCCATGACTATACTAGTTGTTTTGATTATTTTGTGATATGTGCCAGTTTCACTGGTGTTAGATTATATCTTGCTCTTCTGAATTGCATTTTCCTGATGATATGTGATGTAGAGCAATTTTTTCATAAACCATTTAGCCATCTGTATGGCCATCTGTATGTCTTCTTTGAGGAAGTTTTTATTCATTTCATAACCCCATTGTGTTGGTGTTGACTTTTTTCCTAGTAATGTTCTACAGTTTTACTTTATAAACATGGATTATTAACCCTTTGATATATCAGCAGGGGGCAAATATTTTCTCTTAGTCTGTAGGGTATCTTTTTGTTCTGATCATTATTTATTTGAAATATAGAAGCTTCTTAATTTAAAGTACCATTTGTTTATTGTTACTTTGGTTTATCTTTGCTTCAGTGGCATTGGAACAAATGTCATGAAGTATTCTTCCTATGTTTTCTTCAATACAAGTTATGGATTCAGGTCATCTGTCGAGGATATTTTTTGCAGGCAAGAGAGGGTTTGGGACACACCCATCATTACTCCAGGAATACTCCGAGCTCTGCATTCCTGGCAGTACTCAGGGGAACATATGGAATTCCAGAGTTTTAACTCAGGTTAGCTACATGCAGGTAAACACCCTACTGGCTACACTATATCTCCAGCCCCTGATATGTAGAGTTTTAGTCCATTTTGATTTGACGTCTGTTCATGGTGTTAGAAAGGGGTCTGAATTCATTTGTTCGGTTGTGACTGACCGGTTTTCCTGGCATCATTTGTTGAAGAAGCTTTCTTTGCTCTCCTTTATACTTTACCTCCTTAGTTGAAGACCAGCTGTCTATATATCTAAGGATCTATGTCTGGACTTTCAATTCACATGTCTGAGAGTCTGCCTTTATTCTAGTACTAAACTATTTTTATTACTATCATTATATAGCACAGTTTGAAGTTGGGGCAATTTCCTCCCATATTTGTTTTGCTTTGGCTGGGTGGTGGTGGGGGGAGCAAGAGTGATATTATTTAATATAAATTAAAAGGGGCTAGAGCAATAGCACAGCTGGTAGGGCGTTTGCCTTGCACGTGACTGACCTGAGTTCGATTCCCAGCATCCCATATGGTTCCCCAAGCACCCCCAGGAGTAATTCCTGAGTGCATGAGCCAGGAGTAACCCCTTTGGAATGCCGGTGTGACCAAAAAAGCAAAAAAAAGTCATATGTATTTTTATAGGGACTGCACTACATATGATAATGATTTGGGAGAGAATGTCATTTGGATGATATTAATATTATTACATGAACAGGGAATGTTTATATTTTCTTGTGTCATATATTTTTGTGATTTAAAGTTTTCTTTGTATAAGTCTTTCTTTTATAAAATTGATTCACAGGTACCTGATTTTCTGAGGCATAACTGTTAATGGGACTTTTAAAAGTTTGTCTCTCTTCAATTTTAATGTTTGCTGTATTTTTAAAAATACCTGACAAATCATTTTTACTCACTCTCTTCAGTTTTAATGTTTGCTGTCTTTTTAAAAATACCTGATAAATCATTTTTACTCACAGAATCATAAATTATTTTTGCTCAAAAATTTGCTACATATTCTCATACTATATATATTGATATAAAACTATTTTAATTGTAGCTATTTGGGCATACATGTAGTGCTATGACTTTAATTTTAACTTAAATGTGATTATTAGCCATTCATATATCTTATTTTAGGAAAGGCATGTTCAAAATTTTCCCTATTAAAATATTATTTTCTAAAATATTATATTATGCTATTATTGATTTGTACAAGCACTTCATATATGCATATATACTAGATATAATTTATAATTCATCAAATATGTAATGTTTGTTCTTGGGTCACAACCAGTGATATTCAGCTTTATACCTCGCCTGGCTCTTCATTCAGAAATCACTACTGTTAGTACTTGTGGGACCATATGAGATGCTACGATTCGAACCCTGGTCAGCTGTGTGCAGGGCAAGCATCCTAGAAGCTATATCTCACTGGGCCCTTGTTAGATATATATTTTACAAATAATTTCTTCTGGCCTGAGGCTTCACCATTTATTTTCTTTAAAATTACTGTCTTTGGCTGGAGAGATAGCACAGCAGCAGGTGTGTTTTGCATGAAGCCCACCTGGGTTTAATTTGGGCACCACATATGGTACACTGAGTACCACCAGGAGTGACCCCTGACCACAGAGTAAGGAGTAATCTCTGAGCTCAGCTGAGTGTGACCCAAAAGCCAAAATTAAATAAAATAAAATAAATTGTTGACTGATGAACAGGAGAACAAAACAAGAAATGCAGACCAACCATCTCTGTAGAAAAAAATTACCCTACCACAAACCATGAATTATTATTTAATATAGATTAAAATATATGTATGAAAGAATAAATGTTAAAATTATGTGAAACTGGAAGAATATTCCATAATTTCTGTAGGCAAATATTTTTTGAAGAGGGCACAAAACATCAAAGAAGATTGTTAAACTGAACTTTACTAAAATTACCAACTTTTGTTCATCATATAACAGCATCACGAAAGTGAAAGACAAATATGATATCAGAATAACATTTCCAATATATGTATCTGACAAAAGACTATGCCTTATATAATCACTCTGAATCACTAAGAAAAAAGGCAAATAGCCCAATAAAATATGAGCATAACAAACTGAGCATGTACTTCAAAGGGATGCTATACAAATTCACCGTAAGTATATGAAAACATCTTTAATATTATTACTCCCTTGGAAATGTAATAGCTCAATGAGAACCCCTATATGACTGCCAGAGTACCTAAAATTTAGACAATTACTGGACTACAAAATCTACCTAAAGACTAAATCACAAAAATGTATGTGAAACACCAAGGATAAGCGTTAGAAAGAGAGTTTTAAGGAGTATTCCAGAGAAAATTCCCTACTTTCGCAAGGGAAAAGGCCTAACATTTCTCTGCAGAGAACAAAATTGTAATATTGAGGAGGGAGCTGAGGTCCCATTGAGGTCCATGAGCAGCCTGGAAGGACCTTGGCCCCAACTGCATTACAGGAAACTAGCTCAGTATAAGGTGGTTTTCAGCATCTTAGGATAATTATGCCTGAAAGTCCCAGGAACAAGTGGTAGACAGTTCCTGGGAAAAGAGTAGCTATTAAGGAGCACATTACCAAGGAGGGCCCCAGCTTGGAGCCTAGACTGCACCTTAGAGGGCCTTACTACGAGCCTTAAAACCATGAGCAGCCAAGCAGAGCTGTAGGCACTGTGGGGTGGGGGAGAGAGAGACAGAGACAGAGAGAGGCACACACAGAGAGATTCTTACCAAGACAAAAAACCCATAACACTTGGAAGAATGAAGTAAAGAAGATTTAACCTGCAGTGTTGGATGAAGAAAAATGCCTGGGAAGAACCCTATTCTCAGCAGAGATTTCTAAACTCTCTGATGTAGGTTTCAAAACAACGATCCTAATGTTGTTTCCTAAGACAAGGAAATGAAAGGAAATTTTAAAATTTAAAGAGGACAGACAAAGTTTGGGGGGAAAACTCAAAACAGAAATCAGTGAGCTAACAAATATAGCAGTTGTATTAAAATGCAATAGATGGACTTAAGAGAAGAGTGGCAGAGGTTGAATAATCAGTGAACCAGAGTATAAGACTGAGGAAATTACCAGGGAACAAACAAAGAACATTGTTTTTGTTTGGGGGCCACACACAGCTATGATAAGGGATTATTCCTGGCTCTGTGATCAGGGATTACTCCCGATAAGCTCAGGAACCACAAGGGAATTCAGGGATTGAACCCAAGTTAGCCATATGCAAGATAAGAGTCCTACTCACTGTATTATCTCTCTGATGAGAAACCAAGACATTTTTTGAATAGCATTATAAGGAATAAAATTTACAAGTTGGGTTCCAAAAGGAGAGAAGAAAGGGACAAGAAATGTTAAGTAATTAACAGCCATAATTATCCTGAATATAAGTTAAAAAGATCCAGGAATCTGATCAGGAAGGTCAATATGTTCAAAGCAAAACAAACATAAAGATGCACACACCAAGTCACACTGTAATTAAAATGGCAAAAGGCAAAGAAAGAAAACCCTAAAAGTAGCAAGGAAAAAGCAAATACAGGAGACCAGATAGATAATACAGAGAGTAAGGTGAAGGCTAACTCCAGGTTGATATTCCAGTACCATGTTTGAGTGTCCAAGCACTGCTATGGGCTTTATATAAGCTTAATCCTGAACTGAAACAATCTAGTTAAGGCTCTGTACTTATTATCATGCTAAGTTCCTTTTGTAATATCATGTGGTGTTATTTGAATGAGTTGTATGCCTGATCTACCACCAGCCACCTACTCTGTGTGGCTAAGTACGACATTGTAAGAGAATAAGCAGCAGGCTAGGCCTTGACAATGTATATTATTAACTATAAAACTATAAAACTGGAGCCAGAAATATAGTATAGCAGATGATGCTTGTTTTGCACACAGAAAACAGGGATTAGATTCGCAACCATATACGGTTCACCCAGGACCACCAGGAGTGATCCCTGAGCATGAACCATGAGTAACTCTGAACACAGCCAGGTATAAACCAAAAAATAAAAAAAATAGAAAGGATTATTAATTGATTTGTGGCTAGCAGTCAAAGATTGAAAAATGCCATGTCAATCCAGGCACTCTATCCATAGGATATTGTCTCATTGGTTGGTAGTATCAATTTTTATTTTTAACAAATAATTTAAGCAAAATGTTAAGCATCTAGTTCAAGATTTAGTTACAAGTGCTATCTAGTTGAGAAATAGAATAAAAACCTGTCAAACAAAACCCTCTATGATAAGGAAGAGGAGAAGGAAGCATTTTTAAAAAGAGTATTACCAGGGAATCCAGGAAGGCCTGGTTGCCCCTTTGCTCCAGGTTCTCCTTTTGCTCCAGGCAAACCAGTAACTCCTGCAGAACCTTTCATACCAGGGTTACCTGGATATCCAGGCAGACCAGGTTCACCCTGAAAACACACACACAAAATAAATTCCTACGTGACTTAGATTGCATAATTGCATAAAATTATTTATATTTTTTTGGGGGGAGACACAACGGCAGTACTCAGGGTTTACACCTGGCAGGACTGGGGGACTATATAGGGTGTCTGGTAATGAACCGAGGTTGCTTTCTGAAAGACAAGCACCTTGTCTGCTGTAATCTCAAGCAACTCTAGAGTATTTACAGATATTAAGCTATATGGTAAGCATGTTATTAAAGTAGTTAACATAAATCCTTTCATTCAATCATTTTAACAACTTTTGAGTTGATTTATAAGTTCATATATAAATAATAAAATTTAATCTTAAAGAATTCAAGTGATGAAAGTTTCTGGTAAGAAGCAACAAGGTTTTCAGAATCCAGAACTCAAGTTATTTCCATGATAAGTACATGCATAATTCTTATCAATTCTTAACACTCCTATGATAAAGACAGTATTTTATCCCTATATCACACTAACATAGATAGTAAATGGATGAATCTGCATTTGGATCCAGACAGTCTGGTCTAGAGAGTGAATATCAACAAAGTGTCTTAAAATACAATTCATTGTTTTCTATAAGCATGTGAATCAATAAAATTCTCCTCCAAGAACTAAATTTCATCTTAATATAAAGAATTTATCAATTATTCATTGGAAACATCAAATTCTATTTCCTACCCAATTAGATAGTCATTTTGTCCTGTTTTTTTTATTAGTGAAACACCATGAGGTACAGTTGTAGAATTACAAATTTTTGTGCTTGGGTTTCAATTATACAATGATCAAATGCCCATACCTCCACCAGTGCCAATTTTCCACCACCACGGGTCCCGTTTGTGATGACTTCATAATGTATGTCTTATCTTCTTGAAGTTATGACTATGCTGAAGTTTCTGTGGTCAGTTAACACTAAAACTAACTATACTGAAGTTTTGGAGGTCAGAGTTAATTCACATGTAACCATTTTTCCTTAATGAATATTTGCATCATGGTTTCTTCAAACAGAGTCGTATAGTTTAATTTGCCTCGTTTTTTAAAGAAGATTCTTTCAAAAACAAAAATATTTATCATCTAAAAAAGTTTTTTGCTCTGCTCAAGAAGATTATAGTCTATCCCACACAATGATAATGCTCAACGTCACTAGGTGATATTGGATTATTATCATAATATAAACTGCAGCTGAATACCTGAAAAGCACAACCAAAGTTTCAGCACTAACTAAGGGTGAGGAGGGATATGCAAAATTATTTTCAGATAACTATGGCAGATACACAGTTAGGAATGGAACTGCACTTTCATTAATTGCTTATAATTATCTTCCATTTAGTTAATAAAATGTTAGAACAAAGATTAGAAACTTCATCACTTGAAAGGAAAGAGAAAACTAAAACCAGGCAGAGAGATGCCTTTAATTTACTGAAACATACTCAGAGATTAAGATAAAAGAGAAAAGAAACCAGAATGTTTTCTTCCTTTGTTTCAAACAGGCTACATACTCTAAAGCACAGATTTTTACAATAAAAGGAAAGATGAGAAACAATATCTTATGCAATTTTGTAATAATGTTTACTGAAGAATTAATATTTAGTTAAAAAGCAAATTATTCAAGAAAAATTCATTTCTGAGCCTTGTACCTGAAGTAAATTTACCTTTGGGCCAGGCAGACCTGGAAGACGACTGCCAGAAGCACCTGTATCACCTTTTTCTCCTTTCTGTCCTGTTAGTCCTGGGGAGCCAGGTTGTCCAGGAACACCAGGAGGTCCAGATGATCCTTTCAGACCCTGAGGTCCTGTTGAAAGATGTAAAATGCAGTGTTTTAGAAACTATTTTTTAAATTTGTGGCATGTATAATAAACATATAAACAAGTAATATATTTTAAAAGAAAACTGCAAATTTTGAGTCATAAATGATGAAATATTATGATATATACTTATGTTTTAAAAAATTAAGATAAATGGGTAAAGTTGGAGAAAGATATATTCATGAATTATAATTTTTGAGGTTTCAAAAGTTCTGATCCTTAACGCCCACTTAAAATGTTTGTGCAATGAGAATTCTACCCATTCGTTACATTTACATTGTTTTGATTCCGTGAACACTGGTCTTATTTCTGATATTAGAGAGTGAACCATCTTCCATTGATGATATCAATTACATGGTATACTATTATCACTTACCTGGAAACCCCATCTCACCCATGTTTCCTTTAAGTCCAGGAGGTCCCATACGTCCTGGATGCCCTGGGACACCAGGTTCACCCTTAGGACCTAGAAAAGTCAAATGTTTAAAATCTGCAATATTGGTTTCATTAAATGTATCATACATGCAAACATTGAATTGATTGGGTAAAACATTAATATATTATCATGTTCTGAAGGGCAAAATAACATTTATTTAAAACTGAAAAAAATATATCAGGAGGGCCTGATAAAGGTGGTACAGGGGGCTGAAGCAATAGTACAGCAGGTAGGGCATTTGCCTTGCAAACTACCGATCCAGGTTCAATTCTGGGCATCCCATATGGTCCCTCAAGCATTGCTAGGAGTAATTCCTGAGCGCAGAGTCAGGGATGAGCATCGCTGGGTTTGACCCAAAAATAAATAAATAAATAAATAAATAAATGTACAAGGGTAAGGCGCTTGCCTTGCATGAAGCTGACCTGAGTTTGATCCCTGGAGCTCTGTATGGTACCCTGTGTCTCATAGGAATGATCCCTGTGTAGAAAGCCCTAAGCACAGTTAGTTGTGGCACAAATACAATAAGGAAAAAATCTACCAGGACAACTTGTTTCTTCTCTTAATAAAAATTCCAATTGAAACCCTATTTGTTATAAGTATATAACAGCTTTTACCAAATATAATCTAATAATCTAATTTGTTGGGGAGAGAGAATTTTCCAGTGGTGCTTGGGGAGTCCAGGGCCACTCCCAGGAATATATAGTTTGGCAGTAAGAGTTCTTGATAATTCAGTGCTATAGTACAGTTATACAGTGCAGCTCAGATTCAGAAATATTGTGGGACACCAAGGCTAAACTCAACAGTAGTCAGGGAGTCATGCAGTGTCAGTGATTAAATGCAGGCCCCCATGCATATAAGACATGTGCTCAAACTTGTAGAATTTCTCCTTAACCCCTTAATCTTTTTCAGTGGATTCAGAAATAGCTTTCTTGTGCAGAACCTTATTATATGAGATTAGGTAAATGAAAGTGGTAACTTGTCATGATTTTCCATAGCATATTAGGCTAGGGATAGATAAAAGTTGACAGGAAGTGTAACTCTTAACTGCAATGGTGTTCACATATTCTTCCAAGAACTTAGGGGCTTGAGCTCTGTGGTGTTTAGTTGCCTAAGTATTTCCCAGGGAAATACAGCCTTAGACATTTTTTTAAAAATTTATTACACAAAGGCCCTCCCGTTGATCGTCGATTTGCTCGAGCGGGCCCAGTAACGTCTCCATTGGAGACTTTGTTGTTACTGTGTCTGGCATATCGAATACTCTCGGTAGCTTGCCGGGCTCTCCGAACAACTTCAAAACTTTGAATAAAATGCAGAAAGTATAAAGGAAAGAAAGAATTTCTCCTTACAACTATACTGAGAGAAATCAGTATGGAGTCTAAATAAGGGCTTCATGGTGTGAAAATGAGTTGTTCCTTATTCTGAAGGCGACCAACTATAAGATAATGACATAAGAAGTACAATAAATAGTTTTAGTGAAAATATGAAAATTCTAAATAACTTGTGTTGACTTAACACTCTTTAAATTCAAATGAAGCAAAAAATCCCCATAAATAGCTAAAGCAATCCTTGGGACGAAGAAGATGGGAGGCATCAACTTGCCCAACTTCAAACTGTAAAAGAAAGCAGTAGTAACTAAAACAGCATTGTACTGGAAGAGAGACAGAACCACAGACCAATGCAGAAGACGGAAAATATTGACAGAGACATTTAAATATATGATATGATCACTTAATCTTTGACAAAAGTTAAAGAAATGTGAAGCGGAGCAAAGAAAGACTCTTCAACAAGCGGTGTTGGGAAAACTGGACAGTGACATACAAAAATTGAACTCAAACCTCTAACACCAGGCCCAAAAGTCATATCAAAATGGATTAAAGAACTCAGTATCAGACCTTAATCCATAAGATACACGGAGGAAAAAGTAGATAGAACCCTCCATGACATTGAAGCTACAGGCATCTTTACAGTGAATGAAACACCATTGACCAAATAAGTGGAGCTAAAGATAAACAAATGGGACTACAATAAGCAAGTAGTTTCTGCACATCAAAAGAAATGTTGACCAAGATACAGAGATAGCCCACAGAATGGGAAAATTTATTTACCCAATACTTATAAGATAATTTTAATACCTAAAATATATAAGGCACTGAGAGAACTTTATAATAAAACCCCAATGCCATCAAAATTGGGAATAAGTAATGAACAGAAACTTCCTCAAAAATGAAATGCAAATGGGCAAAAGGCACATAAAAATGCTCTACATCACTAATCATCAGGGGCATGCAAATGAAAACAAGGTGAGATACACCTTACACCACAGAGACTGGTACACATCAAAAAGAATAAGAACAAGTGCTGGCTTGGATGCAGGGAGAAAGGTACTCTCATTCATTGTTGGTGGAAATGCCAACTGGTCCAGACTTTCTGAAAAAGATTGGACCAGAGTTTTTGAAAAACAATATGGGAATTCCTCAAAAGAGTAGAAACTGAGATTCCATATGACCTAGAAATAACAAGTCTGGAAAAATACCCCCGGGGGTGCAAAAACACAGCAGAGAGAAAGCCGGTATTCTCCCCTGATCTGCGCGGGACGGGAACGGAGGCCCAGCTCTCGGCAACAAAGCTGAACGTCGTCTCCTATTCCAACCAGGTACAGCCCGCCCCCAGGGCCTGGGACTCTCTCTGGGCATGCACAGCTAGCTCGATCTTCTAGAAAGCCGGTTTTCTCCCCTGATCTGTGCGGGACGGGAACGGAGGCCCAGTGCTCGGCAACAAAGCTAAACGTCTCCTATTCCAACCAGGTACAGCCTAGCGCCCAGCGCCAGGGACTCTTTCCGGAGCCGCGGCCGCATACGTGGCCATGAAATATTCTCCTACTACTTATGCCATAGGAACCATAAGCTACCCTCTTAGATGGAATATTCTCTATTTTAGCTCAGCCACTAGAAACACAGTAGCCAATAACTCATAAGCCTATCTTAACTCACACTGCATATCAAGCAGAATAGTAACAGTGAATGTGAAGGACTAAACCATACTTCTCACAATGGTAAAGCAACGCAAAAGCCCACCAAACTTTCTTATTCAAGAGTTTAGCCCAGATGACACCAACAGTACTGTAGTGTTAGACAACCTCTCTGACAAGGGATTCAGAAGGGAGCTACTTAGGATGCTACGGGAACTAAAAGAAACAATGGAAAACAATGCCAATAGAAGACAAGAGGATTTGAAGGCAGAAATGAGGAAAATGCAATCGGAAATGTCAGACCCGAAAATTCTGGTAGGCGAATTGAAAAACTCAGTGGAACGCCTCAGCAGCAGAGTAACAGCTGCTGAGAACAGAATCATTGAGCTCGAAGATGAAGTTCAGAGACTCTCCAGAAAAGAGCAGAAAATGGAAAAGAGACTCACAGTTCGGGAACAGATGGCAAGAGAAGATCGTGATGAAGCCAAGAGGGGTAACATAAGAATTATTGGAGTTCCAGAGGGACAGGAAGAAAACCTCGATGAAGAAGAAACTGTCAAAAACATCATTGCTACAACGTTTCCAGAGCTGAAGAAAACTTGTGACCACATTCAGGAGGCCCGAAGGGTACCAGCTAGAAGAAATCCGAATAAAAATACCCCAAGACACATCCTGATAAAAATGACCAAAACCTTAGACAGAGACAAAATTCTGAAAGCAGCAAAATCGAAGAAAGAAATCTCTTACAAAGGAGCATCCTTAAAATTCACAGCTGATTTTTCTGATGAAACCCTCAGAGCCCGAAAACAGTGGTGGGACATAGTGAAAAAACTCAATGAAATAAATGCCTCTCCAAAAATACTTTACCCAGCGAGACTCTCATTCATAATAGAAGGAACAACACACAATTTCACAGACAAACAACAGCTCATAGACTCAAAACCATGGTTACAAGAACAACTAAATGGGCTACTTTAAAGCAAGACAGGCCCCTCAAATACACAAAATTTAAACAGAACAATGGGACAAAATCCCATAACAATAATCTCTCTCAATGTCAACGGGTTAAATGCACCAATTAAAAGACATAGAGTGGCAGGATGGATTAGAAAATTGAACCCAACATTCTGCTACCTGCAAGAAACACATCTCAATAGTCAAAGCAAACACAGACTCAGAGTCAAAGGCTGGAAAACAATCCTACAGGCAAACAGCTCCCATAAAAAAGCTGAGGTAGCCATCCTAATATCAGACCACATCGATTTCAGAGTGAAGAAGGTCATAAGAGACAGTGAAGGCTATGTCTTATTGATCAAATGATCTGTACAACAGGAAGAACTTACAATAATTAATGTATATGCACCTAATGAGAGTAGCAAAGTACTTGAAACAACTACTCATAGATTTGGAAAAAGACATCAATAGCAACACAATACTAGTGGGCGACTTCAACACCGCTTTCTCACCTCTTGATAGATCAACCAGACTCAAGCTTAGCAAGGCCATACTTCATCTGAGGGAAACAATGGAAGAAAGGGACTTAGTAGATATATACAGGACACTTCATCCTCAAAAACCTGAATACACATTCTTCTCTAGCGTACATGGAACATTCTCTAAGATAGACCACATGCTGAGCCACAAAACATGCCTCCATAAAATTAAGAAGAAAGAGATTGTATCAACAATCTTCTCAGACCATAATGCGCTGAAATTAGAAGTAAATCACACACAAAAACAGAAAACTAAATCAAACACCTGGAAATTAAACAGTGAGCTATTGAACAACGAGTGGCTTAGAAAGGAAATCAAAGAGGAAAACAAAAGATTCCAAGAAACGAATGAAAATGAGAACACGAGTTACCAAAACGTAAGGGACACAGCAAAAGCTGTGTTAAGAGGAAAGTTTATAGCTCTACAAGCATTCCTCAGGAAGGAGGAGCGAGCACACATAAATAACCTAACCTCACCGCTTAAGAGCTTGGATAAGGACCAACAAAAGGAGCACAACCCGAACAGGAGTAAGGAAATAATAAAACTCAGAGCAGAGGTTAACGAGATGGAAACCCAAAAAACAATCCGAAAGATCAATGAAACCAAGATCTAGTTCTTCAAGAAAATTAACAAGATCGATAAGCCTCTAGCAAAACTCACAAAGAAAGGGAGAGAGAAAACCCTAATAAACCGAATCAGAAATGAAAAGGGGGTCATTACAACAGAAACTACAAAAATTCAAAGGATCCTCAGGGAGTACTTTGAGAAACTATATGCCACGGAACATCAAAACCTCGAGGAAATGGATAAATTCCTAGACTCCTACAGACTCCCAGGGCTGAACCAAGAAGACCTGGAATACCTGAACAGACCTATCACCATCAAGGAAATTGAAATGGTAATAAAAAGTCTCCCCAAGCACAAAAGTCCTGGCCTGGATGGATTCACTAGTGAATTCTTCCAAATCTTTAAAGAGGACTTACTCCCAATACTCTTTAAGCTTTTCCACAAAATTGAAATATCAAAAACACTTCCGAACAGTTTCTACGAAGCAAATATCACACTGATAACAAAGGCAGACAGAGATACCACAAAGAAAGAGAATTACAGTCTGGTATCTCTGCTGAACACAGACGCAAAGATCCTCAACAAACTACTAGCAAATAGAATCCAACTACTCATCAAAAAGATCATACACCATGACCAAGTAGGATTCATCACTGGGATTCAAGGCTGGTTTAACGTTCAGAAATCAATCAACATAATCCATCATATCAACAAAAGAAAAGATAAAAAGCGTATGATCATATCAATAGATGCAGAGAAAGCATTTGACAAGATCCAGCACCCCTTTATGATGAAAACCCTAGCCAAAATGGGTATAGATGGGACTTTCCTCAACATAGTTAAAGCCATCTACCACAAGCCTACAGCAAGCATCATCCTCAATGGGGAAAAACTGAGAGCCTTCCCTCTAAGATCAGGGACGACACAAGGATGCTCACTCTCTCCACTGATGTTCAATATAGTACTGGAAGTACTTGCAATAGCGATTAGGCAAGAAAAAGTTATTAAGGGCATTCAGGTAGGAAAGGAAGAAATCAAGCTCTCACTGTTCGCAGATGATATGATACTATACTTAGAGAACCCAATAACCTCCACCAAAAAACTCCTAAAGTAGATTCGTATAGTAAAGTTGCAGGCTATAAAATCAATACCCAAAAGTCCATGGCTTTCCTATACGCAAACAGTGAGAGAGAAGAAAGCTACATGAAAAAAACAATCCCGTTCACAATTGTGCCCCAGAAAATCAAGTACCTAGGAATCAGCTTAACTAAGGAAGTAAAGGACCTGTACAAAGAAAACTACAAAACGCTACTTCAGGAAATAAAAGAGGACACGAGGAAATGGAAAGATATCCCCTGATCATGGGTCGGGAGACTTAACATTGTCAAAATGGCAATACTACCGAAAGCATTGTATAAATTCAATGCAATCACTATAAGGATACCCAGGACATTCTTCAAAGAAATGGAGCAAACACTCCTGAAATTTTTATGAAACAATAAGCCCCCACGAATAGCTAACGCAATTCTTGGGAAAAAGAAAATGGGAGGAATCAACCTCCCGAACTTCAAACTGTACTACAAAGCAGTAATAATTAAAACAGCATGGTACTGAAACAAAGGCAGAACTGCAGACCAATGGAACAGGGTTGAATACACTGACATCTCCCCTCAATCATATGATCATCTAATCTTTGATAAAGGTGCAAGAAATGTGAAGTGCAGTAAGGATAGCCTCTTTAACAAATTTTGCTGGCATCACTGGACGGCTACATGCAAAAAATGGGCTCAGAACTCTGCCTAACACTATGTACACAAGTAAGATAAAAATGGATTAAAGATCTCAACATCAGACCAGAAACCATAAGGTACATTGAAGATAAAGTTGGCAAAACCCTCCATGACATTGAAGCTAATGGTATCTTCAAAGATGCCAAGCCACTGGTCGAGCAAGTGAAAACAGAGATAGATAAATGGGACTATCTTAAACTAAGAAGCTTCTGCACCTCAAAAGAAACAGTGACCAAAATACAAAGACAGTCTACAGAATGGGAAAGGATATTCGCTGAATACACATCTGACAAGGGGTTGACATCAAGGATATACAAAATACTGGTTGAACTCGACAAGAAGAAAACATCCAACCCCATCAAAAAATGGGGCAATGAAATGAACAGAAACTTTCTCAAAGAAGAAATCAGAATGGCAAAAAAGCACATGAGAAAATGCTCTACATCATTAATCATCAGGGAGATGCAGATCAAACCACAATGAGATACCATCTCACACCTAAGAGACTGGCCCACATTCAAAAGAACAAAAGCAACCGATGCTGGCACGGATGTGGCGAGAAAGGGACACTCCTTCACTGTTGGTGGGATTGTCGACTGGTTCAGCCCTTCTGGAAAATAGTATGGACGATTCTCAAAAAATTAGAAATTGAGCTCCCATTTGACCCAGCATTACCACTCCTGGGAATATATCCCAGAGAGGCAAAAATGTATAGTAGAAGTGACATCTGCACTTGTTTATTCATTGCAGCACTCTTTACAATAGCCAGAAACTGGAAGAAACCTGAATGCCCAAGAACAGATGACTGGTTAAAGAAACTTTGGTACATCTACACAATGGAGTACTATGTAGCTCTTAGAAAAGATGAAGTCATGAAATTTACATACAAGTGGTACAACATGGAAAGTATCATGCTAAGCGAAATGAGTCAGAAAGAGAGGGATAGACATAGAAAGATTGCATTCATCTGGGCGATATAAAGTAACAAAGTATGAAATTAATACCCAAGAATAGCTGAGATCAGCACCAGGAGGATTACTCCATAGCGTAGAGGCCAGCCGGGCATTCTAGGGGAAAGGGCAGCTCAGATAGAGAAGGGAGCACCAAATAAAGGGTGTTTGGAGGATACTCCCAGGAGGGGAGATGCATGTTGAAAGTAGACTATGGACTGAACATGTTTGCCACTCAATGCCTCTTTTGCAGACCACAACACCCAAACGAAGAGAGAGAACACAAGGGATTGCCCTGCCACAGAGGCAGGGTGGGATTGGGGGGATGGGGGTGTGGGGATATTATCCATGGTGGTGGAAAATGGGCACTGGTAGAGGGATGGGTATTTGATCATTGTATAATCGAAACCCAAGCACAAAAAATTGTAAATCTACAACTGTACCTCATGGTGTATCACTAATAATAAAAAATGAAAAAAAAAAACACAGCAGAAATGACATCTGCACTTGTATGTTCACTGCAGCACTACTCACAATAGCCAGAATCTGGAAACAACCTGTGTGCCCTAGAACAGATGACTGTTAAAGAAATTATGGTGCATATGCACAATGGAATACAATACAGCTGTTAGAAAAAAATAGCACTGCACTGAGCACTGTGCCTCCCATTGTTCATCAATTTGCTCGAGTGGGCCCAATAACATCTGTATTGTGAGATTTGCTGTTACTGTGTTTTGGCATATCGAATACATCATGGGTAGTTTGCCAGGCTTTGCCGTGCAGTTGAGATACTCTCGGTAGCTTGCCAGGCTCTCCGAGAGGGTTGGAGGATTCGAACCTGGGTCGGCCGCGTGCAAAGCAAATGCCCTACCTGCTGTACTATCACTCCAGCCCAGAAAAAATAAAGCAATGAAATTCACTTATAAATGGATGGATATGGAATGTATCATGCTGAGTGAAATAAGTAAGAAGGAGACAGCATTTATTTGTGGAATTAAGAAAAAAGAAGCATAGTATGAGACTAATAACCAAGAATAGCAGGAAAAAGAACCAGGACAAAGGGTTCATGGTTGAAAGCCTGCCTCAAGGGCTAGGAAAGAGGTCAGTTGGGATAGAGAAGAGACCATTATTACAATGATGGGCTCACGGGAAGGAATTGCTTGCGGGAAGGAATTGCTCTGGATGGGAGATGTGTGCTGAAAGTGGGTAAAGGACCAAACATGATGGATTCTTAGTATTTGTACTTCTAGCGGAGAGTGGTCTCAGCATGGTGGTGGGGAGCAGGTTGAGCTTTCCTCCCCGCCCCGACCAGGGCTCCGGCAGCCGAAGACCTCCAGGACCAGCCACCACCATGCTGAAACCACTCTCCGCACACCTGAACGTACCGGCAGAGGTACAAAGGCAAGCGGGCCCCGGGGCTGAGATCTCCAAGCCTACTCGGATCGGGGCCGGGCATCCTCCACCCAGATCCTCCGAATTCCAGTAGGTGGGGGTCACACCCACCAACTGGCCCCCTGGAGCCGTGTAATCCCATCAACGGCCAAGACTCAGAGACTTTAAAACCCAGCTCCCGGAACATCTTATTATGACATCTTATTAGCTCATTCTTACTTCGGACAAACTGGCAGGCTACCGAATGTAACCTGCCCACACGGCAGAGTCTGGCAAACTCCCCGTGGCGTACCCAATATGCCAAATACCAGTAATAATGATGGGTCTCATTCTCCTAAAGAGCCTTGAATATAGCACTTTCTTAAAAATCTCAGGGCTAGGATGAAGGAGACGTTACTGGGGCCTGCTCGAGGCAATCAACGAATAACATGATGGTCATGATTCGTAATTCGTACTTCTAGCCATAACACCCAAAAGAAGGGAGGAAGGAATGGAGAGAGAGAGAAAGACAGAGAAAAATGTATGCCATAGAAGCAGGCTGAAGGGGAAGGGCTGGAGGGATATGGGGAATATTAGTGGTGGGAAAAATATACTAGTGTAGGGATGGGTGTTGGAACATTGTTTGACTGAAATCCAGTAATGAAAGCTTTGTAACTGTATCTCATGGTGATTTAATAAAAAATGAATTTAAAAAAATATGGTAACTATTTTTCTATTTTCATTTCAGGGCCATACCTGGCTGTGGTCAGAGCTTATATCTGGCTCTTTACTCAGGGTCCAATTCTTGTGCGGTTCTTGTGAGGTTCACATCATCACATTCTTTTTTTTTTTTTTATAATTTATTTATTGGATCACTGTGGGAAAAGTTACAGAGCTTTCGGGTTTAGGTCTCAGTCATGTAGATACCAAACATATTTCCCTTTACCAATACTCATTTTTAACCCCGAACCCCAATAGACCCCCACCTCCCACCCCTCCCAATTCTTGTGAGGCAGATGAGTTCTAGTTAATACTCTATCTACTTTGACTAGATAGATTATTTCGATAGAAGATGCACAATTATTGTTTAGAGTTTACGACCCACCCCCCACAATCAGACATGCTGAAACAGCGTTGTGAAATGATTTGCTTTCTACAATTTGGTTTAAGAATAAAATGATGTCGCGCGGCCGCTATTGCGGCCGCGCGGTTTTGAATTTCTACTATTTTACTTATTGACCCTGGAAGAATTTCTATTAAAAGTTAGCTAGTTAAGAGATTGGTTTGTGTGCCCTGGAGTCGTGGCCGTGCCGGAGAGCCGCTCCTGGGGGGCAGCTGGCGACCTCGGTGGGGCGTGGGGGACGGCCCACAAAGCCCCCCTTCCCATGAGGTCCCTGCCGCTCCCGCCAGCCCCGGCTCAAACCTGCTTTCCACAAGGCTCCCGTGCGGCCGCCATCTTTCTTTCCAGAGAGGAGCGGGCGGGCTGGTCAACGCCCTTTCCCCTCCGGGCAGGCTTGGTGGCGCGCGGTTTAACACAAGTCCATTTGCTTTTCTGCTCCAAGCGGCTGGTTCTCTGTGCTAAGTCCTTGTGCCTCCGGGGCCGTGGCCGTGCCAGAGAGCCGCTCGTGGGGGGCAGCTGGGGACCTCGGTGGGGCGTGGGGGACGGCCCACAAAGCCCCCCTTCCCATGAGGTCCCTGCCGCTCCCGCCAGCCCCGGCTCAAACCTGCTTTCCACAAGGCTCCCGTGCGGCCGCCATCTTTCTTTCCAGAGAGGAGCGGGCGGGCTGGTCAACGCCCTTTCCCCTCCGGGCAGGCTTGGTGGCACGCGGTTTAACACAAGTCCATTTGCTTTTCTGCTCCAAGCGGCTGGTTCTCTGTGCTAAGTCCTTGTGCCTCCGGGGCCGTGGCCGTGCCGGAGAGCCGCTCGTGGGGGGCAGCTGAGGACCTCGGTGGGGCGTGGGGGACGGCCCACAAAGCCCCCATTCCCATGAGGTCCCCGCCGCTCCCGCCAGCCCCGGCTCAAACCTGCTTTCCACAAGGCTCCCGTGCGGCCACCATCTTTCTTTCCAGAGAGGAGCGGGCGGGCTGGTCAACGCCCTTTCCCCTCCGGGCAGGCTTGGTGGCGCGCGGTTTAACACAAGTCCATTTGCTTTTCTGCTCCAAGCGGCTGGTTCTCTGTGCTAAGTCCTTGTGCCTCCGGGGCCGTGGCCGTGCCGGAGAGCCGCTCGTGGGGGGCAGCTGGCGACCTCGGTGGGGCGTGGGGGACGGCACACAAAGCCCCCCTTCCCATGAGGTCCCCGCCGCTCCCGCCAGCCCCGGCTCAAACCTGCTTCCCACAAGGCTCCCGTGCGGCCGCCATCTTTCTTTCCAGAGAGGAGCGGGCGGGCTGGTCAACGCCCTTTCCCCTCCGGGCAGGCTTGGTGGCGCGCGGTTTAAACAAGTCCATTTGCTTTTCTGCTCCAAGCGGCTGGTTCTCTGTGCTAAGTCCTTGTGCCTCCGGGGCCGTGGCCGTGCCGGAGAGCCGCTCCTGGGGGGCAGCTGGCGACCTCGGTGGGGCGTGGGGGACGGCCCACAAAGCCCCCCTTCCCATGAGGTCCCCGCCGCTCCCGCCAGCCCCGGCTCAAATCTGCTTTCCACAAGGCTCCCGTGCGGCCGCCATCTTTCTTTCCAGAGAGGAGCGGGCGGACATCATCACATTCTTATGTGATGCTGGGGACTGAAACTGGGTCAGCTGTTGATAAGGGAATTGCCCTACCCACTGTACTATTTCTCCACCCAAACTGTGAGCTTTATATTTAGAAATTTTTAAAAATAGAATCAGTCGGGTGGGGATATAGTTTAAAGGACTGTACTGCATGTTTTGCATGTGGAACGCCTGTGTTTAATACCTGACACTGCATGGTCCCCCAAGTACCACTGGAAGTAACTCTCAATCACTAAGCCTGAACACCAGTGCATGTGGTACAAGAAGAAACAAAAATCAGGGCTGGAGAGAGAGAGTACAGGGGTTAAGATATATACTTAGCAAGCAACTGACTCTGATTTGATCTCTGGTAGCACATGATCCTCTGAGCATTAATGGATGTAGCCCTGAAGACACCCAAGCATCATCAGGGTCATATGGGAAATACCCAAAACTGCAGGGTCATATAAGCACCATATTCTTGGGCCCTCACATTAGACGACCAGCCAAATTAGCTGATAAACTCACAGAGTGGCCCGCATGGCATCTGAGTACTGCTTGGGAGTAACCCACACCAAATCAGCAACTAAATATTTTACATGCTTTAATATTTGATTTGTCTGAGGCAAAGAATTGAAAAAGGTAATTTCTTTGAACTCCTACTGTATATGTTGCCATGTATATGAATGAAACAGAATACATTATTTGCATGTTTTTTGATTCTGTGCATACCCTGTGGCCATGAAATTAATAATCTGATAAAGAAAAACATTCTATAAATATTGTTTTGATATTTGAGTCAAATGGGAAAAATTTTGCAAAAAGAAGAGCTTTATCCTCCATAACTTCACATGTATAATACTATTTCCAGAGCTACAACATTACAAATGGTAAATATATAATTATTTATTCAGGGTAGAGGACCAGTCAACCAACTGGCATACTTACCTGAGGGTCCTGGTAATCCAGGCTCCCCACTTAATCCAGGTTGTCCTGGGTCTCCAGGTAAGCCAGGATGACCTTTTGGCCCAGAAACTCCAGGAAATCCTTACAATGATTGAAAAAATGGTATCATTAATCCATTAATTAGGCAGAACTAAACAGTCAAATTCTGAAGTATGAGAGAAATAGGAAACAGTAATATTCTAATAGAGTATGAATCAATACTAGTCTATACCAGCACTGGACTCTCACAAAATATAAATCCTCACACTTATCCATTATTTAAAAATTCAGAGGATTTAACAAGTTATTTTCTTCTATGGTTCTGAGTTTCTTATGCTGTAAAAATGACAGAAATCTGGTAATGTGATTGGTTCTAGAACATTGTATGTTTAAAACTCAACTATGAATAACTGTAAATCACAGTGCTTTAATAAGACACTTTTGGGGCCGGAGCGATAGTCCTGTATGGAGGTCGTTTGCCTTGCAAGTGGCCAACCCAGACTCAATCACCGGCATCCCATATGGTATCCTCAGCATCACCAGGAGTAATTCCTGACTACAGAGCCAGGAGTACTCCTGAGTATCACCAAGTGTAACCCAAAAAGCAAAAAAAAAAAAAAGAGAGAATAAAACATTTTTTAATAGATGAAAAGAAATATCACAAATTATTTCTAGGCCATCTTGGAGACCTTAAGAAAATCTTTAACAATCTTGTTTCATAGGCAAGTACAGTTTACTACCTCTATTTTGCAGAAGGAATATTTGAAAGAGAAAAGACATCTTGCAAGGAACGAGTGAAGAAAAATATATCATCTTAGCAATAACAAAATTGTCCATGCCTCTTTTGTGACTAGATACAAAACTCCAATCATAATTGAGGGCT
This sequence comes from Sorex fumeus, assembly GCF_029834395.1. NCBI lineage: Eukaryota > Metazoa > Chordata > Mammalia > Eulipotyphla > Soricidae > Sorex > Sorex fumeus. The sequence goes on from NW_026606115.1 coordinate 16,816,881, forward strand.
AGTTAAATAACTTTTAGGAAAAATTTAGTAAAAGTATTTTGAAGAAAAATTTTTGAGGAAAAATTTCACTTATTCTCATAAGGAAATTTATGAAATCTGTGTATATGTTCATATGAACACAGAATGTTAATATTAATGACAATAACATTAATGGTTACAACACAAAAACAGTTAAAAATTCTAAACATCAAAGAAACACTGCCAGATTTTTTAGGGGGGGGGGTGTTGAGGCCATACCTGGTGGCAAACAGGATACTACGCAGTGCCAATTATCCAACCAGGGTCAGATGCACGCAATGCAAGCACTTTTACTCTCTACTATTTCTCTGATACAACAGTAGTTTTAAAGTTCTGTATTGTGTGAAAAGGCAATGAGTTGCATTTAAAATAGCAGGTATATTGGGGCTGGAGATATAGTATACTGGGTAAGGCGCTTGATTTGCATGCATCCGACCTGAGTTCAAATCCTGGCTCCCTACATGGTCTCCCAAACACTGCCAGGAATAAGCCCTGAATACCAGCAGGTGTGGCCCCCAAAATAAATGAATAGTAAAAAATTTAAAAGCCATGTATGATATGGTATCAACACTGCAGGGTAACAATGCACTATTCATTCTTCTCTGGTTTCAGAGTGGTTCAAAAGGACCAGTAAATGTTCCAAAATTTGAAATCTGATTTCGCATTGATTCTGGCTATATATTCCTTTCTCTTTACCATCTAGAAATATTATATTCTGGAAGTCATAAAGGTGACTTCCTAACATAACTTTAAAATCTCAAAACTTTTAATAGCTAAACTACAAAACAAATATTTCAATGCTGATTAGTGAACAGTACAAATCAAGTGAAAATTATTCCTCAAATTTTATGTATCTACGTATCTCTTATTGATGAATCCAGTACTATGGAATTCTTCATACTATGAAATAGTGGATTTCAGACAAGCAACAAACCACATCCATAAATAAATAAATTCACTCACCAGGTAAACCAGGGTCCCCCTTCTCTCCTTTTGAGACTATCAGATCTGGATCCATTGGTCCAGGGGGACCTGGAAGGCCAGGCTCTCCTTTACTACCTTTTTCTCCTGCAGGGCCAGGAAGTCCTGGTTGCCCCGGAAAGCCATTATCACCTATAGCCAGCACAGGTGGAAAAGATACAATAGTAAGATTCATCGATCCATGACTGATGCATACACAGATGATTTATAAATTCCACTGTTGAGTAGTTCACTGAGCATCCAACACTAATGTACCTTAGTTATTTAACACACACATTTTTACACTAAATACCAATCTTTTCATCTGGGATTCTCTGATAATTACAGACTATAAAAATCAAAATTTAATCCCCTGTACTGCATTATTTTGAGGTAAAACTTATGATGTCACAAGGTATGCAAATAAATCATGCCACCAAATTAAAAGCAGTACATAGTTAAATGCCATGTCACATAGAAACAAAATGAAAGATTTCTCACTTTATTTTTCTTTTTTAAAATTTTATCTTATTGAATCACCATGAGATACATTTACAAGCTTTCATGTTTGAGTTACAATCATACAATGTTCAAACACCCATCCCTCCACCAGTGGACATTTCCCACCACCAATTTCCCCAGTATACCCTGCTTTTCCAACCTCCTCCTGCCTCCGTGGCAGATAATTTCCCACATACTCTCTCTCTACCTTTGGGCATTATAGTTTAAGATTGCTCACTTTAAAGCAGTAAAAATTATTCTGTATTGTCATAAAGCAATGCTTAATTTTATCTTACAGACAGATGCCAACTCTAGAATATTACCTTTAAGACCAGGAACACCACTCCTTCCTGGAATTCCCAAAGGTCCTGGTGGGCCTGGAGGTCCCATAACACCCATTTCACCTTTGGCACCTTTTAAAAATGTCAATAAATAAGTTTTATTTTTCCTTGACCTTGGAATTATAAAAGCTGTTTTAAGCTCTCAACTGGAAAGACATTGAAGGTGGAAGGAAAAATGATGCATTTCAACACTACAATAGTTTTAAACTTAGGAATCACTACTGTCAATACCCATAAATAAAAAGATTTTGCATGTTTGTGAATCTCCAATGAATATTCTCTCTACATCATTCACCGCCTGAGAACTACACTTCCTATTATATACTCCCTAGTGTAGACATCTCTCCTTCAACATTTACTACTTCTAGGTTTTGCTCTTGAAAAAGTAGCACTGTGATTTCCAAACTTAAATCATAACATTGTTTTAGTTTCCACTTAAGGTTCTTATAATACTCATTTCTGGTTATGAATTATTTCTTTTGGGAGTTAGCTACCCTAAAAAAAAGCAACTACCCTGACACTGCCACCATAATAAGACCACAAGTCATGTGAAGGGGTAACACGGATAATGAGATATAAAGTGAAGAGACCAAGACCCAGGAATTAGAGAAATACTATTTTGGAAATATATCTTTCTTTCTCAACCACTCAAGTGTGTGACAAGTGGATAAGATCTAAACACATAACCTTATCAAGTAATCATTTTATATTTTTATTAAAGAAATATTTAGCAAAATAAAATGCTTAACTTAAGCCATTAAATTATGTGGTGATTTGTACTACAGAAATACAGAATTACATTATAGAAATACATTAGAGAAGTGAAATTTTCAGACAAAAATATTATGCAGGGACCCATGTGAGCTCAAAGGTAGAACTCACAATAGGCCTGTGTAAAGTCCGGGATTCAACACCCAGCAGGAGAAAACAATCATGTGATGCAAGCAGAAAAGTAAATTTTCTACGAACACTGAAAGGTTTTCCTTAAGTGGTAGTGTCAATCCAGAAAAGTATAAGAAAATAATATTTCAGAGACATATTAGTTTACATTTCCTGAATCTAGAACCAGTAAAACTTTAAACAAATTACCTGGAAAACCGGTGGCACCTGCTTTGCCTGGGAGCCCTGGTGATCCTGGAGGTCCCACAGGACCAGGTGCTCCAGGGATCCCTGGACTGCCTTTCTCACCAGGGGGACCTGGAACATCAAATCCAGGAGGTCCTGAATCCCCCTTCTCTCCTGGTATTCCTTTTAAGCCTAGTTAATAATAATAGTGACAGGTGTTAATTAGTGTTAAGAAATGCATTTGTTTATTTTTCTAGCAATGAAATGATAGAATTCTGTGTATAACAAACTGGGACAGTGAGTTAGAGATACTTTTGGCATCAAGCATATAAAATGAACCAACCGTAAAATTTAGGATTTTTAAGCATATTTCTCCAAGAACGTGCTTTTATTACTATGGTGAAAGATCAATTTTTTTTCAAATCCCTGAGGCATAGTAAATACATTTTTATAAACTACAATAAAAATTAGTTAAAATGTAAGCAAAAACCTAGGGGCTGAAGAGTTAGTACAGCAGGTATGGCACTTTCCTTGCATGTGTCACCAATCCAAGTTTAATCCCCTGCACAATATATGCCCCTCCCAGACACACCAGGAGTGATCCTGAGCACAGATCCAGCAGTAAGTCCTGAACACCCCCCAGTGTAGCACAACCAACAAACACGGTCACGGTCCTCCCGTTGTTCATCGATTTGCTCGAGCGGGCCCAGTAACGTCTCCTTCGTGAGGCTTGTTGTTACTGTGTTTGGCATATTGAATACATCACGGGTAGCTTGCCAGGCTCTGCCGTGCGGGCGAGATACTTTCAGTAGCTTGCTGGGCTCTCTGAGAGGGGCGGAGGAATCGAACTCGGGTTGGCCATGTTGGCTGCGTGCAAGGCAAATGCCCTACCCGCTGTGCTATCGCTCCGGCCCTAACCAACAAACAATCTAAAGTAAATATAAAGCTAAAGAAATACAAAATCAAGCCTACTATTTTGGCTACTATTTTCAACCACAATTACACGGTCATATTGCTATGACATATGCTTACTCCCAATTTCTTCTAATTCAGTTCATTGGAACTGTAGATTTTGTCTGAATAACTAAGTTTACTTTGGAGGGGGGTGATAGGGAGGAACTCTTGGGACACTGGTGGAGGGAAGTGGGCACACTGGAGGTGGGTGTGGTATTAGAACAATGTACAAATGAAAAGTATATTTAACTCAATAGTAAACCACAGAATCTCAAAAATTTGAAAAATGGATATATATTATTCATTTGCTAATTTTTCTAGCAGTCAAATGATAGAAATATATATATATATACACACACACATATATGGTGTAGACTGGTAACAAATGGCTTGTGATTTGACATTCATCAATCATGCTTATATTTTTATGGTTTGTTGTTACATGTTCATTCATTGTTTCATTGTTGGAGAGATGGTACAGAATGTAAGATGCTTCCCTTACATACAGACAACCTGCTTTCAACCTCTGGCACCATATAAGTTTCCGGAGTACTGCCAGGAGTGGGCCAGGAATAAGCTTTGAGCAATGACAGGTTTGTCTAAACCCACCCCGCAAAAAAAGAAATGATCTGCCTTGTTTTAACATATTATGGATTATTGATGAATGTTTCTAGAATACTTAAAAATATAAAGAATTATTCCATTATAATAATCACATATCAATCAATAATTGATAACTACCCTTTTAATTTTATTTTTGCTTTGCTTTACTGTTTAAATAATAAACTTTCCACTTTCCGGACGTTTGGGATGAGCCTCATGCATGAGTGAAGCTGCATGGTATCCAGGTAATGCAAAACTTTGTGACCATGGACTCTGGGTCCAATGGGACCCGGGAGCAGAGATCCCCTTCCTGCTTCACCATTTCTGGAGAACCAGGGGTCACACCCAGATGTCATTCCCTGCCGGTGCCAGATGATCTCATAGGCCACCCTCCAGAACTCACGGCTGCTTCTCCCAGAAGGGAGCACAAAACGGGGCTTCCTATAACCATGCCACCAGACTCCATGCCAGGCTGTTTTCACTTGTGGCGCCCCAGAGGGGGGCAGGTGAGAGCCCTTCCCGCCCCAAGGGCCCCAGCCCAGGCAGCTGACTTCCACTACCCACCCGCCGCCACGCTCCAGGCCACTCTCTGGACCGCTGGACCGTGTGGCCGCTTTGTGGCCACGTGACACATTATAAGACACTTTCTACCTATTTTCCATAATTACCACACCATGTTTGATGGGGTTCAGACAGTAGGCAACAAATTTAGAGAGAAATATATATATATATATATATATATATATATATATATATATATATGCCTCTCGGAAGCCTGGCAGGCTACTGAGAGTGTCCCACCTGCATGGACAGAGCCTGACAAGCTCCCCGTGGCGTATTCAATGTGCCCAAAACAGTAACTATAACAGGTCTTATTCCCCTGACCCTGAAAGAGCCTCAATTTATTGGGAAAGACAAGTTAGGAGAGGCTGGTAAAATATCAGGGCTGGGACGAATAGAGACGTTACTGGGGCCTCCTCGAGTAAATCAAGGAACAATGGGATTACAATAATTACAGCAATACTATTAGTTTTTGTTACTAATTTTATTTCTTAGTATTCCAACCACAATTTTACAGAAAAAATATGGCATTCAGTGGCTGGAGAGTTAATACAGTGGGTGGGGTGCTTGACTTTCATGTAGATGACCAAGAATCCATCCCTAAAACCCCATATGGTCTTGTGAATGCCACCACGAGTGATCCCTGAGCTCAGAGCCGAAGTCAGCCCTGAATACTGCTGGGTGTGACCCCAAAATGAAACAAAAAAAGAAAAAATATGGAATTTAAATATATGTAACCGGGGCTGGAATGATAGTACCAGGTAGGGCATATGCCCCGCACACAGCTGACCTGGGTTTGATCCCCAGCATCCCATATGTTCCCACGAACTAGGAATGATTCCTGAGTGCAGAGCCAGATGTAACCCAAAAAAGCCAAAAAAGTTATCTTATCACATCTGTCAGTAATACTTAATTACTCTAAAAAACAAGGTCGTTTAAAAATAACATAGTTACGGAAAATAACTACATTAAATCAAGATATGAGTTGCCACTTCAATATCTATCTACTGTATAACACTGTGAATCAATGTTGTTGGTCTTCCTCTATTAAGTGGGGATATTCCATAACTGACTACACATCAGATTTAGCAAGGTTTCAATTTCAAAGTAAACTCCAACAACAGCATGTGATATTACTGTTGAGGTTCACAGGCAATTTTTACAAGAGAGCAAGATGATGATATTTTAAGGTGCTTCATGTGATATATCAACCTGATAAAATTTGCTTTGAAGATTAGGATATTCTCATCCAGACCGGTTCCTCCAGCCATCATTTTCTTAGTGATCCCTTTTCTATTCCAGCTGTGGTGGGGAATGTGCACTGGTGGAGGGATGGGTGTTTGATCATTGTGTGATTGTAACCCAAACATGAAAGCTTGTAACTATCTCACTGTGATTCAATAAAATTTTTTTAAAAAGATTAGAATATTCTAGTATTATGTTGCTTCATACTCCTAAAGAGTAAAGATATTTTAGATAATTATATTTGTGAAATATAATAAATATCTAATAAATTCTTATAATTTTACATGAACCATTATATATTATATTATAGCCCAAGAAGTTTTTAATATCTGAGTTTTCAAGAAAACAATTTTTTCTTTTGAAATATATTCCTATTGAGTAGCTTTACAAATTACTGAAAAGATACCAAAGGCCTATATCTGAAAAAGTCTTATTTGTTTTCCAGGTTTAAAGCTTTGCTGAAAGACTTTTGGGGAAGAACTACAGTATCAGGTAAACTTCAGTTCAAATCAAAGGAAGAAGAATAACCTAAGCAGAAGCAAGTTGTAAAAAGATTCATTAGGTTTGGAGATAAAATTAAGCACATAAAGATTTGAACAAAAACCACAAATAGTTGTTATTAGATATTAATATAGGTCTTATATTACTGATGAATAAAATATACTTTAACATTTACTAAGATATTCATATAGTATATTCTATAAATGAAATGTTTTTGTAAAGAAAGTATCCATACCAAAATTATTCACATTCACAGAAAGCAATACTCTGATAAAGAGTTTATATTCTTGTTCTCCCTAATCTTTATATTGCTATGACTAATAATTTTGGAATTTAAATTCCTAAAGTTCAAAAACTAAAACAATTTTATTTTATACTGTCACAGGTTATATACAGAAAATTCAACTAGTGGTTGTTCATGATTATACAAGCTACATATACTAGACAATAGTTTATTTTTATTACTATTAGTAACATATTATGCTATACTTTACACAACACAGATATTTTTCATGAATGTACATAGTAGTAAAGTCCAAGATGAAGAGTCAATATAAATTCAAAATAGGTTTAACCTCCTTATACAATAAAAGAAATTAAATGAATATATCTCTAGAGAGGAATTTTTCTAGGGGAACATCTGAAATGGGAATGAGATATTAAAAGTGAATCTATAGGTAGCTAAAAATAGTTCAAAGGGCAGGAGGGAATGTTTTCATGCAGGAGATTTGTATTTGATACATATCTCTGCTACCACAGGGACCCCTGAGTACTACCAGAGTGACCCAAACACATTGAGAAAGAAGCAGTTGCCAAACATAAACAGGTATAGTTCAAAACAGAACCAAAAAGTGACCATATGTACAAAGTATAAAATATAAAGCATGGCCTACCGTACAGAAAAATAAATTATAATTTGAGAATATTTTTATATTAATGAAAGTATATTGTCTACATTTCCCTTCCTGCTGCTGTTAACTTCACTTATTTGGATGAATGAGTTGAAAGTTCACCATTAATTTCTCCTCTAACACATTCACTATATCACTGTCCTCCCATTGTTCATCAATTTGTTCGAGCGGGCCCAGTAACATTGTGAGACTTGTTACTGTGTTTGGCATATCGAATACGTCACAGGGAGCTTGCCAGGCTTTACTGTGCGGGCGAGATACTCTAGGTAGCTTGCCAGGGTCTCCGAGAGGGGCGGAGGAATCGAACTCGGGTCGGCCATGTTGGCTACGTGCAAGGCAAATGCCCTACCCGCTGTGCTATTGCTCCAGTCCTCTAACTCATTAAGTTTTTATAAATCATTATACCTATATATTCAACAGTGAGTAAAAATAATAGATGAAAAGACCCCAAAGTTTTAAAAAGCATAAAGCACAAATATTTGTGTGTCTTGTTTTGGATTTGTAATAACAATGATCTTTGTATTCTTTGGCTAAATTCAAAATACTTTCAAAACCTCAAGCAATTTTGGGAAATACAATTCTGGGAAAACACAACAGAAGTGCAGCCAGGGCAGTAACTAGAACAAGTACATTTCATGTTCTGGGACCCGAGTAAGATCCCTAGAACCACCTGCCCACCCTGCAGCTCGGCCATGGTGTGGTCATGGAGTCCCCAACAGTAGTGGGCCTAAACAGTAACAAAACAATGAACCATCACTAAGTATAGATGTACTAAGCTGAACTAAATATTGCTGGGAGTGACCACAGGACTTCCTAATCACTACTTGGGGCACCTTCTCACGAAACCTATAACAGAAAACATTCATTATTTCAGTCATTTATGTATCAAAGTGAGCAAGTACTTTGCAACCACTTTGTACAAAGCAATACTATATTTTGTCTTACTTTAAAACCAGGGGTGACATAAAAAGATCCATAACAAAGGTACAATGCACAATGAAATTAAAAAAAATTAAATAGGACCAAACAAAAATTATATTTTTTTCTAAAACTTTTATATTGCTAATCACTATTTTCTGTTTTAGTAATAAACAAAACTTACATTACCATTTAGTGCTACAAATATATTCCTACAATTTCTATGTAAATGTATATACGTCTCAACTCTGTGTTTAAGTCATCAATGCATTTATGTTAATCAAAGAAATATAAAATGTTCCACGTACTTAAAATTTTACAAAGTAACAGTACTTTGCAAGAAGATGCTACTAACCTTGAGTGGTCCTTACTGTATCTGACTAGATTAAGGTAATAATGATTCATATCAACACATGGCTCACAATATACTAACAAGTGAATTTTCATGTAAAAATAGAACTTTTGATTAATAGTTGTTACAAGGTAATTCTAGTAAAAACATTAAAATCATTTTACAAGTTAAAAAGTGAGTTTTGGTCTAGGGGCAAAAGAGAAGAGAATTAAATGGACTATTAAAAATAAATGGGTGTCAGAGCGATAGTACAGCAGGTAGGGCATTTGCCTTGCATGCGGCAGACCAGGGTTTGATCCCCAGCACCTCTTATGATTTCCTGTGCCTGTCAGGAATGATCACTGAACACAAAGCCAGTATTAAGCCCTGAGCACCACTGAGTGCCCCCCCCCAAGAAAGAAAGAAAGAAAAAAGAAAGAAAGAAAGAAAGAAAGAAAGAAAGAAAGAAAGAAAGAAAGAAATGAGTGTGTTGGAGATTTAATACAGGGGTAAGAAACTTGCCTTACTCTCTGGTCCAGAGAGTATATGGTTCTTAGAATACTGCCAGAAATGATACCTGAGCACAGAAACAGGCATAAACCCCAAGAAATTCTAGGTGTGCCCTACCACACAAAAACACAAATATAAAAAATAAAAATGCCTAAACAGTGATTTTTTTGGCTTTTGGGCCATATCCAGTGATGGTCAGGGGTTGCTTCTGGCCCCGCACTCAGAAATTACACCTGGCGGTGCTCAGGGGGCCATATGGTATGCTGGTTACTGAACCCGGATCAGCCACTCCAGTCCCTTAAAAGTGATTTTAGGGGCTGGAGCAATAGCACAGAGGGTAGGGCATTTGCCTTGCACGCGGCCGACCCGGGTTCAATTCCCAGCATCCCATATGGTCCTCCGAGCACCGCCAGGAGTGATGCCTGCGTGCAAAACCAGGAGTAACCACGGAGCATCGCCGGGTGTGACCCAAAAAGCAAAAAGAAAGTGATTTTAAACACATTTTCAAAGCCTTAACTCTAATTTCCAAATGCCAAAAAACTGTGAAAATTGTATCTTAATGCTGTACTACAATCAGGTCTAAAATGTGAGTATCAGCAGTTCCTGAGTCTGTGATTACAACTATGACTATCTCAATGATTGTATATTGTTGCAACATATGGAAATTGTTAAGTTGTGTAACTGGTAACAAAAATATGTCATTCAGGAGAGGAAATATCAGAGATTAAAGTAGCTCTTATACTGTGAGCATTTGTAAACATTAGTTCTTCACTTTAACAAAATTATATAACTTCACTTGTTGCCTTTTAGATCTGTTTCTAGAAGACTTCTACCTAGACTACACTTTACTCATGAGCTAATGAGCCTCTACATATGAGTACAACAAAAGGTATATTTATTCGAATCTTACCAGGCTGCCCTGCTGGTCCAGGAATACCTGGTGGTCCTGGTGGTCCCTGAACACCTATTCCTGGCAGCCCAGGAGGTCCCATTGGTCCAGGTTGTCCATTTGCTCCAATGTCACCTTTGAGAAACATAGTTTCCATATGAAAAAAAACACATGAACAATAGTCCTAAGGCACAGTGAAAAGGCATAGTGTATTTCACAGGTATATTTAAAAGCTATCTGTTCATTGAGTAAGAAAAGTACATAAAAGCGCTCAGAATGAAAAAAAAGGAATATCCATTTCACACTTTGTAATTTAATATATAATAAGCACACAATGTCAGTACATAAATGTAAAAATAGTATAAAAGATCACAAATCACACATTTCCAACTCATCTTGAGCAAGTGTTTGAATTTTAAAATATATCTTCAAATTATCTTCTTAGAATACAGAGTTATAGTAAGGTTCTTGGCTTATTTGCAGCTGATCCCCAACAATCCCTGAGTCCTGCAAGGAGTGATCCCTGAGCACAGAGCCAGGTATAGCCCTCAGCTCTGCTGGATGTGGCAACAAAACCAGAACTAAACTTAAAAAAACTTATCAAATTACTTTTTTGCTATTTTAAAGGAATAATTTTTATTTAATTAAAGAATTGGGATTTATAAAGTTATTAATACTTGAGTTTTTGGCATATAATATTTTAACACCAATCCAGTCATCACCAGTGTCAACTTCCCTTGACCAGTGCTCCAGTACTCCAATATTCCATTTCCCCCACCCCTACCCCCACACTACATCCGGCTGCCACCTTGACAGGAACATTACAAAGTTCAATGGTGGCAGCTTAGATATGTTTTCAGCATTGCCAAGTCTGTGCTTTGGATATATAGCTATACCACTTTCCCACATCACAAGCATAACTGAAGCTCTGACTCCTGTTCCCCCATTACTTTCCTTTCTTATCTTATCCCCCCACCCCATTGATTATTTCTTTTCTGTCCTTCTCTTCTTGTCCCTAAACTCTGGTTTCAGGCTGATCTAGACATTCCCCCCTCTACTACATTTCCTCACCCAGTTATTCTATATACCATAGACAGATCATTTTGTATTTATCTTTCTTCATCTGGATTACTTTTTCAACATGATATATTTCAATTCGAACCAGATTGCAGCAAATTACATAATTTCCTCTTTCCTCACAGTTGCATAGTATTCCTATATATATATATGTATACACATATATATATTACATCTTCATAATCCATTCATCTATTGGACCACTAAGTTGATGGCAACTGGAGCAAGTGCAGCAACAAATAATGGTATCCCTTTGAATGAGTGTTTTTATGTTGTGGTGGTATATGCCTCAAAGTGGGATTGCTGGGTCATTTGAAGCTTAATTATAAGTTTACTGAGGATTATCCATACTGTTTTCTAGAGGGGTTGAACCACACAACATTCCCACCAGTAGTGGATGACAGTAACTTTTTCACCACATCTCAACCAGCACAGATTTTTCCTACTATTTTTGTTATATGACATTCTAACAGGTGTGAGATGGTATCATATAACAGTCTTTTATTTATTTATTCATTCATTCATTCGTTCATCTTTAATTGAATCATGGTGAGATGAAGTTACAAGTCATTCATGATTTGAGTTTCAGTCATACAATGATAGAATACCCATCCCTCCACCAGTGTACATTTTCCACCACCAATGTCCCCAGTATCCCTCTCACTACCCCCACCCCAAAATATACCCTGCCTCTATGGCAATCTCCCTCTTTCTCTCTCTAGTTTTGGGTATCACATAGCAATCTTATTTTGGATTTCTGTAATGATGAGTGATGCTGAAAATTTTTTTCATATGCTTATTGGCCACCCATCTGTCTTATTCTCAAAAGCATCTGTTTATTTCCTCTCTACATTTTTGGATACAGTTTTTGAATTTTTTTGTTGATCTTTGTGTGTACTTTATTTATCCTGGCTATCGAAGCTTTTATTGGATGTGTTGAATGTAAATTTTTTCCCATTCACTTAGTGGTTTTTTAGTATATATTTTTTTTCACTAAATGGCAAAAGTGTCTTTCTATTTTTTTAAATTTTTATTAGTGAAACACCATGAAGTACAGTTGTAAACTTACAAATTTTTAAAAAATTTTTACTAGTAAAACACCATGAGGTTAAGTTGTAGACTTAAAAATTTTTGTGCTTGGATTTCAATTATATGATGATCAAATACCCATCCCTCCACCAGTGGCCATTTTCCACCACCACGGGTCCCAGTATCCCTCCCACCCCCGATGCCCCCATCCCACCTTGCCTCTGTGGCAGGGCATTCACTTTTGTTCTCTCTCTCCTTTTGGGTGTTGTGATTTGCCAAAGAGGCATTGAGTGGCATCATGTTTGGTCTATAGTCTACTTTCAGCATGCATCTCCCATCCTGGGAGGATCCTCCCAACACCCTTTATTTGGTGCTCCCTTTTCTATCTGAGCTCCCTTTTCCTCTAGCATGTGTGGCTGAAAAAGTATAGTCGAAGTGACATCTGCACTTGTTTGTTCAATGAAGCACTTTTTACAATAGCCAGAATCTGGAAAAAAACCTGAGTGCCCAAGAACAGATGACTGGTTAAAGACTTACAAATTTTTGTGTTAGGGTTTCAGTTATACAATGATTGAGTACCCATCATCCACCAGTGCCCATTCCCCACCTCCAATAGTCCCAGCATCCTCCCACTCCCCCACCCCCCATACCACCCCACCCGTGTGGCAGGGCATTTACTTTTGTTCTCTCTCTCCTTTTGGATGCTGTGATTTGCCAAAGAGGCATTGAATGGCAATCATCTTTGGTCTATAATATTACTTTCAGCACGTATCTCTCATCCTGGGAGGATCCTTCCAACACCCTTTACTTGGTGCTTCCCTCTCTATCTGAGCTGTCTTCTCCCCAGCATGTGTGGCTGGCCTTCAAGCCATGGAGAGAACCCCCTGGTATTTATTTCGTCAATTCTTGGGTGTTAGTCTCCCATTTTTTTACTTTATATTCCCCAGATTAATGCAGTTATTCTATGTCTGTCCCTCTGTTTCTGACTCACTGTACTTAGCATGATACTTTCCATGTAGTACCACTTGTATGTAAATTTCATGATTTCATCTTTTCTAACAGCTGCATAATACTCCATTGTTTAGATATACCAAAGTTTTTTCAACCAGTCATCTGTTCTCAGGCACTCAGGTTTTCTCCAGATGTTGGCTATTGCGAATAGTGCAGCAATGAAAATAGAGTACAGATGTCATTTTGACAGTACTTTTATGCCTCTCCAGGATAAATTCCCAGGAGTAGCATTGCTGGGTCAAATGGAAGCTCAATTTCAAATTTTTTTGAGAATAGTCCATACTGTTTTCCAAAAAGGCTGAAACAGTCAGCATTCCCACCAACAGTGAAGGAGATTCCCTTTCTCACCACATCCACACCAATACTGGTTGCTTTTGTTCTTTTGAATATGGGCCAGTCTCTGTGGTGTGAGATGACATCTCATTGTTGTTTTGATCTGCATCTCCCTGATGATTAGTGATGTAGAGCATTTTCTCAAGTGCCTTTTAGTTATTCAGATTTCTTCTTTGGGAAAGTTTCTGTTTATTTCATCACCAAATTTTTGATGGGGTTAGATGTTTTCTTCTTGTAGAGTTCAACCAGTGCTTTATATATCCTTGATATCAACCTTTCTCAGATGGGTATTGGGTAAATGTTCTTTCCCAATCTGTACATTGTCTTTGTATTCTGGTTCCTGTATCTTTTAAAGCTTCTTTTTTTTCCTCTTTTTTTATTATTAGTGAAACACCATGAGGTACAGTTGTAGATTTACAATTTTTTGTGCTTGGGTTTCGATTATACAATGATCAAATACCCATCCCTCTACCAGTGCCCATTTTCCACCACCACTGATAATATTCCCACACCCCCATCCCCCCAATCCCACCCTGCCTCTGTGGCAGGGCAATCCCTTGTGTTCTCTCTCTTCTTTTGGGTGTTGTGGTCTGCAAAAGAGGCATTGAGTGGCAAACATGTTCAGTCCATAGTCTACTTTCGATACGCATCTCCCCTCCTGGGAGCTTCCTCCAAACACCCTTTATTTGGTGCTCCCTTCTCTATCTGAGCTGCCCTTTCCCCTAGAATGCCTGGCTGGCCTCTACGCTATGGAGTAATCCTCCTGGTGCTGATCTCAGCTATTCTTGGGTATTAATCTCATACTTTATTACTTTATATCCCCCAGATGAATGCAATCTTTCTATGTCTATCCCTCTCTTTCTGACTCATTTCGCTTAGCATGATACTTTCCATGTTGTACCACTTGTATGTAAATTTCATGACTTCATCTTTTCTAAGAGCTACATAGTACTCCATTGTGTAGATGTACCAAAGTTTCTTTAACCACTCCTCTGTTCTTGGGCATTCAGGTTTCTTCCAGTTTCTGGCTATTGTAAAGGGTGCTGCAATGAACAAACAAGTGCAGATGTCACTTCTACTATACATTTTTGCCTCTCTGGGATATAGTCCCAGGAGTGGTATTTCTGGGTCAAATGGGAGCTCAATTTCTAATTTTTTGAGAATCGTCCATACTTTTTTCCAGAAGGGCTGAACCAGTCGACATTCCCACCAACAGTGAAGGAGTGTCCCTTTCTCGCCACATCCTTGCCAGCATCGGTTGCTTTTGTTCTTTTGAATGTGGGCCAGTCTCTGAGGTGTGAGGTGGTTCTTTTGAAGCTTCTTAATTTAAGATAGTCCCATTTGTTTATCTCTGTTTCCAGTTCATTTGTCAGTGGAGTGTTGTCTTTGAAGACAGCATTAGCCTCAATTTTGTGGAGGGTTTTGCCGACACCTTTCTTTAATGTATCTTATGGATGTTGGCCTGATGGTGAGATCTTTGATCCATTTTGATCTGACTTCTGTGCATGGTGTTAGATCGAGATCTAGCCCATTTTTTTGCATGTTGTTGTCCAGTTATGCCAGCACCTTTGTTGAAGAGGCTTTCCTTGTTCCACTTCAAATTTCTTGCTCCCTTATCAAAGATTAGGTGTTCATATATTTGGGGTTGTTTTTACGGATATTTAACCGTGTTCTATTGGTTTCGTCCCTGGCTTTGTTCCAGTAACATGCTATTTTAATTATTACTGCTTTGTAGTCGAGTTTGAGGTTGGGTAGGGTAATGACTGCCCACGTCTTTTTCTGAAGAATTGCTTTAGCTATTTGTGGGCATTTGTTGTTCCATATGAATTTCAGAATTGCTTGATCTATTTCTTTGAAGAATTTCATGGGTATCCTTATAGGGATAACATTGAATCTGTATAATTCTTTCGGCAGTATTGCCATTTTGACGATATTGATTCTTCCTATCCATGAGCAGGGGATATGTCTCCCAAACAGCTTCTATGAGGCACATATCTCCCTAATACCTAAAGCAAACCAAGACACAACCAACAAAGAAATCTATATGCCAATATCCCTGATGAACCCAGATGTGAAAATCCTAAACAAAATATTAGCAAATAGTATCCAACAACTCATCAAAAAATTATACACCACAACCAAGTGGGATTCATTCTGGGGATGCAAGGATGGTTTAACATTTGGAAATCACTCAACATAATTCATCATATCAACAAAAGTAAAGATAAAAACCATATGATCATATCAATATTTGCAGAGAAAGCTTTTGACAAGACCCAGCACCTGTTTATGATGAAACCTCTAACCAAAATGGGTTTTGAAGGAACTTTTCTCAAGATAGTCAAAGCCATCTATGACAAACCCATGGCAAGCATTATCCTCAATAGGGAAAAACTAAGGGCCTTTCCTCTAAGATCAGGAAGAAGATAGGATGCCCACTATCACTACTCCTGTTTAACATATTACTGGATGTACTTGCAATAGAGATTAGGCAAGAAAAAAGACATTAAAGCCATCCATATAGGAAAGGATGAAATCAAGTTCTCACTATTCACAGATGATATGTTACTATATCTTGAGAATCCTAAATCCTCTACCAAGAAACTCCTAGAAATAATAGTCTTGTACACTAAAGTCACAGGCTATAAAATCAAAGCCCAATAATCCATGGCCTTCCTAAATGCAAATAATGAGAGAGAGGAAAGTGACATGAAGAAAATAATCCTGTTCACAATTGTGCCCCAGAAAAATCAAATACCTAGGAATCAGCCTAACTGAAGAGGTAAAGAACCTCTACAATGAAAACTACAAAATGCCACTCCATGAAATAAGAGCGCTCTTTTAGTTTTAACCTGTGTTTTTTTTGTCATGCAGAAACTCCAATTTGATGGAGTCTCATATTATTTTGTTGAATTTAGCAGTGTTATGAGATTGCTGAATACAATTTAAGATTAAAATTTCATGTTATGGGATTAAAGATAGGCTCTCCAGTCAATGGTTCAGAATCAAATACCCAAGGACAAAATCCATATATATGGACAATTAATTTTCATTTAAGGGCTGGAGCAACAGCACAGCGGTAGGTGCTTTGCCTTGCACGCAGCCAGCCTGGCAGAGCAGTGTTCGATTCCTCCCGCCCTCTCGAAGAGCCCAGCAAGTTACCGAGAGTATCTCGCCCGCACGGCAGAACTTGGCATGCTACCCATGACATATTCTATATGCCAAACACAGTAACAACAAGTCTCAAAAAAAAATAGAGACGTTACTGGTCCCTCTCGAGCAAATTGATGAACAACGGGAGGACAGTGTTTTTGTTTTTAAGTAGCTGAGAACAGAAATGGAGTAAAGATAGCCTCATCAACAAATGGTGCTGGGAAAGCTGGAGAACTACATAAAAGAAATTAAAGCTGGATTCATATATCACACCTTACAAAAAAGTCATTTCAAAGTAGATGAACGACCTTGAGATCTGACTAGGAACTATTGTAAAAACTCCTACTCTTGGGCTGTGAAAACCCCTCTCATTGAGCTGTGTAAACTCCTTTGCTCAGGGATCACACATTAAAGGATGTTTGCGGGTTACCAGGCAGCTCTCTCTGGTGGCCTGAGTTCGGTGCTCTCGAATGGCTTCCCCACCAGAGAGGGCTGTTGCTTTGGACAGATGAAGGAGGAATGAGGGCCAAGCTGATTGCTGATTAGTTCCTGTTTATTCAATCTCTCATCTCTCCCAGCTCTCCGCCACTCTCTCTCTAACTCACTCCACAACGCTCTCCGTGTCTCCTCCCCAATATCCCCAGCCACTGTTACTCTCAGCTCTCAGCCTTCTCTCTAACGCACAACCTTCTCCTCTGTGTCTCTTTTTTCTGTCTCTGTCTCTTCCTCAATCTTCCTAGAACTCTCTGTCTCACTCAATCTACTCCTCCTTCTATATCTTTCTGTCTCCGTACCCATCTGTCTCTCTGTAACCTCACAATTCTTTCTTCCCACTATATCTGTCTTCTCTATCTCTGTGACTGCTGTCTCTCTCCCTTTCTCCCGGAAGCTGGTCCTTTTCTTCCAACTCACCACGCCTCCCCAACCACGCCTCCCCACAGGAAGCTCAATCAAAATGTTTTTCCAGTCTTCCAGACTACATGCAGCCCAAGAGGGCAAAACAGCCTTTAAGGTGTGTTTCTCCTCTCCTTAGACCAGCAACTTAATTAATATCTTTAATTCTACTTCTTAATATTTACTATTCTGGATGCACACAATAATAGACACTTTTAGGCTTGTAGGGTGACTCTCCTCAGGACATCTCACCACAGACTCAGTCTACAGTGTTCAGGCTGGATCAATCATTCCAAACCCCAGCAGGGTCCAAATCTAGTTGTTAATTTTTGGATAATGACAGAATTTGTCCATGACCATTAACTTATAGTTAAGATAAGTGCCATAATGGGCACTTCATCCAGGCCCATTTCAATACCAGGGTAGCAAGCTCACTGCATGCCCTGAGTCCATCCAGTCCCTTGTCGGGACCTTGCACTTGGGGATCTAGGAAGTAAGGGTAACTGAGTCTTAAGCTGAGAGAGCAGACATCCAGGAGGTAATATTATCTGGAGTCAATCAACTCCCAAGCCACAGGCTTGTCTTTTTAACTGTCTTTATGTATCCATACAAAAATCAATTGCTCTGAAATTACTAACCATGCCAAGGACACTAAGGATAAAAGAAAGACAATATGTACAAGTCATAGTCTGATCAGGAGACAAAAGTAATTGACAGGTTGGGGGCAATCAACAAACATAAGCTCCCAGCGGCCAGGGAGGAAGGGCAAATCAATATTATCCTGCAAAACGCCTAAAAAATGTAGTGTGACATTAAAATCAGGGATGAATAAGAGATTTAAATCTATTAAGAAAGGAAACAAAAGGAAGAATAAACCAATGGGACTAGGTCAAATTAAAAAGCTCTACGCAGTGAAAGAAATCACCACAAATATACATCCTAGGAATTGGGAGAAAATATTGCACATCATATATCTGACATAGGGTAAATGTGGGCTGGAGCAATAGCACAGCAGTAGGGCGTTTGCCTTGTACGCAGCCAACATGGCCGACCTGAGATCAATTCCTCCGCCCCTCTCAGAGCACCCGGCAAGCTACCGAGAGTATCTCGCCTGCACGGCAGAGCCTGGCAAGCTACCCCTGATGTATTCGATAGCCCAAACAGAGTAACAACAAAGTCTCCAATGGAGACGTTACTGGGCCCGCTCGAGCAAATCAATGAACAACGGGAGGACAGTGGACAGTGACAGGGTAAATGACAAAACTCAACCATGAACCAAATGATATGATATTAATATTTTGTGGTAGGTATAGTATAATAACATTGCACTCCTGAAACAAATATTTGAACCCTTATAAATAAATGTACCTCAAACATTTAAAATATATTTAAAAAGAACTCAAGGAACTCAACTCCAAAAAAGCAAGCAACCCAGGCAAATAATGGACAATTGATCTAAGCATTTCTTAAAAGAAGACATACAGATTACAACTGAAATAATGTTTTATGTCACTGATTAGTGAAGTGCATATCAAAATTACAATCAGACATTGCTGCCCAAAGATGAAATGCCCACATAACAATATTGAAAATAAAAAACATTGATGAGGATGTGATGTACAGTGTGAATTATAGTAATTTCTACAATTCTACGAGCAAACAACTCCAACAAAAATGTTGGGGTGGTCATTCTGGTATCACTCCACATTGATTTCAGACTGAGAAAGTTACAAGATACAGTGAAGGTCATTTCTTATTGATCAAGGGATCTGTACAGCAGGAAGAACTTACCCTCCTAAATATATATACATGTAACAAGGGACCAGAAACGTACTTAAAACAACTACTCATAGACATGAAGAAAGACATCCATAGCAACATAATACTAGTGGGAGATTTCAACACCACATTATCACCTCTCGATAGATCAACCGGACTCAAACTTAGCAAGGATATACTTTATCTGCGGGAAGAAATGGAGGAAATGGCTTAGTATATATATACAGCGCACTTCATCCTCCAAAAGTTGAATAGAAATTCTTCTCAAGTGTGCATGGGACATTCTTCAAGACAGACCATATGCTGAGCCACAAAACATACCTCCATAAAATTATGAAGCTAGAGATTGTATCAAAGATCTTCTCAGATCATGATGTGCTGAAAATAGAAGTAAATCACACACACAAAGAGAAAACCAAATCGAACAACTAGAAATTAAACAGCTTACTACTTAACGAGTGGTTTAGAAAGGAAATAAAAGAGAAAATTGAAAGATTCCTGGAAGTGAACGAAAATGATGACATGAGTTACCAAAACTTATGGGACATGGCAGAAGCTGTGTTAAGAGGAAAGTTTATAGCTCTACAAGGATTCCTCAGGAAAGAAGAGAGAGACCACATAAACAACCTAACCTCACAGCTCAAGAGCATGGAGAATGACTAACAAAAGGCGCCCAACATGGGTAGGAGGAAGGAAATAATAAAACTCAGAGCAGAAATTAACATGATGGAAACCCCCTCCCCAAAAAATCGAAATATCAATAAAACCAAGAGCTGGTTCTTTGAGAAAACAAACAAGATTGATAAACCTCTAGCAAAACTCACAAAGAAAAATGGAGAGAAAACCCTAATAAATATAATGTGAAATGAAAAGGAGAACATCACAACAGAAACTACAAAAATTCAAAGGATCCTCAGAGATTAGTTTGAGAAGCTTTATCCCATTAAACAAGAAAACCTTGAGGAAATGGATAAATTCCTGAATTTCTATAGCCTCTCGAGGCTGAACCAAGAAGACCTGGAATACCTGAACGGACCTATCACCATCAAGGACATTGAAACAGTAATATAAAGTTTCCCCCAAAACAGTAGCAACAAGTCTCACAATTTGTTGTCAGTCGTTACTGGTGCCCATGTGAACAAATCGATGAACAACAGGAGAACCCAATACCCCAATACCAATGTTTATTGCAGCACTGTTCACTATAGCCAGAATCTGGAAACACCCTGAGTGCCTGAGAACAGAAAACTGGTTAAAGAAACTTTGGTAGAACTACTCAATGGAATACTATGCAGCTGTTAGGATAAATGAAGTTATGAAATTTGCTTATAAGTGGATGGTCATGGAGAATATCATGCTATGGGAAATGAGTCAGAAATAGAAGGACAGATACAGAAGGACTGCAATCATTTTTGGAGTATAAAATAACATAGCACGAGAATGACACCCAAGGAAAATAGACACAAGGTCCAAGAAGATTGCTACATAGTTGGAAGCCTGCCTCATGAGCAGGGGGAGAAGGCAGCTGGAATAGAGAAAGGATCACTAAGAAAGAAAATGATGGTTGCTGGGTTCGGTCAGGAAGGGAGATGTATGCTGAAAGTAGAGAAAGGACTAAATGTGATAGTCTCTTAGTATCTGTATTGCAAACCCTAATGCAGAAAAGTAGAGAGAGACTATGGGAGAAATTGTCTGCAGGGAGGCAGGGATAGGGTGGGAAAGAGGTAGTACTCCGGGAAACTTGTGGTGGGAAATGCACACTGGTGGAGGGATGGTTGTTTGAACATTGTATGACTGTAACTCAAACAGGAAAGTTTTTAAATGTATCTCATGGTGATTCAATAAAAAAGTATAGTAATTTCTTTAATTTCCTTTTTTTTCTGAAAAGAAACCCTGATATATTATGTGTGGAAATGTAAATTATAATAGTCTCTAAAATAATATGGAGATTCCTTGAAAGTTTAAAATGGAAATACTAAATGATTCTGTTATACTGCCTAAAACAATTCATCCAAAGGATATGATAATATTATCTGAAAAGACATTTACAAGCAATGCTCATAGTAGCCTCTAGTTACAATAGATAAAATATATAAGCTAAAGACAAGTGATGGATAAAGAAGGTGAGGTATATTTGTTCAATATCATACTACCATGTTATTACATGGTCTAAATTGTGTGGATTGACATGAAATGGCTAAAACTTTGAGGTAAAATACACAAGTAAGTAAAATACATGCGGATGTGTAAGACAATTACTAAATGGTTTCATTCTAATGTGGAAGATAAATAACTTAAGAAAATGAACTAGCAAATACAACAAAAGTAATGTCTAGAGTACATCTACATCTACACAATCGTCAGGAAAAATGAAGTCATGAAATTTGCTTATAAAACCATGGACATGTAGAGTATCTTGCTGAGTGAAATGAGTCAGAAGGAGAGGGACACTCAAAGACTGATTGCATTTATTTGCGGGATATGAAAATCAACATATTAGGAGACTAATACCCAACAACAGTAGAAAAAAGAGCCAGGATGACATGTCCATTGTTGCAACCTTATAACAAATGAGGGCAAGGGCAGTTAGCGTAGAGTAGGGACCACTATTACAATGATAGTTGGAAATGATTCCTCTGGACAAATACACTTAATCACTTAATCACTTAACTTCCTGTTAGTCCTCGATTTGCTCGAGCGGGCGCCACTAACGTCTCCATTTGACCCTGTTGCGTGCTAGTGTAGCCCAATGGTATCTGTTCGCTCCGGGAACATGAAGGGCCTCAAACCGATCGTTCATGATCTTGAGGAAGAAGTCTGACCATCTGGAAGGTGGGCGGCCACGTGGTCTTTTGACATCCCATGGAATCCAGTTGGTAACAGCTCTAGTCCAGCGGTCGTCTTTAAATCTCATTACGTGACCAGCCCATCTGATTTTCGACACTTAGGCAAATGAGACAGCGTCCCTGATTCTTGATCGTTGACGGATGTCAGAACTCCGGATTCTTTCTCTCATTTGAGTGAAACGTGATATTCCAAGCATAGCTCTTTCTATTCTTCTTTGGGAGACCTGAATAGCGTTCTCATCCTGTTTGCGTAGGGCCCAGGTCTCTGAGGCATATGTTAATGCAGGAAGAACAGTGGAATCAAAGAGATGTGCCCGGAGCCGGAGGTTCTTCGTCCTCTTAGCTATTTCTTCGACGTTCTTGAAGGCTTTCCAAGCCGCTCTCTTCCTCCTGCGAAGCTCGGGTGCCAGGTCATTTGTCATGTTGACCTCTCGACCTAGGTACACATAGCTGTTGCATTCAGAGATGGTCGTTCCTTTGAGAGCGAATGGGGCGTCAGGAACGAGGCTGTTTCTCATAAACATTGTCTTCGTAAGATTCAGCTGTAGTCCTACCTTTCCACACTCACGGTCAAAGTCGGCCAGCATTTGTGCCGCTTGGTTGATGTTTGGTGTTATTAAAACAATGTCATCAGCAAAGCGGAGGTGGTGTAGTTGCCGACCATCTATCTTCACTCCCATTCCTTCCCCTTTCAGTCGTCGCATGATGTTCTCGAGGGTGGCACTGAAGAGTTTCGGTGAAATGGTATCACCCTGCCGCACCCCTCTCTTGACATCAACGATCACTTCTTTTTAGAATGGTGAGATCCTGGTAGTGAATCCGCAATACAGCTCACGGAGGATGTATTGAGCTTGAATGCCGTGATTGGCTAGGGCTTCAATGACCACTTCCGTCTCAACAGAATCAAAGGCCTTCTTTAAATCAATGAACGTTAAACAGAGCGGCATCTTGAACTCCAGAGAAACCTCAATGAGCTTGGTTATTGTGTGGATATGGTCGATGATGCTGAATCCTTTACGTAATTCCACTACTCAGCGGTCGCCACACTCCAGGACGCTTTCCGGACCCGCGCGGCCGCAAGCGGCCTTGCGACACATCATAAGACACTAAATACCCATCTTCCGGAATTGTCGTACCATATTTGATAGGGTTCAAATATGGTAACACCTACAAGGGGGATTAGAGGTCGCCCCAAAAGCCTCTATCCCTCTCGGAAAGACTGGCAAGGTACCGAGAGTATTCCGCCCGCACGGAAGAGCCTGGCAAGCTATCCGCTGTGTATTCGATATGCCAAAACCAGTAACTACAACTGGTCTCATTCACCTGACCCTGAAGGCTTCACCGACATGGCAGCACTGAGAAGGATGAGAAAGAAGAGGCCGACAAAATCTCAAGGCCGACTTAGGCTGCCACAACGAAGGAAGACAAAAATGATCGTCTGTACTTTCAATGCACGTACGCTAGCATCAGATGCATCCATCAAGGACCTGATGGTACAAGCGCGAATGATCAAGTACGACATCATTGTTCTGACCGAGACAAGAAGGCACGAATCTCACCATGCCGTTTTCGACACTGGAGAAGAATTGTTCCTCGGAACATGCGATAAAAGAGGTGTTGGAGGCGTCTGTGTCCTTGTCAACCCAAACTTGGCCAAGAGCATTGATTCATTCGAATGCCTAACAACCTGAATCGGATGTTTACATTTGAATACATGTGACTCACTGCCTGAAGTTTCTATCTTCGTTGTCTACGCACCAACATCTCATTATGATGAAAGAGAAATCGAGAAGTTCTACATGGAGCTACAGAAGTCTATAAAGAAGACCACACCTTCTACAAGATCATTGTGGGTGATTTTAATGCCAAGATAGGACCGAGAAGATCAAATGAAGAACTTCACATCGGGACCCATGGCCTAGAATGGAACGAACAGGGTGAGAGACTGTCTGAGTTCATCATGTCGACCAAGACCATTCATGGTAACTCACAGTTCCAGAAGGCAGAATCTAAACGATGGACATGGGAGTCTCCCGGTGGACGATTCCCCAACGAAATAGACCACATCATATTCAATCGACGGTTTTGCCTTACTGATGTTGCTGTTGTCCCAAAATTTCGAACGAGATCAGACCACCGTCTCCTTCGTGCAAAATTCTACTTCACAGAGCGGGGAGAAAGGGCTGCAAAGTTCAAAAAGAGAACTCCCAGTATGACCACCAACTGGGAACTCTTTGGTACTATTGCGGCAACATGGGAAGATGCCATTGTTGACAACATTGACGAGGAATATGATCGACTTGTTCAGCACCTCCATGAATGTGCGAGGAATGCCAAGAGGAAATAGCCACAAAAAATCGCCTATCTTCGAAAACTCTTGAGCTAATTCGCCAGAGTGGTTTGGCGCATGCCTCAGGCAACCGCAAGCTAACGTCCGAGCTTGCAAAGCAGTGCAGAGATGCGATCAAGGAAGACCTCAAAGAGAGAAGAGCAGAAGTACTGGTAGATGTGGCAGAAGTCAGGAAAAGTATTCGGAACGCCCGCCTGTCCTTCGCCAACTATAAGACTAAGATGACTGCCCTCCGACGTCCTAATGGATCCAGCACATCCTCCAGAACGGCAATGGAGAAGATTATCCATGACTTCTACTCAAATCTCTTCGATAGCCATGTCTACTTGCCGACATACCAAATTCCACAGGATGGATATGTCGTTCCCAAAGTTCTCCCTTCCGAAATCCGACACACCATTTCGTCGGTAAGGAAACAAACAGCACCCGGCCCAGACAAGGTCAGATCTGAACACCTGAAGAACCTGCCGTCAGTACTCATCAATACACTGGCTCGGCTCTTCACTCGCTACCTGTCTGAATGCAAGGTTCCGTCCCAATGGAAAACCAGCAGGACCGTACTACTGTTCAAGAAGGGAGACATCCATGACATTGGCAACTATCGCCCGATCTGCCTATTGTCTGTCTTCTACAAGTTGTTCACTCGAGTCATCCTAAATAGGATTGGCAGAACACTAGATGAAGGACAACCATGCGAGCAAGCAGGGTTCCGCAAAGGACAAATACAAGGTGCTGAAAAAAAGTAAAGAGACAAACATAATAACATTTACGTACCTGTATTGCAAAACAAAATGCCCAGAAGGAAAAAGACACAGAGAGAGTGCAAGAGAGCTAAAAAAAATGTGTGTGCTGTAGAGGCAGGCTGGGGATGGGGTGGGCGGGGGGGTGGGGTGTGTTAGGATGGATACTGGGGACATTGATAGTGGGAAATGTACAATGGTGAGGAGATGGGTGTTGGAATATTGTATAATTCAATCCCAATCATGAGCAAATTTGTAACATTGTATTTCAGTGACTTAATTTAAAAAATATTGTGGTTACTAAAACAAAACGGTAGTGGTTAGAGATTTTGTTGATGATGTGACAGATAAAAGAGGAAATTAAAAGAATCATGGAAACAAACAAGAATGAAAATTTGTGGGATGAAGCATAGGTGGTGTTAAGAGGAAAATTCATAGTTATGTGAGCATTTGTGAGAAAGGAAGAAAAGGCTTAAATAAATAACTTGACTGCACAACTAACAAAATAGTAGATGGCCAACAAAAGGAGTCAAAAGTCACAGGAAGAAGTAAATAATACAAGTTAGAGCATAAATTAATGAACAAAGATCAATCCAAAGTATCAATGAGACAAAGAGATGGTTATTGGAAAAAATAACAACTGGGGTATGGTGCCGCCAGCAGGTCAATCTGTACCTATGAGGCGAGTGCATCAGCAGACTGATTGTGCCTTCAGACTTCTAGATACGCCAAAATTGCTGCTGTGCCTCTGGCTAGACCCCAACAACCTGGGGCCAAGTTTACCAAGAAAGTAAATGGCCAAAAGTTAGGTATGTGTGAGACACAACAACAAACCACCTCCAGCTCAGCTATATAATTGGAGGCAAGACCTCTCAGGTTCCTGATCAAACTGCTATGGCCATGATCCCAGAGACTCAGAAACAAATTTCGGAACCCAGCAGCTTTTGGCAGAAATGCGTCTGATCCCCACAGTAGGTTTCTGAGGCCAGGCCACCCCAGAGGCCTCCCTCCACCTGCTCCCTCCACCTGCTGTCCCTCCACCTGCTTCCTCTTGGCGGCTTGGTGGCTGCCATCCTCCAGAGGCCATTGGACAGTGAGGTTTGGGCCCGCAGTGACAAGACACACAGGGCCTTACGGGATTGGGTGGAACTGGCCCTTTCTTCCCTGCCACGAGACTCTGAGTTGCCACCCATGAACGGCCTCTCTGGCTCCTGATAAAGCTGCTTAATGGCCATAATCCATGAGACTCAGAAACAAATCTTGGAACCCAGAGGCTTTTGGCAGAAATCCCTCCAGATTAATTGTTAAAATATTGGAATTCCAAAATTGCGCGGCCAATATTGTAGTCGTGCAACATCATATGTTTTTCATAACCAGCAATATAAAACAAATTGTCTACATTGTTTGGCAAAAATTGGCAACAAACTGGTTGCCTTTTCGGCAGATCTGATTGTTGGGGTAAAATCCCAAATAATAATGGTGGGTCTGGTGTTGACATATTGAATGTGATCAAAGTAGAAAGAGAGTAATGTGGAAGTCATCTGCCCCACAGGTAACGGGAGGGTGTGGGATGCGGGGTATACTGGGGGTTTGGGTGGTGGAAAATGGGCACTGGTGAAGGGACGGGTGTTTCATCATTGTATGACTGAGACTTAAACCCGAAAGCTTTGTAACTGCTCTCTCTGCGATTCAATAAATAAATTTATAAAAAGGTAAAAAAAGAAAAAATTAAAAAAATCAAACAACCAATAGCAAGACTCACAAAGAAAGAGAACAATAATAAACTGAATTAAAATCAAAGTGGAGACATAACATTAGACACCATAGAAATTCAAAGGATCATAAGGGACTGAGAATTTTTATGCCATGAAATGAGAGAATCTAGAAGAAATGGATAAATTCCTGGACTCTTATAAACTCCCAAGGCTGAACCAAGATGATTTGGAATATTAGAACAGACTTATCACTATCAAGGAAATTGAAATGGTAATCAAAAAAGTTTTCCCAAAACAAAACCCTCGGCCCAGATGGATTCACTAGTTAATTCTTTCAAACCTACAATAAAGATCTACTAATTAATTCTTTTAAACCTCTAATGAAGACCTACTGCCAATCCTTTTCAAGCTATTCCAGGAAATTAAAGCAACAGAAACATTCTTAAATAGTTTGAATGAAGTAAACATTACTTTAATGACAAAAGAGGAGAGATACACCCTGCCCGCCCCCTCCCCCGAAAATTACAGGCTGATATGCTTGATGAACATAGAAACAATAATCTTAAGCAAAATACTAGCCAACATAATCCAAAAATTCATTAAAAAGATCATAAACCATGGGGTGTGGTGCCACCAGCATGTCAATCTCTACCTTTTGGGTGAGTGCATCAACAGCCTGATGGTGACTTAGGCTTCCTAATACCCCAACATTGTTACCATGCCTCTGGCCTGACCCCAACAATTTAGGACTAAGTTTCTTGAGAAATTAAAAAGCCAAAAGTTAGGGATGGGGGAGCTATGTCCACAAACTACCTCTGGCTCAGCTACACAAGCTCATTTATCGGCTTAGCTTCAGAGACCCATAGGTAAATCTCCAAAGATATAAAAAGCTGCAGTTAATCCTACACCTGTGCAAGGCTGAACGGACTGGGTAAATTGGAGAGGGGGTGGGTCTTGCCTGGTGCCTGGCCAAGTAGATACCCATGGCAACTGCTTGCTTACACAATCCAAAACCAACTCTATGGCCCCATCAAGGTGCTGAAGTTGGCTCGTGGGGGGTGACTGCCAGTGCTTCCAGGAGTATATGGAAGTGGAGGAAGGCAGCCCATCTCGACTCAGAGAAAATCTGGAGATTTCAGTCACAAAACCGGCATATCTGAATTTTTAACAGGTTAATATCGTGGTCACACCCACCACCTGGCCCCCTGGCGCCGTGTAATCCCATCAGCGGCCAAGACTCAGAGACTATAAAATCCAGATTCCGGACGAGAGCAGTGCAGTCTCTGCCCCCGCGCCTCGGTGTTTCTTCCCGGAGTCCCTTGGAGGGGAGCGGGTTGAGCTTTCCTCCCCACCCCGGCCAGGGCTACGGCAGCCGGAGACCTCCAGGACCAGCCACCACCATGCTGAGACCACTCTCCGCACACCTGAAGGTACTGGCAGAGGGACAAAGCCACGCGGGTTCCGGGGCCGAGACCTCCAAGCCTACTCGAATTGGAGTCGAGCATCTTCCACCCAGATCCTCCAAATTCCAGTAGGCGGGGGTCACACCCACCACCTGGCCCCCTGGCGCCGTGTAATCCCATCAGCGGCCAAGACTCAGAGACTATAAAATCCAGATCCCGGACGAGAGCAGTGCAGTCTCTGCCCCCGCGCCTGGGTGTTCCTTCCCGGAGTCCCTTGGAGGGGAGCGGGTTGAGCTTTCCTCCCCGCCCCGGCCAGGGCTACGGCAGCCGGAGACCTCCAGGACCAGCCACCACCATGCTGAGACCACTCTCCGCACACCTGAAGGTACTGGCAGAGGGACAAAGCCACGCGGGTTCCGGGGCCGAGACCTCCAAGCCTACTCGAATTGGAGTCGAGCATCTTCCACCCAGATCCTCCAAATTCCAGTAGGCGGGGGTCACACCCACCACCTGGCCCCCTGGCGCCGTGTAATCCCATCAGCGGCCAAGACTCAGAGACTATAAAATCCAGATCCCGGACGAGAGCAGTGCAGTCTCTGCCCCCGCGCCTCGGTGTTCCTTCCCGGAGTCCCTTGGAGGGGAGCGGGTTGAGCTTTCCTCCCCGCCCCGGCCAGGGCTACGGCAGCCGGAGACCTCCAGGACCAGCCACCACCATGCTGAGACCACTCTCCGCACACCTGAAGGTACTGGCAGAGGGACAAAGCCACGCGGGTTCCGGGGCCGAGACCTCCAAGCCTACTCGAATTGGAGTCGAGCATCTTCCACCCAGATCCTCCAAATTCCAGTAGGCGGGGGTCACACCCACCACCTGGCCCCCTGGCGCCGTGTAATCCCATCAGCGGCCAAGACTCAGAAACTATAAAATCCAGATCCCGGACGAGAGCAGTGCAGTCTCTGCCCCCGCGCCTCGGTGTTCCTTCCCGGAGTCCCTTGGAGGGGAGCGGGTTGAGCTTTCCTCCCCGCCCCGGCCAGGGCTACGGCAGCCGGAGACCTCCAGGACCAGCCACCACCATGCTGAGACCACTCTCCGCACACCTGAAGGTACTGGCAGAGGGACAAAGCCACGCGGGTTCCGGGGCCGAGACCTCCAAGCTTACTCGAATTGGAGTCGAGCATCTTCCACCCAGATCCTCCAAATTCCAGTAGGCGGGGGTCACACCCACCACCTGGCCCCCTGGCGCCGTGTAATCCCATCAGCGGCCAAGACTCAGAAACTATAAAATCCAGATCCCGGACGAGAGCAGTGCAGTCTCTGCCCCCGCGCCTCGGTGTTCCTTCCCGGAGTCCCTTGGAGGGGAGCGGGTTGAGCTTTCCTCCCCGCCCCGGCCAGGGCTACGGCAGCCGGAGACCTCCAGGACCAGCCACCACCATGCTGAGACCACTCTCCGCACACCTGAAGGTACTGGCAGAGGGACAAAGCCACGCGGGTTCCGGGGCCGAGACCTCCAAGCCTACTCGAATTGGAGTCGAGCATCTTCCACCCAGATCCTCCAAATTCCAGTAGGCGGGGGTCAAACCCACCACCTGGCCCCCTGGCGCCGTGTAATCCCATCAGCGGCCAAGACTCAGAGACTATAAAATCCAGATTCCGGACGAGAGCAGTGCAGTCTCTGCCCCCGCGCCTGGGTGTTCCTTCCCGGAGTCCCTTGGAGGGGAGCGGCTTGAGTTTTCCTCCCCGCCCCGGCCAGGGCTACGGCAGCCGGAGACCTCCAGGACCAGCCACCACCATGCTGAGACCACTCTCCGCACACCTGAAGGTACTGGCAGAGGGTCAAAGCCACGCGGGTTCCGGGGCCGAGACCTCCAAGCCTACTCGAATTGGAGTCGAGCATCTTCCACCCAGATCCTCCAAATTCCAGTAGGCGGGGGTCACACCCACCACCTGGCCCCCTGGCGCCATGTAATCCCATCAGCGGCCAAGACTCAGAAACTATAAAATCCAAATCCCGGACGAGAGCACTGCAGTCTCTGCCCCCGCGCCTCAGTGTTCCTTCCCGGAGTCCCTTGGAGGGGAGCGGGTTGAGTTTTCCTCCCCGCCCCGGCCAGGGCTACGGCAGCCGGAGACCTCCAGGACCAGCCACCACCATGCTGAGACCACTCTCCGCACACCTGAAGGTACTGGCAGAGGGACAAAGCCACGCGGGTTCCGGGGCCAAGACCTCCAAGCCTACTCGAATTGGAGTCGAGCATCTTCCACCCAGATCCTCCAAATTCCAGTAGGCGGGGGTCACACCCACCACCTGGCCCCCTGGCGCCATGTAATCCCATCAGCAGCCAAGACTCAGAGACTATAAAATCCAGATTCCGGACGAGAGCAGTGCAGTCTCTGCCCCCGCGCCTGGGTGTTCCTTCCCGGAGTCCCTTGGAGGGGAGCGGGTTGAGCTTTCCTCCCCGCCCCGGCCAGGGCTACGGCAGCCGGAGACCTCCAGGACCAGCCACCACCATGCTGAGACCACTCTCCGCACACCTGAAGGTACTGGCAGAGGGACAAAGCCACGCGGGTTCCGGGGCCGAGACCTCCAAGCCTACTCGAATTGGAGTCGAGCATCTTCCACCCAGATCCTCCAAATTCCAGTAGGCGGGGGTCAGACCCACCACCTGGCCCCCTGGCGCCGTGTAATCCCATCAGCGGCCAAGACTCAGGGACTATAAATTCCAGATCCCAGAACCGCGCGGCCGCATTCGCGGCTGCGCGACATCTTATTATCTCATTCCTACTTTGGACAAACTTGCAGGCTGTCGAATGTAGCCTGCCCACAGGGCAGAGTCTGGCAAACTCCCCGTGGCCTACCAAATATGCCAAATACCAGTAACAATGATGGGTCTCATTCTCCTAAAGAGCCCTGAATATAATCTCAGGGCTAGGATGAAAGAGACGTTACTGGGGCCTGCTCGAGGCAATCGATTAATATCGTGGTGAGGTGCCTGTCAATCAACATCATACACGATCACTTAATCACTTAATCACTTAATCCCCGTTATTCATCGATTTATTCGAGCGGGTGCCAGTAACGTCTCCATTCATCCCGGTTGCGTGCTAGTGTAGCCGAATGGTATCTGTTCGTTCTAGGAACATGCAGAGCCTCAAACCGATCATTTAGGGTCTTGACGAAGAAGTCTGACCATCTTATAGGTGGGTGTCCACGTGATCTTTTGATGTCCCGTGGAATCCAATCAGTAATGGCTCTAGTGCAGCGGTTGTCTGTAAACCTCATTACGTGTCCAGCCCATCTGATTTTTGATGTCTTGGAAAATGAGACAGCGTCCCTGATTCTTGAGCGTTGACGAAGATCATACACGATATCAATAAAAAATCATATGATCATATCAACAGATACAGAGAAAGTGTTTAACAAGACCCAGCACCCATTCATGTTTAAAATTCTCAAAATGGGAATTGAATGTACTTTCCTTGAAATAGTCAAAGCCATTAACCACAATACCAGAGCAAAACACTATATTCAATGGGGAAAAACTAAAAGTTTTCCCTCTAAGACTATGCAGAAGACAAGTATGATCATTCTCAACCACTTCAATTCAATATAGTACTGCAATCACTCGCCATAGCAATTAGGCAAGAAAAATATATCAAGGGCCATATTAGACCTGAAACTATAAAAGTGCGTAGATGAAAGATAAGCAGAACTCTCCATGACACTGAATCTAAAGGCATCATCAAGGATGAAACACCACTGACCAAGCAAGAGGAATTAAAGATAAACAAACTAAACTACATTAAGCTAAGAAGCTTTTGCATCTCAAAGGAAATGATGACCTGGATACAAAAACATCCCACAGAATGGGAAAAATTATTTACCCAACACCCATTTGATAAGGGATTAATATCCAAGATGTACAAGGTATTGGTAGAACCTAACATCTTTAAAAATGGGGAGTAGAAATGAACAAAACCTTCTTCAAAGGAGAAATACAAATGGCCAAAAAGCACATGAAAAATTCTCTACATAACTAATAATCAGGGAGTTGAAAATCAAAAAAAAATAGTGAGATATCATCTCACACCATAGCTACTGGCATGCATCAAAAAGAATGAGAATAGATCCGGCGAGGATGCAGTGAAAAGGGGACTATCATTGATTGCTGATAGGAATGTCAACTGGTCTAACCATTTTGGAAACAATATTGGCATTACTCAAAAAAATTAGAAATTAAGCTTCCATATGATCCATCAATACATCTCCTTGGAATATACCCTGTAGCACTGTAGCACTGTCCTCCTGTTGTTCATAGATTTGCTCCAGCAGACCCAGTAACATCTCCATTGTGAGACTTGTTGTTACTGTGTTTGGCATATCGAATACACCAGGGGTAACTTTCCAGGCTCGACCGTGTGGGTGGGATATTCTTGGTAGATTGCAGGGCTCTCCGAAAGGGGTGGAGGAATCAAATTCGGCTTGGCCCGGTCAGGCGCGTGCAAGGCAAACGCCCTACCACTGTGCTATCGCTCTAGCCTGGCAATTTACCCTAGAAGTGCAGAAAAGCCATTTATTTACGCTATGTTCATTGCAGCACAATTCACAATGGTCAGAATCTGGAAACAACCCAAGTAACTGAGAACAGATGACTGGATAAAGAAACTATGGTACTTCTTTATAATGTAATACTATGAAGCCTTTACAAAAAAAATGAAGTCATGAAATTTGTTTATAAATGGGTAAACACAGAGTATAATGCTGAGTTTAATAAGTGAAAAGGAGACAGATATAGAATGATCACAGTTATTTGTGGGATATAAAAATAGTCTGAGAATAAGACAGTGGAAGAAATAGCAAGGAGGAGTGATTCAAGGTAGAAAACTTGCCACAAGTTGTAGGGGAGTGCAGTGAGGATAGAGAAGGAACTACTATGATAATGGTAACTGGAAATGATCACTCTGGAGAAGAACTGAGTAATGAAAGGAGGTAAAATGATTTACATGATAACATTTCAGTAATAGTATTGCAAACCACAATGCCTAACAAGGAGTGAAAGAGAGAAAATTAGAGAGCAAAAGAGTGAACGAGCAAGAGAGAGAGAGATAGGAGGAGGAGGTGGAGGAGGAAACATAAGAGAATAAGTATTTGCCATAGAGGCAGGCGGGAGATGGATGAGAAGAAAATGGGGTGTGGGGGGTGGAAAATGTATACTGGTGAAGGAATGGGTATGCCTATAACTCATTGTATGCCTATAACTCAATCATGAACAACTTTTAAAATTATGTACCTCATAGTAATTCAATAATAAAAGAAGAAAGAAAAGAATTTTGACCAATGAGGCCACAGCAGGTAAGGTGTTCACCTTGTACATAGGTTTTTAACCTGCATTTTATCTTATTCACCACATATCATCGCTCAAGAACTGCCAACAGTGACCTTTGAGTATAAGTCCATAAATAAGTCCTAAGCACTTCTGGGTGTGGCCCCAAAATGAAATTCAAAGAAATAGAACGAATTAAAAAAAAACAGTGTCTGAGTCATAGCATAAACCTTCCAGCAATTGGATTTTCCACCTATTAACCCTTCCAAATAGATTCAATTTCTACAAAAGTTAAAAACAAATTAAGTCTAGCAACAGTCCTCATACCTTTAGATCCAGGCATTCCATCCAAGCCAGTTTGTCCTGGAGGACCTGGAGGACCTGGGAAACCTCGGTCCCCTTTTGGGCCAAGTGTTCCTTTGATGCCTGGGAGTCCTGGAGGTCCTGGTTGTCCAGGTAAAGCAACTCCTGGTTCTCCCTTGAATATACACATGACGAAAGACAAGAAAACATCTCATGACTTTCTTGATGTTCATTTAGTGAGACTTTTATCAGAGTATCAACAGGATAAAATGTTACTACCTTTTTTTCCTGGTGGGAAGAGGAAGAATAATTGTATGGAAAATAATTTGTAAACTGTAGAGAAAGAAAAAACTGCAAGGGTAGAAATTTGTTTAGTAAAACAAATTAGATGTGTTGGACTGGTAGTAGGACAAGTAAAGAAAGCATAAGATTAAAGAAGCTTTGAGATGGGGAACTATTACAGGGGGAGTCTGGCCACATGCATTCCATGTATGCAATCCCAGTTTGATTTCGATATTACATGTTTACCTGAGCAGTGCTACTGCCAAGAAAGTCCTGGCTGGACTCTGACACTGTGGGAATGAGCAGGACTGGATCATACATCCCTTAGCATTCAACCATTTGGCAACACTTGTCAGAGAACTTCTGAGAGTAACCCTAGGTCTTTGAGCACCACTTGGGATACTCTCCTAACTCAATTTTCCCAAGTAAAAACTGTGATTATAGACAGTTTTTATGATAACTAATTTTAATTGACAAAAATAAATAGCATTGTATTTTTTGTTTAAAACATCCATTTCCTTAGGATGAATTCTTAAGTATTTACAGATTAAATTACATTGCATTAAGCTCTGGACTAAAATACTTTAGCAAAAGTTGAAACAACTGTGGTAGTCTTGATAATTTTAATCTGGTTAAGGAGTATATGAAAATTCACTGCATTATTCTGTTTATTTTTGTATTCATTGAAATGATTCAGGATAAAAATGAAACAATCAATACGAAAGTGGTTTCCTATGAAACCTGGAATCATGATCAATTGTTCTTTCCATGAAATAAGGAAGTTTAAACAAGTTCAACATGGAAAATTCAGGAACAATCAAGATAATAACATATCACAACACTTCTCTGTAGGCTGACTGAAAAATGTTAAGTTTAGCTAAAATAGAATGAAAGGAATGGAAAGTAATTCAAACGGGATATTAATATATGATTATATTACTATTATTATTAGTAGTACGGGCTGGAGCGATAGCACAGCAGTAGGGCATTTGCCTTGCAAGACACCGGCCCGGCCGAGCCTGGATCGATTCCTCCTCCCCTCTCGGAGAGCCCGGGAAGCTACTGAGAGTATCTTGCCTGCACGGCAAAGCCTGGCAAGCTACCCGTGACGTATTTGATATGCCAAACACAGTAACAAGTCTCATAATGGAGGCGTTACTGGGCCCGCTCAAGCAAATCGATGAACAATAGGAGGACAGTGCTATAGTGCTACAGTAGTAGTATATCTAAGTCAATAGCAGCGATTTGCTTTCTGTATCTAGGATGAAATGGGGAGAGAAGAAAACAGAATGGAAAACTCTAGATACAATATTAAGCATTTCAACCAACTATCTCCCAGGCAGAGACAGCAATTAAATGGACAGAGGTAGTACATAGTAGATCAGGGAAGGTAATGATTATAGTCTAATCTTTCATTTCATCACGTTAAATAACAATCCACTCTGAAACAGCGTTAGGAACTTTGTTTCTAATATGGCATCTTAGATCATTAAAGAATTTTATATTAAATTTTTAATGGAAATACGTTATAGTTTTTATTTATATATTACAGTGAGCACTTGGCAAATCTAAATCAACATGTAGACTAAGAATAAAGAACATAAAAGAGATTGAAAAATATTAATTAAAATGTTCCAGACCTTTGGACCTGGAAAGCCTGGTAGCCCAGGAGGACCTTCTACACCACTTCTTCCAGGTATCCCAGGTACTCCTGGGGGTCCTGGAATTCCAGGATAACCTGTAAAATTATATTATTTTTAATATCCTAAGAGAAGAAACTCTATAAAAGATGCCCAAGTCCACATTTTTATCATACCCAATACAAGTCACTGACTAAAGCACAATTAGATGTTAAGACTAAACTGACATTGTTAGGAACAGTTCTTACAGATATATGATATTCCTTCTCAATCATTTAGTGATGCAAACATTTTCAGAGATCTAATGTATGTATGCGGTTTACATGCTCATCTGAAGAAAAATTAAGGATATTTATATAGTAAGATACAATTAACCATAAGAATTCAACCGTCCACAAAAATTTAGAACATTGTTTTCCTTTTATAGTTGAACAAAGCATGAAAAACAACCCACCATATAATTTTGGAAGTGAGCTAAAATCAGTTTCAGATATTACAAACACATGAATTTAAATCTGACACTTTTGAAATAGTTTATTTTAAATGAATAAGTATGTACTTAAGACTCATTCTCAGATCAATGCATACTCTTGTTTGGTTAGAATAAATTCTGTAAAGAATAAATAAATATGTAAGTAACAGCACTAAAATTTCTCATAAACACCATGAATATGATTTAGAAAAAATTTGGATTATGTGATCAATAAATATATTTTCTGTTTAATATAGGTAAAGGTAAAGGCATCTCATTTAATAACAATATAATGACTGTTTATTATGCATCAGGAACTGTACAAAAACGCAAGAATA
Organism: Sorex fumeus; assembly: GCF_029834395.1. Lineage (NCBI taxonomy): Eukaryota > Metazoa > Chordata > Mammalia > Eulipotyphla > Soricidae > Sorex > Sorex fumeus. The sequence continues at coordinate 16,853,870 of NW_026606115.1, forward strand.
CAATACAAACACTGAAAAAAATTGTGATTTTTAAAACTTATATATAATTTTATGTAGTTATGATTTAGATATTTTATGAAGTGTTTTAGTCAATGAAATTTTAGTGCTTAGGCTATGTGATTTTTATTTATATTCCTTACAGTGTATAATAAAAATTCAATAAGGATGTTTTGTTTATTGAATTTACTATATCAAGATGGGCTGGAGTGATAGCACAGCAGGTAGGACATTTGCCTTGCATGCGGCCAACCCAGGTTCGATTCCTCCGTCCCTCTCAGAAAACCCAGCAAGCTACTGAGTGTATCCTGTCCGCCTGGCAAGCTCCCTGTGGTGTATTCGATATGCCAAAAATGGTAATAAGTCTCACAATGGAGACATTACTGGTGCCTGCTTGAGCAAACTATGAACAACAGGAGGACAGTGCTACATTGCTATTATATCACGAAATATGTGAAATTATTTTTTACCTCATTTCCAAAATCACATGCTAAGTTCTTTTTCATGCTATATTCAACGAGCTAACTTGCCTTTCCTGATATCCATTTCTACATACCTTTGGGACCTGGAGGTCCAGGAAGTCCAATTCCAGGCATGCCTGGTTCTCCTTTGCTGCCAGGTAGTCCTGGCAAGCCTGGCTGTCCTGGGAGTCCAGGTTCACCTATGGGGAGATAGTAATTATTTGAAAAAAATTCCAATAAGGAAGCCAGTAAGTGTTAAAAGTGTGGTTAAATAAATTCATCACATACCTGGAAGACCTGCTTCACCATCTTTACCTGGGTTACCAGGTAGGCCAGGCTTCCCTGGCTGAGTTATGGTCTGACCTGGATCACCCTTTTGACCTAAGAAATAAATAAAACAGAAACAATAGTGACTGAGATGAGGGTGACCTGACTAAAATATTTAATTGAAACCAAAATTAAAATTGATATTTTAAATAAAAGCAAAAAATTATAATCCTTGAAAAAAAACTCATAAAATATACCAAAAAATCTCACATTATATATTCAAGAATAATACCAAGCAGAAAGATGCAATTTATTTCTATTTTTTAACTTTTTAAAAAAATGCAATTTCAGAGAGGTTGATTATAATTTAAAAGCATCTATGATTGAGGATGGTACTTATAAAAATATTTTTAATATATGTCAAAAGAGTCTAAAATGCCAAACTGAAATGAAAAGTAGTCTTTTTTATTTACTAATGGTACCTTGGGTTTTATGTGTGCAAGGCCCAAAATAAACCTACTTCTCATTAACTGCGGTAGGGTGTTTGCCCTGTGTGGAAACACAGCTGGCCTGGCTGAGCCGGGTTCAATACCTCCGCCCCTCTTGGAGAGCCCGGCAAGCTCCCGAGAGTATCTTGTCCACATGGCAAAGTCTGGTAAGCTACCCGTGATGTATTCAATATGCCAAACACAGTAACAATAAGTTTCACGATGGAGACGTTACTGGGCCTGCTCAAGGAAATCAATGAACAACGGGAGGACAGTACAGTGCAGTGCTCATTAACTGAAATAAGCTCAGGACAAAGGATTTCTTAGATTTTACTGTGAGGCAATTTTATTTTTTAGTAGCAAAAGATTTATTTATTTTGGTTTGGGGGCCACATCTGGTAGTACTCATGGAGTACTCCTGGATCTGCACTTAAAAGATTACTCCTGGTGGTGTGTGGGGAACTACGTGGATTTTGGGATCAAACCTGGGTAGGTTGTGTGCAAGGCAAGCACCCTAGTCACTATATTATTGTTCCAGCCCAAGTGATAAATTTTTAATTTGTAATAATTATAGGTTGTACATAGGAAAATACAGGGCTTGAAAGTTGAAAGTCATAATGAAGATTTGTAAAAATAAACTTATCTAATACAGAATATGCAGAAACTATCCTCAACCGCATCTTCAAAAGTCAATCAATAGAAAGAAAAATATTCAATACAAAAATGAACAGGACACTTAATGGGCATTTCACAAAAGGAAATTCAAATAACCAATAAATATATGAACAAGTGCTAAGTTTTAATGGAATTATATAAATGCAAGTAAAACTGCTCTGATATATATCACATTCAACAAATTGGTAAAATGTGGAGGCAGTCTGATAACTGAGTCCCTATGAAGATGTAAACAGAAAAATTTCTAATGCTGCTGGTGTGAACAAAGTTTAGAATAATATGTCTAAACATAGTATAGAAGTATTAGTAAGACACTTTACTTCATTAACTGAGAATATAAAATCTTAAATATGTATCTTAATCCAAGGATTGTCAATTTTTCTTCTCTGTAAATGACAAGATAGCAAATACTTTAGGCTTTGTGGGCTTTACAGATTTAGCAGCAAATATTTTGCTATTGTGTGAAAGAAACTATAGGACTGTAATGAGTGGGTATGGGTAATTCCAAATCAAAATTTAATTTACAGCAACATGTGGTGGAAAAGATTTGGTCCACGAGCCATAGTTTTCTACTTTGCCCCACAGGTATGTACACATGGTATGCCCACCAGCCATATATAAGAGAATGCAGATCAAAGCATTAATCACACTAGACCTGAACTGGCAAAAAAGTATCATGCTAAGTGAAATGAGTCAGAAAGAGAGGGACAGACATAAAAAAGATTGCATTCATCTGGAGGGCATAAAGTAACAAAATAGGAGATTAATACCCAAGAACAACCGAGATAAGTACCAGGAGGTTCACTTCATGGCTTAGAGGTCAGCTGGGCATGCTAGGGGAAAAGGCAGCTCGGATAGAGAAGGGAGCACCAAATAAAGGGTGTTTGGAGGATCCTCCCAGGATGGGAGATGCATGCTGAAAGCAGACTATAGACCGAATAAGATTGCCACTCAATGCCTCTTTTGCAGACCACAACACCCAAAAGGAGAGAGAGAACAAAAGGGAATGCCCTTCCACAGAGGCAGGGTGGGATGTGGGGGATGGGGGTAGTAGGGATACTGGGATCCATGGTAATGGAAAATGGGCACTGGTGGAGGGATGGGTATTTGATCGTTGTATAATCGAAACCCAAGCACAAAAATTTGTAAGTCTACAACTGTACCTCATGGTGTTTCACTAATAAAAATTTAAAAAAGAAAAAAATATTTTAGTGTACATCTAAAATCATGTAGAGCATAGAAACTGATATGCCCTAGTTTTTATATACATATATGGAATATCACTGTCACTGTCCTCCCGTTGTTCATCGATTTTGCTCAAGCGGGCCCAGTAACATCTCCATTGTGAGAATTGCTGTTACTGTGTTTGGCTTATTGAATATATCACGGGTAGCTTGCCAGGCTTTGCCGTGCGGGTGAGATACTCTCAGTAACTTGCTGGGCTCTCCAAGAGGGGCGGAGAAATCGAACCCGGCTTGGCCTGGCTGGCTGCGCACAAGGCAAATGCCCTACCGCTGTGCTATCGTTCCAGCCCATATGGAATATAAATATATATAAATTTTAATTTAGGCATATAAATAATAATAATAAAACACTGTAGCACTGTCCTCCTGTTGTTCATCGATTTGCTCGAGTGGGCCCATTAATGTCTCCATTGTGAGACTTGTTACTGTGTTTGGCATATCAAATACATCACGGGTAGCTTGCCTGGCTTTGCCGTGTGGGAGAGATATTCTCGGTAGCTCGCCGGGCTCTCTGAGAGGGGCGGAGGAATCAAACCCGGGTCAGCTGGGCCGGCTGCGTGCAAGGCAAACACCCTACTGCTGTATTATCGGTCCAGCTAAAACAATTACAATAATATAAATAACTAACATATTTTCAATACGGCTGTGGGGTCGCAGAGGTTGTATAGGGTTTAAGTTGTTTGACTCGTATGTAGCTGACCTGGGTTTTATCCCGGGTACTGCATAAGGTCCACAGCGCATCACCAAGTGTGATTCCTGAGTATAGAGTCAGAAGTTCTGAACATCACCTGGTGAGGCCCAAAGAACACCTTACAGGAGACTATGATTGACCACTGATTGATTGATCACAAAACTGAAATTGTAAAACCCAAATCTTGGATATAGATGACTATAATACTGTCCACTAACAACAGAGTGGGTAAACAAACTATGATATACAATCATAAACAAAATGGTATAGTTACTATACCCTAATAAAATGTAATCTAGCTATATGAAGTTAACATAAAAACACTTAATCTATTTTTCCATTATGTGAAGTTCAAAAAGAAACATAATTAAATTACTTTTTAGGGTTGGTTTCTCTTTAGAGCCATATGAAATACTACTTAGGGGCTACTTTTGGCTCTGTGCTCAGGAGTCACTTATGGAAGTGCTCAGGGACCATAATTGTGGTGCTAGAGATTAAACCGAGGTTGACTGTATGCAAGACATATATCGTAGCCTCTGTACTATCTCATTAACCTAAAGTACTTTTTTTATTTTTATTTTTTTATTTTCAATTTTATTTTTTTTATTAGTGAAACAACATGAGGTACAGTTGTAGACTTACAAATTTTTGAGCTTGGATTTCAGTCATACAATGATCGAGTACCCATCTCTCCACCAGTGCCCATTCTCCACCACCACTGATCCCAGTATCCCTCCCCCCAACCCCCCATCCCACCTGCCTTTGTTCTCTCTCTCCTTTTGTTCTCTCTCTCCTTTTAGGTGCTGTGGCCTGCAAAAAAGGCATTGAGTGGCAATCATGTTCAGTCTATAGTCTACATAGAGCATGCATCTCCCATCCTGGGAGGATCCTCCCAACACCGTTTACTTGGTGCTCCCTTCGTTATCCGAGCTGCCTTTTCCCCCAGCGTTTGCGGCTGGCCTCCAAGCCATGAAGTGAACCTCCTGGTACTTATCTCGGCTATTTTTGGGTGTTAGTCTCCTATTTTGTTACCTTATGTTCCCCAGATGAATGCATTCTTTCTATGTATGTCCCTCTCTTTCTGACTCATTTCACTTAGCATGATACTTTCGATGTAGTACCACTTGTATGTAAATTTTATTACTTCATCTTTTCTTACATTTACATAGTACTCCATTGTGTAGATGTACCAAAGTTTCTTTAACCAGTCATCTGTTGTCGGGCACTCAGGTTTTTTCCAGATTCTAGCTATATAAAGTACTTTTTTAAAAGTTATATATTTTATTTATTTCTTCTTTGTTTTTGGGGTCACAACTGGCGATGCACAAGGGTTACTCCTGGCTCATTCACTCAGGAATTACTTCTGCGGGTGCTCAGGGGACCATATGGGATGCTGGGAATCGAACCCGGGTTGGCCACGTGCAAGGCAAACACCCGGCCCTCTGCACTATCACTCCAGCCCCTTTATTTTTTAAAATTTTTATTAGTGAAACACCATGAGGTACAGTTGTAGACTTACAAATTTTTGTGCTTGGGTTTCAGTTATACAATGATCGAATACCCATCCCTCCACCAGTGCCCATTCTCCACCACCAATGATCCCAGTATAGATCCCACCTCCCATCTCCCCCATCCCACACTGCCTCTGTGTCAGGGCATCCTTTTTGTTCTCTCTCTCTTTTTGAGTGCTGTGGTCTGCAAAAGAGTCATTGAGTGGCGATCATGTTTGGTCTATAGTCTACTTTTAGCTTGCATTTTCCATACTGGTAGGTTCCTCCCAACACCCTTTACTTGGTGCTCCCTTCTCTATCTGAGCTGCCTTTACCCCTAGAGTGTGCGGCTGGCCTCCAAGCCATGAAGTGAACCTTCTGGTACTTATCTCGGCTGTTCTTTGGTCTTAGTCTCCTATTTTGTTACCTTATATTCCCCAGATGAATGCAATCTTTCTATGTCTCTCTCTGACTCATTTCACTTATCATGATACTTTCCATGTAGTACCTCTTGTATGTAAATTTCATGACTTCATCTTTTAATAGCTACATAGTACTTTATTGTGTAGATGTACCAAAGTTTAGCCTAAAGTACTTTTAAATAGATCTTTGTCTAAGTGATAAATACAGAAAGTAAATGGAGGGAAATTAAACAAAATTCAGAACAACGGATATCTTTGGAAAGATGTAAAGGGATTATGATCAGAAAACACAGAAAATAGGGTGTTTCAGAATGCTAGTAATATTTTTTTAAAAACATATGTGTTTGTTACACATGTTTCCATTATAATTAAGCTTAACAGTTTGTATCATGGTCTCTAGACAAAATAAAGGAACATAGCTTAAAAGGTTGGAGTGCATGATTTGCATGCCTTAAGATCTATCTTCAGCTTCACATGGTCCACTGACAGAAGCAACCACTGAGCCTCATTCAGTAGTAGCCCTCAAACACCACATAGTGTGATCCTAACAAAACTTTAAAAAAACAATAAAAAAGAAAAAAATAAAGAACTCTTTTATAAAAAGCAAAGTTTTCCCTTGATAAGAATGTCTGTAAAACGTAAACATAAGTGGCCAGGTAAATACATTTCATGAAAGCAAACCAAACGTGTACCAAAAAAAAAAAACCAAGGGGGGGTCATTTCTGCTTTTAGACACCAAATTAAAACAAAAATATAGTGAACTCACCTGGAATTCCTGGCTGACCTGGACCTCCTGCCATACCTTTTATGCCTTTTTCACCTACTGGGCCTGGAGGCCCAATGCCAAGAGGGCCCATAGGCCCCATGTTCCCTGGGAGACCTGGCAAACCTGGGTTCCCAGGGGGACCTCTTTCACCCTTAAAAGCAATTTGACCCTGAAAATTTTAATAAAAAAACATACAGATATAACAGTCATGTATAGGTTCATATTACTGAATACAATTACAGAAATGATACAGCCATAGTCCTTACAGGCTGCGTGTTATTATTATGAGATGTGATGTATAATAACTCCACTTAAGTCACTAACAACTTCAACAACTATTTTGAATTCCTACTATAAGTTAAGTTCTGATGAGACAGGAAAAAATAAAAATAGTCAAATACCCTTATGCAACCTATATTCTAGTATAAGTCAAAAAGTTTACATTCTAATTAACATTCTATAAAATATATCCTCCCACATAAATTTCCTGGAATGTGTATTTTGTACAAAATAAGGCTTCATTAACATTTAAATTCTAAGATATGAAGTATATTTGACTATCTACTCATAATAATTTCTAAATTTATTATACCTGAAAACCTACTAAAATGTCTATTATCAGGTTTAAATAAGATACAGATATATAGGGTATGAAATAATAAAAAGCGCATGGACCCATACACACTTGAACTTCCTGACCCCCTTCATAGTGCAACATAGTAATATATTATGGTAAAGGAATTTATAAAATAATTTTGACACAAGAGTGCAAAGAAGTTCTACAAAGTCAATAAACTCTTTCATTTACAAAATATCAAAACATTCTTTAAACATTAAGTACTCATCTCAGCACTGACAACAACCTAGGAAACATCACTTAGTGACAATCTGATATCATCAAACTTAAAATATTAAATGGACTCACAGGTTCTCCTTTGCGGCCAGGAAGTCCTGGCAATCCATCCTGTCCAGGAGTCCCAGGTAAACCAGGAAGTCCTGGAGATCCAGGGGGACCCAACTCTCCTTTGTCACCCTTCATTCCTGGGTAAGTGTAGATGTCACCAGGTTCACCTTTAGATCCAGGAAAGCCTGGAGCCCCTGGAGCCCCTGGTATTCCCTAAGGGAATAAAAAGAGAGAAATCATTTGTTTTTGGATACCTTCAGCTATGCTCAAGATTTACTCCAGGCTTTGTGCTCAGATATAACAGCCAGAGGGGCTTTAAGGAGCATATGTGGTGCTGGGGATTGAACCCAAGTCAGCTGTGTGGAAATCAAGTGTTGTACCCACTATTGTGCTAAGTGTCTAACTCCAGTACTTTTTAACATTTCTTCTTCCTAATTTATCCCATAAACCCATACAAAAATATTTAGTATACAGTGAATGAACTGAGGCATGTGCTATATGGGAAAATCAAAGTGTAAGTGAATTTCTCCACTTTTTATAATATACTCAATACTTACTGTTAGTCCTTTGGGACCAGTTGTACCAGCTTGCCCCTTTTCACCTTTTGGTCCAGGGAAACCAAGAGATCCTGACACACACAAAACATAATGTAAGCTATGAGCTTTAATCCCGAAGTAAAGTAAGTAAAGTAAAGGCCCTCCCGTTGATCATCGATTTGCTCGAGCTGGCCCAGTAACGTCTCCATTGGAGACTTTGTTGTTACTGTGTTTGGCATATCAAATACGTAACGGGTAGCTTGCCAGGCTCTGCCGTGCAGGCGAGATGCTCTCGGTAGCTTGCCGGGCTCTCCGAGAGGGGCGGAGGAATCGAACTCGGGTCGGCCATGTTGGCTGCATGCAAGGCAAACGCCCTACCGCTGTGCTATCGCTCCAGCCCAAAGATTAAACAAAAATCAGCAGATAAATTTCAAAATAAATAATCCCATGCAATGTCATATCTTAAAGTTTTCTACACTGTTAACAAAATAAAAGCATCTCTTCTTTGAGGTAAACCCTAGCATTTCATTTATATACAATACTGTGTCCTTACCTATTTCCAACTCAATAGATAAATTCCCATATGCTACACAGATTGTTGTGCTCAGGTTCTCATAATCATTCTACTGATAAGTGAGAAAATGAGTTAAAGCTCCATATAATTCTTTGTCCTGACTTCAACAATTTCTTTTAGATTCTTACCACCTTTTTATCTTTCTTAAGTCTTTATCATCTCAATGACTATCTTGTAGTTCTCTAAACTTTGGTTTGTGAGAAATATTTTATCCTTAGAGACTCAAGAAAATATTATTAAAGCAGTGGTTCTCAAATGAGATCCTGGGGTATCTGTATCAGTATAACCTCATTGCTAGTTAGAAAAGTTAATTCTTGGGTCCACATGCCAGATATGTAGTATATAGGACACTTTCGGGTGGGCCCCAGGAATCTGAGTTTTAAAAGACCTCCAGAAAATTCTGATACACTCTTATATTTGAGGAAAACTTGACTTCATGCACAAGGCTATATAATTATCTTCTAGTGACAGTTATAGGGCTTAATAAAACTCTATTTCCAAGAGTCAAATTGGTTTCCTTCATACTCACATTAGAGAGAATAATAAGAAATCTAGCTAGTGTCTAGTCTCTAAGCAGACATAAAGTACTTTGCAGACATAAAGTACAATTTCAAAATATGAGATTGGGATATCCCAAGAGGGAGCTGAACAAAAAATTGTGGGTCTAGTGGATATGAAATATTGTTTTGATTGCAAATGGGGAGCTTGACAGAGAGAAACACTGGCAGCTGTCTGTCCAATACCACCAGAGCCATATTCTTTAATATCACCATAATACATTTCTATGATGATAAACTCTGCCACTAAAACTAAACATAAGATTAGGCAGTACGAACTTAGCTCCAGTTTTCTGAATAAAATATCTGATTCAATATGAATTCTTTCCCTCAACATATGTAAAATAAGGAAGATGCTTTTCCTGGAATGATATGATGGCATGATACTTTAATAAGAAATATGGCAGCTTCAATATTAGAAATAAGAGCACAATGTATTCAATAGCAGATAGAAGAATTCCATATAAAAATATATATATATATATATATATATATATATATATATATCACTGTCACTGTCCTCCCGTTGTTCATCGATTTGCATGAACGGGCCCAGTAATATCTCCATTGTGACACTTGTTACTGTGTTTGGCATATCGAATACGTCATGGGGAGCTTGTCAGGCTTTGCTGTGCCGGTGAGATACTCTCAGTAGCTTGCCAGGCTCTCCAAGAGGGGCGGAATTATCAAACCTGGGTCAGTCAGATCGGCCGCATGCAAGGCAAATGCCCTACCCACTATGCGATCGAGCAATGGTGAAATAGGTAGCATTCTGGACTCTGAATCCAGCGATCTGAGTTCAAATCTCAGTGGAACCTTTATATATATTCTAAAATTATGAGCATTAAAATATGGCCAAGAAATATCTAAAATGTTTCTCAGAGGCAGAATATTTTACCTGGAGGACCTGGAAGACCTGGCAAACCAGGTTGACCAGGAGGCCCAGAAATACCAGTTCCAATACAGTTGAAGCAAGTGTCACCTCTGTCACCTATACAAAATCATAATACAAACAAATGTTACATGAACAAGTATGGCTACCTTATTTAAGTAGGTTGAAAAGAAGTACTCAGGGACAACATTCTCACCTTACAGTGCAGTTAGAGAAGTCTAGAGCTAGAATTAATCTATTTCATATTTATTGAGTACCTACTATGTACCAAACACTGTTCTAGGTGTTTACAGAACATTAGTAAAGAAAATAGCAAAAACGTCATGCCTTCAATGGTACTCACATTCTACCAGTGGAACAAGAAATAAATGAATGTTACAAATTATTATACATTTTTATGAGAAAGAGGCACAATAAATTCCACTGTGCTAAAAACAATGGAAGCTTGAACTTTTAAATGAGAGTGGTCAGAATTGGTTTTACTGAGTTTATATATGACAAAACTTTTAAAATAATGTGGTATGCACATAACCAGTTACAGCATTCCTAGTAGAAAGAACCATGCTTGGTGTATATAAGGAACATCAAGGAGATCAAAATGCTGTAGCAGAGTGAGCAATGGGAGCTAGGTGGGAGAGCTACTAGGATATAACAAATGGCTTACCATAAAACATATAGGCCACTGTAAAGACTGTGAGTTTTACTGTGTGAATTAAGTCTGCAGCAGAAGAGTTTAAACAGAAAAAAAGATATGATTTAAAGTTTAAAAGTCATCCACAAGAGAAAAAAATGGTCACTGTCATTTATTCTTGCAGAAATGCAAATAAAAATAACAGCGAGATATAACTCACACCACTGAGAATGGATTATATAAAAAGAGGGTCAGAAACAAGGATGGTAGAGAAAAAGAAACTTGGTGGAATTCACTTTTGGTGGAAATGTAAACAGGTTTAGCCTATAGGAAAAAAACAGAGATGTCTTAAAAAATTAAAAACAGACCTATCATATGACAGCAAATCCAATGCTATTATCTATCTTAAGAACACAAAACATTGTTTAAACAGATGTATGTATATGCACACCTATTTCCATCACAGTACTTTTCAAAGTGGTCTGGAAAAAACCTAAATATTCATGACAAATGAGTGGACAATGAAGTTGTGGTACATATATAATACCAAACTTTAAGAAAATCTACAATCTTGCCTTTAGATACAACACAGGTAAAACTAGGGTGTGTGAAGGAGATGAAAAGCTGAAAAGTAGGCTTGAAGAGCCTGCCACAGAGGCAGGTTGGGCAAAGGGAGGGGAAAGGGACTTTGGTCGAGGGAAGGTGAAGGGGGATTGGTGTTTGAATACTGTAATGATTGAAACTAGATCATGAATAACCTTGCAATTTTGAAATTTATGGTGATTAAATAAAAAAGAGGGAAAATGGAGGGTGCTATGCTAAGCAAAGTCAGAAGAAAGACAAAGACCAAATTATTTCACTGATAGAATTATAAACCTGAATACTTGCAGTCTTGCAAACCAATGCTTCCTAAAGGTAAAGGCCCTCCCATTGATCGTCGATTTGCTCAAGCGGGCCCAGTAACGTCTCCATTAGAGACTTTTGTTGTTACTGTGTCTGGCATATCGAATACTCTCGGTAGCTTGCTGGGCTCTCCGAGAGGGGCGGAGGAATCGAACTCGGGTCGGCCATGTTGGCCGCGTGTAAGGCAAACGCCCTACCCGCTGTGCTATCGCTCCAGCCCTAAACAAAAATAAATTTAAAATAAACTAAATCAATTTATTTTAAAATGAATCCAATTAAATTTAAAAAATGGTAAAACAAAGTTTAAGGGTGAATAACTGCTGTTACAATAGAATTTAAGTTGAAAGGTTGGAACAGGTTAATTTTTTTTTTTTTTTAGCTTTTTAGGTCAGGTCATACCCGGCGATGCACAGGGGTTACTCACAGGGGTTATTCCTGGCTTTTCACTCAGGAATTACTCCTGGTGGTGCTTTGGGGGACCATACGGGATGCTGGGAATTGAACGCGGATTGGCCGCATGCAAGGCAAATGCCCTACCCGCTGTGCTATTGCTCCAGCACCTGGAACAGGTTAATCTTTAAATGGCTAGTGAAGTAGTTATTTTTGGAAAGATGACAGCCATCCCACTGTGACAGCAATGAAGATATTAATCATTTGACTAAGAATATGGATCTATTTGAAAAAATTAATAAAATATTTTTCATGAATCATATATGAAATACAAAAGGAGAGAGACTGACTTTTTTTGGCTTTTTGGGTCATACATTGTGATGTACAGGGGTTACTCCTGGCTCTGCTTGCACTGAGGAATTATCCCTGGAGGTGCTCAGGGGACCATATGGGATGCTGGGAATCAAAATCGGGTTGGCTGTGTGCAAGGCAAACACCCTACCCGCTCTGCTATTGCTCCATCCCTGAGACTGACTTTTTAAAATTGAACCACTGTGAGATAAATTTACAAAGATTTCATGATTGAGATTCAGTCATACAATTATCAAACACCCACCCCTCCACCAGTGTACATTTTCCACCATCGATGACCCCAGTATCCCTCCCGCCAACCCCCATGACCCCAGCCTCTGCCTCTGTGGCAGACAATTTCCTTTTTACTCTTTCAACTTTGGGGCATTATGGTTTGTAACACAGATACTGTGAGGCCATAATGTTCTGTCTTTATCTACTTTCAGCACACATCTCCTATCCCGAGCGATCCCTCCAATCATCATTGACTTAGTGATCCCTTCTCTATCCCAGCTGCCTTCTCCTCCAGCTCATGGGGCTGGATTCCAACCAAGGAGCAATATTCCTGTCCATTGGAAAGACTGACTTTAAGATTCTTAGAGGAAGCTACAAGAAATTGAGTGCAGGAATAGAGATGATGATTTCAACTTGATCAGGATAACAAGTATAAAATATTTAACAGACAATAAATTTACTTAAAGAGAAGGGATTAAATCTGGACAGAAGATATAAATTCGAAGTAACAGGAAAGTAGGTAAGGTCTTAAGTAATCAGACTGAATGAAAGAGCTCAGATACAGAAAAAGAACAAGACCTTGACTGTGGAGCATTCCAAAATTGAAAGTTGGGGTAACAGTTCTAATAGCACGGCGGGTAGGGCGTTCGCCTTACAAGCGGCCAACATGGCCGACCCGAGTTCGATTCCTCCGCCCCTCTCGGAGAGCCCGGCAAGCTAACGAGAGTACTGGATATGCCAGACACAGTAACAACAAAGTCTCCAATGGAGACGTTACTGGGCCCGCTCGAGCAAATCGACGATCAACGGGAGGGCCTTTACCTTACCTTACCTTCTTATGAAGGTACAATAATTTAGGCAGTCTGGCATTGGTGGCAGACTAAAATAAATAGAACAATGGAACAAATAGAGATGTCAGAAACTGACTCACATATATAGAAGATTTATAATAAATGTACTAATGCAATACAGTAAGATAAATGACCTTTTAGATTATACTGAGTCAACTGGGTATTTGTAAAAAAATGAACTTTGATCCTAGCTTTAAACTATACACAAATTAATTGAAGATCACAGATAAGATGTGATAAGCCATAGTGCTAAATTAAAACTTTAAATATTTCATATATATGAATTATAGAAAATAGGTCTATAATTATAGAAAATAGGTCTATAGGAAAAAAAACCAAGTCCAGTTTGAGAAAAAGTCTGGTGGTATTCACAGAAACAAAAAACTGTATCTACTCTATCACTTACAAGTCTATTATCAGGAAAACTCATACTGGGAATGAATAGTATTTATGTACTAAAAGTGGGATGCATTTATTTCAATATAGGGCCAGAGCAAAAATCCATTAGTATGTATAACTTAATCATTTGATCACTTGATGACTTGACATCCTGTTACTCATCAATTAGCTCGAGTGGGTGCCAGTAACGTCTCCATTCGTCCCTGTTGTGCACTAATGTAGCCCAATGGCGTCTACTCTCTCCAGGAACACAAAGAGCCTCAAACCGATCGTTCAGGGTCTTGACGAAGAAGTATGAACATCTCGTAGGTGGGCAGCCACACGATCTTTTGACATCCCATGGAATCCAGTCAGTAATGGCTCTAGTCCAGTGGTTGTTTCCAAATCGCTTTATGTGTCCAGCCTATCTGATTTTCGATGTGTTGGCAAATGAGACAGCATCCCTGATTCTCGATCATTGACAGAGATTGGAACACCATATTGTTTCTCTCACTTGAGTGAAGCATGATACTCCAAGCATAGCTCTTTTGATTCCTCTTTCGGAGACCTGAATAGCGTTCTCATCCTGTTTTCATAGGTCCCAGGTCTCTCAGCATATGTTAATGCAGGAAGAACGAAGACTCTAAGATATGTGCCCGGAGTCAGAGATTTTTCATCCTCTTAGCTCTTTCTTCGACGCTCTTCAAGGCATTCCAAGCCGCTCTCTTCCTCCTGTGCAAACTCAGGTGCCAGGTCATTAGTCATGCTGATTTCTCAACCTAGGTACACATAACTGCTGCATTCAGATATGTTCGTTCCATTTAGAGTGAATGGAACGTCAGGAATGAGACCGTTTCTCATAAACATTGTCTTCGTGATATTCAGCTGCAGTCTGACCTTTCAACACTCACAGTCGAAGTCAGCCAGCATTTGTGTCACCTGGATAATGTTTGGTGTTATCACAACGATGTCATCAGCGAAGCGGAGGTGGTGCAGTTGCTGAACGTCTATTTTCACTCCCAGTCCTTCCCATTCCAGTCATCGCATGATGTTCCCAAGGGCGGCACTGAAGAGATTCGGTGAAATGGTATCACCCTGCTGAACCTCTCTCTTGACATGGATGATCACTTCCTTTAGAATGGTGAGATCCTGGTGGTAAATCCATATTACAGCTCAAGGAGGATCCTGATGTACTGAGTTTGAATGCTCTGTTTGGCTAGGGCTTCGATGACTGTTTCAGCCTCAACAGAATCAAAGGCCTTTTTATGAATAGAAATAAATCTTTTTTATTTTATAACATTCATTTTCTTTTCTTTTTTAAATATGCCTACAGTACTTGTTGCACAAGAATTCTGAGAAAGGGTACAGAAGATCTGGCACTATTTTTGAGAATCACACAACTGGGAAGCAAAATAACACCTTTATAAATGTCAGGATATATAGAAATAAAATTTAGTGTTTGTACACAAAAATGGGGAAGTTATATTCAACACATTTTCTTAAAGCTCTTCTTTAAATCAAAGAATGTTAGACAGAGCAGCATCTTGAACTCCCGAGAAACCTCAATGAGCTTGGTTACCCTGTGGAAATGGTCGATCATGCTGAATCCTTTTCAGAACATGGTTTGTTCACATGGTTGTTCTTCATCTACTGTTCTGCCACTCCTATTCAGGATGACACGAGTCAACAGCTTGTAGATGACAGACAAGAGGCAGATCGGGCAATAGTTGCCAATGTCATGGATGTCTTCCTTCTTGTACAGTAGAACAGTCCTGCTGGATTTCCATTGGGATGGAACCTTGCATTCAGACAGGTAGCGTGTGAAAAGCTGAGCCAGTGTATTGATGAGTACAGACGGCAGGTTCTTCAGGTATTCAGGTCTGACCTTATCTGGACTGGGTGCTGTTCGCTTCTTTACCGACGAAATGGCGTGTCATATTTCGGAAGGGAGACCGTTGGAATCGACATATCAATGCTGTGGAATTTGGTATGTGGGCAGGTGGACATGATCCAGGTGGGAGATAAAAGAATAGACTCTGCCGTACAAATGCAAATACTGGTTTTACATAGGAGGAGTAACAAAAGTAGGTAGTAAGGAAGAATATTTGGCCACAGATGCAAGCAGATGGTTAAATATTGGGGTCAAAATCTGAAAGATTCAACGATTAATGAAGGAGAAAGTGAAGACAGAATCTTAAAATTAGAAAGAAGATAACATGTTAGAAGCTGAAGAGAGAAGAAGCAGATTCAAAAGCATAATTTTGGAATTACCAAGGCTGTGATTTTTTTCCACAGTGAGAAGAATAAAAAGAAGAGGAAAGGACCCAAGTAGTAGCTCAATGAACTGAACACATGCTCTTCATTCAGGAAGCCCAGGTTCTATTACCACAACTGCAAATAGTCTGTTATGCACTCCACGGGGCACTCTCAGCACCAAGCCAGGAGAAGCCCCTAGTCATTACTATCTATGGTCCCTCCTAAACTAATAAAAAACAAAAGGAGACCAATTAATCAAGGATTCATGCACAACACTGATCACAGGATATAAACTCGGTTAAGAGGGAACACCATCAAATTAAATTAAACAATAGTCAAAGTATGGTCTGGTGAAATGAAGTAATGTTGGAGTAAGATTATAAGAGGTAATGAGCTAGAAAGATGGTAGACAGTGGCCAGAAAAATAAGATTCTCCAAGTCAAGATTATGAAGCATACACTATTGCTAATGAGATGGTTTTCGAGTATAACTACTGGGCAGAGAAACTTGGGTATGCTGTAGGAAATAGGAGATTTGTTGATGATTTATAAAAATGAAGAAATGAATATGAAGGTCAAACCTTTCACTCCTTGTTCTCCTCGAAGTCCTTTATCACCTGGAGGTCCTTGAGGACCAGGTGGGCCTGACTGACAAATCTCATCACCTGAAATAAGATAAACACTAGTAAACTGACTGTCATGAAATATTTTGAAGCTTAAACAAAAAAGTCTGTCAAGCTAGCAAGATTTTTAGTTACTTCTCT
The DNA here is from genome assembly GCF_029834395.1 of Sorex fumeus. NCBI lineage: Eukaryota > Metazoa > Chordata > Mammalia > Eulipotyphla > Soricidae > Sorex > Sorex fumeus. Next base: position 16,870,591 of record NW_026606115.1, read on the forward strand.
GCAATATCAATAGGCAAAACTGTTAATAAATTGAGGAGCATATTTAAATACCAAGACTAGTAAATGCAGCAGTGTAATCTCCTATATATCAGAAATACAAAAAATGATGACAGCCTTGTTAGGTTTATTTACAAATTTAATAAACCAACAAAATAACTTTATTGGAGTAAAAATAACTTACTAGGAGGACCAGGAGGCCCAGGAGGCCCAGGAGGACCAGGAAGGCCAGGAGGTCCAGGCTGTCCATCAAGTCCAGGAGATCCAGGAATGGAAATTCCAGGTAGACCTTCATCACCTTTCTGGCCCTTTTCTCCAGGCAAGCCAGGAGGGCCAGGAGGACCCATAGCTGCAGCTCCTAAGATTAAAAAAAAAACATATCTTATTAAAGTGATCTTATTGGATGCAGATATAGTACAGGAGTAAAACGCTTGAATTATATATGGGAGACCTAGTTTTGATTCTCTATACAAATATGGTTCCCTGAGCACCACCAAGGTTGATCCTGGAGAACAGAGCCAGGAGTAAGTCCTGAACATTATCAGATGTGGCTCAAAAACAGAAAAAAGTTAAATTAAGTGATATACTTTAGGGATAATGCATTGGTTCTCAATGAGACATCCAGTAATAATAAGCTCTTCCTTTAATATATTTTATTTAATAATATATTGGCAAACCAGCTTATTTTAATATATTTTAATAAATCTTTCCATTGCCTTATATTTCAATTTTCCATGTCCATCTACTTTAGCTGTGTTTTGTTCACAGGATGTGGATATTATATTGCAACTTTATTTCTTGTCATCTCATATTTTATTTTCTATTTACTCAATTTATCTCTGTATGGTCTGTCTCAATCTTACCTGTATTATGCAGATCAAGACTTTTGAACATTTTTTCCTCAGTTGCTGTATATTACTTATATTATTCTTTAAAAGTTATGAATAAATTTAAATCTATATACTTAAACTGTATTTTATAAACACTGAAAGTTATTAATACATATAAGTAATGTATTAGTAATAATAATCAATAATTAATTAATCTTATCACCTAATAAGAAAAAATGGTGTATAGAGTGACTTCCCACTATTCTCAATGCACCTTTACATTCTGTGGTAATAGTGCCCGCAATTATAGTTTCATGTAGTTAAAATCCCACTGTTGGGGCTGGAGCAATAGCACAGCAGGTAAGACATTTGCCTTGCACGTGGCTGACCCAGGTTCAAGTCCTAGCATCCCATATGGTCTCCTGAGCACCACCAGGAGTAATTCCTGAGTGCAAAGCCAGGAGTAAGCCCTGTGCATCTCCTGGTCTGACCCAAAAAGCAAAAAAATAAAATCCCACTATATTTTTGATGATCAACATTTATTTAGTAAAATAATTTATTCACATTTTCCATAAACATTGGTCTTTGTATTTTACCCACCTAACTCCATGCCAAAATTCATCCTAAACTACCTTTCTTCTTGAAATAGTCCAATAACTACTTCAGAGAAGTTATAGAGATTATAAACTTTCTAAATAAGTATTTCATATTCACAGTAGGATAATAGTGTGATATACTCTACAGAATACCAAATTCATAGTTATTTTTCCAATCACATTAAAAATCTTCTCCACTGTTATCCTCCTACACCTATAAAGTTATAAGTGCTGCCTTTTCTCTTAGTGCTGAATTTCTTTATATCCTTCAATTCTGAACTGTTATTCTAATATGTTTATGTATTTGGGAGTTAGTCTTATTTAATCTTATACAATAATTCATGAATCTTATCACAGGGAATCATTTATTTCTTTAAGTGCCACATTCAGTGGTGCTCATGGGCTATTCCCGGGGATCTCAAGGGATCGTAAACAGTGCTGGAAATCAAACCAGGATCAATTAAATACAAGGTAAGTGTCTTAACCCCAATACTATCTTTGTGACTCCTCATATCTTTTTTCTAATAGAAACACTCAGTCATTGCTGTTTTAAATATTGACTCCTTCATGATGTATTTGGGAACTTTTTAGTTTTGTCCATTTTTATTTTAATATTTATTTGATATTATCTAACCCTTTGTTTTTACTCTTGGGATAATTCTTTAACTCAATTTGCAGTACAGTCTACTCTTAGAATTAGGACTCCGAAGTTTATACTTAAGGCCAAATATGATGTCAATTTGGTTCTCTTATTAGGAGGAAAACTGAATGTCACTCATCTTATCATGTTATTATATCAATATCCAAATAAATATTTTGGGGTTTTGAGTCACATCCAGCCCTGCTTTAGGGAGTATCTAGGATCGTGCTGAGAAGTGACTTCTGGTGGTACTAAAAGGATCGTATGTGGTGTGATGCATCAAACGTGTATGCCAGGCAAGCATCTTACCTTCTGTAAAATCTCTCTATCTCAACAAAATATATTTTAAGGAAAGGGAAATAATTTATGGAAATGGTCTCTGTGCCAGTTATACTATCAAATCGTATTTGAATTTTACATATAACTGTATGATCACCTCATATTCCAGAAATTTTGCTAGACAAGATCAGTGCTCAAATTATGCCTAAATTTGAAATGATCTACCATGCTGTGTATCTTTAAACAGGGAATTATAAAAACTTCTACTGACCACACAATATTTTATTGAATTCTAAAATAAGCAGTGAATAAGTAAATGCTTCTGGTATTCTAATTAGATGTGCTGCTTGCTACTTTGATACAGGAATTCTCATACAAGCAGGCACATTAGAATAGCACTCCCTGTTTTAAAGTGAGGGATGCCCATATCAACCTTGGATCCAGAGTATATGGAGAAGAAGGAATGAAAGAGTGGAGAAGAGTGGAAGGAGAGACAGATGAGATACAATGGGGGCCAGGTCAGGTATAAAGTTGGTATTAAGGAATGATAGAGCCAAATAACCAAACCACAGAGTCAACAACACTGAAATCAAGAACCTTAACTTGAACAACAGAATTTAAAAAGTTATCAGTCAAGAGGGCAGGTTGAAGGGAAAAAGGATATGGGAGTGAACCTGGGAACACTGGTAAGGGAAATTGACACTGGTGGTAGGATCTGTGCTTCAATATAATATGTCTAAAATTCAACTAAGAATAACTCTGTAAAGCATGGTGCTTTAATAAAAAACAAAATAAATAGAAAAAATAAAATAGACAATAAAATCACTAAAATGTAATGATTAATTTTTGGATCACAAAAATTTTATTTTATTTATTAATAATAAAAGGTGAAATAAGCACTACTTAAATGATTTCACTTTTCTTTTTAGGTACAGATGTGACATAGTGAGAAAAGCTAGTAAGAATTTAAGATTTTAATCCTCTCTCTGGGTCCACAATAATATGAATACATGAATGAAAATATACCGTGATCACAGGATATAAGAACAGTTTCTTTTACCTGGAGGCCCAGGCAGACCAGGTGGACCCTGTATACCAGGAAATCCCTTTTCTCCTTTTTCTCCAGGCAAGCCAGGTAACCCAATGCTTCCTTTTTCTCCTACATTTACACCTGTTGCAGGCCTGGGAATTACCTTGATTAGAGAAGAATAAATAAATTCATAAGAAGAGCTTGTTCTCCTGGAAAAAATCAAATATATATGAAACAGAACCAACATGTCTCAAGAGTATTCAGATACAACAATCACAACACCACTACTACATAGATTAAGTAACATACTGTATCATTTCTATCATTCATCCAATTCAAAACTATTTCAAACCAGTGATAATATTACCATTCTTCTAAGTAGAGTTACAAAACTAGTTGTTTGATGTCTCTTATAACTCATATTAAATTTATTTGTTATCACCAAAGCCTATTCTTTTTTTGGGGGGGGGCAATATCTGGTGATGCTCAGTGGTTACTCCTGGCAGGGCACAGGGGACCATATAAGACGCCAAGAGTTGAACCTGGATTAGCTGCATGTAAGGAAAAGTGCCCTACCCACTATACTATTGCTCCGTTCCTAAACCTAGTAATCGTTACTGTCACTGTCTCTCCATTTTCCTCCCTTTTCCTCTTGTAACCATGGCTACTATCCTCACCTCATGCATGACCTAAGAGTGTATCCCTTAAAGGAAGTGTATATGCTTCCTTAAAAAACTACTTTTTTGTGTTAACTATCTTAAGATAGAAATTGTTCACTACTTTTTTTCTTTAGTTTCTGGGCTAAACCTGGCAGCGCTTGGGGCTTATTTCTGGTTCTGGAACCAGGGATCACTTCTGGTAGGCTCAAGCGAGAATATGCGGTTCTAGGCATCAAATCCGGGTCTGCCACATGCAAGGCAGTGCCCTACCTCTGTACTATCAATTTGGCCTTACTACCTTTTATGTGATCTACTTTTAACCCTAAGCTATGTCAAGTTATTTCTCACTTTCAATACCTCTCACAGATTTTTTTTCTATTTCTTGCAGTGAATTCTTAGTAAAGTGAGGTCTGCAGATTATAGTCACTTCATGCAACTTGCACTCTTGTCTATCTTTGCTTTTTGTTATTCCTAACACTCAATCTTTCCCTTTATCAATTAACATATTTATTCCTCTAAAAAGAGAGAACTTATCTCTTTGAGATTTTTTCATTAAAATAAGCAAGGGATCATTCCCTTTCACTCTCTTAGAATCAGAGTTTTTAATGAATTTTATACTAAATATACTAAATAAAAATAAATTTACTTCATAGTTCTATAAAGATAAATAACTTTGTATTTAAGAACCTCTCCATCTCAGGTATTTATAGATGATTGTGCTATCAAAATTTCCATTTCTTCTAATAGCAAAATTTTATTATCTTGTTATAAAGAAACATTTTATTATTAAAGTCATAAAAAGTCTTTAAAATATCCTTCAAGCATATTCTTTTTAGATTTGGTGTGGTACTAATATCGATATCTGAGGCTCACTGTGGACAAGAATTAATGTCACTCAAATGGTTCAATATATCGGATTTATGTCACTTGACTATTTGAAGTCTCAATACAATATAAAGACAAAGTCTTACAGAATTTAAACCAAGAAGAATTAATATACCAAGCCACAGCGGGGTGGAGGGGGGGGCGGCATACCTGGTGATGAGGGCTTACTCCTGGCTCTGCACTCAGGGTTCCCTCCTGGTGGGATTTTGGAACCACATGGGTGCCAGTGAATGAACTCGGGTTGGCCATGTATAAAACAGATACCCTACCCACTACACTATCACTCTGGCCCTTGTATTTTATTGTTACTTATCCTTTCATGTGTCATTTTTCTATATTTGCCACTAAAAGTCCCAAGAAAGCATATGATTAGGGAAGAAAGAAGTGTGAATCAGACCATTACAAACTAAGAAAAACAGGCCTGTCTTTTCCTTATGCTCTGCATAGGAGAGGACCAATACTTAGTTCATCGGCAGTTTCTTTTTTGAATACTTGCAAGCAACACGTGCACCACCTACTGGTTATTTGAAAATTAATTTGGCAATCATGACGCAAACAACCCACTGCCATACTTTTGATCTTTACCATAGAGAAGTAACACACTGACAGAACAATATAAAGATTTTAAGATTAGCATCATTGAAGATTTAAAACGTAAAGAGTTTTGAGACCATGCAAGATGATATTGACTTTAAATTTTAGAATTTAAAGATATAGGCCAGGGCTGGAGCGATAGCACAGCGGTAGGGCGTTCGCCTTACAAGCGGCCAACATGGCCGACCCGAGTTCGATTCCTCCGCCCCTCTCAGAGAGCCCGGCAAGCTACCAAGAGTATTCGATATGCCAAACACAGTAACAACAAAGTCTCCAATGGAGACGTTACTGGGCCCGCTCGAGCAAATCGACGATCAACGGGAGAGCCTTTACCTTTACCTTTTAAAGATATAGGCCATATAGTTAAGACAGATAATATATACATTAATAAATCTTACAAATGAAAAGTATAATAAAAAACTTACAAGTCCTGGAGGCCCAGTTGGACCAATGTCACCTTTTTGGCCCTGTTCAATACAATTATAAAATAGATTAATGAAAAAGTCATATGGAAATATTAATTTTCTTTAAAACATAACAGATAACAAAATTTCACAGAAATTCAGAAATTTGTAATAAAATGTCAAAAGAAAATACACCATGACATAATGATACAGTATGGAGATAAGGCTAGGAATACCTGTGATGCTATTTCAAATTTATATTCTCTTTAATCTTGAATAAGTTAAGTTCTCTGCATGATAAATACACCAGCCTTCTAAAACTATAATATTCTTTGATGTAAAGATTCCTATTTTCTCGCAAACTATGAAAAGTCTATTTTAGAAGATGCTGAATACAAAAGTGGTACCCAGGATCTGTTAAAAAAAAAGCATTACTCTTTTTTTGGCTTTTTGGGTCACACCTGGCGATGCAAAGGGGTTACTTCTGGCTCTGCGCTCAGGAAATACTCCTGTCGGTGCTCAGGGGACCAAATAGAATGCTGTTAATTGAATGTTTCTTTTCAAAAACCCTCTCAAAAGCATCAAGTTTCATGTCATTACATTAGGGATGTGCATTTCAGAACTAATGGACTCAACTTCCACCAAACTACAAATTGTAATTACTTTTATGACTTCTTAGAAGTAAATGAAAGACAAGTTCAGATAAAACTGAGTTCCTAATCAGTAGCTACAACAATACGAAGAATACAGTAGTGTATTATTACTTTACTGAGTAATTCCAATAATAGATGTCTCTCTCACCTTCATTTCCATGATACACATTCATAATAACCGTTCATCAACCTACAGGTTCCTTTTGCTTTAATTACTGCATCCTATAATATTATTTTTAGGAACCCAGCTCCCGGAAGAGAACAGCGCACAGTCTCTTGCCCCCGCGCCTGGCTGTCCTCGCCCTTGCCGGGGCCCCTTGGAGGGGAGCAGGTTGAGTTTTCCTCCCCACCCCGACCAGGGCTCCGGCAGCCGAAGACCTCCAGAACCAGCCACGACCATGCTGAGCCCACTCTCCGCACACATGAAGGTACTGGCAGAGGAACAAAGGCACGTGGATCCTGGGGCTGAGATCTCCAAGCCCACTTGGATTTGGGCCGAGCATCCTCCACCCAGATCCTCCAAATTCCAGTAGGCGGGGCTCACACCCACCAACTGGCCCCCTGGCGCCGTGTAATCCCATCAACGGCCAAGACTCAGAGACTATAAAACTCAGCTCCCAGAACCACGCGGCCGCGACATCTTATCATCTCATTCCTACTTTGGACAAACTGGCAGGCTACCGAATGTAACCTGCCCACACAGCAGAGTCTGGCAAACTCCCTGTGGCGTACCCAATATGCCAAATACCAGTAACAATGAAGGGTCTCAATCTCCTAACTCTGAAAGAGCCTTGAATATGGCACTTTTTTAAAAAAAATCTCAGGGCTAGGATGAAGGAGACGTTACTCGGGCCTGCTCGAGGCAATCGACAAATAACAGGATGGTTGTGATTGTGATTGATAATATTATTTTAAATACTATTTTATATATGAGTATTTATTATCTCTTTTATTCTATGTTTCTTAGGCCAAGATAGAATTAGGACCTCTTTCTGAGTTAAACTAATATCAGAATACTTGTTCTTTGCATATTCAAATTTGTAATGCCATTTCTGGCAAAATTAAACTTTCAATTTTTGTTTTAATATGCAACAATTAGAGATCAGATTGATTAGAAAACTAGATATTTTGTGATCTGGTATAAATATGAGAATCAGTGCTTTAATACATTCTTTGAAAATCACTTTTAAAATAGGTAACTACCCAAGCTCCAAACGGAGTGATCCCTAAGCACAGAACCAAGAATACCCCCAGAGCAGGTCTCGGTGTGGCCTCAAAACCAATATAAACAAAAATAGGTAACTATTTAAAACAGGTTGCATATCCAAATGTAAAAAAGAATTTGACAAAATGAGTGACAAACTTCCAGACAATAGTTACCTATACAATGGAAATTTTATAATGTTTGGTAAGTGGACCTCACTAAAATAATGCTCAATACTCTTTCCATAAAAGATAACCTTTGTTTGGTGCTCCCTTCTCTATCTGAGCTGCCTTTTACCTAGTATGTGTGGCTGGCCTCCAAGCCATGGAGCAAAATTCCTGGTACTAATCTCGGCCATTCTTGGGTGTTAGTCTCATATTTTGTTACTTTATGTTCCCCAGATGAATGCAATCTTTCTATATCTATCCCTCTCTTTCTGACTCATTTCACTTAACATGATACTTTCCATGATACTTACCCAAGCACAAAATTTGTAAATCTACAACTATACCTCATGGTGTCTCACTAAATAAAAATAAATTAAAAAAAAAAGATAACCTTTGCTGATATATGCTCAAATTAAAGGCACCAGTTTTACAAATTGGAAAAACATTAAAGCTAAATAACTGTTGGTATGACACCAACAAAATCAACTATGACTTAGGACAATGAATTAAAAGATAGGCAAAAAAAAGTATGATGAATATAAAAGTTAAACTGTTAATAACTTTTTCATTTATAATGAAAACTTGGGTGAGAAAAATATTATGTTTACTAAAATAAAACCTTCTATTTTACAATATTATAATTCTTACCTTTTCTCCATTCCTTCCTGGTTCACCAGGGTAACCAGGATCACCTGGCAAACCCTTTAAAACATAGAAGACAGAGCAACATCAATAAAAATGATGAAACAAGATCTCCAAATGCCTTTTACTCCATTTTTCCAATGGCAAAAACTACCAAAAAACAAGTTTAAAACTCTAAGAAGTTAACCATAGGCTTGCAGCAAAACAGACTTTTGCTGGGATTTAAAAAAAAGAACACTAAATCTTGGTTAAAACGAATTTTTTCCCTTTGTAAGGGATCCATTTCTACTTTCTCTTCTCAGTACCTTTAAAGCCAGCAGCTAGATGACAAAATGAAAACTAGCAGCAATTAGTAGAAAAAGAGCAGGGTGGATGGGAGTTCTTTAAAGCTCCATTTCCACAGAAATGTAATTGTTTGACCTGTCTGAGGATTCTAAGAAGACCTCATTTGCATGATGATTTTTTTATTTGATGTTTTTTGAACTCCTGTAATACATTATTCTGCCCCCTTTCTCAACCTAATATATCCGTGGAAAACAATCAGAAGCAATTGTTGAATAAATAAATTAAAATAAATAAATAAATTTTGCTGCCTAAATTATGAAATAAACACAAAATAAACCAAGAACCTAGCCCTGAGCTACATCACAGGGCCCATTGGAATATTCTATTTTCCTCTGTTTTTTCATAAATATTGATAGTTATTGAGGCAACATGGTTACAGAAGTGATAATATCAACGCTTTCAAAGAATGTTACTGCACCACTACCATCACCAAATTTCCAAAGACCCCTACTACTACTTATGATACTTCCTTCCCAATCACCAGCCACCAAACCTTCACTCTCATCTGAACTTGGTAATCTCAGTTCTACTGTCAAAATCAAAGAATGTGCTTTTCACTGAAAACTATCACTTGCTTTATATCTTTACAGATCACATGAGTGATATCATTTAGCACCTGTCCTTTTCCCTTTGATTTCTCTTAACATGAAATCATCCAGCTCCAACTTTTGTCACAAAAGGCAAGAGAGTACCATTCCACTGTGTATACTACATTTTTTATTAACTCAGCTATTGTTGACATTTGGGTTATTTGCAGACCTTGATTATAATAAAGAGTAATGCGAAGAATATGATGTAATATTAATGTAAAATTTCTGTGTTCTAGGAATATTTGCTACAAAATGCAATTGCTGGGTGTAACAGATTTATATTTTAAGATTTCTTGAATAGTCACCATAGTTTATACAGTGACCCAGTGACCGAGCTAGTCAAGAACTTACCAACAATGAATGAGAATTCCTTTACCACTACACCCCACTAACACTGTATGTTTTTTTTTAATATATGTCATGGGCATAAAGAAATATCTCATTATTATTTTGATTTACATTGCCCTGATAATCAGCGATGATAAACATTTTTATATGCCTGTTGGTCATATAAGGAAGGTCTGTTCAGCTCTTCTCTTCATTTTCAATGAAATTATGTGCAGTTGTTGAGTTTTGTGAGTGCTTTATAGATTTGTGTATTAGCCCTCCGACAATATTTTCTCCCATTCAGTAAGGAGTCTCTTGATATTAACTATTATTTCCTTTTCTGTGTGGAAACTTCTTAGTTTGACGTAGTCCCACTTGTTTGTTTATGCTTTAATTTTCAGTGTCAGTGGGACTGAATTACTGGAGACTTCTCTGAGGTCAGTCATGTAGAGTTCTGCCTATGTTTCCTTAAGGTTATTTTATGAATTTGGGTCTAATATTGAGGGTCTTAATCAATTTTGAATTTTTTTTATGTGGTGTGAGAGAGGAGTTAAAATTCATTGTTTTTACATGTGACTATCCAACTATCACAATCCCAGTTCTTGAAATTGCTATGCAATGTACCTAGCTCTATTCTGATTACCTGACTGCCCACATATCTGGGGATTTACTTTTGGGACTTCAATTAAGTTCCACTGGTCAGAGAGTCTACTTTAATTCTAGTTTTATACTGTTTTGATTGTTACAGATTTACAATATAGTTTAAGGTCAGCAACTCCAATGCTTCATATTGAATTTGCTTTGGCAATTCAGAGAGTTTTATGATTCCATACAAACTTTAGCAGTCTGCGTCTATGTACTGAAGAATACCAGGGGAATTTTGTTCTTGATTTTTTTGTAAAATAGTTAAAAGCATTCAATTGCCAAAACAGAACTACGGGCTTAAAATGGTTCACTTTAAATATGCAAAGTATATGTCAATAAATTTGACTTTTTTAAAAAATAGAATTTCAAATCTATATCCAGAAAAGAAAAATATACTTTCATTTAAACTATAAAACCAAGCCTCTTTAGTTATTCTGCTTTCTTAATACCATTTATAAATGTTGCCATTTCAGGGAATATTTTTTGGTGGGAGGGAGTTTGAGACTTGAAGAAGGACTTTAGATACTCACTGGAATTCCTGGCTGACCACTCTCTCCATCTTTTCCTGGTTTGCCCTATAGGATTAAAAAATGAAATAAAATAAATTTGTTATTTAAGAAGTAAGATGTTGAAGAATACAATAAACTTTATTCCTACTTTGGATAACATTAAATTTAAATTTTTTCAATATTATCACAAATAAGAGAATATGTTGACTATGACAATGAAAGTAAGATATAGGATTTAGGAAGCTTTAACCCAATTGCACATACATACAATTCTTAAAATGTTTTGCAATTAGTAGTCATAATACTTACTCTTTTGCCTGGTTCTCCTTGTTCACCTTTCTCACCCTTCACACCCCCTGGAGGACCCTATAAACACAAAATTGTTTTATATATCAGTTGATAGAGTACTTTATATCACTACTACTTTATATTAAATGACATAGAAGCATTTTTGGCTACTTACTGGAGGACCACGTATTCCTGGAGGTCCAGGGGGCCCTTGCTCACCGGGTAGTCCCTAAGTGATAGTAGGGGAAAAAAGAAAAATATTCATACTGCTTAAATTAAAGCTCTCTAGAAATACTTTTCACAAACTGAACTACAAATTCAAGGAGTAAAACCAAATACATCAGAATGTTTATAAATGAAAGCTGAAGTATGCTAATAAGTCAAAGGACCTAGAGCCACCTTTGTTTGCTTCAGAAAATATCTAGTGTTATCTATAGCCCAAATTCACAAGCAAATGATAAGATGACAACATTTAAAAGTATTAACAAATCTTCATTTTATGAAATAGTTTACAAAATCAAGAATATGGTTAAGCAGTAGAACACATAAGTATGTGTGTAGTCCTAGGTTTGAATCTACCACAAAAATACTACAGAATGAAGACCGAGAATACCTAAAAATTGAGGATTATACGACACACATATATTTGGGGAAAAGATTAAATTGCCTAATCCATACTCATAATAAGATTTCAATACATTTTTCTTATTCCTTATTTTCCCATTAGCATTAAAACAATGCATAAACTGAATTCAAAGGTGGAACATCATGCTACAAAAATAAAGTTGATTCCATTACATGCTCTAGTCAAAACAACCCAATTTTGTACATCATTTTATTATTCATTATAGTTTAAATGAAAACAATTCCTATATCCATCAATTGTTTAACAGATTAACAAAATGTGGAACATATAGACAAAGAAATGTGGTTTAATAATAAAAAATGAAAAAGTACATATATACGTTGTGACATGAAAAAAACTTGAAAACATTTTACTAAGTAAAAAGAGGTAGACAAGGAAGATTTATATATTATATGATTGCAATTTTTATGCAAAGTGTAGAATAGCCAACTGTACAGAGTAAAAATGTAGATTTGTGTTGTTTAGGGCTTGGAGGGATGGGTACTCGATCATTGTATAACTGAAACCCAAGCACAAAAATTTGTAAGTCTACAACTGTACCTTATGGTGTTTCACTAATAAAAATTAAAAAATAAAAAAAGAAAGTTTGAAGAAGGGAATGACAATTCATTGGTGTGAAGCTTGGGGTTAATGATGAGAATGTTCTAAAATAAAACTGTACTGATGGCTTCAATGACCTGTGCATATGCTGAAAAGAAAAGAATTGGATACTTTAAATGAGTAAATTTTATGATATATAAATTATATCTAATAAAGCTTTATATAATTCTGATTATCTCAAAAGTTTGTAATTTTAAACTACCTTCACATGTAACAACTTTCTGATTTTTTAATTAATTTTAATATAAGGCCACTAATAGCATGATTTACATTGATTTCGCTCTCTACTCACCTGATCTCCTTTCTGAAACTCTAGATCAATTGTCCTTTTCTGTTCACCGATCTGCCCAGGTGGTCCAGGGGGCCCTTGAAGACCTTGTTCACCCTGTTAATAGAATAAGTTACATGTAAAAAGTAATAACATACAATGCAACCAACAAATGAAGGGAAGAGATATGAGCAAATCTCAAAGGAGAAAACTGTGGGCTGAGTTATCAACTCTATTTACTCACCTTTTCACCTTTGGGTCCCTGGAAATTTAAGCCCATATTGCCCTGAAGAGAAAATTTTGCATTTAAAATCTCATTGACAACAGCATAAAAAGCAACACAGAATAAAATATGTAAAGAAGTAGAAAATTACCTTTGGTCCAGGAAGTCCTGGTGGACCAGGAGGACCCTGAAAATAAAAAAATATAGAAAAGTAAAAAATGTTAGATTTATTAAGCTTATTTTATTTCACAAAAAGTGACGACTAAAAAAGCCTTTAAAAATAATATTTTTCTGGGGCTGGAACGATAGTACAGCGGGTATGGCGTTTGCCTTGCACGTAGCTGACCTGGGTTCGATTGCCAGCATCCCATATGACCCCCTGAGCAGCGCAAGGAGTAATTCCTGAGTGCCGAGTCAGGAGTAACCCCTGTGCATTGCTGGGTATGATCCCCATAATAATAATATTTTTATTCATGTTTTTATTTGGTGGTATGTATCTGAATTTATTAAAATAAATTAGATGGGGCAAGGGTGTGGCTCACTAGTGGAGCAATTGTTTTGTATGTGAGGCACTGAGTTTGATCCCTGGCACTTTATGGTTTCTTGAGACCCACTGGGAGAAACTAAAAGCACTGATATAGGAGTAACTTCCAAGGACAGGTGGCTCTGTCCCCTCCCTCAAAAACCTAGATGAATATGGAAATATTTGATGAACTGAGACAATTTGGCAGGGAAATAAATGGAAAGATGGGTAAAAGCAGAGAAGTAACACCAGTGCTAAAAATGAACACATAATTTAACTTCAACAAACATCAAATTTATCATTTAAGATTTAGAACTAAATTTAGGTACCAATAGGCAATTAATCCTTAAATCATATTTCTAAATTTAACTTTATTGAAACACTGTAGTTTACAAGGGTATTCACAATACAATTGTTTCGGTCACTCAATATTCTGACACCCACCAGTGTGACATTCCCTCCACCATTCTCCTGCTTCTCACCCACTTCCAAGACTGCCCTCTTAGGAGGCACAAAATAATTTATTTTATGTTGCTCATTACAACAAAATGGCTAATGGTAATATAAAATACTTACATCTTATTACTCTTACTAGGGGGTCATTGAAGTCATTGAAGTTTTACTAAGTTGTTAATTGCTAGTTGAGTCTTCTATGTTATTGTTTTATTGAGTTAGTTGGCTTCTATTCTACGTTCCCATCTAATTTGGTGTTCTCATAATGGGTTGTCAGTATTGTTGAATTTGGCAGTCTTAAATGGTGACTGTGGGTGTATGACTGCTGGGGCTTAGAGCAGTAGAAGAGCAGGGCCAAGGATGCCCACACTCAATCCAAGAAAACCTCAGAGTTTTCAGGCCCCAACCGGTGTACCTGGAATTTCTGTCATCTTGGAATATCTGAAAGTGATTAGTTGTAAAGCAGTGAATTTGGGCAACTTCCATTCTGTGTCCGTGGTGGGAAGGGTATGACTGTCAGGAGTTTAGCAGGTTGGAGACACAGAGCGCCTCCCTCCCAAGAAAGCCCCAGAATTTTCAGCACCCAAACCAGTGTACCCGTGAGTTTTAGCTTGCATCTCTTCCTAGGTTAGTCATGAAACTGTGCTGTTGTTTATATAGTGGCAGCTATAGGGAATGAATATTGCTGTTGGGTCTTCCAGCAGTACAGAGAGAGTTACAGGGCAGAGGCTGTCTCCCTTCACTTCCAAGACTCCACAGTTGTCTGCCCAAAAATCAGTATAGCCAGAATTTTTTTTATCAGATTGGCACATATGCAAAGATAGTCGAGATGCAGTGAAGTTGAACCATTTGCATGTTGGTGGCTGTTGGGTGTAAGAGCAGCTGCCAGGGCTTTGGCAGGGAAGGGCTCCAATTGTTAATCTTTAAAAGCATGTCTATTTTTCAAATCCATTTTAATTTTTATTTGATCTGGCTTTACATATTTGAGAATGTTCATAATCAGGGAGATAGTTCATGGCAAGGCACATTCCTAGGGTGTGTGAGGTCTTCAGTTTGATAATCAGTACCACACGTTCCCCAAAGCACTCCAACTATAGCATTTGTGGCTCCTGTGCATCATTGTGGCTCCAGGTCTCCATCACTACTAAGAATGATCTCTATAGAAATAATTTTAAAAATTGGGGGGGGGGGCAGAGTCCAGCAGGGGTGGGGGTGTTTGCCTTGCATGTGGGTGAGCTAGGTTTGATTCCTGGCATCCCATATGGTTTCCTAAGAACCGCCAGGAGTAATTCCTGAGTGCAGAACCAGAAATAACCACTGAGCATAGCCAGATGCAACCCAAAGAGCCATTTTTTTAATGTTTCAAGGTTGAAAGTTAGATAAGCATTTCTCCAAGTATATCACTGCTTAATCTAAATGGACTTCTATTTACATACTATAACTTGGTGGTATTCTAAGACTTTTTACATGTGTTGAATTAGGATTAAATGAAGTATAGAGTGAGTCAGTTACAGAGCCCAAAAGTAAGAAAATTTTAGGTATAACAACAAACCTAGTGTATATCAATGGTGGAACAAAAGTGCCATCGTTCAACTCTCATGAGTGCAGAACCAGGAATAAATCCTGAGCACCACTGGATGTGGCCCCAGAACCAAAAAACAAAAAAATGAAGAAAGGGGTTTCTAATACTTCATGAAAGAATTCTAGTATAGCAGAAATCACAGTCTTCCCAAGTAGATTCATGTAGTATTTGCAAAATGTTATTTCAATCATTTAAAAAAAATAAAGAACCAATTGTCAGAAGCAAAAAAGTACAATCTACAAAAGCATAATGAAAACTGTCACTTAAGTATATGCTAGATGAGAGAGTGGCACAGGAGAAATTGCTTCCCATGTAGTACAATTTTCTTACCCTTTTAGGAGGGCCAGCCCAAGACATGTTTTGAATGAAATCGAAATATTTCAGGGATAAAAATACTTCAAATTTATTAGAGTAGAAAATATCAGTGATCATAGTAATAGCAAAGTAAGAAAATGGGCTGTACATTCTGAGACTAGTTTTTGTTTTCATCCTAGTGTATACAAATCTTTATCTCATTTCAGGATGATCTACTATCTATACAAATCCTACTGTTTAATTGCCAGGCCCCTGAAGAATAAGAGCAGGTATTTTTTTGCGAATATCTTCTTTTATTTTTGTGAAAGAGAAAACTGCAGTTTGTACAACATGCTTTATCAAGTGACTAGATAAGTCTTAAAAGACTTCAGGAAATGGCTAGGATTAACTTCAATATTGCAACATCAGGAATTAACCAATAAAGTACCCTATATTAAGTATTGCCTTTACTGTGCCACATTTTTCCATCTGCAAAACTGAACTACTATTTAGTATTGCCACACTGAAAATATACCATACGAAAAGCATACATTATGGACAATTAAATTCACTATACTTTCATGTAATTTAAATAATACTGATTTTGTGAAAAAAATTTAAATAAGGAGAATGAAATTACAGAAGTAAGCTTACCATTAAACCTGGTGGTCCTGGGGGACCCATTGGTCCTGGTATACCAGTAGGACCAGCTGGACCCTGTTGTAATGAAGAAAAAGAAAATCTCACTATGCAGCACAAAGGACTAAATTAATAGAATTTAAACTCACAGTAGTAGATAATTATGTTTTACAATTCTATAATTCTGTAGTAACATGCATTGAAATTTAGAAAGACTAAGAATAAAATGATCAATTATAAAGAAATCTAAATATAATGGATGCAGCATTATAAAACAAGTTTTACAGTGGTATATAACAACTGTGGGAGCACATAATAAGAAAATTTTATAAAACATAGTGATAAAGATGGACATTTATTTAGTGGAGTTTTAAAACTACATGTGGGGAAGGAAAATGTAATAGTTCCAAAATGCCTACTTTTAAAATAAAAAAATGAATAAACTTAAAGACAAGCAAGAAAGAATGAATGACTGGGCAAAAAGATAATGAAATGATGTGATTATTGTGGAAAAAAATCAGGATCTTAAAACGGTGAAAATTCTATACCTACATCTTGGTTTCTTTTGTAATTCTTAAAATAATGTCCAAGGGTTATTTAGTACACATGCTTTGCATGTAGGAAGCTTGAATTTGCTCCCAGCACTGCATCATCCTCCAAGCAATACTAGGAACAACTTCCAAACACTGAATTGTGAGTAACTCCTTAACACTGCCAGTTGAGACACAAAAACAAAAACAAAAAAATCTTCAAATCACACAAATATCCAACAACAAGGAATTAAAGAAATAAGGTACGGTACTGACAGAGAAAATAGGAATTTTTCAGCATAGCATAAACACCACCATTTTTAGCTGGCAGTCATTCTGCACCCAATGCTTGTTTAGTGGAAAATTTGTATGAACATGACCATGGCCTTGAGACATATCTCAGGATTACAGAGTTAGCTAGAAACCCTGACACACAGCAGGATGTGGAAACCTTCACTGGCCAGTCCTTGGAAAGAGATTAGACATGAACCCCCACGTGGTAACAACCAATAGGAGTTTGAGACAACACTGGCGCAATACAAACCAGCTGGAGGTGGCCAATCAAGTTAAAGGTAACCAGGAAGAAAGCTAGACCACGAAGAACTGAGCAACTTGCAGAAACCAGGGATATTTGGGTGCAAGAACAAAGGAGGGTTGGCTCTCCTACTAGAGGGGACGGCCCTCACCAGTCAGCCCTCTCAGCTTTCTCAACTCAATGATTGCTTGACTTGTGCTGAATAAATCTTTATACTGTAAAGCTCATTGCTTTGTACGGTCTTTTGATACTGGACACTAATAGTACAATTCCACAGTGGAATGTTATATGAAAGTGAAACTGTAAAGTGGAGCCACATATGATAATTTGAATGCGTCAACATATCAACTAGAAAAAGTTGCAAAAAACTATATATGATTTTAAAGTGAAACTATTGTCACTGTTCACTGTCCTCCCGATGTTCATCGAATTGCTCGAGCAGGCCCAGTAACATCTCAATTTTGAGACTTGTTGTTACTGTGTTTGGCATATTGAATACTCTCGGTAGCTTGCCAGGCTTTCTGAGGGGGTGGAGAGGAATCGAACTTAGCTCTGATGGGCTGGCTGCACGCAAGGCAAACACCCTACAGAAGTGCTAGCACAGTGGGTACGGCATTTGCCTTGCATGTGGCCAACCAGGGTTCGACTCCCAGCATCCCATATGGTCCCCTGAGCACCGCCAGGGATAATTCCTATGTGCAGAGCCAGGAGTAACCCCTGTGCATCGCCAGGTGTGAACCCCCCCCAAAAAAGTGAAACTATTAATATATATTTAATTACATTTTAAAAGTATTGGAAAGTCATGATGGGAATTAAATCTAGAGAGAATGCAAAATTATGCTACCAAGGAATCCAAGCTTTATTCGAAATTATTTGTAATATTCTAATTGATAAGAATGTATTTGGTTCATTTGATGTTGATGATTCATTATGTATGTATATTTTCACTTATTTTGCTATACTTAAAACTACTGCATAACAAAATTTGTGAAACATAAAGGACACTGAGAATAGTTAGAGGTTTATAAAGTCCAGAATGAGAATTTAGTTAAAATAGTTACTGACATATTTTTTAGTGATAAAACATTAGAAAGTACTGCTTTTCATGCAAAATGATGAATACTTATGCTTAAGAAACTTTCCTCTGAACCCACTAATACTCAAAAGTTATTGCTTTCCTCAGAGAGAGAAGGGAGCACCAAATAAAGGGTGTTTGGAGGATCCTCCCAGGAGGGGAGATGCATGTTGAAAGTAGACTATGGACTGAACATGTTTGCCACTCAATGCCTCTTTTGCAGACCACAACACCCAAAAGGAGAGAGAGAACAAAAGGGAATGCCCTGCCACAGAGGCAGGGTGGGATGGGGGGGATGGGTGTGGGAGGGATACTGGGATCCATGGTGGTGGAAAATGGGCACTGGTGGAGGGATGGGTATTTGATCATTGTATAATCGAAACCCAAGCACAAAAAATTGTAAATCTACAACTGTACCTCATGGTGTTTCACTAGAAAAATAAAAAAATGTTATTGCTTTCTCTGTATATGTTATATAACAGGCAAACTATATACTTCTGACATGCTCAGTATGCATCTAGTAAGTCTTCAAAATAAGTGAATTATTGACAGTGCTACAAATGATGTTTATATTAAATAGAAGATATAATTTTAAATTTGAAAATGTTATAGTACTATTCTTAATATCTACATGGCACAAGAATACAAAACAGAAGTCTATCTCTGATGCCAGACTCCAAAAAAAATATTCATGGAATTTAGACAGAAAAGTGAAATAAAAAAGCAACACTTCTTAAAATTATCACTGACCCAGATTTCCTTTACTTTAAAGTACAAGGTACATAAAATGTTTATTAAATTACATATGATAATTTCTATCAAAATATAGAAGGTACTAAATATTAAGAGGAAAATCAATACAATGATCTTACATAATTAATATTGAAAAATAAAAACCACTGCATTCTTACTTGTATTCCGGGAGGACCTGGATATCCCGTATTACCCTTTGGTCCTGGTAGTGATGACATGATTACACTACCTGGTTCTCCCTGAAAAGAAAAATGAAAGTTGTAGGCAATAGTTGTAGGTAAGAGTATGCATGAAAACAGGCAATGGCACAAAAAAGATCAGTTAATCGAATTTATCACAATGTTCTGAAAGATTAGCCAGTCTGAATAATTAACATAAGTCAGTTTAAACTCTATAGCGAAATAAACTGGCCAGTGTACACTTACATAAAGTCAAATTATTTACAGCCCATGATTCCTTTCATTATTCATTTAAATTTTACTAGAGATTAATATTTAAGAATTAGGCTTTAGATACAGTACAGCAGGTAAGGCACCACATGGTACTCTAAGTAGAGCCAGGAGTGAGCCATGAATAGACTGGTGTGGCCCAAACCCCTCCAAAAAAGGTATTTAAGAACTACATTAGGTTATGAATACTCCACTGTGGAGATTACAAAGATCTCTGTTCCCTTGGTGGTACAAAATTTAGGGAAATTTAGAATATAATGTGTAAACAATTTAGTTGAAAGATTTCCTATTAAAGACTATGTAGAAATATTATATAATATATGCTGAGGAAATACTAGGGGAGGGGACTAAATAAGAGAATAATGTGATGTGACAGGGAGATAATTACTGTAATAATAACAATCCTATGATATATAAATGTAAAAAATTTAAACATTGAACACTTCAAATTTACATGTATTTGCTAATAAATCAAATGGTCAAAATTATCTTGGATAGGTAAAGAAGAAAATCCCAAAAGTATAATATTCAGACTGAAATCTAAAATACACGTACTCAGGTAGGTAAAGAGAAGAAAGAATGTTAGGCAGTGTTAATAATACATTAACTCAAAAGGGGAAAGTCTGGCATATTCAAATAAATTAATACAGACCTTGTTGATCAGTGAGCCAAGGAAAAGCATTTACCGATAAGACTGGAAATGTAAGTAGTGACCAGAACAGAGCATACAGTTCAAATAGTACATGGAAAAGTATGAAGATTTTACTTTTTAGATACAGTGGAAAGTACCTGAAGGTTTGTTTTGGGATTCGGTTTGGTTGTGTTTTTGTTTTGTTTTGCTTTTTGGGCAAATCTGGAGATGCTCAGGGGTTACTCCTCAGACTGTAATCAGGAATTTCCCCTGGAGGTGCTTCAGGGACTGTATAGGATGCCAGAGATCAAACCCTGATTGGCCTCAAGAGCCCTTACCCACTATACTATCACTTCATATTGCCTTCCCCTGAAGATTTTTTAACAGGGGGACTAAATGATAGATTTCCATTTTAAAAGAACGCTCTTGGTGACTTTATAAAGAATTTATTAAGCTGTGTCCTGGAAGGGGTAAATGGTATTAGTAGCTAATATTATAGCAGTCCAGATAGGATAATATGGTTAGTATAGTAGCACTGTCCTCCCGTTGTTCATTAATTTTCTCGAGCGGGTCCAGTAACATCTCCATTGTGAGACTTGTTGTTGCTGTGTTTGGCATATCGAATACGTCACGGGTAGCTTTCCAGGCTTTGTCGTGAGAGCGAAATACTCTCAGTAGCTTGCCGGGCTTTCTGAGAGGGGCAGAGGAATCGAACCTGGCTCGGCCGGCCGGGCAGCTTGCAAGGCAAATGCACTACCGCTGTGATATCGCTCCAGCCCATGGTTAGTATAGTAAAAGTGGAGAAGTACAAAAGCACATTAAGATATACTTTACAATAAAAGTAAAAAGATTTAGTAATAAAATAATGAGTTATACAAAATAGTATATATAATGAGAGATATAATGTATAAATATTTGAATATGTAAATATATAAATAAAATATATAAACACTGAAATATAAATTAGAACATATCAATATAGAATTTGGACATTCGGTGATGCAAACTTTAGAGATGAGGAAGAGGAAGGATCTAATTTGTTTTGTGGTATGGGTTAACTTTGTACATATTAATCTGAATGTCTGGAATATGCCTACATGACAGCAGGGTCAGTTTAGCATACACATCTAACTCAGAAGAAAAGTGTGTTTTAGAGATATAAATGTATGTATTCAATAATTATATAGTTGGGGATACCACAAGCATTAAAAATATCACAATGTATAGAAGATAAGATGGGGTCAGGACTGTGTTAGTATAGTAGCACAGTCCTGACCACCTGCTGGGTAGATTGGAATGAGCTTGCATGCACGATTACACAATGAACATAAATGCAGAATTGAAATCAGGAAAGGATAGTGTCACAGAAGCCAGGGTTTTCAAAATTAACATTTCTAGAAAAAGTAGATGGTCAACTATCAAAATCTTACAAGATAAGTCTCAAGGAATTTAAAATGAATTTGGGTCTGATACACACAGTTACAAAATCAGTATATTAAAAGCCCAAGACAGGGGAACAAAGGAGATCATTTTAAGTAGAGCTTACAAGTATATACCTGTTTAAATTCTTGAAGCATCCATTTTAAGGCAGAAGTAAATGTCATTACCTGATGAAATTTGCAGGCTTTCCAGATATTTTATTTAAAGTGTTTGTTTTCTTAGCATGAGACACTTACCTTCATGCCTGGGATACCAGGAGGTCCCTAGTATTAAAAAAAGGGATTTTAATATGACTCAAATAAAGGAACAAAAAGTTTCCTAAATATAAAAATATCTATGAATGTATTAATGTTTCATAATTATAAAAATATATAAATAAATGAATGCATTACTATACCACTATAATATAATATAGCTTAGGATACTTAGAGATTTAATATGTCTATTATATATTATGTAATATGTATGAATTATTTTAACCCAGCAGTGTTATTAACTTCTTTTGAACATAAAAAATAAACCTTCCCTGGAGTAAGGAAAGCCTCTTTAACAAATTGTGCTGGCATCACTGGACGACTACATGCAAAAAAAAATGGGATCAGAACTCTGCCTAACACCGTGTACAAAAGTAAAATCAAAATGGATTAAAGACCTCAACATCAGACCAGAAACCATAAGGTATATTGAAGACAAAGTTGGCAAAACCCTCCATGACATTGAAGCTAATGGTATTTTCAAAGATGCCGCCACTGGCCGAGCAAGTGAAAACAGACATAGATAAATGAGACTATCTTAAACTAAGAAGCTTTTGCACCTCAAAAGAAACAGTGACCAAAATACAAAGACAGTTTACAAAAGGGAAAGGATATTCGCCGAATACACATCTGACAAGGGGTTGATATCAAGGATATACAAAGTACTGGTTAAACTCCACAAGAAGAAAACATCCAACCCCATCAAAAAATGGGGCAATGAAATGAACAGAAACTTTCTCAAAGAAGAAATCCGAATGGCAAAAAAGCACATGAGAAAATGCTCTACATCATTATTCATCAGGGAGATGCAGATGAAAACCACAATGAGATACCATCTCACACCTCAGAGACTGGCCAAAGGCACATTCAAAAGAACAAAAGCAACTGATGCTGGCGTGGATGTGGCAAGAAAGGGACATTTCATTGTTGGTGGGAATGCCGACTGGTTCAGCCCTTTTGGAAAACAGTATGGACGATTCTCAAAAAATTAGAAATTGAGCTCCCATTTGACCCAGCAATACCACTCCTGGGAATATATCCCAGAGAGGCAAAAATGTATAGTCGAAGTGACATCTGCACTTGTTTGTTCATTGCAGCACTCTTTACAATAGCCAGAAACTGGAAGAAACCTGAATGCCCAAGAACAGATGACTGGTTAAAGAAACTTTGGTACATCTACACAATGGAGTACTATGTAGCTCTTAGAAAAGATGAAGTCATGAAATTTACATACAAGTGGTACAATATGGAAAGTATCATGCTAAGCGAAATGAGTGAGAAAGAGAGGGATAGACATAGAAAGATTGCATTCATCTGGGGGATATAAAGTAACAAAATATGAGATTAATACCCAAGAATAGCTGAGATCAGCACCAGGAGGATTACTCCATAGCTTACAGGCCAGCCAGGTGTTCTATGGGAAAGGACAGCTCAGATAGAGAAGGGAGCACCAAATAAAGGGTGTTTGGAGGATGCTCCCAGGAGGGGAGATGCATGTTGAAAGTAGACTATGGACTAAACATGTTTGCCACTCAGTGCCTCTTTTGCAGACCACAACACCCAAAAGGAGAGAGAGAACAAAAGGGAATGCCCTGCCACAGAGGCAGGATGGAATGGGGGGGATGGGGGTGGGAGGGATATTATTCATGGTGGTGGAAATGGGCACTGGTGGAGGGATGGGTGTTTGATCATTGTATAGTCGAGACCCAAGCACAAAAATTTGTGGATCTACAACTGTACCTCATGGTGTTTCACCAATAAAAAAAAGAAGAAAAAAATAACCCTTCCCTAGTTTAAGACTTTAAAAGACAATAACTGAAATGTGAATGATCTGAGTTCACTCTCTACACTCCATCTATGAATTCCATCTTTAAGTATAATTCCCAATTTTATAACTTACTGGAGGACCCTGTAAACCAGGAAAACCGGGACGGCCAGGAAATCCACGTTCTCCCTAGAAGGATTTAGAAGGCGGTTAAAGAGGATGTTCAGTGAAATAAGGCAACAGATAAATATATATCTTATGAATATAAAAATAACAAAATATTTCAGTCATAGGTAGTATATAAAGAAAAAAAGCAATAGAAGAGACATAATCCAGTGAAAACAAACCCTGAGACACTGGTACATAAATAAAGTTACTGATGTAGGGAGAGTGAACTGAAAGGATCCAGTGGACTGCTATGGAGGAATATTGACACTGGTGGTGGTAGTCGTGGCAATACGCTAATAAATACTCAAACTCTTAAAAACCAGCTACTTGATAAATATATTTTTAAATGCATGGGAAAAGACAAAGACCATGAAAGAATCATAAACAAAACTAAATTAAATCAAGAGTAGCTTATTGGAGATTTCTGTGAAAGCCACTTTATTATATGCCAGACTTTCAAAAAATCATTGGTCCTCACTTTCTAATTATATCTATATTCAATCACTCACTGTCACTGTCCTCCCATTGCTCATCGATTTGCGCGAGCAGGCCCAGTAACGTTTCCATTTTGAGACTTGTTACTGTGTTTGGCATATCAACGACATCATGGTTAGCTTGCCAGGCTTTGCCATGCGGGCGAGATACTCTTGGTAGCTTGCCGGGCTCTCCAAGAGGGTCAGAGGAATCGAACTTGGGTCAGCCATATTGGCTGCGTGCGAGGCAAATGCCCTACCGCTGTACTATTGCTCCAGCCCTATATTCAATATCAATAACAATTTAAGATTCTAAGATACTTCTACCCATACTTATCAATCCAAATCAGAAATAAGGAAAATAATTCTTCTACTCCAGTCATTTGCTTCTGAGAAATCTTCGAGACAATTATACTACAGTTCCTGCCCATCATTACACTTGAGAGTTAATAATTTTTCTCAATTTTCTGCCTATGTCTGATATAGATTCTCATTTAACTGCCCTGTTGTGTTTTTATTTTTATTACAAACCATTGTAGATTATTTTTGTAAAGAGGAAAAATAATTAAAAAATGTCACTAATATCACCAGGAGAAGAATATTATCAATAGTTCTAGCAATTGTAGGCCATTATATTTTCTAGGTATCCAAGTTTTCCTCAATAACAATTGTAAAGTTCTAATATAGACGTTTAATTTAGAAACATTCTTATCAAACGTTTCCAAAAATAAAATTATTACTGCTGTGTCAATACCCCTCTATGCACCATTTTTATACAGGAAAAGTAGATACATGTCAGATTCATACTATGGAATGTATTCCTATGCATTCCATACGTATGTCATATATACATGCATGTACAGGAGGCCTGTATATCAATTTTAGAAGGAAGAAAATAAAAACAAACCTTCTAGATTTCATTCTATTAGCTAAATAGTAAGAAATTGAAGTCAACATTTAATCTAAAGAGAGATATGTATACACATTTTTTAAATATGATTCTCATATAATTGAGCTACTCAAACAAAACTAACCTGCATCTAGGTGTTCATTTTAAAAAGTGGAAGGGAACGATCCCTTTAATCATACAGCATATTCTACTCATTGTAGAAACATTTGAAGTTTAAATTTAAAACTCTGACTATTGTCTGTCACTCAATGCATGCTGGCCTCTCAAAATTACCAAAACAGACACCAGAATATAGCTATTCTAACATGCTAACTAACTCCACATTTGTCTATTGTAAGGATCACCAAGCTGAAATGAAAAACACAAACAGGTACAATTAAAATAAATTGTTATTAGCAATGTTATTGTTGCTGATATCATATTTCAATTAGCAAACATCAGAAAAACCTGGGAAATATTGGCAATTACAATTAAATTTATGGGCTTCATGTATACACTGCACTTATTGTCTAGCATGGTGTTTCTAATGTTAAATTGAGTATTGAAGTTATTTTGAATACATCTCATTGTATAAATCTGACACATGTCATTATTTAGAAAGATCCAGATTGAGAGATGATACAAAAGGGTAGGGACCTTGCCTTGAATGTGGCAGACCAGGGTTTGATTCTCAACATCCCACATGGTACACTGAACCGCACCAAGAGTGATGCCTGCATGCAGAGCCAGGAGTAAGGCCTAAGTACCATGGCAGGGGAGGGGAGAACAATGGAGGGTGTGGGAAAGGAGGGATGAGAGGAGAGGAATTTTTAAGCTGGAAAGACAGTTAAACAATGGAGTACTGGATTTGATCTTCAGCACTGCATGGTCCCAGAAAACGACTTGGAGCAGTCCCTAAGTACCACTGTGTATGGTCATAAAAACAAAACAAAATGAAAGGCAGAAAAAAAAAGATCCAGAGAATTTCAAAAATAGCTTCAATGACTTTTTTTTGGTTTTTTGGATCACACCTGAAAATGTTCAGGAGTTACTCCTGGCTCTGCACTCAGGAATTTACTCATCATGGTGTTCCCGGGACCATATATGATACCAGGGATTGAAACCAGTTTGGGAGAGTGCAAGGCAAAGGTCCTACCCATTGTACTATCGCTCCAGCCCCCTAAATTCACTGATTTTTATCTGCAAAATATAAGATGCCAAAAGGTTACAGAAAATAATAAAAATGCACAAACTTAAAAGAGAGAAAATGTGAGGAAACTTCAACAAGAATATAACTTTTCAAAATAAGAAAATTTTCATACTTTTTACTTGCTATGATTAAGACACTAATTCTGAACTGTTGATAGGAGATAAAAAGAAAGAAAATAATAATTTTGTCATATGTAAAGTTTTATTTTTATTTTTGTTAATTCCATGGGCTGTAGCTATCGTTCAGCAGGTAGGGAACTTGTCTTACATTAGGTCTATCCAGGTTCAATCAGCAGCATCCCATATGGTCCCACAAGCCCCGCCAGTAGTGATTCATGAGGTAGAGCCATGAGTAAGTCCTGAACATTGCTAGGTGAGGCTCCCAAACAAACATGAAATAAAACATTGCATCTGTCTGACATTGTTTATACTGATTTCTTTGGATTTTTAAGAATGTATTCTTATCAAGTATAGATTAAGCTGAAAAAATATCACCTTGGTTCCATTGCAACCAGGGATACCTTGAGGTCCTGGGGCCCCATCATGGCCTGGCATTCCCTTTGAAAAGATATAAGACATGTATAATTACTAGATTGCTCTTTAAGGAATATTAAAATAAAAATCCAAATTCTACTTACAGGAAGGCCCGGTGTCCCTGGAAATCCAGGAAGTCCAGGAGGACCCTATAAAACAAAATAAATTCCTTGAAAAAAATAACATAACAATAATATCTTACTTAAAGGAATGATAAAATTACATTTTGAATACAAATGAACAATATGTGTTTTAGTGATTATTGGCAATCATTGTTGTTCCTTTAGACATCATTAATAAAATCCTATTATATATTTAAAATTCTCTTTTAATACAAAAGCATAGGAAAAATTCCTATTTGAGGAGCCAAAGAGATAGTACAGCAGGTCAGCCACTTGTCTTGCACATTGTTGACCCAGGTTAATCCCTGGCATCCCACATGGTCTCCTGATCATCATCAGAAGTCATTCCACAAAACAAACAAAAATTACTATTTGAGCGTCCAGTTTTCCCTGGACTTAGTAGGAACATGCAAATTAGTAGATGCAATGTTCTAAACAGATAAAGTGGTTCTTCCAATTCACGATGACTTATTAATTTAGAAAAGTTGATGATCTTACTCCAAGCTAGGCTGCCTCATCCTGGACAATCCAGAGGGGCGTGGGTGAGTTCCCCCTGACCCCCGCAAAGCCCTGGAAGCCAAAAACCTCCAGAACTCAATCACCACAATGCTCACGGCTGATATCCACAGGCTCAGAAGAGCCTCATTCATAAGTAAATCTGTTGAAGAACTCAAGTACAGGGGACTTGTGATAGAAATCTTCAGCCTTCCCCTGGAGTCGGGAATGGGTGACCTCTCGCTATCTCCCTGCATTTCTGGTAACTGGCAGCCATGCCCACAAACTGCCTCTAGCACCATTTAAGCTCATTAACAGCCATGATCCAGAAACTCACAAATAAACCTCAGAAGAGGAAGAGAGCAACATGCCCCAGATATGCCTCTGGACCCCAAAGTCACAATCCATTTAAAAATTTAATTCTTTTTTATTTTTATGTTAACGAATCATCGTGATATACACTTACAGACTTACTGACTTTCATGATTGCGTTTCAGTCAAACAATGTTCAAGTACCCATCCCTCCACCACTGCCCATTCTCTAACACCAATGTTCCCAATATCCCCCATCCCTACCCCTTCTCACCTCCTACCTCTGTGGCAGGCACAATTCCTCTTACTCTCTCTGTTCTTTTGGGTGTTATGGTTTTAATACCAGTAACAAGCAGCCATCATGTTTGGTCCATAGTCTACATTCAACATGAATCTACTATCCGGCACGATCCCTCCAACCAACATCTATTTAGTGCTTCTCGCTCCATCACAGCTACCTTTTCCCCTAGCTCATGAAATCAGCTATCAAGCTGTAGGGCAGAACTCCTGACCCTTATTTTAACTGTCCTTAGGCATTAGTCTCCTATTATGTTACTTTATATTCCATAAATTAGTGCAGTCCTTTCATGTCTGTCCTTCCCTTTCCGACACTTAGCATTATACTCTCCATGTTGATCCACTTATATGCAAATTTCATGACTTCATTTTTTTCTAACAGCTGCACAGTATTCCATTGTGTAGATTCCATTGTGTAAACCAAAGTTTCTTTAACCAGTTGTCTGTTCTCGGGAACTTGGGTTTTTCCCACATTCTATTGTAAATAGGGCTGCAATAAACGTACAAGTCATTTCTACTGTACTTTTTGCATCTCTGCGATGTATTCTCAGAAGTGTTATTGCTGGGCTTAATGGGAGCTCAATTTCTAGCTTTTTGAGAAATGCCCATATTGTTTACCCAAAAGGCTGGACCAGTTGGCATTCCCATGAGCAGTGAAGGAGAGTCCCTTTCTCCCCACATCCAGGCGAACAATGATTGTTTTTGTTCTTTTTGATGTGTGCCATCCTCTGTGGTGTGAGATGGTATCTCATTGTTGTCTTGGTCTGCATCTCCCTGATGATTAGTGATGAAGAGCACTTTTTCATGTGTCCTTTGGTCATTAGTATTTCTTCTTTGAGAAAGTTTCTGTTCATTTCATTGCCCTATTTTCTGATGGGACTGAATTTTTCTTCTTGCAGAGTTCAACCAGTGCCTTGTATATCCTTGATATTAACCCCTTATTGGAGGGGTATTGGGTGACTATCCTTTCTCATTCTGTAGACTGTCTTTGTATTCTGGTCACTGTTTCTTTTGAGGTACAGAAACTTTTTAGTTTAAGATAAAAAAAATTAGAATTTCTGGAGCACATGTCCACGAACCTCATATTTTATACAAGGGTTAATGGTTCAAGGGTGATACAACAATCTTCACACAATTTTCTCTAAGGAAAGTTTTTTGGATCATATTTAGTGGATTATTCATAACAGGCAATACAAAGTAATTATTATGTTCTGCTTTAGGGGCAAGTTTTGGGGGTAGGGGTGGAATACCTCTAAATATGCTGGTGGGAAGGTGTCATGGTTGTGGGATTGGTGTTGGGATATTGAATAATCAAGTATTATGAATAACTTTATAAAAATAAAATATAAAATAAAATATAAAATAAAATATAATAAAATATACAAATGTAAAAGAAGGGTGGATGAATAAGTGGCAAATACGTGGTCCTGAGGAAATCCATACCATCAACTCCAAAATCATTCAATTAAACTTCCCTGTCAGGATTGGCAAAAGTATGAGTGTGGGGCCAGAAGATAGTACATCATCTACAGTACATATGTTAGTTTTCACACAACACCACAAAACACAAGTAAAAGAGGGTAAAAAGAAAGGTTTTCGGTGGTGGATCCGCACATGGACAGGACGCAGTGGTGGCGTTAGGTGGCTGGGAGTTGCTACCTTTCCAGCTGTTCCGGACAACAGGTTCTCCCTTTACTGCGCAGTCGTAGTCTTCGTTATGGCCGCAGTCCCGGTCATCAGAGTTCCATCATCGAAGCCTTCTCTCAGACCTCAAAGTCTCCAAAGTCTCAGTTCTCCTCCTCATCTTCAGCGTCTTGCTGTGGACCTTCTCGTTCTCAACATCTAGTCTTCAGCATCTAGTCTTCACTCTCAGTCTTCTCTCGGTGTCTTTGTCTTCCCCTTCAGTCTCTTGTCTCTGTCTTCCTCAGTCATTGTCTCTCTCTGTCTCCTGGTCTCTAGACTGCTGCTGTTGTCTTCTTTTATTCCGTCATCTTTTTCTTTTTAGCCTCTTGCTTCTATCTTCCTCTGCCATCATTTTCTCCTTCTTCTCTCAAGTCTTTGCTACATCATCTCCAGACTTCAGTATCTGTCTCCCTCTGCAACTTCTTCTTCAGTCTCTCCTTTAGTCTCTCTCCAGAACCCCTTACATCACAGTTATATTGGAATCATGTAGAGTGGGGATACAAAGATGGGGCTGAACATTAACAAATCAATAAAGAGAGGTGAAGGCCACTCCTTCTCAAGGACAAAAATCTCATCTAAGGAGATTACTCGAGATTATTAGGAGATCCGCACAAGGATGTAATTTCATCCAGGGTGTATTGCTTTCTCCTTAGTTAGTAATCTACTTGAACAGGCATAGTGAATTTAGTTCTTATAATATTTCTAGCATTGTCATTCTGTATGAGCACAGTAAGAGATATATTAAGCTTAAAGTTTGGTTCTTCCTGGGACCGACTCACTGTATATTCCAGACCAGAGTCTTCAGGCTAAGTCAGTCTTCCTAACCCCAGCAGGGTCCTTATTCAGTTAACTCTTTTTTGGGGGTTGTAATGACAGAGTTTGTCCATGACCATGTTAAGTATAACAGTGCTTGGCCTGGCCCATTTCGATGCCAGGGTAGGTCACAGCTTGCCCTGGGTCCATCAGTCCCTAGCTGGGACCCTGCTCTTGGAATGCTAGAAACTAAGGACAACTGAGGCTTAAGTCAAGTAAATACATATGTCCAGGAGTAAATATTATTTTGGGGTCAATTAACTTCCATGTTACATAGCATAGCATCAATTATCTTCCTGTGTCAATTCAAAAAGGGCAATGCTAAATAAACCATACAAATGATATAAAGGAAAGAGAAAAGAAATATAGGATTATTAATTGTTCCTCATTTAAACTGTTGTAGGAGTGATTCAATAAACCTTAAACTCCCTGCAGGAGGGAGCAGCAAAGACAATCCAGTGTTATCGTACATCCATGCATAGCAAACACCCAACTCACTTCAATTCCAAGAACCACATGGTCCACTGAGCATTACCATGTACAGTTCTGATGATCCCCAGAACTGCTGTGGTGACAAGAGTATCCCCAGCCCTGCAGGATTTCATTAACAGTGCATCCTGAAGCCTTTGTGCTAATCTGTAGGGCCAGGTAACAGATAACTTACCAGACATCCTGGTCACTTCTTGCAATGCTCCACACAATAAAACTTACAAGCTTACCAATATTTTCTTTAGGTGAGATAATGCAAAAAGAAATTCTTATACACTGTCAACAGGATTCAAACAATACTGAGAAAAAATGGATTTATGGAGCAAAACTACATATGCATTATCCTTTGAAGCAACTCATTTCTAAAAATCTATAAACTAGAAATCATGAAACAGTATGTGAAATTTTAGATTATATAAATTTCAGTAGTATAATTAGAAATAAAATATAATCACAGTTACAGCTAAAGATTAGAAACAACTGAAACTTCTACTAATAAGGACATGGAAAAAATGAATTATCATCCATTCACAGAATTCTGCTAAACACACAAAAAATACATCCACAATATTTAGCTGTTAAAAAGGACAGCACTGCAGCACTGTCCTCCTATTGTTCATCGAATTGCTGGAGCAGGCACCAGTAATGTCTCCATTGTGAGACTTGTTACTGTTTTTGGCATATCAAATATGTCACGGGTAACTTGCCAGGCTTTGCCTTGCAGGCAGAATACTCTTGGTAGCTTGCTGGGCTCTCCAAGAAGGGTAAAAGAATCGAACCCGGGTCAGCTGCATACAAGGCAAATTCCCTACCCGCTATGCTATCGCTCCAGCCTGTTAAAAGGTTAAGAAAGATTATCATAATGAAATATGCAGTGATAACAAAAATATAACATTAGGTATAAGGAAGAAAATTCAAGAGATAAACAAATTTGGAGACTGAATGTTTTAGTTATTTTTTTAACCTGGATAGTAGTTATAGGGCATCATAATCTAAAAATCATTTTTAAATGGTATACTTATAATAATCTATTAGTTTAGTAATTATTATATTTATGTAGCATGTTTTATAGATTTTTTCTTTTTTAAAAGTACAAATTATATATGCAATAATGCTACCATTTATAAGAAGAGTAGATGATAATCAATAGATAATAAAAAAGACTAAATGAAAAATAATAAAAATGATTTATCTGTAAGATAAAGAGAAACAAAGAAGAGAGGATGTATGGAAGAAATGCATCTCTGATAATATGGTATGGTACAGAACAATATGCAGATTTAAATGATTAATAAAAGTTGTAATATCTTAAAAAAGAGTCATTAAAAATTTTAGGGGCCAGAGCAAGAAAAAGCAGTGAGGGCACTTGCCTTGAATATGGCCAACCCGGATTCGATCCCCTGCATTCCATATGGTCCCTCAGGTCCTGCCAGGAGTGATCCCTGAGCACAGAGCCATGAGTAATCCCTGAGCACCACTAGGTGTGGCCCCAAAATAAAAAAATATATATTTTAAGTTACTGATAGGTTGGGCTGGAGCGATAGCATAGCAGGTAAGGTGTTTGCCTTGCATGCAGCCAACATGGTCGACCTGGGTTCGATTCCTCCACCCCTCTCAAAGAGCCCGGCAAGCTACTGAGAGTATTTTGCCCATACGGCAAAGCCTGACAAGCTCCCCATGACGTATTTAATATGCCAAAAACAGTAACAACAAGTCTCACAAATTGTTGTGAGATATTACTGGTGCCCACTCGAGCAAATCGATGAACAACAGGAGGAGAGTGCTACAGTGCTACTGATAGGTTGTGGGTTAGAGACATAGTGCAGTGGGTGAGGAGATTTTTTTGCATGATGCGCCCACCTGAGGGTCATTCCCCAGCATTCCATATAATCCTCCAAGCATCACCACAAGTAATTTCTGAGTGCACAGGCAGGGGCTTTGCTGAATGTGACAGCCCCTCAACAACAACAAAAAAATCATGGGTCAGAGTACAATGGGTTGGGTGTTTGCCTTGCACATCGCTGACCCAGGTTTGACCCCTGGTACCCCATAATGATTCTGAGAGTCGCGAGGAGTCATTCTTGAGGACAAAACCAGAAGTACTGACCACAGCCAGGTGTGGCCACCAAAAGAAACAAACCAAAAGGTATCTCATGTTCTATTGACTAAGCTGAGTGGACAAAAATGGGTCTCATGCTCTATTCACTGAAAGAAAATTCTGATTTAAACTACTTTTAGCACTGTAGCACTGTCCTCCTGTTGTTCATCAATTTGCTCAAGTGGGCACTAGTAACGTCTCTATTGTGAGATTTGTAGTTACTGTTTTTGGCATATCGAATACGTCACAGGGTGCTTCCAGGCTTTGCTGTGCGGGTGGGATACTTTCGGTTGCTTTCCGGGCTCTCCGAGAGGGGCGAAGGAATCAAACCCAGGCCGGCCGCGTGCAAGGCAAAATTCCTACCCGATGTTCTATCACTCCAACCTAAACTACTAGTACGGTACATATTTTCAATAAATTGAAAAACTGTTGTAATTTGTTAATGTAGGAAGAATAGTGCAATCGAAGGGATGTGCCCGGAGCCGGAGGTTCTTCATCCTCTTAGCTATTTCTTCGACGCTCTTGAAGGCT
This sequence comes from Sorex fumeus, assembly GCF_029834395.1. NCBI lineage: Eukaryota > Metazoa > Chordata > Mammalia > Eulipotyphla > Soricidae > Sorex > Sorex fumeus. The sequence continues at coordinate 16,904,648 of NW_026606115.1, forward strand.
TTCCAAGCCTCTCTCTTCCTCGTGCACAACTCAGGTGCCAGGTCATTCGTCATGTTGAGTTCTCAACCTAGGTACACATAACTGGAGCATTTGAAGATGTTCATTCCATTGACAGCAAATGTAAGGTCAGGAAATAGTCTGTTTCTCATAAACATTGTCTTTGTGAGATTCAGCTGCAGTTCGACCTTTCCACACTAACGGTCAAAGTCGGCCAGCATTTGTGCTGCTTGGCTGATGTTTGGTGTTATTAGAATGATGTCATCAGCGAAGCGGAGGTGGTGTATTTGCCAACCGTCTATTTTCACTCCCATTCCTTCGCATTCCAGTCGTCACATGACGTTCTTGAGGGTGGCACTGAAGAGTTTCGGTGAAATGGTATCACACTGTCTAACGCCCTCTCTTGATGTTGATAATCATATCCTTGTAGAATGGTGAGATCCTGGTAGAGAATCTGTAATACAGCTCACGGAGGATCCTGATGTATTGAGTTTGAACGCCCTGTTTGGCTAGGGCTTCAATGACCACTTCAGTCTCAAAAGAATCAAAGGTCTTCTTTAAATCAATCAACGTTAGACAGAGTGGCATCTTGAACTCTCACAAAACCTTAATAAGCTTGGTTACCCTGTGAATATGGTCGATCATGCTGAATCCTTTTCGGAACCCAACTTGCTTGCATGGTTGTCCTTCATCTACTGTTCTACCCCTATTCAGGATGACTCGTGGAAACAGTTTGTAGACGACAGACAATAGGCAGATCAGGCGATAGTTGCCAATGCATGTTGTGAAAGTCGCCCTTCTTGTAAAGTAGAACTATCCTGCTGGTTTTTAATTGGGACAGAACCTTGCATTCAGACGGGTAACGTGGGAAGAGCGAGCCAGTGTATTGATGAGTACTGATGGCATGTTCTTCAGGTGTTCAGGTCTGACCTTGTCTGGGCTGGATGCTGTTCGCTTCTTTACCGACGAAATAGTGTGTCGGATTTCGGAAGGGAGAACGTTGGAAACAACATATCCATCCTGCGGAATTTGGTATGTAGGCAGGTGGATGTGGCTACCGAAGAGATCCGAGTAGAAGTCATGGATAATCTTCTCCACTGCCCTTCTGGAAGATGTAATAGATCCATGCGGATATTGGTGGGCAGTCATCTTGGTCTTGAAGTTCGCAAAGGACAGGCAGGCATTGTGAATGTTTTTCCCGGCTTCTGCCGCATCGGCAAGCACTGATGCTCTTCTTTCTTTGAGGTCTTCCATTAGTGCTTCTCTGCACTGCTTTACGAGCTTGGACGTTTGCTTGCTGGGGCTCATGCCAAGCTACGTTGACAAATGAGCACGAGAGTTTTCAAAGACAGGCATCTTTTTATGGCTTTCTCTCAATGTTCCTCGCACAGTCATGGAGGTGCTGAACCCGTCGATTGTATTCTTCATCAATGTTATCAATGACGGCATCTTCCCATGTTGCCGCAATAGTGCCAAAGAGCTCCCAGTTGGTGGTCATTCTGGAGGATCTCTTCTTAAACTTTGCAGCACTTTCTCCCCGCTCTGTGAAGTAGAATTTTGCACGAAGGAGACGGTGGCCCGATCCTGTTTGTAATTTTGGGACAACAGTGACATCAGTCAGGAAAAACCATTGATTGAACATGATGTGGTCAATTTTGTTGTGGAACCATCCACCGGGAGACTCCCATGTCCAACGTTTAGATACGGCCTTCTGGAACTGTGAGTTACCATGGATGGTCTTGGTCGACATGATGAACTTAGTCTCTTACCCTGTTTGTTCCATTCTAGTCCATGGGTCCCGATGTAGAGTTACTCGGCTGATCTTCTTGGTCCTATATTGGCATTATAATCACCGACATTGATCTTGCAGAAGGTGTGGTCTTCTTTATAAAATTTCTCCAGCTCCATGTAGAACTTCTCAATATCTTCATCATAAATGGATGTTGGTGCATAGAAAATGAAGATACAAACTGCCATCAGTGAGCCACATCTATTCAAGTGTAGTAGTCGATTCAGGTTGTTAGGCATTCAAATGAATCAATGTTTATGGCAAAGTTCGTGTTGACAAGGAGCCCGACACCACCGACACCTCTTTTTTCACATGTTTTGAGGAATAGTTGTTCTTCATTGTCGAAAATGGTGTGATGTGACTGATGTCTGCTCGTCTCAGTCAGACCAATGATGTCATACTTGATCTTTGTGCTTGCACCATCAGGTGCTTGATGGATGCTTCCAATGCCAGTGTATGTGTGTTGAAAGTACAGACAGTCATTTTAGTACTTCTCTGTTTTGGCAGCCTATTTCGACCTTGAGATTTTATCAGGCTCTCCTTCCTCACCCTTCTTAGCGCTATCATATTAGTGGCTCTTTCAGGGTCAGGGAATAAGACCCATTGTATTTACTGCTTTTGGTATATTGAATATGCCGCAGATAGCTTGCCAGGCTCTGTCGTGTGGGTGGGATACTCTTGGTAGCTTGCCAAGCTCTCTGAGAGGGACAGAGGCTTTTAGGGCTGCCTCTAATCGCCCTTGCAGGTGTTCCCATGGTTCAAACCATATTTGAACCCCATCAAATATGGTGTGGTAATCTTGGAAGATGGGTATTAAGTGTCTTAGGATGTGTCTGGAATGCGTTCTGGACATGGCGTTGCCTGGGTAGTGGAAATAGTGGAGATATTGGAGGAATGCCAATGAGGTATTTATCTTGTACAAGTAGGGTGGGGCTTCTGGGTGTGATCCCTGGGTCTCTGGAGATTGGTGGGAGCAGGCAGAGGATCTCTTTTTCTGGGTCCTGTTGAACCTGGAGTCCAGGGTGACAAAATTCCACTTACCTGGCTCTGTGGGGCTTCACTCGTCCGTGAGTCTCGGCCCAAGCGTCCAGAAAGCAGCTTGGAGCGTGGTGGTGGCTGGGTAGTGGAGATCTGGGCCCTACAAAAATGGGATGATAATGCTATTTGGGCCTCCCAAAGGGGAATTGAAAGGGTTATGCCTGGAGTATCATGCTTCACTCAAGTGAGAGAAAGAATCCGGAGTTCCAACCTCCGTCGACGATCTTGAATCAGGGACGCTGTCTCGTTTGCCAAAGCATCTAAAATCTGATGGTCTGGACACATAACATGATTTGGAGATGACCACTGGACTAGAGCCATTACTGACTGGATTCCACGGGACGTCAAAAGATCTCATGGCTGCCCACCTATGAGATGGTCAGACTTCTTCGTCAAGACCCTGAATGATTAGTTTGAAGCTCTTCATGTTCCTGAAGCGAGCAGACGCCATTGCAACAGCGACGAATGGGGACGTTACTGGCGCCTGCTGGAGCAAATCCATGAGTACCCGGATGTCAAGTGATGTCAAGTGATCAAGTGACCAAGTTGTAATTTAGCATCATATTTCTTGTTAATAAGCTAAATTAAAATATTTTACATTAGATTAAGTAGACATTTGGATGTATAAAGAAAGATTAACTGAATACCTACATAAATAATTCAGTTTAACTTTCTGAGTTTCTCTTCTTTTGAATCTTTAATTTTTATTATACTTGAGGTAATATGGTTACAGTAATATTAACATGTATGGTTTTAATGTACAAATCCAATGCACTTTCACATCAAAATTAACCAAAAAACTCCACCACTAAGATTGTATTCTTATTTTCTCACTTCAGTGAGTTTTCCAGTCATCTCATATAAATTCATTTCATTCTGTTTGACAAAATATTTAACATACAAGAAAATCACTTACTCTAATGCCTTTTGGTCCTGGTGGTCCTGGAATTCCATCATCACCCTGAAAAATACATCTTTAGTATCTTTTCATTCAAAAAGGGCTTTCAGGTAAAATTTTAGATTATAAAATAAGACTTAGATGTTTTTAACCATTGTGAAAGTTATTGAAGAATTTTATACCCAAAGAAGAAGCATTGCATTGGGAATCAAAAGAAGTTAAAAAGAACGTAAGAAAGCCCTTCATGATAGTCCCATGTAAAGATAGTCAACATCACTAATAATCATGGAAATGAAAATCAATACCATGATATATTTACCTCACACTTGTTAAAATTGCAACTACAAATAAAATAAGAAATAAAAAGTGTTGTCAAGTATGTGGAAAACTCCGTACAATTTTTCCGAGAATGTAAATTGTTACAGCCCATTATGAAAAATGCTAAGAATATTTCTTTAAAACCAAAAATATAACACCTCTTAATAGGAATAGTTCACTTCAACAATTAAACCTTTGGGCTTACCCATATATCCAGAATACTGTGCTGTTTTTAAAATCAGTTTGTTTAGCAACTTTAATTTCACCTTCAATCTTAATTTTATTCACCTATGTATGTAACCTATGACCAGTTTAGGAAGCTTATCTTGCTGTTTATCACATTCCATTAACACACCATAATAATAGACTAACTCCCGGATGGGGAAGACTCCAGAAATCAGAACTATTATTTGGTATTACTGACTCTGCTTAGGATTGTGCTCCAAGGAATTTCCTCCCACTATCGGGGTCATTTCATTTGAAGAGGTTGCACACGACCTATTCATAATCTCTTTTGATGTTCCTAAAGCTAAAGATAATAATAGACTCAATTCCTTGGCCCAAGAGTTTCGGACAATAGAAACCTTAAATTTTCTCCTGGTCAATCAAGGCGAGGTTCTGTTATTGTCATCACCTGTGTTACACTACATTACTGAAAAATCAGTATACTTTTTTACATTACTGGTAAAACAGGACAGCATATCAACAAACTTAAGGAAAAAAGTCTTTTATTGTATGAGCTACAGTACAGTGAATAGGGCGTTTTGCCTTGCACAAGACCAACCTGGGTTTAATCCCTAGCATCCCATGTGGTTCCTCCATCCCAGTAGATGTGATCCCAGAATGCAAAACTAGGAGTAAACCTTGAGGGATGTGGCCCAAAAAACAGGAAAAAATCTCTTGGCTGTCTAAATTACATTGCGTGAGAAATGGGGGCCATCTAATCCTGGCTTGGCAATGGTTGGGTTCATGGATATACTCAATCTTTCTAGCTGTGTGATAATTCTGCGGAATAATTTTGATCATGACTATAATACACTGTGGCCTTAGACTGGCTGCCTAGTTTCTGACAATGACCATAAAAGTTCATCTCGTTGATTTCCGTGATAGAGTAGCCTATGATAATCACTCAAACCCGAAGTTCAGGAGTCTGGTTTATTATATTTTAGGCAAATCACGAGATATTACAAAGGGATAATATAGGCATCATATGGAAAACATGTATATCCTAAACCAGATACAGTACAGTTGCAGTCTCTTTAAGATGTTGCAATCAAGAACTCATATTCTCTGTCTGGCCATTGATCTCTTCATTGAAAGAAAGGCTTTTTATTTAGAGCCTGGAGAACTCCTTAGCAGCAGAGTAAGGACCCTTTACGATATTTTTGCTGCACTCTGACTTACTAGTTTTCCATTCCTAGCCTTTTCCCTTCTCCCTCCCATTATGATCTTAGTTCAAAAAATTAAAAAAGCATTTTTTTCCAAGAGACCTAAGCAGTGAAATAGTTCTTTATATCTATATTTATTTATCAAGTGCTAATTCAATGGTGCTAATTCTTGGGGCAAAATTGAGGGGGCTAATTCAATGGGGCTAATTCTATAGTTCTTTATATCTATATTTATTTATCAAGTACTAATATCAATGGTGCTATTTCTTGGGGCAAAATTGAGCAATAAGCGTTAGCATTTTCTCTGGCTAAACTGTTTGCTTATACTATCACTGTACGTTTACCAGTCACTACCATTTGGGCATGCAATCTTGATCAGCTACTCTGATATGTAGCAATTCGACTCTCTTTACCTTAGCCAAGCTCCTGACTAAAGTTAATGTTTAATCCCAGGTAACCTGGAGCGGGGTAGGTGACTCTCTCCTCCCAATCCAACAGAGCCCCAGCAGCTGAAAACCTCCAGAACTCAATCACCGCCATGCTCACAGATGATCACCACAGGCTCACATGAGCCTCATCCATGAGTGAATTTTCTGAAAAACTCAGATTATGTGGGTTTTTTGACCAAAATCTCCAGACTCGCACAGAGTGCGAATGGGTGACTTCCCTCCATATCCCTGATCTTTTGGTAATGTGGCAGTCATGCCCACGAACTGCCTCTGGCACCATATAATCTCATTAACATCCATGATCCAGAGACTCATAAATAAATCTCAGAAGAGTGAAACAAACTACAAGAGAAGTCTCTGGACCCCAAAGTCATCATCCAGTTATAACTCTAGCTGTATAACTCTATTCAAAATTTTAAAATTCCTGGAGCGACATATCATACTCTATGCCCCTGATATATGAAGAGTAGCACATCACAGTTGATAGGGTATAAAGTAGAAGGCAACCAATCTCAAATATGTATGTATTTATATATATATATATATATAAATATGTATATGTAGCACACAAGGTTCAACCTGTAACAACATGTTAGTAATCTCTTATATAAGGGTTTAATGGCTCCAGAGTGAGATATAACAATTTTCATACAATTTCCTCTAAGGAAAGTTTTTTGTATCATTTTAACAGATTATTCATAACAAACAATTCAAAATAAATTATTTAGATTTTGGGGTGTGGTGAGAAAATTCAAACTATGATGGTGGGAAGGTATAATGGTGGTGGGATTTGTGTTGAAATATTGAATGTAATAAATTATTTTGAACAAATTTAAAATAACATAAAATAATAATAAATTTAATGTCTTAAAGAATATCAATAAATGCAAGAAATCAACAGCATCTTCTAAAATAATTTGACTATGGGAGTAACAACTAGTTCTTTAATAGGACTGGGTTCTGGGTATAATTCAAGTTACTTTTTGGTAGATATAATCTCTATATCCATATTTTAAATGACTAAATTCTTTTGTTATTATTAATTAACAATTTGGAACATACCTTTTGTCCCAGAGGCCCTGGAGGACCTTCAGGACCTGGAAATCCAGGCAAACCTGGATGGCCTTCCAATCCTGGAAATCCTTTCTCCCCCTGCAATTGAACGATATTGAAAAGTACGGTCATTTGTGAATTTTTAAGCTCTGACCAGGGTTAATATTTAAAAAGATCAAATGACTCTTTAAAAAATCAATTTAATTTAATGGTACTAAATTCACAGTGTCTATGAACATGAAAAAATCTGAAGGATATGTGTGAAAAAAACACAAACCATTCTAAATTTATGTCACATTTCATAATATAATTCCTTGCTTGCAAAAGTCTAAATCATATCAAATATAAAATAGGATTAAACAAGATGTCATGAAGAGTTTAACAGCAAGGTAGAATTAAATTCATAAAATAAGGTCTGTAGGGATTATAAGACAAAAGTATGATACAGTGCTAAAGGGGAAAAAAAAGCCAAGAGAAAAATCTTTCTGTTTTGTTGTAAACGTATAAGTGCAGAATTAGCCAAACTGGAAATTTATTAAATGATTGGAAATGAGATAGAAAAAAGGCATTAGAAAATCAAAATATGGGGATTTTTCTGGCTGCAAAATGAAACCCTGGAAGAATTAAATACTCATTATGGTGGAAATAATGCAAAAACCACTCTTAAGTTCTGTATTCATGTTTACTATTTCAATTGCTACTCATGCTCCAATTCTGAGCCCAATGCTTATGAATACCAGAATAAGAAGCCCAACAATGAGAGTGAATCACATCTTATTAGCATAAAGTTTGCCTAAACATAGCCAAAAGATATGAAGTTCTAGATAACTATAAGGAAAATACATTTATTGAAAATCAGAAATCAACTACACATCTCATAAAATTTTATCCTATGAGTTTATCACCAGTGGACATTTCATCAATCTAAGTTCATGCTTTTTTTTAAATAGATGGCAAAACCTCCGGTGTTTATGTAGCAGGAAAGAGAGCAGAATTTCTGTTGCTGCATAGACACAGGTGGTCAAAACAACACAGTAGAAATTGCAGTAGAAAAAACGGGAGAGACAAGACTCTGGAGGCACCCAGTGATCAGAACACCATCACACAATGGATACTGTGACTGGACTTGAAAGTTGATTTGATCACTTGATCACTTGACTTCCCTTTAATCATCAATTTGCTCGAGCGGGCAACAGTAACGTCTCCATTTGTCCCTGTCGTGTGCTAGTGTAGCCCAATGGTGTCTGTTCGTTCTAGGAACATGAAGAGCCTCAAACCGATCATTAAGGGTCTTGACGAAGAAGTCTGACCATCTCATAGGTGGGCGGCCACACGGTCTTTTGAAGTTCCATGGAATCCATTCGGTAACGGCTTTAGTCCAGTGGCTGTATCCAAATCTCATTACGTGTCCAGCCCATCAGACTTTAGATGCCTTGGCAAACGAGACAACATCCCTGATTTTTGACCATCAACGAAGGTCGGAATTCCGGATTCTTTCTCTCATTTTAGTGAAACGAGATACTCCAAGCATAGCTTTTTCGATTCCTCTTTGGGAGACACAGATAGTGTTCTCATCCAGTTTCATAGGGGCCAGGTCTCTGAAGATGCCGTCATTGACAACATTGACAACACTGACAACAGTGAGAAGGAATACGATTGACTGGTGCAGCATCTCCATGATTGTGTGAGGAACGTCAAGAGAGACAGCCACAAAAAAACACCTGTCTTCGAAAATTCTTTTTTTTTAATTTTTATTAGTGAGACACCATGAGTTATAGTTGTACACTTACAAATTTTTGTGCTTTGGTTTCAATTGAGCTCATTTGCCAACGTGGGATGGCACATGCCTCAGGCAACCGCAAGCGAATGTCTGCACTCACAAAGCAGTGCAGAGATGCGATAAAGGAAGACCTCAAAGAGAAGAGCAGTAGTGCTGGTAGATGCGGCAGAAGCTGGGAAAAGCATTCGCAATGCCCGCCTGTCCTTTGCCAACTATGACTGCCCTCTGACATCCTGATGGATCTATCACATCTCCCAGAAGGGCAATGGAGAAGATTATCCATGACTTCTACTCAGATCTCTTTGATAGCCACATCCACCTGCCCACATACCAAATTCCGCAGGATGAATATGTCGTTCCCAACATTCTCCCTTCAGAAATCCGACACGCCATTTCGTCGGTAAAGAAACGAAGAGCACCTGGCCCAGACAAGGTCAGACCTGAATACCTGAAAAACCTGCCATCAGTACTCATCAATACACTGGCTCGGTTCTTCACACGCTACCTGTCTGAATGCAAGGTTCTGTCCCAATGGAAAACCAGCAGGACTGTACTACTGTTCAAGAAGGGAGACATCCACGACATTGGCAATTATCGCCCGATCTGCCTATTGTCTGTAATCTACAAACTGTTCACTCGAGTCATCCTGAATAGGATTGGCAGAACACTAGACGAAATATAATCATGGAACGGCTCCAATTCCAACAGGTACAGCCCACCCCCAAGGGCCTGGGTTCCTCTCTGGGCACGCGCAGCTAGAAACAGCCCCGAGACAGCCGGTTTTCAACCCCTGATCCGCGTGGGACGGGCACAGAGGCCCAGCTCTGGGCAACAAAGCTGAACGGCTCCAATTCCAACAGGTACAGCCCGCCCCCAAGGGCCTGGGTTCCTCTCTGGGCACGCGCAGCTAGAAACAGCCCCGAGACAGCCGGTTTTCAACCCCTGATCCGCGTGGGACGGGCACAGAGGCCCAGCTCTGGGCAACAAAGCTGAACGGCTCCAATTCCAACAGGTACAGCCCGCCCCCAAGGGCCTGGGTTCCTCTCTGGGCACGCGCAGCTAGAAACAGCCCCGAGACAGCCGGTTTTCAACCCCTGATCCGCGTGGGACGGGCACAGAGGCCCAGCTCTGGGCAACAAAGCTGAACGGCTCCAATTCCAACAGGTACAGCCCGCCCCCAAGGGCCTGGGTTCCTCTCTGGGCACGCGCAGCTAGAAACAGCCCCGAGACAGCCGGTTTTCAACCCCTGATCTGCGTGGGACGGGCACAGAGGCCCAGCTCTGGGCAACAAAGCTGAACGGCTCCAATTCCAAACAGGAGACATTCCCAACTCCTCGCCCAGTGCCAGGGACTCTTTCCGGAGCCGCGGCCGCTAACGCGGCCGCAAAATATTTTCCCACTACATATGCCATAGGAACCATAAGCTAACTTCTTAGATGGAAACTTCTCTATTTTAGCTCAGCCACTAGAAATACAGTTGCCAATAACTCATAAGCCTATCTTAACTCACACTGCATATCAAGCAGAATAGTAACACTGAACGTGAAGGACTAGTAAAGCAACGCAAAAGCCCACCAAACATTCATATTGAAGAGTCTAGCCCAGATGACACCAACAGTACTGTAGTGTTAGACAACCTCTCTGACAAGGAATTCAGAAGGGAGCTACTTAGGATGCTTAGGGAATTAAAAGAAACAATGGAAAGCAATGCCAATAGAAGACAAGAGGATCTGAAGGCAGAAATGAGGAAAATGCAATCAGAAATGTCAGACCTGAAAAATCTCGTAGGCGAATTGAAAAGCTCAGTGGAAGGCCTCAGCAGCAGAGTAACAGCGGCTGAGAACAGAATCAGTGAGCTCGAGGATGAAGTTCAGAGACTCTCCAGAAAAGAGCAGAAAATGGAAAAGAGACTCACAATTCGGGAACAGATGGCAAGAGAAGATCGTGATGAAGCCAAGAGGGGTAACATAAGAATTATTGGAGTCCCAGAGGGACAGGAAGAAAACCTCGATGAAGAAGAAACTGTCAAAGACATCATTGCTACAACATTTCCAGAGCTGAAGAAAACTTGTGACCACATTCAGGAGGCCCGAAGGGTACCAGCTAGAAGAAATCCGAATAAAAATACCCCAAGACACATTCTGATCAAAATGACCAAAACCTTAGACAGAGACAAAATTCTGAAAGCAGCAAGATCGAAGAAAGAAATCTCTTACAAAGGAGCATCCTTAAAATTCACAGCTGATTTTTCTGATGAAACCCTCATGGCCCGAAAACAGTGGTGGGACATAGTAAAAAAACTCAATGAAATAAATGCCTCCCCCAAAATACTTTTCCCAGCAAGACTCTCATTCATAATAGAAGGAACAACACACAGTTTCACAGACAAACAACAGCTCAGGAACTTCATAGACTCAAAACCATGGTTAAAAGAACAACTAAATGGGCTACTTTAAGGCAAGAAAGGCCCCTCAAATACACCCAATTTTAACAGAACAATGGGACAAAATCCCATAACAATAATCTCTCTCAATGTCAATGGGCTAAACACACCAATTAAAAGACATAGAGTGGCAGGATGGATTAGAAAATTGAACCCAACATTCTGCTGCCTGCAAGAAACGCATCTCAATAGTCAAAGCAAACACAGACTCAGAGTCAAAGGCTGGAAAACAATCCTACAGGCAAACAGCTCCCATAAAAAAGCTGGGGTAGCCATCCTTATATCAGACCACATTGATTTCAGAGTGAGGAAGGTCATAAGAGACAGTGAAGGCCATTACTTATTGATCAGAGGATCTGTACAACAGGAAGAACTTACAATAATAAATGTATATGCACCTAATGAGAGACCAGCAAAGTACTTAAAACAACTACTCATAGATTTGGAAAAAGACATCAATAGCAACACAATACTAGTGGGAGACTTCAACACTGCTTTGTCACCTCTTGATAGATCAACCAGACTCAAGCTTAGCAAGGACATACTTCATTTGAGGGAAACAATGGAAGAAAGGGACTTAGTAGATATATACAGGACACTTCATCCACAAAAAGCTGAATACACATTCTTCTCAAGCGTCCATGGAACATTCTCCAAGATAGACCACATGCTGAGCCACAAAACATGCCTCCATAAAATTAAGAAGGTAGAGATTGTATCAACAATCTTCTCAGACCATAATGCGCTGAAATTAGAAGTAAATCACACACAAAAACAGAAAACTAAATCAAACACCTGGAAATTAAACAGTGCACTATTGAACAATGAGTGGATTAGACAGGAAATCAAAGAGGAAATCAAAAGATTCCTAGAAACGAATGAAAATGAGAACACGAGTTACCAAAACTTATGGGACACAGCAAAGGCTGTGTTAAGAGGAAAGTTTATAGCTCTACAAGCATTCCTCAGGAAGGAGGAGCGAGCACACATAAGTAACCTAACCTCACAGCTTAAGAGCTTGGAGAAGGACCAAAAAAAGGAGCACAACCCGAACAGGAGAAAGGAAATAATAAAACTCAGAGCAGAGATTAACGAGATGGAAACCCAAAAAACAATCCGAAAGATCAATGAAACCAAGAGCTGGTTCTTTGAGAAAATTAACAAGATCGATAAGCCTCTAGCAAAACTCACAAAGAAAGGGAGAGAGAAAACCCTAATAAACCGAATCAGAAATGAAAAGGGGGTCATTACAACAGAAACCACAGAAATTCAGAGGATCCTCAGGGAGTACTTTGAGAAGCTTTATGCCACGGAACATCAAAACCTCGAGGAAATGGATAAATTCCTAGACTCCTACAGACTCCCAAGGCTGAACCAAGAAGACCTGGAATACCTTAACAGACCTATCACCATCAAGGAAATTGAAATGGTAATAAAAAGTCTCCCCAAGCACAAAAGTCCTGGCCCGGATGGATTCACTAGTGAATTCTTCCAAACCTTTAAAGAGGACTTACTCCCAATGTTCTTTAAGCTTTTCCACGAAATTGAAATATCAAAAACACTTCCGAACAGTTTCTACGAAGCAAATATCACACTGATACCAAAAGCAGACAGAGATACCACAAAGAAAGAGAATTACAGGCCGATATCCCTGATGAACACAGATGCAAAGATCCTCAACAAACTACTAGCAAATAGAATCCAACTACTCATCAAAAAGATCATACAACATGACCAAGTAGGATTCATCCCAGGGATGCAAGGATGGTTCAACATTCGGAAATCAATCAACATAATCCACCATATCAACAAAAGAAAAGATAAAAAGCATATGATCATATCAATAGATGCAGAGAAAGCATTTGATAAGATCCAGCACCCCTTTATGATGAAAACCCTAGCCAAAATGGGTATAGAGGGGACTTTCCTCAACATAGTTAAAGCCATCTACCACAAGCCTACAGCAAGCATCATCCTCAATGGGGAAAAACTGAGAGCCTTCCCTCTAAGATCAGGGACGAGACAGGGATGCCCACTCTCTTCACTGCTGTTCAATATAGTACTGGAAGTACTTGCAATAGCGATTAGGCAGGAAAAAGATATTAAGGGCATTCAGGTAGGAAAGGAAGAAATCAAGCTCTCACTATTCGCAGATGATATGATACTCTACTTAGAGAACCCAATAACTTCCACCAAAAAACTCTTAGAAACAATAGACTCGTATAGTAAAGTTGCAGGTTATAAAATCAATACCCAAAAGTCCATGGCTTTCCTATACGCAAACAGTGAGAGAGAAGAAAGCAACATGAAAAAAACAATCCCATTCACAATTGTGCCCCAGAAAATCAAGTACCTAGGAATCAGCTTAACTAAGGAAGTAAAGGACCTGTACAAAGAAAACTACAAAACGCTACTTCAGGAAATAAAAGAGGACATGAGGAAATGGAAGGATATCCCCTGCTATGGGTCGGGAGACTTAACATTGTCAAAATGGCAATACTACCGAAAGCATTGTATAAATTCAATGCAATCCCTATAAGGATACCCATGACATTCTTCAAAGAAATGGAGCAAACACTCTTGAAATTTATATGGAACAATAAGCCCCCACGAATAGCTAAAGCAATTCTTGGGAAAAAGAAAATGGGAGGAATCAACCTCCCGAACTTCAAACTGTACTACAAAACAGTAATAATTAAAACAGCATGGTACTGGAACAAAGGCAGAACTGCAGACCAATGGAACAGGGTTGAATACACTGACATCTCTCCTCAATCATATGCTCATCTAATCTTTGATAAAGGTGCAAGTAATGTGAAGTGGAGTAAGGAAAGCCTCTTTAATAAATTGTGTTGGCATCACTGGACGGCTACATGCAAAAAAATAGGCTCAGAACTCTGCCTAACACCATGTACAAAAGTAAGATCAAAATGGATTAAAGACCTCAACATCAGACCAGAAACCATAAGGTACATTGAAGATAAAGTTGGCAAAACCCTCCATGACATTGAAGCTAATGGTATCTTCAAAGATGCCACGCCACTGGCCGAGCAAGTGAAAACAGAGATAGATAAATGGGACTATCTTAAACTAAGAAGCTTCTGCACCTCCAAAGAAACAGTGACCAAAGTACAAAGACAGTCTACAGAATGGGAAAGGATATTCACCGAATACACATCTGACAAGGGGTTGATATCCAGGATATACAAAATACTGGTTAAACTCCACAAGAAGAAAACCTCCAACCCCATGCAAAAATGGGGCAATGAAATGAACAGAAACTTTCTCAAAGAAGAAATCCGAATGGCAAAAAAGCACATGAGAAAATGCTCTACATCATTAATCATCAGGGAGATGCAGATCAAAACCACAATGAGATACCATCTCACACCTCAGAGACTGGCCCACATTCAAAAGAACAAAAGCAACCGATGCTGGCGTGGATGTGGCGAGAAAGGGACACTCCTTCACTGTTGGTGGGAATGTCCACTGGTTCAGCCCTTCTGGAAAACAGTATGGATGATTCTCAAAAAATTAGAAATTGAGCTCCCATTTGACCCAGCAATACCACTCCTGGGAATATATCCCAGAGAGGCAAAAATGTATAGTCGAAGTGACATCTGCACTTGTTTGTTCATTGCAGCCCTCTTTACAATAGCCAGAAACTGGAAGAAACCTGAATGCCCAAGAACAGATGACTGGTTAAAGAAACTTTGGTACATCTACACAATGGAGTACTATGTAGCTCTTAGAAAAGATGAAGTCATGAAATTTACATACAAGTGGTACAATATGGAAAGTATCATGCTAAGCGAAATGAGTCAGAAAGAGAGGGATAGACATAGAAAGATTGCATTCATCTGGGGGATATAAAGTAACAAAGTATGAGATTAATACCCAAGAATAGCTGAGATCAGCACCAGGAGGATTACTGCATAACTTAGAGGCCAGCCGGGTATCCTAGAGGAAAGGGCTATTCAGATAGAGAATGGAGCACCAAATAAAGGATGTTTGGAGTATCCTCCCAGGAGGGGAGATGCATGTCGAAAG
Organism: Sorex fumeus; assembly: GCF_029834395.1. Classification (NCBI taxonomy): domain Eukaryota; kingdom Metazoa; phylum Chordata; class Mammalia; order Eulipotyphla; family Soricidae; genus Sorex; species Sorex fumeus. Next base: position 16,919,851 of record NW_026606115.1, read on the forward strand.
TAGACTATGGACTGAACATGTTTGCCACTCAATGCCTCTTTTGCAGACCACAACACCCAAAAGGAGAGAGAGAACACAGGGGATTGCCCTGCCACAGAGACGGGGGGATGGGGGGATGGGGGTGGGAGGGATATTATCCATGGTGGTGGAAAATGGGCACTGGTGGAGGGATGGGTATCTGATCATTGTATAATTGAAACCAAAGCACAAAAAATTGTAAATCTACAACTTTAAAAAAAATAAAATAAAATAAAGGGGAAAAAAAAAAGAAATATAATCATGCGAGTAAGCCAGTTTTTGAAAAGGATTCAGCACGATTGACCATATCCACATGATAACCAAGCTCATTGAGGTTTCTCGGGAGTTCAGACGCTGTTCTGTATAACGTTCATTGATTTAAAGAAGGCCTTTGATTCTGTTGAGACAGAAGCAGTCATTGAAGCCCTAATCAATGAGGGCATTCAAACTCAATACATCAGGATCCTCCTTGAGCTGTGTTACAGATTCATTGCCAGGATCTCATCATTCTACAAAGAAGTGATCATACATGTCAAGAGAGGGGTTCAGCAGGGTGATACCATTTCACCAAAACTCTACAGTGCGACCCTTGTGAACATCATGCAATGACTGGAATGGGACGGAATCTGAGTGAAGATAGATAGTTGACAACTACACTACCTCTGCTTTGCTGATGACATCGTTCTAATAACACCAAACATTAGCCAAGCAGCACAAATGCTGGTCGACTTTGACCGTGAGTGTGGAAAGGTCGGACTAGAGCTGAAACTCACGACAACAATGTTTATGAGAAACGGTCGCGTTCCTGACGTTCCATTCACTCTAAACGGGACAAATATCTCCGAAGCTTGACAAATTTGGCAAACATAGTTCTGCAGATACTGTTCCTGATAATGAAATTTTTCTGGCTACATTTCCCAGTGCAGAAGAGGGGGATAACATGATAGCTTTCCAGGGTAGTGTTCATTTGTAGTTCGAACTGGGAAATTTCTTATACCAGGGTGCAGGTTTGTGAGATACCAGGAGACTCCTTTTTTAAAATTTTTTATTAGTGAAACACCATGAGGTACAGTCGTAGACTTACAAGGTTCTGTGCTTGGGTTTCAGTTATACAATGATAGAGTACCCATCCCTCCACCAGTGCTCTTTCTCCACTACCAATGATCCCAGTATCCCTCCCACCCCTCATTTCCCCCATCCCATTTTGCCTCTGTGGCAGGGCATTCCCTTTTGTTCTCTCTCCTTTTGGATGCTGAGGTTTGCAAAAGAGGCATTGAGTGGCAATCATGTTTGATCTATAGTCTACTTTCAGCATGTATCTCCAATCTTGGGAGGATCCTCCCAACACACTTTACTTGGTGTTCCATTCTCTTATCTGAGCGGCCTTTTCCCCTATTGTGTGCGGCTGGCCTTCAAGCCGTGGAGTGAACCTCCTGGTACTTATCTCGACTATTCTTGGATGTTAGTCTCCTATTAGACTCCTTCGCTGAGATGAATCCACATGGCTCTAATGTGATGTACTTTGACTAGACACAAGTTCAGGAAGTCTCAACAAACACAGAATGTCAGGAGATTCCTCATCACCCTACACAATCACTGATAAGTATGTGCAACCGCTAGAATCTCAGAAACCTTCTAGCTTACACCTGCAGGAGATAAAGACAAAGCTCAGAAGACTGGGATCCCGCCCGTTTCCATTGGAAATATAAGAATTTCTATCTGCAAAGTATACCACTGACTGAAGGAAACATTCAAGACCGTGTATACATATCTATTATATAATACAATCTATATGACATTTTGGGCTGGAGCGATAGCACAGTGGGTAAGGCGTTTGCCTTGCAAGCAGCTGACCCAGTCAACCCGAGTTTGATTCTTCCGCCCCTCTCAGAGGGCCTGGCAAGCTACCGAGAGTATCTCGCCCTCACGGCAAAGCCTGGCAAGCTACCCGTGACATATTCGATATGCCAAACACAATAACAATTGTCACAATGGAGACGTTACTGGGCCTACTCGAGCAAATCGATGAACAACAGGAGGACAGTGACAGTGACAGTGACAGTGATATGACATTTTGGAATATATAAAATTAAAGAGTAAGTAAAAAGATTGGTATTTCTTGGGTATTATGGTGGGATGGGAGGAAGATAGATGAACTGGTAAGCACAAAGGTATTTTAGAGCAGTGAAAATATTATACATGATAATAAAATGATGGATATATGTCATTATTTGTCAAAATACACTTATGATAACAAGAAAGAATTACTGGGTACAGTATGTACTTTGGGTAACAAAAATTCATCAATTGTAACCAAAATATCTCTCTGATGAGGATGCTGACAGATGCTGGGGGTATAAAGAGTTATGAAGAACACAGGGAATACACACATATGTGCATGTATGAGGCCTGCAAATTCATTAAAAATCTCTGTAGCCTTCAATCCAGCTGTGAAACTAGATCTGGCTGTGACATCCGTCAAACTACTGATCACCAAAGTTGATCAGTTTGATCTAGCTGGATAAACTGGTTTCCCTTTCATCCCTCAGGGCTATATATGCATCTTTCCTGAAATTGTATGCTGGACTGAAGAGGACAACCTTCTCCAAATAGAAATTGATCATAGATTGTTCTATGATCAAAGGTATACCAGTAGCTACAATTCCTGTTAGAATCTCTAGATGAGCTTTCAATTTAGCTGTGAACATAAAATTGCTTCTAAATAGAGTTTTTAATGAGAAATAAAGTGTTTTCTTTTTGCGTGGAGGGGATACACCTGGCTGTACTCAGGGCTTATTCCTAGCTCTGTGTTCGGGGATCAGTCCTACCAGTTTTCAGGGGACCATATGAGGTGCCAAAGATTGAACCTGGAACAGCAACATGCCTTAACAACTGCACTAACTTTCTAGCCCCTAAATACTTTAAAAGTTCCCTTGTTCCATTTATAATGACTTCTTCATAACTCTTTATACACCCAGGTGATAACCAATTTGTTTAGTCACTATTATGAATTGGCATTTTTTAGATTTTTATTTATCTTTCTTGTTTGTGGTTTTTGAACCATACCCAAGTGGTGCTCAGGGTTTATTCCTGGCTGTGTGCTCAGGGATCACTCTTGGAAGTGCTCAAGGGACCTTATGCAGTGCCAAGAATGAAACCAGAGTTGAACACGTTATACAAATGGAATTACATATAATGTAGTCCTTTTTATTAGCACTTCATTCAGTATAAGCATTTGAGATTCAAACATGGTATGATGTGTGTTGTTAGCTTGCTCACTTTTATTTCAGAGTAGTAATCCACTGTATAAACAAATGATAATTTGTCAATTCAGTCAATACTAGGTAATAGAGTTGCTTCCTATTTCTGAATATTACACATAAAGTTATAATAAACAAATGTTTACATGTTTTATAGTAATCATCTTTGTCATTGGTAAATGTCTAAGAACAGACAAAATCATGTATTAGATTGTTTAGATTTATAAGAAACTCACATTTTTTCTGAATGTTCGCATAATTTAGATTTTTATTAACAATTTATGATATTCAACATCTAATGCTATATATGATATTACTCTAATATGTGGGTATAATAGGCATAAAGGGTATCTCATGTGGTTTTTATGTATTTCCCTAATAAAGATCTGTTTTATCTCTTCAATGTTTATCTATCATTCACTGTCACTGTCCTCCTGTTGTTCATGGATTTGCTCGAGCGGGCCCAGTAACGTCTCCATTGGAGACTTTGTTGTTACTGTGTTTGGCATATCGAATACATCACAGGTAGCTTGCCAGGCTCTGCCATGCCGGCGAGATACTCTCGGTAGCTTGTTGGGCTCTCTGAGAGGGGCGGAGGAATCGAACTCGGGTCGGCCATGTTAGTTGCGTGCAAGGCAAATGCCCTACTGCTGTGCTATCGCTCGAGCCGCCAATTTATCATTAACGTATTTTATTTTATGAAATATCTTAAATATTTTGTCTATTTTCAATTAAATTTTATTTGGAGCTGTTATCATTGGAGTGTGAGAATTCATTATATACTCAAGAAGCGATAGCACAGTGGTAGGGCATTTGCCTCGCGTGCAGCCAGCCTGGCTGAGCCGGGTTCGATTCTTTCACCCTTCTTGGAGAGCCTGGCAAGCTACCAAGAGTATCTTGCCCACATGGCAAAGCCTGGCAAGCTACCCGTGACGTATTCAATATGCCAAACACAGTAACAAGTCTCAAAATGAAGACGTTACTGGGCCCGCTTGAGAAAATCTATGAACAATGGGAGGACAGTGCTACAGTGATACAAGTTTCTTTATATTGAGCCTTTAAAATATGTTCCAGAGTAAGTGGTATATTTTCATTATTTTAATTATGCCCTTGAAAAAATAAGTTTTGGGGCTGGAGGGATAGTACAGTGGGTAGGGCGTTTGTCTTGCATGCGGCTAACCCAAGTTGGATTCCCAGCATCCCGTATGGTTCCCGAGCACCGCCAGGAGTAATTCCTGAGTGCAGAACCAGGAGTAATCCCTGAGCGTCGCCGGGTGTGACCCCAAAAGCAAAATAAATAAATAAGTTTTTAATTTTGATGAAATACAATTTATCATCAACTTTTTTTTATAGAATCTGGTTAAATCATCTGAGTACCTCAAGCTAACAAAGATATAACTTATGCTTTTTTTCCTCAGACATATAGATTTTGAAACTATCTTTAGATTCATGGTTCATTTTGAGTTGGTTTATATGCAATCATAAGTGCATTTATACACTATGCATAGCCACTTCTTTCATACTATTTCATTAAAGGACTATACCTTTATTTACTGAATGCTCCCTTATAAAATGATATATGTTTTATGGATGCTATATTCTGCTGCATACATTTTTTGCTTTTTGGGTCACACCTGGTATTGCACAGGGACCATATGGGAAGCTGGGAATCAAACCCGGGTCGGCTACGTGCAAGGCAAACACCCTACCCACTGTGCTATCGCTCCAGCCCCTGCTGCATACATTTTTATGTATAAACTTTTACTATAATCACAATATTACATTCAATCTATTTTTACATTATCTAGAATATATATTATAATTACTCTGATTTTATTTCTTTCTATTGTGAATTCCTTCAAGTTTATTTTTATTTATTTTATTTATTTTTAATTTTTAAAATTTTATTAGTGAGACACGATGAGGTATAGTTGTAGACTTACAAATTTCTGTGCTTGGGTTTCAATTATATAATGATAAAATACCCATCCCTCCACCAGTGCCCATTTCCCACCACCATGGATCCCAGTATCCCTCCCATCCCCAATCCCCCCCCCCCATCCCACCCTGACTCTGTTGCAGGGCATTCTCTTTTGTTCTCTCTCTCTCCTTTTGGGTATTGTGGTTTGCAAAAGAGGCAATGACTGGCAATCATGTTTGGTCTATAGTCTACTTTCAGTATTGATTTTTTTCTTTACTTTTCCTTTCTCTTTACTGAGGTCGTGATAGCTTGGGGTTGTACACACTTAGTTATAGTACTTGAACATTTAGGAACAGTGCTTGTACACTTAGTTGTGATGCTCACTGGGAGCAGCACGTGTAGTTAGAGTGCTCACTGAGAGAAATATTCTTCAGTTGTGGTGCTTGCACGCATTCTAGTTTTAATGCTAACCATAGGTCATATACTTCACTTGTATGCATGTGCAATCACATACTTCACTATCTGACAAATTTTTAGATAGCAGACATGTAGGGAATATACCTGATGCAAGTAAGTGACCACTGGGATTGAACTAAAAGTCTGAGATGCCTTTGCTTCTATGAATGCCCAAGGTCCACAAATTCATTTTACCTAAGATTTATCAGCATTTTCACTTAAATTTTAGTATCAATACAAATTTCATTATAAAAGTAAGGATTCTGGGGTTGTAAATGTAGTATGGGCAGGGCACTTGCCTTGCACACAGCAGATTCAGGTTTGATCCCCAACACTCCATATGATCCCTGAGCATAGAACCAGGAGTAATTCCTGAACACCACTGGATATGGCCGCAAATCTTCCCTCCATAGTCTTCTCTCCTGCTATTTTCTGCAATCTCTTTAGTGTTGATCGGACCACCCGTGTCTATGTAGCAACAGAAATTCTGCTCTCCCTTTCTGATTTCACGAACACCAGAGGTTTAGCCACCTACTTTAAAAAATACAAATGTTTGGATTGATCAAATGTCCTCTGGAGGTAAAGTGGTAGTGTAAATTTGATTTCTGATTTTGACAAGAATTGCACTGAATGTACAGCTAAATTTAGGAAGAATCAGCATTTTACTAATATTGACTCTAAATCCATGAACATGATATGTATCTCTACTAAATAGGGTTTCTTTCATGTAAACCCGGGTCTACTGCATGCTAGGTAAATGTCCTATATGCTGAATTATCAATCAAGCTCCTATTGTTTTCAACATATAGAACTTTCATAAATGTGTTTTATTCTTATGTGTTTCTATCTTTTCTGCTGGTGAAAAGGTATTTTAAATTTCAAAATCCTACTTAAATTTTCGAATACAGATACATAATGAATTTTCTTTATTAATCTTATGTTACTAGTTTTATTCGTGATCTTTCTAAATTTTAGGAGCACTTTAGCATCATTATTCATAGAATTTTCTACACTGTCATGTATCAAAAACAGGCAATTTTGCTTCCTCATTTCCAGTCTGGGTGCTATTTCTTTTCATTTCCTGATATTTCTTCACTGTAATGCCGAATTGAAGCAGTGAGAACAGACATGTTTCAGATATTAGGAAGAAAGGATTCAGTTTTTCTCTTCCATTAAGTATAATTTTAGCCAGCAGTTTCATAGATGCTCCTAAATTCAAGGAAATCCTTTCTATTCTTAGTTTGCTAAGCATTTTTTATCATGTATAGATGTGGACTTTCTTCAATGCTTTTTCTGCATCTACTGAAATAATTATATGAAGGTTTCATTATTTTTTAAAAATTTTTTTTAAATATCCTAAACATTTTTATTTACCATTGTAGAAAACGGGACTGGAGCAATAGCATAGTGGGTAGGGCGATTGCCTTGCACATGGCCGACCCAGGTTTGATTCCTCCATCCCTCTCGGAGAGCCCGACTACCTACTGAGAGTGTCCCGCCCGCACAGCAGAGCCGGCAAGCTCCCCGTGACATATTCGATAGGCCAAAAACAGTAACAACAAGTCTCACAATGGAGATGTTACTGGTGCCTGCTCGAGCAAATCGATGAAGAATGGGAGGACAGTGCTACAGTGCTATTTTAGAAAACATACATTTTTGGGGTCAAATAGTAGCTCAATTTCTAATTTTTTTGAGAATCGTCCATACTATTTTACAAAAGTGTTGAACCAGTTGGGATTCCACCAGCAGTGAAGGAGGGTCCCTTTCTTGCCACATCCATGCCAACACCGGTTGATTTTGTTGTTTTGGATGTGGGCCAGTCTCTGTGGTGTAAGATGATATCTCATTGTTGATCTGAAAACTCCCTGATGATTAGTGATGTAGAGCATTTTCTAATGTGCCTTTTAGCCATTCCGATTTCTTCTTTGGGAAAGGTTCTGTTCATTTTGTCACCCCATTTTTGATGGGGTTGGATGATTTCTCCTTGTGGAGTTCAACCAGTGCTTTGTATATTCTTGATATCAACCCCTTATCAGATAGGTATTGGGTGACTTCCCATTCTGTATATTGTCTTTTTATTTTGGTCACTGTATCTTTTGCGGTGCTTAAGCTCTTAGTTTAATATAGTCCCATTTGTTTATCTCTGTTTCCACTCGGTTGGTCAGTGGCATGTTATCTTTGAAGAAACCATTAGCCTCAATATCTTGAAGGGTTTTGCCGGCCTTGTCTTCAAGGCACCTTATGGATTCTAGTCTGATGTTGAGGTCTTTAATCCATTTTGATCTGACTCTTGTGCATGGTGTTAAGTTGAGATATAAGCCCATTTTTTTTTGCATGTGGTTGTCGAGTTATGCGAGCACCATTTGTTAAAGAGGCTTTCCTTGCTCCACTTCACATTTCTTGCTCCCTTATCAAAAATTAGATGTTCATACATTTGGGGTTGTGTATACGGATATTCCACCCTGTTCGTTCGTCTGCGGCCCTGGCTTTGTTCCAGTACCATGCTGTTTTAATTGTTACCGCTTTTCAGTAGTGTTTGAGGTTGGGGAGGGTGATGCCTCCTATCGTCTTTTTCCCAAGAATTGCTTTAGCTATCCGTGAGCGTTTGTTGTTCCAAATGAATTTTAGGAGTCCTTGATCCATTTCTTTGAAGAATTTCATGGGGATCCTTATAGGAATCACATTGAATCTGTATACTGCCTTGGGGAGTATTGCCATTTTGACGATGTGTATACCACTCCTGGGAATATAACCCAGAGAGGCAAAAAAGTATAGTCGAAATGACATCTGCACTTGTATGTTCACTGCTGCACTGTTCACAATAGCCAAAATATGGAAAAAAGCCAAGTGCCCAAGAACAGATGACTGGTTAAAGAAACTTTGGTACATCTACACAACGAAATACTATGCAGCAGTTAGAAAGGATGAAGTCATAAAATTTGCAAAGAAGTGGTCCTACATGGAAATTATCATGCTAAGTGAAATGAGCCAGAAAGAGAGGAACAGACATAGAAAGACTGAACTCATCTGAGGAATATAAAGTAACAGAATGGGAGTCTAACACCCATGAATAGTTGAGATAAGTACCAGGAAGTCCGCTCCACAGCTTGGAAGCCAGCAGTATATGCTGGGGGAAATGCAAGTCAGATAGAAAAGAGAACACCAAGTAAAGGGTGTTTGGAGGACTCGCTCGGGATGCAAGACGTGTGCTGAAAATAGACTATAGACCAAACACGATGGCCATTCAATACCTCTATTGCAAACCATAACACCTTTAAGGAAAGAGAGAGCAAAAGGGAATGCCCTGCCACAGAGGTGGGGTGGGCTGGGGAGGATGGGGAGTTGGGAGGGCTACTGGGTTCACTGGTGGTGGAGAATGGGCACTGGTGGAGGGATGGGTATTGGATCATTGTATAACTGAAACCCAAACACAAAAATATGTACACCTAAAACTGTACCTCATGGTGTGTCACTAATAAATTTTTTCAAGTAATAAACAATTCATTGTTAACATAAACTCCATTTGATAAAGTATTATTCACTTTATAGTCCATTATCTAAAATTCTGTTAAATTTATTTAAGCATTTCTGCATTCATTTTAAGGATGCTGATCTAGAGTTCTATATTCATACTGCTTGTCTAGTTTGGGTTCAGGACATGCTCACTTCAAAATTATTAGGGCATCAGCCACTTTCTAGCCATTCTGGTTTGCTCAACTCTGTTCTATGACTTCTCAAACCAGTGACTGGGACTTTTATCTGCCAGAGTTCCAGTCACCCTTTATCTTAAAGATTGGAAGGCACACTCAAAAGAAAAACCACATTAGTGAAAACTATCCCAGTGTGTTTTCTTTTTCATGGGTAGGATACTCCATTTTTCCTGATTTGGAACATTCTCATGCTATTAATGAGGTCTTTTATTTTGTTCATGGAATTTTATTTCTTATCATAGAAACAGTTAACCTAATGAAAGTCACTCTAAATTATTCATTCTTTTTCTTTTGACCATTACATAAAGCACCATTATGTAAAACTACTTTCTTTAGGACACAGAAGAAGGCTTAGCGGGCTGAGATCCCTTGCTCTTCAGGAGGGTGGCCCAAGTGTGATTCCTCTGCATTGCATGATCCCTTGAGTACCATACCATGAGTAGCCCCTGTCTGAGCACCTATGTGTATACTCTCCTTGCATAAAAACGCTCAAACACTCTCCCCTCCAATTAATGTTACTCAAAACTGACTGTATAACTCAATGCAATAATTATTAGTATTAAAGTTAAAGAAAAATAATTACATAATCTAAAGAGTTTCTTTACTCCAGGAATTTTAAAAATATTTAATAATCAAGCAACTGGACCTTTTGTGTTAAACTAGAATATGCTCAAGATATTGCCCAAACTTTTAAATATGTAATTAAGTAACATTAAAAAATTTATTCAGACACCTGCTACCTTGCTTGCAGAGAAACAATGAAGCATCACATCTCAAAAAACAAAACAAAACATAATACTGCCAAATCATCCACAGTAGACTGGTCCAAGCTGAGAACTCTGGGGCCTTCTGTGAATGGAGATGGCAAATTCCCCTTTCTGCCTTAAGGCACAGCAGCCTGAAACCATACTTAATACCCTCCTATATAGAAACTGCCCAACGTCACAACTGAACCTCATCAAACTGCCAAGGCACTTTACCCTTTCAGAAATTGTACTGCAAATCATAATGCCCAAAAGGAGAGAGTGTGTGCAACAGAGAGAAAAATAAAACCTGCCATAGCGGCAGGCTGTTGGGGGGAGGGAGTGAAAGGACAAAAACTGGGGACATTGGTGTTGGGAAATGTATACACTGGTGAATGGACAGGTATGGAATACTGTATGACTGAAACCCAATCATGAATAATGTTGCAACTGTGTACCTCATGATGATTAAATTAAAAAGATGTAAAAATAATAAAAGAAGAAAAAATAAATTGAATAAATCATTCCATAGCTACAACTCCTGGACCATACACAACACCTCAAAATTTCATAGTACTCTCAGCCCAGTAGGACCACAGCAAATCTGATTGCAAAGTTACATAGAAGACAACCAAGCTCAATGAGACTAAAAAATAAAACAGGAAGCTCAACTAGAAGTATCCATCACAGTATATCAATGACTTTAGCAATATCATTGTAAGCTATAACTTGATCACTTGACTTGACTTCCCATTAATTGTCGATTTGTTCGAGCGGATGCTAGTAACATCTCCATTTGTACCTGTCGCGTGCTAGTGTAGCCCAATGGTGTCTGTTCACTCTAGGAACATGAAGAGCCTCAAACTGATCGTTCATGATCTTGATGAAGAAGTCTGACCGTCTGGTAGGTGGGTGGCCATGCGGGCTTTTGACATCCCGTGGAATCCACTGGGTAACAGCTCTAGTCCAGTGGTCATCTTTAAATCTCATTACGTGACAAGCCCATCTGATTTTTGACACCTTGGCAAATCAGACAGCGTCCCTGATTCTTGATCGTCGACGGAGGTTGGAACTCCGGATTCTTTCTCTCATTTGAGTAAAACGTGATATTCCAAGCATAGCTCTTTCAATTCCTCTTTGGGAGACCCAAATAGTGTTCTCATCCTGTTTGCATAGGGCCCAGGTCTCTGAGGCATATGTTAATGCAGGAAGAAAAGTGGAATCAAAGAGATGTGCCTGGAGCCGGAGGTTCTACGTCCTCTTAGCTATTTCTTCGATGCTATTGAAGGCGTTCCGAGCCACTCTCTTCCTCCTGCGCAGCTCAGGTGCCAGGTCATGTGTCATGTTGACTTCTCAACCTAGGTACACATAGCTGTTGCATTCGAAGATGGTCATTCCGTTGAGAGAGAATGGGGTGTCAGGAACGAGGCTGTTTCTCATAAACATTGTTTTCGTAAGATTCAGCTGTAGTCCGACCTTTCCACTCACGGTCGAAGTCGGCCAGCATTTGTGCCACTTGGCTAATGTTTGGTGTTATTAAAACAATGTCATCAGCAAAGCGGAGGTGGTGTAGTTGCCGACCATCTATCTTCACTCCCATTCCTTCCCATTCCAGTAGTCGCATGATGTTCTCGAGGGTGGCACTGAAGAGTTTCAGTGAAATGGTATCACCCTGCCGAACCCCTCTCTTGACATCAATGATTACTTCTTTGAAGAATGGTGAGATCCTGGTAGTAAATCCGTAATACAGCTCACGGAGGATCCTGATGTATTGAGTTTGAATACTTTGATTGGCTAGGGCTTCAATAACCGCTTCCATCTCAACAGAATCAAAAGGCCTTCTTTAAATCAATGAAGGTTAGACAGAGCGGCATCTTGAACTCCAGAGAAACCTCAATGAGCTTGGTTATTGTGTGGATATGGTCAATGGTGCTGAATACTTTGTGGAACCCAGCTTGCTCGCATGGTTGTCTTTCATCTAGTGTTCTGCCAATCGTATTCAGGATGACTCGAGTGAATAACTTGTAGATGACTTGTAAGCTATAACAATTATCAGAAATTGACTTTTTTTCAATAATTACAACAGATATTTATTTAAAGTCATTTACCCATTTGCAGCTCAGATCAGTTCAAGATTTTACATTTCAGTATTAACAAATTTCATAAAAATCTTTGAGGACAGCTGCATCCAGATTATGTGATTACTTCTTTGCCCACTCTTCTCTCTCCTTTCTTTCCTGAATAACCTCTTTCAGATATGGTTAAAGGTAGAATTTATCTTCCTTGCATTTTTTCCACTGCTCCTTGGGCAGGATCTGCACCCTCACGGTCAGGTCCAGAGCCCTCTTGATGTGGAACATCCTGTCATTGTACAGGTTCTCAAGCAGCCTCCCGATGGCCCCTTTCACATTCTTGTCCTCATACATCATATCATCACGCATTAGCCTCAGATTGTTGAAGCCCGCTGCGTTGTAATATCATTTCCGAAGGCCCCCCAGCCATCAGCCTGAGGTTTGGACTGTCTGCCTGTCCGCCATGACGATGGAGAGCTGACTCTTTTATTTAAGTTTTAATAATGTTATTTGCCTTTGTGTTGTAACAAACATTATGAAGTAAATTTACTTCTGCCTGCAAGGAAGTAGGTTGGGTTGGAGGGTGGGAAACTGAGAACACTGGGGGAGAGAAGGTCACACTGATGGTATAATATGAACATCTTGGTAAATCACATTGTTGCAAATCAAATTTACTTTTAAAAATCTACAATATTATTTTCAAGTATTTACTGATTTCTAAAGAATACAGACTAGTGAATGATCCTCTTCTAACTCTCTCTAGATTCAGTTCACAATTCCTTGCTATTCTTCTAATTTAATGTTTTCTCTGACATACAGAGGCCAGGTTTATGCTATTTAAATCACGCTACAACTTATTTTGAAATCATTCTACTTATATATGTTGCTGTGGAAAAGGTAAGATAAAATATTTACACTCGAATGGACTATTTAAAGAAATAAATACATGACAGAGACTTTATGTGGCCAACCAATATTAAAATATTTAATAGATGACCTTTTATATAATGTTTGCTAACCTCTAAGACCTAAGACATCTTGAACTATCTAAAACAATAGAGTATTCATCTTATTAGATCCTACAATATAAGCCCATTTTTAAAAGAATAACACTAAACCTAATTTCTTTTGGTATCGTAAGTGTGCAAAAGCTACTCTCAGGTCTTACCTTTTCTCCTTTTACACCACTACAGTCACACTTTGATCCTGCAGAACACCCATAGCAAGCCTACAAAGAAGATCAAGAGGGAGAAAAACATTAAATGTAAATTGAAAAACACGACTGATTGACAATTAAACCAAAATCAACCATCTACATTTGCAAATCAAATAGGAAAATAACTGAAAGGCCACAAACCAAAATGGAAACAAAGTTTACTCAGGAAAGCTTTCACCTTCTATTGTATATATTCCTGGTTTGATATTTAACAGTGAACAATTGCCATTTTTATAACTGTAAAGTGAAAATCTTATTGTCATTATCAAGTCCCTTCCTTCACCTTACACACACATATTGCCTAACACAGTCATATAAATAATGGCCCACACATTACAGTATGGATGAACAGAATACCCTGGTTAAAGAAACTTTGGTACATCTACGAAACGGAATACTATGCAGCTATTAGAAAAGATGAAGTCATGAAATTTGCAAAGAAGTGGTTCTACAGGGAAAGTATCATGCTAAGTGAAATGAGCCAGAAAGAGAGGGACAGATATAGAAAGACTGCACTCATCTGGGGAATATAAAGTAACAGAATGGGAGACAAACACCCAAGAATAGTTGAGATAAGTACCAGGAGGTCTGCTCCACGGGTTGGAAGCCAGTAGCACATGCTGGGGAAGAAGGCAGCTCAGATAGAGAAGGAAACATCAAGTAAAGGATGTTTGGAGGATTTTCTTGAGATGTAAAATACATGCTGAAAGTAGACTATAGACTGAACACAATGGCCACTCAATACCTCTATTGCAAACCACAACACCCTAAAGGAAAGAGAGATAAAAAGTGAATGGCCTGGCACAGACGTGGTAGGGGTGGGGGGAGATGGGGTGGGTAGGTGGAAGGATACTGGAATCATTGGTGGTGGAGAGTGGGCACTGGTGGAGGGATGGGTACCCAATCATTGTATAACTGAAACCCAAGCACGAAAGTTTGTAAATCTACAACTGTACCTCATGGTGTACAGTTAAAAAAAAGAAATAATGTCAGTGGCTCTATCACTCTAGAGGTAAAGAAAAATAGAACATCTGAAGATACTTGATTAACTACAAGAAAACAGAAAGACAATTCAATGAACTCAGGAAAACAATTTCAGAAACAAAGTGAAAGAAAATAATAGAAATCATTTAAGAAGAACCCAAAAGAAATTCAGTTAAATTACGTTAAACAATTATGAGACTATAACAGTTAAGTTAAAAAATTCAATAAGTAAATTAAAAATTGAAATGAGGAGTCAACCAATTGGAAGATGTAATTAGTTATTCAGAGGATGGGGAATTTGAAATAACCAAGCTGACAAGAACAGATTTTAAAAGAATGAACAAAGCTGATGTGACCGATGGTACACTAGTAAAAGTCCAAATATTATAATTGAAATTTCTACAAAATGGGGAAATGTAGAGGGGGACTTACTTTAAAAAATAATACCCACAAGATTCTCAAATCTGAGGACAGATATTGTTGACTATGTTCAAAATAATTGCCCCACTATCTCAGTAGTAAATAATGTGGTCCAACATACATTAAAGGAAATGGTGAAAGATCAAGGACAAAGAGAATCATAAAAATTTAAAAATAGAGAAGAAAATAATTTTAAGAAAAGAAAACTTCATTAGGCTATGAGCTGACTTCAGAGACCAAAACCTTTCAAGTCAGGCGAGAAAGAAATGAAATATAGCACAGCGTTTGCCTTACAAGCGGCCAACATGGCCGACCCGAGTTCGATTCCTCCGCCCCTCTCGGAGAGCCCAGCAAGCTACCGAGAGTATTCGATATGTCAGACACAGTAACAACAAAGTCTCCAATGGAGACGTTACTGGGCCCGCTCGAGCAAATCGACGATCAACGGGAGGGCCTTTACCTTTTACCTTTACCTTACAATTTTATTTAAAAAAAATCCAGCCAATTATTCTCTATCTGGCAAAGTTATCCTGACATATGAAATAGTACTTTCCCAGACAAAAACTAAGGAAGTTCAACACCATAAGAGATGACTTGGAATAAAATGATGAAAGGAATTCTTTAAAGTGAAATTAAAAGAGGCTACAGTGATACATCTGAAAAAATACTATACTCTCAAGTTTGATTTTAGAAACTATACTTCTCTAATATGGTAGTGTGTTCACATTACACTGTATACAAAGTTTTAGAAACTTGCCACAAAGTGGGAGGGGGAGAGCAATTAGGACAGAGAAAGAACTACTATGACAATACTTGGAAATAACTCTGGAAAAACTGAGTGCTGAAAGGAGGTAAAGTGGTATGCATAACACCCTTTCAGTAGCAGTATTGCAAACCACAGTGTCTAAAAGGAAAATAAGGGGTGGAGGAGAGAGGGAGAGAGAGAGACAGACAGAAAGGAATGGCATAGAGGAAGGCTTTGGGGTGGGGCATGGGTGGGGCTGGCATAGGGAATCTGGGGACATTGGTTGCTGGAAATGTGAAGTGGTGAAGGGATTGGTGTTGGAATACTGTATGACTGAAACTCAATCTTGAACAACTTTGTAACTGTGTATCTTACAGTAGTTTAATAAAAAGGTGTTTAACATTTTTAAATGTAAAAAAATTAAAAATTCATAAGAGTAATATGTATTAACTGAAACTTATTCAAACTTTTAGCAATACCTTTCACTTTATCTCCTAATAACACTTGTAAGAAATTTTCAATATGTATCAGGTATGACCTTGACAACTAGTCAGGGATATTGGCATCAATAGTTTAACAAAGTCATATCCAATCACAGAACATAAAATACCTATTATCTACTTAAAAAAATAGATACCACAAAATTATGAAGTTATTCATGACTGGGTTTCAGGCACACAAATGTTTCAACACCAATCCCTTCACCAGTGCCCACTTCCCTCCAATAATACCCAAATCACATTTGTCCTTCACCCATCAGTTTGCTTCTATGAGGGGCACCACACAGCACCACTTCCTCATCCCTGTTGAATGTTTTTCTCCACTAGAGATGTTGCACGCTCCCTATCCTATAACCCCCTGCTCCCTCAAGTGTCATGTTTCCCACAAATGTTCTGTTTCCATTGGCTTTAGGTATTCTTCATCCACCATTATGTTTCTTTAAACCACACGTATGAGAAAAATGTTTGCCTTCTATGCAGCTAACTTGGGTTCAATCCCTGGCAGTACATGTTGCTAGGAGTGCTCTCTGAATATAGAGCCAGGATCAAGCCCTGGAAACAGCCAGATGTGGCTCAAAAATTTTAAAAAATATATAAATAAAACAATAACTTATATGGCAACATGACAGTATATAACTCTGCCATCCAAACTATCCTTTACTGTGGCTTGAACCTGAACTACTTAGAAAAACAAATAACAGTTTAACATAGCAAGTTATGCATTTTATAGAATAAGTGGTAAGCTTTCATAAAATACACAAACATTTAAATTATTTAAATAAATACAAAATAATCTTTAAAATAAAGCTCAGCCTTGGGAACCTAGTACTTTTGAGGGAGCAGTACCTTAATCTCGTCTCCTCCCATCATCCTATTATTTCCTTTACCCCAATTCTACTACAGTTCGAGCTCGAGCGGGCCCAGTAATGTCTCCATTGGAGACTTTGTTGTTACTGTGTCTGGCATATCGTATACGTCATGGGGAGCTTGCCAGGCTCTGCCGTGCGGGCGAGATACTCTCGGTAGTTTGCTGGGCTCTCCGAGAGGGGCGGAGGAATCGAACTCGGGTTGGCCATGTTGGCTGCGTGCAAGGCAAATGCCCTACCACTGTGCTATCGCTCCACTTTCCCCAATTCCTTTCAGAGTACTGAACTCATCCTTCTAATAAAATTCGTAATCAAATCAGCTTCAACTAGATGTCACTTTCACACTGAAACTGCTTTTCCTGATTATAAGACCAAGCAACTGTTTAATCTTATGAGACTCTTAGCATTCATACTGCAAGAATCTATTCCAGTAAATAAGATACCCCAAACATTTCTAATTAAGTCTTTTGTGCAGCCATGATTTATAATACAAAGTACATAAAATATGATTTTTATTCTGGATACTTATAATAGCACAGCGGGTAGGGCGTTCGCCTTACAAGCGGCCAACATGGCCGACCCGAGTTCGATTCCTCCTCCCCTCTCGGAGAGCCTGGCAAGCTACCGAGAGTATTCGATATGCCAAACACAGTAACAACAAAGTCTCCAATGGAGACGTTACTGGGCCCGCTCGAGCAAATCGATGATCAATGGGAGGGCCTTTACCTTACCTTACTTATAATTAAAAATGAATTGTTTGTATCATGCACTTGTGCTATGTATAAGAATCTAAGGGTCGTAGGGGGAGGTGGGAGCGCTCCCCTTTCCCACACCCCATGCGCCTCTTCTTCCCGCCGCCCCAGACCCCCTCCAGAACCCTCCGCCAGGGCAACCAGAGGACACTTTGGGGGACACCTACCCAAGTGCTGTCGGACACCCCATCCTCCTCTTCCGGTCCTCCATTCCAGGATAATAGGGGGAGCCGGAGTGCTCTTTTTTCCTACCCCTCACATGCCTCTTCTTCCCTTCGCCCTGGACCCCTCTGGACCCCCTCCACCGGGCAACCAGAGGACACTTTGTGGGACAGCTGCCCGAGCGCCGCCAGACTCACCATCCACCTCTTTCGGCCCTTCCATTCCAGGTTCCTGGGTGGGAGTGTCCCTGGGATCGTCTGTGGGCGTGGCGACTACTTAGGGGGAATGGCCTCCCCAAAAATGGGCGTGGCCTTCTCAGGGGCAGGGGGACGCTCATGGGGCCGCAGGTATATTTCCCATTCCCAGCAGGCTGGACTTTCATCCCACCCTTTATCACTTAATCACAATCACAATCACAACCATCCTGTTATTCTTCGATTGCCTCGAGCAGGCCCCAGTAAACGTCTCCTTCGTCCTAGCCCTGAGGTTTTTTTAAAAGTGCCATATTCAAGGCTCTTTCAGAGTTAGGAGAATGAGACCCTTTATTGCTACTGGTATTTGGCATATTCTGACCATCTCTACTACAATAAAACAATATTCCGCTCACCTACTCCAATTTTAACAAAAGACCAGTACAAAAAGAAGCTGTACAAGCCCAATATTAAAGAGCACCTCCTCCAAAGCTTCACTCAATGCGCGTTATAAGCCAAAAAATAATGCCTGACAGAGAAGGAAGGTAAGACTCTAGAAAGGGAGAAGGGTGACTACCACCACCAATCTTATCCAGAATCCTTTCCCATGATAAGATGGAACAGTGATAGTGAATTCCAGGGTTCTACCTCTACACAACCAAAACAACATGAAGAAACAGCGAAAATCTCCACTACAAAGAGAATACAAAGAAAAGAATCCCGATTCCTCAACTGGGGCTATCCAGAAATATGCTCTCTCCGATAAAGAATTCTGAGATGAAATGCAGAGGATGTTCAAGGATCTACTCAAAGAATCAATGGGGTAGGTATCCAGAAAACTAAAGGAAGAAATGAAAGAAACAATAGAACAGATAGTCTAGGAAACACAGGAAGAAATGAGAGCAGAAATAAAAAGCTACAAAAAGAAGTATCAGAAATGAAGGATTTGGTAGACAAAATTAAAAACTCAGTAAGTGCCCTTAGCAGTAGGATGAATGCAGCTGAAGGCAGAATCAGTGAGCTTGAAGATGAGCAACAGAAATCACATAGGGAACAATAAGCAATGGGAAAAGACCTCAACATGCTTCTAAGGAGAATCAGAGACCAGGGGATGACGACAAGAGGCAAAACATTAGAATCATTGGATAACCAGAAGGGCAGGGTGGGAACCCCAATGAAAAAGCCACAGTCAAAGATTTCATTGATGAAAAGATCCCAGAGTTAAAGAATGCAGACATCCAGATCCAAGGAGCCAGAAGGGGGCCAGCTAAAATAGACATGAATAAAAACACTCCAAGGCATATCATAGTAAGAATGATGGAAGCTGTTGACAGAGACACAATACTACAAGCAGCAAGGTCAAAGAAGCAAATCACATACAAAGGAGCACCCCTTAGATTCACAGAAGACCTATCTGAGGAAACCCTCCAAGCACGAAGGCAATGATGGGATGTAGTGAACAAACTCAATGAAATGAATGCCTCACCAATACTTTATCCAGATAAACTCTCACTCAAACTCAATGGAACAATACACCATTTTGTAGATAAACAACAGCTCAGGAACTTCATAGACTCAAAACTAAATCTAAAAGAAGGATTAAAGGGGCTCCCATAAGATAAGAAGGAAAACACTTATAAACACAACCAACCCCTACAGAAAGATGGCACAAAACCTCATGACAATAATCTCTCTCAATGATAATGGTCTAAATGCACCAATCAAGAGACACAGGGTGGCAAAATGGATCCAGAAACTGAAACCAACATTCTGCTGTCTACAAGAAACTCATCTGAACAATCAGAGCAAACACGGACTCAAAGTTAAAGGATGGAAAACAATCCTGCAAGCAAACATCTCCCTCAAAAAAGCTGGGGTGGCCATACTAGTATCCAACAACATCAAGTTCAGGTTGGAAAAGATTAGAAGGGACAGCCAAGGCCATTTTCTATTTATAAATGGATACGTACAACAGGAAGAAATCACACTCTTAAATGTATATGCACCTAATGAGGGACCAGCTAAGTACTTAAAATAACTGCTAACAGATTTAAAGGAGGACACTGCTATCAACACAATAGTAGTTGGAGACTTCAACATCTCCTTATCACCTCTGGATAGATCAACAAGAACAAAACTCAACAAGGAAACACTGGCTTTGAAGGAAGAACTAGAAGAGGGAGGGCTAATAGACCTATACAGGACTTGACACCCCAAAAAGAAAGAATACACATTCTTCTCCAGTGCACATGGAACATTCTCCAAAATAGACTACGTGCTAGCCCACAAAACATATCTCAAAAGTATCAGGAAGATATAAGTAGTATCAACAATCTTTTCAGTACACGGCGCTCTCAAGACAGAAGCAAATCACAAAAAGACATCGAAAAAATAAATCAAACACCTGGAAATTAAACAACTCAATGTTGAACAATGAGTGGGTCAGTAAGGAAGTCAAAGAAACTTGGAAACAAAGGAGAATGAAGACACGAGCTACCAGAACCTATGTGATCCAGCTAAAGCCGTGCTAAGAGAAAAATTTTTAGTGTTGCAAGCATTCCTAATGAAAGAAGAAAAGGCCTACATAGATAACTTAACCACACAGCTCAAGATTTTAGAAAAAGACCAACAAAAGGAACCCAAAATTGGCCGAAAGAAAGAAATAATAAAACTTAGAGCAGAAATTAACGACATGGAAACAACAACAACAACAACAACAACAACAAAAAACAATCTGAAAGGTCAATGAAACCAAGAGTTGGTTCTTTTAGAAAATAAATAAGATTGGCAAACCACTAGGAAGACTCACAAAGAAAGAAAGAGAGAGAACCATAATAAACCAAATCAGAAATGAAAAAGGGAACATTACAACTGAAACCACTGAAATCCAGAAGATAATCAGAGACTACTTTGAGAATCTATATGCCACAAAACAAGAAAATCTAGAAGAAATGGATAAATTCCTTGATTCCTATATTCTTCCAATACTGAAACAAAAAGACCTGGGATACCTGAATAGACCCATTCATATCAAGGAAATTGAAGCGGTAATCAAAATTCTTCCCAAAAACAAAAGCCCAGGCCCAGACAGGTTCACTAATGAATTCTTCCAAACATTCAAAGAAGACCTTTTGCCAGTTCTCCTCAAGCTTTTCCAGGAAATTGAAAAAAAAACAGGAACTCTCCCAAAGAGATACTAGGAGGCACATATCCCCTTAATACCTAAAGCAAACAAAGACACCACCAACAAGAAAACTATAGGACAATATCCCTGATGAACACATATGTGAAGATCCTCAACAAAATATTAACAAATAGAATCCAACAACTTATCAAAAAGATCATACAACACGACCAATTGGGATTCATCCCAGGGATGCAAGGATGGTTTAACATTCTGAAATCAATCAACATAATTCATCATATAAACAAAAGTAAAGATAAACACCATATGATCATATCAATAGACGCAGAGAAAGCTTTTGACAAGATCCAGCACCTGTTTATGATGAAAACTCTCAGCAAAATGGGTTTTGAAGGAACTTTCCTCAAGATAGTCAACACCATCTACGACAAACCCATGGCAAGCATTAACCTCAATGGGGAAAAATTAAGGGCCTTTCCTCTAAGATCAGAGACAATACAAGGATGCCCACTATCGTCACTTCTGTTTAACATAGTACTGGAAGTAATTGCAATAGCGATTAGGCAGGAAAAAGTCATTAAAGTTATCAAGATAGGAAAGGAAGAAATCAAGTTCTCACTACTCGTAGATGATATAATACTATATCTCGAGAATCCTAAAGCCTCTACCAAGAAACACCTAGAAAAAAATAGCCTTGTACAGTAAAGTCGCAGGCTCAAAGTTCTAGACATTTCATGGAAAATTCACACAATTTAGAACATTTAATAACATAGTAGTATGATATTGGATAAATAAACCTCACCTTCTTTATTCATCACTTGTCTTTAGATTGTATATTTTATCTATTGTAACTAGAGGCTACTATGAGCATTGCTAGTAAATGTCTTTTCAAATTAATATCATCATATCCTTTGGATGAATTGTTTTAGGCAGTATAATAGAATCATCTAGTATTTCCATTTTAAACTTTCATGGAATATCCATATTATTTTTAGAGACTATTATAATTTACATTTCCGCGCATAATATAACAGGGTTTCTTTTCAGAAAAGGAAATTAAATAAATAAATTACTATACTTTTTTATTGCATCACCATGAGATGCAGTTACAAACTGTCCTGTTTGTGTTACAGTCATACAATGTTCAAACAACCATCCCTCCACCAGTGTGCATTTCCCACCACCAGTCTCCCCAGTGTACTACCTCTTTCCCACCCTATCCCTGCATCCCTGGAGACAATTTCCCCCATAAGTCTCTCTCTACTTTTGTGCATCAGGGTTTCCAATACAGATACTGAGAGACTATCACGTTTAGTCCCTTCTCTACTTTTAGCACACATCTCCCTTCCTGAACGAACCCAGAAACCATCATTTTCTTTCTTAGTGATCCTTCTCTATTCCACCTGACTTCTCTCCCCTGCTCATGAGGCAGGCTTCCAACTATGTAGCAATATCCCCGGCCCTTGTGTCTATTTTTCATGGGTGTCATTCTCATGGTATGTTATTATATACTCCACAAATGAGTGCAGTCTTTCTATGTCTGTCCCTCTTTCTGACTCGTTTCCCTTAGTATGATATTCTCTATGACCATCCACTTATAAGCAAATTTCATAACTTCATTTCTCCTAACAGTTGCATAGTATTCCATTGAGTAGTACTACCAAAGTTTCTTTAGCCAGTTGTTTGTTCTCAGGCACTTAGGTTGTTTCCAGATTCTGGCTATGGTTAACAGTGCTGCAATGAACATTGGTACTGGGGTATTGGGTTCTCCTGTTGTTCAGCGATTTGTTCAAGTGGGCACCAGTAACGACTGACAACAAATTGTGAGACTTGTTGCTACTGTTTTTGGCATATCAAATACGTCACGGGGGGGGGGGGTTGACAGGCTTTGCTTTGAGCGCGAGATACTCTCTGTAGTTTGCTGGCCTCTCCAAGAGGGGCGGAGGAATTGAAGCTGGATCGGCTGCGTGCAAGACCAGCTGTGCTATCGCTCAGCAATGAACATAAAGGTACAAATGTCATTTCTACTGTGCTTTTTTGCACCTTCTGGATATATTAACAGAAGTGGTATTGCAGGGTCATATGGAAGCACAATTTCTAGTTTTTGAAGGATTGTCCATATTGTTTTCCAGAATGTCTGGACCAGTATGCATTCCCACCAACAGGGAAAAGGGTCCCTTTTCCTCCACACCCACAGCAGCACTGGTTGTTATTTTTCATTGAATGTGTGCCTGTCTGTGTGGTGTGAGATGATATCTCATTGATATTTTAATCTGCATCTCCCTGATGATTAGCTAAGTGGAGCATTTTTTCATTTGCCTTTTAGCCATTTGTACTTTATTTTCTTTTTGTGATGTTATTTCATTTTTTTAATTTTTTAATTTTTATTAGTGAGACATCATGAGGTACAGTTGCAGACTTACACATTTTGGTGCTTGGATTTCAATTATACAATGATCAGGAGTGGGAGGGATACTGGGATGGGTATTTGGCCATTTGTACTTTTTGAGGAAGTTTCTGTTCATTTCTTCTCCCCAGTTTTTGATGGGGTTGGAGTTCTTTTCGTGTACAATTCTACTAGTGTCATGTATACCCTGGATATTAATCCCTTGTCAGAAAGGTATTGGGTAAATATTCTTTCCCATTCCATGGGCTCTCTCTGTATTTTAGTCACTGTTTCTCTTGAAGTGGAGAAACTTGTTAGTTTGATGTAGTCCCCTTTATTTATGTTTGTTTCCACTTGATTGGTCAGTGGTGTTTCATCATTAAAGATGCTTTTAGCTTCAAGGTCATGGAGGGTTCTGCCTACATTTTCCTCCATGTACTTTATGGATTCATGTCTGATATCGAGGTCTTTAATCCACTTTGTTATGCCATTTCTGCTTGGCATTAGAGGTCAGAGTTCATTCTTTTTTTGCAGACAGCAATCCAGTTTTCCAAGCTCCACGTTTTGAAGAGGCTTTCCTTGGTTCACTTCACATTTCTTGCTCTTCAATCAAATATTAAGTGGTCATATGTACGACTGTCGGTGACAGAACAGTCAGCTTTGTTCCATTGGTCTGCAGATCTGTTTCTAGCCGAATACCATGCTATTTTAATTACTACTGCTTTGCAGTAAAGTTTGAAGTTAGGGAAGTTGATGCCACTCATCTTCTTTTTCCCAAATATTATTTTAGCTATTCATGTGGGATTATTGTTTCATATGAATTTCAGGTGTTCCAGTCTGACCTTGTCTGGGCCGGGTGCTGTTTGTTTCTTTACCGACGAAATGGCATGTCGGATTTCGGAAGGGAGAACGTTGGGAACGACATATCCATCCTGTGGAATTTGGTATGTCGGCAAGTGGACATGGCTA
This sequence comes from Sorex fumeus, assembly GCF_029834395.1. Lineage (NCBI taxonomy): Eukaryota > Metazoa > Chordata > Mammalia > Eulipotyphla > Soricidae > Sorex > Sorex fumeus. Next base: position 16,944,367 of record NW_026606115.1, read on the forward strand.
TCGAAGAGATTTGAGTAGAAGTCATGGATAATCTTCTCCATTGCCATTCTGGAGGATGTGATGGATACATCAGGACGTCGGAGGGCAGTCATCTTGGTCTTGTAGTTGGCGAAGGACAGGCGGGCGTTACGAATACGTTTCCCGGCTTATGCCGCATCTATCAGTACTTCTGCTCTTCTCTCTTTGAGGTCTTCCTTGATCGCATCTCTGCACTGCTTTGCGAGCTCGGACGTTAGCTTGCAGTTGCCTGAGGTATGCACCAAACCACGCTGGCGAATTAGCTCAAGAGTTTTCGAAGATAGGCGATTTTTTGTGGCTATCTCTCTCTTGGCGTTCCTCGTACATTCATGGAGGTGCTGAACCAGTCGATCGTATTCCTCGTCAATGTTGTCAACAATGGCATCTTCCCATGTTGCCGCAATAGTACCAAAGAGTTCCCAGTTGGTGGTCATTCTGGAAGTTCTCTTTTTGAACTTTGCAGCCCTTTCTCCCCGCTCTGTGAAGTAGAATTTTGCACGAAGGAGACGGTGGTCCGATCCCGTTCAAAATTTTGGGACAACAGCGACATCAGTCAGGCAAAACCGTCAATTGAATATGATGTGGTCTATTTCGTTGGGGAATCGTCCACCTGGAGACTCCCATGTCCATCGTTTAGATTCTGCCTTGTGGAACTGTGAGTTACCATGAATGGTCTTGGTCGACATGATGAACTCAGACAGTCTCTCACCCTGTTCGTTCCATTCTAGGCCATGGGTCCCGATGTGAAGTTCTTCAGCTGATCTTCTCGGTCCTATCTTGGCATTAAAATCACCACAATGATCTTGTAGAAGGTGTGGTCTTCTTTATAGAACTTCTCTAGCTCCATGTAGAACTTCTCGATTTCTATTTCATCATAATGAGATGTTGGTGCATAGACAACGAAGATAGAAACTGCAGGCAGTGAGTCACATCTATTCAAATGTAAACGTCCAATTCGGGTTGTTAGGCATTCGAATGAATCAATGCTCTTGGCCAAGTTTGTGTTGACAAGGACACAGACGCCTCCAACACCTCTTTTATCGCATGTTCCGAGGAACAATTCTTCTCCAGTGTCGAAAACGGCATGGTGAGATTCGTGCCTTCTTGTCTCAGTCAGACCAATGATGTCGTACTTGATCATTCGCGCTTGTACCATCAGGTCCTCGATGGATGCATCTGATGCTAGCGTACGTGCTTTGAAAGTACAGACGATCATTTTTGTCTTCCTTCGTTGTGGCAGCCTAGTTCGGCCTTGAGATTTTGTCGGCCTCTCCTTTCTCATCCTTCTCAGTGCTGCCATGTCGGTGAAGCCTTCAGGGTCAGGTGAATGAGACCAGTTGTAGTTACTGGTTTTGGCATATCGAATACACAGCAGATAGCTTGCCAGGCTCTTCCGTGCGGGCGGAATACTCTCGGTAGCTTGCCAGTCTTTCCGAGAGGGATAGAGGCTTTTGGGGCGACCTCTAATCACCCTTGTAGGTGTTACCATATTTGAACCCTATCAAATATGGTGCAACAATTCCGGAAGGTCAAACCTGAACACTTGAAGAACCTGCCGTCAGTACTCATCAATACACTGGCTCGGCTCTTCACTCGCTACCTGTCTGAATGCAAGGATCCGTGCCAATGGAAAACCAGCAGGACTGTACTACTGTTCAAGAAGGGAGACATCCATGACATTGGCAACTATCGCCCGATCTGCCTATTGTCTGTCATCTACAAGTTGTTCACTCGAGTCATCCTAAATAGGATTGGCAGAACACTAGATGAAGGACAACCATGCGAGCAAGCCGGGTTCCTCAAAAGATTCAGCACCATCGACCACATCCACACGATAACCAAGCTCATTGAGGTTTCTCGGGAGTTCAAGATGCCCCTCTGTTTTACGTTCATTGATTTAAAGAAGGCCTTTGATTCTGTTGAGACGGAAGCGGTCATTGAAGCCCTAGCCAATCAGGGCATTCAAGCCCAATACATCAGGACCCTCCGTGAGCTGTATTGCGGATTCACTACCAGGATCTCACCATTCTACAAAGAAGTGATCATCGATGTCAAGAGAGGGGTGCGGCAGGGAGATACCATTTCACCGAAACTCTTCAGTGCCACCCTCGAGAACATCACGTGACGACTGGAAGGGGAAGGAATGGGAGTGAAGATAGATGGTCGGCAACTATACCACCTCCGCTTTGCTGATGACAGTGTTTTAATAACACCAAACATTAGCCAAGCGGCACAAATGCTGGCCGACTTTGACCGTGAGTGTGGAAAGGTAGGACTACAGCTGAATCTTACGAAGACAATATTTATGAGAAACAGCCTTGTTCCTGATGCCCCATTCGCTCTCAATGGAACGACCATCTCCGAATGCAACAGCTATGTGTACCTAGGTCAAGAGGTCAACATGACAAATGACCTGGCACCCAAGCTACGCAGGAGGAAGAGAGCGGCTTGGAACGCCTTCAAGAGCGTCGAAGAAATAGCTAAGAGGATGAAGAACCTCTGGCTCCGGGCACATCTCTTTGATTCCACTGTTCTTCCTGCATTAACATATGCCTCAGAGACCTGGGCCCTACGCAAACAAGATGAGAACGCTATTCAGGTCTCCCAAAGAAGAATAGAAAGAGCTATGCTTGGAATATCACGTTTCACTCAAATGAGAGGGAGAATCCGGAGTTCTGACATCCGTTGACGATCAAGAATCAGGGACGCTGTCTCATTTGCGAAGGTGTCAAAAATCAGATGGGCTGGTCACATAATGAGATTTAAAGACGACCGCTGGACTAGAGCTGTTACCGACTGGATTCCACGGGATGTCAAAAGACCGCGTTGCCGCCCACCTTCCAGATGGTCAGACTTCTTCGTCAAGATCATAAACGATCGGTTTGAGGCCCTTCATGTTCCCGGAGCGAACAGATGCCATTGGGCTACACTAGCATGTGACAGGGACAAATGGAGACGTTACTGGCGCCCGCTCGAGCAAATCGACGACTAACGTAAAGTTAAGTGATTAAGTGATGAATTTCAGGAGCGTTTTGTCTTTTCTTTGAAAAATGTCGCGTGTATATTTATAGGCACCACATTAAATCTTCTTTGGTGAGTATTGCCATTTTGATAATGTTAACCCTCCCTATCCATTAGCAGGTGTTTTGTTTCCATTTCCTAGTGTCCTCTTTATTTCTTGAAGTAGTGTTTTGTAATTTTCCTTGTATAAATCATCCTTGTATAAATCCTGCACCTCTTTGGTTAAGCTAATTCCAAGGTCTTTAATTTTCTGGGGTACTATTGTGAAAGCGATTTTTAAAATATATCTTTCTTCTCTTTTGATATTTGTATACAAGAAAGCCATGGACGTTTTGGGGTGTTGATTTTGTAGCCTGCCATTTTACTATACAGACCTATTCTTCTCTAGGAGGTTTTCTGTAGAGTCTTTAGGGTTTTCTAAACATAGTATCATATCGTCTGCCAATAGTAATAGCTTGACCTCTACCTTTCCTCTCTGTATGCCATTGATATCTTTTTCTTGCCAAACTGCTATGGCCAGTACTTCCAGTAATATATTGAATAGGATTGGCAAGAGCGGGCAACCTTGACTTGTACCCAATCTTAGAGTGAAGACATTTAGTTTTTCCCCATTGAGGATGATGTTTGCCTTGCGCTTGTGGTAAATGGCTTTGACTATACGGAGGAAGTTCCTTCAATACCCATTTTGCTGAGTGTTTTCATTACAAACGGGTGCTGGATCTTGTCAAATGATTTCTCTGCATCTATTGATATGTTCATACGGTTTGTATTATTTCTTTTATCAATATGATATATTGATTGACTTGCGTATATTAAACCATCCTTGCATTCCTGGGATGAATCCTACTTTGTCATGGTGTATGATCTTTTTGATAAGTTGTTGAATTCTGTTTTCTAGGATTTTTTTGAGAATCTTTGAATCTGTGTTCATCAGGGATATCACCCTGTAATTCTCTTTCCTTGTGGTAGCTCTGTATGCTTTTGGTATCAGGGTGATTTTTGCTTCATTAGAAACTGTTTGGAAGTGTTTCTGATACTTCAATTTCCCGGAAAAGCTTAAAGAGGATTAGTAGTAAGTCCTCTTTAAAGATCTGGAAGAATTCACTAGGGAATCCATATGGGCCAGGACTTTTGTGTTTGGGGAGACACTTTAAATTTCTCATTCAAAATTCTCTCCCTTTTTTGTTGTAAGTCTTGCTAGAGGTTTATCAATCTTGTTTATTTTCTCAAAGAACCAGCTCTTGGTTTTATTGATATTTCAGATTTTGGGGGGGGGGTTCCATCACGTTAATTTCTGCTCTGAGTTTTACTATTTTCTTCATCCTGCCCATGTTGGGCTCATTTTGTTGGTCATTCTCCACGCTCTTGAGCTGTGAGGTTAGGATGTTTATGTAGTCTCACTCTTCTTTCCTGAGGAATGCTTGAAGTGCTATAAACTTTCCTCTTAACACAGCTTTTGCCAAGTACCATAAGTTTTGGTAACTCATGTCTTCATTTTCGATCATTACCAGGAATCTTTCGATTTTCTCTTTTATTTCATTTCTAAGCCACTCGTTCAGTAGTAAGCTGCTTAATATCCAGTTGTTCGATTTGGTTTTCTGTCTTGTGTGCGATTTACTTCTATTTTCAGCACATCATGGTCTGAGAAGATCTTTGATACAATCTCTATCTTCTTAATTTTATGGAGGTATGTTTCGTGGCTCAGCATGTGGTCTGTCTTGAAGAATGTCCCATGCACACTTGAGAAGAATTTGTATTCAGCTTTTTGAGGATGAAGTGTCCTGTATATATCTACTAAGCCCATTTCTCTCTTCCATTTCTTCCCTCGGATAAAGCATATCCCTGCTAAGCTTGAGTCTGGTTGATCTATCAAGAGGTGATAATGTGGTATTGAAATCTGCCAGTAGTATTGTGTTGCTATGGATGTCTTTCTTCAAGTCTATGAGTAGTTGTTTTAAGTACTTTTCTGGTACCTTGTTAGGTGTATATATATTTAGGAGTGTAAGTTCTTCCTGCTGTACAGATCCCTTGATCAATAAGAAATGACCTTCACTGTATCTTGTAACTTTCTCAGACTGAAATCAATGTGGTGTGATATCAGAATGACCACCCCAGCTTTTTTATTGGAGTCATTTGCCTATAGAATTGTAGAAATTACTATAGTTCACACTGTACACCACATCCTCATCATTTTTTTATTTTCAATATTGTTATATGGGCATTTCATCTTTGTACAGCAATGTCTGGTTGTAATTTTGATATGCATATCATTAATCAGTGACATAAAACATCATTTCAGTTGTAATCTGTATGTCTTCTTTTAAGAAATGCTTAGATCAATTGTCCATTATTTGCCTGGGTTGCTTGCTTTTTCGGTGATGAGTTCCTTGAGTTCTTTTAAAATATATTTTAAATGTTTGAGGTACATTTATTTATAAGGGTTCAAATATGTTTCAGGATTGCAATGTTATCATACTATAACTACCACAAAATGTTAGTATCATATATTTTGGTTCATGGTTGAGTTTTGTCATTTACCCTATGTCAGATATATGATGGACAATATTTTCTCCCAATTCATAGGATGTATATTTGTGGTGATTTCATTCACTCTGTAGAGCTTTTTAATTTGACCTAGTCCCATTGGTTTATTCTTCATTTTGTTTCCTTTCTTAACAGAGTTAAATCTCTAAATCCATCCCTGATTTTAATGTCACACTACATTTTTATGCATTTTGTAGGATAATATTGATTTGCCCTTCCTCCCTGGCCGCTGGGAGCTTGTGTTTGCTGATTGCCTCCCAACCTGTCAATTACTTTTGTCTCCTGATCAGACTATGACTTGTAAATATTGTATTTCTCTTATCTTTAATGTCCTTGGCATGGTTAGTAATTTCAGAGCAATTGATTTTTGTATGGATACAGGAAGACAGTTAAAAAGACAAGCCCATGGCTTGGGAGTTGATAGACTCCAGATAATATTACCTCCTGGACGTCTGCTCTCTCAGCTTAAGCTTCAGTTGCCCTTACTTCCTAGATCCCCAAGTGCAAGGTCCCGACAATGGACTGGATGGACTCAGGGCATGCAGTAAGCTATCTACTGGTATTGAAATGGGCCTGGGTAAAGTGCCCATTATGGCACTTATCTTAACTATAAGTTAAAAGCATGGTCATGGACAAATTCTGTCATTATCCGAAAAGTAATAACTAGATTTGGACCCTGCTGGAGTTAGGAATGATTGATCCGGCCTGAGCACTGTAGTCTGAGTCTGTGGTGAGATGTCCTGAGGAGAGTCACCCGACATGCCCAAAAGTGTCTATTATTGTGTGCATACAGAATGGTAAATATTAAGAAGTAGAATTAAAGATGTTAATTAAGTTGTTGGTCTAAGGAGAGGAGAAAAACACCTTAAGGGCTGTTTTGCCCTCTTGGGCTGCAGGTAGTCTGGAAGACTGGAAAAACATTTCTATTGAGCTTCCTGTGGGGAGGCGTGGAAGGGGAGGTGTTTTGAGAGAGAAGTAAAGGACCAGCTTCGGAGAGAAAGGGAGAGAGACAGCAGACACAGAGATAGAGAAGATGGATACAGTTGGAAGAAAGAATTGCGAGGTTACAGAGAGACAGATGGTTACGGACACAGGAAGAGATAGAAGGAGGAGTAGACTGAGTGAGACAGAGAGTTATAGAAATATTGAGGGAGAGACAGAGACAGAAAGAAGTGACACAGACGAGAAGGTTGTTAGATAGGAGGCTGAGAGCTGAGAATAACAGTGGCTGGGGAGATTGGAGAGGAGACACAGAGAACGTTGTAGAGTGAGTTAGAGAGAGAGTGGGGGAGAGCTTTAATTTCTTTTTTTTAATTTTTATTTTTTTCTTTTTTTATTAGTGAAACACCATGAGGTACAGTTATAGGCTTACAAATTTTGTGCTTGGGTTTCAGTTATACAATGACCAAGTGCCCATCCCTCCACCAGTGCCCGTCTTCCATCACCACGGGTCCCAGCATCCCCTCCACTCCCCACCCCCCCCGTCCCATCCTGCCTCTGTGGCAGGGTATTCCCCCTTGTTCTCTCTCTCTCTCTTCTTTTGGGTACTGTGTTTTGCAAGAGAGGCATTGAGTGGCAATCCTGTTTGGTCTATAGACTACTTTTAGCATGCTTCTCCCACCCTGGGAGGGTCCTCACAACACCCTTCATTTGGTGCTTTCTCTATCTGAGCTTCCTTTTCACCTAGAACGTGTGGCTGGCCTTCCATTCATGGAGCAAAATTCCTGTACTAATCTCAGCCATTCCTGGGTGTTAGTCTCCCTTTTTGTTGCTTTATGTTCCCCAGATGAATAGTTCTCCAGCTTTCCCAGCACCATTCGTTGATGAGGCTATCTTTACTCCATTTCTGTTCTCATCTACTTAAAAACAAAACACTGTCCCGTTGTTCATCAATTTGCTCGAGCGGGCCCTGTAATGTCTCTATTTTTTTGAGACTTGTTGTTACTGTGTTTTGCATATTGAATATGTCACGGGTAGCATGCCAGGCTCTGCTGTGCGGGCGAGATACTCTCGGCAACTTGCTGGGCTCTTCGAGAGGGGCGGAGGAATCAAACCCGGTTCGGCCAGGCTGGCTGTCTGCAAGGCAAAGCCCCTACCGCTGTGCTGTCGCTCCAGCCCTTAATTGAAAATTAATTGTCCATATATATGGATTTTGTCCTTGGGTATTTGATTCTGACCCACTGACTGGAGAACCTATCTATCTTTAATCCCATAACATGAAATTTTAATCTTAAATTGTATTCAGTAATCTCTAATATGAGAATCCATCAAATTGGAGTTTCTGCACGGCAAAAAAACACAGGCTAAAACTAAAAGAGCGCTCTTATTTCATGGAGTAGCGTTTTGTAGTTTTCATTGTAGAGGTGCTTTACTTTTTTAGTTATGCTTATTCCGAGGTATTTGATTTTCTGAGGCACAATTGTGAACGGGATTATTTTCTTCATGTCACTTTCCTCTCTTTCATTATTTGCTTATAGGAAGGCCATGGATTTTTGGAAATTGATTTTATAGCCTGAGACTTTACTGTACAAGACTATTGTTTCTAGGAGTTTCTTTGTAGAGGATTTAGGATTCTCGAGATGTAGTATCATATCATCTGCAAATAGTGAGAACTTGATTTCTTCCTTTCCTATCTGGATACCTTTAATGTCTTTTTTCTTGCCAAATCAGTATTTCAAGTGCTTCCAGTACTATGTTAAACAGAAATGGCGATAGTGGGCATCCTTGTCTTGTCCCTGATCTTAGAGGAAAGGCCCTTAGTTTTTCCCCATTGAGGATAATGCTTGCCATGGGTTTGTCGTAGATGGCCTTGACTATCTTGAGGAAAGTTCCTTCAAAACCCATTTTGCTGAGAGTTTTCATCATACACAAACAGGTGCTGGATCTTGTTAAAAGCATTCTCTGCGTCTATTGATATGATCATATGGTGTTTATCTTTACTTTTGTTTATATGATGGATTATGTTGATTGATTTCTGTATGTTAAAACATCCTTGCATCCCCGGGATAAATCCCACTTGGTCGTTCTGTACGATCTTTTTGATGAGATGTTGGATTGTATTTGCTAATATTTTGTTGAAATCTTCGCGTCTTTGTTCATCAGGGATATTGGCCTATAGTTTTCTTAGTTGGTGACATCTTTGTTTGCTTTAGGTATTAGGAAGATATGCGCCTCATAGAAGCTGTCTGGGAGACATATCCCCTGCTCATGGATAGGAAGAATCAACATCGGCAAAATGGTAATTACTCCCGAAACCACTATACAGATTCAAAGTGATTCCTATGTTACCCATGAAATTCTTCCAAGAAATAGATCAAGCACTCCTGAAATTCATATGGAACAACAAAAGCCTACGAATAGCTAAAGCAATTCGTGGGAAAAAGACTTGGGGAGGGATAACCCTCCCCAACCTCAAACTCTACTACAAAGTGGTAATAATTAAAACAGCTTGGTACTGGAACAAAGCCAGGACCGCAGACCAATGGAACAGGGTGGAATATCCGTACACACAACCCCAAATATATGAACATCTAAGCTTATATAAGGAGCAAGAAATGTGAAGTGGAACAAGGAAAGCCTCTTCAACAAATGGTGCTGGCATAACTGGACAACCACATACAAAAAATGGGCTTAGACCTCGGCCTAACACCATGCAAAAAAGTAAGATCAAAATGGATTAAAGATCTCAACATCAGGCCAAAATCCATAAGAAACACTGAAGACAAGTTCAGCAAAACCCTACAGGATATTGAGTCCAATGGTATCTTCAAAGACGACATTCCACTGACCAACCAAGTGGAAACAGAAATAAACTAATGGTACTATATTAAATTAAGTAGCTTCTGCACCTCAAAAGATACAATAACTAGAATACAAAGATAATCTTCAGAATGGGAAAGGATATTTACCCAATACCCATCTGATAAATAGTTGATATCAAGGACATGCAATGCACTGTTTGAACTCTATAAGAAGAAAACATCTAACCCCATCAAAAAATGGGGTGATGAAATGAACAGAAACTTTCTAAAGAAGAAATCCGAATGGCTAAATGGCACATAAGAAAATACTCTACATCACTAATAATCAGGGAGATGCAGATCAAAGCAACAATGAGATATCATCTCACACCATAGAGACTGGCTCACATCCAAAAGAACAAAAGCAACTGGTGTTGGCGTGGATGTAGCGAGAAAGGGACTCTCCTTCAGTGGTGGTGGGAATTCTGACTGGTTCAGCCCTTGTGGAAAACAATATGGACGATTCTTTAAGAAGTTGAAATTGAGCTCCCATTTGACCCTATATTATACCACTACTGGGAGTAAATCCTGGCGAGGCAAAAAAGTACAATTGAAATGACATTTGCAGTTCTATATTCATTGCTGCACTATTCACAATAGCCGAACTCTGGAAAAAACCCGAGTGCCCGAGAACAGATGACCGGTTTTAGAAAATGTGGTACATCTACACAATGGAGTACTATGCAGCTGTTAGAAAAGATGGAAGTCATAAAATTTACATACAAGTGGTACTACATGGAAAGTATCATGCTAAGCGAAATGAGTCAGAAAGAGAGGTACAGACATAGAAAGATTGCATTCATCTGGGGAATATAAATTAACAAACTGGGAGACTAACACCCAAGTACAGCCGAGATAAGTACCAGGCGGTTCACTCCATGGCTTGGAGGTCAGCCACACATGCTGAGGGAGGAGGCAGCTCAGATAGAGCGGGGAGCACCAAGTAAAGGGTGTTGGGACCCTCCCAGGATGAGATATGCGTGCTGAAATATAGACTATATCCCGAACATAATAGCCACTCAATGCCTCTTTTGCAAACCACAGCACCCAAAAGGAGAGAGAACAAAAGGGAATGCCCTGCCACAGGGGTGGGTTGGGATTGGGTGGTGGGAGGGATGCTGGGAGTATTGGAGGTAGGGAATGGGCACTGGTGGATGGATGGGTACTCAGTCATTGTATAACTGAAAGCCAAGCACAAAAATTTGTAAGGTCAACAACTGTACTACATGGAGTTTCACTAATAAAAAATTTTAAAAAATTAAAATCATTAAATTAAAATACAATAGAAAATCAAAATTGTTATAAAGAGGAAGTATTGGGAGTAAAACTAACTCTGACACATTTCATTATATGAGCTTGTGAAAAAATCATCTCTGTTTCTTCATTTTCATTATATTTATAGCTATTCCTGCATTTCATAGTAATTAATACAAAGGGTGCTAATCCTGATACTCAATTTAGGGTTGTAATTATTATTTGATTTATTTCATGTTAAGTTCAGTAGAAAGAGACATGATATAATCAGGTATTGGTTACATTCGGTATGTTTTGGTAGAAGTGACTTTTGTAAAGACTACATGAAATAGTACTTGCATGCAAATGTTATCTTCAGAATTAATAAAACATTTCAATTAAAAAAAGAATCCAAGGGTCATGATAAGCCTATGAAAGGAGAATCAATAGTGTAAGACTTTCCTTATAATAATTATATTGACTTTTATGTATGTAGAGAACTACAAGCCAAGACAATTTGGAGAAATTGCATATAATCTTCTCCTAACAGCTTTCTCTGTTTTTTACCCCTCAGGAGAAGCTGTGTTCTTTCTGAAAGATGTAGCTCTCCTTCTCTCCCTCACTGTATCACTGTCATCATCAATCATCATCAATGTTTATCATCAATGTTCATCATCAATGTTGTTCATTGATTTCCTCGAGCAGGCACCAGCTACGTCTCCATTCATCGTAGCCCTGAGGTTTTAGCAAGTACCACATTGGAGGCTCTTTCAGGGTCAGGGAAATGAGACCCATAATTGTTACTGGGTTTGGGCATATCAAATACACCACGAGGAGCTTGTCAGATTCTTCCGCGTGGGTAGGATACTCTTGGTAGCCTGCTGGGTCCTCTCAGAGCGAGAACTAGACAAAAAGAGGTTGCGTGGCTGCAAATGTGGCTGCATGTTTCTGGGAGCTGAGTTTTATAGTCCCTGGGTCTTGGCCGTTGATGGGATCACACAGTGCCAGGGCCAGTTGGTGGGTGTAATGCCTAGCTACTGGAAGATGGGGGATCTGGTGGAGGAGGCCCAGTCCCGATCCAAGCAGGCTTGGGAGATCTCAGCCTGGGGTCCCGCACACTTGGGTTCCTCTGCCGGTTCCTTCACGCTTGAGGCTTTTCCGAGCATGTGGAGAGTGGTCTTAAGCATTGCTGTGGCTGGTTCTGGAGGTCTTCAGCTGCCGGGGCTCTGCTCTGGGGAGGAAAGGAAACTCAACCCGCCACCCCTCCAAGGGACCCTGGTGAGGACAGCCAGGCATGGGGGCAGGAGACTCTGCGTTGTTCTTTCCCTCACATCTTTCTAAATTTATTTCCATAAAAACTTTTGTTTTAGTAAAAAAGGTTACATTCCAATAATCAATTCAATAAATGCATGCTAATCATCTGTTCTGTGCTAATCACCATGTTACAAGTATACAAGAATATACCATTGCTCTCAAATGAGAAGGATAATTCCATACCTCAAAATTAGTTTCAAGAAAAGGTGTTAATTTAAAATATATAATATACACTTGTGCAAACAAATTTGAATTTCAAAGTGATAAAAACCCACTTTTAGAAGATACTGATTCACATTATTATACAATAGGTAAGGCACTTGCACTTGCTGTGACTTGGGCTTTATCCTCATCATCCCATCTGGTCTCTCCAGCACCACCAGGAGTGATCCCTTGTGCAGAGTTAGGAGTAAGCGCTGAGCACTGCCAGGTGTAGACCCAAAACTAACAACCAAAAGAACTGTCTATGATCATAGCCACTTACTTAGGATGCATAAATTACCAATACTCATTAGATGTAAATATAGATTTAAGCACAAGTAAGTAATTTTGTTACAAAATACCTTTTGTACCTTTTTTGTACAAAATGCCTTCTGTACCTTTCCTTTTGCCATTGTTCATAAATTGCTATAGCAACAGGCTCAGGAGCTCTGATGCTAGGAATATGAATTTACTGAGATACAGTGACATGTAATTGTATTATTATTAAAACAACACATTTTAAGTATATAATCCAGTATGTCACCAAGATGACAATAGAAGTTCCTTGCTTTACTCCCAAGAGGAATAAGTAACTGCAAAGAGATTGCAATGAGGGATTCCAGCAGTTCTCCATGTACCTCAGACGCCAACACAGACTGAATTAAAAGGGATACAAATTGGAGAGATGGTGAGTACACATAAATATTAGGAGTCAGAAGTTGCAGAAGTAGGAGCACAGATGGCAAGGCTGTAGGTCCAACCCAAGGTCTGGGAATATAAAGCAAAAAAGGAATAAGCCCTTTATGCAGGTAAAGCCCATATAAAGGTGCTGGATTCTCTACACCGGCCAACATCCCTTCAACAAGAATAACAGAGTAGGCACTAAACTAAATTCCCTGTGTTCCTTCAACAGGGACTGGAATAGACTTCTTGAAGTTTACTATTGGATAACACACTGCTGAGTCTCAAATCTTGGAAATCAAAACGGAGGAATATCAGCAGCACAAACACCAATCAGCTTCTTCCCAGCAGGTTTCCTGGACACAGCCAGACTCCCCTCTTCTCATAAAATACATACTGCAACTGCAAATAAAGGACTAAATTCCTATGGAAACAAGCAGCACAATAAATAAATAAATAAATAAATAAATAAAGTCACAAAGACACCTGCTAGGAAAGTAAAGGCAGTTCAAGTCTCTAAGTTGATAATCTAGATTCTTTTAAAGCAAAAAAACTCAAAACACTAAAGTAGGCAAAGAAGAAACTATACCCTGAGAATTCAAGGAAATGTGAAATTACGAGAAACAAAACCGAGAGAGAGACAGAGACAGAGAGAGAAGAAAAGTGCCAGCCACAGAGGCAGGCAGGGGGTGGGGGTGGGGGCTGATGGGAAGGAACCTGGGACATTGGTACTGGGAAATGTATACTGGTGGAGGGATGGATGTTGCAATACTGTATACTGATATCCAATCATGAACAGCTTTGTAATGGTCTATCTCACAGTGATTCAATTAAAAACTTTTTAAAAAATGAAAGGGCCAACTACAACTGCTCTATAATGCCTTATGTTAAAACTTAAAAAAATTAAAAAACCGTATCAATAATATCACTAAAGATTAATGTACTGAGCTCCCCATTCAACATTTTCAGAGTTACCGGATAGACTGCAAATAAAATCCAACCTTCTGCTATTTACAGGAAACCCAACAAAACATTACTGATAAAGACTCAAAGTAAAAGATTAGAAAATAACTGCACGTTCAAATGACAGCCTAGAAAAGGAAAGGGCAGTCATACTTATATCAAAGAAAATAGATTTCAAATTTAAAAGGTAATGAGGGGGACCAGGGAGATAATACAGAAAGTAAGGTCCTTGTCTTGCACAGAGAAAACCTGGGTTTGAACTGTGGTACCAGATATATGGTCCTCTGAATCTCTCCAGGAGTGATCTCTGAGCAAAGAGCCAAGAGTAAAACCTGCACAAACCTGGCTATGGCCTCCAAATCAAGAACCAAAAATGGTAATGAGACAGGGATAAATTTTACATAATAATTAAGGTATTAACGTATGTTAATGAAGTAACATGGAATTACCAATAAACCTGAAAAAATAAGATATCAATAGGAACACAATAGTAGTAGAATTCAGGAAGATTGAAATCATAATGTTAGGAAGTTAAAAGTTAGCCATAAAGTGAAAGCTGGGAAAAACTTGAACATTTTGAGATTAATAATAATGTTATTTTATAAATATTGAATTAATGATAAAATGAAATAGAAAATAAAAGATCACTTAAGCCATCAAAATACATGGACAAGCAAAAGTAGTATTAAAAGGGAAGTTCATAGCAATATAGACGTACATCAAAAATGAGAAAAGGACGCAAGGAAGATAGTATAGGGGGTAAGGCATTTGCCTTGTATTCATAGCTCAATCTTGAGCACTACATGTAGTCCCCCTGTACCACTGAGAGTAAACCCTGAGAACAGAGGCAAGAATAAGTCCTTGAGCACTGCTGGATGTGGGCTAACCCCCATCCTTCAAATTCTGTTACCTGCTGTAAATTGTGAGTTATTTGAATATAAGCTCCTAATATAGATGATTCACAAACATTTTCTGTATACATTGGGGTTTTTATATAAATTTTATTTAGTCACTGTGCTTTTACAAGGTAATCCATGATTGAGCTTCAAGCATAAAATGTTTAAACACCAATCCCTTCACCAGTGTCCACTTCTCTCCACCAATGAAACACCTCCATTGTTTGCATCCCTACCACCAGCCTGCCTCTAAGAGAGGTACTTTTTAAGAAATAAGTATTTGCACTATGGTTTACAGCACTGTCACTGATAGGGTTTGATGCATAACACTTTACCAACTTTTGGTAACCTAATCTCTTCCTAGTTGAACACTTCCCTCCACCACAATTGTAGTATAATCCTTGTCCTATCCTCCAGCCACCAGCGTGCCTTATTTCCTACTGAAAAATCAATACACATGTTTTTTTCCTGTTATCCCGTGGCATTTTCAATGTTCTACGACTGTTTCTTTATATCCCATATTATGAGAGAGACCATTCAGTGTCAGTATCACTCCCTCTAACTTCATTCAACATACTTTTTGGATCCATCCATGTATCAGTAAATTGCATGATTTTATCTTTTTGATGACCAACTATTATTCCATTGTGTATATCACCATAGATTCTTTATCCATTACATCTGTTCTTGAACACTTGGGTTTTTTCCAGATTTTGGCTACTGCAGATAGTGCTAAAGAAACACAGGGATGCAAATGTCTTTTATCCATTTTGTTTTGGGCCCCTTGGTGTATATTCCAAGAAGTAGAATTGCCGCATCAAACAAAAGTTCAATTCCTAATTTTGTTTTGTTTTGGGGGACACACCCGAAAGTTTTGGGGTTACTCCTGGCTCTACACTCAGGAATCCCTGTCGGGCTCAGGGGACCATATGGGATGAGAGGGAATTGAACCTGGGTTGACTTAGTGCAAGGCTAGCATCTTATCCACTGTACTATTTCTCTGCCCCTCCCCCATTTTCAGGACTATTTATACTGTTGTGCAGAAAGGCTGGACGAGTCAACATTCCCACCCCCTCCCCACTATCCATGCCAAGTACCTAGGAATCAGCTTTAAAAAGAGGTGAAAGATCTATAAAAAGAAAACTATGAAAGAAATACTAAAAGAAATGAGTTCTCTAGGAAATGGAAACACATTCTCCATTCATGGATCTGGAGGATTAGATTTTCAAAATGGCAATATTGCATAAAGCATTATACAGATTCAATAGAATCCATATAAAAATACCCATGGTTGGGGGGGGCTTTTGGTTTGTGGGACACACCCAGCAGTACCCAAGGCTTACTCCTTGGTCTGTGGTAAGGGATCACTCCTGGCAGTGCTCAGGGGACCATATGGGGTTCCAAGGATAGAACCAGAGCAGGTCTCATGCAAGGTAAGTACTGTACAATTTGTTCTATTGCTTTAGCACCAAAATACCCATGACATATTTTAAACAGATAGAACAAACATTCCTGAAATTTAAATGGAATAACACACACCCCTCCACCCTGATTATCCAAAGCAATCCCAGGGGGGAAATGGAAGGCATTGCTCTCCACAACCTCAAAATGAACTGCAAAGCTGTGATAATTTAATCAAAGTGGTAATGGAATAAGGACAGACTCTCAGATTAGTAGAATAGAACTGAAAATCCAGAGATAGATATTCAGGTTTATGGAAAGCTAATCTTTGATAAAGGAGCAAAAAAGTATGAGGTAAAGCAAGGAAAGTATCTTCAACAAATGTTGCTGGGAAAACTGGTTGGTCACATGCAAAATACTGAACTCGGACCTCTAACACCATAAAGAATTGTCAAATCAAAATGGATTAAAATCTTGATATCAGACCTGTATCGATAAGTTACACTGAAGAAAGTTTAGGCAGAACTCTGAACAACATTGAAGCTAGATGCATCTTTAAGGATTCAACACTATAGTTCAAGGAAAAAGAAACAAAGATAGACAAATGGGCTACATTAAATTAAGAAGCCTCTGCCCCTCTAAGAAAGAGGTGAGCAAAATACAAAGGCATTTTACAGACTGGGAGAAATTATTTGCCCATCACTCATTTGATAAGGGGTTAATTTCCAAGCACGGGCATAACTTTACAAAAAAGTTAATATCTAACCCTATCAAAAATGGGAAGAAGATATGAATAGAAACTTCCTCAAAGAAGAAATGCAAATGATCAAAAAGCAAGCACATGATAAAATGCTCTCTATCAATAATCATCAGGGAAATGCAAACCAATATAATACTTAGATATCAACACACACTATAAAGACAGGCACACATAAAAGAACAAAAAGATATGAGTTGTTTTTGCACTTTCTTGATAATTTATGTGCTTAAAGATCACCCCTGGCAATACCTGGGAGACTATTTGCGATTGCTGATATTAAACCAGAGTTCCCATGTGCAAGACAAACATCTTAATCCCTCTACTATCTCTTTGGGCAGCAAATAACAAAATCTTTAAAGTACAAAATATTAGATCTTAAAAAAAAACATAAGTCAATTAAATACAATGACAGATAATGGGAGCTGGAGAGATAGTAAGGTAAGGTGCTTGCTTTTCATGCAATCGACCTAGGTTCACACTCCAGCATCCCACATGGTTCCCTGAGCACCGCCAGGACTGATTCCTAAATGCAGAACTAGTATTAACCCCTGAGCATCGCTGGATGTGGACTCCAAACCAAAATACTTAAATAAAATGAATTTACATTTTAAAAGATGCTCAACATCATTAGTACTAGGCAAAATACAAACAAATTACACAGCCAGATAGCTACATTAAAAAGACAATAACAATTATTAATGAGAATATGGAGAAACTAGAAGTCCTTACATTTTGCTAGTGGGGATGAAAAGTGGTTCAACTTGCTTTATAAAACAGCTGGTATATTATAAAGCAATTAAAATACAATATAGCATTTCCATTCCTAAGTAAATGTTGAAGCAAAATACAAACCGTAACCACAGTATAAACACGTACATGAATATTCTTTGGATTTTTGGTTTTATTTTGTCTTGGGGCCACAAACATTGGTGTTCATGACTTTCTCCTCAGGGACCATTTCTAGAGGTGCTCAGGGAACCATATGGGGTGTTGAAAATCAAACCCAGGTCAAAAACATGTAAGGCAAGTACCCTACCTGCTCTACAATCTATCTCCAGCCCAATTTACATGAATATTCTAAGTTTCATAACCCATAAGGACTACGGAAGCATAAACCAACCCAAATGTCCATTCATTTACATTACTTAACTCTAACTGTAATATGCATAAGTAGTGAGATATTATTCAGCAAAAAGTACTGATTCACACATGAATGACATCAGGCTAAGTGAAATAAGTCAGAAACAAAATATCTTACATCTTATGTTATTCAACATATGTAAAATGTTCAGAATAAACAAACCTATACAAATGGCAATTAGTTTTGCTATTGGCCAGGCCTAAAGAATTGAAAGGCCATGTAAGTAAGGGATCTAGGCTTTTCTAGCAGTTAATGAAAATGTGCAAAAAAAGACTTTGCTGATGATTGCATTACATTAAACATTTTTAAAATGGCAGAACGGCGAACTTTAAGTGGGTGAATATGTAATATTGCAATGAAGCTGTTAAAAATCATTGTCATGAAAAAAAATGTGTACTGTATCACCGCCACTGTCATCCCATTGTTCATCAATTTACTTGAGTGGGCACAAGTAATGTCTCTATTCCTCCCAGCCCTGATATTTTAGCAGCCTCTACTTACTCATCTTTTCCCAACGATTGGAGGCACTTTCAGGGTCAGGGGATTGAGACCTATCATTGTTACTGTTTTTGGCATATCAAATATGCCACAAGGGGCTTGCCAGGCTCTGCCTATGCAGACGGGATGCTCTCGGTAGCTTGCCGGGCTCTATTTGTTGCCTGCTTATGAACCCCATCAAATATGGTGTGGTAATTATGGAAAATGGGTAGGAAGAGTCTTATAATATGTCACGCGCAGTCTGGAAAGGGACCTGGAGTGTGGTGGCGGTTGGGTAGTAGTGGTCGGCTTCTGGGGCTGAGTCCCATGGGTCGGGGGGGACTCTCACCCACCCCACTCTGGGACACCCCGAGTTAAAACAGCCTGGCGCAGAAAAAAAGTGTAGGAGGGGCATTTTGTCAAAACTGTTAAGGATCTCAGATTATCCTTACTTTGAAGACTACAAGTCACTTGATCACTTGATCACTTGACTTCCTGTTAATTGTCGATTTGCTCGAGCGGGTGCCAGTAACATCTTCATTTGTCCCTGTCACGTGCTAGTGTAGCCCAATGGCATCTGTTCGTTCTAGGAACACAAAGAGCCTCAAACTGATCGTTTAAGATCTTGATGAAGAAGTCTGACCATCTGCCAGGTGGGCGACCACAGTCTTTTGACGTCCCTTGGAATCCAGTTGGTAACGGCTCTAGTCCAGTGGTCATCTCCAAATCTCATTACATGTCCAGCCCATCTGATTTTTGACGCCTTGGCAAATGAGACAGCGTCCCTGATTCTTGATCGTCGATGGAGGTCGGAACTCCAGATTCTTTCTCTCAACTGAAACGTGATATTCCAAGCATAGCTCTTTCAATTCCTCTTTGGTTGTCACATTATAACACACTTAAGACTGCAAGCCAGTGGATGTGGCGAGAAAGGGACACTCCTTCACTGTTGGTGGGAATGTCCACTGGTTCAGCCCTTCTGGAAAACAGTATGGACGATTCTCAAAAAATTAGAAATTGAGCTCCCATTTGACCCAGCAATACCACTCCTGGGAATATATCCCAGAGAGGCAAAAATGTATAGTCGAAGTGACATCTGCACTTGTTTATTCATTGCAGCACTCTTTACAATTGCCAGAAACTGGAAGAAACCTGAATGCCCAAGAACAGATGACTGGTTAAAAAAACTTTGGTACATCTACACAATGGAGTACTATGTAGCTGTTAGAAAAGATGAAGTCATGAAATTTACATACAAGTGGTACAATATGGAAAGTATCATGCTAAGCGAAATGAGTCAGAAAGAGAGGGATAGACATAGAAAGATTGCATTCATCTGGGGGATCTAAAGTAACAAAGTATGAGATTAATACCCAAGAATAGCTGAGATCAGCACCAGGAGGATTACTCCATAACTTAGAGGCCAGCCGGGTATCCTAGAGGAAAGGGCAGTTCAGATAGAGAAGGGAGCACCAAATAAAGGATATTTGCAGGATCCTCCCAGGAGGGGAGATGCATGTCGAAAGTAGACTATGGACTGAACATGTTTGCCACTCAATGCCTCTTTTGCAGACCACAACACCCAAAAGGAGAGAGAGAACACAGGGGATTGCCCTGCCACAGAGACTGGGGGGACGGGGGGATGGGGGTGGGAGGGATATTATCCATGGTGGTGGAAAATGGTCACTGGTGGAGGGATGGGTATCTGATCATTGTATAATTGAAACCAAAGCACAAAAAATTGTAAATCTACAACTGTAAAAAAAATAAAATAAAATAAAGGGAAAAAAAAAGACTGCAAGCCAGCCCTCCTAATTTTATGAACAATAAAATACAAATTGAAATTTTAAAAACTGTTTTAATCACGAACAACATACAATTTATTACACCACAAGCTTCATTTTTCACAGCTTGATCTAAAGAGAACAACATAATATGGTCAACATACATGTGGGCATTATGATCACAGATGAGAAACTGAGTCTTTAATGAACTCATATATATACTTTTATAATGCCAATAAACTTGTCTGAACTTTTCCCTGAGATATTATCTTCATCATTCTGGACAATAAATAAATATGGCTTTTCCTACAAAGAAAGAAACTATATCTACTTTCTAAGTTTTTTACATTTATCCTTGAAAAGGGAACCTAGAACCAAACAGTTCTCACAATGTATGAAACATGAAATATCTATGAAAACATTTCTTGCAACACATTCCAGATTGTGGGCAGACATGTTCAGAAGCTACTCCTGGCTTTAGCTCAGAGGTTCCTATGGAAGTGCTCAGAGGAGCACATGAGGTGCCAGGGATTGAACCTTGGTCAGACATGCAAGGCAAATATCGCACCTGCTGTACTATTTCTCTGGTCCCTCACGCTTTCAAAATACCTTTTCAGTCCAAAAAATCACCTTTACATGATTCTGTAATGAAAAGTGAACAAAAACACAAAATTACATAATTACCACACAAGAAATAATGGAGTAAGAGACATGAAAATATATGGAAAACATGGCAAAATTATCAGTTGATCACTTGAAATACCGTTACTCATGGAATGCTTGAGCAGGCGCAGGTAGCGTCTCCATTCAACCCTGTTGCATGCTAGTGTAGCACAAAGGCATCTGCTCGCTAAAGGAACACAAAGTGCCTCAAACTGATCATTCAGGGTCTTGAAGAAGAAATCTGACTGTATCGTAGGTGGGTGGCCACGCGATTTTTTGATGGCCTCTGGAATCCACTTGATAACTGCTCTAATACAGCGGCCATCTACAAATCGTATTATGTGTCCAGCCCATCTGATTTTTGACTCCTTGGCAAATGAGACAGCATCCCGGATTTTTGCATGTTGACGGAGGTCGGAACTCCTGATTCTTTCTCTCACTTGAGTGAAGCCTGATACTCCAAGCATAACTCTTTCAATTCCGCTTTGGGAGACCCAAATAGCATTCGTGTCCTGTTTTCATAGGGCCCAAGTCTCTGAAGCATATGTTAATGCAGGAAGAAAGGTGGAGTCGAAGAGAGGTGCTCAGAACCAGAGAGCAGGAGGTTGTTCATCCTCTTAGCTATTTCTTCAACACTATTGAAGGTGTTTCATGCCGTTCTCTTCTTCCTGCAAAACTCAGGTGCCATGTTGAGTTCTGGACATAGGTACACATAACTGCTCCATTCGGAGATTTTCATTCCACTGAGAGCGAACAGAACGTCAGGAACGAGTCCTTTTCTCATAAACATTGTCTTTGTGAGATTCAGCTGCAGTCTGATGTTTCCACACTCACGGTCAAAGTCGACCAGCATTTGTGGCACTTGACTAATGTTTGGTGTTATACAACGATGTCATCAGCGAGGTGGAGGTGGTGTAGATGCCAACTATCTATCTTCATTCCCATTCCTTCCCATTCCAGTTGTCGCATGACATTCTCGAGGGTGGCACTAAAGAGTTTCGTTGAAAATGTATCACCCTGCCGAACCCCTCTCTTCACGTCAATGATCACTGACTTGTAGAATGGTGAGATCCTGGTGCTGAATCCATAATACAAATCACGGAGGATCCTGAAACAAAGATCCTTTGCCTACTTCCACCAATCTCCAGCGACCCAGGGATCACACCCAGAAGACTCACCCTGTCGGCGCCCAATAAATACCTCATTTGCTGAACTCCACTACCTCCACTACCCAACCGCTGCTATGCTTCAGGCCGCGTTCCGGACCAACACATCATAAGACACTTAATATCCATTTTTCATTATTACCACAGCATATCTGATGGGGTTCAAATATATGTTGAACAATAGGAACAGCTGCAAGGGCGATTAGAGGCCACCCTTAAAGTCTCCAACCCTCTCGGAGAGCCCTGCAAGCTACCTAGAGTATCTCGCCTGCATGCCAGAGCCTGGCAAGCTATCCGTGGCATATTCGAGAAGTCAAATACAGTAAATACAATGGGTCTCATTCCCCTGACCCTGAAAGAGGTACCAATACAGCAGCATTAAGAAGGATGAACAAGGAGAGGCTGATAAAATCTCAAGGCCTAACTTGGCTGCCAAAATGAAGAAGGACTAAAATGACTGTACTTTCAACACTCATACAATGGCATCGGAAGCATCCATTGAGGACCTGATGGTGCAAGCACAAAGATCAAGTACGACATCATTGGTTTGACAGAAACAAGAAGGCGTCGATTACATCACGCCATTTTCAACACTGGAGAAGTACTGTTCCTCAGAACATGCAACAAAAGAGGTGTCAGTGGTGTCAGTGTCCTTGTCAACATGAACTAGGCTATGAGCATTGATTCATTTGAATGCCTAACAACCCCAATTGGACAATAACACTTGAATAGATGTGGCTCACTGCCGGCAGTTTCTATCTTCATTGACTATGCACCAACATCCAATTACGATGAAGAAGAAATTGAGAAGTTCTACATGGAGCTGGAGAAGTTCTATAAAGAAGACCACACCTTCTACAAGATCATTGTCAGTGATTTTAATGCCAAGAGGACCAAGAAGATCGCCTGAAGAACTCCACATCAGGGCCCACACCCTAGAATGTAATGATCAGGGTTAGAGATTGTCTGAGTTCATCATGTTGACCAAGACCATCCGTGGCAATTCACAGTTGCAGAATGCCAAATCTAAACATTGGACATGGAAATCTCCTGGTGAACAGTTCCACAACAAAATTGACCACATCATATGCAATTGACAGTTTTGCCTGACCGATGTTGCTGTTGTCCCAAAATTCCAAATGGGATTGTTCCACCATCCACTTCTTGCAAAATTCTACTTCAGGGAGCTGGAAAAAGTGCTGAAAAGTTTAAGAAGAGAACTTCCAGAACGACCACCAACTGGGAGCTCTTTGGCACTGTTATGGCATCATGGGAAGATGCCATCGTTGACGACATTGACAAAGAATAGGATTGACTGGTTCAGCACCTCCATGATAGTGCGAGGAACATCGAGAGAGAGAAATCCACTAAAAGATGCCTGTCTTCGAACACTCTCGAGCTCATTTGTCAACATGGCTTGGCGCGAGCCTCAATGTCTGAGCTCGCAAAGCAGTGCAGAGAAGCAATAAAGGAAGACGTCAAAGAGAGAAGAGCAGCAGTGCTGGCTGCAGCGGCAGAGGCCAGGAAAGGCATTCACAATGCCTCCCTGTCCTTTGCCAACTATTAGACCAAGATGACTGCCCTCTGACGTCCTGATGGATCTATCACATCTTCAAGAAGGACAACAGAGAATATAATCCATGAATTCTACCCAGATCTCTTTGATAGCCACGTCCACCTGCCCACATAAAAATTCTGCAGGATGGATATGTAGTTCCCAATGTTCTACATTCCGAAATTCAACACTCTGTTTCATAGGTAAAGAAGCGAAAAGCACCCGGCTCAGACAAGGTCAGACCCAAACACCTGAAGAAACTATCGTCAGTACTCATCAATGCACTGGCTCGGCTCTTCACATGTTACCAGTATGAATGCAAGGTCCCATCACAATTGAAAACTAGTAGGACTATTCTACTGTACAAGAAGGGTGACATCCACGACACTGGCAACTATCACCTAATGTGCCTGTTGTCTGTCGTCTACAAGCTGTTCACTCAAGTCATCCTGAATAGGATCAGCAGAACAGTAGATGAAAGACAACCATGTGAGCAAGCCAGGTTCCAAAAAGCATTCAGCATGATTGACCATATCCACAGGGTAACCAAGCTAATTGATTTTTCTTGGGAGTTCAAGATGCCGCTCTGTCTAACATTCAATGATTTAAAGAAGGCCTTTGATTCTTTTGAGACTGAAGCGGTCATTGAAGCCCTAGACAAACAGGGCGTTCAAACTCAATACATCAGGCAAAATGATAATAAGTTTTAAATCTACAGGGAAAACACACTGTATTCATTATACTTTGTTTTAATTTTCTGAAAATCCTGTCACCAAAATGTTATGTAGGCACATTCATTGACAAAAATACATAGGAGACAAGAATATTAGAATGTATAAAACATAGTGCAATGTATCATGTATGCTATTTATCATATGTAAAAATAGGTTATACAAAAAGTTTAAAATTAAAGATTAAAATTATATAAGAAAATAATAAAGAATTTGGTATAGCTATATTAATTTCAGACAAACAGACTAAAGCATAAAGCACTACAAAAGGGCCATTTCATAATGATAAAAGTTTTGGTTTTCAAGAAAATCACAGGTCTGGCTAATGAATATAGATATTGTGGGGTGGAAGGGTTTGTCCACCCAAAAGAAGTGATAGGGGCTTACACTTAGTTCTGTGCTTGAGGATCAGTCCTAGCAATGTTCAGCAGACCATATGTGGTACAAGGAATCACAGATAGTAGACTGGTTAAGACACTTCTCCAAGGGTTGTGGTGAAAGAACTATATGCACAGTTTTTGAAATAAAAAATCAAGAGCACTATATTTACATTATAAAAGAAATACAATTAGAGACACTAGGGAAAAATCAACAAAAAAGGAATATAATCAGTCTTATCTGATTCTACAATAAGCAACAATCACTGTCACTGTCACCGTCCTCCCGTTGTTCATCAATTTGCTCGAGCGGGCCCAGGAACATTGTGAGACTTGTTACTGTGTTTGGCATATCGGATACATCACGGGTAGCTTTCCAGGCTTTAATGTGCGGGCGAGATACTCTCGGTAGCTTGCTGGGCTCTCCGAGAGGGCTGGAGGAATCGAACTCGAATCAGCTGTGTCGGCCACGTGCAAGGCAAATGCCCTACCTGCTGTGCTATTGCTCCAGCCCAAGCAACAATAAATAAACAATACTCATATACTGAAAATTATGCAAATTTTCATTTTCATTTCATTTCATCATCCTGTTATTCGTCGATTGCCTCGAGCAGGCCCCAGTAACGTCTCTTTCATCCTAACCCTGAGATTATATTCAAGGCTTTTTAGGAGAATAAGACCCATCATTGTTACTGGTATTTGGCATATTTGGTATGCCACGGGGAGTTTGCCAGACTCTGCCCTGTGGGCAGGCTACATTCGATAGCCTGCAAGTTTGTCCAAAGTAGGAACGAGATAATAAGATGTCATAAAAGATGTCCTGATAAGATGGCAGAGGGACAAATCCATGCGGGTTCCGGGGCCGAGATCTCCCAGCCTACTCGGATTGGAGTCGAGCACCCTCCACCCAGATCCTCCAAATTCCAGTAGGCGGGGGTCACACCCACCACCTGGCCCCGCGGCGCCGTGTAATCCCATCAACGGCCAAGACTCAGAGACTATAAAATCCAGCTCCCGGACGAGAACAGTGCAGTCTGCCCCTGTGCCTGGCTGTTCCTCGCCGGGGGCCCATTGGAGGGGAGCGGGTTGAGCTTCCTCCCCGCCCCGACCAGGGCTCCGGCAGTCGAAGACCTCCAGGACCAGCCACCACCATGCTGAGACCACTCTCCGCACACCTGAAGGTACTGGCAGAGGGACAAATCCACGCGGGTTCCGGGGCCGAGATCTCCCAGCCTACTCGGATTGGAGTCTAGCATCCTCCACCCAGATCCTCCAAATTCCAGTAGGCGGGGGTCACACCCACCACCTGGCCCCCTGGCGCCGTGTAATCCCATCAACGGCCAAGACTCAGAGACTATAAAATCCAGCTCCCGGAACCGCGTGGCCGCATTTGCGGCCGCGCGACATCTTATCAGGACATCTTATCAGGACATCTTATCAGGACATGCAAATTTTAAGTATTAAATTTAACTTAAAACATAATGGGAAGAGATGAAAGAGGGATGCAGATGATAATAGATTGTTTTATCTGTCACAGTTTGGCCAGTTTGGGTTGAATGAATAGAGGAACCCCTCTATTTATGCTAATTTAGGGAGGACTCAGCAAAAATATTTTTCATAATTAGATCACATCCCTGCCTTTTGTCTTATAGTTATCCTAAAAGGGAAAATCCAAACAGCTCTTCAGTGGGTAATTCATCTCAAAGTTACAAGGAGGCAAGATGTTAATAAAGAAGGGAGGACATGACAAAAGGAAAAGTATCCAGTAGTTTGTGCCAAGACAGTCCCTAAAACTGACTTCCTCGTGGCTTTTCCCTTTCACTCTAATTATGACATTTATACACAGGGTTAAAGAATTATCACATTAATAAAACATTCAAACCATGTCAGGAAATGATTCAACACCCAATATGCATGGAAGGAAAAAAATCATCTCTACATGCAATGACAAAAAATTATCTCTATATGGAAGAACATCACCATCCCATCCTTTATGTTTTAAAGTGGAACACTCCTTACCAGGCCCAGCACGACATCCTCCTCCTCCATTTTCCCTTCCCCCCTTCTTCATCTCTTTCCTCCTCTCCACCTTCTTCTCCCTCCCAATCAGTGGACGGGAGTGATGGACTAAGGAGTTTCTGCTGAGGTGCTGTGCAGAGATCCAGTGGAATGAACTTTACTTGTTCAGTATCTACTGGCTACCCATTGTATTCATTTGTGAATGACTTCCTTCTGCACAGAAACCATATTTAATTATAAATCCAGGAATCACAATACATTTTTGATTTCCCAAGGCACATACCATTAATGGAGCTGTTCCAGAGACAATGATATGAACTAAATCAAGCTACAACAGACTATCTTTATTCAAATGTCTAAGAAGAGGCATATACAGCTATTTTTAAAAGAAGGTGAATTTGAAAATAATGAAGAATTAAATAATAAGTATTTGGGTCTTTTGGGAAAAAAGACATCTGTTATTAACTTGTAAGTGAAGGTTATGGAAATAGAATCAAAGCTAAATGAAGCAAATGATTTTAAGTCAGGTGAATCTCTTAGTCAAAAATAAGATCCAAGAGAACGAATTCCCTGCTCACTAGAAAAATATGCATTGAGTGGCGTAAGAGTCAGGTCACTTGAATCATTTTCAACCTGTGTTCAGTGTTATGCTCTCTGTTTCAAAAGATGTACAGGTGTGGGATTATGAGATTGGATATTTTGAACAAATTTTGTTTGCTTTGTTGAGCCATACCCGGCAATGCTCAAGTAGTATTTCTGGTTCTGTACTAAGGGATCATTCCTGTTGGTGCTCAAGGTCCATATGGTTGTTCTAGGGACCAAACTCAGACTGTCTGCATGCAAGACAACTGAAACCATATTTCTATCTTAATATTACTCCAGCCCCTCTGAACAAAGGCTTAAGAAGCATACAGACTCTACAGGGTATTTCATTTTACCACAGTAGTAAACTTCTGGCTTCCTGTTATGCATATATGACCATTAAACTATGGGACTGTTAAGACTTCGAACGCATCAGAATCATGCATAGCCGTGATCACATGATTTTTCAGTAGACATCACACAAAATGGAGATCAAATAGCAATATTTGAAGAGATCTGAGATCTGCCTCAAGGGATAAAACTATAAAAATGTAGAAAATCCATAATGGTTTCTCTGTGAAAACATTCACAGAACACTGAAAATGGGTGCATATTGTGTGGCCAAATTGGGACAGCACTCACATCTGCAGTCATCTGTTCCAATGACCATTCCATTCATGTGTGGGTTGCAGCAACAAAGAATGCAATGCTGAACTTCGAGAAGATGAGCAAGTTGTAGAATGCATTTCCTGGGCCCCAGAAAGCTTGCATTCTTCTATCTCTGAAGCAATAAGTTCTGAGACTTAAATAAAGGTGTTGGGAGGATCCTCCCAGGATGGGAGATGCATGCTGAGAGTAGATTCTAGATCGAACATTATTGCCACTCAATGCCTCTTTTGCAAACCACAGCACCCAAAAGGAGAGAGAGAACAAGGGGCAGGGTGGGATGGGGGATGGGGGGTTAGAGGGATACTGGGATCAGTGGTGGTGGAGAATGGGCACTGGTGGAGGGATGGGTATTCGATCACTGTATAACTGAAACCCAAGCACAAAAATTTGTAAATCTACAACTGTACCTCATGGTGTTTCACTAATAAAAATCTAAAAAAAAAGTGGCAAGACTGAACCATACTTAATGTCAGGACCCAGAGCCAATTTAAAAATGTGTGTGGTCAGTACTGGTATGTGCTTATGAAACTGTGGGTCATGATACCTAGGTAATTGGAGTCCTGTTTCATTTTGGGAGAAATTTATTTTTAGTTATGCTTATAAGACCCTACATGTACAGAGTTATAGGATTAAGAGATGCATGAAGACCCTCAATAAGCATGAACACTTTGTTACCTCGGGTTCTCATAAGATGATCCCAGATGTTATTAATGCCTAGGTAGATCAAACAGTAAAGGTATGGGAGTACTGTTAAGAAAAAAAATGTAAAACTCATGTGATACGAAAGTGAGCAGTTTCTCCACATGCTCCCTCCATTTCACACTCTACATTCTGGCCTTTGAAAATAAAGGAGCTTTCAATGCCTCTCTGGCAAAACACAGTACCCAAAAGAAGAGAGAGAGAACAGGGAGGAATGCCCTGCCACAGCGGCAGGGTGGGACGGGGGGGGGGGGAAGGATGGGGGGTCGGAGGGATGATAGGACCCGTGGTGGGGGAGGATGGGCACTGGTGGAGGGATGGGTACTTGATCATTGTATAACTGAAACCCAAGCACAAAAATTTGTGAGTCTATAAGTATACTTCATGGTGTTTCACTAATAAAAAAAAATGATAAATAAAAAAATAAATAAAAATAAAAAAATAAAAAAAATAATAAAAAAAAGAAAATAAAGGAGCTTTGTTTGAGAAAAAATTATTTTGTTGCATTTCTTTCCCATTTTCCATTTGAGAAGGACAGCAGTAAGACCCACATACTGATCTAGAACAATGGTAGAAAGTAAACAAAAATGTACTGATAAAAAAGATTTGCAGATTTTTGTCCTCAAGAAACTGGTTCTTTACATCAAAAGGGATAAGGAAAGAAACTATTAGCTGTGCTTTTTAAAACATATGCATATGAGTGATAGTAGAATGGATAGGGTGCTTGCCTTGCACATGGCAGATCCGGGTTCAATCTCCAGAATCCCATATGGTTCCTCAAGCATCACCAGGAGTACTTCTTGAATGCAGGGTCAGGAATAACCCCTGAGTATAGCCAGGTTTCGTCCAAAACCCTCCCCGCAAAACTTACATAAATAACACAGTGACTGCTCTCGTGAATCTCAGAAATGCTTGATCACTTGATCACTTGACTTCCTGTTAATTGTGGATTTGCTCGAGCGGGCGCCAGTAACATCTCCATTTGTCCCTGTTGCGTGCTAGTATAACCCAATGGCGTCTGTTTGTTCTAGGAACACGAAGAGCCTCAAACCAATCGTTCATAATCTTGATGAAGAAGTCTGACCATGTGGTAGGTGGGCAGCCATGTGGTCTTTTGATGTCCCGTGGAATCTAGTCGGTAACGGCTCTAGTCCAGCGGTCGTCTCCAAATCTCATTACGTCTCCAGCCCATCTGATTTTTGATGCCTTGGCAAACAAGACAGCATCCCTAATTCTTGACCGTCTATGGAGGTCAGAACTCAGGATTCTTTCTCTCATTTGAGCGAAACGTAATACTCCAAGCATAGCTCTTTCAATTCCTCTTTGGGAGACCCGAATAGCATTCTCATCCTGTTTGCGTAGGGCCCAAGTCTCTGAGGCATATGTTAATGCAGGGAGAACAGGGGAATCAAAGAGATGTGCCCAGAGCCAGAGGTTCTTTGTCTTCTTAGCTATTTCTTCAACACTCTTGAAGGCATTACAAGCCGCTCTCTTCCTCCTGCACAACTCAGGTGCCAGGTCATTCATCATGTTGACTTCTCGATCTAGGTACACATAACTTACATTCGGAGATGGTCGTTCCGTTGAGACTGAAGGAGTGTCAGGAATGAGGCTGTTTCTTATAAACATGGTCTTTGTAAGATTCAGCTGTAGTCCGACCTTTCCACACTCATGGTCAAAGTCGGCCAGTATTTCTGCAGCTTGGCTAATGTTTGGTGTTATTAAAGCAATGTCATCAGCAAAGCGGAGGTGGTGTAGTTGCCGACCATCTATCTTCACTCCCATTCCTTCCCCTTCCAGTCGTCTCATGATGTTCTCGAGGGTGGCACTGAAGAGTTTCGGTGAAATGGTATCATCCTGCCGAACCCCTCTCTTGACATCAATGATCACTTCTTTGAAGAATGGTGAGATCCTGGTAGTGAATCCGTAACACAGCTCATGGAGGATCCTGAGTTTGAATGCCCTGAATGGCTAGGGATTCAATGACCGCTTCCATTTCAACAGAATCAAAGGTCTTCTTTAAATCAATCAACATTAGACAGAGCGGCATTTTGAACTCCTGAGAAACCTCAATGAGCTTGGTTATAGTGTGGATATGGTGGATGGTGCTGAATCCTTTGCGGAACCCAGCTTGCTGGCATGGTTGTCCTTCATCTAGTGTTCTGCCAATCCTATTCAGGATGACTCAAGTGAACAGCTTGCAGATGACAGACAATAGGCAGACTGGGCGATAGTTGCCAATGTCGTGGATGTCTCCCTTCTTGCACATTAGTACAGTCCTGCTGGTTTTCCATTGGGACAGAACCTTGCATTCAGACAGGTAGCGTGTGAAGAGCCAAGCCAGCGTATTGATGAGTACTGACGGCAGGTTCTTCAGGTGATCAGATTTGACCATGCCTGGGCAGGGTGCTGTTTGTTTCTTTACCGACGAAATGGCATGTCAGATTTCGGAAGGGAGAACATTGGGAATGACATATCCATCCTGTGGAATTTGGTATGTGGGCAGGTGAACATGGCTATCGAAGAGATCTGAGCAGAAGTCATGGATAATCTTCTCCATTGCCCTTCTCGAAGATGTGATAAATCCATCAGGATGTCGGAGGGCACTCATAGTTGTCTTGTAATTGGCGGACAGGCGGGCATTATGAATGCTTTTCCCGGCTTCTCCCATATCTACCAGCACTTCTGCTCTTCTCTCTGAGGTCTTCCTTGATCGCATCTCTGCACTGCTTTGTGAGCTCCGACGTTCGCTTGCAGTTGCCTGAGGCGTGCGC
Source organism: Sorex fumeus (assembly GCF_029834395.1). Lineage (NCBI taxonomy): Eukaryota > Metazoa > Chordata > Mammalia > Eulipotyphla > Soricidae > Sorex > Sorex fumeus. The sequence goes on from NW_026606115.1 coordinate 16,975,836, forward strand.
CAAATCACGTTGGCAAATAAGCTCGAGAGTTTTCAAAGACAGGCATTTTTTTGTGGCGATCTCTCTCTTGGCATTCCTCGCACAATCATGGAGGTGTTGAACCATTCAATCGTATTCCTCATCAATGTTATCAACAATGGCATCTTCCCATGTTGCAGGAATTGTGCCAAAGAGCTCCCAGTTGGTGGTCATTCTGGGAATTCTCTTTTTAAACTTTGTAGCCCTTTCTCCCCACTCTGTGAAGTAGAATTTTGCACAAAGCAGACAGTGGTCCTATCCTGTTTGGAATTTAGGGACAACATCGACATCGTCAGGCAAAACCATCGATTGAATAGGATGTGGTCTATTTCATTGTGGAACCGTCCACCGGGAGACTCTCATGTCCAACGTTTAGATTCGGCATTCTGGAACTGTGCGTTACCATGGATGGTCTTGGTCGACATGATGAACTCAGACAGATTTTAATGCCAAGATAGGACCAAGAAGATCAGCTGAAGAACTCAGAAATGCTTAGAATACATTAATTTAATTCAAAACAGAAGTTATCTTCAGCCTGCCTACTCTTAACACGAATCTCTATTTGGGAGATTAAAAATTTTAAGTTATCTTTTGTCATAACCATTATTTGATATTCTATTACAATCCATAAAGAGGTATGGCTATTTCTTTAGAATAAATTAGTAAAATAATGTTTCCAGAGTCTTGTAGGGAGTATTCAAAATTATCTAAGCTTTCTCTATCATTTTATTTTTTATTTTTTTAATTTTTATTTTTTGTTTTATTACAGAAACACCATGAGGTACAGTTGTAGACTTACAAGTTGTTGATCTTGGGTTTCAGTTATACAATGATCGAGTACACATCCCACCACCAGTGCCCATTCTCCACCCCACCAATCCTAGTATCCCTCCCACCCCCATCCCCCATCCCACCCTGCCTCTGTGGCAGGGCACTCCCTTTTGTTCTCTCTCTCTCTCTCCTTTTGAGTGCTGTGCTTTGCAGAAGAGGCATTTGGTGGCAATCATGTTCGGTCTATAGTCTACTTTCCGCATGCATTTCCCATCCTGGGCAGATCTTCCCAGTACCCTTTATTTGGTGCTCCCTTCTCTATCTGAGCTGCCTTTACCCCTAGTGTGTGCGGCTGGCCTCGAAGGCATGGAGTGAACAATCTGGTATTTATCACAACTGTTCTCGGGTGTTAGTCTCTTATTTTGTTACTTTATGTTACCGAGATGAATGCAATCTTTCTATGTCTGTCCCACTCTTTCTGACTCATTTCGCTTAGCATAATATTTTCTATGTAGTATCACTTGTATGTAAATTTCATGACTTCATTTTTTTAACAGCTACACAGTACTCCACTGTGTAGATATACCAAAGTTTCTTTAACCAGTCATCTGTTCTCGGGCACTCAGGTTTTTTTCCATATTCTAGCTATTGTAAACAGTGCTGCAATGAACAAACAAGTGCAGATGTCACTTCGACTATACTTTTTTGCTTCTCCGGGGTATATGCCCAGGAGTGGCACTGCTGGGTAAAATGGGAGCTGAATTTATAATTTTTTGAGAATCGTCCATACATATCAGAAATCCAAAATCGGGCAGCTGCACTAGCGGCTGCGCGTCATCATTTGATTCTTGTAACCAGCTGTAGAAACAAATTATTTCACAATGTCTTTCCAACTGGTCTGATTTGGGTGTGTAAACTCTAAATAATAATGGTGCGTCTTTTTTCAAAACAATGGATCTAATCAAAGTAGATAGAGTGTTAACTAGAAATCATCTGCCTCACAGGCATTGGGAGGGTTGGGGGGGTATATAGGGGTTCTTCTTGGTGAAAAATAACTACTGGTGAAGGGAAATGTGTTTGATGATTGCATGACCGAGACTTAAACCTGAAAGCTTTGTAACTTTTCCCACAGTGATTCAATAAATAAATAAATTTTAAAAAAATGAGATATCATTTCACACCACAGAGACTGGCCCACATTCAAAAGAACAAAAGCAACTTGTGTTGGCGTGGATGTGGCGAGAAAGGGACCCTCTCTATCATTTTAAACATGAGAAATGAAGGGTCAGTTAGTATCAGAGGCAGAATTAGAATAAAATTTATTGATTTGTCTAGTATTTCAAGAGAGGGTCCCATTTGATTTCAAATTTTCAACAAAAGTCAAGATATTTTGCCAAATTGTCTGTAATGAGGAAATATTTTCTTCTTGCAGTCATAAAAGTATTTTTTAAAATACCAAGTTGTACAAAAACAAATTACTCAGATTAGAAGCCTTTAAAACAAAGGAGCAGTTACCACTTTGTAAAAATCTGTAACTAAATATATTCATATTAAAATATGAACACAACATGTAATTCACCAATACTAACAATTAATTACTTTCCTTGATGAAAAACATTATGTTCTAAAAAACCAAAAGTGCTTTGTTAAAGGAACAGTTCAGTTTTCATTATCCTATTTTTTTCAGTAGGAAAAGAAAAAATTGATGAAAAGAGGTGAGTCATATGAGAAGTTACAAGAAGAAATATGCTAGGTTTTCAGGATGCTTATAAAGAAAACAATCCAAATGAGTCTCAAAATTTAAAAGCTCAGGTTATCAGGCAAAAGAACTATTTGGGTACCTAATCTAGACAAACATGGACAAACACTAAATTGAAATACTTTTATGAAGGACATTGCTACATGCTTTAATAGCATTAAATAAATAGGATATTTTGTTTGCTTTTGGATCACACTGTGTTCAGGGCTTACTCCTGGCTCTGTGTCAGGACTTACTCCTGGCAGTTTGAGGGAACCATATGGAGTGCTGGAGATCAAAGCAAGGTTGGACACGTGAAAGCTGGAGATCAAAGCAAGGTTGACACATTACCTGTTATACTACCTCTTTGACCCTTAACAGAATCTTTGGGAGGAACCCACATTTGGCAATGTTTAGGGCTTACTTCCACTCATGCTTAGAGATCACTCTTAGTGGGCTCTGAGGACCAGTTGGAGTGTCACATGCAATGCAAATCCCCTACCCATTGTACTATTGCTGCAGTCCTACATTAGAAAACTATCCTAAATGGCATTTAGATTCTCTTGGAGATAAGAGATAACAGAACTGGATTAGTGCAAATTATTATTTGTATTCTGATACTATTTACTATCTTATCACTCCAGATTTTTAATGAAGCAAAATAGTTTTATTGAAAGACATTTAGAGAAATGTGGGGAGAGAAAGAGAGAGTTATTCAAGAGAGAACATGGTCTACTCTAGAGGGGGGCAAAGTCTCCCTAGACAATTCTGTAGCATAAAAAGGAGATTAGAAAACGGTAGCACAGCGGTAGGGCGTTTGCCTTGCACGCAGCCAACATGGCCGACCCGAGTTCGATTCCTCCGCCCCTCTCGGAGAGCCGGGCAAGCTACCGAGAGTATCTATCTCACCCGCACGGCAGAGCCTGGCAAGTTCCCCGTGACGTATTCGATATGCCAAACACAGTAACAACAAAGTCTCCAATGGAGACGTTACTGGGCCCGCTCGAGCAAATCGATGATCAATGGGAGGGCCTTTACCTTTTTATCTTTAGAAAACTAAGTAAATTAGTAGAGCAATAATGTACAAATAGATAATTATCAAATGAGATAAATGACATAAGATAAGCAGAGTACTGTGAGCATTATAAACAGAAAAACAGTGCTGAGACATTCTACAACTGCTGCCTTATAAACTCATCCATAAGCCATCTTTAGAGATTCACAATTAAAATTGAGTTCAACAAGCTGCAAAAATCTACTGGTAAGCTTTTCTACAGGCTGATAATTCTGGAGAAAGTCAGGAGGAGGATGGACTGCATACCTGACATGCTGAAGATATAGTAGCCATACTCAGAACCTCAAAATGGCTGCCATGCCAACAGTCCAACCTCACTTCCTCACAACAGCTTCTGCAGACACCAACCTGCCAAATATTCCTGGTACATCGGTCTTTAGGCTAAGAACTATGAAGTTATCATGCTAAGTAAAATGAGTCAGAAATGACTGCACTCATTTGTGGAATATAAAATAACATGAGACTGACACCCAAGGACAGTAGACACAAGGCCCAGAAATATTGCTCCATAGTTGGAAGCCTGCCTCATGAACTGGGGGAGAAGGTAACTAGAATAGAGAAGGGATCACTAAGTCAATGATGGTTGAGGGAATCATTTGGGATGGGAGATGTGTGCTGAAAGTAGATAAAGGACCAAACGTGATAGCCTCTCAGTATCTATACTGAAAACCACAATGTCCAAAAGAAGAGAGAGTATGGGGGAAATTGTGTACTAGAGAGACAGGGGGAGGATTGGGAAAAGGGGCATTCTGGGGACACTGGTGGTGGAAAAAGTGCACTGGTGGAGGGATGGGTGTTCGATCATTGTATGATTGAAACTCAAATGTGAAAGCTTTGTAACTGTATCTCATGGTGATTCAATAAAAAAGAACTCTGGGGTTTTCTTGGCCTGGAAGTGGACAGTCTCCCCCTCCCACACGTACTTCCAGAATTCCTGGAAGCCACACCAACATCCTATAACCACCACTATGTTAACTCATAGCCCAGTTAAATATTCTGGAGTTTCTGGAGCATGTGTGTACATTTGAGACTGTGTGATCCCCTCCAAATTATACAATACTGGAATCCTAGTAGGAGCACACCAAATTAGATGGGAAAGTGACATAGAAGCCCACTAAGCTTAATAAACAAAATCAATAACACAGAAGGCTCAATTAGCAAAAGAAAGTTTAGTAAACACTCAGACAAGAATTTACTGATCCATGGTGAGATATAATAATTTTCACAAATATTTTTACTTAAGTATTTTTTGGTAATTTCATTAGCCATTAGTGTAACAAGTAATATAAGTAAAATTATTTTGTGCTACTGCGATAGGGAGATGTTGGAAAAATAGGGACATGGTAGAAGGAAGATTACACTGGTATTGGGATAAGTGCTGGAATATTGAGTGCCTATAACAAATGTATCATGAACAACGTTGAAAACCAAAGTGTTTAAATAAAAGGGGGGAAAACCCAATCCTTAGTATACTGTTAAGACACACCAAAAAAACCATATTTTCACATGCTATTCTAATAGGTTTTTACCAAGAAAGATTGCAAACTTTGAAATAAATAGGCTTTTACCTAATAAGATTGCAAGCTTGTTAAGAAAACAGTCAATATTTGAGGAGGTAATTTTAGATAAGCATGTTTGTGATCTAACTTTAAAAATAAATACAGGAATCATAACATACCAAAATCAGAAGCATTCATGATCTTGGCTCTATATGATCAATGCTATACATCTAAATCGACCTATGCTATATATCTAAATAAGTTAAATTACTTTGTTTTCTAGGCCACACAAAACTGTTTTCAAGGCTTACTCCAGGTTCTGAGCTCAGAGATCACTCTTTTCAGGTATCAGGTAACAATACCGAACCCAGGTTGGCTGTATGCTAGACAAGTGCCTAACCCATTGTACTATTCCTCCAGTCACATACTTAAATTAGTTTTCATCTGCAGAAGACATTGAGTGGCAATCATGTTCGGTCCATAGACTACTTTCAGCAGGCATCTCCCATGCTGGGCAGATCTTCCCAGCACCCTTTATTTGGTGCTCCCTTCTCTATCTAAGCTGCCTTTACCCCTAGAGTGTGCAGCTGGCCTCTAAGCCATGGAGTGAACAACCTGGTATTTATCACAGCTGTTCTTGGGTGTTAGTCTCTTATTTTGTTACTTTATGTTACCAAGATGAATGGAATCTTTCTATGTCTGTCCTCTCTTTCGGACTCATTTCTCTTAGCATAATATTTTCCATGTAGTACCACTTGTATGTACATTTCATAACTTCATTTTTTCTAATTGATACATAGTACTCCATTGTGTATATGTACCAAAGTTTCTTTAACCAGTCATCTGTTCTCAGGCACTCAGGTTTTTTCCATATTCTAGCTATTGTAAACAGTGCTGCAATGAACAAACAAGTACAGATGTCACTTCGACAATACTTTTTAGCCTCTCCAGGGTATATTCCCAGGAGTGGTATTGCTGGGTCAAATGGGATCTCAATTTCTAATTTTTTGAGAGTCGTCCATACTCTTTTCCAAAAGGGTTGAACCAGTCGGCATTCCCACCAGCAGTGAAGGAGGGTCCCTTTCTCGCCACATCCGCGCCACCACAGTTTGCTTTTGTTCTTTTGAATGTGGGCCAGTCTCTGTGGTGTGAAATGATATCTCATTGTTATTTTGATCTGCATCTCCCTGTTGGCTGATGATGTAGAGCATTTTTCTCATGTGCCTTTTAGCCATTCATATTTCTTCTTTGAGAACGTCTCTGTTCATTTCGTTGCCCAACTTCTTAATGGGGTTGGATGATTTCTTCTTGTGGAGTTCAACCAGTACTTTGTATATCCTTGATATCAACCCTTTGTCGGATGTGTATTTGGAGAATATCCTTTCACATTCTGTAGATTGTCTTTGTATTTTGGTCACTGTTTCTTTTGAGGTGCAGAAGCTTCTTAGTTTAAGATAGTCCCATTTGTCTATCTCTGTTTTCACTTGCTTGGCCAGTGGCGTGACATCTTTGAAGATACCATTAGCTTCAATGTCATGGAGGGTTTTTCCAACTTTGTCTTCGATGTACCTTATGGATTCCGGTCTTATGTTGAGGTCTTTAATCCATTTTGATCTTACTTTTGTACATGGTGTTAGGCAGAGATCTAAGCCTAGTTTTTCACATGTAGTCGTCCAGTTTTGCCAGCACCATTTGTTAAAAATGCTTTCTTTACTCCACTTTGCATTTCTTGCCCCTTTATCAAAGATTAAATGATCATATGTTTGAGGGGAGATGTCAGTATATTCAACCCTGTTCCATAGGTGTGCAGCTCTGCCTTTGTTCCAGTACCATGCTGTTTTAATTATTACTGCTTTGTAGTAGAGTTTTAGGTTCAGGAGGTTAATTCCTCCCATTTCCTTTTCCCCAAGAACTGCTTTAGCTATTCAAGAGGGCTTATTGTTCCATATAAATTTCAGGAGTGTTTGCTCCATTTCTTTGAAGAATGTCATGGGTATCCTAATAGGGATCGCATTGAATTTGTACAGTGCTTTGGGAAGTATTGCCATTTTGACAATATTAATTCTCCCGATCCATGAACAGGGAATATTTTTCCATTTCCTTGTGCCCTCTTTTATTTCAAGAAACAGCGTTTTGTAGTTTTCTTTGTACAGGTCCTTTACTTCCTTAGTTAAAGTAATTCCTAGGTAGTTGATTTTCTGACATACAATTGTGAATGGGATTGTTTTCTTCATGTCATTTTCTTCTCTCTCACTATTTGCGTATAGGAAAGCCATGAACTTTTGGGTATTGATTTTATAACCCAAAAGGAGAGATAGAACAAAAGGGAGTGTCCTGCCTCAGAGGCAGGGTGGGATGGGGGATGGGGGGTGGGAGGGATACTGGGATTGGTGGGGGTGGAGAAAGGGAACTGGTGGTGGGATGGTAAAGAAAAAAAAAGACAAAAAAAGAAAAACTACACTGATACTCTCACAAGGCTGGCAAAAATTCAAAATATTGGCAATTCTTTTTATTTGCAAAGACACAGGATATTTCACACATTACAGTTGACTGAAAAATGGTATATTTTGCCACAGAGAAGAATTTTAAAACATGTGCTAAACTATGCTATGCATATGCCCTTCAACATAGTAATATGCTGAATTATTTACAACATTGTGAGAACATATTTACAACATTGTGAGAACATAAACTTACAATGTTATGAACATACATATACACAGATAGTATTGTTTACAACTGTATAGATAGCTACCTAAATATCTAAGCTCAGGAAGTTATCTGAAAGATGCCTTCATATATTTGTGTAGTACATATATTTGTGTAGTACATGGGCTGGAGCGATAGCACAGCGGTAGGGCGTTCGCCTTACAAGCGGCCAACATGGCCGACCCGAGTTCGATTCCTCCGCCCCTCTCGGAGAGCCCGGCAAGCTACCGAGAGTATTCGATATGCCAGACACAGTAACAACAAAGTCTCCAATGGAGACGTTACTGGGCCCGCTCGAGCAAATCGACGATCAACGGGAGGGCCTTTACCTTTACCTTACATGGTTATAAGAAACAAACGTGAAATTTATATATAATGATATTGAGCAATTTCTAAGTGATAACAGGGAAGAAATTAGGAAACATGAATATTCAATAGATTCATACATGAATATAAATGATTAAGACAGGAAAAGAAAAACTAAACCTACCTGTACAAAGAGAACAACAAAATGCTACTTCAAGAAATAAGAAAGGACATTAGGAAATGGAAATGCACCCCCTGCTCATGGATTGGGAGAATTAACATTGTCAAAATGGCAATACTTCCCATAGCATTATACAGATTCAATGCTATCCCTATTAGGATACCCATGAAATTTTTCAAAGAAATTGATAAAACACTCCTGAAATTCATATGGAATAACAAACCACCAATAATAGCTAAAGCAATTCTTGGGGAAGGCGGAAAAGATGTGAGGCATCACCTTCCCCAATCTGAAACTGTGCTACAAAGTGGTAATAATTAAAATAGCATGGTATTTGAACAAAGACAGATCTGCAGACCAAAAGAATAGGGTTGAATATCCTTATACACACCCTCAAATATGTGATCATCTAATCCTTGATAAGGGAGAAAGAAATATAAAGTGGAGAAAGGAAAGTCTCTTTAACAAATGTTGCTGGCAAAGTCGACAGCTACATGCAAAAATGGGCTCAGACCTCTACCTAACACATACAGAAAAGTCAGATCAAAGACCTAAATATCAGACCAGAATCCATAAGAAGAAAAGGTTGGCAAAACCCTCCATGATATTGAAGTTAGAGGTATTTTCAAAGATGATATACAACTAACCAAGCAAATGGAGGCAGAGATAAACAAATGGGACTATTTTAAATTAAGAAGCTTCTGCACGTCAAAAGAAACAGTGACCTGGATACAAAGACAGCCTATGGAATGGCAAAGGATATTCACCCAATACCCTTCTGATAAGGGATTAATATCAAGGATATCCAAGGCATTGGTTGAACTCAACAAGAAGAAAACATACAATCCCATCAGAAAATGGGGGTGATAAAATGAACAGAAACTTTCTCAAAGAAGAAGTTTGAGTGGCCAAAAGGCACATGGAAAAAAAATGTTCTTCGTCACTAATAATCGGAGAGATGCAGATCAAAACAACAAAGAGATGTCATCTCACACCACAGAGACTGGCACTCATTCAAAAGAACAAAAGCAACCAGTGCTGGAGTGGATGTAGGGAGAAACAAACTCTCCTTCGTTGTTGATGGGAATGCCAACTGATCCAGCCTTTTTGGAAAACAATATAGACTTTTCTTAAAAAATTAGAAATTGAGCTCCCCTTTGATGCAGCAATACCACTTCTGTGAATATATCCTGAGGATGCACAAAAGCACAGTAGAAATAACATCTGCACCTGAATGCTAGTTGCAGCACTGTTCACAATAGCCAGAATCTGGAAACAACCTGAGTGCCTGAGAGCAGATGACTGGTTATAGAAATTTTGGTATATCTACACAATGGAATACTATGCAGCTGTTAGGAGAGATGAAGTCATGAAGTTTGCTTATAAGTGTATGCCCATGGAGAGTATCATGCTAAGTAAAATGAGAGAGAAAGAGAGGGGCAGACATAGAATGGTTGAGTCATTTGTAGAATATAAAATACCATATTATGAGACAAGGGGCAGTAGACAACAAGGGCCAGGAAGATTACTCTGTTTGAAAGCCTGTCTTATGAGCTAGGGGAGAAGGCATATGGGATAGAGAAGTGATCACTAAGTCAGTGGTGATTTGAGGGATCATTCGGGATGGGTGATGTGTGCTGAAAATAGATAAAGGGCCAAACATGATGTCCTCTCATTATCTGTAATCTGTATTGCAAACCATAATACCCATAAAAAGAGAGAAAGAGAGAAAGAGAGAGAGAGTAAGAAGGCATTTGTCTACCATAGATTCAGGGGGAAGGGGGAGGGTGGTTGGCGGGCAGGGGGGTGAGGGATACTGGAGACATTGGTGGTGGAAAATGTACACTGGTGGAGGTATGGGTGTTCGATCATTGCATGACTGAAATTCAAACATGAAAATTTTGGAACTGTAGCTCATGGTGATTCATCAAAAAAAAAGAAATAAAACCAAAAAAATAGTTTTAATCTATTTTGTGACTTTACCTGGCAGTTCTTGGAGAACATGTAGTGCTGAAGATTAAGACCCCAGCTCATATATGTGAAGCATGTTCTCAAGCTATCTCCCAGATACTTAGAACAGCTTTATGCATCCAACCTCACCTAGTTAATAACTCTAGTTAGTTATTAACTCACCTAATTAATAACTGTGATGATGAATTCACAATATAGCTGTGAATTTTGAGATATTTAACATGCCCAAGTCCCTTTTAAAGAAAACATAACTATGGGAATGAAAGCAAGTAACAGACGTATATAATTATAAAATGGGATCTACCCAATTAGTCCATTAATATTGTTTCTTTAAATGTATAATAAATATAAGAACACTTAATTTCCTTATTAAAACTAAAAGTAGAGCTGGAGTGATAGTACAGTGGGGAGGGCTTGGCCTCACACAAGCTGACCAAATACAATCCTCGGGATCCCATAGGGTCCTTCGAGCACCACCAGGAGTATTTCCTGAGTGCAGAGCCAGGAGTCACCCCTGAGTATCGCCTGGTATGATCCAAAAAGCAAAAAAAAAAAACAAAAACCTGAAACTAGTTATTTTCTTTCGAGGTAAGGGAAGAAAGGCATCACTTGTAAATTGCAATGAAAAAAATTAAAAATAAGAAAATCTTGTAACCAGGGACAAAGACTCCAGGCCACATGGCGGCGGTGGTGGGGACAGGTCGTCCCTTCCCATCTCCCTGCCCCTTTGGGGTCCTGGCTGTCACGTCCACAAACTACCATTTAAGAGCGCCATTTAAGAGCCTCAGTGGCCTTGATCCAGAAACTTAGCAGTGAATCCGGGAAGAGAGCAGCAGCTCACCGGAGATTTCTTCAGACCCTGAGCCGAGCCAGTTTCATGGGGACACCTCAGATGGAGCAGGTGTCATCACTCCACCCACTCCAAAAGAACACCTGGTAGCTACAAACCTCCAAAATGAAAAACCCAGGTATGTGGGGACAAGAAACTAAAGATTCCAGGTCACATGGTGATGATGGGAAAAGGTGGTCCCTTCTCATCTTCCTGCCCCTTTGGGGTCCTGGCTGTCATGCCCACAAACTGCCTCCAGGCAACATTTAAGCACATTAACAGCCTTGATCCAGAGATTCACAAATGGATCTCATAATGGATTAGCTTTCTACAGAGATTTCTCCATACCCCAATCATTTAGAATTTTAGAATTCTGAGAGCGGGTGGCTGCTTTTGTGGCCACACGACCTCTCATATTCATAATAAGCAATACAAAATGAATTGCCTGTGGCAGACAGACTTGAATGGTGGTGGGAAAATTCAAAATAATCCTGGTGGGAAGTTGTAATGGTGGTGGGATTGGTGATGAAATACTGAATGTAATCAATGTGAACCTTATTAAAATAAAATTTAAAAATTTAAATAAAAAGAAAATCTTGTGATATGTATACATTTTCAATAATCAAACATTCTGAAGTGATATTATTCATAACCTGCCACTAAAAGATTATATACATGGTATCACTGTATCACTGTATCACTGTCATCCCGATGTTCATCAACTTGTTCAAGTGGGAGCCAGTAACGTCTTCATTCGTCCTAGCCCTGAAATTTTAGCAGCCTCTCTTTACTCGTCCTTCCCAACGCTACCGCATTGGAGGACCTTTCATGGTCAGGAAAATGAGATCCATTATTGTTACTGTTTTTGGCATATTGAATACACCACGGGGAGTTTGCCAGGCTCTGCCCTGTGGGCAGGATACTCTCAGTAGCTTGCTGGATTCTCTGAGACAGAGAACTAGACTATAAGAAGTAGACTATAATAGTTCTAGAGTGATAGCACAGCAGGTAGGGCATTTGCCTTGCATGCAGCCGACCCAGGTTCAATTCCTCCATCCTTCTTGGAGAGCCTGGCAAGCTACCAAGAGTATCCTGCCCGCATGGCAGAGCCTGACAAGTTCCCTGTGGCATATTCTATATGCCAAAAAAACCCCACTAACAACAAGTCTCACAATGGAGATGTTATTGGTACCTGCTCGAGCAAATCAATTAACAATGGGAGGACAGTGCTACAGTGCAACTGTACACAATATACATGATGGATACATTAAATATTTTGGGATATAAAACATTTGGGAATATAAAAAATATAACTTTTTAACAATTTACAAATAATATGACATATAATATTTGCTACTGATGCATCTAGGAATAGTTACACTGTACTGTAACTATGTAGAAATAATTAACTATGTCCAGTGTTAGAAAAACAGTTAGAAGAGGCTGAAAACACTTTAGAACCACAAACAACATTTGAATTCAGATCGTTGCTTTTTATCTTTTCGGCCCAATGGTCATTTGTACTATTAATTCTTGGAAAAAAGTATGTAAAATATCCAACTACAAATTAGTCGTTCAAATGATGTAATTATATGCATAACTGACCACACCCCCCAAATCACATGATTTTAAGTTATTTCTGCTTATTCTGATTTGTAGATTCTTGGTTATGAAAATTTCCAGCACCACTTAAAATTATTATTTATGATAAATGATTTCACAACAAGTATGGCTTTACTGAGAAAAGAAATTGTAGCTGATGAATCTTAATTTTATTCCAAAAATGTATAGACTGGCTATTGAAAAATTGCATCTTTACATTCTACCAGGCTTGCACAGACATATCATAAGTTTCAACATCTTTTCTTAAGAATTCCAACTAAAGCTTTTTCACAAATGTAAAGATTAACACAAGATGAACCTATCTTCAGTTATTTGTTTTAATTTGGCCTTGGAAATATACTAACATCATAGATAAAAGGAAAATATAAAAGAGCACAGTACTAGATAATAAGAATCAAAACTTTAAAATTGTGTTCAGCATAAATGTTTACAATATCTCTTAAGAAGCATTAAAAACCTGCATTCTGAAATACATTTAATATTCAGTCCAATTTTAGGGCTCTATGCCAGTATAAAAATGTACTAACATGCCTCTCTGTTGCCTGCTGGCAGAAAAGAGGAATTTTTATGCTTAGGTTGCAGAGACCAACGTTTCTTATTCACTTCTAGCAGAATATAGGTTACTAATCTAAAAATCAAATATTCATGACAGAACTATGACCTTTATTCATAGGTAGCAAACCAGGAAACTGTTACTTACTTTCAGTAAAGCAACTGTTCTGCATGAAAACCTTCATGATATTTTTGAAAATGGGAAGAAATCAAGAAAAAAAGTTTAATACAGTCAAAAATACTTCAGTTCCACTACTTCACTTGCAACCAGCAGAAAACAATTTTTGACCATAGGGCATTTCATAAAATCACAAATCAAATGTGGGAAATAATATAGCACTATCAGTATGGTATTATACAAATCATTATGAACTCTGATGCCATGCAAGCAGTTTGGCAATTGTCAAATGAATATTCAGAAAAAAAATCATTATCTTGTTTTTTTTTTTTTTGCTTTTTGGGTCACACCCAGCGATTCTCAGGGGTTACTCCTGGCGGTGCTCGTGGGACCATATGGGATGCTGGGAATCAAACCCGGGTCGGCCCTGTGCAAGGCAAATGCCCTACCTGCTGTGCTATCGCTCCAGCCCCAAAATCAATATCTTCTAATAGTAAATCTTAAAGAACTTTTGTTCCAATATAGATCATTTAAATAGAAAAATTATTTTCAAAGCATCTTCAATTTATATACTACTTGGCTGCCACGGTATTACAGAGGGTAGGACACTTGTTTTGCACATGCCCAAACTGGGTTCAATTCCTCACACTATATTATGGTCCCTTGAGCACCACCAGGTATGACAAAAAATTATATACTGCTCAAAATTTAAAGGATACCAAACATGTGATGACCTACCTTTTATATCATATATATCTTGTTTCTATCTTTTATACTCTAATAATTAAAATTTTTCTTTTATAAATTTTTCTATTTATCATACCATCACTAATGATGGCTCTGGAATATAGAAGTACAAAATTAGTGCAGTAGTCTAGAATACCTGAGTCTTTCATACTAAATCAGTTCAAAAGTATTATACCACCTATTATTAGCAGTTTCTCCAGTAAACAGTAAGACTATGAAATTACAATATGGGTTAGAGAGATAGTACAGTTAATAGGCATTTGCCTAGCATTCAGCCAACGAAGGTTCAATCCCTGACACTCCATTTGGTTCACCAAGCACACCAGCAGTGATCCCTGGGTTCAGAGCACCACCGGACACAGCCCAAAATACAAAAAAAAAGAAAAAAAGAAAATGACAGTGGTTTATTAAACCAAGTTTAAAAGTTTAATATACCCTGCTGAATCACTAATCCTATTACCAAAATGGATTTATTTATCATATTTTTTGTTTAAAGCTTGTTATTTATCATATTTTTTGTTTAAAGCTTGTTTTCCTGTATAAGGTAATTCTGTAAGTGGAGAAGATATTGGAGCAATGTACAAAGGTACACTGCTTCTGCTTGCTTCTCCACCACTCTATATGAGACTCTCCTCTTGCTGACATCACTGGAACTGTTATAGAACAGGAGGCAAAGCCCCTCCCTACAGGGTGGGTCCCAGAAGCCTCCAACTATGCCATGTTAAGAGTTCACGGCACAGTTCCTATAATGCATGGCTGCTTATGTGGACACATGACAGATCTACTCAACAAATTACATGCTGCTCCAATATTATTCCTTTCATTCTGTGAGAATGAGCAGAGAATAAAGGAAGTATCCTTCAGCCCAATCCCTCAGTCTCTTAAATTAACCCAGAAGGGGTTAACCAAGAAGTCTTACCACAACATAGCAAGAACTATAGACCAATCATGATTGCCACTCAATGCCTCTTTTGCAAACCACAACACCCAAAAGGAGAGAGAGAACAAAGGGGAATGCTCTGCCACAGAGGCAGGGTAGGATGGGGGAATGGGGGGTGGGAGGGATACTGGGATCTGTGGTGGTGGGAAATGTGCACTGGCGGAGGGATGGGTTTTTGATCATTGTATAATTGAAACCCAAGCACAAAATTTGTAAGTCTACAACTGTACCTCATGGTGTCTCACTAATAAAAATTATTTTAAAAAGTTGACAACTACAAAAAAAATACAAAAACCTGGATTACTCTTTCATTAAAAAATATAAAAAATAAAAAAATAAAAAACAATGGGAAAACATGCAGTAGATCACCTAGCTTATTAAGTGAAAACAAAGTCACCAAAGATATAAACAGCAACCAGCTCTGTAAATTCTCAATCTCTTTAATGACACCATGATGAGGATGATCAATGAGATCAAGGAAACAATAGCACAGATAGCAAAGCACAATAAAGAATGAGTAAAAATTAAAAAACTATTTCAACCAGAAAAGATGAACATGGTAAGTGATACAAAAACTCAATAGGCGCTCTGAATAACAAGACAATAGACACTGAACAAAAGATCAAGGAGCTCCAAAATGGGAAGGACATAACTAGCAAATAGTAGAAGGTGAAAAATTTTCTCATATGGAAATGAAATATTTCCAGTTGGGAAACACTGGATGAGTTCCAGAGGAAAATATAAGAATCATTGAAGTTCCTGAAGAAAAGGAAGGCAAAAGTGATGAAGAAATAACAGTTGAAGAATTCATCAATTAGAATTTCCTAGAGTTGAAAATTATGGGCCCAGGATTCAAGAGGCCTGAAGGGTGACAGTGAAAACAGACCCAATTAGGAAAACTCCAAGACATATTATACTTAAATGACAAAATCCAAAGAATATTGAAACCAGCAAGATCAAGAAAGAAACTTACATAAAAAGGGAAACCCAGAAGACGTACAGCAGATCTATCTATCAAACAAGACTGTATGAGCCAGAATATGGAATGATATAGTAAAAAATTCAACAAAATGAACATCTCACCATGAACACCCTATTCAGCTAGATTATCATTCAGATTTGAAAAAACCTCATCAGAAAGAGTTTCATGGACAGGCAACAGGTTAAGAAATTCAGAGCCTTAAAACCAGTTTTGCAAGAAGAGTAAAAACAGATCCTTTAAAGGACAGGAGAAACTTGCCAACATTGTGGCACCAAGTATGGCACTCAATAATGGGGAATATGGCTGTCCTCTTTTAAAAAAATTAAGGAAGGTTAAAAACATACACCAATCGGGGTTGGAGCGATAGCACAGAAGGTAGGGCGTTTGCCTTGCATGCGGCCAACCCGGGTTCGATTCCCAGCATCCCAAATGCTCCCCCGAGCACCACCAGGAATAATTCCTGAGTGCATGAGCCAGGAGTAACCCCTGCGCATAGCCGGGTATGACCCAAAGAGCACAAAAAAACACAGCAAACAATCATCACAAACTGACTTATTTATTTTCTGAAAAGTCTATTTATTTCTTTAAATTTTATTGGAGTAAGAATTACAAAACAAAAAGAAGCTCAGATAGAGAAGAGAGTACCAAATGAAGGGTGTTGTGAGGACCCTCCCAGGGTGGGAGAAGCATGCTAAAAGTAGTCTATAGACCAAACATGATTGCCACTCAATGCCTTTCTTGCAAAACACAGTACCCAAAAGAAGAGAGAGAACAAGGGGGAATACCCTGCCACAGAGGCAGGATGGGACGGGGAGGGGGGGAAGGGGGGATACTGGGACCTGTGGTGATGGATGACGGGCACTGGTGGAGGGATGGGCACTTGATCATTGTATAACTGAAACCCAAGCACAAAATTTGTAAGCCTATAACTGTACCTCATGCTGTTTCACTAATAAAGAAAAAAAAAGATCTAAAAAAAAAGGACCAAAAAAAAAATTCTTGTCTGTGGAAAAAAACAAACAAACAAACAAAAAGAATTACAAAACAAACTTTTTATATGCCTGGGAAGGGGGAAGACCAGAGATGGAAGGGAAACTGAGGACATTGGTGGTGGGAAGAGGACAATGGTGGTGGAACACTGTATGACTGAAACAACTCTATTATGAATATCGTTGTAAATCATTGTGTCTCAATAAACATTTCTGGAAAAAATAAATGAACAAAGGTGGTTCTAATAGGGCATTAGGTCAAATAGACAGGGTAGGTGACAAATGAAAACATCTTGGGGGTCAAAATATTCTATAGAATAGTAGGGAAAAGATATACATACATGCATCCACTTCTCAAGTCTCATAATTGAGATGTAGGAAATTCATATTATATAAAATTTCGCCCTACAAGCGGCCAACATGGCCAACCCGAGTTCGATTCCTCCGCCCCTCTCGGAGAGCCCGGCAAGCTACCGAGAGTATTCGATATGCCAGACACAGTAACAACAAAGTCTCCAATGGAGACGTTACTGGGCCCGCTCGAGCAAATCGACGATCAACGGGAGGGCCTTTACCTTTTATCAAAAGAAAAATTCGAAAACAAATATTATGCTAATCAGAATGTGAAATATTAGGAGAAATGAACTAATTCTGAAATATACTTTTTTCACTTACATTCACTTACATTTCACTTACATTCACTTACATTCCATACAGTTCAATGGTTTTTAGTATATACAGAGAGTTTGACAACCATCATCAAACTAATCTCATAATAATTTTGATATAAACAAACCCTGTATTCATATATCATTCATTTACTTCTAAACCACAACTAGGCATTAGCAACAGCTAATCTATTTTTTGTCTTTATAAATTTTCCTATTTTCCAAATTTTGAGAGAAAACATACTTTGAATTAATTTTTATATAGTGGAAAGTCTATATAAAAATGGAACAAGATATTCTTTTGCATGCAGACTTATAACCATTTGTTGAAAAGTCTACTCTTTATTTTATCTAATTGTTTTTGCACCTCTGTCAAAAATCAATTCACTGTAAAATAAGTTTTTCTTGGACTCTCAATTCTATTTCATTTATCTACTTGCTTATGTAAGTGTCACACAATTATGATTACAGCAACTTTGTAATAGGTTTTGACATTGTAAGTAAGAGTTCTTTAACCGTTTTTACGGAGAACATTTGGAATTCTGGTTACTTACAGTTCCAAATAAAAAAATTTACATCAGTTTCTCAATATCTGAAAAGAAGTCACTGGAGAATATTATAGAAATTGCACTGAATTCTTCTGTCAATTTAGGGAATACTGACATCCAAATAATATTAATTATCAAGATGCATAATTATGGAATGACTTTCCGCAATTTACTTTTAAATAAACAGAATAATATTGATTACTTGATAAGCAGTAAAAAGGATCAACTAAAACACAGACACTATAGGCAAATACTTTTTTTTGCTTGTTGGGACACACCCAGTGATGCACAGGTGTCACTCCTGGCTATGAACTCAGGAATTACTCCTGGCAGTTCTCAGGGTACCATACTGGCTGCTGGGAATTGAACCAGGATTGGCTGCGTGCAAGGCAAACACCCTACTCACTGTTCTATATGCTCCAGCCCCACTACAGGCAAATGTAATAGCAAAATCTAAGCAGTGGCCAACTGCTAAACTTAAGCTTTGCCTCGGTTCTACCACCAGAACCATACTGCTGACTTGATCTCCACATATTGCCTGTGATTATAAGTGTCAGAGAAGTGTCATCTTCTCTGCCATACTATTTCCATCAGAATCATTGGCAAAGAGCTTTCTGGTTATGATCAATCTGAGTAGAGGTAGTAAATTTTTTTATAACTTCACAAGAATTAGATTGCACATAATATGAGCAGAAGATGAAAGTAGACTATGGACCGAACATGATGGCCACTTAGTACCCATGTTGCGAACTATAAAAGGAGAGAGAGAGTAAAAGGGAATCTGCCTGCCACAGAGGTTGGGGGTGGGGGATGGGGGTGGCAGGAGGGATACTGAGAACATTGGTGGTGGAGAATGGGCACTGGTGGAGGGATATGTACTCGAACATTTATGACTGAAACGTAACCACAAAAGTTTTGTAAATCTGTAACTGTATCTTACAGTGATTCAACAAAAAATTTTAAAAATATGTGAGCAGAAGAAACAAAACCACAAGGAGATACTGCTATAAGGCAGTTTCCTAGGCTCAATAACAAACTACATTTTAGATTGAAGATGTACAGTTCAATCCAGTACTTGTCCTGTACTACATTTTAGATTGAAGATGTACAGTTCAATCCAGTACCACTTTCGCAGTGGTATAACAGTCAGCTATAACGAATGCATCTTTAGAGTTCAGTACTGAATAAAGAGAGTGACAAGGCAAAAACAATTTTGATATAAATTATATCTATTCTAGATGAAAGAAATATTCCGTGTGTGTTCAAGGAGGTAGAAATGATAGGTTGGAAAATGAGAGTAGCAGGTTGGGAAACAAAAAGTCAGCCTTACTCAGTAGCTAACAGTGGTTGTCTAAACTTTCCTATGGTATGAATGAATCATCTGTGAAGCTTGCAGAGAGGCAAAAATGTATAGTCGAAGTAACATCTGCACTTGTTTGTTCATTGCAGCACTCTTTACAATAGCCAGAAACTGGAAGAAACCTGATTGCCCAAGAACAGATGACTGGTTAAAGAAACTTTGGTACATCTACACAATGGAGTACTATGTAGCTGTTAGAAAAGATGAAGTCATGAAATTTACATACAAGTGGTACAATATGGAAAGTATCATGCTAAGCGAAATGAGTCAGAAAGAGAGGAATAGACATAGAAAGATTGCATTCATCTGGGGGATATAAAGTAACAAAATATGAGATTAATACCCAAGAATAGCTGAGATCAGCACCAGGAGGATTACTCCATAACTTAGAGGCCAGCCGGGTATCCTAGAGGATAGGGCAGTTCAGATAGAGAAGGGAGCACCAAATAAAGGGTGTTTTGAGGATCCTCCCAGGAGGGGAGATGCATGTCGAAAGTAGACTATGGACTGAACATGTTTGCCACTTAATGCCTCTTTTGCAGACCACAACACCCAAAAGGAGAGAGAGAACACAGGGGATTGCCCTGCCACAGAGGCAGGGGGGGATGGGGAGATGGGGGTGGGGGGATATTATCCATGGTGGTGGAAAATGGGCACTGGTGAAGGGATGGGTATCTGATCATTGTATAATCGAAACCCAAGCACAAAATAATTGTAAATCTACAACTGTACCTCATGGTGTTTCACTAATAAAAAAATATATAAAAAATAATATTAATCTCGGGTTCAAGACCTCAGAAATTCATTATGTCTGAAGTGGGGCTCTGGACTCTATATTTAGCAAACTTCTCAAGTGACACAGCGTGAGTAATCTTTGACTAACATTAAGAAATACTGAGCTAGAAAGAAACAGGACAGATAAGATTATTGCTGTCCTTTTATTCCTTCTTCATCTTCTTATGGTTATGTTATTTGTTGCAAATATCACTGAATCTTAGACTAATCTAAGGATAATATATTTTAGGTAGAGATACTAAAAGTAGCACACTAATATCATCCAAAATTTGGAATAAAAATCTTCCTAACTCTGTATTACAAACCTCGTTTATGACTCCATAGCCGTTTCACAAATGACTTGGAATTTCCTACAATTAACAGTCACATCAATTTCAATAGCAAGCATTATTTTCCTCTTTCTCACCATTTTGCCATTTTAGTGTGATTAGTGGGGAAAAGTGGCACAATATTATATAGCATGAACGAAGAAAATATTTATGTATCTAATCTATGCATAAGGTTTTCAGCTATGGTTGTAAAACGGAAGTTTGAGTATGTATGCAACTAGCAACAAAGCTTTGAAACAGAAACAAATCTTAATAGTATTAAAAGAAAAAGCAAGAAAATAAAAATTCTTACTTTGAGACTTCACCAGTCTCTCTGCAACTGACAGAACAAACATGAATAAATCAAATATTTCAGTTAGGATTTTCTTATGATGACCTGAAACAACACTATCAACAAACATATTAATAATAAAATACTCCATTTAACAACTGAATGTACATTTTTCTAAAGTATACATCATATATCCACCAAGATAAAATACATTATAGAACATAAAACATTACAAATTTAAGAGAATAATATTATCATAATTTTATAATTATTATAATATAATTATAATTATCATAATATTATAATAATCATAAGCATATCATATGACTATATTATAGCACTGCAGCACTATCCTCCCATTGTTCATCAATTTGCTTGAGGGGTCTCAGTAACGTCTCCATTGTGAGACTTGTTGTTATTGTATTTAGCATATCGAATACTTCACGGGTATGCCAGGCTTTGCCGCGCGGACGAGATACTCTCAGAAGCTTGCCAAGCTCTCCGAGAGGGGCGGAGGAATCGAACCAGCTTGGCTAGGCCAGCCGTGCGCAAGGCAAACAAATGCCCTACAACTGTGCTATCGCTCCAGCCCTGTGTTATAAATCAGAAAGAGGTTGAGAAAAAAAAAAAACAAAACTTAGAATTAAACAAAAACAATTCTAAATAATCTATCAAAGTCAAATTGTCACTGTCACTGTCCTCCCGTTGTTCATCAATTTGCTCTAGCGGGCCCAGTAACGTCTCCATTTTGAGACTTGTTACTGTGTTTGGCATATTGAATACGTCATGGGTAGCTTGCCAGGCTTTGCCGTGCGGGCGAGATACTCTCGGTAGCTTGCTGGGCTCTCCGCGAGGGGCGGAGGACTCGAACCTGGCTCAGCCGGGCTGGCTGTGCACAAGGCAAATGCCCTACCACTGTGCTATCGCTCCAGCCCATCAAAGTCAAATTATTGAAAACATTTAAATAAATGAATGAAAACTTAAAATATGACGAAATAAAGCTTAAACAGTTTTAAGAGGAAAGGTTGTGTTTGTTAGATGCATATATTGGAAGTATATATACATACGAAAAATCTATGGCTGTATCTTAAGAAACTGGATAGAAAATACAAATTAAATCAAAGGAAGGAATCACTGGGGATACAACTGAACCCGGTTTGGCTGCGTGCAAGGCAAACACCCTACTCACTGTACTATATGCTCCAGCCCCACTATAGGCAAATATAGGCAAAATCTAAGCAGTGGCCAACAGCTAAACTTTCAGCTTTGCCTCGGTTCTACCACCAGAACCATACTGCTGACTTGATCTCCACATATTGCCTGTGATTATAAGTGTCAGAGAAGTATCATCTTCTCTGACACTTATAATCAATTCATCTATGAACTATACCTGCCACAATCGCAACTATACAGTTATATGTACTTATATACTGTCTAGCAGCTATATATATATATATATACATATATATATATATATATATATCGCACATATGGCTGCAAAGAAATACCCACAAAAATAATTTACCTCCCTGAAAGAGTCCCAGTTCTTTGTATCATGGTTTCCTACCTCTGAAATAATCAAAGAGAAATAAGTTAACACAAAGAATACAACAGAACTTTGATGACTGCCTAAATTGCCTAACGGGAAATAAAGAGAAGATAGGTATAATACATTAATAAATTTTCATATCATTTAACAAGTCTCACAATGGAGACGTTTCTGGGCCCACTCGAGCAAATCTATGAACTACGGAGGACAGTGAGAGTGACAGGTTAAATATCTGGATTAAAAAATCACAAGGCCTTGGGTTCAACCCCCAGTAGTCCACAGCATCCAAGCACCACTACAAACCTTGCAATAGGATTAAAAAAAAAAACAGAAAAACTGTAATACAACTTAAACTTGAAACAGTACATCAAAGGTCGGAAAGATGATACTACAAATAATATTCAATTTCCAGCATCACATATAGTTCCTCAAGCTCCTCCAGAAGGTATCCTTGAACTCAGAGCCAGGAGTAAGCACAGAACACATCTGCTTGTGGCTCAAAAAAAATCAATCAATTAATTAAACTGCGCTGCAAAAGATAAATCAATGAAAACATAAGATGATTCATAAAAATAAATAACATTAATGATAAATCTCTAATTAGGGTGACTAAAAGATACAGCTATATTATTGTAGAAAATTTAAAAGCAGAGAGAAATTTAAATATCTTTAAAGATACTTAAATTTATGAAAGATAAGCAACTTTGTGCTTAGAATTATTTTAAAATATTGAATCATAGCACAGCGGTAGGGCATTTGTCTTGCATGCGGCCGTCCTGAGCCAACCCGGGTTCGATTTCTCTGCCCCTCTCGGAGAGCCTGGAAAGCTACCGAGAGTATCTCGCCCACACGGCAAAGCCTGGCAAGCTACCTGTGACATATTCGATATGCCAAACACATTAACAAGTCTCACAATGGATACGTTACTGGGCCCGCTCGAGCAAATCAATGAACAACAAGAAGACAGTGCCATGGGACAGCGCTACAGTGCTACAGCATCATAGTAAGATATAAATTTAACCAAATCAAAAAAACAAACTTTCTAAAAAATTACAAAATTCAGTGCAAATACAAAATAATTTCTTTTAAAAACCTTAAAGCACCACGATTTACAAAGTTATTCATAATTGGATTTTAGACATGTTTCAGCACCAATTTTGGGGGTGTTCTTAGGGACATATTCCAAGAAATGGGGTTACTGAGTCAAATTAAGCTCAATTTCTAGAATTTTTAAAAAATATCCATCTTTTTTTCCAAACAGGCTGGACCAGGTGATAGTTCTACCGGCAGTGAAAGAGAGTTCTTTTCTCCCTGCATTCATGACATCACTGGTTTGTAAAGAAGCAGTACAGATATTTTACATAAACTACTCTGAAAAAGGAGATGAACTCTTCCAAGACATTGCATGAGGAATACCAAAACCATATCAAGATTGCACATACACACAACTGCAAACCAATATCCCTAATGAAGATAAATGCAAGATCAGATAAATGCCAACAGTTGCACAAAGAATAATGGGATATATCCCATGAACACATGGCTAGATCAATATTTGAAAATCAACCAATGTAATGCTAAATATTAATTCAGGAATATAAACTCCATACAGTAAAAGCAGTTATCAAAATTTATTATACATAAAGCAGCAAGAAACATTAGAAAAATTTCTTGATATAATGAAAATATTAATAAAAGCCCTAAACACTGTTGGTTATGGCCCAAACAGAAAAACAAAAACCTCACAGGAGGATTCAGAATTATAGTACAGTACGCAGGGTGCTTGCCTTGCATGTGGCCAAGACAAATTACATCTCCAGCACCCAGATAGTCCCCCAAATCCACCAGGAGTGTTTCCACTCAGCACACCCATTTATAAGTCCAGAGCGTCACTGAATGTAGCCCACCAAACCAAAAATAAAACCTAACAGAGTATTTGTCAGAAAGGCTGTGTATTAAAAATTATACAGAAAAATATAATAATTAAAATGAAGCAGAAAGAAATTCATCCAAAGATTTTAAGGTAACTACTAGGCTGCCATAATCAACAGAGTGATACTGCTACAATTACTCACATAGATGAATGTTAATGCATAGATTGGAGGCATCACCATTCCCACTTAAAAACTGTACTACAAAGCACTAGTAATTAAAACACTATGTTTTTAATAAAGACAGAACCTCAGATCAGTGGAATAGACTTGAATATCCTGACTCAGACCATCAAATATATGATCACCTAATCTTTGATGAAGGAGCAAGAAATATGAAGTGGAACAAGGAAAGCCTCTTCAACAAGCAGTGCTGGGAAAACAGAGCAGATACCTGCAAAAAAGGAACTCAGACCTCTTTCTAATGCCAGGCACAAAAGTAAGATCGAAATGAATTAAAGATGTCAATACCAGACATGAATCCATAAGGTACATGGAGGAAAACATATGCAGAACCCTCCATGACACTGAAGCTAAAGGCATCCTTAAAGATGAAACACCACTGACCAAACAAGTGGAAACAAAAATAAACAAATGGGAGTACATTAAACTAAAAATTTCTGCACCTCAAAAGAAATGGTGACCAAGATATAAAGACAGCCCACAGATAGGAAAATTATTTACCCAATACCCAAGTGATAAAAGGTTAATATCAAAGTTATTATTATAAGTAGAAATTTACAAGAAAAAAATCTCACCATATTAAAAATGGGAAGAAGAAGAGAACAGAAACTTCCTCAAAATAGAAATACAAATAGCCAAAGGACATATGAAAAAATTTCCTACATCAGGAAGACGCAAATCTAAACAACAATGAGATATCATCTCACTCCACATATCAAAATGATCAAGAACAACCAGTGCTGGTGTGGATGAGGTGAAAATGGACTTCCATTCATTGTTGGTGGGAATGCCTATGGGTCCAGTCGTTTGAAAAACAATATAAGCATTCCTCAAAATACTAGAAATTAAGCTTCCATATGACCAGCAATACAATATATGGGAGTATACCTCAGAGATCCAAAAACAAAATGCACAAAAGCCATTTGCTCTTCTAGGTTTATTGCAGCACTATTTACAATAGACAGAATCTGGAAACAGCCTGACTGCCCAAGAACAGATAACTGGATAAAGAAACTATGGCATATCAACACAATCTAATACTATGCAGCCACTCAGATAAATTAAGTCATGAAATATGATTATAAATGGACAGATATGGAAAGTATCATGTTGAGTGAAATGAAGTCAGAGGAAGAGTGACAGAAATAGACTAATGGCACTCATTTGTGGGATATAAAAATACATATTATGATACTAATACCCAAGGGTAGTAGAACAAGGGCCATGAGGACTGGTCAGTGGTTAGAAGCTTGCCTCAAATGGTGTGGGGAGGGCAGAAGGGACCAATATAGCAATGACAGTTGAAAATTATCATTCTGGACAAGAACTAAGTGCTGAAAGAGAAAGCTTTTAGTAGCTGTACTGCAAAACATAATGGCAAAAAGGAAAGAGAGAGAAAGAGAAAGAGAAAGAGAAAGAGAAAGAGAAAGAGAGAAAGAGAGAGAGAAAGAGAGAAGAAAGAAAGAAAGAAAGAAAGAAAGAAAGAAAGAAAGAAAGAAAGAAAGAAAGAAAGAAAAGGAACATGTCTGCCATAGAGGAAGGCTGGGTGCAGGTAGTAGGAGGGAAACAGAGAACATTGGTGGTGGGAAATGTACACCGGTGAAGGGGAAATGCTGGAACATTGTATGACTGAAATGCAATTATTAACAACTTTGTAACTTAGTATCTCATGTTGATTGACTAATTTTTTTAAATGTATAAATCATAGTTAGAAATAGGTAAATGTAAAGGTAAAGGTAAAGGCCCTCCCGTTGATTATCGATTTGCTCGAGCGGGCCCAGTAACGTCTCCATTGGAGACTTCGTTGTTACTGTGTTTGGCATATCGAATACGTCACGGGGAGCTTGCCAGGCTCTGCCGTGCGGGCGAAATACTCTCGGTAGCTTGCCGGGCTCTCTGAGAGGGGCAGAGGAATCGAACTCTGGTTGGCAATGTTGGCTGCGTGCAAGGCAAACGCCCTACCCTGTGCTATAAGGTCAAGAAATATGTTAAAGTATTTTTTTCAACAAAGATACAAAAGCAATTCAGTGGAAAATAACTTTGATGTATAAAATAATTTAAATAGTGGAAGAACTGAAACCAGAATGAAATGATATAAAAAAATACCAATGAACCGATGTTCATTTTTATTTACAATCAACTTACTTCCTTCAAATGTTTATCACTTATTAAAACATGAAATAGTAAACAGCAAACTAAGTGATTTCATCTATCACTGAACTCTTTCATCTGTATGATTTTCATATTTATTAAAGAACTCTATTTACAAAGTTATTGATAGTTGAGATTTAGGCATGTATTTCAACACTAATCTCACCAACAGCATCAACAACCCTGCATCAGTGTTCCTGTATTACCTCCCACCCCAGCCCCAGCCCATTCCCCACCTGTCAATTTAACAATCACATTTAAAACTTTCAGTGGCTCAGAAAATGATGGCTTGAGGAACTGGTCTGGATGGGAGATGTGTGCTGAAAGTACATAATGGACCAAACATCGTAACCTCTCAGTATCTTCATTGCAAATAATGATGCCCAAAAGTGGAGAGATAATATGGGGAATATTGTCTGCCATGGAGGAAGGGGGAGGGTGGGAAAAGGGGGGTATACCGGGGTATTGGTGGTGGGGAATGTGCACTGGTGGAGGGATGGGTGTGTGATCACTGTGTGACTGTAACCCAAACATGAAAGCTTGTAAATATATCACAGTGATTTAATAAAATTTAAAAAAAATTCAGTGGCTTCCCCTTAGATCCCATGTTTTCAGTTTTTTTTTGAGTCTGTGTTTTGGATATATGACTATACCACTCACTCATATCACAAGTATAACTGAAGTCTTGATGCCTGTTATTACTTGCAGTTCTCTTCTTCCCTCCTTTATTTCTTTCTTTCTCTGTCCTCTCCCCTCTAAAGATACGAATCTACCGTGATCTTGGCATCACCATTTGGATACAGGTCTAACCACTTATTCATATCACCAGTGTAACTGAAGGCCCAAACCCTGCTAACCTAATACTTCCAGTTCTCTTCTTCACCTCTTTATTTCTTTCCTTCTCTGTCCTCCTCTCTAAACAATGGGGTCAGGGGTGATCTACAAATACCCTTTTACTACATTTCCTTATCCAGTATTCTATATGCCACAGATAAATGAGATCATGCTGCATTTCTTTTTCCTTGGCTCACTTCACTCAACACGATATCTTCCAGTTCCAACTATGTTGTAGCAAATTGCATTATTTTATCATTCCTTGCAGCTGCATATTATTCTACTATGCATATAAACCACATCTTTATAAGCCATACAAGTCATTGGAAAAATAGGTTGATTCCATATCTTAGCTATTGTACTGAGTGCAGCAATGAATAATAGTGTATGTTCTTTTGACAGATTGTTTTTATATTCTGGGAGTATATGCCCAAAAGTGGTACACTGCTGCATCATATGACAGTTGAAATCTAAGTTTACTGAGAACTCTCCATACTGTTTTCCACAGGGCTTGTACCACACAACATTCCTACAAGCAGTGGATTAGAGTTCAACAAAGGATAGTTTCTTAAACAACCTGTTCAATAATTGAAAAATCATAAACAAAATAAGAACTTTAAGTGAAATTCCACACCTTATATTAAAATTAACACAAAATTAAAAGTAATATCTAACATAACCTTTAAAACTATAAAGCTTTAATAAAAATATAGAAAAAGAGCTTCCTTAGGCAAAAATTTCCACTTCTTAGAGAAGAAAACAGACTGCAAATAACATTTCTAGAGACATGAAAAATACAAGCATATACCACAGAAGGAAAGATTAACTGGGATTCTCATTCAAAATAAAAACATTTTAAATATAAAAAACACTTTATAGTGTTAGGATGTGAAAGAAGCCAAAAACTAGGAGAAAATACTGTAAAGCATATTGGACATAGAGAACTCATATGACAAATATATAAAGAAATCTGAAAACTCAAGGGTAAATAAAGAGCCCAATTTCCTAAAATGGGTGAAGGATGTGAACAGATACTTCACAGAAGCAGTTATAAAGATAAGCGTACAAAAAGATGCAAAAATCATTAACTCTTATGGAAATAATAATAAAACCATGAAGAAATGTTACTACTAAAGAGAATATATGAGTATTATTATTACTTATACGCTGACAGCAGTTCGTTGTGCCACTGTTTTATTAATCACTCTTAAAAAGGTATGAAATAGTATTCTTATTATTGTTTTGTTTTTGCTGTTTGTACCACACCTGAAAGTGCTCGGGGCTTATTTCTGGCTCTAAATTAAAGGATCACTTCTGCTAAGTCTCAGGTTATCTAAGGCTCATATGGGGTTCTGGATATAGAACCTGGGTCAGTCGCATGCAAGGAAACAACCTTAGCCACTGTATGGTCTCTCTGACCCTAGCATGCTGTATTTTATTCCACATTTCCCAAAGAACTCATAACATTGAACATAATTTCTTCTATTTAATTATCATCTGTATAATCTTTTGTGTAAAATATATACTGATGCATCACTTTCTATGTGATTCCTTTATTTTTGATTATTGGGAATGAGAGCTCTTTGTATTTTCAGAAACAGATTTTTTGTTGGACAATTACATCGTTGGACTAATTAAAAATATTTTGTTTTAAAGCAACCAGTGCTGGCATGTATGTGGGGGGAAAAAGAATGCTCTTTCACTGTTGGTGGGAATGCCGACTGGTCCAGCCTTTTTGGAAAACAATATGGATAGTTCTTCAAAAACTAGAAATTGAACTTCCATATGATCCCACAATACCACCTCTGGTAATATATCTGAAGGTAAAAAAAGTACAATAGAAATGACATCTGTACCTATATGTTCATTGCAGCACTGTTCAGATTAGCCAAAACCTGGAAACAACCCAAGTGCCTGAGAACAGACGATTAGTTAAAGAAACTTTGGTACATCTACACAGGGGAATGCTATGCAGCTATCAGGAGAGATGAAGCCATGAAATTTGCTTGTCAGTGGATAGACATGAAGAGTATCATGCTAAGTGAAATGAGTAAGAAAGAGAGAACAATATAGAAGGACTGCACTCATTTCTGGAGTATAAAATAACATATCATGAGACTGACACCCAACAACAGTGGATACAAGGGCCAGGAAGATTGCTCCATAGTTGGAAGCCTACATAATGAGCAGGTGGGGGTAGGAAGCTGGAATAGAGAAGGGATCACTAAGAAAATGATGGTTGGAAGGATCGGTTGGGATGGGAGACATGTGCTGAAAGATAAAGGAACAAGCATGATAACCTCTCATCATCTGCACTGCAAACCATAATGCAAAAAATTAGATAGAGAGTGTGGGGAATATTGTCTGCCATGGAGTCGGTGGGAGGGTGGGAAAGGGGGTACACTGGGGATACTGGTGGTGGGGAATGTTCACTGGTGGAGGGAAGGGTGGGTGTTTGATCATTGTGTAATTGTAACTCAAACATGAAAGCTTGTAAATATACCGCATGGTGATTCAATAAAATAAATTTTAAAAGAGATGCATACATATTAAAGAATAAATTTTTGAATTTAAAAAATATTTTGTTTTGCAAATATTTTTGCGTAGTCTATTCACTTGCACAAAAAAGTTCTGAGTTTTGATGAAGTCAAGTTTATCAATTCTAGTCAAGAAGTGAGCTTAAAAACTCTTCCTCCAGCCCTAAATACTGTGAATTCTGTTTTCAAAAGTTTTAATTTTTCTATATATATTAAAGTGTGATTAGAGGTTGCCCCAAAAGCCTCTATCCCTCTCGGAAAGACTGGCAAGCTACCGAGAATATTCCACCCGCATGGAAGAGCCTGGCAAGCTATCCGTTGTGTATTCGATATGCCAAAACCAGTAACTACAACTGGTCTCATTCACCTGACCCTGAAGGCTTCACCGACATGGCAGCACTGAGAAGGATGAGAAAGGAGAGGCCGACAAAATCTCAAGGCCGACCTAGGCTGCCACAAGGAAGACAAAAATGATCGTCTGTACTTTCAATGCACGTACGCTAGCATCAGATGCATCCATCGAGGACCTGATGGTACAAGCGCGAATGATCAAGTACGACATCATTGGTCTGACTGAGACAAGAAGGCACGAATCTCACCATGCCGTTTTCGACACTGGAGAAGAATTGTTCCTCAGAACATGCGATAAAAGAGGTGTTGGAGGCGTCGGTGTCCTTGTCAACACAAACTTGGCCAAGAACATTGATTCATTCGAATGCCTAACAACCCGAATCGGATGTTTACATTTGAATAGATGTGGCTCACTGCCTGCAGTTTCTATCTTCGTTGTCTACGCACCAACATCTCATTATGATGAAAGAGAAAACGAGAAGTTCTACATGGAGCTAGAGAAGTTCTATAAAGAAGACCACACCTTCTACAAGATCATTGTGGTTGATTTTAACGCCAACATAGGACCGAGAAGATCAGCTGAAGAACTTCACATCGGGACCCATGGCCTAGAATGGAACAAACAGGGTGAGAGACTGTCTGAGTTCATCATGTCGACCAAGACCATTCATGGTAACTCACAGTTCAAGAAGGCAGAATCTAAACGATGGACATGGGAGTCTCCCGGTGGACGATTCCCCAACGAAATAGACCACATCATATTCAATCGACGGTTTTGCCTGACCGATATCGCTGTTGTCCCGAAATTTCGAACGGGATCGGACCACCGTCTCCTTCGTGCAAAATTCTACTTCACAGAGTGGGGAGAAAGGGCTGCAAAGTTCAAAAAGAGAACTCCCAGAATAACCAGCAACTGGGAACTCTTTGGTACTATTGCGGCAACATGGGAAGATGCCATTGTTGACAACATTGACGAGGAATACGATCGACTGGTTCAGCACCTCCATGAATGTACGAGGAACGCCAAGAGAGAGATAGCCACAAAAAATCGCCTATCTTCGAAAACTCTTGAGCTAATTCACCAGCGTGGTTTGGCGCATGCCTCAGGCAACCGCAAGCTAACGTCCGAGCTCGCAAAGCAGTGCACAGATGCGATCAAGGAAGACCTCAAAGAGAGAAGAGCAGAAGTACTGGTAGATGCGGCAGAAGCCGGGAAAAGTATTCGTAATGCCCGCCTGTCCTTCGCCAACTACAAAACCAAGATGACTGCCCTCCGATGTCCTGATGGATCCATCACATCCTCCAGAACGGCAATGGAGAAGATTATCCATGACTTCTACTCAAATCTCTTCGATAGCCATGTCTACTTGCCGACATACTAAATTCCACAGGATGGATATGTCGTTCCCAACGGTCTCCCTTCCGAAATTCGACACACCATTTCGTTGGTAAAGAAACAAACAGTACCCGGCCCAGACAAGGTCAGACCTGAACACCTGAAGAACCTGCCGTCAGTACTCATCAATACACTGGCTCGGCTCTTCACTCGCTACCTGTCTGAATGCAAGGTTCCGTGCCAATGGAAAACCAGCAGGACCGTACTACTGTTCAAGAAGGGAGACATCCATGACATTGGCAACTATCGCCCGATCTGCCTATTGTCTGTCATCTACAAGTTGTTCACTCGAGTCATCCTAAATAGGATTGGCAGAACACTAGATGAAGGACAACCATGCGAGCAAGCCGGGTTCCGCAAAGGATTCAGCACCATCGACCATATACACACGATAACCAAGCTCATTGAGGTTTCTCAGGAGTTCAAGATGCCGCTCTGTTTAACATTCATTGATTTAAAGAAGGCCTTTCATTCTGTTGAGACAGAAGCGGTCATTGAAGCCCTAGCCAATCAGGGCATTCAAGCCCAATACATCAAGATCCTCCGTGAGCTGTATTGCGGATTCACTACCAGGATCTCACCATTCTACAAAGAAGTTATCGTTGATGTCAAGAGAGGGGTGCGGCAGGGTGATACCATTTCACCAAAACTCTTCAGTGCCACCCTGGAGAACATCATGCAATGACTAGAATGGGAAGGAATAGGAGTGAAGATAGCTGGTCGGCAACTACACCACCTCCGCTTTGCTGATGACATTGTTTTAATAACACCAAACATCAGCCAAGCGGCACAAATGCTGGCCGAATTTGACCGTTAGTGTGGAAAGGTAGAACTACAGCTGAATCTTACGAAGACAATGTTTATGAGAAACAGCCTCGTTCCTGACGCCCCATTCGCTCTCAATGGAACGACCATCTCCAAATGCAACAGCTATGTGTACCTAGGTCGGGAGGACAACATGACAAATGACCTGGCACCCAAGATGCGCAGGAGGAAGAGAACGGCTTGGGACGCTTTCAAGAACGTCGAAGAAATAGCTAAGAGGACGAAGAATCTCCGGCTCCGGGCACATCTCTTGGATTCCACTGTTCTTCCTGCATTAACATATGCCTCAGAGACCTGGGCCCTATGCAAACAAGATGAGAACGCTATTCAGGTCTCCCAAAGAAGAATAGAAAGAGCTATGCTTGGAGTATCACGTCTCACTCAAATGAGAGAAAGAATCTGGAGTTCTGACATCTGTCGACGATCAAGAATCAGGGAGGCTGTCTCATTTGCCAAGATGGGCTGGTCACGTAATGAGATTTAAAGACAACCGCTGGACTAAAGCTGTTACCGACTGGATTCCACGGGATGTCAAAAGACCGCGTGGCCGCCCACCTACCAGATGGTCAGACTTCTTCGTCAAGATCATGAACGATCGGTTTGAGGCCCTTCATGTTCCCGGAGCGAACAGATGCCATTGGGCTACACTAGCACGCAACAGGGACAAATGGAGACGTTACTGGCTCCCGCTCGAGCAAATCGACGACTAACGGGAAGTTAAGTGATTAAGTGATAAGTGATTAAAGTGTATGTACATTCTGAGTTAATAATTTTAAATGAGTGAGAGTTCGGCTCAAAAATCATCATTCAGTTTATGGATGCCCAATTATTACACCATCATTTGTTTAAAAATACATCCTTCTTCCATCAAGTTGTTTTAGCTCCTTATTACATTTTAGCTGGGCATACTTTTGTACATCTATTTCTAGATTCTTTCTGTTTTGTTGATCTCTGTGTCTATCTCTCACTATTATCTCAGCTATCTTAACTAACCAAAGGTCTTAATATGTGATAAACCTTTATTTTTATTTTTCAGTACTTTAGTTCAGTTTTAAGTATCTTGCTTTAACCTGAAATATGAACACAACAAGTATACATCTATCTAAATAAGCACATATCCCAAAAATATGATACTCAAACACAGGAGAGAAAAATAAAGAATTTTAAAAGCTTAATATTATGTTATTACATCATTTTTCCTCTAGTACAGAAACTTTCACTCATATATCTTAATACATACAAGGCATTTTAAAAATACAGTAATGAGTTGTTGGATAAGTGTTCATTCATGAAAACAAACATTTCCACATAAATATCTCTATATATTGCCTGAAATATCAATGCACTAAAATACAGCTTTGAAAATAAAATCAGTTGTTTCACTTTATAGTAGACCCAAGTCTTTCCTGAAGTAAATACTTACAGAACGCTGAAATACAAATGTATTAAAATTTTAAACTTTTATAACTATAAATGAGTTAAGTGTGTCAAACTAAAAAGCACCAGGTATTCTTTAGTCCTCTATATCAACTATTGCTGATCACATCTTTACAGATGTTTTGTTGCATCTTTTGGCCTTCTTAATTATGTATACACCATAAGTAAGATTTATATAAAACACTGCTGAACTATTAGAAAATTTATGCAATAGAGTGAATTTTTTTTTAAATTTTTGTTAGTGAAACACCATGAGGTACAGTCGTAGATTTACAATTTCTTGTGCTTGGATTTCGATTATACAATGATGAAATACCCATCCCTCCACCAGTGCCCATTTTCCACCACCATGGATAATATCCCTCCCACCCCCATCACCCTCATCCCACCCTGCCTCTGTAGCAGGGCATTACCTTTTGTTCTCTCTCTCCTTTTGGGTGTTGTGGTCTGCAAAAGAGGCATTGAGTGGCAAACATGTTTATTCCATAGTCTACTTTCAACATGCATCTCCCCTCCTGGGAGGATCCTCCAAACACCCTTTATTTGGTGCTCCCTTCAATAGAGTGAATTTTTCTCTACAATAAAAACTGCAAGCAATTCCATTATTAATCCTATTATATCTTGAAGCAGCCTTTTAATTTAGTCTTTATAATGCTAGATCTCTTTGTACTTACAGAGAAATTCTACAAAACTACACACAATGCTTACTACTGTAATTGTTTAGGTTACACAGAGTATTAAACATAGTCTCTTGAGAGAGAGAGAAGAAAAGTGTCTGTCATAGAGGCAGGCTGGTGGCTGGAGCGGGAGGGAAACAGGAATCATGGTGGCAAGAAATGTACACAAGTGAAGATATGGGTGTTGGAATAATGTATGTCTGAAACTCAATTATAAAAATTTATGTAACTGTATACCACTGTGATCTATTAAAAACTAGCCTCTGGGGGCTGGAGCAATAGCACAGCGGGTAGGGCGTTTGCCTTGCACACGTCCAACCCAGGTTCGATTCCCAGCACCGCATATGGTCCCCTGAGCACTGCCAGGGGTGATTCCTGAGTGCAGAACCAGGAGTAACCCCAGTGCGTCGCAAGGTATCAGTCAAAAAGCAAAAGAAAAAATAGCCTCCATAAAATTTAATTTACAAAATTAGAAAATTGTGGGCTGGAGCGACAGCACAGTGGTAGGGTGTTTGCCTTGCACACAGCAGGCCCGGCCGAGCTGGGTTCGATCATCCGCCCCTCTTGGAGAGCCCGGCAAGCTACTGAGAGTATCTCGCCCTCACAGCAAAGCCTGGCAAGCTACCCGTGACATATTCAATATGCCAAATACAGTAAAAACAAGTCTCACGATGGAGACGTTACTGGGCCCACTCAAGCAAATCGATGAACAAAGGGAGGACAGTGCTATAGTGCTGTAGAAAATTGTAGACTTAGTAATTAAATGTTTCTATTAATATTTTTCTTGTTTTCTGAGCATCGGGTAATACCAAAACAAATCCAGAAGTAAATGAAGAATAGCCACAACTTAACTCTGCATTTAAAGGTGCTTCAAGTACAGATTTAACACTTTCCTGAAAAATCAATCAATCACAATCACAACCACCCTGTTATTAGTTGATTGCCTCGAGCAGGCCCCAGTAACGTCTCCTTCATCCTAGCCCTGAGATTTTTTTAAAAAGTGCCATATTCAAGGCTCTTTCAGAGTTAGGAGAATGAGACCCTTCATTGTTACTGGTATTTGGCATATTGGGTACGCCACGGGGAGTTTGCCAGACTCTGCCGTGTGGGCAGGCTACATTCGGTAGCCTGCCAGTTTGTCCAAAGGAGGAATGAGATAAGATGTCGTGCAGCCGCATTTGAAGCCACACGCTTCCGGGAGCTGGGTTTTATAGTCTCTGAGTCTTGGTCGTTGATGGGATTACACGGCGCCAGGGGGCCAGTTGGTGGGTGTGAGCCCCGCCTACTGGAATTTGGAGGATCTGGGTGGAGGATGCTCAGCCCTGATTCAAGCAGGCTTGGAGATCTCAGCCCCGGGACCCGAAT
This sequence comes from Sorex fumeus, assembly GCF_029834395.1. Taxonomy (NCBI): domain Eukaryota; kingdom Metazoa; phylum Chordata; class Mammalia; order Eulipotyphla; family Soricidae; genus Sorex; species Sorex fumeus. Next base: position 17,012,091 of record NW_026606115.1, read on the forward strand.
GCCTTTGTTCCTCTGCCGGTACCTTCATGTGTGTGGAGAGTGGTCTCAGCATGGTGGTGGCTGGTTCTGGAGGTCTTCAGCTGTTGGAGCCCTGGTTGGGGCGGGGAGGAAAACTCAACCCTTTTTTCCTGAAAAATACTGGTTTCTAAATCTATTAAAAGTGAAAATTATCTAAAATATTATACTACAATTTAAATATTCTTTACATCAGTTCCTTTATTTTGGTGGTAAATGGTAAGCCCTATAAATTCTAGTTAATCTCTATTCTATTGGGGGCACTCCCTTGAGTACATTATTTGATGGCTATTTAGATGAAAGGATAAGGCAGCCTAGATAAGGCACCCTGGATAAAGAGAAACTGCACAGCACACATTAATTAAAGGAGAGAGATGTTAAGGCCAGAGAGATATTGCAGGAGTTAAAGTGTGTGTCTTTCAATCCCTCACACCATATATGATCCTCTGAGCATAAAGTCAGGAGTACGTAAGCCCTGAGTACTGCAGGGTGGTGTGACACACACAAAAAAAGAAGAAGAGAAAATGGAGTCAAAACAACAACATATAAACCAGCATAAGAAAACACTATATAGAAGAATCACATCATTCTTTAAATTTAACTTTTCTAATTCAGGTTCAATTGAGAAAAAGTCTACCCCAGTATTTTCCCAAACGTGTACTACCTGAGTTAGCAGCTCAAGTACTTGAGTTAGCAGAAGTAAAATTTTTACTTTTACCTTAGACATCATTCTTACTCTATTCAACTTACTTTATATGCATGTCATATTTATCTTAAAATTTTCTTTTCTCTGCATTCACTCTTTTCTAATTATTACAATCCCTAAAATGGACACAAAAACTGGAGACTCAGTTGCTATACTCCCCACACCCGTACTTAAAGTGTATATTTAAATTAATTTTGTTCTTTGCCAAGTGCCAATAGAAATTAGATGTCTACAGCTTAAGATGAATGGTGTCACAATCACATGATGTGAATCAATTGCAAAAGCATGTGTCTTGAATGTGCAAAACCATGGGTTTGATACCAAGCATTGCACAGTCCTTGGATCTACCTGAACTGGTTCAGGGAGTCTCTGAGAACCACCAGAAATAAGTGTGGTCCCTCGAGCACAACACACAAAACTACAACAAACAAGCAAAATGATAATAAAATAATCAACTTTTATTTTCAAATTTATCTTTTACTTCTTTTTGGTTAACAATACTGTTAATAACAGCTTTCCATGGACAAAATTCCAACACCACACACATCACCAGTCTACTTATCTCTCTCCACCAATGACCCAAACCCCATGCCTTATCATCCTCAATCTCAATTGTGTAAATCAATTCTCCCACGATGTGCCTTTGGATCCTGGTTTCCACCCCACTGTGTATCTGTAAGTCCAACATGTGAGAGATCATTCTGTGTCTGTCCCTTTCCTGCTAACTGACCTCACTGAGAATGATATGCTCTGTTTCCACCCATGTTGATAAAAATTGGATGATTTTGTTCTTTCTTAAAGCTGCAAAATATTTCATGTGTTAATATGTATATGCAACCTCTCAATTTTAGAAGCTATATATCTTTATGAAGAAAAATTTAGTCAATAACTGTTAATATAATATCAATCAAATAAAATTTCCAAAGGAAGATAAGGTAAGAAAATAAGGATTTAAGAATTATTTGGGCTATCTACATGAAAGAAAGAAAAACTACACAACCAAGTTTGGTTTGGGAAATTTTTTTTCTGAATACTACCTTATCTAGAGTCAGAAAACCAAAAGTAATATAAAAGACCCAATAATTTTCTACACTTGAACAATATTCACTGATCCATCTTCTCAGAGAAAATGACTTAGCTTCTATATATCACAGCAAGTCAAAGCAATAACCAAAATTTTATTATAGATTATAAGACGATCAAAATGGGCATTCTCAATAGCATTCAATCTCTGCAGAAGCATATATAAATAACAATACCTCAAATTGTGTTTAATATTTACTCACCCAAGTATACTTATATAGCAATTTAAAGTATCTACTTCTACACAATTTCCATAGTTCACTGTTGCCTTTAATGATGGATGTCATATTGCATTTTAAAGCCACAGTTTCCCAAATTAAATTACCAATGACAATGGAAAAAGAGGTTGTGTATATGTACACAATTATAAATACTAAACTATAAGAAAAGATGAACTCTAGCAGTTAGCTGCAACGTGAATGGGACTAGAGGGCATTGTGTTAAGCAAAATAAATCAGAGGGAGAAGGTCATATATCAGATTATCTCACTCATCTGTTGCATAGAGAGAGAGAGAGAGAGAGAGAGACAAAACAAGGGAATAGACAGTATCCAACAATGGCAAACATTTGGCCTTGGATTACAAAATTTAGATAACCAACGAGGGGGCTATGGGTGTGGGAGAGAATGAAAAGGAGGACTATAAATAGCATAAAGTCATTAGTGGAGGATCTTGAGCACACTGGTGGTTTTACAGCACGTAACTGCGAACAACTAAATTATAAATGTTAATTCCAATTTTTTTAAAAAAAACACAGTTACCTAAATGGGTGATACCAACAACCATGGGATAATGAAATGATCTGGGGCACTGGAATGATCCAGGATGGGTTGGAGTAGCTTCTAGTGCAACTGGGGGTGGGGGAGTACTTTCAATTTGTTTACTTAAAGAGAGTAGGTCTCCAAAGATTAGAAGGGACAGTGAAGGCCATTTTTTATTAATCAAGGGATATGTATAGCAGGCTATAAAATCAATACTCAAAAGTCCTTGGCTTTCCTATATGCAAATAATGAGAGAGAAGAAAGTGACAAAAAAATCTCGTTCACAATTGTGCCCCAGAAAATCAAGTACCTAGGAATCAGCTTAACTAAGGACATAAAAGACCTGTATAAAGAAAACTACAAAACGCTACTTCAGGAAATAATAGAGGACACGAGAAAATGGAAAGATATCCCCTGCTCCTGGATTGGAGGAATTAACATTGTCAACATGGCAATACTCCCAAAGCATTGTACAAATTCAATGTGATCCCTATAACAATACCCATGACATTCTTCGAAGAAATGGAGCAAACCATACTGAAATTCATATGGAACATAAGAAAATGGGAGGAGTCAACCTCCCCAACAACAAACTCTACTACAAAGCAATTATAATTAAAACAGCATGGTACTGGAACAAAGGCAGAGCTGCAAAACAATGTAACAGGGTTGAATCTACTGACACCTCCCCCCAAATATATGATCATGTAATCTTTGATAAGGGAGCAAGAAATGTGAAGTGGAGCAAGGAAAGTCTCTTTAACAAATTTTGCTGGCAAAACTGGACAGCTACATGCAAAAAATGTACAAAAGTAAGATCAAAATGGATTAAAGACCTCAACATCAGACCAGAATCCATAAGGTACACTGAAGGCAAAGTTGGCAAAACCCTCCATGACATTGAAGCTAATGGCATGTTCAAAGATGTCACGCCACTGGCCAAGCAAGTGAAAACGAAGATAGACAAATAGGACTATCATAAACTAAGAAGCTTCTGCACCTCAAAAGAAACAGTGACCAAAATACAAAGACAGTCTACAGAATGGGAAAGGACATTCAACGAATACCTATCTTATAGGGGGTTGATATCAAGGATATACAAATACTGGCTGAACTCCACAAGAAGAAAACATCCATCCTCATCAATAAATGGGGCGACAAAATGAACAGAAACTTTAAAGATGAAATCCGAATGACAAAAATGCACATGAGAAAATGCTCTATATCACTAATCATCAGGAAGATGCAGATCAAAACAACGAGATATCATCTCACACCACAGAGACTGACTCACATTTAAGAGAACAAAAGCAACAGGTGTTGGTGCGTATGTAGCAAGAAAAGGACCCTCTTTCACTGCTGGTGAGAATGCAGACTGGTTCAGCCCTTTTTGAAAACAGTATGGACATTTCTCAAAAAATTAGAAACTGAGCTTCCATTTAACCCAGCAATACCACTACTGGGAATATATCCTGGAGAGGTAAAAAATTACAGTCGAAATGACATCTGCACTTCTATGTTCATTGCTCCACTCTTTACAATAGCCAAAATTCAGAAAAAAAATCTGAGTGCCTGAGAACAGATAACTGGTTAAAGAAACTTTGGTACATCTACAGAATGGAATACTATGCAGCTGTTAGAAAAGATGAAATCATGAAATTTATATACAAGTGGTTCTACATGGAAAGTATCATGCTAAGTGAAATGAGCCAGAAATAGAGAGATAGACCTAGAAAGACTACATTCATGTGGGGAATATAAAGTAACAGAATGGGAGTTGAACACCCAAACATAGTTGAGATAAGTCTATTGACTTATCTTATCTTGATAAGATAAGTTGAGGAGGTCTGCTCCATGGCTTGCAATCCTGCAGGTTTATATGTACATGTACAGCACATGCTGGGGGGGGGGCGGGGGGACGGCAGCTCAGATAGAGAAGGGAACACCAATTAAAGGATGTTTGGAGGACTCGCTTGGGATGTGAGTTGCGTGCCAAAAGTAGACTATAGACCGAACATGATGGCTACTCAATGCCTCTATTGCAAACTACAACATCCTAAAGAAAAGAGAGAGCAAAATGGAAAGGCCTGCCACAGAGGCGGGGTAGAGTTGGGGGGGGGAGACGGTTTGGGTGGGTGGGAGGGCGACTGGGATCATTGGTGGTGGAGAATGGGCACTGCTGGAAGTACGGGTACTCGATCATTGTATGACCGAAACCCAAGCAGGAAAGTTTGTAAGTCTACAACTGTACCTCATGGTTTGTCACTAATAAAAAAATAAATAACAAAAAATAAAAGATAACTTAGTATCAAAAAAATAGAAAAAACCAATAACCACATCCGAAAAAGGGAATAGTTTATCAAATATTCCCTAAAAATGACATAAAGATAAAAATGTGTCCACTGCTACTTATTACTATAGAAATACAAATTAAAACAGGAACGAGATATCATATCACAGCACAAGGGATGCATATATTTAAAAAATCTGGAAATAACCAATATCGGAGGAATATTATGAAAAAGGAACACTCACTGTTGGTGGGAATGTCATCTGGTTCAACTTCTATGAATGTTTCTTGAAAAATAAGAATGAAACTTCCATATGGCCCAACAATACCACATCTTTAGCATTTAAGCCCCACAGCACAAAACATTAATTCAAATGAATATATGGACTTTTGAAGTGTATTGCAGCACTTAGTACTGTGATGCTAAGATATGAAACAACCTATGGATGAATAAACCAAAATGCTGTGGTATATTTACACATTGAAAAACAATACAGTGATAAGAAATGATTAAATCATGCAAATACATGGATCGAACTAGATGGTATTATGTAGTCAGCCAGAAGGAAAGGGAAAGATACAGAATGATCTCTGTCACATGTGGAATATAAAGATACACAATAAGGGAGAAACAAAAGGTCAAGGTAACAAAAAAAAAAGAGTTGGTCAACAGAACTGGTTCATGGGCATAGTGTTGCAATAATGTATTCATAAAACTATCATTAACAGTACTATAAATGATATCATCTCAGTAAAATAGAGGGAGAATCCCTAATACCATTCAAAAAAAAGGTTTTGTGCTGTAACAAAGCAAAAATATTCCAAAGCATTTTAAGTGAAAAAATAAGGTTCTTTTCTAGAACATTAAATGCACAAAGAAATTAATGAGTTTAAACAGTGTTTCAAATATTCCTATTAGCAACTGATTCTATCTAAATTTTATCAAGGTGACTTTCAACTACCACTTAACAGGAAGAATACAAGTTTTACTTTCATACTGTTTCAATATACTCTTTACACAGGCTGTATAATCTAAGGACTGCTTATAAATGAATAGAAAATGCATGAGTTTTGCTTTTAATGACTTCATTCATGTCTTATTTTCTCATAGCAATGTTATATGTTCCTTTACTTTTGATATATATTACCAGAATATTATTCAAAAATATTTAAACTGATAGTAGTAATGGGCAGAGGAAATAGTATAAGGGATAAGATACCTGATTTGAATGCAGTCAAATATGATTCGATACTTAGGACTACATGTTCTCTTTAAGCTCCACTAGGAACTGTCCATGAGCACTCACGTATGGACCCACAAAAATAAAAAGATAAATGTTAATAATAATGGTTCAGAAAATACCCACTGTTTTCCTTTTGCTGTTTTGGGGCTACACCCAGGAAAGCTCAGTTGTTACTTCTGGCTCTGTACTCAGGAATCACTCCTGGTGGTGCTCGGGGGATCATATGGAATGCTGAAGATCAAATCCAGGTCACCCACAAGCATGGTAAATGCCCTACATGCTGTACTACTGCTCCAGTCCAGAAAACATACATTTTAAGTCATAATTGGTTGATTTGACAAACATATCAATAACCTCAAATGTATAGATTCTAAAACCTTGAAAAGTAGTAAAAACTAAAAATAGTCTTCAACTTAAAATTATGGCTGGTATTTATTTTTGTATTGACCTCTACCATATAAAAATAGGCCTATTCAAAAATAAGTTTATCATTCATTTGCCTCTTGTAGCTTCTAGATGTTGTTGCATATATGTCATGAATTCCATTAACTAAGGCATCCTGTATTTTTAACAGCTACATATTAACAGATCCCAACAAAATCCCAAGTAAGTACTGGAGCTCCAATAAATACTTGTTGAATGAAAAAAATAACTCAAGAAAATTCTTTGAACATTTTCTCTTTTTTTTTTCAGATATATTTTTATTTTTATTTTCTTTTTATTTATTTATTTATTTATTTATTGAGTCACTGTCGGAAAGGTTACAAAGCTTTCAGGTTTAGGTCTCAGTCATGCAAATATCAAACACATTTCCCTTTACCAATACTTATTTTTTACCATGAAGAACCCCAATAAAACCCCACCCCCCAACCCGTCCCAGTCCCTGTGAGGTAGATGAATTCTAGTTAACACTATATCTGCTTTGATTAGATTCATTGTTTCAATAAAAGATTCACCACTATTATCTAGAATTTACCCCCCCCCCCAAATCAGACATGCTGAAAAAGCATTGTGAAGTGATTTGCTTTCTACAGCTGGGTTCAAGAATTAAATGTTGGTTTTGGATTTCTCCTATTTTACCTATTGACTCTGGAAGTATTTCTACTGAAAGTCGGATACTTAAGAAATTGGTTTCTGTGTTCTGGAGTCGTGGCCATGCTGGAGAGCCGCTAGTGGGGGGCAACTGGTGGCCTCGGTAGGGCGTGAAGGGCGGTCCAAAACGCCCCCCTTCCCATGAGGTTTTAGTCGCCCCCACACCCCTGGCTCATACCTGCTCTCCACAAGGCTCCCATGCGGCCGCCATCTCTCTTTCCAGAGAGGAGAGGGCGAATGGGGCAAGACCCTTTCCCCTTCGGCAGACTTGATGGCCTGGATTAACACATAGTCCGTTCACTTTTCTGCTCCAAGCTGCCGGGTTCTGCATTAAGTCCTTGTGCTTCTGGGGCCGTGGCCCTGCTAGAGAGCCGCTCGTGGGGGACAACTGGTGACCTCGGTAGGGCGTGAAGGACGGACCGGAACGCCCCCCTTCCCATGAGGTTTTACTCGCCCCCACATCCCCAGCTCATACCTGCTGTCCACAAGGCTCCCATGTGGCCGCCATCTTTCTTTCCAGAGAAGAGAGGGCGAATGGGACAACACCCTTTCCCCTCTGGGCAGACATGATGGCCTGGATTAACGCATAGTCCATTTACTTTTCTGCTCCAAGCTGCTGGGTTCTGCATTAAGTCCTTGTGTTTCTGGGGCTGTGGCCGTGCTGGGGAGCCGCTCGTGGAGGGCAACTGGTGACCTCGGTAGTGCGTGAAGGACGGACCGGAACGCCCCCCCTTCCCATGAGGTTTTAGTCGCCCCCACACCCCCAGCTCATACCTGCTGTCCACAAGGCTCCCATGCGGCCGCCATCCTTCTTTCCAGAGAAGAGAGGGCGAATGGGGCAACACCCTTTCCCCTCCGGGCAGAAATAATGGCCTGGATTAATGCATAGTCCGTTCACTTTTCTGCTCCAAGCTGCTGGATTCTGCATTAAGTCCTTGTGTTTCTGGGGCTGTGGCCGTGGTCCAAACTTAACTCTGATTTTCAGGGAGAAAGGTTGGGTGGTTTACTTCCCATTGATCACTTTGTATACAGAGAGATGTCCTCGTTCCCAGATACTCGAGCTGTGCTTGTAGAGGCTTCTGGTCACCGGGGTTCCACCTGGGGGAGGCGGGATGCGGTACCTACCCCATCTGGGACTTGCCGGTGATCTCGGCTCTTTTTGGAACCTGTTTTTTTTTTCCTCTGGGATCTGTGGTTCCCGCCCTCCATGTGGTCCTTCTCTTAGGCTGTATGTTGTAAAGATGGCGCTGGGGGGCGGGCTGTGGACGTGACTTCCGGAATCAGAGGTTACCTGGGAGCTGTAGTCCCGGCAGATTTGAGAAAAAGTCCTCGTTCCCGCATACTCGAGCTGTACTTGTAGAGGCTTCTGGTCACCGGGGTTCCATCTGGGGGAGGCGGGATGCGGTACCTACCCCATCTGGGACTTGCCGGTGATCTCGGCTCTTTTTGGAACCTGTTTTTTTTTTCTTCCGGGATCTGTGGTTCCCACCCTCCATGTGGTCCTTCTCTTAGGCTGTATCAACATTTCCTCTTTTGACAAGCTTATAACCTAACGTAAAATGTTCCCATTACTCCGTGTGGGATCTCTACAGTACAGCTCAAACTTATTTATCTGCATCTCCTAATATGATCAGTATTACTTCCTTAGTCAGCTTCTTCCATACCACTATTTTCTCTAGACAGTGTAGTAAAAACTTGCTACATAAGAATAATTACAAAATATAAAATAACATAATATGAGACTGACACACAAGGACAGTAAACACAAGGGCCAGGAATATTGCTGAATAGTTGAAGAAATTCCCTCATGAGCTGGGGGAGAAGGCAGCTGGAATAGAGAAGGGATCACTAAATCAATGATGGTCAGAGGGATTATTCTGGATGGGAGATGTGTGCTGAAAGTAGATAAAAGACCATACATGATAACCTCTCAGTATCTGTATTGCAAACCATAATGCCTAAAAGTAGAGACAGAGTATGGGGGAAATTGCCTGCCATAGAGACAGTGGGAGGGTTGGGTTGGGGGGAGATACTGGAGAATGTTAGAGGAAAATGGAGGGATAGGTGTTCAATCACTGTATGACTGAAACTCAAACATGAAAGCTTTGTAACTACCTCACAGTGATTCAATAAATTTTTTTAAAGAATAATACTAAAGATATCACCTTTCCTTCATTAAGTTCTTATTGCTTTAATCAGTAATTTCTCCTTTAGATCATCATATTTATGTGGTATCAAGAGAAAAATCTTGAGAATAAATATCATAGCAAAGGCTTATTAGTCTATAGCAGTAGTGTTCTTTCTTTAGGACAATTTCTCACACTCAAAGTAAATGTATTAAATATTGTAAGCATAAAATATTATCTAAAATTTCAACAAAACAAATATACCTGTACTTTGAGTTCATGATTACTAGCTAATGAACTTAATTGTTCTCTATAAGCCTAAAGAAGTTTAAATTTAGATTAATACATGAGCCCTCATGCGACCAAATCAAGTAAAACTCAATATTATATAAAAATACCTAAATAATAGAGTGATATATCATGCTCTTAGATTTGGATTGACTTGTATGCTTCATTCAATTCCTATCAAAATTCTATCAAGGGCTTGTATAAATATACAAGAAAATTATAATATGTATGAAGAATAAGAAATTATGTCTTAGAATACCTAAAACTATTTTGAAAAAGAAAAATTAAGTAGAAAGACTCTTTCTACCCAAAACTAAGGCTTACTAATGTTAAGAAATAATAATAGCAATTAAATAATAAAAACATATAGCAATGTCATAATATTCAAAACCACATATTTTGATATAACAACACACAGATCAAAGAAACAGAACAATGAACTAAGAAACAAATCCACAAAATAACCAAACCGGTAGTTTTTAATAGAGATGACATCTAGCAGTGTCTGGTGGCTCAGGGTCATTCATGTTATAACTAAGTCCAGCATGAGTCAGCATGGGTCACCAGGACTACACCCAGCAGTGCTCATTGGGCCAGTGGTCCTGAAAGTCACTGGGGTCACATCCAGAAGTGCTCAGGGGCAACCAGGCCTGAATCTACTGTTGCTGCAGAGTGTGGCATGTGGTACTGGAGATGGAACTCAAGATTTTTTACATGCTAGAAATCTGTTCTAATTGAGTACCTCTGTGGTCCCCTAGGCATTTTTTTTCAAAGATGTAAAAACACTCCAATGAACACATAACCTTTTCAAAATATGTGTTGGAGCAACCGGATATACTGAGGACAAATGATAAACATTATATCATACAAAACCTATTTAAAATTAATCATGTACTTAAATTTTAAAAATGACATTTTAAAAATATCTAGACAAATTTACACTAGTGAAGGGATGGATGTTGGAGCACAATGTAACTGAAACTCAATCATGAACGTTTTGTAACTACTGAATAGTGATTCAATAAAAAAAATTAGAGAATGTTATCTGAAATTTAAAAATTAAATTAAAATATCCAGAAAAAATAAACATGTGAAAAACTTCAATATCTTTGGCTGAGTGAAGACTTCTTGTGATTGATGCTAAAAGTACAGTCCAGGTGCTGGAGACAGTACAGGAGTTAAGACACTTACTCTCCTTGCACATAGCTGACCCCAGTTTGATCAACAGCATGTCATATGGTCCCTCTGAAGATTATCAGAAGCGATCCCTGAGCAGAGCCAAGCATAAGCTTTTAGCACAAACAGATATGCCTCCAAACCAAAAATAATGTAAAATCCATAAAAGAAAATACTGATAAACTCAACTTCATAAAAATTTAGTATCTTGTTCTACAAAATACTTTATTCAGATAACAAATAATCAAGTTAGACAGGGAGATAATGTCTGAAATCCACCTATGTGACAAAGGTATGTAACCTTGACAATATAAATTAAACTCAACAGTAAAAGGAACAGTTTAATTAGAAAAGAGGCAACAGACCTGAAGAACCCTTTCACTGAAAAGAAAATCAAGACTGAAAACAAGTACTTGAAAAGAGGTTCAACATTATTAACCATTATGAGGCTACAAATTAAAGCCACGTTGAGACTATGCACCTATAAGCATAGCTAAAATAAAAATTAGTGACAAAATATGTAGTGAGGGTGAGGAGAAACATTCAGTCCTATATGGGATGCTAATCTGTAAAATCAATTTCACATTTTTAAAAATAAGCATGCAACTATCATATGACTTAGCAATGGTACACCCTGATTATTTATTCCCAAGTAATAAAATTTTGTGTTACACTAAAATATGTATAACCCAAGGCAGAATCAGTCAAATTGTCTTCAATATATTAATGAACAAATCGTGGTACATTCATTAACAAGGTATCTGACTTAGTAATAAAACTGAAATGTTAATCAGAACAACTTGGGTATAAGGCTAGAGCAATAGAACAGAGAGTAAAAAGTTTTCCTTGCACAGGACCAACCCTGGTTTGATCCTCAGCCCTTCAAGACCTGCCAGGAGTGATCCCTGAGTAAAGAGACAAGAGTAAGCCCTAAGCACTGCTGCTGTGGCCCGAAAACAAAACAAAACAAAAAAAGAACATGGGAAAAAGAACATGGGTATATCTCTAGGGTGATAATATTCAAAACAAAAAAGAAAAAAAGTTATATACTACATTACTGTATTTATACAATAGTTCAGAATCCATGCCATAGTGATCAAGGGGCTACTCCCATTTTAGTGCTGTGGAGTCACAACCAGTAATGCTCAAGTGACAACAAGGTCACAGGGATGGAACCTGGGCCTCCCACATGAAAAGAATGCACTCTAGTCCTTTAATCTATTGTCCCAATCCCCACCATTTTTTTGCAATGCAGGATATCAATATAACTGCTACCCTGGTAAAAGGACAAATGTTTTAAATGAAGATTTAACTATTGGTTACCATGTGTTAAGATACTCCCAATGAGGAGTGGAGCTGTGTGTGCTTATAATAGGGCAATATGGATATATTTGTGATGCTGGAACATCGTAGTGTTATCACTACAGTTATGGATAGAAGAATTTATAAATAAGACATATAATACATATAATACAAGCAAACTGATAAAAACTGAAAAAAAACTTATGATAACATTAACACCTCATTAGGTGTTAAAATTAACATCCTGGTTTTTATATAATATACTACTGTCTGCAAAATGCTATCATTGGAAGAATATAGACAAAGTATATAGGCAATCTCTGTATTATTTCTTTGTTGCATGTGAATTCACAATTTTTTCAACAAAAATTTAAACTGTAAGAAAAACAGTCATTTGAAAACTATTTACTGACCCTCCAAAAATAAAATTAACAATGTCCAGAATTTCAAAATGCCTTTGATAATTTGAATATTAGTGAAATTAAACAATTATTTTATCTTACAAAATGTCTAATCTATCCCTCAATGTCCAGTAAATATTTAGAACCATATTTAACTAAAACTAAAGCAGTACTTCAGGGCTAGATAGAAAGCTCAACAGGATGAACACATGCTTTGGATGCAGAAAGACAATATGAGATCTCCCACACCACATGTTCCTGCAAGCTTGGCTGAAAGTGACCCCTGTCCAAAAAGCCAGGAGTAGCTCCTGAGCTCTGCTATGTGTGGCCCAAAATAAAAATACTAAACAGGAACTTTACTGGATAAAAGGAAAGTAAATATAAATTTAAAAAAAAACTTTCTCTGATGTGGGAAGACATCTCAAGTGCAAGGCATTGTCTAGTATGTTTAAGGTCCTGAGTTGAATACCTATTGAATACCTGAGCATTGCTGGGAACAGCCACAGGTCCCAGAGTACTGCCATGTATGACCCCTTAAAAATTCTTTCTCCAATGCTATTATTAGACTAGCATTTTGATGTTCTTAATATAAGCCAGTAACTAAAACTCAGTAAATACTGTGATAATTTTATATAAAAATTTGCTCGAGCGGGCCCAGTAACGTCTCCATTGGAGACTTTGTTGTTACTGTGTTTGGCATATCGAATATGTCACAGGGAGCTTGCCAGGCTCTGCCGTGCGGGCGAGATACTCTCGGTAGCTTGCCGGGCTCTCCAAGAGGGGCGGAGGAATCAAACTTGGGTCGGCCATGTTGGCTGCGTGCAAGGCAAACGCCCTACCGCTGTGCTATCGCTATCGATTCCTCCGCCACTCTCGGAGAGCCCGGCAAGCTACCGAGAGTATCTCGCCCGCACGGCAGAGCCTGGCAAGCTCCGCATGACGTATTCGATGTGCCAGACACAGTAACAACAAAAGTCTCCAAAGGAGATGTTACTGGGCCCACTCGAGCAAATCGATGAACAACGGGAGGGCCTTTACCTTTACCTTATATAAAAATCAAACTATATAAAATGCAGAAACTATTTTTAAAAGAGCAAATGAGAAGCTCAATGCAATTAAATTCAACATTTTGCAAAGCTCTAAATTAGTTTTTTTTTTTCCTTTTTGGGTCATACCCAGCAATGCTCAGGGGTTACTCCTGGCTCATGCCCTCAGGAATTACTCCTGGCTGTGCTCAGGGGACCATATGAGATGGTGAGAATCAAACCCAGGTTGGCCAAGTGCAAGGCAAACGCCCTACCCACTCCAGCACCTAAACTAGAGTTAAAGGACAATTTGTATATAGGTTATCACTGTCACTGTCACTGCCCTCCCGTTGTTCACCGATTTTCTCGAGTGGGTCCAGTAATGCCTCCATTGTGAGACCTGTTATTACTGTATTTGGCATACCGGATAGCTTGCCAGGCTTTGCCGTGCGGGCAAGATACTCTCGGTAGCTTGTCGGGCTCTCGAGAGGGGCAGAGGAATCGAACCTGGGTTGGCCGCGTGCCAGGCAAATAAATGCCCTACCTGCTGTGCTCCAGCCCATATAGGTTATATCCTCTACAAATTTATAACCTAGTAAGAAAGGCAGACATATAAGAAAGTCAAGATGATACATCGGAGTTGTTAAGTGGTATAGAGTGATCTAAAATGTCAGAAACAGTGTTCTGAGAAAAATGTGTCATATGATGCAAAAGAGTTCATAGCTATCTGCGTAAACTCAAGAAGGGGGGCACGGCACACAGCGGTGGTGGCTCTATCTCTCCCGCCGCCCACGTTCGGTAGTCTCACCCTTCTTCCCCCACCCCGGGGAGGTTGATGGCGATGGGCAGGCAAAGGAAGAAACGAGGGCCTGGCTGGTTGGTATTAGTCGTAGTTTATTCCAATCCTCTCTCCATCCACACCAGTCTCTCTTCTCTGCCTCTGCCTCTGCTTCTTCCTCCCCCATGCTACTTCATTATCTTTCTCCATCCCCCTTCATCCTCCTTCTCTGGAGTCTGGATTCTTATCCCTCTTTCTCTTCCTTCTGATCCCCCAGCCCACTCTTACAGTCCAGTTAAATCCCAAAGCATAAGGGGTTGGGGTAATAATTACACATAAGGGTGGTCACAATCAATAGGGGTAGAACTTTTTCACTCAGGGAAAGCTACTCCTAGGACAGATCCTCTCTCAGCAGGATGACCCACTCTACAGCGGAATTCCATGCGTGTGTCTCTCCTTTCCTTGTTCGACAAGCATATAAGCATATACAATATAAATTATTTTGTATGGATACAGTAAGAAATATCTTAAAGTTATAGAATTGTCCTCCTAGGGCCATCTCGATCTCGGACTGCAGTGCTCAGGCCAGATAGTCTTTCCCACCCCTAGCAGGATCCTAGTTTCGTCGTTACTTTTGGATCATGACAGCATTTGTATATGATCAAACTTTAACTTATAGTTAAGAATCGTGGCACTTTGGTCTGGCCCATTTCGCTGCCAGGGTAGCTCACTGCTTTCCCTGGGTCCATTCAGTCCCTTGTAGGGACCCTGCTTTTGGGGTGTTAGGAACGAAGGGCAACTGAGGCTTAAGTCGAGAAAGCAGATGCCCAGGAGTGAATAATAGTCAAAGCCAATTAAATCCTAAGTTACAAAGCATAATGTTAACAGTCTTCCTGTATCTATACAAAAAGGTCATTGCTTTAAAGTAAACTGTTCATAAGGCATAAGGAGAGGAGAAAGGCAATATTTCACTCATACATATAAAATCATAGATTTCTGAGGAATCTGACCTTACCAAATTAACAGAGTCTGATTAGGGCGAAAGCTGATTAACTGGTTGGGGAGGAGAGCATAGGGAAGAATGTTTACAGATAAACACAATGGAATGGAAGTGCCTCAGGAGCACTGTGATGTGTGTAACCAGATAAAGCTAAGCTCCTTGTGGAGGAAGGACAAAGCAATGTCATCCTACAGCTATGAGTTAGTGTATACATTTAAGTAAACACAGCCATAGAATCTTTCTGTATTAAGAAAGAAAATTACAAACATGTTATTTTGAATGAAAACAACATAATTTTAAATATTTCTGCAAATTCTGATACATTTGTTAATTTCTAAGAATAACTATATATTTCCTGGGTTATAAAGGAGCTGGGGATAAGTGACACATGTCTAACAGTGAAAAGGACCCAAGTTCAAACATGTCTGGTACCACACACCCCTCCCAGTGCTGCCAAGCATTGGCTCCCCCAAGCACAAATCAGAGGTTATTTTCGTACAACAGTTAGAGTAAAAGTATAATAAGTAAGCATAGTATGAGACTAACACCCAAGGACAGTAGAAACAAGGGCCAGGAGGATTGGTCCATCGTTGGAAGCCTGCCTCAAGTACTGGGGGAGAAGGTAGTTGAGATAGAGAAGGAACCATTAAGACAATGATGGTTGGAGGGATTGCTCTGGATGGAAGATGTGTGCTGAAAGTACGTTAAGGACCAAACATGAAGACCTCTTAGTATCTGTATTGTAAACCATAACGTCCAAAAGTAGTGAGAGAAGAAGAAGAAAAGTGCCTGACACAGAGGCAGGGGTGGTGGTGGTGGGAGGGATACCGGGGACATTGGTGGTGGGAAATGTACACTGGTGGAGGGATGGGTATCGGAACACTGTATGACTGAAACTCAATCATGAAAGCATTTTAACTATGTATCTCATAGTGATACATTAAAAAAGTATATTAAATAATACACTGAGTTAAATTTCTCATATGAAATAAAATCCATTTAAATTTTCTAGGGGATTTTGGTTCAAGTGCTTACAAGTCTTCCATGATATGTGAATTGTATAATGAATGGATTGCTAGTGAAATTTAATTTTATTTATTTGGTTTGAGGGCCACACCCAACACCCAACACCCACACCCAACACTCTTAGCTCTACACTCCGATATCAATCATAGTGGCCTTGTGGAAACATATAGTGTGCTGGAGATTAAACCCAGGTTAGACATGTGTAAGAAAAATGACCAACCAGCTGTATTATGGCTCTGACCCTGCTAGTAAATTTTAAAACACAAACCATATATCTGGCTTAGATTTTTTTTTAACATGAACATGTTCTTTTTTGGAATTATCCTTGTTCCTTATATAGAAGGACATGCCAATAGGTTTAAGCTATAGAGAAAAGATATTGTTTCCATAAATCTACCAGCATCAAATCCATCATAAAAAGAAATTACTTTTAGCAATAATCACATGATCTTATTTATATGAAATATGCTCAAACTCTGTCAAAACATAAATGCAAATTAAATCTACAAAGAAATATAAGACCAGGACCTGGGGACCATCACAGGGATGGGGGCATCCAAGTGAGCAAGGGGATATGTGGACTTAAAGACACAAGCCACATGTGAGCCACATCCTGGGCCTTGGACTATGACATTTAAATACACATTTTCTTCTCTTTTTTGGCGGGTGTGAGGGGGGTGGGGTGGGTGGGAGTAGGGTGAGGGTGGGGGGCCACACCCAGTGGTGGTCAAGGGCTGTGCTCAGGGATCACTCTTGGCAAGCTCAGGAGACCATATCAGAAATCAGACCCAGGGCTGGAGCGATAGCACAGCAGGTAGGGCGTTCACCTTGAGCGCGGCTGGCCCGGCCTACCCGGGATCGATTCCGCCACACCTCTCGGAAAGCCCAGCAAGCTACTGAGAGTATCTCACCCACAAGGCAAAGCCTGGCAAGCTACCCATGAGGTATTCAATATGCGAAACACAGTAACAAGTCTCACAATGGAGACGTTACTGGGCCCGCTCAAACAAATTGATGAACAATGGGAGGACAGTGCTACAGGACAGTGCTACTTTAGCAAAGATCTAATGTTTGATAGCACAATGTGCTACCAAGGGTAGACAAAAAACACTTTTATCTATTACTTGGTCTTCAGAATAAACTTGTAAATACTATGGAGAAAATTTGGCAATACCTATCAAAATTATAAAGTCATATTATAGAGCCCACCAGTTTTATTTCTAGAAATTTATCCTAGAGAGCACACATTTGAAATTACTTATTACAGATCTTTTTATTGTATAAGTGCACTAAGATGCACTAAAATGAAATATTAATAAGGGATTGGTTAAATAAGTTAGGGCACAATCATGCAATCAATATTTTTTGGCCACAATGAGCTAGAGAGCTATAGTCATCGCTCTTTATGTACTAGTATGGAATGATCTAATGCCAAGTACAGAAAGCACTGCACTGCACTTTCCTCCCGTTGTTCATCGATTTGCTCGAGTGGGAACCAGTAACATCTCACAACAAATTGTGACACTTGATACTTTTTTTTGTATATTGAATACATCACGGGGAGCTTGCCAGGCTTTGCCATGTGGGCGAGATACTCTCGGTAGCTTGCCAGGCTCTCCGAGAGGGGCAGAGGAATCAAACCCGGGTTGGCCCAGGCCGGCCGCGTACAAGGCCTTACCCGCTGTGCTATCACTCCAGCCCAAGTACAGAAAAATACATAAAAATATATTAAAAGCCTATTATTGCCAAAAACTTCCCTCAATAATGCCTTTAAAATGTACACTCATGGAGGAATTGGTGTCCAATCCTTGTATGACTGAAACTCAATCATGGAAGCTTTGTAACTATCTCATGGTGATTCAATACATATTTTTAAAGAATGTAACATTATTGTTTACAATATGGAACTGTCATAAGGATAGACAAAGAGATGAGCAGAAAAGTAGAGTGTTCAGAAAAAGATTCACAGTTATATATCCAACTGACCTGCAACAAAAGTTGCAGATGAAAATGATGGAGGAGCTGCGCTAAGTACCTGTCAACAGATATATTAAAGGAGTAAAAAGGAACTATCAGAACCAACTTTTTCAGCACTCTGGGGGGTGGGGAACAAGGCGGAAATCACCAAACAAAAGTTTAATGAAGAAAATCACAATTTGAAAATTGTAGGGAATGTGAAGGCGATCTGGCTGCAATATCTGTCACTCCATGTGCATCCCTCACAAAGCTGTACACTTGGTTAAAGATGAGAGTCTTTCTGGAATAGAGATGGAGGCAGCTGTGGTCCCCTACTAAAACCTCCAGACAAGCTCTCAAAAACTGTAGCAAAGGTGTATGATGCATTGTTCATCCTTATCCAACTATCTAAAGCCAATCTGACTGGCACGTTTCAACCTCCATCCAGTGGGGGTCAGACACAGAGAATGAGACAATCACAGATGGAGACAAACACAAGAACTGTCCAAGCTTTAGGGTGGCCTAGGCAGCCATCAGTGGGCTCACAGGCTAGCTATTTATTCAATGCAATATCTCTCCCATTCTGGCTCCCAACATGTGAATCGTTGAAGTTGACAGAGACATTGTGGACATTCATTAAGGATATCAACATTCAATAGGTACATGAAAAACAGGAGCTGGGTTATTGCACATAGCCAATCATCAGGCACCCCTAAAGTATAAAGTCCTGATAATTTCCTAATCTATTTGTGCCTACATTGCTCTCTACATCTAAAAGACCCTAACTGGCTTTATTCTATTATTTCCTGGCAGAAGTTTACTGCACATTTATATTCTAAGACATAAGATGTTTTGCCAACAGGACTATCCTGACCTTCCAGTTGGGATTTTTTAGAATATAATCTACATCCAAAGTGGTTCGTGGCGCTTTTTCAGAAAGGCAGCTACATTCACATTCTGGGACGCTTATTCCTGAATCCAGAGGGATAGTTATTTTATAACTGCTATAAAATTATTTTTATTGTATCTATTTTTTCAGTGTAGATAAAGCTTGTTTGATTTTTTGATATTTTCAAAGAACCATTTTTTAAATTTCCTATACTGATTTTCTACTCCAATTGAAATATACTGCTGAGAAAGAGACATACTTTGTGTGTATACACATAACAAAGAGTTTGTATTCAGAATACAGTAAGAACTCTTAAAATGATAATCTAATTTTTATTTTAAAAACAAAAAATTCAAAAGACACCACAAAAGATACTAGAATAGACAATAATTACATGAAAACATGCTCAGCAACATGCAAATGCAGAAAAAAAAACCCACAAGAGAATATTTTGTACCCACTAGAATGGTTATAATTAAACAGATCTTAGATCTTAGTCCTACTGATAGGAATATAAAATAGTAAAATTATTTTGACAATATTTCAACAGTTTCTCGTAAATGTAAAGAGACTACACACTCTGTCCCTTTTATTTCTTGCATTTAACAAGAAATAAGTTATATGTATAAAACAATTTTTATACAAATGTTCATAGTGAAATATTTAAGACCAGTGGCATCTAGGGTTCAAGTATAGAGCAAGATTTTACTGGGAATGACACAAGTGAAAATCTGAGAGTGATTAAACCATTCAACATCCTAATTTTTGTCAGGTGTATACATTTGTCAAAATTCATTAACCTGCACATTAAAATAGAGGCAGTTGATTGTAAACTATACTTCAATAACGTTCTTTTTTTAATATAGAAGGGAGGGGATCTTGAATTGGGAACTGAACTTCTTCAATAAGATTTCCACAGGCAACTCCCATGAGGCATTCTTCACTGAGGTCCCTGTTTGTACCAAGGAATGCTGAGGCAAAACATAGTTGGAATAGCTAAGTTATTCACTTGTGCTCTTAACTTTACTAAATGTGACACTGTATTTCCTGGAATATTCTAAGTATTTATTTAAATTTCCTTTTGGTAAAACAGAACCCCCAAAATAGCTCTGCCTCACAACTTTTTGCTTTGTTTTTTGGACCATTCCCAGTGGTGCATAGGGCTTACTTACTCCTTCCTCTGCACTTAGGGATCACTCCTGGACATGTTCTGGATGTCATATTAGATTCCGGGGATTGAACACAGGTCAGCTGTGTGTAAAGCAAATGCCTTACCTAATGTACTATACTGCTAACCCCCCAAAATAACTTTTGAAATGTTTATTACTGCTACTATATTATCTTACATAAACTGAATAATCCTAATTCAACTAGGAAA
Organism: Sorex fumeus; assembly: GCF_029834395.1. Taxonomy (NCBI): domain Eukaryota; kingdom Metazoa; phylum Chordata; class Mammalia; order Eulipotyphla; family Soricidae; genus Sorex; species Sorex fumeus. The sequence goes on from NW_026606115.1 coordinate 17,032,626, forward strand.
CATGTGATTAAAACATGAAGGTTTAGGTTCCAGGAATCAGTTAAAAGGTCTAGAACACATGCTTTACACACTGAGCCTGTGGTTAGATCCCTGGCACTACATGATCCTCCAAGCACTAAAAGCCTGAAGTAATCCATGAACACCACAAGACAGGTAGCTTGCCGGGCTCTCCGAGAGGGGCAGAGGAATCGAACTCGGGTCGGCCATGTTGGCCGCTTGTAAGGCGAACACCCTACCACTGTGCTATCACTCCAGCCCCTGTGCTATTACTCCAGCCCCACACATTTCTGGCTTTGTGTAATGAGATTTTGTTATTTTATATGGCATTCACTTCAAAGTCTGTAATAGTTAGGATTGTGTGGCATGCCAGTTCATGTGGAAATTGGAGATTACGGTGTCTGTCCATTCTCTGATTCTTGAAAATGGTTCACAAATGTAAAAGGACACAAAAATACTTCCCAGGTATTCATGTTGCCACTAGTTAGGTTTTCTTTCATTTGGGTGGTTGTTCAGTTTTGTGTCCTTTCGATTTTTATCTGGGCGTGCCATCTCTTCCCCAGTCTTGAGACTGTCTAGCCCTCATTTCATGAATATGTGCTTTTTGGAAGCAGTATTGACGTATACATATATTATTAATATTAAAAAAATGAAAATGTACATGCAAGAAAAATTAAGAAAAAATTATAGTCTAAAATAATCCCTCACTCTGAATAGTGTCAGGTCTATCAAATTAAATCGGGATTTAAGTTTCAAATAAATGCTGGATAGTATATTGTTTATAATCCATCACAAATTTTTAAAAAATGAATTTTGAAATCACCTTTATTCTCAGAATACTGTCAATTTAAATTTTCAATAATTTAACCATCTGGAAAAAAATATTTCTTTCCCCTGTCTGGGTAACAGGAATGAGAAAACATTGAGAATACACGCATGAAAAATCTACTATGATACATTTACTAGTTACTAGATAAATTTAATTGCCACTATTTTTAACATAAAGGTTGCCAATCAGCAAATTGAAATAAGTATGGAAAATAATTCCAAGCCCCTGAAGGTGAACCTCTTTCTTCACCCTTTAAGAAAGCTGACCTTTCAGTTTAGTAACCTTTGGTACTTCAGATTAATCTGTGTTTTTGCCCATTACACAGTACTCAAATGAAGGCGTGAGATGAGATAAGGTCTAACAAACCATAAGAAAAAAATCTTTATGGAAACTGCAGAAAAATGAAATCCCTAAATAAGCTGTAAAAGCAAACAAAATTGAGAGAGGTTATAGCTAAGAACGAATGTATTCAACATTACAAAATTACAATAAGTGGAGTATATTCACTCTGAAATAAAGACATTTAAAAAAATTCAGTGCCCCCCCACGAGCAGCTCTCTGGTACGGCCATAGTCCCAGAGGCACATGGACCTAATTCAGAACCCAGCAGCTTTGGGCAGAAATGTGAATGGACTATGCATTAAGCTATGGTGCCATGCCCCACCCCCCCACATTCCCCCTGGAAAGGGTGTCTGTCTCTTCCGCCTTTCTCCCCCCTCTCCCCGTGGCATGGCAGCCGCCGCCTCAGAGCTTATTGGACAGCCAGGTATGAGATGGCGGTTACAGGGCAACTGCAGCCTCATGGGATGGGGGAAGGAACCAGCATGTCCTTCTTTCCCCGCCTAGTGGCTCTCAGAATGGCCATGACCAATCTCGGAACCATGTGACTTTTGGCAGAAATCCTTCCAGACTTAATTAGTAAGACAACAGAAATCCAAAATTGTGCTGCCACTATTGCGGCTGCACGACATCATATGGTCTTCATAACCAGCAACAGAAAACAAATTATTTCACGATGCCTTTTCAGCAGGTCTGATTGATGGGGGGGGAATTCCAAATATAATGGTGCATCTTTTTTCAAAATAATGAATGTAATCAAAGTAGAAAGAGAGTTCAGGCGAAATCATCTGCTTCACAGGCATGGGGAGGGGTGGGATGGGGGGTATATTGGGGTTCTTGGTGGTAAAAATATGCACCGGTGAAGGGATGGGTGTTTGATCATTGTATGACCGAGTCTTAAACCTGAAAGCTTTGTAACTGTTCTCACGGTGATTCAATATTAAATTGTAAAAATTAAAAAAAAAACTCAGGAACTCAATTGATGAGATGAACCAGAAGAATAAAAAGTCTGTTTTATTTATCCTTCCCAAATGCATCCTTCCTTAGGGAAAGATACTATAGGAGTGGGTAATGTAAAAGGAGTGAGGAATGGGGAAATCCAGAACTTAGGCAGATGAATTTTGCAAAACAGTGGAATTTTTTTTAACATACCTTCACCTGAAGAAAATGTATAGCTTATTTCTAAAGATCACAACATAAAATAAATTGATTAGGGCTGGAGTGATAGCACAGCAGTTAGGGCGTTTGTCTTGCACGTGGCCGACCTGGGTTCAATTCCCAGCATCCCATATGGTCCCCCAAGCACCGCCAGGAGTAATTCCTGAGTGCATGAGCCAGGAGTAACCCCTGTGCATTGCTGGGTGTGACCTTAAAAGCAAAAAAAATAAAAAGAAATTGATCTTTTCATTTCAGAATAAAACAATGAATTTAACATGACTTTAAAGCTAGGGAAAATTGACTCACTTATAGCCAACGGGAAAATAATTCTGAAGGGATTCTGAGGCTTAAATATATGGCTCACATTGCAGAAGCTTTCCAGAAACTAAATTAAGTCAAACTATACTAAAATGGGTAATGTCAATTCCTACAGAATCACTGTAAATTTTTTTTTTCCAAATAAGTTAAGTCAAACTGATGAAAATTTAGAAAGAATCTTCCTTAAACAACCCAAATGTCCAAGAATGGATGACTGAATAAAGACACCATAGTACATATACACAATGGAATATTCCTTGGTCATATGAATAGACAGAGTCATGAAATTTGCTACTACATTTAAGGACCCAGAGAATATCATGCTGAATAAAATTAGTCAGTGGGAGACAAGACGGAGTCTCTCATATGTGGGATATAAAAGAACATAATGGAATAACAAATACACAAAGGCAATGGAAACAAGGAACATTAGAATTAGTGTTCAGTAAGAAATATGTCACTTGAAGGGGCAGGGAGATGGACAGGGAGGGGGAAACAACTATGGTGGAGGGAGGCATTTAACCTGGAAGAGGAGAAGGTGCTGAAAATTGGTAAAGTGTTACGTATGAAACCCTATCAGCAACAGTACTCTGAATCACAGTGCAAAAATTTATAAGAAAAAAAGTTCCTCTTATAGAAGCAGACTGAGGATTGGGAAGTAAATTGGGAGGGGGTGTCATTGGTGGAGGGAGTGGGCATTAGTGATAGGATTAGTGTTGAGATGTTGACTCACTGTATGACTGACACCTAGTCATGAATAACTTTGTGATTTCAAGGTGACTAAAAATAAAATAGAATCTTCCTTAAATCAAAATACACTGAATTGAATGACCAGGAAGATAGCCCAATGAACTAAAAAGGGCATGTCGTGCATGTGGAAGACCTTGAGTTTTATCCCCAGCACTGCATGCCCCACTGAGCACTTCTGAGCATCATCCAGGAGGCCCCTGAGCACCATTAGGTTCAAGCACTGAATAGCCTAACTCAGTTGTCTGGGTAGCACTAGGAGTGGCCCCAACCCCCCTGAACAGTGTCCGAGAGGTCAACATCCAAAAAAAAAAAACACAGAGAAGTATAATTTTTGTGTGTGCGGGGGATGTCAGGGATAAAAGGTAATAAACAGTACTGTGCTGAAAATAAACTATTTCCCTGAAAATAACAGCAAAACATAAAAAATCACCAAACTGATGTACACATTATAGGAAAAGCTCAAAAATATTCTGTTAAAAAGAAAAAAGACTCAAAATGTTAGATTCTGGATAATTCAACCCATAAAACATTAGAAAAACAAAGTTATGGAAACAGAATAAAGATAAGTTACTTATAGCAAGTATGAGAAAATGGAGAGCAAATTACAAAGGATCAGAATATAGAAAAATAGTGATGAAATTGTTCTGAATCTTGATTAGAATCAAGGTTAAGATTGTGTTTGTTTTATCAAAATTCATAGACTAGTACATCGAGTATGTGGAATTTTACTGACAACAAATAAGTAGGTAACTAGAAAATTGCAGTGAGATAAAATGTATATCAAAATGGTAAAACTTAAAATGAAAAGAAAAAGGACGAGGGAGATATCTCAAAGGGCTAGAGTCCATGCTTTGCATGCAGGAGCTACAGGTTCAATTTCGGGTTCTGTACAGTCCCCAAAGCACTGCCAGGACAGACCCCTAAATAGCAGCTTGTAACAGCGCTGAAAAATACCAGCTATGGGCCTAAAACCAGATCTCAAAAGATAATAACAAATGCAGGTAAGAATGAAAAACAAACTAGAACTTTGATATATTATAATATATAATGCTAGAATATATTCTAGCAGTTTCTTGGAAAATATGTAAAAAGGCTAATGATATAATCTAACAATTCCATATCTTGTTATTTTTTATGAAAAACTAAAGCATATGTCTACACAAATTTTTTTCATGAGTCTTATGGTAAAGGAATTAGGGGAAATTTTTGAAGAGCTTTCTCCACTATGACTTGGTATTTTTCCACTCCAAGCCTTTATCCTATTTTGCCCTGGCTTCATAGGCTCATAAAACTAAAGAAGCTTTTTGTTTGAGGTTTCTTCATCAGTGATATAATCTAAACCCCAAAAGTCTATGTTGATTCATCCAAACTGAAACCACTAAAACGTTCATGGGAAGAAGGAAGAGTTGGAATCTTTCCTGGCTCTTGCTTTTATACAATCATAGTAAATGATTAAAAATTTGACACATATTTTGGCTTGTTTTTATTAACTGCTCAGTCATCTATCTATCTGCTCAGTTGACCTGACTACATGAATTAAAAATGGTTAAATGCTAATTCTTTAATCTCAGCAATTAGGAACAGAAAATTATCTATTCAATCTATAACTATGAAAAAGGTAGAACATAAGAATTAAAATATTAAATATGTTCCCCAATAGTTAGAGTAGTAAAAAAATGGGTGTCTTTTCTCATCACTTCTATTAAAATTGTACTGGAATTCCTAACCAGTAAAGTAGTCATCACAAAAGACAATAATATTTAAAAGAAAAAAGTATCTGTATTTGCAGATATGATTATATAAATGGAAAATACAAAATAACTACTAGAAATAATGAACAAATTTAGCAATGATGCTTTATATCTTGATTATAATACAGCGGGTAGGGCGTACGCCTTACAGCAGCCAACATGGCCAACCCGAGTTCGATTCCTCCGCCCCTCTCGGAGAGCCCGGCAAGCTACCGAGAGTATTCGATATGCCAGGCACAGTAACAACAAAGTCTCCAATGGAGACGTTACTGGGCCCGCTCGAGCAAATCGACGATCAACGGGAGGGCCTTTACCTTTTTTACCTTTACCTTGATGGGAATTTAAACTGATTATCTGTTTTTAGTTACTGTGAATTCTGGGGTACAAACACCTTTTTATTAGTACTTTTATATACTTCAGATAAATATCCATGAATGATAATATAGGGTAATATGGTATTTCAATTTTTTAAAGAAATTTCATGTTATTTTTTCATACAAGCTTCATCTATACTTAAACATTCCTTCAATTTGGGTGGGAGAGACATCCCACTGGACTAAGCACATGCTTTGTACTTAGTACTACATGGTTCTTCATCACCACCAGGAGTGACCCCAGAGCTCAGAGGTGGGAACAGTCCAAGTACTGAGAGGGAGGAAAGAAGGAGGGGGGAAAGAAATAGAAGGGAGAACGGGAAGGAAGAAAGGAAGGGAGGGAGGGAGGGAGGGAGGGAGGGAGGGAGGGAGGGAGGCAGAGAGAACCTTCACATCTTTGCAAAAGACTTGTTTTCAACATTTTTATATAGGCCATTCTCACCAAGTTGAGGTGATAAATCACTGTAGTTTTGACTTGAATTATCCTAATAATCACTGTCACTGTCACTGTCCTCCCGTAGGGCGTTTGGGTTTTTTTAGGTCACACCCAGAATATTTTGGGGGTTGGGGACCAGCTCTAGTGATGCTCAGGGGTTCCTTCTGGGTCTACACTCATGAATCACTCCTGGCAGTGCTCGAGGGACCATACTGAATGCTGAGGTCAGCCATCTGTAAAACAAAAAACTGCAGTACTATCTTTCCAGTCCCTGTAAATTATAAGGAAGTATAATTTACAAGTGAAACTATCAAAGGCTAGAAAGAAATTCTGTGCATGACCCCTATGATGAGCTGCAATTAAATGTTATCTAAATGAAGGGATAAACTGTGTTCATGCATTGGAAAAATCAATAACTTTATGATTTGCACTGTTTCAAAACTGACCAATAAAACTGTCATTGTCCACATCAAAATCCCAAAATTTTTCTAATCATAAACTAATGAAGAATCTTAAATATGTATGAAACAAGTAGCCAGACAATAAGAACAGGAACAAAGCCGAAGGACATACATAGTTTTTAGGGGTCGAGAGATAGTTTAAGAGGTAAAGAACTTTCATTGCATACCATTGCCTCTGGTTTGATCCCAAGCACTAAGAGTTGCCAGAGATGATTCTTAGCACCTCCAGTATGGCCCATTAACCCCAGTTTTTATAAAAATATTTAGAATTATTAAATAAATGTAATTAATACAATGTAACAATGGCATAAAGATAAAAGGATCAACAGACCAGACTAATGAGGTATGACTGAGACACATATTCAAAATATTCAATAATGTCATCAAAGCAATTTAAGTTCTTCAATAAATGGCACAGGAATACCTGAATATCTACATGGGAAAAACTGAACTAAAATAAAATCAACTATTAGATTATAATACAATTGTGTAACATTGGGGTTTAAGATTTCTTAGAGAGCATGCCAAAGACACAACACAAAAGAGAAAATGGCATGCAGAAGCATGAGGTTGGCTACTAAATTGTATATATTTTAAACAATGGGCGTTTGCCTTGCGTTCAGCCAGCCTGGCCGAGCCAGGTTTGATTCCTCCGCCCCTCTCAGAGATCCCGGCAAGCTACCGAGAGTATCTCGCCCGCACAGCAGAGCCTGGCAAGCTACCCGTGACGTATTCAATATGCCAAACACAGTAACAACAAGTCTTAAAAAAAATGGAGCCGTTACTGGGCCCGCTCGAGCAAATCAATGAACAATGGGAGGACAGTGTGGACAGTGACAGTGTTTAAAATATATATTATTTATAAAATTTAAATTATTTTTAAAATTGAGCTGTTAAACTAAAGATTGGTGCATATCATTTTAAAATTAATGTTTCAATAAAATAAATATCCAAATGCAAAAAGAAACTCTCTTATAGTAGCATATACTTTAAACCCACAAATTAGAAACAACCCAAATGTCCATAAATTGGTGAACAGAAAAACAAAGTGTGGTATATCCATACAGGTACTATAAGGCTTTCATATCACATAGAGTGATATTCTACTACATCAAATAGTGTATGAGATAAAGGATAGAGAAGGACCTCTTCTTTATAAAATTAATGAACACACAAATACAGAAAACACTAAACAATTTTTACTAGTGTACAACCCTTAATATCATCTTCCACAATACCAAGTTTCAATATTTCCTTCAGTAGTCCATTAATATCATATTTGTAACAAATTTTGAAAGTGAAGACGCTATCTCTAATATATACAAGAGTGCTATCTGTCTGAAATATAAGATGATACAAATGCCAACCAAATTTCTTAGTCTTACTCTAGTTCCATTAACTGACTAGCACTTGGCTATAAATGGTGCTTAAATATCTCTACAATATAATAAATAAAGGTAATATTTACATCAGAATCAGTATGTCAAATCAATAATTAAATTTAGCAAAAGCCTCTTGCTTTCTACACTTTCCTTCAGTTGTCTTTAATTAGCAAATGGCAAGAAGTCTAAGGTTTCCAATTCAACAGGGCAGCAGGTACCACTACAGACTACAGTTTTGGCTAAAAGCCAGTAAAAATTACTAAAGGAACAAAGGGCAGCTGGACCTGATAAAACTATAAAAATAAACTCAAGAATTGATTCATAAAATGAGAATCTGGTTTGCTAAAATGAAAGGAGCCTATTTGATATGACGTTAAAGGTGCCTCTCAAAAAAACTCAAGAACTATTGCTATTTAAACCAAAACTTCAATATGAAGATTTAGCTAAGTAGCTAAATTATTCATTAATAATGTTAATTAGAAATGACATATTTTCAAAATAACTTGTTTTATAGCTATTGTCAGAGCTGATTTAGATGATGGAATGACTCCTTATTAAAATAAAAATTATTAGAAAATAGAGCCAAATCAATCTACCAACTGGTAATCAATTGAGCACTGATTCCATATGCACTATATTAAATATAAAAAGTTAATACTGTATCATAGGTACTCATGCACATTACTGATAGGACTGTAGATGGTAAAACCATTTTGAAAAGTACTTTGGCAAAAGTAGATCCCAATCGTTCAGAAGTCTCAAGTTCTGCTATTCAAATACCACCTGGAAAAACCTTAATATTTAACAGTTCGAGATTCTACAGAAGAATACATTTGGACTGAACAAGTTACAAGGCTGTATAAAGGCAGTAAAATCATTTAGCCAGTGAAAAAAACATAAGGAGAAAATAACATATGGGGTGATAGAAAATAGAGGTAGGACCTCTTATGATGTGTGGTTACAATCTGATTTTCTAAAAAATAGATATGGTGACTCTGGAGAGAATAAAATGAAAGTGAAATATATGTAATATAAATATAAAATATAAGTATACCTTACATTGCTTTAAACATAAAAGTTGAATGACTTTCATGCTGCAACTCCGATCCGATACCCCAAGGCGAACACCCTACCTGCTGTGCTATCCCTACAGCCCATTCTATATGCAGCATGAAATTGTTTTAAATTGCTTTTAAACTATATATAAATACACATGAAGACTTCAAACTTATCTTTTTATTTTAGGACCAAAGCTGCTTCTATTTCTCTATGCTATTTCTCCTAGCTTCATTACGAAATATAACTACCGCTTTCATTTCCTTTGTACCTCATGTGTTGCCACAATCAAAAAAAGTAAAGATCTAAATATGCATTACTCTATCACTATGTATACCAAATGAATACTGAGAGTATCTTGCCCGCACAGCAAAGCCTAGCAAGCTACCCGTGATGTATTCAATATGCCACAGTAACAAGTCTCACAATGGAAACGTTACTGGGCGCACTCAAGTTAATCGATGAACAACAGGACGACAGTGAAAGTGACAGTGATTAATCTGAAAACCAAATAAATACTGATCCTAGTGTTTGTAACTGTGGATCATGGCCCGTATTAATTCATGAAACTAAATGTAAGGCTTGTTTGGAGGTTCTAGCAGGGGAGCGCAGCTACTCGTATACCCTCGACCCGGTCAGTCTCTATTCGGGGAAGGCCGTCCTCTTCAACTGAGCGCGCAGCTTCAGGAGGGACTCACATGGAGCTTCCGGAGGGATACACATGGAGCGGTGAGGGAGGAAGGGGACACCCGCCTAGCCAGCCAGATCAGCGGAATCAACCCTGGCGATCAATGGGGTGACAGATGTTGCAGCCAGATCGCCCTCATTCAAAAAATCTTTAAAAATTGTTTCAAGGCCAGATAGATAGTCCTGGTAAGACATTTGCCTTACCAGGGTAATCCCTGAGCAGAGAGTCAAGAGTAAGCTTTGAACGCGACTGGGTATGGCCTCCAAATCAAAACAAATAATAATTTTGCTTTCATGGTCCAGGAAGACAGCCCAAAGGGCTAGTGTGCACATTTTATAGTCCAGAGGACAGGATTCAATAGCCAGAACACCATACTATCCCATCAGGAGTAATTCCCAAGCACTGTAACAGGAGGCACCTCTGAGCACAGCTGGGTATGCCTCCCGCGCTCCCCCCCACACAAAAAAAACAGCAATCGGGTCGAAGACATTATAAAGCAGGTAGGGCATTGCCTTGCATGCAGTTGACCCAGGTTAGAGCTTTGGCACACTGGATAGTCCCCTGAGCACTGCCAGAAGTGATCCCCGAGCACAGAGCCAGATGTGAACCCAAAATAACAACTAAAAGAATTACTGTATGTGTGGAGTTCATGCACAATTCAATCAGCCTAATCAGTGGCCGAATAAATAGCAGTACTCCTACATAAAAAAGAATTATTGCATGTGCCTGTTTAACGGTATAAGATGCACATTTATTGATAACAGCAAAAATATTTTATCAGTGAAGAAATATTTCCTCCCGAGACAAATGCCGTAAATCATACCAAGATGTTTAAAAATTGTTAACAAGAACACAATTGGAGTTTATCCCATTCCAGTAACCCAATGAGCCTATTAAATTTCAAAAGATATTCTGCATCAAATAAGAATTTGATTTGGGGGCCACTACCAGTGGTGCTCAGGGGCTCCTACTGGTACAGTGCTTGAGGGCCTCTCCTCGTGGTACAAAGGGTATAATATGGTACTGGAGATTGAACCCAGGACTTTCACATGCACAGCATGTGCTACACACAATTAAGCCATCTTCCCTGTGCCCCCCAATTTTTTAAATTTTTTATGGGTTCTTTTTTTTGGGGGGGGGGAAACCCCACTATACTGAGGGTTTACTCTTGGTGTTGTGCTCAGAAATCTGCTGGTGCTTGGGTGGAATGCAGGTCAGCTGTGGCAGAATAAGCCCCCTACCTGCCTGTTGTACTCTCTCCAGCTAACCACACCCCCCATTTCCTTAAACTTGTCTATCTACTTTTAATAGAAAAACAATTGTGGCATGTATAATTCAAAGTATTTTAAGATCCGAGTGGTAGGTCAATGATAGAGGTCTAGCTTTGCATATGATAGAAACAGGGTTCTCTGTCCTGCAGCCCTCCACTATATACGACTCCATTGTGGGACTTGTTACTGTTTTTGGCATATTGAATACACCACGGGGAGCTTGCCAGGCTTTGCCATGCAGGCGGGATACTCTCAGTAGCTAGCAGCTCTCTAGGAGGGATGGAGGAATCGAACCTGGGTCGGCCGCGTGCAAGGCAAACGCCCAACTCGTTGTGCTATCACTCCAGCCACATATATAATAATAGTTATATATAACTATATAAATATAATGTGTGTGTTTTATATGCTTATTTGCTTATCAGATTTGCTCTGGCAATTATAATGCACTTAAAGGAATAGAAAGTTCTGGTATTTTGATTATGAAGAAATTTAATTTCACTTGATATGTAATAAAAGTATTGAGAAAAAAAGATAACATACTTAAAATTGAACCCAGATAAACTACAGCACAATAGCTATTCTCAACCTTCACATGAAAGGCCCAAAGACTTGATCCCATACTAGAAGTGTTTTTAAGGGCCTGAGGGACAGTACAGAGGGTAAGGCACTTGTCTTACACAAGCCCCACCAGGTTTGATCACTGATACACCATAATGTCCTCCAGCCCCACCAGGAATGATTCCTGATATCAGAGACCTCAGTAAGCCCTGCGTATAGCTGGGTGTGACTGAAAATACTTTAAAAAGTGTTTTTAAAACCACCTGTTATGATCACTCAAATATAACTTAAATAATTTTCCATGAATTTAAGTTTTCAGAAGTTAAAAACCCGAGTGGACTTGGTTTGCTCTGACAAAACCAGCCATTCTTTTACTTCTGCCTCTCTCCCCCATAAAGAAGGTGGACCTACACTGATATCCTACTAGAAAATATATTGATAGGGCTGTGATCCTACATTCCTGAAACTAAGTGGAATTTTTTGCTGTTACTTCACATGTACATATTCTTCCATTCTCCTTTGAAACTGCATAATCAAACCTCCTTAGAAAAATAAATTTCCTCTACATAGGGGATGAACAAATTTTCAGTTTATTCAGGTACTTCGGTAAGTTTTGGGGTTTGTTGATTTTTGAGTGGACAAGCAGCAAATCCCCAGAACCCTTTTGTTTTTCTTTTATAAAAAAAAAGGAGGGGCGTGCAGAAGACGGGAGGCTTGACCCCACTGCCTTCCCCTCACCTGTCCTCGTCAGTCAGCTGTGCTTTTGTGTTTACAAAAACTTTTTAGAATGGCCTGGGCTCAGCACCGCCTAGGGGGTTAAAGCAAGGGGCCAAAAGGAAGAACTTCACAGGCGCACTGAACATTCCCACAAAGCAGCGAAGCTTTAAAGAAACCCTAACAGTAACTGAGCGCCGCAGTCTGGAGAACAGGAGGGTGGGTTACGCCGGTGAAAAGGGGAGCCCGCGCGGGCCGGGCAACGCCTAGGGCGGAGAGTGGGGAGGGAACGCTTTCAAGGGCCACCTGAATCTAGCGAGCCGAGGCTCCGCTGTCCCCAACCTCCACGGCAGCCCCCGGCGCCGCCCGCCAGGCTGCCCTATTTTTAAACCCTTGAACCTCAGGCTTTGACTTCGGGGTGGGGGGAGGTGCTGGGGGCGCCTGAGTTACGGCCGGTGTACCCCGTTACCGCTCCCTCAAGCGAGCCAAGGGAAACCGGAATTATAAGAAAACACCGAGCGGCGACAGTCTGGTCAACCCCCTCCCCCACCGAAAACCTTTGGGGCGTGAGAGGGCGGCGGGGAAAGGGAATTACTTACCGCAGCCTCTACCGGCTGCCCCCAAAGGCTCAGGGCCAGGAGGAAGAAGCCCGCGGCCAGGCGGACTCCGCGCCGTTTCATTCTTCGGCTCCAGCGGCTCCTAGGCGCCCGCGGCCAACCTCTGCCCCCTTCGCACCAACTGACAGAATCTGAAGCGCCGACAGCCGGCTAGAACCCAACGCCGCGGGGGTGACCGGGTGGTGCCGGCCGGCGAGGGCGTGGAGAAAGAAACTTTGTCAGAGGAGAGGAAAGCGAGAGATACTCTTCCCTCCCTCCTCTGCTTCCACGAGCCGGTTTCTCAAGGTCACTTTTCTCTTTTGTGCTGACTGGCAAACTTTTGCTTCAGTCCAGTCCCGCAGATCTACTTTCCTGCCTCGCATCCCGCGCACCCACCCCCTCCCTGCGCCCCCGGGAAGTGCAGGATCCCTCCGCCACCATTTTAGAGTGCGCCGACAACCTGCGAGGGAGTGACGCTCAGTTATTCAGGGGAGGGAAACTTCCAGAACACTCGACTGCCCACCAGGCACTCCAGCGGGAAGATTTTACTGGCACTTCGCGTGCACCTTCCGTGGAGCGTGCTCTCCCCTGCCCGGCCCCACTCGCACTGTTGTGAACCCTAAAGTCATTTACCCCTAGACCTGGGCTGGGACTACTTTTCTCAGCGGAGGACTCTTAGACCAAACAGTGCTTTTATTGTTAATGATTAGATACAAAATTTAATCTCTGTTCCCTGAGCTGGTGGCATTTTCTTTTTGCTTTGTGCAAGGTCACCAGGCAGAGGTCTAATCTACAACAGGTTATCATATTTGAAAATATTAGAATCATTTAACTATAGTTATCCGTTTAAATGATGTGACTGAAAAAGTAAGAGATGAACTGCCTTTCTGTGTATGAAGACTAAATGCGTATATTTTTCATATTTGGGAGCATACTACTGATTTCAGTACTTCTTATATGATGTAGTGCTATTGAAATACTGGCACTTTTTAATTTAGCAATATTGAAATCCATAATTAGTATTCAACCTCTCATTGAAAACATATCAAAGGCATTAAAACACACTAAAGCTGTGTTTCCGGTGAAGTCAGAACTGGAAATTAATTAACTTTAGTGTAATTTTCTTTAGCAAGAAACACCTAATGAGAAATAGATATTTCGAGTTAATGGCAGAGGAATTGGTATCTCCAATTAGATTTTGATATGTTCATTTACTTATTTTTTGCTCATGACTATTGTTTATTTGCATAATATCGTTCTTGATAAAATACTGCCAACATTAAAAGAGAGCCCATTTCTTGTAACCCAGAACTCGAGCGCTGTTTTGTTTTCTTTTTTTCAATTTTTATTTAGGCACAGTGATTTACAATACTCTTAGGTTTCAGGCACACTGTGTTCCAATACTACACAAACCAGAATTTTCAGCAGTCCTCCAGTTACATACTCTTTCTCTCTCTCTCTCTCTCTATATATATATACACACACTCTGGATATATAGATATAGGTATATATTCAAGTACCAACAGACACAGAAAATAGTTTATGTGACCACTCAGAAGGTCTTTCAGGGAATTGCTGAAGCATCCTTCAGATCATTTCTATTTTCTCAGATCTCAGAACTTAGGTTCGACATTTTGGAACCTTTTTTGGGGAGCCCGCTAATCCTTAGGTAATATTCTGCTAAGGGTAAATTTACCACTCCAGAAACCTCCCCCCCCCCAACTCCATTAAGTGTTTAATACACAATCAATTAGAATGAAAGTTGTAATGCAAGGGCAACTGTGCAAGTGTATTTTGAGGGCCCATTTATGAAATGTCAGAGTCCTGTGACTTAATCCATGTATGTGAATTTATTCTATGTTTATGGTAGTGTATGATGCATAGGGTTGCTTAATTAAATACTACTTGCCTCTTAGTATAGACATGTGTGCCTTGCGTGACGATGCGTGGGAATGTTATGAACAGAGGTGTCTGGAAATATGACCATTGCTCAAGGTAGAGGGAATGATTGACGGCAGACAGCCCCGCCCCTTTCCCCTCCATTCTTTCCTCTCCTGTTGCATGGAACTATCTTATGAGTGCTGCAAGTTGTAGCGAGCCCCGCTGAGCGTTTTCCTCTTAGGGGTACTTCCTTTCTAGGAGTTGAGTTAAGTTTCTTCCGAAGTCAGCCTTTCCGTCCTAGTACTCCGTTCTCCTGAATAAGAAAGTAGCTTCAGAGCATCAGCGGGACCCTGATGAGCCGGGGCTGTGGAGCAGCTTAGCAGTCTCCTGGGACCCAGCCAGCTTCCGAGGAGCCGCAAGCATGCACCCTGGGTGAGCTGTTGTTGCCCCGAACTTCCCTCCCCTTTTCTACTTTGGGCTGCTTTACTGGACTGGGACTATATTTGTAGTTCTTTCATTGTAGAGAAAGTGGGGACAGGCAGCAAAAAAGGGGGTGGGGGCATATGGACAGATTCAGGACCTCGGAGCCTCTCCAGCCCACGTTACTCATTCTCCCTTCGCTTTTCAGGTTGTGGCTGCTCCTGATTATGTTGTGCCTGACCAAGGGAAAGGGAGGAGCGGTGAGTCTTTCTACCGGACCTCTTTCCCTTATTCTTTGACCCCTCCTCACCCACCTCTTGTGTTTGCGTTATGGGGTTAGAGAGGGTTGCGCTGTGAAATGGAGTCCTCATCACTCATTTCTGGTGGCCGTAAAGGAACTCTTACAGAAGAATTGCACAGTATCAGGCTAATGCCTTTGGGACTAGGGCATCTTCCCGTCTCAAAAAAGGGTTGAGAAAATAATAGTAGATAGAGGACACTAGAGGCACACGTTTCTGTACCTCTTCCTGGAAGGCTTCAGATGACTAACATTTGTTGATTTCTCTGCATGGATCTCCAGGGCAGAAGAAACATACTTTGTTCCTTCCTGATCTACACGCACATGAATTGTTACAGAAGTTTGAGAGTGGGAGAAAAGCATGAGTAGTGAGACTTGAAAGTGTCCCTGAAAGTTAAGGAATTAAACTTATTTCCTTGAATCATTTGACGGTCCAGGTGACAACATATTGATTTTTTAACAATCTGAATTGAACTGATAGCACTAGATGATGTTCAGTGTCTGCCTGATGTTTCTTTTTACTGGTTATTTTAGCAGAAAATTAAAATGGTTCAAGTGGAAAATATTCTAAAAATTAACTTTTGAAACGCTGTTCAGATATCTGTCACGTCAGCTAGACACTGCAGTAAAAGGAATTTCTGTAGACCTCTAATCAAGAAAAATTTAATGATGCCCAGAAAATAAAGATATCTCCAATGAAATTGATAGGATAATCTAAGAGCGACTCAATAATCAGCTGCTGCAAGTTTCCAGTGTCATTAGCTATACTACCATTAAGAAAGTTAATTTGGGTCCAAATGTAATTATTTGACTATTAAATACTATTTTTATGATTCTTTCATAAAAATTACTCTCAACAACCAAAGTAATGAACTAGACTGTATAGACTCTAGCTTCCTAAACAGTGGGTCACAATGCCACACTTTAAATTTACTTTAAGATGAATTTCTTTATGATTATATTATCAATAAATATTTTATTTGTATATGTACTTTATATACATATATACATATATACATATATATATATGGGTTGCCTAAAAACATTCTTACAATTGAAAAGTGGTTGCCAGTGGAAAAAGTTTAGAAATTCCTGAACTATGTAGCACTGTAGCACTGTCCTCCCATTGTTCATCGATTTGCTCTAGCGGGCCCAGTAATGTCTTCATTGTGAGGCTTGTTGTTACTATGTTTGACATCTCAAATACATCACGAGTAGCTTGCCAGGCTTTGCCGTGCAGGCAAGATACTCTTGGTATCTTGCTGGGTTCTCCAAGAGAGGCAGAGGAATCAAACCAGGCTCGGCCAGGCTGGCAGTGCAAGGCAAACGCCCTACCGCTGTGCTATTGCTATATTGGATATATATTGTCTTTGTGAGTTTTAGCAATTTTAACTGTTGAGATCTATTTCTTCTTTTTCTTTTTTTCAGTTTTTGGGTTTGGACCATATACTCTGCAGTGCTCAGGGCTTATTCCTGGTTATGTGCTCAGAGAGCACTTCTGGTAGTGTTTGGGACAACTTTTGGGCTACTGTGGATTTAATCCAGGATGGCTATTCAAGCCAAGTGTCCTACCAACTATTACCTCCAGACACAAATAGATCTTTAAAGTTAAATGTTTAAGTATTATTAATAGAACCATACTTCATTCAACCCAGTATAGTTATCAACTACCTTCATGGGGAGAAATGGATTTGTCCTGGCATATGCTTTTAAGAAGATATCAGAATGAAGTTATATGGTTTTTCTTATGGAAAAAATATGATTCAACAACTATACTTTTAACATCTTATGACCCCTTAACTCAGAGCATCAAGCCTTAAGTAAATTCATAACTGTGTAAGAAAAGGTATTGACCTACGTTTCAGCACATTTCTCTATCAGATTCCTCCAGTAAATAAGTTTAGTTATTACTTGAGGCTTCAATACTACATTTATTGAAAATACGAAATTTTGATTAGTTAACAATTTGTCTGGGAATCTAGCCACTTGTAAAAATGTCATGCTGGGGCAGAATACTCTCCAGCAAACTTTTATTTTTAGATACTGGCTTATCATATTCAATGTGCTTTTATCATATTTATTAGTGCAAAGAATTAATAAATCATTTCAGATATCTGAAGACTTCCCAAACACTGCCTTCTATCACTCAATATCCTTAAAAGCTACTAGAAGATGATGCCTTTTCAAGGTCTGCTTTGGTATGTGTGTTTTAGTCTTTTTTCAATTCCACCTGCTGCAGTGAGAATGACCGTGATAAAACTAAATTGAACCCTGAAACTCATTGACGATGCTTTGGTTTTGCCATTTTTAAGTTCAATGCTTCTTTCTTCACCAGTTGTTTACTTCTGCATAATACAGTTGACATTGTTAAGCTATATTACTTCTGTATTTTACAGGAAAAAAGGCAAGGAGAAAGAACTAATTCTCAGTACATAAATTTTCCCTTGGAAATGTTTTTCCCTCTTATACTCTTCTTACAGGATTCTCATCTGTATTGCCTGTTTATCACCTTCAACTCTTGATTTCAGTTTATCATTTGGGTTCGTAATGTTTTTCACTTTCACATTGTTTTAGACATTTTAATTCTATCTTATTTAACTAATACTGATGAAAAATGTGTATTATGAATAAATTGACAGAAATTATATTGGGTTTCACGGTGATAAAATCTATTATGTGAGATTTAAGTTGTCAATAATCAAATATTGGTAAGCATTTAACATAGGTACATTTAGGTAGTTTTCAATTCTTTCTTTGTATTAGTTTATAAAACAGTTCTAACCCAGAAATAAATAGTTAAAACCCAGAAATAGTGCGTATCCATTATGATTTTTTTAAAGAGTGATTATGGTTAGAAATGCCCAAGGCACAGTATGCAGACATTTGCTTAGTATTTAATACTATAGGAAATTACTTTCTCAAGTAACACTATTCATGTTTCTTAAAAAGTAGGACATCGCCACAGGGATAGTACAACAGGTAGGGTGCTTACCTGGCATGCAACAGACCCAGGTTCAATCCCCAGCACCACTTAATGGTCCAGATCAGTCCCACCAGAAGTGATCCCTGAGCATTCAGTGAGAAGTAAGTCCTGTAAACCACTGGGAATGACTCAAAAATGAATAAAATGGGGAGCAGCAAAAAGATAATGCAGCTTTTAAGGTGCTTGCCAACCCAAGCTCCATCCCCAACACCCCATATGATTCTCCAGGCCAAGCCAACCAGGAGTGATCCCCTGAGCAGGGAGCCTGGATTGAACACATTTGAATGTAGACCTCAAAAAGAAAGTAAAGTAAGTAAAGGCCCTCCCGTTGATCATCGATTTGCTCGAGCGGGCCCAGTAACGTCTCCATTGGAGACTTTGTTGTTACTGTGTCTGGCATATAGAATACTCTCGGTAGCTTGCCGGGCTCTCCGAGAGGGGTGGAGGAATCGAACTCGGGTCAGCCATGTTGGCTGCGTGCAAGGCAGACGCCCTACCCGCTATGCTAGGATATTATAACTGAAGGGACTGAGATGCTTTGTATACCCGTTTTATCCGCCCTCCCCCCCCACTCCCCGCACCATGTAGTCTAGCACAGATCCACCAGGTACTTATGAGCACCTCTGGGGTGTGAACCCCAAACCAAAATAAACAAAAATGATAAGATATATGTGTATGTTGGCATTGCTTTAGAGCCTAGCTTCTTGTTGTTTTGTTTTGGGAGTCATACCTGGTTTGGCTCAGGCTTACTCCTGGTTCTGAGCACAGGAATAACTCTTGGTTGTACTCAGGGACCATACGTGGTGACCGGAATGGAACTCATGACAGCAGCCTGTAAGGCAAACACCGTAACCACTGTACTCTCTTCAGGTGGAGCCTTGCTTCTTACATTGGGTTACTGAATGAGGATTGCTAGATAAATTTGACAGCAATAAAAGGTTTCTAAATGTGGGGACAGAACAGTAGCACAGTGGATACAGTATTTGCCTTGCAGGCAGTCAAATTGGGTTCACACCCCTGCAACTCATATGTTCCCTTGAGTACTGCCACGAGTACTGCCACTGTAATTTCTGATTACAAAGCCAGGAATAACCCTTGAGCATCTCAAGGTATGGCCCCAAAATCAAAAAGAAAAAACTTTGTGAATGTGAATTGACCAAAAGGTAATTCAAAACTAATAGAATTATGAATCTGAGGTGTATCTAGTAGCACTCACTCACTCATGTTAAATTTCTCCATTAAAAAAAGTATCTCAGTTGGAAAAAATTAAGCATCCCTGCTTTAGAGAAAGACTAGAACCCAGATGTAAACATCAACATAGGCCAACAGTTACATAGTTGATAAAACATTCACCAAAGGAATTAGTGTACTAATATAGTCTTCATATTTTGTTCCAAATCTGCTTTCCTAAAGACATTAGGACCATGGGGATAGCTCAGAGTAGAACTTTGCATATGGGAGCCCAAATTAGAACCCTAAATCTACATGGTACCCCAACACCCCCAAGTATCTCACAGAGTATCCCCTGAACACCCCCATCATTCCCTAAAACCCACCCTCAAAAAGAGAAAAGAAAGAATTAGCATAAACAAGCATAATTGAAAGGCAAAGGTAAATGCAAGAGTTGTGGAGGGGAACAAAAAGAAGAAAATGACTTTATTCTTCTGCAAACAGCATAGATAATGCTTCTAGACATATTTAAATCAAGCACTAATTGAATCATTTCCTTATAGTTTTAGTTTGCCCTGGTAGGATCTTTCCAAAGTACTTTTAACAGTCAAAATCTCTTTCCTCTGAATATGAATAGCGTTAAGGTTGCTCTTAAATGAAGAAAATCCCTTCTTGTTCTAAGGATCAAGAAACTTCTCCTTAGATCTGTTTGAAACTGATTTGCCTTGTTTGAAACTGTCTTTATTAAAGTTATCTATTGAAAAAAACTTTATTAAGATATAAGTTACATACTACAAATTTGCCCACTTGACATACACAATTCAATGAATTTTAATGAATTTACTAGCATTGCAATCATTACCATACATAGTTTGAGAACATTTTGTTTAAGTATTAAGGTGCTTCATAACCTTTGCAGTTAATGCGTGTTCCTCACCCCACTCCCACAACAGGCAAATGTGAATCTAAGTTCCATAGATTGGCATTTTATGAGCTTTTAGTATATAAATTTCTCCACTAATAATATTAGGTTCTGTTTGTTTTTATTTTGGGGCCATACCTGCTGCTACTCAGGGGCTACTCAGTGTTCTGGATAGTGCAGAGGATTTACTCCTGGCAGTGTTTGTTCTGAGGACCATGCAAAGCTGGCCTCCTGCATGCAAAGCATGGACATTGATAGCCTGATCACTATCATTGTACCCATTCAATATTATTTGCTTAGTTATGCATAATTTATATAGAAAACATTTTAAACATTCCTAGACCCCAAAAGTAACCTACTAAATCATATGAAGTAGTGATGTTCTACATTTGAATGAGATAATACTATGAATATAATCATATCACATGTTGTATTTGCCATTTTTCACTTAGCACAATATTTTTAAAGTTCATTTATATAGTAACATGTATCAGAATTTTCATCTTCTGGGGGAGGTTTGGGCCATATTTAATGGAGCTTAGAGTCTATTTCTAGCTATGTCACAAATGCTAGTCCTGGCTCAGTGCTCAGGAGCAACCCTTGACTCAGGATACCACATGTGGTATCAGGAATTCCAACCAGAGTCACAGCCAATACAGCCGCATTACCTCCTGGACTATCTCTCTGGCCTAGAAATTCATTATTTTGTATTAGTAATAGTATCTAACTATGTATATGCCACATTTTATTTGGGCACACTCTAATAGATAGACATTAGTCTCTATCCACTTTTTAAGTTATGAACAATACTCTATGAACATTACCATAGATATTCCTGGGCCTGTGTTTTATTTCTCTTGAGTAGGTTGGTAGGAATAGAATTCCTTTGTCATATGAATAATTTCTATTTATTTAGTTTTAAATCAAATTTTATTAGACTACTGTTGGTTGTATAGGAGTGCTGTTTTACATCTCTTTATGTATGTTACTCACCAAGAATGATTTATATTTTACTTATCAATAAAAATTGCAAGACCATTTCCCAAAGTCGTAGTAATTCGTATTCCTACCAACCATATATAAAAATTATTTTTTCTCTACATCATTGATAATCTTAACTTTCATGTCTTCTTTGGTCATATGGCCATCTGCTGAATAAGACTTATCAGACTGTGATTTTAATTTGTATTTCCTTAACGACTAATGTTGAGCAACTTCTGTCACACTTGCTCACTATTTGTATAGTTTCTCTAAAGAAATGTTTATTCAAATATTTCCTATTTTAAATTATTCTATCTTCTTATTACTGAGTTGAAAGAATTCTTTGTATATTCTAGATACAGTCACTTTACTATTCATGGGATTTAAAAATATTGTCTCAAGTTTCATTCATTTTTTGCAAGTGTCTTCCCAATATTCCCAGCACTATTATTTCAAGAGACTGCCCTTGCTCTACTTCATGCACTTACTTTAAGCAAAAAAAGTTAGAGGGAGGTCAAATACTGGATGATTTCTATCATATGTAATATAGAGACAAACAAAACAAGGAAAAGACAACACAAAATGATGATAAACAGTTGGCCTTGGATCACAAAATTCAGTTGGGGGAGGTGTGTGGAAGGGAATAAAAGGTGGACTAGTGGTAACATAGGGAAAGTGATTGAGGTGATTGCATTCCACTGACCAAGGCTTGAATTCCCTGTCAGGGGTCATTACCAGGGGTCATTCTTTAGAACAGGGCCTTAACTAGCTCCTGATCACCAAGTGTGGCCCCAACTACAACCTCCCCTAATTTTCATCTCTTTTTATATCTTCTTGTATCATTTTTGACACAAATTTTTAAAATTATTATGCAACAATAAGATAACAATTTGGAGCATATGGTACTGATAAGATGCAAAAAAGGAAGCATTTTCTGGAGCCAGAGCAATAATACAGAGAGTAAGGCATTTGCTTTGCAAATTGGTGACCCAGATTTAATCCGTGGTATCCCATATGGTCTCCTGAGCACCACTAGGAGTAATTTCTGAGCATATTGCTAGGAGTAACCCCTGAGCATTGACCGGTGTCCCCAAAAAGCAAAACAAAAATGGATCATTTTCATAAAAACCTTCATGAAAATGTCTTTTTCACAAAACCCGTTGGCTGTAAATCATAAATAGTTTTGTTAGCTATTTTGGTAGTATTTTTTATGAGCCTGAAAATTGTTCCATAGATTTCGGGCAGAGAGATAGCTTTAGGGCTTAAGATATAAGACCAACCACAGTTCTATCCCTCAGCACCCTTGGGAGTTACCCCTGAGTACTGAGGCAGGAGAATAGCCACTGGGCATTGCAACCATGGCCAAAACAACAAAGCAGAGAAAAAAGTAACTTCCATTCAGTAAATCCACTCTTTTCTCTTCTTTTAAAGTGTTTTGGGCTGGAACGATAGTACAGCGGGTAGGGAGTTTGCCTTGCACGTGGCCGAACCAAGTTCGAGTCCCAGCGTCCCATATGGTCCCCTGAGCACCGCCAGGAGTAATTCCTGAGTGCAAAGCCAGTAGTAACCTCTGAGCACTGCTGGGTTTGATCGCCCCCAAAATAAAACCTAAGGTTTTTCACTTGTGTTATTAATTTTTATGATAGCAACATTATTATTATGTTTTAGTTTGGGGCCCATGCCCTTAGTGCACATGGGGTTTCGCCTTGCTCAGTGCTCATAGATCACTCCCAACATACTCATGGAACCATGTATTTCCAGAGTTCATGATCTTCTGCATGGAAAGCATGCAACTATAGTTCATGAACCATCTCCTCAGCTCTTCTGGAAATTTCATTATTATTTGTTGGGGTACATATAACTTACTTTTTTAACTCTAATTTTAATTTTTTCCAAAAATAAAAACATCAGTGGTGTTAAGGAACAACAGAGCTAAATATAAAAATCACAGATTTTACAATACTGAAATCATGAGACTAAAACTTAAATACAGAAACTTTAAAAGGCTCCTGTGTAGATGGCAGTGGGGTGGGAGTGAGGGTAGGAAAGGGAGCCTGGAAACACTGGTGGAGGTGAAGATGAAACTGGTGGTGGGATCAGTGATGGAACATTGTAATCCTAAAACGCAAGTATAAATAACTTTGTAAATCTTGGTGTTTTCATAAAATAAAATTTTGGAAAAAATTAAAAATAAGAGTTTTAAAAGTAAGTTATATAAAAAAAGCGTATAACTTTTTTATATAACTGTTGCTTCTCATCTGTCTCTTCTACCTTCAGTCTCCACTTACTTTGTTTCTTTCTCCTGCCTATACTTTGGGACCAAGGATGATCTAGGCATCCCCCCTTTAAACCATTGCATTTCCTCATCCAGTTATTCTAAATACCATATATAAGTGATATCATACACATGGAACCATGTATTTCCAGAGTTAGAGCTTGATTTTCTGCATGGAAAGCATGCAACTCTTTTCTTTTGCTATTCAGAAACTTAAATTTGATGTAGTCCCCTCCCCTTTTAAAAATTTTCTGTTGCTTAAAATAACAAAATAAGAGACTAACACCCAAGAATGGCTGAGGTTAGTACCAGGAACTTTACTCCATGGCTTGGAGGCCAACCACACATGCTAGGGGAAAAGGGAGCTCAGATAGAAAAGGGAACACCAAATAAAGGTGTTGGGAGGATCCTCCCAGGATGGGAGAAGCATGCTGAAAGTAGACTATAGACCAAACATTATTGTCACCCGTTGCCTCTTTTGCAAACCACAACACCAAATAAGAGAGAACAAAAGGGAATGCCCTACCACAGAGGCAGGGTGGGATGTGGGGGATGGGGGGTGGGAGGGATACTGGGATCTGTGGTGGTGGGAAATGGGCACTGGTGGAGGGATGGGCATTTGATCATTGTATAATTGAAACCCAAGCACAAAAATTTGTAAGTCTACAAGTTTATCTCATATGTCTCACTAATAAAAAAATTTTAAAAAAAGAAAGTAAATAGAGGACCAAATGTGATAACCTCTCAGTATGTATATTGCAAACTGTAGTGCCCAAAAGTAGAGAGAGAGTATGGCAGAAATTGTCTGCTATTAGAGGCAGGGGGAGGGTTGTGATGGGGTCGGGAATACTGGTGGCATTGGTAGTGGAAATGTGCACTGGTGATGGGATGGGTGTTCAATCATTGTATGGCTGAAACTCAAACATTCAAACATGAAAATTTGTAAAAAAAATTCTGTTGCCTTTGCCAGTTGCATTGTTTCATTGAAGTCCTCTAAGAGATGCAGATCTTGGATCATTGTGCCTATATTTTCCTCAATGTATTTTATAGATTATGGTCTGATATCAAAGCCTTTGGTCCACTTTGAATTGACTTTTGTGTAAGGTGTGAGATACAAATCCGGTTTTAGTTTTTTACATGTATTTTTCCAATTTTGTCAACATCCTTTTTTGAAGAGGAGTAGTATGTCTGTACTCCATTTCATGCCCTCAACTCCTTTGTCAAACATAGCTGACCATATATGTGGGATTTATCCTTGGATATTCTATTTGGATACATTGGTAATAGAGTCTGTAGTTATTCCAATTCAATGCTGTTTCAATCATTATGAGTTTACAGTATAGTTTCAGGTTATGTAATGTGACACACTCCCTCTGCTGCCAGTTTCTTATTTTTCAGTATGATTTTGGTTATTTGGAGTCTTTTACTGTTTCATACAAACTTTATCATGGAATTTTCTAAGTTGTTTAAGAATGTTGTCTGACCAGGAGGTGTGCTCCTCAGCTTGGAAACCGGACTCACATGCTGGGGGAAAAGGCAGCTCAGATAGAGAAGGGAACACCAAGTAATGATGTTGGGAGGACCTGTTCAGGTTGAAAGATGCTAGCTGAAAGTAGACTGTAAATCTAACACTATGGCCACTCAGTATCTCTATTGCAAACCACAACACCCAAAAGGAGAGAGAACAAAAGGAATGCCCTGCCACAGAGGTAGGGTGGGATGGTGGGAGATGGGGTGGGAGTGGTGGGAGGCATACTGGAAACACTGGTGGAGGAGAATTGGTACTGGTGGAGGGATGGGTAAATGATCGTTGTATGACTGAAATGCAAACACGAAAGTTCATAAGTTTGTAACAGTACCTCAGGGTGATTCACTAATAAAAATTTTTAAAAAGAATGTTGTCTGAATTTGGAAATGGATTTTATTCAATCGATATCATAGTTTGGGTGGAATTGGCAATATTGATTCTTCTGATATAAAAGCATGGGATATTTTCCATTTCTTTTTTTAAAATTTTTATTAGTGAAACACCATGAAGTACAGTTGTAGACTTACAAATTTTTGTGCTTGGGTTTCAGTTATACAATGATCAAGTACCCATCCCTCCACCAGTGCCCATTTTCAACCACCACGGGTCCCAGTATCCCTCTCACCCCCAATCCTCTCCACCCCACTCTGCCTCTGTGGTAGGGCATTCCATTTTGTTCTCGTTCTCCTTTAGGGTGTTGTGGTTTGCAAAAGAGGCATTGAGTGTCAATCATGTTTGGTCTATAGTCTACTTTCAGCATGCTTCTCCCATCCTGGGAGGATCTTCTCAACACCCTTAATTTGGTGCTCCCGAGAAGGCATGTGTTTGGCTAGCTTCTGACTATGACACCTTGGGTGTTGCCAACAAAATTGGGATCATCAGAACAGTCCAGCTGGCTAATTATAAACACAATTTTTTTCATCTTAAAGATCGTGAGACCAGAGCAATAGTACAGTGGGTAGAGTTCTTGCCTTGTATGTGCCTGACCCAGATTCAATCCCTGGCATCCTATATGATCTTTGGATTTTACATGTTATAGTTATCCCACTTATTTTGTTAAATTTATTCCTAGATATGTAATGTTCTTGGGTACTATTTTGAATGAAATACTTTGATTCTTTTATCTGTTCCTCTGCTTCATTATTTGTCTATAAGAATGAGACCAATTTTTCTTTAACTAGTCATCTGTTCTAGGGCACTCGGGTTGTTCCCAGATTTTGGTTATTGTGAACAGTGCTGCAATGAACATATATGTAAGATGTCATTTCTACTGTGCTTTTTTGCGCCCTCGGGATATATTCCCAGAAGTGGTATTGCAGGGTCATATGGAAGCTCAGTTTCCAGTTTTTGAAAGAATGTCCATATAGTTTTTCAGACAGGCCGGAGCAGTCGGTATTCCCACCAACAGTGAATAAGTGTCCTTTTTTACCCACATCCACGCCAGCACTGGTTACTTTCGTTCTTTTGAAACTTTGGTACATCTACACAATGAAATACTATGCAGGTGTTAGGAGAGAAGTCATGAAATTTGCTTATAAGTGAATAGACATGGAGAGTATGATGCTAAGTGAAATGAGTCAGAAAGAGAGGGACAGACATAGAAGGAGTGCACTCATTTGTGGAGTATAAAATAACATAACATGAGACTGACACACAAGGAAAATAGACACAAGGGCAAGGAAGATTGTTTCGTAGTTGGAAGCCTGCCTCATGAGTGGGGGGAGAAGGCAGCTGGAATAGAGATGGGATCACTAAGAAAATTATTGTTGGAGGGATCAGTCAGAATGGGAGATGTGTGCTGAAAGTAGATAAAGGACCAAACATGATAACCCCTCAGTATCTGTATTGCAAACCATAATGCCCAAAAGGAGAGAGAGAGTATGGGGTAAATTGCCTGCCATGGAGGCAGTGGCAGGGTGGTAAAGGGGGGTATACTGGGGAGATTATTGTTGGAGAATGTGCACTGGTGGAGGGATGAGTGTTTGATTATTGTGTTATTGTAACTCAAACATTAAAGCTTGTAACTGTATCTCATGATGATTCAATTAAAATTTTTTAAAAAAGAAAGAGACCAATTTTTGTGTATTGATTTTGTACTTTGCTGTGTTGGTTTAATTATTTCTAGAACTTTTTAATAGACACTTTAGGTATAATATGCCATCTGCAAATAGAGCTAATTTGAAGACTTCTTTTCAAATTTAGATCCCTTTGATTTCCTTTTCCTGCCTGATTGCTGTTGCTAGGACATCTAATAAAATGTTTTTAAGAGTAGATATATTAGACATTCTTGCCTTCTATCTGATCTCAGGGGGAATGCTCCATATTTTCACCATTAAGAATAATATTTGTTGTGGGCTTATTATAGATAGCCTTACCTATATTGGGGAAAGTTTCTTCCACTCCTATTTTGTTGGCAGTTTTTTTTTATCGTAAATGGATATTGGATCTTGTCAAAAGCTTTCACTACATTGACTGACATGATCACCTGATATGTCTTTCCTTTTACTGATGTTGTGTATTATGTTAACTGATTTGCATGTATTGAGCCATCCTTTCATCCCTGGGATAAATATCACTTAATTATGGTGTATGATTTTTTATATGCTGTTGGTTTCAGTTTGCTAAGGTTTTGTTGAAATTTTTTTCGTTGATGTTCATCAGAGAGATTGATCTACAGTTTCCATTTTTTAGAAATGTCCCTGTCTGCTTTGGGTATCAGTGTAATATTAGGAGGTATTCTTGTTTCTTCCAAATTTTGGAATAGCTTAAGGATCAACAGCAGTAAGTCTTCTCTGAAGGTTTGATAAAACTTATCAGTAAAGCCATCTTACCTGGGACTTTTGTTTTGGGGAAGACTCTTAATTACTGTTTCAAATTACTTACTTGTGACTGGTCTGTTCACACTATTTCCTCTTCATTCAGTTTTGGGATGATACGTTTCTAAGAATCTGTCCATTTCTTCTAGGTTCTGCAGCTTAACAGAGTAGAATTGTAAGATCTCATAAAGTCTCGGATTTCTGAGGGTTCTGCTGTAATTTCTCCCTTTTTGTTTCTGGTGGAATTTTTTGAGTACTTTTTATCCTCATGATTTGAGACAAAAGTTTGTCTATCTTATTTATTCTTTCCAAAGAACCATCTTCTTGTTTCATTGATTTTTTTCATTGCATTATTGGCATCTGTATAATTGGTTTCTGCTCTCATTTTTATTTTCTTTTTTCTGCTGCTCTTCCAGATGTTTGAGATGTGTGTTTAGGTTGTGATTTTATCTTTTTGTAACTCTGCCAGGTGTGGCCTGCTTCAAAATTTATTTCCTGGTAATTGAATTTTGTTTTCTTTTTCTTTTTTTTTTATTAGTGAAACACCGTGAAGTACAGCTGTAGACTTACGTATTTTTGTGTTTGGGTTTCAGTTATACAATGATCAAGTACCCATCCCTCCACCAGTGCCCATTCTTCAACACCAATGAACCCAGTAGCCCTCCCACCCCCCATATCCCCCCACCCCACCCCACCTCTATGGCAGGGCATTCCCTTTTGCTCTCTCTTTCCTTTAGGGTGTTGTGGTTTGCAATAGAGGCATTGAGTGACCATTGTGTTCGGTCTATAGTCTACTTTCAGTGCGCGTCTTTCATCCTGAGAGAGTCCTCCAAACAGCCTTTACTTGGTGTTCCCTTCTCTATCTGAGCTGCGTTTTCCCCCAGCATGTGCTGCTGGCTTCCAAGCAGTGGAGCAGACCTCCTGGTTCTTATCTCAACTATTCTTGGGTGTTAAAAAGTATGAAGTCATAAAATTTGCAAATAAGTAGTTCTACATGGAAAGTATCATGCTAAGTGAAGTAAGTCAGAAAGTGATTTTTATCTTTTTCTTCTTTTCATTTGTATTCCTGTATTGCTATGAGTTTCCCTCTAAGTATGATTTTTCTGCGTCTCATAGATTTTGATAACATTTTTGTTTATTATCATTAGTCTCAAGTATTTTAATCTCTTCCTTGATTTCCTTTTGGATCAGGCTGTTATTTATTTGTTGTTCATTCTCCAGGTATTAGGGTTTCTCCACATCTTCTTTTTATGATTAATTTTGGTCTCTGTGGCATTTCGGTTTGAATTGATAATTGGTATGATTTTTATGTAGTGATTTATGTAGGCTTGTCTTATGGTATAATATTTGATTGATTCTGGAGATGTTCTGTGTGCACTAGTGAAGAAAGTGTACTTGGCTTTTTGAGGAGTTAAGGTCCTGTATATATCCACTGGTCCCCAACTCCTCTAGTTATTCATTTAGTGCTCTTATGTCTTTACTGACATTCTATGTGATATCTCTCATGGGGGCAATGATGTGTTGAAAAAATGCAGTAGTGTTGTTTCCATCCATGTATTTCTTTAGATTTGTGAACAAAATTTTGCTGATCCTACGTTTGGTGAGTATATGTTAATTACAGTTCCCTTAACCACTGAGTAGGGTCCATCCCTATCACTAATTACTTTCTTTAGATTGAATGCTGTTTGGCCTGATATGAGTATGAGTGTCCTAGCTTTTTCCCCATCAAATTGTATAATTGTTTTTCCATTCTTTTACTCTGAGCCTTTGTCTATACTGTGATTTTAGATGTGTTTCCTGCAAAGCTCAAATAGATGTATTTTGTTTCCTGATCCATCCTGCCATTCTGTGACTTTTGATGGGAGAGTTTAATCCATTAACATTCATGTATATTACTGATATAAAGGACTGTGCTACCTTTTTACTGTGTAGGGTTGTAGCTTCTACAGTTGGCTATTTGGTTTATATAAGTGGACTTTTAGTAATTAATTTAGGGTTTGTTTAATCATCACAAATGTAATCAGCTCTTGTTTGTCTGAGAATGTTTTTATACCTTCCTTCCATGTAGATGAGAATTTTGCAGGGTAGTGAACTTTGGGGTGAAAGTTTCTTTCATTCAGTAATTTGAATATGTCATTCGACTCTTTTATTCCATGTATTACTTCATTACACACTTGGATGAGCCTCATGCATAAAAGAACTGGCAGAGGAACCCAGGTGTGTGGGACCCGTGGCTGAGATCTCCAAGCCTGCACGGTTTGGGACTGGACCTGCCAGTAGCTAGACAGTTACACCCACCAACTGCCGTGTAACCCCAACAACGGCCAGGATCCAGAGATTATCACACTTAGTTCACGCGACATCTTGTCATCTCATTCCTACTTTGGACAAACTGGCAGGCTACCGAATGTAACCTGCCCACACGGCAGAGTCTGGCAAACTCCCCGTGGTATACCCAATATGCCAAATACCAGTAGCAATGATGGGTCTCATTCTCCTAACCCTGAAAGAGCCTTGAATATGGCACTTTTAAAAAAAATTTCAGGGCTAGGACGAAGGAGACGTTACTGGGGCCTGCTCGAGGCAATCGACGAACAACAGGGTGGTCGTGATCGTGATTACTTCATGTAGAAGATGCGTTATGATTTTTGTGTTATTTCCCTTATATTTAAAGTTTTTCTTCTCTCTTACTGTTTTAAAAAGTTCATCTCTCTCTTTGGTTTTTGTCATTTTGATTACTATGCTTTGTGGTGTTGTTCTATTTTGGTCTATTTTGTTTGGTACTCTTTTGAACTATGGAATCTTCGCAGTAGCCTCCCTCCAATGAGTGGGGAAATTCTCAGCTATCATATCACCCAGGACTAGCTCTTCCCCCTTCCCTTTTCCCCTCACCTTTGTGTATTCATGTAATTCTGGAATTATTTTTCTTGTCTTTATTCATTATATACCTTACATTTCTTTATTCATTTTTTCCTCTTTTTTCAACTTCCTTATCAGTGCTGTCTTGTATTTGTATATGTGGTACTCCCCCTGTGAGATTCTGCTAATATGGGATTCCATAATTAGCTACTTCCATTTCATTTGTGTGGAATATAATTCCCAAAAAAAGTTCTTAGAGCTGGTTGAATTCTCATTTAGTGATTGTTTAATTTCACTATCAAGTGCTTGATTAATTACATTGCCAGTGCAATGAGTGCTGATTTTAGATCTTCACAAACCAGTTTCAAGCATTTTGATGGGTATGGGTACTTGCCTGGGTTTTCATCCCTATCTGTGAGTGCAGCTGAGCTCCTTCATTTCCCAATTGTTCTTTAAGTTTTATTGGTATTAATGATGGGGTTTTAGATTCCAGTTGCTTAAGAACTGATCTGTTGAATTATTTATACTAATACTACTTCTGTGAATCAGGTTATTTTTATTAACATGCAGTACTGTTTGAGTATGTCCTGAAAATTGTCAGCTAGCGAACGGACTATGTGTTAATCCATGCCATCTTGCCTGCCCGGAGGGGAAAGGGTGTTGCCCCATTCGCCCTCTCCTCTCTGGAAAGAAAGATGGCGGCCGCATGGGAGCCTTGTGGAGAGCAGGTCTGAGCCAGGGGTGGGGGCGCGACTGAAACTTCATGGGACGGGGGGCATTCCGGCCCGTTCTTTACGCCCTACCGAGGTCACCAGTTGCACCCCACGAGCGGGTCTCCTGCACGGCCATGGCCCCAGAAGCACAGAGACCAATCTCTTAATTATCTGACTCTCAGTAGAAATACTTCCAGGGTTAATAAATAAAATAGCAGAAATCCAGAAATCCAAAAATTTATTTATTTAGTAAATAAAATAGCAGAAAACGCGATAGTGGCCGCGCGACATCATTTAATTCTTGAACCCAGCTGTAGAAAGCAAATCATTTCACTATGCTTTTTCAGCATGGCTGATTTGGGGGGGGGTAAAGTCTAAATAATAATGGTGCAACTTTTATCGAAACAATGAAGCTAGTCAAAGTAGATAGAGTGTTAACTAGAATTCATCTGCCCCACAGGCATTGAGGGGGTGGGGGTGGGGGTTTATTGGGGTACTTCGTGGTGAAAAATAAGTATTGGTAAAGGGAAATGTGATTGATATTTGCATGACCTAGACCTAAACCTGAAAGCTTTGTAACTTTTCCCACACCGATTCAATAAATAAATAAATAAAAGAAAATTGTCAGCTAATTATTGAGCAGAGTTTACTGAGATTTAAGGCTGTATAGTGCCTGAGAAAAAAGCAATAGTATACCTTGCTGCCCCAAGCATAAGAGATGTGTGTAGTAATGTCTTCTTGCAGACATTTTTGGGTGGGAAAGGGCTGGTCCTTGCTTCAGAAAATATTCACTTGGGTTTAGAGGTGACTGGCATCACCTCTAACACTGACATCAGATGGAACTAATCCTGGCCTAGGGTGGCCTCTGACAGCTCAGGACAAAAGGGTTGGGATTCCCAGCCTTCCTGGTGTGTGGCTGCTCTGCACAGGGGGGTATATATAACTTATATAGAGAACATTTTGAGCACTCCCAGACACCAAAAGTAATGCACCAAATCGTATAAAATAGTTCTATCGACATACTGTATTTTCTTTATGTGTTTCCTGATTGATAGATATTACTCTCTTTTCACTTTTTTAGTTACTTTGTGTAATACTCTGTGAACATTATCATACTTCTTTGTGTGACATGTTTTATTACTCTTGAGTAGGTTTGTAGGAATAAAATTTCTGAATCCTACAAATAATTTCTATTTAACTTGATTTAAATCATATTTTATTGCTATCTATATGTACACATCTCATCAGGAAGGATTTATATTTAATATATTATAGGAATACTAAGAAACTGTTTTCTAAAGTGATTGTGATTCATTCTCACCAACAATTCAGTTTCCTTGCTAATACTAATTGTCTGTCTTATTTGGGGCATAGCCGTTCTGGTGCATGCGAAGAGGTATCAAATTGTGCTTTTGATAAGCATTTCCTTAATAACTAATAATGGTAAACATCTTGGCAATAGTTAACAAGAATCGTGCTTTTGGATTTTTGTTTTGTCTTGTGTAATTGGTCACACCCACCAGTGTTCAGGCTCACTCCTAGAAATGTCAGATATTGAGCTGCCTAGGCTGCATGCATAGCAAGTGACATCATCCCTTTAATATCTTTCCAACTCCATTTGTGTATCTTCTTTACAGAAATGACGATTCAAATATTTTATCTACTTTAAAATGAAATTATCTTTGAGGCCCGAGTACAGCTGGTAGGGTGCTAAACTTGCATGCTGCCACCCTGGGTTCAATCCCTGGCACTCTATATGGTACCCTGTGCACCACCAAAAGTTACCCCAGGAGTAAGTCCTGAGAACTGCCAGGTAGTCCCCAAACTAAAAATTATTATAAATAAATTTTTAAAAAATTATCTTCTTATTTGGATATTCTGTACGGAAAACTTTGCTGTGTGTGGCTTGGAAAGTATTTTCTCCATCTATAACTTTATAATTTTCTTTAAAATAATCATTTCAATTATTTAGTTTGTTCTCATATTTGCAATAATTATATAAAATTTGGAATATGAAGTTCTGATAAGATACAGAGAAAGGAACACCTTCACAAAAATATATTGGAGTGTAAGTTATTAACAATTTTAAACTATTTTGAAACATGCATTTTGAGTCCAAAAAAGTTTCTGCTCAGAAATTTTGTTAAATTTTCTTTTAATAAAATGATTTATTGGGCTGGCAATAGTACAGTGAGTAGTGCTCTTGCCTTGCATTCAGTCAACCTGGGTTTGATCTCCTGCAACCTCGTTTGATACCCTGAGCTCTATCAGGGGCGATCCCCAAGCATAGAGCAAGAAGTAAACTATTGGGTGTAGCTTAGCAATAAAAATTATTTCTTATTTATATGATTGTACAGGGCTGAAACGTTAGCACAGTGGGTAGGGCATTTGCCTTGCACGCGGCTGACCTGGCTGACCCAGGTTCGATTCCTCCACCCCTCTCGGAGAGCCCGGCAAGCTACCGAGAGTATCTCGCCTGCACGGCAAATCTTAGAAAGTTACCCATGATGTATTTGATATGCCAAACACAGTAACAAGTGTCACAATGGAGACGTTACTGGGCCCGCTCAAGCAAATCGATGAACAATGGGAGTGACAGTGACAGTGATGACTGTACAATATTTTCATTCTATTTTTGGGAGGTATACTGGATGCCAGCAGTATTCAGGAACTACTCTAATCTCCATGCCTAGAAGTCACTCTCGGTGGCTCTCCAGGGACCACATAGTGATAGGGATTGAACCCAGGCCGCCTCCCTGCAAAGTAGGTGCTCCAGTTTGTTGAGCTCTATCCCGTTTCCCAGTATTGTTGCTTTATACTTGCAGTGCTGCTACACAATGCCTATCACCCAAGTGCCAAGATCTCTGCACCACTATCCCAAGGCAATTCCACATTCTCACATAGAATTCTAATATCGTAATTCTGTTGACCATATCTCAGGGCTTGTTTCCATTGAGGATCGTCTAGTTCCTTGCTTTTTTTATTCTTTGCATATGAGCAAGATTATTTGGTGTTTGTCTTTTTCTTTCTGACTCACTTCACTTTGCGTTACCTCCTCCAATTCCATCCAAGTTTTAGCTAACTGCAAGTTTTTATTTTTTTCTCATAGTAAAATGTTAATATTCATTATCTAAGTAGTCTCCTGCCTTTCTAAAAAATAACTTATATCTGCTTTTCTGGCTCTCAAATATCCTTTATCACCTTGCTATGAACAATTATAATATAGAACTTATTTATGTGTGTTTGTATATAATATATCTTGGGATGACTTTGGAATACCGATTTGTACATATGAAAACATCATTAAGTAAATGGATAATACATGACAATGACATATTAAATTTTTGACCGGTCATATAAAAACATATTAAAAGGGAAAATATATCATTATTTGATATGATGTTTAAATAGCATGTGTCATGTCACAAAATTTGGTTTACTATGTATTTTGATTGTTGTATTTCAGTGTAAGTGGCTTCTATTATAATCCAATCTATTTTATTGAATGCATTTTAAAACATTATTCTGTAAAAGGAATCTGTTGACTTAACTAGACTTTGAAAGTAAATCATAGCAATAAAATATAACCCCTTGTTTATCTAATGGTTTTTATGACAAATAGTTATTTTAAGGTTTGTTCAAAAATAAAACATTTGTATTCACTGTGAGATTTGACAATTCTTTTTTAGATTTTAGGTATACTGTAGCACCTCCAGTAAGTATTCCACTATATTCTAAAATCTCAGATAGTCAAGTCATATCATAGGAGCAAATTGTGGTATTCTCTTAATTATTTCATTATAAAACATGGAAACAAATTAATTGACTTTACTAATCAACACATTCTGGCTTCTGCTTGCCTGAATTATATAGTTTATTCCATTGTAGTTTTACTACCATGCTAAGACTATAGACTTAGACTATAAATTATTCTGTGTAAATGATAGGATATGTATTTGTAGAATGACTATGTTAATAAGGCACCAGGATGCATTAAATAATCATGTCTTTATACGTCAACTATATGTCTCATCAAGGCAAGTCATAAGGCTCCAACCTGTTTTAAAGTCTAACTAAAAGAAATCTAAACAGAAGACTTGATAAACATGCCTAAGGAAAAACAGTGATGAGAAAATTAACCAAGAGCACTTAGTCACTCTCTTATCCGCTTTAATCTATCTCCTAAGGTTTTCATTTTCTACTATGAAGAATGTTAACAATATTAATAAAACAGAACAAAATTTTACCTTCTTTTTCTTAGGTAACTCTAACCTCTCCAATCATGCTACCAAAATCTTAGTAATTGTCCATTTCTCCTCAACAACCACGCATCTGCAATCTGCTGGACTATCTACTACCAAAGCTCTTTCAATTTACTACTGACTGCTTTACTATCAAGTTCATAGCCATTGCAATGCCAGTCGACTGAAAATTTTTTTTCAATTATTCTGAAACCAACTTTTCCCCTTGGTCTTCTAGAACACTATGCCTCATAGTTTTTTCTTATACTACAATTATATTTTTATGTATTTATTGAACACTATGCTTAATCTAAATAGTAAGACAGACCTTAATGACACAGTGGTGAAAAAGTCAGGTGATATCTTTACTGTCCTAGAACATACAGTCTTCAATGTTTCCTTACCTAAAGTGGTGATTTTACTAAACGATTTGGTTTTTTGTCTTATTGTGATTTTAACTATTCCTTTTATGCATTAATGGATATTAAATCTATATTTTCAAACAAGACATCTCTTCTGACTCCCATGCTTTATATTTTCAATTACCTAATAAACCCTTCAGCCTGTACCTCAGTAATCTATAAAGCTCTTAAACTAATACATACAAAACATTTAAAGCAATGCCTAGATCTCAATATAAACATTTAAGTAATACCAGCCATTTTATTGGTTGTTTTATTTTTTTCATTTTTATTTAGCTACTGAAATTTACAATAATACTATTATTGATGCTTTCGTGCATGCATCATCCTAACACCACAGCCACCACCAGTTTACCCGCTTCTTTCTACCAGTGTCCCAAGGACCCCCTCCTCCATTTTTCCCTAAACTCAGATCTGTAAATCAGTTCTCCAGTTCTGTTGCCTTTGATTATTTTTTTTCTTTACCCAAACACAATTATCATAAAATAAATTATTTTCCACTCTTTCGCATGACTCTCAAATTTTCCACAATAATTTTCATTCTTACGAGTGTCATCATGATTCACTAATGTTAAACAACAAACTGTAGATAGAATCATTCACCAATTTTCATTTATACCAAATTATTTAATTTTACCAAGAATATATAGAATATTTTCCATTCATAGTCTGTTGGTTCTATTCCATTCATAGTCTGTTGGTTCTAAACCTCATCATCATACATCAGTAGCTTTTAACTAGATTTTCTGCCTTCTGACATTATTCTAATCTCTACACTGCCACTAGAGTTAAATTACTAACAACAAACACAATTATGTTATCTACTGATTTAAAACTTTGGTTCCTGGAATTAAAATACACACTCTTTGGCTTGGAATATTTAAGGGTTTTAACTATCTGGCCCCAGCTATATTTGCAAACATTTCAGAGTGTTTTTTTTCTAGCCACCCTTCTTTCTCAAAGTCATAGTACGCAATAAATTTCATGTATATGCTTTCTCAATGAGAAAGCCAGCCCACCAACAAAGTGTCAGTATTACTACACTACTGTCAATATGTCCGCTCCTTTTACTTTCTGAGTTTTTGCTAAACTTTGTTGTATAATTCTGTTCTCAGTCTTATTTGTTTTTATTGAACATTGTATATTCCTTTGACTTGTTTCTTTATACATTATGTATAGGAGTGATCATCTAACATTTTCCTTCTCCTGACTTATTTTGCTTAATTTAATGATACTCTTTTCAATTTCATCCATGTTGCATGATAAAGAAATGTTTAATAGTTTAGCTGAGTAGTGTTATAGCTATAAGTGTTATAACTGTTATATTTATACATGAGTAGTACTTAATTTTGTATATATGTCAAAACATTTTGCTTTGTCTTGGGAATGGTAAGTTAGTACTCTCAGCAGTGCATGGCGAACCATGCAGTGCCAGGTATTGAACCCAGTCTCCTGCATTTAATGTATTCCAGTCCTGGAGTTTTCTCCCTGGTCAACCACAACTTCTTTATCTACTCATCTGTTACTGGGCTCTTGAATTGTTTCCAAATTGTGGCTATAGGAAATAGTGCTTCGGTGAATGTTCATAGGAATATATCTTTTCAAATGAGCACTTTGGGGTTCTTTAGATAGACACCGTAGAGTCTGAACACTCCTTAATAATATGGTAGTTGTAATTTTGGAGAAGTATCCACTCTATTTTTAGTAGAGAATGGATCCATTTATATTCCCACCAATAGTGAAGGAAAGATCTATTTTTCTCTACATCCCTTTCTCTTTATATAGAATCACCATGAGATACACAGTTGCAAAATTGTTCATGATTGGGTTTTAATCACATCATGTTCATAACTCATCCCTTCATCTGTGTGCATTTCCCACCACCAATGTCCCTAGTTTCCCTCCTCCCAGCCATCCCAGCCTACCGTGACACTTTACAACAGACACATTCTCTCTCTCACTCACTCATTCTCTCTCTCCCCCCTTTTGGGAATTATGGTTTGCAATACAGGTACTAAAAGGTTATCCTGTTTGTCACATGACCTACTTTAATCACTCAATTTTTGTCCAGAGTGATCATTTCCAGCTATCATTGTCATAGTGGTCCCTTGTCCATCCTAATTGCCCTACCCCACCACCACCACTTGGAGAAACCCTCTAACTGTGGACCAGTCCTCCTGGCCCTTGTTTTCTCAATCTTTGGATGTTACTCTCATACTACATAGTTTTATATCCTACAAATGAATTCAATCATTCTATATCTATCCCTCTCCTACTGATTCACTCAGCGAGGTACTCTCCGTGTTCATCCATTTATAGGCAAGTTTAATGACTTCATTTTTATAGTGGTTGCATACTATTCCATTATGTAACTGTACCATAATTATGTGATTGTACCACATGTTAAAGTCACATGTTAAAGTCAGTCCCAGTAGTGTGTGGTGATAACTCATTGAAGTTTTAATTTGCGTTTTCCTGATAATTAATGATAATAAGTATTTTATGTGCCTGTTGGTCACCTGCATGTCTTTCTCAAAGAGGTGTCTGTTCAGTTTAGTTCACCATATAGTAATAGGGGCTGTTAGGACCATACCCAGTGGTTTTTAGGGCTACTTCCAGTTTTTTACACGGGGATTGTGCCTGGAAATATTCAGAATCAGTGAGCATAAGAAGTGGAAATGTCTTTTTTGAATCAAGTTTTGGGGTTCTTAGGCAAGAAGCCAAGAAGTGGAATTTCTTGGTCATATGGAACCTCAATTACTAGATTTTAATAAGGTTCCATGCTGTTTTCAAAAAAAGGCTGACTAACTTGGGAAGAGACAACAAGCCAACAAATCTCCCAGGTACTGCAGTCTTCGGACTGAAAACTCTGGGGATTTCTCTGAGTGGGTACTGTAACCCTTCTCCCAATCCACATGTTCTGTTCTGTAAGACTCAGCAGCCTCACCATACCCCACAGCCTCAGCCATATACACAACCAAGCTTCACAGTATCATGATTAATCTCAAGAGATGCCAATCCAAAGAACCTTCCAGTTCTATAGTCCCAGGATCACAGATCTGCATACATAAGCTGAATGACACTTCCATATTTCACACTATTGACACTCTAGTAGGATCACAGCAAATAAAATGGAAAAGTAACATAAAAGCCTAGAAAATTCAGTAAGTGAAAAGAGTAAAACAGAAGGCTCAACTAGCAACAAACAGTTCAGTAAATCTCAAAAAATGACTTTAATAACCCCATTGTGAAATATAACCATTTTCACACATTTTCTTTTATTGAACTATTTTTTAGTAATTTTATTTGTCATTTTGTTGTAACAAGCAATATAAAATAAATTACTTTGTTCCTGCTAAGGGGGTGTCTTGGGAAGTCGGTGGGAAACTTGGAACAATGGAGGAGAGTAGGTCACATTGGTGGTGATATTGGTGTTGGAACATTGAATGCCCCAAACAACTGTATAATGAAGAACTTTATAAACCACAGTCCCTAAATAAAGTTACCCAAAAAAAGACTGCACCAGTTGGCAATCCTTTCAGCCATACAAGCCATAAATGAGGGTTTCAATGTTTTAAGTCTTTCACCCAGCTTGTTGATTCCTAAGTTCATGATTATTTTATGGGGTTTTTTTCAAATTAATTTTCTTTTAATTTGTTGTTTGCATACAGATATGCAACTTCTGAAAAAAAAACCTGTTTATTGAGATTCTGTGGTTCGCAATGCTGTTAGTAATGATTTCTCTTGCACAGAATTCCAGCACCACTCCCATCACCGTTGTACCCCTTCCTTGTCCCCAAACCCCAAAGACAGCTCCCTTCCAAGCCCCACAAGTCTACTGTGTGGATCAGTTCTCCCATTATGTACAACTGCTTTTTAATTTTAATATTTGATCCTACCAATTTATTACATCAATTGTCGAATGGCCTTTTTTTCAGTATTTTCATTAGGATACTAATCTGAAAATAGTTAAGAATTGTTTTCTTTTCCAGCTTGAATCCATTGCATTTCTTTTCTTTCCTAATTTCTGTGGCTAGGGTTTCTATTGTGCTGGAGCGATAGCACAGTGGAGGGGCGGTTGCCTTTCATGCAGCCAACATGGCCGACTGGAGTTCTATTACTCCGCCCCTCTCGAAGAGCCCGGCAAGCTACAGAGAGTATCTTGCCCGTATGGCAAAGCCTGGCAAGCTAGCCGTGACGTATTCAATATGCCAAACACAGTAACAACAAATCTCAAAATGGAGATGTTACTGGGCCTGCTCAAGCAAATTGATGAACAACGGGAGGATAGTGACAGTGACAGGACTTCTATTACTTTTTTGGTTTTGGTTTTTGAGTTATAGCCTGTGGTTCCCAGAACTCACTCTCGGCTCTTCACTCAGGAATCATTCCTGGTGGAATTTCAAGGGCCATATGGAATGTCGAGGACTGAATTCAGGTCAGTTTGTGCAAGACAATCTTTTCAATGTCTTGTTGAATTCACTTCACTAAGATTTTGAGGTTATTTTAATCTATATCGATCAGGATTCTGTAATTTTTTTCTCGCAAAGATTCCACTTTTGATTGGCATAATGCTGACCAAAAAGTTACTTCTTTGAAGAATTCCTATTTCTTCAGTTTTGGAAGTGTTCAAGAATGATGGGCAGTAATAGTTCATTTTTGATGATATCATAGAACTCACAAGTGAACCCCTATTAAGTTGGATTTGTTTTGGGGTGTGAGCATTTGGGGGAAAGTGCATCCATAGTTTCAATGAGATTTACATGAATAATGTTAAGCTGTGTGTGAGGTGTGAAATTTTATGAAAAATAGGGTACAGTGAGTGCATGTACTTATCTATCACTTATTTATTGTGCAGATTTTTGTGTTGTGGATTTCTTCTTAGCCTATTTCTGTAGTTAATTTTTATTTTTTTCATCTGAAGAGACAGTAAGGCCTTACATGAATCCATTCCAGGTTTGATCCCCAAAACCTCGTATGATCCTCTGAGAGCAGCTAGAGTTATCCTTAATTATAGAGTCAGGAGTATCCCAGGAACACTTCTGGATAGTACCATCACTAAAAAAAATTATTGTCTTTTTTCAGTTGGAGGAGCTTTTGAGCCAAGCCTGGTGTGGCTACTCCTGGCTAAGTGAGGTGGGGTATGTGTGTGTGTGTGTGTGTGTGTGTGTGTCTGTGTTTTGGAGGATGTGTGCCCTGCAGTGTTTGGGTAATTATGTGGTCCTGGAGATCGAAGTGGGGTTGGCCTCTGGAAAGCAAGTGCCTTATAAGATCCTTATACTCTCTCTCTGGCTTGAGATTAATTTCTTAAATTTACTTTCTATTCATCAAATATTCACATGCTACTTTTCAATCTTTATTCACATTTAACTATGCCTTCTTATGTGTGTGTGTCTATGTGTGTGGTTTGGGGATCATACCCAGCACTATTAAGTGCCGACTCCCAGTTCTGTGCGTGAGGTTACTCCGGGCTGTGTTCAGGGGACTACTTAGTGTCTGGGATTGAATCTATGCATGAAACCTATGTATTCATTGCCCTGTACTATTTTTCTGGCCCCTCACTTTTTGGGGTGGGTGATTGTACCACATCTGTTT
Source organism: Sorex fumeus (assembly GCF_029834395.1). NCBI lineage: Eukaryota > Metazoa > Chordata > Mammalia > Eulipotyphla > Soricidae > Sorex > Sorex fumeus. The sequence continues at coordinate 17,074,408 of NW_026606115.1, forward strand.
GTGCTCGGGGATTACTCTTGTTTCTGTGCTCAAGGACCACTCACGTCTCTGGGAACTATATGGAGTGTTAGGGATCAAATCCAGGTTGACCACTTGTAAGGTAAGCATCCTGCCCGCTTTACTAGCTCCTCTTTGACCCAAGCTGCTTCTTCTGGTTTTTCTCCTTTTCTAGACATCACCTAGAAAGTATAATATCCACTTCAGATGGCTGTGAGGATTAGTTACAGTATTCATAAAGTGCCTGGCTGTTTGTATGTGCTCAGTTGTAGCTGTTATTAGTGGTTAATTTTCATATCACTATGGTGTGTCTCATTGTCTCCCAGCTCCCTATTTAATATTTTACTAATGGCAGAAGTCATACCAAAATGTCAGCCTGTAATGACTGCTTCAGGTTCCTACAATAATGTTCATTAGCCTAGTCATGGCTTTATAACTCTTATCAGTTCTGGTTAGCAGGAATGATCCTTAGACTCTTGGGGGAAATAATTTAGGTATAGGCTAGTTACCTTTAAATTTTATAGAGTTGTAATTTTCATTTAAATGACCAACATTTGTAACTCTGTGCTTGACCTGAAAAAGTATTTCTCCTTTTTTGTTAAATTTTGCCTATTACATTAAATAGACTGATAAATGAAAGTGACAACTTTATTATTGCAGGACACCTGCTGACTTCAAGCTTACTTACAGTCATATGCATGTGACTTTCAGTCTCTACATAGTAGGAAGAAAAGGAGAAGAATTTGTATCAAGTTACCACCTACTGAAACTTGTTCTGTCCTAAGCTGTCCTCTTTATTTTACACTTGCTAGTAGCTTCCTATAACAGTGACATATTTTTGTTCACATGAATAAAGGAAGCTTAAACACTTTGAGAGCACAAATCTCTTAAGAAGCACTGAGACCCTTACAGAAGCTAATCTTCTAAAAGGAAAACAGTCGAGTTATCTTGCTATATGTTAGGTTGAGTGCTTTAACTCAAAATGCTGTACATTTTTTCAAGATAGGGAAGGTTCTTCATTATGGGTAGGTTCTTTGCTAAGTGACTAAAATTGACTTAAAATTAGAGTAACATAAATATGCAAAGGTATATTTCTTCATTTCACTGCATATACATCATGGGTCATCTGGAGGACTTTATATGGTTCTCAATACAGCATACACAAGTGGTAAAAACTATCTAGATACTGCTAATTGCTGGGGCAGGGGTAAAGAGCTCTAGAGGTTTCACAATATACTGCCAATGAAATCTTACTCCTGCAGTGATATGTCTTTTTTCATCTTATACCTGTGATTAGAGACCAACTGGGAGCCAGGATATGTGAGTGTGCAATGTCCTTTTCATACAAGTGGTACTACATGGAAAGTATCATGTTAAGTGAAATGAGACAGAAAGAGAGGGATAGACATAGAAAGATTGCATTCATCTGGGGAAAATAAAGTAACAAAATAGGAGACTAACACCCAAGAGTGGTCAAGATTAGTACCAGGAATTTTGCTCCATGGCTTGGAGGTCAGCCACACATGCTAGGGGAAAAGACAGCTCAGATAGAGAAGGGAGCACCAAATAAAGGGTGTTGGGAGGATCCTCCCAGGATGGGGGAAGCATGCTGAAAGTAGACTATAAACCAAACATGATTGCCACTCAATGCCTCTTTTGCAAACCACAACACCCAAAGAGAGAGAGAGAGAACAAAGGGGAATGCCCTGCCACAGAGGCAGGGTGGGATGGAGGGTGAAAGGGATACTGGGATCCGTGGTGGTGAGAAATGGGCACTGATAGAGGGATGGGTACTTGATCATTGTATAACTGAAACCCAAGCATAAAAATGTGTAAGTCTAAAACTGTACCTCATGGTGTTTCACTAATAAAAAATTTTTAAAAAAGTAAAGTTGAAAATAATCAGTCACTCTTACTTAATACTGTAGAAAGAGATCGCTAGTATCTCTAGTCTTGTCCTTATCCCAAGAATGTCTTGCTAACTTCACTCATTCTTTATTCCTTGCTTGTGCAGAAACCAAATACTTCCAATATCAATTTGATCACTGTGTTTACTGAAGTCCCTGTTGTTTAGTGCAAGGTGGGTTTGTTCTTGTTGTTGTTTTGTTTTATTTTTTCTTTTTGGGTCACATCCGGCGATGCTCAGGGATTACTCCTAGCTCGCACACAGGAATTACTTCTGGCGGTGCTTGGTGTGGAACATACAGGATGCTGGGAATTGAATGCAAGGTGTTATTTTCCCTTGAATTGAATTTTTTCTCACACTTTGATGATATTGTATTTGTTTCTTTCTTCTGTCCTGGTTTTTATTATAATCTTTCCCGTAAGCCCATGATTGTGGGATGAGGAAAGAAATTTCATGGACTTAGTCTCAAATATCTGCATGTGTATAATTTTTTAACATTTTTTTAAAAAAATTTTATTAGTGAAAAACCATGAGGTACAGTAGTAGACTTACAAATTTTGGTGCTTGGGTTTCAGTTATACAATGAACCTAGTACCCATCCCTCCACCAGTGCCCATTCACCAGCACCCCTAATCCCAGTATCTCTCCCACCTCCCTATGTCCCACATCCCACTCTGTCTCCGTGGCAGGGCATTCCGTTTTGCTCTCTCTCATTTTGAGTGCTGTGGTTTGCAAAAGAGGAATGAGTGGCAATATGTTTGGTCTATAGTCTACTTTCAGCATGCGTCTCCCATCCTGGGCGGATCTTCCCAACACACTTTATTTGGTGCTCCCTTCTCTATCTGAGCTGCCGTTTCCCCTAGCATGTGCAGCTGACCTCCAAGCCATGGAGTAAACCTTCTGGTACTTATCTCGGCTATTCTTGGGTGTTAGTCTCCTATTTCGTTACTTTATTTGCACCAGATGAATGCAATCTTTCTATATCTGTCCCTCTCTTCTCACTCATTTCGCTTAGCATGATACTTTCCATGTAGTATCACTTGTATGCAAATTTCATGACTTCATCTTTTCTAACAGCTACATAGTACTCCATTGTGTACCTTTTAAGATGTGCTTAGAACATAATTTTATCTCCATTGTGTAAATGTACCAAAGTTTCTTTAACCAGTCATCCGTGTTCAACAGGAATATTGGCCTCTACTTTTTTTTGTTGTGGTGTCTTTGTTTTCTTTTGGTATTAGAGAGATATTGGCTTCATAGAAACAGTTTGTGAGTTTCTGTTTCTTCATTTTCTGGAAAATCTTGAGAAAAAACTGGCAATATGTCCTCTTTAAATGTTTGAAAAAATTCGCTAGTGAATCCATCTGGACCTGGGCTTTTGTTTTTGGGAAGACTTTTGATTACAGTTTCAATTTCCTTGATGTTAATAGGTCTATTCAGGTACTCTAGATCTTCTAGATTCGCCTGGTAGACTATAGGAATCCAGGAATTTATCCATTTCTTCTACATTCTCTTGTTTTGTGGCATACAGACTTTCAAAGAAGTCTTGATGATCTTTTGAATTTCTTTGGTTTCTGTTGTGATATCCCCCTTCATTTCTAATTCGGTTTATTAGGGTTCTCTCTTTCTTTGTGATTGTTGTTAGTGGTTTATCTATATTATTTATTTTCCCAAAGAACCAGCTCTTGGTTTCATTTATCTTTCCCATTGTTTTGGGATTTCCATGTTGTAGATTTATGCTCTAAGTTTTATGATCTCTTTCCTTCTGCCTGGTTTGGGCTTCTTTTGGTGGTCCTTCTCTAAGATCTTGAGCTATGTAGTCAAGTTGTTTACTTGGGCCCTTTCTTCCTTCCTGAGAAATGCTTGTAGAACTATAAATTTTACCCTTAATACGGCTGTAGTTGCATCCCATAGGTTCTGGTAGCTTGTGGTTTCATTCTCATTTGTTTTCAGGTATCTTTTGATTTCGTCCTTTACTTCCTTCCTGACCCACTCATTGTTCAACGTTGAGTTGTTTAATTTCCAGGTGTCTGATTTGGTTCTCCGTGTCTGTGTGTGATTCACGTCTATTCTCAGTGCAACGTGGTCTGAAAAGATTGTTGATACTATTTAATATCTTCCTTATTCTATTGAGGTATGTTTTGTGTCCTAGCAATGGTCTATACTGGAAAATGTTCCCTGTGCACTGGAGAAGAATGTGTATTCTTCGTTTTGGGGGTGTAAAGCCCTATATAGGTCTATAAGCCCTATCTCTTCTATTTCTTCCTTCAAAGCCAATGTTTCCTTGCTGAGTTTTGTTCTTGTTGATCTATCCAGAGGTGATAAGGCAATGTTGAAGTCTCCAGCGACTATTGTGTTGCTAGCAATGTCCTCCTTAAAATTTGTTAGCAGTTGTTTTAGATATTTAGCTGTTATTTCTTTGGGTCGTATACAGTTAAGAGTGTGATTTCTTCCTGTTGTATGTATCCCTTGATTAATAGAAAATGGTCTGCGCCGTCCCTTCTAATCTTTTTCAACTTGAAATTTATGTTGTCGGATACTATTATAGCCACCCTAGCTTTTTTCTGGGAGCTGTTTGCTTGCAGGATTGTTTTCCATCCTTTAACTTTGAGTCTGTGTTTGCTCTGACTGTTGAGATGAGTTTTTTGTAGACAGCAGAATGTTGGGTTCTGTTTCTGAATCCATTTTGCCACTCTGTGTCTCTTAATTGGTGAATTTAGACCGTTGACATTGACAGAGATTATCGTTATGGGGGCTTGTGTCATATTTCTGTAAGGGTCTGTTGTGCTTGTAGGGTTTGTCTTGTCTTATAGTAGCCTCTTTAGCCCTTCTTTTAAGTTTTGTTTTGAGTCTATGACGTTCCTGAGCTGCTGTTTATCTAGAAAATAGTGTTCCGTTCCTTTGAGTTTGAGTGAGAGTTTAGCCAGATAGAGTATTCTTGGTGAAGCATTAATTTCAGTGAGTATTTTTGCTATATCCCACCATTCCCTTTGGGCTTGGAGGGTTTCCTCTGATAGGTCTGCTGTGAATCTAAGTGGTACTCCTTTGTATGTGATTTTCTTCTTTGACCTTGCTGCTTGCAGTTTTGTGTCTCTATCAGCAGCATCTATCATTCTAGCTATGATATGTCTTGGGGTGTTTTTTTTAGGGTCTCTTTTAGCTGGCACCCTTCGGGCTCCTTGAATCTGAAGGGCTGCATTTTCGAGCTTGGGAATTTTTCAGCAATGATTTGTTTAATGTTGGCTTTTTCATTGGGATTGTTTCCCTGAGCTTCTGGTACTCCAATGATTCTAATGTTCCTCTTGGAATCATTTCCTAGGACTCTGATTAGCTCTAGAGCTATTTTGAGGTCTCTTGCCATTGTTTGTTGTTGCCTGTTGGCTTGGTGCAGCTGATCTTCCAGCTCACTGATTCTGTCTTCAGCTGTGGTCTTTCCACTGTTGAGGGTACACACTGAGTTTTTTTTATTTCATCTACAGAATCTTTCATTCGTCACATTTCTGTGCGTAGCTCTTCAATTTATGCTCTCATTTCTTTCTGGATTTTCTTGATTGTCTGATCCATTGTTTCTTTCATGTCCTCTTTCAATTTACTGGATATGTCTCTGACTGTTTCATTGAGTTCATTGAACATCTTCATGGCTTCATATCTGAATTCTTTCTCAGCGAGTTTCCTTCGGTAAGTAGCACCTACTGAGGCTTCTGGACTGTTTTCATCGTCCTCTCCTCATGGTGGGGATTTGCATTGTTTCTTCATGTTGGTGTGTAGGTATGGGAACTGTGATGTTACACTAGATTTCTTGGTATGAGTATACTACCTGCAGCCTCATGAGCGTTGGCTTGCCCGAATTTAGGCCACGCCCAATTTTCAGAAGAGACGTCCACTTCTGAAGAGGCCACGCCCCAAGTGAACCTGGTGAGGGGGTACTCAGAGGGGAAGAAGACCGGCATAGCATTGGGGACGAAGAGGAAAAGGCAGAGGCTCAGGGCTGCTTTTGTCCCAGGGTTCTAGAGGACGCCTGGGGTGCTTGCATGGAGAAAGCCAAGTCCCTGGTTCGAATACTGGTGGATAAACTGACCTTGGAGGGTAAGAGGACTGGCACAGCATTGGGGACAAAGAGGAAAAAGTAGAGGCTAAGGGCTGCTTTGGTCCCAGGGCCCTAGAGGACGCCTAGGGCACTTGCACAGAGAAAGCCATGTCCTGGGTTTGAATACTGGCGGATAAACTGACCTGGGAGGGGAAGAAGACCGGCACAGCGTTGGGGACGAAGAGCTGTTCCTGTATTTGTATGCTGCAGTGATGTACAATGATATACAAAGGAATTGCTACCAATGGTTTTGTTTAAATAAAATGATCTCATTTGGACTCTACCTTGCCTCTGTTTATTGTTACAGTAACAGAATTGCCATACTTATGTGATTATCTGCATTGTAATAACAGATAATCGTATAAGATTATCTGACTTTTCTTTACCCTTATTTACTGTTATAGTAACAGAATTGCTGTAGTACTGTGATTATCTACTAGGAAAGTGGTCTTAAATGATTACCTTTCCTGTGTAGCAACAACTTCTATTAATAAAGTATGAACTAAAACCCATGTTTTTTAGTTCTGATTATTTTTATGGCACCAGGTAATTTACAAAGAAATTTGTGTAACTGATATCTGTGTAACTTATTCTCAGAGGTGACTGGTGAAAATTGGTGATATTTATTTTTATTTAATTTTATTTTTGGGGGGGCTACACCCATTTGTCCTCAGAAATTACTCCTGACAGTCTTGGGAACCATATGGTGTGCTGGTATGAACCTGGGCTTGCCATGTGCAAGGCAGATGCCCTATCCACTGTACAATCACTCTGTCCAGGGTCTTTAATATTTTAATGAAGGAATTTTCCATTCAATAGCGTCCTGTAGAGTTTTTTAATGAAGTTCATGTGATAAAATCATATTCTTGGGATTTCTTTTCTCCTAAAGTGTATGTTTGTTCCTGAACTAAGTGAATATCTTTTCTGTCTTCTTCCTCTTCTTTCTTTTCCTTTCTCCTTCCCTTCTCTTTTTCTTATCTCCCCATCATCCTCTGCCTCCTGTCTCCTTCCTCCTCCTCTGCTTTCTCCTCTTCCTCCTTCTGTTTCTTTGCATCCTCCTCCTCTTTCTCTTTCTTCATCCCCCACCCTTATTCAGGCTTACTCCTGGTTCTGAAGTCAGGGATAAGTCCTGGTGGTGTGTTGCCGGTGACCATGTATGGTGCTGGGGATCAAACTTGGGTCAGGAAAGTAAGTGCAAGGCAGTGCCTTAACTGCTGTACTATCTCTTTGGAAGCGATGCTTCTTTTATTAACCAAATTTAGTAGTATGTTGACATATAATAAGTGAGATATAATTTAATACAAAAGCAGTGCTTAATACATAGGCACATAGTTCTTATCAAAATATCACCCAGGGAGGTGGAAGGTGGCTGTGACTTACACACCTGCCTTACACATGTGAGGCCACTAGTTATATCCCTGGCAATGTCCTGTGTACGTATTGTGATCTGGCTGCTCTGCTGTCAGATTCCAGGTACCATAGGAAGTTTCTGGATACACCACAGTTAGGTATCTGAAAGCACTGAAATTAAAGAATTCAACACATAAAAAATAAAATTTGTGCAATCACTTGATCCAGGAGTGCCACCCATGTGTGTGAGTATCAAATTCATCCCTGGTGAGCACTATAGCCATAGTTTGTGTCATCTCTACAAGTAAAGTTGTACAGTCTGCAGTTAACACACGTGCAAGCACTGAGACTAAAGGAGTGCATCCCCCGATGAGCACCACAGCTGAGTGTGTTAAGCACAACTAAATATGCATGTACCACAACCAAGTGTGTGTGCAAATCCCAGTCCTTGAAAAAACATTAGCAGAGGGAGAGGAGGAGAACTATATTTTTAAAAATGACATGTTTTTTTGAGAACTTCTACAATTATCATGAAATTCTGTAGACAAATTCATTACTGAGTTTTAATATAGATTCAGCCATATAAATTATAAGTCAGTAAGAAAAAACTTTTCCCCAAATGCCACACAGAAACCATTAGAATGATGCTCTGAGATTTTCTAATATTTTGTTTTCTAACATCAAGTTCTATTGATTATTCTTCTGACTTTAAGTCCTGGGATTAGTATCATAGATAGAAGCACAATAGATAGAGGACACTGGTCATTGGTACAAAGTCAAATTCAATTTCATTTACAGTATACATATGGTGATAAAATATTTTCTGTAATACTTTCTTACAGAGTTCTTTGCTATAATCGTTTAACTATCAGGTTAATGTTTTTCCTCGTGGAAAATTTTGTATATGACAAAGTAGACATAAATAATAATACAAACCAATGCTCTGAAATCACGCTTCATACTCATGGCCAATCTACTCTGAAGACTTTATGAGGAATATCACAACTGTGAACTGTTTTTTTAATTTTTTTTTTTTACTTTCGTTGGTGGTTGTGTGTAGCTACACCTTGTTGTACTCAGGGGATATTACTGGCTCAGTGCTCAGGAATGATTCCTGGTAATACTTGGGGGACTATTTGTGGTGCAAGGGATTGAACCAGGGTTGATCACATTGCAAGGCAAGGGCAATGTCTTCGACCCATTTAAAAAAATTGTTTGGAATTTATGTATAAATTTTAGGTTTAACCATAAAAATAATCAATTCATGTCACTGGAAAATTGTATCTAAAATATTCAGGCTGCTAAAATGGCTCAGTCACGGATATTATCAATCAGTTCTCGAAGAAAAACTTAAAGACGTTCTTCATTAGAATCTAATATATTAAATCACTTACAAGATAGAAAAGTAACATTGCTTCTCATATTGCAGTGTATCAACTTACTGGATGTCAGAAAATGTATTATTGGAGATTTTAATGTTTTTAGTTTAAGAAACATTCTTCTAATATCAAATATTAAACTCTGAGTATTCACTCATTTTTGTGTTGAATTATTTTATGAGTATTTGTCTTTTTGACTGAATATGTGACTCAAGGACTACAGCACATACTTTGCATATATGAGCCCCTGGGATTGATTCCCGACATTGCATAACCATCCTGACCCCTGAGTACTTCCAGGTGTGGCCCCAAGCACAATAATAACAAAAACAAGGTGGAAATTAGTTATCCAAGATATTTTAAAATAAGAGCTAATAAGAAGTTAAAATACAATCAAAGGTAGTACAGAAGTTAAGTCATTTATTTTGCATGCAACTGTGTCCGTGACAGTTGTTTATATCTCACCACTGCATATGGTTCCCCAGCACTTGGTGTGATTGCTAAGCACAGAGCCAGGTGTTGCCCCTGAGCAGTGCCAAGCATGGTCCCTACCAAAAGAAGTAAAATTAGATTTAAACTTCTTGTCATTGCTTCTCAGCTAGATCCATGAATTCATTCTAGAGTCTCTTAGAGTTCAAGAGGGTGAAAAAAATACAGGAAATTAAGAACATAGATACAATTCAGTTTTATCAAACAATCTGTCTTTGAAACAAATACCTAAGTTCTTTGGCTTAGACCTGTAATCTTAGAGAATGGAATGTGGGCATTTTGGTGGAGAGAACAGCTTTCCACAGAATATGTTGTTTAAAAGTTAGTAGATATATTTATTTGAATGGAATAAGAAATTATTTTGTGTATGATCACAAATTTTCTCCTCTGAAAATGTGAATTTTATAAACTTTGTAAGTTTTTAGAATATTTGGTCACTTGGTATTCTGAATCTACAATGAAGAATGTACAGTTTTCAGATCCAGCACTGGGCTTTACACTATGCGAGTAAAATCATAGTTTTTCTATATTTATCTCCATTAATAAGCACTGAAAGTGAAAGTGATAAAGATTTTAGTTCTTTTTCACGTAGGAAAATGTTTTTTTTAAATGTATGCCTAATGGAATAACTGACCCATATCACTGAGTTTGTTATGGGGAGGGATTTAAAGGAAGAAGCATTGTGGTCCTTGGGTGAGAGAAGTGGATTCACTGGTGATGGGTGTGGTTTTGGGATTATAGATGCAGGAAACTATTATTAACTATTTTCTAAATTACATAAAATCAATGCATAAAATTTTTTAAAAAATTTGATGCCTAATTTTTTTGGTTTTTGTTTGTCTCGCCCGCACGGCAAAGCCTGGCAAGTTCCCCGTGACGTATTCCATATGCCAAATACAGTAACAAGTCTCATGACGGAGACGTTACTGGGCCTGCTCGAGCAAATCTATGAACAACGGGAGGACAGTGCTACAGTGCAGTGTTTGTTTTCTGGTTTGGGGTCACACCTGGGGATGATCAGGGGTTGCTCCCAGTTCTGCATTCAGGAATTATTTCTGGCAGTGCTCAGGGCACCATATGGGATATCAGGGATTGAGCCGAGTTTGGCTGGGTGAAAAGCAAGCACCCTACATACTATACTATCTCTGGCCCCTGTATGTTTGTGTTACATGGAACAATAATCTAAGGAGAGCCTGCAGTCTGCCAACAAAGATATTATTCAGTTGAGGGGATTCTAATCAATCTTTGGTATGAAATTTAGTGCTTTCATTTATCATTCCAGAACTGTGAGTGACAAAGATATACTTTAAATTACTATGTACGCATTAGTGATAACACAATTTATCAGTCATTGAATGAAGAATCTTAGTCACATTCTTATCACGTTCTTATTTCATCCTCACCACACAAGGACCATAAGGTACTAGCATTTTCCTTCCTTATTTCCAAATTAGAAAATATTTGTTTTTCACTGATTGATACTGATTGATAAAGTATATTCCAGGTTCCGTATCATATACACTATTGCTACTCTATTTTACAAATTAGATGCCATAGACTCAGAAAAGCTTTTAAAATTTTGAGTGTCACAGAGCTAGCAAGTGATAGAAATGAGGCGTAAACCAAGGTCTTACTAACTCCAGATCTCTTGTTCTTAAATATTATCTTGTGAAATTTAATCAATAATATGAAGGGGAAGCAAGGAAGAATAGGAGGACACGTTGTTAGTGGATAGATAACCAAGTCAAGTACTTATGTCACAGTGGAGTCTGCAAATACTGAGTGTAAGTTCTACATAGAGTCTTTTGGCCTAAATTCCCTTAGATAATCACTTCCCTATCATTCATCATTACTGACTACATATATTTCATTTACTTTTGTGGGTTTTTTTTGGTTACACTTTTTGTTCTTCATTCGTATCACTCAAATGGAGACTGAACAGTACTGTCAGATCTCGTTTTTATATGTTTTTATCACCAATGTAGTACAAAATGTGTTGCTTATAAATTCTCATCATGCAAGGATACTAGGAGCAACAAACATAATGAGAGTTGCTTTTGCAACTAGTAAATTGAAAGGTTGATCATGCTTCCACGGTGAGCTTTAAACATCCATTTTTGAAGATTAGAATGAAAAATTAGTGATGAAATTTCCTCACACTTTTGTTTAGGGCTTCATATGTTATCTAGATTACAGAACTAAACATTTAATAAAAAAATAGACAAGATCATCATACACATTTTGTAGATGGAAGGAAATGTGTTTTACTGATTTTAAATAGCAGCTTTACTTGACTCCGCGCCAGGCTGTTTCCACTCGGTGCGCCCCAGAGGGGGATGGGCGAGAGCCCTCCCTGCCCCAAGTGAACCAGCCCCGGCAACTGACCTCCACTACCCAACCACCACCATGCTCCAGTCCACTTTCTGGGACACTTCCTACCCATTATCCATAATTGTCCATAATTATCGCACTATGTTTGATGGAGTTCAGACAGTAGGCAACAGATTATATATATATATATATATATATATATATATATATATACATATATATATGTGATAGCACAGCGGTAGGGCGTTTGCCTTGCACACAGCCAACATGGCCGACCCGAGTTCGATTCCTCCGCCTCTCTCGGAGAGCCCGGAAAGCTACCGAGAGTATCTCGCCCGCACGGCAGAGCCTGGCAAGCTAGCCGTGATGTATTTGATATGCTGCCAAAACACAGTAACAACAAAGTCTCCAATGGAGACCTTACTGGGCCCGCTCGAGCAAATCGATGAACAACGGGAGGACAGTGACAGATATATATATATATATATATATATATATATATATATACATATCACTGTATCACTGCCATCCTGTTGTTCATTGATTTCCTCGAGCAGGCACTGATAACGTCTTCATTTGTCCTAGCCCTGAGATTTTAGCAAGTGCCACATTGGAGGCTCTTTCAGGGTCAGGGAAATGAGACCCATCATTGTTACTGGGTTTTGGCATAACTAATCTGCCATGGGGAGCTTGTCAGACTCTGCCATGAGGGCAGGATACTCTCAGTAGCCTGCCAGGTTCTCGAAGAGTGAGAACTAAATAATAAGAAGTGTCTTCCAGGAGCTTGGTTTTATAGTCTCTGGATCTTGGCCATTGATGGGATTTCACAGTGCTGGGGGCAGACGGTGTGTGTAACACCTAGCTACTAGAAGATGGGGGATCTGGGTGGAGGAGGCCCAGTCCCGATCTGAGCAGGCTTGAAGATCTCAGCTCCGGGTCCCGAATACCTGGGTTCCTCTGCCAGTTGATCAATTACAGAGTCACTGAGAACATTCCAAGATAGTATACTGTCCTGTGGTCTGCTTGGAAATCAATATAGATATTATGTCAAGGGATAATAGTGTGTGTTTTGATAGTCTTATAAACTTTATAAGAGATGAGTCATGGAACTAATCCTTATGTTTTAGTTTTGAATTTTTATTGTTTCCATTGTCTCGGGCCCCCATGCCAGGCTGTCTTCCCCAGGGCCCCTCAGAGGTGGGGGCGTGGATTGGGTTTTCCCTTTCTGCCCCAAACAGAGCCCTGGAAGACAAAAACCTCCAGGACCCAGCCATAGCCATACTCAAGACTACTCTCGACATGCTCAGACGAGGCTCACACATGAAGTAACAGGCAGAGGAATCCAAGTATGCGTCCAAGCATGTGGAGAGTGGTCTTAAGCATGGCTGTGACTGGTTCCAGAGGTCTTCAGCTGCCCAGTCTCTGCTCTGGGTGGAGAGGGAAACTCAACCCGCCCCTCCAAGGGGCCCCAGTGAGGATAGCCAGGCATGGAGGCAAGAGATTATGTGTTGTTCTCTTCTGGGAGTTTGGATTTATAGTCTCTGGATCTTAGCCGTTGATGGGATTACACAGCACTGGGGGGCAGTTGGTGGGTGTAACACCTAGCTACTGGAAGATGGGGTATCTGGGTGGAGGAGACCCAGTCCCTAGGCATATATATATATTATATATATATTATATATATATATCTCAGAGTGCCCGGCAAGCTACCGAGAGTGTCCCACCCACACGGGCAGAGCCTGGTAAACTACCTGTATTGTACTCGACATGCCAAAACCAGTAACTGTAACGAGTCTCATTCCCCTGATGCTGAAAGAGCCTTTAATCGTTGGGAAAGAAGAGTAAGTGGAGGCTGCTAAAATCTCAGGGTTCGGTCGAATAGAGATGTTACTGGTGCCTGCTCGAGTAAATTGACGAACAAGGGGATGACAGTGAAAGTGACAGCGACAGCTTAACTGAAAGGTAGAAGAGGCACTTACAGAGACTTAATCAGGATCTAGCAGTCTTTCTATAATCCCATATTTTCATTTTGTTCATTCTATGCCTTACTACATCCTGTCATACAAAGAGATCTATTATTTTATTAAAAGATTCTATTGTGAGTCAAATAAATGACACAGGTATTAAATCATAAAGTAATCATTTAGTGGAAGAATAAATTGTGGTAGAACACATTTGGGCAGAGGATAAAATCAGGAATGTTTCCTTGGAGGAGCTGAAATTGAAGTTAGAGCATAAAAGATAGTCGGTTAAATTTGTTTTTGATAAACCCTGAAGGTAGGAAAGGGATATGTTTCTCTGATTCTAAACTGATGGAAGTATATATGTGTGCTGATCTAAAATGGTGAATATAGGGGAATTTTTTGTAGAAGATTTTTAAGTCTGTTACTCGAAATGAAGTAGTTGGAGAAAGGAGAAATTTTCCTAATCTACCAATATCCATTCAGACTGCATCACCTTTACAAGTATGCAGTGATTATTCTGGCCTTCACTAGCATTTCTTTTCCTAAAATACTCTACCAATTATAGTCTAGACCAAAGGTGCAAACTGATGTGATAAATCTGGTTTAAAGACATGTTTTATTTTCACTGGAGCTGCTGCATGTTAACAGTAGGATTCTATTAATTTTTTTTTTTTGGCCCACACATCGCAATGCCCAAGGGTTACACCTAGCTCTGAATTCAGGAATTAGGAATTACTCCTTTGGTACTCAGAGTACCATGTGGGATGCTGGGGATCAAACCTGGACCAGCTCTCTACAGGGCAAATGCCCTGCCTGCTATACTATCATGCCAGCCTGATTTTATTGGATTTTTTGAAGAATGAAGCAGACCTTTGAGCCACAGACTTACCACCACACCTCAACAAGGTCCTCTAGATGCTTTTGTGTGATGAAATGGAAATATATTGGTTGATTACGATTTTGAATGCTCATAGCTAGCAATATGTGTGGTTCAGTTAATAGCTCTGGGTGGTTCAACAAAATGATTTTCTTCATCACTGGTGTAGGAATGGTCTCAAAATTAATATATTCCGAACTGGAGAGAAAATAGAAAGTGGCCCCAAACTTTCTGAGAGATTAGATCACTGCCCTGTTATATTTCCTTCTGCCTCAGAGAGTTTCCATTGGAATTGATTAAAGACATGTACTTAACAGGAAGATTGAAAATAATCTTTTCATCCTCAACCTATTGGTTACTAACTACTGAGCATAAAAGTGAGAGGTTTAATTATAGAGTTCTATTAAAAATTGTCATGCATTGTATTTTTCCTGTCTGTGAATTTTTTCTTCTATATGTTAGCCATAGACTTAACACTCAGCACATGTACTTTGTAGGAAATGAGCTAGAGAGAGAATGAAACCTTTAATTAGGATCTCTTGAGAAGGTAATGGTTTTGTACAGCTTTGCACATATGAGAACCATTCATACTATCCATATTGTACTAAGAAAACCAGTAGTAATATATGTTTAATTCTTACCTTGGTTTTAATCTTTGTGAACCTCTAGAGTTCCATGGACCTAAACTGGTAAACCAGTTCTAAATGAATTATTTAAAAACCAGGCTAGGCCCGTATATCTTCTTTATACTGAAATAACTGGAAATGCCTAAATACGACTAGACACATGGCAGATTAAGTTATTTGTTCCCTTCTGAGTCCTGTAGACCATGCTAGATTAACTCCAATGCAGTGGAATGACCCTTGTACCCTGGTATATACTAATATCTATACAATCTACTGACTGAATTTTATCAAAAGCATTATTCTCTTTCTTTTAAATTGTATTAAAATTAACTCTATCATGTTCTTACAACTAAAATTTAACATTCAAACTTTTATCTGGAGATTCACATTTTACACACTGCTTTAATGAGGAGCTATGGGTCTGACTCTGTAGAATGAAGATTCTTTAAACGAAGACTTTTTATCGCATATTACTTTGATGGGCTGGAGCGATAGCACAGCGGTAGGGCGTTTGCCTTACAAGCGGCCAACATGGCTGACTCGAGTTCGATTCCTCCACCCCTCTCGGAGAGCCCGGCAAGCTACCGAGAGTATCTCGTCCGCACGGCAGAGCTCAAACAAATCGATGAACAACGGGAGGACCGTGACTGTGATTACTTTGACAAATGTAGCAGTTCTCCTCTGTACCATTGGCACTGTCACTGCCACTGTTCAGCGGGCCCAGTAACGTCTCCATTGTGACACTTGTTACTGTGTTTGGCATATCGAATACGTCACGAGTAGCTTGCCAAGCTTTGCCATGCGTTGAGATACTCTCAGTAGCTTGCTGGTCTCTCTGAGAGGGGAGGAGGAATCGAACTTGGATCAGCCATGTTGGCTGCGTACAAGGCAAACACCCTACCCACTGTGCTATCGCTCCAGCCCTGCTATCGCTCCAGCCCACCATTGGCACTGTCACTGTCCTCTCGTTGTTCAACGATTTTCTCGAGCAGGCCCAGTAACGTCTCCATCGTGAGACTTTGTTGTTACTGTGTTTGGCATATCGAAAATGTCACGGGTAGCTTTCCAGGCTTTGCCATGCGGGTGAGATATTGTCGGTAGCTTGCCGGGCTCTCTGAGAGGGGCGGAGGAATCGAACTCGGATCGTCCATGTTGGCTGCATGCAAGGCAAATGCCTTACCCACTGTGCTATTGCTACAGCCACCATTGGCACTATAAAACATTAAAAGTATATAATGTACTCTTCTTACTTCACAATAAGTTATACACAAACTTCAGCTTTTCCCCTAAAAAGAACAAGTTAGTCAAGTGCTAGACAGTCAAGCAACAGCTTAAAAGAACTTTCAAAAGGACACTTTCTTTTGAAAAGTAAATTCTAGATATAAAACAAATCAATCTTCAGGACTCTGGAGTCTGCTCACTTTTTGATTGTGCCTGAATTTTGTTGAATTAGTTGTAACGTGAAATTCCGTGTGTTGTTTCCTAGGTTAGGAAGTGCCTTGGTTATAATGTGGTTGCTTTGTTTAGAGGTGTTTATCCTCTGCCATTATACACTGTCCCTTGGGATCCTGTAATCCTTCTGTCAATTAGGTTCTCTTTTCATTCAGTGGTGTGAGTGTCGAAGGTGATTATTTTGCAGAAGGTCACATGAAATGCAAAAGCATTTAATGAAAGAATGGTGTGGAGTTACAGCTTTATGATATCCTGCAAACATAAGATGTCCCTTCAAGGGGCACATCTTGATGTCTATGGAACTTTATCCCTCAGATTTGCTTACTCACTTAATCACTTAACTTCCCCTTAGTCGTCGATTTGCTCGAGCGGGCGTCAGTAAGGTCTCCATTTGTCCCTGTCGCGTGCTAGTGTAGCCCAATGGCATCTGTTCGCTCTGGGAACATGAAGAGCCTCAAACCGATCGTTCATGATCTTGACGAAGAAGTCTGACCATCTGGTAGGTGGGCGGCCACGCGGTCTTTTGACATCCCGTGGAATCTAGTCGGTAACAGCTCTAGTCCAGCGGTCGTCTTTTAAATCTCATTACGTGACCAGCCCATCTGATTTTTGACACCTTGGCAAATGAGACAGCATCCCTGATTCTTGATCGTCGATGGAGGTCGGAACTCCGGATTCTTCCTCTCATTTGAGTGAAACGTGATATTCCAAGCATAGCTCTTTCTATTCTTCTTTGGGAGACCTGAATAGCATTCTCATCCTGTTTGCTTAGGGCCCAGGTCTCTGAAACATATGTTAATGCAGGAAGAACAGTGGAATCAAAGAGATGTGCCTGGAGCCGGAGGTTCTTCGTCCTCTTAGTTATTTCTTCGACGTTCTTGAAGGCATTCCAAGCCGCTCTCTTCCTCCTGCGCAGCTCGGGTGCCAGGTCATTTGTCATGTTGACTTCTCGACCTAGGTACACATAGATGTTGCATTCGGAGATGGTTGTTCCGTTGAGAGCGAATGGGGCGTCAGGACCGAGGCTGTTTCTCATAAACATTGTCTGCGTAAGATTCAGCTGTAGTCCTACCTTTCCACACTCACGGTCAAAGTCGGGCAACATTTGTGCCACTTGGCTGATGTTTGGTGTTATTAAAACAATGTCATCAGCAAAGCGGAGGTGGTGTAGTTGCCGACCATCTATCTTCACTCCCATTCCTTCCCATTCCAGTCGTCGCATGATGTTCTCGAGGGTGGCACTGAAGAGTTTCGGTGAAATGGTATCACCCTGCCAAACCCCTCTCTTGACATCAACGATCACTTCTTTGTAGAATGGTGAGATCCTGGTAGTGAATCCGCAATACAGCTCATGGAGGATCTTGATGTATTGGACTTGAATGCCCTGATTGGCTAGGGTTTCAATGATTACTCATTCTTTCTGATTTTATGAATCATGAACTTGTAGAGTGATCCTTTATGCAATAAGCTTAAGACATGTGAGGAGTTACCACTGTATTTAAAGATTATGAGAGGGACATAGACAATCTGCCTAGTGTACTTTATCCTACCTGGTATTTCTGAGAGAAAAGAAATCATTGTCTTAGTCCATGCCAAACATTCTAAATAATATAATTAATGTGAGTATTCATAAACCAGGCCGGAGCAATAGTATAGCGGATAGGGAGTTTGCCTTTCATGCAGCTGACCCGGGTTAGATTCCTCTGCCCCTCTCGAGAGCTCGGCAAGCTACCGAGAGTGTTCCACCCACGCAGCAAAGCCTGGTAAGCTACCGTTGACATATTTGATATGCCAAAAATGGTAACAAGTCTCACAATGGAGACGTCACTGGTGCCCGCTCGAGCAAATCAGATGAACAATGGGAGACCAGTGCTGATAGTGCTGCTAACAGTCATAAACCAGTATTTGCATACAATATTTGTTTGGGAAAAGCTAGATAAACCTTCAAACCAACTGACAGCATCTCTTAGTCTTTTGAATGGGCAAGCATTTTGGATACATCCCCAAACACACTTACTGCTTCTCTGTTTAAACAATCACTGATATTATTCTTAGGAATATTTTAATTTTCCCTGATATAATTTATTTCATGCTCCTCTTTATTCAGGATTAGATGTACTTTTGTAAACTACCTGTATTAGCATGTGAAATACAATACCAGCCCCCAACACAAGCACCCATATGGCCCCCTCTATTACATTTCCCTGTGAATATCATTTTTCTCCCATTCCAAAACCATACTTAACACTGAAAGTTCCATCATCCAAAATGTAATAGAAGAAAAAAATGAAGGTAATAATTCACTTCAACTGTTTGTGAAGTTAACATAAATTGCTATTCTAAGCATCAACTTTAGCATACATAAGTAACCTGAATTTACAAGTCCCAGGTATTTTAGTTTTAAAGCATTGCAAGTGTATCTCACTCTGTTTTTCCTGCTATTGGATTAGAATATTGTGGCTTAACTAAGTTCAGAGATGACATAGTAGAATCCATATCTAATTCTTTCTTACTTTCAAGAGTATGGTTGTAATGGAAACTCACTAGGTACCAGGTGAGAGAATTCTGGCACTACCACTGTAACCTTAATTTTAACCATAATTTTAACTCATCCTTATTTGTTTGTTTTTCAAAATGGAGATAAAATTATGTTCTAAGCACATCTTAAAAGGTAGCCAAGTACCCACTTAACTGTGGGTATGTACACAAGACTCCACAAAATATTCAAGTTATATTATTTGAAATATCTTCCTTCTCTACCACAGAAGAGACAAAATTGCCTACCATTGCTCGCTTCGGCAGCACATATACTAAAATTGGAACGATACAGAGAAGATTAGCATGGCCCCTGCGCAAGGCAGCACATATACTAAAATTGGAACGATACAGAGAAGATTAGCATGGCCCCTGCGCAAGGATGACCATTTCTTATCAATTGGAATTTGCAAGAAATTAAAGGATAAACTGATTATGATCATTAATCATTTCGTGATTTTGTTACATTTTTAAAATACTTTCCATGTGATGTTTATGTCCCCAAAAGACTTTATAATACTAATATGTGACTGTTATATACTGGCAAGATTTTTAAAGAAAAGATATTTATGGTGTCTGCCCTGGCCCTCCACTAGGTTTTTCTTATCTTTCTTATGCATTAATCATGGCATTGAAGCACAATTTATTTATTTTTCATATTCTTCTGCTTTGTCCAAATTCTTCATCTTTGAAAATGGAGATTGTTATACCCTTTGACAGCTCTTTCTGCCTTTTTAGTATGATTTGATGTCTAGACAGATAACAGTTATTAAAAGTTTGGGAAATTATTGTTGTCCTAGGTAGGCTGGTGTAGATTTGTTTAGGATTAGACATTCTCTGTTTAAGCTTAAGGGAAAAAAAAACACAACTCATTTGTCATTCATACCAGATCGAAAATGAGTTCCTTTAAGAATGCCACTTGAGAAAATGGAAATGTGAGATAGTAAAGTAAAATGAATGGCTAGCTTTTCTTGCTGAAGAAGCTTCAAAGCAAGTCTTTGTTCACCCTAAAGTGGTGGTAATCAGTTGTTGAAGAGATGTTTATTGATAAATTATAGTAATTATGTACTTCTGGTCAAAATATTTATGGGAGCAGTTTAATTATGTTTAAATTGTAGTATCTAGTCTAAAGGATATGACTAGAGATGACTCGATCTTTCACTCTGTATGTCACTCTGTCCTGTTTTGTCTATAATTATGGTTGTCAACCAGCAAATTGTGTGTACATATCAATAACTTCTCAAAAATCTTGTGAAAGATTAATTATTCCAATATCTGATACATCAATTCTTTTATTTATTTTCCTCCCCATTAAGACTAGAAACATCTTTGAGTGCCGGAGTTGCATCTGTATGTACTTATCTAAGTGTTCACCAAAATGTTTTTACTAAGAGTAGATATTCAAGAAATGTGAAATTGGTTAATCAGGGAATTGAAACTACAGAAAAGTATGAACTCGTGGAGAATAATGAATTATACAAAGTTCATGGGCTGGAGCGATAGCGATAGCTCAGCGGGTAGGGTGTTTGACTTGCATGCGGCCAACACAGCCTGACCCGAGTTTGGTTCCATTGCCCTTCTTGGAGAGCCCGGCAAGCTACAGAGAGAGAGAGAGAGAGAGAGAGAGAGAGAGAGAGAGAGAGAGAGCATCCCGCCTACATGGCAAAGCTTGGCAAACTACCCGTGACATATTTAATATGCCAAAAAGAGTAACAACAAGTAACAACAACAACTGGTGCCTTCTCGAGCAAATCGATGAATAACGGGAGGACAGTGACAGTGACAGTGACAAAGTCCATTGATTTAATGCATGTACAACCATATTTTCCTTTGGCTTTTTCACTGTTAAGTTTTCTTGTCTGTCTTCAGAGAAAATTTAATTGGTTTCAGACTTTGTACCCCTTGACATGTAAACCTCTTAAAAATGTACTGATCACTTCTCAGATACCCCCAGAACCTGCTGCGTAATAGCCCCATTGAAAAATTATTTCCTTATTTTTAATTTCTCACTTGCCCCAGGGATCTTTATCTTAGATGCTAAGAGGAGGGCAGTAGAGAAGACTTCAAGAGAAAAGACTAGAATAAGCTGATTAAGACACACAGAGAGGTTCATCATGGGAACCCAGCTCATGGGAACTATTGTTGGAAAACTCTTATTACTATTCAATAAAAATGAAGGCCATCTTCCACCCTTGACCATATATCGCTACTTTTGTCCTTAAGAAGAGCTTAGCTTTCAGCAAGAGATTTAGCATCCAACTCATTTTCAGCTTGATGCCTTTCTATCCTTTAATACTACATATTGAGAGACTTAAATTAAAAAGAACAATGTAGTAGAGTTTTATATAGCTGACTGGGAGTGCGTGACTTTATCATAGAGAGTAAATGTTCAGGGTGTAGTTTTAGAGAAACCTGGGTTCCATTCCAACTCTCTTTCACTTTCTAACATTGAGACCTTGTGCAAGTAATTTAACGCCTTAGAACTTAATCAAGTTTGAATTTTTGCAGTAGTGAAATAATAGTAGGGATATGTGCCCCTCTACCAGAATTGTTTTTTAGGAATAAATAATATAATACATCCAAGTTACTAAGAATGTTAATCAATTGATCACACCTAACAGTTGTTCCCAATGTTATGGTTTCATAATCATAATAGCAATATAATAGGTACCTTCCTATCTCTTTATTTAAATATGGTTTACAAAGTTGTTCATAATACTATTGTTGCAGACTTTTGATGTTCCAACACCAATCCTGCCACCTAACTGACCTTCCCTCACTTACTGTGCCCATTTTCCCAACAACCCCTAAGCCAGATCCCTTAGCAAGCAAATAATAAATTGTTTTATGCTGCTTGTTACAACAAAATGATTAAAAGAATTACCAAACACACTTCAGTAAAAGAAAATTTGTGAAGATTGTTTTATCTCACCATGGGGTTGTTCAGTCTTGGTCTGAGGAATTACTAAGCTGTTGTCACTAGTTGAGCCTCTTATGTTATTGTTCTTGTTTGTTAAGTTTAATTGGCTTTTGTATTACTTTCTCATCTAAATTGGTGTGCTCCTACTGGAATTTCAGTACTGCGAAACTTGGTTTAAAACTTCAGGCTCAGTCGAAGTGGGATGAGTCTGCAGAGAATCTTAGTGAAGCAGTGGAGTTAAGCTGTTGGCATGGTGGTAGCAGTCGGGTGTGGGCGCGGCTGCTGGGCTTCAGTTAGGTTGAGACTAGGCCTGCCACCCTCGTGATAGCACCCCAGAGTTTTCCAACCAGGTGACCTGTGCATCCGTGAATTTCAGCTGCTTGACTTGTATCTCCTTGGAGATTTAGTTCATGAATCTGAAGAGCAGGACTGGCAGGTGCGTTGCCATGGCAGCAGCGATGGGAGGGAGATGTGGCTGCTGGTACTTGCAAGCTCTGTGGATGAGAGCTTAAAAACAACATTTTGCTAAATTCTTTCCCTTAAATTGCTTCTAGCCAAAGTAACTATATACATGCCTGTGAATACAGACAAGTTAAAAGTTCGGCACTATAACCACAAGATCTCCAGCTATGGAAACCAGAGTTTCTAAACATTTCAGTTATGATGTATCTCTTATTAATTCACAATCCTCGGTCCTTAAAGTATTGGATTTTTCTTTCTTTTTTTGTTTTTGTTTTTTCAACCCCTCCGGGAAGTGCTCACGAATCACTCCTGGAAAGGCAAGCACCTTACCCATTGCAATGTCGCTCCAGCCCTACAATCCTTTCTCAAGTGAGATTATATTAACCCCACTAATACAAAGTGTATGAAAAAATCCTGTATTAGTACGTTATTTTAATAGATTCATATATCATGTAGAGGACTTTCAGGGAAAACAATGAAACCAGGCACTAAGAGTGACATTTGTAGTCTTTTTTTCTGCAAAGTTTCACTTTTTTCTGCAAAGTTCTCCCAAATCCATGTAGATATAGTAATTACAACTGTATGCAGATTTTGGCTAGAAAAACAGTACTGTGGGTAAGTCACTTGCACAGCTGGCCAGGTTTGATCCCTAGCATCACATATGTTCCCTGAGTCCCACCAGTCTCTTGAGTGCAGAACCAGGAGTAAATCCTAAGCATCATGGCGTGTGGTCCACAAACAAAAACAAAAAGAGGTTATCCTTTTTTTGTTTGTTTTAATGAATAAACCTCAAACTTTAAAGAATATTGCAGAATGTTAGCGTGGGCCTGTATATACAACTTAACTTCCTTGAACGTTGGTTTTTAAGTATGTATAATAAAACCTGTATCAAAGTGTTACAGAGTCTCTTTGGTCCACCTGAGATGAGTACTTCCTTACTTTAGGGCACGTTTCCCCATTTTGAGGAAATGGCCCACACTTACCCACCTGGGCTCTTTCCACTCAGAATAAGCCTGTGTTTTCTCTCTCATTCCCCCTTTTATTTCCAAAATAAGCTTTTTTACTTCAAAAAAGTATTTGAGTGGACAGAGTGTTAAGAAAATAATACATAATTATAAATCCGTCATAGTAGTTTTTAGACTTTTCAGCACTACTGACTCACAATGAGCAATAAGGTATATATGAACTGTAACTATCATGATCAACATTGTTACCATCACCAGTAACTGCAATGGCATCGGTTTGGATTTCACAAATCATACAGCAATAAAATCAGTCAATAGGTTTCTTAATTATTTTAAACTTCACTATTTGGTGGAACTTTTTAAAATAAAATTTGATATTAAAACAACATGATTTACAAACTTATACAGTTGTTTCAGACATACAATGTTCCAACACCAATCTCACTACCAGTTGACTTTCCTTCTATCAATGTCCTCAGTTTCTCTCCTTTCACACTGCTCTCTTAACAGACACAACACAATTTATTTTATATTACTTCTTCCAAGAAAATTTAGAGGGAAGGCAAATGCAATTATGAAAAAATAAATAAATAAAAGCCAATTTGTTATAATTTATTGCTATATGATGTTAACATATAAAGACATTGATGTTAACATATAAAGACATTGGAGTTATTTATTAAATATAATGCCTACTTTCATTTACATAGATAAGTTTTCTACTTGTATTGAAAATATATTGCATTAACCTTTATTTTGTACTTTGGAATCATTGTGGGAAAAACATATGTCTTTAGTAAAACTACTATTTTTTCCCTAATATATTTTAGAGTTTACATGAAATAAGTAAAACCTACAATGGTAAATTTAGTAAAAGTGAAGATAATTAAGTAAACTTAAAGAGGAAAATCTGTGTAGGCCTATAAAAAAAGTGTTTTATTCTAAGAAAGGACATATTTAAAAGATGGACAAAACATAGTGCACAGATATTAATGAGATATTCATTTATTACTGTATATATAATATATACAAAATCCCTTGGCAGAATAGGAGTAAACACACCTTTAATCTAGTAGAGGGCAAATATAAGCACCATGGGTGAATGCCACATTTAATGTCACCTGCTGAGAAATTTGTCCTATCCTTTAAAGAACCTCCCTTAGGACTTCTTTTAAAACTGATTTTAAGGCTATGAAATCCGAAAGCTGTTACTTTTCCTTGAAGCTTTGTATCATCCCTTCAAATATGAATGATTTTCTAGATAGATATAGTATTCTTGGTGAGATGTTCACTTCATTGAGTTTTTGTACTGTATCTCTTTATTCCCTTCTGGCTTGTAGAGTCTCATTTGATAGATTTGCTGTGAATCTTATGAGATATTCTTTATGTGTAAGTTGCTTTAATGATCTTGTTGCTTTCAATAGTCTGTCTCTATCTTTGACATTTTCTTTTTTCAGTACAATGTGCTTTGGAGATTTCCTAGTTGGGTCTATTTTTGCTGTACCCTTTCAGTCCTAATGGATTTCAGGGCCTGTAATGCATAAGTCTAGAAATTCCCTTTTACAATTTATTTAAATATTGTTTGTTCATCAAATTTCCCCTACTCTTCTTCTGGGACTCTGATGATTCTTATATTGTTCCTCTTGAGCTCATTCATTGTTCACTGGCATTCTGTTCATTTGTGCTTTATTGTACTGTAAAATGCCTAATCTCAAATGTTCATCTCTGTCAGATACTAACTCTAGGTTCTGTTGCACACAAATCAGAAAATACTAATGTAGACATTATACTCGGTTCCCACAATGTGCTTATCTGGCAGATTTTTAAGCTCGTTGAGTGCAAGGGCTTGTATGTCATGTGTCTGTATTTGCTGGAGCAGAAAACACTCGAAAAAGTTATTTCTTGGATTAGAGTCAAGCTTGTCTGGATATCAGAGAAATTTCTTATAACCTTTTATTACCTTCCCACTTAAAACTAGATTTTAATTTTTGTCTTTCTATACATTTTTCCCAACATTGTTGAAGCATTTTATTGTCTGCTTAATTAAAATTCTGAACTTTTTTGTAGGCAAGGAGATCCTTTGTTTCCCCTCTGGAAATTATAGATTTTGAATGTGTTAGTATGAGCGTGAGCAAGAGATTGAGAGAGAGATAGAAGGAGAAGGAGAAAGAGAAGGAGGAGGAGGAGGAGGAGGAGGAGGAGAAGGAGGAGGAGGAGGAGGAGGAGGAGGAGAAGAAGAAGAAGAAGAAGAAGAAGAAGAAGAAGGAGGAGGAGGAGGAGGAGGAGGAGGAGGAGGAGGAAGGGGGAGAAGGGAAAGGGGAAGAGAAAGAGGAGGATGCGGAGAAGATGGAGGAAGAGAAGATGGAGAAGGAGGAGAAGGAAGAAGGACGAAGGAAGAAGAAAAAAGTACCTGCCACAGAGATAGGTGGTGGGGGGAGTGAGGGGGGTGAGAGAAAAACAGGGGACATTGGTGGTGGGAAATGTCCCCAGTTTCCCTCTTGATTTCTTTCCTTCTCTGTCCTTCTCCTCTCTAAGTACTGGTTTTAAGCATGATTGAGGCATCTTTCCTTACTACAACATACTTCCTCTTCTAATATTCTACATACCACAGATAAGTGAGATCATCTTGTGTTTGTCTTTCTTCTTACTTCACTCAATATGGTACCTTCCAGTTTGACACACATTGAAGCAAATTGTAGGATTTTATGAGGGCAACATATATATTGTTAGGTAGATCTGCCAAATGAAGTAGCAAATACAAAATTAGGGCCATATAATGTAAACTTAACATTGCTGGGAGTGATCCTTGAGCATAGAGACCACAGTAATCATTGAACATAGCTGGATGTTACACAAGCCCAACTACCCAAATAAATACTCTTTTTTAATTTTTATTTAATTTATATTGAATTAATTAATAATGAGATACACAGCTACAAAGTTATTCAGGATTTGGTTTCAGTCATACAATGTTCTAACACCCATTCCTTCACCAGAGTAAATTTATCCTTTGAAGAAATCTTCAATTTGTATTTTGCACCAGAATATAAACAGATTGACATTCATTCACACAATAAATGAAGATCATTAAACTTGAGAAGGTAATACATCATACATGAGAGTCATCAGAAAGAATAATAATCAAATATATATTTCCAAAGACTTCAATTAAACAGAATTCCTATGTATGACATATACATGGGATGAGAAATGTTGGAAGATAGCTGCTGGTACTCAGGGTTTACTCCTGTCTCTGTGGTCAGAAATCACTTCTGATAGGGCTAAGGGGACCATATGTGGTGCCAGGGATCAAACAGACTCAGCTACATTCAAAGAAATTCCCTTACTTCCTATACTATCTTCCTGGTCTTGAAATATTTATTTTTTCAATTTTTTAATTAAAGCACTATGAATTACAAAGGTATTCATATTTAGGTTTTTTACAATGTTCTGTCACCAATCCCACCACTACTGAAATGCTTTTTGAATTAAGAATATATTATAGAGAAGAAAAAGCAAGTGACTATTAAGAGAAAAATTTTAAAATGATTAAAATGAATTTCTTGAAATAAAAAATAGTAGTGTAGGAAATGTAGTGAACAGCTAAAATAACTATACTCATAAATGTAGAGAAATTGGTATACTGGAAGTTAAATTTAAAAGATTATCTACTGAGGAGATAGAAATACAGACAATTAATATAGAACACATCTCTCTCCTATATAGGTGTGCATATATATCTATAGATACCTATAGAGAGAGATCACAATCACGATCACCATCATCCTGTTGTTAGTCGATTGCCTCGAGCAGGCACCAGTAATGTCTCCTTCTTCCTAGCCCTGAGATTTTCAAAAGAGCCATATTCAATGCTCTTTCAGGGCTAGGAGAATGAGACCTATCATTGTTACTGGTATTTGGCATATTAAGTGCAACACCGGAAGTTTGCCAGACTCTGCTGTCCGGACAGGATATTTCCGGTAGCCTGCCGGGTTCTTCAAAGTTAAAACAAGACAATAAGATGACACGCGGCCACGAATGTGATTGCACGCTTCCAGGAGCTGGGTTTTATAGTCTCTGGGTCTTGGCCGTTGATGGGACCACCTGGCGCCAGCAGCAGCTGGTGGGTGTAACGCCTACCTACTGGAAGATGGGGGATCTGGGTGGAGAAGGCCCAGTCCCGATCCAAGCAGGCTTGGAGATCTCAGCCTTGGGACCCGCATGCCTGGGTTCCTCTGCTGGTTCCTTCATGCATGAGGCTTGTCCAGACATGTGGAGATTGGTCTCAGCTTGGCTGTGGCTGGTTCTGGAGGTCTTCAGCAGCCGGGGCTCTGCTCGGGGAGAGGAGGGAAACTCAACCCGCCCCCACTCCAAGGAGCCCTGGTGAGGACAGCCAGGCATGGGGGGCAGGAGACCCTGTGCTTGTACTCTTCTGGGATCAGAGCTCTACAGTCCCTGGGTCTCGGCCATTGATGGGACCACCTGGCGCCTGCAGCAGCTGGTGGGTGTAATACCTACCTACTGGAAGATGGGGGATCTGGGTGGAGAAGGCCCAGTCCTGATCCGAGCAGGCTTGGATATCTCAGCCCTGGGACCATGTAGAGAGAGATATGTTTCTGTATTGTATATGTATACATATATGAATATGTGTGTATGTATAATACAGGGTATAGAATTTAAAAAATTTTACAAAATGTTGATCCGCCATGGAGGTGGGGGGAGGGGGTGAAAAGGGGGGAGTATACTGGGGACATTGGTGTTTTAGATTGTGCACTGGTGGAGGAATGGGTGTTCGATCATTGTATGACAGAAATTCAAACATGAAAGTTTCATAACTCTATGTTATGGTGATTCCATAAAAATATGTTTTTATTTATTTTTGTTTTATAAATATATTTTATTTATATTGTGTAAAAATTTTACACAATTTTTATCTAACTAGATGCCTAGAAGAGATAATACAAAGAATTTAGGAGAGGCACATAATAAACATAATAGACATTGAAATTTTTCCAGAATTCATAAAACACCTGAATCCTAAAATTCAGGAAACACAACATAAAACAAACAGGTTATCAGAGACAGAATACAAATAGGGAGGTAGGTAGAATGTGAGAGAAAGAATCATAACTAGACATTGTAGCACTGGAGCACTGTCCTCCCATTGTTTGTCAATTTGCTCAAGCGTGCCCAGTAATGTCTTCATTGTGAGACTTGTTACTGTGTTTGGCATATTTAATATGTTATGGGTAGCTTGCCAGGCTTTGCCGTGTGGGCAAGATACTCGTGGTAGCTTGCAGGGCTCTCCAAGAGGGGCGGAGGAATCGAACCTGGCTCAGCCAGGTCAACTGCTCACAAGGCAAACACCCGACCGTTGTGCTATCACTCCAACTAGACACTTGATCCCCCATTATTCATCGATTTACTTGAGCAGGTGCCAGTAACGTCTCCATGCATCCCTGTTGCGTGCTAGCATAGCCCAATGGCATCTGTTCGTTCTAGGAACATGCAGAGCCTCAAACCGATCATTCAGGGTCTTGACGAAGAAGTCTGACCATCTTGTAGGTGGGCGTTCACGCGATCTTTTAATGTCCCATGGAATCCAGTCAGTGATGGCTCTAGTCCAGCGGTTGTCTGTAAACCTCATTACGTGTCCAGTCCAAGTGATTTTTGATGCCTTGGCAAATGAGACAGCGTCCCTGATTCTTGAGTGTTGATGGAGATAAGAACTCCAGATTCTATCTCTCATTTGAGTGAAGCGTGATATTTCAAGCATAGCTCTTTTGATTCCTTTTTGAGAGACCCGAATAGCGTTCTCATCCTGTTTTCGTAGCCCAGGTCTCTGAGGCATATGTTAATGCAGGAAGAACAGTGGAATCGAAGAGATGTACTCATAGCTGGAGGTTCTTTGTCCTCTTAGTTATTTCTTCAACACTCTTGAAGGCATTCCAAGCCGCTCTCTTCCTCCTGCGTAACTCAGGTGCCAGGTCACTCATCATGTTGATTTCTCGACCTAGGTATGTATAACTGTTGCATTCGGAGATGGTGGTTCTGTTGAGAGCGAATGGAGCGTCAGGAACGAGGCTGTTTCTCATAAACATTGTCGTCGTAAGATTCAGCTGTAGTCAGACCTTTCCACACTCACAGTCGAAGTCGGTCAGCATTTGTGCTGCTTGGCTGATGTTTGGTGTTATTAGAACGATGTAATCAGCAAAGTGGAGGTGGTGTAGTTGCCGACCATCTGTCTTCACTCCCATTTCTTCCCATTCCAATCATCGCATGATTTTCTCGAAGGTGGCACTGAAGAGTTTTGGTGAAATGATATCACCCTGCAGAACCCCTCTCTTGACATCAATGATTGCTTCTTTGTAGAATGGTGAGATCCTGGTAGTGAATCCGTAATGGAGGTCACAGAGGATCCTAATGTATTGAGTTTGTAACCCCTGATTGGCTAAGGCTTCTATGACTGCTTCCGTCTCAAGAGAATCAAAGGCCTTCTTTAAATCAATGAACGTTAGACAGAGCAGCATCTTGAACTCCTGAGAAACCTCAAGGAGCTTAGTAATCGTGTGGATATGGTCGATGGTACTGAAGCCTTTTCAGAACCCAGCTTGTTCACATGGTTGTCCTTCATCTAATGTTCTGCTAATCCTATTCAGGATGACTCGAGTGAACAGTATGTAGATGACAGACAATAGGCAGATTGGGTGATAGTTGCCAATGTCGTGGATGTCTCCCTTCTTGTATAGTAGTATAGTCTTGCTGGTTTTCCATTGGGATGGAACCTTATATTCAGACAGGTAGCGTGTGAAGAGCCGAGCCAGTGTATTGATGAGTACTGATGGTAAGTTCTTCAGGTGTTCAGGTCTGATCTTGTCTGGGCCAGTTGCTCCTTTTTCCTTTACAGACGAGATGGCGTGTTGAATTTTGGAAGGGAGAACATTGGGAATGATATATCCATTGTGCGGAATGTGGTATGTGGGCAAGTGGATGTGGCTATTAAAGAGATCTGAGTAGAAGTCATGAATAATCTTCTCCATTGCCCTTCTGGAAGATGTGATAGATCCATCAGGATGTCGGAGGGCAGTCATCTTGGTCTTGTTGTTGGTGAAGGACAGGCAGGCATTACAAATGCTTTTCCCAGCTTCTGCCACATCTACCAGCACAGCTGTTCTCCTGTCTTTGAGGTCATCCTTGATGGCTTCTCTGCATTGTTTTGCCAGCTCAAACGTTCACTTGCGGTTGCCTGAGTCATGTGCCAAGCCACGTTGGTGAATAAGTTCAAGAGTGTTCGAAGAAAGGCGTTTTTTTGGTGGTTATCTCTCTCTTGGCATTCCTTGCACAATCACGTCGGTGCTGAATCATTCAATCGTATTTCTCATCAATGTTGTCAATGATGGCATCTTCCGATGTTGCCGCAACAGAGCCAAAAGAGCTCCCAGTTGGTGGTCGTTCTGGGAGTTCTCTTCTTAAATTTTGCATTCTTTTCTCCCCGTTCTGTGAAGTAGAATTTTGCATGAAGGAGACAGTGGTCCGATCCCGTTTGGAATTTTGGGACAACAGCAACATCGGTTA
The DNA here is from genome assembly GCF_029834395.1 of Sorex fumeus. Classification (NCBI taxonomy): domain Eukaryota; kingdom Metazoa; phylum Chordata; class Mammalia; order Eulipotyphla; family Soricidae; genus Sorex; species Sorex fumeus. The sequence continues at coordinate 17,105,323 of NW_026606115.1, forward strand.
GGCAAAACCACCGATTGAATATGATGTGGTCTATTTCATTGTGGAACCGTCCACCGGGAGACTCCCATATCCAACCTTTAGATTCAGCCTTCTGGAACTGTGAGTTACCATGGAAGGTCTTGGTTGACATGATGAACTCAGACAGTCTGTCACCCTGTTCGTTCCATTCTAGGCTATGGGTCCCGATGTGGAGTTCATCGGCTGATCTTCTTGGTCCTATCTTGGCATTAAAATCACCGACAATGATCTTGTAGAAGGTGTGATCTTCTTTATAGAACTTCTCCAGCTCCATGTAGAACTTCTTAATTTCTCTTTCACCATAATTGGATATTGGTGCATAGACAACAAAGATAGAAACTGCCGGCAGGCAGTGCGCCACATCTATTCAAGTGTAATTATCTGATTCGGGTTGTTAAGCATTCGAATGAATCAATGCTCATGGCTAAGTTCGTGTTAACAAGGATACCGACCCCACCGACTCCTCTTTCGTCACATGTTCCAAGGAACAGTTCTTCTCCAGTGTCGAAAATGGCGTGATGTGACTGATGTCTTCTCGTTTAGGTCAGACCAATGATGTCATACTTGATCTTTTGCGCTTGTACCATCAGGTCCTCAATGGATGCATCAGATGCCAGCATACGTGCATTGAAAGGACAGACAATCATTTTTGTCTTTCTTCATTTTGGCAGCCTATTTCTGCCTTGGGATTTTATCAGCCTCTCCTTCCACATCCTTCTTGACTCTGCCGTACTCAGGGTCAGGAGAATGAGATCCATTTTTTTTTTTTACTGGATTTGGCATAGTGAATAGACCACGTATAGCTTGCCGGGTTCTGTCGTGTGTGTGGGATATTTTAGGTACCCTGAAAAACTAAATAAATGTACATAAAAAGTCACGCGGCCGTGAGCTTGGTGTGATAATCTCTGGATCCTGGCTGTTGTTGGGGTTACATGACAATTGGTGGATGTAACTGTCTAGCTATTGGCAAGTCCAGTCCCAAACCGTGCAGGCTAGACACATAAAGAGAAAAATTAGGACACGGTTAACAAGAAGATCTCAAAAGCAGACAGATCACTTAATAAAGAAGTATCATCACTCAAGAATCAGAATTGAATGGAAAATTCAATAGTAATGTAATTAGCAATTACAAATTTACCAATATAGAGGGAAATTTCAAAATACTTCTTTAGTTATTGTTATGTAAAGCAAATAAAATTAGCAAATCTATAGTATATTTGAAGAATCTAAGAATCTTTTTTATTAATATTTTTGGAACATACTATTCAGAGGTAGGGCATTTGCCTTGCATGTGACCAACCTGACCGACCCAGGTTCAATTCCTCTGCCCCTCTTGGAGAGCCTGGCAAGCTACCAAGAGTATCTCGCCCACACGGCAAAGCCTGGCAAGCTACCCGTGACGTATTTGATATGCCAAACACAGAAACAAGAAGTCTCACAATTGGAGACGTTACTGGGCCCACTCGAGCAAATTGATAAACAACAGGAGGACAGTGGACAGTGGACTATTCAACAAGTAATGAAGTTTTGTATATCAAGCATACATAGAAGATACATAAAAATAAACAGTATATTGTTTCCTAAAGCAAATTACAATAGAATTTGAGGAAATCCATATCTATAAAACATGTTCTCTAGCACACTAAAATTCAGTTTGAACTCAATAACAAGTTCATGGATTGAAAAGATTAATATTGTCAAAATGGCCACGCTTCCCAAAGAACTATACAGATTCAATTAAGTAATTTAAGTGTCATAGACTAAATGCTGTTAAAATCTATGTGGAAATACTATTCTCCCTTCCAATGGCCAAAGCAATCCTAGGGAAAAAGAAGGTGGGAAGCATTACTTTCCACAACTTTAAATTATATTAGAAAACTACTGAATAAAGGAAAGATTGTCACATTATTGGGATGTAACTGAGACCTTTAGGTGTATGGACATTTTATCTTTAACAAGAAAGATGGGTATATGAAGATAAGCAAGGAAAACCTCTTCAATGGATAGTGACAGGAAACCATGGTAGTCACATGGGGGAAAAAAACTCAAAAAAGAGGGGCTGGAGAAATAGCACAGCGGATAGGGCATTTGTCTTGCATGGTGCCGACCCTGGTTCAATTCCCAGCATCCCATATGGTCCCCTGATCACCGCCAGGAGTAACTCCTAAGTGCAGAGCCAGGATTAACCCCTGTGCATCGCAGGGTGTGACCAAAAAAAGAAAAAAAAAGAACTCAGACCCTCAGACCATTCATGCCATACAAAAAAATAAATTAAAATTTGATTAGAGGGGCTAGAGAGATTGTACAGTGGGTAGGGCAATTGCCTTGCATGTGTCCACCCAGGTTCAATCCCTGGTCCTCATATTTCCCCCAAAGCACAGCACTACTCTGTGTGGACTAAAAAATAATTTACTAGAGACCAAAATATCAAACCTGTTTCCAAAATTTATATTGAGGAAAACATAGACAGGACTCTTCATGACATTGAATCAAGGGGTATTTCTGGTGATATAGTGAAATATACACAGACATGCACAGAGAGATAGAGAGAGAGAGAGAGAGAGAGAGAGAGAGAGAGAGAGAGAGAGAGAGAGAGAGAGAGAAGAAAAGTGCCTGCTGTACAGGTAGTCTTGGAAGGTGAGAGGGAAAGTGGGGACATTAGTGGCAGGAAATGCACAATGGTGAAGGGATAGGTGTTGGAACATTGTATGCCTGAAACCCAATTATAAACAACTTTATAACTATGTATCTCACTGTGATTCCATTAAAAATCATAAGGAAAGTAGTAAGGAAACTGAATGAAGGAAGAAAGGGGAAAATTGTTTTCCTCTTTGGGTCTTTGTTCATCTCACTACTTGGAAGCACATTTTGAGACCTTCTTTCCCTCAATAAATCTCTACAGAATTCTAAGGGGAAAATGACGTGCTAAGCAAATGGAGGCAAAAATAAACAAATGGGATTGCATCAAATTAAAAGCATCTGCATTGCTAAAGAAATGCTGACTAGAATAAAATAGAAGCCATGGTTTTGGAGGAAACATTTGGTTATCATTCAACAAAAAATAATATCCAAGAATTATATATGTACTTCTAAAATTAAGCACCAAAATACCCAAAAATGGGGGTAAGGGCTAAAACGTTCCTTTCTCAAAGAAGACATACAGATAATCAATAGATATTGAGAGTGTACTTTTCATAACTTATCATCAGGGAAATACAAGTCAAAACAATGAGCTATTACCTCAATTCAGGAGACTGGCACCTGTAAAAATTAATAGAAAGAAACACTGCTGAAGAGATGTGGAGGGGAAAGAAACTATCACTCAGTGTTGATAGAATGTCAAATGGTTCAGTTCCTATAGAAAACATTATAGATACGTCTCAAAAAATAAAAATTGAGTTCCCATTCAATTGATCTTTTATGTGGGGGGAGAGTTAGGTCATATCCAACATTGTTCATGGCATACTCATAACTCTGAACTCAGAGATCACTCCTGGAAGGGCTCAGGAGACTATATGGGTTGCCAGGGATCGAAACTGGGCAGGTTGCCTGGAAGCATCTCACCTGCTGTGCTATCTCTCTGACCTCAATAACTTGATTCCATCCTTGGCATCTACCTGAGTGGTCAAAGGTACTGTTTCAAAAAGTATTCCTATGTTCATTGCAGATTTATCAATAGCCAATTTCTGAGAAAATTCAAGTGCCCAAGAGCAGAAGCATGGGAAAAGAAACTAGTGTACATACTCAGCTCTAAGAAAAATTGAAATCACGAATTTTCTGCTTTGTGAATGGAACTAGAGGGTATTATGCGGAATAAAATCAGAAGGAATGTCACTGTCACTGTCACTGTCCTCTCATTGTTCATCGATTTGCTTGAGCGTGCCCATTAACGTCTTCATTGGAGACTTTTGTTGTTACTGTGTTTGGCATATCAAATACATCACGGGTAGCTTGCCAGGCTCTGCCCTGTAGCGATAGCACAGTGGTAGGGCGTTTGCCTTGCATGCAGCCAGCCTGGCCATGCCGGGTTCGATTCTTCCGCCCCTCTCGGAGAGGCTGGCAAGCTATCGAGAGTATCTCACCCGCCAAAAACACAATAACAACAAGTCTCACGATGGAGACGTTACTGGGCCCGCTCGAGCAAATCGATGAACAATGGGAGGACAGAAAGAACGAAAAACAAAAAATGATTTATCTCATATGTTGTATATAAAGAAACTTATTAAGACAGTAGTAACAAATGGCCAAAGGAAACCGAACCTTGGTATTGAACTTCAAAACTGATTTTACCAAAGGGTGATCTGGGGTAAATGGGAGGCGCCCATTGTCATATTTGTAGTAGAGGTGGGTGTGCTGTTAGAACCTTGTATGCCTGTTGGGAGAAAAACATGGTCTAAAACTAAAAGACCAGGGTGAAAACTTAAAAACAGCTAACTGAATTAAAAAAACACATTTGCATTCAACACATAAGATAAACCCCATTTGATATCTTAACACGCTACCTGTCTGAATGCAAGATTCCATCCCAATGGAAAACCAGCAGGACTCTACTACTTTACAAGAAGGGAGACATCCATGACATTGGCAACTATCGCCTGATCTGCCTATTGTCTGTCATCTACAAGTTGTGCACCCGAGTCAGCCTGAATAGGATTGACAGAACACTAGATGGAGGACAACCATGTGAGCAAGTCGGGTCCCGCAAAGGATTCAGCACCATCGACCATATCCACACGATAACCAAGCTCCTTGAGGTTTCTCGGGAGTTCAAGATGCCGCTCTGTCTAACACTCATTGATTTAATGAAGGCCTTTGATTCTGTTGAGACGGAAGCAGTCATTGAAGCCCTACTCAATCAGGGCATTCAAACTCAATACATCAGGATCCTCCGTGAGCTGTATTGCGGATTCACTACCAGGATCTCACCATTCTACAAAGAAGTAATCATTGATGTTAAGAGAGGGGTTTGGCAGGGTGATACCATTTCACCGAAACTCTTCAGTGCCACCCTCGAGAACATCATGCGACGACTGGAAGGGGAAGGAATGGGAGTGAAGATAGATGGTCGGCAACTACACCACCTCCGCTTTGCTGATGACGTTGCTTTAATAACACCAAACATTAGCCAAGCTGCAGAAATACTGGCCGACTTCGACCATGAGTGTGGAAAGGTCGAACTACAGCTGAATCTTACAAAGACAATGTTTATGAGAAACAGCCTCGTTCCTGACACCCCATTCGCTCTTAACAGAACGACCATCTCCGAATGCAACAGCTATGTGTACCTAGGTCTAGAAGTCAACATGACAAATGACCTGGCACCCAAGATGCGCAGGAGGAAGAGAGCGGCTTGGAACGCCTTCAAAAGAGTCGAAGAAATAGCTAAGAGGACAAAGAACCTCCGGCTCCTGGCACATCTCTTTGATTCCACTGTTCTTCCTGCATTAACATATGCCTCAGAGACCTGGGCCCTATGCAAACAGGATGAGAATGCTATTTGGGTCTCCCAAAGAGGAATTGAAAGAGCTGTGCTTGGAGTATCATGTTTCACTCAAATGAGAGAAAGAATCCGGAGTTCCGACCTAGGTTGATGACCAAGAATCAGGGATGCTGCCTTGTTTGCTAAGGCATCAAAAATCAGATGGGCTAGTCGCATAATGTGATTTAGAGGCGACCGCTGGGCTAGAGCCATTAACGACTGGATTCCATGGGATGTCAAAAGACCGCGTGGCTGCCCACCTACCAGATGGTCAGACTTATTCATCAAGATCATAAACTATCGCTTTGAGGCTCTTCGTGTTCCTAGAGCGAACAGACGGCATTGGGCTACACTAGCACGTGACAGGGACAAATGGAGACATTACTGGCGCCCGCTCTAGCAAATCGATGATTAACGGGAAGTCAAGTGATCAAGTGATCAAGTGATATCCAGGATCAAGAAAATAATCACAGAGATCAACCAAAATTCAAAAACCCTATCGACAAATGGGGAGAGGAAATGAATTGATGCTTCTCAGAAGATGAGTGGTAGATGGATGGTAAGTACATGAAAAAAATTCTCAGCATCACTTATCATCAGAGAAATCCAAATTCAGATGACAATGATATACCCTCTCACACCAGTGAGAATGACACATATCAAAAATAGTTGGAACAATCTCTCTTGGCAGGTAAACTCTTGTGGAAAAAAAATGTCCACAAGACATTGCTGCTTTGTGAATAAAACTAGAGGGTATTCCATTCACAAATGGAATAGAATGGACATTGATGGAATGTCTCCTGTGGAAAACTGTAGGGAGAGTTCTCAATAAACTTGAATTGCCATATAACCCAACAATTTCACTTTTGGGCATCTATCCCCAGAACATAAAAATACTCTCTCAAACAGACATATCACTCTCACTGTCACTGTCCTCCCATTATTTATCGATTTGCTCCAGCAGGCCCAGTAACGTCTCCATTGTGACACTTATTACTGTGTTTAGTATATCGAATATGTCACAGTAGCTTGCCAGGCTTTGCCGTGCAAGCGAGATACTCTTGGTAGCTTGCTGGACTCTCCAAGAGTGGCAGAGGAATCCAACCTGGATTGGCCATGTGCAAGGCAAAAGCCCTACCCACTGTGCTATCGCTCCAGCCCCAAACAGACATATACACACCATTATTCATTGCTACACTCAGTACAATATCTAAGGTATGGAATCAACCTAGGTGTCAAATGACAGATTAATTGATTTTTATTGATTATGAGGATGTGGTATATATATATGCAATAAAATAAATACTATGCAGCTGCAAAGAACAATGAAATCATGCAATTTGTTGCAACATGGTTGGAACTGGAAAATGCCATGTTGAGTGAAGAAGCCAGAAGAAGAAAGACAAACAGTATGATATCATTTATATGTGGAATATAGAATACTGAATGAGGAAATGTATTGTAATTAAAAGAGGATGCCTAGACCGTTATTGCCCCCAGTATTAGAGAGGAGACAGAGAAGGAACGAAATTAAGGAGGGAAGAAGAGAACAGGAAGTTATAGGTGAAAAGGCATCAGGGCTTCAGTTATACCAGTGATGCAAGTGAGGATTATAGCCATATATACTAAATATAGATTCAACAGACTTGAAAACATGAGATATAAGTGGCAACCACTGAAACTTTTTAATGTGCCTGTCAAATTGACAGGTAGGAATGAGGCAAAGTTTGGGGTGTGGAGGGAATCTGGGAACACTGGTAGAGAGAAGTTTACACTGGTGGAGGGGTTGGTGTTGAATTATTTTATGTCTCAAATGCAGCTATCAGTAACTCTGCAAATCATGGCTCAAATTAAAAAATAAAATAAATTTTAAAAGAATTTTGATTAATGAAACCCTATTGTTAACAATAGTGAATAATGATGCCTCAATAAAAATTGGAAGAAAAAGAGAAAGAACAAAAATTTTTAGATCATCATTATTAAAAACACAAAAATCAATAAACAAAAGTAGCACTGTAGCACGGTAGCACTGTCCTCCCCTTGTTCATTGATTTGCTCAAGCAGGCACCAGTATCGTCTCCGTTGTGAGCCTTGTTAATGTTTTTGGCATATTGAATACACCACAGGGAGCTTGCCAGGCTCTGCTGTGTGCGTGGGATACTCTCAGTAGCTTGCTGGGCTCTCCGAGGGGGGGTGGAGGAATCGAACCCTGGTCGGCTGCATGAAAGGCAAACACCCTACCCCCTGTGCTATCGGACTGATCATTTTAGTATTAAACAATAATTGTTTTCAAAACAATCTTATTTATATTTATATGTAATTTTGTTCTCTAAACTGCTTTCTACATTAGATTTCTCAGAAACAGTTGTGAGGATCAGTATTCCCTGGGTGGTTCTTATTCATTGCCAATAGTTTGTGCTGTTTATTTATTGTTTTGGGGGCCATAGAAACAGAAATTAATGAATTAGAAAACTGTAATCACCAAACGACTAGGAATCCCGCGGCTCTCTCTTGCAGCCTGTGTTCAGTGGTCTTGTGCCACTTCCCTACCCAGGACGGCCCATGCCATGGGCAGACGAAGGAGGAAATGAGGACTAGGCTGGTTGGTGATAAATTGTCTTGTATTCCATTCTCCCCACAACACCTGTTCCAATGTCATTAAGTCCCACATTCCTATCTCCTCTGGTCTCCCTCAGTTGTCTCTGTGTGCTCCTTGGTCATCTTTGCCATCCTCTAGTCTCTCCCAACCTCCCAAAACTGGGGGTAGCAACCACACCTAAGTCAGGTAGCAGAATCACCAAATGAAAGCCCTTCCTGAAGCCAGTAGATCAGTTCAAGTGCAAAATACCACTAGGGGATTTTCTCCTTTCCTTAGTCCAATAAACATTTAAACATTCATCTTAATTCTACTTCTTAATATTAGTTATTTTGTATGGACACAGTAAGAGATACATTAAGCTTATAGGGTGTCTCTCCTGGGGACATCTAACTAAAGATCCCAGACTACAGTGCTCAGGCCAGATTAGCACTGTAGCACTGTCCTCCCATTGTTCATCGATTAGCTCGAGCGGGTACCAGTATTGTCTCCATTGTGAGATCTGTTGTTACTATTTTTGACATATCGAATATGCCACGGGGAGCTTACCAGGCTCTGCTGGCAAGCTACTCTCCATAGCTTGCTGGGCTCTCCTAGAGGGATGAATGACTGAAACCTGGGTCGGCTGAGTGCAAGACAAACATGCTACCCGCTGTGCTATTGACCCAGCACTTTTGATAATACATATTAACAAATTTAGTTGCAATGGAAAAGTGGATGTGTGTGGAAAGATTGTTATGTTAAGGGAAAAAAATTTGCAGATTGAATGAAGCATTTCCCACATTCAGTCTCTTCACTAATCTTTCCTAAACCTAGCAGGGTCCTAATCTAGTTGTTACCCTTTGGATCATGACAGACTTTGTCCATGATCATGCTCTTAACTTATAGGTAAGTACTATTGTGCTTTGGCCTGGCCCATTTTGATGTCAGCGTAGCTCACAGCTTGCCCTGGGTCCATCCAGTCCCTTGTCAAGACCTTTGTTTTGGGGTGCAAGGAAGTAAATGAAACTGAGGATTAAGTCAAGAGAACAGATATCCCAGAGTGAACATTATTCAGAGTCAGTTAACTCCCAAGTTACAAAAGCATAGCATTAACTGTCTTCCAGTATCTAAACAAAAAGGACATTGCTCTGAATTAACTATTCAAAGGATATGAGGAGAAAAGGAAAGCAATATTTACAAGTTAAGAGTCTGATCAGGAGATAAAGGTGATTAACCAATTGGGGAATCAGAGCACAAAGAAAGAGGTTACAAATAAACACAGAGTAATGGGAGTGCCTCAGGAATACTGTGAATGGGTGCAACCCAATAAACCTAAGCTCCCTGTAGCAAGGCAGAAAAGACAAACCAATGTGATCCTACAGAAAACAACTTGCACTGGAGAGCAACATTGAAATCAAATTGGGGGGTTTCTGTATGTGGCTTAGCTGGTAGAGAACATTGTTTATATGAGACTCTTGGTTTGAATTCCAATTCCTCATGGACTTCAATCATTACTTTGCATGGCCCCTGAGCACTACCAGGAGAGGCCCACAGAGTAATATAGACAAAATGAATTTAGAGGTCTAAAAATTGACTCTTAGAAAAGAATATTAAAACTAAAAATCCTCTGACAAGAAATATAAGACCCCAATTAAAAAGAGAATTTTTGGGTGCTAGATCACTTGATCACTTGATCTCCCGTTATTCATCGAATTACTCGAGCAGGTGCCAGTAACGTCTCCATTCATCCCTGTTGCGTGCTAGCATAGCCCAATGGCATCTGTTCGTTCTAGGAACATGCAGAGCCTCAAACCGATCATTTAAGGGTCTTGACGAAGAAGTCTGACCATCTTGTAGGTAGGCATCCATGCGATCTTTTGACGTCCCGTGGAATCCAGTCAGTAATGGCTCTAGTCCAGCGGTTGTCTGTAAACCTCATTACGTGTCCAGCCCATCTGATTTTTGATGCCTTGGCAAATGAGACAGCGTCCCTGATTCTTGAACGTTGATGGAGATTAGAACTCCGGATTCTATCTCTCATTTGAGTGAATTGTGATATTCTAAGCATAGCTCTTTCAATTCCTCTTTGAGAGACCCGAATAGCGTTCTCATCCCGTTTTCATAGGCCCAGGTCTCTGAGGCATATGTTAATGCAGGAAGAACAGTAGAATTGAAGAGATGTGCTCGTAGCTGGAGGTTATTTGTCCTCTTAGTTATTTCTTTAATGCTCTTGAAGGCATTCCAAGCCGCTCTCTTCCTTCTGCACAACCCAAGTGCCAGGTCATTCATCATGTTGACTTCTCGACCTAGGTACACATAACTGTTGCATTCGGAGATGGTCATTCCGTTGAGAGCTAATGGAACGTCAGGAACAATGTTTCTCATAAACATTGTCTTCGTGAGGTTCAGCTGTAGTTCGACCTTTTCACACTCACAGTTGAAGTTGGCCAACATTTGTGCCGCTTGGCTAATGTTTGGTGTTATTAGAAGAATGTCATAAGCAAAGCGGAGGTGGTGTAGGTGCCAACTGTCTATTTTCACTCCCATTACTTCCCATTCCAGTCATAGCATGATGTTCTCGAGGGTGGCACTGAAGAGTTTTGGTGAAATGGTATCACCCTGCCAAACCCCTCTCTTGACATGGATGATCACTTCTTTATAGAATGGTGAGATCCTGGTGGTGAATCCATAATACAGCTCACGGAGGATCCTGATGTATTGAGTTTGAATGCCTTGATTGAATAGGGCTTCAATGACCGCTTTCATCTCAATAGAATCAAAGGCCTTCTTTAAATCAATGAACTTTAGACAGAGTGGCATCTTGAACTCCCGAGAAACCTCAATGAGCTTGGTTATCATGTGGATATGGTTGATGGTGCTGAGTCCTCCGCGGAACCCAGCTTGCTCGCATGGTTATGCTTTATCTAGTGTTCTGTCAATCCTATTCAGGATGACTCGAGTTAACAGCTTGTGGATGACAGACAATAGAGAGATCGGGCAATAGTTGCCAATGTTGTGGATGTCTCCCTTCTTGTACAGTAGTACAGTCCTGCTGGTTTTCCTTTGGGACGGAACCTTGCCTTCAGACAGGTAGTGTGTGAAGAGCCAAGCCAGTGTATTTGTGAGTACTGATGGCAGGTTCTTCAGGTGTTCGCGTCTGACCTTGTCTGGGCAAGGTGCCTTTCTTTTCTTTACCGATGAAATGGCGTGTCAGATTTCGGAAGGGAGAACTTTGGGAACAATATATCCATCCTGCGGAATTTGGTATGTGGGCAGGTGGACATGGCTATCGAAGAGATCTGAGTAGAAGTCATGGATAATCTTCTCTATTGCCCTTCTGGAAGATGTGACAGATCCATCAGGATGTCGGAGGGCAGTCATCTTGGTCTTGTAGTTGGTGAAGGACAGGCGGGCATTATAAATGCTTTTCCCGGCTTCTACCGCATCTACCAGCACTGCTGCTGTCTCTCTTTGAGGTTTCCTTTATCACATCTCTGCACTGTTTTGCAAGCTTGTGGTTGCCTGAGGCATGCAACAAGCCACGTTGGTGAATAAGCTCAAGAGTTTTCGAAGACAGGCATTTTTGTGTGTGTGTGTGTGTGTGTGTGTGTGTGTGTGTGTGTGTGGCTATCTCTCTCTTGGCGTTCCTCGCACAATCATGGAGGTGCTGAATCATTTGTTTGTATTCCTGGTCAATGTTGTCAATGACGGCATCTTCCCATGTTGTAGCAATAGTGCTAAAGAGCTCCCAGTTGGTTGTCTTTCTGGGAGTTCTCTTCTTAAACTTTGCAGCTCTTTCTCCCCTCTCCGTGAAGTAAAATTTTGCATGAAGGAGACGGTTGTCAGATCCCGTTTGGAATTTTGGGACAACAGTGACATCAGGCAAAACCATCAATTGAATAAGATGTGGTCAGTTTTGTTGTGGAACCATCCACCGGGAGACCCATGTCCAATGTTTAGATTCGGCCTTCTGGAACTGTAAGTGACCATGGATGGTCTTGGTTGACATGATGAACTTGGACAGTGTCTCACCTTGTTCATTGCATTCTAGGCCATAGGTCCCAATGTGGAGTTCTTCGGCTGATCTTCTCGGCCCTATCTTGTGATTAAAATCACTGACAATGATCTTGTAGAAGGTGTGATCTTCTTTATAGAACTTCTCTAGCTCTATGTAGAAGTTCTCAATTTCTCCATCATAATTGGATGTTGGTTCTTGGACAATGGAGATAGAAACTGCCGGCAGTGAGCCACATCTATTCAAGTCTAATCATCTGATTCAGGTTGATAGGCATTCAAATGAATCAATGCTCATGGCCAAGTTCGTGTTGATAAGGACACCCGCACCTCTGACACCTCTTTTGTCACATGTTCTGAGGAACAGTTCTTCTCCAGTGTCGAAAATGGCACTATGGGATTGATGCCTTCTCGTCTCAGTCAGACCGATGATGTTATACTTGATTGTGCTTGTACCATCAGGTACTCGATGGATGCATCTGATGCCAGTGTATGTGCATTGAAAGTACAGACAATCATTTTTGTCTTTCTTCGTTTTGGCAGCCTAGTTTGGCCATGAGATTTTATCAACCTCTCTTTCCACATTCTTCTCAATGCTGCCATATTGCTGACTCCTTCAGGGTCAGGACAATGAGACCCATTGTATTTACTGGTTTTGGCATGTCAAATACGCCACGGATAGTTTTCCAGGCTCTGCCGTGTGGGCAGGATACTCTCGGTAGCTTTCCAGGCTCTCTGAGAGGAATAGAGGCTTTTAGGGAGGGGTAGGGTGGGGCTTCTGATTATAATCCCTTTGTCACCTGTGGTTGGTGGGAGCAGGCAGAAGATCTCTGTCTCTGGGTCCATTGAGCCTGTACTCCAAGGTCTCAGAGTTCCGCTTATCTCGTTTTTTGGGGCTTCACTTGTGGGTGAGTCTCGGTCCGAGCACCTGGAAAGTGTCCGGAGCGTGGCAGCGGCTGGGTAGTGGAGGGAGTGGAGGTAGTGGAGGTCTGCTGGTGAGGTATTTATGTGGTACCAGTAGGGTGGGTCCAGATAAGACAGTTGCCTTGCATTTGATTAAGCCTGTTTCAATCCCCAGAAACACACAAGATTCCTTGAGCACTCTCAGGAGTGACTTCTCAGTACAGAACCTGGAGTAAGACCCCTGAACTTAGCACCTGTGGGTATAGCCAACCTCCCTTCCCAAAGAGTGCTGTATATATATGTATATATTAGATAAATGCATATATAAATATGTGAAAATTTATATAAATATTATATAATGTTATAAATATGTGTGTATGTATATACAATACAGCAAGCAAATGGAAAATTACTGGATAGTTTTTTTCCATGACCAAAGATACAAAGATAATATATTAAGTAATAAATTAAGATAAAAGTGAAACATCTGTCAGAATATATAGGGTTAATTCCTGGAATAAAACCACTCTTCTTACATTAATATCTGTATAAATGAAATTTACTATATTAATAATTTAAAGGAGAAGAAAAATATACTCATTTAGGCAGATTCTCACACAACAGTACATGTATAATTCCTGGAAGTTCATTTGACTTTTATAATAAACATTTTAAAAGCAATTAGTAGGTCCAGAGTTGTCAGAGTGGTATAGCACATGTGAGGCATGTGATGCAAGGCATGTGTGAAGCCCTAAGTTCCATTCCATGCAGCGTGGCGCCCTAAAGAAACATTGAGTGTAATCCAGTTAACTCCAAGCACTGGACTAGTTGGACCAAAGAGTGTAGCCAATTATCAATGAAAATGGCCCTCTGAACACCATGGGAGGTGATCCCTATTCAAAAAAATGTAATAAGCAATGCATTTTCTGTCTTATTCCAGCCTTGTTCCTTCCTATTAACATATAAGTACTGAATTTAATCCTATTTTTAAAATAAACTTATAATTACCTAATTACAAAGCAATATGCCTTTAATTATTTGAAAATAGGAAAATACAGGAAGTACCATAAAAGAAAAATTAGATAACCCAGTTCCAAACTTTTAAAATATTTTTGTATATATCATCACATATACAATGTAAATTTATAAGTTTAGGCTTATATGATTTACATGAACATTAGCATAATGTAAATACCTCTGTTAGAATCTCATTTTTATTAGCAAAAATTTTTCTATCATATTCCAAACACCTTATAATGCTACATTACATTTAAAAAGTGGTTATACAATAGTCAAGTTAGTTACACTTGATAGACATTTTATGTTTTTATCAATATAGGATTTTGGGGGGATTGGGGGGGTGAGAGTAGGCCACATTCAGTGGTGCTCAGAGCTTACTCATGGCTTTTTGCTCAGAGGTCACTCCTAACTGTACTCTGGGGATCATATAAAGAACCAGAGGTCAAACCTGTATGCAAAGCAAGCAGCTTAACTCAGCATTACATTGTTGGCCTTCATCATTATAAATTTTTATAAATACTAATTCTTATGAATAAATAAATGTTCACATTTATGAAGAATCAAGTGACCGATTTCCAACACATACCTATGTATACATGTATTAATTTAAGCTATAGTGAAGGTAACAATTCAAATCAGATTTTTGTATCTTTTGGCGAATGACACACACAGCAGTCTTTGGACCACACAAGGGCTTACTCCTGGCTCTGAACTCAGGTATCACTCCTGGAGAAGTTCTGGGAACTATATGTGGTGCCAGAGTTGGCTGTATGCAAAGTCCTACCTGCTGTACTATTGTTCCGGCCCCCAAATCATGTTTTTGGAGATAGTTAGCTAACAACTTCAAAATTGCATTGTATTGCGATGCACCAGAGATAGAGCAGTATGTTTATTCTTCCAATTCAGGAACTTGTAATATTTCTCCATACCATGGTGTTCTCTTTCGTTTCTTTCAATAGCGACTCATAAGTCTTGATGTATAATTCTTTCAAAGTTTTTATTAAGTTTAATTGTACTTATTTGATAGTTTTTCACACTTTTGCATGGTACTGGCCTCACATTGTGGTGCTCAGGCTCTGTGCTCAGGGATTCATGGTGCTCAAAGTCATGTGGTCAGAAGCATGCTAGGGATACACCTTACCCCATACTATCTCTCTGGTTGATTACCATTCTTTTACTTCCCCCAATTTTTATTTTGGTACTATAATTTACAATACTGTTAAACGTTAGTTTCACGCATAACTTATTCCAATACAACACCCAGTATTGGAGTATCTGATTCCTTCTACTATGTTCCATGGAGCCATCCCCTCAAGCCATTCACTCCCAGGTAAGTTCAGTTTCTATAGACTGATCCTTCAATTCTGTTACCTTTAGCCATTTTGCATCCTATTGTATTTCTTTATATCCCACAAATTAGAGGAATTATTCCATACCTGTTTCTTTCCTTCCAACTGACTTTACTCAGCCTCATTCCCTGAGGTTTCATCCACATAGAAGAAAGTGAGTAAATTTATCTTCTCTTACAGCTACATCGATGAACAGTGGGAGGGCCTTTACCTTTACCTTTTTACAGCTACATAGTTTCCGTTTTGTGTATGTGTCTATGCATTTATATTTATATATACTTGTACATACTTATAAGTATCACTGTCACTGTTCTGTCTCTGTTCTCCCGTTGTTCATCGATTTTCTCGAGCGGGCCCAGTAAAGTCTCCATCATGAGACTTTGTTGTTACTGTGTTTGGCATATCGAATACATCACGGGTAGCTTGCCAGGCTCTGCCGTGCGGGCGAGATACTCTCAGTAGCCTGCCGGGCTCTCCGAGAGGGGTGGAGGAATCGAATTCAGGTCGGCCATGTTGGCCGCGTGCAAGCAAACACCCTACCCGCTGTGTTATCACTCCAGCCCCACTTATAAGTATATATAAATATAACTGGAGAGATAGCACAGCGGTAGGGTGTTTGCCTTGCACGCAGCCAACATGGCCAACCTGAGTTCGATTCCTCTGCCCCTCTCGGAGAGCCCGGCAAGCTACCAATATTCGATATGCCAGACACAGTAACAACAAAAGTCTCCAATGGAGACGTTACTGGGCCCACTCGAGCAAATCGACGATCAACGGGAGGGCCTTTACCTTTTACCTTATATATATAAAACAACTTCTTGAATCATTCACTCATAGTTGTGCATTTGGGTTATTGCCATATGGTTATTGTACTAATCACTTCAATGAATATAGATATGCATATATCACTTGATCGCTTGGCATCCCATTACTCATTGATTTGCTCGAGTGGGCACCAGTAATGTCTCCATTCATCCCTGTCACGTGCTAGTGTAGCCCAATGGCATCTGTTCATTCTAGGAACATGAAGAGCCTCAAACAGGTCATTCTGGGTCTTGATGAAGATGTCTGACCATCTTGTAGGTGGGCGGCCATGGGATATTTTGATGTCTCATGGAATCCAGTCGGTAATGGCTCTAGTGCAGCAGTCATCTCCAAATCTCATTACGTGTCTAGCCCATCTGATTTTTGACGCTTTGGCAAACGAGACAACGTCCCTGATTCTTGACCATCAATGGAGGTCAGAACTCCTGATTCTTTCTCTCATTTGAGTGAAGTGTGATACTCCAAGCATAGCTCTTTCTATTCCTTTTTGGGAGAACCAAATAGCATTCTCATCCTGTTTTCGGAGGGCCCAGGTCTCTGAGGCATATGTTAATGCAGGAAGAACAACAGAATTGAAGAGATGTAAATACAATGGGTCTCATTCCCCTGACCCTGAAAGAGCCACCAGTAAATGCATATGTCATTGAAAATTATTTTGTGTATTTTGGAAATAAATGCCAAGAATTGGTATCTCTGGGGTGGGCATCTGGGAGTTATGATCTTATTTTTTTATTTTTATTTTTTTTTAATTTTTAAATTTTTATTAGTGAAACACCATGAGGTACAGTTGTAGACTTACAAATTTTTATGCTTGGGTTTCAGTTATACAATGATCAAGTACCCATCCCTCCACCAGGCCCATTTTCCACCACCATGGGTCACGGTATCCTTCCCATCCTACATCCCCCCCCCTCATACCACCCTGCCTCTGTGGCAGGGAATTCCCTTTTGTTCTCTCTATCCTTTTGGGTGTTGTGGTTTGCAAAAGAGGCATTGAGTGGCAATCATGTTTGGTCTATAGTCTACTTTCAGCATGCTTCTCCCATCCTGGGAGGATCCTCCCAACACCCTTTATTTGATGCTCTCTTCTCTATCTGAGCTCCCTTTTCCTCTATCATGTGTGGCTGGCCTCCAAGCCATGGAGAAAAATTCCAGGTACTAATCTATCTCGGCCACTCTTGGGTGTTAGTCTCCTATTTTGTTACTTTGTGTTCCCCAGATGAATGCAGTCTTTCTATGTCTATCCCTCTCTTTCTGACTCATTTCGCTTAACATGATACTTTCCATGTGGTACCACTTGTATGTAAATTTCATGACTTCATCTTTTATAACAGCTACATAGTACGCTATTGTGTAAATGTACCAAAGTTTCTTTAACCAGTCATCTATTCTTGGGCACTCAGGTTTTTTCGAGATTCTGGCTATTGTAAAGAGGGCTGCAATGAACAAACAGCTCATTTTTTAAAGAAGTTTCCATACTGCTTTCAACAGAGGTGAAACAGATGATGTTCCATTAACAGTAATTCAAGGTTCCTTTCTCATTACATCTTCACAAACACTGGTTGTTTCCATTTTTTCATGTATACCATTCTCACCAGTGTAAGATAAATATCTCATTTTTTAAATTTGCATCTGCCTAATAATTAGTAATTATTAGCACCTTTCCATATACCTACTACCAATATTACGTTTTCTTTGTGGAAGTGCCTGTTCATCTCTTCTCATTTTCGGATGGGGTTATTGGATTTCTTGTTATTAAGATTTGCCAATTCTTCATAGATCTTATTTATTAACCTTCTGTATGACACGTTATGTGCAGATATGTTGTTCCATTCAGTACGATCACGATCATCCTGTTGTTCATCGATTGCCTCGAGCAGGCACTAGTAACATCTCCTTCGTCCTAGCCCTGAGATTTTAAAAAGTGCCACATTCAAGACTTTTTCAGGGTTAGGAGAATGAGACCTATCATTGTTACCGGTATTTGGCATATTGGGTACGCCACGGGGAGTTTGCCAGACTCTGCCGTGTGGGCAGGTTACATTCGGTAGCCTGCCAGGTTGTCCAGAGTAAGAATAAGATAATAAGATGTCATGCGGCCGCAAATGCAGCCGCGCACTTCCGGGAGCTGGGTTTTATAGTTTCTGGGTCTTGGCCATTGACGGGAACATTCAAAAAATTTTTCTTGATTTTATTTTGCCCTTTAAAACCTTTTTAAATTTGATGTGGTCCCATTTGGTTATTTTTGTTTGTGTTGTGTTTACCTCTGAAATCCTTCATGATACCTCTTAACCATAAGCACTATTCTAAATGAAGTCATAATTTTATTTCTTTCTCTTCTAGCTCATTGTTTGAACACATAATTTAAAATAGGTTTTGTAGTCTTGTAGTTTTTATAGTTTTTTATTAGTTTTATAGTCTTCTACCTAAGTGTACTGGCGGTTTCTAAGTTTTCTAGTGGAGTCTTTAGGGTTTTCTATATATATTATCACATCATCCACAAATAGTAATGATTTGACTTCTTTTCCAATTTCTATTTCTTCAACTGTTTTCTGTGGAGGAAATATAAATCACTGTGTTATCTCTGTTCTCAAAGTGAAGACTGTTTTTCACCTTACTTGTATATTTTCCTGCCTTCCTTCCTTTCTCCCTTCATTCTTTCTTTCTTTCCTTCCTCTGTCTCTTCCTTCCTTCCTTCCTTCCTTCCTTCCTTCCTTCCTTCCTTCCTTCCTTTCTCTCTTCTTTCCTTTCTTTCTTTCTTTCTTTCTTTCTTTCTTTCTTTCTTTCTTTCTTTCTTGTCACATCTGGCAGCGCTAAAGGGACCATATGAGGTTCTGGGGATCAAACCCAGGTCATCCTTCTGCAGGCAAACACCTTAAAACTCTACTGTTTCTCCAGCTCCTATTTGGGTCTTTTCCAAGATAATTCCAAACTTCATTTTCTTCATTTTTGTGAAATGCAGCTCTTATCTTGAGTGAAGTGGAAAACTTAGTAAGCTATGAAGATCTTGGAATATCTTACTTAAATGATAATTTAATCCATCTATTCCAAGCTATAAGATACTACCACCAGTATCTAATGTATTGTTCATAAACTGCGTACACTGTAATAAGAAATCTGATGTTTTAATATAGAACAAAGAGAATAAAAGGAAAGAAATGGAAGGATTGAGGAAGAAGGAACAGGAAGAATGGAGGCAAAGGAGAGAAAAAAACAAATTAGGAACATAAGGACTTCTGTTTACTAGGAATAGTAAGAGCAAAGTATTAGCCCAGCAGTAAATTTGGCAGATAAACCTTTTCCTACAAAACTGCCTTTGACAGTTTCCTAGCAAATAATAGTCTTTGCTAACTTTTACCTCATAATAAAGGAGGCTTAGTGTTGGTCTTCAGAACAGAAATATTTTATTGGCATCAGGTAGCCTGGATAGAATTTCTTATGGAAATCATAAAGCATGCCTTGACTAGTAGTCATGATGACAAAGATAGAATAGCTTTCAGGCACTGAAAGTAACACAGTGAACTTCCTGAATTTAGCTATCTCCACTGACTCATTAAAGTGAATCTGAGTGTGAATCTGAACCTTACAATTCAGGGTGGCATTTGTTAGACAAATTGGAACATACAGGGCTGGGAAGCTTGAATGTATTTCCATTGTCTGCATTTATATGAATTGATGTGGCGTTTCATGGTCCTTTTAAAAAACTGTATTAGTGAAACACCATAAAGTACAGTTGTAGACTTACAAATTTTTATGCTTGGGTTTCAGTTATACAAAGATCGAGTACCAAACCTTCCACCAGTGCCCATTCTTCACCACCACTAATCCTAGTATCCCTCCCACCCCCCCATCTCACCCTGCCTCTGTGGCATGGCACTCCCTTTTGTTCTCAATCTCTTTCTGGGCGCTCTGGTTTGTAAAAGAGGAATTGAGTGGCAATCATGGTAGGTCCATAGATTACTTTCAGCAGGCATCTCCCATCCTGGGCAGATCTTCCCAGCACCCTTTATTTGGTGCTCCCTTCTCTATCTGAGCTGCCTTTACCCCTAGAGTGTGCAGCTGGCCTCTAAGCCATGGAGTGAACAACCTGGTATTTATCACAGCTGTTCTTGGGTGTTAGTCTCTTATTTTGTTACTTTATGTTACCAAGATGAATGGAATCTTTCTATGTCTGTCCCGCTCTTTCGGACTCATTTCGCTTAGCATAATATTTTCCATGTAGTACCACTTGTATGTAAATTTCATGACTTCATTTTTTCTAACTGCTACATCCTACTCCATTGTGTAGATGTGCCAAAGTTTCTTTAACCAGTCATCTGTTCTTGGGCACTCAGGTTTTTTCCAGATTCTGGGTATTGTAAAGAGTGCTGCAATGAACAAACAAGTGCAGATATCAGTTCGACTATACATTTTTGCCTCTGCGGTGTATATTCCCAGGAGTGGTATTGCTTGGTCAAATGGGAGCTCAATTTCTAATTTTTTTGAGAGTCGTCCATACTGTTTTCCAAAAGGGTTGAACCAGTTGGCATTCCCACCAGCAGTGAAGGAGGGTTCCTTTCTCGCCACATTCGCGCCAGCACCGGTTGCTTGAATGCATTTTAGCCATTCAGATTTCTTCTTTGAGAAAGTTTCTGTTCATTTTGTCCCCCCATTTTTGATGGGGTTGGATGTTTTCTTTTTGTGGAATTCAACCAGTACTTTGTATATACTTGATATCAACCCCTTGTCAGATGTGTATTCGGTGCATATCCTTTCCGATTCTGTAGACTGTCTTTGTATTTTGGTCACTGTTTCTTTTGAGGTGCAGAAGCATCTTAGTTTAAGATAGTCCCATTTGTCTATCTCTGTTTTCACTTGTTTGGCCAGTGGCGTGACATCTTTGAAGATACCATTAGCTTCAATGTCATGGAGGGTTTTGCCAACTTTGTCTTCAGTGTACCTTATGGATACTGGTCTGACCTTGAGGTCTTTAATCCATTTTGATCTTACTTTTGTACATGGAGTTAGGCAGATATCTGAGTCAACTTTTTTGCATATAGCCGTCCAGTTTTTCCAGCACAATTTGTTAAAGAGGCTTTCCTAGCCCCACTTTTCTTGCCTCCTTGTCATAGATTAGCTAATCATATGTTTGGGGGGAGATGTCAGTATATTCAACACTGTTCGATTGGTCTGCAGCTCTGCCTTACTTCCAGTAACATGCTGTTATAATTATTACTGCTTTGTAGTAGAGTTTGAAGTTAGGGAGGTTGATTCCTCCCATTTTCTTTTTCCCAAGAATTGCTTTAGCTATTCGTGGGGGCTTATTGTTCCATATAAATTTCAGGAGTGTTTTCTCTATTTCTTTGAAGAATGCCATGGATATCGTAATAGGGATTGAATTGAATTTGTATAGTGCTTCGTGGAGTATTGCCATTTTAACAATGTTAATTCTCCCGATCCATGAAAGGGAATATTTTTCCTTATCCTCCTGTCTTCTGTTATTTTCTGAAGTAGCTTTTTGTAGTATTCTTTGTACAGGTCTTTTACTTCCTTAGTTAAGCTGATTCCTAGGTAGTTGATTTTCTGGGGCACAATTGTGAATGGGATTATTTTCTTCACGTCACTTTCTTCTCTCTTACTACTTGCGTATAGGAAAGCCAAGGACTTTTGGGTATTAATTTTATAGCCGGCCACTTTACTATACAAGTCTATTTTTTCTAGGAGTATCTTGGTGGAGGATTTAGGGTTCTCTAATTATAGTAACATATCATCTGCGAATAGTGAGAGCTTGATTTCTTCCTTTTCTACATGGATGCCCTTAATATCTTTTGCGTGCCTAGTAGCTATTGCAAGTGCTTCCAGTACTATATTGAACAGTAGTGGAGAGCGTGGGCATCATTGTCTCATCCCTGATCTTAGGGGGAAGACCCTAACGTTTTCCCCATTGAGGATGATGCTTGTTGCACGCTTGTGGTAGATGGCTTTAACTATATTGAGGAAAGTCCCCTCGATCCCCATTTTGGCAAGGGTTTTCATCATAAACGGGTGCTGGATCTTGTAAAAAGTTTTATTTGAATCTATTGACATGATCATATGATTTTTATCTTTTCTTTTGTTGATATGATGGATTTTTGTTGATTGATTTCCGAATGTTAAACCATCCTTGCATCCCCGGGATGAATCCCACTTCGTCATGCTGTATGATCTTTTTGATGAGTTGTTGAATTTTATTTGCTAGTATTTTGTTGAGAATCTTCGCATCCGTGTTCATCAGGGATATCGGCCTGTAGTTTTATTTTCTTGTGGTGTCTTTCTTTCCTTTTGGTATTAGAGAGATATGGGCTTCATAGAAATAGTTTGGGAGAGTTTCTCTTTCTTCATTTCCTGGAAAAGCTTGAGAAAATCTGGCAATAGGTCCTCTTTAAATGTTTGGAAAAATTCGCTAGTGAATCCATCTGGACCTGGGATTTTGTTTTTGGGAAGAATTTGATTACAGTTTCAATTTTCTTGATGTTAATATGTCTATTCAGGTACTCTAGATCTTCTTGATTCAACTTTGGGAGATTACAAGAATCCAGTAATTTATCCATTTCTTCTAGGTTCTCTTGTTTCGTGGAATACAGACTTTCAAAGTAGTCTCTGATGATCTTTTGAATATCTTTGGTTTCTGTTGTGATATCCCCATTCTTATTTCTGATTCGATTTATTAGGGTTCTCTCTCTCTCTGTTTCTTTGTGAGTGTTGCTAGTGGTATATTCATCTTATTTATTTTCTCAAAGAACCAGCTCTTGGTTTCATTGATCTTCTGGATTGTTTCTTTGGTTTCCATGTTTTTGATTTCTGCTCTAAATTTTATGATCTCTTTCCTTCTTCCTGATTTGGGCTCCTTCTGTTGATCCTTGTCTAAGATCTTGAGTTGTGAAGTCAAGTTGTTTATGTGCATCCTTTCTTCCAACCCGAGATATGCTTGCAAAGCTATAAATTTTCCCCTTAATGCGGCTTTAGCTGCACCCCATAAATTCTGGTAGCTTGTGGCTTCATTTTCATTTATTTGCAGGTATCTTTTGATTTCGTCCTTGACTTCCTTCCTGACCCACTCATTGTTCAGCATTGAGTTGTTTAATTTCCAGGTGTCTGATGTGGTTCTCTGTGTCTGTGTGTGATTAACTTTTATTCTCAGTTCATCGTGTTCTGAAAAGATTATTGATGCTATTTCTATCTTCCTGATTCTATTGAAGTATGTTTTGTGGTTTAGCTCATGGTCTATTTTGGAAAGTGTTCTGTGCGCACTGAAGAAGAATGTGTATTCTTTCTTTTGGGGGTGTAAAGCCCTGTATAGGTCTATAAGCCCTTTCTCTTCTATTTCTTCATTCAAAGACAGTGTTTTCTTGCTGAGTTTTGTTCTTGTTGATCTATCCAGAGATGATAAGGCGATATTAAAGTCTCCAGCGACTATTGTGTTGCTAGCAATGTCCTCCTTAAAATTTGTTAGCAGTTGTTTTAAATATTTAGCTGTTATTTCTTTGGGTAGTATACAGTTAAGAGTGTGATTTCTTCCTGTTGTACGTATCCCTTGATGAATAGAAAATGGCCTGCGCTGTCCCTTCTAATCTTTTTCAACTTGAAATTTATGTTGTTGGATACTATTATAGCCACCCTAACTTTTTTCTGGGAGCTGTTTGCTTGCAGGATTGTTTTCTATCCTTTAACTTTGAGTCTGTGTTTGCTCTGACAGTTGAGATGAGTTTCTTGTAGGCAGCAGAATGTTGGGTTCTGTCTCTCAATCCATTTAGCCACTCTGTGTCTCTTAATTGGTGAATTTAGACCGTTGATATTTGAGAGATTATTGTTATGGGGTTTTGTGTCATATTTCTGTAAGGGTCTGTTATGCTTGTAGGGTTTGTCTTGTCTTATACTAGCCCCTTTAGCCCTTCTTTTAGATTTGGTTTTGAGTCTATGACGTTCCTGAGCTGATGTTTATTAGAAAATAGTGTACCGTTCCTTTGTGTTTGAGTGAGAGTTTAAGCATATAGATTATTCTTGGTGAAGCATTCATTTCAGTGAGTGTTTTCACTATATCCCGCCATTGCCTTCGGGCTTGGAGGGTTTCCTCTGATAGGTCTGCTGTGAATCTAAGGGGTCCTCCTTTTATGTGATTTCCTTCTTTGACCTTGCTGCTTGTAGTATTGTGTCTCTATAGGCAGCATAGATCATTCTAACTATGATATGTCTTGGAGTGTTTTTTTTAGGGTCTCTTTTAGCTGGCACCCTTTGGGCTTCTTGAACCTGAATGGCTGCATTGTCGAGCTCTGGGAATTTTTCAGCAATGATTTGTTTAACCGTGTTTTTTCATTGGGTTTGTTTCCCTGAGCTTCTGGTACTCCAATGATTCTAATGTTGCTCCTCTTGGAATCATCTCCTAGGACTTTTATTCTCTCTAGAGCTATTTTGAGGTCCCTTGCCACTGTTTGTTGTTGCCTGTTGGCTTGGTGCAGCTGATCTTCCAGCTCACTGATTCTGTCTTCAGCTGTGGTCATTCTACTGTTGAGGGCACAGACTGAGTGTTTTTTTTTTATTTCATCTACAGAGTCTTTCATTCGTGATATTTCTGCTCTCATTTCTTCCCGTAATTGTCGATTCTTTTCTGTCATGTTACTGGATATCTGTCTGACTGTTTCATTGAGTTCATTGAACATCTTCATGACTTCATATCTGAATTCTTTGTCAGAGTGGTCCCTTAGGTGAGTAGCACCTACGGAGGATTCTGGAATCTTTTCATCGTCCTCCCCAGGAGGTGGAGTTTTGCGTTTTTTCTTCATTGGTGTGTAGGTATGGTGATTATATTTCTTGGTATGACTAAAATACCTACAGCCACGTGAGTCACGCCCACTTCTTCAGAAGCCACGCCAACTTCTGACGGGGGCCACGCCCCCACAGGGACCTGGGATGTGTGGGGAGGTGGTAAAGACTGGGTGGTGAAGAATACCAGCACAGTTTGGGGGACGAAGAGGAAGATGTAGAGTCTCAGGGCTGCTTTTGTCCCAAGGTCCGAGGGGATGCCTGGGGAGCTTGCATGGAGAAAGCCAAGTCCGGGTTCGAATACCAGTCAATAAACTGATCTGGATGGGGAAGTAGACCAGCACAGCATGGGGGACGAAGAGGAAGAGTTTCATGGTCCTTTTTATTATAAATTTTCAAAATTAATAATGAAGTACTCCATAATAAATTATTTGGAGAATTTAATGTTTATTGAAATCTGTTGCCCTCCTTGGTTGTCTCATCTATCCATATCTAACATTTTGTATTTTGGGAAGAATATTACCTAAAAGGGAAACTCTTGAACAAATAGAACACTTGAAAACAATCCAACTAAAAGCTTTTGAGGTATATTCCTAATCTACATAATAGCATATACTATTTTGGTTTTGTCCTAATTTACCCAACTTGTATCTATAGCATCAAATATAAATATAATTTGACAATTTACAAATAAGATATATGTTCCACTTAAGAATGACATAAGACAGAGAATCTTAGAGACTATGCAAAACCATCAACAAAGTCATAATCATACATAGTACACTCAATCTACTAGGCATTTAATAAATATTTTTAAATGGAATAACATGGATTCAACATGGATTCATAAGGCAACATCCTTTCTTATTGACTTGCTATCAATTTTTCAGTGGTTTCCAATTAATAAAAGATTTGGGATCTGGAGAGTTAGTACAGGAGTTAAGTCACTGAGTTTACATGCATCAAAGTCCAAATTAATCCCCTGAGAACTATCAGGTATAGTCCACCCTTCAATAAATAAGAGATTCAAGTTCACTTTGTCTTTGCTTTTGGGGTCACTCCGATAACCAGGGGTTACTCCAAGCTCTGCACTCAAGAATCACTCCTGGCAGGGTTTGGAGTGCCATATGCGATGCTACTGATCATAGTGGGTTAGTCATGTGCAAGGCATATATCGTAGCTGCTGTACTGTCATTCCAGCCTCCTCAAGTTCAAATTTCTTCCCATTCTGTAGCCAGCAATGGTCACCAGCCTTATTCCATATATTTAATGGTATACTTCCTTCTCCATGATCAAATGGATGCAAAGCCTTTTAAGTCTTTCATTAGCCATACCTTAAGAAGAATATTCTCCCTTAAACTTATCCAAATATTTCACTGCCTTCCATCTATAACCTGAATTCCATGTGTCTGCTTATTCTGCCCAGGATTCCTGGTTCTGAAGTACTTATTCACTTTTCTGAATTGATGTTTCTTTTGATTGACTCTCATGAAGTCTACTTAACTGTTTTTTTTTCAAGTTTCAGGTTTGTCTTTTTTTCCCTCAACCTAATTATTAACTGATAATTGAGGGTTCGTGTACCATATTTTTATATGACCTGACACTTTTTTCCTTGTTTCTCAACCTAACGAGGGGATTTCTGTAGGGTTTCTGTATAATAGACTTCTTTGTAAACCCATAAATTATTTTTAACATTTTCATTTGAGTAGAAAAAGTCATCCATAAAATGCTCAAAACATAAGCACATAGCTCAACAATTTTCACAAGGTAAAAATAACTAAATTATTAGCACCCAAAACAAGACACAATATTATTGCTGGTGGACCAGAAAGATTGAACAGCGAGTAGACAACTGGCTTGAATGCAAGCAGACTCCAATCCCATCCCCAGTACAGCATATGATACCCAAGCACTGCCAAATATCACCCCTGAGCATAGAACCAATAGTCTAGCCTGCAAACTCCTCTCCATGTGGTGCCAAACCCCATCCCTGCCAAAAAACATTTTTCTGACTCTTGAAGAGAGCCCCACATATCCCTTACAATGAGACCATATAAAAGTGATATTTATCTTGATTTCTAGAATCATTTTTCAGAATTCATGGATTTAAAAGCATTTGGAATCATCATTATGTTCTGTTTTATGCATGTGAAAACATTCTGAGATAGTATTCAACATCTTCACCAGACTGACAATAGCATCCTTCCCATTCTTCAGCCCTCAGCCCTCCACACACAATGGTGTAGATTCCCAGAACTGCCTCTTAGGTCTTCCCAGTGGGACAGTGTCTAACAATCTGATATCAAAATAAAATGAGGGAAAATTTGCAGAACTAATTGCAAAAGTAAAGTGACTCAGAATGCCTAAAATAGATGCGCTGTGCCAAGTATTTACAAAGATTGAATCATTGTTAGTCAGATCTTGCTGTGAGGTCAGGGCGGGGAAAGTACTTTTTCACTGAGCAAAATGTGCTATATTTAACTATGCTATCATATAGTGCTCATGACTTTGTGTTTTTCATTTTCAACATAATGTTAAGGGCTGGAGAGGTAGTACAGGAGTTAGAATGCTTGCTATTCATGTGGCTGAACCCAGTTAATATCTATTACTGCATATATTCCTCTGAGCACTGCCAGGAGTGAGCTCCCCAACCACAGAGCTGGGCATAGACCTGAGCACCACCCAGTGTGACCTCATATTTTATATATGTAATGTTAAGTGTAGTTAAATTTACTTAAATATATTTGATGTTTTGTGGACTAAACTCATATTTAGTTCAGTGTCTTACATGTAAAAGGAGTTTAGTATATTCCTGAGTATTGTTTTTTAGCTCTCTCATCATCTTGAAATAAAAATTTCATCTAATTAGTCCTTTCAAAAATATACATCTTGTCTAATTATCAGTTTAAGAAAAACTGAATAGAGCTTGTTTCATGGTATCAGTTGTAGAGAAGAATTCTTGCATTGAGGGTGAACAACAGTACACAGACCTCCAGGTTTAAGCAGAGCCTGATTACCTAATCAGGAAAAGCCAAAAATAAACATAAATTCCTCGCATTGTCTTCATGAGTATATCCGTATACTTTGCCTGTGGTTTACTTAGGGAGTTAGATCAACATTTATCAATCAAAGGCCTAACAGGCCCTCAGGATATTCTGAGTTCCACAGATGAAAATCATGTAAATGGATGGGGGCACAGCATTAGTCTATGGTGGAAACTAATAGGATAGGGGCTCACAGTAAGGGAGTAATGTTAGAAGAGGGCACAGTCATAGAAAAAAAGGTTGAGAAACTCTGAGTTAGATGACCTACATTTGCTTCTTTCATCTAACATTCTTTATTATCTAGGAGATTTTTCATTCACTCATTGTAATTTTGAATGCTTCCTGTGCACAAAGCACCAAGTACAAGTGCTGTGGCAGATTAAGCAGAATCGGAATATGCTGATATCATAATCTAATTTAATAAATAGAACAAGAATCAATATGTAATACAAAAAAGTTAAAGTGCAAAGCTAATATTTTTAACCAATAATAAGTGGCAAAATATTTTGGCTTTTGGTTTTGGGGCGACAGTCCAATATACAGCAATGCTCAGGGGTTTCTCCTGACATTGTAGTCAGGAATTACTCCTGTTTGTGCTCAGGGGACCATATGGGATGCCAGGGATTGAACCCATATCTGCTCTGTGTAAAGCAAGTGCCCTATCCAACGTACTCCAGTCCTGAAATGCTCCAGTCTTGAAAAAAGCTATTGAGTATTATGTAGGGAAGCTCACATTGGGGAGGTTAAATGATATGTCAAGGAATAGATCATCACCATTGTGGCTGATTCATAATTCTATATATAGAAAAGGCTACTGCAGGGGCACAGACTGATCAGAAGTGAGAGGTGAAGGCCTGACTGAAACTGCATTTACATTAGCAAACATTATTCTTATGTGATTTATGTCGGGGAAAGGGCAGCTCAGATAGAGAAGGGAGCACCAAATAAAGGGTGTTTGGAGAATCCTCCCAGGAGGGGAGATACATGTTGAAAGTAGATTATGGACTGAACATGATTGCCACTCAATGCCTCTTTTGCAGACCACAACACCCAAAAGGAGAGAGAGAATAAAAGGGAATGCCCTGCCACAGAGGCAAGGTGGGATGGGGGGATGGGTGTGGGAGGGATACTGGGATCCATGGTGGTGGAAAATGGGCACTGGTGGAGGGACGGGTACTTGATCATTGTATAACTGAAACCCAAGCACAAAAATTTGTAAATCTACAAGTGTACCTCATGGTGTTCCACTAATAAAAATTTTTAAAAAAAAGAAAAAAATACCAGTATGTGAACACACAAAATAATGAGCAGTGCAGTCAAGTGTGCTGGCAACGCAGCTTATGTGCAATCTCAGAGAGCCAGCACACTTCTACCTCCCTGTCCATTCTAGCAAAAACTCCCACTACAAGGGGAAATTATTAATGCAAGAGTAATTTTTGTTTTAAAATGTGTTGTAACAGCCAATATAATGTAAACTATATTTTTGACTTCTAAGGAGACAAGCTTGGGTTGCGGTGGAGTGGATGGGAAACTCTGAACATTGGTGGAAGAAAGGTCACACTGGTGATAGGATTGGTTTGGGAACATTGTATTCCTAAAATAACTGTCTTATGGACAACTTTATAAACCAAATGTTTAAATAAAGTCTAATAGAAAAAAATCTAGAAAAAAAAAGATTATGTAAGACCTGCTTCAGTGAAGAAGTGTCTTGGTCGAAGATTCAGAATTTACCTTACATATAATGCCTTTTTGGAGGATATGATATGTGAAAATAATTGATGGTTTCTAGTCTCAAGTAAGTTATAACCTAGATATAAAAGCATGATATATGTGGATAAAATATTGTATGACTGAAACCAATCGTGGACAACTTTGTAACTGTGTATCTCATGGTGATTCAATTAAAATAAAAAATTATTATAGGTCTGTAGAGGTAGTACAGTGTCTGAATGTTTGCCTTGCATCGCACTGACCCAGATTCAACCCTCAAATGACCTGAGAACCACTATGGCAGAATAAGGAATAGCCCTTGAGCACTGATGGATGTTGACCAACCCTCTCCCGGCCAAAAAAAAGTTATTACAAATAGAATTTAAAAATAAGAGACAAGTTGCTTCATTGGTATGGTAGGTTGGACATCAGTTTCAAATAGTAATGGCCAAACTTAGGTAATATGTGATTTAGAGAAAGAGAAATTAAGCACTTGTCTGGGTGGGAAGAGAAGACTTATTGGATAAGTTGGAACTTTACTGAGGAAGGCTGTGAAGATACAGAAACTGGATAGGAAAAAAAAACCAGGGGACACAGAAAGAATTGTGCTCACACCTCTGAGTCCCTAATTGGTCAGTGGTGAACTTTTCTCCTGTGACTCATTTTGTAAATGACATTTTACAAGTTTTAATAGTGCTTTGAGTTATAAGTCCTATTTCCTCCATCAGTCTTTGAATAACTATTTAGCATTGTAGGGGGAAATAGTTCTAGATAATACCATGCTGTCCTGAAAGGGTTAACTGGGCTTCTATAAGGCATCTCACAGTTAGGAGTTCAGGCACTGGGTCACAGACTTTAGATAAGAGAAATGCCTTAGTGTTGGAGAGCACTTAATGAGAAAGAGTAACTCTGTCCCGACACATTTGATAAATTAACCCAATTTGGGAAAGCCCAGCCCGGTGCATGGATGTTAAAATGAGTAAGGGAAAAATCTTTGTTCAGTTCTGCATCATTCCAAGGTTGTAAATTCATTCCTGGGAGGCCGTGAAATGGGAGGGTGGAAAGGGTAGGAGGAGGAGTGGAGTTGGGGGATACAGAGTTCCTGAATTCCTCAACAGAGGAATGTGCGAACACTGAGAGGCACAGGTACAGGCTAGTGCCCTCACATACCTGGGGTAAATCATTTTTTCATTACTCCTTAGAGACTTGACAGTTTACTACAAAGAATTAAAGTTTTCTTCTCTTTAAGTGGAGTTTGGGATATAAGAGAATGGTATCACAGAGGAGAAAAGAGGAATATCGTTTTAAAAACAGCTAAAAGAATGGCCAGAATGACAGCATGAGTGGTTTAATCTTTGCTAAAGCACCCTGAATCAAA
The DNA here is from genome assembly GCF_029834395.1 of Sorex fumeus. Lineage (NCBI taxonomy): Eukaryota > Metazoa > Chordata > Mammalia > Eulipotyphla > Soricidae > Sorex > Sorex fumeus. The sequence continues at coordinate 17,136,419 of NW_026606115.1, forward strand.
CGTTTTTAAATGAAAAATATGGGAGACACAAAACTGAAAAATCATTCATTGAGAGATAAAATAAATTCAGTCCTCTTATTATAGAATCTTTTGGAAAAGCTAGTTACATATATTTAGAACTCCGTGGTAAGGAACTAAAAACAGAAGTTAGATTCAAAAAGTGAAAAATATACACTGGCATATGTACGGTACACATAAGTTTCCATGCAAATTTTAAGGACAGATATAATTCAAAAAATATAAAATCTGAGAGAAGTGTGGAAAGTACTCAATCAGTTTGACAAGATAAACAAAACTCAAGTTTTATCAGTCGTAATGTGCTCAAGATACAGGGTTATTGAAAAATATGAGTTATCTACAGTTATGCTATCTACTTTCAATGTTCCTCTCTGTAGTCATTTTCCATTGACATTGATTAAGTTTTTCGGGGGGGGGGTCGCTTTTGACTAAAGAATTATTTTTGTTACTAAAGGAACATATTTTCTAGAGTACACAGAATCTGTTATGAAGTGTCCCTCAATTTCCCAAATAATAAATTCTTCTCACTTTTGAACTGTGGGTCATAACCACATGTTTTAGAGGTAATGTGGAAAAGACTCTGAATGCAGTAAGACATATTTACCCTTTGATGGAGAGCTGTTTGCAAACTTTGCTAGAAAAGATTATTTTTCCCTACTTTCTGTTCTGTAGTGTGTTAAAGCTAAGGATCTTCATAAATGGTAACTTAACTGAGATTGAGAATTAATTATGAAGAAATTAATCTAAAAAGTACCAACCCTCAGTAGCTACTTAAGCATAGCTTCTTAAAGAAATGCATTATGGAGCCCAGGAATAGTGATTAAAAGTGCTTGCCTTGCAAGCATAAGTTCACAAGTTTAATCTCCAGGGCCACCTACATATGAAAAGCTTGGGCCCATTGGCTCTGCAGTCTGGAATTTCCAGGCTGCAACTGAATGTCCAGTCTCCAGGATACAACCAGGAATGTGCAAGCACTGCAACCAAAAATAAGGGTGCAATTCCTGGCAAACACTACAACTAAAGTATTGCGAGAATCATGGCTATGAATGGAGTCCTCAGTGGGTACGTGCATGAGCACCACAGCAAACTGTGGCATATCCTATAAGCAGATCATGCTTGGACATAACAACTAGAGGAGGCAACCCTAGCTCCAATGGATTTAATCACAAGTACACGCCATGAAATCCAGCAAACTCAATGTTCTAGTGTACAAGCACCCACCCACATGTGTGATCCATAGAAAGCACTATATATAACCAAGTATGTGTGAACCCACAATCATTGCAACAATAACAGCAGTGAAGAAAAAATATTTAAGTGGTATATTGCAGTATAGAGTATCAGAACATTTGTTCAAATGTAGATCTTGGTTCAATATATAAATAACTACCTAATGAAGATATAGAGCATTTTGAGAACTGGACCAGATACTTTTAAATTTTCCTATTATCAAAGACTTCTTTACCTCTTTTTTTAGGTCTATTTATCGAGACACCATGATTTAGAAAGTTATTCATAGAAGAGTTCTTTCAAACATACAATGTTCCAACACCAATCCCACTACCAGTTTTCCCTTCCTGCCACCAATATCCCTAGGTTCCCACCAACCTTAATTAGCCCCTTTATCAGGCATATAACAAATATATTTAATATTGCTTGATCCAAAAAAACTTAAAGGCATGGCAAATAAAATTATCAGAAAATAAATCAATAAAAGTAAAGCTATGATAATTGATTTCCAGATACAATCATATCTAGTAAATGATTGTCATATCAAGTAAAGAAAAACTATGTGCACCACTAGTAAGTGCCATGCTCAATGTCATAGAATGGGAAGTTTCTCCTGTCCTTTATTTTTTATATTTAATTTTTTATTGACTCAATGTGAGATACAGAGAAAGCTTTTAATGATTTAGGGTTTCCATCATGAAATATTCAGACACCCTTGAACTTAAAAATGCACACCTCCTACCACCAATGTCCAACTCATCAGTCTGCCACTATAGCAGTCACTTCTCTTTCTTTCTTTCTTTCTTTCTTTCTTTCTTTCTTTCTTTCTTTCTTTCTGTCTGTCTGTCTGTCTTTCCTTCTTTCTTTCTTTCCTTTTGAACATTATGGTTTGCAATACAAGTACCAAAATATTATCATGTATATTCTGCTATCTACTTTCAGAACTCAGTTCTTGTCCAGAATGATCATTTCCAACTATCATTGTCTTATTGGTTACTTCTTTGTCCTAACTGCCCCTCCCCAATTATGGAAAGCTTCCAACTGCAAACCAGTCCTCCTGGCCCTTGTTTCTACTGCCCTTGTTTCTTAGTCTCATACTATTTTTTTATATTCCACAAATGAGTGATCATTCTATCTGTCCCTCTCTTTCTGACACATTTCATTCAGCAAGATACTCTCCATGTTCATCTATTCATAAGTGAATTTTATTACTTCATTTTCTTGGTGGCTGCATAGTATTCCATTGTGTTGATGTACTAGTTTCTTTGTCCAGTAATCTGTTCTTGGGCACTTGGGTTGTTTCTAGATTCACCATTCACTATTGTTTCCAGATTTCTTCTTATATTGGCTCTCCTCGGTCTCTTGCTCAACCTCTTTTAGTCTTCTGTTTAGAGCTTCAGTAACTTTATAAATATCAGCTACCCTGTTATCATTTGTGTAATTTCTGACTGTAGTAGTTTTTTTTAAATTTTGGCTAATTCCTTCTGGTGTTTTGCTGACCACTTGTGCTATCATTTCTTTGGACTTATTGAGCATCCTGATCATAGTGTCAGTCAAGACACTGAAGATTTAAAGGTGCTGTTTATGTCTTTGGTGAAATTATTTTCACTCACTGAACTTGGCGGGCATCTATGTGTTTTCCCTATTTGTTTTATGTTTTTGCTGTGCTGGGGATGAGTCTTTGTAGTTGGAAGATGGTGAGGGATTAAACTGGGAGTTTCTTCTTCGCCCATCCTCCAAATGACAGGAAGAATAATGTAATTTGTTGAGTACATCTGTCTTGAGGCCTCTGTTAATAGCCAGCGGCAAACCTCATCTGGGATGGTGGAGCAGCAAGCAGGAGTTTAGGAAGGAGCTGTGGTGTGGACCCTTATTATGCCACAGGTTGGGTGTAGAAGCTGCTGGGATCCATGTGGTAGAGAGAGGTTGTACCTCTCATTCCATAATAGATCCAGTGTTATCAGCTAGAGGCAAAGTTCACCTGGCATGAAGGAAAAGCAAGCAAAGTGTCAGTATCAAGATAACTTTTGAGTTTCATAAAAAATGGAAACCATACAGTGTGTATTCTTTTATGAATTACTTTTTAGGTCTAATTTGGTCTTTAGTATTTACTCTTTTTGTTGCAAATAACATTTACTACTAATTTTCATTTTTGGATTTGAGCCACACCTTGTGGTGCCCAGGAGTTGCTCACAGCAGTTGGTTTTCTAGGGACCACGCAGTGCCAGCAATCGAACCTGAAGTTCCAACATGCAAACTATGTGCTCTAGCCTGTTGAGCTTGCTTACTTGCTAGCCCCACGCCTTGCCAGTAATGAATAAAACAATTCATTCTGGCTGTCTTTGCTTTTAAATTGCTATATACAGTTTATTTAATTTATATTTAATAATTGTTATAGATGAGTTTAAGTTTACTTGCTACTTTTCCTGATTGCCCTCCTCTGTTATTTGTTCCTTTACTCTTTCTTCTTTTGAATTAATTAGAGATATTTTAAATTTTGGTTTCACATTTCATTTATCTCCTGACAATATTGAGGTTTTAAATATGTGGTTTGGTTATTTTTAAGGGAAAGTCTGTGTGTAGTGATTGATCTAGGGAAAATTTATTCGTGACTATGGAGGTATGGGATAATCAGCTATGTTTGGCAATTGGCATGTCTTTATACTTGTATTTTATATTACTGTAGGGGTTATCAGACAAGAGTTATAATATTTCCGTTTATCAATTACTTCTACTCCAGGAACTATAAAGTTGCATTATATACATTAAACTCTAATATTTAGTAATCCACTTAGCAACAGCCACCTAATGGAATATATATATTTTTTAAAAAATCTGAGACTAAAATATAACTTGAGGAACTACATCTTCAAAAGTCATATGAAAAGTGTACCTTGTAGGTGTTGTACATTTTATGCATATTCATAATGTGCTTTTGCTGCTTCTAATTTATTTTACAACACATAGCTGCACAGGTGTAAATAATTTATGTATTATAGTATCACTTCAGTTATATGTAAATAACTTAATTACCAATACAGGAGAGGTATGTGCAAGAATAAAAACACAAATAGAGAAGGAAAAAAACCCTAACAGACAACATAGAGAGATGAAAGAGAATTGATGTAGTTTTTGTTGCGGTACATTTGAATATTTGGGGGAAGAGAAAAGATGTAAGTTTCTTGCATTTTAACAAAATCACTCTGCTGTATTGGAAATCAGTTGGAGGTGCCAAAACTGCGCTGAGAAATCAGTTTTTTACAGTGAGAAGTCTAGGTGACAAATGATGTGGGCATAAAATTAGACAGTAATAGTGGAGGTGCAAAAGAATATTCAAACTTAAATGAAAAGGGAAATGTGTGCATTATAATCAGTGACCTGATATCGCATTACTCATGATGATATTCTCTTTATTCATTGAGAAGAGTACTGATTGTGTGTCTTATTACTGTACTAAGTTGAGGAAACAGTAAGGAATAATATTAATAACAATATCAATTGCATGTAGCAACATATATTAATATAAATTAATATGTTATTAATAGAGTAGGGCTGGAGCGATAGCACAGCGGTAGGGTGTTTGCCTTGCACGCAGCCAATATGGCCAACCCGAGTTCGATTCCTCCGCCCCTCTCGGAGAGCCCAGCAAACTACTGAGAGTATCTCGCCTGCACGGCAGAGCCTGGCAAGCTACCCGCGACGTACTCAATATGCCAAAACACAATAACAACAAGTCTCACAATGGAGATGTTACTGGGCCCGCTCGAGCAAATCGATGAACAACGGGAGGACCGTGACCGTGAATAGAGTTATTTTGTTGTTTCTGTTTTATTGTTAATGAAAATTTTGTTACTAATGACATTTTTGATATTTGGGGTAGAGGATTAAATCTAGGACCATAATATGGGACTTTTGTTCTACCATTAAACTAAATCCTAAGCCACCAATCACATTCTAAATGAGTCATATAATGATTAACACTTAATAAATGATTTCTAAGTACTAGGATTTTTATAATGATTTTGTACCATTTTTATACCATATCATTTACAATCCATAACAACCAATGAGTTAGGTGTGCTATCCTCATTTTGTAGTTGGGGTACATTATAGTTAAATAACTTTACCCAAAGTCACACAACATAGTAAAGAATACATCCAGATATAGTCTGAAAGTGTATCTATATTTTATTTGGTCTGTAAAATGTCTTCTAAAATTAGTAAATGAACAAGGACTTCCCTAGACCAACAGATGGCCGATAGACACATGAAAAAATGCTCATCATCACTTAATATTTAGGAAATCCAAATCAAAACAGCTATGAGATGTCATTTCACAGCAGTGAGAATAGCACATATCAAAAATAATGGGAACAATCTGTGTTGGCAAGTATGTGGTGAAAAAGTAACTGTAATTCAGTGCTGGTGGAAATATTGTCCAGTTCAACGCTTCTGGAAACAGAGTGGAGGGTCCTCAGTAAACTTAAAATTAAGCTACTGTATGACCCAGCAATTCCACTTTGGTGTATGAACCCCCGTGACAGGAAAACATTTATTCAAAAGGAAGCATACCTACGATTATTTATCGCAGCACTCGATACAATAGCTAAGATTTGAAATCAACCTAGGTGTCCAACGATAGTTCAGTGGATCATGAAGATGTGGTATATATACAAAATGGAATACTATGCAGCTGTAGGGAGTGATGAAATCATGCAATTTACAGCAACAATGATGGAACTGGAAGAAAACATGTTAAGTGATCTAAGCCACAAGAAGGATGAACTCAGGGTGGTATCACTTACATGTGGTATTTAGAGTAACTGGACGTAGAAATGCAATGGTTTAAAGAGGGATGTCTAGATCACCCTTGGCCCCATATTATAGGGAGAATAAGAAAAGAAATGAAGTTATGGGGAAGAGGATAAAAGATAGTTGCAATGAAGACAAGTGTCAAGAGAACTCAAATACATGGTGGTGTTAAGGAAAATATCCAAACATGGTTTGGATAAATATAACAGAGGTAAATATCCAAACCATGAAGTCAACAACATTGAAATCACAAGAAGCAAAATTTAGTTATCAAACTTAAAAGTTGCCTGTCTAATATGGCAGGCTGGAGCTGGGGTTGGTGCGGCAGGGGGAGTAGGAGAGAAAACTGGGAGCACTAGTGGAGTTAAGTTGATACTGGTAGGTGATGGGATCAGTGATGGAACATTGTATATCAAAATCTCAACTATGAATAACTTTGTAACTCACAATGCTTTAGTAAAATAAAATTTGGAAAAAAATTAAAATTGAATTAATATGAGTCCATAGATATAACACAGTGGGTACAGTTATTGCCTTGTACATGGTCAAGCCCAGGTCAGCCAAGAGTGATCCCTGAGTATAGTGCAGTCAGTAGCTCCTGAGCACTGAGCACTGACTGCTTGGTGTGACCCAAATCTCTCAACCAAATTGACCCCCACCTTCCACACTTCCCACCTCTTTTACCTCTTCTACTCTGGTAGCCACAATGTATTTTCCTGAGTCTAATATTTTTTCTATGTGTTGTTATAATTGTTCTCTTTATTTTTTTATTTTTTATAATTTTTATTTTTTTATTAGTGAAACACCATGAGGTACAGATATAGGTAAGGTAAAAGGTAAAGGCCCTCCCGTTGATCGTCTATTTGCTCGAGCGGGCCCAGTAACGTCTCCATTGGAGACTTCGTTGTTACTGTGTCTGGCATATCGAATACTCTCGGTAGCTTGCTGGGCTCTCCGGGTCGGCCATGTTGGCCGCTTGTAAGGCGAACGCCTTACCCACTGTGCTATCGGAGAGCCCGAGGTACAGTTATAAACTTACAAATTTTTGTGCTTGGGTTTCAGTTATACAATGATCAAGTACACATCCCTCCACCAGCGCCCATCCTCCAACACCACGGGTCCCAGGATCCCTCCCACCCCCCATCCACCCCATCCCACCCTGCCTCTGTGGCAGGTCATTCCCCCTTGTTCTCTCTCTTCTTTTGGGTCCTGTGTTTTGCAAGAGAGGCATTGAGTGGCAATCATGTTTGGTCTATAGTCTACTTTCAGCATGCTTCTCCCGCCCTGGGAGGGTCCTCACAACACCCTTTATTTGGTGCTCTCTTCTCTATCTGAACTTCCTTTTCCCCTAGCACGTGTGGCTGGCCTCCAAGTCATGGAGCAAAATTCCAGGTACTAATTTCAGCCACTCCTGGGTGTTAGTCTCCCATTTTGTTGCTTTATGTTCCCCAGATGAATGCAATCTTTCTGTGTCTATCCTGCTCTTTCTGACTCATTTCGCTTAACATGATACTTTCCATGTAGTACCACTTGTATGTAAATTTCATGACTTCATTTTTTCTAACTGCTACATAGTACTCCATTGTGTAGATGTACCAAAGTTTCTTTAACCAGTCATCTGTTCTCGGGCACTCAGGTTTTTTCCAGATTCTGGCTATTGTAAAGAGTGCTGCAATGAACAAACAATTGCAGATGTCACTTCGACTATACTTTTTTGCCTCTCTGGGATATATTCCCAGGAGTGGTATTGCTGGGTGAAATGGGAGATCAAATTCTAATTTTTTTGAGAATCATCCATACTGTTTTCCAAAAGGGTTGGACCAGTCGGCATTCCCACCACAGTGAAGGAGTGTCCCTTTCTCGCCACATCTGCGCCAGCACCGGTTGCTTTTGTTTTTGTGTATGTGGGCCAGTCTCTGTGGTGTGAAATGATATCTCATTGTTGTTTTGATCTGGGTAAACCATATATACAGCTGAATCTCACGAAGAAAATGTTTATGAGAAACAGTTTCGTTCCTGATGTTTCATTCACTCTCAATGGAATGAACATCTCCAAATGCAACAGCTATGTGTACCTAGGTCGAGAAGTAAACATGATGAATGACCTGGCACCTAAGTTGCGCAGGAGGAAGAGAGAGGCTTGGAACACCTTCACGAGCATCGAAGAAATAGCTAAGAGAACGAAGAACCTACGGCTCCAGGCGCATCTCTTCAATTCCACTGTTCTTCCTGTATTAACATACTACTCAGAGACCTGGGCCCTACGAAAACAGGATGAGAATGCTATTCTGGTCTCCCAAAGAGGAATCGAAAGAGCTATGTTTGGAGTAACCCGCTTCACTAAAATGAGAGAATGAATCCGGAGTTCTGACCTCCATTTACGGTCAAGAGTCAGGGACGCTGTCTCATTTGCCAGGGCGTCAAAAATCAGAGCATTTTTTCATGTGCCTTTTAGCCATTCAGATTTCTTTGAAAAAGTTTCTGTTCATTTCACCACCCCATTTTTTGATGAGGTTGGATGTTTTCTTCTTGTGGAGTTCAATCAGTGCTTTGTATATCCTTGATATAAACCCCTTATCAGATGGATATTGGGTGAATATCATTTCCCATTCTATAAGTTGTCTTTGTATTTTTGTCACTGTATGTTTTGTGGTGCAGAAGCTTCTTAGTTTAATATAGTTCCATTTGTTTATCTCTGTTTCCACTTGGTTGGTGAGTGGCATGTCATCTTTGAAGATACCGTTAGCCTCAATATCATGGAGGGTTTTGCTGGCCTTGTCTTCAATGTACCTTATGGATTCTGGTCTGATGTTAAGGTCTTTAATCCATTTTGATCTTACTTTTGTGCATGGTGTTAAGTCGAGGTCTAAGCCCATTTTTTGGCATGTAGTTGTCCAGTTATGCCAACACCACTTGTTAAAGGGGCTTTCCTTGTTCCACTTCACATTTCTTGCTCCCTTATCAGAGATTAGATGTTCATGCATTTGATATTGTGTTTAGCGATATTCCACTCTGTTCCATTGGTATGTGGCTCTGCCTTTGTTCCAGTAGCATGCAGTTTTAATTGTTACCACTTTGTAGCAGAGTTTGAAGTTGGGCAGGGTGATGCCTCCCATCGTCTTTTTCCCAAGAATTGCTTTAGCATGGGCGTTTGTTGTTCCAAATGAATTTTGGGAGTGCTTGATCCATTTCTTTGAAGAATTTTATGGGTATCCTTATAGGGATCGCATTGAATCTGTATAGGGCCTTGGGATGCATTTCCATTTGACAATATTAATTCTTCCTATCCATAAGCAGGGGATAAGTTTCCATTTCCTCATGTCCTCTTTTATTTCGTGCAGTAGCGTTTTTTAGTTTTCTTTGTAGAGGTCCTTTACTTCCTTAGATAGGCTGATTCCTCGGTACTTGATTTTCTGGGGAACGACTGTGAACAGGATTGCTTTTTTCATGTCTCTTTTCTCTGTCTCATTATTTACGTATGGGAAGGCCATGGAATTTTTTTTCTTGCTTTTTGGGCCACATCCAGCTATGCACAGGGATTACTCCTGGCTCTGCACTCAGAAATTACTCCTGGCGGTGCTCAGGGGACCATATGGGATGCTGGGAATCAAACCGAGTTCGGCCGCATGCAATGCAAATGCCCTACCCGCTGTGCTATCGCTCCAGCCCCAAGGCCATTGATTTTTGGGTATTGATTTTATGGCCTGCGACTTTACTGTACAAGTCTATTGTTTCTAGGAGTTTCTTGGTAGAGGCCTTAGTATTCTCTAGATATACTATCATATTATCTGCGAATAGTGAGAGCTTGATTTCTTCCTTTCATATCTGGATGCCCTTAATACCTTTTTCTTGCCTAACTGCTATCGCAAGTAACACTTTTATAGAAGATATCTTACATCTAAGAGTAAATGAAAGGAAAATAATAAATGGGGTTGTTCTGCTATTTGGAAAATAATGCTTTAATAATAATAGTTCTCACTATGTCCCAAGTATTGTAAAAAGTGTTTCTCATATCTTCTGACTCCTTTCACCAATCCTATGAGTCCAGTGAATATTATTCCCTTGTGCACATGGTTAGAAACTGGGACCCATACCAGCTTGATTATTTTATTCAAGGACATTATTTAATGACTAAGGAACACCAAGTCCTTGATTTCATTAGGGTAAACTTTAATAAAAGCTAGCAATCTGAACAGTTTCTCCATTTTCTGAGTTCAGTTACAGTGTTGCATAGAATTTTCTAGTATAGTTTGCCTCAGGTGTTCCAGAGTTGCCTCTAAATTTCTTTCAGGGAGCTGTTGAATAAAAGATGAGACAAATCAGAAGTTGTAAAGAGATCCCCAAAGTTAATCAATACCACATATTGTTTTGATTGAAATTGATGCTTATTGCCTTCTGGAAAAGCTCATAGGTCTAATATGTACCTAATCCCCTGTTCATTATAAGGCTCAGTAAATAACCTGTGGGCCAGTGGAGACCTCCCTATTCACTCTAGCTGGTGCATGCTCTTTCTCTACAGCCCTGAAGAAATTCAGTTCTCCCAAATTGATTCAGTTAAACTTTATTCTTAAATGGTAATTCAGGAAGTTATGAACTAGTTTATGAGATATTCCCCTTAAGCTGTGGAGAGAAACTTTCATAAGAAAGAATATCAGCAACATTTTTGATTCACATGAGTTAAAATGAAGTAAAGTAAAAGTAAAGGCCCTCCCGTTGATCATCGATTTGCTCGAGCGGGCCCAGTAACGTCTCCATTGGAGACTTTGTTGTTACTGTGTATGGCATATCGAATACGTCACGGGTAGCTTGCCAGGCTCTGCCGTGCAGGCGAGACACTCTTGGTAGCTTGCCGGGCTCTCCAAGAGGGGCGGAGGAATCGAACTCGAACTGGCCATGCTGGCTGCATGCAACGCAAACGCCGTACTGCTGTGCGAGTTAAAATGAAAGGCCTTCTTAATTTGACCTATGTTAATTAACTATGTTAAGACCTTCCTGTTTATTTTCTTAAAATGTAGACTGATAACATCACCTGCTTAACTTTGTATAAAGTAGAAACTGCCCTACTGAGAAAGGTCAATCATATGCAAACCTAGGATATTTTTGTTTCATCTTTAGTGAGTGGATTCTTTGGATCGTTAACATTTGTGACAAAAAAGACAGAAAGGCAATCATAAGGCAAAGCAAAGAAAAGGATTTCTCCAACTCTTTGGGAAATTGTCTTCCTTCTGTAGCATCTAGCTTTGAGGGTTTTTAAAAACTATTAATTTATTTGCTTCTACCAGAAAGGATCATAAAATGAGGCTCCCATAACCATGCCACCGTACTCCATGCCAGGCTGTTTTCACTTTGGGCTCCCCAGAGTGGGGTGGGTGAGAGGCCTCCCCTCCCCAAAGTACCCAGGCCCAGCAGCCGACCTCCACTACTCAACCACCTTCATGCTCCATGCTGTTTTTCAGATGCTTGGCCCAAGCCTCAAGAATGAAGTCCCACAGAAACCAGGCAATGCAGAACTTTGTGACCTTAGACTCTGGGTTCAATGAGACATGAGAGCAGAGATCCTCTGCCTGCTCCCCCCAGTCTCCAGCGACCCAGGGATCACACCCATAAGCCACTCCCTGCCGGAGCCAGATAATATCCTCATCAGCCGTCCTCCAGAACTCACAGCTGCGTCTTCTGGAAGGGAGCATAAAATAAGGCTCCCATAACCATGCCTCCAGACTCCGCGCCAGGCTGTTTTCACTCAGGGCACCCCAGAGTGGGGCGGGTGAGACCCCTTCCTGCCCCAAGTGATCCATCCACAGCAGCCGACCTCCACTACCCAACCGCCTCCATGCTCCAGGCCGCTTTCAGACCGTGCAACACATCATAAGACACTTCTTTTTATTTTTTTAAATTTTATTGAATCTCCGTGAGATAGTTACAAGCTTTCATGTCTGGGTTACAATCACGTAATGATCAAACACCCATCTCTCCACGAGTGCATATTACCCACCAACAATATCCCCGGTATACCCCCCTTTTCCCACCCTCTGCCTGCCTCCAATGCAGACAATATACCCCATAATCTTGCTCTACTTTTGGGCATTATAGTTTGCAATACAGACACTGAGGGGTTATCATGTTTGGTCCTTTATCTACATTCAGTACACATCGCCAATCCTGACCAACTCCTCCAGCCATCATTTTCTTAGTGATCCCTTCTCTATTCCAGCTGCCTTCTCCCCTTTGCTCATGAGGCAGGCTTCCAGCTATGGAGCAATCTACCTTCCCTGTGTATCTACTATCCTTAGGTGTCAGCCTCATGTTATGTTGTTTTATACTCCACAAATGAGTGCAGTCCTTCTATGTCTGTCCCTCTCTTTCGGACTCATTTCACTTAGCATGATACTCTCCGTGTCTATCCATTTATAAGAAGAGTTCATGACTTCATCTCTCCTACCACCTGCATAGTATTCCATTGTGCAGATGTACAAAAGTTTCTTTACCCAATAATCTGTTCTAGGGCACTTGGGTTGTTTCCAGATTTTGGCTATTGTGAACAGTGCTGCAATGAACATATAGGTACAGATGTCAATTCTACTGTGTCTTTTTGCATCCTCGGGATATACTTTGAGAAATGGTATTGTGGGGTCATATGGAAGCTCAATTTCTAGTTTTTGAAGGACTATCCATATTGTTTTCCAGAAAGGCTGGACCAGTGGGCATTCCCACCAACAGTGAAAGAGTGTCCCTTTTTCCCCACATCCATGCCAGCACTGGTTGTTTTTTTTCTTTTGAATGTGTGCCAATTTCTGTGGTGTGAGATGACATCTCATTGTCGTTTTGATTTGCATCTTCCTGATGGCTAGCGATGGACAGTATTTTTTCATGTACCTTTTGGCCATTTGTATTTCTTTTTTGAGTAAATATCTGTTCATTTCTTCTCTCCATTTTTGGATGGGATTGGAGGTTTTTTCTTGAACAATTCTACTAGTGTCTTGTATATCCTGGATATCAATTCCTTATCAGATGGGTATTGGTTAAATATTCTTCCCTGTTCTGTGGGATCTTTCTGTATTTTGGTCACAGTTTGTTTTGAAGTGCAGAAGCTTCTTAGTTTGATGTAGTCCCATTTGTTTATGTCTGCTTCCACTTGCATGGTCAGTGCTGTTTCATCCTTAAAGATGCTTTTAGCTTCAATGTTGTGGAGAGTTCTGTCTACATTTTCCTCTATGTACCTTCTGGATTCAAGTATGATATTGAAGTCTTTAATCCACTTTGACCTGACTTTTGTGCCTGGCATTAGATAATGGTCAGAGTTTATTTTTTTGCAGATAGCTCTCCAGTTTTCCCAGCACCACTTGAGGAAGAGGCTTTCCTTGTTTTACTTCACATTTCTTGCTCCTTTGTCAAAGATTAAGTGTTCATATATTTGGGGGTCTGTAATAGAACATTCACCTCCATTCCATTGGTCTGCAGGTCTGTTTCTAGCCCATGCTGTCTTAATTACTACTGCTTTGTAATATAGTTTGAAGTTGGGGAGAGTTATGCCACCCATTTTCTTTTCCCCAAGGATTGTTTTATCTATTCGTGGGGGTTTATTGTTCCTTATGAATTTTAGTAGTGTTTTGTCTATTTCTTTGAAAAATGTCATGGGTATCCTGATAGGGACTGCGTTAAATTTGTATGGTGCTTTGGGCAGTGTTGCCATTTTGATAATGTTAATCCTCCCTATCCATGAGCATAGGATCTGTCTCCATTTCCTAGTGTCCTCATTTATTTCTTGAAGCAGTAATTTGTAATTTTCTATGTATATGTCCTTTGCCTCTTGTTAAGGTGATTCCGAGGTACTTGAATTTCTGAGGTACTATTGTGAACGAGATTTTTTTAAACGTCTCTTTCTTCTCTTTTGTTGTATATAAGAAAGACATGGACTTTGGGTGTTTATTTTATAGCCTGCCACTTTACTGAACCGACCTATTGTTTCTGGGTGATTTTCTGTAGAGTCTTTAGGGTTTTCTAAGTATAGTATATCATCTGCAAATAGTGATAGCTTGACTTCTTCCTTTCCTATCTGTATTCCCTTGATACCTTTCTCTTGCCTAACTGCAATGGCCACGACTTCCAGTACTATATTGAATAGGAGTGGTGAAAGTGGGCAATCTTGTGCCCGAACTTAGAGGGAAGGCTTTTAGTTTTTCCCCATTGAGAATGATATTTGCCATGGACTTGTGGTAGATGGATTTGACTATATTGAGGAAAGTTCCTTCGATGCCTATTTTGCTGAAAGTTTTCATCATAAATGGGCTCTGGATCGATATTCAAATGTTAAACCATCCTTGCAACCCTAGGATATATCCTATTTAGTCATGGTGTATGATCTTTTTGATGAGTCATTGGATTCTCTTTGCTAATAGTTTGTTGAGGATCTTTGCATATGTGTTCATCAGGGACATAGGCCTGCAATTTTCCTTTGTAGTATCTCTGTCTGCTTTTGGTAACAGGGTGATAATTGCTTCATAGAAACTGTTCAGAAGTGTTTTTGATACTTCAATTTCATGGAAAAGCTTAAAGAGGATTGGGAGTAAGTCCTCTTTAAAGATTTGGAAGAATTCACTAGCAAATTCATCTGGGCCCGGACTTTTGTGCTTGGGGAGACTTTTTATTACCATTTCATTTCCTTGATGGTGATAGGTCTGTTGAGGTATTCCAGGTCTTCTTAGTTCAGCCTTGGGAGATTATAGGAATCTAGGAATTCATCCATTTCCTCAAGGTTTTCATGGTCTGTGGCATAAAGCTTCTCAAATTACTCCCTTAAGATCTTTTGAATCTCTGTAGTTTCTTTTGTAATGTCCCCCTTTTCATTTTTGATTCGGTTTATTAGGAGTTTTCTCTCACTCCCTTTCTTTGTGAGTCTTGCAAGAGGCTTATTGATCTTGTTTATTTTCTTGAAGAACCAGCTCTTGGTTTCATTGATCTTTCGGATTGGTTTTTGGGTTTCCGTCTTATTAATTTCTGCTCTGAGTTGTATTATTTCCTTCCTCATGTTCAGATTGGGCTCCTTTTGTTGGTTATTCTCCAAGCTCTTAAGCTGTAAGGTTAGGTTACTTATATGGGCTTGCTCCTCCTTCCTGAGGAATGTTTGTAGAGCTATAAATTTTCCTCTTAACACAGCTTTTTCTGTGTCCTTTAAGTTTTTGTAACTCATGTACTCGTTTTCATTTGTTTTCAGGAATGTTTTGATTTCATCTTTGATTTCCTTTCTAAGCCACTCATTGTCCAGTAGTGAGCTGTTTAATTTCCAGGTGTTTGATTTAGTTTTCTGTTTGTGTGTGTGATTTACTTCTAATTTCAGCGCATTGTGATCTGAGAAGATTGTTGATAAAATCTCTATCTTTTTAAATTTATGAAGGTATGTTTTGTGGCTCAGCATGTGGTCTATCTTGGAGAATGTTCCATGCACACTTGAGAAGAATATGTATTCAGCTTTTTGAGGATGAAGTGTCCTGTATATATGTACTAAGTCCCTTCCTTCCATTTTTTCCCTCAGATGAAGTATGTCCTTGCTAAGCTTGAATCTGGTTGATCAATCAAGAGGTGATAAAGCGGTTTTGAAATCTCCCACTAATATTGTGTTGCTATCGATATCTTTCTTCAAGTCTATGAGTAGTTGTTTTAAGTACTTTGCTGGTCCCTCATTAGGTTCATATACATTTAGGATTTTAAGTTCTTTCTGTTATACAGATCCCTTGATCAATAAAAATGGTCTTCACTGTCTCTTATGATCTTCTTCACTCTGAAATCAATGTGGCCTGATACTAGGATGGCTACCCAGCTATTTTATGAGAGATGTTTGTCTGTAGGATTGTTTTCCAGCCTCTGACTTTGAACCTGTGTTTGCTCTGACTATTGAGATGTGTTCCTTGCAGGCAGCAGAATGTTGAATTCAATTTTCTAATCCATCCTACCACTCTGTGTCATTTATTTATTTATTTTTGCTTTTTGGGTCACACCCGGCAATACACAGCGGTTACTCCTGGCTCTGCACTCAGGAGTCACTCCTGGCAGTGCTCAGGGACCATATGGGATGCTGGGAATTGAACCCGGGTCGGCTGTGTGCAAGGCAAACGCCCTACATGCAGTGCTATCTCCCCAGCCCCACTCTGTGTCTTTTAATTGGTGTGTTTAGCCCATTGATGTTGAGAGAGATTATAGTTATGGGGTTTGTCCCATTTTTCTTTTGAAATTTGGTGTATTTGAGAAGCATGTCTTGTCTTAAAGTAGCCCATTTAGTTATTCTTGTAAACTTGGTTTTGAGTGTATGAAGTTCCTGAGCTGTTGTTTGTCTGTGAAACTGTGTGTTGTTCTCTCTGTTATGAATGAGAAACGCGCTGGGTAAAGTATTTTTGGTGAGGCATTTATTTCATCGAGTTGTTTCACTGGGCTGGAGCGATAGCACAGCAGTAGGGCCTTTGCCTTGCACGCAGCCAGCCTGGCCGATCCGGGTTTGGTTCCTTCGCCCCTCTCAGAGAGCCCGGCAAGCTACCAAGAGTATCTTGCCTGCACGGCAAAGCCTGGCAAGCTACCCGTGACGTATTCAATATGCCAAACACAGTAACAATAAGTCTCAAAAAAGTGGAGATGTTACTGGGCCCGCTCGAGCAAATTGATGAACAATGGGAGGACAATGACAGTGACAGAGTTGTTTCACTATATCCCACCACTGTTTTAGGGCCGTGAGAGTTTCATTAGGCAAATCATCTGTGAATCTTAAGTATGCTCCTTTATAGACTATTTCTTTCTTTGATCTTGCTGCTTTCAGAATTTTGTCTCTATCTAAGGTTTTGGTCATTTTGATAAGGATGTGTCTTGAGGTATTTTTATTCAGATTTCTTCTAGCTGGTACCCTTCAGGTCTCCTGAATGTGGTTGCATGTTTTCTTCAGCTCTGGGAACGTCATAGCAATGATGTTTTTGACAGTTTCTTCTTCATCAGGGTTTTCTTCCTGTCCCACTGGTACTCCAATAATTTTTATTTTACCCCTCTTGGCTTCATCATGAACTCTTGCCATCTGTTCCAGGATTGTGAGTCTCTTTTCCATTTTCTGCTCTTTTCTGGAGCGTCTCTGGACTTCATCTTCGAGCTCACTGATTCTGTCCTCAGCAGCTGTTACTTTGTTGTTGAGGCCTTCCAGTGAGTTTTTCCATTCGCTTACCAGGTTTTTCAGGTCTGACATTTCTATTTGTAATTTTTTTTTAATTTTCCTCATTTCTACCTTCAAACCCTCTTGTCTTTAATTGGCATTGCTTTCCCTTGTTTCTTTTAGCTCTCTAAGCATCCTCAGTAGCTCCCTTCTAAATTCCTTGTCAGAGAGGTTGTCTAGCACTTCATTATTGTTGGGGTCTTCTGGGATAGCCTCTTCAATAAGTAAGCTTGGTGGGCTTCTGCGTTGCTTTACCATTGTGACCTGTGAGGTTTAGACCTTCATGTTCACTGTTACTATTCTGCTTATGATGCAGTATTAATTGAAGCGGGCCTTATCAAATATTGGCTAATGTGTTTCTGGTGATTAAGCTAACCTAGTGAAAGTTCCATCTAAGAGGTTTCCATAAGGTAACTTATGGTTCCTATGGGGGAGAATAACTTGCGGCCTTATTAGTGACTATGGCTCCGGAAAGGAGCCCTGTCACCAGGCGGGTACCTGGGTGAGATAAGCAGAGGGGGCCTGGAACAGTACAGGTTTGGTTGTGCACAGGTTGCCTCAATTCCCATCCTCCTCAGATCATGGATGAAAATCTGCCGCTCTCTGGGGTTCTAGTTATATGCGCAGCCCCAGGAAGGAGCCCTGCTGCCAGACGCAGACCTGGGTGAGATATAAGACACTTCTTACCCATTTTCCATAATTACCACACCATGTTTGAGGGTTTCAGACAGTAGGCAACAAATCATAGAGAGAAATATATAAATATATGCCTCTCGGATGGCCCGGCAAGGTACCGAGAGTATCCCACCCTCACGGACTGAGCCTGTCAAGCTCCCTGTAGTGTATTTGATATGCCAAAAACAGTAACGATAACAGGTATCATTCCCCTGACCCTGAAAGAGCCTCCAATCGTTGGGAAAGTAAAGAGAGGCTGCTAAAATCTTAGGCTGGGAGGAATAGAGACGTTATTGGTGCCCACTCGAGTAAATTGATGAACAATGGCATGACAATGATACAGTGAATTTATTTGATATTTTTCTTCTTTTTTCAATGTGTGTGTGTTTTACTGAGAATAATTGCCTTACGCAATAGTGTTTATAAGTTTTAGGAATAAACTATTACCATACCACACCCCCCACCAAAATGCCAATATCTCTCCCCCAACTTTCCTTCCTGTTCTTATTTTTCCCCATACCACCACAGAAACTTTCATTCTGTCCCAAGTCTAAAGGTTTGTTTCCATTGGATGATTTATATATCCTTGCTTTGTTTCTTTATATATATATATATATACATATATATATATATATATGAATGTCATCATCAAATATTTGTTGTTCTTATTTCACTTACTACAACCCCATCCAATTCCATCTGGGCAAATTGAAACATCCTACATTTGAAAAAGGACTAATATCCAAGAAGTATAATAAACTCACAATACTCAATAATAACAAATCAAATAAACACATCAATATAAGGAAGAGCTGAATTTTTCAAAAGAAGACATAGGCAAACAACAGGCACAAGAAATAAAATGTACCTCATCGTTGATCTCATGGTAAATGTAAATCAAAATGACAACAAGATAACACCTCACACTAATGAGAATAGCTTGAATCAATAATGCCAGAAAAACAGGGACTGCCAGGAATGTGAAAAAAGAACATTCATTTGCTATTTGTAGGAATGTACTGTTTCAGGCTCTATGAAAATAGTATAGTGATTTCTCAAAAAATTAGAAATATGACTACCATATGATCCAGAAATTCACAAAGTGCGGATCTTCTCTGAATAATATTTGTAGATATAGCTCTTAGGGCTGGAGTGATAGCACAGCGGGTAGTGTGTTTGCCTTGCACGGGGCTGACCCGGGTGACCCAGGTTTGTTTCTTCTGCCCCTCTCAGAAAGTCCTGCAAGCTACTGAGAGTATCTCGCCTGCACGGCAAAGCTTTGCAAGCTACCTGTGACTTATTCGATATGCCAAACACAGTAACAAGTCTCACAATGCAGATGTTACTGGGCCTACTGGAGCAAATCGATGAACAACGGGGGAGGACAGTGCTACAGTGCTACGTAGTTCTTTATCTTTGGACTGCTTGTTGAAGGATTTTATGATTTAAAGGACAGGAGGTTATTTATCAGGTGTACAAATGAGGGTGAGGGATGTTTGCTAAAGAATTTACTCACCACTTGAAATATACTCTCTGTATTGAAAATAGTATTTGATTTGTACCTTTTTAAAAATTACCTTCAGAGGCTTAAATGTCAAACATACCTGTATTTAAAGGGCTATCATATTAATTCTTTTAAAACAGTGAAGAATGTCCATTCCAGATATGTGTATATACTGGACAAGTGTTGGCTCCCAAAAACCACTCAACTTGGCTAAGTTTCTCCATTCATTATTCATGTGAGATCATACTACTTCCCAACCTCATAAAGGTATATTGTGAATAATGCAATGAGTATTTTGCTTTGAAGATGAGTTGCCCAATTTTCATATCTTTGCTTCTATTCTGGTTCAACTGATATTGCAGTTAAACTTATGATGTAAATATGCCACATTTATTTTTCTTATGCCCATATGTTCTGGAAAATAAAACTGACTTAAATCTTTTGCTGCTTCCCAGCCTTTGGTATTTGTGAGACTTGGAGTTAATTAATATCCACAATGTTATCTAGGCTTGTTGAGGGGCTAATTAACTAGTATATACTTTACCAAATTTTAATGAGAACTGATAAGAAGTCTTTTTACCCAGTTTTATTTTTACTTGGAAGAGGATATATTATTTTTAGCAAACATTTTTTTTGTATAAAGGAAGCACTATTTCTTTCTTCAACAAATGTTTACTAAACATAACTAAAACCAATGTGAGACACAAAATAATAGATAGGCAAGCATTTTTAAAGAAATTTATGGATATGAAGAGATTAAACTAGATTAAAAAAAACAACTATAAGCTCCTAGCTGTGCATATGTTTGAAGGAATGCTCCTGAGTGGGCTTAAGGTGAAAGGTTGGGCAAATCCAGAGGTCTTGCTTTAGATAGTAATACAAGAGAAATTATAGACAATGATCTTGGGGAGCAGAAGACACAATAATTTTAATCAGGGAAGAAAAGCTTAATCTGAAGGCAGTCAAATAGGAAGAGGGACATTATATGAGATAAGACTGCTGGACTAGAATCCAGGAGACCTGTGTCTCATTCTCATGTAAAATACGCCTTTCTTACAGCTCATTGACTCTTGTTAGATTACTTCTTCTCTCAGACTGTCGGTTACTTAAGATTCAAATTTTAAAATCCAGTCAGTGTTCTCATGTTCTCAGAGGCTCTCATGACTGAATTGAGAGAATAGAGTAGTGAGAAGAATAAAACTTGTGAGGTCCCCCCATGATTAGAATAAGAAAATAGCAGTTATGGATAAGAAATACACAAGAGAGAAAATTGTGTATCAAATGCATTAGATTGATCCCTTACTAGGGAGAGTCATATAGGAGAAAGAAAACAAGTCTTGAACTTGAATAGACCTAGCCAAGGATTGAGTTCCAATTTACCCACTTGTGATTTCAGAAAAGATTTTTACCTTTTAGAAATTGAATCATCATGAATTACAAAGTTACAAAGATATTGATAACTGTGTTTCAGGAATGTATTGTTCCAACACCAATCCTTATACCAACGCTCACTACTTTCTACCAACATCCCCAGTTTCCAGCCCATTTCCCAGCCTGCCTCTGTGACAGGCACTTTTCTCCTCCCCCTCATTATCCTAACATTTCCTTCCTGAGCTTATCCCTCTCACCCCTGCACCTTACCAACCTTCCTACTCAAGACAAGTTCTCCTGCTCCTCGTTTCTTTTGTCATTGGGCATTGATTTTCCCCACATGTTTTTTTTTATATCCCACATAAGAGAGAGATCAGACTGAGTCTGTTCTTCTCCATTCGGCTAATTTCGCTCAATGTGATGCTCTCCAAATCCATTCATATGCAGCAAATTGCATGACTTTATCTTTCTTAAGACTGAGTATTATTTGATTATATATATGCATTATTTCATTATGTATATCAAATATATACCATTTCTTTATCATTTGGGTTGTTTCCATATTTGGTTAATTGTGTATATTGCTGCAATGAACATAGGAGTACTGTTGTCTTTTCTGCTTTGTGTTTTTGGGCCTTTGGGGTATATTCTAAAAAGTGGAATTGATGGGTGATATGGAAACTTGAATATCCATATTATCTACCCAAAAGGCTGGACCAATCGGCATTCCCACCAATGGTGAGAGAGGATCCCTTTCTTCCCCACATCCTCACCAACACAGGGTATTGTTCTTTCTGATGAGTGCCAGTCTCTGTGGTATGATATATCTCATTGTTTTAAATGCATTTCCATTATGATTAATTATATAATGCATTTTCATATGGTTTTTAGAAATTTGTGTTTCTTTGGAAATTTTTCTGTTCTGCCCATAGGGTTGGATTCATCAATAGAGTTCTACCAGTGCTTTATATATCTTGGATATTAACTCTTTTCTAGATGAATGGTTGGCAAATAATTTCTCCAGTCTGTAGGCCATCTGGTTACAATTTAATTTGAACTGCAGAATATTCTTAGTTTAATGTAGTCCCATTTGTTTATCACTGTTTCTACTTGTTTGGTCAGTGACACTTCATTCTTAAAGTTACATCTAGTTTCAATGTCATACAGGGTCCTGACTATATTTTCTTTTCTGTACTTTATATATTCATTTCTAATATCTAGGTATTCAATCCACTTTGATTTGACTTTTGTGCACTTCATTTGAAAGAGGCCTGAGTACATTTTCACATGTTCCT
This sequence comes from Sorex fumeus, assembly GCF_029834395.1. Lineage (NCBI taxonomy): Eukaryota > Metazoa > Chordata > Mammalia > Eulipotyphla > Soricidae > Sorex > Sorex fumeus. The sequence goes on from NW_026606115.1 coordinate 17,158,506, forward strand.
GACCACATTTATAAAACTATTTGTTGAAGAGGTTTTAATTGATACACTCTATATTTTTTCTTCTTTATCAACGATTAACTGATCATTTACATTAGGGTATATCTCCCCGTTTTCTATTCTCTTCAATTTATCTGAAGATCTTTCATTATTCAGGTACCACACCGTTTTAATTACTACTGCTTTATAGTAGAATTTGAAATTGGGGGAAATTATACCTCTCATTGTCTTTTTCCCAAGGATTTCTTTAGCTATTTGGGTGTGTGGTAGTATTGTTTCTATAAATTTCAGGACCATTTGATCTATTTCATTGAAAATTATCATGGGTATTATTATGGGAACTGCATTTAATATGTATAATTCTTTGGGGAGTATTGTCATTTTGACATTGTTAATCCTTCCAATCCATGAACAGAGAATATTTCCATTTTCTTTTGTGCTCTTTAATTTCTTGAAGTAGCGTTTTCTAGTTTTCTTTCTATAGATTTTTTCACGTCTTTAATTAATCCAATCCTTATTTACTTGCTTTTTCTGAGACACAATCGTGAAAGGTCTTTTTTAAAAATACCTCTTCTCCCAGCCTGGGGCACCTGCCTCCACTCCCACAGCGAGCGCCAGGCCCACTAGTCACCACCATTGCCAACAGGCCTGGACCCGCTTGGCGCCCCCTCTCCACCCAAACTCAGGATCCCGAAAGCCAGCTACCTCCAGGATCCCGGCCTGGGGCACCTGCTTCCACTTCCACAGTGAGCGCCAGCCCACTAGTCGCTGCTTCAACAGGTCTGTGGATGAGTATCTGGACAGGCTGGGGGCGTGGCCAACACTGTAGGGGCGTGTCCTCCTCGAAAGTGGGCCTGTCCTCCTCAAAAGTGGGCGTGGCCTTCTCCAAGGCAGGCTGCCACTCATATGGCTACAGTTACATTTCCCACTCCCAGCACTCTTGACTTTAATCCCAGCCTTTATCACCTAATTCTGTGGAAAAATTCCTGGCCACCTCAACTAAAATACAACAATAACCCACTGGCCTACTCCAATTCTAACAAAAGACTAGTATGCAAGAAGCTGTACAAGCCCATTATTAAACAGCACCTCCTCCAAAGCTTCACTAGATACCCGTCATAAGTCAAAGAGTAATACCTGAGAGGAATGTCAGACACTAGAAAGGGAGAAAGGTGACCACCATAGAATGACCTTATCCAGAATCCTTTTCTATGGTAAGAGGGAACAGTGCTACTGAATTTCAGGGTTTTACCACTAGACAACCAAAACAACATGAAGAAAAAGCGCAAATTTCCACTACAAGGAGAGGATGAAGAACAGAGTCCTGAACCCTCAACTGCGATTATCCATAAATATGCTCTCTCTGATAAAGGATTCTGAAACAAAATGCAGAGTATGGTCAAGGAATTACTCAAAGAATAAATGGAGGAGATATCCAAAAAACTAAATGAAGAAATGAAAGAAACAGTAGAACGGGTATTTGAGAAAATACAGGATGAAATGAGAGCAGAAATAAAAAAGGTACAAAAAGAAGTGTCACAAATAAATGATTTGGTAGACAAAATTAAAAACTCAGTAGGTGACCTGAGCAATAGGATGAATACAGCTGAAGACAAGATCAATGAGCTTAAAGATGAGCAACAGAAATCACATAAGGAAAAACAAACAATGGGAAAAGACCTCAAAATAACTCTAAGGAGAATCAGAGACCTAGGAGATGATGCCAAGAGGAACAACATTAGAATCATCAGAGTACCAGAAGGACGGGAAGGCAACCCCAATGAAAAGCCACAGTCAAAGAAATCATTGCTGAAAAGTTCCCAGAATTAAAGAATGCAGACATCCAGATCCAAGGAGCCAGAAGGGTGCCAGCTAAAAGAGACCCGAATAAAAACACTCCAAGGAATATCATAGTCAGAATGATGGATGCTGTGGGCAGAGACACAATACTGCAAGCAACAAGGTCAAACAAGGAAATCACATACAAATGAGCACCCGTCAGATTTACAGCAGACCTATTCAGAGGAAACTTTCCAAGCCCAAAGAAAATGGTGGGATATAGTGGAAAAAAATCAATGAACTGAACACCTCACCAAGAATACTTTATCAAGTTAAACTCACTCAAACTAGATGGAACGATACACCATTTTGTAGATAAACAACAGCTCAGGAACTTCATAGACCCAAAACCAAATCTAAAAAATGATTAAATGGGCTCCTGTAAGATAAGAAGTAAAATACTTATAAACACAACCAACCCCTACAGAAAGATGGCACAAAACCCCATGACAAAAATCTCTCTCAATGTCAATGGTCTAAATGCACCAATTAAGAGACACAGAGTGGCAAAATGGATTCAGAGACAGAACCCAACATTCTTCTGTTTAAAAGAAACTCAAAGGATAAAAGAAACTCATCTGAACAATCAGAGCAAGCACAGACTCAAAGTTAAAGATTGGAAAACAATCCTGCAAGCAAACAGCTCCCTAAAAAGAGCTGGGGTGACCAAACTAGTATCCAACAACATAAATTTCAGGGTGAAAAAGATTAGAAGGGATAGCGAAGGCCATTTTCTATTTATCAAGGGATACATCCAACAGAAAGAAATCACACTCTTAAATGTATACGCAACTAATGAGGGAACAGCTAAATACTTAAAACAACTGGTAACAAACAGATTTTAAGGAGGACATTGCTAGCAACACAATCGCAGTTGGAGAATTCAACATCACCTTATCACCTCTGGATAGATCAAAAAGAACAAAACTAACAAGGAAACATTGGCTTTGAAGGAAGAACCAGAAGAGATAGGGCTAATAGACCTATACAGGGCTTTACACCCCAAAAAGAAAGAATACACATTCTTCCCCAGAGAACACGGAACATTCTCCAAAATAGACCATGTGCTAGGCCACAAAACATACCTCAATAGAATCAGAAAGATAGAAGTAGCATCAACAATCTTTTCAGACCACAATGAGCTCAAGATAGAAGTGAATCACACAAAGACATTGAGAAACAAATCAAACACCTGAAAATTAAACAACTCAATGTTGAACAGTGAGTGGGTCAGTAAGGAAGTCAAAGACAAAATCAAAAGATACCTAGAAACAAATGAGAATGAAAACACGAGATACCAGAACCTATGGGATGCAGCTAAAGTCATGCTAAAAGGAAAATATATAGTGTTGCAAGCATTCCTAAGGATAGAAGAAAGGGCCTACATAGATAACCTAACAACATAGCTCAAGATCTTAGAAAACCACCAACAAATGGGACCCAAATTTGGACGAAGGAAAGAAATAATAAAACTTAGAGCAGAAATTAACGACATGGAAACAAAAAAAAATACAATCTGAAAGGTCAACGAAACCAAGAGCTGGTTCTTGGAGAAATTAAGTAAGATTGATGAACCACAAGCAATACTCACAAATAAAGAGAGAGAGAATGCTAATAAACCGAATCAGAAATGAAAAAGGGGACATCACAACAGAAACCAATAAAATTCAGAAGATCATTAGAGACTACTTTGAGAGTCTTATGCCATGAAACAAGGGAACCTAGAAGAAATGGATAAAGTACTGGATTCCTATAATCTCCCAAGATTGAACCAGGAAGACTTGGGATACCTGAATAGACCCATTCATATCAAGGAAATTGAAGTGGTAATCAAAAGTCTTCCCAAAAACAAAAACCCAGGCCCAGACTGATTCACTGGTGAATTCTTCCAAACATTTAAAGAAGACCTTTTTCCAGTTCTCCTCAAGCTTTTCCAGGAAATTGAAAAAACAGGAACTCTCCCAAACAGCTTATATGAGGCACATAGGCCCTCCCGTTGATCATCGATTTGCTCGAGCGGGCCCAGTAACGTCTCCATTGGAGACTTTGTTGTTACTGTGTCTGGCATATCGAATACTCTCGGTAGCTTGCTGGGCTCTCCGAGAGGGGCGGAGGAATCGAACTCGGGTCGGCCATGTTGGCTGCGTGCAAGGCAAACGCCCTACCCACTGTGCTATCAGTCCATCTCCCTAATACTAAAAGCAAACAAAGACACCACCAACAAAGAAAACTATAGGCCAATATCCCTGATGAACACTAATACAAAGATCCTCAACAAATATTAGCAAATAGAATCCAACAACTCATCAAAAAGATCATAGATGACCACAAACAGTGGTATTCATCCCAGGGATTCAAGGATGGTTTAACATTCGGAAATCAATCAACATAATCCATCAAATCAACAAAAGTAAACATAAAAACCATATGATCATATCAATAGACGCAGAGAAAGCTTTTGACAAGATCCAGCACCTGATTATGATGAAAACTTTCACCAAAATGGGTTTTGAAGGAACTTTCCTCAAGCTAGTCAAAACCATCTACAACAAACCCATGGCAAGCATTATCCTCAATGGGGAAAAACTAAGGGCCTTTCCTCTAAGATCAGGGAAAAGACAAGGATGCTCACTATAACCACTTCTGTTTAACATATTACTGGAATTACTTGCAATAGCGATTAGGCAGGAAAAAGACATTAAAGTCATCCAGACTTTAAGGAAGAAATCAAGCTATCACTATTCACAGATGATATGATACTATATCTCGAGAATCCTAAATTCTCTACCAAGAAACTCCTAGAAACACTAGTCTTGTACAGAAAGTCGTAGGTTATAAAATCAATACCCCAAAATCCATTGCCTTCCTTTATGCAAATAATGAGAGAGAGGAAAGTGACATGAAAAAATTAATCCCATTCACAATTGTGCCCACAGAAAATCAAATACCTTGGAATCAACCTGACTAAAGAGGTAAAGGAACTCTACAATGAAAACTACAAAATGCTACTCCATGAAATAAAAGAGGACATGAGGAAAGGGAAACATATCCCCTGCTCATTGATGGGAAGAATCAACATCGTCAAAATGGCAATACTCTTGAAACCATTATACATATTCAACGCGATCCCTATAAGGATACCCATGAAATTCTTCAAAGATATAGTTCAAGCATTCCTGAAATTCATATTGAACAACAAACGCCCACAAATAGCTAAAACAATTCTTGGGGAAAATAATTGGGTAGGCATTACCCTCCCCAACCTCAAATTCTACTACAATGCGTTAATAATTAAAACAGCATGGTACTGGAACAAAGGGCCACAGACCAATGGAACAAGGTTGAATATCCATACACACAACCCCAAATATATGAACACCTAATCTTTGATAAGGGAGCAAGAAATGTGATGTGGAACAAGGAAAGCCTCTTCAACAAATGGTACTGGCATAACTCTCTCAACATCAGGCCAAAATCCATAAAGTACATTAAAGACACGGTCGGCAAAACCCTCCACGATATTGAGGCTAACGGTATCTTCAAAGATGACACTACACTGACCAACCAAGTGGAAACAGAGATAAACAAATGGGACTATCTTAAATTAAGAAGCTTCTGCATCTCAAAAGACACAGTGAACTGAATACAAAGACAATCTAAAGAATTTGAAAGGATATTTGCCCAATATTCATCTGATAAGTGGCTGATATCAAGGATATACAAAGCACTGGTTGAACTCTACAAGAGGAAGACATCTAACCCCATCAAAAAATGGGGTGATGAAATGAACAGAAAATTTCCCAAAGAAGAAATCCGAATGGCTAAAGGGCATATGAGAAAATTCTCTACATCACTAATCGTCAGGGAGTTGCAGATCAAAACAACAATGAGATATCACAGAGACTGGCCCATATCCAAATGAACAAAATGAACCGGTGTTGGCATGGATGTGGCTAGAAAGGGCCTCTTTTTCACTGCTGGTGGGAATTCTGATTGGTTCAACTCTTTTGGAAAAAAGTATGGATGATCCTCAAAAAATTAGAAACTGAGCTCCTATTTGACCGAGCATATCAGTCTTGGGAATAAATTCCAGAGAGGCAAAAACATACAGTCGAAATGACATCTGCACTTATGTTCATTGCTGCACTATTCACGATAGCTCAAATATGGAAAAAAAAAACCCGAGTGTCTGAAAACAGATGACTGGTTAAAGAAACTTTGATACATCTACACAATGGAGTACTATGCAGCTGTTAGAAAAGATGAAGTCATTAAATTTACATACAAGTGGTACTACATGGAAAGTATCATGCTAAGTGAAATGAGTCAGAAAGAGAGGGAAAGACATAGAAGTATTGCATTCATCTGGGGAATATAAAGTGACCAAATAGGAGACTAACTCCCGAGAATAGCCGAGATAAGTACCAGGTGGTTCAATCCACAGCTCGGAGTCCAGCCTCACATGCTAGGGGAAAAGGCAGCTCAGATAGAGAAGGGAGCACCAAATAAAGGGTGTTGGGAGAATCCTCCCAGTATGAGCGATGCATGCTGAAAGTAGTCTATAGACTGAACATGATTGCCACTCAATGCCTCTTTGCAAACCACAGCACCCCAAAGGAGAGAGAAAACAAAAGGGAATGCCCTTTTGTTTTCACAGGGGTGGGGTGGGAGGGCTACTGGAAGCATTGGAGAAGAAGAATGGGCACTGGTGGAGGGATGGGTACTTAATCATTGAATAACTGAAAGCGAAGCACAAAAATTGTAAGTCTACAACTGTACCTCATGGTGTTTCACTAATAAAAATTAAAAAGAAACACCTCTTCTATTTCATTATTTGCATCTAGAAAAACCATAAGCTTTTTGCATGTTAATTTTGTAGCCTGACACTTCACTTTATCAATAAATTGTTTCTGGGATTTTTTGTAGAGTCTTTTCATTCATTCATTTTTCATTCATCATCCTGTTAATCGTCGATTGCCTCGAGCAGGCCCCAGTAACGTCTCTTTCATCCTAGCCCTGAGATTATATTCAAGGCTTTTTAGGAGAATGAGACCCATCATTGTTACTGGTATTTGGCATATTTGGTGCGCCACGGGGAGTTTGCGAGACTCTGCCCTGTGGGCAGGCTATATTCGATAGCCTGCAAGTTTGTCCAGAGTAGGAATGAGATAATGAGATATCATAAAAAGATGTTTAGAGAAGATGTCGCGCGGCCACGAATGCAGCCGCGTGGTTCCGGGAGCTGCATTTTGTAGTCTCTGAGTCTTGGCCGCTGATGGGATTACACGGCGCCAGGGGACCAGGTGGTGGGTGTGACCCCCGCCTATTGGAATTTGGAGGATCTGGGTGGAGGATGCTCGACTCCAATTCGAGTAGGCTTGTAGAGTCTTTACGGTTTAAATATAGTATCATGTCATATGGAATTAGTAAAAGCATGACATTGTTTTTCTACATGTATACCCTTGATGTCTTTTACTTGCCTGATTGCTACGCAAGTACTTTAAATACTATCACGATCACGATCATCCTGTTGTTCGTCGATTGTCTCGAGCAGGCACCAGTAACGTCTCCTTCTACCTAGCCCTAAGATTTTAAAAGAGCCATTTCAATGCTCTTTCAGGATTAGGAGGATGAGACACATCATTGTTACTGGTATTTGGCATATTGAGTACGACATGGAAAGTTTGCCAGACTCTTTCGTGCAGGCAGGATACTTTTTGTAGCCTGCCAGGTTCTCCAAAGGAAAGATAATAAGATAAGCACATATAATAATAAGATAATAAGATAATAATAAGATAAGTGCATATAATATAATAAAAAGATAAGCACATTCATGGCCGTGCACTTCCGGGAGCTGGGTTTTATAGTCTCTGCGTCTTGGCCGTTGATGGGACCAACCTGGCGCTGTTGGCAGCTGGTGGGTGTGACGCCTAGCTACTGGAAGATGGGGGGTCTGGGTGGAGAAGGCCCAGTCTGAGTAGGCTTGGAAACTTCAGCCCCTGGACCCGCATGCCTGGGTTCCTCTGCCAGTTCTTTCATGCATGAGGCCCGTCCGGACATGTGGAGAGTTATATACTATATTGAATAGAAATGCTGAGAGTGGGCAACCTTGTCTTGTACCTGATCTTAAGGAGAAGAATTTTAGATTTCCCCCATTAAATGTAATGTTTGCTGTCGGCTTGTGGTACATTGCTTTAGCAATGTTGAGGAAAGTTTCTTCAACTCCAATTTTATTGAGCTTTATAAATGGGTGTTGCATTTTGTCAAATGTTTTCTCTGTATCTATTGATATGATCATATGAGTTTTGTTTCCTTGTATTGATATGGTGTATTACATTAATTGACTTGCATATTAAACCATCCTTGCCTGAATATCTTTGGTCATGGGACGTTTCTCACCTGGTCATGTTGTATGATTTTAGTTGATTAATTTTTGAGTTCATTTTCCTAGTATTATGTTAAGGATCTTTGCTTCTATGTTCATCAGGGATATTGTTCTGTGCTTCTTGTTTTTGGTGTTGTCTCTATATGATTTTGGTATCAGGTTAATGTTTGCTTCATAGAAACTTTCTGTTTCTTCAGTTTTCTGATAGTGCCTGAAAATATTGGCAGAAGGTCTTTAAAGTTTTGGAAGAGCTCATTAGTGAATTCATTTGTGCCTGAACTTTTTCTATTGGGAATGTTTTAATTATCATTTCCATTTCCTTGGCAGTGATTGGTTTGTTCATTCAAGCAAATCATCTTGGTTCAGTCTTGGGAGGCTTTTAGAATCTAAGAATTTATTCATTTTTCTCGGTTTTCTTGTTTCGTGATATAAATATTTTGAAAGTTGTCTCGACCCTTTACATTTTTGTGATATTTGTTATTACTGCCCCCCTTTCATTTCTGATTTGGTTAATAATAGTTTTTCCTCTCTTTCTTTGTAAGTCTTGCAGGTAGTTGATCTACTTGTTTATATTTTTTCAAAGAACAACCTTTTTGTTTCATTCATCTTTTGAATTTCTTTATCTTCAATTCATTAGTTGCTGCTCTAAGTTTTATTTTTTTCTTTCCTTATGCCTGCTTTGGCTCCTTCTGTTGATCATTTTCCATTTTCTTAAGTCGTGCAGTCATTTTTCTGGGCCATCTCCTCCCTCTTGATGAATTCTTGCAAAGCTATGAACTTCCCTTTTACCATAAGTTCTGGTAGCTCATGTCCTCATTCATATTTGCTTACTGCAATCTTTTGATTTTCTCTCAGATTTCCTCTCTGACCCACTAGTTGTTCATTAGTGACCTGCTTAATTTCCAGATGTTTGAGTTGTTTCTCCATTTCTGTTTGTTGTTAACTTTTATTTTCAGAACATTATGGTCAGAGAAGATAGTTGATATATAGTTATCCTCTTGACTTGAAGGTATGTTTTGTTATCTAGCATGTGATCTATCATGGAGAATTTCCCATGTGCATTGGAAAAGAATGTATTCTGCATTGGGGGATTAAAAGTCATGCACATTATATATATATATATATATATATATATATATATATATATATATAGCTCTGCATGTTTCTAGAACGAACAGATGCCATTGGGCTACGTTAGCATGGGACAGGGATGAATGGAGACGTTACTGGCACCCGCTTGAGTAAATCGATGAATAACAGGGGATCAAGTGATCAAGTGATATATATATGTGTATATATATATCACCAAGTGGTGATGGAACAGTGTTGAAATCTCTAACTATTATTGTCTTTTCGTCAAAATCTTCCTTCATCAGCAATTTTTTACCTATTTTTCTATTACCTTGATAGGTGCATATATGTTTAGGAAAATGAATTCTTCCTGATATACATATCCCTTAATTGTTAACGAATGTCCCTCTCTATGACTTACAACTTTTATTTCGAAGTTGATGTTTTTTGAAACCAGTATGTCCACATCAGCCATTTAGTGGGGATTGTTTGCCTGAAGTATTGTCATCCAACCTTTTACTTTGAGTCTGTGTTTGAACAGTCTGACCTTACTCTTAAAATGTGATTCTTGTAAGGAGCAGAAGGCTGGATTCAATTCTATAATCTATAATGTCACTCTAGGTCTTTTAATTCACGCATTAATGCCATGGATTCCTGTGCTATATTTTTATAAAAGTTTGGTGTGTTTGTGAGGTTTGCTTTGTCTCAGAGTAGCCCTTTTAGTTTTTCTTATAGAGATGTCTTTGAGTTTATGAAGTTTCTGAGCTGTTGTTTAACAATGAAGTTGTGTATCTTTCTTTCAAATCTGAATGAGAGTCTGGCTGAGTAAATTATTCTCCATGAGGCATTCATTTCATTGAGTTTTTTTTAAACTATGTCCTACCATTATCTTCATCCAGAGGGTCTTGTATGGGTATATCTTCCATAAATCTTATCAGTGCCTTTTGTATATAATTTCTTTCTTAGATATTGCTGCTTTATGTATTCTATCTCTATCTATGGGTATTTGCCATTCTGATTAGGATATGTCTTGGAGTATTTTTATTCAGAAATCTTTTAACTGGTACATTTATGGCCTCAAGGATTTGGGTGCCTGTACTCTCCAGCTCTAGGAACTTCTCAGCAGGGATGTTTTTGACTGTTACTTCTTCTTGAGTGTTGCATTTCTGTGCCCTGATGATTCTTATATGATTCCTCTTGAATTCATGTCAGAGTTCTCGTGTCTGTTGTTTATTGATTTTGAGTCTTTTTTCCGTGTTCTGTGGTTCTTCATAGGTTTTCTGTATTTCATCTTAAAATTCGCTAATTTTATACTCTGCTACTGTTACTGTTTAGCTGAGGCCTCTGGTGTTTTTTTTGTTTCACCTACCAATTCTGTAGTTTGTCATTTCTTCTTATGGTTTTCTCATTTCTGCTCTCACATCCTCTTGTATTTTATTGACTATAAATTCCACTGTTTTATTGAGCTCCTTAAACATCTTCAACATTTCCTCTCTAAAATTCTTATGAGAGGTCATATAATAGGTTATTACTGGTTGAGTTTTCAGGCCTACTCTCTTCGGTGAATAAGCATGATGGGGTTCTTTGTTGCTTTCCCATTGTGCCTTTTGTACTCTGGAGAGAAGTGTTTTGTATAGTTATGTGGATGGGCATCTAGAGTTAGGATGTCAGTGTATTATCTTTGTGAGGTATGCTTAGCTAAATAAAAATGTGGCCACATTAGCAGCTTTATGCTTCTGGGGCTCCTGACTGACCTAGGGGTGAAATGGTACAGTTCTGAGTGCAGCTTTCTAGCTGTGAATTTTCAATACTGGGAATGGAGCGTTCCAAGCCCTAGACAATTTCTTCGTGAAGCATAGCTAGGCTGGCTAGTGTGCTTTGTGTGCTCCTGGCTCACCCGGGGGGGGGGGGGGGGGGGCAAGTGGGTACAGTTCTGCGTGCAGTTTCCTATCTGTAAATTCTTGGGACTATATTCACAGATTATGGGGCCTTTTTGTCTTGACCTTTCTGATCCAGAAGTTTCTAACTACTAAATTGGAATAATAAACTATCCATTTGATATGGTTGTTTTGAAAAAGTAAATGAGTTAATATGAACAAAGTGCACTGTACCCACCTTGCTTGCCACAAACACCCAATAAATGGTGGCTATGTATAGTGAGTTCCTGATTACTTGAGCCCTGATTTGTATTAACTGTTTCGGTAGATAAGATAATTTACACAAAGGAGCCTCTTTAGCCCCTACATAGAGACTGAGCTTTTATGATCTATATATTGAGGGATTCCATGTCAAATTACCCAACAGCCCCCTCCCCAACATTATTAAATTCATTAAGTTCCTTTCTTAAGAAGCAAATGTTGATGTAATTCTGCTATTTTGAATTTGTCCATATTTAGATAGGTCTTATCCCAGTTAGTGTAAATGTAAACAGGGTAAGTATAATGATAGTAACACTTTTCTCTAAATATCTGTAGTGGTGCTTGATTTAATTCCTGCCAATATAAAGAGGTTTCACAGAATATAGAGGAAGATAGTTGGCCCTTTACCACACTTTTTTTCATTTATAAGAGCTTATGGAGGTGTGTACGAGGGTAAAGACAGTTTCTGTTACTCAGATATGTTATGCACAGATCTGTTGCATGATTGCTTTTGATTAGGTAGGAATCCCATACAAAAAGACGTTTGTTCATTTACTGTAGTTACTTATATTAGGAGAGCCAGGTATTCTGGTGGGGAGCTACCTCATTGAAAAGACAGGCCATTCTTTGATGTTAAGAGATCCAACCTTCTCCAATGAGGAAAATGACTGTTTCCTTGATTCTGGAAAGCATTTGAAAAGCATTTTAGCCAACTCTTGACCTGGATAATGCTTGTTTGAGGATGGGTTTTAGTTTGAGCAAGGAAAAACAGTATGAAATTCTCATTTATTTACTGTTTCACATTATCTCAGGTCAGCCTGTTTCCTTTACCTTCTCATCTCCAGCTTTTGTTTGTTAATGTTTTTATCTTTGACTCTTAATCACTACTCCTCTTTCCAGTATCCCATGTTAAACTTTTTAAGTACCCTTTCTCTCGTGATCTACATTAACCTAACCCAACACATCTCCATAGCACTCATCCATTCTGATTTTTGGCAGAGGCCTCCGACTTCACTGTGCACACTTGATGTGCACAAGCTCGTCTTTTCTGGGAGTCATATAGATCGTCCATCAGAATATATGTTTGTGTTTGGACATTTTGTTGTGCTTATTATCTCAGAATAGAAGTGTCTGGTCTTGTAGCAGCCATATAAATAAATTTGGAAACAGGAAAGAAGCACTAGAACCTCAGCTGTGGGTCTGGTTCCCTTTCCCTTCTCCTTTCATCAATGTACTGCTCAGTAGACTGCTAGACAGTGTCCACCTTCAAACTGATTCTAAAGACAGGTTATGATAAGCTTAAACTTCTTCCCACATACCATTCATATTCTTTTCTCTCTTTTATCTTTTTTGTAACGTACTTGGCAGTCATTTGTCATTGTTTGTACACAATAAATGATTTAAGAAGCGCAAGCAATAATACAGCCAGTAAGCTGCTTTCCTTGCAAACAGCTGACAAAACTTCAATCCCACCAGCAATGAATGAGAGTCCCTTTCTCCCCACATCTGCATTAGCACTAGATGCTCTTGTTATTTTTATGTCTACTAGTCTCTGTAGTATGAAGTGAAATCTCATTGTTGTTTTGATTTAAATCCCCCTGATGACCAGTGATGAAGAGCACTTTTTCATATGCCTTTAAGCAATTTGTGTTTCTTCTTTGAAAAAGTTTCTTTCATCTCTTCTTTCCATATTTTGATAGTCAGTTTTTTCTTGTAAAATTCTTTCAGTGTCTTTCATATCATTGACATTAACCCTGTATCATATGGGTGTTGGGTAATTTTTCCATTACAAAGGCTGTTTGTATCCTGGTCATTGTTTACTTTAAGGTGTGAAAGCTTCTTGGTTCAATGCAGTCCTGTTTGTTTATCTTTTCTTCCACTTGCTTGGTCAATGGTCTTTCATCCTTGAAGATAACTTTAGCTTGAATACCATGGTGAGTTCTGCCTACATTTCCTCCATGTACCTTATAGATTTAGGTCTGACACTGAGGTCTTTAATCCATTTTAATTTGGCTATTTTATCTATTTCTTTGAAAAGTTAATAGATATCTTTATTGAAAAGTCACAGGAGTATGCTGCATTGAATCTGTACAATGCTTTGGGGGATATTTTGATGATGGTAATCCATGAAAAGGGGGTGTGTCTCCATATCCTCATGCCTTCTTTGATTTCTTGAAGTTGTTTTTTGTAGTGTTTTTTTGTATGGGTTTTTCACCTCTTTATTTAAGTTGAATCTGAGGTGCTTGATTTTCTGTGGCACAGTTGTGAACAGGATTTTTTTCAAAATATCTTTATCTTCTCCTCTATTTGTCCATAGGAATGTCATGGACTTTTGCACATTAATTTTGTAGCCTTCCACTTTAATATACGAATTCATTGTTTCTCAGAACTTTCTTGTAGTCTTTAGTATTTTCTAAGTATAGAATCATGTCATCCGCAAATAGAGCTTGACATATTATTTTCCTATCTGGATGCCTTGATATCGTTTTTTGGTCGATTTCCTCTTGTGGGTACTTCCAGTCCTATGATGAATAGAAGTAGAGAGTGGGAAACCATGCCTTGTGCCTAATCTAAGAGGGAATGCTTATAGTTTTTCCCATGGATGCAGTATTTGCTGTGAGCTTGTTGTAAATGACTTTAAATATACTGAGGAAAGTTCCTTAACTTTTCATTTTGTTGAGATTTTTATCATGAATGGATGCTGGGGCTTGTCAAATGCTTTTCTTGCATCATTTGATATAATCAGATTTTTAAAAAATTTTCTTTCATTGATATTATTATATTTTCTTTTATTGTGTATTTTGTTGATTGACATGTGGATATTATACTTTTCTCGGATTAACCGTACTTGGTCAGGGTGCATGATCTTTTTGATTAATTGTTGGATCCTATTTGCTAGTATTTTGTTGAAGTATCTTGGCTTCCGTGTTCATTAAGGATATTGGCCTGTAGTTATCTCTTTTGTGTGGTGCTTTTGGTAATAGGGTGACATTTACTTCTAGAAACTGTTTTGGAGTGCTTCTGTTTGTTCATTTTCCAGAAAGAGCCTGAAAAGAATTGGGGAAAAAAGTCCCCTTTCAAGGTTTGAAAGAATCACTAGTGAATCCATTTGGGGTAAGACTTTTTAATTACCATTACAATGTCCTCAATAGTTATAGGTCTACTTAGGTATTTGAAAATACTTGGTTCAGACTTGGGATGTTATAAGAGTCATGAATTTATCCACTTCTTTACTCATTTCTTGTCATAAATATTCTCAAAGAAATCTCAGGTGACCATTTGTATTTCTGTGGTGTCTGTTGTAATATCCCCTTTTTTGCTTCTTATTCAGTTTTTCAGGGTTCTTCTCTCTTTGTGGGTCTTGCTAATCGTTTTAATCGATCTTGTTATATTTTCAAAGAACGAGCTCTTTATTTCTTTGATTTTGGGGGATTGATTTCTCTTTTTTTGTTTGGATTCAAGTCTAGTTCATTAATTTCTGCTTTAATTTTTATTATTTGTAAAATCTAAGCACGCTAAAGGTTGTGTGTTCGCGGGCTCTCTGGACAGCTCTATCTCATTGCCCGTGTTCAGTGCTCTTGAGCCGCTGTGTGTGACCTGGATCAGGACGGCTGTTCAGGGGCAGACGAAGGAAGAAACGAGAGCCAGGCTGGTTGGTTTTAGTTGCCATTTATTTCAACCTTCTTCACTCCTATCTCTCCTCTGCCTCTCTTCTGGGCCCCAGTCTGGAACCCTTTCTCCCACTCTCTCTAACCCTGGATCTCTGAAGCCCAAGCCCCCTCCAAGCTTACAGTCTTAGTTTATATAGCAATCACGTAGGGTGGTGACACAAAGGTGGGTTGAACATTAACAAATCAACAAAGAGAGGTAAGAACACTCCTTGAGGAGATTAACTTAAGGATAAAATCTCATCTAAAGAGATTACTCCAGATTACTGGGAGATCCGCTCAAGAGTGGGATCCCAACAAGGGTGCATTCTTTCCTCAGCTAGTAATCTACTTAAATAGTTGTAGTAAATCTACTTCTAATATTTTTAGCCATGTCATTCTCTATGAGCACAGTAAGAGATATAAACTTACAGTTAGGTTCTTCCTAAGGACATCTCACTATATATTCCACAGTCCTTCAGGCTAGGTTAGTCTTCCTAGCCCTAGCAAGGTCCTAATCTTGTTGTTACTTACTTTTGGATCATAACAGCATTTGTCCATGATCATGCCCTCAACTTATAGTTGAGTATAGTGGCGCTTTGGCCTGGCCCATTTCAATGCCAGGGTAGCTCACAGCTTGCCCTGGGTCCATTCAGTCCCTCGTTGGGACCCTGCTTTTGGGGTTCTAGGAACTAAGGGCAACTGAGTCAAGAAAGCAGATGCCCAGGAGTAAATATTATTCGGAGTCAATCAATATCTAAGTTACAAAACATAATATTACCATTCAAAAGACATAAGGAGAAGAAAAAGGCAATATTAACTTAAAATACAAGTTCAGTGTCCTAGAAAGATCTGACCTTACAAATTAACAGAATCTGCTTAGAGGAATAAACTGAAAACTGGGGAAGAGAGCATAGAGAAGTAGTTACAAATAAAAGAATAGGAGTGACTCAGGACCACTGGGATGGGTGTGGCCCAATAAACCTAAACTACCTGAGGAAGGACAAAACAATGTTATTCTACGTCTGTTTCCTTCTTCTTGCCTGTTTTGGCCTCCTTTTGTTGGTCATTTTCCAGTTTCTTAAGGTATGCAGTCAATTTATTTATTTGGGCCTTTTCTTTCCTCCTGATGAATGCTTGCATAACTAAAAACTTTACTCTTAATACTGCCTATGCTTATACCACAAGTTCTAATAGGTAGTGTCCTCATTCTGCTTTGTTTTCACAACTCTTTTTTATTTTTTTTAAATTTTTAAAAATTTTTTTTAATTTTTTTTATTTATTTATTGAATCACTGTGGGAAAGGTTACAAAGCTTTCAGGTTTAGGTCTCAGTCATGCAAATATCAAACACATTTCCCTTTACCAATACTTATTTTTTACCATGAAGAACCCCAATAAAACCCCACCCCCTACCCCTCCCAGTCCCTGTGAGGCAGATGAATTCTAGTTAACACTCTATCTGCTTTGATTAGATTCATTGTTTCAATAAAAGATTCACCACTATTATTTAGAGTTTACCCCCCCCCCAATCAGACATGCTGAAGAAGCATTGTGAAGTGATTTGCATTCTACAACTGGGTTCAAGAATTAAATGTTGGTTTTGGATTTCTGCTATTTTACTTATTGACCCTGGAAGTATTTCTACTGAAAGTCAGATAGTTAAGAAATTGGTTTCTGTGCTCTGGAGTCGTGGCCATGCTGGAGAGTTGCTCATGGGGGGCAACTGGTAGCCTCGGTAGGACGTGAAGGGCGGACCGGAACGCCCCCCTTCCCATGAGGTTTTAGTCACCCCCACACCCCCGGCTCATACCTGCTGTCCACAAGGCTCCCATGTGGCCGCCATCTTTCTTTCCAGAGAGGAAAGGGCGAATGGGGCAACACCCTTTCCCCTCCAGACAGACATGGTGGCCTGGATTAACGCATAGTCTGTTCACTTTTCTGCTCCAAGCTGCTGGGTTCTGCATTAAGTCCTTTTGCTTCTGCGGCCGTGGCCGTGCTGGAGAGCCGCTCGCACTTGCCCGCAGGAAAAAACATAGTAAATCAAATAAGGAACGAAAGGGTAGATGTGACAGCAGAGATCACAGAAATTCAAAGAATTATCAGTGAGTATTTTGAAAAACCAGCTCCCGGAAGAGTACAGTGCAGTCTCCTGCCCCCGCGCCTGACTGTCCTCTCACCGGGGCCCCTTGGAGGGGAGCGGGTTGAGCTTTCCTCCCCGCCCCGACCAGGGCTCTGGCAGCCGAAGACCTCCAGGACCAGCCACCACCATGCTGAGACCACTCTCCACACACATGAAGGTACTGGCAGAGGGACAATGTCACGCGGGTTCCGGGGCCGAGATCTCCAAGCCTACTCGGATTGGGGCCAAGCATCTTACACCCAGATCCTCCAGATTCCAGTAGGTGGGGGTCACAACCACCAACTGGCCCCCTGGCGCCGTGTAATCCCATCAGTGGCCAAGACTCAGAGACTATAAAAACCAGCTCCCGTAAGAGCGCCGCGGCCGTGCGACATCTTATTATGACATCTTATCTCATTCCTACTTTGGACAAACTGGCAGGCTACCGAAATGTAGCCTGCCCACACGGCAGGGTCTGGCAAACTCCCCGTGTCGTATCCAATATGCCAAATACCAGTAACAATGATGGGTCTCATTCTCCTAAAGAGCCTTGAATATAATCTCAGGGCTAGGATGAAGGTGACGTTACTGGGGCCTGCTCGAGGCAATCGACGAATAACAGGATGATTTGTGATTGTGATTTGTGACTTTGAAAAAATAGTGATACCACAAAACGAGATAACCTAGAAAAAATGGATAAATTCTTGAACTTCTATATCCTACCAAAGCTGAACCAAGATGACATGAATCACCTAAATAGACCTATCACTAGTGAGGAAATAAAAATGGTAATCAAAAGTGTCCCCCCAAACGAAAGTCCTACCCCAAATGCATTAATTAGTGAGGTTTTTCAAATATTTTAAGAACCTCTTGGTAACAGTATTAAAAACCATAATGTCTCCAAAGAGACATACAGACAGAGGAGAAAAGTGCCTGCAATAGAGGCAGGCTGGGGAGGGAGGCACAAGGCAGTGAGTAGGGAAACTGGGTACATCGGTGGTGGGAAATTTACACTGGTCCAGGTATAGGTGTTGGAACATTGCATGACTGAAACTCGGTCATGAACAGCATTGTAACTGCATCTCTTGGTGATTCAGTAAAATATTTTTAAATGGTAGTTTTTAAAAGAATAGTTTTTGCCAATTATTTTCAGGCTTCTTCAGGCAAAGAAAGGAACACACCCAGTATCTATAAATCAAATATTACCCTGAATCCAAATGAAGGCAGAGATTATACAATAAGAAAAAATTACAGACCAATATCAGTGATTAACATAAATGTAAAAATCCTCAACAAATTGCTAGCAAATTGGATCTAGTAACTCACTGAAAAAATCCTACACAATGACCAAGTTGGATTTATCCCTGGGATTCAAGGATGGTTTAACATATGCAAGTCAATCAAAGTGATACACCACAACAATATAAGAAAATAATCACATGGCCATATCAGTAGATCATAGGAAGCATTCAACAAGATTCAGTATCTATCCATGATTAAAAAAAAAACTCAATCAAATGGGAATTTAAGGAACTTTTCTCAACATTTCAAGGCTGTTTACCACAAGTCCATATCAAACATTATACTCAATAGGGAAAAAATCTAAAAGCCTACCCCTAAGATCAGACACACTCTTACCACTTCTATGCAATATAATACTTGAAGTACTTGCCATAGTAGTTAGACAAGAGAAAGATATTAAGGGCACCCAGAGAGGAATGGAAGAATTCAAGCGAATTCAATTCTTTGTGGATGACATGATACTGTATTTAGAAAACCCTAAGGATTCCAGAGAAAAGTTCCTAGAAACAATAGATTTATATAGTAAAATCACAGGTTACAGCTTTAACATGAAAAAAGTTTAAAAGTTTATGGCACACTTATATGCAAATAATGAAATAGAAGAGATAAATTTATACCCCAAAAATCCCGTTCACAACTGTGCCTCAGAAAAATAAAGTACCTAGGAATTGTTTCAACGAAAAGGGTGAAAGACCTACACAAAGAAACTCCATAATACTACTTAAAGAAATGAAAATAGGACATGAGGAAACACAATTCATGCTCATAAAATTGGAGAATTAACACCCTCAAAATTTCAATACTGGGGCCTAGCAGCAGTAGAGTGGGTAGGGTTTTTTTTTTTTTGCCTTGCACTCGGTCAATCTAGGTTTGATTACTGGCATCCTTTATGGTGCCATTACTCCTGCCGGAGTAATCCTGAGGCAGAACCAGGAATAACTTCTGGTTACTTCAAGTTACACCACTGATCAAGAGCACCACCAAGTGTGCCCCCTCAAAATGCCAATACTCCCTAAAACATTACACAGTTTCAATACATGCCTTCTAATTATACCCACAACATTAAAAACATATCAAACACTCCTGAAATTTTTATTGAATAATCACCCCCTCCCAAATAGTCAGAACAACCCTCAGCAAAAAGAAGATTGGAGATATCACTTTCTCCAGTGTCAAACTGTACTCCAATTTCAAGCAGTATTGATTAATATGCCATGGTACTGGAATAAGGACAGGACCTCAGATCACTGAAATTGATTAGAAAATCCAGAGACAGACCCCTAAGGTTATGGTTAGTTAATCTTTGATAAAGGAGCAAAAATATGAAAGAAGAGCGGTCATTTTGAGGAAAATGACTTTTTCCTCAAAAGGTCATTCTGGGAAAACTGGTTAGCCACATGCAGAAACATGAACTAGGACCTCTTTCTAACATCATTCACAATAGTGAAATCAAAATATTTTAAAAACCTCAATATCAGTCCTGAAGCATAAGGTATATATAGAAAATATAGTCAGAGCTCTCCATGATACAGAATGTAGAGGTATATTTAAGGATGAAGCACCAAGAAAGTGGAAGCAAATATAAATGAATGGGTCTACATTAATTTAGAAGCTACTGCACCTCAAAGTAAATAATAAGCCAAATACAAAGACAACCCACAGATTGGGAGAAATTATTTGCACACCACTCATCTGATAAAGAGTTTATATCCAGGATATATAAAGCACTGGTAGAACTCTACAAGAAAAAAATATCTAACCCTTTAAAAACATGGGGAGAAAAGTTGAATAGAAACTTCATCAAAGGTAAAGGTAAAAGGTAAAGGCCCTCCCATTGTTCATCGATTTGCTCGAGCGGGCCCAGTAACGTCTCCATTGGAGATTTTGTTGTTACTGTGTTTGGCATATCGAATACATCATGGGTGGCTTTCCAGGCTCTGCTGTGCGGGCGAGATACTCTCAGTAGCTTGCCGGGCTCTCCGAGAGGGGCAGAGGAAGTGAACTCGGGTCAGCCATGTTGGCTGCATGCAAGGCAAACGCCCTACCGCTGTGCTATCGCTCCAGCCCTATCAAAGATGAGAAAGAAATAACCAAGATGCATATGTAAAGTGTTCTCATTGTATAACTGAAACCCAAGCACAAAAATGTGTCTATAACTGTACCTCATAGTGTTTCACTAATAAAATAAATAAATAAATAAATAAATAAAAACTAGGAATTGAGATTTCATAATAACCCAGCAATTCCACTCCTGGGACTTTACCTCCAAGCGTCCAAAAGCACAATGCAGAAAAGACATTAGTCCCCCTAATTTGATTGCTACACTAATTACAATATTCAAAATCTGGAAAAAACCCAAGTATGCAAGAAGAGATGATTGAATAAAGGAAACCGTGGTGCATATACAAAATGGAATGCTACTCAGCCTTAAGAAAAGATGAAGTCATGTAATTTTCTTCTATATGAATTACTCTGGATAGTATCATGTTCAGTGAAGTCAGTCAGAGGGAAAGTAACGGACTCAGAATGATCTGTCTCATACGTGGGATATAAAGAATCTTTACAGTGTGGTATTAAATAGCCAAGGGGCAATGGAAACAAAGAGCAAGAGAACTGGTCTTCAGGTCGAAGCTTGCCACTGGGCTTTATGGTGGAATGAGTTAGGAAAGGAAGCAGTAATACAATGGTGGAGAGGATAAGTACCTGAAACAGAGGGAGTCTGGGGGACGGGATGAATACAGAGGACATTAGCAGAGGGATGGTTTTGGAAACTTGTACATCTGAAACTCAATCTGAAACTCAATTACTCAGTATGATTGTGTTGTAATTTATGGTGATTCAATAAAAAGTAAATAAACATAACTATGCAATGCATTTTAAAAATGAGATATAATTAGGTGAAAATGTGTTCAGAAAAATCGTTTTAACAGATCACTTCCTTAATAAAATTTACATATGCACATACATGTTCTGGCATATTGTGCCAATGTTTCTTTAGTATGCTATGGTAAGCACTGTTACCAAAAATTTATTTCTTAAGGGGTATTGCGTGACTAGTGGGAGATTAGCTTTTAAATTATAATCTTAACATTTTGAGTTTTCCTGCCATGTACAAGTATTGATTTTTAAAGATAAAAATAGGTTTTGGGGAGATGAAATATACCTTTCCTTTCCCAATCTATGGCAAAGACACACAATAGAAGTGGCTTTAAAATGTAACTCAATAAGCAGGACCTGTTCTCAGTAGAGTTCATTATGTGATAAAACATAGAACAGGTACTTAATAAGGTCCAATAATAGATTTTTTAGAACAAAGTGTTTTATTTTGCTGGGGAATTATAAAGAAGAAACTTATTTACTGTTTTCAGAAGTGTCAGGCATCACAGAAGAGGTGACATTTGAGCTAAGGCTTAGAAGAGCAGAGGACATGTGGTGGGAAGCTTTTCAGAAATAAAAGACAGTGCATCATATAAAGGCACAGGGGTTGTATTGTAGAAGGGAATTTCTTGTTCCAGTAGGATGGGGGGATTATGTGTGGTCATACATATAATATTGTTTATATGTATGGTCATTGAAGCCCTAGCCAATCAGGGCATTCAAGCCCAATACATCAAGATCCTTCATGAGCTGTATTGCGGATTCACTACCAGGATCTCACCATTCTACAAAGAAGTGATCGTTGATGTCAAGAGAGGGGTTCGGCAGGGTGATACCATTTCACCGAAACTCTTCAGTGCCACCCTCGAGAACATCATGCGACGACTAGAATGGGAAGGAATGGGAGTGAAGATAGATGGTCGGCAATTACACCACCTCCGCTTTGCTGATGACATTGTTTTAATAACACCAAACATCAGCCAAGCAGCACAAATGCTGGCCGACTTTGACCGTGAGTGTGGAAAGGTAGGACTACAGCTGAATCTTACGAAGACAATGTTTATGAGAAACAGCCTCGTTCCTGACGCCCCATTCGCTCTCAACAGAACGACCATCTCCGAATGCAACAGCTATGTGTACCTAGGTCGAGAAGTCAACATGACAAATGACCAGGCACCCGAGCTGCGCAGGAGGAAGAGAGCGGCTTGGAACGCCTTCAAGAACGTCGAAGAAATAGCTAAGAGGACGAAGAACCTTCGGCTCCACGCACATCTCTTTGATTCCACTGTTCTTCCTGCATTAACATATGCCTCAGAGACCTGGGCCCTAAGCAAACAGGATGAGAATGCTATTCAGGTCTCCCAAAGAAGAATAGAAAGAGCTATGCTTGGAATATCACGTTTCACTCAAATGAGAGAAAAAATCCGGAGTTCCGACATCTGCCGACGATCAAGAATCAGGGACGCTGTCTCATTTGCCAATGTGTCAAAAATCAGATGGGCTGGTCACGTAATGAGATTTAAAGACGACCGCTGGACTAGAGCTGTTACTGACTGGATTCCACAGAATGTCAAAAGACCGCGTGGCTGCCCACTAACCAGATGGTCAGACTTCTTCGTCAAGATCATGAATGATCGGTTTGAGACTCTTCATATTCCCAGAGCGAACAGATGCCATCGGGCTACATTAGCACGCGACAGGGACAAATGGAGACGTTACTGGCGCCCGCTCAAGCAAATCGACGACTAACGGGAAGTTAAGTGATAAGTGATTAAGTGATGTGTAAGAATGTGAGGGACAGTGGTTTGTAGTAATAAAATACAAATACATAAACTGTGCTGTATTTTAAGCACTAGACTAAGTGCTTAAAAGTTTTCTTCTCTGATCATTAGAATAATGTCTGAAAATCTTTAGATTTAAGAACATCTATAATGGAAATAACTCATATTTAGATGTAGACTAAATTGTATTTTAATCTAAGCAATTTTTCCTATAGCACAGTGGTAGAGCGTTTGCCTTGCACGCAGCTGACCCAGCCGAGGCAGGTTCAATCCTCCGCCCCTCTGGGAGAGCCCGGAAAGCTACTGAGAGTATCTCACGAGCATGGCAAAGCCTGGCAAGCTACCCATAACATATTCAGTATGCCAAACACGGTAACAAGAAGTCTCAAAATGGAGATGTTACTGGGCCCGCTCGAGCAATCGATGAACAACGGGAGGACAGGGTTTTTTGTGTGTGTGTGCACCCTTCCTTATAGGGCTGGGTTAGG
Source organism: Sorex fumeus (assembly GCF_029834395.1). NCBI lineage: Eukaryota > Metazoa > Chordata > Mammalia > Eulipotyphla > Soricidae > Sorex > Sorex fumeus. Next base: position 17,182,152 of record NW_026606115.1, read on the forward strand.
TGTTAGAGAAGCTGATATAGCTGGGGGCATAGTCAAGTGAAAATTAGCAGCAAATAATGTTCACTTCATTATCATTCCTTCCTCTCAAATCTAGTTAAAATCTATATATTACTAGAAACTTGGCAAATTTCTGCCACTAAACAATTTGTGAGAGAGTTGGATAATATAGCACTTGCTATGGTAGGTGATGATATGACAGTGTTTACACTTATTTCCCTCCTTCGTATTTTTATTAATATAAAAATAAATTTATTTGAATTTGTATAAAGCTTTGCGAATTGTTGCCATTTTGACAATGTTAATTCTCCTTATTCATGATAAGGGGACGTGTATTCTTTTCCTCGTGTCCTCTTTTATTTCTTGAAGTAACGTTTTGTATTTTTCTTTGTACAGGACCTTTTCCTCCTTAGTTAAGCGGATTCTGAGGTACTTGATTTTATTTTATTATTTTTTTAAGTTTTATTAGTGAAACACCATGAGATACATTTGTAGACTTACAAATTTTGCTGCTTGGGTTTTAGTTGGGCTGGAGCGATAGCACAGTGGGTAGGGCGTTTGCCTTGCATGCAGCCAACATGGCTGAACCAAGTTCGATTCCTCTGCTCCTCTTGGAGAGTCAGCAAGCTACCAAGAGTATCTCGCCCACACGGCAAAGCCTGGCAAGCTACCTGCGACATATTTGATATGCCAAATACAGTAACAACAAAGTCTCACACTGGAGACATTACTGGGCCCACTCGAGAAAATCAATGAACAACGGGAGGACAGTGACAGTGGGTTTCAGTTATACAATGATCGAATGCCCATCCCTCCACCAGTGCCCATTCTCCACCACCACAATCCCAGTATCCCTCCCACCCCCAATCACCCCCACTGCCTCTGTGGCGGGGCATTCCCTTTTGTTATCTCTCTCTTTTAGGGTGCTGTGGTTTGCAAAAGAGGCATTGAGTGGCAATCATGTTCGGTTTATAATCTACTTTCAGCATGCATCTCCCATCCTGAGAGGATCCTCCCAACAACTTTTATTTGGTGCTCCCTTCTCTATCTGAGCTGCCTTTTCCCCTAGCATGTGCAGCTGACCTCCAAGCCATGGAGTGAACATCCTGGTACTTATCTTAGCTATTCCTGGGGGTTACTCTCCTATTTTGTTACTTTATGTTCCCCAGATGAATACAATTTTTCTATGTCTGTCCCTCTCTTTCTGACTCATTTCACTTAGCATGATACTTTCCATGTAGTACCATTTGTATGTAAATTTCATGACTTCATCTTTTCAAACAGCTACATAGTACTCCGTTGTGTAGATGTACCAAAGTTTCTTTAACAGCCATCTGTTCTCGGGCACTCAGGTTTTTTTTTTTTTTTTTGAGGAAAGCAACTTTTTTTTAATGAATCACCATGGGATACAGTTAAGGACTTACAAACTTTCAGCTTATGTTTCAGTCATACATTGATTGAGTACCCAGCCTTCCACCATCGGGCACTCAGGTTTTTCCAGATTCTGGCTATTGTAACCAGTGGTGCTATGAACAAACAAGTGCAGATGTCACTTCGACTATATATTTTTTGCTTTTCTGGGATATATTACCAGAAGTGGTGTTTCTGGATCAAATGGGAGCTCAATTTCTAATTTTCTGAGGATCAACCATACTGTTTTCCAAAAGGGCTGAACCAGTCGGCTTTCCCACCAGCAGTGAAGGAGGGTCCCTTTCTCGCCACATACTCAACAACACAAGTTGCTTTTGTTCTTTTGCATGTAGGGCAGAATCTGTGGAGTGAGATGATATCTCATTGTTGTTTTGATCTGCATCTCCCTGATGATTAATGATATAGAGCATTTTCTCATGTGCCCTTTTGCCATTCATATTTCATCTTTGAGATAGTTTCTGTTCATTTCGTCGACCAATTTTTTGATGGGTTGGATGTTTTCTACTTGTGGAGTTCAACCAGTACTTTGTATATCCTTGATATCAACCCCTTGTTGGATGTGTAGTGGGTGAGTATCCTTTCCCATTCTGTAGACTTTGTATTTTGGTCACTGTTTCTTTTGAGGTGCAGAAGCTTCTCAGTTTAAGATAGTCCCATTTGTCTATCTCTGTTTTTACTTGCTTGGCCAGTGGCTTGACATCTTTGAAGATACCAGTAGTTTCAATATCATGGAGGATTTTGCCAACTTTGTCTTCAATGAACCTTATGGATTCCGGTCTGATGTTGAGGTCTTTAATCCATTTGTATCTTACTTTTGTACATGGTGCTAGGCAGAGATCTGAGCCCTTTTTTTGCATTTAGCTGTCCAGTTTTTCCAGCACGATTTGATAAAGAGACTTTTCTTGTTCCGCTTCACATTTCTTGCTACCATATCAAATATTAGATAATCATATGTTTGGGGGGAGATGTCAGTATATTCAACCATGTTCTATTGATCAGAGATCCTCCGCCTGCTCCCAGCAGCCTAGTAGACCTCCATTACCTCTTCTACCTCCACTACCCAGCTGCCGACATGCTCCAGGATGCTTTCTGTACACTAGGGCCGAGACTCACGCACAAGTGAGGTCCCGCAGAGCCAGGAAAGTGGAACTCTGTAACGTTGGACTCCAGGCTCAACAGACCTAGGAACAGAGATCCTCTGCCTGTTCCCAGCAGCCCGGCAGACCTCCATTATCTCCACTACCTCCACTACCCAGCCACCGCCATGCTCCAGGATGCTTTCCGGATACCTCATAAAACACGTAATACAAGATTATCGCACCATATTTGATGGGGTTCAAATATGGTTTGAACCATGGGAACACCTGCAAGGACAATTAGAGGCCGGCCTAAAAGCCTCTATCCCTCTCGGAGAGCCTGGCAAGCTACCAAGAGTGTTCCGCCCACAAGGCAGAGAGAACCTGGCAAGCTATTGTTGGTGTATTCGATATGCCAAAACCAGTAAAGACAATAGGTCTCATTCCCCTGATCCAGAATGAGCCACCAATACGGTAGCCTTAAGAAGGATGAGGAAGAAGAGGCTGATAAAATCTCACTGTCAACCTAGGGTACCAAAATGAAGAAGGACAAAAATGACTGTCTGTACTTTCAATGCACATATACTGGCATTAGATGCATCCATCGAGGACCTGGTTGTGCAAGCGAGAAAGATCAAGTACAACATCATTGGTTTGACCCAGACGAGAAGGCAACTATCAAATCATGCCGTTTGCGACAATGGGGAAGAACTGTTCCTCGGAACATGCGACAAAAGAGGCATCAGTGGTGTCGGTGTCCTTGTCAACATGAAGTTGGCCATAAACATTGATTCATTCGAATGACTAACAAACCGAATCGGACGATTACACTTGAATAGATGTGGCTCACTGCCGGCAGTTTTTTTTTTTAAATTTTTTTAGTAAAACAACATGAGGTACAGTTTTAGACTTACAGTTTTTTGTACTTGGGTTTCAGTTATACAATGATTGAGTACCCATACCTCCACCATTGCTCATTCTCCACCTCCAATGCTCCCAGTATCCCTTCCAACCCCCAAGTCCCCTCCATCCCACCCACCCCTGTGGCAGGGCATTCCCTTTGGTTTTCTCTCTCCTCTTGGGTGCTGTGGTGTGCCAAAGAGGCATTGAGTGGCAATCATGTTCTGTCTATAGTCTACTTCTAGCATTCATCTCTCATCCTCAGAGAATCCTCCCAAGACCCTTTATTTGGAGCTCCCTTCATCTGAGATGCCTTTTATGCTAGTGTGTGTGGCTGGCCTCCAAACCATGGCAATTTCTATCTTCGTTGTCTATGCACCAACATCCAATTATGATGAAGGAGAAATTGAGAACTTCTACATGGAGCTGGAGAAGTTCTATTAAAAAAGACGACACCATCTACAAGATTATTGTCGGTGAATTTAATGGCAAGATAGAACCGAGAAGATCAGCCAAAGAACTCCACATCCGGACCCATGGCCTAGAATGCAACGAAAAGAGTGAGAGATTTTCCGAGTTCATCATGTCGACCAAGACCATCTATGGTGACTCACAGTTCCAGAAGGCTGAACCTAAACGTTGGACATGGGAGTCTGCCAGTGGGCAGTTCCATAACGAAATTGACCAAATCATATTCAATCGACAGTCTTGCCTTATAGATGTAGCTGTTGTCCCAAAATTCCAAACGGGAATGGACCACTGTCTCCTTAGTGCAAAATTCTACTTCACAGAGTGGGGAGAAAGGGCTGCAAAGTTTAAGAAGAGAACTCCCAGAATGACCACCAACTGGGAGCTCTTTGGCACTATTGCAGAAACATGGAAAGATGCCGTCATTGACAACACTGACCAGGAATATGAATGAATGATTCAGCACCTCTATGATTGTGCAAAGAATGCTGAGAGAAAGATAGCCACAAAAAAACACCTCTCTTCAAAAACTCTTGAGCTAATTCGCCAATGCGGCTTGCCGCAAGCTTCAGGCAACCACAAACGAACGTCCGAGCTCGCAAAGCAGTGCAGAGAAGTGATAAAAGAAGACCTCAAAGAGAGAAGAGCAGCAGTACTGGCAGATGTGGCAGAAGCTAGGAAAAGCATTCGCAATGCCTGCCTGTCCTTCTCCAACTACAAGACCAAGATGACTGCGCTCCGACATCCTGATGGATCTATCACATCTTCCAGAAGGGCAATGGAGAATATTATCCAAAACTTCTACTCAGATCTCTTCGATAGCCACGTCCACCATCCCCACATACCAAATTCCGCAGGATGGAAATGTCATTCCCAACGTTCTCCTTTCCAAAGTCTGACATGCCATTTCATTGGTAAAGAAGTGAACAGCACCTGGCCCAGACAAGGTTGAACTGAACATCTGAAGAATCTGCCATCAGTACTCATCAATACACTGGCTCATCTCTTCACATGATACCTGTGTGAATGCAAGATTTCATCCCAATGGAAAACCACCAGGACTGCACTACTATACTTAATCACTTAATCACTTAACTTCCCGTTAGTCGTCGATTTGCTCGAGCGGGCGCCAGTAACGTCTCCATTTGTCCCTGTCGCGTGCTAGTGTAGCCCAATGGCATCTCTTCGCTCCGGGAACATGGAGGGCCTCAAACTGATCGTTCATGACCTTGACAAAGAAGTCTGACCATCTGGTAGGTGGGCGGCCACGTGGTCTTTTGACATCCCGTGGAATCCAATCAGTAACAGCTCTAGTCCAACGGTCGTCTTTAAATCTCATTACGTGACCAGCCCATCTGATTTTCGACACCTTGGCAAATGAGACAGCGTCCCTGATCCTTGATCGTCGACGGATGTCAGAACTCCGGATTCGTTCTCTCATTTGAGTGAAACGTGATATTCCAAGCAGAGCTCTTTCTATTCTTCTTTGGGGGACCTGAATGGCGTTCTCATCTTGTTTGCGTAGGGCCCAGGTCTCTGAGGCATATGTTAATGCAGGAAGAACAGTGGAATCAAAGAGATGTGCCCGGAGCCGGAGGTTCTTCATCCTCTTAGCTATTTCTTCGACGTTCTTGAAGGCGTTCCAAGCCGCTCTCTTCCTCCTGCGCAGCTCGGGTGCCAGGTCATTTGTCATGTTGACCTCTCGACCTAGGTACACATAGCTGTTGCATTCGGAGATGGTCGTTCCATTGAGAGCGAATGGGGCGTCAGGAACGAGGCTGTTTCTCATAAACATTGTCTTCGTAAGATTCAGCTGTAGTCCTACCTTTCCACACTCACGGTCAAAGTCGGCCAGCATTTGTGCCGCTTGGCTGATGTTTGGTGTTATTAAAACAATGTCATCAGCAAAGCGGAGGTGGTGTAGTTGCCGACCATCTATCTTCACTCCCATTCCTTCCCATTCCAGTCGTCGCATGATGTTCTCGAGGGTGGCACTGAAGAGTTTCGGTGAAATGGTATCACCCTGCCGCACCCCTCTCTTGACATCAACGATCACTTCTTTGTAGAATGGTGAGATCCTGGTAGTGAATCCGCAATACAGCTCACGGAGGATCCTGATGTATTGGGCTTGAATGCCCTGATTGGCTAGGGCTTCAATGACCGCTTCCGTCTCAACAGAATCAAAGGCCTTCTTTAAATCAATGAACGTTAAGCAGAGCGGCATCTTGAACTCCCGAGAAACCTCAATGAGTTTGGTTATCGTGTGGATATGGTCGATGGTGCTGAATCCTTTGCGGAACCCTGCTTGCTCACATGGTTGTCCTTCATCTAGTGTTCTGCCGATCCTATTCAGGATGACTCGAGTGAACAACTTGTAGATGACAGACAATAGGCAGATCGGGCGATAGTTGCCAATGTCATGGATGTCTCCCTTCTTGAACAGTAGTACAGTCCTGCTGGTTTTCCATTGAGATGGAACCTTGCATTCAGACAGGTAGCGAGTGAAGAGCCGAGCCAGTGTATTGATGAGTACTGACGGCAGGTTCTTCAGGTGTTCAGGTCTGACCTTGTCTGGGCCGGGTGCTGTTTGCTTCTTTACTGACGAAATGGCATGTCGGATTTCGGAAGGGAGAACGTTGGGAACGACATACCCATCCTGTGGAATTTGGTATGTCGGCAAGTGGACATGGCTATCGAAGAGATTTGAGTAGAAGTCATGGATAATCTTCTCCATTGCCGTTCTGGAGGATGTGATGGATCCATCAGGACGTCGGAGGGCAGTCATCTTGGTCTTATAGTTGGCGAAGGACAGGCGGGCGTTACGAATACTTCCACTACCCAGCCGTCGCCACACTCCAGGACGCTTTCCGGACCCGCGCGGCAGCTCCGGCCGAGACCCACGCACAACTGAAGACCCACAGAACAAGGTAAGCGGAACTCTCTGAGACCTTGGACTCCAGGCTCGGCGGACCCAGGGACAGAGCTTCTCTGCTTGCTCCCACCACCACAGGTGACAAAGGGATTCTAATCAGGAGCCCCACCCTACCCTGCCCTGTCTGCTTCCATCAAGCACCCAGGGATCGAATTGTGCACAGGAGACCCACCCTACCCAGATAAATACCCCACTGGCAGACTTCCACTCTCGACACTACTTCCACTACCCAGCCGTCGCCACACTCCAGGACGCTTTCCGGACCCGCGCGGCCGCAAGCGGCCGCGCGACACATCATAAGACACTAAATACCCGTCTTCTGGAATTGTCATACCATATTTGATAGGGTTCAAATATGGTAACACCTACAAGGGTGATTAGAGGTCACCCCAAAAGCCTCTATACCTCTCGGAAAGACTGGCAAGCTACCGAGAGTATTCCGCCCGCACGGAAGAGCCTGGCAAGCTATCCGCTGTGTATTCGATATGCCAAAACCAGTAACTACAACTGGTCTCATTCACCTGACCCTGAAGGCTTCACCGACATGGCAGCACTGAGAAGGATGAGAAAGGAGAGGCCGACAAAATCTCAAGGCCGACCTAGGCTGCCACAACGAAGGAAGACAAAAATGATCGTCTGTACTTTCAATGCATGTACGCTAGCATCAGATTCATCCATCGAGGACCTGATGGCACTACTATACAGGAAGGTAGATATCCACAATATTGGCAACTATTGCCCGAACTGTCTGTTGTCTGTCGTCTACACGCTGTTCACTCGAGTCATCCTGAATAGGATTGGCAGAACACTAGATGAAGGAAAACCATGTGAGCAAGCCAGTTTCTGAAAAGGATTGAGCACAATCTACCATATCCACATGATAACCAAGCTCATTGAGGTTATCAGGAGTTGATGATGCTGCTCTGTCTAAAGTTCATTGATTTAGAGAAGGCCTTTGATTCTGTTGAGACTGAAGTGGTCATCGAGGCCCTAGCCAAATAGGGAGGGAGTTCAATGTCAATGCATCAGGATACTCTCTGAGCTGTATTGTGTGTTCACTACCAGGATCTCACCATTTTACAGGGAGGTGATCATTGACGTCAAGAGAAGGGTTCGGCAGGGTGATACAATTTCACTGAAACTCTTCAGTGCCACCCTCGGGAACATAATGTGACAACTGGAATGGGAAGGAATGGGAGTAAAGTTAGTAAACTACACCACCTCTGCCTCGCTGATGACATCATTCTTATAACACCAAATATCAGCCAAACCACAGAAATGCTGGTCACCTTCAACCATGATTGTGGAAAGGTCAGATTACAGTTGAATCTCACAAAGATAATATTGATGAGAATTGGTCTCGTTTCTTACATTACATTTGCTTTCAATGGGATGAACACCTCTGAATGCAACAGTTATGTGTACCTAGGTCGAGAAATTAACACGACGAATGACCTGACACCTTAGTTGCGCAGGAGGAAGAGAGCGGCTTGGAACACGTTTAAGAGCATCGATGAAATAGCTAAAAAGACGAAAAATTTCCTAATCCAGGCACTTATCTTTGATTCCACTGTTATTCTTGCATTAACATATGCCTCAGAGACCTGAACCATATGAAAACAGGATGAGAATGCTATTCGTGTGTCCCAAAGAGGAATCAAAAGAGCTATTCTTGGAGTATCACGCTTCACTCAAATGAGAGCAAGAATCTGGAGTTCCGACCTCTGTTGATGTTCAAGAATTAGGGACGCTGTCTCATTTGCCAAGGCATCGAAAATCAGATGGACTGGACACATAATGAGATTTGGAGATGACTGCTGGACTAAAGTCATTACCGACTGGATTCCACGGGACGTCAAAAGATCATGTGGCTACCCACCTATAAGATGGTCAGACTTCTTCGTCAAGACCCTGAACGATTGGTTTGAGTCTATTTGTGTTCTTAGAACGAGCAGGTGCCATTGAGCTACACTAGCATGCTACAGGGATGAATGGAGACGTTACTGGTGCCTGCTCAAGCAAATCAATGAATAACAGGATGTCAAGTGATCAAGTGATCAAGTGATCCATTGGTCTGCAGCTCTGCCTTTGTTCCAGTACCATGCTGTTTTAATTATTATTGCTTGTAGTAGAGTTTGAAGTTAGGGAGGTTGATTCCTCCCATTTTCTTCTTCCCAGGAATTGCTTTAGCCATTCATGGGGGCTTATTGTTCTGTATGAATTTCAGGCGTCTTTGCTCCATTTCTTTGAAGAATGTCATGAGTATCATTACAGATATCACATTGAATTTGTACAATGCTTTGGGAAGTACTCCTAATTTGACAATATTAATTCTCCTGATCCATGAGCTGGGGATATATTTTCATTTTCTCGTGTCCTCTTATTTCCTGAAGTAGCGTTTCGTAGTTTTCTTTGTACAGGTCTTTTATGTCCTTATTTAAGCTGATTCATAGGTACTTGATATCCTGGGGCACAATTGTGAAAGTGATTGTTTTTTTATGTCACGTTCTTCTCTCTCACTATTTGCGTATAGGAAAGCCATGGACTTTTGGGTATTGATTTTATAGCCTGCCACTTTACTATACACGTCTATTGTTTCTAGGAGTTTCTTAGTAGAGGTTTTAGGGTTCTCTAAGTATAGTATCATTTCATCTGCGAATAGTGAGAGCTTGATTACTTCCTTTCCTACCTGAAGGCCCTTTAATCTTTTTCTTGTGTAACAGCTATTGAAAGTAATTCCAATACTATATTGAACAGCAGTGGAGAGATTGGGCATCCTTGTCTCATCCCTGATCTTAGAGGGAAGGCTCTCAGTTTTCCCCATTGAGGATTATGCTTGCTGTAGACTTGTGGTAGATGGATTTAATTATAATGAGGAAAGTACCATTTTGGCGAGGGTTTTCATCATACACAGGTGCTGGATCTTATCAAATGTTTTCTCTGCATTTGTATTGATTTTATAGCCTGCCATTATTAATATGATCATATGTTTTTTATATTTTCTTTTGTTGATATGATTGATTATGTTGATTGATTTCCGAATGTTAAACCATTCTTGCATCCCCGGGATGAATCCTAACTTAGCCATAGTGTATGATCTTTTGGATGAGTTTTTGAATTCTAATTTGCTAGTATTTTTTTGAGAATCTTCGCATCTGTGTTCATCGGGGATATTCGCCTGTAGTTTTCTTTTCTTGTGGTGTGTTTTTTTCCTTTGGTATTAGAGATATGACACTTGGTTTATATCTCTATAATATAGAGATATAGGGCTGGAACGATAGCACAGCGGGTAGGGCGTTTGCCTTGCACGCAGCCAACATGGCCGACCAGAGTTCGATTCCTCCACCCCTCTCAGAGAGCCCGGCAAGCTACCGAGAGTATTCGATATGCCAGACACTGTAACAACAAAGTCTCCAATGGAGAAGTTACTGGGCCCGCTCGAGCAAATCGATGATCAACGGGAGGGCCTTTTTAATTAGAGATATACGGGCCTCATAAAAACTTTTTTGGAGGGTTTGTGTTTCCTCAATTTCCTGGAAAAGCTTGAGAAGAACTGGCAATAGGTCCTCTTTAAATGTTTGGAAAAATTCGCTAGTGAATCCATCTGGACCTGGGCTTTTGTTTTGGGGAAGATTTTTGATTACAGTTTCCATTTCCTTGATGTTAGTAGGTCTGGTCAGGTACTCTAGATCTTCTTGATTCAGCCTTGGGAGACTATCGGAATCCAGGAATTTATCCATTTCTTCTAGGTTCTCTTGTTTCGTGGCATACAGACTTTCAAAGTAGTCTCTGATGATCTTTTGAATTTCTTTGGTTTCTGTTGTGATAATCCCCATCTCATTTCTGATTAGGTTTATTAGGGTTCTGTCTCTCTCTTTCTCTCTTTCTTTGTGAGTCTTGCTAGTGGTTTATCTATCTTGTTTATTTTCTCCAAGAACCAGCTTTTGGTTTCATTGATCTTTCAGATTGTTTTCCGCTCTAAATTTTATGACCTCTTTCCTTCTGCCTGATTTGGGCTCCTTTTTTAATCCTTTTCTAAGATCTTGAGCTGTGAACTCAAATTGTTTATGTGGGCCCTTTCTTCCTTCCTGACAAATGCTTGCAGAGCTATAAATTTTGGTACTTGATTTTCTGAGGCATGGTTGTGAATTATATCACTTTCTTCTCTCATTATTTGCATATATGGACTTTTGGGTATTAATTTTATAGCCTGAGACTTTATTATACAAGTCTTTTGCTTCTAGGAGTTTTTAGTAGAGGTATTAGGGTTCTGTAAATGTAGTATCATGTTATCAGCAAATAGTGAGAGTTTGATTTCTTCCTTTCCTATCTGGATGCCCTTAATATCTTTTTTTTTCCCTAACTGCTATGGCAAGTACTTCCAGTACAATATTGAATAGAAATGATGAGACTGTGCATCCTTGCCTTGTCCCTGATCTTAGAGGGATCTTCCAAGCCTTTTAGACAACATGTCACTGTCACTGTCACTGTCCTCCCATTGTTCATCAATTTGCTCGAGCGGGCCCAGTAACGTCTCCGTTGTGAGACTTGTTGTTACTGTGTTTGACATATTGAATACGTCACGGGGAGCTTGCCAGGCTTTGCTGTGCAGGTTAGATACTCTCGGTAGCTTGCCTGGCTCTCCGAGAGGGGTGGAGGAATCAAATTCGGGTCGGCCATGTTGGCCGCTTGCAAGGCAAATGCCCTACCCACTGTGCTATCACTCCAGCCCACAACAACATATGTTATAGGATAAAATGTAAAAATGAAAGCACAAAAAATTAAATAATTATGTCACATATATTCAGGATAGTGAAGTACTAACAATAGAACTGAAGCAGATAGACCCTAAACACACGGTTGCCATGTAAGTTCATGAAAAAAAAAATGGAAAGTCATCAGTTTGCTTTTTATTACCTGCATGATCTTGAACTCACTGCTTTTCCCCTCTCTGATCTTACCTATAAAATATGAAAGCTGAATCAGCCTAGAGTAGAATTAGGGTCAGCACACAGCAGACAAATCTAATCTGGTACCTGTTTTGTAAGTTTTGTTAGAACTACACATAAGTATTGTCGGTGATTGGTTTTCCACAGAAGTAGAGTTTACTTGTTTTGTTACAGAGACAATATGGCATGCAAGTTTTAAGCATCATTTGGCTCATTTAAAAGAGGTCAAATATTTACTGACTTCTGATGTGTAAGATTTCTACCATCTCTGATTTTCTGTGACGTTTGTACAGCTAAAGGCATGATGTGTGATCTTTATTTTTTAACTTTTTTATTTTAATGTATCATTGTGAGGTACAGTTACAGACGTACAAATTTTTATTACATTTATTTTTTATTTTTTTCTTCTTATATTTATTTGTTGAATCACTGTGGGAAAAGTTACAAAGCTTTCAGGTTTAAGTCTCGGTCATACAATGATCAAATACCTTTCCCTTCACCAGTACTCATTTTTCACCACCAAGAACCCCAATATACCCCCTTCCGCCCCTCCCAATGCCTGTTAGGCAGATGATTTCTACTTAATTTTTCTCTACATTGATTACATTCATTATTTTGACAAAAGATACACCATTATTGTTTAGAATTCTCCCCACCAATCAGAATTGCTGAAAAGGCATTGTGAAATACTGTTTTCTATAGCTGTTTATGAGAATCATACAATGATTTTGGATTTCTGCCAAGAGCCAGATAATTACGAGATTGGTTTCTGTGCATCTGGTGTTATGGCTGTGCCAGAGAGTCACCCATGGGGGGCAAATCGTGACCTCGGTAGGGAGCGAAGGACAAGCCGGTACCACTCCCCTTCCCATGAGACTGCAGTTGCCCTGTCACTACCGGCTCATACCTGGCTTTCCTATAACCTCTGAGGTGGTGGCCACCCTGCTGCTGTGGGGGGGGGGTGGGGGGGTAAAAGGCAGAAGAGAGCAACACCATTTCCCTCCCAGGGAGGCATGGAGCCATAGTTTAACGCATGGCCCATTCAATTTTCTGCCACAAGCTGCCGGGCTCTGGATTAAGTCCTTTTGCCTCTGGAGCCGTGGCTGTGCTGGAAAGCCACTCGTGGGGGGCAACTAGTGACCTCGGTAGGGCGTGAAGGACAAGACGGTACCACCCCCCTTCCCATGAGACTGCAGTTGCTCCGTCACCACCAGCTCATACCTGGCTTTCCATTAAGCTCTGAGACAGCAGCCCCCTTGTATGCGGTTCAGATGCATTTCTGCCAAAAGTTGCTGGGTTTTGAGATTTGTTTCTGAGTCTCTGGAATCATGGCTGTTAATCAGCTTGATCAGGAGCCAGAGAGGCCATTTGTAGGCGGTGACTAGGGGTCTTGTTGGGATGAGGGAGGAAAGGGCCGGTTCCGCCCCCATCTAGTGAGGCCCCGAGTGTCTCGTCACTGCAGGCCAAAACTTGGCTGTCCAGTGGCCTCTGGAGGATGGCAGTCACCGGGCCACCAGGGGGAACAGGCCAAGGCACAAAACCTATTCCCACCTGGAGTAGCCCGGCGCCAGTAACCTACTGCAGGAACAGGACGCATTTTTGCCAAAAGCCTTGGGGTTCCGAGATTCGTTTCTGTGTCTCTGGGATCATGGCTGTTAAGCAGTTCGATCAGGAACCAGAGAGGCCATGCTTCCAATTATATAGCTGAGCCGGAAGTGGTTTGTTGGCGTGTCTACCACATGCCTAACTTTTGGTCTTTTACTAACTTTTGGCCGTTTACTTTCTTGGCAAACTTTGCCCCAAATTTTTGGGGTCTGGCCAAAGGCACAGCAGCAATTTTGGGGTATCTGAAAGTCTGATGGTGCCATCAGGCTGCTGATGCACTCGCCTCATCGGTACAGATTGACCTGCTGGCGGCACCATACCCCCGATTATGTGTGATCTTATGATTTGTAGCCATTAGAGTGAATGTGGAAAACTATCATAAAATTTATAAATGTTTCTGAAGCCCATATATATTATTACTAATGTAGCAAGACATTTTAAGGCCTCTTCTGTTTGTTAAACACTGATATCTAAAATATATTGCATTACATTTTTTACTTGACCCTTATTTCAGTAATCATCATATTTTTCCCATGATAAATGGCACTTATTTTTGACCCACTTTTGCAAGTATATAAAATTTTAATTTCATATTAATCTATCCAAAATAATTAAAAGAATGGCAAATAGAATTACTCGTAAATAAATAATAAAAGTCAGTTCGTGATGGTTAACTGTTCGATTTTAATTTTTCTTAATTTAGTACAGGACAGCCAAATACACCATTATTTAATACCATATTCAATACCACATATTGGTTGATTCCATGTCTTAGCTATTACACTGAGTGTGCAATGAATAATGGTGTGCAAATGAGAGAGTATTTTTATATCCTGGAGGTAGATGCCCATTAGTGGAATTACTGGGTCATTTTATGTTCAATATAAGTTTACCAGGAAGTATCCATATTGTTTTCACAGAAAAATTGTTGTCACCAGAAAAATTTCCACCAACAGAGGATGAGTTGCTTTTCACCACATCCCCGCCAACAGAGAGTGTTCCTATTATTTTGATATGTGCCACTGGTGTAAGATAGTATCTAATTGTCAACAGATTTGGATTTCTCTGATGATAAGTGATGCTGAGCATTTATCATGTATCCACTCACCATCCACCTGTCTTTTCTGAAAAGTGTCTATTCACTTCCTCTCCCAATTTTTAATAGGGTTCTTGAAATATTTTTGTTGATTTTTGTGAATACTTTATATATTCTGGATATCAAACCTTGATGTTGAATGCAAGTATTTTTTTCCGTTAGCTGTCTTTTAGTTCTGTGTTTCTTCTGCGATGCAGAAGCTTTTTAATTTTATGTAGTCCCATTGGCTTAATGTTTATTGTGTTACCTCTGCCAGTGCTAGTAGAACATTGAAGATACCATTGAGTTCCAAATCTTGAAGTGTTATTCAAGTATATTTTCCTCAATGTATCTTAATATTTCTGGTCAGATCTCAAGGTTTTTGATCAACTTTAAATTAATTTTTCTGTGAGATATAAGACATGGATCCAGCTTTAATTTATTATATATAATTATCCATAGTGAAGAGGCTATCTTTACTCCATTAAATGTTCTCACCTCCCTATCAAAAATTAACTGGCCAGATATATGGTGTTTTGTCATAGGGTATTCAATTCTGATCCATTGATCAGAGGTGACATCTTTATTCCAACCATGCAATCTTGATCACTGTAGCTTTATAATGCAGTTCCAAATTAGATAATGAAATACCTCTCAATTTCTTATTTTTTCAGTATGGCTTTGGATATTCGTGGTCTTTTCTGATTCCATACAAACTTTATTATTGACTTTTCTAGATCCTGGAAGACTGTTGTCTGAATTTGGATGGGAATGCATTGAAACTATATCGTAGCTTAGGTAGGATAGTTATTTTAATAATATTGATTCTTCCAGTCCATTAGAATGGGATGTTTTTCCATTTCCTAAGGTTTTCTTCTATCTCTTTCTTACATGATTTCAATTTATCATCTAGATTGGAAGGGATCTCTCTAGATTGGAGATGTGTGCTGAAAGTAGGTAAAGGACCAAATATTCTGGCCTCTAAGTATCTGAATTGCAAATCATAATGCCCAAAAATAGTCTGTAAGTCCTCCCATTGTTCATCGATTTGCTTGAGCGGGCACCAGTAATGTCTCACAGCAAATTGTGAGACTTGTTACTGTTTTTGGCATATCAAATACATCACAGGTAGCTTGCCAGGCTTTGCCATGTGGGGAAGATACTCTCAGTAGCTTGCCGGGCTCTCCGAGAGGAGCGAAGGAATCGAACCTGGGTTGGCTGTATACAAGGCAAACGCCCTACCCACTGTGCTATTGCTCCAGCCCACCCAAAAATAGAGAAAGAGAAAAAGAAAAAAAGTGCCTGTCATAGAGGCCGGCTGGAGGTGGGGGAATGATGGGGAGTGGCATAAGGGATTCTGGGGTTATTGATCGTGTAAAATGTAAACTGGTGTAGGAATGGGTATTGGAACACTGTATAACTGAAATCCGATCACGAAAGCTTTGTGACTGTATCTCACAGTGATTTAATTTTTTAAAAAAGAAAAAGAAATAAAGTCATCATCTCCCATGTCTTTTGTTAAGCTGACTCCTAGATACTTGATGCTTTTGGATACTACATTAATCAGATAGACTCCTTAATCACTTTTTCCTCTGATTCATTCTTTGTATATAAGAATGCAACTAATTTTTGTGTATTGATTTTGTAGCTTGCCACTTAAGTATATTGGTTTGTTGTTTCTAGGAGATTTTTGTGGACTCCTTAGGGTCTTCTGTCTACATCATCAAGTTATCTATAAGTAGTGATAATTTAAGCTCTTCTTTTCCAATTTTAATACCTTTTTTTTTTGTTTTCCTTGCCTGATTGCTATAGTTAGGACTTCTAATACTATGTTGAATAGAAGTGGAGAAAGTGAAAATTCTTTTCTTATATCTGATCTCAGAGAGAATGCTTTCAATATTTCACAATTAAGAATGATACAGTCTCCAGGAGTATGGTGCCGCCAGCTGGTCAACCTGTATCGGCGGGGCGAGTATATCAGCAGCCTGATGGTGCCTTTTGGCTTCCTGACACCCCAAAATTCTCTCTGTGCCTTTTGGCTGGACCACAACAACATGGGATAAAGTTTACCAAGAAATTAAACGGCCAAAATTTAGTTATGTGGCAGTCATGCCCACAAACCACCTCCAGCTGAGCTATACAAGCTCATTTATTGGCATTATTTCAGAGACCCATAGATAAATCCCGAAAAAGACCAAAAGCCACAGTTATCTCAGAGCTGCACATGGCTGAACAGACTTGGGTAAATTGGAGGGGGACCAGTTGCTTGTGCATGTCCAAGCAGAGCCGCCAGCAGCCGCTTGCTTCCACAATTCAAAATTGACGCCATACCCCCAGCCTGACTCCACTGTCTCAGGACAGACCTCACCAAGATATAGCCTATTGAAAATTTGGGTATGCGGATTTTGTGACTGAAATCTCTAGGCTTTCATGGAGTTGGGGTGGGCTACGTCCTCACGCTTCCCATTATACATGGAAGCACTAGCAGTCACACCCACGAACCAACTCCAGCACCACACTGTAAACTCTATTACTGGCCTTGCTTCAGAGACCCATAAATACATCTCAAAAGAGATCAAAATCCAGAGAAACAACAGCCAGTCCCGGAAGACACCAAAGAGCTGGAGATCTTTTAGGAACCCATACCAAGCCAATTTCACCGGGATATCCCAGATGGAACAGGTGCAGACTCCCCGCTTACTCCAGATGAATCCCGGTTACCAAGAGCTTCCTCAAGCAAGGCCCAGGTATGGGGGTTCCAGGACTAAATCTCCATGCTGCTTGGTTGCAGAGGTGCCGGGATGTCCGTCCTGGCTCTCTGCCCTATTGTCAGCCCGTCTGTCACCCCCACAATGTGCCTCTGGGCACCATCTTAGCGCACCAACAAACCTGGTCCAGAGACACAAGTCCTGGAAGACACCACAGCACCAGAGATCTTTCTGGGCCCCATACCAAGCCAATTTCACTGGGGCATCCCAGATGGACCAGGTTCAGTCTCCCTGCCTACTCCAGATGGAATCCTGGCAACCAAGAGCTTCCACAAGCAAGGCCCAGGTATGCGGATTCCAGGATTAAATCTCCATGCCATTTGGCAACAGACACACCAGGCTGTCACTCCCGGGTTCCCTATCCACTTTTCGGTCGGGCTGTCATGCTTACAATTTGCCTTCAGGCACCATCTTAGCACATCAACAGCCCTGGTCCAGAGACTCCCAATTGAATCCCAAAATGATTAGTGCTCTACAGAAATGTTTCTGGAACCCTACCGTTTACAATCTAGAATTCCAGAAACACGCAGTCACAGCACCCAAAATATTCAAAATGAGCAATGGACATAAATGATCTAAAATCTGCCTCTGGCAGGCAGTCTTGAATGGTGGTGAGAAAATTCGAGCAAAACATAATTCCCCAAAGTAGAGAGAAAGAGTATTGGGGAAATTGCCTGCCATGGAGACAGGGTGAGGACTGGGAAGGGGGTGATATACTGGGGACACTGGTGGTGGAGAGTGTGCACTAGTGGAGTTATGGGTGTTTGATCGTTGCATGACTGAATCTTGAACATGAAAGCTTTGTAACTCTATCTCATGGTGATTCAATAAAAAAAATGAAAAAAAAAAAACAGAAAAAAATGGTAATGTGGAGTCCATGCCCAATTCAATTTTCTTAATCATTGGCTGAATAAATAGCAGTACTCCTACATAAACAAACAAAAGAAGGAATGATACAGGCTCTGGTCTTGTAAAAAAGATGGCCATTATTATATTGAAGAAGTTTTTTCCACCCCTATGCTGTTCAGGGTATTTATCATGAATGGTTGTTGGATCTTTCAAGCAATTTCTCTGCATGAATTGCTATGATTGTATTATTTGCCTTTCCTTTCATTGATGTGGTGTGTTATGTTAATTTATTGGTATATACTGAACCATCTTTGTTTTACTGCAGTGAATCCCACTTGATCAAGATGTATGAGTATGTTTTATATGTTGTTGGATTAGGTTAACTAAAATTTTGTTAAGAATTTTGGCATCGATATTCATCAGAGATATTGGTTTAAAATTTTCTTTTCTGGAACTGTTTGTATCTGCTTTGGTTATTACTGTACTGTTAACTTCATAGATGGTGTTAGGAAGAATTCCTGTGTCTTTGACATTTTGGAAGCACTAAAAGAGTATAGGCAATAAATCTTTAAATGTTTATAGAACTCACCAATGAGCGAATTTGGACCTGGAATTTTCTTCTAGGAGAGATTATTATTTTTCTTTTTTTAAATTTATTTACTGAATCACTGTGAGAAAGGTTACAAAGCTTTCAGGTTTAAGTTTCGGTCATACAATGATCAAACACCTTTCCCTTCAACAGTACTTATTTTTCACCAACAAGAACCCCAATATACCCTCCTCCCAACCCTCCCAATACCTGTGAGGCAGATGATTTCTACTTAACTCTCCCTCTACTTTGATTACATTCATTATTTCGACAAAAGATGCACCATTATTGTTTTGAATTTCCACCAAACAATCAGAACTGCTGAAAAGGCATTGTGAAATAATTTGTTTTCTATAGCTGGTTATGAGAACCATATGATGTCATATTTTACTTTAAGATAAGTAAAATATCTTAATAAGTAAAATATCAGAAATCCAAAATAAACAAAATATGATTTAGGATTTATGATATTTTACTTATTACTTGGAGGGATTTTTGCCAAGAACCAGATAATTACGATATTGGTTTCTGTGGCTCTGGAGCCCTGGCCGTGCCAGAGAGCCACTCGTGGGGGGCAACTCGTGACCTCGGTAGGGCATGAAGGACGAGCCGGGAACGTCCCCCTTCCCATGACTTTGCAGTTGCCCCGTCACCGCTGGCTCTTACCTGGCTTTCCAATAAGGTCTGAGGCAGCCTCCATCTTGTTCCCCGGGCAGAAAAAGGCAGAAGTGAGCGACACCCTTTCTCTCCTGGGGAGGCATGGAACTGTGGATTAATGTATAGTTCATTCACTTTTCTGCCACAAGCTTCAGGGCTCTGCATTAAGTCCTTGTGCCTCTGGAGCCCTGGCCATGCCAGAGAGCTGCTGGGGGGGGGGCAACTTGTGACCTCGGTAAAGAGTGAAGGACGAACCGGGAACGCCCCCCTTCCCATGAGGTTTCCGTTGCCCCATCCCCGCCAGCTCATACCTGGCTTTCCAATATCTAGGGGAAATTCTTAATTACTGTTTCAATTTCCTTACATGTCATTGGCCTATTTAGGCTTTCTACTTCCTCCTCATTGAGTTTTGGGAGATTGCATTTCTCTAAGAATCTCTCCATTTCATCTATGCTTGTTCTCCAGTTTAAGAGCATAAAATTGTTCATAGTAGCACTGTAGCACTGTAGCACTGTCCTTCCGTTGTTCATCGATTTGCTTGAGCGGGCACCAGTAACATCTCCATTGTAAGACTTTTTGTTACTGTTTTTGACATTTTGGATACACCACAGGGAGCTTGCCAGACTCTGCTGTGCAGGTGGGATACTCTCAGTAGCTTGCCAGGCTCTCCAAAAGGGATGGAGGAATCGAACCCGGGTCGGCCCTGTTCATAGTAACCTCATTAAATTTTGAATTTCTGAAGGAGCTATTATAATTTCTCCCCTTTCGTCTCTAATCTGTTTTATTTGAACATTTTCTGTTTTTTCCCTCGTGACTTAGCTAAGGATTTATCTATCAGGTTTATTTATTTATTTATTTTCAAAGAACCAGCTCCTGGTTTCATTAATTCTTTGAATTGCTTCTTTGGATCCAATGTTGTTTATTTCTACTCTAGTTTTATTATTTCTCTCCTTCTGCTACTTTTCAGAATTTTTTTGTTTTTCCTTCTCTAGATATTTAAGAAACATGTTTAGGTTGTAGATTTGAACATTTTATTTTCTTAATGTAAGCCTGCATTGCTATTACTTTCCCCTTTGTATAGTTTTTGCTGTATCCCATAGATTATGGTAGCTTGTGTATTCATTATCATTAATTTCAAGGAATATTTCTATTTCTACCTTGATTTCCTCTTCGATCCAACTATTTTATAGCAGTGCTTTTTCTGCTTCCAGGTGTTAGAAGTTTTTTCCATCTTCTTTATTGGATTAATTTCTATTTTCATGTCATTGTGGTCTGAGAAAGAAGTTTGTAAGATTTCTATGTATGTTTGAGTTGTGCCCTTACATGTTATCTATCCTGGAGAACATCACATGTAGACTAGAGAAGAATGTGTATTTTTATTTGGGGTATGAAGAACCCTGTGTGTATTCAACAATCTCAGTTCTTTTAGCTTATTATTTCCAGCTCTTGTCTCCCTAATGATATTATTTCTAGTTGATCTGTCTTGTTGTGAACGTGAAGAATTGAAGTCTTCCAATACTACTGTGCTTTCATCAATGTGTTTCTTTAGGTTTGTGAGAAGAACCTTTATTAACATTGTTGAGCCTTCGTTTGGTGCATAAATATTAATGACAGTATTTTTTTATCTGTTTTCCCTTGACTAAAATTAGTTTCCATCACTATCTCTAATTACTTTCTTTATATTGACTGCCGTTTGATCTAAGTATGTCTGTACCGTTTTTATTGTTTGTCATTGGCTTGTGTAATTGTTTTCCATTCTTTCACTTCCAATCTGTACTTATAAGTAGGTGTGTATCTAGTATGCAGAAGATGGATGTATTTCCTTTCTTGATCCATCCAGCTACTCTATCTATTCCTTTGCATAGGGAAGTTTAATACATTGATGTTGAGAGTGATTAATGATATAAAGAGATGTGTTGCCATTTGTGTGTTTGTACGAAATCAAGTTGTTTTAGCAAGAGTATATTTTTATAGGCAGACTTTCAATAATTCTTACAGGATTGGTTTAGTTGTTACAAATGCTGCCAGCTCTAGTTTGTCTGAAAAAGATTCTTATTCCTCCCTCAAGTATAAATGAAATCTTTGCAGGGTACTGGACTCTAAACTGGAAGTTCTTTCAGTTTATACTTTAAATATGTTATTCCACTCTCTCTGGTTTTTAAGATGTCATGTGAAAGGTCTGTTGTGATTCTTTTGTTGTTTCCTTTGTATTTGAAGTTTTTCTTCTCTCTTGCTGCTTTAAGTAATATGTCTTTGTTGATTATACCATTTTGATTACTATGTGTCTTGGAATCGTTTTGTTTGAGTATATTTTGCTTGTTACCTTTGGGCCAGGATTTGCGAGTAATTCTGTCCCTGTCTAGCAGAACAGGTGAATTTCCTTGTTTCCCCACTGTTAATTCAATTAACAGTGTTCAATTCTTAAAGAATTGAGAGTGCTGTGATTAGAGCTCATATTCCCATTTATCTGAGATCTAATCTGTTTCCTTATTTGTCAGCAAACTATTACTCCTGATGATCTGACAATGTAACAATTTCTATGTTTTAATATAATATTTCAGTGGTTATTCAGTCTCCTGCCCCCGTGCCTGGCTGTCCTCACTGGGGCCCGTTGGAGGGGAGCGGGTTGAGGTTTCCTTCCCTCCCCGACCAGGGCTCCGGCAGCCGAAGACCTCCAGGACCAGCCACCACCATGCTGAGACCACTCTCCGCACACATGAAGGTACTGGCAGAGGGACAAAGCCATGCGGGTTCCGGAGCCAAGATCTCCAAGCCTACTCGGATTGGGGCCGAGCATCCTCCACCCAGATCCTCCAAATTCCAGTAGGCTGGGGTCACACCCACCAACTGGCCCCCTGGCGTCGTGTAATCCCATCAGCAGCCAAGACTCAGAGACTATAAAAACCAGCTCCTGGACATCTTATTATGACATCTTATTATCTCATTCCTACTTCGGACAAACTGGCAGGCTACCCAATGTAGTCTGCCCACACGGAAGAGTCTGTCAAACTCCCCGTGGCGTAGCCAATATGCCAAATACCAGTAACAATGATGGGTCTCATTCTCCTAAAGAGTCTTGAATATAATCTCAGGGCTAGGATGAAGGAGACATTACTGGGGCCTGCTCGAGGCAATCAAAGAATAACAGGATGATTTGTGATTGTGTGATTTGCGATTCAATTAAATATCTAATAATCCTGTTTTCCTAGAGGGCTATTTCGTAGGAATTTGAAGCAGGATATTGAGGCATGATATCCGTGTGGTTTTGGATCTGAGATGTGGGTATCAGAGGTTTCCTTGGTTCAAAGGACCCAGAAAAAGGTCATAGTGCAGGGGAAATGGGGCAGGAAGAGAGTCAGAGCCTCTGATTCACCTATATGACGAAAGAGGCCAGCATCAGCATCATGGGTCCATAGGGGTATGTCCTGCTCATGTCCTGGTGTTGTAGAGGAGGGTGAGAGAGGCTTTCATGATCCAGGGGACACAGAAAGAGGTCCACTAACTTTCTAACTTTCTTTTCATGGTTTGTGACTTTCTAACACTCCTCCAGGTTTTTTTCTTTTTTTCTGAGTGAATGTGAGAACACCAGCCACGTTTATGGGTCACACTCTCTGGTGCCAGACACTGTACCACGTCACGATCACGATCACGACTATCCTGTTGTTCGTCGATTGCCTCGAACAGGCCCCAGTAATGTCTCCTTCACGCTAGCGCCGAGATTTTTTTAAAAAGTGCCATATTAAAGGCTCCTCCAGGGTTGGGAGAATGAGACCCATCATTGTTACTGGTTTTTGGCATATTGGTACACCACGGGGAGTTTGCCAGATTCTGCCATGTGGGCAGGTTACACTCGGAAGCCTGCCATTTTGTCCAAAGTAAGAATGAGATAATAAGATGTCGCACGGCCGCAAATGCAGCTGCGCTTCCGGGAGCTGGGTTTTATAGTCTCTGGGTCTTGGCCACTGATGGAATTACATGGCGCCAGGGGGGCAGTTGGTGGCTGTGACCCCTGCCTACTGGAATTCGGAGGATCTGGTTGGAGGATGCTCAGCCCTGATGCGAGCAGGCTTGGAGATCTCAGCCCCAGGACCCGCATGCCTTTGTTCCTCTGCCGGTACCTTCATGCATGTGGAGAGTGGTCTCAGCATGGTGGTGACTGGTTCTGGAGATCTTCAGCTCCCGGAGACCTGGTCGGGACGGGGAGGGAAACTCAACCCGCTCCCCTCAAGGGGCCCCAGGGAGGACAGCCAGGCGCGGGGGCAGGATACTCTGCGCTGCTCTCTTCTGGGAGCTGGGTTTTATAGTCTCTGGGTCTTGGCCGCTGATGGGATTACACGGTGCCAGGGGGCCAGTTGGTGGGTGTGACCCCTGCCTACTGGAATTCGGAGGATCTGGGTGGAGGATGCTCAGACCCGATCCGAGCAGGCTACTGTACCACATGTCTTACATAAAACACATTATTCAACACTCACAGTAATCTTATGAGATAGACACAACTCATTATCCCATTTTAGATTATGATATGAGGTTTGTATATATTAAAGAACTTTCCCAAGGTCACACAGTGAGCAAATTTTTTGCCTAATATTTAGAAACAAGTAGTCAAAGACATAGCTCAGGGATTAAGGTGCATGCCTTGCATGCTGTTGACTCTGGTTTGGTCTTTAGAACCAAATATTTTCCCCTGAACCCTATCATGAGTAATCCCCGAGCATGGCTGAGTGAGGTCCCAGACCCCCAAATTTAAATTAAATTTAAAAATAATCAGAAACAAGACAAGCACTAAAATTGGTTTGGTACTCTGATCATTTAACAGATATGATATAAATTTACAGAAATTGAAAAGCTATTGAGAACCTACTAAATTTCTGTCATGTTTCACAGTTCTGTAGACTTTCTGTTGAAGTCCATCTGTCTATGTTCTTGTATTTAGAAAAAAGTACTTCATAGTTCCTGACCTGAGCTGATTTTAGGATTTGGAATTTGAATCACCCAATTCCAACATTATCAGTCCCCAAACTTTGGGAGTATTCAAAAAATAAAAACCATTAAAGAAGGGAAATTTGTTTCACAATAGACTTCTGTCAGATCACAACTGGGAATAAAAGAATGATTAATTCTACAGCCTGGGAGAGACCAAGAAAAGATGCATGGTAGGTAAAACTACAATAGCAAAGCCTTGGGAAGAAGACTGACGTTATCATTAAGAGAACCAATCAAAATAGATTTTCAATTGTCTCTCTATATGATTACTGAAATAATTTCATCCTTCTTTAACATACAATGAAAATTAGAGGGTCAGGGGGAAGCCACTCAATGACTAAGTACAAGGAAATAATTCTAGTGGCAGATTATTCTTAGCAATAATGAGCTGAAGTTAACGAAAATATTCAAATAATATGAAGAGGACTTCACAAGTGCTTACTTCTAAGACCCTACATTTAAAAGCATCAATCCGAAGCATGATGTAATGAAAAACCTTTTTTTGGAGTGGGATTCATGAATATTGGTTTGCGTACAATCTCTAATCCAAGTCTGGGGAAGTAACATCACTTTTGTGAGCATTGTTTTCTCACATGACCTAACTTTTATAGTATTTGTCAAGATAAGATGACACTACACATAGGAAAATATTTCATAATCTGAGCATTTCTATGACAGTGTAAAGTGTGAGTATGAAACAAGGCATTGCCAAGTGAGTATATCAAGACCTTGCTCAGTAATGGTCAATGCAAAACCCAAATCCCCCCAAAATATTTTTATGCAGCTAAGAATTTGAGCCTCCCTAATTTCTCTCTTGCCATATGACTAATTGTGCCCTTTTAAAATTGTCATGTAACCATCACCATTACATTCTTGTGAACTAAATGTCCTTTCTCATGTTTTTATGTTTTCAACTCTTAACCCTTTTTAAAAAACATAATTACCCCGCACTATCTTCCCATTGTTCATCGATTTGCTCTAGCGGGCCCATTAATGTCTCCAATTTGAGACTTGTTACTCTGTTTGTCATATTGAATACATCACGGTAAAAACATAATTAATACAAGTAAATATATTTTAAAAATTGCCTCCTTGAAAATGGGAAGTGGGAGTGGGGTAATGGCTCTTAAACTGTGTGTCCTGGTCCAATACGGAGTTGCACAGCTGAATGTGAGGAGGGTGACTAAAATTTGGCCAATGTAAAAAGTTTCTGAACTCTGAAATATTATTGACCCAAAAATTAATTCAAAATCAATTGTAGGCTTATTTAAAGTTTACCTAGGCCAGAAATGTTTTTCATGCACTCATCAATGCTTTCTTAACTGGTTCCAATCCTCACTGCCTTCAGCCTTCTCTGAACTTATACATCACTTAGGTGTTGTCTATCTTATTATTGAATAATTTTCAAGTTAAACTACTGTTTTCAGCTTTGAAACTATACGCACTTAGTGGGCTGCTACATATATTTTGTATTTGAAAGTCATTTGTTTTTACATACTTTCAATTCCACAAAGTTTTTATCATATTTGCTGTGATTCAGCCACAGTGGCTACCAAAGAGAGTAAAGTGTAGTTCATACCTTGAAAAATAGCAGTGAGCATAAGTATTAGATATGAAAATATTAGGTCAAGATGTGTGAGGTGGGAAGAAGTGGGCTACATTTTCTGTAAAAGAATAACACAGAAAAGTAAAAGTAGAGATTAGTAAAAGGAGGGATTCATTTCTTCCTTCATCCTTTCTGTCCCTTAACATAGCGTAATATTACTGCAATAGTTAATGGTAATATAAGGATTGCCAGGTACTGCGTTTGTTTTTGAATCTAGTAGAAATACATGTAACCAAGAGCAAGTGATCTTAGTAAATGTTTATTACTGTTATAACAATGTTGCCTTAATAACTGTGCAGATCAGTTATTAAGCAAATTTAGAAATGAGGAGTAGCATTCCTGTTTCTACAGAAAGAGATAAGGGTTTGATTTGGAAATGAAATTGTAACTCCTGGGTAGAAAAAGGTTCACACAGAAGAAAGGACATGGATGTGTGCACAGATATGTACACAGTTATTTTTAATTGAATCACCATGAGATACACAGTTACAAAATTATTCATAATTGGGTTTCAGTCATACAATGTTCCAACACCTGTCCCTCCACCAGTGTACATTTCCCACCACCTTTTTAGGGAATGAAATAATAATGATTGGCAAGATCAGATGGTATAAGCCTTTGGGGGTATGGAGCAGAAGGGTTGGATTGCTCCAAAGAAGGTTCAAGTTGAGACTGAAGTCACAATGCAAATGGTCTTATATATCATAATGAGGAGCATAAGGGACTTTCATCACCTTTCATTAGACAATAGGGAGATTTATTGATTTTCAGATATATTATTTCATAGTAAGGGCTCAAGAAATCTACTTGAATTGACCGTGTAATGAGATTAAAGTATATTTTCAAAGAGACAAAAAAGTGTCCTGTAGTTTGTTCTGCATTCTGCAATCTTGATTAGAATTTTCAGGAAGCTGTAATTGAGAGAGTGGGAAAGGGAAACTGCCTGACAGACGTGTCCTCACATTTCAGAATGGCATAACATTAATAGTTTGGAACAAATTCATGTGACTAAAATGTGCAATATTATATCAGCAAACTCATTCAGATGGGTATAAGTGAAGAATCCCTGAAATCTCCTTTACAGTACCAGGTGTCTGGAAAGTTAAGGTGCAAGTACATGTGCTTGGTAATAAGATATAATAACAGCTATGTATATAAATACTTTAGTTTGGGGTTTTATTAAGCAGTTTCCAAGCCCTGCTGCTCTACGTACTGATAGTGTGATGTTGCAGCAAATTATGCCTGTGTTTCAGGACTGATATCATAATCCTGTTATCTTTTTTATTTATATCACTTGTTTTTCTATTTTGTGCATATTCTTCCTATATGGAAACAGTCAAGGCCACTATGGTGTGATATTCCTGACTACTGCTAGATTCCTTGTAGCCTTGCAGGACATAGCTTTGTTGATTCAACTTTTGAGGAATATCTAAAAAGTGTGTGATTGTCACAGAGGCAGAGAGTTATGAGAATTTTTAGGATGCCAGATGATTCAAGGAGATAGAATTTCATAGTCAAAAGAAAGTGAAAAAATTTTATTTACCCTTCAAAGCTATACGTGCCTACTAAATAATGCTTCCACTTGCTGTTAATGCTCATCCTATAGGTACACATCACTTCCCATCATTCTTTCTTGGACTAGTGCAAGTCTTTTAGCTGCTTTGAGTCTGAGAAGTTTCATCTCTGTTTTGAGCCATTAGAAGCTCGCACTGATTAAATAAAAGTAACCATTATGTCTCCTCTAGACAAAAATATTTAATTACTTAACTTTCTTTGGCACTTTTTGTATCAACATAAGTTTAAACTGTTCTGAGACATGAGTTTTAATATATATGCAAGGAAACTGATTTACGTTTGGAAGGTAGTGGCTTGGGAAATGACACAAATGACAGATATGGTGCTTTAAATATTTGAAGGGGAAAAGTGATCAACCTTGCTTATATTTCTGCAAGTACCAGAGATAAGAATAAATAGATCAATAGGTTGAGCATACAGAAAATAAATTTCACCCAAGTATTAAGAAAAAATATATATAATAATCTAAGGTCTCCAAAGGTATAGTGGGCTACCTTGAAAGGCCAGGAGTTCCTAGTAACTGCAAGTGTCACAACATATACTGAACGCTTTTTCAGATATAGTGAGGATATTATAAGTACATCGTGTACATTGTGGCATTTGATTGAGTCCCCTTGGTGTTTTCTGAGCAAACTTTACATACCAGTGAAGCTTTTGATAAGACACTGAACTGGGTGATCTTTCACTATGATTATGCATTGATATGCTTGTACATCTTACCCACTTGTTCAAGTTTCATCCTCTTTCAATCAGCCTTTCTTTTTAAACCTTTTTCTTAATCATGCTATAAATTAGAAGCTACATGCTATCTAGTAGGTTTTATTTCTCAGATTTCGAAATGGGATCTTAAGGACTTGTGACAACTCCACACAGACAAAATAAGGTTTAATTCTCAAGTGGACAATAGGCAAAGTAAGTGAATGAACCAAACCAGACAAAACAAGTGCCTGCCACAGAGGGAGGTATGGGGGGGGGGAGGGAAATAGAGAACATTGGTGGTAGGAAATGTACTCTGGTGGAAATATGGGTATGGGATGGGTGTTGTATCATTGTATGACTGAAACCCTATCCATGGACTCATGGAGTCAATCATGGACTAATGGAGTCAACCCATCTGTACTTTTTGTGGTGGTCCTAATGCCATATATATAGATGTTGAAGTATTAAGTTGTATATGAAGAAGTATAAAGTTGAAACAAATAATGGTATAAAACATTGCTGTTGTAGTTAATGTTATTAGTGTTGTATTCTTCTCTCTCTTATACTCACAAAACGAGTTTAATGAAATTTTTAATCAGAGATGCCAAATGACTTGTCAAAGATCATAAGTTAGATCCAAGAATAGAACTAGAAAAATATACACTGTATTATTAAAGTATGAATTGATTTTTTGAAGAAACTGTAAGCTCATTTTTTCTCCTCTAATTATCCCATCACATCTTTATTAAATTAAGTTATTTAGAAGTATATGTTCATGGGGTAAAAATGAAAATTTCAAGATATATGACTATCTTGATGATATTTCTGAATTTTATCTCAAATCAGTGAGGTTTCACTGGCCACTGAAGCCGTATCTTTAGGGGATTTTTTTAGTTTTGTTATTGTTAATTTTGAGCCATACCTAGTAGTTCTCAGAGGTTACTCCTAGCTCTGCATAGAGGAATCACTTCTGTCAGTTCTCAGGGGAGCATACAGGGTGCCAGGAATTGAACCCAGGTTGACTGCATGAAAGGCAAGAGCTCTGCCCATTGTTCTCTCTCTCTCTCTCTCTCTCTCTCTCTCTCTCTCTCTCTCTCTCTCTGAGCTCTGAAAGTCTGAAATTTCTAAACTTTAAACACCATGGTTTACAAAGTTATTCATAATACAGTTGTTTCAGGCACTCAATTTTTCAACACCAATCGCACCACCAGTGTGACCTTCCCTCCACCACTCTCCCCAGTTTCCCACCAACCCCCCACCAGCCTTCCCTTTGACAGGGACAAAATAATTTATTTTATATTGCTTGTTACAACAAAGTGGAAAGTGAAATTATCAAAAATAGTGCAGTAAAAGAAAATTAGTGAAAATTATTATATCTTACAATGGTGTTATGAAAGTTTTCTGAGGATTTACTGAGCTGTTTATTGTGAGTTGAGACTTTGGTGTTAATACTTTTGCTTATTGAGCTTAGTTAAATTCTATGTTTCTTTCTTGTCTAATTTGCTTAGCTTCTACTGAGCTTTCAGTATTGTGGAATTTGGAGGTGTCACATGGTCAAGATCTGTGTACCTGGAGTTTCATCAGCTTGAGGTCTCTTCCAAGATTAGTCATGGAGCTGGGCCATTTACCTGGCAGTGGCTGTGGGATTTGGCTGCTGTGCTTCAGGGAGCACAAAGGGGTGTGAAGGAAGCTGCATCCCCCAGTTCAAAAGAAGACTCTAGATTTTTTAACCCCCAAATCGGTTTGCCTGGGAGTATTTTCTGCTTTGCATCTCTTCCAAGATAAGTAATGAAGCAGTAAAGTTGACCATTTTTTATGACTGTTGCCTTGTGGATCATTTACATGTCAGTATCTGTGGGGTTGTGGATGTGGCTGCTCAAGCTTCCAGCAATCTGAGATTAAGAGGAGACTGCCTTCCACCACTCTGAGAAGACCCCAGTGAAGCTCTGATCTTAATCTATGGGTCTTGAGATGACTGAGCAGGCCTGTTGCTCTCAGGCTCTCTCTTATGCAAAGACTCTAAGATATTCTGGCCAAATGATGTTCAAGTTTTATAGTTTGAAAGTTGTATCCAACATTCGTTAAAATCCCTTGGCTAAAACCAAATGCTGTATTGTACTGGGATTAGTATAGTCTCTCAGAACAGAGGTAGGAATGTTGACTTGCCCCTGGATGATGGGATGATGGGAAGGATATAGGATGTATGGAGTGAGTTAAATTTGGAGATGAGAACCTTACAAGAAGAAGAAAATTAAGGCCTCTAAGAGATAAAATCTAGTGACCAGGGCTGAGAAATACTACATTAAGTAAGGTACTTAAATTGCAAGTGGCTGACTAGGGTTCAATCCCTGGAACCCCATGTAACACCCATGGCTTAGAGGAGTGATCCTTGAGCACAGAGCCAAGCACAAGTAGTAAAATATATGAAACAACCTTCTGTAGATTCTTTGCAATTCAATGTCATATATGTTGCAATATATAAAATAACCACATTATGATGGATATCATTTGACATCATAGATAGATGTCAAAATTATATTTGTTTCACATTAAACCATCCTTTTAGAAGCTTTGGTACATCTACACAATGGAATACTATGTAGCTGTTAGAAAGGATGAAGTCATGAAATTTACATACAAGTGGTACTACATGGAAAGTATCATGGTAAGTGAAATGAGTCAGAAAGAAAGGGATAGACATAGAAAGATTGCATTCATCTGGGGAACATAAAGTAATAAAATAGGAGACTAACACCCAAGAATAGCCTAGATAATTACCAGGAGGATTACTCCATGGCTTTGAGGGCAGCCACACACGCTAGGGGAAAAGGCAGCTCAGATAGAGAAGGGAGCACCACATAAAGGGTGTTGGGAGGTTCCTCTCAGGATGGGAAATGTGTGATGAGAGTAGACTATAGTCCGAACAAGATTGCCACTCAATGTCTCTTTTGCATACCACAGCACTCAAAAGGAGAGAGATAACAAAAGGGAATGCCCTGCCACAGTGGTAGGTTGGGATGGGGGGAAGAGGGGGTGGGAGGGATACTGGAACTGGTGGTGGTGGAGAATGGGCACTAGTGGAGGGATGGGTATTTGATCATTGTATAACTGAAACCCAAGCACAAAAATTTGGAAGTTTACAACTGTACCTCATCATGTTTCACTAATAAAAATTTAAGGAAAAAACAAACAAACAAACAAAATTCCTTTTAAAAATTAAACTTGATTACACAGGTAGGTCCATGAAAAAAAAAAAAAACCAAATGCTGTCCTAGGAATGACTTAGTGTAGTGGGCCTATGAGAGGGTTTCCTCTCTTGAATGGCTGAATAGCTTCTTTAATCTATTTATTGCAAGTGTTCATTGCTCTGGGGCTCTGGGACTCTTCAGGATGAAAGCCCTCTATTAATATTCGTTATTGTTATGATAACCAGTATAGCTTCCTGAGTGCAATAAATTTGTCTTCTGGCTTCTGCTTCTCATTGCTTTCTTCTTTATTTTTTATTTTTCTCTCCAGATAATTTTTGTGTTAGAGAAAAAAACAAGTTGTTCATCTAATTAAGCTAAGGGCAGTGTGATAGATGCTAGCAACATTTCAGATTGTGACTGCTAAGTGATGAAGACATTGAAACTGTGGGCTCATACAATACACATATTATTTTAATTAATGAAAAAAAGGTTTCTTGAAAATAGAGTTTAAAGTGACAGCAGAAAAATTATTAAATATAGTAAATAAGTTTTGACTGTGACTTTCAGAATGAGAGCTTTGGGTTTCAGATTCCTATAAATTGACTACATACTATTAACTGGGACTTGAAAACAACCCTGATCTGGCACACACATGTTTTCATACATATCTATTTATCTTGCCGATGAATTATTCCCATTCCTCCTTAGGAATTCATTCTGAGTCACAGCCAATTGGTCTTTCATTAATTTAGGTGAAAACTTCATAAAACTTCCCTATTTTCACATCAAAACATTGCTCTCTCTGTCCCATCTTCTGAAATACTATACACCTGTCAGCATTTTCATATGGTATACAGAAAGTAATGAATTTCTAGTGACCATTCCCATGTGAGTCATTTTGTCTCCCAAATAGAGTTTGTAAAATTCCTAAGCAAAAGAGTCCACGACATCCTTGTGTGATACATCCTTTTGTTCCCTACAGCTCCAGATATTCATTGTGATCTGATAGCTTCCGGTTCAGAACACTCATAGTTAAATAGAATGGAAAAATATGACTCACAGTAGGATTCTGGTGAGGAACCTAACAGTTAAAATGAAAGAAAACTGAATATACATTAGGAATTTGAGATCAGTTGACAGTTGTGGAAGGATATTCGTTCCTACCTATCATAGACCAAAGCATATATTTGACTCTAAAATGACTCATATAATAAACAAATGTTTGATGCACTTAAATGTAATTTGCTCTTAAGAAGAAATCCGAATGGCTAAAAGGAACATGAAAAAATGGTCCACATCATTAATCATCAGGGAGATGCAGATCAAAACCACAATAAGATATCATTTCACACCACAGAAAATGGCCGATATCCACAAGAACAAAAGCAACCAGTGCTGGCCCGGATGTGGCGAGAAATGGACCCTTCTTCACTGCTGGTGGGAATGCCGACTGGTCCAACCCTTTTGGAAAACAGTATGGACGATTCTCAAAATATTAGAAATTGAGCTCCCATTTGACCCAGCACTACTACTCCTGGGAATATATCCCAGAGAAGCAAAAGAGTATAGTAGAAGTGACGTCTGCAATTGTTTGTTCATTGCAGCACTCTTTACAATAGCCAGATTCTGGAAAAAACCTGAGTGCCTGAGAACAGATTACTGGTTAAAGAAACTTTGGTACATTTACACAATGGAGTACTATGTAGCTGTTAGAAAAGACGAAGTCATAAAATTTACATACAAGTACATGGAAAGTATCATGGTAAGTGAAATGACTCAGAAAGAAAGGCATAGACATAGAAAGATTGCATTCATCTGGGGAACATAAAGTAACAAAATAGGAGACTAACACCCAAGAATGGCTGAGATTAGTAACAGGAATTGTACTCCATGGCTTGGAGGCCAGCTACACATGCTAGGGGAGAAGGGAGCTCAGATAGAGAAGGGAACACCAAATAAAGGGTGTTGGGAGGATACTCCCAGGATGGGAGAAGCATGCTGAAATTAGACTATAGACCGAACATTATTGTCACCCATTGCCTCTTTTGCAAACCTCAACACTCAATAAGAGAGAGAGAGAACAAAAGGGAATGCCCTGACACAGAGGCAGGGTGGAATGGGGGGGATGGGGGGTGGGAGGGATACTGGGATCCATGGTGGTGGGAAATGGGCACTGGTGGAGGGATGGGTATTTGAGCATTGTATAATTGAAACCCACTTGATCACTTAACTTCCCGTTAATCATCGATTTGCTCAAGCAGGCGCCAGTAACGTCTCCATTTGTCCCTGTTGCGTGCTAGTGTAGCCCAATGGCGTCTGTTCACTCTAGAAACATGAAGAGCCTCAAACCGATCATTCATGATCTGGATGAAGAAGTCTGACCATCTGGTAGGTGGGCGGCCACACAGTCTTTTGACATCCCATGGAATCCAGTCAGTAACAGCTCGAGTCCAGCGGTCGTCTTTAAATCTCATTACGTGACCAGCCCATCTGATTTTTGACACCTTGGCAAACGAGACAGCATCCCTGATTCTTAATCATCGGCGGATGTCAGAACTCTGGATTCTTTCTCTCATTTAAGTGAAACGTGATATTCCAAGCATAGCTCTTTCAATTCCTCTTTGGGATACCCGAATAGCGTTCTCATGCTGTTTGCGTAGGGCCCAGGTTTCTGAGGCATATGTTAATGCAGGAAGAACAGTGGAATCAAAGAGATGTGCCCAGAGCCTGAGGTTCTTCATCCTCTTAGCTATTTCTTCGACGCTCTTGAAGGCGTTCCAAGCCGCTCTCTCCCTCCTGTGCAGCTCGGGTGCCAGGTCATTTGTCATGTTGACTTCTTGACCTAGGTACACATAGCTGTTGCATTCGGAGATGGTCATTCCATTGAGAAGGAATGGGGCGTCTTTGTAAGATTCAGCTGTAGTCCGACCTTTCCACACTCATGGTCGAAGTAGGCCAGTATTTCTGCCGCTTGGCTAATGTTTGGTGTTATTAAAACAATGTGATCAGCAAAGCGGAGTTGGAGTAGTTGCCGACCATCTATCTTCACTCCCATTCCTTCCAATTCCAGCCATCGCATGATGTTCTTGAGGGTGGCACTGAAGAGTTTCGGTGAAATGGCATCACCCGGCCAAACCCCTCTCTTGACATCAATGATTACTTCTTTGTAGAATGGTGAGATCCTGGTAGTGAATCTGTAATACAGCTCACGGAGGATCTTGATGTATTGAGCTTGAATGCCCTGATTGGCTAGGGCTTCAATGACTGCTTCCGTCTCAACAGTATCAAAGGCCTTCTTTAAATCAATGAACGTTAGACAGAGTGGCATCTTGAACTCCCGAGAAACCTCAATGAGCTTGGTTATCATGTGGATATGGTCGATGGTGCTGAATCCTTTGCAGAACCTGGCTTGCTCGCATGGTTGTCCTTTATCTAGTGTTCTGCCAATCCTATTCAGGATGACTCGAGTGAACAACTTGTAGATGACAGACAATAGGCAGATCAGGCAATAGTTGCCAATGTCATGGATGTCTCCCTTCTTGAACAGTAGTACAGTCCTGCTGGTTTTCCACTGGGACGGAACCTTGCATTCAGACAGGTAGCGTGTGAAGAGCCGAGCCAGTGTATTGATGAGTACTGACGGTAGGTTCTTCAGGTGTTCAGGTCTGACCTTGTCTGGGCCGGGTGCTGTTCGTTTCTTTACTGACGAAATGGCGTGTCGGATTTTGGAAGGGAGAACGTTGGGAACGACATATCCATCCTGTGGTATTTGGTATGTCAGCAAGTGTACATGGCAATCAGAGATATTTGAGTAGAAGTCATGGATAATCTTCTCCATTGCCGTTCTTGAGGATGTGATAGATCAATCAGGACGTCAGAGGGCAGTCATCTTGGTCTTGTAGTTGGCGAAGGACAGGCGGGCATTACGAATACTTTTCCCGGCTTCTGCCGCATCTACCAGCACTTCTGCTCTTCTTTCTTTGAGGTCTTTCTTGATCGCATCTCTGCACAGCTTTGCGAGCTCGGACATTCGCTTGCGGTTGCCCGAGGCATGTGCCAAACCACGCTGACAAATAAGCTCATGAGTTTTCGAAGACAGGCAGCTTTTTGTGGCTATCTTTCTCTTGGCGTTCCTTGCACAATCATGGAGGTGCTGAACCAGTCGATCGTATTCCTCATCAATGTTGTCAACAGTTGCATCTTCCCACATTGCCACAACAGTGCCAAAGATCTCCCAGTTGGTGGTCGTTCTGGGAGTTCTCTTTTTAAACTTTGCAGCCCTTTCTCCCCGCTCTGTGAAGTAGAATTTTGCACAAAGGAGATGGTGGTCCGATCCCGTTTGGAATTTTGGGACAACAGCAACATCGGTCAGGCAAAACCGTCGATTAAATATGTTGTGGTCTATTTCGATGTGGAAACGTCCACCGGGAGACTTCCATGTCCAACGTTAAGACTCGACCTTCTGGAACTGTGAGTTACCATGGATGGTCTTGGTCGACATGATGAGCTCAGACAGTCTCTCACCCTGTTCCTTCCATTCTAGGCCATGGGTCCCGATGTGAAGGTCTTCAGCTGATCTTCTCGGTCCTATCTTGGCATTAAAATCACCCATAATGATCTTGTAGAAGGTGTGGTCTTCTTTATAGAACTTCTCCAGCTCCATGTAGAACTTCTCAATTTCTCCTTTACCATAATTAGATGTTGGTGTGTAGACAACGACGATAGAAACGGCCAGCAGTGAGCCACATCTATTCAAATGTAAACGTCCGATTGGGGTTTTTAGGCATTCGAATGAATCAATTTTCATGGCCAAGTTTATGTTGATAAGGACATTGATGCCTCCGACACCTCTTTTACCGCATGTTCCGAGGAAAAATTCTTCTCCAGTGTCGAAAACAGCATGATGAGATTGGTGCCTTCTTGCTTCGCTCAGACCAATGATGTCGTACTTGATATTTTGTGCTTGTACCATCAGGTCCTTGATGGATGAATCTGATGCTAGAGTATGTGGATTGAACGTACAGACCATCATTTTTGTATTCCTTCGTTGTGGCAGCCTAGTTCGGCCTTGAGATTTTATTGGCCTCTCCTTTCTCATCCTTCTCAATGCTGCCATGTTGGTGAAGCCTTCATGGTTAGGTGAATGAGATCCATTGCAATTACTGGTTTTGGCATATCGAATACACAACGGATAGCTTGCCAGGCTCTGCCGTGCAGGCGGAATACTCTCGGTAGCTTTCCAGGCTTTCTGAGAGGGATAGAGGCTTTTGGGGTGACCTCTAATCGCCCTCGTAGGTGTTACCATATTTGATAAGGTTCAAGGTGGTGGTAGGTGGTTGAACATTATCAAATATGGTACGGCAATTCCGGAAGATGGGTATTTAGTGTCTTATAATGTGTCGCAAGGCCGCGAAGCGGACTCATGGGTCTGAAATGCGTCCTGGAGTGTGGCGGCAGCTGGGTAGTGGAGGTAGTGTTGGTAGTGGAGGTCTGCCAGTGAGGTATATATCTGGTTCCAGTAGGGGAAGGGTGGGTCTTCTGTGCGCAATCAAATCCCTGGGTCTCTGGTGGTTGGTGGAAGCAGACAGGGCAGGGTAGGGTGGGGATCCTGATTATAATCCCTTTGTCACCTGTGGTTGGTGGGAGCAAGCAGAGAATCTCTGTCCCTGGGTCCGTTGAGCCTTGAGTCCAAGGTCTCAGAGAGTTCCCCTTATCTTGTTCTGTGGGTCTTCTGGCCGAGACTCCACTGTCTCAGGAGAGACCTCACCAAGATATAATCTGCTGAAAATTGGGTATATGGGTTTTGTGACTGAAATCTCCAAGCTTTCACGGAGTTGGGGTGGGCTATATCTCCCCACTTCCCAATATGCATGGAGGCACTGGCAGTCACCTCCATGAACCAATTCCAGCATCAGCCTGTAAACTCTATTACTGGCCTTGCTTCAGAGACCCATAAATAAATCTTGAAAGAGGTAAAAAGCCAGAGACACAGTAGTGAGTCCCAGAAGAGACCAAGAACCAGAGATCTCTCTAGTAATCAGTATATAGGGTCCTATACTGATCTGATTTCAACGGGTCACCCCAGATGGAGCAGGTCCACTCTGCACGCCTACTCTAGATAGAATCCTGGCGACCAAGAGCTTCCACAAACAAGCCCATGTATGTGAATTCCAGGATTAAATCTCCATGTCTCATGGTGGTAGGTGGTAGAGGTGCCGGGCTGTTCCTACCCAGTTCCCCGCCCACTTGTCAGCCTGACTATCATGCCCACAATGTGCCTCTGGGCAACATCTTAACACACCAACAGTACTGGTCCAAAGAAGCCCAATTGAATCACTAAGTGGATTAGTGCCTTACAGAAATGTCTCTGGAACCCAACCATTTACACTCTAAGATTCCAGAAGCACGTGGTCATGGCACCCAAGATATTCAAAATGAGCAATGGACATAAATGATCTATCATCTGCCCCAGGCAGGCAGGCTTGAATGATGGTGAGAAAATTTGAGCAAAACATAATGCCCCAAAGCAGAGAGAGAGTATTGGGGAAATAGCCTGTCATGGAGACAAGGTGAGGACTGGGATGGGGAGGGGGTATACTGGGAACACTAGTGGTGGAAAATGTGCACTGGTGATGGTATGGGTGTTTGATTATTGTATGGCTGAATCTCAAACATGAAAGCTTTGTAACTGTATCTTATGATGATTCAATTAAAAAAAAGAAAAAAAATAATGTGGAGTCCATGCCCAATTCGATCAGCTTAATCAATGAATGAATAAAAAGCAGTACTCCTACATTAAAAAATTAATACCATACATTTGCTCTCTTCTTCCCTCTACCAACTATCTTGAACTCCATATTTACATATTTTTCTCACTTTAACAGCGGTAGGGCGTTCGCCTTACAAGCGGCCAACATGGCCGAACCGAGTTCGATTCCTCCGCCCCTCTCGGAGAGCCCGGCAAGCTACCGAGAGTATTCGATATGCCAAACACAGTAACAACAAAGTCTCCAATGGAGACGTTACTGGGCCCGCTCGAGCAAATCGATGATCAACGGGAGGGCCTTTACTTTACTTACTTTTTAAGCCAAATATTGAGCACCTAGTAGGCACTCTATACATTTTACAGGTTTGAATGATTTAATTAAAGATTTACTCAATAAGATAGACTCTAAAGGCTAAACCATCTTGTTTAGTTTAAATTAGTTTAGTTTAGTTTAAACGATTTTGAGAAGAAATGATTAGGGATAAACATGATCATGAATCTCCTAGTACACTATCATATTACACGCAAAATATAGACAATCGTTCTCCGTTGCTTTGGAGGACAAAATAATAAGAAAGAACCTACAATTTCAGCTTACTTGAGTTAAATAGTAAACAAAAACAAACACTGTCCTCCTGTTGTTCATCGATTTGCTAGAGCAGACCCAGTAACGTCTCCACTTTTTGAGACTTGTTGTAACTGTGTTTGGCATATTGAATACGTCACGGGGTGCAGGCGAGATACTCTCAGTAGCTTGCTGCGCTCTCAAGAGGGTGGAGGAATCAAACCCAGCTCGGACGGGCTGGCCACATGCAATGCAAAGGCCCTACCGCTGTGCTATCGTTCCAGCCCAAGTTAAACAGTAAAACAGTATTAAATGTGTAGCTTATAAAAGGACTTTGAAGTTAGACAATTCTGGATTAGAGTCTTCCTTTTTTTTCAGTTGCTTTCTATATGTTCTTGGGTATTTTACCTCATTCTCAGACCCTATTACCTCATATATAGAATGAGGGTAATGCTGTCTACTTTATGGGACTGATTGTAAATGAAATGTTTTAGTAGACATTTATAAATTTTAGGGGTAGGTAAGGATTTAATTGAGAATAAGATATGACAGTAATGTAGGTAGGGATTCTAGTTAGATACAGAGATACAGAGTAGAGAAGTGAGATACAGATACAGAGTAAACATTTGTTTTGTAGAAAGTTAGTAGCTGGTTAGCAAAGACTTGAAGATAAAATATTTCAAATGCAGTGGGTAGATATGCTTCCCAATGTTTTTGAGTTTTATTACCTTCAACCAGTTTCAAGCTATATATCTCTTGGGTAGACCAATTCTTAGGAATCTGAAACTTTTTTTAATGTATATAAATTTTCATGTTTAGTCTTGGAATCGGCAGAGCCTAGCAAGCTATCCGTGATCTATGCCAAATAGACCAAATTGATATACCAAATCCAGTAATAAATGGATCTCATTTCCCTAACCCTGAATATGCAGAGTGGAGAAGGATATGGAAGGAGAAGCTGATAAAATACCAAGGCAGAAATAGGCTGCCAAAACGCAGAAAAACAAAAATGATTGTCTGTACTTTTAATGCTCATATGCTGGCATCTGCTGCATCCATTGAAGACCTTATGGTACAACCGCGAAAGATCAAGTACAACATCATTGGTCTGACCGAAACGAGAAGACATCAATCACATCATGCCGTTTTCGACACTGGAGAAGAACTGTTCCTTGGAACATGTGATAAAAGAGGCGTCGGTGGTGTCGGTATCCTTGTCAACACAAACTTAGTCACGAGCATTGATTCATTCGAATGCCTAACAACCCGAATCGGATGATTACACTTGAATAAATGTGGCTCACTACCGGCAGTTTCTATCTTTGTTGTTTATGCACCAACATCCAGTTATGGTGAAAGAGAAACTGAGATATTCTACATGGAGCTGGAGAAGTTCTATAAAGAAGATCACACCTTCTACAAGATCATTGTCGGTGATTTTAATGCCAAGATAGGACCATGAAGATCAGTCGATGAACTCCACATCGGGACCCATGGCCTGGAATGGAACGAACAGGGTGACAGACTGTCTGAGTTCATCATGTCAACCAAAACCTTCCATGGTAACTCACAGTTCCAAAAGGCTGAATCTAAACCTTGGACATGGGAGTCTCCCCATGGACAGTTCCACAATGAAATAGACCACATCATATTCAATCAGCGGTTTTACCTAACCGATGTTGCTGTTGTCCCAAAATTCCAAATGGGATCAGACCACCGTCTTCTTCGTGCAAAATTCGACCTCACAGAACGAGGAGAAAAGAATGCAAGGTTTAAGAAGAGGACTCCCAGAACAACCACCAACTGGGAGCTCTTTGGCTCTGTTGCAGCAACATGGGAAGATGCAGTCATTGACAACATTGATGAGGAATACGATCGAATGATTCAGCACCTCCATGATTGTGCAAGGAATGCCAAGAGAGAGATAACCACAAAAAACCACCTTTCTTCGAACACTCTTGAACTTATTCGCCAACGTGGCTTGGCACATGCCTCAGACAACCACAAGCGAACATCCGAACTGGCAAAACAGTGCAGGGAAGCCATCAAGGATGACCTCAAAAACAGGAGAGCAGCAGTACTGGTAGATGTGGCAGAAGCTGGGAAAAGCATTCGTAATGCCCGCCTGTCCCTCACCAACTACAAAACCAAGATGACTGCCCTCCGACATCATGATGGATCTATTACATCTTCCAGAAGGGCGATGGAGAAGATTATTCATGACTTCTACTCAGATCTCTTTAATAACCACGTCCACTTGCCCACATACCACATACCACATGATGGATATGTCGTTCCCAATGTTCTCCCTTCCGAAATCCAACATGCCATCTCGTCGGTAAAGAAACAAAGAGCACCTGGCCCAGACAAGATCAGACCTGAACACCTGAAGAACTTACCATCAGTTCTCATCAATACATTAGCTCGGCTCTTCACACGCTACCTGTCTGAATATAAGGTTCCATCCCAATGGAAAACCAGCAGGACTGTACTACTCTACAAGAAAGGAGACATCGACGACATTGGCAACTATCACCCAATCTGCCTATTGTCTGTCATCTACAAACTATTCACTCGAGTCATCCTGAATAGGATTAGCAGAACACTAGATGACAGACAACCATGTGAACAAGCTGGATTCCGAAAAGGATTCAGTACCATCGACCATATCCACACGATTACTAAGCTCATTGAGGTTTCTCGGGAGTTCAAGATGCCGCTCTGTCTAACGTTCATTGATTTAAAGAAGGCCTTTGATTCTGTTGAGACGGAAACGGTCATGGAAGCCCTAGCCAATCAGGGCGTACAAACTCAATACATCAGGATCCTTCGTGAGCTCTATTGCGGATTCACTACCAAGATCTCACCATTCTACAAAGAAGTAATCATTCACGTCAAGAGAGGGGTTCGGCAGGGTGATACCATTTCACCAAAACTCTTCAGTGCCACCCTCGAGAACATCATGCGACAACTGGAATGGGAAAGCATGGGAGTGAAGATAGATGGTCTGCAACTACACCACCTCTGCTTTGCTGATGACATCGTTCTAATAACACCAAACATCAGCCAAGCAGCACAAATGCTGAATGACTTTGACCGTGAATGTGGAAAGGTCGGACTACAGCTGAATCTTACGAAGACAATGTTTATGAGAAACAGCCTTGTTCCTGACGCTCCATTCGCTCTCAACGGAACCACCATCTCCGAATGTAACAGTTATATATACCTAAGTCGAGAAATCAACACGATGAATGACCTGGCACCTGTGTTGCGCAGGAGGAAGAGAGCGGCTTGGAATGCCTTCAAGAGCATTGAAGAAGTAACTAAAAGGACAAAGAACCTCCAGCTACAAGCACATCTCTTTGATTCCACTGTTCTTCCTGCATTAATATATGCCTCAGAGACCTGGACCCTACGAAAACGGGATGAGAACGCTATTCGGGTATCTCAAAGAGGAATCGAAAGAACTATGCTTGGAATATCACGATTCACTCAAATGAGAGGTAGAATCTGGAGTTCTTATCTCCATCAACGTTCAAGAATCAGGGACGCTGTCTCATTTGCCAAGACATCAAAAATCAGATGGGCTGGACATGTAATGAGGTTTACAGACAACCGCTGGACTAGAGCCATTACTGATTGGATTCCACGGGACATCAAAAGATCACGTGGACACCCACCTACAAGATGGTCAGACTTCTTCGTCAAGACCCTGAATGATCGGTTTGAGGCTCTGCATGTTCCTAAAACGAACAGATACCATTGGGCTACCCTAGCACGCAACCGGGATGAATGGAGACGTTACTGGCACCCGCTCGAATAAATCGATGAATAACGGGGATTAAGTGATTAAGTGATTAAGTCTTGGAATAAAATGCTGTTCATTTAGATCTGCAACATAGTTATTTGGCATATGTTTATTTGGCAAAAATTATTACCGAAATAATTTAGTTAACAACTATCACTGCATATAGTTGCACATTTTTGTTATGAGGTATGTTGTTTTGACAAGTTTTAAATATTTAATAAATATTTTATTTATAGGTACCATGCTGTACATTAGACCATATTTATTTTCTAACTGGAAGTTTATACAATTTGATCACATTCCCCCATTTTCCCACTCTCTACTCCTACCAGTGGCAACCTATCCAAAACACACTGAGTTCTATTATACAAATAGTATGAGAAAATGAGACAGTTTCTTAAGTGCCAAGGTGGAGCTAAGCTGGTCTTCACAGGAATTCTTGCTGTTTCTTCTTACTTTGCTTATCACTATTCATACCGCCATTCAATAACTACCTGCTCTGCACTATGTGCTGTTCCCTACACTAAAAAAAAAAAAAAACAGAAACAAATAATGAATGTATCTTCTCTGTCATTGATGAGATCAAAGTCTAGTAGATAAGAAAGATAAGGAAACTGATAGTTTCCAGGCAGATTTCTAAGTCCTATGCATAGCATCAATAAAGGAGTATACATTGGTATCCTAATATGTGCTGGTTTCAGGCAAGTGTTTTTGGAAAATGAATCCTAATGATATTTTATATAAATAGCCATACATTTTCTAGAACCTGAAATGTTGGTGCTTTAACAATTGTTTGAAGAAAACTGAATATAACCTACAAATTTAATAATCTACAAGATA
Source organism: Sorex fumeus (assembly GCF_029834395.1). NCBI lineage: Eukaryota > Metazoa > Chordata > Mammalia > Eulipotyphla > Soricidae > Sorex > Sorex fumeus. Next base: position 17,225,478 of record NW_026606115.1, read on the forward strand.
CCTTTCTAATTATAGAACTTCATGTTTCTAACTAACCTTATTATTAACCATCATATACTCACTCACCTGGGCTTCTCTCCTAAAAGTTCCCAAAGAAGAGTAAGCATACTGTAGCTATCTAATAGAGGAAGAAAAAAAAACAAGATGAAAATAGGGCAGCATTTCAGGGGGAAAATAGCAGTGTGCAAAAGCAAGGGCAGGAGTGAAGCCTTTTTGTTTTGTTTTGTTTTTTGCATTTTTAATAAAGAAGTTGGTAGAATTGGCATGAATATATAGGAGAAGCACACATATAGGGTCTTGATGTCATAGTATCAAAGCTGAACTTATTTAAAATAACCCTTTATGCATTATCCTTACCCAGTATCAGTGTTTGCAAGGGAGGAAAATTTAGACATGGTCTATAAGTATATCTTTAAAAATTACATGCTGAAAATATATTTATTTATTATGTCTTCATTGAGTAGCCATTTAACTCTCGGCTAGAGATTATGAAATAGTAGATAGTGGAGGCCAAGTTCTCTGGTACAAGTTTTTTACCTTTATAGTACCATTCCCTGTGTGTATAATGATAAAATCAAAGGGTATATTCTAACTCTAACATTCATTTTGTCCCAATTCTGTTTTTGAGTTCTCTGCTATCATTACTATCTGCTATAAATTCTCAAGTTCTCTGCTATCATTGTAAGCATCCACTCAATATATAATTTATGCTTACCCATTTGTATATATGAATTTATGTTGAGAAGATAATGGTAAAAACCATGAAATATCTAAAGATTAATGACTAAAAATCTAGCATGTGGTGGTATGAAGAAGTATTTAGACTTCAAAGTCTTTCTCCCTTAAAATCAGTTAAAACTCCTTTTTCTATACTGTGTTGTTATACAAAGTGAAAGCAATGAGTTAATATATGGGAGAACATATCACTTGATCACTTGATCCCCCGTTATATATCGATTTACTCGAGCGGGTGCCAGTAACGTCTCCATTCATCCCTGTTGCGTGCCAGCGTAGCCCAATGGCATCTGTTTGTTCTAGGAACATGCAGAGCCTCAAACCAATCATTCAGGGTCTTGGCAAAGAAGTCTGACCATCTTGTAGGTGGGTGTCCACGGGATCTTTTGATGTCCCGTGGAATCCAGTCAGTAATGGCTCTAGTCCAACAGTTATCTGTAAACCTCCTTACGTGTCCAGCCCAACTGATTTTTGATGCCTTGGCAAATGAGATAGCGTCCCTCATTCTTGAGCGTTGATGGAGATAAGAACTCCAGATTCTATCTCTCATTTGAGTGAAGCGTGATATTCCAAGCATAGCTCTTTTGATTACTCTTTGAGAGACCCAAATAGCGTTCTCATCCTGTTTTTGTAGGGCCCAGGTCTCTGAGGCATACGTTAATGCAGGAAGAACAGTGGAATCGAAGAGATGTGCTCGTAGCTGGAGGTTCTTTGTCCTCTTAGTTATTTCTTCAACGCTCTTGAAGGCATTCCAAGCCGCTCTCTTCCTCCTGCGTAACTCAGGTGCCAGGTCATTCATCATGTTGATTTCTCGACATAGGTATATATAACTGTTGCATTCGGAGATGGTGGTTCCGTTGAAAGCGAATGGAGTGTCAGGAACGAGGCTGTTTCTCTTAAACATTGTCTTCATAAGATTCAGCTGTAGTCCGACTTTTCCACACTCATGGGAGAACATATATCTATGTATATACATATATATATATATACATATATATAATTTCTGGGGCCAGAGTGATAGTACAGTGGGTAGGGCATTTGTCTTGCATGCAGCCTACCTTGATTCAATTTCTGCACCTCATATGGTTCCTGGTGCCCACCAGGACTAATTCCTGAGCACAGAGACATGATTAAGCCATGAGCACTTCTGGTTGTGGTACTGGAAGAGTGAAAAAGTGCTTCTTTGTGCTTTTATTATTCTATTTGATAAGTACACCAGGAGAACATTTCCCAGTAAATACAAAATAATGATTATACCCCTGAACCAACTCTATCTGTTGATGACATGTTGCCAGTTTCTTTATACTTATCTCAGTCAGACTGTTTTTCTTGGAAACCTCTTTAGATAAGTCATGGAAACTTGGACTTATTATTCTTTATGAGTAGGGTTAATATTCCTATTATGTCTTTTTTTCTGATACCTTTCTAACTTTTTTATTATACTTCTGAATGATAACAAAAGTCTAAATTTGGAAGTTTAGGGACAGCTCTATAGGTTAAAAAATGTCATGTCAACTCAGGTTGACCAAGTTGGCTGCGTGCAAGGCAAATGCCCTACCCGTTGTGCTATCACTCCATCCCATGAACAATGCATAGCTTGTAATTATGTTATTTTCCTCAGAAATTCTTTATTTGCTTCCTTCTATCCATAACTATCTTTTTTGTGAGATTTGCATGACTGAATCTTTCCAGTGATACATTTGTTCACTCAGAAATCGATCCCTGGTTGAAGGGGTGGGGAAGAAAAATAAAAGTTGTCCTCTCAAGGAGCCCTTCCCTGACCACCCAATCTATAGGAGTTCCCACTGAGACCTACTTAGGTCCCAACCTCTTTGTGGCTTGGGTTTGCTACCTGCTTCATAAAGGAAAACAGAAAATCACCCTCTCCTCTGAAAAAGCTTCCTTACATATTTGACTCTGGTATTTTCAGCAATAAAAGGGCAGGCATTCTGATGCCTCATATGTCTGGATTTTCAACTGAGTTTTAAAACAGTGGTTATAAGAAAGTCCTGAGTGAGACAGCATTATCTCTAAAACTTATCACTATTAACTCAGTCTAGTATTCATAATAATCAAAAAGTGGATGAATTAATAATAAAATAATAGTTCACCAAATAAATAGATAAATAAAATAGCATAGTTTTATAGCATGGTGTAATTTTTAAAATTTTATTCATCATCTGAAATTGCCTGATTTTTTATGCATATATTCTATGGTAACTTGAAACAGAACATAAACTACATGAGACTAAGGAGTGTGTCTGCCTTATTCACTACCTATAGTGTACACTCGAGCGAGCTCGAGCGGGCCCAGTAACGTCTCCATTGGAGACTTTGTTGTTACTGTGTCTGGCATATCCAATACTCTCGGTAGCTTGCCGGGCTCTCCGAGAGTGGCGGAGGAATCGAACTCGGGTCGGCCATGTTGGCCGCTTGTAAGGCGAACGCCCTACCCGCTGTGCTATAGCTATATATCAGTTCATAGCATCTGCCAGTGCTTAACGTGTTGACTGTATGAAAAATACAGTGATTCTATTTTCTAAGCCAAAAACCAGTATCTCTCTTCTGTTAAAGAATCTTTATATACTTCAAGGTTTAAGCATCAGCGATATTTTTCCATTTCCTCGTGTCCTCTTTTATTTCCTGAAGTAGCGTTTTGTAGTTTTCTTTGTACAGGTCCTTTACTTCCTTAGTTAAGCTGATTCCTATGTACTTGATTTTCTGGGGCACAATTGTGAATGGGATTGTTTTCTTCATGTCACTTTCTTCTCTTTCACTATTTGCGTATAGGAACAAAAAGGGAGACTAACACCCAGAAATGGCTGAGATTAGTACCAGGAATTTTGCTCCATGACTTGAAGGCCAGCCACACGTGCTAGGTGAAAAGGAAGCTCAGATAGAGAAGAGAGCACCAAATAAAGGGTGTTGTGAGACCATCCCAGGGTGGGAGAAGCATGCTAAAAGTAGTCTATAGACCAAACGTGATTGCCACTCAATGCCTCTCTTCCAAAACACAGTACCCAAAAGAAGAGAGAGAGAACAAGGGGGAATACCCTGCCACAGAGGCAGGGTGGGACGGGGGGAATGGGGGGTAGGGGGGATGCTGGGACCCATGGTGGTGGAGGATGGGCACTGGTGGAGGGATGGGGACTTGATCATTGTACAACTGAAACGCAAGCACAAAAATTTATAAGTCTATAACTGTACCTCATGGTGTTTCACTAATAAAAACTTTTTTAAAAAAAGAATCAGTGATATACTTTTATGTGGTTAAACTGAAATTTCTTATATATTTTTGATGATTTAAGTAGAGATAGGACAGAGGATATTATTTGTGACTTGTAAAATCTGAGTATATGCTCTGTGAATGCTAGTATTTCCTAAGTAGTCATTGCAAAATTGCAAAATGACAATTACTCTTCTCATGAATCTCCCTGGATTGAATATATCACTCTAGCCCCAGAAGCTTTATATTACACACACATATATATACATATATATGTATGTATATGTGTATATATATATATATATATATATATACTCTGGTCCCAGAAGCTTTATTTAACATATATGTTATATAAAGCTTATATATATATATATATGAAATGCATGTTCCCCCAAATATTAAGTCACTGTTTTTTCACTTTGTATAACAACGAAGTGTAGAAAAGGATTTTTAACTGATTTTAAGGGAGAAAGAGAAAAACTTTGAAGTCTAGATACTTGTTAGGGATGGGTATTTGATCATTGTATAATTGAAGCCCAAGCACAAAAATTTGTAAGTCTACAACTGTACCTCATGGTGTTTCACTAATAAAAATAAAAATAAATAAATAAATACTTATTCATCCCACCTCATTCTAATCTCCATGAATAGCTTTACATGTCAATAAGCATGGCTTTGTCATTTTCACTGTCATGTCCACAGAGAATTTTAGCACACAGTATGTGCTCAATAATTATTCACTATAAGAATAAACTTTCATATTTTCTTTAATATCACTTTTGTGTTAGTCGTGTATGGAAAGAAAAACAGCCATTGCATAGGAATGTCACTAGCCAAGGTTTATATTCCTGAGTTTGAGAAGCAAATACATTAACAACAGGTGACTTCTTAATAAGAAATTGTTAACCTGAACCCTAGAAACTTCTCAAAGAAACCATTGTTTAATGATTTCAAGGTGGGCTTCCTCTCAAACTTTCTGGTTGCCATAGAGATGACATGTTTTTCTTCCTAAATGATATTTGCTTATAATCTCAGAACTCTGTTGGCAAATTAACACAGGTGATATGGGAGTGGAGAGGGAGTGGCCACGACAGTTCTGAGAACATGTTACCCTATACACACTTATTTTGTTAAATGAAGTAAGAAAAATGTAAATCAAGAATAAAGGGGTATAGGTCATGGAGTTCAAAGTGTAGACCTGCAATGTGCCTATAATTGTTTCCCCAGCAAATAGCATTTGTGAATTTAGAAAAAATATTCAGAAGTTTTTATGGTCAGTGCCATATAGTAAAACACATATAGCACTATAATTAGCATGGAGCCAGAGAGATAATACAGTGGGTAGAAAGCTTGCTTTGCATATTGCTCACCTGAGTTCGATCCCCAGCACCCCATAAGGTACCCCATTACTGCTAGGAGTGATCTCTGAGCACAGAGCCAGGAGTAAGCCCTAAACACAGCTTAGTGTGACCTCCAAACCAAAAATAAATCAAAACAAAACAAAAAAGAATAGGCAGCATGGAATAATTCATGGTGTGTTTTGGGTTAGTTCATCTCAGCTTCCTGAGAAGAGTCCACAACTAACATTCCTTTTGCATCCTGTATAGAACTGAACCTCTCTCACCTTTAAGTTTCTCTCCATTGTCTGTTTCCTTGTGGGAATCTGCCTAAACTTCTCTGACAGGATCACTTTCTAGCAAAACATTTAATGGTACTTTCTTTATTCACTGAATAAAGGCAAATCCTTTTGAAAGATCTCTTTCTAGTTTATCTTTCCACCACTTTCATATTGTATTCTAACCTAGGACATACTGAGGTAAACATCTTGCACTTCCTGTATATGGCCTGTGTTTTTTAGGTTCACTCTTTCTCACCAGCCTTTCCTCCACCAGCTGTTTGCTTATGCTATTCCTTCCCTGTGGAATTCCTCTCCCTCAACCTATAATCTCTTGCTAATGAAATTCTTCCCATCCTTTAAAGCTCATTTAAATGCCACCTCAGTGGGAAGGGATCTTTAGGTATTGTGAATTTCTTTAGCCTTTTTCTCTAATCTTCTTTTTATCCTCCTGAGGCTCAACTCAAAGACCCCATACAGGTATTCAAGTATTTGTAGAACCATAAATAAGCTCTAGATTTATTTGCATATATCCCAAGGCAGAAATGCCAGTCTTTTAGGAAGCCTGGTCAGAAGGTACTCTACAGGGAAGGTCTTTTCTCCTTGACTTGCATTACAAACAAGGAAAATTGCTTAGGGTTTTTTTTCTAAATTTTCATCATTGTCAAAGAGAATGAAGTTTACTTAACTGCAACTAGAACAGAATTACTGAGGATACCTGGCTTGTCTATGTGTGAAGAACTCAAGCTATTAAGGCAAGGACATTGAGACTTTGGAGGACTGGCCTTGTTCTTTATTACTTATTATTTCCACTGCCCTGTATACCCCAACCAAACTGTCAGAAAACTCGGAAAACAAACATAGCTTTATTATCACTTGTAAACTAGTGACCTATTGCTCTGTTGCTAAGTAGATAATGCATTAACAGGTGGGACAGTTGAAAAAAAATAAAAGCAATATGTATCTTCTTAATTAAGATATTTCCACAAAAAACGCAAGATTATAGAAAATCTCATAAGTCGATACAAGAGAAGTGCCTGGTGCATTTTTAAAATGCAGTATAATTAAGCATAATAGAACAGCAGAAGCAAGTATTATTTGTGTACCCCTCAGACTCTGGAATGTTGACCCAAAGCACCGACCATAAATTTGATTCTTTTGCTTTTTCTTAAGGAGTGAAATCAAGACACTTACTTCTATTTTGAGGGAAATGGAGAATATCATGCTGAGTGAAGTCAGAAAGAGAGGGACAGATAGAAAATGATTTCTCTCCTATGTGGGGCATAAAGAAACTTAGTATGGGGATATAGATGGTCAAAGACTATAGAGCCTGAGAACTGGTTTACAGAACTGAGTTTACCTAGGATGGAGGAGAGGTTGAGGGTGGTTGGGAAGGCATTTGGGACAAAAGAGGAAGGAAGCAGACACTGGTAGAAGGTGTGGTGCTCGAATGTTGTATGCATGAATGCTTATCATTAACAGTATTATAGAGCACAGTACTTCAAATTAAAACTAAATCTATTTTGTATACTCTTCCATAATGTAATTGAGTTTTCTTGAATATTTAAATAATATTTTAAAGTAAAACTTGATGCTCTAAAAACATATTTTAGGTTTATGTTATGATTTACAAGAGCTACCTGGCATACCATTGACTAGATGAAGAGTATTTGAAACACAGATTGTATATAGATTGTATATAGATTGTATATATATTAAAGGAAATAACATAAAGAAACCCCATAGCTCATATATATACATAGTAAGTACTCCAAATGTTATTTGAAGCAAAATAAGCTGTTTACAATATCATGGAAATTATCCAGACAATTAGCAAAGGATTTTAAGTTGCCAGTAAGTGATCCCTAATTACAAGACTTGTGCATGGAATACATAGATATCTTGATTTACTATTTTGCCTGTGTTTGTTTTTTGCTGCCTGAAGAAATACAACTTCATCATTTTTTCTTCAAACATAACATCACTATTTATCCATAGCTGAAAGCAATTTTATTTTGTTTTTCCCTTTCATTCTGTCCCTTTATAGGCAAATCTCCCTTTGACATATTAAAACATCTGACTTTAAGATCAGGGCATATTCTTGTAAGATATAACCATCTAAGATCTGTCACGGAAACAATGCAGCCATGTCCTTTAGAATTATATCAAAACCAGAGAGTTTTATTTACTCAAGATGTGGCCAAGAGTCTCCCCAAGACACCCTTTCAAAGTACACACACACACACGCACACACACACACACACGTAACAAAAGGAGAATAGTGAGTGTCTGGGGACTTTGGTGGTGAGAGTGTGCAGTAATTTTGTGCAACAATGCTAAGAATGTAATCCTATAACCTAAATCATGACAAATGAAAAATAAAAGCAAACTATAATTAAATAAAAAAATAACACCTAACTCTAAGCTTTACAATTTAAATTTCATACTCATTTTATTGGTTTTTTGGACCGGAGTATGCAGATAATATAAAAAAGAAAATAGCATACCACACAACACCAACCTCCGGAAGTAGCCATTGTTAATGTTTATAATGGTGACTCTTGTATCTTTCCAGGACACAAAAATTTAATTTATTCACATTAAGTGATAAAAATCAAACTGCTAGCAGGGCACAATTTTTTTTGGCAAATGACAGAAATGTAACTTGAAATGAAGCAAAATCAGGATACTAAGATATGAACCTGAGAGCTAATTGGATTCCCTATGGCTAACTTGAATTGCCAAAGAATTTATTGTGGAGAGAAGATAGAATGATTTGCCAGAACAGAAGCCATTTCTTAGAGATCCTTGCAGAAGCTTTCTATTGTAAACAAAACTTTCCAAGCTCATTGATTGCTAAAAATTTCAGTTTTGGCTCTTAAGAAGAAAGAACTAGGATTTTATAACTTACCTGTATATGATCTATCCATTCATATAGTCCACAAACCTAAAACAAGGACAGTATTAAATGCCAGCATCCTTAGAACACTCTTGGTTTTTCAGAAACTATCTTTCAAAAAAATATTTATTCTCAGTGTTTTGGGATAGTGGAATAGTATGTGGCTAAAGATATGAGGTAAGGTGTTTGGCAAGATTTGGACGTTACTTAAAGATGAATGATTTAAATCTTTCTTCCTTTTTTTTTTGCTTTTTGGGTCACACCCGGCGATGCTCAGGGGTTACTCCTGGCTCTGCACCCAGAAATTACTCCTGGCGGTACTCAAGGGACCATATGGGATGCTGGGAATCGAACCCGGGTCGGCCACATGCAAGGCAAATGCCCTACCTGCTGTGCTATCGCTCCAGCCCCGATTTAAATCTTTCTTTGAGAAGAATTGGACCACACCCAGCAGTACTCATGGACTTTAACTGGGTCGGTGCTCAAGGGACCATATGTAGTACTTGGGATTGAACTGGGTGTAGCTACATGCAAAGCAAGTGCTTTAACTCTTGTACTACACCTCTAGCCCTAAATTTTTCTTAGACGTTTAAACTTAAAATACTCATTGATATTGTTACCACCCCCCACAAATCTGTTGGTGCATTGTATTAATTTATAAAGATTTATTTAGATGTTTGAATTGAATAGAAAGAAATTTTATTATTTCTATTTATCCCTAAAATCGTATTCCTCGTCAATGTTGTCAACAATGGCATCTTCCCATGTTGCCGCAATAGTACCAAAGAGTTCCCAGTTGGTGGTCATTCTGGGAGTTCTCTTTTTGAACTTCGCAGCCCTTTCTCCCCGCTCTGTGAAGTAGAATTTTGCAGGAAGGAGACGGTGGTCCGATCCCATTCGAAATTTTGGGACAACAGCAACATCAGTCAGGCAAAACCGTCAATTGAATATGATGTGGTCTATTTCGTTGTGGAATCGTCCACCGGGAGACTCCCATGTCCATCGTTTAGATTCTGCCTTCTGGAACTGTGAGTTACCATGAATGGTCTTGGTCGACATGATGAACTCAGACAGTCTCTCACCCTGTTCGTCCCATTCTAGGCCATGGGTCCTGATGTGAAATTCTTCAGCTGATCTTCTCGGTCCTATCTTGGCATTAAAATCACCCACAATGATCTTGTAGAAGGTGTGGTCTTCTTTATAGAACTTCTCTAGCTCCATGTAGAACGTCTCGATTTCTCTTTCATCATAACGAGATGTTGGTGCGTAGACAACGAAGATAGAAACTGCAGGCAGTGAGCCACATCTATTCAAATGTAAACGTCCGATTCAGGTTGTTAGGCATTTGAATGAATCAACGCTCTTGGCCAAGTTTGTGTTGACAAGGACACCGAGGCCTCCACCACCTCTTTTATCGCATGTTCCGAGGAACAATTCTTCTCCAGCGTCGAAAACGGCATGGTGAGATTCGTGCCTTCTTGTCTCAGTCAGACCAATGATGTCGTACTTATCATTCGCGCTTGTACCATCAGGTCCTCGATGGATGCATCTGATGCTAGCGTACGTACATTGAAAGTACAGATGATCATTTTTGTCTTCCTTCGTTGTGGCAGCCTAGGTCGGCCTTGAGATTTTGTCGGCCTCACCTTTCTCATCCTTCTCAGTGCTGCCATGTCAGTGAAGCCTTCGGGGTCAGGTGAATGAGACCAGTTGTAGTTACTGGTTTTGGCATATCGAATACACAGCGGATAGCTTGCCAGGCTCCTCCGTGCGGGCAGAATACTCTCGGTAGCTTGCCAGTCTTTCCGAGAGGGATAGAGGCTTTTGGGGCGACCTCTAATTACCCTTGTAGGTGTTACCATATTTGAACCCTATCAAATATGGTACGACAATTCCGGAAGATGGGTATTTAGTGTCTTATGATGGGTTGCAAGGCCGCAAAGCGGCTGCGCGGGTCCGGAAAGCGTCCTGGCGTGTGGCGACTGCTGGGTAGTGGAAGTAGTGTGGAGAGTGGAAGTCTGCCAGTGGGGTATTTATCTGGGTAGGGTGGGTCTCCTGTGCACAATTCAATCCCTGGGTGGTTGATGGAAGCAGACAGGGCAGGGTAGGGTGGGGCTCCTGATTAGAATCCCTTTGTCACCTGTGGTGGTGGGAGCAAGCAGAGAAGCTCTGTCCCTGGGTCCGCCGAGCCTGGAGTCCAAGGTCTCAGAGAGATCCGCTTATCTTATTCTGTGGGTCTTCAGTCGTGCGTGGGTCTCGGCCGAAGCTGCCACGCGGGTCCGATCTCCCAAATAAGAATAGAAAGAGCTATGCTTGGAATATCACGTTTCACTCAAATGAGATAAAGAATCCGGAGTTCTGACATCCGTCGACGATCAAGAATCAGGGACGCTGTCTCATTTGCCAAGGTGTCGAAAATCAGATGGACTGGTCGCGTAATGAGATTTAAAGACGACCGCTGGACTAGAGCTGTTACCGACTGGATTACACAGAATGTCAAAAGACCGCGTGGCCGCCCACCTTCCAGATGGTCAGACTTCTTCGTCAAGATCATGAATGATCGGTTTGAGGCCCTTCATGTTCCCGGAGTGAACAGATGCCATTGGGCTACACTAGCTCGCGACAGGGACAAATGGAGACGTTACTGGTGCCCGCTCGAGCAAATCAATGACTAACGGGAAGTTAAGTGATTAAGTGATAAGTGATCCCTAAAATTCTCCATATCAGGGGCTGGGGCGATAGCACAGCAGGTAGGGTGTTTGCCTTGCATATGGCTGACCCGGGTTCCATTCCCAGCATCTCCTATGGTCCCCTGAGAACCGCCAGGGGCAATTTCTGACTGCAGAGCCAGGAGTAACCCCTGAACATCGCCAGGTGTGACCCCCCAAAAAAAGGAAAAAAGATCTCCATATCAAACAGTAACATGCTTCATTTTCACCTGTATAGTTTATGAAATGGAGTGAGGGGCTGCTCCCAAATTCCTGACTCAGCTCCAGCTCAGTTATACAAGCTCATTTACCTATCTTGCATCACAGACCCATAAATAAATCTCCAAAGAGATCAAAAGCCGAAATTAATCTCAGACCCATGCAAGGCTGAACAGACTGGGGTAAATTGAGGGGAGCAGGTTATCCTGGTGTCCACCTAAGCACAGCCCCTGGTAGCCACTTGCTCTCACAATCCAAAATTGCTGCCATGCCCCTGCCCAGATTCTACCATCTTAGGATGGACGTACCTAGATAATTACCTGTTGAAAATTCAGATATAGTGGTTTTGTAACTGAAATTTACAGATTTTCTCAGAGTTGGGATAGGCTATCTCCTTCCACTTCCCTATACTCCTAGAAGCACTGGCAGTCACCCCCACGAACCAACTCTAGTGACATCATATAAACTCATGTACTTGCCTTGCTACAGACATAAAAGATATAAAAGCTCCCACAAGGTTTAAAAAAGCTCCTCCAGCCTTACCTTCCCAATAAAAATACTGAATGCCCTGAACAAACATGATGACCTCTTAGTACCTGTATTGCACAAAATGAGAGAAAGAAAGAAGAAAAGTATCTGCCACACAGGCAAGCTTGCAGGGAGATGGGGGCTCTTGGGAGATGGTTTAAGGGAAATGGGGGCAAGGGAAATGGGGGGCATTGGTGGTGGGAATTGTATACTGGTGGAAGGTTGGGTGCTGGATCATTGTATGAGTGAAACCCAATCATGAACAGCTTTGTAATGGTCTATGGTCACAGATATTCAATTAAAAAAGAATTTTTAAATTCACAAAAGGCCTATCATAAGGATAATATGTTTCAGGTCCCTGCACACCTTTTATCTATATTTATGGTAGATGTTCTATCCATATTTCCTGTACTATTTAATCTGTAATAGGTTGTAACATCTAATTAGGTCTATACAGCATCTCCCAGATATCTTAGCAAAGTCATGTATTCCCTATTTTCAGTTCTAAAGCATTTTTGTTTTAGACAAGTGGGAACAGGTTAAATCACAGCTATCACTTTTAACTATAATGTCTGAGAATGAGCTCATCTAATCCTAACAACAGCCCTATAATGAAGGTGCTATTATTATTACCATTATTTCACAGATGAGGAAATAGAGGCTCTGAGAGGTTTGGTAACTCGCCTGAGGTCACACAGATGGTAGTAAATGCAGAGCCAAGGCTTAAACGATGGTCTCTCTTTTCTCCAAAGTTTGAACCCCTAAGCACTGCCTCTTGAGTTCAGAATCATAAGTTGTCCCTGTCTGGAAAAGGAGCTTAGATATCATAGTCTAAGTTCAATACTCCCACTGTAAAGATAAAAGAACTGAAGTTCCAGTTAGGGGAGTGAGATGCTCGAGGACACTAAGTCAAGAGGTAAACATGAGTTGAATCCAGTCATCCAATCTACACAGTTTTTATAGCAGTACAGTTTGATTTGATACAAATAAATTTTCACAGTCCACTTAAACCATTGGACAATGACTTGGCTGAATTGGGGAGGGAAGTTCAATATTTTTGTGTTTAATTAATTGGTTTCTGTAGGAGGAGTGGAAACTCCAGTTTGTAAGATTTGTCAAATTCCATAGTACAAATATTCCCACCAAGGCTGATTTCAAGCTCTCAGTGTGATGTTGCTGAATGCAGAGTTGAGAAGAACTGTGCAAATTCTTGAGTTAATGTAAGCTTTCTCTAGCACCCCACAGCTGCCATCTTTCTGCAGAATGGCAAATCAAATGCTGAGTCTTGTTTCAAGTTCATATTCTCATAGTTAAAAATAAAATGAGAGACAGAAAGAATGCACAGGCATTTGGGAAATTGTCTTGCATACAGCCAACCTCTGATTTTTCTTTGACAATAAGGATAAAGCACTTTACATCTTTAGTGGTTTATATTTAAATAGATCCCAAGCACTGCCAGGAGTGACCCGGAGCAGAGTTGGGGGTAGTCAGTGAGTACTACCCACTGTGGCACACTGTCAACCCAAATGTGTAAAGTGTTTCCTATTTGCTAGGAATCTGAAATTCAGTTTAATTTGTGTTCTGGTGAATTCTCATTGCTTAAGACTAGATCTATTCCTGATAGTGAGCACCTGCCAAGGGTCTCTTGTGAATTATTTGTAAAATCTTTTTATCCAAAAGGTATCTGAATATACTGTGGCATGTTCTGTATTTCAAGTGCAATTCCCAGTTGTCAAATTTTACCTTCAAAATTGAAGATGAAATTTTCATAAAAAGGTATTTTTGGAGCTGGAGAGTTAGCTCAATGGGCTGAATGCATGCTTTGCACCAGGAGGCTTAGGTTTGATCCCTCACAGCACATGCTGCCTAAGCACTGCCAGGAATAACTTCCAGGTGCCAAGCACCTGAACACTGCTATGTGGAGCCCAGATACAAACCAACAAAAGTTTCTATTTTTATTTTTAAAAATTACTACAACATTCAGCACACGCGATAACCTCTCAGTATCTGTATTGCAAACCATGTTGCCCAAAAGTAGAGAGAGAGTATGGGAGAAATTGTCTGCCATAGAGGCAGGGGGAGGGTTGGAAAGGGGGGGGGGATACTAGGAACATTGGTAGTGGAGAACGTGCACTGGTGGAGGGATGGGTGTTTGATCAGTATATTACTGAAACTCAAACATGAAAGCTTGTAACTGTATTCACGGTGATACAACAAAAAATTTAGTACAACAGTGCCTGAGCAATACACTTGTCCTGCAAGTGGCCAACCTGGGCTTGATCCCCAGCACTACACATGGTCCCTTAAGCCCCACCAGGAGTGACCCCTGTGTGCAGAGCCAGGAATAAGCCCTGACTACTGCTAAGGTGCGCCCTCCCCACAAAAAATTCCTGCAGCACAAATACTTTTAAAACACAAAATAATTTATGGAATACATGTTCAGTTTGTGAAATTTAGAAAATACATTCAAATAAAATAACAGGTTAACTATCATGTTACTTTAAATCCAGCGAGAAATATGGCTAACAAGTTACTATACATACTTTCAGTACATAATGCAAAATTTTCCTCTTCTTCTATGCAGATAGACTTAAAAGTGGCTCTACTATAAAGGAAATCCATTTACAAAATGAAAAGATATCACAGATTATTATCATCCCTGTACAGGTCCTTCCATTCAATTTGTATTCACAGAAGTGGTATGTTAGCTATATTTATGCTGATGTTCTACATACATTTGGAGATAATTCTACTAATGGGGGTTGTTATCTATGAGTACAGATGGAAACAAAAAGACCAGGGTGACAGTCTCAGCCCATTCCTGTCTGTAGACCACTGTACACACAAAGACTGTCTTTTAGTCACAATTGCAGCTGTGCTGATATGGTGGTTGGTTTGGGACTCCGTCTCTGAAACCTGAGGTCATCCTGCAGCTCAAAAAACAACCCCCTCCTGCACTCCCTTATTGCTATAGCCAGCCTGGCCAGCCTGCTGCTTGTTTCCTACTGCCTGCAGTTCAGTCCCATTGTTTGAAGTGGGGCTTCAGAACTGCTTTAATGGGTTTTCCTCTGCCCTCCCTGCTTGAGTTTACCTCACTGCAGCTCACCATACAACAGTCTGATCTGGTATCCTGGGGCCATCCATCCTTCAGACATGTCCAGCCCAGTGGGGTGCTGTTAGAAATGGAATTTGTTCATTCCCTCTATTCAGTTCTTGATTTTAGTGAAACAATACACTAGGAAAATTAACAGAAATAATAACAATGCTAGAGAACCATGTCTGAGAAATTAATGTTTCTTTCTGAAATACATGCTCATTATTAAGTTTGAGGATACTAAGAATAGTTACCAAAGGGTGAAGTAGAATAGCTGACCTCTCTGGAATTTTGGCTCTTAGTCTCAAATGTGGGTTTTCTTAACATCCTCTTCTATCTCATTTCCCAAGTTTGATTCCCTATTGCAAGGCCAAAGCTGCAAGATGAATAATACAAACTATTTTGGGAAATGTTATTCTTAATTAAAAATCTCTTAAAGTTGTGGTAAATTGCATAAACACAAACAGATAATATTTATTGCATTTATTAAGGGTTTTTTTTAAAAATTCTAATGCTTCACTATTGCTGTGGAGAAACTGCCAGGCTGCCTCCAGAGGAAAAAAATAAATTTTATTTATTGCTATTTTATTTTAGGCACTTTAATTTACAAAACTGTTAATGATAAGATTTAATGCATACAATGTTCCAATACTATACATTCCACCAGTGTGCCCCCTAACCTATTACCCCACATCCCAGGTCAGTTCTATAGACCAGTTCTCAGACTCTATTGCTTTTGTCTGTCTCCATCCTTTACTATGGAGAAAACTTTTAGTTGGGAAAATGTGACATAAGAAAACCCAGGCTCTGGACAGTTTATGAGAGACAAAGGTTTGAAAAAGTCTTAGAGGAGTTGAGTACTAGTGTGTGACCTTAGAAAATCACTTAACCTGTAACTACATGTGAAAAGGCAATGCTAGTAATAATAATAGTATATCTCACAAGAATGTGGCAGTGATTAAGTGAGATGGTGCCAAGTGTTCTTTACAAACAATACCTAGCACAAAGTAAATGCCTCTTAAATCTGGGTTATTTTTTCCAAGAGTTAGTTATTGTTCTCATGGCCTTGGTTGTGATTCCTAGTCAGGAGAGGTAGCTGGTCCTCTACTTAAATGTTGATATGAAGAGGTCCTTTGATTTACACTCTGTGGCCTTGACTCTTTGAAAATGACAATATTTAGCCTCCTGGTTCTCAAACTTGGTTGCAAACTGAATTTCCTGAGAAGCTTTTAAAACTATGGCTGCCTGAGTCCCACCTCCAGTGATTCTGATTTAATTAATCTGGAATGGGTCCTAGACAATGAATTTTTTCAAAATGTCCCAAATATTCTAATGTGCAGCCAGAGTTGAGAGGCACTTAATTTTAGGCAGATGTTGTACATCTGTGATAAGGATGGTGAAAATTAACATCATGCTGTTAAATGTAGTAGAGTGTCATTACTGCCACTCCAGCTTTGATCATGGATTCTTCCCAACTCTCTTGACCCAGGATAATAAGCACTAACCTACAAAATCTGAATTGGCCCTACCTGTGTTTACCAGGTGTCAACCCCCCACACCAGCACTGTACCCTCTTCATTTAATGTGGCCAGTTTTCATAGGAGGAGTTAGAAAGCTTACACCTGGATTTGTAATCAAGAAAACATATAGTAGTCTAAATGTTAATCTCATTAGTACTGATCTTCGATGTTTGGGCTGTTAGCTATTGTTCAGCTTTTATTAATTTAGGCTTCAACATTTGTATATCTTGTCCATAATTCTAGGTGGTGCCATAATTCATGCCCTTCTGTCAGTTGCAGAGGATGACTAAATAAAACATATGTTTTATTTAGATAAACTGTATTATATAGACTTTCAAGTGTTTTGGTAACTTTGGTCCATTTGTAGATTATAAGTGGTAAAATCCACTCTTCATTATTATATATTGAAAACCATCTGAAAATAGATGTTCATTAATGAAATCTTATGGGATGGGGGAGATGGGGAGGGAATATGATACTTGAGGTTTTAGCTAATTATGGATTAAAAACAAGTAGAACAAACTTTGTTTGCTTGGAGGACTCGAAGCAAACAAACTTTGTTTGCTTGGAGGACTCATGTAACAAAAAGGTTGTCTTCAGAAGGCAACAATGAGGAACAGGTCCCTGCTCTATATGTTTATGAGGTATTCTGGAAAAGGGTAGATGTTCAATCCAGGGTGGGACCTATTAGAAATATAGGAACATTTGTCCCCCTTTTCTCCTCATGGTTAATATTCATCTGCATAACAGTCCTATTTTACTGTTAATTTCTCTGTGAAATGAAAAGATAAATCAAATCTATTCTACTACTTGCATAGTTTCCTGTATTCTTTCTTGTACTATCTCATTGTGGCTGATGGAGGGAAATGGATATGATTTGTTACAGAAACGTGATTTATGAGGCAACTATCTGAACCCCCAAAACTCCAGTTGCAAATTAATGTCAATTCTAAATAAAAGGATCTAAAATTAGATATAAATTGTGGTTGGTGATATAAGATTATATGAATTTAAATCATTCTTTTCTCATAAACATTCACAAGGAATGAATTATTGATTGTATGTTTTCCAATATGTGACTTAATTTACTCCAAAAAAGTTCAAAGTATCTTTAAAAATGCTTAAAGAAATGCCTTCTAGAAGGCTTTAATTCTGAGCCTCAACAAAATTCAACTTTTATCTTAGGCATAAATCTCTTGTAGTTCTAAACTGTCCCCTAAACTCTGAGGTTCTGCCAAGTAGAATGAAGAAAGCAAAACAGGAGGGTAGTTGGTTTTGATTGTTTGTAAAGCTGTTCCTTCTTTCTTGTTTATTCTTAATGGCCAGGAGCAATGTCCTGGAAGGCTTTTTTCTTTGGCTGGAATCACTAGTTTACAAAATGAAAGGGATTTGAAATCTTTAGTCTGCTTGCTCAAAGTGAAAGGCAAAGGCAACTTCCCCCCCTCAGTCTATCCTAAATAGATGCTAATGTTTGGGGTGTTTCCAAGAATGACTTTAGAGAAGAAGTCCTGCCCTGGATCTTTGGGGGTAGGTGAATTTGGGGGCCATTTATAGAGAAACTGAGAGATGGTTCCTGACTTTGTGCTTAGGGATCAGTTTCATCTGTGCTGTGATCCAAACATGGTGCCAGGGTCAGTTGCAAGTTAGGCAAGCAGTTGACCACTTGTAATATCACTCAAGCCCCTGTTTTGGAGCTTTAGATGCAGTTAAAGTATAAAGGAAATATTGTTTTTTAAAACTGACTTCATTTTATTTTTAAGTTTGATGAAATGAACACTGTACTTACTAGCTACAATAGGTAAAGTGAATCTTTACAGAGACCTTTCAAGAAAAAAAAAAACTCACAAAAATTAAACATTTACATTTTAGCCCTAACATTTGAGATTAGACAGTTAAGATTGTGTAATCAATTTCAGTATTGTTGTCCTTTTGCATGTAATCACCTTTAGTTAATGGCTAGATGTGTTTAAATATCCAGCAACTTAACTCTGAGCAGTCATCACACAGCCCTGCCTATTTTGGGCTGTTTTGCCTTTGAAGCCAAAATGAACTGGAAAATTATGCTAATTTTGATCCTAATTAGGTATGGAAAGATAAAACCAAAATTTTACTGCAATTTTCTTGGTGCCTTAGTCACTTCTGACATTTAGTCCCTGAACATTTATTGTCTGGATAATGAATGTTCTGTTTGCTATTTCAATCAAGAGTTATTTCACTAAATGAAATCAAATCTCAAATCTTAGGTCCTTTTATATTCCCTGTAAAATTCTATTCTTCTCTGATCCAAAATTTCTAAGCTGTTATGTTTACGAATGTATATTTTTGACAGGTAGGTTTTATTTTATTATTTTTTCTTAAAATAAAGAAGCTATTTTGTAAGCAGTAAAATTCATGTCCCTGCTCAGAAGAGAACAGCACAGTCTCCTGCTTCCACGCCTGGCTGTCCTCACTGGAGCCCCTTGGAGGAGGGTGGGTTGAGTTTCCCTCCCCACCCGAGCAGAGCCCCAGCAGCTGAAGACCTCCAGTTCCAGCCACAGCCATGCTTAAGACCATTCTCCACACGTTCAGATGAGGAAGGAACCAGCAGAGGAACCCAGGTGTGCGCGACCTGGGGTGTAGATCTCCGAGCCTGCTCGGACTGGGACTGGGGCCTCCTCCACCCAGATCCCGCATCTTCCAATATATAGGCGTTACACTCACCAACTGCCCCTGGCACCATGTAATTCCATCAGTGGCCAAGACCCAGAGACTATAAAACCTTGCTCTCAGAAGCACATGGCCACATTCACGGCCGCGGGATATCTTATTATCTAGTTCTTACTCTGGAGAACCTGGCAGGATACCAAAAGCATCCTTCCCACACAGCAGAGTCTGGCAAACTCCCCGTAGCATATTCAATATTCCAAAACCCAGTAACAATGGTGGGTCTCATTCTCCTGACCCTGAAAAAGCCCCGAATGTGGCACTTTTAAAATCTCAGGGCTGGGTCGAAGGACACATTACTGGGGCCTGCTCGAGGCAATCGATGAACAACAGGATGACAGTAATACAGTGAAAATTCATTCTGTAATTAGACATCTTCATATTGTACCAAAAATGAACCAAGTGTACCTCAATCAATTTTTTTCTGCCTGAGATTGTCACATATTCATACCAGATCATATGACATTACTGTCACCTTAGTTCATAGGCATTAATTCAGGGGCCACATTTTAGTGCCTTATTCATAGCAGATGCACATTCAGTTAAAATGAGTCACCTTTCAGCTGGAATAGAGAAGGGATCACTAAGAAAATGATGGCTGGAGGAACCAGTCGGGATGGGAGATGTGTGCTGAAAGTAGATAATAGACCAAACATGATAACTTCTCAGTATCTGTATTGCAAACCATAATGCCCGAAAGTAGAGAGAGAGTATGGGGAATATTGTCTGCCATGGAGGCAGGGAGAGGGAGGGAGAGGGGGGCATACCAGGGATATTGGTGGTGGGGAATGTGCACTAGTGGAGGGATGGGTGCTTGATCATTGTGTGATTGTAACCCACACATGAAAGCTTGTAAATATCTAATGGTGGTTCAATAAAATTAAAAATAAATAGCACTACAGCATTGTCCTCATGTTGTTCATCAATTTGCTTGAACAGGCACCAGTAACGTCTCACAACAAATTGTGAGACTTGTTGTTACTGTTTTTGGCATATCGAATATGTCACGGGTAGCTTGTAGGCTTTGCCATGCGGGCAAGATACTCTCGGTAGCTTGCCGGGGTCTCCGAGAGGGGCAGAGGAATCAAACCTAGGTTGGCTGCATGCAAGGCAAATGCCTTACCCGCTGTGCTGTTGCTCCAGTGTGTAAAAATAAAAAAATTAATAATAATTATTTATTATAAATAAAATTTTTTAATTCATTTATTTTTAAATTTTTTAAATTTTTTCAAATTATTTAAAAATAAATAAATATTTAAAATAAATAAATATTTTTCTTTATTTAATAATTTTTAATTTTAATTTTTAAAAATTTATTTATTAAACAAAAAATAAAATAAAATAAATAAAGTAAAATAAAATAAATAAAATAAAATGAGTAGCTTTTGTAGATTCTGTAGTTTCTCCAACCTTCGCACACACACACATAAATAAATACATATACATATAAATGTACATATATATAGTAGATACTCAATACATATGTTAGGGAATGAGCTTCATTAGAATAGACCTTGTAAACAAACATGTGCATATGATGTATCAATTGAGACAAATGCTTTACAAGAAAACCAGATTACTGTGGAAATATTTATATTTCTCAATTGGCGATAGCACAGCGGGTAGGGCGTTCGCCTTACAAGCGGCCAACATGGCCAACCCGAGTTCGATTCCTCCGCCCCTCTCGGAGAGCCTGGCAAGCTACCGAGAGTATTCGATATGCCAGACACAGTAACAACAAAGTCTCCAATGGAGACGTTACTGGGCCCGCTCGAGCAAATCGACGATCAACGGGAGGGCCTGGGGCCAATTCAAATGTTTAATACAACTTCCAAAATCAAAGAGTATTGAGTGGCAATCATGTTTGGTCTATAGTCTACTTTCAGCATGCTTCTCCCATCGTGGGAGGATCCTCCCAACAACCTTTATTTGGTGTTCCCTTCTCTATCTGAGCTTCCTTTTCCCCTAGCCTCCAAGCCATGGAGCAAACCTCCTGGTACTAATCTCGGCTGCTCTTGGGTGTTAATCTCCTATTGCTTTGTAAACAATTATCAAATTGCCTACACAGCTTTCATTTATTACAATGATGTTCCTATAAGTTTACTTTTCACTAACAAAAATAAAGTAAAAAGCAATACTTTACAAAAAATCAGAGTATTAAAGTTTCTTACAAATATATACACTTCAGCCTATATTTCTGTATGTATTCAATGAAATTTTTCATCAAAAATTTACATTTTTGGCAACTTTTGTATATATTTTCCAATTAAAAATTCTGTACTGTGATTTAAAAATATGTTTATGTTTATAATCGTTTTAAGACCACAAAGTCCCAACACCAGTCTCACCATTTAAATATTCCTCTGTGAGAGTCCCCAGGTTCTCCAGGTTCTCTCCAACCCTCTAGCTTGCCTCCTTATTAGGTAAGGTTAAAATATAATTACTGTTGTTGGGGTTCCAACTGCTGTATATTAAGTCATATGTTTTAGAAGTTAGATATTGCTTCCCCAAATAATCACCAAGTGAGGTTCAAAGAGCACCAGATGGCACCATGAACATTGATTCATCTGACCTTGTAGGATACAAACCCTACTCACCCTACCCTCACACATACATTAAAGTCAGACATTCTTTTTTTGCATGTGGTTGTCCAGTTATGCCAGCACCATTTGTGGAAGAGGTTTTCCTTGTTCCACTTCACATTTCTTGCTCCCTTATCAAAGATTAGATGTTCATACATTTGGAGTTGTGTGTAGAGATATTCCTCCCTGTTCCATTGGTCTGTGGCCCTGGCTTTGTTCCAGTACCATGCTGTTTTAATTATTACCTCTTTGTAGTAGAGTTTGAGGTTGGGGAGGGTAAGGCCTCCCCATGTCTTTTTCCCAAGAATTGCTTTAGCTATTCATGGGCATTTGTTGTTCCATACTAATTTCAGGAGTGCTTGATCTATTTCTTTGAAGAATTTCATAGGTATCCTTATAGGGATCGCGTTGAATCTGTATAATGCTTTCAGGATTATTGCCATTTTGATGATGTTGATTCTTCCTATCCATGAGCAGGGGATATGTTTCCATTTCCTTGTGTCCTCTTTTATTTCGTGGAGTAGCGTTTTGTAGTTTTCATTGTAGAGATCCTTTACCTCTTTAGTAACTCTTTAATCTAAGGTATTTTATTTTCTGAGGGCACAATTGTGAACGGATTTTTTTTCATGTCACTTTCCCCTCTCTCATGTTTTGCATATAGGAAGGCCATGGATTTTTGGGCATTGATTTTATAACCTGCGACTTTACTGTACAAGGCTATTGTTTCTAGGAGTTTCTTCATAGAGGATTTAGGATTCTCGAGATATAGTATCATATCATCTGCGAATAGTGAGAGCTTGATTTATTCCATTCCTATCTGGATACCTTTGATGTTTTTTCTTGCCTAATCGCTATTGCAATTACTTCCAGTACTATGTTAAACAGACGTGGTGATAGTGAGCATCCTTGTCTTGTCCCTGATCTTAGAGGAAAGGTCCTTAGTTTTTCCTCATTGAGTATAATGCTTGCCATGGGTTTGTCCTAGATGGCTTTGACTATCCTGAGGAAAGTTACTTCAAAACCCATCTTGGTGAGAGTTTTCAGTATAAATGGGTGCTGAGTCTTGTCAAAAGCTTTCTGGCATCTATTGATATTATCATATGTTTTTATCTTTACTTTTGTTGATATGATGGATTATGTTGATTGATTTCCGAATGTTGAACCATCCTTGCATCCCCGGGATGAATCCCATTTGTTCATGGCGTATGATCTTTTTGATGAGGTGTTGGATTCTATTTGCTAATATTTTGTTGAGTATCTTTGCATCTGTATTCATCAGGGATATTGGGCATTAGTTTTCTTTGTGAGTGGTGTCTTTGTTTGCTTTAGGTATTAGTGAGATATGTGCCTCATAGAAACTGTTTGGTAGAGTTTATTTTTTTTCAATTTCCTGGAAAAACTTGAGGAGAACTGGCAAAAGGTCTTTGAATGTTTGGAAGAATTCACTAGTGAACCCATCTGGGCCTGGGGTTTCCGTTTGTTTTGGGGAAGACTTTTGATTACCGCTTCAATTTCCCTGATATGAATGGGTATATTCAGGTATCCCAAGTCTTCCTGGTTCAATGTTGGGAGATTATATAATCCAGGAATTTATGAATTTCTTCTAGGTTTCTTGTTTCGTGACATACAGACTCTCAAAGTAGTCTCTGATAATCTTTTGGATTTCATTGGTTTCTGTTGTAATGCTCCCATTTTCATTTCTGATTTGGTTTATTAGGGTTTTCTCTCTCTCTTTGTGAGTCTTGCTAGTGGTTTATAGACCTCGACCTAACACCATGCACATAAGACAGATCAAAATGGATGAAAGATCTCAA
Source organism: Sorex fumeus (assembly GCF_029834395.1). NCBI lineage: Eukaryota > Metazoa > Chordata > Mammalia > Eulipotyphla > Soricidae > Sorex > Sorex fumeus. Next base: position 17,249,121 of record NW_026606115.1, read on the forward strand.
TATCAGGCCAAAATCCATATGATACATTGAAGACAAGGTCGGCAAAACCCTCCAGGATATTGAGGCTAATGATATCTTCAAACACGACACTCCACTGACCAACCAAGTGGAAACAGAGATAAACAAATGGGACTATCTTAAATTAAGAAGCTTGTGCACTTCAAAAGATAAAATAACCAGAATACAAAGACAATTGAGAGAATGGGAAAGCATATTTACCAATACCCATCTGATAAGGGGTTGATATCAGGGATATACAAGGCACTGGTTGAACTCTACAATAAGATAACATCTAACCCCATCAAAAATGGGCTAATGAAATGAACAGAAACTTTCCCAAAGAAGAAATCCGAATGGTTAAAAGGCACATGAGAAAATGCTCTACATCACCAATCATCAGGGAGATGCATATCAAAACAACAATGAGATATCATCTCACACCACAAAAACTGGCCCACATCCAAAAGAGCAAAAGCAAGCAGTGTTAGGGTGGATGTGGTGAGAAAGGGACTTTCCTTCACTGCTGGTGGGAATGCCGACTGGTTCAACCCTTTTGAAAAATAGTATGGACTATTCTCAAAATATTAGAAATTGAGTTCCCATTTGACCCAGCAGTAACACTCCTGGGTATATATCCTGGAGAGGCAAAAATACAGTGAAATGACATCTGCACCTCTATGTTCATTGCTCCACTATTCACAATAGCCAAAATCTGGAAAAAACACGAGTGCCCGAGAACAGATGACTGGTTAAACAAACTTTGGTATATCTACACAATGGAGTACTAAGCAGCTGTTAGAAAAGATGAAGTCATGAAATTTACATACAAGTGCTACTACATGGAAAGTATTATTCTAAATAAAATGAGTCAGAAAGAGAGTGACAGACATAGAAAGATTGCATTCATCTGGGGAATATAAAGTAACAAATTGGGAGACTGACACTCAAGAATAGCCAAGATAAGTACCTGGAGGTTCACTCCATGGCTTGGAGGTCATCTGCATATGCTGGTGGAGAAGGAAGCTCAGATAGAGAAGGGAGTACCAAATAAAGGGTGTTGGGAGAATCCTCCCAGGATGAGAGATGCATGCTGAAAATTGACAATAGACCGAACATGATTGCCACTCAATGCCTCTTTTGCAAACCACAGCACCCAGGGGGAGAGAGAGAACATAAGGGAATGACCTGCAACAGGGTTGGGGTGGGATGGGGAGTACAGGAGTTGGGAGGGATTCAGGGAGCATTGGAGGTGGGGAATGGGCACTGGTGGAGGGATGGGTACTCAATCATTGTATAACTGAAACCCAAGCACAAAAATCTGTAAGTCTACAACTATACCTCATGGTGTTTCACTAATAAAAAAAGTTAGATATTCTTAATTTTTATCCAAATTTACTAACTTCTACATACTGAAAATTTCCTGCCATTCTTTTAATTCACCCTATTTTTCTTCTACTCTACTCTTTTGTTTCCTCAGAATATTCCTCTCATGGCTTCTTTTGGAGCATGGACTGGGATATACATTCAGTCTTTCAGAGTCACACATTGTGGAGTCAGGGGCTAAGATATTTATTTTTTCAGTTCAACTTCTCAGTGAAGGGTAAGATAAGATTTTTTAAATTTAATTTAATGTGAACAGAAGTCAAAACTGTTGATATGATTCTAGAGTTAAAATTATTTAGATAACAAATCTCCAATATTAATATCTATAAGACTAAAAATCAATATTTATGTGAAAATTTTTATATCTCACCATGGGGTTAAGTCCTTGTCTAATAATTTACTAAGCTCTTTAGTCTTCTGTGTTATTGTTTTAGTTTATTAAGTTTATTTGGCTATTATGCTACTTTCACATCTACTTTGATGTGTTCCTATTAGAATTTCAGTATTGAGGCATTAGAAGATGTCATGCAGCCACATATGAAGCTGCGCTATCTAGATACTTCAGACTCTATGGTCTGGACAAAAGAGTTGATGTGACAGCAGTTGTGGGAGGTGGACTTGACTGCCAGGGCTTCCAGAAGCACAGGGGGAAAGGGGACTTCCTGCCTCCAGTCCAAGAGTGCTCAACCTGGGCACCGAGGTGCCTGAAATTATTTTCAGTTTGGTACCTCTGTAGAAAATATTCGTGAAGCAGTGGAGTTGAGCCATTGGTATGGCTGCAGCAATGGGGTATGTGTGCAGCTGCGAGGGTAGGTACTCTGCCAGCCTACCTCCCGAGGTCGCCCCAGAATTTTCAGCTGCGTGAAACAAAGTGTTCATGAATTTTAGCTGCTTGGCTTGCATCTCCTTGGAGATTTCATTGTGAATTAGTAGACAAGGGCCAGTGGCATCTGTGAGGAGTGAACATACGTGCCAGAGATTATGAAAACACAGAGATGAGGTAGGGGAGACTGCCTGCTCCAACTCTAAGAAGACCACAGATTTCTCATCAGAGAATATTAATGGAGTGGTAGAGTTGAGCCATTGGCATGACTGCAGCAGTGGTGTGTGCCTGTGGCTGCTAGAGCTTCTGAAGGGCAGATACTTGGCCCACGCACCTCCTGAGGGCGCATCAGAGTTTTCAATCGCAAATACTGCTGTGTGCATCAAATTCAGCTGCTTAGCTTGCATATTCTCAGAAATATTCTTGTGAATCAGTAGAGCAGGACTGATGGGTAAGTCAACATAGTCACAGCTGTAGGATGTGAGCCAGATGAGCTTTTATAATATGTGGCTATTGGGCCATGAGTTATTTCATTTAATCCTCATTATATCTATCATCAAACACATAATTTTAACTTTATTTGTTTTTTGGTGGGAGAGCGGGACAGTCATGCCCAGTAATGCTCAGGGCTTACCCCTGCATCTGAGTTTAGGGATCACTCCTGGCAGGGCTTAGGGTATCATGTATGGTTCCTGGAATTGAACCTGTATTAGTCACACGAAGGCAAGCATCATACACTCTGCTCTCTTTGAGACCCCTTAATTTTCCTTAATTTTTTAAATTATAGTTTAAATAACATGGTTTCAATAGTGTTTAAATTTATAGTATTGATATACAATATTACTACATACCACCATCACTAAGGTGTTCAAGACCCTCCATCACAATTCTGTGTTTCCTTTTGCCTGATCTTTATTCATTCCACCATTGTCCCATTGTTTGTTAATAAATTTTGTAATACAAAGCCAGGATATTTTCAAAGTAGTTCTTGTACACTAGATATGAACCTGTGTGTGGGAGCAATATAAGGGCAGAAAGAAAACCAACGAACATACAATGAACACTTACGTTGTCACAGACATTATACTAGAAGCTTTTTATATTTTTCCTTTAATTCTCAAATAACCCTCAGAAGTAATTATTCTAACCCCTTATTTATGAATAGAAACTGATATTTTGATATATTAAATTTTTGTTTTTATACCTTTAATTAAAATCTGAATATCCTAAAGGCATGAGATAATAGTAGAGCTAATTTTCTAGTATGAGAAAGGAACTAAATTTTCTAGGTCTACAATGCATTACTGTTCACACATTGTCCTGCCCAAACCCCATAAAACGAGTATAATTAATTTAGGCGCTTTACTTTCATCATGGGCTGGAACGATAGCACAGTGGGTAGGGCATTTGCCTTGCACGCAGCCGACCCAGGTTCAATTACTCCGCCCCTCTCAGAGAGCCCGGCAAGCTACCGAGAGTATTCCGCCCACACACAGCAAAGCCTGGCAAGCTACCCGTGAAGTATTCGATATGCCAAAAACAGTAACAACAAGTCTCACAATTTGTTGTGAGACGTTCCTGGTGCCCGCTGAAACAAATCCATGAACAATAGGAGAACAGTGCTACAGTGCAGTGATACTTTCATCATTGAATAAAACATATTTTATTTTCCTTACATTAATGAAAGAAATAGCCAAAAACATATAAGTTAGTCATATAATATGTCAGAAGGTTGGGGGTGCTATGGTAAAAACACTGACTTTATTGAGAAGTGAGATTTGTACCTGCACTTCAAGAAATGAGAAAACTAGCATTGTTGACATTAAAGGGAAAAGGAATGGCTGGTAAAAGGGTATGGAGTGTTTAAGGGCTAACAAGTTTTCTGCATTCATCTCTAGCTTAAGCACAGCCCACTTTGCTTACTATATTTTAATTACAGTTTTATTATTTTCACTAGACCAAGATATTTCCTAACTCGGAACCTGAATATTGCTTGTTCTCTTTGTCTGGAATATTCTTTCTCCTACTTGTTTCTATTGATAACTGTAATTTTAGGTATCAGCTTAAAAAACTATCTCATTTGACCCAGCAATACAACTTCTGGGAATATACCCTGGGTGTCCAAAAACACACAGCAGAAGCACCATCTTCACTCTTATGGTCATTGCAACACCATTAACAACAGCCAGAATCTGAAAACAACCTGAATGCCCAAGAAGAGAGGAATGGATAAAGAAACCATGACACATCTACATAATGAAATACTACGAAGCTTTTAAGAAAAATGAAATCATGATATTTTCCTATAAATGGATGGACATGGATAGTATCATACTGAGTGAAATAAGTCAGAAGGAAAGGGACAGATATAGAACGACTGCACTCATTTGTGGTCAAACATTGTCCTCCCATTGTTCATCGATTTGCTTGAGCGGGCCCAGTAACATCTCCATTTTGAGGCTTGTTGTTACTGTGTTTGGCATATTGAATACGTCACGGGTAGCTTGCCAGGCTTTGCTGTGCGGGTGAGATACTCTCAGTAGCTTGCCGGGCTCTCCGAGAGGGGCAGAGGAATCGAACCCGGCTAGGCTGGACTGGCTGTGTGCAAGGCAAATGTCCTACCACTGGGCTATCACTCCAGCCCCATTTGTGGTATATAAAATATATATCACTGTCATTGTCCTCCTGTTGTTCATCGATTTGCTCAAGCAGGCCCAGTAACGTCTCCATTGGAGACTTTGTTGTTACTCTGTTTGGCATATCGAATACGTCACGGGTAGCTTGCCAGGCTCTGCCATTCGGGCGAGATACTCTCAGTAGCTTGCCAGGCTCTCCGAGAGGGCCGGAGGAATCGAACTCGGGTCGGCCACATTGGCCGCGTGCAAGACGAATGCCCTACAGCTGTGCTATCGCTCCAGCCCTTAAAAAATATATATAACAGAAGACTAATATCCATGGCCAGGGAAATGGGCTATGAGGAGGACTGGTCAATTTTTGGAATCAATCACAAGTATCTTTGGGGCAGAGGGTATGTAAGATAGAGAAGAAACCATTATGACAATACTAGCTGGGAATGATCACGCTGGACAAGATCTGAGTGTTAAAAGTAAATAAAGGGACATTCTTGATAACCTTTAAATATCAATATTGCAAACCACAATGCCCAAAAAGACAGAGAGACAGAAACAGAGATAGAACCATAAAAGCAGGCTGGGGGTGAGGAGTGGGGGTTACTATGGAAGGAAAAGTGAGGACACTGATGCTGGGAAATGTACACTGGTGGAGGGATGGGTTTTGGAATATTGTATTACTGAAATCTAATCATGAAAGGCTTTTTAAAGGTCTATCTCACAGTGATTCTGTTAATAAACTATTAGTACACTGAAGTGCTTTCTGAAAAGTGGTAATTCACCTTGGTTTGCTATGTCAAAACTGCAAATACAACGGAATTTTAATAAGTGTCTCGTGTAGAAAAGCAAACAAAACAAAACAGTCAATAGAGATACTAACCAACCCTGAATATTAATCTAATTTAGGCCTTTCTATTTATCTTTTACAGAAACTGCATTTTCCTCTTTTTTCTGTTTATTGCAATTTTAACAGTTATTGATTGACAGAAATCACCTTACTACATACATGAAAAAACTATACCTTAGTACTTTTTTATTTTCTGGCCACTTAGAATCATTTTGTGAATCATGTAAATTCCCATGAGGGCAAGAACCATGTCCATTTGGTTTCTCACTTTATCTTCAGTATATAATATAATACAAACATATCAAGTAGCTCTAAATATCTGTTTGAACAAATGAGCCACATCTCTTTTATCCTTTTAAACCAGTCTTACACAACAGGCATATTCTACCATTTAGTAGGCATGTAGAGTGAAGTTTCACTCATTAAGCATGCACTGGTAATTTCCTAAACAAGCACTGTGTTAAATCTATTGCAGGCTGCCAGACATTGGTAAAGCATACCTACCCTGGAAAATATTCCGAAAATAATTCAGCACCATTGACCATATCCACACGATAAGGAAGCTCACTGAGGTTTCTAGGGAGTTCAAGATGCCACTCTGTCTAACATTCATTGATTTAAAGAAGGCCTTTGATTCTGTTGAGACAGAAGCAGTCATCGAAGCCCTAGCCAATCAGGGCATTCAAGCTCAATACATAGGATCCTAAATGAGCTTTATTATGGATTCACTACCAGGATCTCATCTTTCTACAGGAAGGTGATCATTGACGTCAAGAGAGGGGTTCAGAAAGGTGATACCATTTCACCGAAACTCTTCAGTGCCACCCTCGAGAATGTCATGAGAGGACTGATTGGGAAGGAATGGAAGTGAAGATAGATGGTCGGCAACTACAACACCTCCGCTTTGCTGATGACATCGTTCTAATAACACCAAACATTAGCTAAGTGGCACAAATGCTGATCTACTTCAACCATGAGTGTGGAGAGGTCGAATTACAGCTGAATCTCACAAAGACAATGTGCATGAGAAACAGTCTTGTTCCTGACGTTCCATTCACTCTCTACAGAATGACCATCTCCGAATGCAAGAGTTATGTGTACCTAGGTCGAGAAGTCAACATGACAAATGACCTGGCACCTGAGTTGTGCAGGAGGAAGAGAGCGACTTGGAACACCTTCAAGAACGTTGAAGAAATAACTAAGAGGACCAAGAACCTCCAGATCCAAGCACATCTCTTCGATTCCACTGTTCTCCTGCATTAACATATGCCTCAGAGACCTGGGCACTATGAAAACAGGATGAGAACGCTATTCGGGTCTCTCAAAGAGGAATCGAAAGAGCTATGCTTGGAGTATCATGCTTCACTCAAATGAGAGAAAGAATCTGGAGTTCCGACCTCCGTCATTGCTCAAGAATCAGGGATCCTGTCTTGTTTGCCAAGGCATCGAAAATCAGATTGGCTGGACACGGAATGAGATTTAGAGACGACTGCTGGACTAGAGCCATTACCGACTGGATTCCATGGGACATCAAAAGATCATGTGGACACCCACCTAAGAGATGGTCAGACTTCTTCATCAGGACCCTGAAGGATCGGTTTGAGGATCTTCATGTTCCTAGAACGAGCAGATGCCATTCGGCTACACTAGCACGCAACAGGGATGAATGGAGACGTTACTGGCACCCGCTCAAGCAAATCGATGAGTAACGGGTTATCAAGTGATCGAGTGATCAAAATGTGAGACAAAACTATGCAACAAGATTACTGCTATGATTATCCATAGAACCAATGTTTCTGTTTTTATTCAATGAATACTTTTTTTTTCAAGAAGAGTGATAGCTAAGTAATTGTCTCATGAGGTAATTGTAGGACCATTTCTTTGGGTGTCAACTTTGTCTACATTTCTTAATCTAACCATAAGATTTTCTATATGGGAACTTAATTTAGTAGATCAGAGCTATTATGTTCTTGGTATACATCCCAACCACGCTCAAATTAAGAATATCACTAAACTATAATACTAATATATTATTCAGAATAAGATGAAATAACTACTGAGATAATTACATGAGTGAGACTTCTTTAGAGACATCCATGAGGGAAGCCAAAGATAACAAGATTGCTTTGTGTGTATAGGTTTGTATCTATGGGCGTGGTTGTATAATATTAATATTTGCTTGCAGCCAGCTCAGATGGACTGAACAATCTATCTTCATGATAATGTGCTAATCCCAGTGAATGGAAATTTTCTTTCATGAGCTAGAGGTTCTTCTTTGCTGGGCGGTACTGCACAGCCAAATTTTTTTTAATTCCAAATTACAATATTTCCAAATAACAGACCAGGAAGATAGTGCAGCAGTGTAGGATCTTTGCCTTATATGTGGCTGATTCCAGTTTGATCCCCATCACCTGGTATGGTCCCGAGCCCCACCAGAAGTGAATCCAAAGCTCGGAAGCAGGAGTAAGCCCTGAATACCTCGAGGTGTGATGCCCACATGTATAGATAGATAGATAGCTAGATAGCTAGATAGATATAGTTATGCACATGTGTGTATTCCCAAATGACATTTTTCTTTTCAATTGACTATTCTTTCTTTATATATGATATTAACATTGACTGAGATATTATCTGATTTGACTTTCAGACCTGAACTTCTGTGTCTCTTTTTTTTAAAGATTTTTTTTGTTGAATCACTGTGAGATACAGTTATGAAGCTCTTCATATGGAGTCTCAGTCACACAATGTTCCAACACTCATTCCTTTACCAATGCACATTTCCTGCGACCAATGTCCTGTTTTCCTCCTGCCGCCTCCCCCCATCCTGTCCCAACAGCCTGCCTCTATGACAGACATTTTTTTCTCTCATTTTCCATTTAGGCTTCGTGGTTTGCAAAATACTATTACTGAAAGGGTATCATGCATATCACTGTACCTCCTTTCAGCACATAGAGTTGATTTTTTAAATTTTTTTTAAATTTTTTTGTTGAATCACGTGAGAACAATTACAAAACTTTCAAGTTTAAGTCTCAGTCATACAATGATCAAACACCCGTCCCTTCACCAGTACATATTTTCCACCACCAAGAAGCCCAATATACGCCCCCCAGCCCACCCCTCCCCGTGCCTGTGAGACAGATGATTTCCACTTAACTTTATCTCTATTTTGATCACATTCGTTATTTTTTTTAGATTTACAATTTTTTGTGCTTGGGTTTCGATTATACAATGATCAAATACCCATCCCTCCATCAGTGCCCATTTTCCACAACCATGGATAATATCTCTCCCACCACCCCATCCCACTCTGCCTCTGTGGCAGGGCATTCCCTTATGTTCTCTCTCTCCCCCTGGGTTCTGTGGTCTGCAAAAGAGACATTGAGTGGCAAACATGTTCAGTCCATAGTCTACTTTCAATATGCATCTCCCCTCCTGGGAGGATCCTCCAAACACATTTTATTTGGTGCTCCCTTCTCTATCTGAGCTGCCCTTTCCACTAGAATGCCCGGCTGGCCTCTAAGCTATGGAGTAATCCTCCTGGTGCTGATCTCAGCTATTCTTGGGTATTAATCTCATATTTTGATACTTTATATTCCCCAGATGAATGCAATCTTTCTATGTCTATCCCTCTCTTTCTGACTCATTTCGCTTAGCATGATACTTTCCATGTTGTACCACTTGTATGTAAATTTCATGACTTCATCTTTTCTAACGGCTACATAGTACTCCATTGTGTAGATGTACCAAAGTTTCTTTAACCAGTCATCTGTTCTTGGGCACTCAGGTTTCTTCCAGTTTCTGGCCATTGTAAAGAGTCCTGCAATGAACAAACAAGTGCAGATGTCACTTTGACTATACATTTTTGCCTCTCTGGGATATATTCCCAGGAGTGGTATTGCTGGGTCAAATGGGAGCTCAATTTCTAATTTTTTGAGAAATGTCCATACTGTTTTCCAAAAGGGTTGAACCAGTCGGCATTCCCACCAACAGTGAAGGAGTGTCCCTTTCTCGCCACATCCGCGTCAGCATCAGTTGCTTTTGTTCTTTTGAATGTGGACCAGTCTCTGAGGTGTGAGATGGTATCTCATTGTGGTTTTGATCTGCATCTCCCTGATGATTAATGATGTAGAGCATTTTCTCATGTGCTTTTTTGCCATTCGGATTTCTTCTTTGAGAAAGTTTCTGTTCATTTCATTGCCCCATTTTTTGATGGGGTTGGATGTTTTCTTCTTGTGGAGTTCAACCAGTGCTAACCTCACAGTTTAAGAGCTTAAGAGCTTGGAGAAGGACCAACAAAAGGAGCACAACCCTAACAGGAGAAAGGAAATAATAAAACTCAGAGCAGAGATTAACGAGATGGAAACCCAGAAAACAATCTGAAAGATCAATGAAACCAAGAGCTGGTTCTTTGAGAAAATTAACAAGATCAATAAGCCTCTAGCAAAACTCACAAAGAAAGGGAGAGAGAAAACCCTAGTAAACCGAATCAGAAATGAAAAGGGGGTCATTAAAACAGAAACTACAGAAATTCAAAGGATCCTCAGGGAGTACATTGAGAAGCTTTATGCCACGGAACATCAAAACCTCAAGGAAATGGATAAATTCCTAGATTCTTACAGACTCCCAAGGCTGAACCAAGAAGACCTGGAATACCTGAACAGACCTATCACCATCAAGGAAATTGAAATGGTAGTAAAAAGTCTCCCCAAAGCACAAAAGTCCTGGCCCGGATGGATTCACTAATGAATTCTTCCAAATCTTTAAAGAGGACTTACTCCCAATCCTCTTTAAGCCTTTTCACGAAATTGAAATATCAAAAACACTTCCGAACAGTTTCTACGAAGCAAATATCACACTGTTACCAAAAGCAGACAGAGATACCACAAAGAAAGAGAATTACAGGCCGATATCCCTGATGAACACAGATGCAAAGATCCTCAACAAACTACTAGCAAATAGAATCCAACTACTCATCAAAAAGATCATACACCATGACCAAGTAGGATTCATCCCAGGGATGCAAGGATGATTTAATGTTCAGAAATCAATCAACATAATCCATCATATCAACAAAAGAAAAGATAAAAAGTGTATGATCATATCAATAGATGCAGAGAAAGCATTTGACAAGATCCAGCACCCCTTTATGATGAAAACCCTAGCCAAAATGGGTATAGAGGGGACTTTCCTCAACATAGTTAAAACCATCTACCACAAGCCTACAGCAAGCATCATCCTCAATGGGGAAAAACTGAGAGCCTTCCCTCTAAGATCAGGGACGAGACAAGGATGCCCACTCTCTCCACTGCTGTTCAATATAGTACTGGAAGTACTTGCAATAGCTATTAGGCAAGAAAAATTTATTAAGGGCATTCAAGTGGAAAGGAAGAAATCAAACTCTCACTATTCGCAGATGATATTATACTATACTTAGAGAACCCAATAACCTCCACCAAAAAACTCCTAGAAAAAATAGAGTCTCTTTTAAGGTGACTTTACAGCTCCTGATTTTACCTAATGTTTTTTATTTAAACCCATCAAATTATTAGAGAATAATGGTTCATATTTAAGGGTTCTCTATACATTATTTTTTCTTTTCATACAGGCCCCACCGAAAGATGCTCAGGATACTCTGAGGATACACATAGGGGAACTAGGGGGAGCAATAGGATGCTTCATGAGGTTTGAGTTTGTGCATGTGAGGCAGATATTCTACGACTTGATCTATCTCTCAAGGCACTTCCATGCCTTGTTTATATACTCTCAAGTGGAATAGAAAAATGCATTTATGACCCAAGTTCCTCACTGCTGATATTGTAGGTGGATTAAAGACCAATGGTTGGTGTAATTAATTCTTGCTTAGGCAGTTAGAAAAAAATTACAGAAAAGTTCTCAAATTAGAGACTTAAAGAGTATGGCAGAAAATATGGTGATTTCCAAGTAGGGAGAACAGCTTGAATAAATGTTATTATATACTTGTAGGGCACTGATGTGTATAAGAATGAGTAATATACAGACAACTGGAAATTTAGGTATGTATAACAGTAGATAATTCAAGGTATATCCTCTGACCCATGACTCTCAATTGGCGTTTTAAGCCCTGTGATATAATAACTATAGTCCATTCTGTCTGAAACACTGCACACAGTGAAGTTTTGGCATTTGAATAGTCAAAAATCTAAGTATACAGACCTAAATATGAGAGTTATTTCCTATAAACATATAAACATTTTCTTCTCTCATGGCCTTCATGAAGCATATTTATTTGCGTGAACCTATGAAATTTGACCTGCTTTCCTCTCCGTACTCATACTACTAGACTCTAAGTTCCCAGAAGAAAAAGAAAGTTTATCTTTTTTAAATGAACCACAGTTGGCCCTTAAAAAACACATTTTTGAACTATGCAAGCATACTTGCACATGTTTTTTAATGAAATATAGTTTTTTGAGGAATGTTCATATTGTTTTCCAGAAAGGCTGGACTAGTCGGCATTCCCACCAACAGTAAATGAAAGTATCTTTATCCCTGCATCAGCACTGGTTATTCTTGTTTTTTGGATGTGTGCCAGACTCTGTGGTATGAGATAATATTGCATTGCTGTTTAGATTTTTATCTCCCTGATGATGAGTGATGTAGAACATATTTTCTTGTGCCTTTTGGCCATTTGAATTTCTTTGAGGAATTTTCTGTTAATTTTTTCCCCATTTTTTGATGGGGTTATATGGTTTTGTCTTGTAAAGTTCTACCAGTGCTTTATATATCTTGTACATTAAACCCTTATCAGATGAGCACTGGGCAAATAATTTTCTCATTCTATTGTCTGTCTTTGTATCTGAAAGCCCAAAATGACACAACAGAAATGTCATTTGTGCTTCCATGTTCATTGCAGCACTATCTGCAATAGCCAGAATCTGGAAACAATCTGAGTGCCCAAGAACAAACAACTGGATAAAGAAACTAGGATACATTTATAGAATGGAAAACTGCACAGCTGTTAGGAAAAATAAAATCAGGAAATTTGCTTATAAAAGAATGGAGAGTATCATGCTGAGTGGAGTGAGTCAAAAGGAGAGGGACATATATAGAATGTCTGCACTCATTTGTAAATATAAAAAATAGCATGAGATTAATATCCAAATCTAAGAAAAACAGGGGTCAGGGGGACTGGTCAATGGTTGCAAACTTGCTACAAGTGTGTGGGGGGCAGAGAGCAGTAGGGATACTGACTAGGATAGAGAAGGGAACAGCATGACAACAATAGAAATAGTCACTCTGGACAAGAACTGAGTGTTTAAAGTAGGTAATGGGATATACATGGTAACCTTTCAGTATCTGTGTTGCTAATCATAATTCCCAGAAGGAAAAAGAGAGAAATAAATTCATAAAAAAAAGAGTGCCTGCCATAGAGGCAGGCTGGGGTGGGGTGGGGTGGGGTGGGAGGAAAACTGGGGACATTGGTGATGGGAAATGTACACTGGTGAAAGGATGTGTGTTGGAGCATTGTATGACTGAAACCCAACATGAGCAACTGAATAACTGTGCAAACTATGTATCTCACTGTGATTCAATAAAAAAAGTCACAGAACCTTGGCAAAGAAAAATAAATGAATAAATATACTGTGTGTTTTATATCCTGCGGTTCCACAACCAATCAGAAATTGGCCAAACTGTTCATGCAGAACCTGTATATAGAGAGCGCCAAATTTTGTTTTCTACGGTTCAGAAACCAATAAACTGTAGATTCTAATACTGAATATAGATAAGTTTGGGAGGAATCAGACAGTATAAGTGTGTTCTTAACTGTGTAGTGTCGAACACTCCTAAACCATGATAATCCAAAAATCAATTATATTTCATGTACATGTAATCCCTACATATTTATATCTTTTTAAATTTATTTCATTCTTCAAAAACACAAAACATTGTTTTAAATATTTATAGATATTCAATGATATATTCCTCATCTTTCTACATCTTTCTATAGTGAATGTATCATTTAATACAATATTTCTCATCTTTCTATATAATATAAATTCCTAATATTTCTACATTTACAAATATTAAATGATATATTCCTCATCTTTCTACAGTTATTTTAGTACATTATATGTAAAGATTCATAAATGTGATTGCACTATTTCTTTCATTTTAACTACTCTATACTATATATTGTTGTGTGCCTGCAACCATGATTTGTTTATGTTCTTTCTTGTTGAATATATGATAGATTTTCATTTTGTGAGATAATTCAGACAGCCATTTTGGAAATCATTTGGCAGTATCTAGTAAACTTGAAACTGTACTTTCTCTTTAACCCAAGTAAGTCCATTCCTAGATATTTGCCTTAGAACTACACCACTAAGTATGATAACCATTAATCACATGTGACTGTTACAATCTTAATTTATTTTAAATTAATTTAAATTAAAAACATTTAAAAATCAGTTACTCAGTTAAATACTCATTGTAAATCACCATATAGGTGACCAGTTTAACTGAGTAACATTTAAATTTAGCTAGCTACTGAATTGAACAACACATATATAGAACATTTCCATTATTGCAGAAAGTTCTACTGAACTCCTCAGTGTTGTCTTAGATAATAATAGCTTTATTTAAGCACTCTCAGTATACCATGAACATAAAATATGTGCACTATGGAATGAATGAATGTGAAAATACTACATTAGAAGGTCATATAAAGTAAGTTCTAAATGAGCTAACAAGTTTAGAGGGGGTCTTCTACATGGATTTAGAGGAGAATTAAGTATCTGTAGAAGTCAACTACAACATAGCAAGAGAATTTGGAATCATTACTATAACAGAAATAAGATAGCTCAAAAACAGGGAAGCTTTATCAAGAATCAGATTCAAGGCAAGACAGTGAGTGGGTAAAATGAGTCATAAGATTCGAAGCCAAGAAGATTAAAAGGAAGCCAAGAGGTAGAGTGCAAGGCAGGTCAGAGAGAGCAGTTCAGAACAGGGGTTGTGGGGAAAAAAGTGAAATTCTCTGAAGTCTGTTTCCTGGCTTTGAGATCAAAATCTGCTCATTTCCTAAGTAGATTGCCATCAACCACAAGAGGGGGGCTTTTCACTTCTAGTGAAAAATATGGATGGGAGGGGGTTATCTCTAAGAATGTGGAGGGGGATTAGGATTTGGTTCATGCTGCAAGCAGCTCTGAAATTTGGAAGCCTGAGGGTGGGGTCTGAGTTAAGCTACTAAGATCTGTATTTCTAAGACAGTAATTCTGAATAGAATAAAGAAAACTGGGAGGAAGCAAATATGGTTGAAGAGGAACACATTAAAAAGGAATGGGGCACGAAAAAGGACAAAGTTCAGTTGAAGACTGAATACAGAGTGAGACAGAATATTTTGCAGATCTTCATATTGGTTTCCAGTTAAATGTAGAGATCTCTGTTTACCCAAAAATAACGAAAAAGAGGCCAGCCAGAGAATACAGGGTTAGAGGTGCTTGTTTTGCATGTAGCTGATCCCCAGTGCTGCTTTTGTTCCTCTGAGCACAGCGAATAGTGATCCCTGAACATAAAGCCCAGAGTAAACCCTGAGCAGAGCCAAGTATAACTCTTTCACCATCACCAACTGAAGCAGCAGGAATGTGGTGTAGTATTCAGAAGCCACGGACCAGATTTAGGTAGACAGTGTAGCGCTGGGGCTGATAGTACAGAGGGTAGGGTACTTGCCTTGCACATGGCTGACCAGGGTTCCATTCCCTGTATTTTATATGGTCGCCCAAGCACAGCTGAGTATAATTACTGGGTGCAAATCCAGGAGTAGATCCTGAACACTGCTGGGTGTTGCCCAAACCTCACCTCCCCAAATAGTGCAACGCTAACCTGATATTTCTGCCTAGCTCTTTGAGCTGTTCTGTAGTCTACCATTTTTCCTGAAGACCTCTATAGCTCTTCTTTCCCATCCCAGCATAATTTCACTAAGTTTTACAATTTTGAAGTAGTTATTTAAAATTTTCTTTTCCCAACATTTTTGTCAGGGAAGGGACAGGTCTGTAGATGAAAGATAAATTTGGTATTATAAAAAATAAGACAGCGTTTTATTTTATTGGAGGGGTATTGGACCACACATGGGTGTGATCAGGGTTTACTTCTAGATATTTGCTCAGGGATCACTCCTAGAAATGCTTGGGGGACCATATGCAATGCCGGGGATCAAACCCAGCATACAATGCAAGCTGCTATACTATCTCTCCACCCCTACAACTGTTTTAAATGGCATGAGGTGAATATGCTATCTCTATGTCCTCTCTTGGCAATAAAAATATTCTTTCTTTCCTACCTACCCCTCTTACTTTTACATACCATACATAAATTATATAGAACAAACTAAGTTTAGATATTAGCTGTTATTTTCAAAATTCAACATATTATTTCTATTTTCAAAACAAACGAAAATATTATCATTCTGAAACCTAGCCAAACAAAGCTCTGCTTTTTTGCTTGTTTGCAATGTGAAGTAATTTCTAACAATAGATTTTGAGAATCATAGCGTATAGCAGAAAAGCTAGGGATAGCTCATCCAAAGAGTTAAACAAACCTGTCTAACCTTAGGAAATTGATCCTTTATAATCATAAGCTGGAAATTGTGCTTTGTGAGAGGGCAGGGATGTAGATAAGTAGTAAAGTGTAAGTTTCCAATGTGTGAGGCTCTGGATATATTCCAGCACCACAGAAAAAGTACATTTTGAGAGTAGACAAGTGAATACCAACAGTGAGTTTGCAATCCCAGAAATCCTTCCCATTGGTTTTCTGTACCCTCTAGCAATAATAACAGAGGTTTATATTCCTGAGCAAGACAAGCTTGAAAGAGGTGGGTGCAATGCCATTTTTTGCACAAATATTATAGCTCTTTAATTCCCAAGTCCAATTCTTGTTCTTACTACCTTCTTTCCACCTCATGTAATTTCACTCTTCAGCCTCAAATCCCTGTGCCAAGGCATGAACCAGTCTACTGAAATGTGGGCAGCTGTTTTGGCATGCATGAGCAGTCAGATATTTGAAGAAAATTGATGAATAACCATGCGTCCAAGAGATCCACTGGACTTAGGGAATTCAAAGACTTATTTTTGTGGCTAAACACTGGGAATGCTATAACATTCCTATCCGCTGATTTCTCTATTATCAGCTGGTAAATCACAAGCAGATCCCGTATTCATTTCGTAGGATGCAAACTAGCCTTGTTTCAAGTTACACTTTTGTTCTCAGGCTTATGTATGCTACATTTATTACAAAAAGAATCTGGCTGGCACAGTTAAATTGTTAAATTATAATTACAGTATTCAGCATAAGCTGTTTTTAAAAATTGATTATTACATTATACGTATGTATATCTTGGGTCCTAATGTCTTAATTTAGCACTCAATGGTTAAACTTACCATGAAATAGACTAGAGAGATGAATGTTTACCTGAGCCTTAAATCTATGTGCAAACTCTTTGCTTAGGAAGAAATTTCAGGAAAGCAATTGATAATCATAAATACTAACATATGTTTAGAGTTTACAATTTGTCTGGTACTGTACTTGAATTATCATCTCTAATAATCATAACAAGAGTAGGTACTTTATGAATATTCCCTGTTTATAAATGAAAAACTGGGATCAGAGGTAAATTGCTCTAGATTACACCATTAGTAAACACAGATTTGGTTTTTCCTATGCCTGTTTTGATTCAGAACATGTGTTCTCAACTACTATATAGTACTGTCTCTTCTTAAAACTAGTCTGATCCTTGCCTCATTAGCAAGAAGTCATCTGATTTTAATTTGCTAGAAACTTAAATATAGTCGAATAAATAGAAGTTTCATTTTTGTGCAAGTGATGGGTTAGACTGTTCTATTTGACCTATCAGCCCTGGCTTTGAAACAGGTTTTAGACATTTTAGGTTATTCATCAGAGCTATTTATTAGGAAGCTGATACATGCCACCCCATGTTGTATAATTCAGTGGGCATATAAGAAACTACCATTACTATCAAGTAGTTAGTGTCTTCATCTGATGAAGGGTTAATATCCAAGATATGTAAGGCTATAGTAGAAACTTATAAGGAAAAAAACATCAAAAATGGGTTAAAAAATGAACAGAAATGTCCACAGATAAAACACATAACTGGCCACAGGGCTGTGAAAAAAAATGCTCCCCATTACTAATCATCAGGGAAATGCAAATGAAAATAACAATGAGATATGATCTCTCACCAGCAATACTGAACACATCAAAAGAAAAAAATCGATTATTGCTGGAGTGGATGCTGATCTCTGTGACGTGAGATAAGATCTCATTATACTTTTCTTTGTATAACTCCTTCACCTCTTTATTTAAGCTAACTCCTGGCTCTCATTTCTACTGTCCTTGGGTAGTACCCTCATACTATGTTGTCTATATCTCACAAATAAGTGCAGTCATTCTATGTCTGTCTCTTTCCTTCTGAATCATTTCACTCAGCATGATACTCTCCATGTCTATCCACTTATAAGGAATTTCATGACTTCATTTTTCCTGGTGGCTGTGTAGTAATCCATTGTGTATATCTACCAGAGTTTCTTTATCCAGTCATCTGTTCTCAGCACTTGGGTTGTCGGTTGTCTCCAGATTCAATATTCATTATTGTTTTCAGATTCACTATAGTGACTAGTGATGCAATGAACATAGAAGTGCAAACGACTTTTTATTGTGTGTTATTGGGCCCCCAGGGTATATTCCCAGAAACAGTATTGCTGGGTCTTAAAGAAGCTCAATTTTTAGTATCTTGAGGAGTGTCCATATTGTTTTCCAGAAAGGCTGGACCAATTGAAATTTCCACCAGCAATGAATGAGAATCCCTTTTTCTCCTCATCCATCACAGCACCGATTGTCCTTTTTGATGTCTGCTCATCTCTGTGACGTGAGATGAGATCTCATTATGCTTTTCTTTGTATAACTCCTTCATCTCTTTATTTAAACTAATTCCAAGATTTTCTGAGGCACAATTGTGAACTGGATTGTTTTAAGGTTATTGTTTCTATTTCCAGCCTCATCTATTCTTCTGCTCCTCAGACATCCTATTGTCTTTTTAGAACTTCATTGCTATTTGAATGAGTTATTTCATTTTTTCCCAAATGGTTCACTTCAAGTTTATTGATTCTCTGTACAAAGCTTTCTTTTCCAGCTCATTAAACATCAATAGAAGTGTACTGAAATCTTCAGGCATATATAAAACTTCTAATGTAGTTCAGGAGACTCTTCCTGGACATTTTTATCTCCCTCAGTTGACACAGCCGAGTTTCTTCATTTTCTCATGTTCTTGATGCTCCTTTATCTCAGGAGTGGGACTCTCGCCACTCAAGACTCTTGTATTTACATCACCAATAGGTATGATTTGACTCATACTCCCACATACCCTGGGCTCCTCTGTCCTGGACAATCATCTGTGCTAGGTAGTGCTTTATTTGGCACCCCATGACAGATATGAGTTGCACTGGTATGAGAACCTGTGTGGGCTAGGGTACTAACCCTTAAGGATACTGCTACAGTGCTGGAAATTGATCAACATGGATTCAAGTCTCCATTTTCAGCACCCTAGTGGGTGGAGGAACCACTGGGCCAGTGCCTGAGGGCACTCATTCCTAGGATGCTTTTGCTATGCTTGACTGTCATTAACACATGGGTATATTAAACTTTAATGCTAATGTTAAAACAATGTGGATAGCTACAGAGATAGTACAAGGACTAAGCCTCAAATCTTGCATGTGAAAGTGACCTCAGTTCAAACCCTGAAACCACATAGTCTATCCTTGGGTGCAGCCTGGGAGGATCCTGAGCACTAGCACTAAGCACTGATTGGAAGGCCTTAAATGAATGAATAACAAATAACAAATAAAATTAAAGTGAGCCTACTTAAGATATTCTGGTTTTTTTTTTAATTTTTATTTTTGGGCTACATCAGCAGTCCTCAGGCCTTACTTCTGGTTCTGCAGTCAGATGTCACTCCTGGTGGGGGCATGCAGGGGATATAATCCAATAGACTATGTGTAAGGTAAGAGCCCTCCTAGCAGCTTGATGAGGTTGATCTGTACTATTTCTCTGGTATCCATTCTGGGGTTTTTAATCTATTTATTATGGGTTGAAGCAATAGTAGAGTGGGTAGAGCATTTGCCTTGAACTTGCCAACCCAGTTCTATCCCTGTATCCCATGTGGTCACCCGAGTACCGTCAGGAGTGATTCCTGAGTATAGAGTCAGGAGTAACCACTGAGCATTTCTGGGTATGCTCCCCCTCCCACAATTTTTAAAAGTGTAATACCATGATTTACCAAGTGATTCATAATATAGTTATTTCAGGTCTTAAATGTTGCAACACGAATCCCGCCACCATTGTTTCCTTCTTTCCTCCAATGTCCCCAGTTTCTCCTCTCACCATTCTGACCTGACCCCTTAGAAAGCACAAGCAAATTTACTTCATATTGTTTGTTATAACACAAAAGCTAATGAAATTCTCAAAACTTAGGTATATAAAGGTCAATTAGTGATGATTGTTATATTTCATAATAGTGTTACTAAAATTGTTGTCTGAGGATTTACTGGACTGACAACTGAGACCTCTGTATTATTGTTTTCACACATTGAGCTGTGCGGTATTCTATGAAACATTCCTATGATAATTGCAGTGATCTTACTGGCTGACAATACTATGAAATTTGGAAGTGCAGTCCAAGAACTATGGAGTTGGAACAATTTGATTGTTTGACATCATGTAGAGTTTCAGTTGTGGAACTGTGCCGTTTTTATGTTGGAGGGTGTTATGTGTGTGAAAATGGGTTGCTTTACCTTGTGGCAGAAAGTAATATCTGCTTGTCCTAATTCCAAGAAGGCCCCAGAGTTGTCAGCCCAGAGCATTCTATCAGGGAAGACTCGGTGACATTATATTCTTTTCAAGATTAGTTGTGGAGCTAGGCCATTTTCTGGCAATGTCCCATACTGGGTTTCTTAATTTGAAATAGGAAAGAGGAAATAATTAGAGAAGTCTTCATAGATGAGCTGGACTGTGAAGAAAGGGTAAAATTTGATTTGGTGAAGATGATGGTGGAGACTTCTTCAAGTTCAAGGAGAAACAGAAAGAAGATGGTCAAAATTATGGCAGAGAGAGAAAGAGAGAGACATGTAGACAAACAGAAAGAGAGATTAGCTTAGAGTGTATAAGGAACTGCAGAGAAGCCACTCGTAAATGCCTTAAGTAGCAAAGACAAATGAAGAATGTTCAATATCAGGATATCATGAATTATTAGAAGCACGCAAATCAAAGCCACAGTGAGCTATCACCTCACCACATGAGAATTGCCTGTATCAAAGAGATTAGAAGTTATAAATATTGGTGAGGCTATGGAAAAAGAACTTTGGTACTCTGTTGGTTGGAATTTAAATTGGTACAACTGCCATTGAAAATAGAATAGATTCCTAGAGAGTTTTTTTAATAGAAATTCCTTTATAAATAAAAAAGGAAATTTACTATGATCCAGCATTATTATTCCTAAGCAGTTATTTGAGGACAGTAAAATACGAATTTGGAAGAATATTTGTACTCCTACTTTCATAACATATAATTCAAAATCATCAACATACAAAAACAACTTCAATGGCCATCAAGAGATGAGTGGTAAAGATATTGTAGCATATATTTTCATAGGAATAATTTTAAAAGATGAAATTGGGAATAAGGATGTGATTCAGAGGGGTGGATGATATACCTGGCATGTGCAAGACCCTTTCTACAACACTGCATCCCTAACTCTGCACAATAGCCCTGGTGACCCCCAACACCCACAGCTCCAGTGACTGCACATATTCCCCCGACACCACATATGGTTATCCAAGTGCTACCAGGATTGATCCCTAAACACAGAACCAGGAGTAGGCCATGAGCACAATAAAGTTTAGCTCATATTTTTCTAAATTGTTAAAAAATATATGAAATTGTTTCCTGTCAGAAAAACAATTAATTGATACTAAGCTTATAATGCTAAACAAAATAAGTAATAAATTAAAGGTCAATTAATAAATAGATTCAGTCATATGTGGAATATGAATAACTAAAGCAAATGAACTGAGAAAAGATAACAAAACTACCTCCTAGACTCAAGGAAAGATATAGTGGTTACCAGAGGTAAAGGGGAGGTGTAAATTAAATGAGGAGAGATGTTTTGGCTAGTGAGATACCTCTGGAATATTGGTGGACTGGTGACAATTACACAAATATAGAGGTGTGAAACTAACCCCCTGAAATCTCAAAAGATTCCAAACCAATGGTAAGTCAATGGGGTATCGTTTTAAAAAGATTAAAAACTTAGTTTTAATTTTTTTTCTCCATGAAGGTCCCCTGAATTGCTGTGCTTCTGCTACACTACATTGCTAAAATTTAGGGACTATGCTTTATTGCTTATAGGAGAAACACAATACATCATGGGTCAATTCAGCCTTTGGAATATCCACTGCAGTAAAAATTTGGAAATATCCAGATGTGTTTTTTTTTTCTTTTTTGGGTCTCGCCCAGATATGTTTAGGAGTTACTCCTGACTCTACAATCAGGAATCACTCCTGAGAGTGCTCAGGGGACCATATGGGAAGGTGAGGATCGAACCTAAGTGGGCCGCAAGCAAGGCTACTACCCTACCCATTGTACTATCGCTCCACCCCCACACGTGTTCTTTTATGTGTGATAAGATTTGAGTCAATTATATAATATTCATATGCCACATGGTAACATTTTTCTTTTAATTCATTGTAAAAGACCATTCTTTTAATTATAGGCAGTTTATATATATTTATATACATATATATTTATATCACGGTCACGGTCCGGTCCTCCCGTTGTTATCTGATTTGCTTGAGCGGGCCCAGTAACATTGTGAGACTTGTTACTGTGTTTGGCATATTGAATACGCCACGGGTAGCTTGCCAGGCTTTGCCGTGCAGGCGAGATACTCTCGGTAGCTTGCTGGGCTCTCCGAGAGGGGCAAAGGAATCGAACTCGGGTCAGCCATATTGGCTGCTTGTAAGGCAAATGCCCTACCCACTGTGCTATCGCTCCAGCCCCATATATTTATATATAAATATATATTTATATAAAATATATATGTTTATATTTTATAAATATATAAATGTGTAAGTATATATTTATAATATATTATATAATATTATATATAAATATATATTTATATATATAAAAATGCAGGCTATATCAAAGATATATGATCCCAAATTAAATTTTGAACACATTTATTTAAAATATAGCAATATGTATACAGTTATACTATGGGAAATAGGCAGGGTTTAATTTTCTTCCTTGTGCTTTTGTGAATTGCAGTTATGCTGTAATATATTGCCTTAATAATTAAAGCATTTATTAAAATGAGATACTAAGAGCTTAATTGAAAAATTCAAGCACAAAATATCAATTCTGTTAATAAATAATTACAACTATTCATCACTTTATCACTTGATATGCCATTACTCATTGATTTGCTCCCTGTGGGTGCCAGTAACGTCTCCATTTTTCCCTCTTGCATGCTAGTGTAGCCCAATGGCGTCTGCTCACTCCAGGAACAAGAAGAGCCTCAAACCGATTGTTCAAAGTCTTGATGAAGTCTGACCATCTCGTAGGTGGGTGGCCACGTGATCTTTTGACGTCACTTGGAATCCAGTCAGTAACGGTTCTAGTCCAGTGGTCCTCTCCAAATCAAATTACGTGTCCAGCCATACTGATTTTTGATGCCTTGTCAAACAAAGCAGCATCCCTGATTCTCGATCATCGATGGAGGTTGGAACGCCGAATTCTTTCTCTTACTTGAGTGAAGCATGATACTCCAAGCACAGCTCTTTTGGTTCCTCTTTGGGAGACCTAAATAGCATTCTCATTCTGTTTTCGTAGAGCCCAGGTCTCTGAGGCATATATTAACATATATGAACATATAAGAACAACAGAACCAAAGAGACGTGCCCAGAGCTGGAAGTTATTCGTCCTCTTAGCTATTTGTTCATTGCTCTTGAAGACATCCAAGCTGCTCTCTTCCTCCTGCGCAACTCAGGTGCCAGGTCATTCGTCACATTGAGTTCTCAACCTAGGTACACATAACTGCTGCATTTGGAGGTGTTCATTCCATCAAGAGCGAATAGAACGTCAGGAACCAGTGTGTTTCTAATAAACATTGTCTTCGTGAGATTCAGTTTAGACTGACTTTTCCACACTCACGGTCGAAGTTGGCCAGCATTTGTGCTGCTAGGCTGATGTTTGGTATTATTAGAATGATGTCATCAGCAAAGCGGAGGTGGTGTAGTTGCCTACTGTCTATCTTCACTCCCATTCCTTCCCATTCCATTCATCACATGAGGTTCTGGAGGGTGGTGCTGAAGAGTTTCAGTGAACTGGTATCACCCTGCCAAACGGTATCACTCTCCCTTGACATTGATGATCACTTCCCTGTAGAATGGTGAGATCCTGGTAGTAAATCTCTAATACAGCTCACAGAGGATCCTGATGTATTGAGTTTGAACAACCTGTTTTGCTAGGGCTTCGATGACCACTTCAGACTCAACAGAATCAAAGGCCTTCTTTAAATCAATGAACGTTAGAAAGAGCGGCATCTTGAACTCCCGAAAAACCTCAGTGAGCTCTGGTTACCATGTGTATATGGTCAATCATGCTGAATCCTTTTCGGAATCTGAATTGCTCGCATGATTGTGCTTTATCTAGTGTTCTGCCAATCCTCTTCAGGATGACTCGAGTGAACAGCTTGTAGACGACAGACAACAGGCAGATTGGGCGATATTTGCCAATGACGTGGATGTCTCCCTTCTTGTACAGTAGAACAGTCCTGCTTGTTTTCCATTGGGATGGAAACTTGCATTCAGACAGGTAGTGTGTGAAGAGCAGAGCCAGTGTTTTGATGAGTACTGACAGCAGGTTCTTCAGGTGTTTGAGGCTGACCTTGTCTGGACCGGGTTCTGTTCGCTTCTTTACCAACGAAATGGCATGTCGTATTTTGGAAGGGAGAACATTGGGAACAACATATCCATCCTGCGGAATTTGGTATGTGGGCAGGTGGACATGGCTATCAAAGAGATCCGAATAGAAGTCGTGGATAATCTTCTCCATTGCCTTCTGGAAGATATGATAGATCCATCAGGACATCGAAGGGCATTCATCTTGGTCTTGTAGTTGGTGAAGGACAAGCGGGCATTGTGAATGCTTTTTCCAGCTTCTGCTGCATCGGCCAGCACTACTGCTCTTTTCTCTTTGAGGTCTTCATTTATCACTTCTCTGCAATGCTTTGTGAGCTCAGACCTTCGTTTGCGGTTGCCTGAGGCTCACGCCAAGCCATGTTGGCAAATGAGCTCAAGGCGTCTTTTTGTGCCTGTCTCTTTCTCTCAGCATTCCTCACACAACCATAGAGGTGCTGAACCAGTCAATCGTATTCTTCGTCAATGTCATCAACAACCATATCTTCCCATGTTGCTGTAATAGTGCCAAAGAGCTCCCAGTTGGTGGTTGTTCTGGGAGTTCTCTTAAACTTTGCAGCCCTTTCTCCCCGCTCCGTGAAGTAGAATTTTGTACAAAGAATTGGTTGTCCAATCCGGTTTGGAATTTTGGGACAACAGTGACATCGGTCAGGCAAAACTGTTGATTGAATATGATGTGGTCAATTTCATTGTGGAACCATCCACCTGGAGACTCCCATTTCCAACATTTAGATTCAGCTTTCTAAAACTGTGAGTTACCATGGATGGTCTTGGTTGACATGATGAACTCAGACAGTCTCTCACCCTGTTAGTTCCATTCTAGGCCATGGGTCCCGATGTGGAGTTCTTCAGCTGATTTCTTGGTCCTATCTTGGCATTAACATCACCTACAATGATCTTGTAGAAGGTGTGGTCTTCTTTATAGAACTTCTCCATTTCCATATAGATATTCTCAATTTCTTCTTCATCATAATTGGATGTTGGTGCATAAACAATGAAGATGAAACTGCCAGCAGTGAGCCACATCTATTCAAGTGTAATCATTCGATTCGGGTTGTTAGGCATTTGAATGAATCAACATCGTAAGTGTGACACATCATATGACACTTAATAGCCATTTTTCACCATATTTGATGGGGCTAAAATATGGTTTGAACCATGGGAATACCTTCAAGTGTGATTAGAGGTCACCCTAAAAGCCTCTCTCCCTCTTGGAGAGCATGGCAAGCTACCGAGAGTAACCTGTCCTCATGACAGAGCCTGGAAAGCTATCCGTAGTATACTCGATATGCCAAAACCATTAAATGCAATGGGTCTCATTCCCCTGACCCTGAAAGAGCCACCAATACGGAAGCATTAAAAAGGATAAGGAAGGATAAGGTTGGTAAAATCTCAAGGCCGAACCAGACTGCCAAAATGAAGAAAGACTAAAATGACTGTCTGTAATTTCAATGCACGTATGCTGGCATCAGATGCATCCACGGAGGACTTCATGGCACAAGTGCAGAAGATCAAGTATAACATCATTGGTCTGACAGAGACGAGAAGGCATCAAACACATCACGTCATTTTCGACACTGGGGAAGAACTGTTCCTTGGAACATGTGACAAAAGAGGCGTTGCTGGTGTTGGTGTCCTTGTCAACACGAACTTGTCCATGAGCATCGATTCATTTGAAAACTATTCATATCAGTGGAAAAGTCAAACAAATAGTTTAGGGAGAATACCCCACAGAGTTAAAGATGAGAAAATCAGAAACCAATGAACTAATTGATTGACTGATTGATTGAATAAATGATTTCTTTTTGGGGGGTATTTTTTATCACACCCAAAGTTACAGAGGACTTACAGGAGAGTTCTGAGTTCTCAGCGATAATTCGTGGCAGGTCTCAGGGGATAATATGCGATGCTGAGAATTGAACCTGGGTTGGCTTCATGCAAGGCAAGAATCATATCCTCAGTATTATTGCTCTGGTCTGTGGTTATGTTTTATAGTGATATAATATGCATGCCATCAATTTTTTCCTTTTGGGAAGCACCCAGCAGTGCTTGGTTACTCTGTCCAGGTTTGTGCTTGGGGGTTGCTCCTGGCATTCCTCTAGAAAGTATGCAGTACTGGTCATAAAACCCAGACCTCTCACATACAAAACATGTACTCAAATATTTTATGCTATATTCCTAGTTCCAAATCTACCATTTTATTCAATGTGCAATTAAATAACATTAGGTCCACTCTCAGTGTTGTGCAACTATTATTAATTAGTCCTAGAACTTAAAACTTCCACAACATAAAATAAGAATCTTATACCCATTAAGTAGTCATTCTCCATTCTCTCTTCTTCCCAGTTCCAGGTAATTACTAGCCACTTTTTTGTCTCGATGAATTTATCTGTTCAAAATATGTCATATAAGGTAAATCATATAGCATCCCTTTGCTACCAACATTTCACTTTTTCACTTAGCACATTTTCAAAATTCGTCCACATTGTGGAGCATCTCATAATTTATTTCCTTCTGTGGATCAACAATATTCCATATATTAATATACTACATTTTATGTATTTTGTTTGCTTTTGACTACTGTGAACAGAGCTTCAGTGATCATTGGCATACAATTTTTTGTTAATTTTGGGCTTCTTGGGCTTGTGAATTTTCAATTATTTGGGGCATATAAGTAGAAGTTAATTGCTAGGTTATATGGTAAGTGTGTATTTAATAAGAAACGCTTTGTTTTTCTATTAAAATTTGTGTAGAAAATGAAAGGTAGGGCTTTGAAGTTTCAGGTGAATTTTAATTGTGCCACTTACTAGTTGTGTGAACTTGAGCTAATAATGTCACCTCTGAGCCTCAGTTGTATCATCAGCTATTTTGCTATCACATAACATAATGCATACAAACCTTTAGCAAAGTGCTGACAAATATTTAGCACTAGATACAACGTTACTACCAGAAAAACCCTGTACACCTCATGCTAAAAATGATGTCTACAGGGATTTAGCATGAATTATTTTAAATTTAAAATAAGTAAAAAAAATTTAAAGCACAAAAAATGATGTCTATAGGCAATATCAATGAAAATTAAAATTCTATTGTGATAGAATATGTGAGCCCTCCACCTCACCTTGTAGAACTTTGTAACTGATATTAATTTTTAGGAAAAAGGGATATTCTAGCTCTTTGACTCCTATTTTTTTAAAAAATTAGGCACAATGATAGAGTTTTGTACATAACACAATCCCTCACAACACCCTCCCCCGAAGAGTCCACTGACCTCCACCAATGTCATACCAACTCTGCCTCATCCTAATTCCCCAACCCTTGCCTGTGGTAATCTTTCAACTTAATACCATTTCTTAGATTTTGTTGCTTTTGGGTATTTGAAGTATGTCTTTTTATATCCCACATATGAAAGGGTTCATTTTCTGTCTAATGTTCTTGCTCTGACTAACTTTACTCAGCAGTGATACTCTCCAAGTGAATCCACATAGAAAGAAAATGCATTCTTTCATATTTTCCCTTTTTTTCTTTTTTTTCTTTTTGGGTCACACCCAGCGATGCTCAGGGGTTACTCCTGGATCTGCACTCAGGAATTACTCCTGGTGATGCTCGAAGTACCATATGGGATGCCAGGGATAGAACTAGGGTAGGCCGCATGAAAGGCAAACTCCCTCCCCTCTCTGATATCACTCCGTTCCTCATATTTTCTGATAGCTGAGTACTATTTTATTATGTATATGTACCATAATTTATTTTTGTTTGTTCTTGAACCACACCTGCCAATGCTCAGGAGTTACTCCTGGCTCTGCACTCAGAAACTACTCCTGGCAGTGCTGGGGAACCATGTAGGATCCCAGGAATAGAACTTGGGATGGCCATATAGAAGGCTAATGCCCTGCCCATGATAATACACTCTAGCCTCTGTACCATAATTTCTTTATTCAGTCATTTGTTCTTTGAAACTTGCATTCTTTTCATATTTTAGCTACCACGAACAGTACTGCAATGAACATAGATGTGTGCTTGTCATTTCTGAATAGATTTTGGGGGCCCTTGGGGTAAAAACCAAGAAGTAGAATTGCTGGGTCATATGGGAGCTCAATTCCTAGTTTTATAAAGTGTCCATGTTTTTTTCTGAAAAGGCTGAACCAGTCTGCACTTACACCAGCAGTAAATGAGGGTCCCCTTTTAGCCATATTCATTGCAACACTTGTTTTTTTCTTTGTGCTAATATCACTGGTGTGAGGTGATATCTCATTTTTATTTTTATTTGCATTTCCCTGATGTAAGTGATATAGGGAATTTTTCATATACATTTTGATCATCTGTTTGTCTTTCAGTAATTTTCTGTTTGTCTCCCCTCTCCAATTTTTTATGGAATTTGTTGTTTTCTCTTGTAAAATTCTACCATTGCTTATATATCTCTTATATTAATCATTTATCCAATGAATAAAAGGAAGTATATCATTTTATAGTTTGTGGGGTATCATTTTGTTCTGACATTCACTGCTTTTTTGGTACAGAATCTTCTTAGTCTGGTATAATCCCATGTGTTTTACTTGGTTTACTTGGTCAACAGCATTGAATCATGAAAGATATTTCTAGCTTCAATATCATAAAGTGTTTTACCTATGGTTTCTATACTATACTTTATGGATTCAGGCCTGATATTGAGACCTTGAAACCATTTGGATTTGATGTTTGTACACTGTGCTAAGTATGACTGAAACCTAATCATGAAGAGCTTTGTAAGTCTCTATCTCACAGTGATTCAATTAACAATTTTTAAAAAAAATTTTTATTAGTGAGACACCATGAGGTACAGTTGTAGACATACAAATTTTTGTGCTTGGGTTTCAGTTATACAATGATCGAGTACCCATCCCTCCAACAATGCCCATTCACCACCACCACTAATCCCAGTATCCCTCCAAGCCCCCATCCCCTCATCCCACCCTAACTCTGTGGTAGGGCATTCCCTTTTGTTCTCTCTCTCCTTTTGGGTGCTGTGGTTTGCAAAAGAGTAATTGAGTGGCAATCATGTCCGGTCTAGAGTCTACTTTCAGCATGTGTCTCCCATCCTGCGCGGATCTTTCCAAAGCCCTTTATTTGGTGCTCCCTTCTATATCTGAGCTACCTTTACCCCTAGAGTGTGCGGTTGGCATCCAAGCCATGGAGTAAACATCCTGGTACTTATCTCGGCTATTCTTGGGTGTTAGTCTCCCATTTTGTTACTTTATGTTCTCCAGATGAATGCAATCTTTCTATGCCTGTCCCTCTCTTTCTGACTCATTTTGCTTAGCATGATACTTTCTATGTAGTAGCACTTGTATGTAAATTTCATGACTTCATACTTTCTAACAGCTACGTACTACTCCATTGTGTAGATATACCAAAGTTTCTTTAACCAGTCATCTGTTCTTGGGCACTCAGGTTTTTTCCCGATTCTAGCTATTGTAAACAGTAATGCAATGAACAAACAAAAGCAGATGTCACTTCGACTATACTTTTTTGCCTCTCTGGGATATATTCCTAGGAGTAGTATTGCTAGGTCAAATGGGAGCTCAATTTCTAATTTTTTGAGAATCATCCATACTGTTTTCCGAATGGGCTGAACCAGTCGGCATTCCCACCAGCAGTGAAGAAGAGTCCCTTTCTCTCCACATCCGAGCCAACTCATTAAAGCATTTGACGAAATCTAGCATACATTCATGATAAAAGCTCAATAAAATGGGAGCTGAAGTAACTTTTCTCAACATAATTAAAGCCATTTACCACAAGTCTACAGCTAACATTATGAATGGTGAAACACTGAAAGTCTTCCCTCTTAAGATCAGGCACTTATCATCAGTCACACAGTGTTTCCCCTGTCACTACTACTATTCAATATAATACTGGAAATCATTCCATAGTAATTAGACAAGAGATTTTAAAGGGAATTCTGATGTGAAAAGAACTCAAACACTCACTATTTGTATAGACATATACTTAGAAAAACTTAAAGACTAGTTTTAATTGTCTAAATTGTATTTGTATGTATATTGATATTTTCTTCTAAATTTTGCTTTAAAGGAATCAAATACATTTCCGAGAAGAAGCAGTTTGATGTAGCAGTTAAGAGTATATGTTCTGGCTATTGTGAAAGGTGCAGCAATGAACATAGAAGTGCAGATGTCATTTCTACTATACTTTTTTTGCCTCTCTGGGATATATTCCCAGGAGTGGTATTGCTGGGTCAAATGGGAGCTCAATTTCTAATTTTTTGAGAATCTCCATACTGTTTTCCAAAAAAACGGCTCAATTTCTAATCTTTTGAGAATCATCCATATTGTTTTCCAAAAGGGCTGAACCAGTCGGTATTCCCACCAGCAGAGAAGGAGAGTCCCTTTCTCCCCACATCCGCGCCAACACCAGTTGCTTTTGTTCTTTTGATGTGGACAGTCTCTATGGTGTGAGATGATATCTCATTGTTGTTTTGATCTGCATCTCCCTGATGATTAGTGATGTAGAGCATTTTCTCATGTGCCTTTTAGCCATTTGGATTTCTTTTTTTTTATAAGGTAGGAACATAGATTTTATTTTTCCTTTTATTTATTTTTCTTTTTTTATTAGTGAAAAACCATGAGGTACAGTTATACATTTACACAATGGAGTACTATGTAGCTGTTAGAAAAGATGAAGTTATGAAATTTACATACAAGTGGTACTACATGGAAAGTATCATGTTAAGCGAAATGAGTCAGAAAGAGCGGGATAGACACAGAAAGATTGCATTCATCTGGGGAACATAAAGCAACAAAAAGGAAGAGTAACACCCAGGAATGGCTGTGTATTTGCTCCATGAATGGAAGGCCAGCCACAGGCTCTAGGTGAAAAGGAAGCTTAGATAGAGAAGAGAGTACCAAATGAAAGGTGTTGTGAGGGTCCTCCCAGGGTGGGAGAAGCATGCTAAAAGTAGTCGATAGACCAAACATGATTGCCACTCAAAGCCTCTCTTGCAAAACACAGTACCCAAAAGAAGAGAGAGAGAACAAGGTGGATTTCTTTTTTAAGAAAGTTTCTGTTCATTTCATCACCCCATTTTTGAAGGGGTCAGATGTTTTCTTTGTGTGAGTTCAACCAGTGTTTTGTAGATCCTTGATATCAACCCCTTATCAGATGGGTATTGGGTGAATATCCTTTCCCATTCTCTAGCTTGTCTTTGTATTTTGGCCGCTGTATCTTAATTTGATATAGTCCCATTTGTTTATCTCTGTTTCCAATTGGTTGGTCAGTGGCATGTTATCTTTGAAGATACCATTAGTTTCAATATCATGGAAGGATTTGCTGACCTTGTCTTCAATGTACCTTATGGATTGCAGTATGATGTTGAGGTCTTTAATCTGTTTTGATATGACTTTTTTGCATGGTGTTAAGTCGAGATTTAAACCCATTTTTTGCATGTGGTTTTCTGGTTATACCAGCACCATTTGTTAAAGAGGCTTTCCTTGCTCCACTTCACATTTCTTGCTCCCTTATCAAAGATTAGATGTTCATACATTTGGGGTTGTGTGTAGGTATATTTAACCCAGTTCCATCGGTCTGCAGCTCTGCCTTTGTGCCAGTACTATGCTATTGTAATTATTACCCCTTTGTAGTACAGCTTGAGGTTGGGGAAGGTGGTGTTTCCCAATGTCTTTTCCCCAAGAATCATGTTAGCTATTCGTGGGCGTTTGTTGTTCCAAATGAATTTTAGGAGTGCTTGATCCATTTCTTTAAAAAATTCCATGCATTGAATGATTTGCATTGAAACTGTATAGTGCCTTAGGGAGTATTGCCATTTTGACAATGTTAATTCTTCCATGAGCAGGGGATATGTTTCCATTTCCTCATGTCCTCTTTTATTTCATGGAGTAGCGTCTTATAGTTTTCTTTGTAGAGGTCCTTTATCTCCTTAGTTAGGCTTATTCCGAGGTACTTGATTTTCTGGAGCACGATTGTAAACAGGGTTGTATTTTTCATGTCTCTTTCGTCTATTTCATTATTTGTGTATAGGAAGCCCATGGATTTTTTGGGTATTGATTTTATAGCCTTGGACTTTACTGTACACGATTATTGTTTCTAGGAGTTTCTTGGTAGAGGCTTTAGCATTCTCTAGATATACAATCATATCATCTTCGAATAGTGAGAGCTTGATTTCTTCCTTTCCTATCTGGATGTCCTTAATATCTTTTTCTTGCCTGTTATTGCAAGTACTTCCAGTACTATATTGAACAGAAGTGGTGAGAGTGGGCATCTTTATCTTGTCCCTGATCTTAGAGGGAAGGCCCTTATTTTTCCCCATTGAGGATAATGCTTGCCATAGGTTTGTCATAGATGGCTTTTCCTATCTTGAAGAAATTTCCTTCTAAGCCCATTTTAGTGAGAGTTTTCATCATAAATGGGAGTTGGATCTTGTGAAATGCTTTCTCTGCATCTATTGATATGATCATACGGTTTTTATCTTTACTTTTGTTGATATGATGGATTATGTTGATTGATTTCCGAATGTTAAACCATCCTTGCACCTCTGGGATGAATCCCACTTGTTCGTGGTGTATGATCTTTTTGATGAGTTGTTGGATTCAGTTTGCTAATATTTTGTTGAGGATCTTTGCATTTGTGTTCATCAGAGATATTGGCCTGTAATTTTCTTTGTTAGTGGTATCTTTCCGAGAACAGGTAACTGGTTGAAGAAACTGTGGTACATCTACATAATGGAATACTATGCAGCTGTTAGAAAAGATGAAGTAATGAAATTTGTATACAAATGGTTCTACGTGGAAAGTATCATGCTAAGTTAAATGAGTCAGAAAGAAAGGGACAGACATAGAAAGACTGCATTCATCTGGGGAATATAAGTAAAAGAATGGGACACGAACACCCAAGAATAATTGAGATAAGTACCAGGAGGTCTGCTCCATGGCTTGGAAGCTGGCAGCATATGCTGGGGGAAAAGGCAGCTCAGATAGACAAGGGAACACCAAGTAAAGGGTGTTTGGAGGACTCGCTTGGGATGCAAAATGAGTGCTGAAAGTAGACTATAGATAGACCAAACACGATGTCCACTCAATGCCTCTATTGCAAATCACACCCTAAAGAAAGAGGATCAAAAGGGAATTCCCTGCCACAGAGGTGAGGTGGGGTGGGGGGAATGGGGCTGGGTTAATTGGTGGCGGAGAATGGGCAATGGTGGAGGGATGGGTACTCAATCATTGTATAACTGAAACTCAAGCACGAAAGTTTGTAAGTCTACAACTTTACCTCATGGTGTTTTACTATTTAAAAACATAAATTAAAAATTAAAATTTGATTCATAACATATTCTTTTTTATATTTTTTATTTATTTATTTTTTATTTTTTATTAGTGAGACACCATGAGGTACAGTTGTAGACTTACAAATTTTTGTGCTTGGGTTTCAATTATACAATGATCAAATACCCATCCCTCCACCAGTGCCCATTTCCCACCACCACGGATCCCAGTATCCCTCCAACTCCCCATCCCCCATCCCACCCTGCCTCTGTGTCAGGGCATTCCGTTTTGTTCTCTCTCTCCTCTTGGTTGTTGTGGTTTGCAAAAGAGGCATTTAGTGACAATCATGCTTGGTCTATAGTCTACTTTCAGTGTGCTTCTCCCATCCTGGAAGGACCCACCTTTGGATGTTTGGACCCACCAAACATCCTTTATTTGGTGCTCCCTTCTCTATCTGAGCTCCTTCTTCCCCTAGTATGTGTGGTTGGCCTCCAAGCCAGGGGAGTAAATTGTAATTCTGTATTCACTGGCTTTATAATATTGGTCAAATTATCCCCTCTGAACATCAGTTTCCCTTTCAGATTAACATGTAATACTAATAGCTACTGAGATTATCTTGCCCACACGGCAAAGCCTGGCAAGCTCCCTGTGACGTATTCAATATGCCAAGTACAGTGACAACAATTGTCACAATGGAGACATTAATGGGCCCATTCGAGCAAATTGATGAACAATGGAAGGACAGTGAAAGTGACAGTAACTAATAGTATCTACACAGTTTAGTTGTTGTAAATATTACAGATGATGTAAATATAGTTCTAAGAGCATGACATCCCTTTAATTCTGTGTCTGTTGCTACAAACATAACCATGCCTTTGTTTATTTTAGCTTTTTGATACCCCATAAAGCATAAAAGTGGTTAATGGGAGTTAAGAGGCCAAGGGACTGTTTGGGGTGAACAGACTATCAAATGGCCATAAATATTCTTTCCAAATGAAATGTATCTTTTGAGCTTCCTACTTATTATGGTAGTACATGGA
The DNA here is from genome assembly GCF_029834395.1 of Sorex fumeus. Lineage (NCBI taxonomy): Eukaryota > Metazoa > Chordata > Mammalia > Eulipotyphla > Soricidae > Sorex > Sorex fumeus. The sequence goes on from NW_026606115.1 coordinate 17,284,135, forward strand.
ACTATATTTTTCTGAGAGCTTTTTATCACACTTACACAGAACATAGTTATGTATTATAGTATTTGGGCTGAAAGGAAAAAGAGCAGTAAAAGAGAGTAACATCTACTGTGCACTATTTAATCAACTTATTCTCATAACAACACTATGGTGATGTAAACATCATGCTGCTCCAGAAACTTGGATTCAGTAGTGCTTCACTTGCCCCGTACTAGTAAGCCTTAGACTCAAGATTTGAACCCAAATCTTTCTGAAGGCTTCAACTTACTATAGTTTATCTCAAGATTTTGCTTATCTTTATCTCCTTCCAACCTAGTTTTCTTCCCTTGTTCCCATTTCCCAGTCCTATTAATGAGCTCTCTGGTCTCATGCTGTGCCCTTTCTCCCCATTTTCATACTTTTCACCAGTGACTCCTTTGGAATATCCGGGGAACTACCAAGATCATATGATTCCAAGTCTAGAAATTCTGATTTATTAGACAAATTTGCTTTAAAGAATTTTTCAGATAGTATTTGCTAGGGGTGAAGAAGATATACATACAGTTAAAATTAATTGTCCAAAGTCACATAGATCGTTAGTGTTAGAGTGTAACTAGAAGACAGTTTCAAGAAGAAGTTAGTTATTATTAAACTAATTAATAACAAATATACCTTTAACTCTTACAAATGGATGAATTACGTAGTGGTTCATCAGTTCCAAAATGATTAAAAGATTTTACGTGATCTAAAAATAAATTTCATCTTACCTTGCTTTCATTTCATACTTCACAGACTCTATTAAAACTGTTCTGTCTAGTTTAAATGAGCCAGTAGTATGGTATTCCCTTATGTCTGTATGCACACAGTATTTACTATTTGATGTTCAGAAGTTAAAAAGTAAGTGTGGGTAGTTCATGGGTGATTTTAGTTTAATTTTATAAACAGGAGCAATCACTATAGTTAATCATATGTGTCAAAGTGATTAGGGTCTGATGCCCAGATATTAGATAAAATACCCAACTAGGTGCTTCTGTGATGGTATTTTTTATATATGATAAACATTTAAGTCAGAAGAGTTAGAGTATATTTCCCTCATAATGTCGGTGGACCTTGCCCAATAAGTTGGAGGCCTTAAGAGAAAAAGAGATGTACTGAAGAAATTCTGTCTCCAGACTGTGTTGAAATGAGATTAGAATATCAGTTCTTTCCTAAGTCTCTCTCTCTCCTGCTAGCCTCCCATGAATATTTCAGATTTTCAAGTTCTCAAGTTGTGTGAGGATTTATGCAGATTGACACATGCATATGCACATATGTACACACATACATAACATATCCTTTTGTTTCTTTTCTCTATAAAACCCTGACAAACACAACCTACCACTCAACTATCTTGCATAAATGCTAAGATGCGGGATTTTATACAGAGGGTGGGTCCAGGCTTATAGAAAAGTAACAATTTTGTGAGATTTCCTGTGGCAGCAACACCAAGAATGCTTAAAAACTGAACATCCCCGTGAGGAGTCTCACTGAGAAAATTCACCAGATGTATCATTTTCCACCACAAGGAGATTCAACTCTGCAGAAGGTAGATCTGTAGACATTCAACCAACTACTTCCCCTGAGTTGGGGAGGGGCAAAGCAGAGACTGGATGAGAAAAGAGACTAAAGCCTAGCTAGGAAAGCCATTACTGGACAGAAAATGCTAATGTAGCAGGAAGGAACTGAGCACAAAGGATTTTTAGAAGGAATTCTTGTTGCTCAGAACTTATTACTGGTTCTGTGCTCAGGGTTGACTCCTAGCTGTGTTCAAAGAAACATATGCAGTGCTGGGGATCAAACCCTGGTTGATGGGATGCAAGGCAAACACCTTGATCACTGCATTAGCTTGCTGACACAGAACATTAGTTTTATCATTCCATTTGCTAAATTGAAAAAGACTCAGGTCTCCGAAGTACATTACAGTTCAGTGGACCTCAGGCAACAGTCTCCTTCCTGTGCATAATTGGCCCCAATCCCCTAGAGATTCCTGATGAGCAAGTAGGATTTCCACATAATTGATTCTTGGGTTGGATCTTATGAGTTCTGGACTCTTAGACTTTATATTTTTTGTGAGATGAGTCGGGAACATTGAGTTGAAGTCAAGAATTAGCCAATCAGGTGCTAATCCTGACTCTGTCTACAGGGATAACTCCTAAGAAGTTTGAGACCATATGCTGTGCTAGTACAGCTCCACATGGCTGAGAATAGTTATTTTGTGAGGTAAGCACGACACAGCAGGGTTCCAGTCTAAGTTTTTTTTACTAACAAGGAGTCTAAGCCACAGATATACCTGACAGACTCAGTCTTTAACCCACTCACTATTTTTTATTGAATCACCGTGAGATAGTTACAAAGCTTTTGTGTTTGAGTTTCAGTCATACAATGATTGAATACCCATACCTTCACCAGTGAACATTCTCCACCACCAATGTTCCCAAGATACCCCCCATTTCCAACAATCCCCCTGCCTCTATGGCAGACAATTTCCCCTATACTCTCTCTTTACTTTTGGACATTATGGTTTGCAGTACAGATACTGAAAGGCTATCACATTTGGTCCTTCACCTACTTTCAGGACCGATCTCCCATCCCGAATGATTCCTGAAACCATCATTGACTTAGTGATTCCCTCTCTATTCCAGCTGCCTTCTCTCCAATTCATGAGACAGGCTTCCAAACATGGAACAATATTCTTGGCCCTTGTGACTATTGTCCTTGGGTGTCAGTCTCAGATTATGTTATTTTGTATTCCACATATGCCACTTGGACATTCTTATAACCTTGGTTCTACCGCAATAGGCCTAACTCTTCAGGTACCAGCTGCCAGACATTGCAAGAAGTTTGTGAGCAGTTCAGAACCAAAGAAAACTCTCCAAAAGTAGGTACACAAGATTTAATCTCAAATCTATCAAAGAATACCTAGCACAACGATCCCAATGTCCAGTTTTCTGCCTGTACACACCATGTTAGAAAGATAGTAGGATCTGGCAGTATACTGCACAGAGTACAGTTGTTCCAAGATCATAGCTGGTAACAGTCATTCCCAAGAAAGCTACAAGTATCTACAATCCCATGTATAATAGGTGGCAGTTATTCTTTAGGTGATACCCACCCATTAGGCAATGGTTTGGAAAGAGCATACCGAAATTGTTACCAACAAATACCAAACTCCCCCACACCAGTTTGATGAACAGCTATAATTGCATATGCTTAACCACAATCCCCAGTTACTACCCAAGTCAATTGTATTTTGATGCCACATCGATGGCCAGATATCAGCAACTATGAAACCTGGAATAGAGCCCAAGCCAACTAAACCTTGGTGTTATAGCAACAATAGGGAATAGGTGCCACAAGTCCCCATATTTAGCACAAATGCACATAAATCAGAGTTATACGCATCAGATTGATCTTGCAAGTATTTAAGCAATACTCACAAGACATTTCTGGCTGTCAGAAATCAGGAACTAACTTGATATTGAGGCGGTGGTTCCAGATAACTTCTCCGAGTACATGGAACTCAGAATTCAACCTGAGTTCTGACAAAGTCCCAAATATTGAAAATTTAGTCATATTTAAAGATGGGCACAGGAAAATCTTCAAGCACATTAAAATAATACTGCTGGAGAATGATGTCAGAGCAATAAATTCTTTATACTAAACTGAGGAGACCATTTCTCAGAGTCTGTTGTCCTTGACCATGTGTTGTTCCCATGTTACATTTTTTCTATCCCTCATATGAGAGAGAGAATTCTCTATCTGTCCTTCTCTATCTTGCTGACTTCATACAGCATGAAACCCTCCAGATTGCGTGGTTTTGGTTTTTTTTTTCCCTTACAGTCAAGTAGGAACTTGAGTCTGGAGCGATAGCACAGTGGTAGGACATTTGCCTTACAAGCCGCCAACATGGCCGACCCGAGTTCGATTCCTCCGCCCCGCACGGCAGAGCCTGGCAAGCTGCCCCTGATGTGTCCGATATGCCAAACACAGTAACAACAAGTCTCACAATGGAGATGTTACTGGGCCCGCTCAAGCAAATTGATGAACAACGGGAGGACCGTGACCGTGACCGTGAGGAGACCACTGGAAAAGACAGTAAGCTCAAATATTTATGGGAAAATTAAGTAATTCATTCAACCAGAATAATAGAAGTTAATATATGAGAGTATAGAGGTGAATTTTATAGTAAAATTTAGCAACAGAATGGTAGCACTAGCACTGTCCTCCCGTTGTTCATCGATTTGCTCGAGTGGCCCCAGTGACGTCTCCATTGTGAGACTTCTTGTACTGTGTTTGGCATATCAAATACGTCATGGGTAGCTTGCCAGGCTCTGCCGTGTGGGCAAGATACTCTCGGTCGCTTGCCGGGCTCTCCGAGAGGGGCAGTAGTCTGGTTGGAACTGGAAGATATCATGTTGAATGAAGTAAGCCAGAAGAAAACAGGATGATCTCACTTACCTGTGGTATATAGAATATTGCTTGATTAAATGTATTGTAGTATAGAGGGTTGCCTAGATCATTCTTAACTTCAGTGTTTAAAGAAGAGAAAGATGGAGAAGGAAAATGAGGGGGAGAGAAGAAATGGGAAGTAATGGTGAACAGGTGTCAGGCCTTCAATTATGCTAGTGATATGGTTGAGTGGTATACCCATTTACACAAAACACAGGCTCAATAACACTGAAAATATGAGATCTAAACTGTAACCACCAAACTTTGTGATGTACATATCAAAGTGGCAGGCAGAAGGTGGGGTGTGAGGGGTGGTGGTGTATGGGATCAATGGTGGAGGGAAGTTGACAATGGCGGTTGGATTATCTATCAATAAATTGTAAGTCATGGTTCTTAGATTAAATAAAATTATTGAAGAAAGTAAAAGCACAAATGAATCCTAAAGTGAACAGATGGAAGATAGGAATGAAACTTCAAAACACTTATGCATCATAAACTCGAAGTCACTACTAAAAGAAATAGAGGAGAACACCGGAGATGAAAAATTATTCCACGTATATGGATTGAAGAATTTCTTTGACAATGTAAATGAATTTCTTAAGTATTTTATAGATTCAATGCAATTCCCATCAGAGTTCAACTGACATTTTTAAAGGACTTAGAACAAGCTCTTCTAAAACTTGCATGGTATTATAAACCTCCCTGAGTTGTCAAAGACATTCTGAGAAAATAAATGTAGTAATCAATGTCATGTGGTACTGGAACAAAGATAGATTCTCATACCAGTGGAACAGAAATGAGAACACAGGGATAAACTCAGGTTTGTGGATAATTAATCTATGATAATGTTGCTGGATGTGTGGAGTAGAGCAAGGAAAACTCTAATAAAGGGTAATGGGAATGCTGGATAGTCACATGTAAAAAAAGAAGAAAAAAACTGCATCTGAATCCTACACCATTCACAAAAGTTAATTTTAAGTGAATGAAAGACCTTGATATTAGACCAGAGTCCATAAAATTCACTGAGGAAACCATAGTCCAAACTTTCCACCTTTCTGCCTCAAAAATATCTTATGATTTGACTGAATTGGCAGAGATAACAAAAATAAATAAATAAAATTATGTCAACTGAAAAAAATTGATTGTGAAAGAAACTCAAGTTCAAATAAAAAGGCACTCTATAAATACAAAGTTCAACAACAAAAAAATTGTGATACTATAAAAAAGATGGCAAAAAGATGGGTATGAACAGGCACTTCCTTAAAGACACATGGTATGTAAAAAAAATGTTCCTAGTAACTTATTACCAGGGAAACGAAAAACAAAAGGACAATTAGGTATCCTCTAACATCTATGAGAGTAACATTTATCAAAACGATTTTTAAAAAACTTGTATTGGTGAAAACGTGGTGAAAAATAAACTCTGGTTCATTTTTGGTGAGAATGTTGTCTGGGAAACATTAAGGAGAGCCCTTGCTGACTGCTGAAAGTAGATTAAGGGACATGCCTGATAGCCTTTTAGTATCTGTACTGCAAACCATAATTCCCAAAAGGATAGAGGGAAGGAGAGAGAAACAGAGAGAGAGAAAGAGAGAGAGATGAAATGTGCCTGCCATATAGGGGGTTGTTTGGATGGGACGAAAAATGGAGAAAACATTGGTGGTGGTAAATGGGCACTGGTGGAGGGATGAGCGTTGGAACATTGTGTGACTGAAGCCCTACTATCAACTGCTTTGCAACTGTGTATCTCATGGTGATTCATTAAAAAAGAAAGAAAAATAGAATTAATAATAATAATAATAATAATGGATAAATTACCGTCTTTCTAAAAGTAGAGAACTCTGTACAAAAATACATATACAATGTGGCAGAATGTGACAAAGTGCATTGTCAAAGATAGTACAAAGCAGTGAAAACAAAAATAAGGAAAAATACCCCAGGGCATTTTCTGATGCCCTTTATATGTACTAATAATACTTTTGTACAGGTTTTAAATTTTTACTTCTTTTCTTCAAATTTTATTTATGTGTCATAAGTTGCAGTATTGTTCACGGAGTTTCAGGGGCCAGAGAGATACTCTAGTGGGTAAGACAATTGTCTCGCACATGGCCAACCTGAATTCAATCCCCAGCACTACGTATTATTTCCTGAACCCCCTAAGAAGTAATCCCTGAGCACAGGGTCAGAAGTAAATCCTGAGAATTATTGAGTATTGGCCCAAAACCAAAACAACAACAACAATAATAATACCAGTAATAATAATAATTAATAGAGTTTTAGACATACAATTTGCTCAAGCGGGCCCAGTAACGTCTCTATTGGAGATTTTTGTTGTTACTGTGTTTGGCATATTGAATGCATCACGGGTGGCTTGCCAGGCTCTGTGCTATTGCTCCAGCCCAGGGAGCATGGAGCGATAGCAGAGCGGGTAGGGCGTTTGCCTTGCACGCAACCAACATGGCCGACCCGAGTTCGATTCCTCCGCTCCTCTCAGAGAGCCCGGCAAGCTACCAAGAGTATCTCGCCCGCACGACAGAGCCTGGCAAGCTCCCCGTGAGGTATTCTATATGCCAAACACAGTAACAACGAAGTCTCCAATGGAGACGTTACTGGGCCCGCTTGAGCAAATCGACGAACAACGGGAGGGCCTTTACTTTTACCTTTACCTAGACATACAATGTTCCAACACCACACCCTTTATCAATGTCAAAATGTCTCAAGCTCCCCTTCCTTTATACTTGCCCCACTCCTATCCCCAAGGCAGAGTCTTTTCTGTAGTTTGATTCTCAGATCTGTTACCATTGCCTAATTATTAGTCCTTTAGTGTAAATCCTTAAAGTCCTCATATGAGAGAAATCATTTTGTATTTGTTCCTTTCCCTCTGACTGATCCCACTCAGCCTGATATATTCTAGTTCCATACACGTTGAAGCAAAATGTATGATTAGTCTTTTTATACCTGAGTAGTAGTTCATTGTGTAAATATACCAGTTTATGGACTCACCTGTTCTTCGACACTTGGATTATTTCCAGATTTTGGTGACTGTGAATAATGTTGCAATGAACATCAGAATGCAAATGACTTTCTGAAACAATGCTTTTGGGAACTTGGGGGAGATGCCAAAAAGTGAAATTTCTGGATCATATGATCACGATCATGATCATCCTGTTGTTCATTGATTGCCTCGAGCAGGCACCAGTAACTTCTCCTTCGTCCTAGCCCTGAGATTCTAAAAAGTGCCACATTCAAGGCTCTTTCAGGGTTAGGAGAATGAGACCCACCATTGTTACTGGTATTTGACATATTGGGTACGCCACGGGAAGTTTGCCAGACTCTGGATCATATAGGAGCTCAATAATTATTTTTTGAGGTCTCCATACTATTTTCTACTGAAGATAAACTAAACAACATTCACAACCAACAGAGGATGAAAGTTCTTTTTTTCCCCTCACATTTTCACCAGCACTGATTATTTCAAGTTTTGTGTACCAACTTCACTGGTGTTAGGGTGTATAAATTCTCCCAGGAGCAGCCGGGGAAGGCCCAAACAGCTCCAACCCTGGCAGTCCAAGTTTGGGGGATCCTGGGATTCTCACCCAGCTGGGCAGCCCAGACTACAGGGCAGACGAAGGAGGAAACGAGGGCCATGCCAGTTGGTTGGTCAGATGCCGTTTATTCCATTCTCCCCACGCTCCTGGTCCAATCTCTGAGCCCCCCATTCTATTCTCACACTGCTCCTCATTCCCATCTCCTCCTGTCTCTCTCGCTCCATCTCACAGCTTCTCTCTCCACGTGCCTGCTCCTGTATCCTTCTACATTCTTCTCCCACTGTACATCTTTTTAGTCTCTCTGCACTCCATCTTGCTGCTCTGCTCTTTCTCTAATCTCCAACTGTCTTATCTCTCCAACTCCCCAGCACTGGGTACAGACACTACCCCCATTCCAGCGTTTCACTAATAAAAATTTAAAATAAATAAATAAATAAATTTTTTTTTAAAAAAGCCCTTCCTGACTGCCCACAGGCAAAATATCTCTTAAGGTGTTTTTCTCCTTTCCTCAGTCCAATTACTCAATAAACATCTTAATATTAGTTAACATTTTTGTATGGACACAGTAAGAAATACAGTGAAGCTTGTAGGACAGCTCTCCTGGGAACATCTTGCCACAGACACAGACTACAGTGCTCAGGCTAGATTAATCTTTCCTAACCCTAGCAGGGTCCAAATCTAGTTATTACTTTTTGGATCATGACAGCATTTGTCCATGACCAAGCTCTTAACTTATAATTAAGCATTAGGCACTTTGGCCAGGCCCATCTCAATGCCAGGGTAGCACATAGCTTACCACTTGCCTGGGTCCATCCAGTCCCTCGTCAGGACCCTACTTTGGGGGATGCTACGAAGTAAGGGCAGCTGAGGCTTAGATTGAGAGAACAGATGCCCAAGAGGAAAATATCACTGAGATTCAATAAACTCCCACATTACAAAAGCATAGCATTTACTTTCTACTTGTGTCCCTAAAAAAAGGACATTGTTCTGAACTAACTATGCAAAGGACTGAGGAAGAGAAAGACAATATTTACAAGTCAACAGAGCACAAGGAAAGAAGTTACAAATAAACATAAAGGAATGGGAGCACTGTGATGGGAGCAACCCAATAAACCTAAACTACCTGAGGCTATGCAAGAAGGAAAAAACACTATTATCCCACATTAGGAGTTATTTGTTGTTTTTGGCTTGCATTTCTCTAAGGATAAGTAATAAGGAGCATTTTTATATACTTTCTGATCATCTGTATGTCTTCTTGAGGAAGTATCTGTTGAAATTTTCTCTCCATTCTTTGATGGGGTTATTTGGGATTTTTTGTTAAGTTTTGAGAGTGTTTTATGAATCTTGTGTATTAACCCTTTTTAACCTATCTTGGATAATCACCCTTTGACTGCTGTGTGATGAGTGAATATTTTTTACCAATCTGAAGAGTATCTGTTCATTCTAGTCAGTTTCTTTCACAATACAATTTCTTAGTTGATATAGTTCCATTTGTGTTTTATTTTTGCTTAGCCAATAACATTGTCATTGAAGATGCATCTAGCATAAATATTATATAAGGTTATGCTTATATTTTCTTTGATGTATTTTACAGAATCAGATATAATATTGAGGACCTTGATCCATTTTGAATTGATTTTTGTATTTGGTGTGAGATAAATCACTGTCATGTTCACTGTATCACTGTCATCCTGTTGTTCATCGATTTACTCTAGTGGGAGCCAGTAATGTCTCCATTCGTCCCAGCCCTGAGATTTTAGCAGCCTCTCCTTACTCTTTTTTCCCACTGCTGCCATATTGGAGGCTCTTTCAGGGTCAGGGGAATGAGACCCATTATTGTTACTGTTTTTGACATATCGAATACATCACGGGTAGCTTGCCAGGCTTTGCCATGCAGGTGGGATACTCTCGGTAGCTTGCTGGGCTCTCCAAGAGGTATTTCCCTCTATGATTTGTTGCCCACTGTCTGAACTAAATCAAATATGGTGTGGTAATTATGGAAAATGGGTATAGAGTGGCTTATGATGTGTCGCTTGGCCACTTTCGCAGCTGCGCAGTCTAGGAATACGTTTACTCATATGTGAGCCTCAACCTGAGCATGTGGAAAGCAGCCTGGAGTGTGGCGGTGGTTGGATAGTGGAGGTCAGCTGCCAGGGCTGGGTCCCTTGGAGTGTGAAGGGCTCTCACCTGGCCCCTCTGGGGCGCCCCAAGTGAGATAAATCCAATATCTATGCATTAATAAAACTCTAAACAATATAGGGATAGAGGGAAATTCCATCAATATAGTGAAAGCCATTTATCATAAATCCACATCATACTAATGAACATCATACTAAATGTTGAAAGACTGAAAGCCTTTCCTCTAAGATCAGGCACAAGACAAGGCTTTGCGCTCTTAACACTATTATTCTCATTTGTTTTCAGGAATCCTTTAAATTCTTATCTTTGTGTAGTAGTTCAGTAGTAAGTTATTTAGTTTCCAAGTACTTGAGTTTTCAAGGGGATGGAGCAATAGTACAGTGGGTAAGACATTTTTCTTACATGTAACTAACACAGATTCTGTCCCTGGAAGCCCATATGGTCCCCTGGGCTGTCAGGAGTGATCTCTGAGCACAGAGCCAGGAGTAAGCCCTGACAACTGCAGAGTGTGGCCCCAAAACAAAACAAAATAATTCTGCCACTCTTGTGATTAGTTTCTACTTTAAAATTTCTTGTGATTAGTTTCTACTTTAAAATTTCATGGTCTAAGAAGACAGTTAATATTACTTTTATCTTCTTTTATTTTATGGAGACATGTTTTGTGTTTCAGCATGTGGTTTATCTTAGATAATGTCCCATGTGCATTCGAATATAATGTGTGTTTGACTTCTGGGGAGTGAAGTGCTGTATACATATCTATTAAGCACATACCTTCCATCTCTTCCTTCAAAGAATTTTTTCTTATTATTAACTTTTCATATCCTTGCTATAACCAGTTGTGATAGAGGGATGTTAAAATCTCCTTCTATCATTGTGTTGCTGTTGATACCTTTCCTCAGATCTAAAAGCAGTTGCCTAAGAATTATTATGGTCCTATAATAGTTTCATCTGTTTATGATTATAGTTTTTGTGGTGTTCATATTAAAGTAATGACTGTCTTTGTCCCTTATAATCTTTATAAATTTGAATCTATATTCTTCTGATACAAGAATGGCTGTCACAGGCTTTGTTTGGTGATTGATCTCCTAGAAGATTATTTCCCAGCTGTTATTTTGAACCTGTGTTATAATGACTGTTAAAATTTGTTTCTTGTAGGTAGCAAAAAATTGATTTTAGTTTTCGGAACCAATCTGTCACTCCATGTCTCTTCAGTGTTGAATTCAGATCATGGCATTTAGCAATATTATTAACATGAAAGAGTTTGTTGATATTATTTTGTAGAAAGTATGAGTGTTAAATTTTTCTTGTCTTTTAAAGGATACCACAAACTTTGCTTCTTGCAAAGCTGGTATTTTGGATATGAACATCTTACTCATTTGTTTATCCCTGAAACTTGGTGTCATTCCTTCAAATTTCAGTGATAACCCAGATCGAAAGAGTACTCTTGAAAGTGTTCAGCTTGTTTGTGGTGACCCACTATTTATTCTGCCCTGTAGAGTTTCACTTGATAGATCCTCTGTGAATGGTATGGGATTATTTTTTTTGGGGGGGGGTCACACTTGTTGATGCAAAGGGATTACTCCTGGCTCATGCAGTTAGGAATTACTCCTGGCGGTGCTCGGGGGACCATATGGGATGCTGGGAATCAAACCTGGGTCAGCCACTAGCAAGGCTCATACCATACCAGCTGTGCTATCACTCCAGCCCCAGTATGGGATATCTTAATGTCTAATGTCCCAGTTTGTTCTTGTTCTTTGCATTCCTTTTGGTTTTAGTCATTTAAATTTTTTATTTACGCCCTATGATTTACAAAGTTGTTTACAAAAGGGTTCCCTGCAAACAATATTCCTATCTCCAATCCCACCACTCTGTGATCCTATCCATTTAACAATTACCCCAGGTTCCTTCCCACTTTCTAACTTGATTACTTGAAAAATAAACATATAAGGTGGGACTGCAGCTGAATCTCACAAAGACAATGTTCATGAAAAACAAACTAGTCCCTTATATTCCGTTTGCTCTCAATGGAACTAACATCTCTGAATGCAGTAGCTATGTGTACCTGGGTCGAGAACTCAACATGAGGAACGACTTGACGCCAGAACTTCACAGGAAGAACAGAGCAGCATGGAATGCCAAGAACAGAGCAGCGTGGAATGCCTTCAAGAGTTCTAAGAAGTTTGATGAAGAACCTCCGGCTCCGGGCACATGTTTTCGACTCCACCGTTCTTCCTGCACTATCATACGCCTCAGAGATCTGGGCCCTACGAAAAAAGGAGGAGAACATTATTCTGGTATCGCAAAGAAGAATCTAAAGAGCTATGCTTGGAATATCGCATTTCACTCAAGTGAGAGAAGGAATCTGAAGTTCCGACCTCCGTTAATGATCAAGAATAGGGACACTGTCTCGTTTCCCAAGGTGTCGAAAATCAGATGGGCCGGAAACATAGTGCAATTTGGAGACGACCGCTAGACTAGAGTCATTACCAACTCGATTCCACGGAATGTCAAAAGGACGTGTGGCCACCCACCTACGAGATGGTCAGACTTCTTCGTCAAAACCCTGAACAAATAGTTTGAGGCTCTTCGTGTTCCTGGAGCGAGCAGATGCCATTGGGCTACACTAGCACGTGACAGGAACGAAGGAAGATGTTACTGGTGCCCACTTGAGCAAATTGAAGATCAATAGGACAACAAGTGATACAAGTGATATATATATATAATTGTTATAGTTTGGGTCATAATTATATGTGTCTTAGAATTTTTGTATTTTGACTTATTTTAAATAAAACTCTGAGATTCTTGAGTCTGAGTCCATGACTGTTGTCAGCTCTGGGAAATGCTTTCTAGTTTTGACCTATCAAACAGTGCTCAGGAGGTTTGGGGGCTCTACCAGTGATCCACAACCCACTGTGCCAGTGGTTTAATGCAATGGCCTAAGAGTGCAATGCTTCCCAGTCCTTGGTGCTGCAAATACCTGTGTCACCCTGGTTCGGGTGGGGAGGGGCTCCAGGACCACACCTGGCATATTTTGGGGCAACAAACCTGCGTTAGGTGCATGTTAGACACGTGCAGTAACTGCTGTAACATCTCTTGGCTCCTCTGAAATTATTAGATATAATTTCTTTGACCAATAATTTTTCCCTCTTTCTTGAAGGATCATATAATTCTTATATTGGCCCCCTTAGACTTATGCCATAATTCTCAGATATATCATTTATTTCTTCTTTTTGGAGTTTTAGTTGTTGTCCTCACCCAGCAATGCTCAGAGCTAACCCCTAGTTATGTATTAAGTAATCACTCCTGGCAGAGCTCCAGAGATAATATGCAGTGTTCGGGACTGAACCATGGTCAGCCACACACAAGGCCAACTTTAAATCCTGTACTATTTTTTGAAGTAAAATTTTGCATGAAGGAGACAGTGGTCCGATCCCATTTGGAATTTTGGTACAACAGCGATATCGGTCAGGCAAAACCGTCGATTGAATATGATGTGGTCTATTTCATTGTGGAACTGTCCACCAGGAGACTCCCATGTCCAAGGTTTAGATTTGGCCTTCTGGAACTGTGAGTTACCATGGATGATCTTGGTCGACATGATGAACTCAGACAGTCTCTCACCATGTTAGTTCCATTCTAGGCTATGGGTCCCAATGTGGAGTTCTTCGACTGATCTTCTCGGTCCTATCTTGGCATTAAAATCACTGACAATGATCTTGTAGAAGATGTGGTCTTCTTTATAGAACTTCTCCAGCCCCATGTAGAACTTCTCAATTTCTCCTTCATCTTAATTGGATGTTGGTGCATAGACAACGAAGATAGAAACTGCCGGCAGTCAGCCACATCTATTCAAGTGTAAACGTCTGATTCGGGTTGTTAGGCATTTTAATGAATCAGTGCTCATGGCCAAGTTTGTGTTGACAAGGACACCTATGCCTCCAACACCTCTTTCATCACGTGTTCCGAGGAACAATTTTTCTCCAGTGTCGAAAACAGCGTGATTTGATACCTTCTTGTCTTGGTCAGACCAATGATGTCGTACTTGATCTTTCGCGCTTGCACAATCAGGTTCTCGATGGATGCATCCGATGCTAGCATATGTGCATTGAAAGTACAGACAATCATTTTTTCTTCCTTCATTTTGGCAGCCTAGTTCGGCCTTGAGATTTTATCAGCCTCTCTTTCCTCATCCTTCTCAACATTGCCATATTGGTGATGCCTTCAGCGTCAGGGTAATGAGACCCATTGTAATTACTGGTTTTGGCATATTGAATACACAATGGATAGCTTGCGAGGTTCTGCTGTGCGGGCGGAATACCCTCGGTAGCTTCCCAGGCTCTCCGAGAGGGATAGAGGCTTTTGGTGCGGCCTCTAATCGCCTTTGTAGGTGTTCCCATGGTTCAAACCATATTTGAACCCTATCAAATATGGTGGGGCAATTCTGGAAGATGGGTATTAAGTGTCTTATAATGTGTCGCGTGGTCTGGAAAGCATCCTGGAGCATGGCAGTGGCTGGGTAGTGGAGGTAGTGGATGTAGTGGAGGTCGGCTGGTGAGGTATTTATCTGGTACCGGTAGGGGAAGGGTGGGTCTTCTGTGAGCAATCCAATCTCTGGGTCTCTGGCAGTTGGTGGAAGCAGACAGGGCAGGGTAGGGTGGGGCTCCTGGTTTTAATCCCTTCCTCACCTGTGGTTGATGGGAGCAAGCAGAGAATCTCTGTCCCCAGGTCAGAGCAGGGAGAAAGGGCTGCAAAGTTTAAGAAGAGAACTCCCAGAATGACCACCACTAACTGGGAGCTCTTTGGCACTATTGCGGCAACATGGGAAGATACCGTTGTTGAGAATACTGATGAGAAATATGATCGACTGGTTCAGCACCTTCATGATTGTGTGAGGAACGCCAAGAGAGAGATAGCCACAAAAAAACTCCTGTCTTCCAAAACTCTTGAGCTTATTCGCCAACATGGTTTGGCGCATACCTCAGGCAACTGCAAGGGAATGTCCAAGCTCGCAAAGCAGCAAAGCAGTGCAGAGATGCAGTAAAGGAAGACCTCAAAGAGAGAAGAGCAGAAGTGCTGGTAGATGCGGCAGAAGCTGGGAAAAGCATTTGTAATGCCTGATTGTCCTTCACCAACTACAAGACCAAGATGACTGCTCTCGGATGTCTTGATGGGTCTATCACATCTCCCAGAAGATTATCCATGACTTCTACTCAGTTGTCTTCGATAGCCATGTCCATCATGCCCACATACCAAATTCCGCAGGATGGATATGTCGTTCCCAATATTCTCCCTTCCAAAATCCAACACACCATTTTGTCGGTAAAGAAACAAACAGCACCCGGCCCAGACAAGGTCAGACCTGAACACCTGATGAATACCTGAAGAACCTGCCATCAGTACTCATCAATATGCTGGCTCGGCTCTTCACACGCTACCTGTCTGAATGCAAGGTTCCATCCCAATGGAAAGCCAGCAGGACTGTACTACTGTACAAGAAGGGAGACATCCACGACATTGGCAACTATTGCCCAATCTACCTATTGTCTGTCATCTAAAAGCTGTTCACTGGAGTCATCCTGAATAGGATTGGCAGAACACTAGATGAAGGACAACCATGAGAGCAAGTGGGTTCCGAAAAGGAATCAGCACGATCGACCATATCCACACAATATCCAAGCTCATTGAGGTTTCTCGGGAGTTCAAGATGCCGCTATGTCTAACGTTCATTGATTTAAAGAAGGCCTTTGATTCTGTTGGGACGGAAGCAGTCATTGATGCCCTAGCCAATCAGGGCATTCAAACTCAATACATCAGGATTCTCCATGAGCTGTATTATGGATTCACTACCAGTATCTCACCATTCTACAAAGAAGTAAGCATCGATGTCAAAAGAGGGGTTCGGCAGGGTGATGCCATTTCAACGAAACTCTTCAGTGCCACCCTTGAGAACATCATGCGACGACTGGAATTGGAGGGAATGGGAGTGAAGATAGATGGTCGGCAACTATACCACCTCCGCTTTGCTGATGACATTGCTCTAATAACACCAAACATTAGCCAAGCGTCACAAATGCTGGCCGATTTCGACCGTGAGTGTGGAAAGGTCAGACTACAACTGAATCTTACGAAGACAATGTTTATGAGAAACAGCCTCATTCCTAACGCTCCATTCGCTCTCAATGGAGCCACCATCTCCAAATGCAAGAGTTATGTGTACCTAGGTCTAGAAGTCAACATGATGAATGACCTGGCACCTTAGTTGAGCAGGAGGAAGAGAGCGGCTTGGAACACCTTCTAGAGTGTCGTAGAGATAGCTAAGAGGACGAAGAACCTCCAGCACTGAGCACATCTCTTTGATTCCACTGTTCTTCCTGCATTAACATATGCCTCAGAAACCTGGGCCCTACGAAAACAGGATGAGAATGCTATTCGGGTCTCCCAAAGAGGAATTGAAAGAGCTATGCTTGGAGTATCACATTTCATTCAAATGAGAGAAAGAATCCAGAGTTCTGATCTCTGTCGAAGCTCAAGAATCAGGGTTGCTATCTCGTTTGCCAAGGCGTCAAAAATCAGATGGGCTGGACACGTAATGAGATTTGGAGATGACCGCTGGACTAGAGCCGTCACCAACTGGATTCCACGGGACGTCAAAAGACCTTGTGGCCGCCCACATACCAGATGGTCAGACTTCTTCATCAAGATCCTGAACAATTGGTTTGAGGCTCTTCGTGTTCCTAGAACAAACAGATGCCATTGGGCTACACTAGCACGTGACAGGGACAAATGGAGAAGTTACTGACACCCGCTCGAGCAAATTGATGATTAACGAGAAGTCAAGTGATCAAGTGATCAAGTGACTATTTTTTTGGCTCACTTTTTCCTCCAAATCTAGCTTAACATTTTTAAAGTTTTTTTTTCATGAATCACCGTGAAGTACAGTTACAGACATACAAACTTTCGTACTTAATTTCAGTCATACAATAATAGAGTACACATCCCTCCACCAGTGCTCATTCTCCACCACCAATGTTCCTAGTATCCCTCCCACCACCCCCACCCCAAACCCTCCCGCCTCTGTGGTAGGTGCGATCCTCTTGGTCCTTATCTCTCCTATGCTTCAGTTTTAGTCTCCCATTCTGTTACTTTATATTCCACAAATGAGTGCAGTCCTTCTATGTCTGTGCCTTTCTTTCTGACTCATTTCACTTAACATGATTCTCTCCATGTTGCTCCACTTATATGCAAATTTCATGACTTCATCTTTTCCAAAAGCTGCATAATATTCCATTGTGTAGATGTACCAAAGTTTGTTTCTTTAACCAGTAATCTGTTCTCGGGTACTCGTATTTTTTTCCAGATTCTGGCTATTGTAAACAGTGCTGCAGTGAACATACAAGTGAAGATGTCATTTCTACTATTCTTTTTTGCATCTCCAGGATAAATTGCAAAAAGTGGTATTGCTGGGTCAAATGGGAGCTCGATTTCCAATTTTTTGAGAAACATCCAATACTGTTTTCCACAAGGGATGAACCAGTCAGCATTCCCAGCAGCAGTGAAGGAGAGTCCCTTTCTCCCTGAATGCACATCAACACCGGTTGCTTTTGTTCTTTTGGATGTATGTCGTCTCTGTGGTGTGAGATGATATCTCATTGTTGTTTTTATCTGCATTTTCCTGATGATTAGTGATAAAGAGCACTTTTTCATGTTCCTTTTGTCCATTTGAATTTCTTCTTTGAGAAAGTTTCTGTTCATTTCATCACCCCATTTCTGATGGGATTGGATGTTTTCTGATTGTAGAGTTCAACCAGTGCCTTGTATATCCTTGATATCAAGCCCCTTATCAGATGGGTATTAGTTGAATATCCTTTATATTTTTTTATAACTGTATCACCGTCCTCCTGTTGTTCAAACCCAGGTCGGCCGTGTGCAAGGCAACACCCACTGTGCTATCTATTTATATATAAATAAGGGCTGGAGTGATAGCACAGCGGGTTGGGCATTTGCCTTGCATGTGGCTCACCCGTGTTTGATTCCTCCACCCCTCTCAGAGAGCCCATCAAGCTACACAGCGTATCCTGCCAAGCAGAGACTGGCAAGCTCCCCGTGGTGTATTGAATATGCCAAAAACAGTAGCAACAACTCCCACAATGGAGACATTACTAGTGCCCACTCAAGCAAATCGATGAACAACAGGAGGACAGTGCTACAGTGCTATATAAATATATTTTATTTGTATATATTTGTAAAATTTATATATATAAATTTTATATAAAATTGTAGCACTGTCCTCCCATTTTTCATCGATTTTGCTTGAGTGAGTCCAGTAACGTCTCCATTGTGAGACTTCTTGTTACTGTGTTTGGCATATTGAATACATCACAGGTAGCTTGCCAGGTTTTGCTGTGCAGGCGAGATACTCTTGGTAGCTTGCAGGGCTCTCCGAGAGGGGTGGAGGAATTGAACCCGGATTGGCCGGACTGGCCAAATGCAAAGCAAATGCCCTACTGTTGTGCTATCGCTCCAGCCAATATAATATATATATATAAATTTTATATAAAAATTTTATAAATATGTATATATATTTATAACACCCAAATTAGACTATCTTTGTATTCTGGTCACTGTTTCTTTTGAGTTATAGAAGCTTCTTAGTTTAAGATAGTCCCGTTTGTTTTGTTTTGTTTTTTGACTTTTTGGGTCACACTGCTGAGGGCTGACTCCAGGCTCTACACTCGGGAATCATTCCTGGTGGTACTCGGGGGACCATATAGGATGCTGGGAATCGAACCTTGGTCGGCCTCATGCAAGGCAAACACCTTACCCACTGTACTATCGCTCTAGTTCCAAGTCAGATTTGTTTTTCTCTTTCTACTTGCTTGGTCAGTCGCATGTCATCTTTGAAGATACCTTTAGCTTCAGTGTTGTGGAGGGTTTTGCGCAACCTTTTCTTCAATGTACCTTTTGGATTCTGGTCTGATTTTGAGGGCTTTAATCCATCTTGATCTGACTTTTGTGATTGCGTTAGGTAGAGGTCTGAGCCCATTTTTTTTTTTGCATGTAGCTGTCCAGTTTTGCCAGCACCATTTGTTAAGGAGGCTTTCCTTGCTCCACTTCACATTTCCTGTTCCCTTATCAAAGACTAGATGATCATATACTTGAGGGTGTGTGTAAGGATATTCAACCCTGTTCCATTGGTCTGAGGCTTTGCCTTTGTTCCAATACCATGCTGTTTTAATTATTTCCCCTTTGTAGTAAAGCTAGAGGTTGGGGAAGGTCATGTTTCCCTTCTTCTTTTTCCCAAGAATTGTTTTAGCTGTTCGTGGTGGTTTGTTGTTCCATATGAATTTTAGGAGTGCTTGTTACATTTCCTTGAAGTTTTTCATGGGTATCCTTATAGGGATCATATTGAATCTGTATAATGCTTTGGGGAGTATTGCCATTTTGACAATGTTAATTCTCCAATTCCATGAGCAGGGGATGTTTTCCATTTCCTCGTATCCTCTTTTATTTCAAGAAGTAGCGTTTTGTAGTTTTCTTTGTCCAGGTTCTTTACCTCCTAAGTTAAGCTGATTCTGAGGTATTTGATTTTCTGAAGCATGATTGTGAACAGGATTGCTTTTTCTTTTTTTTTTTCCCAGTTCCTCATGTTTGCCTCTCGTTGTGCATAGCATGCTTTTTCAAATAACATGTTATAAATTAATGACATGAATTAGCATCTTTAAGATATTTGCCATGAGGGCCAGAGAAATAGTCCAAGGGTTAGGGTGCTGCTTTTTCTGGGCCTGAGCACTGTAGTGGAAGCTCAGATAGAGAAGAGAGCACCAAATGAAGGGTGTTGTGAGGACCCTCCCAGGGTGGGAGAAGCATGTTAAAAGTAGTCTATAGACCAAACATGATTGCCACTCAATGCCTCTCTTGCAAAACACAGTACCCAAAAGAAGAGAGAGAGAACAAGGGGGAATACCCTGCCACAGAGGCAGGATGGGACTGGGGGATGGGGGGTGGGGGGGGATGCTGGGATCCGTGGTGAAGGATGACAGGCACTGGTGGAGGGATGGGCACTTGATCATTGTATAACTGAAACCCAAGCACAAAATTTGTAAGCCTATAACTGTACCTCATGGTGTTTCACTAATAAGAAAAAATGAAAAAAAATAAAAAAAAAATGAACTTGAGGTGGGTGTGATGGGTGCAAGGGGCCCTTATGATATTGTAAAAAGAAAGGGACTTGCTGGTGGTAGGTGTGGTGTCAGGATGATGTATACATGAAAGATATTATTAACAGTTTTGTAAATCCTGATACCTCAATTAAAATTATTTTTAAAAATCAATTTCAAATAGAATACACATCAGACATTTTGTTGTTATTTTGTTCAGTGCTTGGGGGAAATGGAACTGAGACCACAGCTGGTGATGCTCAAGGACCACTAGCACTCTGTGATTGGGAACAGGATTGCTTTTTCATGTCACTTTCTTCTCTCTCGTCACTTTTAAGTCATTTGTTCAATTTTTATTCTTTATTGATTTTTCCTGCATCTTAACTTTGAGTTCAGTCCTTCATTCTTCAACTTTTGTCACTTTGCTTCTAAGAACTTCCAGTGATTCTTTTTAAATTTCACATACCTTACGCTTCAGTCCTTTGACTCCTGATTGCAGTTTTCTCATATTACCTCTCATAGTTTCCTTTCCTTTATTGGATATCTGTAGCATGATTTCTTTCAGTTGATTAGAACACTTCACCATTATTACTATGAAATTATCATCGGAAAGGTCATAAAACTGGCTTTTGTTGAGGAACCCTTCCAAAATATTACTTTCATTTATTTGGGTGGCTTATTATGTTTCTTCAATAGTCTACTGTATACCTTGGGTTATGATGAGGTTAAGGTTCTGTGAAGACCTAGATACCGATCACACTCACCAGTTCCACAGGAATCTTATGTTGCTGGCTTCTTTCATACAGAGATCCCAGTGACTCACCTTTGCCATATTACTTTAATCTTATAACTGGGTAGATGGCTGCCTTGAGGTTAGGCTTGGGAAGAAGTTACTTCCTTTTTATTTTGTCTACCACCACTTAATACTAGAGGACTCTACTTGGAGTGTGGGCATGAAGTTTCCATGCCTTTGGTCCCAACTTCCGACCTACCATGTGTGGTGGAGATCTATAATGCTGCAGGTGCATTTGCAGTCCACAGATTCACAGCACCTTTAAATTAGTCTCCTGCAGCCTGCTGCTGCCTGCTGCTTCCTAATACTGTCTGGATAGAGCCTCCATTGGGCTTATCCGCACCTCCCCAACCCTATAGCTATGTTCTTGATTTCCTTTGACTTATTTGTACAAGTGCTCTTCAAGCAAGGAAACTCCCTCAGGGATCTTAGCTGATTACTTTCATACTGTTTTCTCTAGAAAGTCTCACAGAATCCTTTAATTTTTTCCTGTTTTGTTATTTATTCAATCTGGTGCAATTCACAGTGCACCCTTCTCTGCCATCTCAGATGTTATGAGTAATTGGGCAATATACTTAATTCAAAAAGAAAAAGCTTGCCAGTAGACAAAAAATTGTTTCCCTTCTTCTCTTTAGATTATCCTGGTCATTTAAATTTATTGATTGCACTGTTAATTCAGTGAGTGTTTCTTGAATCTTTGCTTTGTACATGATTTGTAATGAAAAGGTGGTAATGATCCGAGAAGCCTCAAAGTGGCTAATACCTTTCTTTAATATTGGCATAATATCTTTAACACAGGCTATGTATGGTTGGAGAAATTACTTGATATAGCTGTGGAAAGAAAAAAAGCCAAATGAAAACCCATTTTTCTCTCTAACAACTTAATTTGAACCAAATTATGTGGTGCACTTATAGTCTAGGACAGTAGATTATTCCAGCCTTCCATCTTCTAGTTTCAAGGAGTGCCTTTTCAGTTTTCAGGCTATATCAGTGTCAAGTTTGTATACATCACCCATCAAAACTGCTTGTCCTGAGTATTTTAGGGCAGCTTATGTCCTTAAAATATATAGAGATAGATAGATATAGATCTCTCTATATTTTATATATAATACATATATATTCCCTCTCGGAGAGCCCGGCAAGCTACCGAGAGTATTCGATATGCCAGACACAGTAACAACAAAGTCTCCAACGGAGACGTTACTGGGCCCGCTCAAGCAAATCGACGATCAACAGGAGGGCCTTTACCTTTACCTTTACTTTACATATATATTATATTGGACCACAATTTCACTTGTGAACTTCAGCTAGGGTCAAAAAGTGTGAAAAAAAGTGTGCACTTTGTTTAAGGTATAATTTTTGTAAAACAGGATGTGTCTTAAATATGTTCCCACCAGCCAAGTAGACTGTCTAGTTTCTAATTCTTACAAATAAGAAGTGATTAGGTCTGTTTCTCGTTTCAGACAAGTTGGTTTATCTTGTTCAGCCTGCAAGAAAAATTAAAATTAACTTATTAAAGGATATACAGCTTAATGTCCATCCATAAAATTAGGTACAAGTAACATGCAGTTCCTGGCAAATGAAAACAGACATCCTGATATGCCATTTACTGATCTTTTTAATTTGTGGAAAGTTTTGCCTCTCCTTTTTCTTCTTGTCCTGAAGATGAATTTTCTATAAGCTATTTTATTTTACAGGTTCAAGTATTTCTTTCCATGTCAACTTTTCTCATCTATGAGCAAGGCAAAACTTTTTTTTATTATTAGTGAAACACCATGAGATTTACAATTTTTTGTGCTTGGGTTTCTATTATACAATGATCAAATACCCATCCCTCCACCAGTGCCCATTTTCCACCACCATGGATAATATCCCTCCCACCCCCATCCCTCCCATCCCACCCTGCCTCTGTGGCAGGGCAATCCCTTGTGTTCTCTCTCTCCTTTTGGGTGTTGTGGTCTGCAAAAGAGGCTTTGAGTGGCAAACATGTTCAGTCCATAGTCTACTTTCAACATGCATCTCCCCTCCTGGGAGGATCTTCCAAACACCCTTTATTTGGTGCTCCCTTCTCTATCTGAGCTGCCCTTTCCCCTAAAATGCCTGGCTGGCCTCTAAGCTATGGAGTAATCTTCCTGTTGCTGATCTCAGCTATTCTTGGGTATTAATCTCCTATTTTGTTACTTTATATTCCCCAGATGAATGCAATCTTTCTATGTCTATCCCTCTCTTTCTGACTCATTTCGCTTAGCATGATACTTTCCATGTTGTACCACTTGTATATAAATTTCATGACTTCATCTTTTCTAACAGCTACATAGTACTCCATTGTGTAGATGTACCAACGTTTCTTTAACCAGTCATCTGTTCTTGGGCATTCAGGTTTCTTCCAGTTTCTAGCTATTGTAAAGAGTCCTGCAATGAACAAACAAGTGCAGACGTCACTTTGACTATACATTTTAAGGCAAAACATCTTAAGCCTCATCTACATCTTTAGGCCTTAGAAACTATCTCATGATATAGCTAAATATTATTTTTATGGAAACTTCAAACTTCTGTATGGTTTTTACCACTACTGAATTCTACAGAGTTCATGAACCATCTCTACTAGGCATTTGTTAGATTTCCACTTCTGGTAGAGTTGACAAAAAGGTATATTTGTTTATTTCATCTTAATATTTGGTAAAGCAAAGTGTTAGTATATTTTCAGATACCTGAAGTCTCTGTTATTGAATCCTTGAGTTCCTGTAGGTTTAATCTTAAGAAAGTTTATTCATCATCTATCATAACTTAGACTTACAACCCTAAATGATTTTGTTTACAACTTAGAATGGTTTCCTTAAATGCATACTTTTATTAAAAGATAATGGTCAGAAACAAGCCACTAAAGCACATTAAATTGTCCAATAGCAAGAGTATACTCACATAAGTTAAAAGGACATGTAGTTCCATCATGCATCACTACTGAGGAAAATGAGACTCAGCATAACTATTCCAAATAATTTTGTATATTGGTATCAAAAAACTGTTACTATGATTTCTCCTAAGTAATACAAAAAAGACTGCTAAAATGGGAGCTGAATACCATAATAAAATACAGAAAAATTGGGAAGGCATTTAAGAAAGGATTTAGAAATGTGTCTTGTATGAATTGTATCTCAATAAAACTTACAAAAAAGAAAAATTGAACCGGGGAGGCAACTCAAAAGCTGGGACTCATGCCTTGAATGCACAGAGCAACAGATTTTTTAAATTTTATTTATTTATTTATTAATAGTGAGTCACCGTGAGGTACAGTTACATACATACAAACTTTCATGTTTGTGTTTCAGTCATGCAATGATCGAGTAGCCATTCCTCCACCAGTGCCCATTCTCCACCACCAATGATCCTCATAATTCCTCCCACCACACCAATCCCATCCCCCCACCCCAACCGCCTCTATGGCAGACACATTCCCTTTTGTTCTCTCTTTCCTTTTGGGTGTTGTGGTTTGCAATAGAGGTATTGAGTAACCATTGGGTTCGGTCTGTAGTCTACTTTCGGCGTACATCACCCAACCAGAGCGGGTCCTCCAAACACCCTTTACTTGGTGGTCCCTTCTCTATCTGAGCTGTCTTTTCCCCCAGCATATGAGGCTGGCTTTCAAGCCATGGGGCAAAACTCCTGGTCCTTATCTCTACTATTCTTGGGTGTTAGCTTCCTATTCTGTTACTTTATATTCCACAGACAAGTGCAATATTTCTATGTCTGTCCCTCTCTTTCTGACAAATTTCACTTAACATGATATTTTTCATGTTGATCCAACTATATGCAAATTCCATAAATTCATCTTTTCTAACAGCTGCATAGTATTCCATTGTGAAGATGTACCAAAGTTTCTTTAACCAGTCATCTGTTCTTGGGCACTTGGGTTTTTTCCAGATTTTGGCTATTGTAAACAGTGCTGCAATGAACATACACGTGCAGATGTCATTTCTACTATACTTTTTAGAGCATCAGATTTAATTCCCATCACTGGGCAGGACACCCCTTCAAAAATACAAGTAAAGGCTATAACTAGAGTTTTAGAGAAATTGAGGAGACACAAAGATATGCCAGGTAAATTGAATAACTTAATAGTAAACTTGTGTAAGTAGAATACATGTACCACTCAGAGATAATATTAGTATGATTTGCTGATCAAGAAGACCACCACAATATTGTGAAACCAAAAGAGTCACAAGAAGTTTTAAAAAGATTTTACTGGGGGGGGGGGCTGGCGGGATAGCACAGCAGGTAGGGCGTTTGCCTTGCACGCAGCCAACATGGCCAACATGGGTTCGATTCCCAGCATCCCATATGGTCCCCCAGCACCGCTAGGAGTAACTCCTGAGTGCATGAGCCAGGAGTAACCCCTGAGCATCGCCAGGTGTGACCCAAAAAGAAAAAAAATTATTTTACTGGGGCTGGAGTGATAGTACAGCAGATAGGACATTTCCTTTGCTCGCAGCCAACCTGGGTTCAATCCCTGGCATCCCATATGGTCCATAAAGCACCACCAGGAGTAATTCCTGAGTGCAGAACCATGAGTAACCCCTGAGCTTCGCTGACTGTGACCCAAACAGAAAAAAAATTATGTTTTAGATAATATGATTATAATCAGGGTATGGTGCCGCCAGCAGGTCAATCTGTACCTGTGAGGCGAGTGCATCAGCAGCCTCATGGTGACTTCAGGCTTCCAGATACCCCAAAATTGCTGCTGTACCTTTGGCCAGACCCCAAAGACTTGGGGAAAACTTTACCAAGAAAGTAAATGGCCAAAAGTTAGGTATGTGGGAGACATACACACAAACCACCTCCACCTCAACTATCTATTTGGGGGCATGGCCTCTCTAGTTTCTGATCCAACTGTTTAATGGCCATGATCCCAGAGACTCAGAAAGAAATCTCAAAACCCAACTGCTTTTGGCAGAAATGTGTCTGGTCCCTGCAGTAGGCTACTGCTTCTGGGCCACCCCAGGTGGGAATAGGTTTTGTGCCTTGGCCTGTTCCCCCTGGCAATCTGGTGGCCATCATCCTCCAGAGACCACTGGACAGTCAGGTTTGGGCCCACAGTGATGAGACACGTGGGGACTCATGGGATAGGGGTGGAGCTGGCCCTTTCCTCCCCGTCCCAACAAGACCCCAAGTTGCCACCCACAAAAGACCTCTCTGGCTCCTGATCAAGCTACTTAATGGCCATGATCCCAGAGACTCAGAAATAAATCTTGAAACCCAGCGGATTTGGGCAGAAATGTATTCAGACCGCACAGTAGGTTACTGTAGTCAGGCCACCCAGGGTTGAAAAGGTGCTGTCCCTCCACCTGCTCCCCCTTGGCAGCTCAGTGGCTGCCATCTTCCAGAGGCCATTGGACAGTAAGGTTTGGGCCCTCAGTGATGAGACACATGGGGCCTCAAGGAATGGGGGTGGAGCCGGCCCTTTCCTCCCCCTCCCAATGAGACCCCGAGTCGCCACCCGTGAACAGCCTCTATGGCTTCTGATCAAGCTGCTTAATGGCCATGATCCCAGAGACTCAGGAACAAATCTCGGAACCCAGCAGGTTTTGGCAAGAAATCCCTCCAGATTTAAGTGTTGAAATTTCGGAATTTCAAAAGCATGCAGCCACTACTGCAGCCACGCGACATCATACATTATTCATAACCAGCAATAGAAAACAAATTGTCTACTCTTGCCTTTTCAGAAGATCTGAGTGTTGGGGTAAAATCCCAAATAATAATGGTGGGTGTGGTATTGAAATGTTGAATGCAATCAAAGAATAGAGAGAGTAATTTGGAAATCATCTGCCCCACAGGTAGGGGGAGGGTGTGGGATGGGGATATACTGAGGATTTTGGTGGTGGATAATGGGCACTGTTGAAGGTATGAGTGTTTCATTGTATATCCAAGACTTAAACCCGAAAGCATTGTAACTGCTCTCACGGTGATTCAATAAACAAAATTGTAAAAAATGGGGGAAAAAAGTAAGGTGGAGTTCATATACAATTCAATCAGCCTAATCAGTGGCTGAATAAATAACAGTACCCCTACATAAAAATATGATTATAATATTGTTAAAGTTTATGGCACTGATATGCAATGATGCTTGATTCCACCATCACCAAATCCTCAAGACTCCACCACTATCCCTATGTCATGTCTAGTCATACAAATGCTTTCGTTTCCAGGTGACTTAAAAGTTATATCTGTCATTTATTAAGTGTTCAGTAGCATTATGTCTTTTCAAATGAGCTAGTCTAACTATTTTTTAAAATTTGGGATCATTCCTGGATATGCTAACAGCTTATTCCTGGCTCTACGCTCATTGATGACTCCTGGAGGTGGTGGGAGACCATATGCAGTGTGAAGGATATAAATCGAGTTAGTTGCATGTAAGGCAAAAGCCCCACCCACTGAACTCTGGTCTTTTACATATCTAATTTAAAAATATCAATTTGCTCAATGTTCTACTGTTGCCTTTTCGGAAGATCTGAGTGTTGGGGTAAAATCCCAAATAATAATGGTGGGTGTGGTATTGAAACGTTGAATGCAATCAAAGAATAGAGAGAGTAATTTGGAAATCATCTGCCCCACAGGTAGGGGGAGGGTGTGGGATGGGGATATACTGGGGATTTTGGTGGTGGATAATGGGCACTGGCGAAGGTATGAGTGTTTCATTGTATATCTGAGACTTAAACCCGAAAGCTTTGTAACTGCTCTCACGGTGATTCAATAAATAAATTTAAAAATATGTGATTGCTAAATAATGCTAACAGTGTTTTTGTTTGTTTTGCGGTCACACCTGGCTATGCTTCTGGACTTACTACTGGCTCTGTGCTCAGACATAACTAATGATGGGGATATCAAAATATCAAAATTGGGTGATCAAACCCAGCTCATCTGAGTGCAAGGCAAGCTGCCTATCTGCTATACTATTACTTTGGACTCTGATCATAATCTTTGTTGCTGGTGAAGATCTTGCCTCAATCTTAATGGTTGCTCACTATGGTGGTGGTAGTGACCACTAGTTTCGGGGTGGTTGTGTCCATTTCTTAAAATAGGACAACAGTGTTTGCTGAAACAATTGGCTGTTTCTCTTTGAAAGATTTCTGTACAATGTCAAGCTATTTGGTAATATCTCACCCACAATAAAACTTTCAAAATGGGAATCAATCCTCTCAAGTTCTGTTACTGCTTTATCAATTTAGTTCGTGTGGTATTCTAAATCCTTTGCTGCTATTTCAGTAATATTCCAGTTGCTTTTATTAAGAGTAGATTCAATCTCAATGAAGTACTTTATTTGCTCATGTACAAGAACCAATTGTTCATACATTATTTTCATCATCAGATGGGAGCAATTTAGTTCCATATTTAGTTAGTGTTTCTAATTCTTGTTTTCTTGCTATTTTCACGTCTTCTGTTGCCTCATCGACTAAAGACTTGAACCCTCAAAACCAACCATATAAGGTTGCAATACGTTTTCCAAAACTACTGTTAAACTGTTATTTGTGGGTGGGAGAGATAGTACAGTGGGTAGTGTGCTTGCCTTGCACAGGTTTAAACCCTGGCTCTATGTATAGTCCCCAAAGTTGGGCCAGGAGTAAGCGTGAGCAGTCATGTGTGGCTCCAAAACAAGGAAAAAACCAAATGCAATGCTGTTTTGTTTTTTAAGTCAATGTATTTGTGGAACCAGAGACAGTAAAAAGATTAAGGCGTATATCTTGCCTTCAGCAGATCCTGATTTTATCCCTAGCACCACACATGGCCCTCCAAGTACCACCAAGAATGTTCACCAAGCAAAGAACCAGAGTTGGGTATGTTTTAAAGACTCAAAAACAATTTTAAAAGTAATTTTAAAAGTAATATGATCAGTACATTTTTATTTTGCTAACTTCAAGCCATGATATTTTTACCTTTTCATTCATCAGTTTACTTTTTCTAAAGTTTGAGTCTTGATCTTCAAAATGAACTTAAAGAATGTAAGAACTGGTTAAATCCTTCACAAATCATCAGTCATATGTATTAGGATCTTATAGCTCTACAGAAATGAAATGTTATTTTGGCATCTTCTCACATTACGAATGCTCTTGGTGAGTGGTGTTGGGACCTATTGGTGTCTCGGGATATGTGCTCAAGGATTACTCCTAGCAGTTCTCAGGGAACCATATGAAGTTCCAGGGAACGAACTAGAGTTGGCCGCATCTTACTCACTGTACGTATTTCTCAGCCCCTCATGAGTGTTCTGTTTTTGTTTGTTTGGGGCCACACCCATCTATGCTCAGGGCTTACCTCTGGTCCAACACTCTGATCACTCCTGTCTGTACTTGGAGGACCAAATGTGGTTCTTGGAATGAATAATTGGCTGGCCAAGTGCAAGACAAGCACTGTCCCCACTGTAATATTTCTTCACACCTCAAAACTATTCTTAAATGACATCCAGAGCAGTAAATATTTTCCATATGTTTTAGATTTATTTCCCACAGACATATCAGAAGAATTGCTATCTATGGTGTTAATTATCTAAGGAAATTTATTTCTTAAGTAATAAGACTTGAATCCCACAATTACTTCTTGAAACATTGGCTGCAGTAAGGATGATGTGTTAATAAACAGTATACATATCTTTCAGTGCATTTAGGTGACCAGGTACACTGCCAATGAGCAGTGACATTTTGAAAGATTTTTTTTTCACTCTCGGTTGTAGGCTTCAGTGGGCTTAAATAGTCAGCAAAGTATAGTATAAACAAATTTTATGTCATTCAGATTTTGTTGTGCCATTTTTAAAGCACAGGAATAATAGAGACAGTCTAATTCATAAAGATTCTAGATTTTCAGAATGGGTAAGTGATCATTGAGTTAGATTTAAATATAAACAACTGCACTGGCCCCTAATAGAGAATCAGTCTTCCTATAACATGATGGAGCTACGGATTCACTTTACCTCTCTGATTGTGAAAACTTTAGATAGCAACTTCTTTAAATGTAAGACTATTCTGTCTACATTGAAAATGTGTTTAGTGTAGCCACCTCCATTAATGACGCAAGCTAATCTTCTGAAGAGAAAACTTGGTGAAACTTCAACTTTACTTGCTGCTTTACCTTGTATTTCTGTGACATGGAAATGGCATCTTTTCTTAAGTTTCATGAGTAGTTTTAAGTATCAACCTCTGCTAGCTTCAAACATTACTTCTATTGCTCCAGAGAACAGAAGAAAATTAGGGCTTTGCATCAGAGCTTCAGTTATGCTGGTCGTATGGGTGGGTGTTATAGCAGTATACCCAAAACACAGATTCAGCAACATTGAAAACATGAGATCTAAGCTACAAACACTTTTTAATGTGCTATTAAGTTGACCAGAGGCAGTGGTATGGAGCTTTGGATGGGGAGAAAATATGGGAAAATTGGTGGAGGGAAATTGACACTGGTCGTAAGATTGGTGTTGAAATATGATATGCCTAAAACTCAACTATCAATAACTTTGTAAACCAAAGTTCTTTAATTTAAAAAAATAAAGAAAAACAAAAAAAGAAAGGCCTTGTTCTGGATTATATTTTTGCTGGAGGTAATGTTTTGGCTGCTTTAATCTTCCATCCAGACTACCATAACTTTTTTCATATCAACAGTAAAATTATTCCACTTTCTTATCATGATGTGTTTATTGAAGTAGCACCTATAGTTTTCTTTAAGAACTTTTCCTTTTCTTTCACAATTTGGCTAACATGTGCAAGAGCTTTTTGCTCTTATGGTTTTTATATCCCTCATTAGCTTTACCATCTCTAATTTCTTAGTCAAATTGGGAGACATATAACTCTTACTTTTACCTAAATACTTAGAAGCTAACATAGGGGTGTTCGCTTAATTTAAATATTTTTGCATCTCAAGGAATATAAAAAGCCCAAGAAGAGGGGGAAGTGTAATAGCCAGTTGTTAAAGAAGTAGTATGCATACAAAATGGAATTTTCTCTCTTAACTGAACACTTCAGGTGAATGAGAGACCAGTTGTAGTTACTGGTTTTGGCATATCGAATACACAACGGATAGCTTGCCAGGTTCTTCCGTGCGGGCGGAATACTCTTGGTAGCTTGCCAGTCTTTCCGAGAGGGATAGAGGCTTTTGGGGCGACCTCTAATCACCCTTGTAGGTGTTACCGTATTTGAACCCTATCAAATATGGTACGACAATTCCGGAAGATGGGTATTTAGTGTCTTAGGATGTGTCGCAAGGCCGCAAAGCGGCCGCGCGGGTCCGGAAAGCGTCCTGGAGTGTGGCGACGGCTGGGTAGTGGAGGTAGTGTCGATAGTGCAAGTCTGCCAGTGGGATATTTATCTGGGTAGGGTGGGTCTTCTGTGCGCAATCCGATCCCTGGGTGGTTGATGGAAGCAGACAGGGAAGGGTAGGGTGGGGCTCCTGATTAGAATCCCTTTGTCACCTGTGGTTGGTGGGAGCAAGCAGAGAAACTCTGTCTCTGGGTCCTCCGAGCTGGAGTCCAAGGTCTCAGAGAGTTCCGCTTATCCTGCTCTGTGGGTCTTCAGTCGTGTGTGAGTCTTGGCCGGAGCTCAAACCGATCATTCAGGGTCTTGATGAAGAAGTCTGACCATCTCATAGGTGGGCGGCCAAGCGATCTTTTGACGTCCGTGGAATCCAGTCAGTAATGGCTCTAGTCCAGCGGTCATCTCCAAATCTCATTACGTGTACAGCCCATCTGACTTTCGACGCCTTGGGAAAAGAGATAGCATCCCTGATTCTTGACCATTGACAAAGGTCAGAACTCTGGATTCTTTCTCTCATTTGAGTAAAACGTGATACTCCAAGCATAGCTCTTTCAATTCCTCTTTGGGAGACCCGAATAGTGTTCTCATCCTGTTATCGTAGGGCCCAGGTCTCTGAGGTATATGTTACTGCAGGAAGAACAGTGGAATTGAAGAGATGTGCACGGAGCTGGAGGTTCTTCATCCCCTTAGCTATTTCTTCAATGTTCTGGAAGGCGTTCCAAGTCGCTCTCCTCCTCCTGTGCAACTCACGTGCCTGGTCATTCATCATGTTGAGTTCTCGACCTTGGTACACATAACTCTTGCATTTGGAGATGTTCATCCCATTGAGAGTGAGTGGAATGTCCGGAAAGAGACCGTTTCTCATAAACATTGTCTTCATGAGATTCAGCTGTAGACCGACATTTCCACACTCACAGTTGAAGTTGGCCAGCTTTTTTGCCACTTGGCTGATGTTTGTTGTTATAAGAACGATGTAATCAGCGAAGCGAGGTGGTGTAGTTGCCAACCATCTATCTTCACTCCCAATCCTTCCCATTCCAGTCTTCTCATGACATTCTCGAAATGGTGGCACTGAAGAGATTTGGTGAAAAGGTATCACCCTGACGAACCCCTCTCTTGACGTCAATGATCACCTCCCTGTAGAAAATGGTAAGATCCTGGTAGTGAATCCGCAGTAGAGCTCACGGACGATCCTGGTGTATTGACATTGAATGCCCTGTTTGGCTAGGGCTTCAATGACCGCTTCCATCTCAACAGGATCAAAGGCCTTTTTAAAATCAATGAACATTAGAGAGAGAGGCATTTGAACTCCCGGGAAACCTCAATGAGCTTGGTTATTGTGTGAATATGGTCAATCATGCTGAATCCTTTTCGGAACTCAAATTGATCGCGTGGTTGTCCTTCATCTAGTGTTCTGCCAATCCTCTTCAGGATGACTCGAGTGAATAGCTTGTAGACAACACACAACAGGCAGACCAGGCGATAGTTGCCAATGTCGTGGATGTCTCCCTTCTTGTACAGTAGTACAGTCCTTCTGGTTTTCCATTGGGATGGAACCTTGCAATCAGACAGGTAGCCTGTGAAGAGCTGAGCAAGTTTATTGATGAGTACTGATGGCAGGTTCTTCAGGTGTTCGGGTTTGACCTTGTCTGGGCCAGGGGCTGTTCACTTCTTTACCAACGAAATGGTGTGTTGGAATTCAGAAAGGAGAACTTTGGGAATGACATATGCATCCTGTGGAATTTGGTATGTGGGTAGGTGGATGTGGCTATCAAAGAGATCTGAGGAGAAGTCAAGGATAATCTTCTCATTGCCCTTCTGGAAGATGTGATATATCCATGAGGACATCGGAGGGCAGTCATCTTGGTCTTGTAGTTGTCGGGCGTTGCAAATGCTTTTCCCAGCTTCTGCCGCATCTGCCAGCACTGTTGCTCTTCTCTCTTTGAGGTCTTCTTTTATAGCTTCTCTGCACTGCTTTGTGAGCTCAGACATTTGCTTCTGGTTGCCTGATGCATGTGCCAAGCCACGTTGGCGAATGAGCTTGAGAGTTTTCGAAGGCAGGCGTGTTTTTGTGGCTATCTCTCGCTCGGAGTTCTTCGCACAATCATGGAGGTGCTGAACCAGTAGATCGTATTCCTTGTCAATGTTGTCAAGGATGGCATATTCCCATGTTGCCACAATAGTGTCAAAGAGTTCCCAGTTGGTGGTCGTTCTGGGAGTTCTCTTTTTAAACTTTGCAGCCCTTTCTCCCCGCTCTGTGAAGTAGAATTTTGCACGAAGAAGATGGTGGTCCGATCCCATTTGGAATTTTGGGACAACAGCAACATCGGTCAGGCAGAACCGTTGATTGAATATGATGTGGCCAATTTTGTTGTGGAACCGTCCACCAGAAGACTCCTATGGCCAACGGTTAGATTCAGTCTCGGGAATTGTGATTTACCATGGATGGTCTTGGTCGACATGATGAACTGATGAACTCAGACAGTCTCTCACCCTGTTCGTTCCATTCTAGGCCATGGGTCCTGATGTGGAGTTCATCAGCTGATCTTCTCGGTCCTATCTTGGCATTAAAATCACTGATAATTATCTTGTAGAAGGTGTGGTCTTCTTTATAGAACTTCTCCAGCTCCATGCAGAACTTCTCAATTTCTCCTTCATCTTAATTGGATATTGGTGCGTAGACAACAAAGATAGAAACTGACGGCAGTGAGCCACATCAATTCAAGTGTAATTGTCCGATTTTGGTTGTTAGGCATTCGAATGAATTAATGTTTATGGTCAAGGTCGTGTTGACAAGGACACCTACGCCTCCGACACCTCTTTTGTCACATGTTCCAAGGAACAGTTCTTCCCCAGTGTCGAAAATGGTGTGATGTGATTGATGCCTTCTCGTCTCAGTCAGACCAATGATGTCATACTTGATCTTTCACGCTTGCACAATCAGGTTCTCGATGGATGCATCCAATGCCAGCATATGTGCATTGAAAGTACAGACAGTCATTTTTGTCTTTCTTCGTTGTGGCAGCCTAGGTCAGCCCTGAGACTTTTTCAGCCTCTCCTTCCTCATTCTTCTTGACGTTGCCATGTTGGTGGCTCTTTCAGGGTCAGGGGAATGAGACCCAGTGTATTTACTGGTTTTGGCATATAAAATACACCACGGGTAGCTTTCCAGACTCTGCAGTGTAGGCGGAACACTCTTGGTAGCTTGCCAGGCTCTCCGAAAGGGACAGAGACTTTTAGGGCGGGCTCTAATCATCCTTGCAGATGTTCCCAAGGTTCAATCCATATTTCAACATAATCAAATATGGTGTGGTAATCTTGTATTAAGTGTTTTATGATGTGACATAACTACATCCAAGTTTTTTAAGTGCTCTATTATATTTTCCTATAATTCTTTTTGCTTTCTTCTTATTACTCCTGCTGCCATTTGGTTTTAGTAAATTAATGTTTTTTAAATATTTGTCTTGTTTTCTACAGTATACACCATTTAATACAGCCATTGTACATTAAAAGTTGTCTTCTAATCAGTGAAGTGGATATGTGTACGCTTCATCCATTCAGTTCACTTCATTTAGTCACCTTATTTTGTTTATCACCTCTCTCATTGCAACAGTTTTTAAATTAGTCTCACAAATCACTACTACCCTGGCCAAGTCTTTTATCCATATTTCCATTAGCAATTTTTTAAAATATCAATTGACTGTGCTTAAAATTGTAATTGTTCAGTTCTGTTGACCTGAGGGGGGGAAAACACCTTCCAAGCCTGGGAAGATTGCTCAAGTTATAAAGCACCTGTCTGGCATGTGCGAAGCCCTGATTTTGATCTCCAGGATCTCCCTGGTCTCCTTAGCACTACTGTGTTTGGTCTTACTGGCCCCTGGGCATTATAAGATTTAAACTCACATCTTTGTGCCTAAGGATTGAACCATACTATTTAACCTACCCATTGGTCTAAACATCACTGGGAGTGACCCTAGATCCCTCACGCAAAGAACATTTCTGTGTGGACTCTAATCAACAAATCTTACCTGGGTGGGGCTGGAGAGATAGAAGAGCAAGAAGGAAGCTTATCTTGCATGCATTTGACCCAGAATCAATCCCTGGCATCCCAAATGGCCCCTGAACACTACCAGAAGTAACTTCTGATTGCAAAGACAGGAGTAGCCCTAAGTAACTCCAAGAGTAAGTACTAAGCGCAGAGTCATTATTGACTTCTGAGCATCACTGGGTGTGTCCCAAAACAAAATCTTACCTAGGGGCCCAAGAGATAGTACAGTGTAGGGCACACAGCTGACCCAAACTCCATCTCTGGCACCCTATATGACCCCCCTCTTCCCACAATGAGTGATCCCTGTGTGAAAAACCAGGAGAAGTCCCAGACACCAGACCCAATGAGACCAAAGGAAACAACAAAAAAAAAACATTAAAATATTCCCTAGCAAAATATATGAGACTTGGCATGAACAGATCTATTCCAGCCTGCAAAACATTGTCTCATGTCACTCTCTTCATTGCTTGATTAACGCTGGCTTTATTTGAACTTCTCCTATATTAGGTGTTTTCTCTTTCACTACAAGACACGTACACATATTGCTTTTTCTGATGGAAGATTTTCTGCCTCATTCCCAACTCCTGGCCTACTTGACGAATACTAATCTTCAGATCCCAGTTTATCTGTACTTAGTTGTATAAACCTCTAATCCCTCCAAAGAGGTAAAGTGTCCCAGCAACATACTCTCATACCTTCTTTTGATTTCCATGTATCATATAAAATCTATAATTTAGATTATTATTTATTTATCTGATGGCTGTTGTCTGTACAATAACATAGAGCAGGTCAAAGTGTATTTTATTTAATAATATACTACCAGGATATGGATTCAGCACGATCAACCATATCCACACAATAACCAAGCTCATTGAGGTTTCTTGGGATTTCACGATGCTGCTATATCTAAAATTCATTGATTTAAAGAAGGCCTTTGATTCTTTTGAGACTGAAGAGTCATCGAAGCCCTAGCCATACAGGGCATTCAAACTCAATACATCAGGATCCTCCATGAGCTGTATTACGGATTCACTACCAGGATCTCAACATTCTACAAGGAAGTTATCATCCATGTCAAGAGAGGGGTGCGGCAGGGTGATACCATATCACCGAAACTCTTCAGTGCCACCTTCGAGAATGTCATGCGACGACTGGAATGGGAAGGAATGGGAGTTAAGATAGATGGTCGGCAACTACACCACCTCTGCTTTGCTGATGACATTGTTCTAATAACACCAAACATTAGCCAAGCGGCACAAATGCTGGCCAACTTCAACTTTGAGTGTGGAAAGGTCGGTCTACAGCTGAATCTCACGAAGACAATGTTTATGAGAAACGGTCTCGTTCCTGACGTTCCATTTGCTCTCAATGGGATTAACATATCCGAATGCAACAGTAATGTGTACCTAGGTCAAGAAGTCAACATGATGAATGACCCTGGCACCTGAGTTGTGCAGGAGGAAGAGAGCAGCTTGGAAAGCCTTCAAGGGCATCAAGGAAATAGCTAAGAGGATGAATAACCTACGGCTCTGGAAAATCTCTTCGATTCCACTGTTCTTCCTGCAGTAACATATGCCTCAGAGAGCTGGGCCCTACGAAAACAGGATGAGAATGCTATTTGGGTGTCTCAAAGAGGAATCGAAAGTGCCATGCTTGGAGTATCATGCTTCACTCAAATGAGAGAAAGAATCCAGAGTTCAGACTTCCATTGACAATCAAGAATCAGGGACGCTCTCTCGTTTGTCAAGGCATTGAAAATCAGATGGGCTGGACACTTAATGAGATTTGGAGATGACCACTGGACTAGAGCCGTTACAAACTGAATCCACAGGACATAAAAAAAATCGTGTGACTGCCAACCTATGAGAGGATCAGACTTCTTCCTCAAAACCATGAAAGATTTGTTTGAGGCTCTTCATGGTCCTTGAACGAGCAGACGTCACTGGGCTACACTACCACGTGACAGAGACGAATGGAGACGTTACTGGCGCCCACTCGAGCAAATCAAAGACTAACGGAATGTTAAGTGATCAATTGTCAAGTTTAAGAATTGTTTTCTTATTGTGGTGTTCAAACAGTACTTTGTTTATCCTTGATATCAACCCCTTGTCTGATGAGTATTGGGTGAATATCCTTTCCCATTCTGTAGACTTTGTATTTTGGTCACTCTTTTGAGGTGCAGAAGCTACTTAGTTTAAGAAAGTCCCATTTGTCTATCTCTGTTTTCACTTGCTTGGCCAGTGGCGTGACATCTTTGAAGATACCATTAGCTTCAATGTCATGGAGTGTTTTGCCAACATTGTCTTCAATGTACCTTATGGATTCGGTCTGATGTTGAGGTCTTTAATCCATTTTTATCTTACTTTTGTACATGGTGTTAGGCAGAGATCTGAACCCATTTTTTTCACGTAGCTGTCCAGTTTTGCCAGCACAATTTGTTAAAGAGGTTTTCCTTGCTCCACTGCACATTTCTTGCTCCTTTATCAAAGATTAGATGATCATATTTTGGGGGGAGATGTCAGTATATTCAACACTGTTCCACTAGTTCTCATCTCTGCCTTTGTTCCAGTACCATACTGTTTTACTTATTACTGCTTTGTAGTAGACTTTGAAGTTAGGGAGCTTGATTCCTACCATTTTCTTTTTCTCAAGAGTTGCTTTATCTATTTGTGTGGGATTATTGTTTCATATGAATTTCAGAAGTGTTTTCTCCATTTCTTTAAAGAATGACATGGGTATCGTTATAGGGATCGCATTGAATTTGTACAATGCATTGGGAAGTATTGCCATTTTGACAATGTTAATTCTCCCTATCCAGGAGCAGGGGAAAACTTTCTATTTCCTCGTGTCCTCTTTTATTTCCTGAAGTAGCGTTTTGTAGTTTCTTTGTACAGGTCCTTTACTTCATTATTTAAGCTGATCCTAGGTAATTGATTTTCTGGGGCACAATTGTGAATAGGATTGTTATTTTTATGTCACTTTCTCCTCTCTCACTATTTGTGTATAGGAAATCCATGGACTTTTGTGTATTGATTTTATAGCCTTCAACTTTATTATACAAGTCTATTGTTTCTAGGAGTTTCTTGGTAGAGGTTTTAGGGTTCTCTAAGTATAGTATCATAAAATCTGTGAATAGTGAGAGCTTGCATTGGCACAGATGTGGTGAGAAAGGGACCCTCCTTCACTGCTGGTGGGAATGCAGAATGGTTCAGCCGTTTTGGAAAACAGTATGGTCAATTCTCAAAAAATTAGAAATTGAGCCTCCATTTGATCCAGCAATACCACTCCTGGCAATATATCCAAGAGAGGCAAAAAAAGTATTGTCGAAGTGACATCTGCAATTGTTTGTTCATTGCAGCACTGTTTACAATAGCCAGAAGCTGGAAAAAACCTTAGTGCCCGAGAACAGATGACTGGTTAAAGAAACTTTGGTACATCTACACAAAGGAGTATTATGTAACTGTTAGAAAAGATGAAGTCATGAAATTTACATACAAGTGGTACTACATGGAAAGTATCATGCTAAGCGAAATGAGTCAGAAAGAGAGGGACAGTCTTAGAAAGATTGCATTCATCTGGGGAACATAAGTAACAAATTAGGAGACTAACAAAGATAAGAACCAGGAGGTTCACTCCATGGCTTGGTCACGCACATGCCAGGGGAAAAGTCCGCTCAGATAGAGAAGGGAGCACCAAATAAAGGGTGTTGGGAGGATCCTCCCAGGATGGGAGAAGCATGCTGAAAGTAGACTATAGACCAAACATGACTGCCACTCAATGCCTCTCTTGCAAACCACAGGACCCAAAAGGAGAGAGAGACAACAAAATGGAATGCCCTGCCACAGAGGCAGGGTGGGATGGGGGTGATGGGGGTGGGAGGGATGCCGGGACCTGTGGTGGTGGAGGATGGGCACTAGTGGAGGGATGGGTACTTGATCATTGTATAACTGAAACCCAAGCACAAAGATTTGTAAGTCTATAACTGTACCTCATGGTGTTTCACTAATAATAAATAAATAAATAAATAAATAAATAAAAAAAATAAAAACCTCAGAACTAATCCCTGGGTTTCTGGACAGTTAATCTGTGACAAAGGTGCTATATGCATGAGATGGCACAAGAAAAATCTCTTCCATAAATTGGGCTGAAAAAAAACTAGATAGCCATATGCAAAGAAAAGTGAAATTAGACCCATATCTCACTCTATATGCAAAAGCTAATTTCAAAAGGATTAAAGATTTTGCGATTCTACCAGAATCCATAAAAAATAATTGAAGAATATGTAAGAGCTGTCTAGGATATGGGCCTCAGGGGTAATTTCAATTACTTAATTTCATTGCTAATGATAACTGAAAAAGAAATGGGACATTTTTAAATGACATAGCACTGTAACACTGTCCTCCCGTGGTTTATCAATTTGCTCCAGTGGGCACCATTGTGAGACTTGTGGTTACTGTTTTTGGCATGTCGAATACGTCATGGGTAACTTGCCAGGCTCTGCCATGCGGGCGGAACACTCTCGTTAGCTTGCCAGCCTCTCCAAGAGGGACAGAGGAATCGAACCCAGGTTGGCCGCATGCAAGGCTAACACCCTGCCTGCTGTGCTATCGCTCTAGCCAATATTTAAATTTTTTTTTGCCTGACAAAAGAAACTTAAGCTGAACTATAAAGACACTATTAAATGGGTGAAAATAGATGCAAGTTATTCTTCAGTAAAAAAAATAGGCCTATATTTACAATATATATGAAACACTCCTAAAACTCAGCAATATCACAACCTTATAAAAATGGGGAATGGAAATGAACATAAAAAAGACATGGAGATGACTAGTAGACCCTTGAAAAAGTGTTTATTAGGGCTAGAGCAATACACTGTATTGAGTATTTCTTTGGCCATTGCTGATCTGGCTTCAATCCCCAACATCCCATATGGTTCCATGTGTACTGCCAGAAGTGATCTCTGAGCACAGAGCCAGTAGTAAGACCTGAGCATCACTGAATATGACTCCCAAACTGAAAAATAGTGTTTATTGTCACTTTATTATCAGAAGAATGCAAATTAAAATAACAATGAAAATTCAACTCATACCAGTAAGAATGGTATATATCAAAAAACATGGAAACAAAAGCATTGTTGGACACCATGTGATAAAAAATAGAACCCTCAATTACTGTTGGTGAGAACGTTATATAATTCAGTTTCTAAGGAAAACAGTACGGAGATTTTTTTTTAAAGTAAGAATAGAACTTCCATATAATTCAGCTCTCCTATTTCTTGGTATTTATCCCTAAAACACACTCAAAATATTAATTCATGAAGATAATATTATGCACATCTCTGTTTATTGCAATACTGAGTATAATAGCTAAGACATGGAAACATCCCAAATGTCCAATGACATATTAATGTATAAGGAAGTCATGGTATATAGACAATGAAAACTATGCAGCTGTAAAAAAAGATGGTGGAGGATGGGCACTGGTGGAGGGATGGGTACTTGATCATTGTATAACTGAAACCCAAGCACAAAATTTGTAAGTCTATAACTGTAGCTCATGGTGTTTCACTAATAAAAAAAGAAGAAAAAATCCGTGGCCTTGAGTTACAGAAATATGATTATCAAGGAAAGGGCATGGGATTGTGGTAGGGAACTGATGACTTGGACTGGAGATAACAAAAGGACATTGGTCAAGATTCTTGGACACTGTTGGTGGAGCGTTGAGGTAACTGTGAATATTTAAAAAAATATAATCAACAGTACTAAGACAATGTGACCCAAAATATAATAATTTAATATTAGCACTGTCCTCCGGTTGTTCATCTATTTGCTCGAGCTGGCACCAGTAGTGTCCCACAACAAATTGTGAGACTTTGTTGTTACTGTTTTTTTGGCATATCAAAT
This sequence comes from Sorex fumeus, assembly GCF_029834395.1. Lineage (NCBI taxonomy): Eukaryota > Metazoa > Chordata > Mammalia > Eulipotyphla > Soricidae > Sorex > Sorex fumeus. The sequence goes on from NW_026606115.1 coordinate 17,325,473, forward strand.
ACGTCACAGGTAGCTTGTCAGGCTTTGCCTTGTGGACAACATACTCTCGGTAGCTTGCCGGGCTCTCCGAGAGGGGCAGAGGAATCAAACTCGGGTCAGTCATGTTGGCTGTATGCAAGGCAAACACCCTACCCTCTGTGCTATCGCTCCAGCCCAATTTAATATTATATTAAATTAATCACAGATCACAGATCATCCTGTTATTCGTTGATTGCCTCGAGCAGGCCCCAGTAACATCTCCTTCATCCTAGCCCTGAGATTATATTCAAGGTTCATTAGGAGAATGAGACCCATCATTGTTACTGGTATTTGGCATATTGGGTACGCCACGGGGAGTTTGCCAGACTCTGCCTTGTGGGCAGGCTACATTCGGTAGCCTGCCAGTTTGTCAAAGTAGGAATGAGATGTCATAATAAGATGTCGTGCGGCCGCAAAAGAGGCCGCGCGGTTCTGGGAGCTGGATTTTATAGTCTCTGAGTCTTGGCCGCTGATGAGATTACACGGCGCCAGGGGGCCAGTTGGTGGGTGTGACCGCCGCCTACTGGAATTTGGAGGATCTGGGTGGAGGATGCTCGACTCCAATCCGAGTAGGCTTGGAGATCTTGGCCCTGGAACCCACGTGGCTTTGTCCCTCTGCTGGTACCTTCATGTGTGCAGAGAGTGGTCTCAGCATGGTGGTGGCTGGTCCTGGAGGTCTTCGGCTGCCAGGGCCCTGGTCAGGGCGGGGAGGAAAGCTCAACCTGCTCCCCTCCAAGGGGCCCTGGCAAGGAATAGCCAGGCGCGGGGGCAGGAGACTGCACTGTTCTCCCTCCGGGAACTGGATAAATTAATATAATTATAAATATATCAGAAATGAATTAATTAATATATTGTAAATTATTGTGCTAAATTAATATAATAATTAAATTACTTTGCTAAGGGTAATGGATGTAGGGATGGGAGGGATGCTCGCATTCATAGTGGGTATGGATCTGTAACATGATTGCCAAAACACTATTATTAATAGTATTGGAAATCATAGTGCTTACATTTAAAAGCATGTTTTTGTAAAGCATCAGAAGATCTAAGTAACATTTTATACATGTATATATCAAATATTAATTTTGGTAAATAATATTTATATGAATATTATTTTCAAAACAAATGTTATAAAAAGGGATTTTTATATAATTACATTATTTAATATTAATATCCAATTTAAAATACCATAAATTTAACACTATTGTGAACATTGTTACCTACAATGATTTTTTAAAGTTTTTATCTTGACGTTATCCCATATGTTTATTTTCAGTAGTTTAATTATGTTTATATATTTATGCCCATTTCAGACAAACTGATGTTTTAATGCTTTGTTGTTGTTCTTCTGAGTTCACACTTAACTCAGTATGCTGTATTTTTCTTTGCTGGATCTGGCCACGCCAACAACATGTAAACTTTGGAATCACTTGTTCGCAGCTCTCTTCTAGCATTAACCCTCAAAGTTTCCTCAGCTTTATTTTATACATTTTAATTTTATACATTGATATCTCCACTTTCCATTGACTAAACTTCAAGAAATGCTGTTGTTGTCATAGTTGATCAGTAAGTGTTTAATGATGAAGGAAAGATAGATACCTATTTTAAAAACACTGGAAAATATTTTTTATTTGTATGCTAAGCATTTGCTGAGTGAATTCTCTTTAAGGTCAAACTGGGCAATGTATCGCCTCAGTCCTGGATTCATTTGACAAGATAGGGCTTTTAAAAAAAATAGTGAATCACCTTGAGGTACATTTACAGACTTACAAACTTTTGTGCTTACATTTCAGTCATACAATGATCGAGTACCCATCCCCCCACCAGTGCCCATTCTCCACCACCAATGTTCCCAGTATCCCTCCCATCACCCTCCATCCCCACTCCACCCACCCATGCCTCTGTGGCAGGAGAATTTCCTTTTACTCTATCTCTCTCCTTTAGGGTATTGTGGTCTGCAATACAAGTATTAAGTGGCTATCATGTTCGGTCTATAGTCTACTTTCAGCACACATCTCCCATCCCGAGCGGGTCCTGAAGCATCCTTTACTTGGTGGTCCCTTCCCTATCTGAGCTGCCTTTTTCCCCAGCACGTGAGGCCAGCCTCCAAGCCATGGAGCGATCCTTCTAGTCCTTATCTCTACTATTCTTGGGTGCTAGTATCCCATTCTGTTACTTTATATTGCACAAATGAGTTCAGTCCTTTTATGTCTGTCCCTCTGGGCTTTTCCCAGTTGCCTTTTACTCTCCTTGCCCCCAACCCTTCATTTGTGTTTGTGTTTGTGAGTGAACACAACTAGACAGATTATGGAGGGAAATGCCTTCCCTCAGAAGACTCAGCAGAGTCTAGTGTCAAATTCATCCATAAAAGGAAGTGTGGGTGAAAAATCTTAGGGAGCAAACCCACGCAGTTTTTATGCCTCGCATTAAATAAGACTTGCTTTTTCCCCAGAACCTTTTGTTCACAAAGCCATAAAGACTAACTGTACCTCACGGTGATTCACTAATAAAAAAAACTTTAAAAAAAGAAATACACTAATACATGTATCAATACTCAGCTTGATTTAATGTTTGTGAACTTGTTTGCTTTTTAAATTATCATTTTATTTTAGACAACATGATTTATAATATTGTTAATGATTTTTCCATGCATATATGTTTCCACAATACACTTTCTACCAGAACTTTCCCACATTCAACCTATCTACAACCTGTCCCCTACCCTGATTAGTTCAGTTCTGTAGACTAGTTCTCGGTGTCTGTTTCCTTTGGCCATTTGTTGTTCCATTACTGTTTTTTTATATCCTATATATGAGAAATATTATATCTTGTTTCTGTCCCTCACTTTCTGACTTACTTCACTCAGCATTATACTCTTAAGACCCATCTAAACAGTAAATAATTGCATAATTCATCTTTTTACAGCCAATATATTGTCACTGTCACTTTCCTCCCGTTGTTCATCGATTTGCTTGAGTGGGCCCAGTAACGTCTCCATTGGAGACTTTGTTGTTACTGTGTTTTGCATCACGGGTATCTTGCCAGGCTTTGCTGTGCGAGAGAGATACTCTCAGTAGCTTGCCGGGCTCTCCAAGAGGAACGGAGGAATCAAACTCAGGTCGGCCATGTTGGCTTCATGCAAGGCAAATTCCCTACCACTGTGCTATCGCTCCATCATTCACATTATATATAAATTATATATAATTGATATATAGAAATATATCTCAGCACATAAATTTTATATAACCACATTAATTTATAATTACACAACAATTTCTTTATCCTGTCATCTTCTCTTGGGCAAAGGGGTTGTTTCCAAATTTTGGCTGTTGTGAATAATACTGCAGTGAATATAGGAGTGCACTCATCTTTTCTGAATAGAGTGTTTGGGGCCCCTGATTCAGATGCCAAGAAGTAGAATTACTGAATCATATGGAAGCTCAAATCTTAGCTTTCTGAGAACTGTCCATATTGTTTTCTTAAAAGGTTAAATCGAATACACAGCGGATAGCTTGCCAGGCTCTTCCGTGCGGGCAGAATACTCTCGGTAGCTTGCCAGTCTTTCCGAGAGGGATAGAGGCTTTTTGGGCGACCTCTAATCACCCTTGTAAGTGTTACCATATTTGAACCCTATCAAATATGGTACGACAATTCCGGAAGATGGGTATTTAGTGTCTTATGATGTGTCCCAGGTGACGGCTGGGTAGTGGAAGTAGTGTCGAGAGTGGAAGGCTGCCAGTGGGGTATTTATCTGGGTAGGGTGGGTCTCCTGTGCGCAATTCGATCCCTGGGTGGTTGATGGAAGCAGACAGGGAAGGGTAGGGTGGGGCTCCTGATTAGAATCCCTTTGTCACCTGTGGTGGTGGGAGCAAGCAGAGAAGCTCTGTCCCTGGGTCCACTGAGCCTGGAGTCCAAGGTCTCAGAGAGTTCCGCTTATCTTGTTCTGTGGGTCTTTAGTCATGTGTGGGTCTCGGCCGGAGCTGCCACGCGGGTCCGGAAAGCGTCCTGGAGTGTGGCGACGGCTGGGTAGTGTAAGTAGTGTCCGCTGTGTATTCGATATGCCAAAACCAGTAACTACAACTGGTCTCATTCACCTGACCCTGAAGGCTTCACCGACATGGCAGCACTGAGAAGGATGAGAAAGGAGAGGCCGACAAAATCTCAAGGCCGACCTAGGCTGCCACAACAAGGAAGACAAAAATGATCGTCTGTACTTTCAATGCACGTACGCTAGCATCAGATGCATCCATCGAGGACCTGATGGTACAAGCGCGAATGATCAAGTACGACATCATTGGTCTGACCGAGACAAGAAGGCACGAATCTCACCATTCCGTTTTCGACACTGGAGAAGAATTGTTCCTCGGAACATGCGATAAAAGAGGTGTTGGAGGCGTCGGTGTCCTTGTCAACACAAACTTTGCCAAGAGCATTGATTCATTCGAATGCCTAACAACCCGAATCGGACGTTTACATTTGAATAGATGTGACTCACTGCCTGCAGTTTCTATCTTCGTTGTCTACGCACCAACATCTCATTATGATGAAAGAGAAATCGAGAAGTTCTACATGGAGCTAGAGAAGTTCTATAAAGAAGACCACACCTTCTACAAGATCATTGTGGGTGATTTTAATGCCAAGATAGGACCGAGAAGATCAGCTGAAGAACTTCACATCGGGACCCAGGGCCTAGAATGGAACGAACAGGGTGAGAGACTGTCTGAGTTCATCATGTCGACCAAGACCATTCATAGTAACTCACAGTTCCAGAAGGCAAAATCTAAACGATGGACATGGGAGTCTCCCAGTGGACGATTACACAACAAAATAGACCACATCATATTCAATCGACGGTTTTGTCTGACTGATGTCGCTGTTGTCCCAAAATTTCGAACGGGATCGGACCACCGTATCCTTCGTGCAAAATTCTACTTCACAGAGCGGGGAAAGAGGGCTGCAAAGTTCAAAAAGAGAACTCACAGAACGACCACCAACTGGAACTTTTTGGTACTATTGCGGCAACATGGGAAGATGCCATTGTTGACAACATTGACGAGGAATACGATCGACTGGTTCAGCACCTCCATGAATGTGCGAGGAACGCCAAGAGAGAGATAGCCACAAAAAATCGCCTATCTTCGAAAACTCTTGAGCTAATTCGCCAGCGTGGTTTGGCGCATGCCTCAGGCAACTGCAAGCTAACGTCCGAGCTCGCAAAGCAGTGCAGAGATGCAATCAAGGAAGACCTCAAAGAGAGAAGAGCAGAAGCACTGGTAGATGCGGCAGAAGCCAGGAAAAGTATTCGTAACGCCCGCCTGTCCTTCGCCAACTACAAGACCACGATGACTGCCCTCTGATGTCCTGATGGATCCATCACATCCTCCAGAACGGCAATGGAGAAGATTATCCATGACTTCTGCTCAAATCTCTTCGATAGCCATGTCCACTTGCCGACATACCAAATTCCACAGGATGGATATGTCGTTCCCAAAGTTCTCCCTTCCAAAATCCGACACGCCATTTCGTTGGTAAAGAAACAAAAAGCACCTGGCCCAGACAAGGTCAGACCTGAACACCTGAAGAACCTGCCGTCAGTACTCATCAATACACTGGCTCGGCTCTTCACTCGCTAACTGTCTGAATGCAAGGTTCCATCCCAATGGAAAACCAGCAGGACCGTACTACTGTTCAAGAAGGGAGACATCCATGACATTGGCAACTATCGCCCCATCTGCCTATTGTCTGTCATCTACAAGTTGTTCACTCGAGTCATCCTAAATAGGATTGGCAGAACACTAGATGAAGGACAACCATGCGAGCCAGCCGGGTTCCGCAAAGGATTCAGCACCATCGACCATATCCACACGATAACCAAGCTCATTGAGGTTTCTCGGGAGTTCAAGATGCCGCTCTGTTTAACGTTCATTGATTTAAAGAAGGCCTTTGATTCTGTTGAGACGGAAGCGGTCATTGAAGCCCTAGCCAATCAGGGCATTCAAGCCCAATACATCAGGATCCTCCGTGAGCTGTATTGCGGATTCACTACCAGGATCTCACCATTCTACAAAGAAGTGATCGTTGATGTCAAGAGAGGGGTGCGGCAGGGTGATACCATTTCACTGAAACTCTTCAGTGCCACCCTCGAGAACATCATGCGACGACTGGAATGGGAAGGAATGGGAGTGAAGATAGATGGTTGGCAACTACACCACCTCCGCTTTGCTGATGACATTGTTTTAATAACACCAAACATCAGCCAAGCGGCACAAATGCTGGCCGACTTTGACCGTGAGTGTGGAAAGGTAGGACTACAGCTGACTCTTACGAAGACAATGTTTATGAGAAACAGCCTTGTTCCTGACGCTCCATTCGCTCTCAATGGAACAACCATCTCCGAATGCAACAGCTATGTGTACCTAGGTCGAGAGGTCAACATGACAAATGACCTGGCACCCGAGCTGTGCAGGAGGAAGAGAGCGGCTTGGAACGCCTTCAAGAACGTCGAAGAAATAGCTAAGAGGACGAAGAACCTCCAGCTCCGGGCACAACTCTTTGATTCCACTGTTCTTCCTGCATTAACATATGCCTCAGAGACCTGGGCCCTAGGCAAACAAGATGAGAACGCTATACAGGTCTCCCAAAGAAGAATAGAAAGAGCTATGCTTGGAATATCAAGTTTCACTCAAATGAGAGAGAGAATCTGGAGTTCTGACATCCATCGACGATCAAGAATCAGGGACGCTGTCTCATATGCCAAGGTGTCGAAAATCAGATGGGCTGGTCTCGTAATGAGATTTAAAGACGACCGCTGGACTAGAGCTGTTACCGACTGGATTCCACGGGATGTCAAAAGACCGCGTGGCCGCCCACCTTCCAGATGGTCAGACTTCTTCGTCAAGATCATGAACGATCGGTTTGCGGCCCTTCATGTTCCCGGAGCGAACAGATGCCATTGGGCTACACTAGCACGCGACAGGGACAAATGGAGACGTTACTGGCGCCCGCTCGAGCAAATCGATGACTAACGGGAAGTTAAGTGATTAAGTGATTAAGTGATTAAAAGGTTAAATCAGTTTACATTCCCACCAGCAACAAATAAGACTCCTATTCACCCACATCCTTACAAACAGTGGTTGATTTTGTTCTTTTTGATGTGTTAGTCTTAATGATGTGAGGTGAAATTTTATTGTTGTTTTGATTTGCATTTCCCAAATGATACAAGATGCAGAGTATTTCTTCATATGCCTATCGACTATCTGTATGCCTTCTTTGAGGAAGTATCTGATCATCTCTAGTGTCTAAAGCCTTTGCTTTTAATTGCCCCCAAGTAAAGCAGACTCTCTCTACTTTAGCACAAAATCAGGAACTAGGATGATGTTAAAGAATGCCTTAGAACACTAAGATTTTAATTCAAAACTAGGTTTGAATTGGTGCCACCACTTAGATATGTGACCTTGAAAACACAAGCTAACTCCTCTAAGTCTCAGTTTTCTGATCTGTGAAATGATGGTCATAAATGTGTTTATCTCACATGTAGGTGTGACAGTTCTATGAGAAAACAAAGTGAAGTGCCAAAACAGCCACATAGGAAATCTCAGTGCATAGTAGTCATTACACTGATTGTAACCCTAGAAATAAATTGATATCGTGGCTTCTCCAGGTTTCTGAACACTGAGACCACCAACTCAGATGATAAAAGGTGCAGATGTCAATGTCTTGTGTTTTACTTGCTTTTTTTTGAAATATAGCTGTGCACTGAAAAGAGAATTAATGACCTTTAGTCTTTGTCATTTAACGATCAAGTGACACCAAATCTCTGAAGCTCAGGTTTGTTTCATTTAATCTAGAGAATGAACATGTAAATATATTTCTTTTCGCTGTTTCAAAAAAAGTTGTGTGAATCATATTTGAAGGTTATTTGTGAAACATACTAAAAGAATAAAAATATATAAAATGTATGAAATAATATCCAAATGTAAATTACTATTGATTTTTAATGCAACAGAAAGACCCCTCTCTTAAAAGTCATCTTTTATTTCTGCCTGCTTGATTTTTGGTTCATTCCCAGAATTAGTGGTAATGGGACTGAAGGAAAGGTCCATAAGTCAAAGAGTGAGGATATGTGGCTTCTTTTTAACTAACAGTAGCATCTGTTTCCTCAATTTTAAAATGTAAGTTAGTCACTAAGTGAGCACTGATCAATAACAGAATTATTAGACTAATTATAAACAATGAGTGATAACATATGGTGGGCATAGGTTATGTTTCAAATATGTTGCGTAGGGCATGTTTCTAACCTCATAAAACTTGATGAACTAAAATATTATTATTGAATATTATATTTGTGTACATTTTAAACTGTAAATTTGTGCTTGGAAAGTTTAAATTTTTTATTAGTGAAACACCATGAGGTACAGTTGTAGACTTACAAATTTTTGTGCTTGGGTTTCAATTATACAATGTTGGAGTACCCATCCCTCCACCAGTGCCCATTTTTCACCAGCACTGATCCCAGTATCCCTCCCACCCCCTCATCTCCCCTATCCCACCCCGCCTCTCTGGCAAGGCATTCCCTTTTGTTCTCTCTCCTTTTGGGTGCTGTGGTTTGCAAAAAAGGCATTGAGTGGCAATCATGTTCGGTCTATAGTCTACTTTCAGCATGCATCTCCCATCCTGGGAGGATCCTCCCAACACCCTTTATTTGGTGCTCCCTTCTCTATCTGAGCGGACTTTTCTCCTAGCATGTGTGGCTGGCCTCCAAGCCATGGAGTGAACCCCCTGGTACTTATCTCGACTATTCTTGGGTATTAATCTCCTATTTTGTTACTTCATGTTCCCCAGATGAATGCAATCTTTCTAAAACTGTCCCTCTCTTTCTGACTCATTTCGCTTAGCATGATACTTTCCATGTAGTACCACTTATATGTAAATTTCATGACTTCATCTTTTCTAACAGCTACATAGTACTCCATTGTGTAGATGCACCGAAGTTTCATTATCCAGTCATCTGTTCTTGGGCTCTCAGGTTTTTTCCAGATTCTGGCTATTGTAAACAGTGTTGCTATGAGCAAACAAGTGCAGATGTCACTTCGACTATACTTTTTTTGCCTCTCTGGGATATATTCCCAGGTGTGGTATTGCTAGGTCAAATGGGAGCTCAATTTCTAATTTTTTGAGAATTGACCATACTGTTTTCCAAAAGGGCTGAACTAGTCGGTATTCCAACCAGCAGTGAAGTAGGGTCACTTTCTCGCCAAGTCTGCGCCCACACCAGTTGCTTTTGTTCTTTTGGATGTGGGCCAGTCTCTGTGGTGTGAGATGATATCTCATTGTTGTTTTGATCTGCATCTCCCTGATGATTAACGATACCCATGATATTCTTTAAAGAAATGGAGCAAACACTCCTGAAATTCATATGTAACAATAAGCCCCCAAGAATAGCTAAAGCAATTCTTGGGAAAAAGAAAATAGGAATAATCAACCTCGCTAACTCAAACTCTACTAGAAAGCAGTAATAATTAAAACAGCCTGGTGCTGGAACAAAGGCAGAGCTGAGAACCAATGGAACAGGGTTGAATATACAGACATTCCCCCCAAACATATGATCATCTAATCTTTGCAAAGGGAGCAAGAAATGTGAAGTGGAGCAAGGAAAGTCTTTTTAACAAATGGTGCTGGCAAAACTGGACAGCTACATGCAAAAAAATGGGTTCAGATCTCTGCCTAATGCCAGGTACAAAAGTAAGATCAAAATGGATTAAAGACCTCAACATTAGACCGGAATCCATAAAGTACACTGAAGACAAAGTTGGCAAAATCCTCCATGATATTAAAGCTAATGGTATCTTAGCTTCACTTGCTTGGCGTCACTGGCCAAGCAAGTGAAAACAGAGATAGACAAATGGGACTATCTTAAACTAAGAAGCTTCTGCACCTCAAAAGAAACAATGACCAAAATACAAAGACAATCTACAGAATGGGAAAGGATATTCACCAAATACACATCAGGCAAGGGGTTGAGATCAAGGATATACAAGGTACTGGTTGAACTCCACAAGAAAAAAACATCCAACCCCATCAAAGAAATGGGGCGACGAAATGAACAGAAACTTTCTCAAAGAAGAAATTCGAATGGCAAAAAGGCACATGAGAAAATATTCTACATCATTAATAATCCGGAAAGTTTAAATTTATGTGCCTTATGGCAAAGGAACTGTGGTCTCATCTCAGAAGAACTTATTGCCTGGTGGTGGAGAGTAAGTGAATATATTGTAATATTGTATATGTGTAATGTATTGTGATATTGTAATTTTGTAATAAATCGATGAACAACAGTAGGATAGTAATATTGTATAACCATACACCATTGCATGGTTAACCATACAACATTGTATAACCATACAACATTGTATAACCTTACAAAATTGTATAACAGTATATTGTAATATTGTATAACCATACACCTAAAATAGTCTTACATTTGTCTAGTTTGCCTTCCTGAAATTTCTGTGAGCCAGATGTTCACCTTGCTAAATCCATGACTACGTTATTACTTGCCATATCAATAATCTTAGTATTTTATTACTATTTCCCCTTGGAATAGTTTCTTCACTCGACTACCAGACCACTTCTCTGTTTTGGTTTGTACCTTACAACACTGGTTACTCCCTCTCAGAATCCTTCTCTGGTACACCCTCATATTCTCTTAACACTTAAAGGTCATTAGTGTTCAATTTTAGGATATTTTGTCTTACCTATCCAAACACTCCTTTGATTTTTTTCAGTTTGTACCTTTATGTTTCATCAGTGGTAGCTGGCAGAGAGATTTATAGGAGGTAAACTGGACACAACACAGCAGAGCCTGGCAAGCTACCCGCGGTGTATTCGATATGCCAGCTCATATCTACCAATGTCCCTTAACTTCAGGTTGCAATATGTGGCTACCTTTTCCATTTCTTCAGTTAGGTGTATAATATATATTGCCAAATCGTAATTTTTTAAAATTTTTATTAGTGAGACACCATGAGGTACAGTTGTAGACTTACATATTTTGTGCTTGGGTTTCAATTATACAATGATCAAATACCCATCCATCCACCAGTGCCCATTTCCCTCCCGCATCCCACCCTGCATCTACCTCAAGCCTACAAATCACAGTTCTTGATGCTGCCCCAAACAAGTTCTCTACAGTTTTCCCTGAATAAATAGCAGTTCCATCACTCTAGATGCTTCATATAGAAATCTTGGAATAATCTTTGACATCACTCTTTCAGCCACATCCCACATCTAATGCTTTAGAAAATACTGGCACCTATATCGTCAAAATATTCAGAATTTCCCACTTCTGCCAGTGACTTCTTGATCCAACCTGTATCAATCTTTGCTGGACTACTCTGGCAACCTCCTATGTTTTCTTTCTATATCTGTCCTCATCTGACCATGGTTCAGCAAGAAATGAATCTATCATTAGAAATAATAAGTAGCTGACAATCCTGTGTTCAAAACAATTCAGTGTTTTTGCTTTTCCACAGGCAGAAATCTTACAGTGCTCTCTAAAATACTACATGATCTGGCCCCTGCCACATCTCCGTTTACCTTATTTATTCCATTCCAATGCTCTGGGCCTCCTTGCTACTCACTCAGCCAAAATATTAAGCATGGTCTCTCATTTACTGTCTGTGTTCCTGTTTCTTTTATCTGGAATGTACTTTTCTTAGATGACAACATGTTTTACTCCCCCATTTTCTGCAAAATTTCTCAAAATTAATGTTTTACTATAGCTAGTAAGGGCCAATAATTTACATTTCTAACAAGTTTCCAGACTTCTTAATGCTAGTCCAAAGAATGTGCTTTGAGAAACACTGTTCTCTGCTCAGAAGTTATGTTATGAGCAAAAGCTCCCTTGACTTCCGTATATAAAAGAACAATCTGACTTTCCCTCTTTCTGCCCATCTTTCCCTGTTTTATTTTCCTCCATAATTCACCATCTAACAAATATGGATTTAGCATTTATTTGTTTACTATTTGACTTCCCCTTCTGATTGTAAACACTACAACAGCAGGAATTTACTGTCACTTGTGGCTTTATGATACAGATTTTATCCCACATGTCCAGGTATGTATTAAGAGCTTCAAAAATATTTATTGTATGGTTGAATAAAATGTTACATGGCAACCTTTTGCGACTCAAGTTTCCAGAAGTTGAAACTTCCAGAAGTTCTCTAAAGTATCTAATTTTCCTTTGTTAAATACCAATTTCACTTGTATAACTTGTATCACTTGTCATCCTGTTGCTCATTTATTTACTCCAGCGGGGGCCAGTAATGTCTCCATTAGTCACTGTCGTGTGCTGATGTAGCCCAATGGCATCTGATCGCTCCAGGAACACGAAGAGCATCAATTCATTCATTCAGAGTCTTGACAAAGAAGTTCGACCATCTCATAGGTGGGCAGCCAGGCGTTCTTTTGATGTCCTGTGGAATACAGTCAGTAACGGCTCTAGTCCAGCGGTTGTCTCCAAATCGTATTACGTGTCCTGCCCATCTGATTTTCGACACCTTGGCAAACGAGGCAGTGTCCCTGATCCTCGATTCTTTCTCTCACTTGAGTGAAACATGATACTCCAAGCACAGCTCTTTCAATTTCTTTTTGGGAGACCTGAAGAGCATTCTCATCCTGTTTTTGTAGGGCCCAGGTCTCTGAGGCATATGTTAGTGCAGGAAGAACAGTGCAGTTGAAAAAGATGTGCCCAGAGCCGGAGGTTCTTCATCCTCTTAACAACTTTTTCAACGTTCTTGAAGGCGTTCCATGCCGCTCTCTTCCTCCTGCTCAGTTCTGCCACCAAGTCACTCATCATGGGTAAATTGGTATTTGTCAGTGTATGGCAAATACCAATTTACTCCAACTAAACTGCTCTTATATATCATCTCCTGCTTCCTCATATGTCTATTGTATTATTATCTTGCTATCACTTATTTTATAAGTCCTAGTTATGTCTGAAAAAAATACTGACTTCTTTAAGGGACATTGTAGCATAATTGTTTATTTCAATAAATAAAAAGTAAAGGGATGCAGGAGCAATAATACAGTGAGTAGGACATTTGCCTTGCATGTGGCTGACCCAGATTTGATCCCTGGCATCCCAAATGGTCCCCCACACACTGCCAGGAGTAATTCCTAAGTGCAGAGCCAAGAGTAACCCCTGAGGATTGCCAGGTTTGACCCCAACGCCTAAATAAGTAAATCAAGAGGAAAGAAAAAATCTCAAGTATAGATGATCTAAGGCTTTTAATTCGGTGTTTCTGAGAGCAGTTATTCACAGACATCAACTAAGTACTTGTTTTTTTCAGAGGCTAGGAAAAAGAGAATTATTTAAAAAAAAAAAAGGATGTTGGGCTGGAGCGATAGCACAGCAGGTAAGGCATTTGCCTTGCACGTGGCCGACCCGGGTTCGATTCCCAGCATCCCATATGGTTCCCCGAGCACTTCCAGGAGTAATTCCTGAGTGCACGAGCCAGGAGTAACCCCTGTGTGTCGCCGGGTGTGACCCAAAAAGCAAAAAAAAAAAAAAGGTGAAGGACGTACACAAAGAAAGTTACAAAACACTACTTCAATAAATAAAAGAAGACGTGAGGAAATGGAGACACATCCCCTGGTCATGGATTAGGAGGATTAACATTGTCAAAATGGCAGTACTCCTCAAAGCATTATACAGATTCAGTGCAGTCCCTGTGAGGATATCCATGGCATTTTTCAAAGAAATAGATCAAGCACTCCGAAAATTCAAATGTAACAAAAAAACCCAGGAATGGTTAAAGTGATCCTTGGGGAAAAAAGAAGATGGGAGAGGTGAGAGGCATCACTTCCCTCAAGTTCAAATTCTACTACAAAGCGGTAGTAATTAAAACAGCATGATATTGGAATAAAGAAATACCCACAGATCAGTGGAATAGAGTTCAATAACCTAACCCTGACCCTCAAATACATGATCATTTAATCTTTGATAAAGCACCAAGAAATATGAAGTGGAGCAAGGAAAGCCAATTCAACAAGTGGTACTGGGAAAATTGGGTGGTACGTGTAAAAAAACTTCAGACCCCTATCTAGTGCTGTCTTTAAATGTCAGATCAAAATGGATTAAACAAATGAGTATCAGACCCGAATCTATAAGGTATGTGGAGCAGAACATAAGCAGAACCCTCCATTACCTTGAATCTAAAGGCATCTTCAAAGATCAAACACCACTGACCAAGCTAGTGAGAGTAAAGATAAAGAAATGGGACAACATTAAACTAAGATGCTTCCACACCTCAAATGAAACTGTGACCAAGATGCAAAGAAAGCCCATGGAATGGAAAAAATTATTTACCCAATACCCATCTGATAAAGGGTTAATATCAAAAGTACATCACTGTATCACTGTATCACTGTCATCCCGTTGGTCTTTGAATTACTCAAGCAGGTGCCAGTAATGTCTCTATTCCTTCAGCCCTGAAACTTTAGCAGCCTCTTATTCATCTTTTTCCCAATGATTGGAGGTTCTTTCAGCATCAGGAGAATGAGACCTATTGTCATTACTGTATTTGGCATACCGAATACGCCACGGGGAGTTTGCTGCTAGGCTCTGCCCCTGCGAACAGGATACTCTCAGTAACTTATTGGGCTCTCCGAGAGGCATAAATGGGTAGGAAGTGTCTTATAATTTGTTGCACGGTGCATGGTCCGGAAAGCGGCCTGGAGCATGGCAGTGGCTGGGCAGTGGAAGTAGGCTACCGGGGCTGGGTCCCTCGAGGTGGGGAGGGCTCTCACCCGCCCCACAGCCTGGCGCGGAGTCCAGTGGCATGGTTCTGGGAGCCTCCTTTTATACTCCCATTTGGAAGGACCATCCATGAGTTCTGGAGGGTTGCCGATGAGGAGATTATCTGGTGTCATCAGGGTGTGGCTTATAGATGTGATTCCTGAGTCACCAGAGACTGGAGGAAGCAGGCAGAGGATCTCTGATCCAGGTCCCACTGAGTCCAGAGACCAAGGTCACAAAGTTCTGCATTATTTGGGTTCCGTGGGACTTCATTCTTGCATGAAGCTCGGCTTGAGCATCCAGAAAGTGGCCTGGAACTTGGCGGTGGTTGGGCAGTGGAGGTCAGCTGCCGGGCCTGGGTCCCTTGGGGTGTGGGGAGTTCTCACCTGCCCCACAGCCTGGGGTATATTAGGCACTTAAAGAAATTCTTGTCTTTTTATGCATGAAATGACAATTTTCTGATTTATATTTTATTCTAAAATTTAAAGAGCTCAGTTAGATTGAAGAACCCAACCTTCAAAGATTTTAGTTATAGGTGTTTTTTATCCAATATAATTTATTTTTTAAAGTTAATGGAACTAGAGTTACATTTTATCAAAATGTCATTTTTAAATAGGAAAGGTTATAAGGTTTAATTATATACAGGTTTTTTCACCATAAGATTTTATTTTTAATCTGTTAATTGATAGGCGACTGGTGAAGTCAGTGAAAATGAATATAGCTGTTCTAGATTCTCCAATATTACATCAAAACTGTACTGCACAACGAGCAGAGAATTCTTAAAGGTTAATAAAACAATTCTAAGATTACAAAATCTGAACTTCAGCAGACTGTTAATTAAATTGAACCATTTGTCATTTATAGAATGTTTTCATTATGGCATGAAAATATGAAAATACAGTGAGATAAAATTCATGTTTGGGAACAGAGGATATTCAGTAGCCTTCTTCTAGATCTAAAAGAACATAACAGACTTTAAAAATAGTTTTGCAGCTATCTCTGGGTTTATGATTACATGCTTTAATTATTAATTATATAAGAAATTATTTCAAAATATGTAAAATATGGTCACGCACAAAAGAAATACTTGAAGTAATATTTATATGTATCCAACATTGACATATCAAGTAATGTAACCACACTTTTGATACAAAACTGGCAGTATTCTTTTCTATTTTAATTTTTTTACATTTTGTGTTTAAAAATTCTTGTTTACAGAGTTTTTCATAATACAGTTGTTATGCTTTGACAACTATCCCACCATGGGAGTGCCTTTATCTCCCCATTTTCCCAAACTCCCCACCCACCTTAGCAAGTAATAATAATTTATTTTATATTGTTACAACTAAATTAATAATGGAAATGTTGGAAATACTTCAGTAAAAGAAAATTTGTAAAAATTGAATTAAAAAATACAGAATGGTATACCAGGTGGAGAGATAGCTCAACAGTACTTCATATGCAGAAGGCCCAGGTTTCTTCCGCAGTACCACATGTCCCCTGACCATTGCCAGTAAAGACCAGGTGTAGCCCTGAGCATCACTAAGCGTGACCCTCACCACCCTCCCCTTCGCAGAAAACAAAGAGTAAAAGAAGAATAAAAACACATGCTCATTTTTCATTATTGTTTTTGGGGAATTGTTTTCAGGTAATGCCCATTTGTGCACAGGGCTTGTTTCCTTTTGACTATATTATCCTGGCCATAATCTTAAGGATCACTCCTTGTGGTGCACAGGGCACCATATTTAATGATGACAGTCAAACTGGGATAGGCTACATGCAAGACAAATACTGTTACTCCTGTACTACCGTTTGGGCACTATAGACACTCAATCCGTGGGAAATCAGAAAAGAGGGCAGAGAAGACATTTTATTTTTTATCTTTTCAGTTTCTTCTTTTAATTTTTTTGTTAAAAAGCCATGGTTTACAAAGGTACTGATCATTGAGTTTTAAGAATACAATAACTCAACGCTGATCCCTCCACTAGTGTCAATTTCCCTCCACTAGTGTTTCCAGATTTCCTCCTGACCCCAAACATTTTAGAAAAAAAACAATCAGCATCAGAAACAGGAGAAGTATTTCTGATATGTTCACGATCACAATCATCCTGTTGTTCATCGATTACCTTGAGCAGGCACCAGTAACATCTCCTTCGCCCTAGCCCTGAGATTTTAAAAAGTACCATATTCAAGGCACTTTCAGGGTTAGGAGAATAAGACCCATCATTTTTACTGGTATTTGGAATATTGGGTACACCACAGGGAGTTTGCCAGACTCTGCCATGTGGGCAGGTTACATTCGGTAGCCTGCCAGGTTTCCAAAGTAAGAATGAGATAATAAGATGTTGCACAGCTGCAAATGCTGCCGCGTGCTTCCGGGAGCTGGGTTTTATAATCTCTGAGTTTTGGCTGTTGATGGGATTACATGGCGCCGGGGGGTGGGGTGCAGTTGGTGGGTGTGACCCCTGCCTACTGGAAGATGGAGGATCTGGGTGGAGTAGGCTCAGCCCCGATCCGAGCAGGCTTGGAGATCTCTGCCCCGAGACCCGCATGCCTATGTTCCTCTGCCAGTACCTTCATGAGTGTGGAGAGTGGTCTCAGCATGGTTGTGGTTGGTTCTGGAGGTCTTTGGCTGCCGGGGTTATGCTTAGGACGGGGAAGGAAACTCAACCGGCCCCCCTCCAAGGGGCCCTGGTGAGGACAGCTAGGCACGGGGGCAGGAGACTCTGATATGTTACTACTAAAATATCTAACAATTAATTATATACAATCATCAGCAAAGACAAATTAAAGTACTAATTAAACAGAGTGTACAGCAATCAGATGAATTGCCATTAACATATCACAGCATGCCACTTGATCACCAGTTTTAGAGAGAAACCAATGTGATACAGAAATGTTGAGTAGTGTGTCATGCTACTTAATTGCAACTCATTGATTATGTACTACTAACGATGCCTAACTTACAAAGAACTACTACTATTAGTTTAGTAATAACAGTTTATAGTACATGTTTAACTCAGGCACTGTGCTCTGATTGTTTTATCTTATTTAATGCTCTAGTTAACCCTTATAAAATAGACACTGTTGTAATCCCACTTTTACAAATGAAAAGTTTGATATTAAAGGGATTAAGTTAGGCGTCTGAGGTCATAAAACTCAAAAATGTTAGAAATGGGACTTAAGCCCACAGAAACTGATTACAGAGTTTATAATCTTAACTAAGGTATAATACCTCAGGTAATGACTTTTCCCTTATAAACATTGTTTAGTTGAGGAAACAAGACTTGGCCCTGCGACCTAGAGGAACATTATAAGGACTGTTCCATGGCAACATGTGACACTTACCCAGAGAATGCCTCTTCTGTGAGTGGCTTTAGGTGGTCCCAAAATTGTGCACTATTCACTGAGCCCTGAAAACTCCATGAAATCATGCAAGTTCAGAGGTTCAAACCTTCATGTTCACTTTAAGATCACTCAGAAAACGGTTCAGGCCATCAAAGCATCCAAAAAGCCACTAAATATCCAAAAAGGCACTAAATTTCTAAAGGATGTCACTGCTGAAGCAGAGTGCTCCCTTCCAAATTTAAAATGGTGACATCAGTAGGTGTTCACTGGCCAAACAGTAGGGTTAGTATGGGGTCTTTGACCCAAAGGAATGCTGAATTTAATGTTCAGATGTAGATTCTCTGGTCATTAAGCACATCCAGGTGAACATAGTCCCCAAGATATGCCACAGAATTTACAGGGTTTGTGGCCAAATGAGATCTCCCAGCCACACTGAGATGATTCTTACTCTGAACAGATTGTTCCTGAACCTGAAGAAGAAGTTTCACGAAAGAAAAATCTATCACAGAAGAAACTGAAGAAGCACAAACTAATGGTCCAGGAATAAAATAAGCAAAAAATAGATAGAAATGTAAGTTTAAAATGTTATGTAGAATACATACTGGGTCTTTTCACTGAGCTAAAGTCAGCATAGAAGAAATGAAACTTGAATTTCATCTTGAGAGATAGACAATAATGGGAAGAATGTGAGACAAGAGTTTTCAAGTGTAGGATCCACTTGCTTGCACTGTCACCTACATAAAAGTAATTTCCTCTCATGGCTTCATCTGTAAAATGGGTTATTTGAATTAGATTAGTGACTCTTAGAGAACTATCCACTGCAAGTAAATATTTTGGAAATTATGAGAATATATTTGGTTGTTATCACAATTTTATTTTCACAGAATTATTGGGAGAGACACTTAAATGAATGTCCAAATGATAGATGTTCTGTATACTATGAAGGTTATAATATAATGCATCTCTATACTATGGAGATGCATTAAAATACAACTATATTTATAAAGGCCTCTGATGATCCATAGGTGTGAAAACTGTTCACATGATCTGAGTTTATAATACACCAACATTTTAAACAAATTTACTGAAATAAATGTTTCATGAATTTACTAATGTTGATTAAAACTACCTGACACAGGGGCTAGAGCGACATTACAGCAGGTAGTGTTTGCCTTGCACACGACAGACAAGGGTTGGATCCCTGGCATCCCATTTAGTCCCCTGAGCAGTGACAGGAGTAAATTCTGAGTGCAGAGGCAGGAGTAACTCCTGAGCATCTCCGGGTGTGATCCCAAAAGCCAAAAAAGAAGCCTATATAGCACATAAATAGATTTAACTGTTTTCAAGAACTTTACTGAGTTACTCATCATTTCAGACTACCAGTGTACTAGGAGCAGCTCCATTCATTCATGGTACTTGCATCACCAATACCACATCTCAGTGCCATTCTGCATTAGCAGGCTGTTTCAATCACAGTAAATAACTATCAAGTTACTAATTCTCACACCTCTGCTATGTCTTCTAAAATAGACATATTGGAACATTTACATATTGAATAGTTGTACAGTTACATATTGTTTTCTATTATAAATAACTTGTATTATATGATATAATTGCTGCATATTATGAAATTTTTGACATCTTTTTCAATAATATATCCCTGTGAATTTCTATTCAGGATCACAAGATAAAATAATAAATTCTGATGTGGTTAAAAAAATATGGCGCATCGACCTGATAGATTTACAAACCACTGTAATAGGATTTTCCGGTTCTAATTTTCTGTAAACATAAGGAGGGATTGGATTTTTCAGAGGAAAATTCAGGGCATTTCTCGTTGGGGATGATACCAGCAATGTGTGGTATGATTGAATAGGTCTTGGAGACTCGCTAGACAAACAAAAACAGACTAGAGACATCGTTGGAGGCTGGTCTTGCCAGGTTCTCTAGTAGTCATTCCTTTCATTCTCCCTCTGCCCTGCCTCACACACACACACACACACACACACACACACACACACACACACACACTGTAATTGAAGCCTCCTGGTGGAAATGCCAGGGCCAACATTACAGGAAATTGCCTGCAGACAATGGGACTTCTCTAGTTACTTTCCTCAGTAACAGAGAACAATGATATCTGGCTGTCTATTAGCTGGGTATCTTTGTCTCTGTATTCTACAAGTTCCAAAAAAACCTTAGCTTCCACTCATTACACTTTTCTTCCGCTATGCTTCCACTAATATTATTAAAATTTCTTTTTCCTATGTGAATTCAGCTCCCTTTCCTGGAGTGTCCTACTCCATGTTAGTGGTCTGGAAATGTTCAATCCACAATAGAAACTTTTTATGAGATAACTGAAAAACAGTTTGGAAATAAATCATAGCTCTAAATATATACGATTTCAATTTTCACAGTGCCTGTTGAGTTTTCTCTCTTAAAGAGAACGACTTTTTTAAGTATCACATTGTTTTTCTTATTATTAAATATACGTGTTCTATGAATATTTCTTGGAAAGTGCAGAAATGTGTAGCAAAGCAAAAACAGCTGTCTGTATTTCCTAGAAGCATAGTCAAAGGTTATACCCAATACTCCCCTAGCTCTGTTTTCTATTCTGTGCCAGCTTCTTCCTTCCGTGGTGCCTCATGATCTCACCCTATGAAAGCTTAAAAGTCATATATACTATAAAATGGAGAGCATACTGGGAAGTGTACAGTGGCACTTACCATGTCAAAGGCATATGGAGAGATAAATTATCTCATAACAGCATGGTGTTTGGAATCTAAAATAGCAATATTTTGTCGTAGCTCTGCCATCACTACATTATTACTGAGGTGTTATGGTGATGAAGTGTTGTGGGAATGTCTAAAAAGATAAGAGAAAATCTGAGAAATCCATAGTGCTCCCTGGGAATTAGAAAAAGGCTCACAGTATAAAGAGACAAGAATGATTAAGTGTGAGGCTGCCTCATAAATATGCCTTTCCCTTTTGTAGAAAAACAGCCAACATTAAACAAAAAAAGTTGGATGATACTAAATACATCTCAGAGATAAAGTTCTTGTTACAGATAATGTTTATCTTTTTGTCCAAGGTGGATGGGGTTTTAATGTCATTTTCTTCATTTTTCCACCCTTGTACTGAGACTCTGATTCACACAGGACTTAGAAAACTCTAAGGCATAGGTTAAGGAAATGACTTGTATTTAGTCAAATTTGGGTTCAAGTCCTGACTATTCATATGATCATCATTCTCTCAATGCTATATATTATTTGGGACATGAGGAAGTAATATTAGACAATTCATATTAGGTTCTACTTACATGGAATGTATGTTCTAGTAGGGGAAATCAATATGTTTAATATTAAAATGTACTAGTGGGCCATTAAAATAGTATGGGGTCAAAGTGCTTAAATTACATGGGGTCTACCACTGCGATTAGATACAGTCCCTCAAACACAACCAGCAGTGACCCCTAAGTACAGAGCCAGGAGTAAAGCTTGACATAGGAGTAAGTCCTGAGTCAGTAGTAAGCACGGAGTGTGTGAAACACACACACACACACACACACACACACACACACACACACACAAAGGCAAATTCTAACTCCAATGGATACCTGATTTCACACAGGTATGTGTCTGGGGTCTATTTCTAGTCCCATATAAGGAAACTCTCTTAAACTGTGTAACTGGAATTTCAACCAACAAGGGAATATCTGAGTCACAGTTCCCTAACAAGCTATCAAATGGACTATTTGTATTTTAGTCAGGTACGGACCTGACTTAAAAGGGTACTATTTTAAGTTGAGTTTGTATTCCATGTGACTCGTGACACAATGAAATGATATGATTAAGTCACTGTATATTTATTTGGTTGAGAGAAGTGTAGCTGTGAGTTAAGTTCCCTAAGGCAACACTGCTTATTGTCTTACATGAATTATTAACTTTTCCCCCTTTTTTAAATAGGGAGAAGTTAAGTCTTATGGAAAGCCATGCTGGGGCCAACAGTGCGGCGTGAGCTGTAACTGCTTTCCTGAGAAAGGAGTGAGAGTAAGTTGCTTGTTTCACTGTTGAAAGACAAATAGTTACAGAAGCTGTTACCTGAAGTGTGTGTGTTTTCTTTAGAATTAAAGTGCTTAAAATTAATCTTATGACCTCATGGAACAAAGAAAAGCACTGAGGACCAGCTGGAAGGAGCTTTGTTAACTAATGATAGAAAGAACTATATTGGTGAAAGTCTCTGAGAAATCAGGAAGAGGTTTTCTTAATTGATTTAATGCCAGAATTTCCTCAAGGTTTCATCTGGAACATTTCAAAAGCCAATTAGGTTGTGCAGAACCAGATTATGTATGTTTGTAAACAGGCACACATTTTCACAACTCATTTGTACCCATTTGGTTCTTCCCTACTATTCCAGAGAACCATATATCTACAGATAGGGGGTGGTACTTGTTCAAAATCAGGAATACAAGGTTCTGTAAGGGCCAGAGGGCAGAGAGCTTGCCTTGCACATGGCCGTCCTAGGTTCATTCCCCAGCATTTCATACTGTCCCTTGGACATTGGCAGGAGTGATTCCTCTATGCAGAACCAGGAGTTTGTCCTGAGTACTGTTGGAAGTGGCCCCCCAAACAAGCAAAAAGAATGTTTTATAGATAGTGCATTGAAAGGTAAGATTTGTTTAGACACATCATTTGATATAGTCAACAAATTATATGCACAATTAAAATTGCTGTGCAAGTTGCAATGAAACAGGGCATTTGGCACAACACATTCATCAACTCTTGTATATGCATGTGAATTATATGCATCTTGTATATGTATGTGAAAAATAAAATTGTTTTCTCTCAAATTTTCACCGAATAAGCCTGTATCTTTAACAGCAAAACTTAGAAAATTATTTAAGCAGATTCAATCTATAAAAGTAAAAAGTAAAATGTAATTTACTTTCAGAATTTATGACTACCTAGTAAAATTCAGATCTTTTGACTTTCACCATTGTACTGTACTCTCATTACACTCCCCAAAAACTAAAGATCTTACACTGTCAAAAGAAGGTAGAACAAATAGGTCAACCAAACCCTCAAAAACATAGTCAAGCAAGGAACAGAATGACCACTCCATCTTCTTTTTTATTATCTTCCATTTGCAGTAAAGTGAAATGTCAAAGTATGCCAGAATTTGAGAGATAATAAAAAGCCATCTTCCCATCAAAAGGACCCAATCCCATTATACATTAAAGGCACAGACTTAGAAAATCATAAAATATCAGAAAAAGAAGGGAACTTGGTGAGCTACTCATATCCACTGATTGTACAAAGAAAAACAAACTCTGAGAAGGAAAATGAGTTCCCGGGGTCACGTAGCAAATTTATGACAGATCTAAGCTATTACTTGGGCTCTTTGATTTCTTGCCTAGTTGCTTTAGAGATGTTATGTACACTTCAGCTGCCAAGTCTCATGCTGTTGCTTCAGATCTATCAGTAAAAAAAAAATCTACATTACATATATGAAGTATATTATGAAAAAACATTCAGATAATTGAGACAAAATAATACTCCCTTCATGTTCTTTCAGGCCATTTGACCTCTTCCTTTCCATAATCAGAAATATGCACAGTGGTATTCAAAATATAAGTATATGTGATGTGCTTTGTGGTTTTATTTGAGTAACTTATTATGTCCTAATGACCTATAGTATAATACAACCAACCCCCTTTTGATGAACACTTTGTTTCCAAACTTTTGCTATCATAAAAATGGTGGTACTGCAGTATAAATCCCTGAATATAACCCCTGGGTACTCATCTCTGCATAAATAATGAATATCAGGATTACTAGATATAATTATGACAGACAGACTTTTAAATTTTCGGAGTTAATACTTAGTCTCCACAAAGCATTGTACAATAAGCATTGTACCATGGTGATTATGTTTCTACACCCTCACAAAGATTTTTCATTTTTGTTATTATTAGTGAAAATCATCTCAAGTCCCAGACTACATTGAATCCATGAGTCATTTCATATATCATTGGATGTTTGTATTTCTTCTACAAATTTTCTGGACATATTGCAGATTCACTTCCATAATAGCTGATTCTATCTAATTTATTTTTACCTCTTCAAAGTCAGTGAAGGAAAGATGGCCCAAGTAGAAGCAGACAAGATTTGAATGTTGACATAAGGGGCCAAAAAGACAGTATAGCAGGTAGGGTGCTTGCCTTGCTTGTAATTGACCCATATTCTGCCTCCAGCACCACATTTGGTACTCTGAGCCCTGCCAGGAGTTGTCCTGGAGCACAGAACCAAGAGTAGGCCCTGAGCATTGCAAGCGCCTAAATTAAAAAAAAAAAAATCTGATAGATTGCATAGTCTGGGAAACGATTGGTCAGACTAAGAGGATCTAGCAAGCATCTCTTAACTTTTCATTGGGGTGGGAAACTCTTAAAAATAGAAAAATGTGTGCACCTATCTTATTTATTGACTTGGACTAGAGTGATAGCACAGCAGGAAGGGCGTTTGCCTTGCACATGGTCGACCCGGGTTCAATTCCTTTGTCCCTCTTGGAGAGCCCGGGAAGCTACCAAGAGTATCCCGCCTGCATGGCAGAGCCTGGCAAGCTCCCCGTGGTGTATTCAATGTGCCAAAAACAGTAACAAGTCTCACAATGGAGACGTTACTGGTGCCCGCTCGAGCAAATAGATGAACAACAGGACGACAGTGCTATTTACTGATTTATTTTGCAGTGTGGAGATCAAATCCAGGGCTCTGCTTTTTGTTTTTGTTTGGTTTGGAGCCACGCCAGGTGGTGCTCAGGGGTTACTCTTGGCCATGAGCTCAGGAATCACTCCTGGTAGTGCTTGAGGGATCGAATGGGATGCAGGTGATCCAACCCAGGTAGGCTGCATGCAAGACAATCGACTTACGTGATGTACTGTCTTTCTGGCCCCAGGGCTTTGTGCATGCGAGGCTCTGCCACTGAGCTACATCCATAATCCTTGGCTGACATTTTAATCTTTAAATATGGAAGCAAGTGGATTTCCTCTGTGAGAAGCTCTCATTTGGGTGCCAAACATCTGGAGCTTGCATGTGGCTTCTCCTGTGAATAAAAAGCAAATGGCTGAAGGGGCATGCAAGGAAGGAAAACAGTACATCGCTGCACAGATTTCTTTCTTCAATATTTAAATGACTGAGTTGACACTGTTACACGTGTTCCTAAAAGTTTATTTGTGAAGTCTGAAGTTTCTGGGAACATTGGTCAAGGACTTGAACTCGTCCAAGCTTTATTGCATGAGTCAAGAGCAGGGATGTCCTAGTTCCCAAACAGATCAGAAAGCAGTGAGCCTGGGGCAGACCCTGTGAACACAGATGCTTGAAGCCACCCATGTTGCCAGGTTCCTTTTTCTCTTCCTCCTTACCCTCATATGTTTCCAGAGCCAAACAGGATTGTTTAAACTGGACCCAACTTCAGTGACCCTGCAGGGCAGCTCCTCAGTACCTCTTTTGTGCAGATGTCAGAAAGATTTGAAACTGTTTTCCTTAGCTGAACAGAGGGCCCCACTGGGATTGCAAGCTGTTCTTCTTGAGCTTTTCAAGTTGGAAGGAGAACCGAATGTTGGGTCAAACCTGAGGTAGGCGTCAGCTTTTGGCAGCACTACCTTCTGCCTTGGGGAGACATCAAACACATAGTTTGTTTGAAAGTGTGTGTTTTTCCTTTGCCAAAGGCATCTCTAACTGACTAGGACATTTACACAATACTTCGCCCTCCTACACAACTGCAATCCAACCCTTTTTGACTTACATTTCCTCAAACTGATTTCTCAAAGGTATGCCCTGCCTGGTAAAAAGTGCTTGCCTGGCGTGGGTGCACTTCTCTGTATTTTCCAAAGTATCTACTGCCAAGGTCTATATTTTTATCTATATGCAGAAATAAATATAAGTAACATGTACAAAGTCAGTATCTTTTGTGGCTATGCCTCTTCTGTCCCACTTTAGGAGAATTCAACTTAAAAATAACATACCTTCATGGTCCGGTCACGGTCCTCCCATTGTTCATGATTTGCTTGAGCGGGCCCAGTAACATCTCCATCGTGAGACTTGTTGTTGTTACTGTGTTTGGCATATTGAATACATCACGGGTAGCTTGCCAAGCTTTGCCGTGCAGGCTAGATACTCTCGGTAGTTTGCTGGGCTCTCCGAGAGGGGCGGAAAAATCGAACCTGAGTTGGCCATGTTGACTGCATGCAAGGCAAAAGCCCTACCGCTATGCTATCGCTCCAGCCCAACATAACTATTAATGTTAAAAGATTTTTTTTGCCTGGCAGTTTAAATTAATCTTCAGTTTTGTTTGGGGGGGGGGGTCACACTAAGCTCTTCTTAGGCTTACTCTTGACTCTGAACCCTGGGATCACTGCTGGTAGGGCTCAGGGGTCCACATGTGGTGCTGGGTTCAAACCCACATCAACTACATGCAAGGCAAGAGCTTTTTGCAGTATACTATTTATTTACCTCCTTAAATTTGGATTTTAGTTTGCTAGGAAGTATTGGGTGGAAGACTCCTTTTTGCCCAATTCATTCAAATTTCCTTCCTATTTCAGGGTATCTTGTTACTGTGATCACATTTTTGGTTATGATCACATTCTTTTCACACTTGGCTGTGGTGCTTTCCAGGCTCATAAACTTACTTGCAGTACTTGAATACATGTATAATGGAGCTCACATTCTTTAGTTGCAGTTCTTGTACACCTTTCGATCCCAGGACTTATCCTGGGCCACACAGTGGCTGCAATGCTTGCACATATGTTTGCTGGCAGTCAAATATCCATTCCATATAAAACAGTATTGGCATAGATAATGTGAGACCACGGGAGATGTTTGGCTCCTCTCTAGGTAAAGGCTGTTGCCCCCCTTCCCCTTGTTTTATGACTTGAGAAGTTTATCG
The DNA here is from genome assembly GCF_029834395.1 of Sorex fumeus. Lineage (NCBI taxonomy): Eukaryota > Metazoa > Chordata > Mammalia > Eulipotyphla > Soricidae > Sorex > Sorex fumeus. The sequence goes on from NW_026606115.1 coordinate 17,352,576, forward strand.
TAGCTAGACAGTTTGAGGCTTGTTTTTCATGCGAAGAAGCCCACATTCATTTTTTTCTTCCTTCCTTCATCCTGCTGCTTCCCTCTCAGTGAGTGCATTTCCCATGAACTCCAGAACACAGATGTATTAACCACTTGTTTTTTAATTTACTTTCCTACTTCAAACAGCTGATATTCCCTATGTCTGCTACTGGTGGCATGGCTACCAAAAGACTTTCCATTTTCTCCTGAATTAAGCAATTCCTGTGTGCATCTTTCCTTCTTTTCTGTGTACCTCACACTCCAGCCCTAACAAGCCATTAACAAACACCAGTGGCTTTATCCTGTACCTTACCAAAGGAAAATTTCATATTGAACATAACCTCCTTCCTTGGCAGTCAGATCTTGCTCCAGCAGCTCTCAATGAAGTTTCTTTTTTTTTTTTTTTTTTTTCATGTGCTTATTGCTCATTCATCTGTCTTCTTTTTTTTTTTTTCCCCTTTATTTTATTTTATTTTTTTTAAAGTTGTAGATTTACAATTTTTTGTGCTTTGGTTTCAATTATACAATGATCAGATACCCATCCCTCCACCAGTGCCCATTTTCCACCACCATGGATAATATCCCTCCCACCCCCATTCCCCCATCCCCCCGTCTCTGTGGCAGGGCAATCCCCTGTGTTCTCTCTCTCCTTTTGGGTGTTGTGGTCTGCAAAAGAGGCTCAATGAAGTTTCTTGCCTTCATAACCCACTTACTCCCCTTCCTATGTTTGCTGTCCTCATGATGAATAAAACCATCACGAACGTATTTGTTGCCAAATCCATTGGACATTTTTTTAATATCTTATTTTCTTCGATTTGTTTGCTAGCCAAGACATGTCCTTTTTTCCCTGAACTTTTCTGTTCCCTGATATGTATAACATTGTTACTTATTTGTTCTCTCTGTACTTTGATTGACACCCCCCAGGATCCTGTCTTTCCTCTACTTTTCTTCTCCTTGTAGGTCTCTCCCATGGTAGCATCATATATTCCAGAAATTTCAACCATTATCCATACAATGATGAATGTTTCTATCCTTCAGTCAGTCTCCATAGATTGTTCAATGAAATTTTAATTTGCAGTATTCCATGACATAGCCCTGAACTACCTTTCCAAAAGTATCTGTTATCTGTCATCCACAGGACTCTCGCTTGTCGGAGAACAAAATAAAATACATAAATAGAACCAGTTACAGTTCACAAAAACCTTTTTTTATTTGATACATTTGAGGCCTTACACCAGCTACTCCCTTTGTGCGGACAGTCTTACCAGCATTATCCCTTCTCTGTTAACTTGCTTCTATTGACCTCTTTAAAGTTGAATACAAGCTTCTCCTTGTGAAGTTTTCCATGCTCAGCATGCAGTTGTATCAACTCTTATTATGACTCCTCCAATGCTGAATTACAATAGTAACATACTGACTGCTCTCCACTATCTTTTGAACACCTGTTAGCTCTAACAGTCCACCTCTTTCACATATTCTGGTTCCCATATCTAATTCCACCCTATCTAACTCCTCTGTTTTTGGTTTTAACATCTTTTGCTTGATAGTTTCTTACTTTGTGCCTGCCAATGCAAGGGACTTAGAAAAATGTTTTTATTGCCAGTAAATTGGTTTTTCCTCTAAGAGGATAAAATTTATAAGCAGCGGTTTCAAAAATAATTATATATTTACATTAATAATGTTCCTTTTTGACATTAATTTCACCATCATCTCCCCGCAATTTTTTTTAACTCATTGTGCAGAGTCAAAGTTCATGAGCTCCACTTCTTGCTTTTCCTAGCTGGGGGATAAGAGCAGCTTTTGATTGGGCTCATAGTCATTGGGTGATAGTGGAAGAAGGAAGCAAAAGATTGAGTCTTGTGAAGTTTAATAGTTATTTAGATCAAGTATGATTGATAATCATGTAAATGTAGTGTTGCTATACTGAATCAGGATATAATCGTAGCCCAGCAGATGCTCATGGTTATCTTAATCACTTCTTTGACCATACTGCATAGTATAGGGTTTATGGAAGTGAGGGGTGCTCCTGTTAATAAGGAGATGGAGGAGTAGATAAACACAGCTGTTGAGTCAAGCTAGAGATATTTAAGAACTTTAGCACCATGCTAAGCTTTGTCCCCTGAATGACTTTGTGTTGGTGTTTTCCCTTCTGAGGGTTTCTGTTTACCCGTGTGTGTAGTGAGGGTTTGGGGATGTGCGATTTCAAAGAACCTACCAGCTCTGATGATCTAAGTCAGACACTACAGTCAGTACTGGACCCTGACAGCTTCTTGCCCCTAAAGTGTCTTATCGTGCTCTCTAGTGCTGCAGTGTGATATGGAGGGTGACGTTTAACAGTAGTCTACTCTCTGGAGTGGTATCTTGGCATCTTTCTCGGAAGCTAATCACTTGATATAGCTCTGTCCTGCTGATGCAGTAAGTGTCTGACAGCTGAAGTTGCACTTCTGCAGGAATGTTTACCGCTCTGCCTCCTTAGTCATCTGACTAATGTGATTTGAAGAGAGCCATGGGGATATTGCCTCATCACCATACCTCCAAAGTATCTTCCCTGCCTTGTCTAGGAATAAGTCAGCCTAAAGTTCTAGCTTTAGAGTCTCACTCTTTAAACAATTCTCTGTCATTCATTGCTTGAATAAATTTGTTTTCCCTTTGGTGAGTGGGGAAAGTTCACCCTGTTTATTTGGAGAGAGTTGTGTACAGAAATTTTTTAGAGATGCTCATTTTTTCTTATACTGGTTCTGCTAATTCATGTCACAGACATTAGTTAATTGAGACATGAGAGAGCATATATCATGACAATTTGTGACATATTATCGCCTCTCTATCCCTTGTCAACTCTTTACCCCTTTACTCTGTTCTCTTTTCTCCCTGCTTTCTAACTTCTTGCTTTCATCTTCAAGACTTTTCTCCCTCTTGCTCTAGCATTCCAGCCTCTCCATCCATCATTCCCAATTACCCCAATCAGGGCTCTTCACCCAGTTTCTACCTTCTCCTTTTAGTTACCTGTGATTGCTTCCTGCATTACCTGTATCTGTTTATTGTCATTCTTCAGAAGGTGTGAAAACTGCATTAACAGAATATCAGAAAAAAGTCTCTGTGATTATATAACCACCCTATAGAACCACTCTATTAATCCAGAGGCTCTAAATCTAAGGGCTCTCTAAAATCAATGGAGGAGATAAAGGTGGTACATGCAAGTCAGTTTATTAGGGTATAAAATATCACAACTTCTATTTCCAATTAAATTGAGAAACTATAGAACAAATTAGGATTTGGATTAAATAATTTAATTTTTATAAAATACTTAAAAACATGGGGCTGGAGCGATAGCACAGCGGGTAGGGCGTTCGCCTTACAAGCGGCCAACATGGCCGACCCGAGTTCGATTCCTCCGCCCCTCTCGGAGAGCCCGGCAAGCTACCGAGAGTATTCGATATGCCAGACACAGTAACAAAAAAGTCTCCAATGGAGACGTTACTGGGCCCGCTCGAGCAAATCGACGATCAACGGGAGGGCCTTTACCTTTACCTTTACTTAAAAACATAATTTTGTGTGTTTCATAAAGCGCTATATAAGTATTAGCTATCATTATTGCTATTATGAAGTCTTTAAGATGTTATGTATCTATGTTGTCACTGACACCATGTCAAATTATTCCTAGCTTTCTTCTTGCATTTGCATTTGAGGGATTCTGAGGCAAGAATGGAAGACAAAAAATGAAATGGGTGAAAGTGGGACCTTCATTTTCCCCTGTATGTACACCACAGATACTGCTATTTCCTTGAACTCAGTTATGTGGATCGATGGATTGCATGTATCATGTATCGAAGATAACACTAACATGTAAAAATGGAAGCACTTTTGTTTCTCCTACTCCTGGAATTAGTTTAGCATTTTATTAGTCACATCAAGAGGTTAAAAGCCATAATCACTGAATCATACTTGACAAGAATTAATAAAAGAATAATCAACAAAATGACATGAAATATGATTTTACACCTATTATCAATAATTAAAGATCTCCCCCTAAGTACATATTTTTCCTTGAAATTAGCTAATAATATAATAAAGCTGTTTCAATGACAAGACATTTAAAATGCTACTAAATCCCTCTTTATTTTACCATTTTACATTTCTACTTATTTTGTTTCATTATAATGTATGTATTTATGTATAGAGTAGGACATGAATATAATTTTTATTATCATTAATATGTATGTAGAGAGGATGATATTAAAAATTTTAATTAGAAAGGATGTGCAATCAGAAAGATTTTGAGAGATTAGCGTAGACTATACTTAAAAGGGATGAGACCTACAAACAGAGGCAAAAATATCATAAATAAGAGAACAGTAAATTTCTTGCTCTTTCTCTATAGAATGTCACGCTGCCAACTTTAGGGACTCACCTTGAAATTGTGTATAAAATAAAGTAATGAAGATCTCAGAAGTTTGGAGAAGCAAGTCAACAAAGAAATTTTAAAATAATAAAATCTTGGGGTTGGGAAGATATCCCAGTGAATCCCAGACCTGGCATGCACAGGTTTCCAGGTCTGATCTTTGACACTCTATGACTTTCTATGTGGCACCAGTTGTTGTCCTGGTGGTTTTTGGCATTGCAGAAGAGGTCCAAAAAGAAATAATAATAAAACCTCAAGCCTAAGCCTTCAGTCCAAACCCCAAATAGCCTAGAATAGTTTACGAAAATCTTTTCCAACAGTTAAACACACTTTTCCCTCTCTTTATTATGAAGATGCTTAGAATAATTTCCATGCAGTTAAGAGACTTTCCTAATGCTCCTTGTAAAAAGAATAAGTTAGATTTGAATCAAAAATTGCATATCCCTACTCAGTATTATTTGCACTATGTCAATTGTCTTCTTAATCCTTTGGCCTTAACCTACTGATCTCATTGCAGTTGAATTGTTGTGAACAGATGAATACTGGTAGTAGAGCAAATCTGCTAGGACAAAAACCAGATATCCAAAAATCAGTTATACTTACTCTGCTCCAAAGAGAAACAAATAACTAGTAACTATATAATTAGTAACTATATATATATATATATATATATATAATGGTCCTCCCGTTGTTTATCGATTTGCTCAAGCGGGCCCAGTAACGTCTCCATCGTGGGACTTGTTGTTACTGTGTTTGGCATATCGAATACGTCACGGGTAGCTTGCCAGGCTCTGAATGCAGGCGAGATACTCTCCGTAGCTTGCCAGGCTCTCTTAGAGGGGCGGAGGAATTGAACTCAGGTCGGCCATGTTGACCACTTGTAAGGCAAACGACCTTCCTCTGTGCTATCGCTATATATATAACACCTAAGTTGTGGTATGCCAAGAGCCACACTTGTGGCATAAGAGCTCATACTCAGCACTGCAGGGAAGTCTCAGGGATATGTCACTTGATCACTTGACTTCCCATTAATCATCGATTTGCTCGAGCGGGCGCCAGTAATGTCTCCATTTGTCCCTGTCATGTGCTAGTGTAGCCCAATGGCGTCTGTTTGCTCTAGGAACATGAAGAGCCTCAAACCGATCGTTTATGATCTTGATGAAGAAGTCTGACCATCCGGTAGGTGGGCGGCCACGTGATCTTTTGACATTCCGTGGAATCCAGTGGGTAACAGCTCTAGTCCAGAGGTTGTCTTTAAATCTCATTACGTGACCAGCCCATCTGATTTTTGACACCTTGGCAAATGAGACAGCGTCCCTGATTCTTGATCGTCGACGGATGTCAGAACTCCAGATTCTTTCTCTCATTTTAGTGAAACATGATATTCCAAGCATAGCTCTTTCAATTCCTCTTTGGGAGACCCAAATAGTGTTCTCATCTTGTTTGCCTAGGGCCCAGGTCTCTGAGGCATATGTTAATGCAGGAAGAACAGTGGAATCAAAGAGATGTGCCCGGAGCCGGAGGTTCTTCACCTCTTAGCTATTTCTTCAACGCTCTTGAAGGCATTCCAAGCCGCTCTCTTCCTCCTGCGCAGCTCGAGTGCCAGGTCATTTGTCATGTTGACATCTCGACCTAGGTACACATCAAATTATGATGAAGGAGAAATTGAGAAGTTCTACATGGATCTGGGGAAGATCTATAAAGAAGACCACACCTTCTACAAGATCATTGTGGGTGACTTTAGTGCCAAGATAGGACCGGGAAGATCAGCTGAAGAACTTCACATTGGGACCCATGGCCTTGAATGGAACGAACAGGGTGAGAGACTGTCTGAGTTCATCTTGTCGACCAAGACCATCCATGGTAACTCACAGTTCAAGAAGGCTGAATCTAAACATTGGACATGGTAGTCTCCCGTTGGATGATTCCACAATGAAATAGACCACATCATATTCAATAGGCGGTTTTGCCTGACCGATGTCGCTGTTGTCCGAAAATTCCGAACGGGATCGGACCACCATCTCCTTCTTGCAAAATTCTACTTCACAGAGCTGGGAGAAAGGGCTGCAATGTTTAAAAAGAGAACTCCCAGAATGACCACCAACTGGGAGCTCTTTGGCACTACTGCGGCAACGTGGGAAGATGCCATTGTTGACAACATTGACGAGGAATACGATCGAATGGTTCAGCACCTCCATGATTGTGCAAGGAACGCCAAGAGAGAGATAGCCACAAAAAAATGCCTATCTTCGAAAACTCTTGAGCTTATTCGCCAACGTAGTTTGGCGCATGCCTCAGACAACCGCAAGCAAACGTCCGAGCTCGCAAAGCAGTGCAGAGATGCAATGAAGGAAGACCTCAAAGAGAGAAGAGCAGAAGTGCTGGTAGATGCGGCAGAAGCCAAGAAAAGTATTCGTAACACCCGCCTGTCCTTTGCCAACTACAAGACCAAGATGACTGCCCTCCGACATCCTGATGGATCTATCACATCCTCCAGAACGGCAATGGAGAAGATTATCCATGACTTCTACTCAAATCTCTTCGATAGCCATGTCCACTTGCCGACGTACCAAATTCCACAGGATGGATATGTCATTCCCAATGTTCTCCCTTCTGAAATCTGACACGCCATTTCGTCAGTAAAGAAACAAACAGCACCCGGCCCAGACAAGGTCAGACCTGAACACCTGAAGAACCTGCCGTCAGTACTCATCAATACACTGGCTCGGCTCTTCACTCGCTACCTGTTTGAATGCAAGGTTCCGTCCCAGTGGAAAACCAGCAGGACACAAATGCTGGCCGACTTCAACCGTGAGTGTGGAAAGGTAGGACTACAGCTGAATCTTACGAAGACAATTTTTATGAGAAACAGCCTCGTTCCTGATGCCCCATTCGCTCTCAACAGAACAACCATCTCCGAATGCAACAGGGATCTGTAAAAAATTAAAATTAAAAAAATCAAACATAAATTTAAAAAACTACTTGCAAATTAAAAAAAGAGAGAAAAAAGTCAAACACACACACACACACACACACACACACACACACACACACACACACATATATATATATGTAGCATTACAACCTTGCCTGATTTTCTTAATTGCTTAAAGGTTAAAGAAATTAAACCCAAAATTAAGAAAAGCCACCCAAGCACAAAGATTTGTAAATCTACAACTGTACCTCATGGTGCTTCACTAATAAAAAAAATAAAAATAGAAAAAAACACGTAAAAAAATAAGAAAAGCCTTGTTAGGGCGTTTGCTTTGCATGAGGCCAACTCGGGTTCGATTCCCAGTATCCCATATGGTCCCCTGAGCACCACCAGGAGTAATTCCTGAGTGCAGAGCCAGTAGTAATCCCTGTGCATCGCCAGGAATGACCCAAAAAAAGCAAAAAAAAAAAAGTCTGGTTTGTATGACTGACTACAAGTTTTGTGAGGTGTTGAGTAAGTTTTTACAGCTCTAATGCTGGCCTATTTCTTTATGCAGGTTACTTGCAATATGGAAGTTCACTGCAATGGGAGTAGCAATGTTTGGGGATGAAATCACCTATTATTGGTCAAGGAGGTAATTTGGTCTCTATTCTGCAAAGACTTACATTCATGATAGTCTTGCCAGAATTTTTCACAAAAAATAATCAGCGTCTCTTGTAAGCTATAGTGGAAGTAATAAAGTTAGTGGGGAAAATGCGTTCTATTTTGCAGAAATTTTTGCTTCACTGTCATCCTCTCAAAATAGCTTTTATTTTAACCAAAATTTCTGTGTGTTCAATTATGTAATTGCCTCCTTAACTTAGTGTGGCAGAAGTCTGAAATTATTTTCAGTATTTATTTGCATTGTGCTGTATGAGGTTCAAGCTTACTAGACAAAAAATTAGGAAAGCATTTTTTGTTGCTAAATATTGGCATAGTCACTCTGTGGAATATAAACACAGTGAAGCACTAGTTTTACATAGAAAAATACATACACATACACACAGACCATGATCAGCACTTAACTAAATACCATTTCATCTGACTGATTGGAAGAGCACAAGTCCTCAAAAGGAGATGTTGGTATGGACTGGAATGATACCTTAATTTTGGCTTTATGGCTACACCGGGCTGTGCTTAGGGCTTACTCCTGGATTTGCACTTGGAGTGCATTTCTGGTGGACTCCGAAGACATGTATATGGTACCAGGAATGGAACCCAGGTCAATTTCATGCAAGGAAAGTGCCCTACCCAGTGTACAGTTGCTCTGGTCCTGAACAGGAATGATTAAGAAAAGTCTTTATTTTTAAAGATCATGAAAAAAGTGCTTCTTTAGAAATATAATTAATGGGGTTGTGGAGGGTAGACTGAAAAGAGAGACATGAAAGGCAAGTAGAGCACTTACTATTTTTAGAGATTAAGTGGAAAATAAAAAATTCCCTAGTACAACAGAATGGAAAGTTAGCATTTTTATTCTACTCAGATTTTATCTTTCCTTAAATGATTCCTCCAACCATGAACATGCACACACTTAAAAATAGTTATGTTTTTGGAAAGAATCATGCTAAGCAAAATGAGTCGGAGACAGAGGGACAGAGATAGAAATATTGCATTCATCTAAGGAACATAAGGAAAAAACTAGGAGACTAACACCCAGGAATAGCCAAGATAAGTACCAGGAGGTTCACTACATGTTTGGAGTCAAACCACACATGCTGGGGGAAAAGGTAGCTCAGACAGAGACGGGAGCATCAAATAAAGGGTATGGGGGGGATCCTCCCAGGATGGGAGAAGCATGCTGAATCACTTAATCACTTAACTTCCCATTAGTCTTGGATTTGCTTGAGCGGGCGCCAGTAACGTCTCCATTTGTCCCTGTCACGTGCTAGTGTAGCCCAATGGCATCTGTTCGCTCCGGGAAAATGAAGGGCCTCAAACCGATCGTTCATGATCTTGACGAAGAAGTCTGACCATCTGGTAGGTGGGCGGCCACGCTGTCTTTTGACATCCCGTGGACTCCAGTCGGTAACAGCTCTAGTCCAGCGGTCGTCTTTAAATCTCATTACGTGACCAGCCCATCTGATTTTCGACACCTTGGCAAATGAGACAGCGTCCCTGATTCTTGATCGTCGACAGATGTCAGAACTCCAGATTCTTTCTCTCATTTGAGTGAAAGGTGATATTCCAAGCATAGCTCTTTCTATTCTTCTTTGGCAGACCTGAATAGCGTTCTCATCTTGTTTGCATAGGGCCCAGGTCTCTGAGGCATATGTTAATGCAGGAAGAACAGTGGAATGAAAAGAGATGTGCCCGGAGACGGAGATTCTTCGTTCTCTTAGCTATTTCTTCGACGTTCTTGAAGGCGTTCCAAGCCGCTCTCTTCCTCCTGCGCAGCTCGGGTGCCAGGTCATTTGTCATGTTGACCTCCCGACCTAGGTACACATAGCTGTTGCATTCGGAGATGGTCGTTCCGTTGAGAGCGAATGGCGCATCAGGAACGAGGCTGTTTCTCATAAACATTGTCTTCGTAAGATTCAGCTGTAGTCCTACCTTTCCACACTCACGGTCAAAGTCGGCCAGCATTTGTGCCGCTTGGCTGATGTTTGGTGTTATTAAAACAATGTCATCAGCAAAGCGGAGGTGGTGTAGTTGCCGACCAACTATCTTCACTCCCATTCCCTCCCATTCCAGTCGTCGCATGATGTTCTCGAGGGTGGCACTGAAGAGTTTCGGTGAAATGGTATCACCCTGCCGCACACCTTTCTTGACATCAACGATCACTTATTTGTAGAATGGTGAGTTCCTGGTAGTGAATCCGCAATACAGCTCACGGAGGATCCTGATGTATTGGGCTTGAATGCCCTGATTGGCTAGGGCTTCAATGACCGCTTCCGTCTCAACAGAATCAAAGGCCTTCTTTAAATCAATGAACGTTAAACAGAGCGGCATCTTGAACTCCCGAGAAACCTCAATGAGCTTGGTTATCGTGTGGATATGGTCGATGGTGCTGAATCCTTTGCGGAACCCGGCTTGCTCGCATGGTTGTCCTTCATCTAGTGTTCTGCCAATCCTATTTAGGATGACTCGAGTGAACAACTTGTAGATGACAGACAATAGGCAGATGGGGCGATAGTTGCCAATGTCATGGATGTCTCCCTTCTTGAACAGTAGTACGGTCCTGCTGGTTTTCCACTGGGACGGAACCTTGCATTCAGACAGGTAGCGAGTGAAGAGCCGAGCCAGTGTATTGATGAGTACTGACGGCAGGTTCTTCAGGTGTTCAGGTCTGACCTTGTCTGGACCGGGTGCTGTTCGTTTCTTTACTGAGAGAATGGCGTGTCGGATTTCGGAAGGGAGAATGTTGGGAACGACATATCCATCCTGCGGAATTTGGTATGTCGGCAAGTGGACATGGCTATTGAAGAGATTTGAATAGAAGTCATGGATAATCTTCTCCATTGCCGTTCTGGATGATGTGATGGATCCATCAGGAGGTCGGAGGGCAGTCATCTTGGTCTTGTAGTTGGCGAAGGACAGGCGGGTGTTACGAATACTTTTCCCGGCTTCTGCCGCATCTACAAGTACTTCTACTCTTCTCTCTTTGAGGTCTTCCTTGATCGCATCTCTGTACTGTTTTGCGAGCTCAGACTTTAGCTTGCGGTTGCCTGAGGCATGCACCAAACCACGCTGGCGAATTAGCTCAAGAGTTTTCGAAGATAGGCGATTTTTTGTTGCTATCTCTCTCTTGGCGTTCCTCGCACATTCATGGAGGTGCTGAACCAGTCGATCGTATTCCTCGTCAATGTTGTCAACAATGGCATCTTCCCATGTTGCCGCAATAGTACCAAAGAGTTCCCAGTTGGTGGTCATTCTAGGAGTTCTCTTTTTGAACTTTGCAGCCCTTTCTCCCCGCTCTGTGAAGTAGAATTTTGCACGAAGGAGACGGTGGTCCGATCCCGTTCGAAATTTTGGGACAACAGCGACATCGGTCAGGCAAAAACGTCAATTGAATATGATGTGGTCTATTTCGTTGTGGAATTGTCCACCGGGAGACTCCCATGTCCATCGTTTAGATTCTGCCTTCTGGAACTGTGAGTTACCATGAATGGTCTTGGTCGACATGATGAACTCAGACAGTCTCTCACCCTGTTTGTTCCATTCTAGGCCATGGGTCCCGATGTGAAGTTCTTCAGCTGATCTTCTCGGTCCTATCTTGGCATTAAAATCACCCACAATGATCTTGTAGAAGGTGTGGTCTTCTTTATAGAACTTCTCTAGCTCCATGTAGAACTTCTCGATTTCTCTTTCATCATAATGAGATGTTGGTGCGTAGACAACGAAGATAGAAACTGCAGGCAGTGAGCCACATCTATTCAAATGTAAACGTCTGATTCGGGTTGTTAGGCATTTGAATGAATCAATGCTCTTGGCCAATTTGTGTTGACAAGGACACCGACGCCTCCAACACCTCTTTTATCGCATGTTCCGAGCAACAATTCTTCTCCAGTGTCGAAAACGGCATGGTGAGATTCGTGCCTTCTTGTCTCGGTCAGACCAATGATGTTGTACTTGATCATTCGCGTTTGTACCATCAGGTCCTCGATGGATGCATCTGACGCTAGCATACGTGCATTGAAAGTACAGAAGATCATTTTTGTCTTCCTTCGTTGTGGCAGCCTAGGTCGGCCTTGAAATTTTGTCGGCCTCTCATTTCTCATCCTTCTCAGTGCTGCCATGTCGGTGAAGCCTTCAGGGTCAGGTGAATGAGACCAGTTGTAGTTACTGGTTTTGGCATATCGAATACACAACGGATAGCTTGCCAGGCTCTTCCATGCGGGCGGAATACTCTCGGTAGCTTACCAGTCTTTCCGAGATGGATAGAGGCTTTTTGGGCGACCTCTAATCACCCTTGTAGGTGTTACCATATTTGAACCCTATCAAATACGGTACAACAATTCTGGAAGATGGGTATTTAGTGTCTTATGATGTGTCGCAAGGCCGCAAAGCGGCCGCGCGGGTCCAGAAAGCGTCCTGGAGTGTGGCGACGGCTGGGTAGTGGAAGTAGTGTCGATAGTTGACGTCTGCCAATGGGGTATTTATCTGGGTAGGGTGGGTCTCCTGTGCGCAATTCGATCTCTGGGTGGTTGATGGAAGCAGACAGGGCAGGGTAGGTTGGGCCTCCTGATTAGAATCCCTTTGTCACCTGTGGTTGGTGGGAGCAAGCAGAGAAGCTATGTCCCTGGGTCCGCCAAGCCTGGAGTCCAAGGTCTCAGAGAGTTCTGCTTATCTTGTTCTGTGGGTCTTCAGTCATGCGTGCTGAAAGTAGACTATAAACCGAACATGATTGCCACTCAATGTCTCTTTTGCAAAACACAGTACCCAAAAGGATAGAGAGAACAAAAGGGAATGCCTTGCCACAGAGGCAGAGTGGGATGGGGGAGATGGGGGGTGGGAGGGATTCTGGGACCCGTGGTTGTGGAAAATGGGCACTGGTGGAGGGATGGGTACTTGATCATTGTATAACTCAGACCCAAGCACAAAAATTTGTAAGTCTACAACTGCACCTCATTGTGTTTCTCTAATAAAAATGAAAAAATAGTTATGTTTTTAAAAATAAAGATGTTCACTTAAAAATAGTTATTTTTTGCATAGCCATAGAGATAGTACAGAAGTTTATGCTCTTCCCTTGCACATACCTGACCAGTTTAATCTCCAGTACCGCCAAGAGAGGTCCTTGAACATAGAACCCTGAATATCATCAGGTATGATGCAAAAATAACAAAATAGGAGACTAACACCCAAGAGTAGCCGAGATTAGTACCAGGAGGTATGCTCCATGGCTTGGAGGCCAGCCACACATGATAGGGGAAAAGGCAGCTCAGACAGAGAAAGGAGCACCAAATAAAGGGTGTTGGGAGGATCCTCCCAGGATGGGAGAAGCATGCTGAAAGTAGACTATAGACCAAACATGATTGCCACTCAATGCCTCTTTTGCAAACCACAACACCCAAAAGGAGAGAGAGAGAGAGAGAGAGAGAGAGAGAGAGAGAGAGGGAGAGAGAGAAAGGGAATGCCCTGCCACAGAGGCAGGGTGGGATAGGGGCATGGGAGGTGGGAGGGATACTGGGACCTGTGGTTGTGGAAAATGGGCACTGGTGGAGAAATGGATGTTTGGTCATTGTATAATTGAAATCCAAGCACAAAAATTTGTAAGTCTACAACTGTACCTCATGGTGTTTCACTAATAAAATTTTTTTTAAAAAAAGATTGATCACTTGATCACTTGACATCCTGTTACTCATCCATTTGCTCGAGTGGGCGCCAGCAATGCCTCAATTCATCCCAGTCACATGCTAGTGTGGCCTAATGGTGTCTGCTAAGTCTAGGAACACGAAGAACCTCAAAGAGATTGTTGAGGGTCTTGACAAAGAAGTCTGACCATCTCGTAGGTGGGCGGCAACGCGATCATTTGACATCCCATGGAATCCAGACCATAATGACTCTAGTCCAGCAGTCATCTCCAAATCTCATTATGTGTCCAGCCCATCTGATTTTTGATGCTTTGGCAAACAAGACAGTGTTCCTGATTCTTGATTGTTGATGCAGGTCGGAACTCCAGATTCTTTCTCTCATTTGAGTGAAGCGTGATACTCCAAGCATAGCTCTTTCGATTCCTCTTTGGGATACCCAAATAGCAATCTCATTCTGTTTTCGGAGGGCCCAGGTCTCTGAGGTGTATGTTAATTCAGGAAGAACAGTGGAGTTGAAAAGTTGTGCCCAGAGCTGGAGGTTCTTCATCCTTTTAGCTATTTCTTCGACGCTCTTGAAGGTGTTCCAAGCTGCTCTCTTCCTCCTGTGCAATTCAGGTGCCAGGTCATTTGTCATATTGACTTATCGACCTAGGTACACATAACTGTTGCATTCGATGATGTTTGTTCTTTTGAGAGTGAATGGAACGTCAGGAACGAGACCGTTTTTCATAATCATTGTCTTCATGAGATTCAGCTGTAGACCAATCTTTCCACATTCATGGTCGAAGTTGGCCAGCATTTGTGCCGCTTGGCTAAAAATGTTTGGTGTTATTAGAACGATGTCAACAGAGAAGTGGAGGTGGTGTAGTTGCCGACTGTGTATCTTCACTCCCAATCCTTCCTATACCAGTCGTCACATGATGTTCTTGAGGGTGGAACTGAAGAGTTTTGGTGATATGGTATCACCCTGCCAAACCCCTTTTTTGACATGGATGATCACTTCCAGTGCAGTCTCCTGCCCCCGCGCCTGACTGTCCTCGCCGCCGGAGCCCCTTGGAGGGGAGCGGGTTGAGCTTTCCTCCCTGCCCTGACCAGGGCTCCGGCAGCCAAAGACCTCCAGGACCAGCCACCACCATGCTGAGACCACTCTCCGCACACATGAAGGTACTGGCAGAGGGACAAAGTCACGCGGGTTCCAGGGCCGAGATCTCCAAACCTACTCGGATTTGGGCCGAGCATCCTCCACCTAGATCCTCCAAATTCCAGTAGGCAGGGGTCACACCCACCAACTGGCCCCCTGGCGCCGTGTAATCCCATCAGCGGCCAAGACTCAGAGACTATAAAAACCAGCTCCTGGACATCTTATTATGACATCTTATTATCTCATTCCTACTTTGGACATATTGGCAGGCTACCGAATGTAGCCTGCCCACACGGCAGAGTCTGGCAAACTCCCCGTGGTGTAGCCAATATGCCAAATACCAGTAACAATGATGGTCTCATTGTCCTAAAGAGCCTTGAATATAATCTCAGGGCTAGGATGAAGGAGACGTTACTGGGGCCTGCTCGAGGCAATCGACGAATAACAGGATGATTTGTGATTTGTGATTTTGATCACTTCCTTGTAGAATGGTGAGATCCTGGTAGTGAATCCATAATACAACTCACAGAGAATCCTGATTATTGAGTTTGAATGCCCTGTTTTGCTAGGGCTGAGATCTCCAAGCCTGCTCAGATCAGGGCTGAGCATCCTCCACCCAGATCCTCCAAATTCCAGTAGGCAGGCATCACACCCACCAACTGGCCCTCTGGCGCTGTGTAATCCCATCAACGGCCAAGACCCAGAGACTATAAAACCCAGCTCCCGGAAGAGAACAGCACAGCAGAGTCTCTTATCTCATTCTTACTTTGGACAAAATGGCAGGCTACCGAATGTAACCTGCCCACACGGCAGAGTCTGGCAAACTCCCCGTGGTGTACCCAATATGCCAAATACCAGTAACGATAATGGGTCTCATTCTCCTAACCCTGGAAGAGCCTTTAATATGGCACTTTTTAAAAAATCTCAGGGCTAGGACGAAGGAGACGTTACTGGGGCCTGCTCGAGGCAATCGACAAACAACAGGATGGTTGTGATCGTGATTGTCATTTTGCTAGGGCTTCGATGACTGTTTCAGTCTCAACAGAATCAAAGATATTCTTCAAAGCAATGAACATTAGACAGAGTGGCATCTTGAACTCCTGAGAAACCTCAATGAGCTTGGTTATCGTGTGGATACGGTCGATTGAAAAACCTCCACTACCCAGCCACCGCCACGCTCCAGGATGCTTTCTGGACGCTCGGGTCGATACTTACGCACAAGTGAAATCCCACAGAACCAGGTAAGTGGAACTCTGTGACCTTGGACTACAAGCTCAATGGGGCCGGGGAACAGAGATCTTCTGCCTGCTCCCATTAATCTCCAGTTACCCAGGGATTAAACCCAGAAGCCCCACCGTACCCTGCCTTGTCTGCTTCCACCAATCTCCAACTACCCAGGGATTACACACAGAAGACCCACCCGACTGGTACCAGATAAATATTTCATCAGCAAACCTCCACTACCTCCACTACCTCCACTACTCAGCCACCACCACGCTCCAGGACGCTTTCCAGACACATCATAAGACACTTAATACCCATCTTCCAAGATTACCGCACCATATTTGATGGGGATCAAATATGGTTTGAACCGTGGGAACACCTGCAAGGGAGATTAGAGGCCACCGTAAAAGTCTCTATCCCTCTCGGAGAGCCTGGCAAGCTACTGAGAATATCCCATCCGCACAGCAGAGCCTGGCAAGCTATCCGTGGTGTATTCGATATGCCCAAACCAGTAAATATAATGGGCCTCATTCCCCTGACCCAGTTAAACAAATGAGACAAAAAATCAAAATTTATTGTGATGGGATTTGTTTGTTTGGTTATTTGGAGCCCACATCCAGCAGTGCTCAGAGCTCCTGACAGTGTTCAGAAGTCCCTGTGTGGTGTCAAGGATCTAACCAAATTGGCCACTTGAAAGGCATACATCTTACAAATTGTAATAATATCTCTGACTCTGACATTATTTTAGATATCTGATGGACATTTTATTAATTAGCTGGAAGTTCATGAAAGCTTCTTTTCTGCACATTCCTTTAACTTCTTGGAAACTATTATCTCCACTAATTAGATCACAACTGAGGAAAATTCATCCCAAAATCGAGTAGAGTAAGCAGCACTGAGGTTACCCTGTGTTGCTTATGGGGAGAGAACTGTGAAATGTTTTCCTCTTCTGGGTTGTTAAAAGCTACTTTAGTCACTATAGTACCCCCCCCCCCCAACCATGAAAGGCAACTGACTGGGTTCTTCAACCTCTATTTCTAACTTGCCACATTTTGTAGTGGGAGTTGTGAATGAAAGGTAGTGTTTGGAAAATAACAAAAGAAGGATTGTTTTGTTTCACTTAAAACATATTTTGAAGATTGGTCCATGAGAGACACACAGTATATCTGAGAACTGTGCCCTTGTCCTGAATTACCAAGCTTGACTGTAATGTCTCATACTGTGGACTTAGCTAAGCACGCAGTTTTGCAGTGACAACTTTTACAGTTTTTATCCTCAGCTTTACATTTAGTTTTACTCTTTGATTTTTGAGAAACCAAAGGAAACAAATGTTCATTCCTTTGGACACTAGGGAGAGTAATATATATGTTTGGTTATCGTCCGTATCAAAGAAACCATCCTTCTGTCCTGTACATGTCTTTGCTAGTTTAAGTTATTTTAGTGACTTGGCATTCCACTGCTTTATTTAGGTTCCCTATTGGAGCTGACATAAGTAAGTGATTGCTGCCCTCTTTGCGTTTTTCTGGGGGAATGCCAGTTAAGCTATGAGCAAAGGAGGGATCTGTGGAAAAACATGCTGTGGGGCCCAGAATGGAATGAGGGGTAATCAGGGTTCAGGAACCAGGTTTTCACAGAGAGAGACAAAAAGAAAGCAAACAAAAGGACGAGACAGGTCTAAACAAGCTCCCAGACAGGGGCCCCTTTTCTCCAAGAGAAGACTTAAACTTCACCAAGCTCAGGGAGGGAAGGGAACCTTTGCAATGCAATCAAGAATTATTAACTGAATGTACATAGAGAGAAAAGCCACACATGTTCATATAGAGCAACAATAAAACCCACTTTATACCCCACACATTACAAAAAGGCACTGAAACCTGAAGTATCAACATAAATGCTAATCTGATCCCATGAAAACACCAGAAGTATCCAAATACAGAAATTTATAGAGTTTGATTCAAATCTAAAAATATATCCAGAAAACAATTTGCTACAGACAGAAGTAGTTGATGAGTATCAGACTAGAGCAGGGTCTTAAAAAAATAGTTTATATGTGGGAGTAAAATCTCTTAAGAATAGGTATCCAGAGAGGAATGAAAACATGGCCATTTTTATTCCCTTCTTCATAAATGATGGTACAATGAAAGGTAGGGAGTAATAATCCTCAACCATTAATCATCTCAATTTCTCCTCTATAAGGTATGGGGGAGAACTGGGACTGTGGCCAAATGTTAGCATGAACAGAACTTATCTGCTGTATTTGACAGAGTAAGCAACATAAATTCTCTTTACACATAATACCGGTTCAACTTTATTTTCAGTCATCTTGAACTTTGGGCAGCTTTGTGCATTTGTCAGCTCCTACCACAATCTTGAAAGATTTTCAAATGGTATTTATGTTTCTCTGAGAATTTGAACCCTTACAGACAGCCATTTGAAAAGCCTACAGCCTAAATTGTATACTAGAAAATTTGTGAACATTGAAAATATCCATTAGGTGCTATTGATCATTTTAATAACATGTTTTGGCATCATTTGAAGTACAGATTATTGAATAAAAATCAAATAGGCTGGTTAAACCAAGTTTCTTTTTTGCCTTAAAAATAGAATGCTAGAGGACTTTATAGATACTCTTAATCCAAAGAGCTACACTATTCCTTTTTGATTGTTCAATTTTGATTATATAAAGATTCAAATTTATCATTTAAACTTTCTTAGTGTGTGTGACTATCCCCAAGAGAGTATATGGTGGTCAGAGGCCCACATGAAGACCATTTTCATATGAAAGAAGGTTATAGAAATAGGTTCCAATGAACCATAAACCAAGCATGCCAACACAAAAATTTCTGTTTCTCCTATTTCCAAAGATTTGTTTATTTGTTTTATATTAAAAATATCCACAATTGTACTTCATGGTGTTTAACTAATAAAAATTAAAAAAGAAAAAAAAGAAAAAATATCTATGAAGTACAAAAAATAGAATGTTAGGCTTGAGCAATACTATAGTGGGTAAGGCTCTTGCCTTGCATGAAGCCGACCAGCACCACATATGGTCCACTGAGCCCTGACAGAGTGATCCCTGAACACAGAGCCAAGAATAAACCCTGCCCTGACCACTGCTAGGTATGTTCCAAAAACAAAGTAAGAGAAGAATGTCTACCTTTTATAATATTTATGCCATTAACTATTGTCAACTGTGACATAAAATTAAGACTAACCTTTCCTTTCTTTCCTTCACCACATACTCCAAACAAAATATCCACAACTGGAATCTGACTAAAAACTGTTATTAAATGAAACTCTAGTATCTAAATATCCAAATTCTACATTCCTACTCACTTAAATTATAGCTCATATGCAAAAAGCAACCTGCTTTGCAGATGGGTAAATCTATCTGAAAATTGCCAGGTAGGACTTGACCAAATAAGAAGGAAAATTTAAATTCAGCTTACATTAAACAGCCAAGAAATTTTTGTAGTCCATCAATCACAAACCAAAGAAAACATTAACTTCGAAAAGAATTATATTGATACAACTTCACTTTCAAATCAGCCTTCAAACGTGTCATAAACACAAAGGTACAATAAAACTTAATTTTAATCTTTTAACACTTTTACTAGTCTGTCTTCTATAGTCAATTCATAAAAACATAAGTGACATAAAGACCACCATGATTTTCTGATTGGCTGTGTTGTTAGTGGCTTTTGGCAGTTTTTCCATTATTTTTCAAAGGTCCTCCAACATCCAACTGGGCCCACAGATAGCCAAGGTCAGTCCAAGGGGGATGTTGCAATTAATTCTGGAAAGGTGTCCCAGCAGCCTGAGTCCCTAAACCTCTAATTGATGCTAGATTAGCTCCCATTCACACATAATCACATCTGTGACCCAAATGTATTCATAAACCACCCGCTCATCTCCTCATGACTAATATACTCAGGGTGATGTATTTTCCTACAATGATACAGGGATGGCTTTAAGAGTTATCATGTGTAATGAGTGTCATCTTTTTATCATAATTGTCATCTAAAAAGCAATAACACTTAAGGATGAGATAATAATTATTTAGGACCATTTACAAATGTATTTGACATTGTGATAGACATTTTATGTATGCTGTTTTATTAAGATTTTAATAAGATATAATTATTTTAGCACAAAATTTACCATTTGAAAGTATACAGTTTAATGAGTTTTAGCATACAGTGTTCTCCAACTATCACAAATATCCACAATGTTTTATCATCTGGTCTCATTGAATTTTCACAGTAGCCCTGAAGATAAGATGTTTATTTCAAGCCCCATTTTACAGATTAGGAAACAAAAAGAGATTAAGGGATTTACCAAGTTTCCACAGCACGTAAGTAATAGAGCTGAGAATCAAAGGCAAATCTCTTATTGTCAAATCCATATATCTCTTTTTTACCTGTTTATAGTTCGTTATTTGTATCTTGGTATATAATAATTTTCAATAGGAACACTAAAGGGAAATTATTTTAATTTTTCTGTTTCTCTCCTTCAAATCTTGCCCTGTTCTCATTTGTCCCTCAGGGAATTTGATGGCTTTGGTGTCCTTAGAAACCACACAAATAGTATTCAGCGCCCTTGCTCTCAGCTAGTAACATTAATATACTCTAAGATAGTAACATTAATTTTCATTTACTGTCTAAAAGAATCACAGCATGCTAATTTATTACACCTAATTAGGCCTACTTTTGTTTACTAGTAGCATTATTTAGCATAATACTACGAACAAAACTTGGGCATTTTATTTTTTAATTAGAGTTTAAATTCTGGTCTGATTTCCCTTTGCTAAATGTGTTGTCCTGGACAGTTAATTTTATAAGTCTCAGTTTCTTCAGCTATAATATAAAAATAATAACAATACATATATCACAGGAATACTATATGATTTCCGTTGATTGTGCATACTAAATGGTAAAGGCAATGCCTTGAAACTGAGTACATGTTCAATAGATAGCAATAGTTATTTTGGAGGCATCAGTAAATGGGTAGAATGTGGAATCTTAGAGTACACATCAGTGGCTATGGCCTAGAATATTCCTAGGATGCCTACCCACAAGGCAAACATTGATGAAAAGCATTTGTTATGCAAGAGAATGCATGTGAGTGTGCCACATACTGTAGCAATCAAATTGAATAGTTCCTTCAAATTCTTGCCAGTTTAATCAACTAAAAACACGAAGATCACTTTGACATTAAATCTAGATGGCATTTCTCACAGCAGTAACAACATTTCCCTCTTTAAAAATCTATAATGATTCTCTGTTGTCATCAAAAAGCAAAACTTCACTGAGCCTGTAGTATATTGAACATCACTAGGAGTTTCACAGTGTGAGGTTGGTTCTAATATATGAGAAGATCAAGGAGTCCTGGCAGGCCTGTACAGTGGGATAAAGGCCAAAATCCTCATAATATATTAGAGAGTGAGTGAGAAAGAGACAGAACAAGACACCGAGAGAGAGCAATTGATGTTGGATAATATGATTTCAATGTAATTAATTCTTAGGCTTTTTCTGTACAAAGACACTTCATCTGTACCACTACTAAAATGCGAAAGACTCTTCCCTGTCTTTGTGTCAATTTCAGTCCATTAGCTACTGTAGAATTAATGGCTTAGGATGAGAATCTGAAACACAGATTTCAAATCAGGGTATCCCAACATTGAATTCAAAGACAGGCAGGGTGAGCATTCAGCAAAGGTATTAATCCTAGGCTGTTCCTTTGCAAAAAGCAAATAGCAGAAGCCCAAGCTTGACTAATGAAAGTTGTGATTATTTCCATATTTACCCTAGACCAGGTACAATGCTAAGAGCTTCACTATGCACAATCTCATCAATATCATTTAATTATTATAACAGCCTTCTAAACATAAGTCTTCTAAATATAAGTCCTCACTTTAAAAATTAATTGCAGGGACTGGAGTGATAGCATAGCGGGTAGGGTGTTTGCCTTGCATGTGACCAACCCGGGTTGGATTCCCAGCATCCCATATGGTCTCCCGAGCACCGCTAGGAGTAATTCCTGAGTGTAGAGCCACTAGGAAACCCTGTGCATCGCTGGATGTGACCCAAAAAGCAAAAAAAATTGTAGGCCTGAAAAGTGGTGAAGGCGGAACTATAACCAAATCTGTTTGGTTCCTTCACACATGCTCTCAACCACTATACTCGGACTCTTTGAAAGTCGTTTTTATCACTTTATTTTTATGAA
The DNA here is from genome assembly GCF_029834395.1 of Sorex fumeus. Lineage (NCBI taxonomy): Eukaryota > Metazoa > Chordata > Mammalia > Eulipotyphla > Soricidae > Sorex > Sorex fumeus. Next base: position 17,374,810 of record NW_026606115.1, read on the forward strand.
ACACCTACATTAATTGCTGTTTTCACTAACCTAAAGAAATTGGAGTATTTTCGTTTTTTATGAATGCAGGTGAAAAGTGAACATAGTGGTGTGTTTGTTTTGCAGCAGCCATGCTTAAGCACTGATTAGTACCCTGAACATTAAGAATGGCACTGACTGCCAGGATCCTTCCCCAGGCATTTGCTTTATACATGCTGTGTTATATTATTCCTATTTTTACCAAATATAAGTCTTATAGTAAGTTTTATGTGATTTTTTTTGACTTGGTATTTGGGGGTTCTGGAATGCTCAAATAGTTTTTTGTATATGTGATGGCAATTGCTTACTTTTTTACGTCATTTCAGTTTATGAAAGGGCTCATGGGAATCTTCTACGTTCAGCTAATGGATAAATTCTGTAGCATAATATTACTTCCCCAAAGCACTAGAGTGCTACTGGAACCTCAGGCCATCTATGAAAACTTAGGCACAAGGTTCTAATGATCCTAGTGATCAGGTTGACTTGCTGTTTAGCTAGTGTATTGTTAAAGTGATAGACCTGAGTTTTGTCTACTGTGTGGTGGCAGGAGTTTACCTATAGTTTTAAATGGGACGAAACTAATAGGGAGAGCTTAAGACTTGGACTTGAGCTTGGACTGAGGCAGATAATTGTAGTGATTTTAGAGTCTTATTTCTCTTGCTGCTGTACATAAATTCAACTTTGTCCTACAGATGTGTCTTGAAAACTTTGTCATAATTTCCTCATGTATTCTTATTTTCAGTGGTTACAAATAGGATGGGCTGGAGTGATAGCGCAGCGGGTAGGGCATTTGCTCCCCGTGGCATATTGGATATGCCAAAAACAGTAACAACAATTCTCACAATGGAGACATTACTGATTCCCACTTGAGCAAATCAATGAACAATGGGAGGACAGTGCTACAGACAGTGCTACAAATTGGATAATCATTTCTATACCTCTACCATTAACATTATTGCATGCTTCTCTTAATCTATAAAGAAAATGCAACAAGGGCCAGGGAGATGGATCAAAGGGCTGGAGTGCATGCTTTGCATGTGGAAATCATGAGTTTCATATACATGGGTTTCATGGTTCCTCAAATTCTGCTGAGTATGCCTTCCTTAAAAGGCAAAAAGCACAAAGAGATGACCCTTTTCCACTTAAAGTGCTATAAACCTTCTACAAAATTAAATGACAGTAGTTCTGAGAAAAGGCCCCTTTCTTCAAGGATGAAATCTGAATTTTGTAGATGTAGTCTCAGCAGGAAACAGCTGAAGAATGTGATAGTGTTCAGTGGGTGACCACAACCACTTTTGTTTAGTGGCTGTTGGAAACTACCTTGGTTCTTTTGGAGGATGGAGATGAACTATGAGCTAACTCTTTGGTTTCTCATCTAGTGTTCATTCAGTAGGAAATAAAATGAATGGTGGTGGAAGTGGTACCCAGTTTTTACTGCAAATGCAATCCTAGTAGTGTCACTGTATCACTGTATCATTGTCATCCTTTTGTTCATCGATTGTCTTAAGCAGGCCCCAGTAACATCTCCTTCGTCCTAGCCCTGAGATTTTAAAAAGTGCCACATTCGAGGCTCTTTCAGGGTCAAGAGAAAGAGACCCATCATTATTACTGGTTTTTGGCATATTGAATATGCCACTGGGAGTTTGCCAGACTCTGCTGTGTGGGCAGGATACTTTTGGTCGCCTGCCAGGTTTTCCAGAGTAAGAACTAGATAATAAGATGTCACGCAAGGCTTCAAATGCGTGCTTCCAGGAGCAGGGTTTTATAGTTTCTGGGTCTTAGCCATTGATGGGATTACACCGCGCGCCAGGGGCAGTTGGTGGGTGTAACACCTAGATACTGGAAGATGGGGGATCTGAGTGGAGGAGGCCCAGGTCCCAATTCAAGCAGGCTTAGAGATCTACGCCCCGGGTCCCGCACACCTGGGTTCCTCTGCGGTTCTTTCATGCGTGAGGCTAGTCTGAACGTGTGGAGAGTGGTCTTAAGCTTGGCTGTGGCTGGAACCAGAGCTGCCGGGACTCTGCTCAGGGTGGGGAGGGAAACTAAACCCACCCTCCTCCAGGGGACCCCGGTGAGGACAGTCAGGTGTGGAGGCAGGAGACTCTGCCTAGAAGTAACATCTAAAAATAATTGTTTCCTGGGATCAGAGAGATAGTACAGGGGTTAATGAAATTGTCTAGCATGCAAGCAACACTGGTTTTATCCTCAGCATTCTTAGGTGTGATCCCTGAACCAAGAGTAGCACTGAGCACTGCTGGGTGTTACCACCCCTCAAAAATGATTGCTTCCTAGCTAGAATCTCGAAAAAACCTGAGTGCTCGAGAACAGATGACTGGTTAAAGAAATTTTGGTACATTTACACAATGGAGTACTATGTAGCTGTTAGAAAAGATGAAGTCATGAAATTTACATACAAGTGGTACTACATGGAAAGTATCGTGTTACGTGAAATGACTCAGAAAGAAAGGGATAGACATAGAAAGATTGCATTCATCTGGGGAACATAAAGTAACAAAACAGGAGACTAACACCCAAGAATGGCTGAGATTAGTACCAGGAATTTTACTCCATGGCTTGGAGGCCAGCCACACATGCTAGGGGAAAAGGGAGCTCAGATAGAGGAGGGAACACCAAATAAAGAGTGTTGGGAGGATCCTCCCAGGATGGGAGAAGCATGCGGAAAGTAGACTATAGACCAAACATGATTGTCACCCATTGCCTCTTTTGCAAACCACAACACCCAATAAGAGAGAGAGAACAAAAGGGAATGCCCTGCCACAGAGGCAGGGTGGGATGGGGGGGATGGGGGTAGGAGAGATACTGGGATCCGTGGTGGTGGGAAATGGGCACTGGTGGAGGGATGGGCATTTGATCATTGTATAATTGAAACCCAAGCACAAAAATGTGTAAGTCTACAACTGTACCTCATGATGTCTCACTCATAAAAATTTTTTAAAAATAAAAAATAAAAGTAATTGTTCCAAAATTAAAAAAAAATAAATTAAAAAAATAAAATCTCAGTGCTAGGAAGAATGGAGACGTTACTGGTGCCTTCTTGAGCAAAGCGATGAACAATAGGATGACAGTGATACAGTGATACAGTGAGGTATATGTGTGTCAATATATTATAATATATATCACCTCTACACCACCAATGGGCCTGAGATCCCTTTTCCCTGCCTCTCTGTCCACTTTTTCTTACTCTGATCGATTTCTCTCTTTCTATGTCTTTTTAATTTTTACTTTCGTTTTATATTCTTTAAACAATTTTAATTTTTATTATGTGATTTAAGATAATATTAATATCGGTTTCTTATTCTCTAACTGTATCCTGTCTTGAGTAACGTGGCCTGAGAAAGACTATCTTGTTCTTGTTCCTGGTCCTCCCATCAGCCAGTCTTCTCCTCCCTCAGCAACTTCTTATCCATGTTCCCAGTAGTAACTTCTTGCAGGCTTCCCTGACTTCGTGCTGATGCACACTTCTTCTGAATGTCGATAACATTTAGCCTTGAAACCCTGCCTTTCACCCAACCTCTTGTCCCCAAATCTCTATAGGTTCCTCATTTTTCCCAATCACAACACATTTTCAACTGCTGTGCCATGCTTTCCAGACCACTTGAGTTGGGACTCAGTCAAGCCTTGCCAGTGTAATCCATGACTCCCCTCAACAACAACAAAAACACAAACATTTCTCAAGTCTTCCATGGCTAACCCTTCCTTTGTGTTCCTGAAGCACTTACGCACTGTTCCAGAACTTTACTCTTTGCTATAGTTCTATGTACATAAATTTTGAGATTCAGGTCCACATTTTTCACTGTTAGTCTCCTGTAGCACCCCAATACTATGATTTTTCTTTATCTTCTTAGTGCATGTATATGTGTATATTATAAATATTTGCATAAGTAATACATCAAATCATCTAAAAGGTGGTGGAAACGGAGTAGTAAGAATACATAAGTGACCTAGATTACATAACTGAGAAAGATATGGAAGGAAAACAACCCTGGAGAGCAAGGAAGAAGTAAGAAGTGGATGGCAGGTAACAGGGGTAGGGGCAGGTGCCTCACATAAATTGCTGTAGCAGAACCATGAACCAATAGAACTGAAAATATGAGATCCAAACCACAGAACCAAACTTAAAATCATGCCTGTCAAGGAAGTAGGCAAGGGACTGGGAGGGAAACTGGGATATTGGTGGAGTAAAGTTGACACTGGTGGTGGGATTGATGTTGGGACATTGTATGCCTGAAAATCAATTATTAATCACTTTGTGTTTTTGTTTTGTTTTGCTTTGTTTTTGTTTCTTTTGGGGGGGTGTCACACCTGGCTATACACAGGAATTACTCCAGGCTCTGTATTCAAGAATTACCCTGGCGGTGCTCAAGGGACCATATGGCCATATGGGATGCTAAGAATAGAACCAGGGTTGGCCACGTGCAAGGCAAACACCCTACCCTCTGTGCTATTGCTCCAGCCCTAATAATCACTTTGTAAATCATAGTTCCCTAATGAAAATGAAGAAAGGGGGAAAACAGAATATAAAATTTAAAGGCACACCTCGCACCTCATCATATGTAGAAGCCCATTAAATAGTCTGCAATCTAGCATCATTTGGAAGCTGTGTGTTGGGTATGGGGTGAATGTTGTCTTTAGGGAAATGGGTCTTTTGAAGGAGGGTGCTTTAGGCCACACCCAGAATTACTCTGGGTTTTTTCCTGCCTCTCTGCTCAGGAGTGAGGCTTGATTTGCCCCTGGTTCTATAGGTAGTACTGGGACTCAAACTGGGGCCAGCCTTATGCAGGGAGAGCAGCTTACCTTCTGTACTCTCTCTGGCTCCACCAATGGGCCTGAGATCCCAAGAAGGGATTGCACCTTCTTGGGAAGAGTACCTTTTGATTATTTGCAAGAATTCTAAGTCTTTGGGGGACCTGGTGGACACTGGAAATATACTCCAAAGCATTTTTAGTGCAGGGTTCTATCTATCATGCTTTCAGTGATTAAAAATATTAAAGGTGAATATCAAAAGTCACATTTATGGTTTTTTTTTTTTGGTCTGGAACTGTAGTTTTATTCATGGTGCTTAGGTAGCACCATTAGTTTTGTTTCTTTTCTTTTTCTTTTTCTTTCTTTTTTTTTTTTGCAAATCACATAGGGAGGTTTATTGTTCCAGCTAGCTGGGGTCCAAGTAGGTATCCGCCCGATGCAGTGGGCTTCAACAAGGACCCCAAACGTTAGGTTCAGTAAGTTCTTATACTTTTATTTTGGCAAGTCAGCATTATTAAGGAAATTTCTACTACCTACAGAGTAAACATATTTTTGTTGTTGTTGTTGTTTTTAATTTTTATCAGTGAAAAACCATGAGGTACAGTTGTAGACTTACAATTTTTTGTGCTTTGGTTTCAGTTATACAATTATCGAGTACCCATCCCTCCACCAGTGCCCATTCTCTACCACCAATGATCACAGTATTCCTCCACCCCCCACCCCCCAATTACCCCCTTTCTCTGTGGCAGGGCATTCCCTTTTGTTCTTTCTCTCCTTTTGGGTGTTGTGGATTGCAAAAGAGGCATTGAGTGGCAATCATGTTCGGTCTATAGTCTACTATCAGCATGCAACTCCCATCCAGGGAGGATTCTCCAAAATACCCTTTATTTCCTGCTCCCTTCTCTGTCTGAGCTGCCTTTTCCCCTAGCATGTACAGCTGGCCTCCAAGCCATAGAGAAAAACTCCTGGTACTTATCTCGGCTATTCTTGGATGTTAGTCTCCTATGTTTTTTTTAATTAATTAATTTATTTATTTTTTTTTTAATAGTGAGGCACCATGAGGTACAGTTGTAGACTTACACATTTTTGTGCTTGGGTTTCGATTATACAATGATCAAACACCCATCCCTCCACCAGTGCGCATTTCCCACCACCTCGGATCCCAGCATCCCCTCCCCCCCCAGCCCCTATCCCACCCTGCCTCTGTGGCAGGGCATTTACCGCTCTCTCCTTTTAAGTGCCATGGTCAGCAAAAGAGGCATTGAGTGGCAATCATGCTTGGTCGACAGTCTACCCTCAGCATGCTCTCCCATCATGGGCGGATCCTCCCAACACCCTTTATTTGGTGTTCCCTTCTCTTTCTGAGCTCCCCCTTCCCCTAACATGTGTGGTTGTCCTCCGGGTCATTGAGTAAAATTCCTGGTACTAATCTCTGCCATACTTGGGTGTTAGTTTCCTATTGTGTTACTTTATGTTCCCCAGATGAATGCAATCTTTCTATGTCTATCCCTTTCTTTCTGAGTCATTTCGCTTAACATGATACTTTCCATGTAGTACCACTTGTATGTAAACTTCATGACTTCGTCTTTTCTAACAGCTACATAGTACTCCATTGTGTAAATGTGCCAGAGTTTCTTCAACCAGTCATCTGTTCTCGGGCACTCAGGTTTTTTCCAGATTCTGGCTATTGTAAAGAGTGCTGCAATAAACAGACAATTGCAGATGTCACTTCGGCTATACTTTTTTGCCTCTCTGGGATATATTCCCAGGAGTGGTATTGCTGGGTCAAATGGGAGCTCAATTTCTAGTTTTTTGAGAATCATCCATACTGCTTTCCAGAAGGGCTGAACCAGTCGGCATTCCCACCAACAGTGAAGGAGTGTCCCTTTCTCACCACATCCGCGCCAGCACCGGTTGCTTTTGTTCTTGTGGATATGGGCCAGTCTCTGTGGTGTGAGGTGATACCTCATTGTGTAGTCTCCTATATTGTTACTTTATGTTCCCCAGATGAATACAGTCATTCTATGCCTGTCCCTCTCATTCTGACTTAGTTCACTTAGCATGATACTTTCCATGTAGTAAATTTCATGACTTCATCTTTTCTACCAGCTACATAGTACTCCATTGTGAAGATGAACCAAAGTTTCTTAAACCGGTCATCTGTTCTCAGGCACTCAGATTTTTTCCAGATTCTGGCTATTGTAAACAGTGCTGCAATGAACGAACAAGTGCAGATGTCTCTTTGACTAAATTTTTGGCCTCTCTGGGATATATTACCAGGAGTGGTATTGCTGGGTCAAATGGGAGCTCAATTTCTAATTTTTTGAGAATCATCCATACTGTTTTCCAAAAGGGCTGAACCAGTCAGCATTCCCACCAGCAGTGAAGGACGGTCCCTTTCTCCCCACATACATGCCAACACCACCTGCTTTTGTTCTTTTAGATGTGGGCCAGTCTCTGTAGTGTGAGATGATATATCATTGTTGTTTTGATCTGAATCTCTCTGATGATTAGTGATGTAGAGCATCTTCTCGTGTGCCTTTTTACCATTTACCTTTGAGAAATTTTCGGCTCATTTTGTAGCCCCATTTTGATGGGGTTGGATGTTTTCTTCTTTTGGAGTACAACCAATATTTTGTATATCCTTGATATCAACCCCTTGTTGGATGGGTATTGGGCGACTATCCTTTCCAATTCTGTAGACTGTCTTTGTATTTAGGTCACTCTTTCTTTTGAAGTACAGAAGCTCCTTTGTTTAAGATTGTCCATTTGTCTATCTCTGTTTTCACCTGCTTGGCCAGTGGCGTGACATCTTTGAAGATACCATTAGCTTCAACGTCATGGAGGGTTTTGCCAACTTTGTCTTCAATGTACCTTATGGATTCCGGTCTGATGTTGAGGTTTTTAATCCATTTTGATCTTACTTTTTTACCTGGCATTAGGCAGAGATCTGAACCCATTTTTTGCATGTAGCTGTCCAGTTTTACCAGCACAATTTGTTAAAGAGGACTTCCTTGCTCCACTTCTCATTTTTTGCTCCCTTATCAAAGATTAGATGATCATATGTTTGGTGGGATATGTCAGTATATTCAATCCTGTTTCAATGGTCTACAGCTCTGCCTTTGTTACAGTACCATGCTGTTTTAATTATTACTGCTTTCTAGTAGAGTCTGAAGTTAGGGAGGTTGATTCCTCCATTTTCTTTTTTCCAAGAATTGCTTTAGCTATTCGTGTGGGCTTTTTGTTCCATATGAATTTCAGGAGTGTTTGCTCCATTTCTTAGAAGAATGTCAATGGTATCGTTACAGGGATTGCATTGAATTTGTACAATGCTTTGGGAAGTATTGCCATTTTGACAATGTTAATTCTTCCGATCCATGAGACGGGGATATCTTTCCATTTACTCGTGTCCTCTTTTATTTCCTGAAGTAGCGTTTTGTAGTTTTCTTTGTACAAGTCCTTTACTTCTTTAGTTAAGCTGATTCCTAGGTACTTGATTTTCTGGGGCACAATTGTGAATGGGATTGTTTTTTTCATGTCACTTTCTTCTCTCTTACTACTTGCATATAGGAAAGTCATGGACTTTTGGATATTGATTTTTATAGCCTGCAATTTTACTATTGATTAAAGTCTATTGATTATAGGAGTTTCTTGGTAGAGGTTTTAGGATTCTCTCAGAATAGTTTTTTGGGGTGTAAAGCCCTGTATAGGTCGATAAGCTCTCTCTCTCTTCTATTTCTTCCTTCAAAGCCAATGTTTCCTTGCTGAGTTTCATTCTTGTTGATCTATCCAGAGGTGATAAGGTGATGTAGAAGTCTCTGGCTACTAATGTGTTGCTAGCAATGTCCTCCTTAAAATCTGTTAGCAGTTGTTTTAAATATTTAGCTCTTCCCTCATTAGGTACATATACATTTAAGAGTGTGATTTCTTCCTGTTTTGCATATCCCTTGTTGAATATAAAATGAGCTTGGCTGTCCCTGCTAATCTTTTTCAACCTGAAATTGATGTTGTCGGATACTAGTACGGCCACCCCAGCTTTTTTGAGGGAGCTGTTTGCTTGCAGGATAATTTTCCATCCTTTAACTTTGAGTCTGTGTTTGCTCTGACTGTTCAGGTCAGTTTCTTGTAGGCGGTAGAATGTTGAGTTCTGTCTCTGAATCCATTTTGCCACTCTGTGTCTCTTAATTGGTGAATTTAGACCGTTGACTTTGAGAGATATTATTGTTATGGGGTTTTGTGTCATCTTTCTGTAAGGGTTTCTTGTGCTTGTAGGGTTTGTCTTGTCTGATAGTATCCCCTTTAGCCCTTCTTTTCAGTTTGGTTTTGAATCTCTGAAGTTCCTGACCTGCTGTTTATCCAGAAAAATAGTGTACCGTTCCTTCAAGTTTGAGTGAGAGTTTAGCCGGATAGACTATTCTTGGTAAAGCGTTCATTTCAGTGAGTTTTTCACTATATCCCACCATTGCTTTTAGGCTTGGAGGGTTTCCTCTGATAGGTCTGCTGTAAGGGGTGCTCCTTTGTATGTGATTTCCTTCTTTGACCTTGCTGCTTGCAGTATTGTATCTCTATCCATGGCATCCATCATTCTAATTCTGATATGTCTTGGAGTGTTTTTGTTAGGGTTTCTTAGCTGGAACCCTTCGAGCTCCTTGAATCTGAATGGCTGCATTGTCCAGTTCTGGGAACTTTTTAGCAATGATTTTTTAACCATGGCTTTTTCATTGGGATTGTTTCCTTGACCTTCTGGTACTCCAATGATCCTAATGTTGTTCCTCTTGTAATCATCTCCTAGGACTCTGATTCGTTCTAGAGCTATTTTGAGGTGCTTTGCCATTGTTTTTTGTTGCCTGTTGGCTTGGTGCAGCAGATCTTCCAGCTTTGGCTTGTCTTCAGCTATGGCCATTCTACTGTTGAGGGCACAGACTGAGTTTTTTTTAATCTACGGAATCTTTTATTTGTGACATTTCTGTGAGTAGCTTTCCAATTTCTGCTCTCATTTCTTCCTGTAATTATTTTTATTGTTTCTATTATATACTCCTTTAATTCACTAGATATGTGTCTCACTGTTTCATTGAGTTCATTGAACATCTTCATTACTTCATATCTGAATTTTTTCTCAGAGAGGTCCCTTAGGTGAATAGCACCTACTGAGGCTTCTGGACTCTCATCGTCCTTACCTCATGGTGTGTATTTCAGTTGTTTCTTCATGTTGACGTGGATGTATGGAGACTGAGATGTTACACGAGATTGCTGGGTATGGGTAAACTACCTGCAGCTGCGTAAGTGTCTGGAGACCCAAAAATAGGCCACGCCTACTTCTACAGAGGCCATGCCCCTTATGGGTGCCTGGTGTGTGAGGGGGAGGGGGATACAATCTGGGGTAGGAAGACCGGCACAGCATTGGGGAGGAACAGGAAGAGGCTCAGGGATCGCATTTATGTTTTTTGCTTTATTTTATTATTATTGATGGAAAATGGTTTGCAATAGTATTGTAATACAATAGTATGCTTTTGCTGTACATCGTTACTGCGCCTCCACTGCTGCCAAAATGCCACAGATCCCCCACTAAATATCCTTATGTCACTTTGAGTCTGCCTAAAACTGATACCAGGAATCAATCCCGGGTCAGTCATGTGCAAGGCACGCACCCTATCCACGGTACTCTCTCCAGCACATGTCAGTCAGAGCAGAACACCGGAAGTTCAAGGGTTTAATTCTACTCCCTGCTCTGTTTCCTATTAGGTAGACACATAATTTGAACCTTTCTGAAGGCTATAAATACTTACCTTTCTTATTCACCAGGTTGTTTTTCATACTAAATTTCATTATTAACAAAGAAAAAAAGATTATCAGTAACAACAAATTTATACTAAGTAATGCAAAAACTGCATTGCTTTGGACACCTTTCTACATTCTTGAGAGTATTAATATTTTCAAATTATAGAATGGAGGGCTAAGTAAGATTATATGTCTAAATAAATCAGTACAGTTCTTTTTTAATTTTTTAAAAATTTTCTTTATTGAATCACCACGAGCTACAGTTACAAAGGTTTCATGTTTGAGTTTCAGTCATATAATTATCGAACACCCATCCCTTCACCAGTGTACATATTCCACCACCAATCTGCTCAGTATCCCTTCCCACCCCCACTTTGTCCCATTCCTCCTGCCTCTATGGCAGACAATTTCTCTCTTTCTCTCTCTACTTATGGGTATTATGGTTTGCAATACAGATAATAAGAGGCCATCATGTTTGGTCCTTTCAGCAATACATCTCCCATCCTGAGTGATCCCTCCAACCATCATTGACTTAGTGATCCCTTCTCTATCCCAGTTGTTTCCTCTCCCAGCTCATAAGGCAGACTTCCAATCGTGGAGCAATCTTCCCAGCCCTTGTCTCTACTGTCGTTGGGTGTTAGTCTCATATTATGATATTTTATATTTCATAAACTTGTGCAGTCATTCTATTTCTGTCCCTCTCTTGCCAACATATCACTTAGCATGATACTTTCCATGTCCATCCACTTATAAACAAATTTCACGAGATCAGTACAATTCTTGACTTCTAGTAAACACTCATTAAACACTAGCTCTCATGACTATGTATCAGTTTGAATATACAAATACTAGAAATTTATCACCCAATAGAAAATTTGTAAAATATTGCCATTTTACTGATTAGAAAACTGTGGCTCAGAAAAATTATCTGACTTTCTAAAGTTTTTATAATCCGTGACAGGGCTATTTTTCTTCTGGTCCCCTACTCTTTTCTACTCATTAAATTTAAATTGCTACCTACATATCTTTCATCCCACGTTTTATCCCCAGAACCATAAAAATTAGAAATTGCTTTCCAGTAAAAAGCCTTTTTAGATGAGTATATAGCTATTATGTTTCTGTTTTTAGTGTATACTGCTTTCTTCCTTTCTATAGATTCAATTTAGTAAAAATTACTCCAATTATTTAGTTTAAACTACTCAGACAATTTAGTCAAAAAGTACTTAGATTATTCAGAGGTCACAGGAAACATTTGATGAGATAGGTATTCTGTTGGTGATTCTTAGAGAACTTCAGGATCCATTACTGTACCACTGTAGCACTATTCTCCTGTTTTTCATCTGAGGATGGAAGACTCCTTCTTAAAAGCCTGAGAAGGAAAATACTGTTTAGACCATTCAATTTTACCTTAAATAGATGGTAACAGCTGTTTTATAAGACTGTTTATTGACAAGGAAACATGTCCATAATATATGACTATATGGAAAAAAACGCAGACTACAAAATATATTAAATTGTATCACTATTTTGGAGTGTGTGTCAGTGTGCAACTACATAGCTATAGAAAGAAGGAAATATGGCAACATGTTAATGGTCACTGTCACTGTCCTCCGGTTGTTCATCGATTTGCTTGAGCAGGCCCAGTAACGTCTCCATTGTGAGACTCATTACTGTGTTTGGCATATCGAATACTTCACGGGTAACTTGCCAGGCTTTGCCGTGTGGGCGAGATACTCTCGGTAGCTTGCCGGGCTCTCCAAGAGGGGCAGAGGAATCACGGAGGAATCGAACCCGGCTTGGCCAGCAAACAAGGCAAACACTCTACCAGTGTGCTATCATTCCAGCCCAGCAACCATTACAAATGATATAAAGCATTTACAGAGCCTGGGCTGAAGAGATGCTACAGTGTCTAAGGTACTTGTCTTGCATATGACTGGCATGTAGTTGACTTGATATGTAGTTCAGTTCCCTGTACTACATATGATCTCCTGACCACCACCAAAGGTCACTCCCAAGCACAGACTGGCATGTAGTTGACTTGATATGTAGTTCAGTTCCCTGTACTACATATGGTCTCCTGACCACCACCAAAGATCACTCCCAAGCACAGAGCCATTGATAGTCCCTTCGATTCAGGATGTGTCCCAAACCTCCTTCTCCACCAAAAAATATACACAGTCTACAAAACACAGCTCATACAGTAAGAATTAAAGTCTGCAGTGTTCTGGTAATTTTTATTTACATTTATAAACATTTTATTGATTGATATTTGCTATCTGTATACTGTTAATGATGTTTTACTGTGTGCATAATTCCAGTACCACATACCTCAACACAGCAGTAGGGCGTTTGCCTTGCATGCAGCCAACATGGCCGACCCGAGTTCGATTCCTCCGCCCCTCTCGGAGAGCCCGGCAAGCTACCGAGAGTATCTCGCCCGCACTGCAGAGCCTGGCAAGCTCCCCGTGACGCATTCGATATGCCAAACACAGTAACAACAAAGTCTCCAATGGAGACGTTACTGGGCCCACTCGAGCAAATCGATGAACAATGGGAGGGCCTTTACCTTTTACCTTACCTTTACCTCCTCCAAGAATTCTAATACTCCTCCCTTTCAACCCTACCTCTACAAACTGACTGTGTGTATCAGTTCTTCTGTTGTGCTTTTTTCTGGCCCTTTGTTGCTACTTTCTGTGTATCTTTATGTCCCACATAAGGAGAGATCATTCTATATCTATCCATTTCCTTCTGACTGACTTTACTTGGCATGATCTCCTCTGATTCCATAAATGTTTTGGCAAATTGCATGATTTTGTTCTTTCTTAGAACTGCATTACATATACACATATATAATAATTTCTTGATCCATTCATCTGCAGTTGGGCATTTAGGGTGTTTAAATGTCTTGGCTATTGTATTAAGCACCACAATGAACATAGGTATACATATATCCTTTCAAATTAACGTTTTTGATGTTTGGCGATAGAAGCCTAGAAATGGTGTCACTGGGTAGTTCTATGCCGATTTTTTGAGAGATCCTCATATTGTTTCATAGAAGCTGAAATTATCCTGATAAACTTTTAATTAATCACTAGTCACGAGCAAGAGAGTAGTTGGACCCTGATTATAGCATTTGTTTATATTCATGTAATAAACATTTCCACTATGGCTGACTTTAAATCCTCAGTTTGTTCTATTTCTGTGAGCCAGTAATAGCCAGTGCAAGTCAATTCCAGCCTATCATTATAAAACTACAGAATAATCATCACACCCAAGAAATATAACACTGATATAATTTAAAGGTATAAACCATATACTAAAATTTGCCCCAATTGCTTCAATTATGTCCTTACAGTTTTGGGGCCTATTTTTGGAGTAGAATCTTAAAATATATTATGTACTATTTATTTATCAGTCTAAAATTCTAGACCCCCTCCGCCTCTTTCTTTCCTTTGTCTGTTATATCATCAGTGTGTTCTTTTAATTCCATGCCAGTTGTTTTGCAAAATGGATGAAACATGGGTTCATCTAATTAATTTTCATTAATACATCCAATATTAAACCTTTGTGTTTTATATAGTATCATATTTTCAGTGCCTCATAGCTGAAGGAACATTTATGTCATTTTCCCCATTATTGATAATGTTAAACTGAATTATTTGGTTAGGTTATGACAACATATTTCTCCACTACAATAATATCAGAGGGTTTTGCATTTTTAATACTAGTTTATTCCAGAAGAAGCTTCTTTATGCTGAAAGCATCAATTACTTTGTTACTAAAATTATAAGTTACATAGTTCACTACAGAATCATGAGCTGAAAAGCTATTTATCTCAGTAAAAGAAAATAGAAAATAAGATTTTTAAATAAAACTAGCACTTAGCCTCAGCCAAGTTCATGACCATTCACATAATGAGGCATCATAAAGGACTACTGATCTAAATTGTAAACAGCTAGTGGAGGTTTATGTTCCATAGATTTATCTCAAGAATTAGGCTAGTGATTAGGGTATAGTAAGTGTTCAGAAAAAGCACTGATTAAATTTGTCTACAATTGTACTCTCCCCTGAGTGAGAAATTAATCACACTCAGAAAAATATGTACTTTATTTTATCAATTGACTCAAGCTAAAATTGATTTTTCTGCTTCAACATCACTTTTTCATGGGAAAAAAGAGTTTTTTTATTTACATTCAGGCTTTGCACCTTACTCGGGTGCTATTTAAGTGTCCCATTATTCTAAAAATCTTAGCTTCCCTATATTAAAAATCAGAAACTGTCTTAAGTAAATTAAAGGATAAGCCTTGTATTTGTTAGGATTAGACTTTGCTGCAAATGATAGAAAGCCCAAAATAACAGTAAGTTAAACAATGCAGTCATTTATTTCTGTCTGATATAAAAGTTTCTAGTTCTCGCCAAGCTGGAGTATCACAAACCAGATTTACTTTTCTTATATCTGGAAAAACACCAGAAAAATGAAAATAGAAACAATTGCCTTTATATATTAGACAGTAGGCAAAAAAGAACAATATTTTTTAAAACACAAAGAAACTATCAAGATGAGCTCCAGTAATTGTCCCAGTTTACTGCCTGGAAAGAGTTTCTAGCTAGTGCAGGGAAATAAAATTCAGGTATGATCTAGCAGATGAGAATATGGAGCAATGAGTTAGGTAAAATAAGGCTGCTAGAATTTTCAGGGACAATACTGGAGAAGAGAGCAATGCACATAAAGAGAAATCTGATAGTCTATATTCTAGATAGTCTGCCTGTAATCTTTGACTTAAGTTCTGATCAACAAATGTATGTAAGGCCAGGAAAAGAATCACCCATAAAGAGCAAGAGCAATCCTCAGGGATCACACAGGACTAGAAATAGTGTTTATTTTCACCAACCAAAATGGGAAACTTTTATAATTCACAGAACATCAGAATACTAACAAGACACTTATCTGAATAATGCTGCTAAATTAATTCCATAGTCGCAGGTAAGTGTACCAGAATACAGCCTAAAACCGTTTTTACTAGCATCCCACAAGATAAAACTTTCATCTGAAATACAGTGACAAAATACCAGTCATTAAAAATAAAAATCAAGCAAAATGCAGCTGAAAAGAACATAAATAATAACACAAACACCTTAAAATGATTTTTATAACTGCTTTCTATATGTTCAATAAAGTAGAGGAAAATGAACATGTTAAGTAACAACTGCATAGTAAGGAGGTAAGGTGCTTACCTTGTACACAACTGACTGCAGTTTGATCCCTAAAACAGCATATGATCCCCTGAGTGATGATACGCATGACCCCTAAACTCAGAGAAAGGAACAGGCTCTGAACACTCCCGTGTGTAGATCTAAAACAATAAACAAAAAAGTAAGTAGTGATTGGAAGACATTTAATAGACCAAACAAAATTTGTTTTTGATTTTTAGGTCACACCCAGTGATATTCAGGGGTTACTCCTGGCTCTACACTCAGGAGTTACTCCTGGCAGTGCCTGGGGGACCATATGGGATGCCTAGGTTTGAACCCAGGTGGGCCACTTGCAAGGCAATAGCCCTATCTGCTGTACTATCGCTTCGGCCCTTCAAATAGAATTTTTGTAAATGAAAATCTCTGTATTCGAAGTGATTGATGTAAAAGTCTATATGGAAAATTGACAACTTGTATGCAACTCTGTGATCAGAAGGAAAATAAGTTCCTTCTCATTGTCTCCCTCCATTTTCAACATAATGTTTCCAAATTGATGCTACACTTGATCTTAGCCAAAAGGCCAAGAAGTGACACTACCTCCACTTCCCAGCCACCGTCACACTCCAGGATGCTTTCCGGACCGGCGTGGCAGCTCTGGCTGAGACTCACGCAGGACTGAAGACCGACAGAACAAGATAAGCGGAACTCTCTGAGACTTTGGACCCCAGGCTCAACGGACCCAGGGCAGAGATTCTCTGCTTGCTCCCACCAACCACAGGTGACAAAGGGATTCTAATCAGGAGCCCCACCCTACCCTGCCTGTCTGCTTCCACCAACCACCAGAGACCCAGGGATCGGATTGCGCACAGAAGACCCACCCTACCCCTACAAGGACCAGATAAATACCCCACTGGCAGACCTCCACTACCGACACTACCTCCACTACCCAGCCGCCGCCACACTCCAGGATGCTTTCTGGACCCACGCGGCTGCTTTGCGGCCGCGCGACACATCATAAGACACTAAATACCCATCTTCCGAAATTGCCGTGCCATATTTGGTAGGGTTCAAATATGGTAACACCTACGAGGGCAATTAAACGTCGCCCCAAAAGCCTCTATCCCTCTCAGAAAGACTGGCAAGCTACCGAGAGTATTCCGCCCGCATGGAAGAGCCTGGCAAGCTATCCGTTGTGTATTCGATAGGCCAAAACCAGTAACTACAATGGGTCTCATTCACCTGACCCTGAAAGCTTCTCCGACATGGCAGCACTGAGAAGGATGAGAAAGGAGAGGCCGATAAAATCTCAAAGCCGAACTAGGCTGCCATAACGAAGGAAGAAAAAAATGATCATCTGTACTTTCAATGCACATACACTAGCATCAGATGCATCCATCGAGGACCTGATGGTACAAGCACGAATGATCAAGTACAACATCATTGGTCTGACCGAGACAAGAAGGCACGAATCTCACCATGCTGTTTTCGACACTGGAGAAGAATTGTTCCTCCGAACATGTGATAAAAGAGGTGTCGGAGGCGTCAGTGTCCTAGTCAACACAAACTTGGCCATGAGCATTGATTCATTCGAATGCCTAACAACACGAATCGGATGTTTACATTTGAATAGATGTGGCATACTGCCGGCAGTTTCTTTCTTCGTTGTCTACGCACCAACATCTCAATATGATGAAAGAAAAATCGGGAAGTTCTACATGGAGCTGGAGAAGTTCTATAAAGAAGACCACACCTTCTACAAGATCATTGTGGGTGATTTTAATGCCAAGATAAGACCGAGAAGATCAGCTGAAGAACGTCACATCGGGACCCATGGCCCAGAATGGAACAAACAGGGTGAGAGACTGTCTGAGTTCATCATGTCGACCAAGATCATCCATGGTAACTCACAGTTCCAGAAGGCAGAATCTAAATGTTGGACATGGGAGTCTCCCGGTGGACGATTCCACAACGAAATAGACCACATCATATTCAATCGATGGTTTTGCCCGACCAATGTCGCTGTTGTCCCAAAATTCCGAACGGGATTGGACCATCGTCTCCTTCGTGCAAAATTCTACTTCACAGAGTGGGGAGAAAGGGCTGCAAAGTTTAAAAAGAGAACTCCCAGAACGACCACCAATTGGGAGCTCTTTGGCACTATTGCGGCAACGTGGGAAGATGCCATTGCTGACAACATTGCCGAGGAATATGATCAACTGGTTCAGCACCTCCATGATTGTGCGAGGAACGCCAAGAGAGAGATAGCCACAAAAAAAGCCTGTCTTCGAAAACTCTTGAGATTATGTGCCAGTGTGGTTTGGCACATGCCTCAGGCAACCACAAGCGAATGTCCGAGCTCGCAAAGCAGTGCAGAGATGCAATCAAGGAAGACCTCAGAGAGAGAAGAGCAGAAGTGCTGGAAAATGCGGCAGAAGCCAGGAAAAGTATTCCTAATGCCCGCCTGTCCTTCCCCAACTACAAGACCAAGATGACTGCCCTCTGACGTCCTGATGGATCCATCACATCCTCCAGAACGGCAATGGAGAAGATTATCCATGACTTCTACTCAAATCTCTTCAATAGCCATGTCCACTTGCCGACATACCAAATTCCGCAGGATGGATATGTCGTTCCCAACATTCTCCCTTCTGAAATCCGACACGCCATTCTGTCAGTAAAGAAACAAACAGCACCCGGCCCAGACAAGGTCAGACCTGAACACCTGAAGAATCTGCCGTCAGTACTCATCAATACACTGGCTTGGCTCTTCACATACTACCTGTCTAAATGCAAGGTTCCGTCCCAGTGGAAAACCAGCAGGACCGTACTACTGTTCAAGAAGGGAGACATCCATGACATTGGCAACTATCACCCCATCTGCCTATTGTCTGTCATCTACAAGTTGTTTACTCGAGTCATCCTAAATAGGATTGGCAGAACATTAGATGAAGGACAACCATGCCAGTAAGCTGGGTTCCGCAAAGGATTCAGCACCATCGACCATATCCACATGATAACCAAGCTCATTGAGATTTCTCAGGAGTTCAAGATGCCTCTCTGTTTAACATTCATTGATTTAAGGAAGGCCTTTGATTATGTTGAGATGGGAGCGGTCATTGAAGCCCTAGCCAATCAGGGCATTCAAGCCCAATACATCAAGATCCTCCGTGAGCTGTATTGCGGATTCACTACCAGGATCTCACCATTCTACAAAGAAGTGATCGTTGATGTCAAGAGAGGGGTTCGGCAGGGTGATACCATTTCACTGAAACTCTTCAGTGCCACCCTCGAGAACATCATGCGACGACTGGAATGGGAAGGAATAGGAGTGAAGATAGATGGTCGGCAACTACACCACCTCCACTTTGCTGACTACATTGTTTTAATAACACCAAACATCAGCCAAGCGGCACAAATGCTGAACGACTTTGACCGTGAGTGTGGAAAGGTAGGACTACAGCTGAATCTTACGAAGACAATGTTTATGAGAAACAGCCTCATTCCTGATGCCCCATTAGCTCTCAACAGAACGACCATCTCCGAATGCAACAGCTATGTGTACCTAGGTCAAGAAGTCAACATGACAAATGACCTGGCACCCGAGCTGCGCAGGAGTAAGAGAGAGGCTTGGAACGCCTTCAAGAACGTTGAAGAAATAGCTAAGAGGTGAAGAACCTCCGGCTCCGAGCACATCTCTTTGATTCCACTTTTCTTCCTGCATTAACATATGCCTCAGAGACCTGGGCCCTACGCAAACAGGATGAGAATGCTATTCAAGTCTCCCAAAGGAGAATCAAAAGAGCTATGCTTGGAATATCACGTTTCACTCAAATGAGAGAAAGAATCCGGAGTTCTGACATCCATCGACGATCAAGGAAGCTGTCTCGTTTGCCAAGGTGTCAAAAATCAGATGGGCTGGTCACGTAATGAGATTTAAAGACGACCGCTGGACTAGAGCTGTTACCGACGACTGGATTCCACGGGATGTCAAAAGACCACGTGGCCGCCCACCTACCAGATGGTCAGACTTCTTCATCAAGATCATGAACGATTGGTTTGAGGCTCTTCATGTTCCGCGAGTGAACAGATGCCATTGGGCTACACTAGCACGCGACAGGGACAAATGGGGATGTTACTGGCGCCCACTTGAGCAAATCGACGACTAACAGGAAGTTAAGTGATTAAGTCATTAAGTGTTCCCAATTTATCATTCAAAATGACAAGTCTAGCTCCAAATGTCACTTTTGCGTACCAACTAGCAGTACGAAAATCTAAGGTAAAAGGTATGTCCCTTCAATAATACTTAGAAATGATGAAATCACTTTGACTTCCATCCCATTGTTTAGAACTTAGTTCAGGGTCCCATTAATCTGAAAATG
This sequence comes from Sorex fumeus, assembly GCF_029834395.1. NCBI lineage: Eukaryota > Metazoa > Chordata > Mammalia > Eulipotyphla > Soricidae > Sorex > Sorex fumeus. Next base: position 17,394,942 of record NW_026606115.1, read on the forward strand.
AAGTCAAGAATTAGTACTTGTGATGTAGAAATACTAGCATGTTGATGGTGTGGCAAAATTCTATCCCTAAAGAAAGTACACATTGACACTCATAAATCAGTGTTATCCCAATAAAATATAAACTTTAGAAGGGAATTCTAGCTATTCAGTGAAAACTATGGTGGTATAATATAGAGAAGGGAAAGTGTAGGAGGTATGGATAGAGAAATGGGTAAGGGAATCTTTGGGGCAGTAGGATGGCACTAGAAATTTGGCGATGGATGCAATGAGTCTTATATACATGTACAGGTATAAAGCTATCACTCTGAAATTCTTTAGCATTCTTAAACAATGACAAATCAATAAAGCTAAGTCTAAATTAATTACAGTCTTTATTCAGGTGGGCTATGTGCTCAAGTAAAATCTCAAGCATTTTATCACTTAGTGAAGTCTGTCACCTCCAATAAAAGGACAGTTGACCGCCTATTATCATAGCACAGAACAGATCTGGAACAAGTTTGAATAATATGATTCTTTGCTCGGGGTATGGTGCCGCCAGCAGGTCTATCTGTACCTTTTAGGCAAGTGCATCAGCAGCCTGATGGCACCTTTAGACTTCCAGATACCCCCAATTTGCTGCTGTGCCTTTGGCCAGACCCCAAAACCTTGGGACAAAGTTTACCAAGAAAGTTAACAGCTAAAAGTTAGGTATGTGGGAAACACACCCACAAACCACCTCCGGCTCAGCTATATAATTGGAAGCATGGCCTCTCTGGTTCCTGATTGAACTGCTTACTGGCCATGATCCCAGAGACTCAGAAACAAATCTCAAAACCCAGCGGCTTTTGGCAGAAATACATCCGGTCCCTGCAGTAGGTTACCAGTTCTGGGCCAACCCAGGTGGGAATAGGTTTCGTGCCTTGGCCTGTTCCCCCTGGCGGCCTGGTGGCTGCCATCCTCCAGAGTCCACTGGATAGTCAGGTTTTGGCCCCCAGTGACGAGACACGCAGGGCCTCACGGGATGGGGGTGGAGCCGGTCCTGTCCTCCCCACCCCAACGAGACCCCAAGTCATCACCCACGAATGTCCTCTCTGGGTCCTGATCAAGCTGCTTAACAGCCATCATCCCAGAGACTCAAAAACAAATCTCAAAACCCAGCAGCTTTTGGCAGAACTGCGTCTGGACCACACAGTAGGTTATTGTCACTGGGCCACCCCAGGGGGGAAAGGTGCTCTCCCTCCGCCTGATTCCCCCTTGGCGGCTCGGTGGCCATCATCCTCCAGAGGCCATTGGACAGTCAGGTCTGGGCCCACAGTGACGAGACTTCTTTGGCCTCACAAGATGGGGGTGAAGCCGGTCCTGGTCTCCCCGTCCCAACAAGACCCCAAGTCATCGCCCACGAATGGCATCTCTGGCTCCTGATCAAGCTGCTCAACGGCCATGATCCCAAAGACTCAGGAGCAAATCTCGAAACCCAGTGGCTTTTGGCAGAAATCCCTCCAGATTTAAGTGTTAAAGTTTCAGAATTTCAAAATCACGCAGCCACTACTGCAACCACGCGACATCATATGTTATTCATAACCAGCAATAGAACACAAATTGTCTACTGTTGCCTTTTCATCAGATCTGAGTGTTGGGGTAAAATCTCAAATAATAATGGTGGGTCTGGTGTCAAAATATTGAATGTGATCAAAGAGAGAGAGAGTAATGTGGAAATCATGTTCCCCACAGGTAGGGGGAGGGTGTTGAATGGAGGTATACTGGGGGTTTTGGTGGTGGAGAATGGACACTGGAGAAGGTACGGGTGTTTCATTGTATGACCGAGACTTAGACCCGAAAGTTTTGTAACTGCTCTCACGATGATTCAATAAATAAAATTATAAAAAATGGAAAAAAGATAGCAAGGTGGAGTTCATGCACAATTCAATCAGCTAATCAGTGGCTGAATAAATAGCAGTACTCTTACATAAAAATATGATTCTTTGCTTTAAAGTAAACCCAAATAAGACTGTACACTGAAAAAATGTTTTTGATAGGCAAATTTTTAAATCTGAGTAAGATAATTTGGGGTTGTTTGACTTCCATTCCCATACCTCTTTATAATTTTTAGCTTATCTCAAACAAACTGCCACCATTGCTTCATTTTCTTAATCAGTGACACCGAGTGAGAATTATAGCTTAACATTTTGTTTGACTTTCTCCAACATTTATCCTGGCCAAATAATAAGTCAGTCAGTGTGTTTATGACTTAGTCCCGGAACATGTTCTCTTTCTTTCTTTCCTAATAAAGTAACTAACACCTTAGTTGAAAACAACATTCACAAGACCTTACATATTGCATATCTTTCAACTTCACTCTTCCTGAAAACACTGGTACCTGATAGACATAACTTTTTTTGAACTATGTAACTCTTACCAAGACTTTATTTTTGGTTGTTCATATGAGTATTAATAAATCTCATGTAGCTTGGATATTATAAGTCTGATCATTTTGAACAGCCATTCCATATTTTGGGGGTATCATCGCTATTATAATGACAAAGTGAATGTCATTCTTTTCAAGAGTTAATAGGTTGACATGTAACGGGTCTGTTAGTGCCAGATAAGAAAGAATTGCTGAAAATGGTAGTGTTTTGGAGGTCATAAACAAATGTGGCGCATGACTGGCTTACTGAGGTTTCTATTGAACACTTTTCACTAGTTCTGTGTGCAGTCTTGAGCAAAGCAGACTGAAAAATCTGTAGGGAATCAGGACTGGGTACTTCACAGTTGCTAATCGATTTGATTGCTTTAACAACCTTCTGCTCAGACATTACAGTGTGACTTTTCCACTCCCCTGATATAAGTTCTGTGCTATAATCACACAGCTTCTCTACTGTTATCATTACCATCAGCATCATTCTTTACACCAAACAATAGTAATTTGTAAAACCTAACATATTGGGATGTACATAGCAAACAGTAGAAAAAAACGATTTAGTGAAAGAGGTTGGAATGGAACTTTAGCAGTGATATCAACACCAGTATTTTTTTCTTGGGGAGTCACACACAGCAATGTTCAGGGATTACTCCTGGCTCTGTATTCAGCAATTACTCCTTAGTGCTTGGAGGACATATGGCATGCCATGAACCCGGGTCTCCATGTGTAAGGCAAATGCTATACCTGTGGTACTATCACCCCGGCCCCTCAACTCCAGTCTTTACCTAGAGAGAAGGATTTCCCCTTGGGCTCTCCTAATGTCAAGCTGTCCACAGAGGTCATAACGAAGTAGATTCAATAAACACACTCACTGACCTGCCATGCCCAATCTAATTGTTTTTTCATAAGGCATACCAAGGTATACTATCTGCAACACTTGATAAGGAACAGGTGATTTTTGAATTGACAAAATGATATTTTCCAGATACAATTTTGTTATCTGTAAGACCTCTCTCTTTGGATTAAGTGAAGTATGCAAATGGAGAGTAGATATAAAAGCAAGATAAGTCATGGGATTTGATATATGCTTTTGCTCAAAGAAATGGATACAAAGGGTGGTTGATTTCTAAGTAAAGGTGAAAGTTTATCCTGTGTAAGGCTTAAAGGCATGTTTGAAACATGATGCAAGTTTCAAAAACTAGAAATTAGTTCCAATTCTAAATAATCCCTCATTGACTATTGTAGGCGAAACTTAAACAGTCAATGACTTCACATTGCAAACTCTTGCTATCTGAGCACTTAAAAATATTAATGATATATTTATTTACCTGGAACACAGGGTATCTTTCAGCAATATGATTCTTTTATTTTTATTTTAATTAATCACCATGAGATACAGTTACAGACTTAAAAAACTTTCATGATTATATTTCAGTCATACAATGTTCAAGTACCCATCTCTCCAACAGTACCCAGTCTCCATCACCAATGTTCCCAGAATCCCTCTTGCCACCCCCACCCCTTCCTACCCCATACCTCTGTGGCAAGCACATTCCCTCTTACTCTCTCTCTCCTTTTGGGTGTTATGGTTTGCAATACAAGTATTAAACGGCCATCATGTTCGGTCCATAGTCTACTTTTAGTACTCATCTACCATCCCAAGTGAGCCCTCCAACCATTATTTACTTAGTGGGATAGAGAAGGAATATGATTCTTAATTTTTATGGGACAAATGAGGGGTTTTAAGTCATAATCCATGTCTAAAATTAATTAACTTGGTTTACGAGATAAATGCTAATTTCATGCAATTTTCTTAGTTTGTAATTAATTCCTATTTTAGGTACTATGGTTTACAATGCTGTTAATGATAAGATTTAATGCATACAATGTTACAATGCCACACTCTCCACCAGAGCATCTCCCCCTCAACCTACACACCTCCTATCCACACATCCTGGTAAATCCAGTACCATACACCAGTTTTCAGATTCTGTTGACTTTAACCATTTGTTAAGCCCTTACTATGTTTCTTTATATCCCACTTATAATAAAGGTCATTTTCTAACTATATCTTTCCTTCAGACTAACTGCACTCTCAGCATGATGCTTTCCAGATCTGTCCACATAGCAGAAAAACATGTGATTTCACCTTTTCTTATAGATGTACTCCATTGTATTTGTACCATCACTGCATCACTGTATCACTGTCATTCCATTGTTCATCGATTTACTCGAGTGGTCAGCAGTAATGTCTCCATTCATCCCAGGCCTGAGATTTTAGCAGACTCTCTTTATTCATCTTTCCCAACGCTGCTGTATTGGAGGCTTTTTCAGGGTCAGGGGAATGAGACCCATTATTGTTACTGTTTTTGGCATATCGAATACATCATGGGTAGCTTGCCAGGCTCTGCCGTGTGGGCGGGATACTCTCAGTAGCTTGCCGGGCTCTCTGAGAAGGATATATATATATATATGATTTGCTCTCTACTGTTGGAACCCCAACAAATATGCTATGGTAATTATGGAAAATGGGTAAGGAGTGTCTTATGATGTGTCCAGGAATATGTTTCACTCATATGTGAGTCTTGATCCAAGCATGTGGAAAGTGGCTTGGAGTGTGGCAGCAGTTGGGTAGTGGAGGTCGGTATTTGTACCATAGTTACTTTATTCAGTCATTTGTTCTTGGACACTTGGGTTGTTTGCAGATTTTGGTTATTGTGAATAGTGTTGCAATGAATACAGGAATGCAAATATCTTTTCTGAATAGAGTTTTGGGGCCTTGGGGATAGATGCTAAGAAGTAGAACTGCTGGGTCATATGAAAGCTCAATTTGTAATTTTTTGGTAAGTGCCCATATTGTTTTCCAAAAGGGTTAAACCAGTTGATATTCCCACCAGCAGTGGATGAGGCCTCATGTTTTATCTATATCCATATCACAATTGGTTGTTTTGATCTTTTTTGATGTGTGCCAATATCACTGCTGCAAAATGGTATCTCGTTGTTGTTTTGATTTACATTTCCTTGATGACAACAATGCAGATAATTTTGTCATGTTGCTATTAGTCATCTGTACATCTTCTTTGAAAGAGTTTTTTTCTTTTATATACATATTTTTTCATTTTAAAATTATTTTATTTAGGGCACCATAGTTTACAAACTGTTATTATTAGGGTTATTAGTAGGGTTTTATACATGAAATTTCCCTGGAGTCTTCTCCAGATTTTTTATGAGATTGATAAGGTTTTTTAAGTTCTACAAGTGCTTTATACGTCTTGGATATTAGGCCTTTGTCAGATGAGTGGCCGGTAAATATTTCTCCCAGTCCATGGAGTGTCTTTTTACTCTGGTTATTAATACTTTACAGTACACAAACCTCTGATATCAAAGCCTCTGATACATTTGAATTGACTTTTGTGCATTATGTGAGGTAAGAGTAAAAGTTAGTTTTTTACATGTGGCTAACCATTCACAATCGTGGCTCAAAAACGTTTCTGGAAATCAGCTTAACAAAAGAGGTTAAATACTTATACAAAGGAAACTATAAATTACTTCTAAAAGAATTAAAATAATGCATGAAAAATGAAAATACATCCCCGGTTCATGGATTTGAAAAGTTCATATTGTCAAAATAACAGTACTACACAACACATACACAGATTTAAATCTAGTTCTTTCAAATACCCATGAAAGATTTTGAAGACTTGGTGCCTCTAGGAGCTGAACTCCCACAGTCAATCACCAAAAATCAAGACCTCAGTCGTAAAACCACAAGGAATTAAAAATGAGCTTGAATCAAAGCCTTTGCTGATACTGTGATTTCAACCTGGTGACTTTATTTATTTGCTATATTTTAGGTGCTATAAAATCTGGCACCTACAGCCTGGAGAATAGCAAGTGTGGTCTTGGGATAGCGAAAGTTTTCTAGAAAGGTTTCTTTCATCTATGATTCCATTGATCTAGAATTCATATCTGAACAACCTCTCCTGCCCTAACACTCCAGGAGTCAAAATTTATCTTCCGTAATCATCTGGACAATCCAAATAAGTAGTGATATAGCCCTATACCCTGGACCAACTATATCCCAGAACTTCAACAGGCCAATCCTGTCCTGTCTGCTTATCTAAAATTTCTTGCATTAATTCTCTTATACGACCACAATAGAAAGCTATTATTCATGTTTTCTCCTTACTCTTCTGCCTCCTGATAGACACTCATGCACATGCCCCTTGTGGCTGTAGGAGATATGTTATGACTATCTCCTCTTAAGATCTACTATAAAAGAAAACGCTGTCTTTTCAGTGAGTCATTGATATGTCAGCCTCACCAAACTTGATGGATAATAAAATCTACATTTTATTAGAACAAGAGGACTTCAAAACAAACTGACAAGCTGTGATTTAATAAATTTGTGTTGTTTAAGTGTCTAAGTTTGAATCACTATGTTTACGGAAATTTGTTATGTAGCAATAGAAAATAAAAATACATACAAAAATAGCAACAAAACTTACTGTAGTACCACTCTAAATCATTCAGAGTGTAAGTTGAATAACTTGTCCTTTTAGTTTGTTTTGTTTTGTTTCAGCTCCATACTCAGGGGTACTCAGGGGATGCTCTTGGCTCTGTGCTCAGGAATCACTGCGCGTCATGCTTGGGGTACTATATGTGGTTCCGGGTATTGAACTGGGGTTGATCTCATGAAAAGAAAGGATTTTTTAAGATTTTTATTTTAGGAACTTTGATTTACAATACTGATACTGGCAGGCTTTCTTTCATGTAAGAAACATTCCAACATCACACCCTCCACCAGATTGTTAGTTTCCTTCCACACATCCCTGTGTTCTCCCTGTTCTGTCCCCTATAGCACCTACAGCAATATACTTCCTGATAAAGACCAGTTCTCAGTTTCTGCTGCCTTTTAGCATTTGTTGTTTCTTTACTATGCTACTTTATATCAGAACATTCTGTATCTGTCCCTCTCATTCAGAATAACTTCACTCACAATATACTCTCCAGATCCATCCACGTAGCTACAGATTTCATAATGTCATCTTTTCTTATAGCTGAGTCATATTCCATTGTGCATTTATATCACAGTTTCTTTATCCAGTCACCTGGGCTGTTTCCAAAGCTTGTAATGGAAGGAAGAAAAGCACCTTAAGCCATTACTATCTCTCCAATCCTGGATATCTAGCTTTTAGAAAGTACATAGGGTGATTTGTAAATAACAAAGGTTTAGAAGCACTGAAAAACAGAGACAAGGAGTGCTATCCTGAATTAAAGTAGTTCTATTGAAATGGAAAAGGCAGGATGGGGGGAAGGCATTACTGAAGAAGCCATCAGTAACCCCATAGCAAGGAGACTGGGAACTTATTTAAAAATTTAATCGTCATGTCACTGTGAGATACAGTTACAAAGCTTTCATGATTGAGTTTCAGTCATACAATGTCACAACACCCATCCTTCCAACAGTGTACATTTCATACCACCAATATCCCCCATATCCCTCCTGCCACCACCCCACAACCCTATGGCAGGTCTCTGTATCTGTCTGTCTTTGTCTGTCTGTATCTCTGTATCCGTCTCTGTCTCTGTCTCTGTCTCTCTCTCTCCCCCGCCCCCGTGTTTTTGGGCATTATGGTTAGTGATACACATACTGAGAGGCCATCGTGTTCGGTCATTTGCCCACTTTCAACACAGATCTCCAATCAGGAGTGATCCCTTCCAACCATTATTGTCATAATGGTGCCTTCTCTGGAGACTGGGAACTTTCATTTTGGATGGTGTGTTTTTAATTGTATTTCAACTCATCTTGCTACAATTATTAGGGGAAAAATCTTGGTGCAGTAGAAACTTAATATTAACAATGCATAGAATTGTGTGTGTATGTGGTATAGACCTTACCAAGTGGCTCTGTGCTGAGGGACCATGCAGTGCTGGGGATCAACAGAGCTTCATTAACACCTGTATTATTTCTCTAAACACTGCACACAGCGTATTAGGGGGTGGTGAAGTGTTCTCAAGGAACATTTCAGGCAAAGTATACATGATTTGGGCAAAGGCTGAAAGGCAGGAATTAGTGTTTTAGATACCAACCTGAAATTAATGATTGGCACAGTGACTGAAATTACAATGAAAGGGCTGCCACACAGAGTCTTCAATATCATATAGGAAGCTAGGCTTGATTCTGCTTCTTTGAAAATAAGCATCATGGACTTTTTTTTTCAGAGTGGTAGATAAAAAAGATGGCTTGAATAAAACATGAAGCAAAGTTGGACAACCTAAACGTCATGAAGCATACAAGCTGTTACAGTGAGCAAAGCATAAGGGGTAAAGTCTATTAAAGGAAAATGGACCACCAGCAGGTCAATCTGTACCTGTGAGGCGAGTGCATCAGTAGCCTGATGGCGCCTTCAGACTCCCAGATACCCCAAAATTGCTGCTGTGACTTTGGCCCCAAAAACTTGGGGTAAAGTCTACCAAGAAAATAAACAGCCAAAAGTTAGGTATGTGGGAAACACACCCACAAACCACCTCTGGCTCAGCTATATAATTGGAGGCATGACCTCTCTGGTTCCTGATTGAACTGCTTAATGGCTATGATCCCAGAGACTCAGAAACAAATCTCGAAACTCAGTGATTTTTGGCAGAAATGTGTCCGGACCCCACAGTAGGTTACTGTCGCTGGGCCACCCCAGGGGGGGAAGGGTACTGTCCCTCCATCTGCTCCCCCTTGGTGGCTCGGTGTCCATCATCCTCAAGCTGCTTAACGGCCATGATCCCAGAGACAAAGGAGCAAATCTCGGAACCCAGCACATTTTGGCAGAAATCCTTCCAGATTTAAGTGTTAAAATTTCGGAATTTAAAAATCGCGCGGCCACTACTACAGCCACGTGACATCATATGTTATTCATAACCAACAATAGAACACAAATTGTCTACTGTTGCCTTTTCAGCAGATCTGAGTGTTGGGGTAAAACCTCAAATAATAATGATGGGTCTGGTGTCAAAATATTAAATGTGATCAAAGTAGAGAGAGATAGAGAGAGAGAGTAATGTGGAAATCATCTGCCCCACAGGTAGGTGGAGGGTGTGGGATGGGGATATACTGGGGTTGTTGGGGGTGGAGAATAGGCACTGGTGAAGGTACAGGTGTTTCATTGTATGACCGAGACTTAGACCCAAAAGCTTTGCAACTGCTCTCACCGTGATTCAATAAATAAAATTATAAAAAATGAAAAAAAAATAAGGAAAATGGAATAGTCAGGAAGAGGAGCAGGTCATATCAAAAGATGTACCTGAACAAAAAGATAAATTTGAAGGTTGTGGGAGTGAAGGATGAAAGAGTTATAAACTCTGGCATTAGTAGGATGGAAGGAAAAAAAGAGTTATAAACTCTGGCATTAAGTAGGATGAAGAGTTATCTATTTTGGCATTGTGATTAGCAGACACATAAACGTATAACTCAGCCTCAAATGTTCTACAGTGTTCTTGTATAGTAACGAAATACGGACTCTTCTTTTCTGAGAATGGGTAGATTAGGAATGGATTTCACAAGGGAAACGTGAGAGAAATAAAATCATTTAAAGTAAATCAATTGTTTCTCACTCTCTCTAAACTCCCTTAAGACAGTTGCTCTAAGTGTGAGCTAGCCATCCCAACTGCCAAGATAAGGCACACAATATTTTCCCCTTGATAGACCCCCAAGGTGGAACTTTCTTAGGCCATATCAGGTTGCAAATTATATTTTTGGCTGTGATTCAATACTTGGCGTGTAACATGTAAGCTGGTCACTTGTACCTGGGGCAGCAGATGGTCATTTTTCTCTCCCTTAAGTAGTTAGTCTGCCTTGAATCCTTGTAAGTGTAAATAATTTATTCTCTTCTGCTTAGCACAGTTAATAATACTTCTCAAAATATCCCTGCCTGTCCTCTTATATTTACTTACATTTTTTCTTGCCAAGGCCTTCCAAATATCCCTCTTGATATTTATTTTATTGGTAGAAATATTTGCCTGGCCCACACTCAAGTAAATTTTGAGGAATAGGAGCATCTTTAGTCAGTCCAGTAAGATTTTTAAGTTCAATTGTCCTGGGGGAGTTTTGTACCAGAAACAACTGTGTGAGATTCTGCTTTCCATCAAGGGTTTATTGGTTAATGGGATTTGTGGCTGGTGTGGTTTTCCTGTGTTTAGCTTTTGGAACTCTCAAAGACAGTTGCTTGGAATAGAGAACTGACAGAATTATTACCCAGCAATCCTGTAGGCCACAGCCTACAAGACTCCACCAACACCAATGAATTTTATGGCTGATTCAGTGAACAAAATAAGTATTTGAAGAGGAGAGTGAAGAGCTGTTGGCATACTGTTCTGCAGTCTGAAGACATTTCTAAGGCTTCTCATTGAACCATTCTTTTCCTAGCTTCTTTTGCTTTAGAGTTTGTTGTCCTTTCTCAAGTGACAAATAAGGACACATGAGCAATATGGCTTCAAAGTTAAGCCTCTGGAGTACAACTTTGAGACTTAGCTTCCTTAATTTTCTTGTTGAGAATTTAAAAAAATTAAAATATGCCATAAAAGGACATGACAAATTCCATCTTATTCTAACATTTCTGTTCTGGGAACCAATTAACCTCTCTTTGAAAAGCCCATTACATTTGGATAGACCTTATGAATTCTGAGATAGTACTCTCATATTTTATCATATTTGTGATTCAAGTCACCATTCAAAGTTAGAGCACCAATTAGCTGTCACTATGTAACAAACCTCCACGAAACTCAATGACTTAAAAGTCACTTATAATTTCTCAGCAGTCTATAGAGTTGCTGTTCACTCAGTCATAAGTTTATGAAAAGCTGGGGCTTACCTAGAAGTAGGCTTTGCTTCACATGCTAGGAACATGGGCTGGCCTGAGCGTGTTATTTTTATGATTAAGGCAGAGATGCAAGAATGAGGAGAAACAATATTGTTTAAGACTCATTGTTACTCTCATATGATCCAATTTGTCAAAGCCGATTGAAGCCAGAAGAAGATAACCAATGGATAGTATTTTCCTCCTCTTTTGTGACTAAAATAAGTCAAATGGTAGGGATAGATGAAGGAGCAAAGAACTGGGGTCAGTAATGTAATCTTTCACATATAGGAAGGTAAATACAGCTGTTCTCATTTTATACATGAGAAACTTGAAACTGAGAGAACTGAATTTATTCTCCCAGAAGCACGTATATAATTTGGGTAGTGCTATAATGCAAACACAATGTTCATGACTTTGAATCCTCTTTTTGTGTGCCATACTGGATACCAAGCATGACACATGCTCTATCAACTGTTAAAGACTGTTTTCTCTTCAGCCACTCTAATGACCTGATCCTATTATCCTTCCCTTGGTGCCCATAAAGTTTGGTCCATATACCTTCCTGCACATTCATCAGCATCTATTTTTCCATTAAGCCTGCTTGAGATTACTAGATGAAGTTTTACCCCGACTAAAACACATAGAAACCAAACTTTAAAGTGCTTAAAATAGATATATCAATGTTTCCACTTTTTATTTTTAAAATTATCTTTTAAAGAATTCCAAACATTATATAAAATTAGACTAAAGTGTCCTTAAACCCCAACATACCATTGTTCTTTGACAGATGGATAATTATAATAACCTAAAACCTATCAGAATGTTTATTACCGATGATTCTGAGCTTCACTTAGAGTTAATGGGCCCAGGCCTAGTTCTCTTAGTTCTTCTATGACTGTCTTTGTGGAGGGTTCTTGGCCTCAAAGAGTGAAACGACCCATCCTGTTCAGTCTAGTCTGTTTATAATTTTAGTCAAAATTGCTCAAAATTATACTGAATATGTTTGAGTTGTTATCTCTGATGAAGACTTTGAGATTCTTTTATGGGTATGAGTCACCATGGCAATTCTGTGCCTCCGGCTTTCAAAACACTTGTACTCTTAATTTGATGTTTTGCTTTCTCAGGTAGATAGTGCATCTGACATCAAATTCTCCTCCTCTGGGTTTCAGACCAATATGGATGACAGTATGTTAGCCTTACATGAACCTTCCAGACCAGAAGTCTCAATGACCATAGTCTCTGAATACTTCTCCCTTTTCTTTGACACACTGTTCTTCCTGGTTTTGTTTGTTTTTTTTCATCCTAATTTCCAGCAGCTTGTAGATATGACTGTCTGGCAATATTGAGACTTTGCCTCCTCTTTTTATTTTCCTTAAGGGCTAATGAGACTCAACCATATCAGTAAACTGAGTTCTCACCTATTTATCCATACTTTGTGAAAGACTCGATGATTACTTGCAGTGATTTCTAGAGACAGAGGTGAGTGGCAATATAGTGATAGAAGTAAGGGAGAACAATGGTTGTGCTTTCTGCAAGAATATTTAAAATTAAAAATAGCTGATATAGGCTGGAAAGATAGTATAAGAGTTAAGGTGCCTGTCTTGCATGCAGCTGACTATGGTTCCATCCCTGGAATAACATGATCCCTGGAGCCAACCTGGAGGAACTCCTGAGCATAGAGCCTGAAATCTCACCTGAGTACCTCCAGGTGTCACCCACAGCTCCTTGTGCAAATAGCTGCTGCTGCCTGAAAAATAACCTCAATAAAATTGAAACATTATATGATTTGGGCCCCTGTATTGTCTTGATGACTCATCACTATGGGGAAGAACTATACAGTTACCCTGCAGAGATGATAAAGAAGAAACAGAGTCTGGCTGGAGGCATTGTCATAGATACTTTGTTTCCTGCTTTAGAACAGTCCACCATTGTACTTTGAGGAGAGAATGAGGTGATTCTCAGTTTGATCCCACGTGATATGATTCCTGACTTGCTTATAGTCAGGATATTTGGCAATAAAATTAAGATAAATTTTTCCCACTGTCCACAAGTAGGTCATTCCTATTTGGCATGATTTAGTATGTTATTTTGGTGGTTTGGCAATGCTCAAAAACTTCTCTATATAAATTAATGATAATAGTATTCCCAGAACCAAAAAATATCCTAGTAAATCAAACCAAACATGAATATTACACTTTTTGGTAGCAGGGGAAACCTAGAATTAGACTACTTGGGTTTAAATCTCTTTCAAGTGTGACTTTCAGTAATTTTTAAAACTCTTAAGTCTCAGTTACCACATCAACTTTGCAATAAAAATGTACCACTACTTTTTAGCAGTGATAAGAGGTTCAGCCAAGTTGATGACTAATTTCTTCCTCTCCTGTCCCTTCACCACCCCAACCTCCACACTTATACTCCTAGGAGATCTAGGTTTTTTGTACTTAGATGTCGGTACCCTAAGCGTAGGACTTACACTTGATATCTAAGTCTGTTCTTAGAAGCACCATATTTCCTAGATATAGGTAGTGTCTAAGTGCCAATGTCACATTCATTGGTGACCAGCATAGATATTCATGGAGCTAACAGGCTACTTTTATTTTATTCCTGGTTGAAACCTTATACTTGTGGGAACAGAACTTTCAGCACTTTCCTGTGTCTAGAGTCAAAAACAATGAGTTTTTGCTCATTTATGAGAGAGAATATTGAAGTTATTTTTATACCACAAATTTTCCTTTGAGCCTTTCTCTCAAATTGACCTTTTATTTGTAATTCTAGTAACTCCACTTTCACATAGCCCATCTCAGAAGATATTTTTTCCGTGTTCTGTCGTACCAGTCTTCTTACATCAAAGTAATACCAATGAAGCAAAGAGTTTTGCCAAGGAAATATTAAGGTGTTTCCCTCATCTTCTGACTTCCCACACATTCACATTCTGTTTAAACTCTTCACTCCACTCAGTTGCTTTCTATCCCATTCGAACCTACTTTCTAGTTTATAGAACATGTCCTCACAAAATGAAAAGGTTAAGGGTGGTCTCCCTGCTCTCTGATCCCATTCCCCAAACTTGCACACTCTTGACCATAATTACCTTCTTAAGACCACATATTGAGGGAATAAGTCTCAATATGTGAATTTGGTGGGGGGGGGGACATTCAAATATTTTAAGTATAGTTCTACCTGCATTAGTTATTCTGATAGCCTCAAATATGCCAGGTTCTGGCTTGGAGGCCAGCCACACATGCTAGGGGGAAAGGCAGCTCAGATGGAGAAGGTAGCACCAAATAAAGGGTGTTGGGAGGATCCTCCCAGGATGGGAGAAGCATGCTGAAAATAGACTATAGACCGAACAAACATGATTGCCACTCAATGCCTCTTTTGCAAACCACAACACCCAAAAGGAGAGAGATAACAAAAGGGAATGCCCTGCCACAGAGGCAGGGCGGGATGGGGGAGATAGGTATGGGAGGGATACTGGGATCCATGGTGGTGGAAAATGGGCACTGGTGGAGAGATGGATACTTGATCATTGTATAATCGAAACCCAAGCACAAAAATTTGTAAGTGTACAACTGTACCTCATGGTGTTTCATTAATAAAACTTTTTTAAAATGCCATGTTCTCACCAACCCTTGGGTCTTTCACCAGAAATCATCTTCAGAAATATGGTAATGATAAGAATCTTCCCCAGTCCTATTCACCTCTTTCCTCACTTCACCTATACTTTCTATGAAAATAATTCCTATATTAAGCCTCCCTTAACAGTATCCTCACTCAGACACATAATTCCTTGGTTTTGTGCATTAATTTGTGCATCTATGCATACCTGTGTAGCACTTATTGACTTGAAATTATTTGGAATTTTCTGTCTTTCCTCCATCTTAATTTGTTAAAAAAGAGAGAAGATGGACTAATTATAATCTTATTTGGGTTTTTTGAGGGGGTCCACAAGTGGAAATGCTCAGGGGTTACTCATGGCTCTGCAGTCAATAATTATTCCTGCTGGTGTTGGTGGGACCATATGGGAGGCCAGTTATTAAACCCATGTAAGCTGTGTACATGACAAACACCTTATCCACTGTACTCTCTCCAGTCCCCCTAATTATGACATTTTAGTTTTATATTTTAAAGCCAATTACTATCTATCTCTTCCAACTAAGATGTAAGTTTTAAAAAGGCAAAAATGTTTTCTATCTTATTGCCGGTGCTATATAATAAATACCTGGCTTGTTGTATATGCAAAATCTTAAAAACCAACGTGATCCAGTAAAAATATACCTGTGTTAATTCTTATGGTACTTGAAAATAAAGAAGAAAATGAAGGAAGGGAAAGATCCCTGTGTTCCCCCTCAACTCTGAATCCTGAAAATACCTTCAATACTTTTGTGTTCATCAAAATGGCTTTGCTTAATACTACTTAGAAAGCCTGTAGTGTTGTTTGCCTCAAGTGCAACTAAACAAAATTCATCATATACATTGATAATATATTAATGAAACAAGCCAGCTATACTTTATCCACTTATATAATTTATATAAGTATTTTTTTGTAAAATGTTTTAATTACAAACCAGATTTGATTCTTCAGATCCAAAACTTTGCTTAGGAATCTGTACTGTAGCAAGCTTCTCTAAGGCATTTTGTACTGATTGTTTCAGGGACCATCCCTTGATAAAGACACATAAGAATTTTGAGGGTTTTGTTGTTTTGGTTTGAGAGCCAGGGATCACTCCTGTTAACGCTCATGTAGCTATATGCAGTGCCAGGCATCAATAAGGGTTCAGCTGCATGTAGAGCAAGCACCCAATCCCATTCTGTCTCTCCAGCTACACATACAAGGATTTTAAATTGGTTATCCAAACAATCCTTTCAAATTAGTAATAGTACATATTCATTGTATTACTGCTTGCAGAAATCAATAATTCTAGGATACTTTTTAAAAAGCTATCCTTGTCTTAGTATTTTTCACTAGCCTATAATGGTAATACTATTATAAACCACTTCTTCTCATATTTTGGGCCAGAGAATTGAGGTTAGGCTAAGAGAGTAAGTAATTTTCCCGGACTCACTCAACTAATAAATTCACCATGCTAATAAATTTGCTGTGTTCTGACTCCAAAGTTCCTGTTCTTTTCCTTACTTCTAGAGATATCCTTATTTGCAGATGTCTGGATCCTTGGAATGCTCAATATACACTCCTTACTCAGTCTCGATCAGAATTATAATTTTTCACTTACAAAGTGCCTTTACTGCAGGCTACCAAAGGGAAAAAACTGTCATCCTGAAGTTCTTTGTTCTGCATTTGTTGAAACATAAGAGGGTAAAAGGAGGAAGCTTGCTTCAGAATTTAAAAAGTATTCTTTCTACCCATCTCAAATATCACATTAATTATCAACTTCAGAAGAAACTGTTCAAACTTCTGACCCACTTGGCCCTTCTTTTCCAAAGCAGGAAGCAACCCAATAAGAGAGTAGTTTGATTCTGAATCTCAAGGACTCTCTTGCATACCATAGCTTGACACAAAGCTTCAGTGTGCAGGGTCTGAATCCCATGATAAGACAATCATCAATACATTGTATGACCGAAACTCAGGCACAAAGATTTGTAAATCTACAACTGTACCTCATGGTGCTTCACTAATAAAAATAAATAAATAAATAAATT
Source organism: Sorex fumeus (assembly GCF_029834395.1). Lineage (NCBI taxonomy): Eukaryota > Metazoa > Chordata > Mammalia > Eulipotyphla > Soricidae > Sorex > Sorex fumeus. The sequence goes on from NW_026606115.1 coordinate 17,411,847, forward strand.
TTTAAAAAAAGGAAAAAAAAAAGACAATCATCAATAGGTAGAATGTTTATGTAAAGGAAATCGGTGTGTACAAACAAGGATTCCCATCAGGGATTTGGAATTAATTCACTTTAAAATTGGTCCTCCCTGTACATTTGATATTAGTAGTTTGTACAGAAGCTCCATTAGTTCAGTTTTACTAGACTAATTGCTCTTCATAGGACTCTCTACTTGCAGTGGATTCTGAGATTGAAAGAGCTTCATTATTATTAAGGTAGGTAGGGTGCTGACCCAAGTTCAATCCCCAGCACCTCATATGGTATGATAAGCCCTTCTAGGAGTGATCCAGGAGACTGAGCCAGGAGTAGTAGATGAGGACAGCTGGATGTGGCCCAGAAACGAAACAAAACAACAACAAAAATGTGTGCTTCATTATCAGGCTCAAGCCCAGTCCTGAAGGAATTGACAAGCTGCTTTTCATCCCATCAACTCAGAGACAATGAACTGAAATTAATGCCATATTCTATACTTGAAGGCCTGACAATGAGCAGGAATCAAAAACAGTTGGATCAGTATCTAGATCAGGTTTGTACTCTTGCTTGAAAAACATGTTCCAATGAGGAACCCTAAACTCTTGGCATCAAACACTTATCCAACTGGCTTGACACTGCCTCCCTTTAAGGTATCCCAGGAAAATTCTAGCTTGAGTGCTTTTATTTTTATTGATACACTATGGTTAATGATACTATTAATAATGGTTTCTCATGCACATAATTCCAACATCACAAAAGCTTGGGTGCTTTGAAATGTGAACTGTTTTCAGTTCTCCAGGTCCCAGTGAGAGGGTAAGTCAGGCTTTCATGGGAAAAGAAAAATATTTTCCTTCATCTTTTAAAAAATATTAGAATAATTTTTTAAAGAAGAAAGTAAAGAATACTTCAGGGCACAAACAATAATACACCAGGAAAGCACTTGCCTTACATATGGCCTACCTAAGTTCCATTCCTGGAACCACATATGGTCCTCCAAACCCACTAGGAGTCATCCCTGAGAAATCCCTAAACACCCCAACCAATAAAAAAGAAAGTGCTTCACTGACTAATATAGGTAGCTAAGATGGTCGAACTACTTGTTACACTCACCTCTGGTTTCCACTTCCCATGCTTTAGATGTGTCCTGGAAAATGACTATCAGGAAACTTACATGGTATATCTGAAAATTAAGTACAGTAAAGTGTCTCTAGAAATTATTAGATTTGTACACAATCTAAGTTAAAGATGGCAAAGTTGTGACCTGCCAAATGGTTGGCCACCTCGCAGTATTCCTGGCCCTAATTATTTTTTCCTTATTCCTATCTATTCTTAATGCATCAGATGAATAGAAACTTCAAATAAAACTTTATGCACTAAGAATAATGGTTTCCAATTGTGATTGCATATCAAAGTGTTCTGGGAAAATTTTTAATTAATGCTGGAGTGATTGCACAGGAATAGGCATTTGCCTTGCACGTGGCCAGCCCAGCCGACCCAGGTTAGGTTCCTCCGCCCCTCTCGGAGAGCCTGGCAAGCTACCAAGAGTATCTCACCCGCACGGCAAAGCCTGGCAAGCTACCCGTGAGGTATTTGATATGCCAAATACAGTAACAATAAGTCTCACAATGGAGACATTACGGCCCGCTGGAGCAAATCTATGAACAGCAGGAGGACAGTGCTACAGTGTTACAGTGCTACAGTTTATTGATTGAGTCCTGTAATTTACAATACTGTTCATGATTGTTTCCCATGCACATAATTCCAACACCATACCCATCACCAATCTACCCACCATCTCCTCCAAATTCCCCAAGCCTCTCCCCTTCCAATCCCCACTCCTCCTGAATTCAGTTCTGTGGACATTTTGTTGTTACCTTTCTGTGTATCTTTAAGTCTCACATATGAATGACATCATTCTATATCTATCCCTTTCTTTCTAACTTCATTCAGCATGATATGCTCCAGTTTCATCCATGTCATGGAAAATTGGATGATTTTGTTCTTCCTTAGAGGTATATTTTGTATATAAACCAAAATTTATTGATCCATTCATGCATAGTTGGGCATTTGGTTTGTTTCCATAGTTTTGCTTTCTTCGTAAGTGTGGAGATAAACACAACTATGTATATATCTTTTTGAATTAATGTTTTTGTGCTTTGGGAGTAGTTGCCAAGAATTTGTATCGTTGGGTTGCAGGGGAGTTCTATTCCTATATTTTTCAGATATCTCCGTATTGTTTTCATAAAGGTTGAAACAGGACATTCTCTGGAACCCATTTTAGCACCAGTGCCTAGATGAAACTTTAAATCAATTGAATCAAACGCTAGGGGAGAATGTGGATGGGTTGAATACACAAATAAAACTGAGAATCACTGCTATAAGAAGTGCCCCAAGGGATATTCATTTGAAAACCTCAACAGGTGAATTCTATTTATCTTTTACTATAGCTTTATTCCCTTAGTTTAGTGTTCTAGCCGTATGTCAGTAGTTGGAACTTCTTCTTTCTCCTAAACCTAATATCTATCATTTATAATGGTTGTAGTAGTTTTGTCGGTACTTCTGGATTTAGTAAACTTTGGCTTCAGTGACTCATTCATTTTTTAATTATCTTACTAAATAGCTACTGAGCAAATCTACTAGATTATTTATAAAATGCAGATTCTAATATAGTCTACATCTATAAATAAAGGTTTTTTTATTATAGTCTATTGAACATTTTTAAAGACTCGAATGAAATGGAGGTATATTGATTAAGAGACTCAATTATGTGGCTCTCTTAAAAGAGAAAGAGGCTTTGTAAAGAAGTAGATGTATTTAGAGCTAGAGGCCTACAAGGCCTTTCATTGTAAATTAGTAGGAAGGTGAAAATGGATAGCTCAAATACTAAGTTCATTATTAACCCTTAGAGGGAAGAAAAATGTTTTCCTCAGCCCTCCGACCATACCTGAATCTAAAAATTGAACTGACAGATACTGAGAAACAGGGGGAAACATAAAAGTGTATTTAGTATAAGTCTTGGATGACTTTGGAGTCGACATAGTGAAATGAAGACCTGCAGAAATTATTAGAGCTATGCTTTTCTAATAGTAAATTTAATGAAGAGTAGACAGTCATGGGGCCAGAAAGATAGTTTAAGCAGCTGAGGTGTTTGTGTTGCACACACCCCATATGACACCCAGACCCCACCAGAAATGATCCTGAGTGTAGCACCAGGAGTCTGCCCTAAATACAGCTAAGTATGACTCATAGAAAAGGAGTGGACAATCATGTGGAAATATGATAGATCAAGAAGTGTAATGATTTACCAAAGTTTCTTTAACCAGTCGCCTGTTCTTGGACACTCGGGTTGTTTCCAGATTTGGCTGTTGTGAACCATACTACAATGATAATTGTATGACTGAAACTCAAATATGAAAGCTTTTTTAACTGTATCTCATGGTGAGTCTATAAAAAAGAAATGTAATGAATTGATAGAAAGTTATAAAGGGGCTTGGTGAGTTCTTTCTATTATTTTTATTGACTCATCATGAGATACACACACTCACAAAGTTCTTCATTATTGAGTTTCAGTCATACAATGTTCCAGCACAAATCCCTTCATCAGGGTACATTTCCCACCACTAATGTGCCCAGTTTCTCTCCCACCCCTTGCAAACTTTTCTTCTCTCTCTCTCTTCTCCTTATTAGTATTAGTGCATGTCACTCTCACTTCTCTCTCGCTCTCTCTCTCTCACCTATTAGGCACTGTGTTTTGCAATACTGTTACTGAAAGGATATTATACATATCGGATCATCTCCTTTCAGCTCCCATTTCTTGTTCATAGTGATCATTTCCAACTGTCATTTTCATAGTGGTCCCTTCTCTGTCCTAACTGTACTCTGTGGGATTTCTTGGTGTCCCCTTTATATTTGAGTCAATAATACTTTCACCTGGGTATATACGGGGGTTATGGCCTTTTTAGGGCAGATGAACAGTGGGTGGGGAAAAGGTTAGTTACCTTCCTGCTTCTCTGTTTTCTCAAATGCCTATGAACAACTTTATACCACTAAATTGAAGAACATAGAAGAAATGTATAAATTTTCAGAATCATATAACCTTTTGAGACTGAATTTGGAGGAACTGAAAAATCTGAACAGACGAATTACTAATAAGGACATTGAAATAGTCACCAAAAGTCTCTCCAAAAACAAAAGCCCATGTCGAAATGGGTTCACTAATAAGTCCTTCTAATTTTCAAAGAGAACAAATGACTCTTTCTCAAACTCTTCTAGAAAGCTGAAGAAATGAAAACTCTTACTAATAGTTTCTATGAGTTCAACATTACTCAGTCACCAAAATCAGGCCATGACATCTCTAGAAAATAAATTACATATTAATAATCCTGGTGAAAAGATGCAAGGATACTCAACAAAATATTAGCAAACTGAAGGCAACTTCTGTCGAAAGTACTTGGGGGTCTGACATCATTGTTGTTAGAGCCATTGGGGTAGAAAGATAGTTTTAGCAGCTGAGGTGCTTGTCTTGCACACACCTGGCCCAGATTTTATTTCTGGCTCCCCATATGGTCCGCCAAACCCCACAAGGAATGATCCTGAATGCAGAACTTGGTGTCTGTGACACCAAGCATGATCAGGCCTCAATTGCAACAAAATGTTTAAAGATGGGCTGCTGAACATGAGCGCAGAAAGCAATGGAAGGTCTTTGAGTGCTTAAAAACTTTATTTAAAAAGCATGGTTACTAGGATCCGTAGTGGTGGGAAATGGGCACTGGTGGAGGGATGGGTATTTGATCATTGTATAATTGAAACTCAAGCACAAAAATTTGTAAGTCTACAACTGTACCGCATGATATCTCACTAATAAAAAATAAAAATTAAAAAAGCATGGTTAACATCGTAGTTCATAATATGGTTGTTATAGTCATTCAGTGTTCCAATATCCATTTCACCACCAGAGTGACCTTCCCTCCACCATTTTCCTAACCATCCCCCAAGCCTGCCCCATTAGCAGGCACAAAATGATTCATTTTGCTACTTGTTACAACTAAATGGCCAATTTAATTATCAAAAAACTTAAATAAAAGACTGTCACTGTCACTGTCCTCCTGTTGTTCATCGATTTGCTCCAGAGGGCCCAGTAACATCACCATTGTGAGACTTGTTACTGTTTTTGGCATATCAAATAAAATACAAGTTGTGAAAATTGTTATACCTCACCATGGAGTCATTAAGTCTTTGAGTGTTTACTAATGTGTTACTATTTGAACCTTCTGTATTATTGTTTTTATTTATTAAACTTTTTTCTTCAGTGTTTCTTTCCCATCAAATTTTGTGTGCTTCTATTGGAATGCAAGTATTATGGAATTGGAGGTGTTGCATAGCAATATATGCAGCTGCCCGCTCCAGAAAATCCAGGATCTGTAGAACTGGGCCTATGTTTACATGACCAGAGTGTGGGATATAGGTGTGGCTACTGGGGTTTCCAGAAGTATGGGGGGGAAAGGGGAAGGCTGCTCACCATCATTCTGAAAAGAGCAAGTTCTCAGCATGTGCCTAGAAATTTTATTGGTTTGATGTCTCTGCAGAGATTGGTTGTGATGCACTTAGATTTGGGCCTCTGGCATGGAGGCAGCTTTAGGATGTGAGTGAGACTGCCAGGGATTCAGCAGGGTGGGGACTGAGAACACCCAGAGATTTTAGCCAGTAGATTGATGTATCCATGAACTTTAGCGACTTGATTGTATCTCTTCCAAGATTTAGATGTGAATCTGTAGGGCTGGGCTGATGGATAATTTTAATTGACAGCAGCTATGGGATGTGGTTGTCTGCTTTTAACTTCTTAATCTGAATCACTGTGATTTGAAATACTGTTAATGATTGGGTTTCATGCATACAACTAGTAAGCACCACCATAATGTCCACTTCCCTCCACCATTGTCTCAGGATACCCTCCCAAGTATCCCCCAAATTCCCTACTCTTGGTAAATCCCATTCTATAAAGTGATTCTCTGACTCTTTAGTCTTTTATCATCTTTTATTCCTATACTATGTTTCTTTAAATCCTTCAAATAATAAAGATCATTCTGTATATGTTCCTCTCCTTCACTCAGCATGATACCCACTAATTTCATCCACATAGCACAAATTGCAAGGTTTCCATTTTCCTTTCATCTAAGTAATACTCTCTCTCTCTCTCTCTCTCTCTCTATATATATATATATATATATATCACAATTTTTATCCAATCATTTGTTCTTAGATATACAGGTAATTTCCACATCTTGGCTATCTTTAAGAGTCCTACAATGAACAGAAGAGTGCAAATGTCTTTTCAAATTATGTTTGTGTCTTTGGGGTAGATGCTGAGGAATGGAATTTCTGAGTCAGATGGAAGTTCAATTCTTAGGGTTTTTTAATGTCCATATTATTTTCCGATTTGCTCGAGCGGGCCCAGTAACGAGAGAGCCCGTCAAGCTACCGAGAGTATTCGATATGCCAGACACAGTAACAACAAAGTCTCCAATGGAGACGTTACTGGGCCCGCTTGAGCAAATCGATGATCAACGGGAGGGCCTTATATATATATATATATATATATATATATATATATATATATATTATTTTCCAAAGAGGTTGAACCAGTCTACATTCCCACTAACAGTGCAGTAAAGGTTCCTGCCACACACACAGACACACACACATCCACATCAACATTGCTTAGCTTTTGTTTTGTTTGGGGACCACATTCAGCAGGGCTAAGGGCTTACTTCTGGTTTTGTGCTCAGTAATCAATCCTGGCAGTGCCTAGGAGACCACTTGTGGTGCCAGGGATTTGAACCCAGTTTAGCCACATGCAAATCAAATGCCTTTACCCTGTACTGTCACTCCATTCCACATCACTGGTTGTTTTTGTTCTTTTTTAGTGTGTTTACATCTCAGTGGTGTGAGGTGATATCTTATTGATGCTTTGATTTAAGTTTCCCCCATTATAATTATAATGAGTATGCTTTTTCATATACCTATTTTCAATGTATATGTCTTCTTTAATGAAGTGTCTGTTCAGCTCTTCTCCACATATTGATGATATTGTTTGTTTTTGTTGTCACATTTTACAACTGCTTTTAGTTTTTATTAGAGAAGGCCCTTTATGCATCTAGGTATGGCTATCAAACAGAAGTGGATTGAGAGTATCTGGCTTTCTTTAGCATGGAGTAGCAGATGTCACTCAGCCCTGTGTAGCTCAGTCCTTAGATCAGGACACCCTCAGGTTGTTTCTTGTTCCTAGGGCAATCCAAGTTGGTGGCTACCTGCTAACATACAAAAAGTCATAGAGGTATAGCCTGCAGCAAGTTGAGGTCCCTGAATATCTTGCACAATTCATGCATCCTAATCAGGTTGTGTAAGAATAGAATTTTGAGATTGGGATGCTGGCTTTGTACTTTACTGTCTCCCTTTTCCCGCATGAGATTTAGCAAGATTCAGTTGCTTGACATTACTTTAAAATGCTTGGTCTCTCCTCTGGCCTACAGCTCTGGAGACAGGTTGCAATTTGCTTTTAAATTTGAGTGCTACTAATTATTTTGTTGGGGATGTCTTCACCCCACCACTGAGTTCTTTTAATTCTATCCAAGCAATGCACGAACTCTGGAACACTTTATATCTATTTACTTTACTCCTAATTTACATGCACTGAAATTTTAAAATCCATTTGAAAATTACATCTATTTCCTCAATTATGTTTGAATTGTTGTGATTAGTAGTTAATAGATTTGCTTTTACAATTCCAACTTCAAATGTTCGTATTAAATACAAACAGAACTGATGTTAATTCCCCAATACTCTCAGGAATGAAAAGTCATGACTATCTTAGTGGAGAAATGACTCAGAACAAGACATGTAAAAAGAACTTCACAAAGAAAGCGAGAGGAAAAAAATTCCTCATAGACTGAATGAAAACTATGTCAGTTTTCAGAGGGAAAGGATATGGGAAAGAGGCAAAAGGATATTTCAATGAAAGGATGTCCCTGAAATTTTGATGGTGGGAGTGGTGAGGTGTCACAATAACCCCCTCAAATTTCATGAAATTGTAAATTAATGCTACATCAATTATGAAAACAGAAGAGAGAAGGAGCACCTTAGAAAAGTTCTATTCAAAAGGGAATTCCCTGCCACAGAGGCAGGGTGGGATGGGGGGATGGGGGGTGAGAGGGATACTGGGATCCGTGTTGGTGGAAAATGGGCACTGGTGGAAGGATGGGTACTTGATCATTGTATAACTGAAACCCAAGCACAAAAACTTGTAAGTCTACAACTGTACCTCTTGGTTTGTCACAAATAAAAAAAAAGAAAAGTTCTCTTGTTGGTATAAGTTAGTTTTTCTTTAAACTTCCCATTTCAGGACTTTCTTGCAGAAGTAGCCTGTTTTGAAAAGCAATGTTCATCTTTCCAGAATTGGTGAGATGGGATTTAGTTATCTTGATAGTCCATAGATAACTGGTTCAGAGTAGTCAAAGAAATAGTGGCTATTGAAAAGATGCTATCCTAGAGCAACCACTGGAGGGTTTGAATCCAGCTTTGAACTCATCCAGATGAGTTTCAACAGCTAAAGCACTGGAGTACAGCCTGATCATCCTTGTAAATAGGTCGTTTCCTTTCCTCCCTCCACCCATGAAAAACAGTACTCAACAAAACTCTTATTGATGCTACATTTTCATCCATACACCCAAGAATATGTTATTATGTTTTTCCCAAGAGCTGGCTATCTAGTGAATATCTGTTACTATACATTTACGCTCAGTGCAGAGTACCCCGGAATATGTTTATACTCAAGAAAGGTTAGTATTAACATTGTGTCAGGGGATTAATCTATTTTAATAGTAGATACCAAGTTCAAACCCCCTTCTTTGGGGTCCAGATGTATGACTTGGGCTAAATATTTATAGATCAGTTTGAATATTTACTCTTCATTCGGGAGCTAGGTATTTACTTGTATAATTGCATACTTCTTCCCAATCTTCAACCTTATCCGGTGTTCTCCTGATGTTTTCTCTCTAAAATGTAGATTTAAGGAGGAAAATAAATGGAGGAAACATCTGGATACTGGAGCAGAATAACTGACACTAGTTAACAGTGAACCCAGGCTAATAGAATAATTAGAAAAATTCTTGTGATATTTTCAGAATCAAATAATGAGCGGGGACCTCAGAATAAGGAAAACTGGAATCTAGTTTAACTCTTACAAGTTAACAGTGTGATCTTCTCTGGGTCTTAATCTTCTTGTTTGTCAAATTTATAATTTTATTTACCAAGATTTATTCCAGATCAGAATCTTCACAGCAGCTTTTCTATTAAGACATTTTGAAACCCTCACACTGATACTCCAAGTCTGAAACGTATATTCTTTAGAGCAGTACTATTGAAAACTTTCTGCAGTGATGAACATTTTCTATATCTTGGGGATGAAAAGATAATACAGCAGGTAGACTGACCAGGCTTTAATCCCTGGCACCCCATTTGGTTCCCAAGCCCACTAGGAGTAATCCCTGAACACAGAGCCAGATATAAGCCCTGAGCTTGGCTTGGTGTGAACAAAAAGAAAACCTCCAAAAGAAATAATTCTCTCTCTGGGTGTTCAATAAAGCAGCTTCTAGTCAAATGTGTATCTTGAGCACTTGCAATGTAAGGTGGCTGTGGAACTGAATTTTTAATGTTATGCTATACTACTAATTTAAATATAATAATCACATGTGATTATTAGTTACAGAAAATGATGGCAGAATGCTAGATGATTAGCAACCATATAGGTTAACCCCTTACAAGAAAAGCATTATATGTGTTAATGATGGCTTCTAATTTGGGGGAGATTAAAGAAGTGATTGGTAGCTCTTTCTCTGATGTGGGAGGTGGAATTCAATCAAATATCCCAAATATGTTACTGTTTACAAAACACAGCTCCTGAATTTTTATTAGTTTCACTGAAAAAGTGGAAGTGTTCGACAAGCCCTTAAATTTCCTCTTTACTGCTGTCTAAAATGTGTGTATGCTTTAGCTGTACTGTGTTAATCTGAGAAAGCAGTATCACCACAGGCATCCTAAAGCATACATAGCAGATTGCACAGATTCATTGTTCCACATTAAACATTTTCTGTATTTCTTTATTTAATTCAAAAAATATTTCCTTGCCATTAAATAGTTTAGTGATCGATATCCTATTGCACTCACTGCAGAGTTATAAATCTGTCTGACTTAAAAACAGTGGTAGAACTTCCTTAAACAACACACTGAGGTGAAAATCAGCTATAAGAGCTCCTACTCTTCCCTTTCCCACTTCCAAATTTACAATTTTATCATAATATAGAAAATGATATTAAACATTATCATTAGGTTTTATTAGTAGTAATATAATTCAATAATAATAAGCATTTATTGGTCAAATTTTCTATCATATTTCTAAGAAGTAATGTAGTATTCATGATAAGTTTGGGGAATATCTGGGGAAAATGCTAACCTCCACTTCATAATATAATTATATCTAGTTATAATGGAGGTTTCAAACTAATATGATTATTTTCCCAAACAGTATTAGCTTTATCTCAGATAGTAATCATCCCCCACCACAAGATATCATGCTTTTATCTTTGGCACACTTTTCTGCTGTGTTTGTAATCTAAATTCAGAATCCCTCTCAACATCACTTAATCACTTAACTTCCCATTAGTCGTCGATTTGCTCGAGCGGGCGCCAGTAACATCTCCATTTGTCCCTGCCGTGTGCTAGTGTAGCCCAATAGCATCTGTTCACTCTGGGAACATGAAGAGCCTCAAACCGATCGTTCATGATCTTGATGAAGAAGATTAGGTTAGCATTTTCCCCAGATATTCCCCTTCTCAACATAGTGTTCTAAGAATCTAGTGTCAAAGAATGAAGGTAATTAACTGACAACATTTAAGAATAAATTTATTTTCCTTCCATATTCTTTTGATATGTGGACAAATAAACTTCTTAGAAACACAAACATAAAATAAAACAGGAGCTTGAGAGACATTACAAAAACTAAAATACTTGCTTTGCATGCAACCGACCCCCATTTGATATCGGGCATCACACAAGGTCAGTCCTCTGAGCTCTGCCAGGACTGATCCCTGAGCACAGAGCCAAGAGTAAGCCCTGAGCACAGTCAAGTGCAGTCATAAAACAAACAATAAAAACCAATAAAATACATATATCTCTAGAACTGAAAAGGACTCTAAAAAGTATTCAATCTAACCCCCTTATTTTATAGATGAGAATACTGAAACTAAAGGGAAGAGTATACAAGTTGACAGTCAGTTGGTAAACAAAAAAATGGGACTAGATAACCCAGATCCTTGATGTAAACTCCAGCAACTTCCTCCAGCTCACCATGAAGTGACTGTACCTTTAATATTTATTATAGGATTATCATTGCTCTTGAGGTTACTAAAAATGATGGCAACTTTTCTGGACAATTGAAACTAAGTAAGATTGGCTATTAAACTGGGTGAGGAGCAAGATCAATAGTACAGTGGGTAGGGCATTTGCCTTGTGCAAGTTTGACCTGGATTGATCCTCAGTAACTCTTATAATACCCCGAGCACTGCCAGGAGTGATTCCTGAATACGGAGCCAGAAATGACCTCTGAACATCACAGGGTGTGGCACCAAAACAAATAAAAACAAAATAATAAACTGGGTCAATATGTTAGTTTGTGCTGTGACCACATCCAAACTGATTATTTAGTACATTGTTTCTCAAGCAGAAACCATATATGCGCCATAGGCCATCAGGATATTTCATTGGGGCCATATATAAAAAATATCATAAATGGAGGGCCATAGCATGGGGGTGGGGGTCCAATTGAGACAGGTTGTCCACAGGAAGGAAAGAATTTCAGAAGAGGCCAAGGTAAGACAAAACACTGAGAAACACTGATTTATTATATATTTTCCCATGAGCTGGATTTACTTGTTTTCAAGATAGGCACTGGTTCCAGTGCTACCTATTTGCATGAAAGAAAGAAATGACTGCCCTCTAACTGAATTGATGTATAGCTTACCAGGATTCCTGAAATATGTAGTTCTGATTTAGCAAATACAGTCTCATTAGCATTAGCAAATGCCTAGATGTTTGTCTTTGTTAGTGTGTTTCTTCCAACTTAACAATTTGCTACTTTAACTTGTGGTCTATGCCCTCTCATGTGGGTTGTTCTTGTGCCAAAATTGTGTTTATTAAGTTTGATAACATTTGTGTAATTGTCAGGTGGTATATAAGAGTTTAGCCCACAGAGTTTCAATAGAGGGAAGCCTGCTAGTCTAACCAGAAGCAACAACAGAAATGCAGGATTCATGGTTACCAGTTCTTTTGTCTTTATGATCCAAATGATTCTTTATATTAGTAATGCTGAATGATTTACCAAATGAGAGTTATGCTTATTATTTATTAAATATCATTTTCTGCTTATAAAATAAAAATGTATAATTGTGGTTACTGGTTTTATTATTTAAATGCCAGGTGCATCTGTTTCTGAACACTTAGTGCCTTTGTTTAAAAAAAGGTGTTTATGTCATCACGTTTCCCATGCCATTGAACATTCCCACTAAGCAGCAAGTAGTATTAAGTTGATTTAACCTTTCCTGTCTTTAACTCTTTGTTGTGTTTTGAAGATCCCATTCTTAGAGACTAGAGTAATAGGACAACAGATAGGGTGCTTGCTTGAACACGGCCAACCTGGGTTCAATCCTCAGCACCACATGTGGTCCCCAGGGCCCTGCCAGGAGTGATAGACTGAGCATAGACACAGGAGTATTCCTGAACACTGCCAGCTTTGGCACACAAACCCACCAAAATTAAATGAATAAAATAAAGTCCCTATTCTTGGGCCAAGAATACAAAGGTAAAAGTGTTTGCTAAGTGGCTCTGGACATGCAACACTGATTCAAATCCCAGATATGTGATCTCAAGGTAGTTTGGAAATCCTGCGGTTCTCTCTTGCTGCCTGCATTCAGTGGTCTAGCACCGCTTCCCCACCCCCGGATGGCCAATGCCATGGCTGGACAAAGGAGGAAACGAGGGCCAAGCTGGTTGGTGATCAGTTGACGTTTATTATATTCTCCCCACTCGCCCGTTCCAGTCTCATTAAGTTCCCCATTCTAGTCTCACACTGCCCCTCATTCCCATCACCTCCTGTCTCTCCCGTTCATCTCTCTGTGCTCTGACTCGCTGACCTGGTCTGTCCTCTTGTCTCTCTCCATCTCTCTCCACTTCCCACCTTGGCAGTAGCCACCACACCCAGGTCCAATGAACATATGAAAGCCCTTCCTGATAGCTGATCAGGCTCAAGGACAAAATACCAGCTAGGGGTTTTTCCTCCTCTCCTAGTTCATAATTTAATTAACATCTTAATTAACATCTTAATTCTATTTCTTAATATTAGTTATTTTGTATGGATAGTGTAAGAGATATTTGTGGCTTGTAGGGCGGCTCTCCTGGGGACATCTCACTATAGATATCAGACTACAGTGCTCAGGCCAGATTAATCTTTCCTAACCCTAGCAGGGTCCTACTCTAAATGTTACTTTTTGAATCATGACAGAATTTGTCCATGACCATGCACTTAACTTACAGTTAAATATTATGGCACTTTGGCTTGGCCCATTATGATGCAAGGGTAGCTCACAGCTTGCCCTGGGTCCATCAAGTCCCTTGTCGGGACCCTGCTTTGGGGGTGCTAGGAAGAAAGGGCAACTGAGGCTTAAATCGAGAGAACAGATGCCCAGGAGTGAATATTAATTGGAAAAGCATAACATTAACTGTCTTCCTGTGTCTCTACAAAAAGGACATTGCTCTGAATTAACTATGCAAAGGACATTAGGAGAAGAACAAAGCAACATTTACAAGTTAACAGAGTCTTATTAGAAGAATCAGAGCACAAAAAAGAGGTTAACAATAAACACAGAGGAATTGGAGCACTGTGATGGGAGTAACCCAATAAACCAAAACTCCCTGTGGCAAGGCAGAAAGGACAAGCCAATGTTATCTTACACCAGCACTGAGTCATATCCCAGTAAAAGATGAGGGCCTCCAAATACTGTCAAGTGTGACCCCTAAGCACTACCAGTGTGACATAAAAAAAAGAACGGGAAAAGGAAAAAGTTCACATTTTGTAACTGTCATCTTATAATCATGTAAATACACTAAATGTTAATTTAGTTTAAACATTCAGCCATTTTGAATGCATAAGAGAGTCCTGATTCTTCCTCTAGAAAAATGCACGCTTCAATTAGTGGCTTGTATCTAGTTTATGAGATTGGCTTAGTTCCTGACATGCCCTGGGGTCTTAGAAGTAGGCCAGATACCCCAGAGGAAATGGTGTATCTTCCTGAATAGAGTGTTATAAAGGGTATGGCTATCATAATCTCCACTTTTACCTCCATTTACTTCTTCATTTACATGTTATTATTAAAACTATTTAACCCTGAGATAATTCCAGAGTTCACATCTTCACTCATCTAAACCAGTATAAAATGTTAATAAAGAATCCTATATAACTTTATAAATTCTGTAAAGGCAGATTCCAAGTTAACAAACACTAAATATGCAGGAAGATTTCTGCTTCCTTCAGTGGAAATTAAAAGCAAGGAAGTAAAAGGAAATATGTGCTGTCAGTTCATAGTTCATATAAAAATCATGTAATGGAGAGAGGGAAGGAAAGAGAATTTGGTAGGTAGAGTTGAAGATTACAGAACTGTTTCAACAAAGTTTCAGGCAAGCCAATAAAGACTTCTCAAACCAAAGTCACCAATCAGAGGAATCCCCTGTCTTACAGGAATGGACCTGACTCTTGCCACACACATTCATTGGCTGGGAACTACTCATTGGAAATATGACCTCAGCTGAAGTATGTTGATAGATTCAGAAAGACAGCAACCAGAGCCAGCTGTCAATTATGATCTCCTAAGCCAAAGTTCTGAATAGCTTGCTTACATGCAGCCACAAAATCCTAATAATCACTGGGCTTGGTTCACTGGAAAGTCTTTATGTTCAGCTGCTACTCTGTTCTAAGTACTATAAGTAAATATTATTTCATATTATTTCATTCACATCAATGTGGCTCACAGTGTATTTAAATCAGTCTCACCTCTTTCTTCAAAAACTAGTTTCTCTTGACAATCACTAAAAGCTCTTAATAAAATTTTTTTATGGACAAATAAAATATAAATCACCAGTTCTTTCCCGAGTCCTTGTTTATCTTTCCCAGTTGTAGGGAAATTAGCTATGCTCATTGACCTCTGTGATCTCAAAATACTCTGTTTTCTTCCTCTTCTCCTGTTTCCATGTTCTATTTCTCCCAGGATTGGTGCCAAATCTTAATTTATGCAGAAGGGTATTATGAGATAGAAATTCATTTTTTGCAATTTTCATGGCATGAGCTTGAGTAAAGTTCTATTTCTCTAGGAACTTTTTTGTGGAGTCTGTAGGGTTTTCTATGTACGGTAACACGTCATCTGCAAATAATGAAGTGTGACTCTTTTCTAATCACGATGTCTTTAATATCTCTTTCTTGGCTAATTGCTATTGCAAGGGTTTCCATTACTATATTAAATAGTGGTGCTGAGAGTGGGAAACCTTGTCTCATGCCTGCTCTTAGAGGAAAAGATTTCAGTTTTCCACCATTGAGTACAATGTTTGCTGTGAGCTTGTGGTAAATGGCTTTAACTATGTTGAGATTCTTCAACTCTCATTTTATTAGTAGTTTTTGTCATGAATGGGTGTTGAATATAGTCTAATGCTTTGTCTGCATCTAATGGTATGATTTTACAATTTTTATTTTTCCTTGTATTGATATGGTATTTTGGGCTTGATCAACTTGCATATATTAAACCACCCTTCAACCTCTGGGATAAATCCTGCTTGGTCATGGTATATGATATTCTTTATGTATTACTGGATTTGCTTTGCATCTATATTCATCAGGGTTATAAATCTATACTTTTCCTTCTTTGTTATGCAAAATAATGTAATCAGCATGATATTTGTCTCATAGAAACTGCTTGGGAGGATGTTTGTTTTTTTAACTTTCTGAAAAAACCTGAAAGGTATTGAGATTAGGTCTTTAAAGGTTTTGAAAAACTCAGTAGTGTACCCATCTGGGCCTGGGCTTTTGTTTCAATTTCCTTAATAGTATTTGGCTTGTTCAGGTGCTTTCTTTCTTTTTGGTTCAATCTTGGAAGGATATAGAAGTTAAAAAGATTATCTATTTCTTATAGACTATCAGTTTCATGGCATAAAAAATTTTCAAAGTATTCCCCAAAGATCCTTTAAATTTCTATGGTATCTCTTGTGACCTTTCCCTTTAACATAATTTTATGTTTTATTATGACTTGGAGTTGTTATAGAGAGTTTGGCCATGATTTATTTTTATTCTAATTGCTTAAAATTGGAAGAGATTTTGAATGTGCTAGCTTCCATATAATTAAGATGAATTGGTTGAAATGAACAGGGGCAAGGAAAAGAGGCCTGGTTTGTCAACAGTATGAGGCTGGCGAATCAGTGTTGAGACAGAACTGAAAAAGTTTTTGTATCTTGTATACATCTTTTGATGCAGAAGACTGGGAGCTGTCTACCAGGTGCAAGAGCAAATGCCTTAACCCCTATACTATTTCTCTGACCTATAGAACTATAGAACTATAGAACCTATAGAGCTATAGAACCTATAGAACTAACAGTAGACTAGTGACAAGATAGAACTGAAAAATAATTAGCACACTTACAGAATTTGTATCACTCTTTTTTGCAGGTTAGAGTAATGTGTGGCCAGGGATATTTCATACAAGGAAAATACCTTAACCTCGGTGTTAATCTCTGTGTTCCACAGAATATGTATCTTAACAATATTATAGGAGATATAGACAAAAACAGAGAAGAAAAGAATCTCTGAGTGCTGTATTCTTTGTAGTAGGCCCTGTTAGATAAGGGAGAAATGTATCTTGCTAAAACAGTTTCTTTATTGACTAATAGTTCTTTCAGAGTTCCTTCAGCCCTAGAGGACATCCCAGCCCTCCCTTTGACAAATGCTCGTTTGCTTTTTAGATTTATTAAAATGTGGCACATTAACAGACTTTTGTAGATAACAAAGACCCTGCCCATGGTTCAATTCAAACAGCAGACCCTCAGAGCAAAACTTTGCAGCCATCTCTCTTCAAGAAATACCCCATTCCATTCTGAGATATTATTCCGTTTTCTTTTCCCCTGTATGACTTGAAGTGGCTTATGGGGTTATTTGTTAGGTATGTTCCCAAGATGGATAGAGTCTTCTTTTTACTATAATTCTTTTGTAGTTTTTTTTAAATCACTGTCAATTATAAAGTTAAGATTTCCAGCATTTGGGAAGCTTCTATCACAGATCTAGTGAAGCATTTATACAAACCTTGGTCAGGTTTTGCTTTTCCCCTAAAGGCACCATTTTCTACTATTGATTTTAAATTTATTTTAAATCACTGTTGTTAAAAATTTCAGCATTTGCTTGGCTAAAGAAAAATAAAATGATTTTTACCCCCAATAGTATAAATTCCAAGTTTATGTTCTCCTCATCCTGATATAGGCAGATAGACAGGGAAAGGCCCTCAGCAATGAAACCTAGGTCAACAAAACTTCTGGGAGGAAAATTGTAAGGCTGATCCACCCTGTGGATAGGGAAAACAGAGACATGAAAGACCTTCAGTAGCAGACCCTGAGGAAATTGGACACCTCCTCATGAAGAACCTCTCAGACCTCTCTCTTAATACTATTAACATCAATGATTCAGCCCTGAGAAGACTCCAAGAAGAGCCTATAAAAGCCACCTTGAACAAAGAACGGGTGTGCATATGCTGCCCAAACCCATGTGCTGCTTGCACCCACGTGGTCAAGCACATGAGGTGCCTGAGCACATGTGCCGCCTGCATCTCCCCTCTTGAGATGTGGACTTTCATCCTTTCAAGCCTAATACTGATGTGTGTAGAGGATCTCTCGGCCCTTGGAGAAGCCCAGGTTCTATCCCGAGTGCATTACTCTCTCTCACACACACTTTCTTCCCCTCCATGCCTTCAAAAACCTTCCAAATAAAATCAATTTACTTCACTGCATGTCTATCTACTCCTGAAATTCCTTTCTGAGAGGCAAGACAAGAACCCAGTAACTTTGGGTCCCGGGTGGCAGAGGAGGATGGGGAGAAAGTGACCATCTTTCTCCTCCCTGCTTCACATAAGTCACCCTTGGGGCACACAGACATCAATCCTGCCCACTTCTATCCCTCAAACCCAGCATCCATGATCTTGGTGTATATCTATAGTGACTCGTTTTCCATTTTGCAGCCTCGCAAAATAAGCAAAACTAAAAGAGATAGTTATAAACAAAACTACCACAGGTAATGCCCACTTATATTACCATGCTGGAGCGATAGCACAGTGGTAGGGCGTTTGCCTTGCACGCAGCCAACATGGCCGACCCGAGTTCGATTCCTCCGCCCCTCTCGGAGAGTCTGGCAAGCTACCGAGAGTATAGGCAGAGCCTGGCAAGCTCCCCGTGACGTATTCGATATGCCAGACACAGTAAGAACAAAGTCTCCAATGGAGACGTTACTGGGCCTGCTCGAGCAAATCGATGATCAACGGGAGGGCCTTTACTTTACTTTATGCAAGATTTAGATAACTGTGTGAGGTGCATAAAACAGACATTTCAGCATCAAATCAATGAACATTTTATGTATGTAATTAGATGATTTACTTTTTTCCTTTTTCTCTAGAGAGGTACTAATTATTCCCCTTTAAGGTAAGGTAAAGGCCCTCCCGTTGATCGTCGATTTGCTCGAGCGGGCCCAGTAACGTCTCCATTGGAGACTTTGTTGTTACTGTGTCTGGCATATTATTCCCCTTACATGCTAGAAAATCAATGTGTCAATTTCCTTAGAACTTGGAGTGCAGGCCAGGAAGATAGTTCAAAGGGGCTAAGCCACAAGGCCCCAAGTTTAATCCCTGATATCACTCAGTGGACCAAATATCAGTGGGAGTGACCCCCCAGACTTTAATACAGAACTGGAAAGACCCTTCTTCAGCCAAAAGGATTTGGAGGGACCAGAAGAGGGTGGGGGAGGGCCCTTGCCTAACATACAGCCAACCACCAACAGGGTTTAATTCTATCATCCTATATGGTCCCCTGAGCCTTTCCAGGAATGATCCCTGAGCTCAGAGCCGCCAGGAGTTAGCCCCAAGTTCCACTAGGTATGGCCCCAAAACCAAAGAAAATAAAGAAATAAGAAAGAATTTGGAATATTTTCATTCAAATCAACTGTTCCTTGATATTATTAGCACAAAAGCAGATTTTCCCACACTGTGGCTTCTTGAGAATTGTATGAGAAGTTTGCGTACAAAACTCAGTGGATGAAAAGTTTATTGTACAGATAAAAGTAGAAGGGTCCGGGTTCCTCCCCAGATATACAGACCTCTCTTCTACCTGTCAACGACATCAGAAGATCTGTTCCTGACACTGCCCAGTACCATGAATAACTTCCCTGTCCTATCCCACGCATATACTCGCCACCCATGAACAAAGTCACTGGTCCAGTACCACGCTGTCCAGTCCAGTGAACAACTTCCTTGTCTTATCCCTGCTTCACTTTCTCTATCCGTGTATCTTGTCTCTGACCACGACCACATGTGTGTGCATGAGATTTCTGTGATCAGTACCTGGGCATTTGAATCCTGCCTGAACCTGAGCTTTCATGAGTAACTTTCCTGGGGCTGTATTCTGTCCCTGCCTGGCCTTGAGTGGCCTGCCTGTACTGGGTCCCATGTCTGGACTCACTGCCCTACCTGATCCTGGAGGTCCAGGAGAGAGGACAGAGTCCAGAGAGCAAGTGCTGAGAGAGAGAGAAATGGGGCTGGGAATATAGTCGAGAAATGCTTTTATCAAAACCCTCGTTTTAGCCATTTTAGGAAAGAAGATTATATAGAGAAAAAAATTTACTTCCTTTAAATTTATTGTGCCCCGGGGTTTATAAGTGCCCCACTAAAACTTTCTTTAAAAATCTTTAAAGGCCAGAATACATGCTCTCTGGTATATCGTGTCATTCCTTATCTATTAAAAATTACATATGATCTAGAATATATCCCAGCAAAAAAGGTGGTAGCCTGGGACCCTCTATTCATTTAGTCTAGTTCCTGCACTTCTAAACTGTTACAGGTCTCAATGAAAAGCTATTACAAAATAATGTGAAGGCTTACTTAAGTCATCAGAAGAAATATTTATTTTTATCTTATGTGCCTGTAAGGGAGGAAGATAACCTTTGGCCATTTAAAATTTTTTTCATCAGGGACCGGAGTACAGGGGTAAAGCTACTTGCTCTACATGCAGACAACCCAGGTTGCATCCACCAGAAGTGATCCCTGAGTATAGATTCAGGAATAAGCCCTGAACACTTCTAGGTCTGGCAAAAAAAAGAGAGGGAGAAGAAAAGTTTGCATCAATAAAGGTGTTTTTCCTTGTCCCCATAAACCACGCAATTCCATAAACTCGCACAGTTCCTACTCCAAGATCCCCATTAGGTCAATGATTTGCTTTGACCTATAATAAATGGTCTTATAAAGTCATGGGTTCCCTGATAAATGGGTTCTATAGGAATCCACAAGCCCTAGAATAAAATTTCCAAGTACTTAGAAAGGGTTTCTGAGGCACACACTATCTTCTTCAACCTGAGAAAGAAGTAGTTGGTCTCTTGGATCACAAAACTCAGATTACCAAGCAGTGGTCTAAAGGATGGAGAAAGACAGAGATAAATAATAAACAACAACACAGGGACATTAGTAGAGACTAATGGGCACTTTGGTGTTGGGGGGTACAGTAAATTTGTACATCAATATCATATGAATTAATACTACTATAATTATATTACCTAAACTATAATATTTTATAAGAAATGGGGGGAAAAGAAGTGTGCCAGAGAGATAGTACATCCTGTAAAGCACTTGCTTTGCACAATACTGACCCAGGTTTGATCCTCAATACCACATATGTTCCCTTAAAGCACCACCAGGAGTGATCCCTGAGCATGAAACCAATAGTAAGCCATTAGCACAGCTGATTGTACCCCTCATTGCCCCTCGAAATGAAAGAAGAAATAAGGGTACTCCTGCTTCCATGGCCTGCACTCCATGTGGCTACATGCATCTACTCTTTTTTTTTCCTAGTGCCTAAGACTCAGGCATAAGTCATTCAGTGCCCCTGATATGGTCCTGAATTTTTATTTCAAAAACATATTTCTTGATTACCTGGCCAGTTTCTAAGTAGACAAAGTTGCAAAACCCATAGTTATTACCTTATCCTCAAGAACATCACTGCTAGTTATAGAAAGAGACCAGAAGATTAATAAGTCAGAGAGGTAAAAATCACTATAAACATTTAAATGTAATGTATTTAAAGGTAATAATGCAATATAAGCACTCTCTGTTGTTTTGAAGATATTGGAAATAGCTATAATGGATGATTACTTCTTTTGGTGATAACACTTTATAATTATGGGTTAGTATCAGCTTTTGAAACTAGAAGAAAAGCATAATTTTTATTTTATATTTTAGGGATTCACCCTGAAGCAAAAATATTCCTGCAAAAAAAAATTTTGGTATTCCATATGAATTTCAGGAGTGCTTGATCCATTTCTTTGAAGAATTTCATGAGTATTCTTATAGCTTAGATAGAGAAGGGAACACCAAGTAAAGTGTGGTTGGAGGACCCACTTGGGATGCATGCTGAAAGTAGACTATAAATTGAACACGATGACCACTCAATATCTCTATTGCAAACCACAAAGCCCAAAAGGTGAGAGAAAATAAAAGGGAATGCCCTGCCACAGAGGCGGGGTGAGGTCGGGGGAATAGGTGGAGGGTGGGAGGGATACTGGGAACATTGGTAGTGGAGAATGGGAAGTGGTGGAGGGATGGGTACTCGAGCATTATATAACTGAAACAGAAGCACAAAAGTTTGTAAGTCTGTAACTGTACCTCATAGTGATTCACTAATAAATTTTTTTAATTCTAAAAGTTCATTTAAAATAAATTTATGATTTATAATCAGTAAAAACAATTTGGCCAGGGGCCGCACGTCTAACTAGATCCCCTGAGAATGGCTGGTTTTCATCCTTGGTCTGCGGGGAACAGGAATTGAGGCACACCGCACAAGCCCAAATATGAGACGTTCCACCTCCTTCTGCCCACTCATCCAGGTACCCAACCCGGCAGCAGGGTTGGCACCCCGTCCCCCACATAACCTCATGACCCTAAAAGCCAGCCCCGGCTGCTGGGACCCCAGCCTGTGGCACCTGCCTCCATTTCTGCAGCAAGCGCCAGCCCAACTAGTCGCTGCCCCAACAGGTCTGTGGACTAGAATCTGGACTGGCTGGGGGTGTGGGCACCACTTTAGGGTGTGTGGCTTCCTCAAAAGTGGGCATAGCCTTCTCTGAGGTGGGCGGACGCTCACGCAGCCGCAGTTATATTTCCCACTCCCAGCACTCTGGACTTTCATCCTAGCCTTTATCACCTAATTCTGTGGAAAAAATTCTGGCCACCTCAACTAAAATACAACAATAATCCACTGGCCTACTCCAATTCTAGCAAAAGACCAGTATGCAAGAAGCTGTACAAGCTCAATATTAAAGAGCACCTCCTCCAAAACTTCACTAGATGCCTGTCATAAGCCAAAGAATAATGCCTGAGAGGAAGGTCAGACTCTAGAAAGGTAAAAGGGTGACCACCATTGAACGACCTTATCCAAAATCCTTTCCCATGATAAAAGGGAACAGTACTAGTGAATCCCAGGGTTTTACCACTAGACAAGCAAAACAACATGAAGAAACAGCACAAATCTCCACTACAATGAGAGAACGAAGAAAAGAGTCCCGAATCCTCAACAGGGGTTACCCACAAATATGCTCTCTCCGATAAAGAATTCAGAGATGAAATGCAGAGGATTTTCAAGTATCTACTCAAAGAATCAATGGAGGCAATATCCATAAAACTAAAGGAAGACATGAAAGAAAGAGTAGAATGGATAGTCGAGAAAAAACAGGAAGAAATGAGAACAGAAATAAAAAAAGCTACAAAAATAAGTGTCACACATTCTTCAAAGAAGTGGAGCAAACACTCCTGAAATTTATATGGAAAAATAAGCCCCCACGAATAGCTAAAGCAATTCTTGGGAAAAAGAAAATGGGAGGAATCAACCTCCCTAACTTCAAACTCTATTACAAGGCAGTAATAATTAAAACAGCATGGTACTGGAACAAAGGCAGAGCTGTAGACCAATCGAACAGGGTTGAATATACTGACATCTCCCCCCAAGCATACGAGCATCTAATCTTCAATAAGGGGGCAAGAAAAGTGCAGTAGAGCAGGGAAAGCCTCTTTAACAAATTATGCTGGCAAAACTGAATGGCTACATGCAAAAAAATGGGCTCAGATCTCTGCCT
The DNA here is from genome assembly GCF_029834395.1 of Sorex fumeus. NCBI lineage: Eukaryota > Metazoa > Chordata > Mammalia > Eulipotyphla > Soricidae > Sorex > Sorex fumeus. Next base: position 17,435,370 of record NW_026606115.1, read on the forward strand.
AACTCCATGTACAAACGTAAGATCTAAGTGGATTAAATACCTCAACATCAGACCAGAATTTATAAGGTACATTGAGGAAAAAGTTGGCAAAACCCTCCATGACATAGAAGCTAATGGTGTCTTCAACGATGTCACACCGCTGGCCAAGCAAGTGAAAACAGAGATAGACAAATGGGACTATCTTAAACTAAGAAGCTTCTGCACCTCAAAAGAAACAGTGACCAAAATACAAAGACAGTCTACAGAATGGGAAAGGATATTCGCCAACTACACATCTGATAAGGGGTTAATTTCAAGGATATACAAAGTATTGGTTGAACTCCACAAAAAGAAAACATTCAACCCCATAAAAAATGGGGAGAAGAAATGAATAGAAATTTTCACAAAGAAGAAATCCGAATGGCTAAAAGGCACATGAGAAAATGCTCCACATCATTAATCATCAGGGAGATGCAGATCAAAACCACAATGAGACATCACTTCACACCGCAAAGACTGGCCCATATCCACAAGAACAAAAGCAACCGGTGCTGGCGCTGATGTGGTGAGAAAGGAACATTCCTTCACTGTTGGTGGGAATGCCAACTGGTTCAGCCCTTTTGGAAAACAGTATTGATGATTCTCAAAAAATTAGAAATTGAGCTCCCACTTGATCCAGCAATACCACTCCTGGGAATATATCCCAGAGAGGCAAAAATGTATAGTCGAAGTGACGTCTGCAATTGTCTGTTTAGCCAGAATCTAGAAAAAACCTGAGTGCCCGAGAACAGATGACTGGTTAAAGAAACTTTGGTACATTTACACAATGGAGTACTATGTAAAGGTAAAGGCCCTCCCGTTGATCGTCGATTTGCTCGAGCGGGCCCAGTAACGTCTCCATTGGAGCCTTTGTTGTTACTGTGTCTGGCATATCGAATACTCTTGGTAGCTTGCCGGGCTCTCCGAGAGGGGTGGAGGAATCGAACTCGGGTCGGCCATGTTGGCCACTTGTAAGGCGAACGCCCTACCCGCTGTGCTATCGCTGTATGAAAGGAGAGAAGGTTAGCACTCCCCTTGACAAGGATGGAAGAGGCTTCGGCCTGCAACACGCATACGGTTAAGGAGTACTATGTAGCTGTTAGAAAAGATGAAGTCACGAAATTGACATACAAGTGGTACTACATGGAAAGTATCATGTTAAGCGAAATGACTCAGAAAGAAAGGGATAGACATAGAAAGATTGCATTCATCTGGGGAACATAAAGTAACAAAATAGGAGACTAACACCCAAGAATGGCCGAGATTAGTACCAGGAATTTTACTCCATGACTTGGAGGCCAGCCACACATGCTAGGGGGAAAGGGAGCTCAGATAAAGAAGGGAACACCAAATACAGGTGTTGGGAGGACCCTCCCAGGATGGGAGAAGCATGCGGAAAGTAGACTATAGACTAAATATGATTGTCACCCATTGCCTCTTTTGCAAACCCCAACACCCAATAAGAGAGAGAGAGAACAAAAGGGAATGCCCTGCCACAGAGGCAGGGTGGGATGGGGGGTTGGGGGGTGGGAGGGATACTGGAATCCGTGGTGGTGGGAAATGGGCACCGGTGGAGGGATGGGTATTTGATCATTGTATAATTGAAACCCAAGCACAAAAATGTGTAAGTCTGCAACTGTACCTCATGATGTCTCACTATTAAAAACTTTTTTATAATATAAACGGTCCTCCCGTTGTTCATCAATTTTGCTCTAGCGGGCCCAGTAACATCTCCATCATGAGACTTGTTGTTACTGTGTTTGGCATATCGAATACGTCACAGGTAGCTTGCCAGGCTCTGCCGTGCGGGCGAGATACTCTCCGTAGCTTGCCAGCCCTCCGAGAGGGGTGGAGGAATCAAACTCGGGTCGGCCATGTTGGCCGCTTGTAAGGCAAACGCCCTACCGCTGTGCTATCGCTCCAGCCCTAAAAAAATTTTTAATAAAAAAAATAAGTGTCACAAATAAAGGATTTGGTAGACGAAATTAAAAACTCAGTAGGTGCCCTTAGCAGTAGGATGAATACAGCTGAAGACAGAATCAGTGAGTTTGAAGATAAGCAACACTTATCACATAGGGAAAAACAAGCAATGGGAAAAGACCTCAAAATAGCTCTAAGGAAAATCAGAGACCTGGGGGATGATGCCAAGAGGAACAACATTAGAATCATTGGAGAACCAGAAGAACAGGGTGGGAACCCCAATGAAAAAGCCACAGTCAAAGAAATCATTGATGAAAAGATCCAAGAGTTAAAGAATGCAGACTTCCAGATCCAAGGAGCCAGAAGGGTGCCATCTAAAAGAGACCTGAATAAAAACACTCCAAGGCATACCATAGTAAGAACGATGGATGCTGTGCACAGAGACACAATACTATAAGCAGCAAGGTCAAAGAAGTAAATCACATACAAAGGAGCACCCATTAGATTCACAGCAGACCTATCTGAGGAAACCCTCCAATCCCGAAGGCAATGGTGGAATATAGTGAAAAAATCAATGAAATGAATGCCTCACCAAGAATGCTTTATCCAGATAAACTCTCACTCAAACTCGATAGAACAATACACCATTTTGTAGATAAACAACAGCTCAGGAACTTCATAGACTCAAAACCAAATCTAAAGAAGGACTTAAGGGGCTCCTGTAAGATAAGAAGGAAAACATTTATAAGCACAACCAATCCCTACAGAAAGATGGCACAAAACCTCATGACAATAATCTCTCTCAATGGCAATGGTCTAAATGCACCAATCAAGAGACACAGAGTGGCAAAATGGATCCAGAAACTGAAACCAACATTCTGCTGTCTACAAGAAACTCATCTGAACAATCAGAGCAAACACAGGTTCAAAGTTAAAGGATAGAAAACAATCCTGCAAGCAAACACCTCCCTCAAAAAAGCTGGGGTGGCCATACTAGTATCCAACAACATCAATATCAGGTTGAAAAAGATTAGAAGGAACAGCCAAGGCCATTTTCTATTTATCAATGGATATGTACAACAGGAAGAAATCACACTCTTAAATGTATACACACTTAATGAGGGACCAGCTAAGTACTTAAAACAACTGCTAACAGATTTTAAGGAGGACATTGCTAGCAACACAATAGTAGTTGGAGACGTCAACATTATCTTGTCACCTCTGGATAGATCAACAAGAACAAAACTCAAGAAAGAAACATTGGCTTTGAAGGAAGAAATAGGAGAGGGCTAATAGACCTATACAGGGCTTTACACCCCAAAAAGAATGAATACACATTCTTCTCCATGCACACAGAACATTCTCCAAATATACCACGTGCTAGGCCACAAAACATACCTCAATAGAATCAGGAAAATAGAAGTAGTATCAACAATCTTTTCAGACCACAATGCATTGAAGATAGAAGTCAATCACACAAAGACATCGAAAAACAAATCAAACACCTGGAAATTAACCAACTCAATGTTGAACAATGAGTGGGTTCAGGAAGGAAGTCAAAGACAAAATCAAAAGATACCTGGAAACAAACGAGAATGAAGACATGAGCTACCAGAACCTATGGGACGCAGCTAAAGCCATACTAAGAGAAAAAAATATAGAGTTGCAAGCATTTCTAAGGAAAGAAAAAAGGCCTACATATATGACCTAACCACACAGCTCAAGATCTTAGAAAAAGACCAACAAAAGAACCCAATATTGGCCAAAGGAAAGAAATAATAAAACTTAGAGCAGAAATTAATGCCATGGAAACCAAAAACACAAGCCGAAAGGTCAATGAAACCAAGAGCTGGTTCTTTGAGAAAATAAATAAGATAGATAAACCACTAGCAAGACTCACAAAGAAAGAAAGAGCGAGAACCCTAATAAACTGAATCAGAAATGAAAAAGGGGACAACAAAAAACTCTCACAACAAAAACCAATGAAACTCAAATGATCATCAGAGACTTCTTTGCGAGTCTGTATGCCATGAAACAAGAGAACCTATAAGTAATGGATAAATTCCTGGATTCCTATAATCTCCCAAGATTAAACCCAGAAGACTTGGTATACCTGAATAGACCCATTCATATCAAGGAAATTGAAGAGGAAATCAAAAGTCTTCCCAAAAACAAAAGCCCAGGCTCAGGCGGGTTCACTAGTGAATTCTTCCGAACATTCAAATAAGACCTTTTGCCAGTTTTCCTCAAGCTTTTCCAGGAAATTGAAAAAACAGGAACTGTCCCAAACAGCTTCTATGAGGCACATATCTCCCTAATATGTAAAGCAAAAAAAAGACACCACCAACAAAGAAAACTATAGGCCAATATCCCTGATGAACACGAATGCGAAGGTCCTCAACAAAATATTAGCAAACAGAATCCAACAACTCATCAAAAAGATCATACACCACAACCAAGTGGGATTCATCCCAGGGATGCAAGATTGGTTTAACTTTCGGAAATCAATCAACACAATCCATCATATCAACAACAGTAAAGATAAAAACCATATGATCATATCAATAGATGCAGAGAAAGCTTTCGACAAGATCCAGCACCCGTTTATGATGAAAACTCTCACAAAAAATGGGTTTTGAAGAAACTTTCCTCAAGATGGTAAAAGCCATCTACAACAAACCCATGGCAAGCGTTATCCTCAATGGGGAAAAACTAAGGGCCTTTCCTCTAGATCAGGGAAAAGACAAGGATGCCCACTATCACCACTTCTGTTTAACATAGTACTGGAAATACTTGCAATATCAATTAGGCAAGAAAAAGACATCAAAGGTATCCAGGTAGGAAAGGAAGAAATCAAGCTATCACTATTTGCAGATGATACGATACTATATCTTGAGAATCCTAAATCCTCTACCAAGAAACTCCTAGAAACAATAGTCTTGTACAGTAAAGTCGCAGGCTATAACATCAATGCAAAAAATCCAAGGCCTTCCTATACACAAATAATGAGGTAGGAAAGTGACATGAAAAAATATAATCCTGTTCACAATTGTGCCCCAGAAAATCAAATACTACAGAATCAACCTAACTAAAGAGTTAAAGGACCTCTACAGTGAAAACTACAAAACGCTACTCCATGAAATAAAAGAGGACAAGAGGACATGGAAACATATCCCCTGCTTATGGATATGAAGAATCAATATCGTCAAAATGGCAATACTCCCGAAAGCATTATACAGATTCAACGCGATCCCTATAAGGATACCTATGAAATTCTTCAAAGAAATAGATCAAGCACTCCTGAAATTCATAAGGAACAACAAACGCCCACAAATAGCTAAAGCAATTCCTGAGAAAAAGACGTGGAGAGGCATTACCCTCCACAACCTCAAACTCTACCACAAATAATTAAAACAGCATGGTACTAGAACAAAGCCAGGGCCACAGACCAACGGAACAGGGTGGAATATACGAACATACAACCCCAAATGTATGAAATTCTAATGATTGATAAGGGAGCAAGAAATTTGAAGTGGAACAAGGAAAGCCTCTTCAACAAATGGTACTGGCATAACTGGACAACCACGTGCAAAATAATGGGCTTAGACTTCGACCTAACACCATGCACAAAAAGTCAGATCAAAATGGATTAAAGATCTCAATATCAGGCCAAAATCTATAAGATACAATGAAGACAAGTTTGGCAAAACCCTCCACGATACTGAGGCTAATGGTATCTTCAAAGACAACACTCCACTGACCAACCAAGGGGAAACAGAGATAAACAAATGGAATTATCTTAAATTAAGAAGTTTCTGCACCTCAAAAGATACATTGGGGATGGAGCAATAGCACAGTGAGTAGTGCATTTCCTGCACGTGACCGACCCTGGTTCGATTCCCAGCATCCCATACAATCCCCTGAGCACTGCCGGGAGTAATTCCTGAGTGCAGAGCCAGGAGTAGCCCTTGTGCATTGCCGGCTGTGACCCAAATAGCGCAAAAAGAAAATATAGTAACCAGAATACAAAGACAATATACAGAATGGGAAAGAATATTTACCCAATACCCATCTGATTTGCATTGATATCAAGGATAACAAAGCAATGTTTGAACTCTAAAGAAGAAAACATCTAACCCCATCAAAAAAAGGGGTGATGAAATGAACAGAAACTTTCCAAAAGAAGAAATCCAAATGGCTGAAACGCACATGAGAAAATACTCTACATCACTAATCATCAGGGAGATGAAGATCAAAACAACAATGAGATATCATCTCACACCACAGAGACTGGCCCACACCCAAAAGAACAAAAGCAACCCGTGTTGGCATGAATGTCGCAAGAAAGGGACTCTCCTTCACTGCTGGTGGGAATGCCGACTGGTTCAGCATTCCAGTATGGAAAACAGTATGGACAATTCTCAAAAAATTAGAAATTGAGCTCCCATTTGGCCCAGCAATGCCACTCCTGGGAATACATCCCGGAGAGGCAAGAAAGTACAGTCAAAAAGACATCTGCACTTCTATGTTCATTGCTGCACTATTCGCAATAGCCAAAATCTGGAAAAAACCCAAGTGCCTGAGAACCAATGACTGGTTAAAGAAACTTTGGTACATGTGCACAATGGAGTACTATGCAGCTGTTAGAAAAGATGAAGTCATGAAATTTACATACAAGTGGTACTACATGGAAAGTATCATGCTAAGTGAAATGAGTCAGAAAGAGAGAGAGATGGACATAGAAACATTGCATTAATCTGGGGAATATAAAGTAACAAAATGGGAGACTAACGCCCAAGAATAGCCGAGGTAATAACAAGGAGGTTCGCTCCATGGCTTGGAGGCGAGGCACACGTGCTGGGGGAGAAGGCAGCTCAGATAGAGAGGGGAGCACCAAGTAAAGGGTGTTGGGAGAATCCCCCCAGGATGAGAGATGCATTCTGAAAGTACACTATAGACTGAAGATGATTGCCACTCAATGCCTCTTCTGCAAATCACAGCACCCAAAAGGAGAGAGAGAACAAAAGGGACTATGCTGCCACAGGAGTGGGATGGGATGGGGGGTTGGGGGCGTGGGAGGAATTCTGGGAGCATTGGAGGTGGGGAATGGGCACTGGTGGAGGGGTGGGTACTCAATCATTGTATAACTGAAACCCAAGCACAAAAATTTGTAAGCCTACAACTGTACCTCATGGTGTTTCACTAATAACATTTTTTTAAAATTTTGGTGTGAAAACTTTCCTTGGTCATTTATTTACTAAATAACAACATTTTGCATATTTATCTCCCCTACTGTGATGTAAATAGTGCGAGGGCAGGATTTGTTTGTTTGTTCTGTTTAGGTCATTGTTGCCTCTGTAGAGCCTAGTAAACACCTAGTGAACAAAGGAATGTCACAAATCACAAATCACAAATCATCCTGTTAGTCGTCGATTGTCTCGAACAGGCCCCAGTAACGTCTCCTTCATCCTAGCCCTGAGATTATATTCAAGGCTCTTTAGGAGAATGAGACCCATCATTGTTACTGGTATTTGGCATATTGGGTACGCCACAGGGAGTTTGCCAGACTCTGCCGTGTGGGCAGGCTACATTTGGTAGCCTGCCAGTTTGTCATTGTTGCCTCTGTAGAGCCTAGTAAACACCTAGTGAACAAAGGAATGTACACAGTTAAAAATTAGGATAAGTGTTAAGATGTAAAATTAGCATCTATTAATACATTCCATTAGGCCAACATTATGTAGACATAGGCATCAAGACATATTGTCCTAGAGAAGAAACATTTGAGCAGACATTAAGAGTTAGCCAAAACAAGTGTCTCACTCTCCAGACAATAATAAAGTGTTCACCACTGGCAGGCAAGAGCCCCCATGGATGTCTGGTTTGAACAAACTCACATCAGCATTCTTCTAAGTTGATGTTTAAAAGAATGGGTTTTACGTGGCAATTTTGGTGTGATCTTGTTTAAAAGATGTCTTTCAGCTCTAGCAAAATAGTTGGGATTCAAATCAATATAGCAGAGGTCAAACTTAAGTTTCTTCCCTACCTCAGTCTTTTTATGGTGTTCTTGACAAAGTCTGCATTAAGCCACAGGAAGCTCATTGGAGACCCTCTTCTGTAGTTGGAATCACAGGTTAGGACAATTTTCTTCCTTGTCTTGACTGGAAACAAACAGTTGAGCCTGCTGTCTGGATTCAGAAAAACAGCCTGCCAGCCTCTGTGCAACCTAGGTTTTTGACAAAGATAATCAGGCACGAGTTAATTTCTTGTAGGCAATTTGCTGATTATCACACCCTAGGGTGCATTGGTAGGTGGTGGGGTGGGATGGGAGAATGGTACAGCCATGACCACTTTTTTCTGCCCCTCATCAAGGTTGCATGAATGCAGATCCTGACAGGTCAGCTCTTCCCCCAGCCCTCAGAAGTTGCTGTATAAAGGACCAGGTTTAATCTCTGGCCAAGTGTATAATTCATTTATCCACAAGGTCATGAATTCTGGACTCTCAGGGCAGGAAGTGAGAGGCATTGTGAATGGTTCTACAAGCCCAGGGAATCACTTAAACCCTGATTGTATTGTGAAAAGAGGGCTATTGGAGCAGACTGGAAAGGGAGCCGCTGTTGTATACAAAGAAATGGCACTGTATGAAGTGACTAAAAGCTGCCTTCTCCCCCAGTATGTGCAGCTGGCCTCCAAGCCATGGAGCGGAGTGTTATAAGGGACACATAGTGAAAAAAAGTTGTCTAAACCATGGAGATGAGCAAAAGAGATTGAGGTGTGTTCTTTCACTGGGGTACTGGGTGCTATTTATTATATGCTTGGAGTTTGTCTCACTGTTGCTAGTTTGTCTCAAGGTTGCTAGTTTTATTGATTTTCCATGAACTTTCTATAGAGGTAACTAATAAAATATTAGCCGTGATACATATTACTATTATCCAAAAAAAAATGGCACTGTATGGAGAAGTTGACAGCCTTGTCATCAATTCCCATGAACTTCTCTAGATCATATAAGTGATGACGACAAGGGGTTTGGAATTAATTATAGACACAAGCCAAGAAAAATTGAAATAGGTACAGAATTCATCACGAGATTTTTGCCCAATGCACATCCACCACTTTGTTTTTTAACTGTTTCTCAGTTTTATCTTAAAATACAACACAATGATATTTGTAGCTTTACAAACATTTATTCCAATATAAACTTGTTTATTATATTCATTCACCTTGAATTTTTCTTGCATTAGAGTTTTGCCACCATTAGTTCATGAATGTTGGAGTCTGTAGTATTATAATCTGTCTGCTAGCATTAGTGATACCACATTAAGAAACAAAGTGGTGGCAGGTGGGGGCTGAGCAATAGTACAGTGGGAAAGTGCTTGCCTTGTATATAGCTGACCCAGGTTTGATCCCTGAGCCTGTGTGGAATCATCCACCACTTTGCAATGAAAGGAAGATTAACATACCAAGAACTCCACCACCACCATTTTTTTGTTTTGAGAGCCACAGCTGGCGATACTCAGAGGTAACTCCTAGCTCTGCACTCAGCAATCACTCCTGGTGGACTGACAAGGGTGGAACCCAGGTTCGTTGCATGCAAAAAAAGTGCCTTAGCCTCTGTACTCTCCGACTCCCAAGAACCCTTTTTGAACTTGGCCACTTCTCAGGCAGCTGTTGGGTGGTCTTAATTTTTGCCTTCAGCTGGCAGAGACCCTTTCCCATCACCCAAGTCTTGAATTAAAAGAGTGTGGTTTATACAGAACAGAACTTCAAAGCTAGTTGAAAACTTTTTGGAAAAAAATGTTTTCATGGCTTTGTCTCTGGTCCTACACAAATAACTGTTGAACAGAGATGGGAATGAGCCCTATTTTGTGTTCCAGAAATTTGATTTGCTCAGTTCCAAAGCCTGAGGGCGGGGTGACCCATTGCAATGAATGTAGCCTCAAATTTGCAGGTATTTGGATTTCAAAGTGTTTCAAGCTACATGTCTTTTGTGTCACTGCAACCTTAAAATTATATTTAACTCTGAAATGGAGGGCATTTTAATCAGAGATTGTATTATGTGTGCTCTGCAGGCTCCTGAAAGGGTGGAGGCAGAGTATCACAGAAGGCACGTTGAACTGGAGAGAAATGCAGAGAACAGTTTTAAGTGCCTACATAGATTTCAGATAGGTACTTTATTGCTTTGGATGGAGAAAACATCCCAAGTCCTGATTTTTAATTTCCTCTTTTTTTATTTTGGTCTGTGATATACATTCATAAATGTATATCCCAAACCATTAGAATCCTGTTAGAGCCTACACTGACAATCATTCATAATTCCACTGATAGTCTCTCTGTGCAGCCTTTAACTGGAATATAGTCAGGCATTTAGTATACTATCAGTCATTCAAACTTTACCCCTTAAATACATTAATAAAATTAGTGGAAAAGGAAAATGAGAACCTTTGAAGGGAATGGGCTGAAAGCATTACATTTTAAGGATGACTGTATAGGACTTTGCTTAGGATCTTTAGCCATTGACATCCGACTTTTAGATTAGTAGCAAATACTGCTGATATCCTATGTAATGTGTGTTCACTTATCTCCCAGCAAAGAGCTTCACCAGGGTATTAATAAAACAATCACAGTATTCTATATCCTAGTGCATTCCAAGCACATTGTCCTTTAGTCTTTTATTTAGCTTTTAAGCACTAGTTATAGCACTGTCTTAGGTCATAGAGAGATGTGAAATTTTTTCAGAGCCTTCATTTAAAAACAGCTTCCTCTCTGGTTTTAGGAGGTATGTCAACAAAATCTGCAACATAAACATTTTTAAAAAAACATTTATTTAAGTGACATAATATGTGTTCCTTAATAATGATGCAGTAGAGGACTTAGTTTGGATCGCTTCTTGATTAACGGGGACTTTTCCTGGAGTCTTGAAAAATGGATTTAATTTTAGTATGGAAAGAAGAAAAATGGGGTATTTGGTGCAAAAGGAAGCACATGACTCAAGGTCCAGAGATAGGAATGAGCCTGGAACATATATGGAAGGGTCTCATAAAAGAGATAAGGGAGTAAAAACAGCTACAGATCAGACGATGAATAGCAGAGGAGTACTTATTTTATTCTCTGTTATTGCCAAAGGCTGGAGCGATAGCACAGCGGTAGGGTGTTTGCCTTGCACGCAGCCAACATGGCCGACCCGAGTTCGATTCCTCCGCCCCTCTCGGAGAGTCTGGCAAGCTACCGAGAGTGTATCGCCCGCGCGGCAGAGAGCCTGGCAAGCTCCCCGTGACGTATTCAATATGCCAGACACAGTAACAACAAAAGTCTCCAATGGAGACGTTACTGGGCCCGCTCGAGCAAATCGATGATCAACGGGAGGGCCTTTACCTTATTTCCGAAGGTGTTTTGATCAACACTCCTATCAGAAAAATACATTAAGTTTTCTATATGTAGATTTTAAACTTTATGTATATATCCTCTTATTTATGAACTATATATGTATAATATAATATAAAGCAAATGTGAACATTATAAAATATGATATAATAAAAATTTAAGTTCTAACATTCTCTTCTCATACCCACCAAAATCACTTGGACTCCTCCTAGGGTACGGATGCCAATCAGAATACCAATGATTTAGAGCATCAGTTAAAGTTTGGGGGAGCAAAGAGCCCTTTGAGATTTCCAGAGAACATAGACCTTTGCTCCCCAGAAATCCATGCATAGATGCTGAACTTTTGTTTTTGTTTTTGAGCCACACCCAGTGTTGCTCAGGGGTGATTCCTGGCTCTGTGCTCAGGTATCACTCCTAGTGGGCTGCTCGGGATCAATCCTGTGTGAGCAGCTGCAAGGCAAGCACCTTACCCTCTGTATTATCACTCCAGCCTCCATATGCTTAACTTTTTTTGTACAGTTAACTTGGGGGAGGAAAAAGTATGTGAGGAAAACTCTGAGGTCCATTATTCAATCCCAGTTTAAGAACCCCTTTACTAGATAGAGAAAGGAGCTAAAAGGTTTTGAGTAGTTAAGTGGCCTGTAGACTTTACTCTTTGGGGGAATTGAATGTGGACTTTGTGCATGAGCTGCATTCGCTGCATCAAGGTAAGGTAGGAGATAGAAAGATGATATAGACAGAATCAGAAGTGTTTATTTGCTACTGGGGCTACATCAAAACCTTATGTCTGAAATACAAATGACATGACAATGAAAAATAGCGAACACATGAAAATGAAAGTAAAAAGAAGCTTATATGTCTCAGTAATAGATAGCAGATAAAGGAGTGGAATAATAGATGTCCACTCTGAGAACACAGGGGATTGCCCTGCCACAGAGACGGGGGGATGGGGGGATGGGGGTGGGAGGGATATTATCCATGGTGGTGGAAAATGGGCACTGGTGGAGGGATGGGTATCTGATCATTGTATAATTGAAACCAAAGCACAAAAAATTGTAAATCTACAACTTTAAAAAAAAATAAAATAAAATAAAGGGGGAAAAAAAAAAAACACCTTAAAAAAAAAATAGATGTCCACTCTGAGATCTCAAATTTGGGCTAAATGAGCAATGATTATCTGAACTTATAAACTGTTTCAGATGACAGTCCAGCATCCTAATAGAAACGATCCAAAAAATATGAGAATGAGAAATATAAGGACAAAGCTTGGGTGAGCAATCTGACAGGAAGATTGGAGATTTGAGACACTGTGGGTTATAAGAAGAGACAAATATACAATTATATACCAGGGCACTGTTCTAAGCATAAATTGATTCATTTCCTTCTCGTGACAAACTCAGATAAGTGCTATTATTATCATTATTCTATTTTATAACTGGAAAACAGAGATTAAGCAGCATGCACCAATGTCATATGGATCTAAAATATCAGAATAAGGAGTCAACTAAAAGCAGTGAACAGAATCCATTCTCCTGAGCATTATGCTGTTTCTCTCATGAGTCAGAAGTGGGGAGTGAGTTATGAAAAGATCCACAGTAAAAATGAGACAGAGCTGAGGAAAAGACCAGCACCAATTAGACATCCACCTGTAAAAATAAGCAGCAGTACCCAAGTAAAAAAATCACCAAAAATTACCTTGTATTTTTGATATGCAAGGCACCGTGCCAAGCACTTTATGGGATATAATAAATATTTGACATATTTTTTATTACTCAGCACTCGTATGCCCTTTCTAGTTAAAAAGAAGCCCTCTTTGTATATGAAATAGGATTGCACTTCTCTCTGAAGAACTCAAAAGAAGCTAGATACTGCCTTTCCCTGTCCCTGAGTATCTAGGGCAATGGCATAGGACCTGAGTTGGATTAATCAGACAGTTTCAGAGCAATTTTCAATCTGGCACAATAGGAGCTAAGATGGCAAGATACATAGCAAGATAGAATTCAACCACAGTTGTAGTTTGTGGATATGTCTTGGTATTCTAATCAGATTGTTTATGTTATTTAGCCTCCAAATTCTTCTTCACTTTTCTATCTATTCTGGAAGTCACTATGTTTTAGACTGACAGGCTTCAGATCTGACTAAACCCTTTGTCCCTACTCAATGTTTATAGGTACACAGTCACATCCCTGTATTGCTCTTGTCTCTCATTGCTTTTGTGCTATAGCAAAATTGAGTAGTTGAAATCCAATACATTAAGCTTGTCTTTTCTACTCCTGCTCTTTATCCTTCCAGTAAACCTTCCTTTTTATTTAATGTGTAGAGTTTATTTCTGAGTCTTGCAGTCAAGAGCTTTGATATAAATGGATTATCTATGTAAACCTTACTGTAGGCAACCCAGACAAAGAGGTACTACTGTTAACCTCATGTTAAAGACAAGAAAGCCGACACAGAGAGGTTGAGTTATCTGTCTTAGACCACACAGATTGTAAGTTTAGTAAGTGACGCAGCTGAAATTCCAATCTGGATATGTCTGACTCTTGTCTTATGTAAAATAAATGAAAAAATGGCGATGTTGCAGTTATTCCCAGACCTCTTTTGAGATAGCAAAGGAAAGAAAATTTATTTTTCTCTGGTTGTTCAGAAGCACAAAATGATCAGTGCCATGGTAACGGAGAGAGAAAAGGAACAGAGATAACAGCAGCTTGAGTTTGAGGTGTTTATCTCCCTTTTGGCTGCTTCAAAACAGCCCATTAAAATGTTTGTTGGATCTTCTGTAGAAAGGTTATATTGACCTCTCAATTCTTCAATTTTCTGCTAGTCTTTTGCAAGCTAAGAAAACTAGAATACATTTAAATTGCAGCTCAGAACCTATACTTTACTAAACTGTGGAATTTAATTCCCTCTCAGGTCACTAGGACCTGCAGTAAATCAAGATGTCATTATCCTAAAGATTTAAGTACCGTAGTGTTTTTTCCTCTAAAATGAGTGCTCTTTGAGGACAGGATGTAAGGCTTACTTGAGAATACCACCTACATGTTGAAATATGTCACCTATGCCTTCTTTTGAAGATACCAGGTGATGATGACCATAAAGGCTTTTTTATAGACAACCAAGCCTCTCTTATTACCAGTAGGGCAGATGATCACTTTCACAATGAACTCAGAGATCTGGTGCTTTTGCTTTGTTAGATGCAAAAACTAGAATAAAATACAGCCACTAAGCCACAGAATTTGAGGAGTTGGTAGAAGATTCAGAAAGATGCAGTTTTACAGTATTATCCACGGAGCCTGCATTTCCTTCAGTAGAATACTTATGAACACTTACCAGTGTTTCCCACAGTAGATGACACCATCTTCTACGTGGGGGCCCTTGTAGTAATGTTGAGGGCAGAAGCAGCCTCAAGTGCTTTCTGTTTGTTTACTTAGGTTTCAGGGTGGGGAATAGACACTGAGCAATTTAAATTTAATTTTAAAAAGGATTTCTTCTTGTTGTACATATCCTTTGATAAATAGAAAATCGCTTTCACTGTCCCTTCTAATCTTTATCAACCTGAAATCTATGTTGTTGGATTCTAGTATGGCAACCCCAGGTTTTTTGAGAAAGTTGTTTGCTTGCCAGGTTGTTTTACATCCTTTAACTTCGAGTCTGTGACTGTTCAGATTAGTTTCTTGTAGGCAACAGAATGTTGGTTTCAGTTTCTGGATCCATTTTTCGATTCTGTGTCTCTTGATTGGTGCATTTAAAGCATTGACATTGAGAGAGATTATTGTCATGGAGTTTTGTGCCATCTTTCTGTAAGGGTTTGTTGTGCTTATGTGTGTTTTCCTTCTTGAACTACAGGAGCCCTTTTAGTCCTTCTTTTTTAGGTTTGGTTTTGAGTCTATGAAGTTCCTGAGCTGTTGTTTATCTGTAAAATGGTGTATCATTCCATCCAGTTTGAGGAGAGTTTAGCTGGATAAAGTATTCTTGGTGAGGCATTCATTTCATTGAGTTTTTTCACTATATCTCACTATTTTCTTCGGTCTTGGAAGGTCGAAATGACATCTGAATTTGTATATTCATTGCTGCACTGTTCACAATAGCCAAAATCTGGAAAAAACCTGAATGTCTGAGAACAGATAACGGGTTAAAGAAACTTTGGTACATCTACACAATGGAATACTATGCAGCTGTTAGAAATGATGAAGTCACGAAATTTACAAACAAGTGGTTCTACATGGAAAGTATCATGCTAAGTGAAATGAGCCATAAAGAGAGGAACAGACAAAAAAAGACTGCACTCATCTGGGGAATATAAAGTAACAGAATGGGAGACAAACACCCAAGAATAGTTGAGATGAGTACCAGGAGGTCTGTTCCATGACTTGGAAACTGGAAGCACATGCTGGGGGAAAAGGAAGCTCAGATAGAGAAGGGAACACCAAGTAAAGGGTGTTTGGAGGACTCGCCCAGGATGCAAGAAGTGTGCTGAAAGTAGACTATAAACTGAACACGATGGCCACTCAATACCTCTATTGCAAACCACAATACCCTAAAGGAAAGAGAGAGCAAAAGGGAATGCCCTGCCACAGAGGTGAGGCGGGGTGGGGGGGTATGAGATGTAGGGGTGGAAGGGCTACTGGGTTCATTGGTGGTGGAGAATGGGCACTGGTGGAGGGATGGGTACTTGATCATTGTACAACTGAAACCCAAGCACGAAAGTTTGTAAGTCTACAACTGTACCTCATGGTATTTCACTAATAAAAAATAAATAAATAAATTTTAAAAGGAAGTGAGAAGTCAAATAAGTTTGGGATATATGGTAGTGCTGTTCCCTTCTCTCAGCTCTGCAGGTTTTTTAAAAATTTTTATTAGTGAAACACTATGAGGTACAGTTGTAGACTTACAAATTTTTGTGCTTGGGTTTCAGTTATACAATGATCAAGTACCTATCCCTCCACCAGTGCCCATTTTCCACCACCACGGGTCCCAGTATCCCTCCCACCCCCACCCCCCACACACACACACCACCCTGTCTCTGTGGCAGGGCATTCCCTTTAGTTCTCTCTCTCCTTTTGGGTGTTGTGGTTTGCAAAAGAGGCATTGAGTGGCAATTATATTTGGTCTATAGTCTACTTTCATCATGCTTCTCAAAGAAACTTTGGCACATTGACACAATGGAGTACTATGCAGCTGTTAGAAGAGATGAAGTCATAAAATTTACATACAAGTGGTACTACATGAAAAGTATCATGTTAAGCGAAATGAGTCAGAAAGAGAGGGATAGACATAGAAATATTGCACTCATCTGGGGAACATAAAGTAACAAAATATGAGACTAACACCCAAGAGTGGCCGAGATCAGCTCTGCCTTTAAATGAGCAGTTTAATGACAACCAAACATCTCACAGCAGGAGAACTTCTGTTGTGAAAATTGAAGATAGGGTGGATAAAAATGCCAACTGGTGAAAGAAGAATCTCGAACAGAGACACATGAGCATCCTTCTATTAAAACAGTCTACTTTTTAGCATGTTAGGAAAGTTCTAGAGGAGCCTTTTCTTTCTTGTAATATGTAATGATGTGAATGCTTCCCTCTAATGAAATTCACCAACAAACTTCTCTTAAAGATAAAAAAAATCTTCATGCTATGTGAAATGAGCCAGAAAGAAAGGGACAGACATTAGAAAGATTGCATTCATCTGGGGAATATAAAGTAACAAAATGGGAGACTATCTCCCAAGAATAGCCGAGATAAGTACCAGGAGGTTCACTCAATTGTTTGGAGGCCAGCTGCACATGCTGAGGGAGAAGGCAGCCCAGATAGAGAGGGGAGCACCAAGTAAAGGTTGTTGAGAGGATCCTCCCAAGATGAGAGATACATGCTGAAAGTAGACTATAGACCGAACATGATTGCCACTCAATGCCTCTTTTGCAAACCACAGCACCCAAAAGGAGAGAGAGAACAAAAGGAAATGCCCTGCCACAGGGGTGGGATGGGATGGCGGCTGGGGGGATGGGAGGGATTCTGGGAGCATTGGAGGTAGGGAATGGGCAATGGTGGAGGGATGGGTACTCAATCATTGTATAACTGAAACCCAAACACAAAAATTTATAAGTCTACAACTGTGCCTCATGGTCTTTCACTAATAAAAATTTTTAAAAAAGAAAATCTTCTGCCAAATTGTTGGTTAGAGACTTGTGAGGGCCTGTAAACCATGGCCCCAGGTATGCCTCTTTTTTTCAGAAAATATGACCAGAGAACACCTAAATAGTGTTGAAAATATATCGGTTTGCTGTGGGTCAAATATAGCTCTGTGGCTATCCAAGCAGACTCTTTTCTGCATGTACCTGGAGTTGTCTAATAAAAGAGTGAACCCAGTGAAGCCATCAGGAACTTTTCTAATTTCTTGATTTTCTGCATGTGAGAAAGGAGTGATTGTTGTGACAGTTGAATCAGCAAACATTTACTCATTTAAGCCATTTCATGCTCACCTTGTATTGGCTCATTTTTCAAAGCACTTTCCCATTGAAGAGTCTCATTTAACCAGCACAATGCAATGGAAGATCCATAATTTGGATAATTTATCCAAATTAACAACTGTGACATTCATTAGATCTAGTGCTTATGTGTATTTTCAGGAACCCTGATCCTGCCTGGCATTTGGGGAATAGTAGCATTACCCATCAGCCAAAGGGAAACCAGAATAGAAGTAACAGAACTCACAATTGCTTGTTTTTATGATTGGTGGCCACAAATGCAAAGTAGAGAATCAACAGAAGAGTTTGATTTACCTGCCTTAATTCTTTTTTTTAATGTAAAGGTCTTTAAAATTAGTGTTTGACGCTCAACTTTCATTCTGTGAAGAAATTGATGAACACTACTGAAGAGGTCATTCTTCACAGGATTTCCTTTTATGTTCACTCAGAATAGATGATTATATACTTTGGTTAAGTCAAATCATAACATTGTCCACAACCTTTCTCTTGAAGAGAAATAAAAGAGAATATATGATTTCACAAATGTCATATCAGCTACTCCAACTTTTGAGCAGGGTACTCCTCATATCCTTACTGAGTAGTATTTATTTGAGCAGGAGAGCAGCTCAGGGTTTACACTGTAACTGAATCATTGACAGAGGTTGAGTTGATGTTTCTCCACAAATATGCAGGAGTTTTTGTATTTGTACGAGTGAAAGGGTGATGCAATGCTGTCATTATATTCACTTCAACTAGTAGTTAGAACAGAGGTTCTCAGCTTTGGTTGCATATATAGAATGCCCAGAGGGACATTTTAAACTCTTATTTTTCCATACCACACCTTGATTTGCATAGACTTTACCACCAGAGATATAACATGAACTGTGTGGTTTAATCAATGTTCTTCAACCTTTTTATGCCCATGAACGGACACCCCTCCTTCAATCTGGTCCATGAACCTGTAGTTATAGCCAAAACAAGTGGATCAGTGGTTGTTAGCCTTACGCTACCTGTGGACCAGAACTGGTCTGTGTACAGAGTATGAAGAACATTGCTTTAAACAAGAGAAATTTATTTTTTTGAATTTCTAAAGACTGGAAGACAAAAACACGGTTATGTTCTATACAAGTTTTTGCCTTACAGATGGGTTCCTTCTCACTGTATTGAGATTGTATTGAGATTGCAGATTCCTTCTCACTGTATTGAGATTGTATTGAGGTTGCAGAGAAAGAATTTCAGAGGTACAAGTTCTAATATGGGAACCATTTTTTTATTTTATTGAATCACCATGAGATAGTTACTAGCTTTCATGTTTGAGTTACAATCACACAA
Organism: Sorex fumeus; assembly: GCF_029834395.1. NCBI lineage: Eukaryota > Metazoa > Chordata > Mammalia > Eulipotyphla > Soricidae > Sorex > Sorex fumeus. Next base: position 17,454,475 of record NW_026606115.1, read on the forward strand.
TGATCAAACACCCATCCCTCCACCAGTGCACATTCCCCACCACAAATATCCCCAGTATACCCCCCCTTTCCCACCCTCCCCCTGCCTCCATGGCAGACATGATTCCCCATAATCTCGCTCTACTTTTGTGCATTATGGTTTGCAATACAGACCCTGAGAGGTTATCATATTTCATCCTTTATCTACTTTCTGCACACATCTCCCATCCCGACCAATTCCTCCAGTCATCTTTTTCGTAGTGATCCCTTCTCTATTCCAGCTGCCTTTTCCCCTTTGTTCATGAGGCAGGCTTCCAGCTATGGAGCAATCTACCCATCCTGTGTATCTACTATCCTTAGGTGTCAGCCTCATGTTATGTTGTTTTATACTCCACAAATGAGTACAGTCCTGCTATGTCTGTCCCTCTCTTTTTGACTCTTTACACTTAGCATGATACTCTCCATGTCTATCCATTTATAAGCAAAGTTCATGACTCCATCTCTTCTGACAGCTTCATAGTATTCCATTGTGTAGATGTACCAAAGTTTCTTTATTTTATTTTTTTTAATGTAGGAATACTGCTATTTATTCGGCCACTGATCAGCTGATTGAATTGTGCATGAAATCCACCTTACTTTTTTCCATTTTTTATAATTTTATTTATTGAATCATCGTGAGAGCAGTTACAAAGCTTTCGGGTCTAAGTCTCAGTCATACAATGAAACACCCGTACCTTCACCAGTGCCCATTCTCCACCACCAAAACCCCCAGTATACCCCCATCCAACACCTTCCCCCTACCTGTGGGGCAGATGATTTCCACATTACTCTCTCTCTACTTTAAACACATTCAATATTTTGACACCAGACCCACCATTATTATTTGAGATTTTACCCCAACACTCCGATCTGCTGAAAAGGCAACAGTAGACAATTTGTGTTCTACTGCTGGTTATGAATAACATATGATGTCGTGTGGCTGCAGTAGGGCCATGTGATTTTAAAATTTCGAAATTTTAACACTTAAATCTGGAGGGATTTCTGCCAAAAGCCACTGGGTTTCGAGATTTGCTCCTGAGTCTATGGGATCATGGCCATTGAGCAGCTTGATCAGGATCCAGAGAGGCCGTTCGTGGGCAATGACTTGGGGTCTTGTTGGGGTGGGGAGGACAGGCCCGGCTCCACCCCCATCCTGTGAGGCCCAACAAGTTTTGTCACTGCGGGCCCAAGCCTGACTGTCCAATGGCCTCTGGAGGATGACGGCCACCGAGCCGCCAGGGGGAAGCAGGTGGAGAGACAGCACCCTTTCCCCCCTGGGGTGGCCCAGCGACAGTAACCTACTGTGTGGTCTGGACGCATTTCTGCCAAAAACCACTGGGTTTTGAGATTTGTTTCTGAGTCTCTGGGATCATGGCTGTTAAGCAGCTTGATCAGGGGCCAGAGAGGCCATTCATGGGCGATGACTTGGGGTCTCATTGGGGTGGGGAGGACAGGCCCGGCTCCCCACCCCCATTCTGTGAGGCCCAAAATGTCTCGTCACTGCGGGCCCAGACCTGACTGTCCAGTGGCCTCTGGAGGATGACGGCCACTGAGCCGCCAAGGGGGGGGGCAGGCGGAGGGACAACACCCTTTCCCCCTGGGGTAGCCCAGCGACAGTAACATACTGTGGGGTCCGGACGCATTTCTACCAAAAGCCGCTGGGTTTCAAGATTTGTTTCTGAGTCTCTGGGATCAAGGCTGTTAAGCAGCTTGATAAGGAGCCAGAGAGGCAGCTCGTGGGCGATGACTTGGGGTCTCGTTGGGGTGGGGAAGACAGGCCCGGCTCCACCCCCATCCCATGAGGCCCTGCATGTCTCATCACTGGGGGCCCAAACCTGACTGTCCAGTGGCCTCTGAAGGATGGCGGCCACTGGACCGCCAGGGGGAACAGGCCAAGGCACAAAACCTATTCCCACCTGGGTTGGCCCAGCACCGGTGACCTACTGCAGGGACCAGACGCATTTCTGCCAAAAGCCGTTGGGTTTCAAGATTTGTTTCTGAGTCTCTGGGATCATGGCCATTAAGCAGTTCAATCAGGAACCAGAGAGGCCATGCCTCCAAGTATATAGCTGAGCCGGAAGTGGTTTGTGGGTGTGTTTCCCACATACCTAAATTTTGGCCATTTACTTTCTTGGCAAACTTTACCCCAAGTTTGTGGGGTCTGGTCAAAGGCACAGCAGCAATTTTGGGGTATCTGGAAGTCTGAAGGCGCCATCAGGCTGCTGATACACTTGCCTCACAGGTACAGATAGACCTGCTGGCGGCACCATACCCCCTCCAAAGTTTCTTTAAGCAGTCATCTGTTCTAGGGCATTTGGGTTGTTTCCAGATTTTGGTTATTGGGGCACCAGTTTTTTAAAACAGGTTCCATACTTATGTCTTCATTTAACATTAATCATTTTCTTATAAATTATTTCTTTAGTAAAGTCACATGCAGAATGAGAACTGCAGCATAATAATTTTAGAGGAAAACAGTTCAGTTTATAGGATACCTTAAACCATTTTTTGGAAATGGATCTAGATATTAGGATTTTTTAAAAACTCCTTTGTTTATGCAGCCTATTTGAGAATTAATTTTGTGCCTTGCTATTGAAATTTCAACCCACAAATCAAGACCATCAACATTCCTGTGAATTTATGATAACTACAGAATTTGGGATCTCACTCATGAACTTCTGACTCAGAACCTGCATTTAATAGTATTTCCAGGTTATTTGTGTTCCTGTTAGCATTTGAGAAGCACTGGTGCAGAGCATGTAACAATTTTATACTCTAAGGAAGCTTCCTTTTTCCCTATGTAGTCAAATATTTTCGACAATGACTATGTGAGTTCTTCACATAGTTTAAGATTCTCACTAGCGACAGGTGTTTGCTCTTGCAATCTGGAGTGGCTTAAAGATACAGAGTATGCAAGGTAGTGCGCTAGAGTCTACTCACCTACATAGGTGCCATGCACATAACTAAGTAGCTGCCAAGAAGTGAATGAATGAACTGACTAGTTTTAGGTTGTCTTCTGAAAATAGTCCTGGTATTTTTCTGGTAGTTTATTTGCATTAGAATTAGTTTCACAGAATTATCTTCTCAATTTGTAGCTTCTTGTTCAGGTTATAGATTTCACTTACAAGGCTAATGAGCTTGTTTCCAAAGATTTTGTTTATAGGGAAGGTTTACCATTAACCCAACCTAGACATTTCTTATATGTACTGTTTACAATTTTCAAGCTTAGCAGTTTCCATGGTTTCCACATAAATCACTCTTTTTTCAATTTTGTAACAACAACAGCAATTTATGGTGGTGTCTCACTTTGATCCCAGCTAGTTTGGACTACACATTTGCTCTGGTGTAAAAATTAATTTTATTAATATCAACTGGGAAGGGCTGGAGCAGTAGCATAGCACGTAGGATGTTTGTCTTGCATGCGGCCAACCCGGGTTTGATTCCTTCCCCCTTCTGGAAGAGCCCGGCAAGCTACCAAGAGTATCTCGCTCCCTCAGCAAAGCCTGGCAAGCTACCCGTGACGTATTCGATATGCCAAAAACAGTAACAACAAGTCTCACAATTTGTTGTGAGGCATTACTGGCACCCGTTCAAGCAAATTGATGAACAATGGGAGGATAGTGCTACAGTGCAACTGGGAAAGATGGAAAAGTTATGGAGATGAATAGTTATTGTGGTGTTACACAATAATGTAAATGTATTTAATGCAACAGAAATATAGACCTACAATTGATTGGAATGGCAACTTTTACGTTATGCACCTTTAAAAAATTTTAAATTATTTACTAAATGCACTGATTCAGGTTTAGATCCTGGTATGTAAAAAGGTTTTAGTATGAAAACTGATAAAAAATCTGAAAAAATAGTAATTTTTAATAATTTCATATGAGCATTAGTTTCCAAGTTTTGATAAATGTATAAAATCTACCTAAGATATTAACATTAGAATAGACCAAGATATAGAGGTATGAGTACATGGAAACTTTCTGCTAACTTAGAAACTTTTCTATAAATCTAAGATTTCAAAATAACAGATTATATAAAAAGAAAATGTTGCTTCTATTCTAAACAGTTATTTTGGAAAGGTGGTGGAGTATCAGTAAAATAATGATAGAAAAGAAGAACTAGAACACTTCTCCAGAGCTGACAGGGTAAACCGCATTGAAGTGTCTTCAACTAAATTATAACAGAGTATTGCAAACTATAATGCCCAAAGGAAAAGAGGAAGAGGAATAAGAAGGAGGAGAAGGAGGAGGTGGAGGAGGAGGAGGAGGAGGAGGAGGAGGAGGAGGAGGAGGAGGAAGAAAAGTGGGGGATTGGGGGTGGGAGAAAAGTATGGGGACATTGGTAGTGGGAAATGTACACAGGTGAAGGGATGGGTGTTGGAACACTGTATGACTGAAACCCAATCATGAACAGCTTTGTAACTGTGTATCTTACCATGATTCAATAAAACAGAAAAGAAATTTTTAAAAAGTACAACAGAGTACTCTCAGCATGATACAATACTGTGGTAATGGCTTGATCAGAGGGTTATTCTTCTGGATCCTATATCCATGCATCATGCCTGGGTTTGAATAGTTTTTCTCCCACTTTCCCATGGTCTGGTGGTAAATAGCTATTTCACCTCTCTTTGATTCACTTTCCTTTTATATAAAGCAGAGATGATAATAATTTGCCCTTCATAACTCTTTTCTGATTGTTAAATTAGACCATCCTTAGAGAAGTGCTTAGCACAGGATTGCTATACAGTAAATGCTACAGATTATTATTGTGTTCAAGCATAATAAGTATTTTCTATACTTTAATGTTACAGTGAACCCCTTAAGATAAATAAGCTATTTATTTTTACAACTTTAAGTGATATATACAATGACAGCAAATAATAAGTGTACTGTTTAAAGAATGTTTACAATGTTGGCTTTCCCATGTAATCCACAATCATATCAAAATATAGAACTTTAAAGGTCCTTTCCCAAATATTACCCACCAAAATCAATCCCATTTGTTTCTGACCTGTTGAAATTCAGAGATATTCTGCTTCCATCTTTTATGATTTAATTTGGCAGATATATAGGCATTGAGCATGATTCAAAAGTCAAAACTATGCATGTGTTAATAATTCATTTTCCTCTTTTCTTTTCTTTCCTCCAATATCAATTTGAAATTATATGACCATTTATTTTCCCATTAGAATAAATGACATATTTGTCAAAAATTACAGAAATTGGGGCCAGAGAAATAGTAAAGGGGTAAGACACTTGCATTACATACAGAGCAAGGAACAGCCCCTGAGCACCACTGGGTGTGGTCTAATCTCCATCTACCCCCCCACAGAAATATATGTACAGGTTTATGATGTGTACAAAAATTATATGTACAGGTTTATGATGTGTTTCTTCCTTCCTTTCACCCCATATTAAGTGAAGCAGAATATACTATAAACATTGTCACTAACACCATTATAACCATGATACCTAGCTTAAAACTTTTAAAATAAAATAAAAATGACTTATTTTTAAATTTAAAAATAACTCTTTCAAGAGTAGTGGAAAAAAATGGTGAGCCAAAGACCTGTCTTTAAATGGCCCAAGCTTGATTTGGGAAGAAAGTCTTTGACATAAAATTCTAGTTCAATGTACACACCGAATATAATAATAGATGTACAATGTTCTGTGTGTAAAATTACCATTCATAATAACAAAACACCCGAAGCACATTTTATTAGCAATTCATTTACCAAAATGTTAATGAATATTTACCAAAAATGTTTTGCTCTATTAATACATGTAAAAGGTTAGAATAAATGACAGGATATACTAGTTTATAGGTGGGATGACTGGATAACCATAGGTTAAAAATTGAAGCTGGTTCTATGTCTCATACCTACACAAAAGTCCACTCAAAGTAGATCAAAGATTGTGAAATTAAAACAGAATCCATAAGATACACTGAGAAAAATATAGGCAGAATGTTCCAAGATTTGGATTTCAAAGATGTTTTCAATCAATATGATTCCAATGGCAAAGGCAACAAACTCAAAAATAAATCAATAGAACTATATAAAATTAAAGATTCTCTGCATAGAAAAAGACTAAAAATACCACCCAATGGGGTGGTATTGGAATTACATGCATGAGAAGCAATTATTAACAACATTGTAAACCACAGAATTTGAATTAAAAATTTAATGAAATAAAATACACCCAACTGAATGAGGAAAATATTTGCACTAAATGCATCAAGTAAATGGTTAATATCCAAGATAAAGTACTCACAGAGCTTTACAAAAAAATCAGAAATAGAGAAAATGAGCAGACATTTCTCTGAAGAAGACTGACAAATGACTAACAGGCCCATTAAAATGTGTTCATCAACATTTATTATAAAGTAAATCTAAATCAAGATGACAATGAGATATCATCTCATCCAGTGAGAATAACACATCACAAACTGGGAACAATGGAATACTATGCAACTGTAAATAAAGATGAAATCATACAATTCACTGCAACATGGATGGAACTGGAAGATAACATATTACATAAAGTCAGGAGAGGGACAAACAAGGGATTATCTCACTTAGGTGTAGTATATAGAATAGCTACATGAAAGTATACAGTATTTGAAAGGGGGTGGCTAAATCACCCTTGACCCCAGAGTATAGAGAAGAAGGGCAGAGAAGGAAAGAAATTGAGGGGAAGAGATCAACAGGATTCTACAGGGAACAGGGGTCGGGGGATCAAAGTACATAGGTGGTACAAAGGAGTACTATAGCTAACTATTCAAACTGCAGAATCAACTGCACTGAAAACAAGAGATCCAAACTTCAACAGCCAAATTTTAAAATGGCGGCAGGTTGATATAGGGTAACTGGGTGGGAGAGAATCTGGGAACTCTGGTGAAAGGAAGAAAACACTGGTGGTCAGATTTATGCTGTAATATATTATATATAAAACCCAACTATGAATAACTTTGTAAATCATTGTGCTTTAATACTTAAAAAAAAAACTAAACGAAATTGGGAACAATCTGTGTTGGTGGGGATATCACCAAAAGAGGAACTCTCACCCACTATTGGTAGAAATGTGTTGATTATGGTGGTGTTACTTATATATTATAGTATATTATAATTATAAATATTATAATATGTACTGTAGAACTATGAAGTTCCAAGGAACAATGAAATTATGCAATGCACTAAAACTTGGATGGAACTGGAGGATATGATGTCATGTGAAGTCAGGAGAAGGATTAAACAGATTAGGGAATGATCTCACTTTGATATATAGAATAAAATATATACATTATTCCATATATATTGGAATGCCTTCAAGAGCGTTGAAGAAATAACTAAGAGGACAAAGAACCTCCAACTACGAGCACATCTCTTCGATTCCACTGTTCTTCCTGCTTTAACATATGACTCAGAGACCTGAGCCCTACGAAAACAGGATTAGAACGCTATTCGGGTCTCTCAAAGAGGAATCGAAAGAGCTATGCTTGGAATATCACGCTTCACTCAAATGAGAGATAGAATCCGGAGTTCTGATCTCCGTCAACGCTCAAGAATCAGGGACACTGTCTCATTTGCCAAGGCATCAAAAATCAGATGGGCTGGACACGTAATGAGGTTTACAGACAACCGCTGGACTAGAGCCATTACTGACTGGATTCCACGGGACATCAAAAGATCGCATGGACGCCCACCTAGAAGATGGTCAGACTTCTTCGTCAAGACCTTGAATGATCAGTTTGAGGCTCTGCATGTTCCTAGAACGAACAGATGCCACTGGGCTACGCTAGCACACAACAGGGATGAATGGAGACGTTACTGGCACCCGCTCGAGTAAATCGATGAATAACGGGGGATCAAGTGATCAAGTGATACATTATTCTATATACCCCTATATATACAATAATGACCCATATATATATATACACATATATATATATGCAATAATGAGGGAATTAAAGGTAATAAAGGGAAGTTATACTCTAGGGTCAAAGATAATTTATGTGTAACTTCCCTTTATTACCTTTAATTCCCTCATTATTCTACATATAGGGGCTTATAGGGCTGAAGCAATAGCACAGCGGGTAGGGCATTTGCCTTGCATGCAGCCAATCCGGGAGATCCGGTTTGATTCCTCCACCCCTCCTGGAGAGTCTGGCAAGCTACTGAGAGTATCTCGCCCGCATGGCAAAGTCTGGCAAGCTACCCATTACATATTCAATATGCCAAACACAGTAAGAACAAGTTTTACAACGGAGACGTTACTGGGGCCACTTGAGCAAATCGATGAACAAAGGGAGGACACTTAGGGATTACTCCTGGAGGGGTTCAGGGGACCATATGTGGCAGCAGGAATCAAACTAGGTCAATTGTGTGCAAGGTAAGCACCCTACCCACTATACGATTGTTAGGCCCATGGAAGTGGATATTTGGATGAAGGAAAACAAAAAGATTCTTGTATGAATGTGATTATGAGGATACTTTGCCATGAATTAAAAGCTATGATTATTTCACTTTCCTAGAGTTAAGTTCTAACACACACACCTCACAACTTTTTACATAAGGAGACATAAAATTATTATCTGAGAAATCCCTCTGAGAAAGGTCATATTTGAGGGCCAGAAAGATATGGTATATCAACATATGTGGTCTGCCTGAGCATGTCAGGAGTGATAACTGAGCACAGAGCCAGGAGCACCACAGGATGTAGGCCAAAAATGAAAACAAAAAGGCATATTTGAGCTCTGATCTTTAAAAAATAGCATGAGCCACGGAAGAGAGTTCTGGAAGAGAAGGGTATTTTTGGCAAGGAAACTACCTGGTTGGAAGCCAAGTGTTGAGAGAACAAAATGGGTTTAAGTGGCAAGTACAAGGAGACAGCTATATCTAAATTGAGGGCAGATAAGGGTGTTTTGTGCAAAATAAGCATAAAAAGACAGGTGAGAGCTGAATGGCAGAAAGCTGTTAATGACTGGCTAAGGAGTCTGAATTTTATTTTTAAAGTAATCATGAGTGATTTACAGATTTTGAACACAGGAACAATAGAATCTGATCTAGGAAGATTACTGTCCAGAGCGTTAGACAGATTGCAGCAATGTTTGAAGGCAGAGAGAACTCCAGAGGCTGTTGTCATTATCCAGATGAGAACTAAGCTTTGGTTATGGGTCCTGAGAGGACCAATAGAGGAAGTAGTAGAAACTATAGGAGGTGGATGGAGTCACAGAGAGATAAGAGCCTTTGGGCAGAATGGGGAATGGGCTGGTGGAGAAGACTGTGAGAAAATAAAAGACTGAAAGTCACTCACATCCCTCACCATTTAAGCTCATCTACTGGCCTTGTTCCAGAGATTCATAAATAATCTCAAAAGAGTTGGTCTAGCCACAAAAGATTCTTGTATACAGAGTCCTAGCTGAGACCTCCAGAGCAATCGCAGAAACAGGGTGAGATAAATTCCTGCCCTACCAAAGCCCAGGCAGCCGCACTCACACACCAATAGTCATTAGTGTGCCTTGTGCCTCTGGCCAGACTGCCCAGTTATCTTTTTTTTTTTGATAAATGATTTTATTCATTCATTGTATTGTTGCTGTTATTATTATTATTATTACTATTATTATTTGGTTTGGGGGACACACCCAGTGATTTTCAGGGTTTACTCCTGGCTCTGCACTCAGTAATCGCTTCTAGTGGTGCTCGGGAGACTATACAGGATGCCCAGGACCAAATCCAGGTCGGTAATATGAAAGGCAAGCTTCCTACCCACTGTACTATAGTTTCATACTTCCCAGTTAAATATTCTTGATTTTCTGGAGCGACATCTCTAAACTCTACAATACTAACACCCCGGTAGGAGCACATCTAATTGTATGGGAATGTAATGCAGAAGCTAACTAATCTCAACTAACAAAAACATTAACACAGATAGCATAACTTGTAGCAACAGCTCAGTAAACCCTTAGACAAGGTCTTAATGGCCCCATGCATCATTTTTCATCTTTTCTAACAGCTGCATAGTATTCCACTGTGTAGATGTACAAAAGTTTCTTTTGTATTTATTTATTTTGAATACCCATCCCTCTGCCAGTGACCATTTCCCACCACCACAGATCCCAGTATCCCTCCCACCCCTCATCCCCCCCATCCCACCCTGCCTCTGTGGCAGGGCATTCCCTTTTGTTCTCGCTCTCCTATTGGGTGTTGTGGTTTGTAAAAGAGTTAAGCCTGATTTTCAGGGAGAAACGTTGGATGATTTACTTTCCATTGATCACTTTGTATATAAGGAGATGTTGCACGACTGCATAAGTGGCTGCGCAGTTTGGAATAAAAGTCCTGGTTCCCGCATGCCCGAGCTATGCTTGTAGAGGCTCATGGTCACCAGGTTCTGGAGAAGGTGGGATGCGGCACCTACCCCATCTGGGACTTCCCGGTGATCTCGGCTCTGTTTGGGACCTGGAGCATTCTCCGGGAGCTGTGGGGTTTCCCAGCGGTTTTTCTTCCTTGTTGCTGTGTGCTGTAAAGATGGCGCTGGGGGGGAGGTTGTGGGCGTGACTTCTGGAATCAGAAGTTACCTGGGAGCTGGGCCAGTCCCGGCAGTTTGGAATAAAAGTCCTGGTTCCTGCATGCCCGAGCTATGCTTGTAGAGACTCATGGTCACCGGGTTTCCATCTGGAGAAGGCGGAATGCAACATCTATCCCATCTATGACTTCCCGGTGATCTCGGCTCTGTTTGGGACCTGGAGCTTTCTCCGGGAGCTGTGGAGCCTCCCAGCGGTTTTCCTTCTTTCACCAAAGTTTCTTTAACCAGTCATCTGTTCTCGGGCCCTCGGGTTTTTTCCAAATTTTGGCTATTGTGAACAGTGCAGCAATGAACACAGAAGTGCAGATGTCATTTCGACTACTTTTTTGCCTCTCCTGGATATATTCCCAGGAGTGGTATTGCTGGGCCAAATGAGAGCTCAATTTCTTATTTTTTGAGAATCGTAGACTTGGATACATTTGAAGGTAACCTTGTTCACTTCACTGTTGCGCTGTAGCACTGTCCTCCCATTGCTCCTCGATTTGCTGGAGTGGGCACCAGTAACATCTCCATTGTGAGACTTGTTGTTACTCTTTTTAGCATATTGAATACACCACGGGGAACTTGCCAGGCTCTGCCGTGCGGGCGGGATACTCTCGGTAGCTTACTGGGCTCTCCAAGAGGTACAGAGGAATTGAACCAGGGGTTGGTCACGTGCAAGGCAAACACCCTACCTGCTGTGTTATCGCTCCAGCCTTGTTCACTTCAAGATCAATTTCCAGTTGTTTGCTAAGTGATTTTTTTCCTAAAAAGGGGGTAGGCCAAAAAAAGTCTGGAACGTCTGATTCACAATTTCTCCTAGTCGTGCTTCTTCATTTCATCTTTGGGAGAGTTCTCCTGTCCCAGATGGACCTATTAGAATTACTCTTCTCCCATTACACGTATGCTTTTATTCTTTTCCTGGCTTTTGTAGATTGGTTGAAAGTGCACTTCCAAAGAAATCTTTTAGTCCCTTAGCACATCAAGGGAAGCTATTGACTCCTAGAGTCTCACACTAGAGAGAGGACCTAAAGTCATCAAAACTTCGAGGGAAAATTTTTTGTTTACCTTAGCTTTAAGGAACAGTGACTACTTTCTGCTATACAGATTTCATTGAGGAATTTATTGCTTCAGATTTCTGTTATCTTTTTCTGAAAGACTGCCAGAACCAGATCTAGATCTATTTCAACTTTTTCTGAAAGATTGTCAGTGCCAAGCTTTTACAATCCTCATGAACCAAAAAATTAAAATAGTGGTTGATGGATGGAAAGGTAAGGGGTGCACAGGACCTTTTGCTCAATTAAGGCTCAGAACTAGCACCTCCCATTTCATTTTTTTCTCCATTAGGCTCTAGGGTTTGACCCATTTTCCTTCCTTTTTTAGCTGCCACTCCCTTTATATTCAATTTCCCACCTAGATTCTGTTCAGACTGGTTTTCTGATTTATCACTAAATCTGCTTTCTCTGGGAAGCAGATCATTGTTTTAAGTTGTTCTCCCTTCTGAAATCCGACATGCCATATCATTGGTAAAGAAACGAACAGCACCCGGCCCAGACAGGGTCAGACCGAACACCTGAAGAAACTGGCGTCAGTACTCATCAATACACTGGCTCAGCTCTTCACATGCTACCTGTCTGAATGCAAGGTTCCATCCCAATGAAAAACCAGCAGGACTGTACTACTGTACAAGAAGGGAGACATCCACGACATTGGCAACTATCGCCCGAACTGCCTTTTTTCTGTCATCTATAAGCTGTTCACTCAAGTCATCATGAATAGGATTGGCAGAAAACTAGATGAAGGACAACCATGTGAGCAAGCCGGGTTCCAAAAAAGATTCAGCACCATCGACCATATCCACACAATAACCAAGCTCATTGAAGTTTCTTGGGAGTTCAAGATGCTGCTCTGTCTGATATTCATTGATTTAAAGAAGGCCTTTGTTTCTGTTGAGACTGAAGCATTCATCGAGGCCATAGCCAAACAGGGCATTCGAACTCAATACATCAGGATCCTCCATGAGCTGTATTGCATATTCACTACCAGGATCTCACCATTCTACAGGGAGGTGATCATTGACTTCAAGAGATGGGTTCAGCAGGGTGATACCATTTCACCAAAACTCTTCAGTGGCACCCTCGAGAATGTCATGCAACAACTGGAATGGGAAAGAATGGGAGTGAAGGTAGACAGATGGTTGGCAACTACACCACCTCTGCTTCACTGATGACATCGTTCTAATAACACCTAACATCAGCCAAGCGGCACAAAAGCTGGCTGACTTCGACCATGAGTGTGGAAAGATGGGTCTACAGCTGAATCTCACGAAGACAATGTTTATGAGAAGCGGTCTCATTCCTGACGTTTGATTCGCTATCAATGAGATAAACATCTTTGAATGCAACAGTTATGTGTGCCTAGGTTGAGAGTCAACATGACGAATGAACTGTCACCTGAGTTGCACAGGAGGAAGAGAGCGGCTTGGAATGCTTTCAAGATCATGCAAAGAAATAGTTAAGAGAACGAAGAACCTCCAGCTCTGGGCACATCTCTTCGAGTCCACTGTTCTTCCTGCATTAACATATGCCTCAGAGACCTGGGTCCTATGAAAACAGGATGAGAACACTATTCAGGTCTCCCAAAGAAGAATCGAAAGAGTGATGCTTGGAGTATCACGCTTCACTCAAATGAGAGAAAGAATCCAGAGTTCTGACCTCCATCATCGGTCAAGAATCAGGGATGCTGTCTCGTTTGCCAAGGCGTCAAAAATCAGATGGGCTGGAAACGTAATGAGATTTGGAGACGAGCTCTAGACTAGATCCATTACCAACTGGATTCCACGGGACGTCAAAAGATTGCGTGGCCACCCACCTATGAGATAGTCAGACTTCTTTGTCAAGACCCTGAATGATTGGTTTGAGGCTCTTCGTGTTCCTAGAATGAGCAGATGTCATTGGGCTATACTAGCACGTGACAGGGATGAATGGAGGTAGTGCTGGTGGATCAATGAGTAACGGGATGTCAAGTTATCAAGTGAAATTCTTAGATGCAGATTATTCATTTCACTTTGAGCAAGGCAAAATTTTCTCTTAATTCATTTTTCATCAGGAATTTCAAGCATCCTTCCAGCTCTCTCTCTAGCCCAGACTACTATATCAGCTATTTAAACTATTGTATATCCTCCTATTGGATCTGTCTTTCTCCCTTGCCACCATCTTCACTCTCAGCTCTTTTGATGTATATATATGCCAATGCCAATCCCTGGAAAATCCCACCATCTGGTTTTCCTGCTTCTGCTTTTAGGCTGACAGATATATGTTTGAGAACATATATCTGTTTCCCCACAAAAACATGTTGTCTTGTTCCGCCACATCTCTCAGGTTGCTTGGCAGTCCTTCACACATTTCTAACAATTGACTTCCTGCCATGTTCTCCATTCATTCCAGCCTTTTCCAGTGATCTTCAGCCTCAGTTACCCTCACTATCTATCACCTCACTTCCTACACTTATTGGGAAAAACTGGTTGTAAATAGAATACGAGCTTCCTCTACTTCTCTGTAGTTTACCAAAATTTGTTCTGGATCTTTTCCATTACACATTCGCCTCTACTCTCTGATTTAAAAGTATAACAGCCCCTGCTCTTTCTCCAAGACAAACCTATATACAGTCATCAAATTTAGAATCATATCTCCACTTTCTTCTGCCTTGTGGTGTAGTTTCATGTGTACAAAACACTTACTGATTCAGGCTGAGAGCTCCTCAATGACAATGGCCATGCTGCCTTCATTTCTATGTTCCTGATATATGGTAATATAGCTTAAACACAGTAGGCACTGAATAAATTTTTGCTGAATTGATGAGTTATGAGGGGAACAATGAAATTGGCTTGAGTTATTCTCCCTTTTAGTAGCTACTTAATAGGTTGTGGGCCCTACTTACTGGGTAGCAAGAAGTATGAAAGAAGAATTAATAACATACAATAAGCACAAGGTTTGGAGTTGAGCCATAAAATATTTTAGTGGGACTTTTTGGTCTAGAATTATGCTACCAATTTAGAAAGGAATGGCGGGAAAGCACTGGACACAAGATCTGGCTCTGGTATCAATAAGCTGGGTGGCTATAAATAAGTTAATTAACTCCAGGCCTTAATTATTTTCTCAAGTACATCGAGGATAGGGTTATTGAGAGCATTAAATGGAGGTGTGGATGTGCAAACACTTTAAAATCTGAAGCGCTCATTATCACAGGCTCATAGCTTATTCCTGATGCCACTCTGGCGCTTCTACTTATCATCTAGATTGCAGCTGCCTCCACCAGCACAGTCCGTCTTTCCTGTTGTCCTCAGCTTGTTTTCTCAGCTTCCAACTTCCCATCATGCAAAAGAAAACGTCGGAAATGAGGAGCGCTCACCTCATTCTCCAGATCCCCTTCCTCTCTTCTTTGTGGCCTGTGTGTATTTGGGTAGATTACTTCACCACGTGGAATGGGTGCATATGGTTGGTGGGGGGGGGGGAGCAGGAAGAGGGCTGTAAGTCACCCAAACTTCTTGAGTTCAAATTAATGGTTGAAGAAGATGAGTGGTGGAATATACCAGAATAACAGTGGGTTCTACCATTTTAGCATACTTCTGTGCTTCAGGGCACATGTGTTTGACTGAAAACATATATCGCTTTATCTGCATGCATATGGATATGAATGCTTCTCTGGTTCTAAATGAACACAGGGCTGTATGTTTCCATGAGGACGAGCACTGAGATTATGTAAGTTGTTTCTCTCCCTTCTTTGCCCTCCCCACCCCTTTCAGAGCTCCTATTCAGACTTCTTTGGCAAGAAAATTGTGAGAGGAAATTTCTTTGATTTTATCCTTTATTTCCTTCTTTTAAAGTAGCATTAGCGGTTACTCCCAGTTACCTTCCACTCCCAAAATTTGATGGCTTTTCACCAGAGACTCAGAAAAGGCAACATTGATCCAAAGGCAATCTACTCACCCCAACTCAGTGTTGGATCAAAGGTTGCGCAGTCTATCAATGATGAATGATTTACTATGTCAGAGAAAAATGCTGCAAGTATCCTTTTTGTAATGGATTCACTATAGGAAAAAAATGCTATAAAATGAATTTTCTAGCAAGCCCTATTCCACTTCGATTTTTATCATAAAACTATGGCCATGTTTTACTAGAAAATGTAAAGATTAACTTTAGATTATAATTATTGAATGCATTTTAATGCCCCACATATTTGGTATCTAGGGACAGGGAGATAGCTCAATTGGCTGGAACATGTGCTTTGCATTCAGAAGGTCCAGCTTTGGTCCCTAACACCATATGGTCCCAGCAATACTGCCAGGAGTGATCCCTGAGCATTAAACCAGAGTAGACTCCTGCACTGCGGATTTGTCCCAATTCCCCTCTCCAAAAGTGACTGCACTATATTTTTATCCTAATACAATTTTTATCTTAAGTTGTGTGATTCTATTTCAAACAGAAAATGTACTGGGGTTGAGCAATAGTATAACAGTTAGGGTAATTGCTTTAGATGCAACTGTCCTGGATTTGAGCCACAGTACCACCCTGAGCCCCATCAGGAGTGATCCCTGAGTGCAAAGCCAGGAATACGCCCTGAGCATCTCCAGGTATGGAATACAAAATAAATAACAGTAGAATTTTCTGAGGGCAGAAAGACATCAATCCAGGATGAATAGAAGTCTTTCTGAAGAGACCTTTGCCATTAAATCATACACAAGTGCATTTGTAAATTCAAAATGAGAAACAGAATTATGGAAAATGAAAGTTTACATGTTTTTCCAATGAATATGTTAGTTTTACATTAAAATCATATAAGTGGAAATGTACTTATTTGCTCATGCAGTTTGTAAACTCACTATGCAGTTTGTAGTATGCTACAAAGGTAGTTTGTGTATTCAAAGCAGTGGGGAGAATCATTAAACCATTTATAATAGAGGTGTTTAGTTCTGTTTTTCTATATTTATGGTGAACTGTTATTTGCATTTAGCTTCATTTGATTTTGATTCTTATATTTCCCAAATATAATATTGCCACAAAAGGAAAAGTTTGTTCCAGTTTCTGATACAGTTTTACAGGTTTCTGATACAGTTTTACTTCCATATTACAGAGATAATCAGAGACTTAAACATTTTTCAGCATGTTTTCCTCTTTCTAACAGACATTTCTGATTCATCCTATTTTTTTAATTATTGGCATTCCCCCGAGACAAGGGAAATATAACATGCTTAAAGTCTAAATTCTCTAACTTCTGTTCAGCATAATGATCATCAAATTACTATACCGAGTCTGCATTTATTTCCATCACAACTTAATATGCTAGCATTGGAGACACATAGCATATCAGAATTTGTCTGCATTTACTAGCAAACTGTTCATGACTCACAGGCCAGTTAAGGTGGCTAGTCTAATTGTGAAACAAAAAAAAACTCATCGTTTTAAGCTCTGGGGATTATCATTCCTTGAAGTGTCTAATGAAATGCTTTATTAATTCTCATCAAGTGAATTTCTATTAAATAGTACTTGTTCCAGTGAAAAGGGCTGGGCAAATCTGGATAAATTGTTCTGGTACCAATGTCAATAGCAAATCCTCTGCCCAGAGTAGCTCTCACTGTCCTTCTTTTAGTGGGTCTGGGTTTCTGCATTCAGAGGATTCCTTAACACAGGAAGTGTAACTTGGCAGAAAGTAAAGGCCTTTGTCTCATCAAAATCAGCTTTATGGATTGCTTGCAGTGTGATCTCAGACAAGTTCCTTGCCTCTGTATTTCAGTTTTCTTTTCTATAAAATGAAGATGTTGAGAATATTGGAGGATTTAGGAGAGAATTAGTAAGCATAGATAAAATATTTGTTTCCAGTATTCCTCAGTTTTGGAGGAATTGGAGCAAGATTTATCTGTATTAGGACTTATTCCCAGATCTGTGCTCAGGGATCACTCATAGCAGATCTCTCTAAAGCATATTTAGTGCCAGGAAATAAAACCCAGATTAGCCACATGCAAGGGAAATCTCTGCCTACTTATACTATCTCCTGGGTTTCATCACCCACCTTTTTCTATTTATATCTTCTAACTCTAGTTTTTAATTTTTTTGTTTAATCACCGTGAAAATGGAGTGTCAGTCATGATTGGGTGTCAGGCATACAGTGTTTTAACACCAGTCCCTGTGTCTGCTTCCAT
Organism: Sorex fumeus; assembly: GCF_029834395.1. Classification (NCBI taxonomy): domain Eukaryota; kingdom Metazoa; phylum Chordata; class Mammalia; order Eulipotyphla; family Soricidae; genus Sorex; species Sorex fumeus. The sequence goes on from NW_026606115.1 coordinate 17,472,255, forward strand.
TCACAAATTCTCCCCCACCCACCATTTGTCCCCACCTGCCAATCGGCTTCTAAGAGAGGCCCTTTATATTATATATGTTTATAGTATATAATATATGTTATATATAATATGTGGGCTGGAGCGATAGCACAGTGGGTAGGGCATTTGCCATGCACACAGCTAACATGGCTGACCCAAGTTCGATTCCTCTGCCCCTCTCGGAGAGCCCCGCAAGCTACTGAAAGTATATTGCCCACATGGCAAAGCCTGGCAAGCTACCTGTGACGTATTCGATATGCCAAACACAGTAACAAGTCTCATAATGTTACTGGGCCCACTAGAGCAAATCAATGAACAACAGGAGGACAGTGACAGTGATATAATATATATACCATAGCACTGTGATCTGCAGTTCTGTTGCTGATAATTCATATGGAACAATAACTATACCCCCAAAAATAGCTTAATCAATCCTTGGGTGAAAGAAGATGAGAGGCAACACTTTCCCCAACTTCCAAGTAAGCAGTAGTAATTTAAAACAGCATGATACTGGAATAAAGGCAGACCTTAGATCAATGGAATAGTTGCATATCTTGACGCAGACCTTCAGGTATATGATTATTTAATCAACCCCACTTTTTGAAAGTGTAGTTTACACCACTTTGCTTTTCTGAAAGACCTCCATGTGTCTCTGTTTTCACTTAGATAAATTCATAGGGGATTTTTCCATCTGCAGCAAACAGGAAAGGGGAGAATAGAGTTCAGTGTTTATTTTTGCAGCATTGCTACCAAGGGCAGTGTGCACCTAGTAAATGGTACCACAAAAAAAGCCCTATCCTGGGAACTGCTTTGCAAAGCTATTTATTTATTATTTCATGCCTTATTTCACTATAAATTAGTGTTATTTTAGTTACCATTTCTTACTTGTTCTGATTTGGTAGGTGATTCTTTGTTTAGGGGGAACACTCAGAAATGCAGCACAAATTAATGGCAAGATCTGTCCTTACTATTTTGCTAATATAAGGTTTCATAGTCAGGCTCTACTTTCAGATAGTTGAAGAAACCTGTATTATGTTTCAGAAGAGAAATTTGAATAAACATATGGAAAGGAGGGACTGCCTAGCAAGAGTTAACTTTATTACTGTAGAAGGTGTCTTTCCAATATTTCCAACATGCAGACAATAGCCAATGGAATGGGTGTGGGTGTGTTTTTGCAAATAAAACATGTAGATGCATGTCTTTGTGCCTGGGCTGGCTGCCTCAAACACTGATTATAGCTTAAGAATGAGAAAATAAATGTGTTTTCATTTGGATGTTAAGGGAGAGCATCTGATACTGCTTCTTAGCTGGGGCAAACACTGAGAACTTGAGGGAATTTGCTCTTTGCTAAACACATCTCACCTATTATTTTCTGGTAGATGAGAAGGGTCACTACCCTTGACAGCAAATTGGAAATGATGCTATCATTACCAAGTGAAACCAGTGATTTCTGGACCAAAAATTGGTTCCCTATATTCTCATTATGTAAGTCTTTATCTGTCTTACTCTAGGCATATCCTTTTCCCTACCCATGATCATTCTCCCTTATTACTTCTGCAGTCAGTATTCTCCCATTAGTGCTATTAGTAGGAAAATGGAGAGTAGAGCTCTTCAGAGAGCTGGCTTCATTTGTTCCCATAGAAGCACAGAGCTTATTTGGGAGCCCTAATACCTGTTCTGCCACTGACAAGCTTGTGACATTAAATATAGGACACATATGTGTGTGTACGTATGCCTGTTTATGCATATATATTTGCTTTATTTCCACAGTAATATTTCGAGCATCTTTTGTACACCAAACACTGCATCTCTGGTGATAAACAAAATGAACTGAGTTACATGATTCCTTGAACTTTCCAGTATAGTACAGAAACAAGTACTGTACATCTCCTTCAGTAGTGTCCAAGCCTCTCGATTCCAACTCCACAAAGATTTCCATCTTTCACCCAATACTGTTTTCCCTAAGCTTCTTTGAATCACTGAAGAGACACTTTCAATTGCCCAGCTGAGAAACCTGGAAGGCATCATTCACATTTCACTGTCTTGCCTTTCTAGCACCAAGTTCTATTATTTTTAGCCTCTGAAATCTCATTGAGATATGTCTTCTCTCTGTCACCACTGCCATGAACCTATTCTATGTTAACACTAATTCTCTCCAGGAGAGCAGAGCCAATTCACTGAGTTTCCTATCTCCTAGACTGCTGCCCTATTCAATCCCTTCCTCTTGTGATATGCCTAGAGTTGACATTATATAAATTTGTTTAAGTCCCAATTCAGAGATTCAGCTTCTCGATGCCAAACAGAATGCTTGTCTAAAACTCATGTAGCTTTCTTTTTTGTTGTTCTATAAACAGATGACTCTTGATTGCATTTATTGCAGCTATCTAAAATAAAAAACAGTATCCTATATATAAGTCACTAGTCACTGTGGATTATTCAATTCACTTCTTCATTCATTCAGCAAATATTTACTGAACAACCACTATGTGTAGCACCATACTTGATATAATGACTTAGTGTGGAATGACATAAGTGTCATGTCTTCGAGAAGCTTGGTGTATTGGTGGTATGAGCATAAACTGGCAGTGTAGCTTATTGCAGCTGTCACTGTCACTGTCACTATCCTCCCATTGTTCATCGATTTTGCTCGAGTGGGTGGGCCCAGTAACGTCTTCATTGTGAGACTTATTGTTTGTGTAAACACACAAAAAGGACAGGCAAAGGGACGGCAGTGGCCTATCTCTCCTGCCGCCTGCGTTCGGTAGTCTCAGGCCATTTCCCCACTCCAGGGAGGTCGATGGCGATGGTCAGGCAAAGGAAAGAAATGAGGGCCAGGCTGGTTGGTCTTAGCAGCAGTTTATTACATGGAAGAAGTGTATGTCATAGAGGCCCCAGGATCTCTCAAGCACATGCTCACTCAGAGAGCCCCGAAAATCTCCTTATATAGATCATGGTACCTCTAAAGGGCGCAATACAGTGATGTCATCAAAAGGAGTTACAGAAAGAACATTGAGGCAGCAAAACATACATTGTTCCTTTACATCTGCAGGCCAGTAATTTTGGCCTCGGGAAAGAAGATACAAAACCAAGACTGAAACCTTTCACAAGCTACAAGCACTTGGATTTGCATCTCAAAGACCAGTCTGCTAGAGCTTGGAATCTACATCCCAAAGACAAGTATCTTAGCTTTGCATCCCAAAGACTAGCCTGGCTAGAGCCCAGAATCTACATCCTAAAGATCAGGCCTGGCTAGCACCCGAGATCTGCATATCTAAGACCAGCTAGGTTTCAGTGAGAAAAGGGAAACTGCCTCTTACAATATACTGAAATTATTTACTGAAGGCAGTTGAAGGGGAGAAATGTTCAGTCTCATCCAACCTAGTCAGGACACACGGAAAAGCTGCTTCTAGGACAGATTCTCATTTAACAGATCAACCCACCCTATAACAGAATTCCCTGGGCGTGCTTCTCTTCTCCTTGTCCAACAAACATTTAAGCATACATAATATAAATAATTTTGTATGGACACAGTAAGAAATACTTTAAGCTTATAGAATTGCTCTCCTAGGGCCATCTCGATCTCAGATTGCAGTGCTCAGGCCAGATATCTTTCCTATTCTTAGCAGGGTCCTAGTCTCGTCATGACTTTTGGATCGTGACAGCATTTGCCTATGATCAAACTCTTAACCTATAGTTAAGAATCATGGCACCTTGGCCTGATCCATCTCGATGCCAGGGTAGCACATAACTTACCGGCTTGCCCTGGTTCCATCCAGTCCCACGTCGGGACCCTGCCCTTGGGGTGAAGGAAGTGAGGGCAACTGAGGCTTAAGTTGAGAAAGCAGATGCCCGGGAGTGAATAATATTCAAAGCCAATTAAATCCTAAGTTACAAAGCATAATATTGTCTTCCTGTATCTATACAAAAAGGACATTGCATTAAACTATTCAAAAGACATAAGGAGAGGAGAAAGGCAATATTAACTTGCAGCACAAGTTCAGTGTCCTAGAAGGATGAGACCTTACAAATTGGTTGGGGAAGTAGTAGCACAAAGAAGTAGTTACAGACAAACATAGTAATGTTAATGACTCGGCAGTACTGTGATGGGTGAAACCTGATAAACATAAGCTCCTTGTACTCCAACAGTTGTTACTGTGTTTAACATATCGAATACATCACGGGGAGCTTGCCAGGCTTTGCTGTGTAGGCAAGATACTTTCAGTATCTTGCAGGGCTCTCTGAGAGGGATGGAGGAATCAAACTCAGGTGGGCCACGTGGGTCCCATGCAAGGCAAACGCCCTACTCATTGTGCTATCTCAGCTATCTAAAATAAAAAACAGTATTCTATATATTAGTCACTGTGGATTATTCAGTTCACTTCTTCATTCATTTAGCAAATATTTACTGAACAACCACTATGTGTAGCAGCATACTTGATACAGTGACTTAGTGGGGAATGACGTAGGTGTTATGTCTTCGAGAAGCTTGGTATATTGGTGGTATGGGCACAAACTGGCAGCCTAGCTTGTACTAGGGTTGATGATATTCATGGGAGGCCCCCTTGGTGCCTGATACCTTCATTGGAAAATGATAAATAGAAGATAACCAGAGAACAGTGATATATACAAAGGTGATGGGGTGGGATGCTAGGATCAACTGAACTCCCTGACCCCTTGAACTCCCAGAGTAGGAGGAGAAACAAATATTGAACATCTCCCTCAGCTGTGCCCAGGATTCCCCACTTTCCCAAAGACTTCCATCTTTACAATCATTAAATCAGGATTGGAGGATCACAGGCTAATTGGGAGACAAAGTCAATAATTTAGGATAGAGATAATAAAGGTCTGAACTAATGAGGACAGGGAGAGTTAGACAGGTTTGAGTTCTGCTTTGGAAGTGGAACTGACAGTATGTGCCAGTGGATTTTCATGTGGAATATGAGATTAAGAAAAAGGTCATAGAGGATCTTTGGTATACACATTTCTGCCCCAAAAAGGGCCTCAGGGGGTATGGTGCAGCCAGCAGGTCAATCTGTACCTGTGAGGCGAGTGCATCAGCAGGCTGATGGCAACTTCAGACTTCCAGATACCCCAAAATTGCTGCTGTGACTTTGGCCAGACCCCAAAAACTTGGGGCAAAGTTTACCAACATAGTAAATGGCCAAAAGTTAGGTATGTGGGAGACACACCCGCAAACCACCTCCGGCTCAGCTATATAATTGGAAGCCTGGCCTCTCTGGTTCCTGATCAAACTGCTTAACAACCATGATCCCAGAGACTCAGAAACAAATCTCAAAACCCAACGGCTTTTGGGAGAAATGCGTCCAGTACCTGTAGTAGGTTACAGGCGCTGGGCCACCCCATGTGGGAATAGGTTTCATGTCTTGGCCTGTTTCCCCTGGCGGCCTGGTGGCTGCCATCCTCTAGAGGCCACTGAACAGTAAAGTTTGGGCCCACAGTGACAAGACACGTGGGGTCTCATGGGATGAGGGTGGAGCCAGACCTTTCCTCTCCATCCCAACGAGACCCCGAGTAGTCACCCACAAATGGCCTCTCTGGCTCATGATCAAGCTGCTTCAAGGCCATGATCCCAGAGACTCAGAAACGAATCTCAAAACCCAACAGCTTTTGGTAGAAATACATCCAAAAAGCGCAGTAGGTTACTGTTGCCAGGCCAGCCCAGGGGGAAAAGGGTGCTGTCCCTCCGACTGCTCCCCCTTGGCGGCTCGATGGCTGGCTTCTGCCAGAGGCCATTGGACAGTAAGATTTGAGCCCGCAGTGACAAGACACCCAGGGCCTCACGGGATGGGTGTGGAGCCGGCCCTTTCCCTCCCACCCCAACGAGACCCTGAGTCACCGCCAATGAACAGCCTCTCTGGCTCCTGATCAAGCCGTTTAATGGCCATGATCCCAGAGACTCAGAAACAAATCACGGAACCCAGAGGCTTTTGGCAGAAATGTGTCCAGTCCTTGCAGTAGGTTACCAGCACTGGGCCACCCCAGGTGGGAATAGGTTTCGTGCCTTGGCCTGTTCCCCCCTGGCGGCCCAGTGGCCACCGTCCTCCAGAGGCCACTGGACAGTCAGGTTTGGACCCATAGGGACGAGACATGCAGGGCCTCATGGGATGGGAGTGGAGCTGGCCCTTTCCTCCCCATCCCAACAAGACCCCGAGTTGCCACCAACAAAAGGCCTCTCTGACTCCTGATAAAGCTGCTTAATCGCCATGATTCCAGAAACTCAGAAACAAATCTTGAAACCCAGCAGCTTTTGGCAGAAATGTGTCTGGACCCCGCAGTAGGTTACTGTAGCTGGGACACCCCAGGGGGGAAAGGGTACTGTCCTTCTGCCCGCTCCCCCTAGATGGCTCGGTAGCCACCATCCTCCAGAACAGTCAGGTTTGGGCCCTCAGTGATGAGACATGCGGGGTCTCACAGGATGGGGGTGAAGCTGATGTCGGTGGACCCCACGGGTGGCTCACGCGAGTTGGGAGGAGAGAAAGATGGTCACTCTCTCTCACTCCGCTTCTGCCACCCAAGAGTCCCTGGGTAGGCTAGGACCGGTAAAGTCTGCAGTGAGCACCTGCTCAGCACGGGCCTAAGCCCCGCCAGCCCCACAAGGTGGCCGTCAAGTCACACCTGAAGCCCGCTTGGTCTTCTTGGCACAGGAATTAATCCCCGCCACCCGAATTCTTGAGGAGCCATAGACTCAAGTTGGGGCAAGAATTTGCTCTTTGCAGGGAAGGAGAGACCAGTTCCAAGCCTTACCTGGGGTTTCTAGGGTTCCTGTCTCGTTTGCAGAAAAGAATTTCAGGAGTAGACGAGCAATGAAGTAACAGATTTTATTTGGAGGCTTTTGGAGAGGGAGAGAAAGGGATAAGCAGATAAGCGGGGGAATGGAGAGTAAGAGAGAGAGAGTAACACGCCCAGAGAGAACGCGGGCTTCTCCGAGGGTGGAGAGATCCCCTACACACGTCCTAGCGTTAGACACGAAAGCATGAAAGTACACATCTCAAGAGGGGAGGTGCAGATGACACATGTGCTTGGGCACTACATGTGCTTAGCCGCGTGGGCGCAAGCAGCACATGGGCTCGGGCAGCATATACGCGCTCTTCCTTTGTTCAAGGTGGCCTTTATAGGGTTTCTCCAGCCTGCCCCCACGTGAAGCTTCTTCCCAGGTAAAAGTCCTAGCTAAGGAGGTTACCAGGGAGGTTGGGAGCGGTGATGGTCTTCTTTGGGCTGAATCACTAAAATTAATCAAATTAAAGGGGAGGTCCAAAAAGAGGAATTTCATGGGGAGGAGGCCTATATCCTCAGGGTCTGTGGATGGTCTTATTAGGCCTTTGTTTTCTGTATCCACAAGGTGGGTCATTCCTAGAATTCTTCTTCCATGAAAATTTTGTTTCATTGCAAAGGGCCTTTCCCTATCTACCTGCCTACATCAGAGCCAGCCTCTTCCTCCCCATCCTAACAAGACCCTGAGTCCCCGCCCACGAACAGCCTTTCTGGCTTCTGATCAAGCTGCATAAAAGCTGTGATCCAAGAGACGCAGGAACAAATCTTGGAACCCAGCAGGTTTTGGCAGAAATCCCTCCAGATTTAATTGTTAAAATTTTGGAATTTCAAAATCGCACGGCCACTACTGCAGTCACGCCACATCATATGTTATCCATAACCAGCAATAGAAAACAAATTGTCTACTGTTGCCTTTTCATCAGATCTGAGTGTTGGGGTAAAATCCCAAATAATAATGGTGGGTCTGGTGTCGAAATATTGAATGTGATCAAAGTAGAGAGAGAGAGTAATGTGAAAATCTTCTGCCCCACGGGTTGGGAGAGGGCGTAGGTTAGGGATTTTGGGGGTGGAGAATGGGCACTTGTGAAGGTATGGATGTTTCATTGTATGACTGAGACTTAAAACCGAAAGCTTTGTAACTGCTCTCATGGTGATCAATAAATAAAATTATAAAAAAATGGGGAAAAAACGGGTCTCAATAAAGTCTGTGCATTTTCTACTAAAACTTAATACAAGGGCCATTAAGACCTTAATCACAACATCCCCATTAATGGGGGATCACATATAGTGGTGCTTAGGAGTGCTCCTGGCTCTGTGCTCTGGGGTCACTCTTGAAAGTTCTTGGGAGAGCAGATGAATTGCAGGGATCAAACTGATATGGTTCACATGGAAGGCAGGTATGTTATCTCCTGTCCTATTTCTAGAGCCTCAAAATATCTCCATTTTAACATTAATGATAACTAAAGAGAAAGGGAACATATATAATCATGTTATCTGCCAGGTGTTTTACATTCATTAATTCACTTAAATGCTCACAATAACCCTATGCCACAACTATTATTGTTTGGATACCCAAATACTCCCAGTCGTTACTTCATTTACCCAGGATCTGATGAGTCCAGAGCCATACCAAGATACCACCTAAGTGCAGTGCACCACCTCCTGTAAAACAGCCGCACCTTTAGGAAAGCTTGTGAGTGCTTTTCATTTTTACTTCAAATTATCGTTTGCATCCCCTAGTTTAAGGCTTTGCTCTCCAATACGAGTCCCCACTGGGAAGAACTAAAGCTCTAAGTTGTTTCAGTCATTTGTGTCCCAGTGGGAGTCAGGTTCAGATTCTTCCATAAAAACAAATTTTAATCTTACAGAAGAAGAACATTGGGATAAAAGGGGATAGAGTTAGAAAAATCAGTCTCTGTCACTAGAAGACTGTGATGTGAAGCATCACAATTTCACAGCCCTATCTTGTCTGAGACGTACTTATAAGCTTATTAGGATGTCCTTTCAGCATGTATAGACTACTTCATATACAGACCCATTTCCAAGTCTGCTACTCCACTAATTGACACTGGGGGTGTGGATGTCTTCAAATCTAAAGTGACCTTAAATTACACACTGACCCCAACCTATTGTGGTGAGTTGGCATGTGACAGCTAGCCTGAGTAGTAGTTGCAAACCTGCAGTTACTGATCTTAGCCACAAGTCCCAGCAGATTCTCTTTAGAATAAGGACCTGATGTACATATTTAAAATCCTGAGCAGATGGAGGCAGGAGAGCTGGTTGGAAAAATTTGGAAGAGTCCCTTCTGCCCTGTCTGGGTCTATTTGCCAAAATAAATGACATGGATCAGGGCAGGGCAATGGTCCAAAGCCCATTGAAATTCTGCTAGCAGTCCAAACAGTGATGATGTTTCAGATTGATTCTATGAAATGATCAGGGTTAGAAAGAGAGAAATGATGTGTGAACATCTGGCTACTACAGCCTATGGATGGGGACAGTCCAAGGGGCGGTGCAGGGTGAGGGGGGAAGCCTCAAAGACCTCCCCCCCAGGACATCTGTCACTGGCAAACAAGGAAACTATCACATACACGGTGGCAGCAGGAGACATGGTTATAGCCCCATGTGTCTCTGCCCCAATTATATGACCTAAATGAGTTATATGACCCTTTTCTCTATGTCTCCTGTTCCCCCAGGTATAAAGTAGAACCTGCATGGAGTAGTCTCAAAGGGCCCTTCATGCTCAAACATTATGTGACTTCCTTGACACTGGTTTGATTTCGATTTTCTCTGTAGTGGGAGAGGCCCACCCACACACCTGCTTATCTGCAGCTTTGATGTTCTGATACTGACCTCTGCTGACTATTACAAAAAATGCCACCTATAAAGTCCAGAGGAAAGCCATCCAGCGAACTGTTTAATCACTGTTTTAATACAATTTTTCAGTCCAATCTAGGTGCCTGTGACAGAAGCCCTGTGCGCTGGAGACAAGGGAGGAAAAAAATAAATATCTATGATCACAGAGTGAGCATATGCATAAGTTACTGGCTCAAGAATCCACAAAAGAAGTGGCATCTCTCTTTCTCTCGCTCTCTCTCTCTCTCTCTCTCTCTCTCTGTTGCCATCATTTTTCTGAGGCATTCTTTGCCTCTCTCTAAAAAAAAAAAACCCGACTAGTGGGAAAGATCCTTGTTTCATACCATATGGGTGTAAGCTTCAGAAGTGCACAGCTCCCTACTGAAGATGCAGTATTGGGCCCACAGTGCCTCAGAATCCTAGAGGCATTACACAGGCCCTTCCTCCAGCCTTTTGATTAGCCTGAGAGGTTTCTAGCTCGGGGGCAGTCCAGAAAAACACTGTTCTTTGAGGAGTATAATTTAAAGTGTCCCTTTGGGGAAAAAAATTAAATGAGAGGCTAGAGCAATAGCACAGCCGGTAGGGCATTTGCCTTGCATGTGACCGACCCGGGTTCGATTCCCAGCATTCCCAGCTCCCCGGAGCACTGCCGGGAGTAATTCCTGAGTGCATGAGCCAGGAGTAACCCCTGTGCGTCACCGGGCATGACCCCAAAAAAAAGCAAAAAAAAATGAAAATGCAAAATAATTTGAAGTTCTTTGAGAAATTTATTCCAAATTGTCTGAAACAAAGGACTTCACTGTACGTACAGCTGTGACAAATTCCCCCATGCACACCAGGCCAAGAGAAAGAGAGCAGGTCAAAAAAACCCTTACCTCTCTCTGGGTTTGTTTTTTGTTTGTTTGTTTGTTTGTTTGGGAGCCATGCTGGTGATGCTCTTGGCACAGAACTCTTGGCGCAGAACTCAAGGATCACTCACATCTGGTGAGGCTCAGCGAAAGGCAAGCATCCTATCTGTTGTACTCTCTCTAGAGCCCCCCTCACCTCCTTCTGGATGAAATCAGACTACTCATTAAGTCCAGCCCTAGAGTTGCCTCACCACTATGTCCCCTTGTTTACTCTGGCTGGGAGTATTCTTGGAAGAGCAAAGAGTTTTTAGCCAGAGAAGGGCAGTCCATATGCTCATTCCAGGTACTGTTCAGATTCTAGAGATAAGTATTGAGCCACACCACAACCGGCTTTCTCTGCAGCTATTCAGTAGATTCTCATGCTCTCTATCCCCCCTCCTTTGATGTGGGCTCTAATTTGGGTCAAGTATTCAATGCCTTAACTGTATCATGTCTTCAGTAACGTGGCCTGAGAAAGACTATCTTGTTCTTGTTCCTGGTCCTCCCATCAGCCAGTCCTCTCCTCCTCAGCAACTTCTTATCCATGTTCCCTGTAGCAACTTCTAACAGACTTCCCTGGCTTCATGCTGATGCACAATTCTTCTGAATGTTGATAACATTCAGCCTTGGAACCCTGCCTTTCTCCCATCCTCTCTTGTTCCCAAATTTCTATAGTGTCCCCATTTTTTTCTAAGCACATCAGGTTTTCAACTTTCCTGTATTGCTTTCCAGGCCCACTTTAGTTGGGACCTGATCAGCATTTTCAGTGTGGTGTGTGACTCCCCTCAACCACTAGATAATACACAAACATTTCTCAAGCCCTCCATTGTTAACCCTTCTTCTGTGTTCCTGGAGCACTTACACACTGTTCCATACCTTTGCTGTTTGCTATAGTTTTGTGTACATTGCTATAGCTTTGTTTTATAATTCTTGAAGTTCAGGCCCACATTTTTCACTTTTAGTTCCCTGTAATACCCCAGCACTATTTAAGTATTTTTCTTTTTCTTCTTAGTTTATGTGTGTATATTGTAAACATTTACATGGGTAATAAAGCAAATCATAATAAAGGTGAGGGGAAGGAGTGGCAAGAATACAGAGGTGACCTAGATTACATAACTTAAAAAGATATGGAAGGAAAACAACCCTGGGGAGGAAGAAGTAAGAAGTGGATGGGAGGTAACAGGGTCAGGGGCCTCATACAAATTGGCGGTGTAGAGCTGTGGCATACCTATGTATCTGAACCAGGAACCAATAGAACTCAAAGGATGAGATCCAAATAACAATGACCAAAGTTAAAATTGTGCCCATTGAGGAGGTAAGCAAGGGACTGGGAGGGAAACTCGGACATTAGAGGAGTAAAGTTAACACTGGTAGTGGGATTGGGTTGGGACATTGTATGATTGAAACTCAAGTATTAATCACTTTGTAAATCACAATTCCCTAATAAAAATGAAAAAAGAAACAAAGAATATAAAATCAAAAGCACACTTCACACCTCATCATTCCTAGAAGGCCATTAAATAGTTTGCAGCCTAGCATCCTTTGGAAGATTGTATTGGGTATGGGGCAAATGTTGAACAGTGCTAGGAGTTGTCTTTAGGGAAGTGGGTCTTTTGGAGGGAGGGTGCTTTAGTACACACCCAGAAGTGCTCTGAGATTTTTCCTGGATTCTTGCTCAGGAGAGACACCTGAATTGCCCCAGGGACCTGATGAGTACTGGGGCTCAAACTGGGGCCAGTCTTATGCAGGGCTAGCACCTTACCTATTGTACCTCTCTCTCTGGCTCCAGAGAGAGAATTGCATCTTTTGGGAAGAGTACCCTTTGATTCTTTGTAAGAGCCCTAATTCTTTGGGGGCCCTGACGGACACTGGAAAATATACCCCAAATCATATTTAGTACAGGATTCTATCTGTCATGTTTTCAGTGTTTAAAAATACTAAAGGGGAATATTACCACCATGCTGAAACCACTCTCCGCACACCTGAAGGTACTGGCAGAGGGACAAATCCACGCGGGTTCCGGGGCCAAGATCTCCCAGCCTACTCGGATTGGAGTCGAGCATCCTCCACCCAGATCCTCCAAATTCCAGTAGCCGGGGGTCACACCCACCACCTGGCCCCCTGGCGCCGTGTAATCCCATCAATGGCCAAGACTCAGAGACTAAAATCCAGCTCCCGGAACCGCGCGGCCGCATTTGCGGCCGCGCAACATCTTATCAGAACATCTTTTATGACATCTTATCATCTCATACCTACTTTGGACAAACTTGCAGGCTATCGAATGTAGCCTGCCCACAGGGCAGAGTCTGGCAAACTCCCCATGGCGTACCAAATATGCCAAATACCAGTAACAATGATGGGTCTCATTCTCCTGAAGAGCCTTGAATATAATCTCAGGGTTAGGATGAAAGAGACATTACTGGGGCCTGCTCGAGGCATTCGACGAATAACAGGAAGATGAAATGAAATGAAATGAAATGAAATGAAATGAAATGAAATGAAATGAAAGGGGAATATCACAAGTTATGGTTTTTTTGCTTTATTTTATTATTATTAATGCAACATGGTTTATAATATTTTTAATGTTTATGCTTTTGCTGTACATTGTTACTGCACCTCCACTGCTACCAATATGCCACAGATGCTCCACTAACATCCTTATGTCACTTCCAGTCTGCCACATCAATCACCATCCCAACACTCTCCCCAGTTATATAATCTCAATTCTGTTGTCAGAGTCTAGCAATTTGTGTTCAACATATATGTTATATCCCCTCACTTTGTTTCTTTATATACCACATATGAGTGATTGTCCAGTACTTGTCATTCTCACTCTGACTTATTTTGCTTAACATGGTATTTGCCAGTTCTATCCAAATTGTAGTAAACGGCAAAACTTCATCATTTCTTAACACCATAGTAGTATAACATTGTGTATAAGCACCATGGTTTCTTTATTCACTCATGTAGTTGGATTCTTGGCTTATTTCCAGATCTTAGTTATTGTAAAGAGTGTTTCAATGAACGTAGGCATACATACATCCTTTCTAATTAATGTTTGTGTGTTCTTGAGAGAAAGGTCAAGGAATGGAATTGCTGGATAATATGGAAGTTCTATTTTTAATTTTTGAGCAAACTTCATACTGTTTTCCATATGAATGAATCAGATAAAAGTCCCACCAACAATTAAAAAGGGATAATTTTCATGTCATCCCCTCCAACACTGGTTATTTCTGGACATTTTTTACTATAGGCCATTTTAACTGGTGTGGAATGATATCTCACTGTTTCTTTTATTTGCATTTTCCTGAAAATAAATGATGATGATCACTTTTTCATATACCTTTTGGCCATCATTGTCTTATTTGTTTTTGAAAAATATTTTTTAAATAACTGTGATTTACAAAGTTATTGAAAATTGAGTTTTGGGCATACAGTATGTCTTATTTGAGGGAGTGATCATTCACTCCTCATTTTTAATAGGATTGTTTGATTTTTTGTTGTTTTTGTTTTTTGTGAGTGCTTCATAAAACTAGGATCTATGCCTTATGTGTCTTATGTGCCTTAAAAGGCATGTTAGATAGTCTTTTCTCAGAATGTCTCATGGATTTCTGTAAAATTTCAGACAGTCATAAAAGGACAACAAAGTGAAGATGGGAAGCATTTATGAAAATAAGCTTTTTCTACCTTCTATGGTGCTGTGCTCTCTGAGTGGCAATGCTGATTACTAATGGTTTTCCTTTTTCTGCCAAGAAAATTCAGTTCCTACTGGGATTTGTTCTAAATGATAGACTATTGTGCCTGTGTGTGCCCACTGGGGTTAATTCTCTATCTCACTAAAACTTAAAATGTCATCCTGAACTCTCAGGCTTAATTGTTACAGATACTTTATAACTGAAGCATTCAGAATTCTCAGGCTGTTCCCTCTTGCTATCATAATTGATACTTGATGAATATTCTCAGGCTTCTTGGAATTTTCCTGTGCCACATTATGCAACATTGTAAGAGGAAGGGGATAAAGAAAGGAGAGAGAAGGGTGAGGAGCACACACTGAAGAAGGAGCCGGAGAGAGCTGGTGACAAAATGAGGGAGAAAATGAGAGTTTTGTGTATAGGTGTATGCGTGTGGCTTTCTTTGGAGTACTACAAGTCAGGCGCTGCAACAGGGCCCCTTGATCTGCCAATGAAGATGGATTCTAGCTGGTTATCCAGATCATGGTTTTCTGCATTCTACTCGCTGTGGACTCCTGAGGTAGTCATTTCTGCTCTTTACTGAAAGCATGTGGTTGGCCATTTGGACGTGAGTTTTAAAATGTCACGATGCTCTCCAGTGTTCTGTTCTTTTGCTATTTTGAAACACTGATGGATGTCTTGGCATCAGCTGGGAAAGAGGACAATATTATCCAGCCTGAATAGCTAATCTCCTAAGAAGTACAAGGTTGAAGGATCTTAGTGCACATGAATCTTATTAAATGTGCTTATAAAATATGTTCTATCCAAATAAGCTTAGCAACCCCTAAAATAACCTTTTCTGATCCAAGTCTGGAACTTGGCATGCTTCATAGATCTCTAAGCCAAGATTAGTGAAATGATGACAGTGTTCTTTGTGCATGGGAAAATGGGAAGTAGTGATGTGATGTCCTCTATTGATTCATTGCACTTATTCTGTCCATCTTAGGGGCAGCCAGGCCCAACTGGAACTCAAGGCCCAACAGGTCCTCAAGGATTCACTGGCCCTACTGGTTTATTGGGGCTGAAAGGAGAAAAGGGTTCCCCAGGCCCTCTGGGACCATATGGACCAAAAGGAGATAAGGTGAGAGCACCATTGACTTTTCTTTGATGCATAGGCCATAAGGGTGAAGGAATAAAATGCTAAATCTAAGTTCTGTTTATTTATTGAAACAATGCTATTTCTAAATATTGCAATGCCAGGTTACCTACTTTAATAAGAGACTAGGTGATCTGCTGCTTCTAGATTAACCCATTTCTGGAAAGATTCCTATGTCAAATAAGCCATAAAGTGAATCCATTAGCTACTTGCTAGAAAAGTATACTGGCTGGATTTGGAAGTCATGTGCAGATATCTAAACTCAGCATGGGTTAGAAGTCCAACCAGCTGGGCAGAAGGGATTAGGAATCCAAGCAAAAAAGCTGGGAAGCAAGGGGTCAGAATGCTTGAAAACAATCTTCTTTGTGAATATAAGGAAAGAGATACAAGAGATGTTGATCATGTTGTGGTTGGCTAACTATATTTAGAAGCAGTTTATGTTCCCTGGAGATTTGGTGGTGTTGGGGTTGGGCCACACCCAGTGATGCTCCTCCTGACCTACCTTTGGCTCTGTGCTCAGAAGTGACCTCTTAAGGAAAACTGGGAACAGTGCAGTGCCAAGGGCCATGCCAAAGTCTATAGACCATGATCAGCCCATTGAGTTCTTTCCCTGGATAATCATCTTCTCTTCACTCTATTGGTTGACATGGAATTTAAACTTTTTAGAGTGAAGAGTGTGGGGTGTCTCCTGGTTTCTGAGATCTGATGTGTTTGTCTTGTTTGAATAATTCAGTGAGCTGACAGAGAATTATCCCCACTTCACAGGGATAAGCAGGCACTGCACCTTGGTTCTAGGTCCATTTGCATAGAAAACCTTATCTGTAGGATTAGAGTGAAAAGGGATTTTTTTTTTTGCTTTTTGGGTCACACCCAGCATTGCACAGGGTTTACTCCTGGCTCATGCACTCAGGAATTACTCCTGGCGGTGCTCGGGGGACCATATGAGATGCTGGGGATCGAACCTGGGTTGGCCACGTGCAAGGCAAACACCCTACCCGCTGTGCTATTGCTCCAGCCCCGTGAAAAGGGAATTTTATTGGTTAAGCCTTTTACGACTTTCCTGAGTTTCCCAAATGTAAAGGCAGCATGTCTTATTGAGCCTTTATTTTAGGCCTATGCCACATTGCCCAAGAAAAGAAATGGTCTTGGAACACAGACTAATCCAAAGCACAAGGTAGAGGTGACTGATCTCTTAGAAATGCAATAAAGAGCAAAGTAGATACAATGGGGAGACAGAGGTACAAAAATCTTAACCACTCAGGTTCACAAAATGTTTTCATCAGTTTTTTTTTATTAATTTTTATTAGTGAAACACCATGAGGTACAGTTGTAGATTTACAAATTTTTGTGCTTGGGTTTTGATTATACAATGATCAAATACCCATCCCTCCACCAGTACCCATTTTCCACCACTTCCAGGTTCACAAAATGTATGCACAGACACTGCATCTAACGGTAATCAAATGAACTGTCTCTTACATTCATCTGTCTATTTGCATTTTTAGGGTCCCATTGGAATTCCTGGCTTTCTTGGCATTGACGGGATCCCAGTGAGTATTTCCACAAAGACGTTTTTCATTTATATTTTTTTATTGTAGTTTAGGTAACATGGCTGCAATAATGTTAACATTTATGGTATTGATGTACAATGTTACTGCACTTTCACCACCACCAAACAGCCCAAGACATTCAGCCACTGTTCACAGAGACATTTGCAGTATCACCCTCTAGATTCTGCCTAGTAGCTTTAACACTTAGGATTTAATAACAACCTTCTTCATGAAGCATGTGCAAGGTTAAGAGATCTATGTGATAAAGTTTGAAGGGCAGTGTCATACACAGTTTTCCTTGGATTCAGATATAATAGCACTAAATCAGACAGTTAGGAGGTATAGAGACATATACAGGCATAAAAAACATCAATATCTTATTGAGCAGGAGTTACTCCAGATCAGAAAGCCAAAATAAGTCCTGAACACTGCTGGATATTGCCATCTCCCTCCAAAATAATAACAGGTAATAAATACATAACTAAAAATATAAATTTCCTAGAAAAAGATAGATTTTTGTATACCACAGGTGTCCAAAGCTGGAAAATTATTGATTTCAGAACAATTATTGCCAAAGTTCCATCTTAGTATATTTGGGTACGCAGAGAAGGTGAAGTTGTAGCACCTTGTTCATACATTTGGTTCCAGCTTGATTCATTAAAGTATTCATTCATTTGAGAGAGGAGCACGGAGCTGTCTCCAGTATGTGCCTGAGTATAAAGGAGAGAGAGAAGAACATGGGTGCATGCTAGGGTTCAAAAATAGACAAAGAGTCAGAGCCTCACAGAATATTTTACTTCTTTGTGGTACACCTTGTTAGATCATCTGAGAATCCTAGGACTGACTAATTTTTTTCTCTTTGAACAGGGTCACCCTGGACAGCCAGGACCCAGAGGCCCACCTGGCCTGGATGGCTCTAATGGAACTAAAGGAGAAGTTGGATTCCCAGGTACTCATGGTTATCCTGGACTTACTGGATCTGTGGTATGTTATTTTTATTTATTCATTTATTTATTTATTATAGTATGCTATTTTTATACCTCATTTTCAATGAGGTGTTGTCTGACTCTGAGTATACCATGTTTCTGCTTCTTTGATGATTTCATTAAGCATATCTGGGACAACCAATAGCAACTTGTCCAAGACAAGAGGGCATGAATCCCTGCTGGCAGCACCACAGCATACAGTCTAAAGAACACCAGTGGCAAGGGAGTTTACACATGTTATATCACATGTTATATGACTTAGAGCTTGTCTGTAATGATAACTTTAGACTTTTCAGGATTGTTTTAAAAGTATTATTAAAGTATATGCTTGGCCTATTTGACAGACTCTCATGTCAGACGATCCTGCCTTAAAAACTTACCTGGGATCATGAAAACACAAAGAGAGGCAAATGAAATTAAAGGCAGTGAGCCAAAGGGCTTAGCAAATTCAATCTATACATGTGATTCTTAATCAGGGGTATTTCTGGCTCCCAAGGGCCATTTGGCTATTATTTGACATATTTGATTATCACAACTGGGGATGTATTACTATGTCAGTAGTGAGAAACAATTTTTACTGGCATCTTTTTGCCCTCTTTGTGCTCCCCATATCATAGCCCTTGGTCTTGGTATTGACAAAACATTTATTGGATCCTGGTGTCACCGCTTTTTAATTCCTTTCCCCCACAAAGAGGGCTTAAATATTCTACTCAAAGGGATCCCTACAAGGTGCCTGGCCCTTTGCAGACTGCTTTTATAGGTGTGTGGAAAAAGAAAAATAAGACATTTTTAACACATTTGAAACAATTTAATACAAAGAGACTGATGTGGCATGTTTACCTATAAATCATACTATCCTTATATAACTTCATACCCATATCATTGGTTTGGCTGAAAGAACAGCAGTGACACCTTCAGAGACCAAAATATGGTTGTGTTATACGTGTGTATAGGAAACAGACAGACAAAACACAAGCCCTGGATTTTCATGAAGGACCTTGGTATCTAAAGATCAAACCAATTTGCTTCAGGGAGTGAGAAAAAAAAAAGATATTACTAACAGAATGAGCTGTTACAAAGGCCTTCAAGTATTGCCATGGCAACGAGAAAGAAGAACAAATCACTTTTGTGCCAAAAGAATAGAACAGAGTAAGGAAATGCTGCCCCCCAGAGGGAGAAGAGAAATCTTGGGGTAATGAACATCCCCTGTCAAGCAGAAAAGAGTAAACCTAATCTTGTCCTTAAGCCTCCCCTTAAGCTAAATTTAAAAAAAAAAAAAAAAAAACCTTGGGTACGTATTTTACTAAGCTGAAGTTTACTAGTTTTACTGAAACTCAGAAATTCGTTGACGTTTCTTTGGTAAGAGTAATGGCCACAGGAATAAGAGGAAACAGGAAGTGCTAATAAAGAAACTAATTTCATTTCAAGGAATACATTTTTATTTTACCTGCGATCTGTATGCTAAAGACATCCCTTGTTCAATCAATGCTTCGGTTCTGAAAGCTTTACTCTATGCCCAATACTAATACTGACTCCCTTTTAAGATCAGGGGCTTTGATATTCCTCCAGAGAACATCTTCCAGCAGATAATAACAGGCAGCTGCCTTTGAGACAGTAAAAAGTTAGTTGACATGGGGCTAGGGTATGCTTTAATTTTTTTTCCATGCGAACAACGGCTTCTTTGGTTTTAAATTTAAAGTTGTATGCTAGAAGAACAAGATGAAGATAATTTTGTTAGTGTTTCTAGACCCCATGCATTCTCCAACTAGCTCACATGATCCATGGCCTGTATCTTGTTTTTACATTTTTAAAACGTTTTGAGGGAAAACAATGAATAAGGAAAAAAACTATATATGGCCTGTGATGCCTATATCAAATTTTCTGACTTCTATTCCAAACATAGGACTTATAAGTCCTTTGAGGGGTAGAGCATGTATATTACAGGTTTGTGAGTGACAAGTATGTTATATGTGGATATTCTTAGCAGTGGTCTAAATATATCCAAATTCCCCCACTTTTTAATCCTTTTAAAGTTTGGGGGTAAGGGAACAGACATAAAGCTTTGAAGGGCAGCGTCATACACAACACTGTATAGGGAATGTACTTTGTCCCTTAGCACAATCAGCTCTGCAACAGAGTGATGCTACTTACTGTCCTATCTTCTATCTCATCGGATCATGCTGTTAAAAATACTCTGTATGTGTGCATTTCTTCACAAGCATTTATCTTTAATATTTATACTGACTTTTCGTTTATTTAATTTTTTTAATTTTTTTAAATTTTTAAAAAAATTTTAATGAATCACCATGAGGTACAGATACGGACTTACGAACTTTTGTGATTACATTCCAGTCATACAATGATCGAGTACCCATTCCTACACCAGTGCCCATTCTCCACCACCAATGTTTCCAGTATCCCTCCCGCCACCCCCTATCCCCACCTGCTCTGTGGCAGGCACATTCTCTTTTACTCTCTCTCCTTTGGGGTGTTATGGTTTGCAATATGGTATACTGACTTTTTAGCTTTAATTTATTTCCTTTCCAAAATTTTCTTTTGGTAAAGCACCATGAATTACAAAGTTATTCATAGTTGTAATTCATGGTGCGTTATCAAAAGAAAATTTTAACATACATTGTTTCATCACCAACCCTGCCACCAGTGTAAACTTCCCTCCACCAGTGTTACCAGCTTTTTTCTCTTAACCATGGCCCCTCCCACCCAAGCCCTATTCTGCCATCTTGACAGATGTCTTTTAAATCTAGTTATTAAAATTTGGGTCTCATGATTTCATTGTTATTGACTCTGTAGTTAGAATATTGAGTTTTATCATTCCTTGACACTACCCATGATTCTGAGTGCCCTTAACTTCTGCCCTTACTGTTTCTCCTCTATCTCTTCTCCCCTTCCTCTTCACTCTTTCTTTCTCCTACTAACCTCTGAGGACAAGGGTTATCTAGGCATCCCCCCCTTTAAACCATTGCATTTCCTCATCCAGTTCACAAGTATATCTTATCCTTTTTTCTGCCAGGGGCTTTTTGGTCATAAAGGAGCTAAAGGCGAACCTGCCCTTGCCAAGGGTAATTTCAAAGGAATGAAGGTAAGAGCCTCTAAAACAGATAGTTAAATCAGCTAGAAACTGAGTTCCCTGGGATAGGGTTCTTGCTCCAATAAGAACATTTTCAGAATGAGAATCTGTGTGTCTATTTAAGAAGACCAAGCTGGATTTAAAACAGATCCAGAGCTTTTTGTGGTAAAAACATTGACAGAAATGTTTGTAACCACATTGTCAAAGACATTTGCTCTGTAGTAACTAGACCCAAATTACTAAGCAAGAATATCAGCAAACAATAAGCTCACATGGATATCCTTTTCTTTAACAAATTGAGCCATTTTCTGGAGGGAGATATCTTTTGTCTACTCTAGAATCCTTATTACCTACATCCTTGGTTCGATGTCTTGCTTGTCTCTGCTCATCTACCTGCCCGTATTTTGACCCATTTCTCTCTGACCCTACCCCATCATCCTGTCTCAGCCCTTAGACATATATTATAAAGGGTGCTTATCAACTCTGAAGTCAACTGGAAACTTTCATTTCTTCCTATAATTGACAAGAACCATCATGATTCTTGCAACTGAACAGTTGGTATATGCTGTTTCATATCCTATGGACCCTTTTAAATTCTGGTGGACCCTATTCTAATACAGTGTAAAAATGAACCCATCATCATTGCCCAGCTCTGATAGGACTCTGAACCCAACAACATCTGTGGAGAATATGCACCAAACTAACTCAGCTGAAGATAGCACCATTCTATCTTTTATTCACCTCTCTTCACTCTTCTATTTACATCTGGAATATTGGAAATTATTTTTAAAGGCAGTGATGAGAATGGGTGTCTGATAACTAGAGAAAGTAAAGAGTTCATGCTCTTGGATACAGATGCCATAGCAGAAAATAGAATATCAGACTGGAAAGGTTTTCATACTTGCAAAATTTGTGGTGCTCATTATACAGATAGAAAAACTGAGGTATACTGAAACTATGTGACATGCTCAGAATCATCCAGCTAAATCTTAGGCAATGCTCTTTCATGCTTCACAACACTGATTTTGGGCTATAAGCTAAGTGGAGTAAGGTGTCAAAGTACAGCCATTGTCAGAGTAGCAAACATTGATTAAATGGCTTGCCAGATGTCTAAAAGACCCCAGACCCAGTGGAATAAAGCAATTTTCACAAGATGGTTATATTACAGATTCACACAGTGGCTTAAGATGCTGCAAAATAATTAAAATGTAATCAGAGCCTGTATGCTCTGTTGATTCCCCCTTGAAACTTCTGATTTACATTGTATACATATGGGCACAGTATCTCTGAGTATAAAGGCACACACAGGAAGGTAGATTTGTCTCCAAAAAGAACAGGAAAATCACCAGCCTGCTGAAGCTACCTTCTAATTGACAAATTCCTAGCAAAGGTGAAAATTCATTAAGTGAAGTAAATGTGAAATCCTGTTCAACCGAAACAATAATATTTGCCTTCGAGAGTCCAAATTTTTCTCTAAGAAAGAAAAGTGATTGGTTGACTATTCAATTCATGCATCATTCAAAACAAAACAAAACCTTAACAAAAGAAGAATTAGCTTCAGCAATGAAACTTAAGTCAGTTTATCTATGAACTAAGATAGACTTAATTTATTAATCATTTTATTTAACAGGGTGATCCTGGGCTGCCTGGACTAAAAGGACACTACGTAAGCTGTCATTTATATATTGAGCTTCCATTGTGTAATCAATAATTATACTTGGTACATTGTTTACTTTGGCATGGTGTTCAAAGGTCTCTGTAAATTTTCCCGAGGATAATTCAGACAGTTGTCGTAGAATGGGTCCCCCTATTGACATTTTCCAGATGAGAAAGTCCTGAGAGGATGTGCTGTCCACCTCAACTTTCACAGCAGGCAAGCTTTCAGATCTTTAAGCCAGTGACCTACGTACTCCCTAGGATATATTAGAAAAGAATTTGCCTTTCATTCGGCATTTACTAAGTGTTTTCTGTGAGTTCAGAGCACTGTGAGTAAAACAAAAGAAGGAAACCCTCTTCTTTAAAAGGTATTCCATATAGAAATTCCTTTCAATGACTCTTTGGACAATAGTGAGTCCCTGAAAGGCCCTAAGTTGGCATTAATGAGAGCTTTATTTCCCCTTGAGTTTTACACTGTCATTACTTTCCTTTGAAGTAACTTAAGGTCTCTTCTTTCTTTATTTTTCCTTTATTTGAGGATGGGGGGGCGTCTTCCTTTCTTCTTGCCTTCCTTTCCTCTATCATCAAAACAGTTATCAAGTGCCTCCTCTTAGCAAAGTGCTGAGAGTAATCCCTGAAATAATGCAAATGAGGATCTCAACCATTACCCACTTCCCAAATGTGTAAAATTAATAGGAATGTGGTGTAAAAATTGCACAGGAAGAAATTCATGTCTTTATTTTTTATATTTGTTTTTTGTCTGGGGGGGGTCACACCCAGCAGTACTCAGGGCTTACTCCTAGCTCTGTGTTCTTGGATCACTCCTGATAGTGCTGGAGGGACCAGATGGGAAGCCAGAGATCAAATCCAAGTTAGCTACATACAAGGCAACCACCATACCTGCTGTACTATCACTCTGGCCCAGAAAAAAAAATAATTCTTAGGAAAGAAATATCCTCTTAAGGATATGTCATGAGAGATTTTATATCTATGATAGAGATATTAGCCCCTGAGACTAGAAAGTGATGATATTTACACTGACTGGCAGTAGTAGTAGGAGACTTTCTATATAGGATCAATATCAGATCAATTAGACTTGCCCTGCACACTGATGACCAAGCCCAATCTCTGGCTACCTATGTGGTCCCCGGAGCACAGAGCCAGAAGTAAACCTTGAGCACCATCAAATGTGGCCTAAAAACAAATAAAAAGGTAAGTCCCAATATTTGAAAAAAGTTGTTACGAATGTTCTTGCCCAATTATTTAATATATATATATATATATATATATATATATATATATGCAATTCTACTTTTCTGGAGAAACTGTCCTGCCTCTTTGATATTGGTTAAAACTTGCCTGTCTAGGGCCCACAAGGAGCACCTGGATCTCCAGGATTTAAAGGACCCAAGGGACCACCAGGATTGCATGTAAGACTAATTTAAGGTCTACTGACTGGTCATGTAAGTCACATATATATTTTATCCAACAGACCAGGAATTGACTGTAAGCCTATGTACATGTATCTACCTACTCCTAGTGGCAAAAGGCAGCTTCCAGTTTTGAGGGATTAAAAAGAAATATGCTCTTGTAAAAAAAAAAACTATTTGTTATCTTTACTGACCACTATCTTTCAAACCATCTACTCTGTGACTCCCAAGTCTAAAATTCTGTAGCACTGTATCACTGTCCTCCCTGTTGTTCATCGATGTGCTTGAGCTGGCCCAGTAATGTCTCCATTGTGAGACTAGCTACTGTTTTTGGCATATCGAATACATGAATGCATCACGGGTAGTTTGCCAGACTTTGCCATGCGGGCAAGATACTCTCAGTTGCTTTCCAGGCTCTCCAAGAGGGGTGGAGGAATCGAACTCGGCTTGGCCACATCAGCCATGTGCAAGGCAAATGCCCTACCCACTGTGCTATCGCTCCAGCCTGCCTAAAAGTCTAACAATCTAAAATGTAGCAGATACCTAGTACATCTCTTAGCACCTTCCACTTTTCTCACTCATGACCTAACTTGCTAGTTAATCATACCTTCCATGCTGAGCACAGAAGAAGCTTAAAACCCTCCTCAACACTGTAGCTTAAGCAATATTATCATGGTCAGAGACACAGTATAGCAGGTAGGGCACTTACCTTGCACTTAGGTCCAATATTTGACTAGTATAAATAAAATTGCTATAAATATTCTTGACAAATTATTTATGATATGTATACAATTCTACTTTTCTGGACAAACTGTCTTGCTTTTTTGATATTGGTTAAAACTTGCCTCTTTAGGGCCCAAAAGGAGCACCTCGACCATATGGGATGCTGATGAGTTCAATCACTAGTATCCCATCTGGTCCTCTGAGTATAATAGAAGTGAAACTTGAGACAGAACTAGGAGTAAGCCCTGAGTACAGCTGGGTATGATCGCCAAACTGCTGTCCCCACTACACACACACACACACACACACACACACACACACACACACAAACCTCAATAACTATATACCAATCCTTTGTGATATCAGTGATACCAAACTTACTTGCAATCATTGGTATACTTTTTTGCCTCTCTGGGATATATTCCCAGGAGTGGTATTGCTGGGTCAAATGGAAGCTCAATTTCTAATTTTTTGAGAATCGTCCATACTGTTTTCCAAAAGGGTTGAACCAGTTGGCATTCCCACCAGCAATGAAGGAGGGTTCCTTTCTTGCCACATCCACGCCAACATCGGTTGCTTTTGTTCTTTTGGATGTGGGCGAGTCTCTGTGGTGTGAAATGAATTCTCATTTTTGTTTTGATCTGCATCTCCCTGATGATTAATGATGTAGAGCATTTTCTCATGTGCCTTTTAGCCATTTGGATTTCTTCCTTGAGAAAGTTTCTGTTCATTTCGTCGCCCCATTTTTTGATGGGGTTGGATGTTTTCTTCTTGTGGAGTTCAAGCAGTACTTTGTATATCCTTGATATCAACCCCTTGTCAGATGGGTATTGGGAGAATATTCTTTCACATTCTGTAGACTGTCTTTGTATTTTGATCACTCTTTCTTTTGAGGTGCAGAAGCTTCTTAGTTTAAGATAGTCCCATTTGTCTATCTCTGTTTTCACTTGCTTGGACAGTGGCGTGACATCTTTGAAGATACCATTAGCTTCAATGTCATGGAGGTTTTTGCCAACTTTGTCTTCAATATACCTTATGGATTCTGGTCTGATGTTGAGGTCTTTAATCCATTTTGATCTTACTTTTGTACATAGTGTTAGGCAGAGATCTGAGCCCAGTTTTTGTATGTAGCTGTCCAGTTTTGCCAGCACAACTTGTTAAAGAGAATTTCCTTGATCCACTTCACATTTCTTGCTCCCTTACCAAAGGTTAGATGATCATATGTTTGGGGGGAGATGTCAGTATATTCAACCCTGTTCCATTGGTCTGCAGCTCTGCTTTTTTTTCCAGTACCATGCTGTTTTAATTATTACTGCTTTGTAGTAGAGTTAGAATTAGAAAACATAGCCTAATTTCTGTGGTTTGGGGAAATCTCTGTTCTCAGATTATTCTCTCTCTGTACATGAAATAACATCACTGGTTACTGGTGCCCGCTCGAGTAAATCAATGTACAACGGGAGGACAGTGCTACAGTGTTACTTTAGTATAGGTACACTACTGTTAGTGTTTTTAAATTCCTGGTCAATTGGAGGCAGTTATGCCTTAAATTTTTACTACCTAAGGAGGGAGGTGATTATCAGGTCAATTTGGAAGGTCTCAAAGGACACTTAAATAATTTAACCACAATTTAAAAAAGCTATAATCTGCTATACCAAAGCCTGGCTATACCAAGAGAATGGGGGTCTTATCCCAAGTGCTGCTCAACATGCCAGGTTTGAAGACTGAAAGTAATAAGTGCTTACTTTTTTCTTTTCTTTTTAAATAGGGCCCACCAGGCTCCCCAGGCCTTCCTGGTCCTGATGTAAGTATATTTTATTTTGGGACATTTGGCCTCCTACTAAATTCTCTAGTCTACCCAGAAATTCTGGATGTTTGTTTATTTCAAAAGCATAATTGACCTTTTTTCTTTTTTAAAGATGCATTTTATACCAGGTTTTCACTCCATGGCTTAGAGGCCAGCCACACACTCTAGGGGCAAAGACAGCTCAGATAGAGAAGGGAGCACCAAATAAAGGGTGGTGGGAAGATCCGCCCAGGATGGGAGATGCATGCTGAAAGTAGTCTATAGACAGAACATGATTGCCACCCAATGTCTCTTCTGCAGACCACAGCACCCAAAAGGAGAGATAGAACAAAGGGGAGTGCCCTGCCACAGAGGCAGGGTGGGATGGGGGATGGGAGGGTGGGAGGGATACTGGGATTGGTGAAGGTGGAGAATGGGCACTGGTGGTGGGATGGGTACTCGATCATTGTATAACTGAAACCCAAGCACAACAACTTGTAAGTCTATAACTGTACCTCATGGTGTTTCACTAATAAAACAAACAAAAAAATCTTTTAAAAATGCATTTTAATTGTGACAACATTAGTTTGCACAGCTATATATGCTTAGGGGTACAATTTCATACCTCTTTTAAACATAACTTCTGATTAATAAAAAAATGCATTCCAATGTAAGTTTCTAGAACTTGTTTAATAACTGCCTTTGTTTTTCTTCCTGACATCCCCATGCCTCAGGGTAATATGGGTTTAGGTTTCCAAGGAGAAAAAGGAGTTAAGGTAAATAAATTCTGTAATAAAACACAATTTCTATTCTGCTGAAAAAAATCTCTACTTGCATACATGTGCCTGTTTGGATTTAAATTTGGATTTCCCTGTGCTTTGGGTAACGCATTTCCTACCTCAACATGGATCCTCTCTTGGGATCCCTTGAAGCTGTGTGTGTACATGCAAACATTAGATATTGTGGATTTTTCCCTTCAAAATGTCACAGTCTTTCTGCTCTCTCTCTCTCTGTGAAGATATGTGTATAAACATGCTCTCTTGAAATAAAATACCTCTTCCATCCACCCCGGTATTTCCCTGGCATTTTACATATCATAGCACTTCTTTTTTCCTGTTTCTTCTCTTTTCTCTGTTTTCTCTCTTCCTCCCATTTTTTTCTCTCCTCCGACTGCTCTCTCTGTCAAAATACACACACACACACACACACACACACACACACACACACACACTTCTCCTCTTTAATCTCTTACTCGCCAGCCTCTTTTATCCCCTTTATTTTCTGATTTTCATCTTTCCTTTTCTACAAAATATAGTCATTCGGGGATCTGAAGGGGAGCCCCCTCCCCAGTTCTACCCTTCATCGCTATCTCTTATAGATTGCACCTGCCTCCTTTGGAAGGAGCAAACGCAGCAGTGTTCTGACACAGACTTTACTACACTACGTTTGCCTGTGTTCTTGACAATGATTGGACCAATTCGAGTCAGATCCTCATTGCCAAGAAGTAGCCATTCACCTTGCGCAAACCCCTTTTTCCCTCTTGCCTAAACACCCTTTCCTGGATACCCATGGCAACCATCAACCTGCAGTTACCATTCATCCATCTGATTTGCTCCCTCTGCAGTGTTGGTACTGAATGCATTAGGTCAGGCTTTCAATTTTTTTAATCCCTTGACACCTTCATAATTATGTTCCCTCACTGATGCAAAAGTGAAGATGAAGACGCCAAAGGAATGGACAGTTTATTTATTTATTATATCCCGAGAAAACTTGCCCTTTGGGAAAATGGTCTGTGTGATTTCTGCTTTGCTTAATGTTCCTTGCCGTTGATCTTCCAGGGAGACATTGGCCTCCCTGGCCCTGCAGGACCACCACCATCTAGTGGAGAACTGGAATTTATGGGATTTCCCAAAGGAAATAAAGGATCTAAGGTAAAGCTAATCAAACTTTTCCTATTAATACCAGAGTTTAGTTAATATTAGTGGGAAGAATAGAGGGTTCTAGGTAATTAATCTGAAAGTGAAAGCAAAAGCTTTCTTTGTTTTGTCTTTTGTGAAAGGCTACCTTAAAATTCTGCATTTTTGGTACGTGGCTTTCTGACTATTTACATGCTATTTTCTCTATTACAGTTTCTTAAATTCTATTTTCAAGATGCTGAATAACATAAAACAAACATGACACAGTTGAATCTTTTCCCTCAGAACTCCCAACCTGCTCAATATTTATGAGGTGACCAAAGGCATAGTGTATAAATAGTAGTTTTTGAGTTATCCTTTTAAGAAATATATTCACTTGTCCTTAAACTTGACTCATACCAGGGCCAGAGTTCAGTGGCTGGGCTGTTTGCCTTGCATGCGGCTGACCCCAATTTGATCCCCAAGCAACGCATATCACCCAAGCCATCAGGAGTGATAATTGACAGCAGGACCAGGAGTAAACCCTGAGCCCATCAGGTGTGGCCAAAAACCAAAAAACAGAACAAAAATGACACATAGAAAATATCAACTAGTGAGAGAAGACCTTTTGAATGAAGGTCTTGAACTACTAACCTGAAAGTGTAAATGTGTTCAGCTGAGATAGTTTATAATCTGTATTTTTATGGGAATTAGTGTACATATGGTTGTATTCAGTGACTGTTTTATGTTGTCAAAGTGTATTGATACCTTTCAATAACTTCAATTCCCTTCCTTCCTGATGTTCCTATAAGTTTTGTAACTCTGTACCTGTGGTTAAGAGGCTAAGAGGAGAAAGGTGTTTACTCCAATTTCTGTTTTTCCTTTTTTGTGGGAAGGGGTTGACCCAGACAGTGGTGCTCAGGGGTTTTGTGCTCAGGAGTGATCCTTGGTGAAACTTGAGGAACCATCTATTGTGCTAGGGATCAAAGTGGGGTTGGTTGCATATAAAGCCAGTGCCTTACCACCTCTACTATTTTTTCAGTCCCTCTCCTTCCATTTCTTTAATTTTGTCTTGTGAAAGTTCCAGGCCCTCTACAACTTTACAGAGAGTAATCATTGGTTTTAGAAGAGATAGAACAATTATGAAAATTCTTTCGGCCTCCCTGATTATTCCCAAACCTTAAGAGACCATTCTACAATGCATATAAATTAGTGTATCAGGTAAAGAGAGATTAGAGTGCTATGTGACCTTACCCAAATTGTAATTGTTATTCTTTTCTCCAAACCACTAATTTATTTACAGCCTATAATTAGTTATAGGAAATAGCACTGAACAGTTTCACTTATTAAAATGAAAACAGATGGTCATCCTTTTCTGTCTTTCATTTAGCCTGAGCATCTGAGATTCTGTTTTAGATAGCTTCCTTTCCCTATTCTAGGCTTCAGTCTTTCCCACACCACAAAAGGCTCTCTAAAAAAAGATACCCAGGGCTGGAGCCATAGCACAGTGGGTAGGGCATTTGCCTTTCACACGATTGACCAGGGTTCGATTCCCAGCATCCCATATGGTCCCCTGAGCACCACCAGGAGTAGTTCCTGAGTGCAGAGCAAGGAGTAAAGTAACCCTTGTGCATCGCCAGGTATGACCCAAAAAGCAAAAAAAAAAAACTTTTTAATTAAATAAATTTAAAAAGATACTCTCACAAGTTGGTGGGGGAGGGGTCTGGGGAATCCACAAAATCCTCTGATGTCCCAATTCTTTTACTCAATTGATTCTCCACTGTCTAGTCAAAATAGCTTAAGGGAAATCCCTGTGCTTATTGTTTCCTGCAGTTACTCACTAAACTTGGGTTGATTTTCTAGGGAGAACCAGGGCCTCAGGGCTTCCCAGGAGCCAAGGGCCTTCCAGGCTTCCCGGTAAGTTTCCATGTTAAGTGAATATGCATTCAAGAATTTGACTGTACACAAGCTATATGATAGACCACTTTCAATGTCTATTATAGAAAATTATACCATTCTTATTATTAGAAGGTCACTGTCACTGTCCTCCTGTTGTTCATCGATTTTCTCGAGCAGGCCCAGTAACGTCTCCATTGTGAGACTTTGTTGTTACTGTGTCTGGCATATCTAATACACCACGGGGAGCTTGCCAGGCTTTGCCGGGCTGGCGAGATACTCTCCGTAGCTTGCCGGGCTCTCTGAGAGGGGCGGAGGAATCAAACGTGGGTCGGCCATTTGGCTGTGTGCAAGGCAAACGCCCCACCCGCTGTGCTATCGCTCCAACCCCATTATTAGTAGGTATTCAAGAAAATGTTTTTGTTTCCCAGACCCATTATCATGGTTTGTCTTAAAAGACTTAAAAGTTATGTCAAACTCTAGAGTGAAAACTGACCTAAGGTTGACTTCTTATTTCACCAATTTCTAGTTATATTACCTTAAATAAATTTTTTAACTTCTCTAAATTTCAGTTTCCTAACCACCAAAAAAAGGATAATAATAGAGATGATAATCTAATAATAATAATAATGAGATTGGAGCGATAGCACAGCAGGTAGGACATTTGCCTTGCACACGGTCGACCCAGGCCAACCTGGGTTCGATTCCTCCACCCTTCTCGGAGATCTGGCAAGCTACCGAGAGTATCGCGCCCGCCTGGCAAGCTACCCCTGATGTATTTGATATGCCAAACACAGTAACAAAAAGTCTCACAATGGAGATATTACTGGTGCCCGCTCAAACAAATCGATAAACAATGGGAGGACATTGCTAACAGTGATAATGAGATTGGAATCAGATCACATATATGGAAAAAAGTCTAACTACAAGCCCAGAATTTTATCAGTTGTTCACTAAATGCTAGATAATCTAAGCAATCCCATCTTTAGTTCTCTCTATGTCCTTACATGTTAGATTCTTTCACTCAACGTAATACTTTTTGAAGCCCATAGGAGACTGGCACCCTGCTAGATTGAGAGGCTACAATAATCAGTAGCATTCAACTAAGTAATAGTTCCTGATCTTGAGGGGAGTACATTTTAATGTGGATAGAACCAAACATGAATCAAGAATAAGTTATTATAGAGTCAAGCAATACATAACTGTGGATGGGCAACAGGGTAAGCTAATATGCCACTTTGTAGTCAACAAAGGCCACAGCCAAAGAGGCTTCATTGACTGACTTTAACCCACCACCACCATACACTCATTTCTTTTTTTCTCTTTTTAAACATTTTAGGATTTTATTGTTGTCCACACTACAGATCAGGCTCTTCAACACACTCTCAGACAATAAGAATTCTGGGACACTTTCTGCTTTGTAAAAGAAAAGGACAAGCCCTCCTTGTTCTTTCAACTATGGGGAAAATA
Organism: Sorex fumeus; assembly: GCF_029834395.1. Taxonomy (NCBI): domain Eukaryota; kingdom Metazoa; phylum Chordata; class Mammalia; order Eulipotyphla; family Soricidae; genus Sorex; species Sorex fumeus. The sequence continues at coordinate 17,504,109 of NW_026606115.1, forward strand.
AATGGCGGCTTGAGACCGTTCTTAGACTTACTTTTCTTTACCGTTTACAATTCTTGTTCTCAGGGCCATTTTGGTATTCAGTTTAACAAGTATGTATCAAAATCACCTTGTGTGCATTTCGCAATAGATCCAAATGAACATAATATAGATCTCCTGCTTAAATTTTTTTTCATACATATCTTGATGCACTAAGTGGTGGCACTTTGGGGCACCACCTGTTGCCATTACTTCCTTGAACCAACCAGGGAAAGCTCCTTGAGGTGTTTTGACTTCAGAGGTCAGTAGACACATTCCACCAGGTGGCAGTATGCCTTGGTTTCTAACTTGAGGTATACAACTAAAATTTCAAAGAACTTTTGCATTCAGTTTGACCCACAAGCCCTTCAAATATAAATTTAATTCAGCATGAATTCTGAGCTACTTGTCTTACAATTTGTATACTTTTCTACATACTTTTAGAAGAGAGAAAAAGGCAAGTAGAACCATAGCCTTTTTTCAACTGAACCCTTCACACATACAGTCTCCTCCGCCAATAAAAAGACAACAAAAGAACCCCCATTAGAAAAAAAAGACTTGGATCTCAAAATGGAAGGGCTATTCAGCCAGCTTTCAGTGCCCATGGGAATATGCTGAGTAAGAAGGAAAACAAACTCAAGTGACACTGAAGCAGTCAGTGCCTTCACAGCAACTGAGCCAGGTCACCTTGAAAGGAAAGGGGGAGAAGTGCCACAACATTCAGCAACTTTCACAAGCTAACATTCAAAAAAGTTTCTCTGCATTTTTTACTCTCACAATAGACCTAAATGTTGTTTGCCAAAACCTGTGTTCCCAAAAGCCCAGTTTTAAACAACAAAATGGCCTCATGTTTGCGGCGAGACATGAGCTCAAAATAAGGTTGTCCTCAACACAGAGGGAAGGAAGCGCTTTCTCACACTCTCCCCTTCGCATATCTGTTTATTCCTAGAGATCCCTCAAAACATGTCCATGACTTCAAGCCCTCACCTTCTGTCAGTGAGGCAAAAGGGGTACAGAGTTGTAGACCACCTCAGCTACCTTCGGTGTGTAGTTTTCTAGAAACACTAGAAATGTCTGCTTAGGAACACTTGAAGAGGATGTTTCAGTCATTCTGTCTTCAAAATGCAAATTTCCCCCACCCAGTATTAGCACAATTCTCCACTTGTAGATCAAAGACCAAGGAAGAAATGAATGCTATAATTTGTCTTTTCTTTTCTTTCCTTCAGGGGTTTGGAACTTCTGGAGAAAAGGGAGAAAAGGGAATTTCTGGTTTGCCAGGACCTAGGGTATGAAACTAAAATGTTACTTGCTTGAGTCTGTCAACACCATTTTTTCTCTTGTTTGCCATATTCATGTTATATATGTATCTTCACAGCCACCTCTTGTTGCGCTTTCTTAACCCTCTGGCAGGTTTCTAAGACCTAATCCCTTTTCACTTTGCCCCATTCCCTTAATTAAGTGACTTATTTAAATAAGGAATAAGGTAACCATTTATGCTATGTGACTCCACAGTATTATTTATTATCCTTTTTTCAATATTATTATCTTCTAGAATAATTATATGTGATTATTACGCTTTCATTGCATTCTATTCAGAGGGATTGACGACAAAGGTTTTTGTTTGTTTTTTTGAGGGGTGGTAGAGGGAGTTGGAGGGATTACAGAAAAGAAAGAATGCCAAGCATAATCTTTATGGTACAGAAAAAACCTGGGAAGTTCTAGAACATAGTAAGAGATGTTTGGAGAACACACTTTGCATTAATCTCACTTCTGGTGTTAAAAATAGCTAATAGACTCTCTGATTCCAAGCTTCAAGCACTTAGGTTTCAGGCTGTAAGCAATTGGCCAACCTTAGCTTTCCAGAAGTAACATTTTAGAGAACAGTGTTTTTCCACTTGGTCATGACACTCAAGATTCTTTTGAGTATTCATTAATATTCATCCATTATCCTGTCACTTCTTTCTCTACTTTCCCTACTCCCTTGTCCTAAAATCACATAATAACCAACAAAGAATGCATTTGGAGTGAGAAAGAAGAGACCCTCCCACAATCTATTTAAAAATCTCATGATTTGGAACTAATGCAGACTAAGTATAATACCACCCAGCCATTCTACCAAATTCCTGCTAGTACTTAAAATGTTTCCATTTATTTAGCTCTTTAAAAATTCTTTTCCTGGCTATTCATTCTGATGGATTAGTATTTAGAAAGAAGTCATTAAGCCAGGTCTAGGAACATTCCCTTACCTGATTTGGGGAGCTGCTAAATCCTGAACTCAGTTGGATGGCTTTGTTATGTAAGTCAGTGGCTTTTTCTAGTGTGTTCTATTAATCTTTCTAAGGTGCCTCTATTCTTTTTACAGGGTCCCATGGGTTTTAAAGGAGCCCAAGGTCCTCCTGGGAGTCAGGTATTTGGGTTAAATTATTAAAGCTTTAGTGAATAAAATCCTAGTGAAAAATCTCAGTTGCCTTGCTTAATATGGCCATTAATCCAAAGGGAAACACTACATATGATGAAAATTGCCCACCCTTCCCCTTTGATTGGTGTAATCTCAGCACTTTATTTATTCAAAGAAGATGAGGATCTGGTGTGAAATTCAGCCCTAAGTCATTCCCAGATGCAGTCATACCAAGATGGGGCCATGATTAATATGTCTACAAGGCTAATCAGATTATATGTCATTTATCTTTACCCTTGTGGACCTCTTACCTCCTAATATACGACTTGGTTACCTAGTTTCATATTGCTTTCTGGAATACTTTACAACTTCCAGAGTTAGATATAATCCACACTTGCCCTGGAATGCCAATCAAGTTCCCTGTGCCATTTGCCCTGGCCTGACCTAAAGATTTGCCTCTGTGTTATTTGGCATTGGACTTCTTTGTAACTATGTTTTTATCCCAGGGCATGAAGGGGGTCTCCGGTTTCCGTGGGCTGAATGGATTCCCAGGAATTAAGGTAGTGTTATTGGAAGTGAAAAATCCAGGAACCAGGATGCGGGAAGTAGAAGTTACCGGAAATGCCATATAGTCCATTTGGGCAGCTACAGCTAAATACATCGTGTAGATAATTTATAAAAATAATAGATATAATTATATAATGTTTATATTATAATAATATAAACAATAATAATTTATTTTTGTTCTGGAGGCCAGAGAGCCAAGGTGCCAGTGGGAGTAGATACTGGTTGCCCATTTCCCTCTATATTCTCAAATATTGGAAGGGGGTAGTTAGTAGCTGCAGACATTTTTGTATGAATATTAATTCCTATAATGAGGGCTCTACTTGTATGACCTAATCACCTCCCCAAAGCTTCACAGCCTGTTGTCATCACCCTGGACAATAGGTTTTCAGCATAAATTGGTATTGACGGAATACAAACATTCACACCATTACAAATGAATACATATGAGATGAAGTATGTTTAATATTTTGATATTTTAGATCTAACTCTTTCTTATAAACTCCATGAAAGAGAATTCTATAGATTCAACTTGATCAGTGGTAGACTAAAGACCATGAGAGTTACTCCATTCTATACTCTATTCCTATAAAGAGGAATACTTTATTACTGGCTTTATTTAGAATTGCCAAGTTTTAGGCATTATTTTGTTTGGGTGTTTTTATAGCCACATTCAGCAGTTCTCGGGACTTACTCTTGGCTCTGTACCCAGGGATCACTCCTGGAAGGGCTCCAAGTACCATATACCCATGCCAGAAATCAAACCTAGGTCAGCTACCCTTCCTGCTGTACTATCTCTTGGGTCCCTATGCATTATCATTTTTAAAAAATACTCTCCAGGCAAGGCATTCCCTAATTGCCTGCACCTGGGGCAGGTAGCTCCCACCACTCTACCCTGAATATGACATTGTATCTGATTCAGATACTGAGCCTTTCTATTGAGACAATTAAGATTCCTCTGATTTTCTCTGCCTATCATCCTCCACTAGCAAGGGCAGTAGCAGAGTATTAGACATGCTGAGAGTGGTTGGGGAAATGCTGAAACTCTGCTTCTGCCTTAGCACCTCTTGAGTGTAATCACATTGTATATTCTTACCATGTTTTCCAGGTGCAAAAGCAGACTGTCCTGAAGTATGATTGCAACATAAAACTGTTATCCCTTGTTCTTGACAGGTTTTTTCAATTGAGTGTCAGCTCTCTGGCCTTCTTTGGGTGGCTTTCATCTGAAAATTATTGAAATTTAAAATTAACACATGGACTGGTTGACCTTTGAAACCAGGCATGGCAGAAAGAGGAACCTTCATTACTTTAAAAAAAATGGTTTGCAGGGCACATATATCTTGGGTAATGCGACGAGGGAAATATTTGTGTTTAATGTATTTAATCTTTGCAGGGTGAAAAGGGTGGCATAGGTCTGCCAGGCCCAGATGTTTTCATCGATACAGATGGTGCTGTGATCTCAGGTGCAGCTTTCTCTTAATTTGAGTGGAGTAAAAAGGACACAGAGTTAAATTCTTTGTCTCCCTAATTGTTACTAGCATACACTGCAAGCCCCTGAATTGTTTCTAAACTTGAAACTCTCAAGAGCCCTGTATGTGTCCTAAACTTGGGAGCTGATGTTATCAAAAATATCTTGGGAATATAAACTAAGCCTCACAATCCATTTCTGTGTTGGGTACACAAATACTAGTAATTGGGTTTTCCTGGGCTAGATTTGGTAAATACAGAATTTTTCCTAGCGGTGTTTAGATTGATATCCTTCCATACAAATATGCTGTATGGTAATTTGGTAGAAACTGGGTGTTAATGGTTTCTACTCCCAAGAAATCTATGTATATAAATACGGCTTCAACAAAGTAAGCAAGAGGTTGATATGAGTCATTACAGCAGACTTGTAATGGAAGGACCTTCCTAGTTCTGAATACTTTGTGGAGATTTAGCTTAGGACCATTATCAGGTGAGGCCATTAGCACCTGAAAACCTATGAACTGCAAGGAAGGCAGCTTTTATTTATTTGAGGGCCACACCTACCAGTACTCAGCACTTATTCCTGGATTTGCACTCAGGGATCACTCTTGTAGGACTCACAAAGGGCAGGTGCGGTACTGGGGATCAACAACGTATGGGTACATGAAAGACTAGCAGCCTACCCACTGAACTGTCTCTCTGGCCCCCAAGGGAGGGACTTTTAACTTAAGGACAACTCCTTCAAACTCTTCTTTATTCTTAGGCACTATGTGCATTTGGGGGTCTCCTTTGGTTTTACTGATTTTTTTTGTTTTTTTGGGTCACACCCAGCGATGCTCAGGAGTTACTCCTGGCTCATGCACTCAGGAATTACTCCTGGCAGTGCTTGGGGGAACATATGGGATGCCGGGGATCGAACCCGGGTCAGCCGCATGCAAGGCAAACACCCTACCCACTGTGCTATTGCTCCGGTCCCTAACTTACTGATTTTTAAAAAAATTTTAATGCCAGGTTACCCTGGAGACACAGGTTTGCCAGGCCTTCCAGGTCTTAAAGGAAACCAAGGAATCAAAGGCCAACGTGGACCTTCTGGAGTACCTGGCTTCCCAGCTTTACCAGGTGAAACAAATGAACCTACCCTCTGCATAAAGCAATCCTGCCAGAATCTCCTACTATACCTCTGGACAGGGCATATACCTAGCCAAAATCAAGGTAAAGGTAGATTATGTTCAGGAAGTTCCTCATTATCTGCCCGAGACTGATGTAAATAAGGACAGGACCTGAGTGAGCAACTTTCATTTGACCTTAATAATGTACCATATCTGTACAGGCAATCCCAGACTGTCACTGCTTATGGGAACCACTGGGTTGACTGGGTTGGGCTGCCACAGCACTGTAACTCTTCTGTGGATGTGATATTCCAGTTGGTGCTTGCAAAAAAGTGCTAAAAAAGAAAGTTTGTACCCCCACTACCCTCATTCTGTACTTAACTTGGGTGCTTAAATGATCTCAGGATTGTACGGAGGATATCTTTGAGTCAATCATCAGTGGAGCCATATGCTATTCAATAGTAGTGAGCAGACAATGATGAAAATAGGAAGACTGATATTACTTTTAAAGGCACCGGTTTCTAAGTTACTTAGAGAAGGCCTTCTGTAAGAATAACTGTGCTTTCAAAGCAGCTATCTGAAAGCTATGCAGCTGTCCCCCAGTGCGAAACTGGAGGAAGCTGAAAAGCAGGAGGTTAAAATGCAGGTTTTCCTTTTACTTTTGCCACACAGAAGCTGAGCCCCCCTGACCCATGGTTTCTCACTTATTTGGGCCTCAATTTTCCAAGAGATAAGGCTAGAGGGTTGCTAAGTTGGCTTCTAAGTCCAGTGCTAGATAAGAGTAAATACTTCCCCATAAGTTCTATCTTAGTGTTGGTTTTCAAAATATAACCCTAACTGGATTAACCCATGCAGTATAGAGTGTGATTAGCACCTTTGTGTGGGCTTACCTTTCCAGGTGTCCCTGGTACCAAGGGGGTCTATGGAGTTCCAGGCCTGAAGGGGAATCAAGGAAACCCTGGCCATACCACAATTGGCATAGCTGGTCTCCCTGGTAGAGATGGTTTGCCAGGCCATCGTGGTCCCCCAGGCCCACCTGGTAAGTTGTTACTTTCTCCTCTCATCTTAAGACATAGATATGATCTAGACTGTAGAGCCATCATGACTTGAGGGCGGAAGCTCAAACAGGTGAAACACCTAAGACAGAACACATGATCAGTAAAGAGGAAATATGATGAAGGCCCAATGTTATCTGTGTCCCATCCCTGCTTCTATGGGTTAACAACTCCATCAGTAAGAACAGTTTTCAAGGACAAGTAATCTAAGCACTAACTCATGGACCAAACTCTACCCAATTCCTTTTAACTTTTACATCCATTTCATGTCACATGTCACACTTCTCAGCGCCTAGACCTCTGATGTTACAGTCCCTGCAGCAGCAGAATTAGCTCTTCAGGATTATCCTGGTGCTGGGGTTCCAAGTGGGTGGTCTAAGAGAATAAAATATTGCAAGCCAAGTCCGTATCATCAAATTGGCCGCAAAAAACCTCCACGGGGCTCCACAAGACTTCTTTAGGTCTTATCCCTAAGCTTGGGATTCCATCCGCTTTTCTTTTCTAGACCACACCTAGCTGTGCCCAGGGGTTACTTCCGGCTCAGTGCTTAGAGATCACTCCTGGTGGGCTCAGGAGACCATATGGTGAGGCCAGGGATTGAACCTGGGTTCGCAGTACGCAAAGCCAATCCTACATGTTGTACTATCTCTCCAACCCCTGAGATTCAAATTTCTATGAGAAATGTTTGTAATAGACCCAGAGTGTCTCTGTGTAATCTAAATCTTATGGCCACTGCAGTTGACACCCATTTCCTGTTTTATCATCAAGAGGGTTTATGGGATAGACATTGGAACTGCCCATGGAAGCAATCACAATGATAGGCATTATGGGAGTTACCTTCCACATACCTTTACTTCCAGTGTCAAGTGTAGTGCTGGAAAAGTCAGCAGTCTATCAGTAGTAGTAAAATGGATTGAGCCAACAGAGGGTGCACTTGCTGCAGACTTTAGGTTCCAATATCAGTTTTTTTCTTGGTCTCCACTCTGGTGGTTGACCCAGGCCTTGATGACTGAACTGCTGTATTGAGTCACAAGACTATCGAGTTCAACATTAAAAGATGCACATTTTTATGTTTCTTTTTCTTCAAGGTCCAGTATTCTATACCACTACCCTACAGGACATAGGGCATGCTGGTCACAAAGGAAAGCAAGGTCTAAAAGGAAACTCCGGCCTCAAAGGAGTGAAAGGTGACTGGTTGGGGTGTGGGGGTGAGGGGCAAATTTTTTTTGATCCTTTTAGTCATCTAGTAGAAAAAATTGGAGGCTATGGTGCTAGTAACTCCTTGCTAGCTCTTCAAAGGGGCTTTGCTGAAATCCCTGTCATCAATGTATTTGACAGTTGTCTCTATACAAACAGGGCAAGGGGTATGGATCACATCCAGGTGAGCTCCCAAAATAAATTAAAAATTCAATCCTGGTTGTGTGTGAGTCAACTCTAGACTTATGGTTGGCTTAGATCCACTCTAAACTAATGAAATCACTAACTCAGATGTACTTTGGTTTGGTTTTGGTTTTGGCTTTGAGTCCACACTTGGCTTTGCTTAATGCCAGGGATCAAACTCAGGGCTTGAACCCAGGGTTCTTGCATGCAAAGCATGAGCTTCAGCCTATTAAGTCGTCTCCCCAGCTTACATCTCAGGTGTATTTTGATGGAAAGTGGACCTAGTTAACTTGATTCTGTACTCTGCAGGTCTTGTAATTCTCTCCTTAGAGTTGCTCAGTAGCTAATTACCAGGTATTTCATCTTGGGAAGATGTTCTACTTTTTAAAATGTCTTTCTCCTCCAGGGGAACCCGGTTTTTGTGTTTGTGATGGTGATATTCTCAACACTGGCCCACCTGGGGAGCCAGGCCTGTCTGGGCTACCAGGTATCAAAGGCCTTCCAGGTCCGAAAGGAGCCAAAGGAGATCTAGGCTCCGAAGGCCCACGGGGTCCATCAGGAGCTCCGGTAAGTCTTACCAACCTTGGTCCCTGATAGAAAAATAGGAACATTCAATTGCTCCCCACTCCTCACCAATCACTTTGTAAAACATATAAAAATGAGTAAAAACGTTTTTGATTTGTTGTGTGAAGAAATCAGCCTAGATGGTCTCGAAAGGCCCTTCCTGTTTTAATCTATTTTGTTACCACCCCAATACCTTCCATAATCTCTCCCTTCCACAAAATTGTTTATATACACTTAGTACTCTCTTGGATGTTGAGGTTAAAATTGGAATTATCACAAGGTTACCATCCTCAATGATTTTAAAATATAGAAAAGATACAGAAAATAAATTAGCAGTTACAATCTAATATGGCAATGTAATCAAAAGTCCCCCAAAGTGACAAAATATACCCAAGGACCTGCTTTAGATAAGACCTATGTTAGATGCCAAAATACTGTGAATCTCCTAATCACTCACTTAATCTCTTTATCAGGGTTTGCTTGGACCTCAAGGTCCTAAAGGACTCAAAGGAAGTAAGGGGGAGCCAACTATCTGGGATGCACGATCTGGGATGCCAGGAGAGAAGGGTGAGCCTGGTCTCAAGGGACTTCGTGGTGAGAAAGGAGTCTCAGGCAAGGATGGAATGCCAGGTTTACCAGGCATGCAAGGACTTCCAGTAAGTTGATCATTTCTTTGTGATTAGCTCTGTAAATGCTCATTACTGACTAATGGGGTGGGGGCTTCTGATAGACTCTGAACTTTAATACAGGGCAAAATACAGAATACAGAACATCTCTTTCTCTTCTTTTTCAGAACATCTCTTTCTGCCTCCACCAATGATACTTTTCTCTGTACTTTTTTTTCTGTCAAATGGAAATAATTTTCTCAAAATGAGTTATTGACTCAATTGGCCATATCATTGAAAGTTGCTTTAGCTTCTCAGTAGCTTTCCCCTTCAAGTAATTTTGCTGTCTTTTGTGTCCTAGGGGGTCATTATCCTGCTCCCATTTCAAGTCCCTTTTCTAACATTGATCTTTAATCTTTTGTGTTGTCTTATTACCTAAGGCCTACAAGCCCTAGTTCTACAAAAGACAGGGCAGGTAAACTTGAGTGACAAAGATTTTTTTTGAGACACTGCACTTAATAAAATTATTCATGATTGAATTTCAGGCATAAAATGTTCCAACACTAATCCCATTACCAGTGTCCACTTCCCTCCACCAGGGTCCCCAGTTCCCCTCCCACCCACCCCACCCACCCCACCCACCATGCCTCTTTTATGTAAAAGAAAAAAAGTGATGGAAAATTTTGACAAAATCAATGCATTGTTCACACTGATGGGTCATTTCCTATGGTAAGAGACTCCAAATAAGTATCTTAAGCTAAGCTTTTTATTTTCTCTTATGTTATTTAGGGTGATGATGGACTGGGCTTCCCAGGTGAAAAGGGATTTGCAGGGTTTCCTGGTGAAAAGGGCCGTAGCGGACCAGTTGGTCCCTCAGGAATTGGGCTACCTGGATCTCCTGGCCCTAAAGGGCTTCCTGGAGATAAAGGAGAAGATGGATTACCCGGACAAAAAGGCCTCCCTGGGCTTCCAGGTAAGTCAAGCAATCACATGGTTTGGGACATGGAAAATTGACTGCTTACAGAATACCAATAATACAGGCATACAAAATGCCTCATAAGATGACACTCGACTGACTATACTCTCTACTGTCAATCCTTATATGTGTTTTCATATGGAAAAATGATTATAGTTCTCATATGCTTACACAGAACAATATACATTTCAGCTCTACCTAATGAACAAATTCCTCATAGAACATTGTGAAAATGCATTGCTATCATATTATCCTCCAAGTCAAAAGACACAAACTGTCTCTGCTAGATAGTGGATAATGCCCAGACCCGTCAACCTGAAATTCAAGTCTCCAAACCCGATCACAGTAAACCTTTCTAATTTTTATATCAGGGTTTAGTATTTTGAATAAAACACTAAAATAAAAACTTAGGATAGAGCTAGGGTGTCTAGATCTAAGGGCTAGAGTGCATGTCTGACATACTGAGGCCCCTATTTCAATTCCTGGTACTTTATGGTTCCTCCAAAGACTTCCAAAAACAGAGATAGAAGTTGCCCTTTAGCACTTTTAGATGTGTCCCCCAAATTTTCCATTTAAATATTAAAAAATAAACAACCAGAAAACTAAGACAAATATGACAGTCCTCAAACAAAACATGCTCAATTGAAGTCCAAGATTTTCTCTATATTTCCTCTTTCATCTGTATAACCACATCACATCCATCTTCCAGGGGGTTGTCTTTCTTCCACTAAGGCTTCCCTAGATCTCTGCAAGATACCATTACTTAAATTATTTTTATCTTCTATTAAAACTTTTGTTTTTATCAACTGCATTATAATACTCTGGATACTAGGAAAGCTAAGCAATTCTATTTAGCACATCCAAAACTGCCAATCATAATATAATGTTCCATTGGAGACTAATATATGTTCATAGACTGAAATGCCTTCCTAGTACTCAAGGGGCTATTTTGTCCCCTATCCACATTGACACCTTGGGGATTTACAAATAGAAAGACATGATGCCAGATTTCGCATATTTTTTATTTAAAATCTGTTTTTATGAATTGTAATAAGGATGATGGAACAAATTAAAAGCAGTGATACAAGAATCTCAAATTCAGTTTTGCAATTCACAAATTCCTCCGAAGGTATGTGGAATTTTCTCAGATGAAATCCTTCTGCTTTCTGGAAGTCCATAGGTCAGCATTAGCTTTGCTACCAGCTGTTCCCTGAGACCTTATTCAAGCCTTCCACTGTCCCTCTACCAATGTGGTTGACTATTCTAGGTCTACTCATTTTCAAGGCAGCTTGGTTTAAATTGAGTTATAATGAAAAGGTATATAAACACCTATGTAGTCCAAGATATTATGGATGTTATCAACATCCAGACATTTTGAAAACAGGCTATCAATAAAATGGAGCCCAGGGGGCCATTTCTACTCCAAACTAGTCCCTGCAAATGTAGGGTTCTTGTAAATATAATGATTTTTTTAAAAAATAAGCTATAGTCTGGGGGTAGCTTTGTGCAAAAAAATGCTCTCGTTAAAGTACCAAGATTCTCTGAAAATTAATTTCAAATAATAGCATAGGTTTATTTTCCTCTCTATGAAGACCAAATATGACTCCTCCAACATAACTTTCTTTCCATACAATTTTTAAAACACATGAGCTCTGAATCCCAGATATTTGCACTAAAGCTATTACTGCTACCATGAAAAATTAAAATACTGGCCCAAATGTATTCCAAGCTGTGAATACCCAGGCTAGGACATCTGCATTGCCAGAAAAAGGAATGTAGTCATCAGAAGCCTTTCAACCTAGTGGTGTGAATTATTACTAACCCTGGGAAAGCAGAACACTGACTTTTTCCAAAGATGCTCTGATCCAGATGTACATTGTCATTAATCACCTTGTTTACTACTGAAGTAGCCATTGTTTCCTTGATCGTATGTGGGTGCCAGGTCTCTATTCAATAAAGACAAGGAATTTGATTGGTTAGCATATCTGGACTGTAGCAAAGACTTCCTTTGGTCCTCAAGGAACTTTTATCCTCGATTAAATTAAATTTTTTTTGGCTTTTGGGTAACACCCAGCTGTGCGCAGGGCTTACTCCTGGCTCTGTTTTCTAGGGTCATTCCTGGTAGAAATCAGTGTGAGTAGGGGGTGGGGGAGAAGAAATATCTAGTGCTAGGGATCAAACCAAGGTCAGCTGTCAGCATGGTGCTTTACTATACCTCCACACTGTTACATCACTCCAGTCCCTCAATTTTTTCTTTACCTGATTAATCTAGATCATCCCTGCTTAAGGAAAATAATCCAGATATTGGGAAGGGGACACTTTGGCTAAGTCCAGAACAGTGGTCCCCCAAATTTATTTGGCTTGCTACCCCTTCTTCAAAAAAATACTCAGCGCCCCCTGTATATTAAGTGAACAAACAGAACATTCTCCATCCCATTACACTCAAGGCTACTATCACTCCACTAGATAATTCATGCAAACCATGCAGCAGGACCCAAGTTCTAACCCCAACATCACACTACCTCCACAGCACCACGAAATTTTGTCCTGAAGCCCTCTAACCTCCACCAGGAGGACCATGGTTGTCCTCAGTATCATAGGCTCTGAGCAGTTTCACATCTTCAGGCCCTGTCACTAAACACCTGCTCTAGTTGCTTTAGAGTCAAGAGTGGCTTTTGGGTTCCAAGAGCACTGTTTGAAAGACACAAAATAGTGGTAAGGTGCAATGGTAGTGGAATTGATGTTGGAATATTGAATGTAATAAATCATGAACACTAAATTAAAAATAAAAGAAATGTCCAAAATAAATATGTCTTCTCAAGTAAAATAGTAAGGCTTTATTCACTGAATATGTAACAGAGTCCCAGGCACTGTGCCAAATGCTATTAGTATTATTCCATTCCTTCCACCCATTTGACAAAGAGACTCAAAGAGGTTAAGAATCTTGCATTCACAGGACCAGATATAGCACAGCAGGTCAGCCACTTGCTTTGCATGTGGCCAACCAGGGTTCAATCCCAGGACCTCCATGGTCCCCAAAGCCCTGCCCAGAGTAATCCATAAGTACAGAGTCAGGAGTAAACCTTGAGCATACCCCCCAAAACAAAGACTCTTTTAAAAAACTTTAATTCAATCAACATAAATTACAAAGTTATAAAGATATTTGTGATATGGACTTCACAAGTTTCTAGTAGCAAAACTACAATACAAGCTCAAATCTGACAGCTTCAAAGCCCAACATTTAACCAATACATTATACTGTTCAATTCCTACTTTTGACTTAGGAATAGAATAAGTTGGTAAAACTGCTATTAAGCTTTCATAGTGAAACACAAAAGTGAGTTTGGAGGCAGAATGCCAGTCAGTTGAATAAGCTGTCTGAATTATAGATTGCTACCTATGCAATTGGTGATTTATTTTAAGTACAGACAAAAGCTATAGCAATTTATTAGACCTGTTGACTCTGTGACTTAAATCAGACTTTAGGGAGATTGTCTAATGAATAGGCAAGACTAATTTTAATTGCCATAGCAATTGTTTGAAAACGGCACTTGAGGGGGCCAACATACAATTTGTTCACCAGTATTTTATTAAACCTCCCCTCTGTGCTCTTATAGACTCTTTTTATTTGCATTATGAATGAGCAAGGAAAAATTTGCTTGGATAAGGGCTATGCATGCCAATTGCATATTGAAATCAACTACCCCTTCTGAATTGAATTTTGAGTTGATAGTTTCAAATCAGGTCTTGAAGGAAAAATCGCAAATTGTCTGTTATGGTCAAGGGAGTGGCTTTTACTGTTTTACTTTGAACAGATCGAAGGTTAGATCTGATCAAGGACAATCAGTAGGCTGAGTTAACCCAAGTAAAATCTAGATAAAGAATGGTAACCTTTGGGGAAATCCTCATTCAAAGAAAGACTCACAAGATAGTTAATGTTACCCTTGACAGGTATCACCTTGCCATGTGTAATTCCTGGGTCATATGGTCCATCAGGATTTCCAGGAGCTTCTGGATTTCCAGGTATGTAACAAGGCCAATGAACACCACTGCAGGGTCAGGAGCCAAAGGAGGCATAGTATACTATGGTAGCATCTGAAGATCCTCATTCCTCTAAATCAGGCATGCTTGGGGTTTAGGAAATAAAATGTCTGCTATAGATAGTTGTGTGCCATGGGAATGGGGTTGAAAATAAGAGAGGTCCCTGCAAGAGACTGGGATTCTTGACTGAACATCACAAATCATACCTAATTCACTTTCTTTCCCCTCACTACTCACATTTGGCTTTTCAGGCCCTAAAGGAGCCCGTGGTCTCTCTGGGATTCCAGGCCAGCCTGGACCACGTGGAATTAAAGGAGACCTGGGGATTCCAGGCTCAGTTCCTATCCCTGAATTGCCAGGTAAGGAAAGGAGGGGTTTATCACTTGGTATTTCTTTGTCATGATTTTGTGTTGGAATATGGGTAACCATGTACTGGCCCGTTCCTCATGCAACTTCTCAAAGGTCAAAAAAGGTGTTTCAGTCATAGGAAAGTTGTCTATTTTCCCCTTAACCTGTTCCAACCTGAGCTCATTGCTCTACACTGCACCCCTGGATATCAGACTGTGCTCCCAAGGTTAGCAACAGCACCACCAGCCAGAACTTGTTGCAAACCTACTAACCTGAAGCTCTGGAGGTGGATTCACAAATCTGGGCTTGACTGAGCAGCCCCTGCCCAAAAGATTGACCCAGAGTCACTTTGAGAACTCCCAATTCTACAGCAAGGTGAACTAATGGCTTATTTAAGGCCAGGAACTCTGGGATTATTCTTGCCTCTTTCCCCTCTACTACCCTTGGAAAAGGGATGCATGACAGCTGGTGTTACATGACTCCAGGAGAAACAAGAGGGTCTGCGTGTAACCTGTATTCTTTGGCCACAAGAGGGGTCTGCTGAGTGTCAACCAAAGTCAAGTCTCACTGAGCTAGAACCTCCCCCAGGTAACATGACCCTGGCTCTGTCTCTGAATGCATCATCTCAGGACCAAGGACACTTGAATTTCATGAGATGTATCACATATAGAGATGTTAGTTTTCATTGTTGAAAAATATCTGTCTCAGAGGCCTCTAATGAAAAACCAGATGTTTCTAATTTGCCATGGCCTTCTTTTGTTTCTTGTGTGTAGGATTTCCTGGGCCTCGTGGTGAGAAAGGCTTGCCTGGATTACCTGGGATTCCTGGAAAAGATGGCTTCCCTGGGAGAATTGGAAGTCCAGGTTTAACTGGTTTTAAGGGAACCCCTGGCCAGGTCCTTAATGCTGAGAAAGGTGTTAGAGGAGAGAAAGGCCTGAAGGGATTTCCAGGAGAGAAAGGATTTCCTGGAGAAGCTGGCTATCCAGGACCCAAAGGTAACTTCTCTCTCTCTCTCTCTCTCTCTCTCTCTCTCTCTCTCTCTCTCTCTCTCTCTCTCTCTCATTCTTTCTTTATTTCCTTTCTTTTTTATTTCTCTCTCTTCTCCCTTTCTTCCTCCCTCCCTCCCTTCCTTCCTTCCTTCCTTCCTTCCTTCCTTCCTTCCTTCCTTCCTTCCTTCTTTCCTTCCTGTTGTTGTTCTGGACTACATTCAGCAGTGTTTTGGGGGATCCTACATGGTGCAGGGATTCGAACCAGGGTTGGCTGCATGCAAGACATTAACCACTATGCCATCTCTCAAGCATCATGGAGGGTAACTTTTACCCCATTTAACAATCTACAGAATGCCTTTAAGTAACCTAGACACGTGCCTAAATATAGGCTAATCGTTGATTAAAGAATTTTTTTCATTCTGACCCTCCCTTTGGCGAACATTTTTTTAGTCTACTCAGGCTGTTCTCTTGTCTCAGTGATTCCCAAAGTAACATAACCAGGAGTCAGATTCCTTGCAATGCCTCTAATTTACTATTGGTAATAGCAGCAAGGCAGGAGCCTAGAAGAGAATGGTATCTGAGATAGATCATGGGCCAGATTCTTCCGTTAGAAGCTGATTTGGTGATCTAGTGCCTGCTCTTGATCTAGGCCATGATCCCTTGTTCTTTATTTCATTAGGTTTTCCTGGGAATTCTGGCATGATTGGTCCCAAAGGAGAGAAGGGTAACCCTGGAATACCAGGCTTCAAGGGACAGCCAGGCTTCCCTGGGCATGATGGCGCATCTGGAATCAAGGGCAGCCCTGGATTCCCGGGGGTACCAGGAACACCAGGTATTTCTGGTAAGTTCTTAGGAGGAGGAGCCCCATCTTCACAAACTTAAGCTAGCCCCTACCCTGGCCCTGAGGGTCAGTAGCAGCACTACCATGTAGTCAGAAGTTAGAGATTAAACTTTGCAATCCTCTCAAGTTTCAAAACTCAATTCTCTGTTGCAGAGCCAAAACAGAGTAGATTTTGCTTCCAAGATACCAAAACAAATCCCTCCCCAGTGCCCCCCGCCTTCTTGTGTTTCAGCATCTCCTGTCTATCTAGAGGAATGTCCCTGGTTGTGAAGGTGGGCTACCTGCTGCCACCTCTGCTATACCCTTGGGAGCCTACTTTAGGTGAGGAAGCTCCTGCAGAGGGTAGCCTAGCTCAGCTCTGTCATGGGTCTGACATCCCCCGGTTCCAGACTACTGTGTGTGCAGCTGGCCTTTTGCTTGTGCCACCTTCCTCCCCCTGCCCAGGTGACACATCATCTTGTTTTACTTTGGGTCATGGGACCTGAATAGAATTCTATGCAGAGCCACTCAGAAAACTCATTTGGGGGGACGCGGGGGCCACACCCAGCAGTGCTTAGGGCTTACTCTTGGCTCTGCATTCAGAGATCACTCCTGGCAGGACTTGGGGGACTCTGTGAAGTGCTGAGGATTAAACCTGGTCCAGCCATGTGCAAAGCAAGCACCCTACCCTCTACACTCTCTTCAGCCCTACTCAGAGCACTTTTATTCTCCTGTGTTCTTCTATGTTTCTGGGGCTATAGGCTGTTCAGGTGAGAAAACAGCATAGAAGCCCAGACTAACATCCCCACCAGTTGTAGCCGGGAATTATCTGATTGCACTATAACCTGGCTAGGCCAGAGGTCCCTGAACTCATGCTGTGGAGTTGGTGCCCATTGAATTTCCTTCTCTTGTTAGGGAATCCCCTTCACAGTCTCCCATTAGAAGCCTGGGGCTTGCAGCTACTTGATGCTTTTCAAGCCATAGAAAACCTCTGCAGCCATTCATTTAGGTCTTTGGGGGCCCAAATGCCTCTGTGGTCACTGATTTAATCCTTTGGTTTTTTAATTTCCTTGCTTTGTACCTGAACATTCCACTTGGGTAGCAGCTCTGGAGGTTAATCCCATTGACCAATTTAAGGCATGGTGAAAGAAGTCTCAGAATACCTAGGGGACCAAATGGACCTTGGGGATTTCTACAGTGCTTGGCACTGGGGGGTCTTTCAACCTTAACACCAAGGAACTGGCTGATTTAACTGCTTGCATGAGGGATTAAAAGGGCAGGCCTGTATCCATGGCTCCCTAGGAGGCTGAAACAATAGCTCAGCTTTAACCTCTACATCACCGATTGGCTCAGGAAACAACCATTGTGTGGTGAGTCAGGCTAGAAGTTCCAGGAAACTAGAGCCCAATTGCCACCCTAGTTTCCCAGAGCTCTATTCAGTGGTTAAAGTTCAAACCACATTCATAATGGGAGAAGTTATAATCACAAGGGCTATGCTAGCCTTGCCAGCTACTGTGCCATGCTGGAAGTAATAGCCATTAGCATGCATAGCGCTCTGGGTGGTAGGTGCTAGTGCTTCTGCCAACAAGCACTCTGCCCGTTAGCAGCCTGCAAAGACCATTTGTTGTGGGGCCACTTACAAAACCTTACAAGCTAACCAATCAGAAGTCCTGGGAATGGGCGGTGGACCAGATCTGGACAGAGCCTCACTTGACAAATGTACTGTGTTCTCTCTTTTGCCGATTTAGGACATCCTGGAATGAAAGGTTCAAAAGGCGAAAAAGGTACCCCTGGAACAAGTGTCAAGATAGGCCTACCTGGGATGAAAGGCCTTCCTGGAATTCCAGGGCTAACTGGCTACCCAGGAAACCCAGGCCTTCCAGGACACACTGGCTTCTCAGGCCTGCCTGGCTTAAAGGGTAAGTGCCAGTGAGTGCCAAGGAGTACCCCTGCTATCCAGCTTCCTCTTTCCCCTCCTCCTGGGAATAGGAAATGGGGAAGCCCGCAGGCAGGGGATGTTATGACATGGCAGTTGGACAAGGCCCAGGGTATCAGGGTCCACACTTCCAGCTGCCTGCCCACCCCGAAAATGAGGACCCCCACCTTCACTGCCTCCTAGCTTTGTGAATTGGGGCAAATTCCTTAGACTCTCTGAGCTTCCACTCCCTTCTATGTAAAATGGGGCTAATACAATAATAGAAGTCCTGGTTTTTCAACAGGTGAAAAGGGATCCAAGGGACTGATGGGCTTTCCAGGAATGCCAGGTCCCCATGGTGTTCCTGGTGCAAGTGGACTGAAGGGAATTCCTGGATTAGTCGGAGCAATGGGACCATCTGGACTCACTGGGAGCCCTGGTTTAAAAGGTAAACTGGGGGTATAAGTCTGAAATTGCAACAATACTTCCCAACACACCTCTTTTTTGTCTATCTTGCTATTCCTGCAGCTTCTATCAATCCTGTGTTAAATAATGAGACCTGGGATATTTACAAGAGAACCTTTTGTAAATCTCAAAGACCCAACCACTTCTGAGTTCACACTGCACCTCAGAGGTCTTGGCATCTATTTCCAAGGCTCACTGGAGGAGAGTTTTGATTAGGGACTAATGTTGCTAGTGGAATTTTGGCTTATTCAAAAAGAGCACCCCTTAAAAGCAAAGCTCATAGACAGGGAAAACGTTGGAAGGACCCATAAAGGGGATTTGGAGATGGCGTGGGATATACTGATAGGAAATGTCATTCATGCCAAACCCCATATCTCAGCTCTCCTCTTACATACAGTTCTTGTTCTCTATCCCTGAAGGAGACCAAGGTGAGAAGGGGCCAGCCGGAACACCGAGTCAAAGACCACCAGTGCTGAACTACCAGATCAAAGGAGACAAAGGCACTCAGGGCCCAGATGGACCCAAAGGTTTTCCTGGACCCAGAGGTACCGGGGCAGGGAATGGGCAGGAGACATAGCCCAGAAAGATTTTGTAAACGCACTTGGCTCCTTCCTGATAAAAATCCTCACCCTAATGGCTCATCAGAGCAGCAAATGTGGGTGAAAGCAGGGGTTCAGTGACTCACCCTGCACTTTGAGATTGGCCAGCCTTTATTGTTGCTGCTGAACCCAATGTCTCAACTGCAGGTTGTTGTATTTCAGAAGGAGCCTGATCAAGGGTAGGGCTTAGATGCTAAGCAGCAATCCCAATGCTATAGCTGCAACAACCCTGTCTGGCATCCCGTCACTCTGGAGGCATCTCCTCCAAACTATCTTTCTCCACCCTGGAGCTAACTAATCCCAAGTCTGCACATTGCCTGCCTGTGACTAAGACTTTGGGAGAAATAGGTTTCTCTTACTCTGGATCTTTTTCAAGCCATTTTGGATCTTTTCCAGGTGACAAAGGAGAGATTGGCCTCCCTGGACTACCCGGCTTGCCTGGAGTTCCTGGATATCTTAACACTATCAAGGGAGTTTCTGGGGTGGCAGGATCCCTTGGTTTCACAGGCCTGCGAGGCTTACCTGGCTTGAAAGGGTCCCCTGGAATCCCAGGATTCCTAGGAATACCAGGAGAAAGTGTAAGTGTGCCCAGATCTTTGCCTGTCTACGAGGAAGAGGCCTCTAGTAGAAAGTGACATAACCCCCATTACCCACCTTTCAGATTCTAACACCTTCCCTAGCACATTCCCAAAGCCTCACCTCAGCTCAGCTAAGTCTTCTCACTGGATCCTGAACATTCCCATTTCAGGGCCTTTGTTTTTCTTGCTCCCCAGCATGGAGGCAGAGCCTTGTCCCTTTGCCCATCCTCAGGCCCAAATTAGGCACCTGTTCCTCCAAGAACACTTCAATTCCCATCCTATGGATTGATGTTCTCTATTTCTCACTGCTTATGTTGAACCTAGATAGTTGGTCTGTTTGGGCCTGATTTCCTCAATGAGATTGTTCAGTCTTGAGAATAAGAACAACTTTACATGCTTATTTCCCTGTACCCCCACTGCAAGCATTCCCTATTCAAGTTAGTCCATCATTAACACTTATGATTGACTTTCTGGTTAGATTAAGAACTGTCTTTGTGACCTCTCCTAGAGTTACCAAGCCCAGTTTCTATGGGTTCTTGGAAAACAAGGTGGGAGAGGCTGGGGAAATCATGCAGACCATAAGACACTTGCTTTCCATGTGTCCAATGCTGGTTCAGTGCCCAACACCACATATAGCCCTCCCAGCCACACCAGGAGTGATCTCTGAACACAGAGCCAGGGGGTAAGCCCAGAGTACTACCAGATATGGCCGCCCAAACAAACAACAAACACACAAAACAGAGTGGTCAAATAGGTTTAACAATAATATAGACTGGGAGTTTGTATTTCATCCCAATCTTCTATGAAATATGGCATTTTGTGCATGGTACTTAACTTACCCGAGCCTCTTTTTTATTATCTGTAAGAAAGGGAATGATATTTAAACCTCCTTTGCACAGTATTGAGGGCTATATAGGATGATTATGTGTAAAGCTTTTAGTGTTGTGCATGGTGCATCACAAACTGAATCAATAGCAGCAATAATAGTGGCAGTATTGACAAGGCTAAATGACCTGAGTCACAGGATAACTGTGCTCCTGGCAGGCAAAGCCTCTATCCTTGAAAAAGTGTCTACCCACATAGTGGAGATCACACACACATCCCTAAGGCAGTTGTAGAAGAAATCATTTTGACCAGATAACCCCAAGTATTCACATTCTAGGATAGAAACAAAGTTAGAAGGCATGAAGGCATTCTGGGAGGGGTCCCAGGATGATCATAAATTCAGAATTAGTAGATATAGCAACATGAAAGGAAAAGACAAGTAGGAGGATGAGTGTCTGGGGAGTGGTCCAGTGGCCTACCCGAAAACTCAATACTCTCACTCTGAGCACTGCGGGCCTGTGTCTTTATGGAGTATATCCCCAAATGAATTAAAATAGTACCATATAGTTAGGAAAGACATATGCTGGTGGTTTGTAACTGACATTCCCACTTCCAAGGCTCAGAGATTGTGCTGGGCATTAGCCATTGAAGGCAGAAGGCACAAGAATTTGTGAATGACAAGACCAGGGTTTATCTGCAGAGCGAATCTGTGTTCCTGCCACAATCCCTAAGTAATGTGTTTATAGTGCTTACCACCATCCACCTGCAGGATTAACCCTCCACTCCCACACAGTCTTCCCCTGCTGCAGAGTAGATGTCTCAAGCATTAAGTCATGAGGAATAGAAGGAAAATGGGATGGGAGACCTAAACTCTAAATAAGCATGATGATTTCCATACTGTTTTAAAGGGTTCACAGGGTCTTAGTGGAGTTCCTGGATCCCCAGGTGCATCTGGTCTCCCAGGCCTAAAAGGTAAGGCATGTTTTCTCTCAATGTGTTTTTCTAGAAGTAAGGTATCTTTCCAGCAATTTCAAGGCTCTACTAGAGGGAGACTGTTTTAGGGGAAACACTTCAACTTATTTGTACTTTTCTTTTCACAAAATGCACATTGTAGTCTTAAGCCCTTGGAGTTCTGAGACAAATAACGGTGCCTACCACGCTCTCTCTCCCTCCCTGTTACTTAGAGCCAAGGAAAAGGCTGTTCTTCATCTTTGTGGGTTGACTTATCTGTCTTTAGACTAAGCAATAGAGGACAACTTGGGCTCTAGCCCACTGGACAGGAAAATTTCCCATCTGTCTACAATTATTCCGTTCTCCTGATATCTTGATGGCCCCTCATACCATCTTTTCTGTCAGTACTGATCCAAACGATGGATTTCATAATGGAAAATATGCTACATATCACAGCATTTGATGCTAGTAGTCTGGCAAGATCCTAGGGTTTTGTTGATGATTAGTCACATTTTACCCAGTGGGTAATTTTTACAAGGAGTTTCCCTGCTTTGACTGTGTTTTATCTGGAAAGATTTTGTATTCAAAAGATGTCTGCTGCAAAATAAGCTATATCTTCTCCTGATCACTTAATGTTTTGATACCCCCAGGAGAGAAAGGTGAGACACTTGAAATTTCTGGCATCCCAGGACTCAAGGGACAACCTGGAGAGGTTGGTCTTAAAGGTAAGGCAACTGTACTTTTGTCCGTTGAGTCTCACGGCCTCCTCAAAACTGAGCATTAGAGAATATTTTTTGCTTTTTTGGGGGGTCACACCCGGCGATGCTCAGGGGTTACTCCTGGCTTTGAACTCAGGAATCACTCCTGACAGTGCTCGGGGGACCATATGGGATGCTGGGAATCAAACCCGGGTCGGCCGCGTGCAAGACAAACACCCTACCCGCTGTGCTATTGCTCCAGCCCCGCATTGGGGAATTTTGTAAGTCACTTGCAAACCCAACAATTTATATGTCATGTAGAAAAAAATCCTACAAGATACGTGTCTGCTTATGGACAGCCCACAATTTCTTCCAGCAAACCAGTCTAATTTTGTTTCAAGATTTATACACTGCAGGACCAGAAAGAACACTCAAAAGAATGAAGTGCAGACACTGTACATAGAGGCCCCAGGTTTGATAACCGGCAAAACATGGTCCGCAAAACATCATGGGAGACTCCTGATCACCGACAATGTGCCCCTGTTAAGCCCTTAACATTGCTGGGCCCAAGCACTGAACTGCCTGACCTGCATAGCCAGGTCAAGTATTAGCAGTAATGACTCCAGGACTACCTGATAACTACTTGGGAACACCCCTCAAAAATAAAACCTTTATATACTGGCAAAGACCTTTTTTATAATGGTATCTACCCACTGAGTTTATAGTAATATCATTTGGCTCTAAAATACTTCCACCCACTGTTCCTACTGCCTGCTTCAGAATTCTTACTCTGGAAATCCCCAGACACGTTTATTTTCTTTGTAATTGGTGGCCTCTTCCAAATATGAAGACAGAACCACAAGCTTTTCCAGATTTTCTTCATTGTATTTAGTTTCCTTGGCAGTCAAAATTGGCTTTACTTTCTATGCCAGACCACATTGCCTGAAATGTGGCCTCACTCCAGATTATCCTTGATTTTATAGGTATAAAAGGACAAGATGGACTAGTTGGCAAAAAAGGTTTCCCAGGAAACAAAGGTGAAGATGGAAGAGTTGGCATTCATGGAGATATTGGCCTTCCTGGCTCCCCAGGTACTAGACCACATGCCAACTCTATTCTGAAAAAGTCAAGACTAGCTTTAAATCAGGAGTCATTTTGAATTTCTGTCCTGGTTTCACTTATAGGAATTCCTGGTATTGCTGGCATGACTGGACATCCAGGACGTCTGGGTTCTCCTGGCCACCCAGGGTCAACTGGGCAGTTGGGACTCCCTGGCTTAAAAGGAACCAAAGGTATGTGTATTCCAGAAATGGTTGTAAGAAATAGGGTCCATCCTTCAAAAAAGAACAAAAAAGAACTCTATATTAGGAGATACCATGTGGGACGTGTGGAGAGTAGTCTCAGCATGGCTGTGGCTGGTTCTGGAGGTCTTCAGCTGCTGGGGCTCTGCTTGGTGGGGAGGGAAACTCAACCCGCCCCCCTCCATGGGGCCCTGGTGAGGACAGCCAGGCGCGGGGGCAGGAGACTCTGCACTGTTCTCTTCCAGATCTGGGTTTTATAGTTTCTGGGTCTTGGCCATTGATGGGACCAAACTGGCGCTGACGGCAGCTGGTGGGTGTGACGCCTACCTACTGGAAGATGGGGGATCTGGGTGGAGAAGGCCCAGTCTCGATCCGAGCAGACTTGGAGATCTCAGCCCCGGGACCCGCATGCCTGGGTTCCTCTGCCGGTTCCTTCATGCATGAGGCTTGTCCGGACGTGTGGAGAGTAGTCTCAGCATGGCTGTGGCTGGTTCTGGAGGTCTTTGGCTGTTGGGGCTCTGTTGGGGGTGTAGGGAAACTCAACCCGCCCCCCCTCCGAGGGGCCCTGGTGAGGACAACTTACTATCTTGTTCTTACTTTGGAGAACCTGGCAGGCTACCGAAAGTATCCTGCCCGCACGGCAAAGTCTGGCAAACTTCCCGTGTTGTACTCAGTATGCCAAATACCAGTAACAATGATGGGTCTCATTCTTCTAACCCTGAAAGAGCATTGAATATGGCTCTTTTAAAATCTCAGGGCTAGGAAGAAGGAGACGTTACTGGTGCCTGCTTGAGGCAATTGACAAACCATTTGGGATTAAACTATATCCAGACGAATCAATGGCTGGAATGCATGAGAGATAATGGAAAAGAATAATGAGAGGAAGAAAACAGAACTAGCTTAAATGTTAAGAAACCATTGCATCCATGGAGAGAAGAGTTATCAGGGAAGGTTGATGCCCTAGTATTCATAGTCTTTAATTTAAAGAGATATTGGCCAGCAAAACCTATAGAACATATTTCTAGAAGTTGACAACTCAGTCTTGATGTTGTCACTCTGAATTCTTCCTGGAGACAACTAGTTATGTACCATCCCACTTTTGAAGCAATATGGGTTGCCCAATGAAAATAAAACAGTGAGAAGAGGATAGAAGTTAGGAGCGAACCAGCCTCCATTAGGGCATTGAATCATGTCTCAATAAAGACTGTCACTGTCACTGTCACTGTCACTGTCACTGTCCTCCTGTTGTTCATTGATTTGCTCGAGTGGGCCCAGTAACGTCTCCATTGGAGACTTTGTTGTTACTGTGTTTGGCATAATATCAAATATATCACGGGTAGCTTGCCGGGCTCTGCCGTGCGGGCGAGACACTCTCGGTAGCTTGCCGGGCTCTCCGACAGGGGCGGAGGAATCGAACTCAGGTCAGCCATGTTGGCTGCATGCAAGGCAAATGCCCTACCGCTGTGCTATCACTCTAGCCCCAATAAAGACTATGACCTTTTAAATAATTTTTTTACATTGGGGATGGGAGAGGGCTGGAAATATAGTACAGAGGGAAGGGCACTTGCATGTGGCCAGTCTGGGTTCAATCCCCAGCACCCCTGAGCACCACTGGGTGTGGCCTAAAAAATAATGTGGAATGCACATAGGGACAAATAGCTTCCTCTTACTATGATTCTTATTTCTGTGTTCTTCTCCCTCAGGCCTTCCTGGACTTCCTGGATTACATGGACTGAATGGTCTTCCAGGAAACAAAGGAGATCATGGAACACAAGGTAAGCAAGACCTTAAAGCGCAAATTGGAGGCACCACTTTCTCCAAAAGATTGGCAGGGACTCACCATGAGTTCTCAACTATAGTGTATTATCACATATCCTAGGACTCATAAACCTGCACAGTACACATTTTAGGGTCCCTGGGTGCAGGAAGGAAGGAAGACAGAATGTGTCCTTGTATTTAAATGAGCTCACTTTCCTGTTATCTTATATAGCCAACCTCTTTGGTCTGTTGTGCAGGCCCCTTGAGTCCCCACCTAATAAGTTAGGCATGAAGATTTTACTCTGAGTTCTAACCTCTTATTTCTGTGTTAGGAACTAGTTTAACTGGTGTACCTGGACCAGCTGGCCCTCCTGGTCTCAAAGGTGAAAAAGGCTCTCCAGGAACTGGAGTTGATATCCCAGGAAATCCAGGGATTAAAGGACAGAAAGGTAGCCAAGGTAAGTGATCCCAGCTCAGGCCTGAATGGAGCCTGACTTGGAGAATCTGGGTTAGGGTTCATTGGGACCACATAAACTAACAATTGATTTATACAATTCTTTCCACCTCTGGAAGTCTCAAAAACCAATGCAACTGACTGCTCAGAAAGAGAGACTAGGTCATACCTTGGGCTTTCCTGAGAAAGTATGTCAGGAAAAAAATCATTGAGTCCCTTCTAGTACCCAGGTTCCTATCTCTTTCCTTCATTAATCACAGCACCTCTTTTGCAAACTTGGCTAGGACCCTGGTTCAGTGGCCCTGAGTAAACGTTTATTACACTTAGAGGGAGACTTGCTAGAAGTTCTTCAGTGTCCAATAGGGGCACTGGGAAGACAGTATGACCACTGTACAGAATCCAAGACTGAGGATAAATGTCTTCATTTGGCCAGAAGCAGAGCAAGCACTCCATTACAGTTTGTTGGGTTAACTGAAAACAGGATTCCCTCTAATCTCAGCCCAGATACTGCATATTGTCTGAAGTCCTTTTCTCAGCCTCACTTTCCCACCTATCAGAGCGCAAAAAATGGGTACTGATACTTTAAGTCTTCTTATAAATTTCCAAAATACTTACTCAACATAAACAGGAAATGAACTGAGCATAGCATTATGATGTCCTCTGAAGTCAGGTGATGTGGATTCAAATTCCAGCTCTACCTCTCACTAGCTCTGTAACCTTAAACCAGGCAGTTACTTGTTTCTTAAGAACCACCTGAACCTTTATTTTTCCTTTTCATGAAAAGAGACATAATAAGTGATCCTGCCTCAGTGCTTAAGTGAGGAATCAGTGAAGAGTGAGACCCAATTTGCACTTGGCCAAGTATCTGGCACAAAGTAGGAACTCAAAAATGCTGCACATTGTATTTTTACTGGTTACCTGGAAGAATTATATTTGCAAAATGTTCTCTTTCTCAATGTTCTGTTGCCCAATATATCATCCCATTTTCTCTGTTTGTGTTGATGTTCGATTGATGTGCGTATTTTCCAGGAACTATAGTCACATCAATTCATTTCCTAATGCATTTAATATGAATGCATTTGCCCTCTCTGTGTTTATTCTTTCCTTGATTGGGGCCAAGCTGTTCTTTTCTGAAATCCAGAAGCTTGTCCTAAGCGAGAGTTCACATAGGGTCTCAGCTGGAGGGTTTTGAGCTGCAGGGTCTCTCGTGGCTTTTCTTACAAAAGACACAGGAGAGTGGTTGGGGAAAAGGTACAGTGGGTAGGACAGTTACCTTACATGGGACTGACCTGGATTCAATATGACCCATCACCCCATATGTTCACCTGAGCTCAACCAGGAGTGATCCCTGAACGCAGAGCCAAGGATAAGCCCTGAGCACAGCTTGGTGTGCCTCCCCACCAAATATTCATCAGCAAACTATAATGTAAAGGGAAGATGAACATAACAGTAATTGTTGCCTCTTAGAGGGAAGGATTGAGGTGGAAATCTATGTAAGGCATGAAAAGAAATAAAGGTAGCATCATATTTTTCTGTACTTGTATGGGTGGAACATGGATACTCATCATATCTGAATTGTTTTTAATAATACTGAAAAATTATGAAATAATTCCATATTATTTCACAATATGATATATAAGTCTCAAGAGTCCTTATCAATATGTAATTCAAAGTATTTTTAAAGGAGACAGCAAGCATCACCTTTCTCCTCTCATAGGAACCTATCTCAAATTTGATCATGAAAGTTGAAGTATAATGAGCATCATGCCCTTAGAAAGACTTTTTAGAGCAATTCTCATACCTTTAGCTGAATAATTTTAAATTACACCATTTATTTTGTATTTTCTCCAAATTGCCAGAGACTCCATTTTTGTACATTGAAGGTTTTTAAAGAGTCTGGCACTGAAATGTATAGGTGAAAAAACTGTTATCTTGTGCTTTCATGTGTTCTTTTAAAGTTGTTTGTTTTGTGCATAGAAATGCATGCATTTATTTTCAAATGCTTGAAATCAGTAGCACCTTTACTTCAGGTTTAATTATATACTGGCATATTAAGAAGGTCAAAAAATAGGTACAAAAAGAAGATTCCAAGAACATCCATAGGAAATTTTATAATTTGTGTGCTGCCCACTTTGCTCTTACATGTTGTGTCTTTTTATTGATTTTGTGTAAGTTCAGCATATGTAGATATATATGTGTGTATAGTGATATTTTCAGGGAAAAATACAATATGTCTTTCTTTTCAGATTTTTACATTTGTGAAAAAGTCAAACACGTCAAAGGTTCATCAAGTTACAACTGACAGTTACGAGTGGCTTCATAACTAGTTTTCCTCTTTTCTTTTCATTTTTCTCCAGACCCTTAATAATCTGGACAGCTTTCTTGAATTTTTCCCATTGTTGTATTTTCTCAGCATTCAATTAACTAACAGACTACCAGTTTTACAAGTTTTCATGGAGTTACTATTTATTAGCTAAAGAAAAGATGAGAAACTCAACTTCAATAATTTTTACTTTCCTTGTCAGATAAATTAATTTTACCATCAGTTTGTTTGGATTTTCTTGTCACAAATATAAGAATTATAACCATCAGGACAGTTTATCAGTTTGAATCTATTTCTCTTCATTTGGAAAACATCTAGAATACACCAAAGTAACAAATGTGTGACTTCATGTAAAAAGTACAATATGAACTTTTCCTGTTATCTGTATGTTTTTCCATCAAAACAACCATCTCTGTATTTGACTTGCGACTGTTAAATAAATTTTCTTCAGCATTTGAAATTGTTGGCTTTGAGCATATTATAATAGAAATCATTCCACAAACAGAAACTACATGAAGTGGTATGACACATTGAACAAATGCCTTTTCAAAATCTACTCTAATCAGGGGCCATTTCTTCCTTAACCAGAAAGGGGAAAAGGACATAGTACAGAAAAAAATTTTTCTATAGAGAGGTAAGCAAGCACTCTGCTAATATTATGAATTACCTCTAAGATAATGTTTTTCACTTCCTTAGAAGACCTAGAAGTCAACTCCCAAAGACCTGGCTTGCCAGTGTCCTTTCTACTACATTCTGTCCATGCTAGGGTGCCTTCTGACTGATTGGGATCTGTGTCTCATCTTTATCTGTAACCTTCTCTGCACTGTCAGATGAAAATTGGCTAACTAAATGAATTGTGTGACTTGGACTATAGGTTTAAGAACACAACGGAAACTTCAGTCCAGGTGCTATAGTCATTCCATCTTTTTTTCCAGCTTTGAGGAAAAGACCAGTGAGGTTGGGGAGTTTGAACTACTGAAATTCTATCCCCCAAATTCAGAGCTTGAGGGGAAACCTGAGCCCTTGTCAGCAGCAGTTTGCTGTCTGCAAGGGTTAGCAGCAGGAAGAAGAGCCCTCTGCTGGCATTTGCTGGTCTGACATCTTCCATATTGTTTTTTTTTCCTGGTGATTCTTTTTTTAAAAAATTTTTATTAGTGAAACACCATGAGGTACAGTTGTAGACTTACAAATTTTTGTGCTTGGGTTTCAGTTATACAATGACCCAGTACCCATCCCTCCACCAGTGCCCATTCTCCACCACCACTAATCCCAGTATCCCTCCCACCCCCCATCCCCCCAATCCCACCCTGCCTCTGTGGCAGGGCATTCTCTTTTGTTATCTCTCTCCTTTTGGGTGCTGTGGTTTGCAAAAGAGGAATTGAGTGGCAATCATGTTCGGTCTATTCTTACTGCTTCTGTATTCTCTGCAAAAAAGCCCAGCCCTTTCTTGGGTGCCCACACCCATGCAGCGTCTTTTATTTATTCTTTGCAGGTTTCCCAGGTCTCCAGGGTCCTGCTGGTCCCCCTGGTGCCCCAGGCCTCTCCTTTCCCTCATTAATAGCAGGACAGCCTGGCGACCCTGGGCAACCAGGCCTAGATGGAGAACGAGGTAAAGAGAGAAACCCAAAGAGGGTGGCTGTTGCCTTTTGTCTGGAGTTTGGGTGGGACACAGTTGTCCTGTACACACAATCCACTGGCATTCCTATTACTGAACATGCATAAACCTCCCCACTCAACCCTCACATCCTGCCCTTCCAGGCAGGGTCTCAGGGGACTGGAAAAGGGCTGTATTTTGCTAAAGGATCTGGGCTGGTCAGGCAGTGGGACCCTACAGATGGCAAGGGACCATTCTCTGTCCTGAGAGTGGGCTTTTCCTTCTTATCGGTCCCCCCAGACTTTCACAAGCAGCCACATCCTGCTCAACCCTCTTCCAATCTTATCCCTAGGCCGTCCAGGCCTCCCAGGGCCTCCAGGTCCCCCTGGGCCAACCTCGGATCAAGGCAACCCTGGAGACCCTGGCTTCCCTGGAATTCCTGGCCCTCAAGGGCCCCAGGGAGACCAAGGAATTCCAGGTTTCTCTGGCCTTCCTGGAGAGCTAGGACTAAAAGGTATGGCTGCTTGGTTAGCTTCTGGGCCCTTTCCCACACCTTGGTGTGAGATGGGGCCTTCTTGCAACCCCTGGAAGAGGGACCAAACCGCTAATACAATAAGAATGCACTTCCGGCCTGCAGTTCCACCTAGTATCAAACCACTCCCCAGGGCAGAAGAAATAGCACAGGGGGTGATGTGTTTGCCTTGCATGTGACTGACCCCAGTTGAATCCCCAGCACCATAGCACCCTCAGCACTACCAAGAGTAACCCTGAGCACCATGAGGTGTAGCCCCTCCTCAGCACCCCCCTGCAGAAAACCCCCACCCCACAACCCCACAACCAACAACAACACCACTTTGTCTGGTCCTGACTTACTTCCCTTTGGACTTTGCCAGGCATGAGAGGTGAGCCTGGATTCATGGGAATTCCAGGCAAGGTTGGTCCACCTGGAGACCCAGGATTTCCCGGGATGAAGGGAAAGGCAGGGCCAAGAGGTGAGTTGAGAGTATCTTTTGGGCTGATCCTGTGCCCAAGGGAGAGGTCTGTGGGGAATGTCTCTTCAGTAGTCACCGCCCACCATACCAACAATGCCTGGATGCCTGAAGCTACAGTATCGAGCTCCTCTGTGGAGGTGTTTTCTTCACTCACTGCTACAGATCCTGCTACTGACTTCCCATCTTTGTATTGGTTTTGCACTCATGGTGTTGGATTTATACTTGGACAACCACTCACCTATTTGCCCAATCCAGAAATTTTGTATCATCCTTTGTCTCCTACTACCTCCTACTCATACACATCCAATCCCTTAGCAGCTCCATGAGGGTTGGAGCTCCTAAATTTGTCTTATAATCACTCACCTCTCACTTCCACTGCTATCTGCTATGCCCCACGTTCTATCCACTGCCATGCATCATGTGAACTCATGGCAATGACCTAACTCTTCTCTCATCTTTCATTGTGCACCTCCCCCAATAATTATTTCTCCAAACAGTGGAGAAATGATTTTCTGTTTTATAAAAACAGAATATATGGGGATCCAGAGAGATAATACAGCAGGCAGGGCACTTGCTTGCATGTGGCTGACTCTGCTTTGATCCTTGGCACCCCATATTATCCCTGGAGCACTGCCAAGAGTGATCTCTGAGCACAGAGACAGGAGTAAGCCCTGAGCACTACCAGATGTGGCCTAAATATTAAAAAAAAATAAGGGGCTGGAGCGATAGTACAGTGAGTAGGACATTTGCCTCGCACACAACTGACTCAAGCCTGATAACTGGCATCCTATATGGTCGCCCGAACACTGCCAGTGGTAATTCCTAAGTGCAGAGTCAGGAGTAAACCCTGAGCATCGCCAGGTGTGGCCCGAAAAGCAAAAAAAAAAAAAAAACCAATAAAGACAAAAAAAAAGTTATCAATAAAACCAAACATAACTAAAGCATTGGCTTCTCGTGGTAAAAAATTAACATAAAGCCCTGTGTATAGCACCTCCCTTTCCACCCTCATCATGTTCTTCCCCTTTGCTGACTCCTATGCTCTTGTCACACTCTATGGCATGACTGACCACAGGACCTCTGCACATGCTTATTCCACTTCTTCGAATAATCCCTCTGATCTTTCTACTGCTTGTACTTACACACATCACTGTGTAAATATTTATAAAGGGGCACTTATCACTCTCTAAAACCACCCTTTCTTCCTTTGGTATGACACTGTTCATTGCTTCCATAGCACTTAGCACAAGCTGAAGTAAGGTGAAGGGATTTGTCTGGTTGTGCAGTTTTCATCTTTTTCACCAGGTCTTAATAATCACCATAAAGTTCTGTCGTATTCACTGCTCTGTCCCCAAACCAGCCAAGGTTCTGACACAGTATGGGCACTAAAGAAATCCTCACTCAATTAATTAGTAAGCAAATTGGCTTTTTAGCTTTGAATATAAACCAGTTGGTGGGGGATGGGACACTAGGCTCTGATGCCAGCCCAACCTCTGGGATTCGATGCAGCCCCTCATCCTCCTTGGCAGCCTCCTTGCAACCAAACACTCCAGCTCAACTCCACCCACCATATTTGCTATAATCATTTCTCAACTTACCTACTGCATTCTCAGACCTGTGCTGGGCGTTAAGCAGACAAAATGAATGTAACATAGGCCCTGCACTCAAAAAGCTACCAATCCTTTGAGGAGATGAATAGGTCAAGAGGTCACTGTATATAGTATGATAAGATCTGTCCTGACACTATCAAATGGGAATGCTGGAGGGAAATAGAAAGAGCAGAAAACTGGTCCTTATGAACCGCACTGCCCCCCCCCCCCCAAGCCTTCTGGAAACCCATTCTGGTTGCCTCCTCTGTCTCTGCCTGACATTTCCATTTCTCTGACTGCTTCTCACAGGCCTTTCTGGGCCCCAAGGTGCTCCTGGACAAACACCCACTGCAGAAGAACTCCAGGCTCCTCCTGGAGTCTCAGGTCTACCAGGCATGGATGGCATCCCTGGCCTTTCAGGAGACCCGGGGGTTCAAGGCCCTGGAGGCTTACAAGGTGAGGAGTTGCCTCAGAAAGGGGACTTGGCAAGAGAAGACAGCCTTGGCTGAGAAGCTGATGTAGCTGGCTAGGGACCCCAGCTCCAGTGGGGCGCCTTCATCCAACATTTCCTCTGTTCCTTCACAAAGCTGCTAAAGTTCTTCCCAGGAAGAAGGGCCAGCAGGGCAGTAGTTGTACTTGGCTTGAGAGAATGGCTGTGCAGAGCATAGCAACTGCCCCACACAGCTTGTCTCCCGCTGGCACCACTCTGCAAAGTGAAAGAATGTGCTGGGAGATAAAGAACAATGGAGAAAGTTGGGAGGTCGGAAACCTGGCTTCTAATCCCAGCTCTGCTCCAACTAGAGTAAGTTAGCAGTCTCTCTGGGCTTCAGGGGCCTCATTTCTGGTGTGGGACACCAGCTGTTGCCCTGCATACTTCCCAGCATGGGTGGTAGGATAAAAGACTGGGAAAAGAAATGAGTGTGAATGGGGCTTAGAAGGGTAAAATTCAGAGCCCAGTCCCAGGGTCAAGATGCCCTGAAGCCAAGAAACATCTAGCCCAAATCCTCAGCCTGAGGTAAATGTGTGCTCCAAATTGATGGTCAGTTTGCCCTCTGCTGGTGAGTCCCGGGCATGACATACCTGTCCCCTTTCCCAGAAAGGGACCTGGATTCTTCCACATTGTGTATGCCCTGTACACCTTCTCTTACAGGCTCCAAAGGTTTACCTGGCATCTCTGGCAAAGATGGTCCCAATGGACTCCCCGGCCCACCTGGAGTTCTTGGCAATCCTGGTGTTCCTGGACTACAAGGCCCTCCAGGATTTGAAGGTGTGGTGATGTTGGCCCTAAAGAGGCAGAGGACTTCTCTGAGAGTTTGAGGCTTGAGATTGAGACAAAATCTCAAATCCGAGAATTAGAAAACCTGGAGGTCAAGCTTGATAGCAGCAGCTCAGAAACTGGGCTTCAAGATATTTGCTCACAACCCCGTTCAAGACTGTGAATCATTAGAGCCCTCCATTCTGAAAGGCAAAGCACTGTTACAAATCTTTTCCTATGTTCTCATGATAGCCACTCAATACCTCTATTGCAAACTACAACACACTAAAGGAAAGAGTGAACAAAAGGGAATGCCCTGCCACAGAGGCAGGGTGGGGTGGGGAAGATGTGGTGTGGGGGTGGGAGGGCTACTAGGATCATTGTTGGTGGAGAATGGGCACTGATGGAGGGATGGGTACTCGATCATTTTATAACTGAAACCCAAGCACGAAAGTTTGTAAGTCTACAACTGTACCTCATGATGTTTTGCTAATAAAAAAGTTATGGCTCCACCGTTTAGCATGGTGCCCTATACTGCACCTCCCTTTTATTACTCAGAGATTCTGACATGGATGGAAGGGATGGTTGACAATTTTATGAAATACATCAGCAAAGACTGCCCCGTTGTCCAGAGTAGACAGGAGTTCTGAGGTTTAGTGGGAAGGGAATGCCATAAATTAGCTACAATGACCTTGGGGCAAAAGAGAAGGACGGGATTTTTCCCTGCTAATCCTAATTCAGGTTCTGTTGCCTCTGATTCAGCTAATATTTTTTCTATGAGAACCTGCAAAGTCAAGTGGAGATGTATTCACTTTCTGCCTCCTAATCCCCTCATACAGAACCCCAGGCCAGGCAGCTGTGGAAGGAAAACAGGATAGTTGCTTTTTCTTTTTTTATTAGTGAAACACCATGAGATACAGTTGTAGACTTACAAACTTGCATGCTTGGGTTTCAGTTATACAATGATCAAGTATCCATCCCTCCACCAGTGCCCATTCTCCACCACCAATGAACCCAGTAGCCCTCTGACCCCCCAAACCCCTCCCACCCCACCCCACCTCTGTGGCAAGGCATTCTCTTTTGTTCTCTCCTTCCTTTAGGGTGTTGTGGTTTACAATAGAGGTATTGAGGGCCATCATTTTCGGTCTATAGTCTACTTTCAGCATGCATCTCGCATCGCAAGTGAGTCCTCCAAACAGCCTTTACTTGGTGTTTCCTTCTCTATCTGAGCTTCCTTTTCCCCCAGCATGTGCTGCTGGCTTCCAAACCGTGGAGAAGACCTCCTGGTACTTATCTCAGCTATTCTTGGGTGTTCGTCTCCCATTCTGTTACTTTATATTTCCCAGATGAGTGCAGTCTTTCCATGTCTGTCCCTCTCTTTCTGGCTCATTTCACTTAGCATGATGTTTTCCATGTAGAACCACTTATATGTAAATTTCATGACTTCATTTTTTCTAACAGCTGCATAGTATTCCACTGTGTAGATGTACCAAAGTTTCTTTAACCAATCATCTGTTCTAGGGCACTCAGGTTTTTTCCAGATTTTGGCTATTGTGAACAGTGTAGCAATGAACATACAAGTCCAGATGTCATTTCGACTATTCTTTTTTGCCTCTCCGGGATATATTCCCAGTAGTGGTATTGCTGGGTCAAATGGGAGCTCAATTTCTAATTTTTTGAGGATTGTCCATACTGTTTCAGGATGGGTGCTTTTTCAAGTGGAACTTTTGTAGCCATATACATCTGAGTTGGTGGTAAAACTCGACCACTGACAACTCTGGGACCTCTGAACGTCAGTTTCCATATTTATGAATTGGGATGATAAGGTTGTTATGGGTGGCAAGTGAGGTTACACATGTACCTAATACGTCCTGCTCAGGGGTTGGCACAAAGCAGCTGTTGTTTGGTTGGTTGCATCTTACTCACCCATTTTCTGTGTTCTCCCTCTTAGGACCTCCAGGGAAGCAGGGCCCCCTTGGGAGGCCTGGAATGCCGGCGCAGAGTGTGAGAGTGGGCTACACTCTGGTGAAACATAGTCAATCCAAACAGGTGCCCCAGTGCCCTCTCGGTATGAAGCAGTTGTGGGTGGGTTACAGCTTGCTGTTCGTGGAGGGACAGGAGAAAGCCCACAACCAGGATTTAGGTAGGTACCAGCTATGACAGCCAGCTCTGGCCATACATCTGCACAAGAACCAAGATTCAAGCTCAGGGAGATAGTTTAAAGGGCTTTAACACATGCCTGTATGTGGAAGCCCCAAGTTTGATCCCTGGTACTGAGTGTGTGATGCCCCAGTGAATGTGGGTGGTCCCAGCACTACCAGGTGTGGCCCAAAACAAACAAAAAGAACTGAGTTGAGGGCTGCAGAGACAGTATAGGGGGTAGGCACTTATTTGCACACAGCTGACCTGTGTTTGATTTCTGACCCCCTATATGGTGGCCTGAATTCTACTAGGAGTGACCTCAGAACACAGAGGCAGTAGAGAACCCCGAGCACCACCAGGTGTGGCACAGCACCCTCCGAAATTACTGAGTCGCCCTCTTTGCGACTAGTTCTTAACTCAAGGGGCACAATGGAGAGCAGTAGGTCATGAGCAATCATTCATGAGTCAGGCAGATCTGGGTTCTAATAGCATAGTAGCAGCATACATGGGACAAAGTCCTCGATCTCTTTAAGCCTCTATGTCCTCCTAATGAGCAAGATTAATTCTAGTAATATCTCATAGGCTGGTGAAAAGATTACATGAGTCCCCTATGTCAAATGCTAGAACATTTGGCACATAATAAGCCCCTATTACAAGCTAGCAATTAGCATGGTAGTAATAATGTGACCTGTGGTGCAATGATGATTACCCAAGAATTAATTGTATTGTCTGCAATTGTGCTGACTCTTGTCAGACTTACCCTATTAAATACTGATTTGAGGGACTAGATAATTAGCACAGCAGGTAAGGTACCATATATGATCCCATGAGCCCTGCCAGAAGTGATCCCTGCATACAGAACCAGGAGTAAGCCCTAAACACTACCAGGTGTGAACAAACCCCAACCCCCAGGTTTGTTTTACAAAGGAGATTAATCAGGAGAGTTGTTATATAGTTTCTAAATACATTCATTATCCAAAGTTCCTGGTTCATTGACTTCAGCTGTTCACAATGTTCTAGGGAGGTAAAGAGTCCCTGCTCTAATATATACAAAGAGTTGGACATAAAACCACACCATTATCTAGCCCAGCTCCAGTGCTCTCGGACAACTCAGCCTTGCTCTTCCACCAGGCCTCCCTGCCTTCTCTCTTTCCAGGTTTTGCTGGCTCCTGTTTGCCCCATTTCACCACCATACCCTTCATCTACTGCAACATCAATGAAGTGTGCCACTATGCTAGGCACAATGATAAATCTTACTGGCTCTCTACGACTGCCCCTATCCCTATGATGCCCATCAGCCAGGCCCAGATTTCCCAGTACATTAGCCGCTGCTCTGTGTGTGAGGCACCCTCGCAAGCCATTGCTGTGCACAGCCAAGACATCGCCATTCCACAATGCCCACTGGGCTGGCGCAGCCTCTGGATTGGGTACTCCTTCCTCATGGTAAGGCCCTGCATTGTCCTTCCCCTGATATAGAAACAGAAGTCAGGGAGCTCTGGGAGGACTTGGCCAAACATTAGAGACCTAATTTTGCATGAATGTCAGGTAACCATGGGTCTAAGTGAAAAAGAAAAACAGGCTGTATCCAGTGGCTCAGGAGTGAATATGAATCAATGGCCAAGTTCAGAATATCTCCTTGAAGAAAAATGCCTACCATAGGGACTGGAGCGATAGCACAGAGGGTAGGGCATTTGCCTTGCACGCAGCTGACCCAGGTTCGATTCCCAGCATCCCATATGGTCCCCCTAGCACCGCCAGGAGTAATTCCTGAGTGTGGAGCCAAGACTGACCCCTGTGCATCACCGGGTGTGACCCCCAAAGCAAAAAAAAATATCCCGCCATAGAGGCAGGCTGGGAGTAGGGGGAGGTGATGGGAGGGAAACTGGGGACACTAGTGCTGGGATATGTACATTGGTGTGGAGGAATGGGTGTTAGAACACTGTATGACTGAAATCTAATTATGAAAAGCTTGGTAAAGATTTATCTCACGGTGATTCAATAATAAAATCTTAAGAAGGAAAGAAAGAAAGAAAGAAAGAAAGAAAGAAAGAAAGAAAGAAA
This sequence comes from Sorex fumeus, assembly GCF_029834395.1. Taxonomy (NCBI): domain Eukaryota; kingdom Metazoa; phylum Chordata; class Mammalia; order Eulipotyphla; family Soricidae; genus Sorex; species Sorex fumeus. The sequence continues at coordinate 17,541,937 of NW_026606115.1, forward strand.
AAGAAAAGAATTTATCCTTTTCTACTTCTGTTATACCAGAAGTAAGAAAAGGAGGAAACACCCAGTTGTGGTGTACCATGAGGGTCCCCTCTCAAGGCTAGATCACTCACTCTATTCAGGTGCTGGGGCATGACACTCCCCCTATTCTGCTTTTCTGCCCATGCTCTCAAGCCCCCCTACCCACTGTCATCTCCCCCAAAAGATGAGAGCATGATGTGTTTCTCTTGTCCCTGTTGGGATTTTGAGGCCTCTCCGTTTCAGTGGGAACAGACAATGGTGAGGGGCTTGTATCTCCCTAAGCAACAGCTGAGAACAGGGCCCTGGGATGACTCTGTCAAAAAATGCCTGCCTTGCAAACGTGAGGGGAAGCATTCTATCTCAGGTTCCAGTCACATCACAATCACTGAACTGGGTCCTTATGGCTCTGGTAACCTATGTGCTGAAACAGTATACAATTGTTGTCACACAGCCAGGTGTGTGCTTACCCCACAAATGAAATTTGAGCCCCAGGGAGCACAATTAAAGATGTGCTAGCACCACAACAAAGTGTGTGTGAACCCTGGCCACAGCATCAATTATAATGGAAAATCAAGAGGAGAAAGATAAAAGAAGAAAAATAAACAACTGAGACTATGGGTCAACCCAACGAATTCAGGGATATATGAGGACCTCTGATCAAAGAAATGGTCAGGTTCAGGGCCTGGGAACACCGTGTATCACCCCTGGATTACTCTGCCTTGACAGGCTTCTTTGCTGAAATGCCAGGGGTGAGACAGAATGCATGTGTTCAAGAATTCTGAACAGGTTTTGTTATAGTGTTGTACTTGCTTTGTTGTGTTCTTTGTACATCAGGAATTCTATCCCAATGTAGTATAGAATCACCTCATTTATCATTCTGACCTGCCCACTATATGGAGCAGCAAATAAGGGGGGAAAATGCCTGCAAGCTTCCAATAGTACAAAACCCAGGCAGGATATCACACTTGTTTTGTTCACGAGAGAGCTCTCTGAAGCCCTTATTCAGACTCTTTACTCCCACCGTACATATATTCTAACCTATTAGGATCCAGATTTTCTTGAGAAAATGTGTGAAGCAGGAAATCTGAACTACTTAGTGAGGCATCTGGAGGTACGTGAAACATGCCTACTAGAATAGAGAGCAAAGAAACAAGTCCAAGGCTTTGCTCTGAGTACAAAACCCCTGTGCACCATTGCCCAACACAAAAGCTGATGTTCACAGCAACACACCTGGGTCATCTGCAATGCTGAAAATACATAGTGGCTGCCATTTAGTAAAGTGTATAAATGTGTGATTTGTTAAAGTAATCGATACCTCTTTTATCATGTATCTAGAACTCGCCAAAAGTTCTTCAAACTAACACTTCCCTGTGTGTCCGAGTTGGGAATCTGTCCAGTTGACCATTTGCCGAACTGAGTGTGTGCCTCCATTTATGACTCAGCTAGTATCCTAGCTGAGCAGGGGTGCAGGGGAGAGGGGTGGGAAGTAGAAAGATAGGGAGTCAAGTGACTGTTGGTTCCCAAATGGCACTGATGGTGAAATCCTGAAATTATGTGCTGAGGGAGACTTTTGAAAGGCCAAAACTGAGACCTACCTCTCCGCTATAAGAAACAAGCACTTTATGTCACTTTGAGGGGAACAGTGCAGATAGAAAGTATAGACATTCTAAGGAAAGTTGTTAACTTCTGCTGGAATGTTGTGTACGTGAAACCTTAACACTCATGGTATTATAAATCTGTAAATCATGGTGCCTAAAATAAATAAATATATACCTCTATATATGGGCTGGAGCGATAGCACAGCGGTAGGGCGTTTGCCTTGCACACAGCCAACATGGCTGACCCGAGTTTGATTCCTCTGCCCCTCTCCGCCCCTCTTGGAGAGCCCGGCAAGCTACCGAGAGTATCTCGTCCGCACGGCAGAGCCTGGCAAGCTCCCCGTATTCGATATGCCAGACACAGTAACAACAAAGTCTCCAATGGAGACGTTGCTGGGCCCGCTCGAGCAAATCGATGAACAATGGGAGGGCCTTTACTTTACTTTACTTTACTCTATATATGTAATAGTCTGAAGGAGGCCAGCCTGTGGTTTATCAGTTTGGAGAATATTAGTGTTTCCCTTCTTGAGGAGAAAGGTTCAGATAACTGCATTCCACAACAGATTAAAGGTTCCTTAATTCATCCTTTCTCACACCTGTCCATGAAAGTCTGTGAGGCAGGACACCTAACACACCTTGGGGCCCAGGGGGGCACAGCAGTTAGGAAAACTTACTGAGATGGAAGGCTGTGCATATGCAGGGGAGTAAGTGGTTACTAGAGAGCGTGGAGGGGGGTGTTGCTGCCCTAAAGAAGTCTAAGGAGTGACCGAAAGCCCCCAAATACAACTTTTGGTATACTGGCTAGATGGTAAGGCTAAGCCAAGGGAGCAGAGCTTAGGTAGGAAACAAATATCCCTCCCGGGAAGCATAAGGTACCCATTAACTGTTGCAGCACTCACACATCAACCCTCTATTGCAGCACACTGCCGCTGGTGCTGAGGGCGGAGGCCAGTCCCTGGTCTCACCTGGCTCCTGCCTGGAGGATTTCCGAGCTACTCCTTTCATCGAGTGCAGTGGTTCCCGGGGCACCTGCCACTACTTTGCCAACAAGTACAGTTTCTGGCTGACGACAGTGGAAGAGAGGCAGCAGTTTGAAGAAGAGCCTGTTTCAGAAACGCTCAAAGTCGGGCAGCTCCATACCCGGGTCAGCCGCTGCCAGGTGTGTGTGAAGAGCCTGTAGGGTGGCACCTGCCATTCTGTCCTTTGCCCTCTTCTCCCTGGCACAATCATCACCTCACAAATTGGAAAAATCTGAAGAAAGAAGGCATCAGCTCTTCTGTGCATCTGTTGCGTCTTGGGGTTTCATTTGGGAGAGTGGATTACCGGACAGTGGTCACCCCAGCATGCAGGCCAACTGATGAATCCAGCCTGTTGAGAGATCTACTGTCTCACTCCAGTCAACCTGGTGCTACTATTTGACTTGGATGTTTGTGTGACTATCCAAGGCAGTCTCAGATAAACCTGCTGGTCACCATTTTCTTAGACTGCTAACTTTCCTTATTGCCTTAATCTGAAAACTCAACATAAAATGATAAACACATTTTAAAAAAATGTCCCGAGGTCATCACATATTACTTGATTTAAAATGGAACCCAGTATTTCCACATAAGAATTTATCTGGGGCCAGAGAGATAGTATAGTGAGTAGAGTGCTTGTCTTGCATGCTGCTGACCCAGTTTTGAAACCCAGCATTACACATGGTCCCCTGAACCCCTCTAAGAGTGAACCCTGAGCACTGCCAGGTGTGGCCCTGAAAAAACAAACCAAAAATTATCTAGCTAAACATGCATGGATGGTTCAAGTCTTCAATGAGCAAACCATCACTCTTCAAGGAGGCCCACTGTGTCTAAGCAGGCAGCAAGGTGGGAGTGGAATGCCTGAGGTACTTCCTTCAAGAGTAAGTTCAATTGGGCCCTGTATTGCTTAGCAAGGCCCTAAAGGTCAGTGGACGAGTAAGCATCATTAATTTCCTGTGGGCTCATATTTATCACAACTTCCTTGTCAGTTCCCTCCATAGTTGGGATGTATGGCTTGGCCTGAGCCAGAGCAGAGCAAAGGATGCACAAATAAGAGTCAGACCCATAAAGGAAAATGAGAATCCCAGTCTTTGCTCCTGGGTTGGGGATTGGTAAGATTGATAAGATTGATTTGCTTCTGACTCCAGGAAATAAAAAAAGGTAAAGTCTTGGTCTCCATTTCTCAGAATTAATTCCCTGTTTATTTCAAACACTATCTAGATGTGTGCAGTGTGGGAAGTTGAAGCTGTGGCATAATGGTTCCTTTGCCATTTTCGAGTTATTGGAAAGTTTCTATAAAAATGTTCATCCAGGGCTGGAGCGATAGCACAGTGGGTAGGGCGTTTGCCTTGCACGTGGCCGACCCAGGTTCGATTCCCAGCATCCCATATGGTCCCCCGAGCACCCAGGAATGATTCCTGAGTGCATGAACCAGGAGTAACCCCTGTGCATCGCTGGATGTGAAGCAAAAATTTAAAAAAATGTTCAACCAATAGCTTTTTCACAGGTAGTCTGATAAAAGATTTTAATAAGTATTAAAATTTTACAAAATTCTTGCATATTCCTCTTTTGCAGTTAGCAGACCTGAAGGAAACCAAAGTTGACCATAAAGAGTGCTGTATTTTGGGGTTTTTTTTGGGGGGTGCACATGATTTAACCATTTTCTTTAATTGTCAGTTTCCCAGAACACTCTTAGCTATGTAAACATGAGACAATACCTTCCAGGTGATTCTGTGTCCTTACCTATTGTATAAATGAGGCCAACACAAAGCATATCAGTATAATCTGAGTTATTGTTACCTTCACCTTTTATACAAATAATAAGCCTGGTGTAAGCTTTATACACGACAAATAAAAGAATTCAATATGGACATCTGACTCATTTGACATTCTTTAATGAAAACTTTTCTAAAGTACATTTCACTACAATTCATGAGTCCCCTTAGAGGGGGGATATACCTGTTACTGTGAGTCAAACATTGTAACAAAATGTTGAGTCAAGAAAAAAAAATACAAAGTCAAAGGGCAGAAAGAGTCCTCTAATAAGGCAACAAATACACAGCCTACTTCAAAATAAGCCTAAGCGTGCTACCCTGACACGTATGAGAGTCCAAGAGACTTTCCATACTTCTGGGGCATCAGAATCTTTTACAGATAAATTATAAGAGAAACATTAAAGTCACTAAAATGAAATTTAAGGTACATTGTCACATACTGTGTATGCATAAAATATAATCTCTGGAAGGATAAATAAGAAGTTAATAACACTGGGAGCTTTCATGAATGGGAACTACCAGGTGGGAGAGAGACAGACATTCCACTAAATACCATTCTTCATATTATGAATTTTAATCATTTCAAAATATTAGCTGCTGGATAAAGGGGAAATTGGGATCTAAAAAATGCCTCAGTATTCTTAAATATTCCAAAACCTTTTTTTGATGCTAACTTTCAATTCTTAGCTGGTCTTCCTCTAGACTCAGTTGAAGATGGAAGTTAAATGCATTCAGGTGAAGAAGGTAAGGAAAGCAAAATGAGAAAACACCACTGGCATTTGGCGTATCCACTTAGGAGAGCGGCTAACAAAGCCAGGTTGAGAATATGTACTTTAAAATTTAGCATATTACTAGCCCTGAAATGATTTGGAATTGAATATGATGCATAATTAAATGTCACTGCATGAAAAATTCTTTTTACCTATGGCTGCCAATCAAGATAGTCTCATTAAGCACAAAGTTTTAGTTTTCTGCAAAAAAAAAGTCAATAGTTTAAGCCAGAGCCTGGCAAAGTACAGTCTGTGGATCATCCAGGGACCCACCTATTTCTGTAAATAAAGGTTGTTTTGTTTTGTTTTTGAGGGTGGGGAACACCTGGCGATGCTCAGGAGTTTTTCCTGGCTATTCACTCAGGAATTTTTCCTAATGTTATTCAGGGGGATCAGATGGGATGTTAACCATTGAACCGGAGTTGTCTGCATGCAAGGCAAGCACCTTACCTTCTGTACTATCTCTCCCGCCCCTAAAAAATGTTTTATTGCCTTATAGCCAGGCCCATTGGCATACATATTTTTTTGTGGGCTACTTCTGTGTCTCTGAGAGAGATGGCCTTCAAAATCTAAAATATTTACTATATGTCCCTTTACAGAAAAAAATGTGCTGATCCTTGTTTTAAAGATAATTTGAAGACAGGATGACATCTGACATAAGTTTCAGTAACAATATGAGCAGTGATCCATCAAATAGTAACATGCCTTCGAATAGAAATATCAACAGGTGCACATTTAACATAATTTTGGACAAAATTTTGATATAAATTATAATTAAAATAGCTATTGAAATAATTTAACAAGATGCAATCACTTTATTATTAGTGCAAAGAAAACAGAACACTTCTTAGTATTTAGCCCACAAGAGGTCACACCTGAAAGGATGAAGGAGCACAGGATAACCATCCCTCATCTGCTGGTGCTTGAAGCAAGGTGGGGGTTTCTGTCTGTCTTCCAGGTGACCACGGCTTCATTTTGGTAGCTGAAGATGTGATGTGGCCATGTGAGACAAGTTGAAAAGCAAGGGACGACTCCCAATTCTTCTGCTCCTAGATTTCATGATTGTTCTAGTTCTTTCCAAGGAAGCACTGTTTGTTTCTGATAAATGATCATTGGCTCAGAAATGATTGGTATCAAGTTTATATGCTGTTGGCATATCAGGCACTTGCTGACTAGAAAAAGTTTTTATGTAATGAGTTCATGTTCTTCAGGTGCCAGATGGAAGACAGATATCTAAGTTGAGTTCCCACTAATCTATACACTCAGAATCTCGAAATCTTCCTCCAAGTCAAACTCCTCTAATTGTTCGGTAGAATCAATGAATTCTATCAGAATACAGAAATAGAGAGGAAAAACTTGACACTATGTTTACAGCAAAAGCATTCCTCAAAACTTACTAGTATACATTCCTAAATAGTTTTGCTAAAGAAGATTGTGTTGGGGAATATTAGAGATGGAACACTGTCAAATATAAGAAGCTGTTCCTAAGCATCAGACAGGTTACATAGTCTTATTCACTATGAGGAGGCAGAGGCTTGCACAGTATGACATTAGAGGTACCTTTTTTTTTTGCTTTTTTGGGTCACACCCAGCAATTCTCAGGAGTTACTCCTGGCTCATGCACTCAGGAATTACTCCTGGCAGTGCTTGGGGGACCATATGGGATGCCGGGGATCAAACCTGGGTCAGCCACGTGCAAGGCAAACGCCCTACCCGCTGTACTATCACTCCAGTCCCTAGAGGTACCTTTTGAAGTTCCCAAGGCCTCTGTTGTTATTCAGATATCTGCTGATCATCAAAAATTCTAGTTACATCTGCATGGAATTTTCGTGGAAAATTAGCACTGAGCATTCTTTGAAATTGGTAAATAATAGTTCATCAGAAATATCACTGTGTTTCACCCACATATGTGAACAGAAATGTCTGATCCTATGGAAAGCATGAGCCACAATTGTTTCAGAATTACAAACCTATTTCTCTGTATCCTAAAACTATTGCTGGCCCAAGAGCCCCTGAACAAGTTTACCTGCCCCAGTGGTTGTCACTTCTGGCTTGGCTGGAGGAACAAAGGGAGGCCAGTGTGCTGGATGCTTCTGAACTAATTCAAACATCCTTAAATTTTCCTTTAGAATTTCCTGAGGAGACAGAAAAAATTATCAACACTGCAGGGTCACCACAATTTTGTTCTAATGACAATCTATGATCCCAAAACCGAAGAGAGTGGCCAATTTGTAAAAAGATGAAAGCGAAGGCCAAGCAAGTATACCCATCCTCTCCTTCACCCACTTGAAGATCAAGCCCCATTTTAATTATATACAGTAGACCAGAAAGAAAGGATGGGAGGGAGGATGTGATCAAAGGCCAGTACTCAATACCCAAACTTTACAAAAAGTTTTAAGACACAGGCTCAATGACACAAAACATTTTGCTGCATTCTGAAATGCGAGTGGTTGCTTTTAGAAAATTGGTCTTCATTTATGTCTCCACTAATTATTAAATAATCCACATTTAGCTGGCAACATTATTATTTGTTCACCTGTTAGAGAAAAATGTTCCTTCCTTACATTTACAGAAGACTCTGGCCTCCCACTGTTTTTAACCCCTTTGTTTCAGACAGAACAACAGGTCTCCCATCATCCCTTTCAGAACTCTTAAACCTATAATTTTTCAAATACAGGTTCAAAGACACATTTTGGCAAGCTGAAATTTCCAGCCAGTTCTCAACAATCAACTTGCTATTCTAAATAGTGCTGCAATGAACATAAAACTGCGGCATTTCTGCTGTGTAGTTTTGGACGCCTGGAGTATAATCCCAGAAGTAGTATTGTTGGGTTGTATGGAAGCTCAATTTCTAGCTTGTTGAGGAATGCCCATATTGTTTTCCAAGAAGGCGGGTCCAGGCAGCACTCTCACCAACAACACAGAGGAGTCCCTTTCTCCCTGCTTCCATACCAGCACTGGTTTCTTTTGTTCTTTTTGATATGTGCCAGTCTCTATGGTATGAGATGATATCTCATTGTTGTTTTGATTTGCATCTCCCTGATAATTAGCGATGTGGACAGCATTTTTAATGGTACGTGTACACAATGGAATACTATGTGCTGTTAGGAAAAATAAAGTTGTGAAATTTGCTTATAAATGGATGGACATGGGGAATATCATGGTGAGTGAAATGAGTCAGAAGGAGAGGTATAGACATAGAATGACTGGACTCATTTGTGGAATATATATATATATATACACACACACACACACATATATACACACACATACATACATACATGAGATCAATACCCAAGGACAGTAGAAACAAGAATCAGGAGGGCTGGTCCACAGTTGGAAGCCTATCACAAATGCTGAGGAAGAAGACAGTTGGGACAGAGAAGGAACTACCATTGACAAAGACAGTTGGAAATGATCACTCTGGATAAGAACTTCATGCTGAAAACACATAAAGGAACAAACATAACAACCTCTCAGTACCTATACTGCAAACCAAAATACCACAAAGTGGGGAGAGACAGAGAGAGAGAGAGAAAGAGAAAGAAAGAAAGAAAGAAAGAAAGAAAGAAAGAAAGAAAGAAAAAGAAAGGAAAGAAAGAATGGAAGAAAGAAAGAAAGAAAGAAAGAAAGAAAGAAAGAAAGAAAGAAAGAGAAAGAAAGAAAGAAAGAAAGAAAGAAAGAAAGAAAGAGAGAGAGAAAAAAGAGAGAAAGGAAGGAAGGAAGGAAGGAAAGGAAGGAAGGAAGGAAGGAAGGAAGGAAGGAAGGAAGGAAGAAAGAAAGAAAGAAAGAAAGAAAGAAAGAAAGAAAGAAAGAAGGAAAGTACCTGCCATAGAGACAGGCTGGGGGGAAGGTGGCAGGAGGGAAATGGGGAACACTGGTGGTGAGAAATGTACACTGGTGGAGGGATTGGTTTTGAACACTGTATGATTGAAACCTGGCCATAATCAGCTTTGTAGTTTTGTATCTCACAGTGACACTCTCTCTCTCTCTCTCTCTCTCTCTCTCTCTCTCTCTATATATATATATATATATATATATATATATATATATAAAAGCAACTTGTAACAGAGAGATAGTATAAGGAGTGATGTGCTCACCTTCCATGTAGTAGACAGTGATTTGATCCCTGGCACCTAATATAGTCCCCCCAAGCACTGCCAGGAGTGAACCCTGAGCAGAGAGCCAGGAATAAGCCCTGGGTATATCTAGGAGTGGCCCCAAAGCTCTCAAAATTGCATTTTAGGCAATATAATTATAGTGATGAAAATTTTCTTTGTTGACTACTTCACCACCAAGTAGTCCAAGACCCTCCAGCACTGTCCTTATGTCACATCTAGTATGTCTCTTAACTTCTCTCCCCATGATTTGGAATTTTTAGCTTGGTCTCAAAACCCAGGGGTTTGTCACCCAGCAGTATTATTCATTCCCTTTTCTTGTTTATTTACCACAGATGAGTGAGTTTATCGAGTATCTGCTATCTAGTCTTCCTCTAATTTATTTCACTTAATATAATGCTTCCCAGTTCTATATAAGTTGCAATAAATTGCAATATTTCATTTTTGCTATTTCACCATTAGCAAAAATGAAATATTGCAATTTATTGCAACTTTTTGTATATGCCATAACTTCTTTATCCATAACTTCTTTATTCATACCTTTTTGTATATACCATAACTTCTTTATACATTCATCTGTCATTAAACATTTGCTTTGTTTCCATATCTTGGCTACTATACTTAGTACTACCATGATAGATTTGTGTTAGATTTTTTTAATTTTAGTTAATGTTCTTGGTATAGATGTTGAGAAGTGGAATTGTTAGGTTACAATGAGTGGTCTATTCTTAGTTTTTAGAAAGTCTCCATATTATTTTCCATAGAGGCTGAACTACACAACATTCGCACCATCAGTGAATCAAGGTTACTGGTTGATTCCATTGGCATTTCCCAGATAACTGATGATGAATACTTTTCCATATGCAGAAACAGATAAGTATCTGTTCATTCATTCCCTGCCCCAATTTTTGGATGGTATTATTGTCTACTTTGTGTTGTCGAGGGTATTTTTTTTTGTTTTTGTTTTGTTGTTGTTGTTGTTGTTGTTGTTGTTTTTCTTTTTGGGTCACACCTGGCGATGCACAGGGGTTACTCCTGGCTCTGCACTCAGGAATTAATTCTGGTGGTCCCCTGGAGGGAACCATATGGGATGCTGGGAATCAAACCTGGGTCGGCTGTATGCAAGGCAAACGCCATACCCACTGTGCCATCACTCCAGCCCCCTGTTGTTGAGTTTTGTGAGAGCTTTATGTATCTTAGATATTAGTGTTTATCTAATATAATGCTGTGCAAATATTTTCTCCCATTCAGTAAAGGGTATTTTTACTTAACTTTATTTTCCATGGAAAACTTTTTAGTTTAATGTAGTCTAACTTATTTTTATTTGTGTTTTCTTTAATAATAGAGACAAATAATTGAAGGCAGCACTTTAGTCCATATCCTGGAGAGTTCTGTCTCTATTTTACACAATGTATTTTATGAATTCTGGTCTTATTTTGAGGTCTTCAATCACTTAGAATTAACTTTTGTGTATGGTGTGAGACATTGATCCAGTTACTTTATTTGCATATAGCTACCATGTTTTCTCAGCATAATTTGCTTAAGAGGATTTTGTTGCTCCACTTCATGTTTCCAGACACTCTGGCACTGTAGCACTGTAGCACTGTCCTCCCAGTGTTTATCGATTTGCTCAAGCAGGCACCAGTAACGTCTCCATTATGAGACTTGTTGTTACTGTTTTTGGCATATTGAATATGCCACGGGGAGCTTGCCAGGCTCTGCCGTGCAAGTGGGATACCTCAGTAGCTTGCCGGGCTCTCCAAGTGGGACGGAGGAATCAAACCTGGGTCGGTCACATGCAAGGCAAACATCATACCTGCTGTGCTATCACTCCAGCCCCCGAGGCACTTTATCAAAGGCTATTTATGAATCTGAGGGTTTATCTCTGGGATGTCTATTTTATTGTTGGTATTATAAGAGTCTGTATTTATTGCAGAAGCACACATTATTCACCACTACAACTTTTTAGTAAAACTTAAATTCAGAGAATCCAAGACCTCCCATGTTCCTTTTCTTAGAACTGTTTTAGCTACTGGGAATTTTGTTGTTGATGTTATTTTGAGACCACACCTGGTGGTGCTCAGGGGATAGTACTGGCTCAGATGTCATTTTTTTTCCCTTTATTTTATTTTATTTTTTTTAAAGTTGTAGATTTACAATTTTTTGTGCTTTGGTTTCAATTATACAATGATCAGATACCCATCCCTCCACCAGTGCCCATTTTCCACCACCATGGATAATATCCCTCCCACCCCCATCCCCCCCACCCCCCTGTCTCTGTGGCAGGGAAATCCCCTGTGTTCTCTCTCTCCTTTTGGGTGTTGTGGTCTGCAAAAGAGGCATTGAGTGGCAAACATGTTCAGTCCATAGTCTACTTTCGACATGCATCTCCCCTCCTGGGAGGATCCTCCAAACATCCTTTATTTGGTGCTCCCTTCTCTATCTGAACAGCCCTTTCCTCTAGGATACCCGGCTGGCCTCTAAGTTATGGAGTAATCCTCCTGGTGCTGATCTCAGCTATTCTTGGGTATTAATCTCATACTTTGTTACTTTATATCCCCCAGATGAATGCAATCTTTCTATGTCTATCCCTCTCTTTCTGACTCATTTCGCTTAGCATGATACTTTCCATATTGTACCACTTGTATGTAAATTTCATGACTTCATCTTTTCTAAGAGCTACATAGTACTCCATTGTGTAGATGTACCAAAGTTTCTTTAACCAGTCATCTGTTCTTGGGCATTCAGGTTTCTTCCAGATTCTGGCTATTGTAAACAGTGCTGCAATGAACAAACAAATGCAGATGTCACTTCGACTACACATTTTTGCCTCTCTGGGGTATATTCCCAGGAGTGGTATCGCTGGGTCAAATGGGAGCTCAATTTCTAATTTTTTGAGAAACGTCCATACTATTTTCCAAAAGGGCTGAACTAGTCGACATTCCCACCAACAGTGAAGGAGTGTCCCTTTCTCGCCACATCCACGCCAGCATCGGTTGCTTTTGTTCTTTTGAATGTGGGCCAGTCTCTGAGGTGTGAGATGGTATCTCATTGTGGTTTTGATCTGCATCTCCCTGATGATTAATGATGTAGAGCATTTTCTCATGTGCTTTTTTGCCATTCGGATTTCTTCTTTGAGAAAGTTTCTGTTCATTTCATTGCCCCATATTTTGATGGGGTTGGATATTTTCTTCTTGTGGAGTTCCACCAGTATTTTGTATATCCTTGTTATCAAACCCTTGTCAGATGTGTATTCAGTGAATATCCTTTCCCATTCTGTAGACTGTCTTTGTATTTTGGTCACTGTTTCTTTGGAGGTGAAGAAGCTTCTTAGTTTAAGATAGTCCCATTTATCTATCTCTGTTTTCACTTGCTCGGCCAGTGGCGTGGCATCTTTGAAGATACCATTAGCTTCAATGTCATGGAGGGTTTTGCCAACTTTATCTTCAATGTACCTTATGGTTTCTGGTCTGATGTTGAGGTCTTTAATCCATTTTGATCTTACTTTTGTACATGGTGTTAGGCAGAGTTCTGAGCCTATTTTTTTGCATGTAGCCGTCCAGTGATGCCAACACAATTTATTAAAGAGGCTTTCCTTACTCCACTTCACATTACTTGCACCTTTATCAAATATTAGATGATCATATGATTGAGGAGAGATGTCAGTGTATTCAACCCTGTTCCATTGGTCTGCAGTTCTGCCTTTGTTCCAGTACCATGCTGTTTTAATTATTACTGCTTTGTAGTACAGTTTGAAGTTCGGGAGGTTGATTCCTCCCATTTTCTTTTTCCCAAGAATTGCTTTAGCTATTCGTGGGGGCTTATTGTTCCATATAAATTTCAAGAGTGTTTGCTCCATTTCTTTGAAGAATGTCATGGGTATCCTTATAGGGATTGCATTGAATTTATACAATGCTTTCGGTAGTATTGCCATTTTGACAATGTTAAGTCTCCCGACCCATGAGCAGGGGATATCTTTCCATTTCCTCATGTCCTCTTTTATTTCCTGAAGTAGCGTTTTGTAGTTTTCTTTGTACAGGTCCTTTACTTCCTTAGTTAAGCTGATTCCTAGGTACTTGATTTTCTGGGGCACAATTGTGAATGGGATTGTTTTTTTCATGTTGCTTTCTTCTCTCTCACTGTTTGCGTATAGGAAAGCCATGGACTTTTGGGTATTGATTTTATAACCTGCAACTTTACTATACGAGTCTATTGTTTCTAGGAGTTTTTTGGTGGAAGTTATTGGGTTCTCTAAGTAGAGTATCATATCATCTGCGAATAGTGAGAGCTTGATTTCTTCCTTTCCTACCTGAATGCCCTTAATATCTTTTTCCTGCCTAATCGCTATTGCAAGTACTTCCAGTACTATATTGAACAGCAGTGGAGAGAGTGGGCATCCCTGTCTCGTCCCTGATCTTAGAGGGAAGGCTCTCAGTTTTTCCCCATTGAGGATGATGCTTGCTGTAGGCTTGTGGTAGATGGATTTAATTATGTTGAGGAAGGTCCCCTCTATACCCATTTTGGCTAGGGTTTTCATCATAAAGGGGTGCTGGATCTTATCAAATGCTTTCTCTGCATCTATTGATATGATCATATGCTTTTTATCTTTTCTTTTGTTGATATGGTGGATTATGTTGATTGATTTCCGAATGTTAAACCATCCTTGCATCCCTGGGATGAATCCTACTTGGTCATGGTGTATGATCTTTTTAATGAGTAGTTGGATTCTATTGGTGCTCAGGAGACCATATTTAGTGCTGGGAACTGAACTGGGGTCAGCCACAAGCAAGACAAAAGCACCTTAACTCATGTACTTATCTAGTCCATCTTGGTGAAATTTTCTTATTCTACTCAAAGTTTAGTAGCATTTTGTTCTTAAGTCACTGAAGTATAGCACTGTATTTTTAAATTAAAATTATAATGTTACATTGATACATATTGCATAGCATACTTTATATATACAACTTTATGTGTTTTATTATATTATATATAATACTTTAGGGAGGACTTTAATTTTGACCATCTTAACTCTTCTAGTTCATAAGCATAAGATATTTTTCAAACTTCTTGATGTCCTCTTCTATTTCTTTCAATCATGACATTAGTTTTTGATATATAAATACTTCACATCCTTGGTTAATTGATTCATAAGTATCTGATTTTTTTTGTACTTTTAAAATTTCTTTCTCTTGTAAGAAAAAGATCAGAGTATACTCCATTCAAATTAGTGTACAAAATATTGAATACTCAGAAATAAACAAACTATGTGAAATAAAGGGGCTGGAGTGATAACACAGCGGGTAGGGCATTTGTCTTGTATGCGATGAGTTGGGTCTTATCCCCTATATCCCATATGGTACCTCAAGCCTGCCAGGAATGCAGAACCAGCTGTAAGACACCCCCAAAATATGTACAATATATATTCCATAGAAATTCTAAAACATTTAAGAAAGAGTAAAAGACTTTAGGAAATTGGAAAATATCCCATGTCCTTGGATTGGAAGTTTTAATATTATCAAAATGACAACTGACCTAAATTACTATATAGATTCAATGTAATCCCAATCAAATTCCAATGATGTTCTTCAGGGACTCAGAATGGTCAACAATATAGTTCGTATGGCACCACAGACACCCCGAATAGCTAAAACCATACTGAGAAATAAGAAATTGGGAGGCACTGAAACTTTAAACTGTACTAAAAAGCTTTAATGACCAAAACAGCATGGTACTGGAATAAGGACAGACACTCTAACCAATGGGTTATAATCAAATACCTAAAGAAAAATCCCCACATCTATGCTCAACTATTTTTGACAAGGGACTTAGGTATATGAAGTGGAGCAATGATAGCCTCTTCAAAAAATGCTGTTGGGAAAATTGGATAACCACATGTAAGAAAATGAAGTTGGATTACAATGTCACACCTTTCAAAAAAGTCAATTCAAAGTGGATAAAAGAACTTAAGGTCAGACCAGAATTTAAAAAATACACTGAATAAAAGGCATAATGCTCCAAGTCTTGGGACTCAAAGGTAGATTTTTTTTGTTCTTAATTTTTTATTGAGATTCTACAGTTTACAATACTATTAATAACAGTTTCTCATGCACATAATTTCGACATCACACACATCACCAGTGTACCCCTCCTCTCCCATGTACCTTATCACCCTCCTTCTCAAGCATCCCAACTCAACTGTGAATCAGTTCTCTCATTATATTTGTTGCTACCTTGTCGTGTATCTCAAAGGTGTTATAATGATATGGCTCCATTGGCAAAGACAACAGAAGCAAACATTAGCAAATAGGACTTCAAAAAACTAAAAACTTTCCGCATGGCTAAAGAAACATGGGCTAAAACTAAAGAAACCCAGCTGAATGGGAAAATATTTGTCCTCAACACATAAGATAAAAACTAAGATCCAATATACATATATATAATATTAACAAAAAGTCCTAAAACCCTACCTATCAAAAAGTGGATGGAGGAAATAAACAAATCCTTCTCTGAAGACAGATGGATGGCCAATTAGGCACATTAAAAAATGCTCATCATCGGCACACATACCAATCTCAGAATCGAGGGGCTTCTGGCAGTAATCCCTTTAGGTTTGTTACTAAAATATCAGAAATTCAAATTCGCGTGGCCACTATTGTGGCCACATGACATCATATGCTCTTCATAATCAGCAATAGAAAACAAATTTTCTAATGATGTCTTTGTGGTAGGTCTGAATGTTGGGGAAAATTCCAAATAACAATGTTGGGTCTTTTGTCGTAATATTAAATGTGATCAATGCAGAGAGAGAGAGAGTAAAGTGGAAATCAGCCACAAAGGCGGGGGGTGGGTGGGAGGGGGGTATACTGGGGCTCTTGGTGGTGGAAATTGTGCACTGGTGAAGGGACAGGTGTTTAATCATTGTATGAGAGATTTGAACTGAAAGGCTTTGTGACTGTTCTCACGGAGATTCAATAAATAAATAAATAGATAAATAAAATGCTCATCATCATTTATTATGGGCTGGAGCGATAGCACAGTGGGTAGGGCGTTTGCCTTGCAAGCAGCCAACATGGCTGACCTGAGTTTGATTCCTCCACCCTTCTCGGAGAGCCCGGCAAGCTACTGAGAGTATCTCGCCCACATGGCAAAGCCTGGCAAGCTACCTGTTACATATTCGATATGCCAAACACAGTAACAATTGTCACAATGGAGACGTTACTGAGCCCGCTCGAGTAAAATCGATGAACAACGGGAGGACATTGACAGTGACTGTGAACATTTATTATCAGGGAAATACAAATCAAGATGATAATGAGATATCATCTCATATCAGTGAGAATGGCACACATACAAAAACTTGGAACAACCTATGTAGTAAAAAAGGAACTCTCACTATGGGTGGGAATGTTGCCTTGTTCAACCCCTAGGAAAAATCGTATAGAGGTTGCTCAGAAAAGTAAGAATAGAGCTGAGTAATGTGCATGGTTTTCTGAATGGCTAGAAATATAGGCTAGTAGCAAAAGATGGGACTCTGCAGGAATATTTTTCCTGTGGGCCAGCTAGCTGGAGACGGATTCGAACATACACTCTGTAATGATGTTGCAGGGCCCTAATGTTTGGCTCCTCTCATAGGTAAGATCAGAGGTAGGTGTGGTTTTCTGAGTTGGTGGCTGTTGGAGTGGCCACAAGTTAATCTCCCCTACAACATCCCATTAGAACCACAAATTTGGCCTCTTATATGGAACTCTCACCAGGGCAACCTGACTACTACAATATTAGGCCGAAAGTCCATTAGCCCCTACTCCAATCAACATTCACCCAAAGCCCACAAAGAGAACAAGAAACAATACAACCCTAATCAAAAAGTAAGAGTAAGTTCATGCCAAAGTACACATTCCCTGAATCAATGCAAGTGGCTCAACACAAATACACAGAACATCAAATTGGAAGGGAATATCCTTGACAGGGAAAGAAACCATTACCTGTCGAGATCCCTGAGTTCTCCCTGGAAGTGAGGTGGGGACACTAATATTGTATTGGAAAGAACCACTTCCAGACTACCACAGGCACCATGGGAGACAGTGTAGAACTCTATCACAAAGAGTGGATGAAGATAGGAGTCCTAAAGCCTCAGCAAGGAATACCCACATACATAATCTCTCTGATAAAGAATTCAGAGATGAAATGGTGAGGATGTTTAATGAGCTCAAAGAAACAGAACAGATATCCAATAGAATATAGGAGGACATGAGATAAACAGTGGAATGGATAGCCAATAAAACACAGGAGGATATGAGAGCAAGATGAAATTGTAAACAGAAATTTCATTAATAAAATATTCGGTAGATGAAATGAAAAATTTAGTGGATGCCCTCAACATTAAAGTAACAGCAGCTGAAAACAGAATAAATGAGCTTGAAGATCAGATGCAGAAAACCTCCAAGCAACAGCAGAAGATGAAAAAAAGGCATTAAAATAAGCCAAGAGCAGACAGAACTATGGGCTGAATTCAAGAGGAGCAATGTAAGTGTCACCATAAGTCCTAAAGGGACAGGAAGGCAAACCCAAGGAGGAAGTAACAAACACCACCGCTGGAAAGGTCCCAGAGCTGGAGAACATGGCATCTAGATCCAAGAAGCCCAAAGGGTACCAGCTAAAAGAGACCCTAATAAAAAGACTCCAAGACATATTCTAATTAGAATGACAAAACCATAGATATACAATCCTGAAAGCAGCAAGATCAGAGAAGGAAATTACAGACAAAGGAGCATCCCTTAGATTTACAGCAGATAAACTGAATATAACCCTGTGGGCCTGAGGTGAATGATGGGATATATTAAAATAAACGTAATGAGTTATATGGCAGTCTAATTCTAAGTTTACAGCAACTCTGCATACTTTTTCCACAAAGGTTATACCAGATAACATATCGATAGCAGTGGATAAGAATTCCTTTTTCACCACATCCCTGTCGACACAGACTGTTCCTACTATTTCTGATATGTGCCATTCTCACTGCTGTGTGATGGTATCTCATGTCGTCTTGATTTGGAGTTCTCTGGTGAAAGGGGTGCTGAGCTTTTTTCATGTGCCTACTGGCCATCCACCTGTCTTACCCTAAGAAATGTATATTCATTTCCTCTCCCCATTTGTTGATAGGGGAATGGTTTTTTTGAATGTTTTTTTTTGGGGTTGATTTTTTTAAGTATATATCCTGGATATCAAATCTTTATCTCATACGTTGCATAAGCATATTTTTCCCATTCAGCTAGCTGTCTTTTAGTTTTAGATCATGTTATTTATTTTTGCCATGCAGAAGCTTATTAATATTATTTAGTCCCGTTTGTTTATTTCTTTTATTTTGATGCTTTTTCCAGTGGTATCAGATCACTGAACACAACTCTCAGGTCCAAATCTTGGAATTATTTTGCTTATATTTTATTCAATGTATTTTATCTCGAGCGGGCCCAGTAACGTCTCCATTGGAGACTTTGTTGTTACTGTGTCTGGCATATCCAATACTCTCGGTAGCTTGCCGGGCTCTCCGAGAGGGGCGGAGGAATTGAACTCAGGTCGGCCATGTTGGCCGCTTGTAAGGCGAACGCCCTACCCACTGTGCTAAGTTTCTGGTCATATCTCAAAGTCTTTGATTCACTTTGAATTGACTTCTGTGTGAGTCATAAGATATGGATTCAGCTTTAGTATTTTACACATAATTATCCAATTTTCCCAGCACCATTTGTTGGAGGACTATATTTACTCCATTTCATGTTCTAAGCTCCTTTATCAAAAATTAAGTGTCCATGTATATAATAGGTATTTAATTCAGACCCACTGATAAGAGGGTCTATCTTAATTCTAATACAATACAGTTTTGATTACTATAGCTTTATAATACAGTTCCAAATTAGGTAATGAAATAGCTCACAATTTTTTATTTTTCAACATGATTTTGACTATTTGTGGTCTTTTCTGATTCCATACAAATTTTAGTATTGATTTTTCTAGATCCTGGAAGAATGTCATCTGAATTTGAATGGGGACTGCATTGAATCTATATAATATCCTAGGTCGGATAGTCATTTTAATAATACTAATTTTTCCAATCCATGAGCATGGGATATATTTCCACTTCCAGTGGTCTTCCTCTATCTCTTAAATGATTTAAAATAATCATGTTATAGATTTACCACCCATTTTATTTGACTCCTAGATACTTGATGTTTTTGGATACTATTTTAAATGGGACTAAAATTCATTACTTTCTCCTGTGATTCATTCTTTGTAAGTAAGAATAAGACTGACTTTTGTGTATTGACTTTGTAGTTGGTCACTTTGTTGCATTGGTTTATTGCTCCCTGGACCTTTTTTTGGACTCCTTAGGGTCTTATATGTATATAATCATGTCATCTGAAAATAATGATAATTTGAGTTCATCTTTATGAATTTGGATCCATTTGATTTGTTTTTCTTGCCTTATTGCTGTAACCAGGACCTCTAGTACTAAGTTGAATAGAAGTAGAGACAGTGGACATCCTTGCCTTGTACATGATCTCAGAGGGAATTCTTTCAATTTTTCACAATTAAATATGATGATACTTGCTATAGGCTTGTTATAGATGGTTATTATTATCTTGAAGAAGGTTCCTTCCACCACTATTTTGTTGAGCATTTTTATTATGAATGGACACTGGATCTTGTCAAAGGATTTCTCTGCATAAGCTTATAACCTAGCAATTCTACTTTTGGGCATCTATCCCCAGGACATAAAGACACTCTCTCAAAAGGACATATGCACACCATTATTCACTGCTGCACTCAGTACAAGAGCTAAGATATGGAATCAACCTACTTGTCCAAAGATAGAGGAGTGGATTATGAAGATTTGGTATATATACAAAATGCAATACTATGGATGAAAACATGAAATTTGCCGCAATATGGTTGAAATTGGAAGATATCATGTTGAGTAAAGTAAGCAAGAAGACAAACACAGGGGATGAAGCAATAGCACAGTGGGCAGGGCATTTACCTTGCACACAACTGACCCGGGATCGATTCCCAGCATCAGATATGGTCCCCTGAGCACCACCAGGGGTAATTCCTGAGCGCAGAGCCAGGAGTAACCCCTGTGCATTGTCGGGTGTGATCCAAAAAGAAAAAAAGAAGACAAAAACAGGATGATATCACTTATCTATGAAATGAAGAATACTGCAAGAAAGAACATATTGTAGTAAAAGGGGAATACCTAGATCACATTTGACCCTCGTGTTTAGAGAGGAGAGAGACACAGAAGGAAAGAAATCAAATGGGAAAAAAAGAGAACAAGAAGTAATGGGTGAACAGACATCAGGGCTTCAGTTATACCAGTGATATGAGTGAGGGGTATAGCCATATATCCAAAACACAGTCAACAGAACTCAAAATATGAGATTAAACTGGCAATCACTGAAACTTTTTTAATGGGCCTGTCAAATTGACAGGCAGATGTGGAGTGAGAATTGGGGTGGGGAGGGAATCTGGGAACACTGGTACATGGAATTTGACACTGGTGGAGGGATTGGTGTTGAATTATTTTGTGCCAAAACTCAACTATCATTAAATTTGTAAATCATCGATCTTTACTAAAAATTAAACTTAAAAATTAAATCACTTAACTTCCCGTTAGTCGTCGATTTGCTCGAGCGGGCGCCAGTAACGTCTCCATTTGTCCCTGTCGCGTGCTAGTGTAGCCCAATGGCATCTCTTCGCTCCGGGAACATGGAGGGCCTCAAACCGATCGTTCATGACCTTGACAAAGAAGTCTGACCATCTGGTAGGTGGGCGGCCACGCGGTCTCTTGACATCCCGTGGAATCCAATCAGTAACAGCTCTAGTCCAACGGTCGTCTTTAAATCTCATTACGTGACCAGCCCATCTGATTTTCGATACCTTGGCATATGAGACAGCGTCCCTGATCCTTGATCGTCGACGGATGTCAGAACTCCGGATTCGTTCTCTCATTTGAGTGAAACGTGATATTCCAAGCATAGCTCTTTCTATTCTTCTTTGGGAGACCTGAATGGCGTTCTCATCTTGTTTGCGTAGGGCCCAGGTCTCTGAGGCATATGTTAATGCAGGAAGAACAGTGGAATCAAAGAGATGTGCCCGGAGCCGGAGGTTCTTCGTCCTCTTAGCTATTTCTTGGACGTTCTTGAAGGCGTTCCAAGCCGCTCTCTTCCTCCTGCGCAGCTCGGGTGCCAGGTCATTTGTCATGTTGACCTCTCGACCTAGGTATACATAGCTGTTGCATTCGGAGATGGTCGTTCTGTTGAGAGCGAATGGGGCGTCAGGAACAAGGCTGTTTCTCATAAACATTGTCTTCGTAAGATTCAGCTGTAGTCCTACCTTTCCACACTCACGGTCAAAGTCGGCCAGCATTTGTGCCGCTTGGCTGATGTTTGGGGTTATTAAAACAATGTCATCAGCAAAGCAGAGGTGGTGTAGTTGCCGACCATCTATCTTCACTCCCATTCCTTCCCATTCCAGTCGTCGCATGATGTTCTCGAGGGTGGCACTGAAGAGTTTCGGTGAAATGGTATCACCCTGCCGCACCCCTCTCTTGACATCAACGATCACTTCTTTGTAGAATGGTGAGATCCTGGTAGTGAATCCGCAATACAGCTCACGGAGGATCCTGATGTATTGGGCTTGAATGCCCTGATTGGCTAGGGCTTCAATGACCGCTTCCGTCTCAACAGAATCAAAGGCCTACTTCCACTACCCAGCCGTCGCCACACTCCAGGACGCTTTCCGGACCCGCGCGGCAGCTCCGGCCGAGACCCACGCACAACTGAAGACCCACAGAACAAGGTAAGCGGAACTCTCTGAGACCTTGGACTCCAGGCTCGGCGGACCCAGGGACAGAGCTTCTCTGCTTGCTCCCACCACCACAGGTGACAAAGGGATTCTAATTAGGAGCCCCACCCTACCCTGCCCTGTCTGCTTCCGTCAACCACCCAGGGATCGAATTGTGCACAGGAGACCCACCCTACCCAGATAAATATCCCACTGGCAGACTTCCACTCTCAACACTACTTCCACTACCCAGCCGTCGCCACACTCCAGGACGCTTTCCGGACCCGCGCGGCCGCAAGCGGCCGCGTGACACATCATAAGACACTAAATACCCGTCTTCTGGAATTGTCGTACCATATTTGATAGGGTTCAAATATGGTAACACCTACAAGGGTGATTAGAGGTCACCCCAAAAGCCTCTATACCTCTCGGAAAGACTGGCAAGCTACCGAGAGTATTCCGCCCGCACGGAAGAGCCTGGCAAGCTATCCGCTGTGTATTCGATATGCCAAAACCAGTAACTACAACTGGTCTCATTCACCTGACCCTGAAGGCTTCACCGACATGGCAGCACTGAGAAGGATGAGAAAGGAGAGGCCGACAAAATCTCAAGGCCGACCTAGGCTGCCACAACGAAGGAAGACAAAAATGATCGTCTGTACTTTCAATGCACGTACGCTAGCATCAGATGCATCCATCGAGGACCTGATGGTACAAGCGCGAATGATCAAGTACGACATCATTGGTCTGACCGAGACAAGAAGACACGAATCTCACCATGCCGTTTTCGACACTGGAGAAGAATTGTTCCTCGGAACATGCGATAAAAGAGGTGTTGGAGGCGTCGGTATCCTTGTCAACACAAACTTGGCCAAGAGCATTGATTCATTCGAATGCCTAACAACCCGAATCGGACGTTTACATTTGAATAGATGTGGCTCACTGCCTGCAGTTTCTATCTTCGTTGTCTACGCACCAATATCTCATTATGATGAAAGAGAAATCGAGAAGTTCTACATGGAGCTAGAGAAGTTCTATAAAGAAGACCACACCTTCTACAAGATCATTGTGGGTGATTTTAATGCCAAGATAGGACCGAGAAGATCAGCTGAAGAACTTCACATTGGAACCCATGGCCTAGAATGGAACGAACAGGGTGAGAGACTGTCTGAGTTCATCATGTCGACCAAGACCATTCATGGTAACTCACAGTTCCAGAAGGCAGAATCTAAACGATGGACATGGGAGTCTCCCGCTGGACGATTCCACAACGAAATAGACCACATCATATTCAATCGACGGTTTTGCCTGACTGATGTCGCTGTTGTCCCAAAATTTCGAACGGGATCGGACCACCGTCTCCTTCGTGCAAAATTCTATTTCACAGAGCGGGGAGAAAGGGCTGCAAAGTTCAAAAAGAGAACTCCCAGAACGACCACCAACTGGGAACTCTTTGGTACTATTGCGGCAACATGGGAAGATGCCATTGTTGACAACATTGACGAGGAATACGATCGGCTGGTTCAGCACCTCCATGAATGTGCGAGGAACGCCAAGAGAGAGATAGCCACAAAAAGTCGCCTATCTTCGAAAACTCTTGAGCTAATTCGCCAGCGTGGTTTGGCGCATGCCTCAGGCAACCGCAAGCTAACGTCCGAGCTTGCAAAGCAGTGCAGAGATGCGATCAAGGAAGACCTCAAAGAGAGAAGAGCAGAAGTACTGGTAGATGCGGCAGAAGCCGGGAAAAGTATTCGTAACGCCCGCCTGTCCTTCGCCAACTATAAGACCAAGATGACTGCCCTCCGACGTCCTGATGGATCCATCACATCCTCCAGAACGGCAATGGAGAAGATTATCCATGACTTCTACTCAAATCTCTTCGATAGCCATGTCCACTTGCCGACATACCAAATTCCACAGGATGGGTATGTCGTTCCCAACGTTCTCCCTTCCGAAATCCGACACGCCATTTCGTCAGTAAAGAAGCAAACAGCACCCGCCCAGACAAGGTCAGACCTGAACACCTGAAGAACCTGCCGTCAGTACTCATCAATACACTGGCTCGGCTCTTCACTCGCTACCTGTCTGAATGCAAGGTTCCATCTCAATGGAAAACCAGCAGGACCGTACTACTGTTCAAGAAGGGAGACATCCATGACATTGGCAACTATCGCCCGATCTGCCTATTGTCTGTCATCTACAAGTTGTTCACTCGAGTCATCCTGAATAGGATTGGCAGAACACTAGATGAAGGACAACCATGTGAGCAAGCAGGGTTCCGCAAAGGATTCAGCACCATCGACCATATCCACACGATAACCAAACTCATTGAGGTTTCTCGGGAGTTCAAGATGCCGCTCTGCTTAACGTTTTAAAAATTAAACTATTATAAAATAAAGTTAATGAAATGAAGGCCTCATCAAGAACACTTTACCCAGCTAGAATCTCATTCAGAGTTGAGGGAATAAGACATAACTTCATGGATAATAAACAGCTCATAAACTTCAAAAACAACTTTGAAAGAAGAACTGAAGAGGCTACTATAAGGCAAGATAAAATCCACAAACACAACAAACTTTTAAAGAGATACAGCATAAAACCCATGACAATAATCTCTCTCAATGTCAATGGTCTAAACACACCAATTAAGAGAAACATAGAGTAGCAAAATGGATTAAAAACTTGAGTCCTGGGTATGGAGCAATAGCACAGTGGGTAGGTCATTTGCCTTGCACATGGCCGACCCAGATTCCATTCCCAGCATCCCATGTGGTCCCCTGAGCACTGCCAGGAGTAATTACTGAGTGCATGAGCCAGGAGAAACCCCTGTGCATCGCCAGTTGTGACCCAAAAAGGAAAAAAAACTTGAGTCCAACATTATACTGCCTACAAGACACACATCTAAATAGTAAGAGCAAACTCTGACTAAATGTCAAAGACTAGAAAAAATTAATCAAGCAAACACCTCCTATAAAAAGGTTAGAGTGGACATATGGATACTATCATCTGACCACATAGATTTCAGGCTGAAAGGAGGCAAAGGTCATTTCTTAATAACGAAGTGATATATATATATATATCTACATACACATATCTATAATATATCTATATATAAATTAGAAAATTACACTCTTAAATGCACCCAATGAGGTACAAGAAAAATATTTAAAACAACTGCTTACAGACTTCAAGAAGGACACTGGTAGCAAAACAATAGTAGTTGGAGACTTCAACACTAATTTGTTACTTCTTGATAGCTCAAGAGGACTAAAACTTAGTAAGAAAACGCTGGCTCTGAGGGATGAAATGGGAAAGAGAAGGCTAATAGATATATATGGTGCTCTTCATTCCCCCAAAAGCTGAATACACATTTTTCTTCAGTGCACATAGGACATTCTTCAACATAGACCATATGCTAGGTTACAAAGCATACCTCCATAAAATTAAGAGGAAAAAAATTGTATCAACTATCTTTCAGACCATAATTCACTGAAAATAGAAGTGAAATACACACAGAAACAGAAAATTCAATCAAACACCTAAAAATTAAATAGCTTGTTACTGAACAACCAGTGGCTTTGAGAGAAAACTCAAAGAGGAAATCAAAGATTCCTGCAAACAAATGACAATGAGGACACAAGCTACTGGAACTTGTGGAACACAGCAAAAGCACTTAGCACTTAACAAAAGAAACTTTAGAGCTCTGCAAGTACTCATAAGGAAGGAAGAAAGAGCACACATAAATAACTTGAATTCACAGCTTAAATAATAAAACTTATAGCAGAAATAAATGAGCTAGAATAAAAAAATCCAAAATATCAACAAAACCAAGAGCTGGTTCTTGAAAAAATAAACAAGATTGATAAACCACTAGCAAGACTCACAAAGAAACAGAGAGAGAACCCCAATAAACAGAATCATAAATGAAAAGGGGAACATTCCAATAGAGACTACAGAAATCCAAAGGATCAACAGAGATTACTTTGAGAATCTTTATGCTACCAAATAAGAGAATCTGAAAGAAATAGATAAATTCCTGGATTCCCATAACCTCCCAAGGCTGAACCAAGAAGATTTAAAATGCCTGAACATATCTAACTCCGTCAAAAAAATTGAAATAGTAATCAAAAGTCTTCCCAAAAATAAAAGCCTAGCCTAGATGGATTCACTAGTGAAGTTTCTCAAATCTTTAAAGAGGCCCTATTTCCAATTCTTTTCGAGCTGGTCCAGGACACTGAAGAAACAGAAACACTCCCAAACAGTTTCTATGAGGAAAATAACACCCTGATACCAAAAGCAGACAGAGACACCACACAAAAAACAGAACTACAGGCTGAAATCCCTGATGAACACAGATACAAAGATCCTCAACAAAATTCCAGCAAACAGAATCCAACAAATCATTAAAAACATTGTACACCATGACTAAGTGGATTCATCCCAGGGATGCAAGAGTGGTTTAATATTCATTATTAATATTTAATATTAATAATCAAGATAATATTGATAAAAGATGAAAAACACATAATCAATAGATGCAGAGAAAGTATCTGACAAGATCCAGCACCGATTCATTTTAAAAACTCTCAAGGAAATAGGAGTTGAAGGAACTTTCCTCAGTATAGTCAAAGACATCTGCTACAAGCCCAGAGCAAGCATTATCTTCAGTGGGGAAAAACCGAAAACATAATTCCTAAGATTAGTCACAAGACAAGTTTCCCACTCTTGTCTATCCTATTCAATATAGTATTGGAAGTACTTGCCACAGCATTTAGGCAAGAAAAAATAATATCAAGGGCATCCAAAAAGGAAAGGAAGAAGCCAAGCTTCCACTATTTGCAGATGACATGACACTATACTTAGAAAACCCTTAAGACTCTGGAAAAGGATTCCCGCCTGAAGCCCAGTGGGGAAAGCGCCCGTCCATCTCCGAGGGACCGACCACCAGTCCCTCGGCTCCTCCCCTCCAGGTGGGTCGGGGGCGTCCAGCCGGGAAGTGCTCCTGCCCCCCCAGCCGCGCCTCAGATTCCCGCCTGAAGCCCAGTGGGGAAAGCGCCCGTCCATCTCCGAGGGACCGACCACCAGTCCCTCGGCTCCTCCCCTCCAGTTCCAACAAAGACCTGTTTGAAAACAGCTGTATAAGTTCATTTCCAAATAGCACCTCCTCCAAAAGTTTCACTCAATGTCTGTTATAAAACAAAGAATAACGCCTGACTGAGAAGAACGTCAAACTCAGAAACGTAGAAGGGTGCCTACCATGGACAAAAACTTATCCATAATCCCTTCCCACTATAAGAGAGTATAGTATAATCTGTGCTGGGTGGAACCGAGGCCCATTGTTTGGCAACAAAACTGAACGGCTCCTGGCAGTCTCTCCTCATTCAACCAGGTACAGCCTGCCCCACGGCTTGAGACTCCCCCAGGGAATGCGCAGCTAGCTTGATCCCCTAGAATTGCCGGTTTTCTCCCTTGACCTGCACAGGACGGGAACTGAGGCAACATCAGATCCCATGGCAACAAAGCTGAAGGGATCCGGGAACTCTCTCCTCACTCAACCAGAATAGTAACAGTGAAGGTGAAGGACTAAAGCACACTGGTCACAATGGTAAAGCAACGCAAAAGCCCACCAAACTTTCTTATTGAAGAGGCAAGCCCAGAAGACACCAACAGTATTGTAGTATTAGACAACCTCTCTGACAAGGAATTCAGAAGGGAGCTAGTTAGGATGCTTAGGGAACTAAAAGAAACAATGGAAAGCAATGCCAATAAAAGACAAGAGGATTTGAAGGCAGAAATGAGAAAAATGCAATCGGAAATGTCGGACCTGAAAACCCTGGTAGGCGAATTGAAAACCTCAGTGGAAGGCCTCAGAAGCAGAGTAACAGCTGCTGAGAACAGAATCAGTGAGCTTGAAGATGAAGTTCAGAGACTCGCCAGAAAAGAACAGAAAATGGAAAAGAGACTCACAGTTCGGGAACAGATGGCAAGAGAAGATCGTGATGAAGCCAAGAGGGGTAACATAAGAATTATTGGAGTCCCAGAGGGACAGGAAGAAAACCCTGATGAAGAAGAAACTGTCAAAGACATCATTGCTACAACGTTTCCAGAGCTGAAGAAAACTTGTGACCACATTCAGGAGGCCCGAAGGGTACCAGCTAGAAGAAATCCGAACAAAAATACCCCAAGGCACATCCTGATCAAAATGACCAAAACTTTAGACAGAGACAAAATTCTGAAAGCAGCAAGATCGAAAAAAGAAATCTCTTACAAAGGAGCATCCGTAAAATTCACAGCTGATTTTTCTGATGAAACCCTCAGGGCCCGAAAACAGTGGTGGGACATAGTGAGAAAACTCAATGAAATAAATGCCTCTCCAAAAATACTTTACCCAGCGAGACTCTCATTCATAATAGAAGGAACAACACACAGTTTCACAGACAAACAACAGCTCAGGAACTTCATAGACTCAAGACCATGGTTACAAGTACAACTAAATGGGTTACTTTAAGACAGGACAGGCCCCTCAAATACACCGAATTTCAACAGAACTCAAGCTCGAGTGGGCCCAGTAACGTCTCCATTGGAGACTTTGTTGTTACTGTGTCTGGCATATCCAATACTCTTGGTAGCTTGCCAGGCTCTCCGAGAGGGGCGGAGGAATCGAACTCGGGTCGGCCATGTTGGCCGCTTGTAAGGTGAACGCCCTACCCGCTGTGCTATCACTCCAGCCCCTGTAATCCCATAACAGTAATCTCTCTCAATGTCAATGGGCTAAACGCACCAATTAAAAGACACAGAGTGGCTGGATGGATTAGAAAATTGAACCCAACATTCTGCTGCCTGCAAGAAACACACCTTAATAGTCAAAGCAAACACAGACTCAGAGTCAAAGGCTGGAAAACAATCCTACAGGCAAACAGCTCCCATAAAAAAGCTGGGGTAGCCACCTTAATATCAGACCACATTGATTTCAGAGTGAAGAAGGTCATAAGAGACAGTGAAGGCCATTTCTTAGTGATCAAAGGATCTGTACAACAGGAAGAACTTACAATAATAAATGTATATGCACCTAATGAGAGACCAGCAAAGTACTTAAAACAATTACTCATAGATTTGGAAAAAGACATCAATAGCAACACAATACTAGTGGGAGACTTCAACACCGCTTTGTCACCTCTGGATAGATCAACCAGACCCAAACTTAGCAAGGACATACTTAATCTGAGGGAAACAATGGAAGAAAGGGACTTAGTAGATATATACAGGACACTTCATCCTCAAAAGGCTGAATACACATTCTTCTCAAGCGTACATGGAACATTCTCCAAGATAGACCACATGCTGAGCAACAAAACATATCTCCATAAAATTAAGAAGATAGAGATTGTATCAACAATCTTCTCAGACCACAATGCGCTTAAATTAGAAGTAAATCACACACAAAAACAGAAAACTAAATCAAACACCTGGAAATTAAACAGTGCGCTATTGAACAACAAGTGGCTTAGAATGGAAATCAAAGAGGAAATCAAAAGATTCCTAGAAACGAATGAAAATGAGGACACGAGTTACCAAAACTTATGGGACACAGCAAAAGCTGTCTTAAGAGGAAAGTTTATAGCTCTACAAGCATTCCTCAGAAAGGAGGAGCGAGCCCACATAAATAACCTAACCTCACAGCTTAAGAGCTTGGAGAAGGACAAACAAAAGGAGCACAACCCGAACAGGAGGAAGGAAATAATAAAACTCAGAGCAGAGATTAACAAGATGGAAACCCAAAAAACAATCCGAAAGATCAATGAAACCAAGAGCTGGTTCTTTGAGAAAATTAACAAGATCGATAAGCCTCTAGCAAAACTCACAAAGAAGGGGAGAGAGAAAACCCTAATAAACCGAATCAGAAATGAAAAGGGAGTCATCACAACAGAAACTACAGAAATTCAAAGGATCCTCAGGGAGTACTTTGAGAAGCTTTATGCCACGGAACATCAAAACCTCGAGGAAATGGATAAATTCCTAGATTCCTACAGACTCCCAAGGCTGAACCAAGAAGACCTGGAATACCTGAACAGACCTATCACCATCAAGGAAATTGAAATGGTAATAAAACGTCTCCCCAAGCACAAAAGCCCTGACCCGGATGGATTCACTAGTGAATTCTTCCAAATCTTTAAAGAAGACTTACTCCCAATCCTCTTTAAGCTTTTCAACGAAATTGAAATATCAAAAACACTTCCGAATAGTTTCTACGAAGCGAATATCACACTGATACCAAAAGCAGACAGAGATACCACAAAGAAAGAGAATTACAGGCCGATATCCCTGATGAACACAGATACAAAGATCCTCAACAAACTACTAGCAAATAGAATCCAACTACTCATCAAAAAGATCATACACCATGACCAAGTAGGATTCATCCCAGGGATGCAAGGATGGTTCAACATTCGGAAATCAATCAACATAATCCACCATATCAACAAAAGAAAAGATAAAAAGCATATGATCATATCAATAGATGCAGAGAAAGCATTTGACAAGATCCAGCACCCCTTTATGATGAAAACCCTAGCCAAAATGGGTATAGAGGGGACTTTCCTCAACATAGTTAAAGCCATCTACCACAAGCCTACAGCAAGCATCATCCTCAATGGGGAAAAACTGAGAGCCTTCCCTCTAAGATCAGAGACGAGACAAGGATGCCCACTCTCTCCACTGCTGTTCAATATAGTACTGGAAGTACTTGCAATAGCGATTAGGCAAGAAAAAGATATTAAGGGCATTCAGGTAGCAAAGGAAGAAATCAAGCTCTCACTATTCGCAGATGATATGTTACTATACTTAGAGAACCCAATAACCTCCACCAAAAATCTCCTAGAAACAATAGACTCGTATAGTAAAGTTGCAGGCTATAAAATCAATACCCAAAAGTCCATGGCTTTCCTATACGCAAACAGTGAGAGAGAAGAAAGCAACATGAAAAAAAAAATCCCGTTCACAACTGTGCCCCAGAAAATCAAGTACCTAGGAATCAGCTTAACTAAGGAAGTAAAGGACCTGTACAAGAAAACTACAAAACGCTACTTCAGGAAATAAAAGAGGACATGAGGAAATGGAAAGATATCCCCTGCTCATGGGTCGGGAGACTTAACATTGTCAAAATGGCAATACTACCAAAAGCATGGGCTGGAGTAATAGCACAGCGGTAGGGCGTTCGCCTTACAAGCGGCCAACATGGGCGACCCGAGTTCGATTCCTCTGCCCCTCTCGGAGAGCCCGGCAAGCTACCGAGAGTATTCGATATGCCAGACACAGTAACAACAAAGTCTCCAATGGAGACGTTACTGGGCCCGCTCGAGCAAATCGACGATCAACGGGAGGGCCTTTACCTTTACCTTACCTTACCAAAAGCATTGTATAAATTCAATGCAATCCCTATAAGGATACCCATGACATTCTTCAAAGAAATGGAGCAAACACTCCTGAAATTTATATGGAACAATAAGCCCCCACGAATAGCTAAAGCAATTCTTGGGAAAAAGAAAATGGGAGGAATCAACCTCCCTAACTTCAAACTCTACTACAAAGCAGTAATATAATTAAAACAGCGTGGTACTGGAACAAAAGCAGAACTGCAGACCAATGGAACAGGGTTGAATACACTGACATCTCCCCTCAGTCATATGATCATCTAATCTTTGATAAAGGTGCAAGAAATGTGAAGTGGAGTAAGGAAAGCCTTTTTAACAAATTGTGCTGGCATCACTGGATGGCTACATGCAAAAAAATGGGCTCAGAACTCTGCCTAACACCATGAACAAAAATAAGATCAAAATGGATTAAAGACCTCAACATCAGACCAGACACCATAAGGTACATTGAAGACAAAGTTGGCAAAACCCTCCATGACATTGAGGCTAATGGTACTTTCAAAGATGCCACACCACTGGCCGAGCAAGTAAAAACAGAGATAGATAAATGGGACTATCTTAAACTAAGAAGCTTCTGCACCTCCAAAGAAACAGTGACCAAAATACAAAGACAGTCTACAGAATGGGAAAGGATATTCACCGAATACACATCTGACAAGGGGTTGATAACAAGGATATACAAAATACTGGTGGAACTCCACAAGAAGAAAATATCCAACCCCATCAAAAAATGGGGCAATGAAATGAACAGAAACTTTCTCAAAGAAGAAATCCGAATGGCAAAAAAGCACATGAGAAAATGCTCTACACCATTAATCATCAGGGAGATGCAGATCAAAACCACAATGAGATACCATCTCACACCTCAGAGACTGGCCCACATTCAAAAGAACAAAAGCAACCGATGCTGGCGCGGATGTGGCGAGAAAGGGACACTCTTTCACTGTTGGTGGGAATGCCGACTGGTTCAGCCCTTTTGGAAAACAGTATGGACGTTTCTCAAAAAATTAGAAATTGAGCTCCCATTTGACCCAGCGATACCACTCCTGGGAATATACCCCAGAGAGGCAAAAATGTGTAGTCGAAGTGACATCTGCACTTGTTTGTTCATTGCAGCACTCTTTACAATAGCCAGAAACTGGAAGAAACCTGAGTGCCCAAGAACAGATGACTGGTTAAAGAAACTCTGGTACATCTACACAATGGAGTACTATGTAGCTGTTAGAAAAGATGAAGTCATGAAATTTACATACAAGTGGTACAATATGGAAAGTATCATGCTAAGCGAAATGAGTCAGAAAGAGAGGGATAGACATAGAAAAATTGCATTCATCTGGGGGATATAAAGCAACAAAATATGAGATCAATACCTAAGAATAGCTGAGATCAACACCAGGAGGATTACTCCATAACTTAGAGGCCAGCCGGATATTCTAGGGGAAAGGGCAGTTCAGATAGAGAAGGGAACACCAAATGAAAGGTGCTTGGAGGATCCTCCCAGGAGGGGAAATGCATGTTGAAAGTAGACTATGGACTGAACATGATTGCCACTCAATGCCTCTTTTGCAGACCACAACACCCAAAAGGAGAGAGAGAACAAAGGGGAATGCCCTGCCACAGAGGCAGGGTGGGAGGGGGGGTGGGGGGAAATGGGCACTGGTGGAGGGATGGGTATTTGATCATTGTATGACCGAAACTCAGGCACAAGGATTTGTAAATCTACAACTGTACCTCATGGTGCTTCACTAATAAAAAAAAAAGAATCTGGAAAACACCTCCTAGAAACAATAAATTTATATAGTAAAGTGGCAGGTTTCAAATTCAGTACCCAAAAGTACATGGCTTTACTATACACAAATAATGAAAGAGAAGCAAGAGACACTAGGAAAACAATCCTGTTCACAATTGTGCCTTAGAAAATCAGGTACCTGGAAATCAGCTTAACTAAATAGGTGAAACACTTATATAAATAAAACTACAAAACACTTCTTTAATAAATCAAAGAGGACATGAGGAAATGGAAACACACTACTTACTTATGGATTGGGATGATTAACTTCGTCAAAATGGCATAACTCCCCAGAGCATTATACAGATTCAATGTGCTCTCTATAAGGATACCCATGCAATTTTTCAAAGGTCTAAATCAATCACTCCTGAAATTTGTATGGAACAATAACCTCATGAATAGTGAAAACAATCCTTAGGGGGCTGGAGTGATAGTACAGTGGGTAATCCAGGTTCAATCTCTAGCATCCCATATGGCCCACCATTAGGAGTAAATCCTGAGTGCAGAGCCAGATGTAACCCCTGAGCATCGCTAGGTGTAGCCAAAAAGCAATAATAATAATAATAATAATAATAATAATAATAATAATAATAATAAATACTTGGGAAAAAGTAGATGGGAGGCATCACCTTCCCCAACTTCAAATTGTACTACAAAGCAGTAGTAATTAAAACAGCATGATATTGGAAAAAAAGACAGATCCACATATTAAAGAAACGGAGTTGAATATCTTGACACCAACCCCCAAATATATGATCATCTAATTTTTGATAAAGGAACAATAAATTTTATGTGGAGCAAGGAAATCTTCTTAAACAAGTGGTGCCAAGAAAACTGGGCAGCTACATGCAAAAAAAGGAACTTAGATCTCTTTCTAAGTCAGGCACAAAAGTCAGGTCAAAATGAATAAAAGATCTCAATATCAGACCTGATTCCATAAAGAACAAGGAGGAAAATGTGGGCAGAACACTACATTACATCGAATGTAAAGGTGTCTTCAAAGATGAAACACCACTGACTAAGCAAGTAGAAGCAAAGATAAACAATTGGGACTACATTAAACTAAGAAGCTTATTCACTTCAAAGAAATGGTGACGAATATACAAAGATAGCCCATGGAATGGGAAACATTTACCCAATACCCATTTGATAAAGGGTTAATATTCAAGATATAAAGGGCACTGGTAGGACTTAACAAGAATAAAACAACCAACTCCATAAAAAATGAGAAGAAAGGCACATAAACTTCCTAAAAGAAGAAGCACAAGGGCAAAAGACACTAATCATCAGAGAGATGCAAATAAAAACAACTATGAGATATCATCTCATTCCACAGAGACTGGCACACATCCAAAAGAACAAGAGCAACCAGTGCTGGCGTGGATGTGGGAAGAAAGGGACTCTCCTTCATTGTTGGTGGGAATACCAACTGGCCCAGGCTTTTTGGAAAACAATATGGGAACTCCTAAAAAAGCTAGAAATTGAACTTCCATATGGCCCAGAAATTCTACTTCAGGGAATATACCCCGGGGGCCCAAAAGCACACTGCAGAATAGCCATCTACACGTCTATTTTAATTGCAGCACTATTCACAATAGGCAGCATCTGGAAATAACCCGAGTGCCCGAGAACAGACAACTAAGTAAAGAAACTATGGTACATATACACAATGGAATACTACACAGCCACTAGGAAATATGAAGTAATGAAATTATTCTATAAATGGATGAACATGAGAGTATTATGCTAAATGAAATTAGTCAGAGGGAGGGAGACAGACATAGAATGATTGGACCCATTGTGGTATACAAAAAACATGGTATGAGACTAATACACAAGGGCATTAGAAAAAAGGGCCAGGAAGAATATCCATGGTTGGAAGCTTACCACAAGCGGTGGTGGGATAGGGCAGCTAGGATAGAGAAGGGATCACTATGACAATGATAGTTGGAAATTATCACTTCGAATAAGCACTGAGTTTTGAAAGGTAAAGGGACAAACATGATAATCTTTCAGCACCAGTATTGCAAACCATAATGACCAAAAAGAAAGAGAGAAAGAAGAACAGTGCCTGCCATAGATTCAGGGTGGGAGTAAAGGTAAAGGTAAAGGCCCTCCCGTTGATCGTCGATTTGCTCGAGTGGGCCCAGTAACGTCTCCATTGGAGACTTTGTTGTTACTGTGTTTGGCATATCAAATACTCTCGGTAGCTTGCCGGGCTCTCTGAGAGGGGTGGAGGAATCGAACTCAGGTCAGCCATGTTGGCCGCTTTTAAGGCGAACGCCCTACCACTGTGCTATCACTCAGGGTGGGAGTAGGGGGGACATAAGGAAAACTGAGTACATTGGTGGTGGGAAATGTACACTGGTGATGGGATAGGTATGACTAAAAGACTGAAACCTAGTCATGAACACCTTTGTAATTGTGTATCTCACAGTAATTCAATTAAAAATTGAAAGGAATTAAATAAATTAAAATATTGCTTACCTGACATACTCAGTAAACTTCACACAAAAGTCATACATAATCTGCCATAGATTCTTCCTTTGCGGTAATGTCATATCAGAGCAGATTTATATTATGCAATTGAATCTTGAAAGTAATAACATTAAATAACTTTCTTTTTAGGAATAATAAAAACAAATGTACCTTTTGAACGAGGCTACACCAGCTATCAAAGTCTTTTTCTTCTTTGCAAAAAAATCCCTTGGGGAGAAAGCAAAAGAACACAAGTTAGAATTGATCCTCTGTATTGCACGATGGAGTCTTTTACCCAGACTTACAATGTGCATCTCTTTTAATGTGTCTTCCTGACTGGATTTCCCTATCTACTAGCTCACTGCCTCAAATGAACACATATACACATTCTCTCACTCTAGTAATATCTCTTGCTTTCCCACTCAATCCCTCTCATTGTCATTTCATCTCTCAGTCTCAATTTAATACTTGTTCTCTCACTTTTGCTTTCATACCCTCTCACATTTTCTCATGCAGCTTAACAAACTCATGCTCATTCTCCAATGCTCCCATTCTGAATCACTCTCATTATTGCTCTATTTATTCCTATCTCCTTCTGACTCTCCATTTATGGCTCTCTCTTGCTTTCTTTTACTCTAGCTCTCTTTCTCTTTCTTGTTACCTCCCTCGGTCTCTCTAATCTCATCTTTTTCTCACCTCTTGTTCCCTAGCTAACTCCTGCTCTCTCACTCTTTCTCTATATTCTTGTTCACTCCTGTTATCTTTTCTTGTTTGTCTCACCCACTTTAGGTCTCTCTTTGCTCTTGTTGCTCTCACTCTTGCTTATTCTCATCCCCCCCAATTTCATCTCACTCTTTTTTTTCCTCAGGCTCCCTTGCATTCTCTCTTGCATCCTCTCACTTAAAATTCCTTGCTCTGTCTCATTCTCTGTTGCAAACTCACTCTCTCCATTGGTCTTTCTTTCCATGTCCCTCTCTCCCTTGCTTTCTTGCAGTTTTTCTCTCATGCCCTCTCTCTTTCTGGTTCGTTTTCACTCTCTCTTGCTCTGTTCTTTCACTCTTTGCTCTCCTAAGCTTTCTCGTTTACCCATTCTCATTTGCACTCTTGCTCTATTACCCACTCTCCCTCACTCATGCTTTCTTGTGTTCTCATGTTCTCACTGTCTTTGACTCTTCATTTCTGTCATGCTCAATTACTCTCTCATTTTCTATTATTACCACACTCTCTACTCCACCTCTCTCACTCATTGTTATGTTCTTGCTTGCACTCACGCCTCTGAACTCTCTCATGGTCCTCTTGGCTATTTTAATATTTCTTTGCTCTCTTCTCACTCTGTCCCTTGGCGCTCTCTCTCTCTCTCTCTTTCTTTGTAGCTTGATAGCTCACTCACCCTCACTGTCTCCCTTGCTCTTGTTCTCTTGCTCTCACTCTCTTTGCTCTCACTTCTTCACTCTTGCTCTCCTTTGCTCTGTCACTCATTCTCTGGCTCTCTGGCTCTCTCCCTCTCTCACTATTCATGCTTTCTCTGTTTCACTCTTGCTGTTACATGCTTTCTCATCACTCCCTCTTTCTCTCTTTCATCACTGTCTTTCTTGCTCTTCTAATCTCTCACTCTCAATCTCCCCCCTCTCATTCACTTTCTTGCTTGCTAGACATCCTTTGCCCTTTATTTTTTTCCTTGGTCTCTTATTATCTCTTTTGCTCTTAGTCTCTCATTCTCTCATGCTGCTTGCTCCCATGCTATCACTCAGTCTCTTGCTCTCCCCTCTCATTACTCACTACCACTTTCACTCTTGCACTCACTTTTTCACTCTCACTCATTCTCCCTCTATCTCTAACTGGCTCTCTCTTGCTCTCTGAGTCTCTTGCTCTCTTGTTCTCTCCCTATCACTCACTCTAACTCTTTTATTTTCTTTTACTCTCTCATTTGATCTCTAGTACTCTTGCTTGACACTCTTGCTACCTTCTTCATCTTCTCACCTTTTCTTGCTCTCTCCTGTACTTTTTTCACTCTCATTTTCTCTGGCATTCTCTTGTTCTTGTTCGGCATTCTCTCCCATTCTTTCTCCCTCTCCCTCTTGTTCTCTCAATTTTCTCTCACCTCCTTTTTTTACGCAGTTGTTCTTACTCTCTAGCTGTCTTACTATCTCTTCTACTTTCTTTTATATTTGCCCTTACCTTTCATCCTGCTTCTCTAGATTTCTCTTTCCTTTGTTCTTGTATCTCTCACTTTCTCCTTATCTACTCTCTCACTTTCATTCTTTCTTGCTCTCTCACTCAGACCCCTGTTCTCTCACTTGCAGTACCTTTCTTACTTGCTCTCTTGCTTTGAGTCGCTCTTTCACTCACTCTTTTACTCGGTGGCCCCAATGCCTGCTTATCTCTCTCTGGCTCTTTGAGTTTTACACTCTCTGGTGATCCCTCTGGGGTTCACACTCTTGTGCTCTCACTTTCATTCACGCTCTGCTTTCGAACTTCTTCATGCACACACTCACTCTCACTCTCTTTCTCACTCTAATGTCCTCTGGCTCTCCCCCTTGCTTGCTCTCTCTGCTTCTTCATCATGCTCTTCTTGCTATCACACTCAGGTGCTCTCTTGCTCTATCACTCTTTTCCACTTACACTTTCTTGCTCTTACTTACACTCTTATTCTTTCACTCTCTAATTCTCTTGTGCTCTGACTTTCTTCCTCTATATCTCTTGCTCATTATCACAGACTCCCTCTCTAGCTTTCCTCTGTTATGTATATTTTGATCTCTCTTGACTCCCTTCATGCTTTCTCACTCACCGCCTCTCTTCTCCATATTTTCTTGTTCACTCTTGCACTCGTTTCACTCTCTCGCTCTCCTGAGGACCATATGATCTGCCAGGGATCAAACGGGGCCACCTGCCTGCAAGACAAGAGCCCTCCTCACTGTACTACCTTTCCGGCTCCACATTCTCCACAGTCACCCTCTCACTCTTTTCCTATCTCCCTCTGGG
This sequence comes from Sorex fumeus, assembly GCF_029834395.1. Lineage (NCBI taxonomy): Eukaryota > Metazoa > Chordata > Mammalia > Eulipotyphla > Soricidae > Sorex > Sorex fumeus. Next base: position 17,580,749 of record NW_026606115.1, read on the forward strand.
TCTCCCTCTGTCTCTCCTTTTTTCCCTCATGTCTAATCACTCTCTAGCTCATTTATATCCTCTTGTTCCCTATCATCTAAATCTCCATCTCTCTGGTTCTCTTTCTCTCATTCTGGTTCACTTGAACATTCCCATTCGCTTGTTTTCTCTCTACTCTCCCTAGAGTGCACTCCCTCAGTTGCTCACTTAGTGCTGCTTATTAAGTGTCTGTTTCATTCACTCTCTTGAACTCATTGTCACTTTCTTGCTTTTGTGCTTTCTCTTGTTTTTCAGCTATCCTCTGCATTCACTTTCTTTTACTCTCGTGCTCAGCTACAGTCTCTCACTCCTTGTATTCACTCTCACTTGTTTTACTCTCACTTAATCTTGTTCACTTAATCTCTTGCTCTCTCACTCAGACTCTTACAATTTTGCTCTCTGATTTTCTCTCTTGATCTCTGACTCTTGTTCTCTTGTGCTTGTTCTCTTTTCTCACTATATTGCTCATTCTCACAGGGCTCTCTCTTGCTCTCATTTAACCACTGGAATGAAATGAAATCTTTCATATACACACTCTCTTTCACTTCCTCTCTAGATTCTGTCTCTCTGGCTCCCTCTATCTCTCTCTTTCTCTTTCAATCTTCCTCTATCACTTGTGCTCCCACATTTTTGCATGTATTCTTGCTCCCTACTCTCTCATTCTCATTAAGTCTCATTTTCTCTCAACCCTAACTCCCTCTGGTTTTTCCTCTCAGGTTGTTCTCCCTCTTGTTCCCTCCATCTTGCTCTCAGGCATTCTCTTAGTCTCATTCTTCCTCTCTCTTTTTTGCTCTGCCCCCCTCTCCCATGCTTAAACCTTCTTCATCTCTTTTGTTCTATGACTCTCTCTTGCTCTAACTTATTCTCACTCACTTTCTTACACTCTCACTCAGGCTCAATCTCTTGCTCTTTCTTTTGCTCACTCTGACTCAGTCTCCTCAGTCTAACTCTCACTTATGTTCTTTTTCTCATGCTTGCTCTCATTCTGACTCACTTGCTCTCTCACAAATTCTCTTGGACTCACTCTTGCTATCCCACTTTCCCACGCCTTCTCTCACATGTCTTACTTGCCCTCTCACTTGCTCTTTCCATCTTCTTCACTCTCTCACATTCTCACTCACTCACTCTTATTCTTACCCTCACTTCCTCTTGTTCCCTCTTGTTCTCACTCTCCCACTGTCACCTCAGGTTCCTAATCTCTCACTCTCACTGTTGCAGTATCTCTTGTTCTCACCCTCCACGAGTCTCCCTATTTCTCTGGTACTCTTTCTCTCTCTCTCTCTCTCGCTCGCTCGCTCTCACTCTCTCTGACCTCACTCTCTCACTTCTGCTCACTCTGACTTTTTAAATCAATAATTCAGTTTCTCACTTTCTCCCTAACTCCCTGTGGCTTTCCCTCTCTCCCTGCCCTCTTGCTCATTTTCTCTCCATTTCACTCCCCTGAGCTTTCTCTCTCTTTCTCTCACTCTCAGGCTTGCACTTTTTAAACTCTCTTAGTATCTCTTACATTTTCCTTGCACACACACTCTCCCATGCTCGTGCTCTTCAGTTTATGTTCCCTCACTATCTGGGACTCACTTTTGCTCTCATCTTCACTTTCTCATTCTAGCTTTCACTGTTTCTTACTCTTTCTTTCTCTCTTTCACTCCCCTTTGTTCTCTCACATTGCTGCCTCTGTCTCAGTCTCCTCAGACCTCTCTCAATCTTTCTGGCTCTCTAGTTCCCTGCTTCTCTTGCTCTCTGTACTTTCACTCATACTCTCTTACACTTTTTCAAATCTCACTCTCATGCTCTTTCACTCCCTATCTCAAGCTGGCTCTATCTTTCTTGCTGGAATTTTTCCTCTTGTCTGATTTCTCCCTTTTCTTTCCTGTCCTCTGGATTTTGTTCCACCTCTCTCACTCTCATGTTCTCTGGCTCTTACTCAATCTCTCAATATTACTCACAAACTGTTATTCTCCTGCCATTTCACTCTCTTGATCCATCTCTCTTGATCTCTCTTGGTCTCACACTGGCTCTCTCTAGGTCTCCTGTTCTCTTGTAGATTCTTCCTAGATTCATTGCTCTCACTTTCTCACTTCCTAGGTATCTTACTCTCTGTATCCCCTGGGTTCTTTTAGGGCTCTCTCCCTCTCCCTTTTTCCCCTCTCAATTTATCCCTCTTGCACTCTCTCTCTCTCTCTCACCCCCCCCCCCACACACACACTTTCAAGCTTTTTTTGTGAGAAATCAAGCTCCATGGCAGAACAACCCCCTGGGTAATAACAAGTTTAGCTTAGTTTATACAACGAGGGCTTGCAAATATAGGCCCAATTAGGGAATATCCTGCTAGGGCATAATATATTGCCATGACTTCATATTAAAGTCACCTGCTATTTATCACCTTATAGCCACAGCTATGTAAATATTCCAGCCTTTGCTCTAATGTACCTATTAATTATTGATGTACCTTGTATCTGCTATAAATGCACCTGGTGATGAACAAAATTGCTCATGTTTGTGGGGGGGGGGGGGGGAGTCAATACTACATCAAATAGATTGCCACACTGTCCCATTACTCCCTGATGTCCAAGACAGTTTGCTACCTGAAAAAGCCACTGGGTTTCATTATTTGTAACTGATCTGATTCTGCACAAGAGGATCAAAGTTCTCTGGCTCTTCCTTACTCTCACTCCTATTCATTCCCTCTCACTTGGTCTTGCTCTCCTCCATATCTATATTGCTCTCACACTGGCTCTCTGTTCTCACTCTCTCTTAGGCCCTTGTGAACTCTAGCTTTCTGTCTCACTATAACATTTTCTTGGTCTCTCACTCTATCCCTATCCTCCTTTGTTTCTCACTCTTACTCTCTTGCTCTCTACATCCTTCTTTGGTTCACTCTCACACACTCACTTGCTGTCTCTCTTCCTCTAATGCACTCTCTCCACCTCTTTCCCTTTCTAGCTCACTCGATCTCTCGATCTCTCATTCTTACTAACTTTTACCCCAATCCCACCTAACTCCTTGCTCTTTCCCTTGCTCTCAGTCTCCAATTCTCTTATTCTCACACTCATTATTTCTCACACTTGCTCTTCCTCGCTCCCACTTGCTTTCCTCACTCACACCCCGCCCTCTCTTTTGCTCTGCACCTTTCTCCCATGCTTTCACCTTTTCCATCTCTTTTTTTCTATGACTCTCTTGCCCTCACTCTCAATCACTTTCTTACATCTCTCTTGCTCTCATGCTTTCACACTCTTGTTCACTTAGGTTCTTTTGCACTCTCTCACACTTCATCTTTTCCTCTCTTGCATACTCTTGTTCATTCTGGCTTTTGTTTGCATCTTCTCTTGTCTCGCTCTCATTTCTCATTTTCTCTCTTGGTCTCTCACACACTCTTGCACTCTATCACGATCTCTTTCTCTCAATTTCCCTTAATCTCTCCATCACTTTGGCTCTCTCTCTCCCTCCTTCTCTCTCTCATGCTCTCTCATTTGTTCCCACACTCATTCCTCTGTCCCTCTCGGAGAGCCCAACAAACTACTGAGAGTATCCTGCCTGCAAGGCAGAGTCTAGTAAGCTCCCTGTGGTGTATTTGTATGCCAAAAATAGTAACAAGTCTCACAATGGAGACGTTACTGATGCCTGCTGGAGCAAATTGATGAACAACGGGAGGACAGTGCTACAGTGCATTACAGTGCTTACGTCTTTAACAGATGGGTCATGACTACCATCTGGCAAAAAAAAAAAATATATGTCAAATGATCCTGATCTATGAACCAGAAAATCCTGAAGCCAAGGAGTTTTTCTCAGTTATTGAAGAAATGTTGCAGAAGGAGAAAACTCAGAGTCCTGAGGAAGGTGATGAAAAGAGTGAAGAGTTACAGCAGCTGTGAGAGTGAAGGAGAAAGCAGCAAGGATCCAAGTGAAGAAAGCTCTGATGAACGTGAGGACGACTAGCCAGACTTGCCGCTGTGCTATAATTGCCATGTGTTTTCATTACTGCCCTCCTGTTGATCGTCGATTTGCTCGAGCGGGCCCAGTAACGTCTCCATTGGAGACTTTGTTGTTACTGTGTTTGGCATATCGAATACTCTCGGTAGCTTGCCGGGCTCTCCGAGAGGGGCGGAGGAATCGAACTCGGATCGGCCATGTTGGCCGCTTGTAAGGCGAATGCCCTACCGCTGTGCTATCGCTCCAGCCCTGCATGCACAAAAATATAAAGGATTCTGGAATTTTTTTCATTATTTGAAAAAAAAGAGAAGGTCCCTCTAAAATGAGAAGGAGATTCCTGTGTGTCCTGGCAGACTCTGCTTTTAGAACTAAGCACAGGGAGTAAGAAAAGCACAGGCCAGGAAAAGTCTCATGCTCACATCCTTCTGCTCTCTGGCTCTTACTATATTGCTTACTTGTGTCTTTTCTTGCTCTATCACTCATATTCTCACTCCTGCTATTTCCCACTTGCTCTCATCCTTACTCTCTGATCTCTTCGCTCACTCTTACTGTCTTCCCCCTCTCTTTTGATATGTGTTCTCACTCTCATTTGTGCTTTCACTTGCTCTCTCTTGCGCTCTTGCTTACTCTTACGCCTACTCTTGTATTCTCATACTTTAGCTCTGTTCTATTCTCTCACTCTCACAAGCTTTTGTTCTCTGCTCGGGCTTCACTGCTCTCTTGTTCCCCTCCTCTACTCCATCTCTTTCGATCTCTCTTGCTCTCACAATAGCTCTCTCATTCTCATTCTCTCACTCTCTGGCTCACTTGTGTGTTCTTGCTCCCTCTCTCTTTCACTCCCCCTATTTCCCTCTGACTCTCCCTCTCATTCTGTCTTTCCCTTCTCTTACTCTTTGCTCTCTACATCTCAATTCCTAGTTGTCTCGTTCTCTCAACTCTTCCTCACTTATACACTCCTTACTCTCTCTCACACACACTCTTGTTCTCTCAGTCATTCTTGTTCTGTGGCTGACCCTTAAACTTCCACTCTCACTACACACTTTCCCTTGCTCTTTTATTCACTTGCTCTCTCACTCATTCTCACTCTTACACCCGCTCTTTTCCTTACTCTCATGGATTCATTCTGGCCCTCTCACTTTCTCTTACTCTTTTTTTTACTTTCTCTTACTCTTGCTCTCTCATCTCCCTCATACTTATTCTTGTGCTCTTCCTCTGTCTAATTTTTCTTGCTCTCCAGCTCATTCACATACCTCGTCTCTGTTCGATCTATGGCTTGTCCTCTCGTGTTCTTTTTCTCTTGCTTCTCTCTTGGCTGTACTTGCCTCCCTCCTTTCTTCTCCCCCTCTCACTTGCACACTCTTGCTACTGCCCCCACTCTTGTGATCCCATGGTCTCACTCTTTCTCCCTTACACTTTTACTCACACCCATACATGCACTCTTGCTCTCTTATCACACTCTCTGATTCTCGCCCTCCTGTTGTCTTATCTCTCTCTTACTTTCTTCATGTGCTCTTGCTACTCTCTCTTGCTCTCTGGTGTACTCTTACTCTCAGTTTCTCCTGCCTCCTCATATTCTCCCTCCTCTTTTTCTTTCTCCACTTCCTCCTTCTCACTTTTTCTTGGTCACTCTTGCACTTTCTTGGTGTCTTGTTCTCACTCACTCTCTTGTGCTTTTGTTCTTTGGCTCTCTCAACCTCTCACTCTTTCACACTCATCTCTTGCTCTCCCAGTCTCACTCATGCTTCAACTAGCCCTCTTGCTCTTCTCTGCTTCATCTCTCTCAATCTTACATTGACTCTCTCACACTCAAAATCTAACTCCCAGTCTCTTGCTTGTTCCCTCTTTCTCACTCTTTTGATCTCTCACTACATCCCTCTGGTGTTGTCACGCATGTCTCTTTCCCTGTCACTCATTCTTGCTCTCTCTTGCTTTACTTTCTCACTTGCTCTCTCTCTCCTTCCTTTCTTTTCCACCTCTCAGACTTTTGCTCTCTTGCTTGCTCCCCGCTGTCTTGTTCTCTGGCTTACTCTCACACTTCCCTCTCCCTCACATTCGCCCTTGCTCTACTCTCACTCTCTTGCTATCTCGTTGGTAAGAACTCTCACACTCTTGCATTCTCTCCTACTTTACCTCATTCTCACTCCTACTCTCACATTAGACATTTATCTCTTGCTCTCTCTGATTCTCTATTGATACCCTCTTACCGAACCTTCCTCACTCTCTTGATCTCTCTGTGGATGTCTTGTTGTCTCACTCCATACTAGTACACCCACTTGCTCTCATATGCTCCCCCTTATCACTCTCAGGGTTTCTCACTCTCTCCCTATGTTCCCCTGGCTCTCCACCTCTTGCTCACTCCTCCTTAAGCATCTCTTGCTCTCTCCATCTTGCTCTGTTCACAGCTCTGGCTCTGTCACTCTCTTTCACTCTCCTATGATCTCTGGCTCTCATTCTCTCTCTGCTCCATGTGTCTAGATCTCTCTCATTTTCCTGTGCTTTCTACACACCTCTCACTCTCTGGCTCTCACCTACACGACTGCTCAGTCACTCCTACAAGCATCCTCGCTCTTCTGTTTTCTCTGGCTCTTGTTCTCTCATATACTATTGATCTATTTCACTCATTCTCGCTATCTTACTTTTTACCTCATTCATTGGCTCTCTTACCCCTCTGCTCCATGTCTCACTTACTCTCTTGTGCTACTAATTCCTCTTGCTCTCACAGTCTGGCTTAGACTTGCACTTGCTCTCACTACAATTCTCTCAATCTCACTATTTTGCTATCTGTCTCTCTCACTTTTGTTTTATTTCATGCTCCTGCTCACTCTTCACCTTCTCAATCTCTTTCTAGCTCTCTCCCTTTCTACTCATTCTCCCTCTCATTCTTGTCCTCTTTCATATGACCTTGCTTGGTCACTCTCCTTCTTTTTGTTTTTGGGTCTCACCCGGCAGTACTCAGGGCTTACTCAGGGATCACCCCTGGTGGTACTCAGGGGAACATATGGGGAACTTAGATAGGTCTCTTGCAAGGAAAATGCCCTACCCACTATACTACTGCCCCGTCCCTATAATTCTCATTCTTTCTCTAAGTCTCATACTCACCCTGTCTCCTTCTGGATATTCCTGACTTTCTCCTTCTCACTAGCCTTCTTACTCTGTCCAATTAACTCTCTGCTTTCACAGTCCCTCTCTTACTCACTCATGCTTACTATGTTTCTCACACATCTCACCTTATTTCTCCCAGTATCTCTCTCTCAATCGAAACTCACTTGCCCAAGGACAGTAGATACAAGGGCCAGGAGGATTGCCCCAAAGCTGGAAGCCTGCCTCAGGAGCATAGGGTAGAAGACAGATGGAATAGAGAAGGGATCACTAAGAAAATAATGGCTGGAGGAATCAGTCAGGATGGGAGATGTGTGCCGAAAATAGATAATGGACCAAACATACAGTAGTACAGAAAGTAGATAATGGACCAAAAATACAGACCTCTCAGTGTCTGTATTGCAAACCATAATGTCCAAAAGGAGGGAGAGAGGGGGAGAGAGAGAGAGAGAGAGAGAGAGAGAGAGAGAGAGAGAGAGAGAGAGAGAGAGAGAGAGAATGGGGAATACTGTCTGCCATGGAGGCAGAGGGAGGGTGGGGACAAGGGGTATAATGGGGAGATTGGTGGTGGGGTATGTGCACTGGTGGAGGGATGGGTGTTTGATCATTGTGTGATTGTAACTCAAACATGAAAGCTTGTAACTTTCTCACGGTGATTCAATAAAATTAAAAAAAAAACTCACTTGCTGTCTTGCATTCTTTCTCATGCTTTCCTAGCTCTCACTCCCTTCTGTTCCATCTCTCTTGTTTTCACCTGCTCTTACACTGGCTCTCTATGTGCTCTCCTACTTGCTTCCTAACCCTCCTTCGTGAGCATTTTTGCTCAGTCTCTCATATTCTTACTCTTTTTCTTACTCTCTCCCATTTCCTCCTAGCTCTCACTTGTTCTCTTGGTCTCTCCCTCTCATTCTCTGAAATTCTCTTACTCTAGTGAGAAGCATCATTCCTATGCTTCTGTGCTTCCCTCCCTCTCTCTCACACTCACTCCACTACACTCTTGCTTTTTTAGTCTCTCACTCTTCTCTTACTTGCTCACTCTCACACAATCTCAAATTCCCTCCCTCTTTTCCTCATTCTCATGTGTTCTCAATCTCTCACACTCTCTTACTGTGTTAATTCCTCTTACACTTATTTCCACTCTCACTTTCTCATCCTTGATCTCCTACAGTCCATCGTGCACACTTGTTCTCTCTTTTGCTCACTCTTCCACTCCCTCATTTTCTCTCTGGCTTTCCTTGTTCTCTCATAGATCTCCTTCGCTACACCATTTCTCACTCACTCTCTCATGTCTTTACCCGCTCTTACTCTCACTTGCTCTCTTGAACTCCCACTTTTGTTTGCCCCCTCTCACTTCCTCAAGCTCTCAATCTCTCCATCTCAAAGTCTGTCACTCTCTGGCTCTCATTATCTCTCTCCCAAATTCCCTCACTTGCTCATCACTTTCAATGTCTCTCATTCTTGCTAGAGCTTCAATAACTTCCACACTTCTCTTCCATCTTTCTGACTCTCTCTTAACTGTGCAGTTCCTCTGGCAATCTTTGCTTTCTTATCTTGAGCTCTCACTCTATCTCTCTCAGGTGTGCTCATGCTTGCTCGCTCATTCTCCCTCTTTCTCATTCTCTCACTCACTCACTCACTCACTCACTCACTCCATTTTCCCTTTGGCCCTTTCTCTTGCTCACTCTCTTATTCTTTCCATCTTACTCTCTTGCTCTGTGGCGTCTGTCTTAGCCTTACTTTTTGTATCCCTTGAGAGCTATTTCTATGTCTCTCTCTCTTGTTCTGGCTTTCTCCGTCTCTCATTCTTACTCACTCTAGCTCATACTCTCATACTTTTCTTGATCTCATTCTCGCATTCTTGATCTATGTTCTCTTATTTACTTTCGTGCATCAATTTTTGCTCTTAATCTCTCACTCTTGCTCTCATGCTCTTTCACTCTCTTGCTCACTTTCACTTTCACTTATTTCCTCACCCATTCAATCTCCTCCCTCTCCGATCTCTTTTTCATGCTTTCAGAGCTCTCTTGCTTGGTTCCCACTATCCTGGTCTCACTATCACTCTTTCCGTTATTCTTGCAATCACTCACTCTTCCTTTCATACTCACTACCATTCTCTTGCTTTCTCACTTTCACACTCCCATGCTCTCAATCTCTAGTTCTCTTGCTCTCTCTCTTTCTCTCTCTCTTGCTCATTCTTTGATTTCTTTGTTCTTTGTTTTGCGGCCATACCCCATGGTGCTCAGAGATAACACTTTACTCTGCGCTCATTGATCACTCTTGCTGGTGCTCAGGGATTGAACCCAGGTTGGCCACATGCGAGACAAATGCCCTACCTGCTGTACTATCATGCTGACCCCATCATTCTCTGTTCTTACTCTTGTTTTCACTCTTTCATACTCCCTTGCTCACTCTTGTTCACTCTGTCTCTCATATCCACTCTCCCTCTGGTTCTACCTTCTGCTCATAATTTTTCCCTCTATCTTTCTTTCTGGCTCTGTCTCTATCCTGCCCTCACCTTCTGCTCTCTCTCATGATCTCACTTCCCTGTGCTGTCTAGTTCTCTCTTACTCCATGTCACTCCTGTACTCTCTCAACTATGGCCCACCTGCTCTCTTACTCTCCTCTGCTCCATCTCTCTCCAGCTCTTCTGCTGTTACACTCTCTCTGCTCTCATTTGCACTCTCACTGGCTCTCACTCTCTTGCACTTTCTCTTGGTCTATCTGGTTCTACTTTTTGCTTATGTCTTGCTCTATTACTCTTACTCAAATTACCTCTCCTGCACCTGCTCTCTCGCTCTGTTCTCTTGTTCTTACTTGCTCACTCTATCTCTCTGGCTCTCTCTCCCTCTTTCTGGACTGTCTAGCTCTTGCTATTATCTTACTTGTACTCTGACTCATTCTTTCTCTCACCTCTTTCTATTTCCCTCAAGCGCTCCCTCTTTCCCGCTTCCTTTTCATTGTTCTACTGTTCCCTCTTGTCTCATTTCCTGGCCCTCTCATTCTGGAACTCTCTCATTGTAGCACACTCTCACTTGCTCACTCTCACATGCTCTCCCTACTCTCTCCCTCTCTCTCTCTCCCTCTCTCTCTGTCGCACTCATCCATGCTTTCTTGCTACTATGCATTTATACTCACTCTCACTGTCTCTCATTTTTGCTTTCTCTAACTCATGCTCCCGGTTTTGTTCACTCTCACTCTCCTTGTTCTCATTCAGTCCCCTCCCTCTGCTCTATCATATACATACTCTCAGTCTCCTGTGCTCTCAGTCTCTTGTTCGCCTCTGCCCTCTTGCTCTCAGTCTTCCTTCACTCCGTCTTCTCTCATATTTTCACTCACTCTTGCCCTTGCCCTCACTGTCTTTCACTCTCATTCTTGCTCTCATTGACTCTTGTCTTCACTCTCTTGTACTCCTCCTCTTTAGGTGCCACACACCAGTGCTCTTGCTTTCTCACTCATTCTACCTTACTCTCCATCTCTCTGGCTGGCTTGCTCGCTCTCCCTTTCCTCTTTCTCACTTGTTCTTATACCAGATTCCTCAGTTGCTCACTCACTTATTCTCTTATTCTTGCTCTCTATCTTCATCCAATTCTCTGGAACTCTCTAGAACCCACTCATCCTCACTTTCTAATACTCTTCCTTCCTCACTCACAATCTCATTCTCTCCCTCTCCTGCCCTATCTCACATCGCTCTCTCTCTCTTTTGCTTACCCTCTCTTGCCCTCAATCTCATTCTTTCTCTTGCATTTTTCCTCACCACTTGCTCTTTTTCTAATTCTCTTCACTCTCTTGCTCACTCGCTCTCTTTTCTCTTATATGATCTCACTATCTCCTGCTCATGTCTGTTGCTTGCTCTCTTGCTTGCACTCTTTTGCACACTCCTGCTCTTGCTCTCTTGCTCTCACTTGCTCTTCCACTCTCTTCCTCACTCACTTTCTCTTGCTCTCACTCTTATTCCTCCACTCGTACTCCTGCACTCTTGCTCTCTCTTCCTTATTCTCTGGTTCTCTTGCCCTCTCCTTCTCTCTCACTTGAGCTCTCACCTGCTTAGTCTCTCAATCTTATATCTCTCACTCCTTAGATTCTTCTCGCTATACTTCTTGTGCTCTTTCTCACCTTCTAGCTCACTCTCTGGATATATGGCTCACTTGCTGTAACTAGATTTCTCTAACTTACTGTTATTATCTCATTCTCTTGTGTTTTCACTGTCTTTTGTTTCTGTTGGGGGTTTTGTTGGTGGGGTAGAATTTGGGACAACACCTGTGTTCAGGGCATACTTCTAGCTCTGTGTTCACAGACCTCCCCTGGCAGTGCTTGGGGACCATATACAAGGACAGGGATTGAACCACAGCCAACCACGTGCAAGGTAAGTGCCTCATATGCTGTACTATCTCTCTGACTGCTACTGAGTTGTGTGGGTGGGTGGGGGGAGGTATTCTTGATCTTCTGTGGTCTCTGACTCTCACTCCCTCACTTTCACATGTTCTTTTATTTTCTCACCTGTTCTCTCTCTCCTTCCCTCCCTTTCTCTTTCTTCCACCCCCCGCTTTTTGTCACCTTTCTTTTCTTTTTGTTTATTTCTTTATTTTTAAATTGAGTCACTGTGAGATACACAGTTACAAAGCTGTTCACGATCTGGTTTCAGTCATACAATGATCCAATACCCATACCTCCACCAGTGTCCATTTCCCATCACCAATGACTCCACTTTTCCTCCTGCCACTCTTGCTCTCCCAGCCTACCTCTATGGTTCTACGGCAGGCTCTATGGTAATTTCCCTCCCTCCCTCCCTCCCTTTCTCCCTCCCGTCCTCCCCTCTCCCTCCCTCCCTCTCCCCCTCTATCCCTCACTCTCTCTTTCCTTCTGGGCACTATGTTCTGCAACACAGATACTGAGAGGATATCATGTTCCTTTGCCTACTTTCAGCACACAGTTCCTATCCAGAATGATTGTTTCCAACTATCTCTTCATTATGGTCCTTTCTCTATCCAATTACCTTCTCCCCCAGCACTTGAAGCATACTTCCAACTGAGAAATAATCCTCCTTGCCCTTGTCTCACCTGCTCTCTTTTCTTTTTCCATTTTCACTTCTCTCTCCCTCTCTCGCAGCTCTCACTCTCACCTATAATCATGGTTGCTCTCATCTGCACTCATTCTTGCTCTCTTCCTCTAGCTTTCTTGAACTCTCTCACCTCTTGCTCATGTTTTCTCCACGCTTGCTTTCCTTGCTTTTTTCACTCACTCTCCTTCCTCTCTCATCTCTTATTCTCTTGTTCACTCCTGCTCTCTTACTCTCTTTCCTTTGCTCTCACTCTTTTGATGTAATTCTCACATTTGCTTGTTCTTACTCTCTCCTGTGTTCTTGCTGTAATTCTCTCGTGCTCTCACATTCATGCATACTCTTGAGCTCTCACTCTCCCTCAGTCTCTCACACTCTTTTGCTCTCTTCTCTTTCTCAATATTTCCATTTTTATTTCTCTAATGCTTTCCGTCTCTCATTTTCATGAATTCTCGCTGTCTTACTCTCTCATTCTTGCTTATGCTTCACTCACTCTCCTCTGTTCCATCTTGTTCTTTTTTGCTCTCACACCAGTGCTTCCTCTGCTTTCCTGCACTCTCACTTGCTCTCTCTTGTACCTCATGTACTCTTGCTTACTTTCTTAACACTCTCACTCTTGGTCTCTCACTCTGTTGCTATCTCGCTTTATCTCTCCAGTCTGCTCCTCACACTCATGCCCTGGTTCTAGTTCATTATCTTGTTCTTGTTTTTGCACAATGTCCCTCACTATCATGTCCTCACGCTCTAGATCTCTTGTTCTCTCATTCTCACTCTTTCACAATGTTATTCTCACTCTCATTTTCCCCTGCTCACTCTTATTCTTGCTCTTGCCCACTTTTTGGTACTCATTCTCTCTTTCTTTTCTCTCTTCAGCACTTCTGTTTCTCTCTCTCATACACACACTTTCCTCTCTTGACTCACTTGCTCTCCTCTCTGTGTGCATATCCACCACTTGCTCACTCACTCTCTGGCTTCCTCACACTATTGCTCTCTTGCTTGTGTGCTCTCGCTAGTTCTCACTTTCTCATTCTTTCATTCCTGTGCTAGTTCACTCTTGCTCACATTCTCATACTCACTCTCATTCTCACTCTGCCTCTACTTTTTGTGTTTGCTTATTATCTCCCCTTGCTGATTTCTCGATGGCCATTTTTTCATCTTTCCCTCTTTTTCCCTCCTTGTTCTCTTACTTATTCTCTCACCAGCTCTTACATATTTGTACTCACTCTCACAGTCTCGCTCTTTCTTGGTCTCTCATCCCCTATCTCCCACTTGTTCTCTCTTGCCTTCCTGCTGCCTCTCCTGCTTTCATCTCACTCTCTGACTTTCTCTTGATCTATCTCTTGTTCTCGCTTACTCTCTTCCTCTCTTATGGTCTCTATCTCTCATGCTCTGATTCCTTGTCTAGCACACTCTTACTCTCTTGCCCCAAGTCTCACTGGTACTTCACTCACTCTCTTGCTCTCCTTTCCACCATCTCCTGATCTCTCTCCACTTCACACTGGCTCTCCCTCTTTCTGCTCACTCTCTTGTACTCTCACTGGCTCTCTCATTGCTCTTACTCACTCTCATGCCCCCGCACTCTGGATCTTGATTTCATTCTCTGGTCCTTCTGCTTGCACTCTACTCACTGTCATAGGCTTGTGCCCACTCCCAACTACTCTCTCTTTCCCTTCTCTCTTGTTCACTGTAATTCATTTCTTACTCTTGCACACACTCATTCATTCCCTCTTGCACTCATTTCATTCTCACTTTCTATCGCTTGCTCTCTCACCCACTCCCTCTGCTCCATTGCTCATGCACTCTCATGCTCTAGTTCTCCATAGCTTGCTCCTGATCCTTTGTTCTCTCACTTACTCTCTCTTCCCTTACTTGCTCTCTTTCATTCTACTTCTTGGGCTGGAGCAATAGCATAGCGAGTAGGGTGTTTTCCCTGCACTTGGCCGACCCGGGTTCGGTTTCTCTGCCCCTCTCGGAGAGCCCGGGAAGCTAATGAGAGTATCCCGCCCGCACAGCAAAGCCTGGCAAGCTACCCATGACACATCTGATATGCCAAAAACAGTAACAAGTTTCACAATGGAGATGTCACTGGTGCCCACTCGAGCAAATCAATGAACAACGGGAGATCAGTGCTAACAGTGCTAACGGTTATCACTCTTACTGGCTCTTGGTCTCATACTCACTATCTCACTTTCTCTTCCTATCTCCCTTGGTACCTCTTGGCTCTCTTCCTCTTTCCTTCTCTAGCTTTCTCCCTCACTATTTCAGGATCTCTCTTGCTTTCATTTGCTCCTGCTCTCATGCTTTCACTCACAACATCTCAATCTCCCCCACTCTCTGACTCTCCTACCCTATATATAACTCTCATTCTTGCATGCTTTTGCTGTTCTGTCTCATTCTTGCTTGTGTTTTACTCTTTCTCTCTCCTCTGCTCCACTTCTCTTATTCTCCCTTGCTTTCACATTGGCTCTCATTCTCTGCACTTTTTCTGGCAGTCTTGCTTCCTCTCTCTCACTCCTTTATGCACTCTTGCTTTCTCTCACACACTCTCACTCTCTTGGTCTCTCGCTCTCTCCTATCTCTTCGGATCTCATTTACACTTGCTATCTCTCTTGCTAATTCTTGCCCTCTTCATCTCACTCTCTAGCTCTCTTGCTTTCTCTTTCTCTTGCTCTTTCCTCCGTTCCCTTTCACACTTGCGCTTATGCTTTCACTCTCTCCATCTCTCTCACTCTCTTGCTCACTGTCATTCTTTTTCTTGCTGGTGCTCTCTTGCTCACTCTCACACTCATTCTTGCTCTCTCAGGATCACTCCTGGTGGGGTGCCAAGGAATCAAACCAGGGTTGACACGGTGCAAGGCAAGTGTCCTACCTACTACTCTATCTCTGGCCCTTCCTCACTGTCTTTTATTCTTTTATCTATTTTATTTGCTTTTTGGGTCACACCTGATGATGCACAGGGGTTACTCCTGGTTCTGCACTTAGGAATCACCCCTGGCGGTGCTCAGGGGACCATATGGGATGCTGGGAATCGAACCCGGGTCGGCCGAGTGCAAGGCGAACGCCCTACCCGCTATGCTATTGCTCCAGCCCTGCACTGTCTTTTATTCTTAATCTCTCATTCTCTCTCCTGGGCACACTTCTTTTCACTCTTGCTCTCCCTCATTATCTTGTTCTCAGTCTTAATTCCCTTGCTCTCTCACTCTTCTCTCTCTATCCCATCTCCCACTGACCCCCTCACGCTTGCTTCCGTTCCTTTCTTCCACTCTCTTCCTTGCTTCCACTCTCTTCTTCTTTCACTCTCACTTCACTCTCTTGCTCACTTGCATTCACTTACCCTGCCCTTTTGTCTACAATTCTTGCTCTTCTGCTGTCTCTCACCTTCCTGTGCTCTACTGTTTTATCATACTCTCTCTTGCTCACTCTTATTCTACTCACTCTTCATGCATTCATTCTCTGGATCTGACTCTTGCTCGCTTGCTCACTCTCTCTTGCTCTCTGCTCTCTCTCACTTTCTCAATTGTGCTTACTCATTCTCATTCACCTACACTCTTGTTCACTTTCTCAATATCAGTTTTTTCAACATCCTTCTTTAGTGTCACTATCTACCTCTGGCTTTCTCTCTCTCCCTCTCACTCTCTTGCTCTCTATCTCCCTCTACCATTCACACTTGTACACACTCACACACTCTCGCCGTCACTTGGCTCTTCCACTTTTGCTCTCTTATGCTCTCTGGCTCTCCATATCACTTCACTCTTGTACTCTTGCTCTCTCACTCTTATTCTCACCCATGTTTCACTCATCCCTCACTCTCCTCTGCTCCAAGTCTTGATCTCTCCCTCTCTTGCTCTCTAGCACTCTCTCTGCTCCCACTCCACTCTCCTTGCTTATTCTCTTCCTCCATCTCACTCTCTGGCTCTTTCTCTCTATCTCACTCTTTCTCACTCTCTCACACTTGCACTATCACTGGCCCTCTTGTTCTCAAGCTCTCTCTCTCTTAACTGAATCACCGTGAGATAAAGCATTACAAAATTTCTCATGATCTCTTATTCTCTGACTCTTTCTTGCTCTATCATTCACTCTCAAATGCTCTCACTTATTAGCCCTTGCTCTCACTCGTGTGTGCTTTCTCGTTTTCACTCTCAACTGTTCCTTTCACCCTCCTAATACTCTCTAGCTCTCACTCTTTCCCTGCCTCTCACTCTCACTCCAATAAGCTCTTATGATCTCTTGCACTATCTTTCTCTCATTCTCCTCTCTCTATGTCTTTCTAACTCTCTGCTTCTCGGCTCTCTCACTCTCACTTGTGCTCTCACACTTGGGTCAATCTCTTGCTATCACTTGTTCTTTTTCACTGGGCTTTCCCTGTATGACTCTCTTGTCTCTCCCTCCCTCCCTCTCCCTCTCTCCCACCCTCCCTCTCTCTTACTCTCCCACCCTCCCTCTTTCTCTCCCTCTCCCCCCTCTCTTTTTTTCACCTTTCCCCCATAAGACTGCTCTCTTGATTTCTCCACCACACTTTCTTTCATTCCCTGGCTCTTTCACTCTGTCACTCTTATTCACTTTCTCACATTCTTCTCTCTTAGTCACTCTCTCTCCTCTGTCTCTATTTTTTTCTCACTATCTTGCATTTTCTATCTGGCTCACTTCACTCTGATCTGTTTAATGATCTCTCTCTCTCTACACACACACATATATCACTCTGTTGCCCTCTCTCACTCTCACTAATGCTTTCACTCATTTGTTCACTCATTCTCTTGCTCTTGTGCTCTTTTCTTCTCACATTTTCACACTTGCTTACACTCATTCTCTCCTTTATGTCCTTATTATTCTCGCTACACTTACTTCTCTCATTCTCTTTCCCTCTCACACTCTTTCTCTGCTTCATTTACTTGCTCTCTCATTTCCCTTGACCTCCCTTCCTCCTTCCTGACTCTCTCCCTTCATTATGTGAGGTAATATAAAGGTGAAGATCAATTTCTAAAGCATGAGGTTATCAATCCATTAATCACACCCTTATATATACACCTATAAAAAGACTAGTCAATTGTGTGCCTGTCAAGAGAACAGACTGGAGGTGGAGGATATAGGAGGGAACCTGGGAATATTGGAGGGAAGTTGACACTAGTCATGGGATCAGTGATGCAATATTGTATGTCTAAAACTCAACTATGAATAACTTTGTAAATTATGGTGCTTTGAAAAATAGTCAATTATATCAACAACAAAAAACCCACATAGCACTTTTAATTAAAGGCAATCTATACTAAGTAGCTTGTATATTAAGGAAGTTATCTATCAAAATAAAGAGAATGCAAATCCTCTTCTTCATCATAGTGAAAAAATGGTACAAAACAGAAGAAGCACTGTCTGCTCTTGATCATGGATGCTTTGACAGTTGGGGTAGCCAGGAATAAATAATATAGACAGGCTTCAGAAACCCTGAAGTCCTGACTAATTCGCAGGTATATGTCTCTTTAAAGATTAGTCCAGTATATACTTCCTGAGGTAGAGCCCAGATAAGTGGTCACTGACCCCATCCAGGGCTCTTGCCCCTTCCTCCCAAGTTGTATCCTCTTTTATCACAATTTTTATTGAGGTGCCATGATTTACAATAACTATTGTAACTATGTAACTATTGTAACTATGATAACTATTCAGTATAGAGTCTCATGTATAAAATATCCTAACACCACACCCAACATCATAGTTATTTCCGCTCCTTCCCTGAACCTGTGAAATAAAAATGAGAGGGAAAGAATAAAAAGGTGAATGATAGTAACACTAACAACAACTATCATTTATAGATGCTTAAAATGTTCCGGGTACTGTGTAAGTGCCTCACACACAGTATATCTCATACAACTCTACAAAGAAGGTTCTAAAGTTTTATTTTAGGAATAAGAAAACTGAGTCTTGAAATGATTGAGGTACTCCTCTAAAGTTCATCAGACAGTAAGCTGCAGGTCTGAATTCCAACTTGAGCAGTCTGGCTTCAGGGTTCATTCCATTCATATTCACTACACTACTTCTCAGAGATGAGTGAATAAATTCTTGTCACCCTACCAATCCCAGGAACCCATTTGTAATAGGATGGTGTCATATCTCTTGGCTTATTACAGTTTCAGATACCCACCAATGCTACAGAAGGATCCAGATTCAGGATGTTCATTCGCTGTGGGGACTGCAGGCAATGGAAAGTCTGATCATCAACCATTCCATTTTCTTCGGTGTCAACAAAGGTCTGGGTTGTGTGAGGATCCAAGAAAATGAGTTCATCACCTGTTTAGGGTGAGACATGCTTAACTTTCGAAGAAACACTGGCTCTGGCCCAATGGCTATCCTTGGGAGGAGACTTTCTGGTTTTCCTAACATAACTCTTGGTGACAATGAGAATGAGATGACAGAAAGCTCAAGAAGGGTACTCATCATGATGTTTCACCAGTAAAAATTAAAAAAAAAATTTAAAAAAAGATGGGTACTCATGCTTTTGAAAGAAGCCACTGCACCCAAATTCAATCAATCACTCAGTAAGAAGACTTGCCCGGGCACTTACATCTCTTCAAATTCAAGTACAAATATGGAAAGTGACAGGTTTGGGGCAGGGGAGTAGGAATGAGTAAACACAGATGACATGGCAGGCTCTGTGAGCAGCAGTAGCAAAGATAGAATCACCAGGCCATGAGTTCAGTGCTATTAGGGAACTTCCTGCCTCTTCCAACATTGAAAAGCATCTTTCTCCAGACATCAGTTTTCGAATCTGTGGTCGGAGATAACTGGTAAGAAGAAAGGCCTTAACCTCCAAAAGAAATGGAAATGCAGTTCTGATTTAAATGAGATACCAGGGAGCTAACTGTCTGTATTGGTTATCCAACAAGTTAATCACTGTTAGCAAGTTAGCAATTCTTGCTGGAAAGTAAGGCCATGATCACATGAACACCAATACAGACACACTTGCCAGGAAAGCCCATTTTGAGATGACAGAGCGTTAGAAATAACATAAAGAACATCCTTCATACAATTGGGAAAAATCCTAGTTCAGCAATGGCCTCAGAGCAGTTTGTATTAGTTTTTTTAAAATCTATTTTTATCAAGATACGCAAAAGAATGAGAGTACTCTATTACTTCCCACCAATGTGCTGGGTATGTAAAAGTACCTAAAACTTCACTTTCCAAGTCTGAGGAGCATTTGGACCTCTGTTTTCTAACCTTATTCAGAAAACCAAGGTAGATCTACCAGTAGCAAAAGAACAGGGTAGGGAGAGATACCCATAAAGACCCTCCTGGGAACAAAACAGAAATATTAGACACATATGTTGGCAAAGAATGTGTCTCCGAAAAGGTTTAACTTTTCTCTATTGCAGATCTGGGACAAACCACTTAACTCTTTTAATTTTCTTGTTTTTTTTTCAACTAGGGGCATTAGAGTTGGGATCAGAAAATCCCAAGGCTGTGAAATGCTTCAAATGCCATACAAATATGAAAGCTCATATAAGCATCTTGCTCTTTAAAAGGATCTCCCTACAAATGCATGTTTCAGCATATATAAAAATCATTGCACTTATATGACTTACTTTATAAAACTCAAGACACATATTCTGACTAGCTCACAAGGAGTTACATTAAGAAAGCCTCAAGTCACAATGAAGAGCAACAGCCAGGGCATAGAGAAGCAGCTTACTTACGATCAAAGAATGTTAGAGGAAAAATGAAGCTGTACAAGATAAAAAGTGAAAGTAGCCTTACAAGTGAGCTATCTACCAGTGTTTCAAATTAAGATGCTGGAAATAATAACTCTGACTTTAAAAAAAATTGGGGGACTTACCCCACAGGGCTCAGAGCTTACTACTGATCTTCACTTTGGAATCACTCCTAGATGGGCTCAGGCAACCATATGTGGTGCCAGGATTGAACCCAAGTGGACTGCCTACAAAGCAAGAATCCTACCTGCTGTACTATCTCTCTGACTCCATAACTCGGATCCCTGTCCCTCTGGCTCTAATCATTTCCTGTGTGTGTTGCATGTTAGACAGATAGAGTGAAGTGGGAGAAGGCACTGATCTTATCTTATTCTGTTTCTTTCCCATGTAATGAGGGCAGGGTGGAGGTGTGAAGACTTCTAGGCTGTTAGGTTCTATGTATGATTAAGAGATACGGTTGAGAGATTCTATATAGACACTGAACCAAGATCTTTAACAAGGCATGAAAGGAGGAGTCTGGCCAACCACCTGCAGAAACAGGGCTCATGCTACATATCTACATGGGCAGCCTCTAGCCGGGCACAGGGCAGGCAGCTTTCAAAACAGGCAAAATCTGATGGCCAGAGTCTTAAACTGGCAACAGTCCCACACAACTAGAGCTTTTCTCAGCTTTGCAGTGGGCATGGGGGTCCTAGGGAAGGAATGCAATATGGTCAGAAACATGGTCAAATTGGGATTGAATCCTGACTTTACTACTGAGTGACCTTGAGAGAATGCTCAAGTTCAGTTTCACTATGAATCAAATGGAAATGAAAATAGTGCCTTCACCAGATGGAATAAAGAAGGGATCACTAAGAAAATGATGGCTGGAGGAATCGGTCGGGATGGGAGATATGTGCTGAAAGTAGATAATAAACCAAACATAATCACCTCCCAGTGTGTGTATTGAAAACCATAATGCCCAGAAGTACAGAGAGGGTATGGGGGATATTGTCTGCCATGGAAGTAGGGGGAGGGTGGGGAAGGGGGTTATACTGGGGAGATTGGTGGTGGGAAATGTGCACTGGTGGAGGGATGGGTGTTTGGTCATTTTGTGATTGTAACCCAAACATGAAAGCTTGTAACTGTCTCACGGTGATTCAATATTTTTTTTAAAAAGAAAATACTTAGGACATTTGAAATGGGGAAAAAAGAAATTAAAGTTGCTGAATTAAAGGAAAGTCAGTAAATATATAAAAGGAAAAAAAGAAAATACTGCCTTCACATGGGTCTCGTGTTAACTCTATACACAAATATTCATACATAACTGTGTGTATGTGTATTACAGGTACAGATACAGACATAAATATATAAACTTTGCAGAGTCCCTGGAACAAGATTGCCATTAAGAAAAATGGCAGTTCTTGATCCAGAGAGATCATTCAAAGGGCTTGAATATATGCTGTCCTTACAGCCTACTCCTGTTGGTGCTGGGTGGCAGGGAACGACCATATGTGGTACTGAGAATCAAACTCCATTAACCACATGTCAGGCAAGCACCTTAACCCCTGTACTATCTTTCCAACCCCAGGAAATTGATTTTTGCAACATTCCTTAACAAGAATCTAAATGCTCAGAACAGGGAACATGTACACTGACATGTTCATCATGTCATCACACATGACATCACTTCAGACACGGTTTTTTACTTAAGAAAAGCGCCTCTTTGGTTCCAATTTTTCCATCAAGCTGTAATTCTTACAACTGACCAATAGATGGCAGCATTAGAAAAAGCTAAGAAATTGGACTGTGGATGTAGAGGCAGTGAGTGGGGAGAGGGGAGAAGCGGAAGAGAAAGAAAGAAAAGGAAAGAAGAGAAAGAAGCTAGCTCAAAGAGCTGGATCATAAAACGTGTGAGAGGTCCTAGCTTGGGGTGTGACCGAAAAATCGAAGGAAACAAAAGATGGAGACGGAGATGGAGCAGGCAAAGGAAAGTTCAGCAGGCAGGATAGAGCCACCTTTTCCTGAGTGTGGCCTATATACCTGGCTCTTTGCTGAGTGCTCTGTATGGAGTCAGCTGTTAGCCCTGTTTTCCATAGAGGAACCTAAGACTGAGAGATCTGGTATACCTTTCCCACAATCACAGAGCTAGAAAGTGGTGACTTCCAGAAAAGGCCAGGTACAAAGTATGTCTGTTTTCACCCGACCACAGTTCCCTGACTGTCTGAGGAGACAGAAACATGACCAAGCACATTTCACCCTGTCCTCTGCACACCCCATTCCCACACTGAGCCTGTTTTGACTTTTCTTGCCTAGCTATGGCTCTGCCTTGAAAGCTAAACTTATATCTCTTCTGAGAGCCCTTTTCCGGTCATGCTCCCACTACAGGAATCCTGTGCCGTGTTCCCCTAGTCACATCACCCATCTACCTGTGCTATTCAGCACTAACCAAGTAGCTAGACCTTAGTCCTCAGAGCATGGTATGTATACACCAGCAGCACTAGCACCATTAGTTAAAAATGCAGAATTGCACATCTACCCGAGACCTGATGCATCTATATTATAAACGGCAGGCTCTCAGGATGTTCCTGAAAGTTTGAGAAACACTTCGCCAGCTCATCTGTTGTGCCAAGAGCTTTAAATAGCTCTGGTCATAACCGGTGTATACAATGGCTGAATTTCCCAAAGTCTCATTTTAGGCCCGGAGTGCTGTGCTACATTAAAAGTCTTTATTAGAAGGTTAGTGGATCAAAGGCATAGCACCATTATGAGAAAAGAATACCTCTCTCTTTGCTTCCTCTAATTCCCAACCAGCCATGGCTCTGAACAATGAAGCAGCAGGCCTAGCTCTGTGGGCCTAGGGAGCCAGAGGAGGTTTCTAGTCTGAATATCCAGGTCTCAACAAGAGGAGATCAACAAGGTCAGGGACATGAAATCCCACAGCCCTGGCTCCCGCGGGAAGGAAAGGGGTGTGCTAAGCAATACTGTGACCTTGAAACTGTTTACAAGTAAAAAAGCAGCTCTAGAATCACTATGTCAAGAGGCAAGGAAGTAAGAGAATCAAAGGAGGATGGATCCGAGCCCCCCCATCCCACCCCCAGAAGAGCTACTCTACACAGATCAAGTTGGAAACAGAATGGGCTGACCAGAAGAGACAGTATCTCCAGGCCTGCCAAGGGTCACTAATTGCAATTGCTTGGTCTCCCAAAAAAGCCTTCTGCCCACCCTTCCCTAGCCCAGAATGACTTACTTGTAATTCCTCTTTTCTTACCTAGGAATCCTATGAAATAATAGGCGTTATTTGGTTTTCCTCCTAATGCCCCTAAAGACTGTGGCATCTTAAAACACTCCTAGAGGGAAAGAGAATGCAGGATTCTCAACTCACTTGTGGACTGCTGCTCACGGATCTCTATGCTCACATGGCGATGTGATGGGCAGGCAGCAATGGGCTTGGGAAAAGATGTGACTTACTTTGAATGCATCAACATAGACAGGATTGATTTGGTTTATGCCCAGGCGAAGAGGCACAATGAGCAGCAGGGGTTTCCAGGCTGGGCTGCAGGCATAGGTGACCTGACTCTGGTTTGAAGCATTCAGAGAGTTAGGGGGACTCTCACTGGCTGGGTCAACTCTCAAGGGATAGACACAGCACATTTTTTCTAGAAATAGAAGACAAGAGAGGTGGATAAATGACAGTTATCCAGGCCTATGGGACATTCCAAGTGTCAAACTAAAGGAATCTGGTTGTGACTTCCAAGCCCCAGCTCAGCCTTCTCCTGAAAGAAGTTCTGCCATTTCTCCAGCCCTCACCTCTCTTCCTTCTAGCAACTGAGCACTGACCTCCCACCAGATAGTAGGGGATCATTGGGTCTCATTTCACAATTAGTCTGTGAGGACCTCTAAGACAGACACTGTGTATTCTGGATATCCTTTATAACCAGGAGCACAAGGTTGGACAATGGGAGACAGCCACAGAAGACCAGTCAGTAATTTAACTGATTTCCTACACGTTAGACACCTGGTAGGGAATGGGTTGGATACCTCACTGAAGGCAGCGGAAAACCCTCTAATGGTCTTCTCCTTCTCATCTTTTTTGTTCTAATACCATCTCTTCTCCTCTCTCTTTTCCTCTCTATCCACCTCCCTCATCGTTAAGCTTCTGAATGGTGGGGAAGTAACTCATCACCCACCAACCATGAAGGTAAAACAGGCTGGGGACTCACTGATATCCTCAATGACCACTGTGTTATCCATTGAGACATAAACCGCCAAGGAATTCCACTCATCAAATAAAGCAAGCTTCCTGCAAAGCAACATAGAATGAAGTCACAAACAGGGAAGGGAAAATATCAATAGTAAGAACTACAGTCTATGCCCAGTGTTCCTAAAATCACCAAACAGAAGCTGGGCTTCATGACAGCCCTGACCATTTTGACTCAACTGTGCAATATCCTGTGTCTAGAGACCTGTAGAATGACACAGTTGCTGTTCATGAACCTTGAAGAGAAGGTACTGCTTTACAAAATGGCAGTCTACTTCATGAAACGTGCTTCCTATACAGTGGAAAGAAAAGCTATTGTTGTGTCTATTTCCCAAGAGAGTCCATTTTCTTTTCTTTTTTTCATTTTTGGTTTGGGTGTCACAATTGGACATCTGTACTATCTCTCTGGCCTCTGTTTTCTTAAAGATACTCAAACTTACTATTATTTTTAAAAAATATAAAATATATATAATGCTCTCGAGCACAGATAATATGGAGAATAAACCCCAGGAGAATCTGGAAAATTCAGAAAGAGAGAGGATTCCTTACAGCAGCTCACCACATACAATAACAACATGTTTAAGAGATTCTGGTTACAGTTGGTCTCCACACAAGATCCTGCTGATCAGTAGCTATGTACAACCCAAAAAGAGCTATTCACCTCTTCCATTATGTCTGTCATTTGATTTATTTCCTTTCTTTTCTAGTGGTATTTTTTTCCAAAACAATAATGTCATTATCCTCATGATCTACTGGTTTTAATAACAACCATGAGAAATCAGAACTGAAATTCCTTTCAAAAAGCATATCTTTCCATTTGTTCATTGTTGGGGATTTGAAAAGTCAGAAGAAAGAGGTGAACATTGAGGAACAGAATTTAAAAACCAAGAATTTTGGGCCAAAGCAATAATACAGTGGGTCAGGTGCTTGGCCTGCACATGACCAACTCAGGTTCCAATCTCTGACATCATATGTGGTCTCCCAAGCCTACCAGGAGTGATTCCTGAGTGAAGAACCAGGAATAAGCCCTGAGCATCTCCAGCTGTGGCCCAAAATTAATTAATTAAAACCCCAGAATGTTAAAATGAATATGGGTACTTGGTACAGCCATTTTAATCTATATTTTCCATACAGGGCCTTAGGGATCCCTAAATTGTGCTTTAAGGATTGCCAGATCCTCACTAAGCAGAGCTATTAATGCCCCAAAAGGTACTCCAGACTAAGGTGACCTCGAGAGGTTGCACTGTTTTCAAAGAACAGTACTCAAAAGTATCCAGACTGTTCCTCAACAAACACATTTCTAAAGTATTCTGGTTTGCTAAAAATTTGCTAATAATTGAATTGGTGCTCCATCTGTACTTTGCGTGAAGCAGATTCCTCCATCATGCTTCAGAGAGTCCAGGAATTGAAGCATGCTCCACCAAAGGAGACCAGATGGTGCCGATCTTTCGTTACCTAAATTTAGACTGAATCTGACTGCCATTTTCAGCCATTTGTCTATTGAGCACTTATATATCCTGGGCAGTTTTAAGAACTAGTACTACAGTAGTGAACAAGATTAATACAATCTCTACCTTCATGGAATGTTCATTCAGCAACAGTCTGTCAAAAAGGAGACTGGTAGCAGATGAGGTGCCCTGTAGGTGTAGGTGCTAGCATCACTCACAACATTCACTTCTACTACACCGGTCCTCTCCACCCTGGCCTCTTCAACCTGCCTCTTGTTGTGAGGTACATTCCAGTACTTAATAGGACAATTACAAAAGTACTGTGTTAGGCTTCCTTGAGCTTGAAAACAGATGACAAAGTGGTTCAAAAACTTCCTTGAGGTTTATCCTTGAGGTGGTAAGCTCCTTGAGGAAAGAACTGTGTACACCCTGAACTGTGCACAGTGGAGGATCCCAGTGAATGAAGGGATAAATTAATGAATAATTTTAATACTATACAGGGGAAGAATCCATGTCTTACTAGGATGGCTCTGCTTCCCCCACTTAGTATGAACCCTTTAACTTCGTAGAAACCCTGTGACTCACTGACTGATGACTCCTTGGTATATGTGTCCCGATCTATGGGGATGAGGGGCACGAGATATTGAATGAGTCTTGAGATATCTCTACATCTGCTGGGTACCAGTGACTGCAACTCTGATATACTAAAACAGATGTTTATATGCATTACACATTTCAAAAAGCTGAGCAATGTGGTACAGGTATTTGGTGGCTTTGTGGAATGGCAAGAATAGGTAGGTTGATGGGAAGTTGAGTTGTTGGTGGAGGGAGGCATAGAAGACAGGAGAATGAAGCTAATGCCAAACTTATTTTTTTACTTACTTTAACACCTGTGCAACTGTATTTGGTCCAAACCATTCACCAATTGATTTCCCTTCTCCTACACCCATTTGTGCTGTTTTCATGCAGAAAAAATAAACACATTAGCCAAATGTCCTTCAGCACCCCACAAAATTATAATTTTAACATAAATAATTAAGCAGATAGACATCTCAGCAGGGCAACATAAAAGACAGAGGATGAATAGACTAGGTATAAGTATTTTCTTTAAATTATTTGTGACCTTACCCATTTGATGGATAGAGTAGCAACAGTCCTTTCTATCTAAGAAGCATTGTAAGATCCGTTGGTATTCTTTGGGTTGTTCTTTTTGTTTCTCCCAGTTCCAGTCTTTTTAGGAAAAAAAAGTTACTTTAACTATGAAGTTAGAAGGAGAAAAAAGAAGCTACATCATAAAGGCAGAAATGATTTTTAAATGCCAGAACATTTTTAAGTATCTTAAATTTGATGACTATGACATCTGGAACCAAATTATTTTCAAAGATTCACTAGGCATAAAGTAAGAGCACAGAAAGAAGTTGGTCAAGTAACTGACTTAGCCCAAGGGATGGAGTGGGAAAAATATTATACAAAAGACTGTGACAAAGGCCTTTTTGGTCAAGTAGTACACAAATAGGAAATTACCACAAAACCTGGCAATGTATCCATGTATCATCCAGACACCAGTGTCTCATCTCCACAGAGACAGCAACAGCTTTTGTCCTTATATTTTTGTGGTCAAGCCAAAAGAGTCTCATAGGAGGAAGTGCTATTCTGACACTTAGCAGTTGACAGGGGACACAATTTACAACTAAGGAAGCTTTAGAATTATCATAAGCTGTCAATGTTGCACAACCTTTTAAAAATGGCCACACTGAGCTTCACATCTACAAATACCTTTGCTATCAGGTGTTCAAAGTTTCCTTATGATGAAAACCAAAATAATTAATGTCTGCAGTAATTCTCTCTGTGCCTTAGGCACAGCCTCTCCAAATCCTCAAGAAGCAACTTATGCTTATTGAGGGCAATTGTGAAACTCTATAATCAGCATTGTGGAAGGATGTACTCCTCCCACTCCCTTAGCTCTTGGAACGCTGACAAATGGGACACATTTCTGAGGCTTACTTTGCTTCCAAGACACAAATGTCTCTCCTGAGGTTACAGTTGAATTCATAGCTGAAATACACTTGAAGCCAACAGCCATTATATCCTGATTTTTCAGTTTTGTTTCTAGGATTTCTGAAACCAACGTTTTACACATTATATCCAGCATAGTCTTCAGAATGTGAATTGCATTCATCCAATATTTTTTATTATTAGTTACCACATTGTCCAAGTTGGGGGATATCGGATTAGCTTGTTTCTAAATACCACAAACCTTTACAGATCTATGATAGTGATTAAGTGTCTACCCTACCTCAATTGTAAATTGACAAAATTTGAACTACTCTAGAATACTTTACAAAGCTGCATCTTCTAATTCATCTTAACTACAAGACCTATTTTTTAATTTTTAAATTTTATGAAAGCACTGTAATTTACAGAGTTATTCATAGTTGAGTTTTAGACACGATGTTGCACTGCCTATCCCAACATCAGTGTCAACTTCCCTCCACTAATGTTCCCAGGTTCCCTCTCATAGCCGCCGCCCCCCCCCCCACCAGCCTGGCAACAAGACCTATTTCTAAATTCTCCCTATAGCTTGCGTTTGTGTTTAAACAACCAAAAATACTTGGGGGCTTTTGTCCAGTTTATTTTCCACAAAATTCTCTTCCAGAATAATCATCCTGAAGTGCTTTACCAAGGAGTAAAAGTTAAAAAGCAAATGGTAATAAATCTGCTTTTCTATCATACCAAGTATGTATATGGCAGAGAAACCGACAGAGAAGTCAGAAAACCTGCTTTCTCTTCCAAATTGACACTTATTTTGGCTAATCATCCTGGGAAAATCACCTTACTTCCTGGGCCTCGATTTGATTTTCTCACTCATGATACAAATTCTTACATTACCGAAGGAAAGCAGACACAAAATAACCTAAAATATGAAAAGGAGATGTGTAGCCTTCAAGCTTCCCAGACCCTTTCCCAACCATTTCTAGAAACTACAATGGGATTTGTGAGACTGGTCAGTAAAGAAAAAGGGAGTGATGTTTACATAACTCTAAATCTCAAAGAACATCAGCAACTGAGCTAAGCAGCCCAATCCAGGGTGCCCTTTCACTGTCTCACCCCCAGGTCAAACCAGACTTTCACCCAAGTGCCTATTCTGGCATCCAGCCAAGGTCAGCCTACAGATGTTCACAGGGAATCATGCCCATGACTTTGGAAAGCAACAGTAAAACATTCCTACATGATTATTGTAAGGTGCTTAATGAAGCAGTCTGCAAAGGAAGCTGATTTATGTATTCCTTCATAAACAGATGGGCATCTTCAGTGAACCCAACCAAAATAGCACTAGCTTCCTCATTAGACACTTCCTTTAGGTCACTATACATCCTTGATCAAGCACATATTTCAAATGAGATTAGAAAACAGACATAGCCGCCACCACACCCTTCTTTCTTCTCCTTTTGTTATCTGATCTGTTTCAGAACTTACTGGAACAATAGCAAAAATGAAACATTAAATAAAGCACCTGACTCAATGTTCAAACATTAAATAAAGCACCTGACTCAATGTTCAATTACATCCCAAAAAAATAGCTCTGGATTGGTGTGTAGCCAGGAAATTCTGGCTGATATTTTTTTCTTTTCACGGGGTCTGTTGAATTTTCAGTCCCACTACTTTATTTTTAAATTTTTTTAAATTAATGTCATTTTATAAAGTTGTTCCCAATAATTTATTACATTCAATATTCCAACACTAATCCCACCACCATTATTTCGGTCCCATCACTTTAGAACCTACAACTTTATTGCTGAATATTCCTCAAATTCCACGTTAATATTAAACCAGCAGCAGTAAGTGCTATTGCAGAGGTCTCTGAGGCAGTTTAGAGAGCAAATTTAACTCACCTCTTCCCAAATGTCTGCATATAAGGGCTTGAGCCAACATCATCTGTCCACAACGTAGCATACATCCCCAGCCAGCATCTGACGATGGGCCTGTTCCCCCTGTTAGCAAAATGGAGGGGGATGAATATAAGGTCCGATAATTTGCCATTTCCCCAAACATTGGCATATTTGTAAATTACACAAGAAGGCAGAGACACATACTCTGAAAAGACAGGCAAGAGATACTGCCAGATTATCAATCAGGATTTTGATACAGAGTCAAATTTGTAAAGAATTAACCAAAACAGGATCTATGGTCAACTATAAAGATAAATGGACAAAGTCTGTCCCTCCTTGGGAGTCAGAAGGTGTACTGAAATTTTGTTAAATGAATGCCATGTATGTGACTACCAATATTTAATCCATGTCATGTTGTCATCTGACTGAACAAATGTAGCTTTGCACAACTGACTCCTATGAAATTACAATCTTAATTAAGGAATAAATGCTACCAAATGTAATCATAAAAATGGCCAAAGAATTCCATATGGTTCTTGTCTGTTCTAAACATATATTATGAATTTCTGAAGTGCAATAAAAATGATGTAAAATAGAAGAAAGATTCAACATAAGAAGACCAATCTCTAGTTACCACATATAAAGTTTAAGACTGGAAACCAAGAGTATACTATGCCCACTTTCAATGGGTATCATAAGAACAAAATGTATCTGCCAAAGCATTCTGCAACTCACTCAAGATGATGTATATACTTGGTGTTAGGATAATCACAGTTTAAATACTATTATTTAAAGTAACTATTTATAATACCATTAGAAATGTACCACATCTTTAAAAGTCACAAATCCAAAAAGATAACAGGTTCCATTTTAAGAACACTTGATGTAACAAAAATCTTATGTAAGTAGCCAAGGAAAGCTTAATATCCTTTTTCAATGTACCAATGAAATCAGATACTTGGATCGTAAGGAGATATTCTGCTGTCATTGCTTTCCTTTCCCAACTTGGAAGTGGGCAAGTATGCCATAAGCATGATTGCACAAGACTGACTTTAAAGTTGTATTAACAACCTTGTCAGACAACTGAATCAGGATGGTGGCCCTTTTCCTTTTGTTACAGGGACTGATGAAGAGTAATTACATGAAAATGGGTAGGAGTGAATCAATTTATGAGCTGGAAGGGAGCCCTTTGGCATTTGGTAGTTGTACAAAATATAATGAGATCCACAGAAAGAAAAAATCATTTATTGCCGAACATTGTCAGTGTTGAAATGCTAAAGTTTTCCAGCCTTGCAAGGAAGTTTTCACTCAGAAAAGTTAACAATTCAGAACCACTGGGAACCAAAGATAGCTCTTTGAGATGGGGGGTTGGAGCACTCCTTGTGGTGCTTAAGGCTCACTTTAGGCTCTGCCCTCAGGGATCATACCTGGCACAGCTCGGGGTCCATATTGGATGTCGAGGATTAAACCCAAGTCAGCCATATTCAATTCATGTGCCCTATATGCTGGAGTATCTCTCTGGACCCCCAAAATTTCTTTTTTGATCAATTTCCTGTGAAGGTACTTCCTTGAAGAATTTGAAGAACTTTTTTTTTAATCTTCAAAGGTTGTTTTCATTCTTGCTAGTAGGACCAGTTCTGTACCTAAGCCAGACAAGTTTCCTACCATGAAAACACCTTCTACTATTAGAGTTTGATAGTCTTTTCCTCCAGGGTCATGACAGGACAAATAGGCCAACCTACAGGCAAACACATTAAAGATTTTCCCTACAGAGAACCTATTCATTTTGTGTACTGAACTGTCCTTTGGTCTAGACAGCAGCTGGTTCTCTAATAGCCCATAATTAGTTTCAAGGAAATCTATCATTGTTCATCCAGTGGCAAGGCACTTGAACTTCATAGGATAAAAAAAAAATCAAAGGAATTATTTTTCTTCTTTTAAGGCACTACTGACTTTAATAATCAGGTAGCTTCAAAAAGCATCAATTGCTTTTTAATAGACATCATCCAAATCAAAAGTTTGCTTTACTTTTCCCTTTTTCTCTGAAGTAAAAGGGACAATACTACCCAACTACTCAGAGCCTCAATACTTGGGGTGGGGGTGGCTCAAAAGTATGCTGAAATTACACACTCACCCCATGGAACCATACCTAATGAGGTACTTCAACAAAGAAGCCTTTGGATAAAATGTAAGACTTTAAATACTCCCCTAAATCAAAGTCTCTGCCATAGTAAGCTGTTATTTCTGAGGTTTCTGTGAGGTCACTGATGACACCAGGCAAACTATCTACAAGAAAGAAAATATCATAATAAATGATATACCTACCAATCGGTGAAAATTTCTTTCTGTATGTAAACCATAGGCGAGCACTTATATCAGACAACAGCTTAGGTTTTTCTGTAATTAAATGTGAAATTAAAATTAAATTACGATATCCCATGTAAAGATAACTGCTGGTTTTTTTTGAATCAGCAGTAAATATATTCCAGTTATATAGCTAGGCCAATTTGTAGGAAATCCAGCCTCCTTTCCAATAAATAGTTTCAGCATTCCCAACAATCTATTATTCTATTTTTTTTTACAGCTTACTTATTGACTGACACAACACATAAATTTCACATGGGGATCATGGTCCTCCATTGTTCATCAATTTGCTCGAGCGGGCCCAGTAACGTCTCCATTGGAGACTTTGTTGTTACTGTGTTTGGCATATCGAATACATCACGGGTAGTTTGCCAGGCTCTGCCGGGCAGGCGAGATACTCTTGGTAGCTTGCCGGGCTCTCCGAGAGGGGAGGAGGAACCGAACTCGGTTTGGCCATGTTGGCTGCATGCAAGGCAAACGCCCTACCCGCTGTGCTATTGCTCCAGCCTAACACATAATTTTTTTTATTTTTTAATTTCTATTAGTGAAACACCATGAGGTACAGTTGTAGACTTACAAATTTTTGTGCTTGGGTTTCAGTTATACAATGATCAAGTACCCATCCCTCCACCAGTGTCCATTCTCCACCACCACGGGTTCCAGTATCCCCCCCATCCCACCCTGCCTCTGTGGCAGGGCATTCCCTTTTGTTTTCTCTCTCCTTTTGGGTGTTGTGGTTTGCAAAAGAGGCATTGAGTGGCAATCATGTTTGGTCTATAGTCTACTTTCAGCATGCTTCTCCCATCCTGGGAAGATCCTCCCAACACCCTTTATTTGGTGCTCCCTTCTCTATCTGAGCTTCCTTTTCCCCTAGCATGTGTGGCTGGCCTCCAAGCCATGGAGCAAAATTCCTGGTACTAATCTCAGCCACTCTTGGGTGTTAGTCTCCTATTTTGTTACTTTATGTTCCCCAGATGAATGCAATCTTTCTATCATGGTCACGGTCACGGTCTTTCCATTGTTCATTGATTTGCTCGAGCAGGCCCAGTAATGTCTCCATTGTGAGACTTCTTGTTATTGTGTTTGGCATATCGAATATGTCACGGGGAGCTTGCTAGGCTTTGCCGGGTGGGCAAGATACTCTCAGTAGCTTGCCAGGCTCTCCAAGAGGGGCAGAGGAATCGAACTCGGGTTGGCCATGTTGGCTGCGTGCAAGGCAAACGCCCTACCCGCTGTGCTATCACTCCAGCCCAATCTTTCTATCACAACACATAAATTTAAAGTGTAGACCATGTTTATTTGAATCTTCAGTAGCAAAGCACTATATATCACAGCTTTACTTACCACCTTCTTCAGGTCATATAACTACCATTTCTTTTTTATGAGCCCCCATGTAAGTTTTTTTTTATTATTATTATTTTATTAGTGAAACACCATGAGGTACAGTTGTAGACTTACAGATTTTTATGCTTGCGTTTGGCATTTGCCTTGCACATGGCCAACCTGGGTTCGATTCCTCCACCCCTCTCAGAGAGCCTGGCAAGCAACCGAGAGTATCCTGCTCACACGGCAGAGCCTGGCAAGCTCCACATGGCATATTTGATATGCCGAAAACAGTAACAAGTCTCACAATGGAGACGTTACTGATGCCCGCTGGAGCTAATTGATGAACAACAGGAGGACAGTGCTACAGTGCTATCTTCCTTATATGTTGATAAATTTATTTCCATGAATATACATTCTACAAATATGCCTTCCATGTTCACATCTGTACCTAGATGCAGTTTAATTTATTAATCTTCACTTTCCCTCTTCTGAGCAACACATTCATATTTGTGTTCTGTATAGAACTTTTAGCCATTACACTTTACTTATTTATTTATTGGTGTTTAGGCCACAACTCACAGTATTCAGGGTTCACTACAAGCTCTGTGCTCAGGGATCACTCCTGGTGGGACTTGGGGGACCTCTCAGTATCCCCTGTACTATCTCTCTAGTCCACTGCCATTATACTTTGTTAAAAGAAAATCAGTGGCCAAAATGATAGTACAGTGTTACACTCTTGTATGTGGCTGACTCGGGTTTGATCCCTAGCACCACACCCAGTATGCTGAGCATCACCAAGTGTGATCCTCGTGGAGGCACCAATCACCAACAGGAATTATTCCCCCACCAAAATAAAGAAATGTTAAATTTCAGTCAATAGTTAACGTTCCTATCTACTTTCCTTTGAATAAAAAGGAAATTTGAACTAATTGGATTTTCCACCCCCTTTATACCTCCTGTGCCTAGCACACTAAGAGATGCATGCATATTATTGTTAAGACTAAGACTTCTTGGGGCCAGAGTGATAGTACAGCAGGTATAGTGCTTGACTTGCACACAGATGATCCAGATTTGATCCCTGGCACCCACTGTGGTCTCCTGGTTGCTTTCAGGAGTGATCCCTGAGTTCAGAGTCAGGAATAATCCCTGAGCACTACTGGATGTGGCGCCAAAAGAAACGTAAGACTTCTTGAATCATACTCTGCCTGGCTCAGAACTCTGACTCTGAGCTTCAGTTTCCAAAATTGAAAAAAAAAAAAACAAGAAATAACAGTATCTATTTCTTAGAGTTGTGAGTATTCAACAACATACCACACAGAAAGTGCTTCATGGCATATAGTAAGTCTGTAATAAACATTAACTGGCATTAAATATCCCTCCTCTCAACTGTTCATACTCCTCTATACTTCCTTTGATGATCTCCATGCTTCCCAACTTGCCTTTATGCTAGAAAGGCTGATAGACATGAGGATTTAAAGAAATTTTTTGTTGTTTTTAGGGGTCATACCCAGGAGTGCTTAGAAATTACTCCTGGTTCTGCACTCAGGGATAACTCCTGGCAGTGCTCAGGGGACCACAGTGGTACCAGGGAGTGAACCCTTACAAGCAGGCTTCATGCAAGGCAAGAGTCCTACCCACTGTACTATCACTCAGATATGTGGATATTTTAATAATATCACTCAAAAAGTGTTTCCCAACTTAAAACTGAAATATGGGCATATTTGGAAACATGGGCATTCTTTTTTTCGTAAGATGCAGAACTAAAAGAAATTATCTCCAATTCCATCATTTAAAATTTTCTGGTGAAGGAGAATAGTATCCAGAAATAAAGTGATATACCTAAGTTAGGAGACTATGAAATATGCTCTAACTTCTAGCACAGCACCCTTACCACTGTCCAGGATCCTCCAATCAGATGATGAAGACTCAAGAGAAGCTAGAAAATTCTGGAACTTCTCCTGTCTTTTGATCAGCTTATTCCATCCCCACCCTCTCCTAAGGCCTCTGAAGAATATGGTTCTTCCAAGATTCAGAGTTGCTTCCAAAATTAAGAGCTGCTTAACTCTGAGTTCATGCTTTATCTGCATGCTGGGTTATTAGCTCTTGTAGGTTATAAAGTCTTTCCCAACCTATAGGAATTAAGGGTAAGGAAGGATAAACTCAAGCCTCCTTTCAATTAGTCTAAAGTGGCTAAAAAGTCTCTATAAAATCAGAATAAATTGAGACAGTGCTACAGTCGGCAAAATATCTAAAGCTACCCGACTTCTCGGTGTCTCCTATCAGTCTAACAGCCAGGTGTAGCTTAGATGATCCCTGGGTGGCAGCTTTTTAAATCTGAACAGAAAACAATGTGAGCGGAGGGGTTGGAGAGGTGGCTCAAAGGACTGGAGCACGTACTTTGCATGCGGAGGACCCAAGTTGAATCCCAATACTACATGGTTCCCTGCACACAAGGGATGTGGCCCTGGTGGCCCCTGAGCACTGCTTAGGATCCTATAAAATGGTAGAAAGGGTGAAATTTAGCCCCCATCACCAAAGATTATAGATACTGAGTAATGATGCCAGGACTGGGTGCGTGGTTTTTGAAGCACAAGGATTATAGAGTTCAGTGGCCCTCCTTTAAAGAAAAAAAAACATGCTATTTTCCAATAATAAAAACAACTATGACAGAATGAAAATATTATTTGGGTCTCTATAGCTTTTTCCAATGCTGGTGCAGCCAAGGAGCCTGAAGCATAAACTATTAGTTAAAAAATTTTTTTGTTTTTATTTTTTTGCTTTTTGGGTAACACCCAGCAATGCACAGGGGTTATTCCTGGCTCATGTACTCAAGAATTACTCCTGACAGTGCTCAGGGAACCATATGGGATGCTGAGAATCTAACCTGGGTCGCCCGCTTGCACAGCAAACGCCCTACCCGCTGTGCTCTCGCTCTAGCCCCTAAACTATTATTTTTAATTTATCATAGTTTTAATTCATTATAGTTGATTTACATAGTTACAATAGTATTACTAATTATGGTTTTGTTCACTTGTCTCATTTTTGGTTTTGGGGCCACAGCTGACAGTGATAAGGGCTTCCTCTTGGCACTGTGCTCAGGGTTTACTCCTGAAGGTGTTCAGGAGATTCTATGAGTTCTAGAGATTGAACCATTGTACCAGTACTGGCCATATGCAAGCCAATGGCCTTATCCACTAGACTACTTCTCTGGACACAACATTTATGATTTTTGTATACAAAGTTACCACACCTCACCACCATAAGTGCCCAGGATACTCTACCAATGTTTCATTGTTCTGATAGATAGCCTCTTCCTTCCCCACCAACCCCTCCCCTCCTGAAGTGTAAACACTTTTTGCTAAAGACAAACTTGCTGAATTAACAAGTGTGAGAATAAAGCTCTGCCAAACTCAAGGAAGAAAAAAAAGCAAGTGTCCTAACTGCAGACAACCCTTTCATTTGGGTTCTTATAGGCAAATGCTATCAAGCCTTACCTGTTTTAAGGAGATGCTGTTTCCCCAAGATCCATACCAGCTCATCTGTATCTGGAAATTCTTCTAGGTAGTCAGCAAAAATAGTAATCTGGTTTTCACACTTGGATAAAACTGAGAAAATAAAAAGGGAAGAAACAGGTGAAATTTAATAGAGAGGACAGGCTTCTGTGTTATTTATAATTTCCTTTGTCCTAAAGCAGAAAAGGTCATCTGCTCAAATCTAAAGGAAGCACATCCTTCTCCCAGAGGAAAGAAGACATTCAAAAGGCCTCAAAATCCTTCATTGGTGGTGGTGGTGGTGGTGGGGGGGGGGGGGGGGTCACCCTGATCGCCTGGTTTAACCTTCACTTTCTCATGGTTCTATTTGACATCAATCCCTGAATAATTATTTGGCCACTTATTTCAAAACACTTTTTCTTTTGAGTGCTTCTTTATGAAATAGGGACACTTATCTAGATTCTCCTACCATGAGTATATCAAGGTGATACAATACCTGCATGTCCCACCTCTTCCCATGTCACAAGGAATATTGTGAGGTTTCTAGCAGTCAGTGGCTGGGAAGAGCTGTGACAAGCCCAAAAGAACAGGGATCAAATCGAAGATTTCACACGTTCAATGTGTTTTACCACTGAGTTACATCTCTGGCTCAGGGATGAAAAGTTATAATGGTACTTTTATTTTCCATTTTATTCAAATATGACCAGCACAAAGAAGGATCTTGAAGCTGATGATAAATATTAACTGCTCATGGTATTCACAAATGACTATGGCTACCTTAGCTAAAGCAACAGAGTAAAACATAATCTCCTAGGTTCACACGCTACATTCTCAGAAGTTCTGAACGTGAATGTAGGACTGGAGATGTTGCTCAGCATAGAGTATATGTTCAGTCCCAGCACAGTGGGTGTTGGGGCAAAATGAATTCAAATAGACTTTTGTAGAATCTGCCACAGAGACAGGCTAGGGTGTGGTAGGAGGGAACTGGGTACACTGGTGGTGTGTAATGTACACTGATGAAGAATTGAGTATTGATTGGAACATTGTATGACCAAAATCCAATCATAAACAACTTTAACTTTGTCATGGTTATTCAACAAAAAATAAAAAGTTATTTTGAATTGACATTTTGTACCACCCTGGGGAAAGGATCTGTCTGCTAAAAGAGTCAAAAACCAACTGTTGAAGGGGTCTTTTTTTGTGAAACAATTAGATTTTAATTCTTTTTATTTTTTATTTATTTATTTTAATTTTTTGAATCACCATGAGATAGTTACAAGCTTTTATGTTTGGGTTACAATCACAAAAGGGGTCTTATCTCAAAACTACTCTTTAATTTTCCATGAGAAATAAGACGATAGTTAAAAAGGAGGAAAAAATCTAAGTTGGTCCACCCCAGGAAGACTATTTTTAACCTATAACCAGAAAAAGGCAAGTAGATCATATATTTCAGTTTGTGTGTATTGTTCTAATGAGAAACCATAAGTCCAGTTCAAAGCTGTACAGCCCCTATAGGGAAAGGAGTTCAGAGCATAGGAACCCTTTGTTATAGCTCAATGGACTCACCCAAAGCGGTATCTAAGAGGCCCATGGGAATAGTTTCTTGTGCAAATGGCACTGTGGGATGTATTTAACTCCTCAAAGGAACAAAATGCCTTCTAGGCTTTGTTTTCTAAGGTAGGAGTATGCTTTTCCACAAGCACACATTTTTAAATAATAAATGAGTTCTATCTAATCATACAAACAAGTTCACCTGCTCAAAACATTTGGCTGAAGGTTGAAGCCATAGTTTATACTTTGGACAATTTGTACAAATTAGAGGTATAATCTGTTTGAACTTATAATTTTAGAAACACAGCTATCCAGGGATATTTCCACTCTTAAAACATTACAGAAGCCCAATCTTTTAAAAAAAATTTTTTTTTTAATTTATTTATTGAATCACTGTGGGAAAGGTTACAAAGCTTTCAGGTTTAGGTCTCAGTCATGCAAATATCAAACACATTTCCCTTTACCAATACTTATTTTTTACCATGAAGAACCCCAATAAAACCCCACCCCCCACCCCTCCCAGTCCCTGTGAGGCAGATGAATTCTAGTTAACACAGAAGCCCAATCTTTCAGGGATTTAAGTGGCCTTTCTCCTCAAGATGTTTTAATCATTAATATTATAATTTTGGCAATACCTCAAACATAAAGCTAGACATAAGACAGTCATTTCATTCCCCAGTGAAAACTCATCAAGGACTATGTGCGTCTTAGCCTTCCTGCCACTA
Organism: Sorex fumeus; assembly: GCF_029834395.1. NCBI lineage: Eukaryota > Metazoa > Chordata > Mammalia > Eulipotyphla > Soricidae > Sorex > Sorex fumeus. The sequence continues at coordinate 17,619,584 of NW_026606115.1, forward strand.
GCCTAAGTCCCTGGCCCATACCTAGTAAATGCCTGGCTAAAAAGACCCCCAGGTCAGGTCAGTCCCAGGAAGTGGTAGAGAGGTAACATAAATTACACTGTGTACCTTCCTACTCTACTTTCTACCCCTAAGAAGCAAGAAAAAATGGTTAAAATGAGTGCCCTGTGTAACCTAAAACAGAGAAAAATCCCCAGTAGGTGGGGAAAAGGCAACCTTCCTGGCATTGTCCTGGTAGTGGTGAGAAAGGGTGGCACTGAACAAGTGTGCAACATGTATGCATATAAACCTTGGGACTTTTTTTAGAACTGGCCAGAAAAGAAATCATTTCTCTGTTGCCAACCCGGAGTCAGTGAGTCACTGCCCAGACATGCAGTCAAATTAGTACTGCCTCTTAAAGTCTGTGAGAATCACGCTGCTTCAGTTTGGGTGGCTCAGACCAAAATGGCAGTCAAAGAATTTTTCTCTCGCTCTTCAGCCCCTCCCAGGCCAACAAAGAAGGCTATTATAGTCTCTCTTCTTCCTAATTTTCCTCTTAGAAGACTGACTCATAGAATGCAGTGCATCAAGCCACAGCCAGTCCTGAACGGCAGCTACGTGAAACACATGAAAGCCAGAGCAGTAGATAAGATTAAAAGAAGCAAAGAGCACATCATACACAAAGGAGTCTGGAGAAGAAAGGGGGTAGGTGTTCTCTAAGGAGAAGTCAGAGATGAAGACATCGTTGAAAAGTAGAAGTGCAAACATTTTGTTACATTTTGTTTGTTTTCGAGGGCCATACCTGCCGGTGCTGTGGGACTATCCCCATCTCAGTGCTGGAAGGTTGCTTCAGAAAGTTATTTTTTTAAGCCAGTGAGTTACCTCCTGGGCTCCTCTAAGAGTATCTTATTTTATTCCGTAGCTTTTCCCTTTAAGCTTTTTGGATACTGATGGCATCAGACAGCTGAAAAATTAATCAATTGTTTCTAATATTTGTTGATTTTTTTAAGCTCTCGGGGATTTTCTGCATGTATGGCCAGAGATTGAACTCAGGGTTCCTGCATGCAAAACATGAGCTCCAGTCCACTGAGCTACTTCTCCTATCATAAAAACAAACTTTAGAAAAAATATTTTATTTATTTTTGCTTTTTGGGTCACACCCGGTGATGCACAGGGCTTACTCCTGGCTCTGCATTCAGGAATCACCCCGGTGGTGCTCAGGAAACCATATTGGATGCTGGGAATCGAACCCGGGTTGGCTGCATGCAAGGCAAATGCCCTACCCACTGAGCTATTGCTCCAGCCCCGAAAAAAAAGTTTTTAATGAACTACTTGTATCACCTTTAATAATAAATAGGGGGTCAGAGTGATTGTACAGGAGTACAATTGTACAATTGTACAAAAGTACAACTGCACTTGTCTTGAACATAGCTGATATTATATGTGGTCCCCTAAGCACCACAAGGAGTGATCCCTGAGCACAGAGCCAGGAGTATGCCCTGAGCACTGCTGGGCATGGCCTCAAATGGCCAAAGTTTGAAAAAAATAACAAAAAATTACTAGAAAATTTAAACTTTATAAGTCAGAGGGAGAAAGACAACTATCAGGTGATTTCACTCATTTGTGGGATCCACAATGGAGACATTACTGGGCCTGCTCGAGCAAATTGATGAACAACGGGAGGACAGTGACAGTGACAGTGGGATACAGTGAAGTAAAGCATTGAAATAGCTGAAACCAATGAGAATAAATCACAGACTCAGATTTGCAGACTTACAGCTATCAGTGTGGGAAAAAAGTTTCAAAGTGAATAGGTTGCTCAATGGACTGTGATGGAGGAATCTGGCACTTTGGGAGTGACAGTGCTGTGTAACTCTGCCTTTAAAGTACATATTTGTAAACTAATTTTACCCAGCTAAAAATAAAAATGAATAAAAGCGAAACTTAATGACACAAAAAGAGCAAGCAAGACACAGGTCTTGTGGAATTCCCTGCGTCTTGGGCCTGCACCCTGTTTCATTTTACTTTAGTAATAATAATAATTGTGCTGAAATGTCAGGGTAGCTCAGTGTCCAAATGAATTAAGATTTCTGGAACCAAAAAGCTCCTAGTCGTGGCCAAGAAGGCTCTGTAATAAACATTGAGGTTTTCAACACTCAACTAGGCATTTGCTGGGTCTACCCTGACCTTTCCTTTCTGCTTATGAAGAGCTCAAAAGTAGACTGAGACCTCGGAAAACTGTTCAGGTTTTGCCTGAGCAGGGTACAGCTATGTGAATGCCCTTATCATCCCAGGTATAGGCCTAAACTTTCCAAAGCATTTATGCATATATTTTCTCCCTCTTCCTGACCCTTTAGGGCTGGAGCGATAGCACAGCAGGTAGGGCGTTTTCCTTGTATGCGGCCGACCCAGCCGACGCAAGTTCGATTCTTCCGCCCCTCTTGGAGCCCAGCAAGCTACCGAGAGTATCTCACCTGCATGGGAAAGCCTGGCAAGCTACCCGTGACATATTCGATATGCCAAACACAGTAACAGCAAGTCTCACAATGTTACTGGGCCCACTCGAGCAAATCAATGAGCAACAGGAGGGCAGTGCTACAGTGCCTTACCCTTCAATGCAATGAACAGGGGTTGTGATACTTGGTGTGGTCTCATATTTTAGTGGTGTAGCTTGTACACATGCCAGGGTCACACTTAGTTGTGGCACTCATGTTCAGCATATTCTAACTATAGTATTTGCTGGCACATACTGTGGAGCTCATATACATGATCACCAGGGGGTCACACTCCTAATGATAGTGCCTGTACATCCTTAGCTGTTGTGCTTCCTGTGGATCACACACTTTAATTGCAGGGCTCAATTATATTTAGTTGTGAGTTAGAGCCCCCAAATTCTGTTGAGGTGCCAAAGTTCCCAGAAATCAGAGCTGCAAGAAAACATCATTAGTACAGGTGGGTGGCGCCTGGGATTTAACTCATGATCTTATGCTTGCAAGACAAGCTTTAGCCAGTGAGTCCTCCCTCAGCTCACTGTATGAGCATCTTATTTTATTCCTTAGCTTTTCTTTTTAAGCTTTTTGGTTACTGATGGCCTCGGGCAGCTGCAAAATTAATCAATTGTTTCTAATATATCTTGTTTTTTAAAAGTCCTTGGAGAAAAATGTTCTGCATTTCTAGGACTGGACAAGCAGTTTTTCAAGTGACATCTTTTGGAGAACTACCAGATAAACTAAATAATGTCATTTTTCTGGAAACGAGGCACTATAGGAACTCCAGCCCTGTTCTGTTGGCTGTGAATCTGCTGACTCTCTGTGATTGCATGCTTTGGATTTGCAAGGCAACTGCAGAGCCGAGAGCAAGAGAAGTAGAGCAAGTGAAAATAACACAAAGCTGGTTGGTCTCTTACCAAAGTGCAGCTGTTGTTTCTAGAACAAATACTTAGATTGTTTCAAGACGTTGGTTAATTTCCAGATTTCAAAAAAAGAGTTGATTCTGATCCTCTGGGGCCAGTTTTCTCATTGCTGTTATAGATTGAATTTTCAGAGAACTTCATGTTGCCATTGTTTTGCTGATAAAAGGCCCTCCCGTTGATCATCGATTTGCTCGAGCGGGCCCAGTAACGTCTCCATTGGAGACTTTGTTGTTACTGTGTCTGGCATATCGAATACTCTCGGTAGCTTGCCAGGCTCTCCGAGGGGGCGGAGGAATCGAACTCGGGTCGGCCATGTTGGCTGCGTGCAAGGCGAACGCCCTACCGCTGTGCTATCGCGTGATGGCTAATGTTAATAAGAAGCTTTCCACTGACTGACACTATTCCTGTGTTATTTGGAAAATCACACAAAAATGAGAAAATCACTCTAAAGAACAAATCTGTTGAGAGGACTTAACAAAGGCACTAACAAGTCAAGGCTCACTCAGAGTTGAGGTGAAGCGTGGGTCCCACAAATATCAGATACATCCTAAAGTACATCAAGGTGCCAGGCTGATAAGAGGTTAAGGCACTTGCCTTGCATGCTGCCATCAGTTCAATCCCTAGCACCTCACACAGTCCCCCAAGCACCACCATGAACATAGAGTGAGGAGAAAGCCTGAAAACAACTGGGTGTCCCCCCCCCAAAAAAAAAGAACACCAAAAATAAAGTAGAATCAAATTATCAGAGAACCTCAGGGCCAAAATGTGCCTTAAGACAGTATCTTCTTTATATGCCTTTGATGCTAAATGCATGTCAAGACCTACTGGTCTTAGAGCAGCCTGCTCACGAATACATAGATCTTTCACATATGGTTAGGCTGCAGTCTCAAGGTAAAGGTAAAGGCCCTCCCGTTGATCATCGATTTCCTCGAGCGGGCCCAGTAACGTCTCCATTGGAGACTTTGTTGTTACTGTGTTTGGCATATTGAATACTCTTAGTAGCTTGCCGGGCTCTCCGAGAGGGGCAGAGGAATCGAACTCGGGTCGGCCATGTTGGCCGCTTGTAAGGCGAACGCCCTACCGCTGGCCGGAGTGATAGAATGGTGGGGAGGCGCTTGCCTTACAAGTGGCTGTTCCCAGGTTCGGTCCCCGCTACCACGTACTTCAAGTGAGCAGTCTCAAATATATCAGAAAACATTTACTATGGGCCAGAGAGATAGATTTTAGGTGTGAGACACTTACAAGCTCTGATCTAATCCCCAGCACCAGGTCTGGTCCCCTAAGCACTGTCAGGAGTGATCACTGAGCACAGAGCCAAGACTAAGGTCTGAGCATCACCAGGCATGACCCAAAACCCAAAAATATAAAAGGAAAAGAAAACATCCACAAAAGACAGTTATGGTAAAAGGTGAGTGTTCATGCACAATTTCATAAACCTCTCGCTGAAGATAAAATATCAGTGAGATGTAACCTTCGTTCTCCAAAAGCTTTTAAATAACAAGAGTAAATACATAAGAAAGGAAAGTGATATGAAAATAACAAATAGTTAATAACAATTGGTGGTGAACTGATCTTCCAGAATCTTGAAGAGATGGCATCAGAACTAAGCCATAATGAAAATAGGGGAGAAGAGGAAAGGAAGTTCCTGATGAGGGGGGAGAGTAATAAAGAGCAATAAAAGTTCTGAGGTGATTAAACAGTGGCAAGAAAAAAATGGTAGCTGTGGGGATAAAATAAGCTTAGTCTATCTAGGATATGTTAGACTCATGAGTTTGGCTGACAAGGGGAGGGAGGTTTTTAAAAAAATGAAAAAGAAAAAAGAAAAAAGAAAAAATAATAAAATAAAAAGAAATGACCAAAAAAAAAGTCAAAACAGACTGGGATATAATACAGTCATTAAGGCACTCGCGTAGTATGCACCCTATCTGGTTCACTCTCTGGCACCATATCATCACCCAAGCATCACAAAGGTGAAGCCCTAGAATCCCACCCCAGTATCACTGAGCACAGCCCTGAGTGCCCCGGGGCACTGCCAGGGTGGTGTGAGTAATCTCCTGAACAGTAGGTCCTCTGCATCCTCAGCTCCTTGCACTTAACCACCAGCCCAGCTGACTGAGAATCACTACTGGGGGTCCCTGGTGCCCCTGAGCCCCACTTGTGAGATACCCTCCAATAAATGTTTAGAGGAAGTCCACCTGTTTGGGAGCTGTAAAGAGGGGAAGGTAGATGGCAGATTCACAAACAGAGCTTAGGAAGGAAGGAGAGAGATCCAGATGTATAAAGTTCAAGACTACACTCTGCCTTTATCCATGCCTTGGTCCTCCTATTATTTATGAATAGGCCCTCCTCACCCTCCTCATCTTCATTCTAGTCCTCCCAGTGTACTGTTTCTGACAAGTTTATAGCTACTAAGAACTAAGAAAACAGAAGTGGAATACAATTCTTAGCATTTTCAAGAGGATGTTTTCATGTTCAAAACAACAAAATCTCTGGAATTTATTTAATAAGTCCTCTTAGCAATGTAGTGTTGACAATGCAAAAGGCATGAATGATTTCTCTCAGATCAATATAAACTCTGATACCCTCATAGGACACTGTAATTTTTGTACTTATACTAGTGAATTTTGACCAAAAGGTTATCACTAAGGTACGTTTTGTGACTTTATGAGATTCTACTAACTTACTAGTGCCAGTGGTGGAGGAACACAGAATACTGCATCAGACAACTTTCAAGGCAAGGCAACAAAGGAATAGCCAGTCTCATTGGTAAGCAACCGTTAAATGGTAAGACCCTTTGTAATCTCAAATGCTCTTTATTCATTCTGTTTGCTTTGTTTTGTTTTGAAGCCATATCCGGCAGTGCTCAGGGCTTAATTCCTGACTCTGCCTCAAGAAATCATTCCTCGTGAGTATTGGGGTACCATATGGGATACCAGGAATTGAATCCAGGCTAGTGGCATGCAAAGCAAGCACTCTACCCACTGTACTGCCGCTCTGGCCCTGTCAGTCTTTTTTTAATATGTTTTCTTTGCAGCAGTATTACAAAACAAATTTCTTAGAATAGTGCTTCTTAAACTTTTTCCACTGTTGACCACGTTTTGTCCAAGAAATTTTATGTGCCCTAGGGTATATAAAATATCAACATACAAATTAAATATTTATTGGTAATAAATCACAAATATATTTTAAAGCAATTTTTGTGACCACTACATTCAGTTAAACAACTCCGTATGTGGTCACCACCAACAGTTGAAGAGGACAGGGTTTTGAGAACTCAGTGAATTCATTCCACCAACAATGGTTGCAAATGTATTGCAAAATTGGATTCTTTCTGGCTTTCCTTGAAAGTGAAGTTTTTGAGGAGCCTATTGCTTTTCAAATAAATTGTGTTGCTTTCACTATAAAATCAAATTGTTGTTGGCTCCCTGCTGAGTGAAGTGCACTTGGAAATGTCCAAGAGGAAATGAGATTCCATGCAAAAACTGATTAGCAGTGCACCTGCACATAGACTACTGCCTGGCTAAATTGCTGCATCTTTATTCATTTGATAAGGAGACTACTATTTTTAAAAAATAAATGATGTTGTGTTCTTATAAAGGTTGTTTTTTTGTGGCTAAAGCATATAAGGAGACAGGAGCGCACTAAATGGATGGACAAAAATTACTTGGTCTGCTTCATAATTAAAGATTGAAGGCAGCTATTCGACAAAATAGGAAGAGAATAACCATGAAATTTTAAAACATATTTTGTAGTTGATCAGAATCAACCTGTTAGTGAAAAGTTTGTTTTAATTCCCTGGAATGGAGGAAGGTAGTTTCACATTCATGCCACAGTTAAGCCATGCAGGGGATCCAAAGTGGTTAAAATGAAGTTGTGTCAAATTATTTTCTTTTAAAACGAAAGAAAAACAATGGGTTTGTTTTGGGCACAGTGAAGGGGATGAACTGCTCCTTACCCCTATAAGAAATAGTTCTAGCCTTGGAACTGCTCCTTACCCCTATCCTTGGAACTCTAAAATCTGCCTTCCACTAACTGGCCTTGGAGAACCTGCTACGCCTTTCTAGGCCTAGTTCTCCCTCTGTAAAATGTGCTATGTGTTTTTTAAACTGCATATCATAAGTTGACTGTACAATCTATGTACTGGGTCATAATTGGCGCTAAAAATGATACTTAAGAGAACAGAAACTATTACTGTGTAGCACACATAATCAAGGTGATTATTATTTTATTTATAAACAGGAGAAGTTTATTGGGGTGTGTTCCCGGGAGGACCCTACTAACCTCTGGTGAGGTTGGGGTAGAGTCACCAATAAAGGTGGCTACTATTTCATGAAACTTTTTGTATATGTAAACTGGGTTGAAATTAAAAAACAATTTCTAATTATATGGTTTGATGAAAACATTTTGACAGACAACAGAACCAGACCTTCACTGTCCAATATAAGTAGCCACTAGAAACATGTAGCTGTTAAAATTAAAATTGATCAGAGCCAGAAAGATAGTATAAGGGCTAGTGTGCTTGTCTTGCATGCAGCTAACTCTAGGTCTGATCCCCGGAAATGCATATAGTCCTCTGAGCCCTCCCAGGAATGACCCCTGAGCACAGAGCCAAGAGTAAGCCCTGAGAATTTCTGAAGGTAACCAAAAATACCCCTCAAAGTGTTGAATTAGTTAAAACTATATACAACTGCAAACTTAAGTTACTCAGTTATACTGGGCACATTAAAATCCCTCTATGGACACATGGATATTAGCTATAATACTGGACAGTGTATTAACAAATCCATTATCACCAAAAATTCTACTGGGAAGTCCTATAGTAAGTATCTTTCCATAGATCTGTAGAAGGTAAGGGTAGGCTTGAGTTTTATGAAGGCTACTCTGAGGTTTTGAAAGAGAACATAGATTGGCCTGTTCCTTTCTTAAGTAATCGTCTATGTGAATATCTAAGTAAACAAGGCAACAATTATTCATTATGTTTTATACTTGATTCTGTAAAGAATAAAGAGCAAATATCCACTAAATGTTCAATGAAAAAACTAAAGTGTCATAAAAATTGGGACCGGAGCAATAGTACAGCAGTAAGGGCATATGTCTAGCACACGGCAGACCTGGGTTTGAGCCCTGGCATCCCATACAGTTCCCTAATCACTGCCAGGAGCAATTTCTGAGTTCAGGGCGAAGAGTAACCCTTGAGCATCACCAGGTGTGGCACACCCTGCCCCCAAATAGTCATAAAAATAACAAACTAGTTAAAGATGTGATCTTTATATAAATCAGTTTATCATAAAAAATAATGGACAAGTACTATAATACTTAGAGCTGCCAAGTGTTTTAAAAAATTCAGAAAAGGAGGAACTCAGTCAGCAGTATAATCATCAGGAAATATATTTTAAAAATATATTTTAATTGGTCCTTAAACTATTTCTTTTGTAGTTGGAAGAGCAAAATTAAGAGCGAGAGAATTTCCAGATAAAAATAATGTGTGTGAATGGGTGTGTGTCTAAGAGTTAGATGATAAGGAACGTTGAAAAAAGATTATTAGAGGGGTTACTTGGAATTAAATTTTAGAGGATAGTACAGTCAGAGTGCTTTCACATTAATCTAGAAAGAAAATCCTTAGTGGAGCAAGTCAATGGACATTACTTCTATTTCAGAGTTGAAAGAGCTGAATTACAGGTGATATAACTTGCACAGAGTTGGACAGTGATCATTAGCATCATAAACAGGATCCAATCTGTACTAATCTTCCTCTCCATTCAGTTTTCTTCCCATTGTACCTTGCTCTTATAATACAAGCTAGATTTGAAAGACTAAAAACAGGGAGACAAAAGATATAGTTGTAATAATCCAAGCATGAAGTGTCGAAGACCTAGTCTACAGTGGCAAGAAACCAGATGCCCTAGTTATATAAAATGCAATAAAACAATCCGACAACGTAGCACCACTGTTTATAGGGGAGAGTAAGAGCAGACAGTCTGAGTTTAGAACATTATAGTTATTTTAAACTGGAAGTGATCTAAACTACCCCAAAGGAATAAATATTAAGAACACAATTCATTTACTGTGCCCAGATTTTTCCAGACAGCTGAAGGCAATGTTTTGGACACAGTTTCTAAGCAAACAACACTTTCTATGTCTATGCATTTTTATGAGCCATTTCTTCCTTGGTAGTGTTTCTTTCCTACGTCAATTTCAATTTTCATTTCTCAGAAAAATTTGATCATATGATCTTTTACCTCATCTACATTTCCAGTGAGAAAAAAAAAAACTGGCACCAAAAAGTCAATGAACTATAGGTCTTAGAGTGTTTCAACATTATTTGCTAAAACAAACTATTTGCTAAATGCACTATGAGCTTAGTGATTAGTTAACCATTATTTACTAGTAGGATATGCCATTGCCAGACTTTTTTTGGTGGGGGAGGGTCTCTTAAGCAGTACTCAGGCACAGGACCATTCCTAGCAATATTCAAGCAACTGATTGGAAGATTCAATGCTGTACTAAAGGACAAGGTACTGATCACAAGTGGTACTAAAGGCCTACAGGGCTACCTACCAGTGCTCATGTCTATATGTTAAGATACTTAGAGGCCATGTGGTGAAGAGATCAAACTGGGGTCCCATGCATGTGAAGCATATACTATACCACGACCCCTGTGCTATCTCCTCGTGGTAATCTAAAAGGATCTCTCTGACAATGTCACAATACTTATCAAAAAATTCTAAGGGCCTCCAAGACTGCTCCAACTAAGAAGAATCAAATATAAACTCATCACCCTGGTATTGAAGACCATCCCCAATTTGACCACTTCCTACATTTCAACATTTCTAGTTGTTCCCAAATATGCAACACTCCTTCATGAGATCTACATATTTTGGGCCAGAATGTACCACACAATACCTTATAGACTATTCATTCTTGTCCTATTTGCACATAAGTCCTACCTCAAATGCAACTTCCTATATAATAAACCTTTAGTCCTTATTTTTTCCACAAGAATTGTTTTCCTTCTTTTAAATGTTTCTAGTCCTATATTTATAGTCTGTTTATGGCACAGTGTATTTTGTAATTTAGATTATTGTTATTTTCAGGAATGGCATCTCTCTGTTATTAGAATGAACAACTGTCTTAACCCACGCAGTGTTCATTCTTATATCCTGTAAAACTTTGATCATAGCTTGATTCAATAAGACATCCCTAAGGCTCATCAAATGTTTATTAATGTGAACACTGAAAAAATTCTATAATCTTGTATATGTTCCTCCAGACATCAATGTAACAATCTTTTGCTGGGTGCCAAACTACGTGATCAGCACACTGGCAGGTTCTGGGGATATCACCATATCTTAAACAATGTTGAGTTAATGGGAAGAGACAAGGAAAGTTTGTTTTGGTATGATATGGCCAGTGTTTGCAGAGAAATTAAGAGAACACAGCTCAGATCTATAAATCAGTCTGGTACAAAGAAGACTTTGGAATGAGCTGATTGCAAAACTTAGCCTTAAAGAATATATAAGAGTTGCAAAACACAGGACCCAAAAGAAGAGAGAGAGAACAAGGGGGAATGCCCTGCCACAGAGGCAGGGTGGGATGGGGGGATAGGGGGTGGGAGGTATGCTGGGACCCGTGGTGGTGGAGGATGGGCGCTGGTGGAGGGATGGGTACTTGATCACTGTATAACAGAAACCCAAGCACAAAAATTTGTAAGTCTATAACTGTACCTCATGGGGTTTCACTAATAAAAAAATTTAAAAAAATTAAAAAAGAATATATAAGAGTTAAATTAACTGGGCAGAAGAAAGATGTTTCAGACAGAGAAGATTGTACCAAAACACTGAGGGTTAAGCAACAGTGGAATACAGACATCATGTATACAGACAGGCAAAGGTGAGGCTGGCGAAGCAGATAGGGCCAGCAAAAGATAGCCTTTGAAGCCTTGGTAAAGATTCTAGACTTAGTACAGGAACTGTGGAGCTCTGAGGAATTTCAAACATCCCCAGAAACAAGGCTGGGTCTTTTATTGCATTGAGTGTTGACTATACACCAAATCCTAGTAATTTCACATTCATTATCAAATTAAATTCTGCTAAGTATAAAAAAATCAGGTCTCTGTCAAGGAAAGGTTAAAATGTTTATGGCCTGAGGTTTATGGCTCTAAAAGTTTACGGCTTGAGCCATGCTCAGCAATACAGCACAAGGGGTGATATTCTGAGTCTTTTCCAAGAACAGTACTCTTCATTTGAAGCACTTTCCCAGTTTTCTCCTCTATCCACAATCTCACCCGCTTCCCAGACCACAGGAATTTTCCCCATATTCTTTCAACATCACACTTCATTATAAAATGTTGCCAGCAGACAAATGATGTTTAAAAATTTTTTACCTTCGATGTAATGCAAAAATATACTGCCAGTTAAGGTGTAGATAACATAAAATTATACATGTACCTTTATTCTCAAAACAAAAGATGTATTCTTAGTTCAAAAGCAAATGTCTGTAAAGTGAACTTGACTTTCCAATGTTATTTTATGAATATTTGACTAGCATTGCCTAAGGTTATTTTAACCAATACAATCACTTATTATTAGGTAACTGCAAATCAAAACACACTGAGCTAACATCTCACATTTGTGAGAATGGCATATACCAAAATGACTGGAAACAGTGTTGGTGGGGATGCAGTCAGTAAGGAAACCTCATTCACTGTTGGTAGGAATATCATCTGGTTCAATACCTATGAAAAATAGTATGAACATTTCTCAAAAAATAATAATAGAATCCCATTTCTTGGCAACCCCAACAACATACACCCACATACACACAGGTATTTGAAAAGAGATAAGCACACATGTTCATTGTAGTACAATTGCCCAGAAATAAAAAACACCCAAATATCTAACTGTAAATGAATTGATAAGGAAGTTGTGATATACAGACACAATAAAATGCAATGCAGTTTTAAGTAACAACAAAATCATGCACCTTATTGCAAGAGGGGCGGAACTGGAAGGTGTCATGTTAAGCAAAATAAATTGGAGGGAGAAGGACAAATGCCAGATTATCTCACAAATCTGTGGAATACAAAAAGTCAAAACAAGAGAATAGACAGTACTAACAATAACAAATTCTCTGAATTTGAATACAAAACCAATAAAGCAATTGCCAAAGAGCGGGTTAAGAAAAGGGAGTAAAAGAAGACCAAACACTTGTGCCAGAGAGAGAGAACCTCATTTAAGGTGCTTGACTTACACTCTTCTGATCAATTTTATCTCTGGGAGGTATCATTCCAAGATCCATCAGGAGTGATTTTCTGACTGCAGAATTAGGAGTAAGCCAAGTGCACCACTGGGTGTGGCCAAAACCAATTAACAAACAAAAAACAGAAAAAAGAAAAGAAGACCTTCTGTTGCTGCTCTACCAACAAAGGTGAGGCTTGCCTCTGGCTGAAATCACAGGGATTATTCTGGAACAGGAGGCAGAGCCCCTCCCTACTGGGTGGGTCCCACAGCCTCCATAAATGACACCACAGCTCCTGAAGCTACATATCTACTCTACAAATTACATGCTGTTCACAGTTATTCTTCCTGTCATTCTGTGAGAAGAGACAGAGAAGACAGCAACCTCCGGCTTAATCCCTCAGCATCTTCCAGGTATATTAAATACAAAAACTCGTCCCCAGCACAGAAAGAATACCAGAGTACCAATGAAAACCCACAGAAGCCCAGGAAGTTCAGAGAGCAAAAAATAGTATCATCAAAGACATACACACCACCAGTAATTCCTCAGATAGTGTTTTCAGTGACACTATGATCAGGATGCTCAATGAGTTCAAAGAAACAATAGCAAAGTTAGTCAGCAAAGCACAAGAAAGTATGACAGTTATGGAGCTGGAACGATAGTACAGCAGGAAGGGCATTTGCCTTGCATGCAGCCAACCCAGGTTCGATCCCCAGCATCCCATATGGTCCTCCGAGCAGTGCCAGGAGTAGTTCCTGAGCGAGCCAGGAGTAACCCCTGAGCATCGTCAGGTGTGACCCCCAAAGCAAAAAAAAAAAAAGGCATGACAGTCAAAGTATATGGTAGGTGATATCAAAAAAAGTCAATAGAAGTTCTGAACATCAGAATAACTGAAACTGAGCAAAATATTGAGGCACTCCAAGATAAGGAGGAAACTTCTAGCAAACAGCAGAAGGTGGAAAATAGGCTGATAAAAAATGAACTGCAGGGGGCTGGAGCGATAGCATAGCGGGTAGGGCATTTGCCTTGCATGCAGTCGACCTGGGTTCGATTCCCAGCATCCCATTTGGTCCCCTGAGCACCACCAGGAGTGATTCCTGAGTGCAGAGCCAGGAGTAACCACTGAGCATAGCCAGGTGTGATCCAAAAAGCAAAAAAAAAAAAAAATGAACTGCATACTAGAGAACTATGGGATGAGTTCAAGAGGAAAATATGAGAGTCATCAGAGTCCCTGAAGAACAGAAAAATGAAATAGGATGAAGAAATAATAGTGAAAGGAATTATCATTAAGCACTGAGATCCAAAAGGCCTGAAGGGTCCCTGAGAAAACAGACCCAATTAGGAAAACTTCAAAACACATTATATTCAATATGACAAAATCCAAAGATCAAGACAGAATATTTAAAGCAGAAAGATCAAAAAAAGAATGTACATATAAAGGAAAGCCTATAAGATGTACAGCAGATCTATGAAATGATACTCTGTGAGCCAGAAGAACACAGAAGGATATAATACAAAAACTCATAAAAAATTAACATCTCACCAAAAATACTCTATCCAGATAGATTATCATTCAGATTTAAAAGAACTATACAGAGCTTCAGGGACAGACAACAGCTTAGAGAATTCATAGGCTTGCAACCCATTTTGCAAGGAACATTAAAAGAGTTACTTTAAAGGACAGAAGAAATGTCTGATTATGAGGAACTAAATATGGAACTCAATAATGTTACATATGGTTGTCCTCTGCTAGATTAAGAAAAGTCAAAAACATATAGCAATTAATCACACAAATTGATTTATCAATTTATTTTATGATAATTCTATTTGCCATTCCTTTAAGTAACATTGAATGAATTAATAGAAAATAAATTTGTTATATAGCTGTCAATGGAAGAGGCTGGTAGTGGGGGAACCTGGGAATATTAAGGGAAGGAAAGGTTGGTGGTGGGATTGGTGTTAGAACACTGCATGCCGGAAACAACTCTGCTATGAACAACTTTGTACATCTCAATGTCTCAATAAATATTCCTGAAAAATTAAGCCATTCATTAAATTAAAAAAAGAAAAGTTGATGTCAAGTTCTGGGAAGGATGCAGGCTGTTGGGAATGGTGTCACTGTCACTGTATCACTGTCCTCCCATTGTTCATCGATTTCTTTGTGCGGCCCCAGTAACATCTCCATTGTGAGACTTGTTGTTACTGTGTTTGGCATATTGAATACATCACGGTTAGCTTGCCAGGCTTTGCCGTGCAGGCGAGATACTCTCGGTAGCCTGCCGGGCTCTCCAAGAGGGGTGGAAGAATCGAACCTGGGTTGGCCAGGTTGGCCGTGTGCAAGGCAAACGCCCTACCTGCTGGGCTACTGCTCCAGGGAATGGTGTCATTTATTGCTAACAGGAGTGTAAATTGATACACTGGTTTTAGAAAGCACCTGTTTTATAAATAAATTAAGAAGATCTGTTGACTGCTGAAAGTTCTTCTTGGCATGAACTTCACAGAAAAATCATGTTCAAGTGCCCTATAATTCATATTCACAAATGCTGAAGGAAGCATTTCCACCTCCAATAAAAAAGAAATAATAAAAAAGAAAAGAAGACTAAACTAGGACAGACAAAGGGATAGTGGTGGAGGGTGTTTGGTGCTGGTGGAAGTGTAGTAATTTTATGTATGAATACCATAAACTTTAACATAACTATAACTACCTAACTTATTGTGAATAAAAGTAAATAATTTAAATTAAAATCCTGGTCCAGCTATATGTTATAAGTAAATAACTCAATTCAGGCTTTATGTGTATGTGTAATCTTAAAAAATTATTAAAATTAAAATCAGTGGTTATCAGAAGTAGCAGTGCAGGTAGTGGTACTGGGTAAAAGCCATCAAATAGTACAAAACACCAATTCACCAATTATGAAAACCAATCCCTGGGTGTAGCCCAACAGTCTAAAATAA
The DNA here is from genome assembly GCF_029834395.1 of Sorex fumeus. Lineage (NCBI taxonomy): Eukaryota > Metazoa > Chordata > Mammalia > Eulipotyphla > Soricidae > Sorex > Sorex fumeus. The sequence continues at coordinate 17,635,164 of NW_026606115.1, forward strand.
ATTATTATATAAGATAAATATATATAATTAGCTATAGTTAACAACATGGGCTGGAGCGATAGCACAGCGGATAGGGCGTTTGCTTTGCACACGGCCGACCTGTGTACAATTCCTCCATCCCTCTTGGAGAGGCTTGCAAGCTACCGAGAGTATCCCGCTGTCATGGCAGAGCATGGCAAGGTCCTGCGGCGTTTTCTATATGCCAAAAATAGTAACAACAAGTCTCACAATGGAGACGTTACTGGTGCCTGCTCGAGCAAATCCATGAACAATGGGAGGACAGTGCTACAGTTAACAACATAACAACATTTGTGCTTAGTTTATAACCACAGTTGGCAAAAATATATTATATTTGTGAAAGGTGCTAAGGTAATAAACCTATTTGTTGGTTGGTTGGTTTGGTTTAGGGCCACCCCCAACTATGCTCAGGGATTTCTCCCGGCACTATGCTCAAGGATCACTCTTGGTGGTGCCTGAGGGACTATATGGACAACCACTCTTGGTGGTTGCAGGAAAATGGAAATGGTGGATGGAAAGTCACAGAGGTGGTAGATTGATGTTGGAATACTGATTGCCTGTAGCAAATGCATCATGAATAACTTTGTAAACCACGGTGTTTAAATGAAGTGGGGATCATAAAAGAATAATATGTCTGCTTCATGCCCTGTTATTTCTGTGCTGTGACCTATTTCTGGGTCCCCTGGACTTAGGAAGTCACTGCTGACCTCTTAAACCTAGGGAACACCCCTATGGGTCCATAATGCTGACACTGGCCTCTTTTGTCATTTATGTGCACCAAGGGCTCTGCTCTATTACTACTCTGCTGTGACCTCTTTCTGAGTCCCATGGACTAAGGAAGCCTTTAAAACCCAAAGCCATGTGGGCATTTACACCCCTTTATGGGTTGGTGGTTTTTGATGTCTTGCCTCAACTACCTCCATAAACATAGGGTTACATTTATGCAAATGGCAATATTCAATACTGATTTACATGACTACTGAAGAACCATCTTAAGTTTAGATTAACAGGAATAATGGTTTGCTCAAATTGTTAGATTAACAGATTATCAGGAATAATGGTTTGCTGAAAAATACCAAAACAAATCATATCTCAGATAACTGGAAATCTGACGCTCAAATCACAGAAAACCTCAAATATTTAAGAGCCATGGAGAAACAAAGAAATTCACCTGCTATGGCAAACAGGGATACTAGACCCACCAAATATTTGGCTCAAAAAAGCCTCAGGTCTCATGAGCTGAGGGAGAAGGCAGCTGGAGTAGAGAAGAGATCACTAAGTTAATAATGGCTTGAGGAATTATTCAGGATGGGATATGTGTGCTGAAAGTAGATAAAAGGCCAAATGTGATAGCCTCTCAGTATCTACATTAAAAACCATAATGCCCAAAAGTAGAGAGAGAGTATGGGGAAAATTGTCTGCTACAGAGGCAGGGGATGTGTGATACTGGGACAGTGGTGGTAGAAAATGTGCACTGGTGGAGGAATGGGTGTTCGATAATTGTATGACAAACTCAAAACATGAAAGCTTTGTAACTGTATCTCATGGTGATTCAATAAAAATAAAATAAAAAACAAAGCCTCAGGTCTCATCAATGAAGAACTTAAATCAATGCTCCGTGCAATGGCCATTTAAATAAAGCAGACTTTGGAAGAAAGATTCAAATTAATTCAAATATGAGTTAATCCATGGTATTAAAAAAGTTCACACGCGATGGAATGAAGAAGGAACCTCTAAGTGAATGATGCTTGGAGGGCTTGCTCGGGATGGGAGATGCGTTCTGAAAGTAGACTATAGACCAAACATGATGGCCACTTACTTCCTGTATTGAAAACCATCACACCCTAAAGGAGAGAGAGAGAGAGAGAGAGAGAGAGAGAGAGAGAGAGAGAGAGAGAGAGAGAAAGGGTCTTTGCCTGTCACAGGGGCAGAGGGTGGGGGGGATGAGGGCAGGTGGAGGGAGGGTTACTGGGAACATTGGTGGTAGAGAATGGGCACTGGTGGAGGGATGGGTACTCGATCATTGTATAACTGAAATGTAATCACGAAAGTTTGTAAGTCTGTAACTGTATCTCATGTTGATTCATTAAAAAATTTAAAAAAGGGCTGGAGAGATAGCACAGCGGGTAGGGCACTTGCCTTGCACATGGCCGACCCGGGTTCGATTCCCAGCATCCCATATAGTTCCCCAAGCACCACCGGGAGTAATTCCTGAGTGCAGAGCCAGGAGTAATGCCTGTGCATGGCCGTGTGTGACCCCAAAAAAGAAAAAAAATTAAAAAAACTTAAATGTCCATACAAATGGAATTGAAGGATTTAAAAAGTAAAGGAGAAATCACAGCAACAGAATTCAAATGGTGGAGTAACATATTGGTGATATTGAAGACAAAATACAAGCCATCCCCAATTGGGAAAAGAAAAATAATAGTACATGAACAGAAGATAATGTAGAATTGTGGTAGGTAATAGCAAGAGGAATAAACTTCATATCATAGGAATACCAAGAGAAGAAAAAGAGAATGGGGAAGAATGACTGGTGGAAGAAATAATAACCTAGAACTTTCCTGATCTCTGGAGAGAGTCACCTGTACGGATTCAAGAAGCCCAAAGAACCAACAATAAAGTCTTTCTGGAAAACAATATGGACATTTCTCAAAAAAACTAGAAACTTAACTCCCACTTAACTCAGCAATACCACTTCTGTGAATATATCCTGGGAACCCAAAAACACAATGCAGAAATGCCATTTGTACTTCTATGCTTGCTGCAAAACTATTCATAATAGCCCAAATCTGGAAACAATCTGAGTGCCCAAGAACAGACGACTAGAAAAAGAAACCATAGCACATCTACAAAATGGAATACTTTGCAGCTGTTAGGAAAACTGATGTCATGAAATTTACTTATAAACTGGCAAACAGAGAGTATCATGGTAAGTGAAATGAGTCAGAAAGAGAGGGATAGACATTTTTAGGATGTAACAACAGGAGCAATAGCACAGCAGGTAGGGTGTTTGCCTTGCACACAGCCAACCCGGGTTCGATTCCTCCATCCATCTTGGAGAGCCCGGCAATCTACAAGAGTATCTCGCCTGCACAACAAAGCCTGGCAAGCTCCCCGTAATGTATTCGATATGCCAAACACAGTAATAATACATCTTACAATTTGTTGTGAGACGTTACTGGTGCCCGCTCCAGAAAATCGATGAACAACGGGAGGACAGTGCTACAATGCTACAGTGCAACAATAGTATGAGGCTAATACCCAAGGCCTGGGAAAACAAGGTCCAGGAGAACTGATCATTGGTTGTTAGCTTGCAACAAGTGTATGTGGGGTGGAGTGTAGTTAGGATAGTGAAAGGACCAGTATGACAATAATAGTTGGAAATTCTCACTCTAGACAAGAAATGAATGTTGGAAGTAGGAAAAGGGATATACATGACAGTCTTTCAGTATCTGTATTGCAAATTATAATGCACAAAAGAGGTGATAGAGAAAGAGAAATAAAATAATAAGAGAAAGAAAGAGAAGAAAAGTGCCTGTCAAAGAGGCAGACTGAGGGATAAGAGGTGGAAGGAGGGAAACTGGAGACATTGGTGGTGGGAAATGTACATTGGTGAAGGGATGGGTGTCGAAACACTGTATGATTGAAACTCAATCATGAACAACTTTGAAACTGTGTGGTTTAATAAAAAAAAAGAATGTCCATTCTCTTCACTATTATTGGACATAATATTAGATGTCCTGGTAATAGCACTCAGGCAATTCATCTGGGGAACATAAAGTAACAAAATAGGAGACTAACACCCACGAAGAGCTGAGCTAAGTACCAGGAGGTTTACTCCATGGCTTGGAGGCCAGCTGCACACGCTGGGGGAAGAGGCAGCTCAGATAGAGAAGGGAGCACCAAATAAAGGGTGCTGGGAGGATCCTCCCAGGATGGGAGATGCATGCTGAAAGTAGACTATAGACCAAACATGACGGCCACTAGGTGCATCTTTTGCAAACCACAGCACCCAAAAGGAGAGAGTGAACAAAAGGGAATGCCCTGCTACAGAGAAAGCGTGGGATGGGGAAATGGGGGGTCGGGGGGATACTGGGATTAGTGGTGGTGGAGAATGGGCACTGGTGGAGGGATGGGTACTTGATCATTGTATAACTGAAACCCAAGCACTAAAATCTGTAAGTCCACAACTGTACCTCACAGTGTCTCACTAATAAAAATAATTTAAAAAATGAAAAAAAATTGTAAGTCTACAACTGTACCTCATGGTGCTTCACTAATAAAAATTTTTAAACAACTAGGGTGGCAGAATGGAATCCACTGTGATCACAGGAATATTTTTTTCCTTACAAATGTAATAAATACCTAAAACTGATGCATTTAGAAAAGGATATACTGAATAAAAAATTTTTGTGAAAGCAAAAAAAAACAGCACTCAGGCAAGAAAAACAAATCAAAAGGATCCAAATTGGAAAAGAAGAACAAAAACTATCACTATTTGCAGATTACATGATGATATACATAGAAGACTCAGTGAAAATCTCCTAGAAAAAATAAACCAACACGGCAAAGTAGCGGCTACAAAGTAATACACAAAAATCAGCCACAGTCTTATCTACAAAAAATAAATCCAGAGAAGAAAGTGACATGAAAAAAATAATCCCGTTCACAATTGTGCCCCAGAAAATCAAGTACCTAGGAATCAGCTTAACTAAGGAAAGAAGAGACCTGTACAAAGAAAATTACAGAACACTACTTCAGGAAATAAAAGAGGAGACGAGAAAATGGAAAGATATCCCCTGCTCATGGATTGGGAGAATTAACATTGTCAAAATGGCAATACTTCCCAAAGCACTGTACAAATTCAATGCTATCCCTATAAGGATACCCATGACATTCTTCAAAGAAATGGAGAAAACACTCCTGAAATTCATATGGAACAATAAGCCCTCACGAATAGCTAAAGCAATTCCTGGGAAAAAGAAAATGGGAGGAATTAAGCTCCCTAACTTTAATCTCTACTACAAAGTAGTAATAATTAAAATAGCATGGTATTGGAAAAAAGGAAGAGCTGTCGACTAATGGATCAGGGTTGAATATACTGACACCTCCCCCCAAGCATACGATCATCTAATCTTTGATAAGGGGGCAAGAAAAATGAAGTGGAGCAAGGAAAGCCTCTTTAACAAATTGTGCTGGCAAAACTGGATGGCTACATGCAAAAAAGCGTGCTCAGATCTCCGCCTACCACCATGTACCTACACCATGTACAAAAGTAAGATCAAAATGGATTAAAGATCTCAACATCAGACTGGAATCCATAAGGTACATTGAAGACAAAGTTGGCAAAACCCTCCATAACATTGAAGCTAATGGTATCTTCAAAGATGTCACGCCACTGGCCAAGCAAGAGAAAACAGAGATAGACAAATGGAATTATCTCAAACCAAGAATCTTCTACACATCAAAAGAAACAGTGACCAAAATACAAAGACAGTCTACAGAATGGGAAAAGATATTCGCCCAATACCCATCCAACAAGGGGTTGATATCAAGGATATACAAAGTACTGGTTGAACTCCACAAGAAGAAAATATTCAGCCCCATCAAAAAATGGGGTGACAAAATGAACAGAAAATTTTTCAAAGAAGAAATCCAAATGGCAGAAAGGCACATGAGAAAATGCTCTACATCATTAATCATCAGGGAGATGCAGATCAAAACAACAATGAGATATCATCTCACACCAGAGACTGGCCCACAACCAAAAGAACAAAAGCAACCAGTGTTGGAGTGGATGTGGCGAGAAAGGGACCCTCCTTCACTGCTGGTGGGAATGTGGACTGGTTCAGCCCTTTTGGAAAACAGTATGGACGATTTTCAAAAAATTAGAAATTGAGCTCCCATTTGACTCAGCAATATCACTATTGGGAATATATCCCAGAGAGGCAAAAAAGTATAGTCAAAGTGACATCTGCATTTGTTTGTTCATTGCAGCAGTCTTTATCATTGCCAGAATATGGAAAAAACACTAGTGCCCGAGAACAGATGACTGGTTAAAGAAACATTGGTCCATCTACACAATGGAGTACTATGTAGCTGTTAGAAAAGATGAAGTCATGAAATTTACATACAAGTGGTTCTACATGGAAAGTAACATGCTAAGCAAAATAAGTCAGAAAGAGAGGAACAGACATACAAAGACTGCATTCATCTGGGGAACATAAAGTAACAAAATAGGAGACTAACTCCCAAGAATAGCCGAGATAAGTACCAGGAGGTTTACTCCATGGCATGGAGGCCAACCACACATGACTAGGGGAAAAGGCAGCTCAGATAGAGAAGGAAGCACCAAATAAAGGGTGTTGGGAGGATCCTCCCAAAATGGGAGATACATGGTGAAAGTAGACTATAGACCGAACATAATTGCCATTCGGTGCCTCTTTTGCAAACCACAGCACCCAAGAGGAGAGAGAGAACAAAATGGAATGCCCTGCCACAGAGACAGGGTGGGATGGGGGGATGGGGGTAGGAGTGATACTGGGATCAGTGGTGGTGGAGAATGGGTACTGGTGGAGGGATGGGCACTCGATCATTGTATAACTGGAACCCAAGCACAAAAATCTGTACGTCTACAACTGTACCTCAGGGTGTTTCACTAATAAAAATTTTTTAAAAATAAATAAAATAAAAAGTAAATCCTAGGAAAAAGCTATTCAGGTTTCTATAGCAAGGTTTCTCAAAGCTTATATGATTTAGAATAGTATCCCCAAACATCAAGTATCTAGGAATCAACATAACAAATCATGTCGGAGATCTTTATGATGAGAACTTTAAATCACGTAAGAAAGAGATTAAAGAAGTAATACAACTAAGGTTTATATTACTTTATATTCCCCAGATTAGTGCAATATAAAGTAACAGAATGGGAGTCAAACACCCAAGAATAGTTGAGATACATACCAGGAGGTCTGCTCGATGGCTTGGAAGCTGGCAGCACATGCTGGGGGAAAAGGCAGCTCAGATAGAGAAGGAAACACCAAGTAAAGGATGTTTGGAGGCCTTGCTCAGGATGCGAGATGTGTGCTGAAAGTTGACTACAGACCAAATACGATAGCCATTCAATCCCTCTATTGCAAACTACAACGCCCTAAAGTAAAGAGTGAGCAAAAGGGAATGCCCTGCCACAGAGGCAGTGTGGGATGCAGGGGATGGGGTGAGGTGGGAAGGCTACTGGGATCATTGGTGGTGAAGAATGGGCACTGGTGGAAGGATGGATACTCTATCATTGTATAACTTAAACCCAAGCTCGAAAGTTTGTAAGTCTACAACTGTACCTCATGGTGTTTCTCTAATAAAAAAAAAAAAAGATTACAAAGATAATACAAGGAAAGAAAGTTTTTTTAAAAAAGACCTTAGGAAATGGGAAAATATTTCTTATCCTACCTATGTTATTATATACACTCAATGCAATTCCCATTCAAATTCTGATGACATTCTTCAAGGACCTAAAAAAGTCAATGTTAACTTTTTTTAATAGGACCAGAAGAGACCAAGAAAAGCTAAAGTCATACTGTTAAATAAGAAACTGGAAGGTATCTCAGTATCTCATTCAGAACTGTATATAAAGGTATAATCATCAAAACTGCATAGTATTAGAATAAAGATAGGATTTCTGACCAATGGGTTAGCATGGAATACCCAAGGACAAAATCATTGTCTCATATATATATATATATATATAGAGAGAGAGAGAGAGAGAGAGAAAATTTTAAAGATCTGCGAACATGAAAAGAAGTAAAGACAGCCTTATGAACACATGGTACTGGGGAAACTAGATAACTGTGTTAGAAATTAAAGTTGGATCCATATCTCAAAACTTACAAAAAAGTCAATTCAAAATGGTGTTGAGATTGCTGTTGAAATATTATATGCCTAAAAGTCAACTATCAATAACTTTGTTATTCACAGTTCTTTAATTAAAATAAATAATTTTAAAAAGTATAATATTGGTTGTAGGCTTTTTAACAGATCAATGTTACTGTCTTGTGGAAAATTGCCAACCTATTTTTTGAGGGTTTTTAACACTTACTAATTTTTTTTTAAATTTCAAAAGTCAATCCTTCTCGAAACTTCCAAAAAGACGGAAAGGTGGGAACATTTCTAAGTTTATTTAAACATCAGCAGTACCCTGAAACCAAAGTCAGAAAAAAATGGAAGACCAAGAAACCATAGGTCAATATCCCTTATGAAGCCAGATCAACAAAATACTAACAAACCAGATTCAACAGGGCATTAAAAGGATCAGTTTCCAAGGCCAACTGGATCCTATACCTGAGAAGTATGGCCCTCCCGTTGATCGTCGATTTGCTCGAGCGAGCCCAGTAACGTCTCCATTGGAGACTTTGTTGTTACTGTGTCTGGCATATCGAATACTCTCGGTAGCTTGCCGGGCTCTCCGAGAGGGGTGGAGGAATCGAACTCGGGTCGGCCATGTTGGCCGCGTGTAAGGCGAATGCCCTATGATTCAAAATATAATTCAATCAACGTGATATACATTAAAATAGAAAAGGGATAAATTACATAGTTATTTCAAGAGATGCTTAAAAACCATTTGAAAAATTCAATAATTTCTTCATTGTGTGTCAACTACCCTAAACAATCTAGAAAATAAAAGAAATGGGTAGGGAGGCAGCAGATGAGAAGGGGAATAAGCACGGTGGTTGAGGTATACTGACAGTTTGGTGGAGGATGTGATTCAGTCATATTTAATGCCTAAAATATAACCAAGCATATTTTAAACCATGCTGCCTCAACAAGAAAATAATTTTAAAAAATTATCTCGATATAATAAAATTCATGTAATAAATGTTCAAACTAATACCATCCTCAATGATGATAAAATTGAAAGAGTTCCTTTATGATCAGAAATAAGACAAGGATATCCACTCTTATCATTTCTATTCAACATAATACTAGACATCCTACCTAGAGGTATTATTAGATGAGAAAAATGAATAAAAGGCATCTGAATCAGAGTGGAAGAAGTGGAATTAGCTATGGTTGTTTGGGACATGCTGTCTGTGTAAAGCCCTAATGATTCACAAAATTGTTAAAACTGATGCAAGAATTTAAATATACTCTGAATATTAATTATTTGGTCATAGTACGCATAAATATACTCAGGGATCACAACTAGTGGCGCTTGGATTGACCATATGCAGTGCTGGGATTTAAATCATTGTTACAGCCACAGCTGCAGGCAAAGTAAGTACTTATCTCTTGGTCTGAAAATTAAGTCTTTATAGGATATAAAACCAACACACAAATTTGGTTGTGCTTCTATAAATTAACAATAAACTATCTAAACAGTAATTTTAGAAAACAATTCCATTTAAAATAACATCAAAAGAATGAAAGGCAGCATACTAAATTTAAAAAGTATTTACAAACTTGTTATTGGTTAACGAGGAGTTGCTTAAATATATATGAAACTTCTATAACCTGACAAGAGGGAAAATTCATTTGGGTTTGTTTGCTTGTTTGGGGGCAACAACTTATGGTGCTCAGGGAAACTCCTAGCTCTGTGCTTGAGGGGTGCTCTCAGAGTGCTTGGGGGACCATATGTTGCCAGGAACTGAACCCGTGCAAATCATGTGCTCAGCCACAGAGCTATTTCTCTTGCCCAACTTTTTGTTTGGATGTGGGGGTGGGGGTGGGGGTGGTGGAAATTGGGCCACAGCTGGCTGGCGGTACTCAGGGGCTATTACTGGTTCTTTGCTCAGGAGTGACCCCAGGAAGTGCTTAAATCATGTAAATCATGTATGATGCAAGAACTTTAAACCAGAGTTTCCTCCACTGCAGCCACACACAAGGTCAGTGCTTTATCTCTTTGGCCCCAACTTTATTTTCAAGTGGTAAATGTCCTGCATTACATTTTTCCAAAGAAGACAAAAGAATGGTCAATAAATATAAGAAAAGATGTTCAACCTCACTATTCATCAGGGAAATGCAAATCAAAACCACAATAAAGCACCACTTATTTAGGATGATCATCATTTTTATTAAAAAATATATAACAACCATTGATGAGTATCTTGAGAAATGGGAATCTTTGTGCACTATGGTGGGAATAAACAAATGGGCCAGCTGCTATATTATGATCAATAACTTATTCATAATATAAATAAATTAGTTAAATGCTCACCAGTGCATGGACAAGAAAAGTTTGTTGGTACTGGAGAAATATTACAGAGGGTAAGGCTTGCCTCGCACACAGCAGACATGGATTGGTGCTTGCCTTGCATGCAGCAGACCTGGATTCAATCCTCGGCACCCCATATGGTCGCTGGAGCACATCCAGGAGTGCTTCCTGAGTGCAGAGTCAGGAGCAACCCTCAGCACTGTAATATGTGACCCCCCAATAAAAATGAATATTTGTTAAATGTGTACAATAAATATTACTTTGCCATAAAAAGAAAAATCCAGACTCACAAATAAATCTCAGAACCAAGCAACTCACTGCAGGGATGACTCCAGATCATGTGCCAGGCTGACCACCGGGGCACCTCAGATGGGAGCAAGTGTTCTCTCTCTCTGCCTGTAGTAGATGAACCCCAGCAGCCCCAAACCTCCAGAAACCAACCGCTGCCACCCTCACAGCCAATCTTCACAGGCTCAACCTGGATTTCCCACACAAAAGACTAAATCTGCTGAAAAACCCAGGCATGCAGGACCAGTGACTGAAACTGCCAGGTCTCAAGGGGTCGGGACTGGGCCATCCCTTCCCATCTCCCCGCCCTTCCGGGTTACTGGCTGTCACACACACTACTGCTTCGGGATACCACTTAAGCGAAGTAAGAGCCATGATCCAGAGACTAACAAATTAATCTCGGAACCGAGCAGCTTGCTGCAGAGATGCCTTCTGACCCCAATTATTTAAATTTTTTACAATCCCAGGAGCCCATGGCTGCTTTTGCAGCCATGTACTATCTCATGTTATTTTGTTTTTGTTGTTGTTGTTGAATCATTGTGAGACAGACCCTTACAGATATCTTGTACAAGGTATAACATAACAAGCAATACAAAATAACTTATCTAGGGGCTGGAGTGATAGCACAGCAGGTAGGGCGTTTGCCTTGCACACGACGACCCGGGTTTGATTCCCAGCATCCCATATGGTCATCACCTGAGCACCGCCAAGAGTAATTCCTGAGTGCAGAGCAAGGAGTAACCCCTGTGCCTTGACAGATGTGACCCACAAAGCAAAAAACAAAACAAAACAAAAACAAAAATAACTTATCTAGCATGCGCCTGTGGGGCAGGCTTAAGTGGCGGTGGGAAACTTTCAAATAATGGTGGAGGGAACATGTAATGGTGGTGGGATTGGTGTTGAAATATTGAATGTAATCAATTATGTGAACAACTTTTTAAAAATAAAATTTAAAGATTTGTAAGAAAGAAAGAAAGAAAGAAAGAAAGAAAGAAAGAAAGAAAGAAAGAAAGAAAGAAAGAAAGATCCTGTTGGAGACATAGTGCAGTGAGTAAGGCGCTTTCCTTGCATGAGGCCGACCTGGTTTTGAGTGCCTGAATTGCATGTGGTCCCCTAGCACCACCAGGAGTGATCAGTGAGCAAAGAGCAAGGAGTATGCCTTAAGTACTGCCAGGTATTACCTCAATGCCACCCTCTCCCCAAAAGGGGAAAAACCTTTAATGCAATATAATGAAACTTGCATATATTCTGCAAAATGAAGTAAGATAGTCACAGAAGATCATACATTGCTTATATAAAATATCAAAAGCAGTCAAACTCATAAAAACACAAAGTAGAATGATGGGTGCCAGAGAATCAGAAGAGAGGAAAATGGGATATTTATGTTACAGATTCATTCAAAATTTTAAAATTCGAAAGATCTACTCTACCACACTGTGCTTAAAGTTATCAATATCCTCAACAACAATAACAAAATTCTTGAGAAATTTTATCAGAGTTGAGCAATATAACAGATTTTTATAAGAATTTTATTTTTAGTTACAGAAAATAAAATATACATGTAAATATAAAAATATAAATATATATGTAATTTAAAATTACATATAATTTCTGATAATATACTTTAAATGAAATTGATAAATTCCACAATACAATTTTTAATTTATTTTATTTTTAATTTTTTTGTTATTGAATCCTAGTGAGATATGCAATCTACACAATGACCAAGTAAACTAATTCCAGGGAGGGAGAGCTGGCTCAATATTTGAAAACAATGAATGTAGCCTACCATATTAATAGATTAAGAAAAATCACATCGATTGATAGAAAAAAAATCATTTTTGACAAAATTCAGCACTTATTGAAGATAAAAGTTCTCAGAACAGTAGAAGCTGTCGTGAAACTGCATCAACTTATAAAGAATACCACCTCTTAAGATCGCATGTGGCAAGAGTTCTGCTCTTACCACTAATTCAACATAGTACTAACAAGAACTATAGGGAAGAAAAAAAGAAATAAAAGACATATTGAGTGAAAAGAAATACCAGTGTCTCCACTGCATATGACAAGACGGTCAACAAAGAAGATCTCAAGTAAGCTACCAAAAATATATAAATTAATCAGCAAAGTTAGATTGGAAAAATCATCATACAAAATTAAATTGTATTTCTATAGACTAGCAATCAACATATGGAAAATAAAATATGTTCAAACCAATATTTAATGTGCACTATTAGCAATCACGACCCATCAAAAGAAAATTATTATAATTATAGAAAAACATTTACTTTTATGCTATATTGAAAACGGTAGGCTGGAGCAATAGCACAGTGGGTAGGGTGTTAGCCTTACAAGCAGCCAACATGGCCGACCCGAGTTCGATTCCTCCTCCCCTCTCAGAGAGTCCAGCAACCTACCAAGAGTATCTCGCCCGCACGGTAAAGCCTGGCAAGCTCCCCATGGTGTATTTGATACGCCAAACACAGTAACAATTGTCACAATGGAGACATTACTGGGCCCGCTCGAGCAAATCGATGAACAACAGGAGGACAGTGACAGGACAGATTGAAAACGGTATAATATTGAAAATCATACACTGCTCAGATATCAAAGAAGATATAAATAAATAGAAATAGATGGGAACATTCAATATAGTCACTGTCACTGTCCTCCCGTTGTTCATCGATTTGCTCCAGTGGGCCCAGTAACGTCTCCATCATGAGACTTGTTGTTACTGTGTTTGGCATATTGGATACGTCACAGGTAGCTTGCCAGGCTTTGCCATGTGGGTGAGATACTCTCGGTAGCTTGCCAGGCTCTCCAAGAGGGATGGAAGAATCGAACATGGCTCGGCCGGGCTGGCTGCGCGCAAGGCAAACGCCCTACCACTGTGCTATTGCTCCAGCCCACTCAATATAGTAATGATGTTCAATTCTCACCAAACTGCAATACAAGTTTAACACAATTTTTTTTAATTTTTATCAGTGAGACACCATGAGATACAGTTGTAGACTTACAAATTTTGTGCTTAAGTTTCAATTATACAATGATCAAATATCCATCCCTCCACCAGTGCCCATTTCCCACAACCACGGATCCCAGTATCCCTCCCACCCCCCATCCCCCCATCCCCACTGCCTGGGGAATGCCCTGTCACAGAAATTTAACACAATTTTTACCAACATCCCTGCAAATGTTTGGGATATCAGCAAGTTTATTCTAAAATATATTAAGAAAGAAAAAGAAACAATATTGGAAAAAAACAATAAAGTCAGAGTGCTAAATCTACCCAACTTCAATACTTATTATGGAATTTTAGTAATCAAAATGATGTGTTAACACAAAGAGACAGACGCATAGATCAATGAGTCAGAATACAGAAATAGACCAACATACGCTGCATAGTCAGTATTAACTACAGACACTGCTTCTGTGACTCATGAGAAGCAAATCATTTCTCCATAATAATAGGTTGAGTTACAACTAAATAGGTTTGACATGAATTAGTATTGCATTATCTGAGGTTTTCATTTACACATAATTTCATCTTCAGCAATATTGAGCACTATACTGGAGGGGCTAAGTGCTAGGACTTTAGGATAGAATAATTCTGGATTTCAATTTTAGCTTCAACTTACAGTAAATTGTTTTGAACTCAACCATGTTACTTCATTTCCCTGTGTCTGTCTTTCTTTGTTTAAATGGTTTAGACTGAGGGACAATATTACCTACCTCATAGAGCTCTTCTTAAAAGATGAAGTGAGATAATCTGACAGATACAATAATCTATAAATGTCTAGAAATTGAACTTGGCTTGTTGTAGGATGTATATCTTAGGTGATCAGCAGAAAAGGCAGTAAGGAGCATTCACCCATATGAGCAGCAAGGGAGTAAAGTAAGTCCTTAACAGGGTCTCTCTAACACTCAAATGGCAGCTACATTATTCCTCCATAATCTGGGGTCAATGACCAAGAGAGACCTTTTCTCGTTTAGAATATTTGTCTTGCAGTTTTGAAAAAGTTAAGGATCAGCTTTGGTATCTGAGATCTTAAGGAACTTGCAATTGAAAGTTAACCATCATTTCATAACAAATAAAAATGAAACAAAACATCCTGGCTATAAAAGATTACCCAAACAAGTCACTTGGTTGGGAAGGAACTTGAACTTGTTTTTCCAGCTGATTCTAGCAATCAAATCCAATTCCCTGATGTACTATTATGATGAAGTGTTACTATATCCTATCTTTTGTGAATATAATACAACAGACTTGGTGAATCTCTATAACCAACTGCACAAATATGTATTGAATACCTATTGTATATAAAAAGTACCTACTAGCAAACAACAACAAACATACCAAATTTAGTTGACTTTCTATTTTTATTTTGGAAGGGATTTTACCAAATTATAATTGGCCAGTTAGGCAGCGGTTCAATGTTAGGGCCAGAGAATGCAGTGTACATAAGTCTTGTGGGTGTCCCTGGTGGTGCCTGGGGGTTATCAGAGCAATACCTACTGGCTCTTGGCTGGTGTTACAGGGCTAAATCTGATATTTTGGAAAACCACATAGTTCTAGGAATCAAACCTGGGTCACACACATAACGCCAGTCACTATCTCCTCAGGTCCCCATTACACAATTTTCTTATGGTAAGTAAGGTAGAAATTATTTTTGCATTTGAACTTCCAGAATAACTACCCTTAATCATTACATCATTAATCTATATTATCAGGACTCCTCACCAGGTTGTGGGATGGGTGAGAGCCCTCCCCACCCCCAAGGAACCCAGCCCCGGCAGCCGACCTCCACTACCCAAACACCACAACAATCCAGGCCGCTTTCTGGATCACGCAGCCGCGTGACACATTGTAAAACACTTCCTACTCAGGAGCGACAGCACAGCGGGTAGGGCATTTGCCTTGCACGCAGCCTACTTGGCCGGCCTGAGTTCGATTTCTCCACCCCTCTTGGAGAGCCCAGCAATTTACCTAGAGTATCTTGCCTGCACGGCAATGCCTGGAAAGCTACCCATGACGTATTCCATATTCCAAACACAGTAACAAGTCTCACGATGAAGACATTACTGGGCCCGCTTGAACAAATCGGTGAACAGGAGAACAATGCTACAGTGCTACTACACCATATCTGATGGGGTTCATACTGTAGGCAACAAATCATAGTGAAAAATATATAAATATATGAATCTCAGAGAGCACGTCAAGCTACCGAGAGTATCCCGCCCACACGGGCAGAGCCTGGCAAGCTCCCCGTGCTATATTCGATATGCCAAATACAGCAACGACAACAGTTCTCATTCCCCTGTCCCTGAAAAAGCCTCCAATTGTTGGGGAAAGATGAGTAAGAAGAGGCTGGTAAAATACCAGGTCTGGGAAGAATAGAGACGTTACTGGCGCCCACTCAAGTAATTCGACTATCAATGGGATGACAGTGACAGTGACAATCATTATTATCAAACACTGAATGATTCTAGATATTAATTTTTACTGCATATTTGATGCTTAATTCAACCTAAAATCACAAGGCAAAATAGCGTTTATATATGCAACACTGAAGTCATTTTTAACAAACAGTGGATTGAGGAGCTGGAGCAATAGTAGAGTGGATAGGGCGTTGCCTTGCATGCAGCAATTCAATTTGAAGCATCCCATATGGTCCCCCAAGCACCGCCAGGCATAATTACTGACTATAGAGCCAGGAATAACCTCTGATCATTGCCAGGTGTGACCCGAAAAGCCAATAAAAACCCATTGCTTGAAGGCACAGGTTGTTTCAAGATGCTTTACATACTTTCAATGCCATCACCATTCAAAACAACAAAATTATAATAAGCTAATATAATAATCTATTATTAAAATGACTATAATCAAACGTAGATATTAACAAGTATTGCTAGAGATGTGGATATTTGAACCCTCATACATTGTTAGTGGGAGAGAGAAATGCTGCAGCCACTCTGGCAAAGTTTCTGAGAGTTCCTCAGAAAATTAAACACATAGTTATCATATGGACCAGCAATTCCACTCCCAGATGTGTTATCAAGAGAAATGAAAGCAAGTTTGTACAGAAATGTTCACATGACCATTTATAAAGCATTATTCCTAACAACTATAAAGTAGAACCACTGGGGATATTGGTGATGGGACATGTACACTGGTGGAGGGATGGATGTGGAAACATTGTATGACTGAAACCTAATCATGATCAGCTTTTAATTGTGTATTTCACAGTGATTCAATAAAAAGAATTAAAAGTGGAAAGAAACCCACTTGATGACTATAGAAAACAGCTATATAATGAATTATTACACATCTGTAAAAAGAAGCAATCTATGCTAAGATTTTATAAACTTTGAAAATATTAGCCTGAGATAAGCAAGATACAAATGATGACATACTATATGACTCTATTTCAATGAAAAGCTCAGAAACCGAAAACCCACAGAAAAATAAAATTGGTGATTGTCTCAGAGTGGGGCGTGAAAATAAAAGAGAGACTGAAAATGGAATGAGGTTTCTCTATGGGGTGATGTACATAATTTAAAAGAGAATTTGGCAACGGCACTGCAACTCTAAATATACTAATAAACATCGTTACACTGTACACTTAAAAAGGACAAAACTGGAGAGTAAGAAACCAAGTCTATAATTGTCAAAAGCTAGGAGTGTGAAGAGATAAGTAACAACAAAAGAGAGAGGAAGCTTTAGGAAGTAATGGGAATTTTCTTTATATTCATTGTGATGGGTGGTAGTTATACAACTGTATGTATTTATATAAGCATACTGAGTTTCACCCGCAAAGATAATAAGATTTTCTCTGTATAAATTATACATCAATAAAACTGACTACTAAAAAGTTAAAACCAGGTTTCCATTGCCACACAAATACATAGAAAAATATTTTCAAAGTTGAAAGTACAGTTCCATCAGTAATTTCTGGCCCTTAATGCAATGCAAAGAAATGTTCGATATTTTAAATTCTTTTAATGGTAACTGGGGCATTTCACTTAATATTCAGTTGAAAGTGATTATTCTACAATGCAGTGGCCTGCTGAAAAGCAGATATTAAAAGAAAAATCAAACAATTCTTTTTGTTTTGTTTTGTTTTGGTTTGGTTTGGTTTGGTTTGGGGGTCACACCTATTGGTGCTCAGGGCTCACCAATTGGCTCTGCAATCAGGGATCACACCTGGCATGCTCAGAGGACCATATGTGGTACCTGGGATAGAACATGGGTTGACCATGTGCAAGTCCTATCTGCTCTAGTTTTGCTTTGGCCTGGATCAAACAATTCTATTCTAAGCAACGAATAGTTGCAAACATTTTAATTCTAATTCTAATACTATCAACTCTCGATAGTATATGACAGATACCGCACTTCACTTCCCTAAGGACTTTTCCCCCACAAAACATAACCCAAATTTAATCAAATGAAACACATCAGACAAACCTAAAGCAAGGGGTTTTCTGCAAAAAACTGTAATCTTCAAAAATTATTAAGGTAATCAAAACAAGAAAATCTTGATTAACTAAGGTCATCAAAGTACAAAGACTGTGTAATGCAGTATCCTGAATAGGACACCATCCAGACAGAAACTAGAAAATTTGGAATAAAATATGAAGTTTAGCCAGTACTGACAGAAATGTTGGGTTATTAGTTGTGATACCTAATACACCAATGTAAAATGTTGATGAGAAGGAATTCAGCAAACAATCCTTAGACAATTTGGTTGGTTATCTACACACTAAAGAACTTAGACCTTTACCTTGCACCATACAAAAAATTAACTCAAGGCTGGGAGAAATAGCACAGAGGTTAACATATTTGCTTTGCACATAGCTGACCCTGACCCAGAAGTGCATATGGTCCCATGAGCATGCCAGGAATAATCCCTGAGCATAGAGCCAGGAGCAAGCCCTGAGCACCACTTTCAGTGGGCCAAAAATAAATGCAATTATTGAGATCTTGGGTTGAGCAACAATTTCTTAGATACAATACTGAAAACATAGACCAAAAAAGAAAAAATAATGAGGGTCAGGAAAATAACTCCAAGAACTGAAGCACATTATTTGGCATATGGAAAACATACAGGTTCAATCTCCAATACAGCTTGTTCCCTTAAGCACCATCAGAGCATCCCCTGAGCACTGATCTGAGACTTTTCCCCTGAGCACTACAGGGTAGTCCCCCACCAAAACATAACTTAGACCTCAACACAATTAAGGAAATCTTACTTCAAAAGACACCATCACAAAAATTTAAAGAGGGCCGGAGCAATAATAGTACAGCAAGTAGGTCATTTGCCTTGCACACAGTCAATCTCTGGGATCCCATATTGTCCTCTGAGCCATGTCAGGAGTGTTCTCTGAGCACAGAGCCAGGAGTAAGCCCTGAGAACCACCGAATGTGACCAAAAAATAAAAAGATAAGGACCAGACTAGGAAAATATATCCGCATATCATGTCTATGGACTTGTATTATAAATATATAATTTGAAAAACTCAACGATCACAATCATGATCATCCTGTTGTTTGTCAATTGCCTCGAGCAGGCACCAGTAATGTCTCCTTCATCCTAGCCCTAAGATTCTAAAAAGTGCCACATTCAAGGCTCTTTCAGGGTTAGGAGAATGAGACCCATCATTGTTCCTGTATTTGGCATATTGGGTACGCCACGGGGAGTTTGCCAGACTCTGCCGTGTGGGCGGGTTACATTCGGTAGCCATTTATTCTCTTATGTTGAGAAAAATTCAACATAAGAGAATAAAAACAAACTCAATTTTAACTGGAATTTAATACAGAAACTTCACCAAAGAAGATAGAAAATATTTAATAAACATGAAAATATGCTCATGATCATTATTACAGAAATATAACCACTATGAGATATTATTCATACCCAGTTCACTAGAGAAGATGGACAATATGAATATTGCTGAGAAACAGAAATAGAGAAATAGAAATCATCTTTACTGTTACTATCAGAAATGCAAACTAATGCTGCACTTTGGAAAACAGTTATGATTCTTTTAAAAAGTTAAACTGAATCTTGTGTTATGATTCAAGTAATTCAACCATCATGAATCTACCACATAGAAATTAAAAGATATGTCCACATGAACATCTGCATATCAATGATTTTAGTAGCCTTAGTAATAACAGGTATAATTTGGGAAAAATCTACATGTCCATAAGCTGATAAGTATATGTACAAAATTTGTTACATGCATAAAAATAAATATTATTTAGGGCTGGGGAGATAGCTTAGAGTGCTGGAGTGAATGCCTAGCATACACAGGCTCCTGGGTTTGATCCATACACTGCATCGCCAGCTGAGCACTACCAGATGTCACCCCAGTGGTCTGCAGCACTGAAGGGTGGGCCCAGAATAAAAAAAAGAAAAGTTCTAAAAATTAAATACCAGTCAGCAATAAAATAGTGCTCTGTGGCATGATATAATTGAAAAAGATGCTAACTGAAAAATTCAGGCATAAATTACCACATGTTATATGATTTCCTTCAGATTAAATAATCAGAATAGGAATTTTTAGAGAAACAGAAATAGATAAATGGTTTCTGGGCATGAGTGGAAATGAGGATTAACCCCAGGGACTGGAGAAATAGTACAGCAGGTAAGGTGCTTGCATTGCATGCAGCTGAACCCAAGTAAGATCTCTGGCACCACATATGGTGCCCAAGCCCCACCTGGAGTGATTCCTGAGCTCAGAGCCAGGATTAAGCGCTGAGTATCCCCAGGTGTGAACTGAAAACAAACAAAAAACTCTAAGACACCTTATTGGGGGAATTAAAATGTTCTAAAGCTAATAATTATGATAATTATTACTAAGTAACGCTACTAAAATCATTTAAGTATAGGCTTAAAATGGGTGAATTTTATGTTACCAAATATAACTTCATATAGCTGCTAAAATATTAGAAACAGAACTGTAGGGGAAAATGGTTGGATTATAAAAGTTCCAACTATCTTTGGAAGTTTTCTATAAATCTAAAGCCATAGTGAAAAAAAAGCCATAATGAAACTAAAATTTTGTATTTAAATAAAAATAGAATTTAACAAGAACATTTGTGGATTTATATTAACAGTTGATAATACCTATCTATGTGAACAATTAAATAGGTAAGATCACAATAACACATTAACAAATGAATATTCCAGATAAGACTCAAGATAGAGAACACTGACTCTAAGTCCCAATTAAAACGGTAGTCCTTCCAAAACAATTCCATTATTCGGATTATTAGTTCTATATTACAAAAAGTGCTCAATTATTAAAGTTTAATTTCAACATTTATTAACGTTCCTGTTGTCTCTTGTCATATAAATACCTACAAAATATCCTTCAAGTTTACCTTTAACTGACAAAATGTAAAATATTTCCATGTGGTTCTTTACAGAAAGTTTGCCATGTTCTTCACCATTACAAGATACATAGAAGATAACTAGTCCGTTTTTTGAGTGTATTCTTATCAATACCTAGTTTTGGCACAATGCCTTTCTGGATATACCCTATAAAGAACAAGCCTTGCCTCTCCTGCTGTGGCACTCTTTGAAATTTCCATAAACAGAAGAGCACTAGTAGCTTAATAGTTTTAGCAAAACCTCGATATCGTTATTATGGTGACAGTACACGGCCCTCACCACACGACAGTAGCAAGCTGACCCTCATCAAGTCACCATGCTCCGGAGTCACCAAGGTCCCTTAGATATCAAGTGGCTCCTATGGCATCACACTCTGCCTTTGGCATCACCCTAGTACATCACCTTACGATGGTGTCATATGCTATCACCGCTGAGACCGAATCCCGCCCTGGTGCCACTCCACCAAGTCATCAGAATAATTAATCGCTACTTCTTTCCACTCCTTTGGCAGCAGCAGGGAGGGGGAGGGTAGCCAGAGCCGCCAGACAAGCTCCGGAGTGAATACTCCGCTCCAAACGGTCGGTCCCTTCCGCCTGGTACTTCGGCTTAGCCCCCAACCCCCGGGGGGAACGGTCCCTTTAAGGCTCCCAGAACTCCCCTGCCGTGGCTCTGGACCCATTTCGCGCGACCGAGTCTGGGTACCGAGAGCGACCACCCTCCCCGGGTCCACACGAAGCCGCTTCCCGTACCTGACTCCATTCTCCAGCTGTCATCCTGGGCCAATTCCACGGGCCACTCGACTATGGCGGCCACAAGGGACCCCGGGACTTGTAGTTCCGTTCTTCTGGGGCTCGAATGGTGGGCGCTGCAGAGGCTCCGCCCAGCCCGGAAGTGCCATCAGACTGCAACTCCCAGGGGCGCCGCGCGCTGGGAAAAGACCAAAGGAAAGAAGGGGAGCGGGGCTGGGCGGAGCCCGGCTCGTTCTCAGGATTGGCCGTTGGGGCAAACCACGTGAGGCGGCGCTCGTTACGCGGTGCGGAGATCCCGGGAAGGAAAATGGAGGGGTGTGTGTCAAACCTAATGGTCTGCAACCTGGCCTTTACCGGACAGCTGGAGGAGTTGAAGGAGAGGATTCTGGCCGACAAATCCCTGGCTACTAAAACAGACCAGGTAAAGCAGGACCCGGCTTTTCTGCCGCTGACGGCGTCAGGCCGTACGAGGCTGCGTGGCCGGCCCAGGCTAAGGCGTGTTCAGGGGAGCCCGATGCCCCCGCCCCCTTGATGGCCCATCTTTATCCCGGAGTTGCCTTGAGACTTGGAATCTGGTGAACGCCGGTCGCCCCACACACCCCGTCAAAAAAATAGCCCAGTACTTAGGTCCTGAAGTTTTATTTCTTAGAATGCAGTTCGCGATTCCCAGAACTGCTCAATAGGCTTAGAAGCCCCTGAGAAAGATCGTGCTTGTTAAGGAAGTGGGTTATTTCACTAGTGATTGCGTTCAATGAAGCTCATGTTCTATAAATGCGTCATTGGTAAAAGGCCGTTGGCTAAGAGGGGATACAGCCGAGCGGAAGAACCAGGCGTTAATAATCTAATCACGAAAACGTATGTCCAATTACAAAATGCAGCTTGCGCGGGAGAGTTCACGTGTTGCTTTTAGAGCATCAAACGGAGGATCTGAGCTAATCTCTTTAGACGAGCAGAGTGCTGGCAGCTGTAAAGCCCGCAAAAAAAAAAAAAAAGAAAAGAAAAGGGTAGCAAAGATGGATGGTTAGCTAGGCCTTGAAAATCACTTTATCATTTTCCTGGGCACAGCAAGGTATTCCACGCAAACGAAGATCAAAAGTGAATGACTTCGCCAAGTGTTTCTTTCCAATCTCCTGTTTTAAGGTCCCTGATTTTACCCCCAAGCCTTTGGAAAGATTGAGGGTGTACCCAGTAAGCTAGATATTGGTAGCATTGCGTCCTTTTTGACGTGCATCACGCTAAGCCCTAGAAAGAGTGCGTGGTATTTATAAATCTCCATTTTTTAAAATTTGGGAACTTTTATTTTTTTTAACTTTTTATTAGTGAAACTCCATGTGGTACAGTTGTTGACCTTACTAATTTTTGTGCTTGGGTTTCAGTTATACAATGATTGAGTGCCCATATCGATTTCTCAAGCGGGCCCAGTAGCGTCACCATCATGAGACTTTATTGTTACTGTGTTTGGCATATCGAATACGTCAGGGGTGGCTTGCCAGGCTCTGCCCTGTGGGCGAGATACTCTCGGTAGCTTGCCGGGCTCTCCGAGAGGGGCGGAGGAATCGAACTCGGGTTGGCCATGTTGGCTGCGTGCAAGGCAAACGCCCGCTGTGCTATTGCTCCAGCCCAATGTACAGTATTACATGAAATACATAATAATTGTATAGAAAAAGTGTATATACAATAATATATAGCTAATATATCACTGTAGTGATAGCACAGCGGTAGGGCATTTGCCTTGCATGCCGCCAGCCCAGCCCAGCCGAGTTCAATTCCTCCACCCCTCTCAGAGAGCCCGGCAAGCTACGGAGAGTATCTCACCCACACGGCAAAGCCTGCCAAGCTCCCCGTGGTGTATTCGATATGCCAGACACAGTAACAACAAAGTCTCACAATGGAGACATTACTGGGCCCGCTCGAGAAAATTGAGGAACAACGGGAGGACAGTGACAGTGAGTACCCATCCCTCCACTGGTGGCCATTCCCCACCTCCAATGCTCCCAGCATCCCTCCCACCCACCCCCCCACCCTTCCATCCCACCCCACCCCACCCCTGTGGCTGGGAATTCTGTTTTATTCTCTCTCTCCTTTTGGGTGCTGTGGTTTGCAAAAGAGGCATTGAGTGGCTGGCTATCATGTTCGGTTTATAGTCTATTTTCAGCATGCATCTCTCATCCTGGGAGGGTGCTCCCAACATCCTTTACTTAGTGCTTCCCTCTCTCTCTGAGCAGCCTTCTCCCTCAGCATGTGCGGCTGGCCTCCAAGCCATGGAGTGAACCTCCTCGTACTTATCTTGGCTAGTCTTGGGTGTTAGTCTCCCAATTTGTTACTTTATATTTCCCAGATGAATGCAGTCTTTCTATGTCTGTCCCTCTCTGACTCATTTCACTTAGCATGTAAATCTCCATTTTTGTCTTCTCGGGAAGAGAACTAGAAATCAGGAAACTTTTATTCTAGAACTTTGTTACTCAACATGAAGATGTCCTTTGCTTCTACCTCATTTATCTTTTTGTTGTTGTTTGGGCCACACCTGGTATTGGTGAGGGCTTACTCCTGACTGCGCACTCTGAGATCTTTCCTGGTGGGACTCGGGACCACGTTGGTTGCTGGGGAATCAAACCTGGGTTGGTCACATGCAAATACAGTATCTGCTATACTTCAACCCAATCTTCATTATGTTCTGATAATGTTTAATAGTATTAGACAAAGATTCAATGATGCTTGTATTCCTTCATCATGCAGAAGGCATGGAAGGGAACGGGGGAGGTAGTCAAGATCAAATGACTTACAAAACAATCACATATATATGGATTTTTAATGGATCCTTATGGAATAAGCTAACAGAAAAAAGCCACGTGGAAGATAATTGGGGAAATCTGAATACAGGCTGGGTATTAGATTTTATAAAGGTGTTAATTTTAATAAGTGTAACAATAGTTTCATAGCTACGTAAGAAAGTGGTTTTAGTTTTTTATATGCTAAAATATGTAGGGATGAGGTGGCTGGCATTTAGGATTTTGTTTTTTACAACCTCAGCAGGGAAAAGATTAGATGAAAAAAATGTGGGGATGGTAGACGTGAGTTTCTCTAACATCCCTCTGTTAAGATAGGTGAAACTTTTTGTAATAAAGTTCACAATAGCATTTCTTTTACAGAGGGCTAAGATGCATCAGTCGCTGCAAAAAGAGATTCTTTGGGGCCAAAGAGATAACTCAGAGCTAGCGCGCATGCTTTGCATGTTAAGATGCCCAGGTTGGATCCCTGGCACTGCATGATCCTTCAGACAGCAAGACCGAGGATACCAGAACACCACCACATGTGACCCAGATACCCCCAAAAAGGGGCATAGAAATTGTACGTAGGTTAGGATGCATATGGTGCCCAATCTCTAGCACTACGTAGCCTCCCAAGCCTGGTATAGCTCTGCAGGCCCCAAGCACTGCCAGGATATCCCTGGTGATCCTCAGCACAGGTAGGGTCTGAGCAGCACCGCATCCTCCACACTGGCTCTGAACCACATGACTTTTTGGCCAGGTGTCACTGGGAGTGACCCTAAGACCCCACAGCTTTGTTTGGAAGCCACCTCCTGTCACCTTCCCCTACTCACCTCCCACCCCGTGCAGAAACAGAATGGAGAGATTCCCTTTGAGAAACATGGCTGACTCTGGCTAGATTTTTTAAAAGTAATTTTATTGCAAAACCAGTATTGTTCTCTAATTTTGTCATGTCGTTTTAAAATGACCTTCTAGTTTGAGCCTTATTTTGAACATTTCGTCCCCATAAGATAATATTTTTTCTTTCTAGAACATCTAGAAATTTCTGAGTCAGAGAGTTTGTGTCCCAACTTCACCAATGTTTTGCTATGTGAACTTGAATACATTGCTTACTCTGAGGAGCCTTAGTTTCCCTATCTATAAAATGGGAATAATATCTACTGTATAGTTAATAGGGATTAAATAAAATGACACATAAAAAGCTCCTAGCTTAGTGTCTGATGGAGAACTTCATAAATAATGTAAAACACTAAAGCTTCATTTCTGCCAAAGTATTAAAATTGTTTTCTTGCTCTACTGTTCTCAGGGCTATATTTTCTATCCACCCCAGATTCTTCTAGGTTACATAAAACTTAGGTTTCTTCCTTAAATTGGCAAATAATATGGTTTAAGATTACGTACATGAGGATGCAGTTTGCGCCAATCTTTTTCCAAACTATAGATTTGTTATTTCAATATTTTTCTCTGTTTTCTTGCCTTAGTTCTTGTATTTCTTTTCAAGGATGTTGATTTTATAGTTTTTCTTTTTCCCTTGTAGGATAGTAGAACTGTATTACATTGGGCATGCTCAGCTGGTCATACAGACATTGTTGAATTCTTGCTGCAACTTGGAGTGCCAGTAAATGATAAAGATGATGTAAGTACTCAGCAAAGTTGGTAAGTCCTCCATTATCTTTATGTAGCAGACTGGTGTTGTCTAAAGCCTGAGTATTAAGATCAAAAATATTGCTTATTCATTGAAGTCATATTTATAATAGCAGTTAAACATAAAAAACTCTTATGACTAGGAAATTATACTGTGACCCCTGTGACCAAGCATAGAACAAGTGCTTGCTTATTTTAGAATGTCAGCTTGCTACTAATATCCTGTCATTTAAAGTAAACATGCTGATTATGGTGTATTATGATGACCAGTAGGAGACTCCAGAACCTTTTATTATGTTGGAATTTGGGGGTAATATTGCTGAAATTAATGAATGCTTCAGTAGTTTTTTTTCTTGGTGTTGCTGGGGGATTAAACCCATGTCCTCATATATGCAAGGCATGTGCTCTACCACCGAGCCACATCCCTGACCCTCAATATCTCTTGTTACATATAGAAATTTATTGTTTATTACGTAATTGGTTATTATGATCACACTTGTGAAATATAGGATGGAAGATTTTTGTTGGTTTGGCTATGCAGCCATACCCATGGTTCTCTGGGCTTACTCCTGACTCTGCACTCAGGGATCGCTCGGGCTTGAAAGACCCATGGGGTGCCAGGGATCAAACCCAGGTTGGTCACACAGAGGGCAAGTGCCTTCCTTAGCCACTGTAATTATCTCTCCAGTCCCCCAGATACATTTTTATAGGAAAGGATACCTTTACACACTTGTTCACTGAACTGATATTGATAATAGCAGTGAAACAATGGAAATGAAGAGTGGTTGAATGCAGTAATTATCCCTATGGTAAAATAATATGCAGCCAATAAAGTTATGATTCCAAAGGACAGAACATTGCTCAATAAATTTAATAAGTAGAAATTTCAGAGCATGCTACTCAGTATTTTACATCCTATCACTCCAATTGGAAAACAAATTGGAATTAAATTTGTATATCAAATGTTATGGTATTGTGGGTGTTTTTCTTTTGTATATGTTCTGGTCTCCAAACTTCCCACAATGTTTAACAAGGAAAAAAACTTTTTTAATGTAGAAGTACTGCTATTTATTCAGCCATTGATTAAGCTGATTGAATTGGGCTTGAACTCCACAGGAAAAAAATTTTTATGTCAATGATTTTTCAACCTCTGATCCACAGACTGATGCCAGTCTCCTGTTATAAAAATATCAACAACTATTGTTTTAAGCCATTCACATGTAGCTGTTTTGTAAACCCTGCCAAAAAGTTATCATTAATCCCTAGGCCTTTTCCTTTAGTTTTTATTTCCCCATTTTTTAACTCATAGTTGCTATTGTTGTTTTTTAAATTTTTGAGACTTTTTTCTTTTTTTTTAATTTTTATTAGTGAAACACCCATGAGGTACAGTTGTAGACTTACAAATTTTTGTGCTTGGGTTCCAGTTATATAATGATCGAGTACCCATCCCTCCACCAGTGCCCATTGTCCACCACCACTGATCCCAGTATCCCTCCCACCCCTCCATCCCTCCATCCCTCCATTCCCCCCATCCCACTCATCCCACTCTGCCTCTGTGGCAGGGCATTCCATTTTGTTCTCTTTTGAGACATTTTTATTTGAACTTCCAAGCAGCTCTTTATGCCACCAGTTGGAGTAACAGTGGGGGTCTTAACAGGAAACTCTCCCAACTCCCTGTACTCAAGTTATCAAATATAGCTAATAGACCTGGCTTGATTTAAAATGTGGAGACGGGAAACCTTCTTGAGTGTACCATGATGATAGCACTGCACCGTAGCACTGTCCTCCCATTGTTCATCGATTTGCTCCAGCCAGCACCAGTAACGGCTCCATTGTGAGACTTGTTACTGTTTTTGGCATATCGAATATGCCACGGGGAGCTTGCCAGGTTCTGCCGTGCGGGCAGGATAATCTCGGTAGCTTGCTGAGCTCACCGAGACGGACAGAGGAATGGAACCCGGGTCAGTCATGTGCAAGGCAAATGCTCTAACTTCTGTGCTATTACTCTAGCCCACACCATGATGATACTAATTAAAAATATGAACATCTGGGGTTCTGGA
The DNA here is from genome assembly GCF_029834395.1 of Sorex fumeus. Lineage (NCBI taxonomy): Eukaryota > Metazoa > Chordata > Mammalia > Eulipotyphla > Soricidae > Sorex > Sorex fumeus. Next base: position 17,663,295 of record NW_026606115.1, read on the forward strand.
GCAATAGTACAGTGGGTAGAGCATTCTCCTTGTATGCAGCTGAACTGGGTTCAATCCCTGGCACCCCATCTGATCACCTGAACCCTTCCAGGTGTGATCCCTAAGCTCAGAACTGGGAATAATCCCTGACCACAACTGGGTATGGCCCAAAACCCAAAACAAAACAAGAACATCTGCTGAATCAGAACTTTTTTTGGTTGGGGGAACATATGGGTAAGATATTAATCCCTGCCATTTGTTTCTTTTTTTTATCTGTTTCTTTTTATACCACAAATTTGTTTTTCATGAGCTCAAGAACTCAACTTAAAATTCTTTTCTGAGTATTTTCCCTATCTCTCTTGCAGGCAGGTTGGTCTCCTCTTCACATTGCAGCTTCTGCTGGCCGGGATGACATTGTAAAAGCCCTTCTGGGAAAAGGTGCTCAGGTGAATGCTGTCAATCACAATGGCTGTACTCCATTACATTATGCAGCATCCAAAAACAGGCATGAGGTAGAGTTCTATTCCTCAGCTACTTTCTTTTGAGTTCTAAATATGTCTGTGACTACAAATAGATCTCTGCGTTGTTTTCTTCTCCATCTTTCCAGATCGCTGTCATGTTACTGGAAAGTGGGGCTAACCCAGATGCTAAGGACCATTATGAGGCCACAGCAATGCACCGGGCTGCAGCCAAGGGTAACTTGAAGATGATTCATATTCTTCTGTACTACAAAGCTTCCACAAATATCCAAGATACTGAGGGTAACACTCCTCTGTAAGTGACAAGTAGCAGTCATTTGTGTTCTACCTGATTTTAGGCCCCTTTGCACTAATTCTTACACATAATTAATTTTTATTCTGCTCATCATTGAAATCCATTTATGCAAAGAAATTGGAGAGTTACTCAAAAGTATGAAGATAAAAATTGCTTACTATTTTATTACTCATAAAAAACCATCGATGATATTTGTATGTGTTTTCTCCCAGTTTTTTATGGGCACATGCCCATATCTTACATTTTAAATTTTTTTTTACAAAATTAGAATTATACCATACATATAGTTTTATAGCTTGTTCTTTTCATGATAATTGTATAAGGACTTTGCAGTGATAAGTGGCTATATCCAGTTCTAACTTTTGGATGCGCCATAATTTAATCATTCCTTTCTTTTTTAGTTTTCTTCAATACAAATAATGTCCTAAATACAAAAAATTTCAATAAAATATGTCAATACAAATAATGTCCTCAATACAAAAAAATTGTCCAACCTCTTACCCCCTAAAAATATTTCACCATACTCCTAATGATTATCTTATTAAAGATTCCTAGTAGTAGAATTGCCAGGTTAACAAAAACACACATTTTGAGACTGTTATTATATATTGCCATATTACTTCCAGAGGAGTTGTAACACTATACACTACTAGCAGCAGTTTGAGAGTACTTATTACCTCCTCCCCAACACTAAAATACTCTTTTTAATATGTGAAAATGTTTCACTGTTATAATTTACATGATCTTTTATTAAGCATTTTTTGCTTATGACTAATTACATTTCTTCTTTGAATTGTGACTTCTGCTCCCTTTTCTTTGGAGAATTAATTTTTTAGTGATTTTTGTAAGTGCCCTTGACTATGACATAGAAAAAAATATTAACCTTTTCTTCCATCAAGCCGAAAATATTTTCCTGGTTTGTTTTTTATAGTATTGCTCATAATTTTTTAAAAAATATGATGTTCTCTAATTCTGCAGATCCCAATTTAGTCCTCAGGACCACATTGCCCCCCCCCAAGTACCACTAGTGTAGCCCCAACTGTTCCTTCCCCCAGACCCCAGAAGTTTCCTACTTCTATGAAGTCATGTTTATTCATGTTCCCCATGACTAGAAATTCCTTTCTCACCCTGAAGTTAGTTAAATATTCACTTGTCTTTTACCGCAGGCTTTCAAAATGCATTGGTTTGGTTTGGGTTGAGAATTTATTGTTGTTGATTTTCATTGAACTCAAATCCAGCTGGAATTGATTTATGTGACTGAACTGACACTATTCTCCATCCTGACCTTTACTTTGTAATGCTTTTCCCTCTCCATTATATGGTGCCTTTTCTGACCCAGAAATTGAGTCTTTTTCATCCAAAGTGAATTTTAGTTTTTTCACTTTGACTTTAAGCTACTTTTTTGTTGCTTGGGGGCCACACTCAGCAGTTCTCGGGGCTTACTCCTGGCTCTGAGCTCAGGGATCACACTTTGAGGTCTTGTGGGAACCCCAGGTGGTGTTGAGGATCAACTCTATTTAGAAAGATTAATTACACAATCTAGCTCTTCTGTCCTTGAAAGTCAGAGTTGCTCAGAAGATAATATTGGAATCAGATACCTCTAGGTATCCACAGGGGCCTGGGAAGAACCTAGGATTTTGGAATAGCTGTTTCCCCAATACAAACTTGACCAGTTGCCAACTACGCTAAGTATTTTTTATTAAGTAACATGGGGGAAGTTTCTAATTCTTACTGTGTCTTAATTTCCTCTTCCATAATATGAAGATAAAGATTTCTTCCTTGCTAGACTGCTGCAAGATTTAAAATTTTTAAAAAAGTTAAGTCTCTAATAAATACCCTGCTTGGCAGAGTGTAAGGACCTAAAAAGATCCACCCCAACCCCACTTGGTAACTGCTTATCATAGGCAAGGGCTTCAATTCTGTCAATTTTAACTGTACACGACAATATCTTGCCAATTAATAAGGTATATTATAAGGATCAAGTGATAAAATCCTTTAAATTGTCCTACTAAAGTTTAAACCATGCATGGGGTTAGAGAGATAGTGCAACAGATAGTGTGCTTTCCTGGCACATTGATGGACTGAATTTGATCTGCACCATCCCATTTGGTTCCTTGAGCTCCCACCAGGATTTTTCCCTTAGCACATAACCAGCAGTAAGTTCTGGACACTGATGAGTATGGCCCAAAATAAAAAAAAATTAAGTCATGCAAATTGTTAGTAGCAGATTATGAATTTTTACTTTTCTAATTTCTTACCCAGAATTATTGCATGTGTTTTGTTAGACAATTTAGACAATTTCCTAATCCCAATAAAATAAAGATGGTGATCCTTAGGCTGGTAGGACCAGAACTATTGACTTATGATCTTGTATTACAAGGATGATTCACTGAATTTTAGCATCTAATAACCTTTTCTATGCAAATTGATTTTCTTTTCCTTATTAAAAACTTTGCCATACTACACTACATAATAGTAGACAGTTGAGACTGTGACATAGCATTGGTAGTGATTAATTGGTCTTTGTGGTCCTCTATTTCAGACACTTAGCTTGTGATGAGGAGAGAGTAGAAGAAGCAAAAGTGCTGGTGACCCATGGAGCCAGTATTTACATTGAGAATAAAGAAGAAAAGACACCATTGCAAGTGGCCAAAGGTGGTTTGGGTATAATACTCAAGAGAATACTGGAAGATTAAGCAGTTTGAATTTCTTTTTACTTTAAATGTTTTCTGGTTGTCCCCAGTATCTTGAAAACTATTGTATTTGTGCACAAGACACCGTGTATTAATGAAGTTTCTCACCTTCAGAGTCTTAGAAACATGCTGAGTATTGTTCAAGTGAGGTACTTGTTCTAATCTTGCACCCTGCTTTCCAGTTATTGGAAAAGCTAGAGATTGTTCTTCTATTGTTACCTACCATTTTGTATTGCATTTTGGTTCATTTTGAGTAAGTGATGCTGTGGCTGTTGTGAGTTTTCAGCATCTTCTTATGTACCCCGTATAGATCTGTCCTCCTGTAAGGCAGAGCCAGGCTAATAACAGCAAGCCAACTGTTCTGTCCAACATTTCTAGGTGAACTCTACAAGGTTCCTTGGTACAATTGAAATACTTCCTAATTCATGTTTTTAAGCTCACTCAGAGTCCTATGCCAAATATTTCTGTTTTGCAACAGTACAGTTTATTTTTCTTATAGGAAGAATAATATATTTTAAAGGACCAAATTTTAAGTTCAACAATATGTGTTACCCAGTTCAACATTGATAAGCAGTAAAATTTAATAAAAGGATTAAAGATACTAGCCTGTGTATTTTTCAGTGAACTATTTACAAAATAGAATGTATTATTTTAAAGGAAGTTTTAAAATATCCATGTTAAGTCATCCTGTTTTTTAAAAAAATCTTCAAATTATTTTGAATTACAGAGTAAAAAATTATTTTTGAGTTTCTGGTATACAGTGTTCCAACAGCATTCCCTTCAATGTTCCCAATTTCCCTCCCATCCCCCCAGCCTACCTCTATGGCTGGCACGTTTTCCCTCCTCTATTGTTTAGTATTTCCTTCCCTGACCTATCCTCCACCACCACACCCACTCCAGTGGCAAACTTCCTGCTGAAGCCCGTTCTCCTGCTCTTTTCTATTGCCTTTGGTGTTTTCTACTCCCGTACTGTGTTTCTTTATATCTGGCATATGAGTGAATTCATTCAATGTCTGCCCTTCTCCCTCTTCCTGACTTCACTCTGTTTGGTATACTCTCCAGATTCATACACATCGCAGCAAATTATGTGACTTTATATTTTCTTATGGTCTAGTAGTAAGGAAAACTAGTCTTATTAACATATGAAAAATGTATTTTGATTGGTATTTCAGAAGCAAAAAATAAAATTGAAAGAATTTCCTAATATTTCTTTCTAGTTAGTAGGACTTACTTAGTAAAGACATTTTTCACTTTTCGGTAACTCTAGAGTCAATAAAATTAATGAAGCGTGAACTACATATAAAATCTTTAAAAACAGTAATTTTCTGAATTGATAATTAAATGTGGAACAAAAAGGAAATTAATAAGTGTAAACTTGATCTTAATTTAGGGAAAATGATTATTAGTCCTAAAATCTAATGAACTCCAATGACTCTTCAATTGTGTTTTTAATTTGAAGCTTATGCAGCAGATATTGCTAAACTAAGTTGTTCAAGTGAGTCCACAAACTTGCATCTTAATGACCAGTAGCCAAAATGAGTCTGTTAAGCACAAACTGTTACGGATATATAAACCCTCTTAAGATAGTTTGTTGTTGATCTTCACAGGTCCTAAGCAGTCATCTTTTTGTGCTACTAAGTCTCAGAATATGCCAGCGGAAACATTCTTCTGTGTTTTTTGGTGTGATCAGAGAGAGGAAAAAATGGTGGTCCCTTCCCTATCCCAACTGCCTTATCCCCCAGCTCTTGTGTCTGGTAAGATCAGTTGGGATGATATATATTATAAAGGTTAAGGTGTTTGCCTAGCTTTCAGTGTGGCCACAACCATGATTTGATCCCAGCATCACCATTTGGTCCCCCAAGCACAGCCAGGTTATCCCAGAGCACCTCTCTCCCCAAAGGCCTGTATGGATTACAGATATTTAATTTTCATAAATAGTAAACACAGTAAGTTTATTGTCTGAGTAAATAGGCTTTATAGGTGTAAAAGAAAATCTATCCTTATTCTTTAATAAGTAAGACGGAGTCAATCCTCATCTAATTTGTAAGCTTATCCTCAGGTAATTGTACTTTTAAATGAAGGGGCTTGTTAACCATATTTAAATCACAGATTTTATAAACTAAGAATAGTAATTATCACAGACATAGATCAGATTGTTGTCTATTCCCTATTGGAAATTCCCTATTGTAAATTAGTATAAAGACTAATTCAAGAGCAGCAGTTGTTTAATACTTCTGAAATGAACTCAAGAAAGAGAATTTTTATTACAAAATTTAACTGAGACTATAAAATGGAAAAAAGTCTCCAATGGAGACGTTACTGGGCCCGCTCGAGCAAATCAACGATCAACGGGAGGGCCTTTACCTTTTTATAAAATGGAAAATTTACATAAATTTACATTATCAAGTTTCTGTTTGAGAGAATTCACAATTTCACTGAGGGTCTGTGAGATTCAAAGTAAGTCTGCATTTTAGTTCCATCATCTTTGGCTTAGCAATTTAACTATGAATTGTGTGGGTTACTTTCCTTTACAAATTTTACTGGTGGCATTGTAATTTACAAAACTTTATGATTGAGTTTCATACATACTGTTTCAATACCACACCCTCTACCAGAGTGTCTGTTTCCCTCTGCCATTGTATAATGTACCCCCTCAACTCACCTCCACCTCCCCTGCCCCATCATAACCCCACTATTTTAAGCTCAGTTCTGTAGACAGGTTCTCAGACTGTGCTGCCTTTGGCCATTTGTTATTCCCTTACTATGTTTCTTTATATTAATTGTTGTGCATTTATTTATTTTTATTGAGTCACTGTGAGAGACACAGTTACAAAGCTGTTTCTGATCAGGTTTCAGCCACATAACAATCCAACACCAATACCTCCACCAGTGTACATTTCCCACCACCACCAACCCCAGGTTCCCTACCGCCACATTATGGTTTGCAGTACAGATACTGAGGGGTAATCATGTTTATTCATTTACCTACTTTCAGCATGCAGTTCTAATCAGAGTGATCATTTCCAACTGTCTTTGTCATAGTGGCCCCTTCTCTATCCCAACTGCCTTATACCCCAGCACTTGAGGCAGGCTTCCAACCGTAGACAAATCCTCCCGACCCTTGTTTCTACTGTCCTTGAGTATTTATTAGTCCCAATTATTAGGTGACATAAATTTGCTAGTAGCATTGTTCTACCACAACTTTCTTGGATTCTGATTTATATTCTTTTTGACTGCTAAAAAACTGGATAGATGAAAGGTACCATGGTAGTTCTGTAATAATCCATTAACTATAACCCCTTTCAGAGCTTCATGCTTTTCTTTATACTGGTGAGGGAGGGGTTTCCTGGAACTTTCATCATTACTAAAATCTTAGTTTGGCTTTCTGTTTACACCAATATTGAAAACACATGAGGCATTATTTTGTTTTTGTTTTGTTTATTCTTTTGCTTTTTTGGTCACACCTGGCGATGCACAGGGGTTACTCCTGGCTCTGCACTCAGGAATTACCCTTGGCGGTGCTCAGGGGACCATATGAGATGCTGGGAATTGAACCCAGGTCAGCCGCGTGCAAGGCAAATGCCCTACCCACTGTGCTATTGTTCCAGCCCCATATGAGGCATTATTTTGGTCTATATTGGTTTGAATCTGTGAGATCCTCTAACTACTTTTTTCTATCATATCACTGTATGACTGTTATCCCTTTGTCTATCAATTTGCTCTAGCAGGCGCCAGTAACGTCTCCATTAGTCCCAGTCCTAAGATTTTATCAGCCTCTCCTGATTTGTCCTTCCCAATGCTGCTGTATTGGAGGCTCTTTGAGGGTCAGGGGAATGAAGCCCGTTTTAGTTATTGTTTTTGGCATATCGAATATGTCCCAGGTAGCTTGTCAGGCTCTGCTCTATCATACACATTGTAAAATAATAAAATGAAAAATTCCATGTGTTTCACTGAAATCAGTGGTGTAGTGCAGTTATAAGAGCATTATACTTGTAATAACAGAACATGGAATCTAATTCCCAACTTCATACATTCTCAGGTAGATTATTTTACCCTACTTCAAGTATGGGTTTTGGATGGGAATATAGAAGAATGATGAAACTTTTTTTGCATTTTGGAAATTTTATTAAAACAAGGTGATTTACTCAATGGAGTACTATGTAGCTGTTAGAAAAGATGAAGTCATGAAATTTACATACAAGTGGTACTACGTGGAAAGTATCATGTTAAGTGAAATGAGTCAGAAAGAGAGGGATAGACATAGAAAGATTGCATTCATCTGGGGAACATAAAGTGACAAAATAGGAGACTAACACCTAAGAGTGGCCGAGATTAGTACCAGGAATTTTGCTCTATGGCTTGGAGGCCAGCCACTCATGCTAGGGGAAAAGAGCTCAGATAGAGAAGGGAGCACCAAATAAAGGGTGTTGGGAGGATCCTCCCAGGATGGGAGAAGCATGCTGAAAGTAAACTATAGACCAAACATGATTGCCACTCAATGCCTCTTTTGCAAACCACAACACCCAAAAGGAGAGAGAGAACAAAAGGGAATGCCCTGCCACAGAGGTAGGGTGAGGTGTGGGGTTGGGGGTGGGAGGGATACTGGGACCCGTAGTGGTGGAAAATGGGCACTGGTGGAGGGATGGGTATTTGATCATTGTATAATTGAAACCCAAGCACAAAAATTTGTAAGTCTACAACTGTACCTCATAGTGTTTCACTAATAAAAATTAAATTAAAAAAATGCAATAGCTATTCTCATCATCTTAAAGAACAGAGCAATCCTGTTATTACTTAGTCATATACAATAATACACACAGTTCCTTCTACTGTCCTTGGTGGTCTATATGCTCTAATTTTTCAATAAAAGAAAACCACTGGAATAAAAACACGGCGATTTACAAAGTTATTCATAGTTGAGTTTTAGATATTCTGTATTGCAGAACAAATCCCATCACTAGTGTCAACTTGTCTACACCAATCTCCAGATTCGCTCCCAACCCCGCCCCCCTGCCCCCCACTCATGCACACAGCCTGCTCTCTTGAAGGGCACCTTTCTGAGTTTGGTTGTAGAAATAATCAAATGTGTTTTAAAATTGTTTAGTTAAAGAACTGTGTTTTACAAAGCATTGATACTTGAATTTTAGGCATATAATATTTCAGTACCGGTCCCACGATTATGTGTAAACTTCCCTCCACCAGTGTTTTCATATTCCGTCCCTATCCCCAAACCCTACCCCATCCCCCATCCTGTCAATACAACAGGCACATTACAATGTTCCAGTGGTTGCAGTTTAGATTTCATGTTTCCAGTGTTGTTGAGTCTTTGTTTTGGATATATGGCTATAACACTCACCCTTTTCACCAGTATAACTGAAGTCCTGACTCCTATTCACCAATTGCTTCCCCTTTCTTCTCCCCTTGATTTCTTTCCTTCCCTGTCCCTCTCCTCTCTGAACATTGGGGTCAAGGGTGATCCAGGCATCCCTCCTTTACTACAATACATTTGCTCATCCAATATTCTGTATATCACAGATAAGTGAGATCATCCTGTGTTTGTCTTTCTACTTATGGCTTACTTCACTCAACATGATAAGGAATGATCAAACCTTTAAAATCATTTACCCCTGCTTGTCTCCCTAACAAGAATGTAATTCTGCATCATCTCACCTGCCACCCAGTCACTGTCAGGACTGAACTATTGCATCTGCTTCTATCCTCAGGTGCACTGGGATTGAAAAAGTTGAGTACTTGGGTGTTGGAACATTATATGACTGAAAATCATGAACAATTTTGTAATAATGTGTCTCACTGTGATTCAATTGAAAAAGAAAAAAGTTGAGTACTATTGATCTCAAAGCTCATTGTTTCACCACACCTGGCAGTGCTCAGAGCTAACTCCTGGCACTGCATTCAAGGATCATTCCTTACAGGGCTCAAGGGACCATATTTGGTGCCTGGGATGAAACCCAGATTCTGATAATGCATAGCCCTACCCACTATAATATTGCTCCACCTTTCAAAGCTCATTTTATTAAATGCTTATTAAACCTATTACTCACAGGCCAGTGTAAAGGAATGCTGAAATTAACTTCTTTTCCTTTCGTCTTTTTTGTTTTTGGCTTTTGGTCTCCACCTAGTGTTGCTCAGGGGTCATTCCTAGCTCTACATTCATAAGTTACTCCTGATGGTGCTTGGGGGATCATGTGGGATGCTAGGGATCAAACCTTGGTCTATTGTGTACAAGGCAAGGGCCCAACACATTGTTCTAGCCTTTCCAACCCCAACATTACCTTTGTAACATACAATATTAGGAGAAAAGGTCAACTGTACTCTATACTCTCAACGTGTTTCCAACTGTTATCCCCCTCCAACCTTGTTTCCTTTCTGTACCCAAATTTTTTCTACCAGTTGCCCCCCCCCAATGTCTCATGATATGGCTACCTTTGTATGCAGTTTTCACCTGTGACTCCCTGGGAATATCCTGGAGCCCAAGGGGGCCATATTGTCTTGGGACATAAGAGATAGTAATATTTATTATTTATTAGCACTGTAGCACTGTCCTCCCGTTGTTCATCGATTTGCTCAAGCGGACCCAGTAACATCTCTATTGTGAGACTTGTTGTTACTGTGTTTGGCGTATCAAATATGTCACGGGTAGCTTGCTGGGCTTTGCTGTGCGGGCGAGATACTCGGTAGCTTGCTGGGCTCTCCAAGATGGGTGGAGGAATCAAACCCGGGTTGGCTAGTCAGCTGCGTGCAAGGCAAACGCCCTACTGCTGTGCTATCACTCGAGCCTTTATTATTTATTATTCCTCAAAAAATACTGTGGTTAGACTGAAACAGCATGTAATGCACTTGGTTTGCACCCGGTCCACCTGGGTTCAATCCCCAGTACCACATACAGTTCCCCAGGTCCAGTCAGGAGTGGTCCCTGAACATGGAGCTAAGAGTAAGTCTTGAGCACCACAGGGTATGATCCCAAAACCAAAATTAAGTTTATATGGTACATATACTTAACTAACCAAATATATATATATATATATATATATATATATATATATATATATATATATATATCTCCAAGCCTGCACGGTTTGGGACTGGACCTGCCAGTAGCTAGACAGTTACACCCACCAACTGCCGTGTAACCCCAACAATGGCCAGGATCCAGAGATTATCACACTCAGCTCCCGGGAGAGAACAAGGCAGAGTTTCCTACCCTGTGCCTGACTGTCCTCACCAGGGCCCAACAGCTGAAGACCTCCGGGCCCCAGCCAAGGCCATGCTGGGACCACTCTCCACACACTTGCATGAGCCTCATGCATAAAAGAACTGGCACAGGAACCCAGGTGTGTGGGACCCGGGGCTGAGATTTCCAAGCCTGCACGGTTTGGGACTGGACCCGCCAGTAGCTAGACAGTTACACCCACCAACTGCTGTGTATCCCCAACAATGGCCAGGATCCAGAGATTATCACACTCAGCTCCCAGAAGCGCGTAGCCACGAATGCGGCCGTCTTATCATCTCATTCCTACTTTGTACAAACTGGCAGGCTACCGAATGTAACCTGCCCACACGGCAGAGTCTGGCAAACTCCCTGTGGCATACCCAATATGCCAAATACCAGTAACAATGAAGGGTCTCATTCTCCTAACTCTGAAAGAGCCTTGAATATGGCACTTTAAAAAAAAAAATCTCAGGGCTAGGACGAAGGAGACGTTACTGGGGCCTGCTCGAGGCAATCAACGAATAACAGGATGGTTGTGCTTGTGGTTATATAAATAGTATTTATGCATATTTATATAAATATTTATATACTATTTATATATATACATATATACTATGTCTTAATACTTGTTTATCATAGATCACTATAGATTACTATCACCATAGATCACTATTACCCTACCCAGTACAGTAAAAGTTCTAGCCTTCATACCCTGCAGTCAATGCACTACTATTGTTCATTGCAGGAATTTGTCAGAGTTAGCAGCTCTGCATACACCATGAAAAAGAAAGCTAGCTCTGCTTCTGCTCACCACTGTATCAGCCCCACTGGCTGGTTCATAGTAGTTATTCAATAAATGTCTAGTGGGTGACTGAATAAGCCCATATGAATTTAAGGATAAGAACCTAAAGCTAAAAATATGTGTTGACTTTTAATATATCTGAGTTATTTGTATAGAAACAAAAGATGAAAGAATTTCCTTGAAGTTCTTTTGACTGGTGAGACATGGATGGCTAGGAAAACCAAGGCGGTTTGGGATTTAGTTGGGACTGCCCACATAATTTTTAACCACCTATGGGAAAAATAAATCAGGTAGTTACTTCTTTGAATGAAAATTAAAAATAACTGGAGCAATAGGAGATAGTACAGTGGTTAGGGCACATGGAGGCCAACCTGGGTTCAGCATGGAGCGTTGCCAAGTGCAGACCTGGAGACCCTCTGAGCACTGCAGTGTGTGATCAAAGAAGCTGCTGGATAATCCCCTGCACTGGCACTGCATTGGCAGTGGAACAGCACTCAATCCTTGGTCCCTTGCATTGAACTACCAACTTGATTGTCCTGTAATTGCCGTCAGAGACCCTCTGTCTCCTGGGCACTGATTGGGAGACCCACATCCACCAAATAAAATAATTTGGTTGAGAGACAGTTCAAGGAAATGGAGTTCATGCTTTTTATGTGGAAGGCCTGGATTTGATCCCTGGTGCTAACATGGTCCCATGAGCACCACCCTAGAGCACTGATCCAGAAATAACAGATGAACTCTGCTGGGTATGGTTCTCCCCAGTATTTTAAAAGATTTTATTTTTATTAAAGACACTGTGATTTGCAAAGTTCTTCATTATACAGTTATTTCAGGCATTTAGTCTTCCAACACCACTAGTGGGACCTTTCCTCCACCAATGTCCTTATTTTTCCTCCCATCCCCAACCTGCCTTCTTAGGCACATAACAAATTTATATTATTTGTTCCAACAAAATTTAAGACATGGCAAATAGAATAATCAGAAAATAAATCAGTAAGAGTTATATGATTTTTAACCTATGTAAACAAGGAAAATACAGTCCTTTAATACAATATAATAAAGTGCTTCCCATTTACATAAGTTTTCAACTCTGAAATCTAAGATATACAGCATTAAGTTTCATTTTATATTTGAATCTCAAGGTAATAATCATGACTTACCTGTCATTAATAAAATATTTAAAGAAATTCTGTCCTGATATCTTTTGGAATTTACATGAAATAGGTAAAGCCCACGTATGTAAATTTTCCACCTACATTTTATAGACACCATGGGTTACAAACTTGTTCATGATAGGTTTTTGTAGGCATTCAATATTCCAACACCAATCCCACCACTATTGTCACCTTCTCTCCACCATTGTCTCCAATTTTCCCAACCACCTTTCAAGCCTGCCTCCATAACAGACCCACAATAATTTATTTTATATTGCTTGTTATCAATAAATTGCTAGCAGAATGATCCAAAATATTTTGTTCGAAGAAAATTAGTGAAAATTGTTCTATCTCACCATGGAGACATTAAGTCCTTATATGAGAGATTACTAAAGAGTTTTTACAGGTTAAGCTTCTGTGTTACTATTTGATTAGTCAAGACGTTGCTTTCTGTGTTACATCCCATCCAATCTAGTGTGCTACTACTGGATTGTCATTGTAGAATTTGTAGGTCATATGCTTCAGGAAGTCCAGAATTTTTAACTGGGTGATACAGTTGGAGTTAAATTTTTAACTAGGCTGCAGCTTTGGGTTATGGATGTGACTGCCTGGGCTTCTGGAAGTAAGGGGAGGTGAGGAGAGGTTGCCCATCCTGACCACGAGACAGCCAGGAGATTTCAGTCACAAAGACCCACATACCCAAATTTTCATTAATTTCTAGGTGAGGCTTAGTACCAAGATAATGGAGTCAAGTCAGAGGCATGGGCAGATTTGTAGTCTGGGAGCAAGTGACTGGCAGAGTTTTTTTTGGCAGGTTCCCTTCTCCAGGGTGCCCTGGATACCTCAGCCTGAGCAGGTGTCCACGAAAATTTTTCACGGCAAGCTGATCTCTTTTGAGATTTATTTGAGTCTTTGGAGCATGGCCAGTAGATGAGCTTCCACCCCCAATTTCTTTATTTAAAAGTAATTTGGCTAAATCTTGACTAATCAAAAAAATTGCGTGATGTCGTATTTTAGTTATTATTTTCTGATCCACTGGTGAATAGAGTAAAACCTTTGTTTTCTCTCCTTATTTGTAAACTCTTTGAAATATTACATCCATTTTTCTATTTAAGACATAGAAAAATATTTCATATTTTCAGGGTCTCTGGATTCATTGCACATGTGGCATAATGTGTGGGTGGACTAGTAGTTAAGGACATGGCAATGAAAGTTGCACTGACCCAAGTGGCCTTGATTTGAGAGGAACTGAGAATACTTGTTTCCCCAGAAATATTTCCATTATAGATTGTTCTAGTGCTTCACATTTTACCATTTAGACTCATTGGACAAAGTAGTTATCTGTGTTCAAGAGCTCCCATTCATTATGATATGAATCAACAGCAGGTAGGGCGTTTGCCTTGCACGCAGCCAACATGGCCGACCCGAGTTCGATTCCTCTGCCCCTCTCGGAGAGCCTGGCAAGCTACTGAGAGTATCTCGCCCACACGGCAAAGCCTGGCAAGCTACCCGTGATGTATTCGATATGCCAAACACAGTAACAACAAGTCTCATGAAGGAGACGTTACTGGGCCTGCTCGAGCAAATTGATGAACAACGGGAGGACCGTGACCGTGACAGTGATGAATCAACATACTATGAATGACATTACTGGACTATGATATATCATCAGTGGACAGGAATAGGTAAGAAAATGGCTGCTCTTTGAAAGAGTGGCAGCAGTAAAGATAGGGCCTAAGCACTGAGAGATGCATACCTGAATAAGTCACTGAGCTAGTGGGCACATGAAAAACCTGGGTGTTTGGAAAATTAGGTGCCAGAGAACTGGAAGGGAAAGGAAAGGAGAAAGCCAAAGAAGTAACTTCTGGTTACCCTCCCCTACTCTCTTCATGGCCATATATATATATATATATATATATATATATATATATATATATATATATATATATATATATGCTCTTGTTTATAGAGTGGTTATTGGGTCACAGAGCTTGCTCCTGGCTCTGTGCTTAGTGATCATTCTGCAGGTGCCTGGGGGAGCAAATGTGGTGCCAGAGATTAAACGTGGGTCAGCTCCATACTAGATCTTATCCACTTTACTCACTCTCTGGTACCTGTTCTATTTTTAATTCTAGATCTTGCCATACATTCATATAAAATTCATTATGTTGATTTCAGCTCAGCTTCCAAATTATCAAGATCATTAGGAATCAGGATTCCTTCATATAACACAGCCAGTCCCCCCATAATTAAGACATCATAGATTTATTAAGCAAGACTTCTGTGCTTTAATTTAAATAGAAGATTCTTAGTCTTGCATTCAATGAGTCTGAAACTTCTGAATTGTGAATGACACTGTTTGTAAAAGCATTTTACAATGGAGAGGTCTCCAGAATTTACAGTGTATTTTCAAGGTCATTTATGATCTCATAAATGGTGAAATACCATTGATCCAGAGCTGGGGGTGTTGTTCAGTGGTATATAACACATTCCTCACGTGTGTGAAGCACTAGGTTCTATCCCTGGCACTGTCAAACACACACACACACACACACACACACACACACCAAAAAAGCCACTGATTGGACAATTCATCCACATTTTTTTTTTTATAATTTATTTATTTATTGAATCACTGTGGGAAAAGTTACAGAGCTTTCGGGTTTAGGTCTCAGTCATGTAGATACCAAACACATTTCCCTTTACCAATACTCATTTTTAACCCCGAACCCCAATAGACCCCCACCTCCCACCCCTCCCAATTCTTTGTGAGGCAGATGAGTTCTAGTTAATACTCTATCTACTTTGACTAGATAGATTATTTCGATAGAAGATGCACAATTATTGTTTAGAGTTTACGACCCACCCCTCCCCCAATCAGACATGCTGAAACAGCGTTGTGAAATGATTTGCTTTCTACAACTTGGTTTAAGAATAAAATGATGTCGCGCGGCCGCTATTGCGGCCGCGCGGTTTTGAATTTCTGCTATTTTACTTATTGATCCTGGAAGACTTTCTATTAAAAGTTAGCTAGTTAAGAGATTGATTTCTGTGCCCTGGAGTCGTGGTCGTGCCGGAGAGCCGCTCGTGGGGGGCAGCTGGCGACCTCGGTGGGGTGTGGGGGACGGCCCACAAAGCCCCCCTTCCCATGAGGTCCCCGCCGCTCCCCCGAGCCCGGCTCAAACCCGCTTTCCACAAGGCTCCCGTGCGGCCGCCATCTTTCTTTCCAGAGAGGAGCGGGCGGGCCGGTCAACGCCCTTCCTTCCCCCTCCGGGCAGGCTTGGTGGCGCGGATCAACACAAGTCCATTTGCTTTTCTGCTCCAAGCGGCTGGTTCTCTGTGCTAAGTCCTTGTGCCTCTGGGGCCGTGGCCGTGCCGGAGAGCCGCTCGTGGGGGGCAGCTGGCGACCTCGGTGGGGCGTGGGGGACGGCCCACAAAGCCCCCCTTCCCATGAGGTCCCCGCCACTCCCCCGAGCCCGGCTCAAACCCGCTTTCCACAAGGCTCCCGTGCGGCCGCCATCTTTCTTTCCAGAGAGGAGCGGGCCAATTCATCCACATTTGAACAGAACTCTGTAAAACTACCAAGAATGAATTTCTTCAACAATCATACATCAGAACGATGTTGGGATGTAGTTGTTAATTGTTGATCTCTTTCCTTGTGAATTCCCTGTATCACAAGTGGAAGATAAAAAAAATTCTGCTACTTGGACATTATAATAATTGGAATAACATGACTTTATATTTCTTGTGCTTTAAGTATCTAAATATTAGGCCTTTTTATTTTTGATTTGTTGGTCACATCCAGCTGTGACTTGTCTCTGCACTCACTCACTACTGACTAGACCATTCTTGAGGCCATAAATATGGTCTCATATTTATGGTTCCTTCGTTCATCCTATGTCATAAATATTTAGTCTGAATGGATGGAATTATAGATGACATCTTTGGCCAATGGCTGAAAGTTAGTATATAAAAGAATTATAAGTAAAAGTTTTCCATCACTTCTTTTCCTGTCTCTGGACATGTGCAACAATTTATATTTCAATCTCTCCTAAAACTATAATGACCCTACCCAAATAAACATATAGGTTTGATTGCTGTAGAAAGGGGTCATAGGTTAAATAAATGCCCTACCTGAAAATCTGGATGTGATGTTTGTTTTTGGGGTTTTTTTTTGTATGTTTTCTTTTCTTTTTGGGTCATACCCAATGATGACTCGTGCACTCAGGAATTACTCCTGGCAGTGCTCCTGGGACCATATGGGATGCTGGGAATTGAATTCAGATCAGCTGTATGCAAGGCAAATGCCCTACCCGGTGTACTATCACTCCAGCCCCTGGATGTGATGTTAACAATTCATTACTTCACTTAGAAGGAGCCAGACACAAAAATGTAATATTATTTTATCCCATTTATGTTAAAGCCAAGAAAAGATAATATCTAATATTGCAGTTGTCTAAAAATGGTTGCCTAAATTACAGGAAGATGAACTTTTTGAGATAATGGAGATAGTCTATTTAGATTGTTGTAGTAATTGAATTGGCATGTGCATCTGCCAACACTCATCAAATTGTAACTTGAAATAAGTGCAGTTTATTATGTGTAAAAATATATGTCAATAAAGTATTTAAAAAGATTCACCTTACGAATTCATCACAGCTAGAGGGAGATAAACAGACTCAGAATTAGTCTTGTATAAAATAATCTCATATGTGGGATATAAAGAAACCTCTTAGGGGAATACAAAATGTCCAATGGCAATAGACAAGGAGAACTGGTCTTCAGTAGGAAGCTTGGCACTGGGGCAGGGATGAGGGGATAAGTTAAAGAATGGAATGCTAGAACAATGGGGGAGGGAAAAGTACCTGCGACAGAGGCAGGCTGTGTAGGGTAGAGGGAAACTGGTGACACTGGAGTGTAGTGGGCACGGGTGAAGGGATTGGTGTTAGAACAATATATTCCTTAAGCTCAATCATAAATATCTTTGTAATATTGTATTTCACAGTGATTCAATTTAAATTTTTATTTATTTTTTTGCATTTTATTTTATTTTATTTTTATTTATTTATTTATTTTTTAATAGTGCGGCACCATGAGGTACAGTTGTAGACTTACACATTTTTGTGCTTGGGTTTCGATTATACAATGATCAAACGCCCATCCCTCCACCAGTGCGCATTTCCCACCACCTCAGATCCCAGCATCCCCTCCCCACCTCCAGCCCCTATCCCACCCTGCCTCTGTGGCAGGGCATTTCCCTCTCTCTCCTTTTGAGTGCCATGGTCAGCAAAAGAGGCATTGAGTGGCAATCATGCTTGGTCGACACTCTACCTCAGCATGCTCTCCCATCATGGGCGGATCCTCCCAACACCCTTTATTTGATGTTCCCTTCTCTTTCTGAGCTCCCCCTTCCCCTAACATGTGTGGTTGTCCTCTGGGTCATTGAGTAAAATTCCTGGTACTAATCTCTGCCATACTTGGGTGTTAGTTTCCTATTTTGTTACTTTATGTTCCCCAGATGAATGCAATCTTTCTATGTCTATCCCTTTCTTTCTGAGTCATTTCGCTTAACATGATACTTTCCATGTAGTACCACTTGTATGTAAATTTCGTGACTTCGTCTTTTCTAACAGCTACATAGTACTCCATTGTGTAAATGTACCAAAGTTTCTTTAACCAGTCATCTGTTCTCGGGCACTCAGGTTTTTTCCAGATTCTGGCTATTGTAAAGAGTGCTGCAATAAACAGACAATTGCAGATGTCACTTCGGCTATACTTTTTTGCCTCTCTGGGATATATTCCCAGGAGTGGTATTGCTGGGTCAAATGGGAGCTCAATTTCTAGTTTTTTGAGAATCATCCATACTGCTTTCCAGAAGGGTTGAACCAGTTGGCATTCCCACCAACAGTGAAGGAGTGTCCCTTTCTCACCACATCCGCGCCAGCACCGGTTGCTTTTGTTCTTGTGGATATGGGCCAGTCTCTGTGGTGTGAGGTGATACCTCATTGTGGTTTTGATCTGCATCTCCCTGATGATTAATGATGTGGAACATTTTCTCATGTGTCTTTTAGCCATTCGGATTTCTTCTTTGTCAAAGTTTCTATTCATTTCATCTCCCCATTTTTTGATGGGGTTGAGTGTTTTCTTTTTGTGGAGTTGAACCAGTATTTTGTATATCCTTGAAATTATCCCCTTATCAGATGTGTAGTTGGCGAATATCCTTTCCCATTCAGTTGACTGTCTTTGTATTTTGGTCACTGTTTCTTTTGAGGTGCAGAAGCTTCTTAGTTTAAGATAGTCCCATTTATCTATCTCTGTTTTCACTTGCTTGGCCAGCGGTGTGACATCTTTGAAGACACTATTAGCTTCTATGTCATGAAGGGTTTTGCCAACATTTTCCTCAATGTATCTTATAGATTCCGGTCTGATGTTGAGGTCTTTAATCCACTTAGATCTTACTTTTGTACATGGAGTTAGGCAGAGATCTGAGCCCATTTTTTTGCATATAGCCGTCCAGTTTTGCCAGCATAATTTGTTAAAGAGGCTTTCCCTGCTCCACTTCACTTTTCTTGCCCCCTTATCGAAGATTAGATGCTCGTATACTTGGGGGGGGGGGGAACGTCAGTATATTCAACCCTGTTCCATTGGTCTACAGCTCTGCCTTTGTTCCAGTACCATGCTGTTTTAATTATTACTGCCTTGTAGTAGAGTTTGAAGTTAGGGAGGTTGATTCCTCCCATTTTCTTTTTCCCTAGAATTGCTTTAGCTATTCGTGGGGGCTTACTGTTCCATATGAATTTCAGGAGTGTTTGTTCCAATTCTTTAAAGAATGTCATGGGTATCCTAATAGGGATTGCATTGAATTTATACAGTGCTTTGGGAAGTATTGCCATTTTGACAATGTTAATTCTCCCGATCCATGAACAGGGGATATTTTTCCATTTCCTCGTATCCTCTTTTATTTCCTAAAGTAGAGTTTTGTAGTTTTCTTTGTACAGGTCCTTTACTTCCTTAGTTAAGGTGATTCCTAGGTACTTGATTTTCTGGGGCACAATTGTGAATGGGATTGTTTTCTTCATGTCTTTTTCTTCTCTTTCACTGTTTGCATATAGGAAAGCCATGGACTTTTGGGCATTGATTTTATAACCTGCCACTTTACTATACAAGCCTATTGTTTCTAGAAGTTTCTTGATAGAGGTTTTAGGGTTTTCTAAGGATAGTATCATATCATCTGCGAATAGTGAGAGCTTGATTTCTTCCTTTCCTACCTGGATGCCCCTAATATCCTTTTCTTGCCTAATCGCTATTGCAAGCACTTCCAATACTATATTGAACAGCAGTGGAGAGAGTGGGCATCCTTGTCTCGTCCCTGATCTTAGAGGGAAGGCTCTCAGTTTTTCCCCATTGAGGATGATGCTTGCTGTAGGCTTGTGGTAGATGGCTTTTACTATGTTGAGGAAAGTCCCCTCTATACCCATTTTGGCTAGGGTTTTCATCATAAAGGGGTGCTGGACCTTGTCAAATGCTTTCTCTGCATCTATTGATATGATCATATGATTTTTATCTTTTCTTTTGTTGATGTGGTGGATTATGTTGATTGATTTCCTAGTGTTAAACCAGCCTTGCATCCCCGGGATGAATCCTACTTGGTCATGGTGTATGATCTTTTTGATGAGTAGTTGAATTCTATTTGCTAGTATTTTGTTGAGAATCTTCGCATCCGTGTTCATCAGGGATATCGGCCTGTAGTTTTCTTTTCTTGTGGTGTCTTTGTTTCCTTTTGGTATTAGAGAGATATGGGCTTCATAGAAACTGTTTGGGAGAGTTTCCGTTTTTTCAATTTCCTGAAAGAGCTTGAGAAGGACTGGCAGCAGGTCCTCTTTAAATGTTTGGAAAAATTCGCTAGTGAATCCATCTGGGCCCGGGCTTTTGTTTTTGGGAAGGCTTTTGATTGCAGTTTCTATTTCGTTGATGTTAATAGGTCTATTCAGATACTCCAGGTCTTCTTGATTCAGCTTTGGGAGCTTATAGGAGTCCAGGAATTTGTCCATTTCTTCTAGGTTCTCTTGTTTCGTGGCATACAGACTTTCAAAGTAGTCTCTGATGATCTTTTGGACTTCTTTGGTTTCTGTTGTGATATCCCCCTTCTCATTTCTGATTCGGTTTATTAGGGTTCTCTCTCTCTGTTTCTTTGTGAGTGTTGCGAGTGGTTTTTCTATCTTGTTTATTCTCTCGAAGAACCAGCTCTTGGTTTCATTGATCTTTTGGATTGTTTCTTTGGTTTCCATGTCATTGATTTCTGCTCTAAGTTTTATGATCTCTTTCCTTCTGCCTGATTTAGGTTCTTTCTGTTGATCCTTTTCTAAGGACTTGAGCTCTGAGGTCAAGTTGTTTATGTGCACCATTTCTACAGACCTAAGATATGCTTGCAGAGCTATAAATTTTCCCCTTAATACAGCTTTCGCTGCATCCCATAGGTTCTGGTAGCTCTTGTCTTCATTCTCATTTGTTTCCAGGTATCTTTTGATTTCGTCCTTGACTTCATTCCTGACCCATTCATTGTTCAGCATCGAGTTGTTTAATTTCCAGGTGTTTGATTTGGTTCTCCGTGTCTGTGTGTGATTCACTTCTATCCTCAGTGCATCATGGTCTGAAAAGATGGCTGATACTATTTCTATCTTCCTTATTTTGTTGAGGTATGTTTTGTGTCCTAGGACATGGTCTATTTTGGAAAATGTTCCGTGTGCACTGGAGAAGAATGTGTATTCTTTCTTTTTGGGGTGTAAAGCCCTGTATAAGTCTATAAGCCCTCTCTCCTCTATTTCTTCTTTCAAAGCCAATAATTCCTTGCTGGGTTTTGTTCTTGTTGATCTGTCCAGAGGTGATAGGGCAATGTTGAAGTCTCCAAGTACTATTGTGCTGCTTGCAATGTCCTCCTTAAAGTCTGTTAGCAGTTGTTTTAAATATTTGGCTGTTCCCTCATTAGGTGCGTATACATTTAAGAGTGTGATCTCTTCCTGTTGTACGTATCCCTTGATGAATAGAAAATGGCCTTCACTGTCCCTTCTAGCCTTTTTCAGAGTGAAATTAATGTTGTCAGATACAAGTATGGCCACCCCAGCTTTTTTACAGGAGCTGTTTGCTTGCAGGATTGTTTTCCATCCTTTGACTTTGAGTCTGTGTTTGCTCTGAGTGTTGAGATGAGTTTCTTGTAGGCAGCAGAATGTTGGGTTCTGTCTCTCTATCCATTTTGCCACTCTGTGTCTCTTCAATGGTGAATTTAGACCATTGACATTGAGAGAGAGTATGGTTATGGGGTTTTGTGTCATGTTTCTGTGCGGGTGTGTTGTGGGTGTAGGGTTTGTCTTGTCTTATAGTAGCCCCTTTAGTCCTTGTTTTAGGTTTGGTTTTGAGTCTATGAAGTTCCTGAGCTGCTGTTTATCTAGAAAATAGTGTAGCTTTACATCTATTTGGAGTGAGAGTTTAGCCGGATAGAGTATTCTTGGTGAAGCATTCATTTCAGTGAGTTTTTTGACTATATCTCGCCACTGTCTTCGGGCTTGTAGGGTTTCCTCTGAGAGGTCTGCTGTGAATCTCAGGGGTACTCCTTTGTATGTGATTTCCTTCTTTGCCCTTGCTGCTTGCAGTATTGTGTCTCTATCGGCAGCATCGATCATTCTGACTATAATATGTCTTGGGGTGTTTCTGTTGGGGTCTCTTTTAGCTGGCACCCTTCGGCCTTCTTGAATCTGGATGGCTGTATCATGGAGCGCTGGGAATTTTTCGGCAATAATTTGTTTCAGCAGGTTTTTTTCATTGGGATTGTTTCCTTGAGCTTCTGGTAGTCCAATGATTCTAATGTTGTTTCTTCTGGAATCATCTCGTAGGACTCTGATTCGCTCTTGAGCTATTTTGAGGTCCCTTGCCATCGTTTGCTGTTGTCTGTTGGCTTGGTGCAGCTGATCTTCCAAGTCACTGATTCTTTTCTCAGCTGTGGTCATTCTGTTGTTGAGGGCAGTGAGTGAGGTTTTGACTTTGTCTATGGAATCTGTGATGCGTGCCATTTCTGTGCGGAGCTTTCCAATTTCGGCTCTCATTTCTTGCTGTATTTTGTCAATTGTGCGATCGATTGTTTCTTTCATGTCCTCTTTCAGTTTAGCGGATATGTGTGTGACTGTTTCATCGAGTTGATTGAACATCTTGATGACTTCATATCTGAATTCCTTCTCAGAGAGGTCCCTAAGGTGGCTAGCCCCTGGTGTGTGGCCCCGGGACTTCCATCTCTCCCTTCGGGACCTCAGGCATCCCGGCAGACGCCTGGAGAAACGCAGCCGTGAGCGGCTGCCGTCCCCTCTTCACAAGTCACGCGGCGCTCCTCTCATCTCAAACCCAGGTCAGCCCAGCCCCTGGTGTGTGGCCCCGGGACTTCCATCTCTCCCTTCGGGACCTCAGGCATCCCGGCAGACGCCTGGAGAAACGCAGCCGTGAGCGGCTGCCGTCCCCTCTTCACAAGTCACGCGGCGCTCCTCTCATCTCAAACCCAGGTCAGCCCAGCCCCTGGTGTGTGGCCCCGGGACTTCCGTCTCTCCCTTCGGGACCTCAGGCATCCCGGCAGACGCCTGGAGAAATGCAGCCGTGAGCGGCTGCCGTCCCCTCTTCACTACTCACGCGGCGCTCATCTCATCTCAAACCCAGTTTTCCGTAGAGGCGTGGCCTCTTCAGAAGTGGGCGTGGCTTCAGAGTGGGCGTGGCTTCAGAGTGGGCGTGGCCTATACTCCGGCCGCAGTTGTTTACCCATTCTAAGGAACCTAGTTCCCAAGGAATTTAGTCCCCAACCTACTCAGCAATTTGAAGAAACAAAGAAAATCCCCACCTCAAGTGGAGGACAATAAAAACAATCCAGAACATTCTGTCGATACAGCTCACCTAAGGGACCTCTCTGACACAGAATTCAGATACGAAGTCATCAAGATGTTCAATCAACTCAATGAAATGGTCAGACAGACAGCCAGTAACACTACAGAAAAAATAGACAAATTATGCGAAGAAATGAGAGCAGAAATGTCACGATTAAAAGACTCCGTAGATGAAATGAGAAACTCAGTTTCTTCTCTTAAAAATAGAATGACTGCAGCTGAAGAGAGAATCAGTGAGCTGGAAGATCAGCTGCGCCAAGCCAACACGGAACAACAAACAGTGGCAAGGGACCTCAAAATAGCTTTTCAGAGACTCAGAGTCCTAGCAGTTGATTCCAAGAGGAACAACATTAGAATCATGGGACTACCTGAAGCTCAGGGGAACAATCCCAACGAAAAAAACACCGTCAAACAAATCATTGCTGAAAAATTCCCAGAGCTCCGCAGTGCAGCCATTCAGGTTCAAGAAGCCCGAAGGGTGCCAGCTAAAAGAGACCCCAACAAAAACACTCCAAGGCATATCATAGTTAGAATGATTGATGATGCCGATAGAGACACAATACTGCAAGCAGCAAGGGCAAAGAAGGAAATCACATACAAAGGAGCACCCCTTAGATTCACAGCAGACCTATCAGAGGAAACCCTGCAAGTCCGAAGGCAGTGGCAAGATATAGTCAAAAAACTCACTGAAATGAATGCTTCACCAAGAATACTCTATCCGGCTAAACTCTCACTCCAAATAGATGTAAAGCTACACTATTTGCTAGATAAACAGCAGCTCAGGAACTTCATAGACTCAAAACCAAACCTAAAGCAAGGCCAAAAGGGGCTACTATAAGACAAGACAAACCCGACAACCACAACACACCCTACAGAAAATGACACAAAACCCCATAACCATACTCTCTCTCAATGTCAATGGTCTAAATTCACCATTGAAGAGACACAGAGTGGCAAAATGGATACAGAGACAGAACCCAACATTCTGCTGCCTACAAGAAACTCATCTCAACACTCAGAGCAAACACAGACTCAAAGTCAAAGGATGGAAAACAATCCTGCAAGCACACAGCCCCTTCAAAAAAGCTGGGGTGGCCATACTAGTATCCGACAACATTAATTTCACATTGAAAAAGATTAGAAGGGACAGTGAAGGCTATTTTCTCTTCATCAAGGGATACATACAGCAGGAAGAAATCACACTCTTAAATGTATACGCACCTAATGAGGGAACAGCTAAATATCTAAAACAACTGATAACAGATTTTAAGGAGGACATCGCTACCAACACAATAGTACTTGGAGACGTCAACATCGCCTTATCAACTCTGGATAGATCAACAAGAACAAAACCCAGCAAGGAATTATTGCTTTGAAAGAAGAAATAGAAGAGAAAGGGCTAATAGACCTATACAGAGCTTTACACCCCCAAAAGAAAGAATACACATTCTTCTCCAGTGCGCACGGAACATTTTCCAAATTAGACCATGTCCTAGGACACAAAACATACCTCAACAGAATCAGGAAGATAGAAATAGTATCAGCCATCTTTTCAGACCATGACGCACTGAGGATAGAAGTGAATCACACACTGACACGGAGAACAAAATCAAACACCTGGAAATTAAACAACTCGATGCTGAACAATGAGTGGGTCAAGAACGAAGTCAAGGACGAAATCAAAAGATACCTGGAAACAAATGAGAATGAAGACACAAACTACCAGAACTTATGGGATGCAGCGAAAGCTGTATTAAGGGGAAAATTTATAGCTCTGCAAGCATATCTTAGGACTGTAGAAACGATGCACATAAACAACTTGACCTCACAGCTCAAGACCTTAGAAAAGGATCAACAGAAAGAGCCTAAATTAGGCAGAAGGAAAGAGATCATAAAACTTAGAGCAGAAATCAACGACATGGAAAACAAAGAAACAATCCGAAAGATCAATAAAACCAAGAGCTGGTTCTTCGAGAAAATAAATAAGATAGATAAACCACTAGCAACAATCACAAAGAAACAGAGAGAGAGAGCCTTAATAAATCGAATCAGAAATAAGAATGGGGATATCACAACAGAAACTAAAGAAATTCAAGAGATCATCAGAGACTACTTTGAAAGTCTGTATGCCACAAAACAAGAGAACCTAGAAGAAATGGATAAATTCCTGGATTCCTATCATCTCCCAAAGCTGAAGCAAGAAGATATAGAGTACCTGAATAGACCTATTCACATCAAGGAAATTGAAACTGTAATCAAAAGTCTTCCCAAAAACAAAAGCCCAGGTCCAGATGGATTTACTAGCGAATTTTTCCAAACATTTCAAGAGGACCTGTTGCCAGTTCTTCTCAAGCTTTTCCAGGAAATTGAAAAAACGGAAACTCTCCCAAACAGTTTCTATGAAGCCCATATCTCTCTAATACCAAAAGGAAACAAAGACACCACAAGAAAAGAAAACTACAGGCCGATATCCCTGATGAACACGGATGCGAAGATTCTCAACAAAATACTAGCAAATAGAATTCAACAACTCATCAAAAAGATCATACATCATGACCAAGTAGGATTCATCCCAGGGATGCAAGGATGGTTCAACATTCGGAAATCAATCAACATAATCCATCATATCAACAAAAGAAAAGATAAAAATCATATGATCATATCAATAGATGCAGAAAAAGCATTTGACAAGATCCAGCACCCATTCATGATGAAAACCCTTGCCAAAATGGGGATAGAGGGGACTTTCCTCAATATAGTTAAAGCCATCTACCACAAGCCTACAGCAAGCATCGTCCTCAATGGCGAAAAACTGAGAGCCTTCCCCCTAAGGTCAGGGACGAGACAAGGATTCCCACTCTCTCCACTGCTGTTCAATATAGTACTGGAAGTACTTGCAATAGCGATTAGGCAAGAAAAAGATATTAAGGGCATCCAGATAGGGAAAGAAGAAATTAAGCTCTCACTATTCGCAGATGACATGATACTATACTTAGAGAACCCTAAAACCTCTACCAAGAAACTCCTAGAAACAATAGGCTTGTATAGTAAAGTGGCAGGCTATAAAATCAATACCCAAAAATCCATGGCTTTCCTATATGCAAATAATGAAAGAGATGAAAGTGACATGAAGAAAACAATTCCATTCACGATTGTGCCCCAGACAATCAAGTACCTAGGAATCGCCTTAACTAAGGAAGTAAAGGATCTGTACAAAGAAAACTACAAAATGCTACTTCGGGAAATAAAAGAGGACATGAGGAAATGGAAAAATATCCCCTGTTCATGGATGGGGAGAATCAACATTGTCAAAATGGCAATACTTCCCAAGGCACTGTACAAATTCAATGCAATCCCTATAAGGATACCCACGACATTCTTCAAAGAAATGGAGCAAACACTCCTGAAATTTATATGGAACAATAAGCCCCCACGAATAGCTAAAGCAATTCTTGGGAAAAAGAAAATGGGAGGAATCAACCTACCTAACTTCAAGCTCTACTACAAAGCAGTAATAATCAAAACAGCATGGTACTGGAACAAAGGCAGAGTTGCAGACCAATGGAATAGAGTTGAATATACTGACATCTCCTCCCAAACATATAATCATCTAATCTTCGATAAGGGGGCAAGAAAAGTGAAGTGGAGCAGGGAAAGCCTCTTTAACAAATTATGCTGGCAAAACTGGACGGCTACATGCAAAAAAGTGGGCTCAGATCTCTGCCTAACTCCATGCACAAAAGTAAGATCGAAATGGATTTATGACCTCAACATCAGACCGGAATCCATAATGTTTATTGAAGACAAAGTTGGCAAAATTCTCCACGATATTGAAGTTAGTGGTATCTTCAAAGATGTCACGCCACTGGCTGAGCAAGTGAAAACAGAGATAGACAAATGGGACTATCTTAAACTAAGAAGCTTCTGCACCTCAAAAGAAACAGTGACCAAAATACAAAGACAGACTACAGAATGGGAAAGAATTTTCACCAAATACACATCCGACAAGGGGTTGATATCAAGGATATGCAAGGTACTGGTTAAACTACACAAGAAGAAATCACCCAACACCATCAAAAAATGGGGCGAGGAAATGAACAGAAACTTTCGCAAAGAAGAAATCCGAATGGCAAAAAGGCACATGAGAAAATGCTCTACATCACTAATCATCAGAGAGATGCAGATCAAAACAACAATGAGATATCATTTCACACCACAGAGACTGGCCCACATCCACAAGAACAAAAGCAACAGGTGCTGGCGCGGATGTGGCGAGAAAGGGACCCTCCTTCACTGCTGGTGGGAATGCAGGCTGGTCCAACCCTTTTGGAAAACAGTATGGACGATTCTCAAAAAATTAGAATTCGATCTCCCATTTGACCCAGCTATAGCACTCCTGGGAATATATCCCAGAGAGGCAAAAAGGTATAGTCGAAGTGACATCTGCAATTGTTTGTTCATTGCAGCACTCTTTACAATAGCCAGAATCTGGAAAAAACCTGAGTGCCCGAGAACAGATGACTGTTTAAAGAAATTTTGGTACATTTACACAATGGAGTACTATGTAGCTGTTAGAAAAGATGAAGTTATGAAATTTACATACAAGTGGTACTACATTGAAAGTAACATGTTAAGCGAAATGAGTCAGAAAGAGCGGGATAGACACAGAAAGATTGCATTCATCTGGGGAACATAAAGCAACAAAACAGGAGACTAACACCCAGGAAGGGCTCAGATTAGTACCAGGAATTTTGTTCCATGACTTGAAGGCCAGCCACATGTGCTAGGTGAGAAGGAAGCTCAGATAGAGAAGAGAGCACCAAATAAAGGGTGTTGTGAAGACCCTCCCAGGGTGGGAGAGACATGCTAAAAGTAGTCTATAGAACAAACATGATTGCCACTCAATGCCTCTCTGGCAAAACACAGTACCCAAAAGAAGAGAGAGAACAGGGGGGAATGCCCTGCCACAGCAGCAGGGTGGGACGGGGGGGGGGGGGGGGATGGGGGGTGGGAGGGATGCTAGGACCCGTGGTGGGGGAGGATGGGCACTGGTGGAGGGATGGGTACTTGATCATTGTATAACTGAAACCCAAGCACAAAAATTTATAAGTCTATAAGTGTACTTCATTGTGTTTCACTAATAAAAAAATGATAAAAAAAAAAAAAATAAGGTGGCTAGCTACTACTGAGGCTTCTTGACAGATTTCCTCATGGTCTCCCTGTGGTGGGGATTTGCGTTGTTTCCTCATGTTGTTGTGTATGTGGAGGGGTAATGTTTGTTGGTTTGAGTGAACAACCTGCTGCCGCGTGAGCTTTGTCCCGCCGAAACTTAAGCCACGCCCACTTTTAAAGCCACGCCCACCTCTGAAGTGGCCACGCCTCCGCGGATACCTGCTTTTTGTCCAGGAAGTAAAGACTGGGTGGGGGACAAGGAAGCAGCTCTGATGGGCGGCTGGACCAAAGGGACAGGCAGAGAGGGACGCAGATCCCCTTTTCCTCCGAGCGTTGGGGGGGGGGGGGCGCCTGCAGACACTTGAACGGTGGGGTTCCCGTCCCAGGTCAGAAGGGAGGCGTAAAGACCAACCTGGGAGATGGGGGACAAGGAAGCAGCTCTGATGGGCGGCCGGACCAAAGGGCCAATTTAAATTTTTAAAGATTTACCTTAAGAGTCGTTAGGATAAGATTTTATTGAGTGTTATTTATTGAACCTTAAAAATTAAAAGTTTGATTACACAAAAATGTCTACATGTGAAATTCTTCCAGTTGAACTTACAGGTAAGGTGTGGTGTGGGAGATATATTATCAGTGGAAAAGCTTTTAGACAAGTGAAGAAGAAATTGTGTCAATACATCTTGGTTAATATTTTGCATTTATACAAGGATGACATCTACTTATTAATGTAGAATATGTGAACATTACGAACAATAAATAATTCATTCCGATTTCCTGAAATGGAGGTTACATGTTCACTTTTAAATATCCTTGTCTGACCCTTGAAAAGTAAATAATGTTAGACACAGAAACAGTGTAGTAGCCAATTCAAAATTTGATTTTGAATCTATTTTTACATATACGTGTATCACCTATCTTATTATAGGTATATCACCTATGATACATGCATTTTATATTCACTGACAGAAAACTGTATCTAGAATTGTTTGCCTTGAAAGTGTATAGTTTTGTATTGAAAGTTTTAAAAAGTTTCTTTACTAAGATGTAAGATAATAGGCTAGTTCTTTGGAAACCAATATTATAAGTGAAACTTTTAGCTTTAATATCAGTTTTAAATGTTATGTACCACCCAATACATACATCTCTGGTGTTTTTGAGCACAATTTTCCAAGCTTTAATAATGCTCATGAATTATTAGTGAGCAATGTGAAATTAACAGGGTAGGGACCAGTGAGATGACTCAAGGGGTTGCTGTATATGCTTTGCATGTGGAGCTCTGGGTTCAATTCCAGCACTGCGTGGCCCTGTGAATACCACTGGGTGTGGGCCCCAAAATCCATGCCAGAAGTAACTCCCAAGCACTACTAGGTCTTACTCAAAAATCAAAGAAGAAAAGTGAACATTGTATTCCTGAAATCCAAACATGGATAACTTTGTAATTTCAAATAATTTCAGATGTTTTTAAAAGGTAAAAGAATTTTTTTAAAAGAAGAAAAAATGAAAAAGAAAATTAAGGCTCAACAGATAATGCTTGCTTTGCCTATAGCAAAGGGAGTTTGATTTCCTGTGTAGTTCCCCTGAGCATGCAGGGAACAATTAAGAGTGATCCCTGAACATCTTCCCCAGTATGGCCCCAAACCCACCCCAGCAATAAAGAAAAAATATACTATGGAAAATATTTAACCCAATTAATGTTACCTTTTCACGTGTGAGTGGCATGTAACAGAGTGACTGAAAATAGGGAAACACAGGTGGTGTTTCAAAAACACTTTCAACTGAATTAGAAACCACTTGTCCTGACATTAGTTGTGTGTTTATATTAGTACAATGGTAATAACTCTACTAAGAATTAAGAATCCTAGCATTTATTTAGGAGTTATCTTAACCTTTTTATTTTTTACTGATGGCAGAAGCACAATGTCAGAGGTAAGTAGGGGAGAAAATGTAGTCTGATTATGGAAACTGAAATCCCAGATACTAGTTTGGGTTCCTTAGGATAAACTAATTACTGCACTTGGCTACTTGGGCTTCCTGCCTATTGTTTATTTGCTCTCTTATCACCCCCTCCAGGCTCGACTACAACCTCTGACTCCTCTTTGGGCTGTGGTTATGGCTGTGGTTGTGGCTGTAGCTGTGGCTGTGGGAGTTCCAGCTCAGGCACAGGGACAGGATCTGATCCTGGGGCAGGTTCTGGGGCAAGGGTAGGTGCAGGCTCACGATCTGACCCCATGATGGTATCAGGGCCAGTTTCATGGGCAGGTAGTGTGGCAGCATCTTCATTTAGCATTGCCTCGGACTCTGTATTTTGATTTTTCTTTGTCATTGGCCTACAGCAAAAAGACAGACCCAACAAAGAACAAGTTAGAAAAACATTGACTTTGAAAGTTCTTGTGAATCCATAGGCTCTGTAGCTTGTTACCATTGGTTCCAGTTTGTTTAACACCTTTGTAATTCCTGATACTTTGTTTTACCATTGGACCTTGGGTCTCTTTTTTATGTGTTGAAACGTTAGGTCTTAACAGTACAATAAGAGTTCAAGTGTTTTAAAAAGGAGGAAAACTGAAGTCAATATGAATAAGTCTAAGGGCCAAACTTGTGGCTCAGGTGCCTCTGAAGGCTGCATTTAGCACAATAAGCACAACACATCTCCCTGAATGGTCCACATAGCTGTAGATGTAGAAAGATGAACAAAGAAGTGTGAGATATATAAAGGGCATGAATGACCAGGGCATGGTCACATTCTAACCACATTCTGACTTCCCTGGGTCCCTCACACCTTTGTGTAGTCCTTAGTTTCAAAATAAAAAATTTAAAAAGTGACAAAAAAGTAAAAAGTGACAAAAAGACAAGTAAGTTATCAGGATCTAGTGAAACATATTTTATACCTAAGTTAGTTGCTATGACACATAGTGATTTATATACATAAAGTGCTCAGAACAAACTGGTGCAAGGTGTGCACTCAAGGACAAACATTTCATAAATGACGGTAGTCATCACCATTCTGATATTAAAAAAGTGAAAACAGAAGATGTGCAAAGATAACTCCAGTATCTTACATTGAAAGTTAAGAACGGACTGACAGAGATTTGTCTGAGAAAATTTCTTCATTCAAATAAGGACAACAAAAAGATCTTACTCAAGTTCTGTAGCAGTGTTGGTATTTCTCATCCTTTCTGTCCCCTTTGCTTTTTTTGCTTTTCTTCTTGCGAAGCACACAATAGAAATGATAATAGCAGCGCCTACCAGCGTTGCCACCAAGGCCCCAACAATGATCATAACTTCTGGATCTGGAGGATACAAGCAACTGGTTAGTAAGGTGGAATACACTTGTTTTCTCTTGTACAAATGCATTTGTGACCAATGAAGCATATTTGAAGCATGCATATACTAAAAAAATTTTAGCTGGAAGCTTGAAACTTCTAGAATTCTTTCAGTTGGACAAGAAAGCTGACAGATATCTACACACTTATTTATTCAAATTCACACAGCTAAATGAGAAAAATGCTCATCTGTGGATGCAAGTTTCTTTCAAAATGGGTATTAGAGTCTTTACTGAACATTTGCTTGATTGTTGAGAGAGACAATAGAGATACCAAATCTGATCACCAAAAAATTGTCTGTTATAGACAGGAACATATAACCAGACTTTCCCAGAGCAGAGGTGAAGTAGGGTTCCTAAAATCTAAACTCCAACAACAGTCTAAGCATTCTGGCCTCTGGGAAGGACGTGTCATTTGCATGAATCAGGTATTTGATTTATTAGATCGTCTATGGAAAAACTCCAGCTTAAAACCAGACCTTCAGGAGACCACGTCTAGGTTCGAGGGAAGTCCATCATTGTTTGTCTCCCCTTTAATAGGGATTGATATCTTATATTCTAAGAAAGAATCCTCCTGAGTTGCCTGATCATGAATACATGTGATCATAATACAAGTTAGAAAGTCATAACAGTTCCTCTAGGCTTCTAATAACACACATGCACACACACACACACACACACACACACACACACACACACACCAGCAAATCCTTTTCTACTACTTCTTACCACAGAGTCTCATCACCAAAAGCCACAACTCAACTTTTAAAAAATGTTCTGGCATTTTTCTTCTTGTTTCTGTTGCACCAGAATAGAATGTTCTAATACATCCTGACCTTTTCCAATTTTGGCCATTTTCTATTAACCTCTGTCGTTCCTGATACTCTGCCAGACAACTTAGCTCTAGAATCTGAAGGTTTAACTCACATTATTTCTCTTGTACCCTGACACTTTCTCCTAATATAGTTGAGCTAAAGTTGCAGTTAAAGTTTTGAAGTATTGTCTGTGGAAAGATTGTCCACAGATGCAGAACATCATATATCATGATTCTTTTACAACACTTAGAATATTTCCCTGAGATTGATAATTCCTCATTAACTTTATTCTTCATGCATTATTACTACTCCCTTATGGTTCCTATAAAACTATAGGAATAGTATCTGTTCAACTCCTTTCAACGTATACAAATACATGAAATGATCTATCAGTTTCTTATGGGTTTTTTACTTGAGGAATCCCCCTTTGGAGTTCTCCAGCCTCCTCCCCCAGCATCAACTTGTCCAAGTTGATCTTCTAAGCCTCCTGCTTCACTGTTATACTTCTGCCTCCTTTCACCTTTATCCCAATTTCATAGATAAACTTTTCAAGTTCCTTCATTCTCCAGCTCAAATGGAACTCAATTGATAATGGCCCTAGTTCTATAAACATATTCATTGCTTCTTCATTGCTGTCCTACAGACTCTGTGAAAACCTGTATTATATAGTCCCTTTTGATCAATTGTGAGTTCTTTTGATGTAAAGTACATATATTACTCATCCGTCAATCAAAAAGGAAAGTCCCTGTCATATAGTAGATTCTCCATTAGTATTTGAGTAAGAAAGGCAAGAAGTCAGGGAAGAATGAAAATAAGGAAGAAAATAAGGAAGGAAAAAAGTAAACCAGGCATCACTGGAAAGAGAATTTGAAAGGAAGGAAGGTTTAAGTACAAATCTTAGGAATAAATACATTTGTGGCATGACGACCACTGGAAAGGCAAAGGGGATTTGGAAATAACTAGAGAAAAATAATAGAAATGATCAAGGGGTTGGCAATACAATCAGGCCACAGAAAAGGACACACCAAAAAATAAAAACCATGAGACATGCTATGGGAATTAAGAAATAACTAAAATAATGAGCCAAAGAAAGCAGCTACCTTCTATATGATACATATTCAGACAGCAGAGTTCAAAGTAACAGAACGTTTTATATCAAATTTAACAGCGGTGTCAATTTAATTTGACTTAGATTACATGATGTTTTTTTTATACCCATCCCAATGTTTATTATTATTTGTAATAGGTAAGATATAGAAACACTGGAAGTAGCTTTTGACAGATAATTGGATAAAGATTTGTTATGTACACACAACAAAACAAGTCACTATTTGGGAGTCACATATCTGACCCAGTTTCAATCCCCAAGCACTGCCAGGAGTGGTCCTTGAGCACAGTAACGAGTGAGCCCTGAGCACAGTTGGGAGTAGACCAAATTCTGGACCACCTCCCCCCACCCCCGCTGAACTATTTGAATTTTTTTATTTATTTATTTTTCTTTTTTTATTAGTTAAAAACCATGAGGTACAGTTATAGGCTTACAAATTTTGTGCTTGGGTTTCAGTTATACAATGATCAAGTGTCCATCCCTCCTCCAGTGCCCGTCATCCATCCCCATGGGTCCCAGCATCCCCCCCCACCCTCATCCCCGCCCCCGTCCCATCCTGCCTCTGTGGCAGGGTATTCCCCCTTGTTCTCTCTCTCTTCTTTTGGGTACTGTGTTTTGCAAGAGAGGCTTTGAGTGGCAATCATGTTTGGTCTATCGACTACTTTTAGCATGCTTCTCCCACCCTGGGAGGACCCTCACAACACCCTTCATTTGGTACTCTCTTCTCTATCTGAGCTTCCTTTTCACCTAGAGCCTGTGGCTGGCCTTCCATTCATGGAGCAAAATTCCTGGTACTAATCTCAGCCATTCCTGGGTGTTACTCTCCCTTTTTGTTGCTTTATGTTCCCCAGATGAATGCAATCTTTCTGTGTCTATCCCGCTCTTTCAGACTCATTTCGCTTAACATGATACTTTCCATGTAGTACCACTTGTATGTAAATTTCATAACTTCATCTTTTCTAACAGCTACATAGTACTCCATTGTGTAAATGTACCGAAGTTTCTTTAACCAGTCATCTGTTCTTGGGCACTCAGGTTTTTTCCAGATTCTGGCTATTGTAAAGAGTGCTGCAATTACATGATGTTAAGTATTATTTAGTGGTCCTTGAAAGATGTGGCAAGATATTTCTATAAGAGTGCCCTGGATTGAAATCATTCGATCATTTCAAGTCTTTAAGTCTATGCTTACAAAGTTGCTAAGTAACTTTGAACCAGAAGATTAAGGTTTAGAGATATCTACAATCTTCCAGTTAGCAATAAGTTAACCTTGGTGAAAGTCACTTATTTCCCTGATCTTTGGTGTCCTTTGTAGTAAAAGGAAGCTAAAGTCTATACTACCTTCTAGATAGAATGGTTGGAAGATTAACTGAGATGATTAACAGTCAGAGCACCCAGCTAAATGACACATAATTTGTGTTCCAAAATTATTAGCTACTGTGAATATAGATGTGAGAAATTTGCTGCTGCTGCTGTTGGCAGATCCTGACAAATTAAGAACGGAAAAATGTGTGAGTTCATCTTTGACAAACATAACTACAGTTTCACCTGGATACACCAACAGCAATTCAGCTTGGCCATTATTTTACTATTGAATCAAATGGTTATTTTATTGATACTTTGTGAATAGCAAACAGATGAATTTTTTAGCAACTTAGGGTATTGTGAACAATATCTTAAGTATTACGTCTGCATTAGATTTAAAGATAGCTATTCACATCAACCTGGAGGCTGGAGTGATAGCACAGCGGTAGGGCGTTTGCCTTGCGCGCAGCCAGCCTGGCCGAGCCGGGTTCGATTCCTCTACCCCTCTCGGAGAGCCTGGCAAGCTACTGAGAGTATTCAGTATGCCAAACACAGTAACAAGAAGTCTCACAATGGAGACGTTACTGGGCCCGCTCGAGCAAATCGATGAACAATGGGAGGACACACACACACACACACACATTCACATCAACCTAGAACTCAATCACAACAATACCCAGAAAGACATGAAAGATTCATTGGGAATCCTTAACTAATTTCGTTTATTGGCAGACCCAGGACACCTTAAAGAAGTGGTTAAAGTTTG
Source organism: Sorex fumeus (assembly GCF_029834395.1). Classification (NCBI taxonomy): domain Eukaryota; kingdom Metazoa; phylum Chordata; class Mammalia; order Eulipotyphla; family Soricidae; genus Sorex; species Sorex fumeus. The sequence continues at coordinate 17,699,326 of NW_026606115.1, forward strand.
ATGCTTAACTCACGTGAAGAAGTTAGATCGATTTCACAGGAACTATTGCCAAGGACGTTGACAGCAGTACACTGATAATAACCTTGTTCGAACTTAGTCAGATTTCCAATAACCAAAATCCCAGTTGCTGTATCTGTCAAAACCAGGAAATAGTTTGTTTAAATCTCTTATTATAGATACAGATCATGTCTATAGCACATCAATGTCCACCATCTTCTATCTCATAGAAGCGTTCCTTTGAGATGTCCAGTTTCTGACTAGACCCTTTGATTCTATTCCAAAAGTAGTCCTTCAGCGACCATACCTATTCACTACTAACTACTATGTTTAAGCCAAAAATCGATTTGATTTCTAACAACCGTAAGGAAGACCAGATCATCATTCTGAGCACTATCATTGTGTTGAGAGACTTTTTTTTCACATCTCCTTCCAGAAAAGTAGAAGATTGAACCCTGAAGACGAGCAATTGCTGTCAGCCAATCACATCCACCAGATCTTGCTTGCATCTATACTTACTAAAACCTTCTTTTACTGGAACTTTGTTACTTCCTTCAACTTTATACCAGTAGTACAGAGGTGAGGGTGTCCCAAGCACTGAGGTGCAAGAAAGAGCTATAGAATGACCAGCTTCAGGTATTCCTTGAATGCTGCAAGATGGCTTAGAAGGTTTAACTGGAAGAAAATGACAAAGAATGAAAATCCTGCTGAATGAAAGACAAATTGCAGTCACTTCCTTACTTTATGCAAAACTATTTTTTAAATCTCAAATTTGATTTGGCAGTCTTCTGTTTTTACCACCAGGTGGCAGTAAAACACTTCAGGTGCAAGGGCATCACAGTTATCAGAACATTAACATTCTAAAGGCGTCTCTGTCTGCTTTCTCCTCTAGATTCGTAACCATGAACTTCCACATTGTGTCTAAAAAATACGCTTTTACTAAAACAGCCACATGTAAGCAAATACCAAACTATTAAGAACAAAATTTATACCTTTGTGGTACCGGTTTAAAGGAAGATAGGGCCCTTATATGGTTTGACATAGCCTATTTATTCTTCTATAATGGCTATTCAACTAACGCCATATTTTAATTCTCTTTTGTGAAATCTTTTGGGAAATCTATTCTTTAAGAGGTGATACAGAATGCTGACGGTTTGGATTTTCCTGTGTTCCTCAGTGCAGGAAGCACATGGTGGTGAGCACAAAACTTAGCTCTCTCTTTTTAAAATTGAATCACATGATATACAGGTTGCAAAGTTGGTCATGCTTGGGTTTCAGCCATATAATGCTCCAACACCCTAGTTCCCTCCTACCACCCCCACCCCAGTCTGCCTCTATGGCAGACACATTTCTTTTTCTCCTCCAACTTGTCCTCCTCCTCATCCTCCTCCTTGTCCTCCTCCTCTCCTTCCTCCTCCTCCTCCGTCCCCCCCTTTTCTCTCACTCTTTCTCTCCCACCCTCTCTTTCCTTTGGAGAATTATGGTTTGCAATATAGGTATGAAAAGGTTAGCATATATATCCCTAAACCTACTTTCAGCACTCAGTTCTTGTCCAGAATGATTACCCTATCATTGTCATAGTGGTTCTTTCTCTGTCACAATGCCCTCCCTCCACCACTTGTGGCAAGTTTCCAACTGTGGACCAGTCCTGCTGCCCCTTTTTCTGTCCTTGGGTATTATTCTCATACTGTGTTTTTTTTATATCACACAAATGAACAGCGCTTAAACTTTTATTCATCCTTCACTCCACAAGCATTTGCTTGAATACTTTCTGTATTCCGGGCACTCATCTAGGCACCAGAAATTCAAAAGTTACTGAAAAAATTCTGAAAAGAGAACAAAGAGAGTGAGAGACAAAGCTAGAACTTTGGGGGCTTTGTATTCTATGTATTTTTATTGAGAAGGGATCATGGAAGGACTTTAAGTAAGACATTTTATTTATTAATTTTTTCTTTGCAAAGCATATTTAATTTTTTCAAATTTTTATTAGTGAACCACCATGGGGAAAGGAAGATCAGATAAGTAAGACATTTTAGACTAATATTTTTTCAATTGCGGGCATCAACCCCAGGGTCTCACACATGCAATTCAAGCACTATAAAACTTAGATACATCCCCAACCCCTCAGTAGTTTGTTTTAAATTTTCAGGAGTGTAGTTTTTGCCCCAGGGAAAAAACTGAACCAAGAGAGAGAAACCAAGAGAGGAACAGACAGCATCTTAATCAAGAGAGAGGAAGAGACAGATTCAAAAGGTATTACAGAAGTAGAATCACTAGAGATTTGGTAACCAATTGGATAAATAAATATGCTTTATGAATAAGAGAGTGGGGTCAAAGAAGATGATGCTCAGAGTTCTGGTTTCTATAGCTAGGTATACGATCTTTTTTATCCCCTGTAACACAAAGTCTACAGGACGAGGAGGAGGAAGAATAAGTTTTAACATAAGGAATAAAGAAGAAGGAGCAATGAGGAGCCCTGTTTGGGACCTACTAAATGCTGCTTATGAACACATCATTGAGGAAATTTTATGGAAAACAAGAGTCTGTAACTCCTCACCCATCTTTCCTACCCACGGATTGTTCTAACCATCATTTCACATACAGAAAATGATCTGTTATAAGATATTCCAACTCACCTTGATCATTTAATTTAGAAATGAATCTCTCCAAAGTTAGAATAAGTTATTTAATGTGGCTAAGGATAGTTAAATACCTTAAACACTCCAATTTACCAAGGAGTTAGGAGCACAGCTCTGTATTCACACAGAATATTGGATCCAAAACTCTCCCCTAGAGGTGTTTATCTATTTAGTCCCTTAGACTATTTAGATAAATAGTCTAACATAGCCAAATCTCAATTGACTAATCTATAAAATGAAAATAAGAGATTATCTCACTATGTCTAACACAAATACAGAGTCTTACACATGGAATTGTTGCTGGCACATGTATTAAGGCTTGCTAAAAGAATATATGCATGAATAATGCATGGGATTGATGACTGCCATTGAGCGATGAAGTATCTCAGAAAGATGTATTAATATGAAGAGCTTTCTTAGCCTCTTACCCACCACACCAGACCTCAGCCGTTAGTCTTGGACAAAAGAATGGGCACAGTAAAGAGAGAGAGAGAGAGAGCAAGAGAAAGAAAGAAGAAAAGTGTCTGCCATAGAGGCTGGCTGCGGGGGGTGGGGGTAGTATGGTGGGAGGGAAAATGTGGAATTTGGTGGTGGGAAATATACACTGATGAATGGATGGGTGCTGTAACATTGTATGACTGAACCAAATCATAAATAACTTTGTAACTGCATCTCATGGGGATTCAATAAAAATTAAAATAATACAAAAGAATGGGCACTAGTGTATGAAATAAAATTTGAAAATTGGTAAACAGCAAGTTTTTTTTGTTTGGGGACGATATCCAGCATAGTTTAGGCAGGGCTACTCCCAGTGGAGTGCTTAAAGTTGTTGTTGGTAACGCTGGGGGAGCCATATGGTGCTGGGGATTGAATATGGGTATTCTACATACTAAGCATGTTCTTCAGCCCTTTATGCTATATATCCCCCCCAGTCACCCTTCATAATTTTAGAGAAAATTGCCAATATTACTCATAGTTAACTACTGGAAACGTAAATGCACACCTTTGTTTTTATCCATATTAATACTGTAGCATTGCCCTCCCATTGTTCATTGATTTGCTCGAGCAGGCACCCGTAACGTCTCCATTGTGAGACTTGTTGTTACTGTTTTTGGCATATTGAATATGCCACAGGGACCTTGCCAGGCTCTGCCATGCCGGCGGGATACTCTTGGTAGCTTGCTGGGCTCTCTGAGTGGGATGGAGGAATTGAACCTGGGTTGGCTGCATGCAAGGTAAATGCCCTACCCACTGTGCTATCGCTCCAGCCCATCAATATTAATAAAAGTATATTTTAATTAAATGTTAAAGCACCGCGGTTCACTGCAAGCATGAAATATAAATTGCGATAACCAATCTTTAAAAAACAGATCTTTCATTGTATAATTGAAACCCAAACACAAAAATGTGTAAGTCTGCAACTGTACCTCATGATGTCTCACTATTAAAAAATTTTTAATAAAAAAGTTATCACAGAAAAAATAAATAAATAAATAAAACTGAAATCTAATTAAAAAATAAAAATAAATAAATAAAAACCAGATCTTTAAAGTTACCAAACAAACAGGGAAACCAACAGATACATCTTCCTTTTATCATACTTATATCCTGTATGTTTAAGGATGTCATGACATATAAATTATTACAGAAACATTTTTCTCAAGAACTCAACATTACTGAGCTAACTTTGCTCTTAAAGACCAGCTCTTGGTTGCCCTTATCCTTTCTTCTTGGTGGTAGTGTGTGTGGCCGACCTCACAGTAAATTATTGGTTTATTTTTTGGCATCAACATGAGAGAAAGCCAGCCCAGACAACTTTTAACATTTCCCCTCGGTTTGAACCTTGTTACTCAGTTACTGCATTAATATGCTACTCAATTATCAAGTCACTGATTTGAGCTCAATCCTCCTTTCCTGTGATGAATGTACTAAACATGAGAGGACCAATGATTAGATTAGTTCCTTGTGGGTTACTTAAAAGTGGAAGAACCTTTAGCTCAACTGGGTAGTCAGTGAGTGCTGGCATAAGTGATCAGGCACTAGAAACTCTATCTTATTATCCACAGAATTTCTAGATCTTTTTTTCATCCCTTGATTCTGCCTTCCTCCAGATATTAAGAAATGTTCCTGTAACTTGTGTTTAGTTTAAAACTAGGAGCCATTCACAGAAAAGAGGAAAAGAACAAACAACAGATGTCTATTCCTTGATGGCATCTCCTCAAAAGCCAGTGTTGCACAGTGGCGTTATCTTCTTTTACAAAGAACAGGTCAGCATGCCCTAGAACTTCATCAAACCACTAAGGTCAGAGAGATGCTGCCTGACTGAACCCATTCTCTGCAACTAGTCTATCTCCAACCCTTTTCTGTTTTTGTCTATTTCCTCCACCAGTCCTTTAGAGTCCTCCAAAGCGCATCCTGAAAGTCACATGGATTTTTTTGGATAGTAACTCCCTGGTTTGAGGTTGATGGCAACTGAATAAACTTGTTTTTCTCTCACCACCCTTGTCTCTTGAGAATTTGTCTTGGAGTAGGAAGAACTGAACCTTGGATTCATTAATGCTTTCGCCCTTCTCTGTAATACTTCTGAAGGTCAATAGACAAGACCTGTTAGGTCGACAAACAGGACAGAAACTCCCATTGTCCTTTCAGTGATTTAAAGGAGCCCAGAAATAGTTCAAACTGTGAACTCCCTCCAGAGCAGAAGACCATGCCTCTATCTTTTTAAACCTTCTGGCTTCAGGCAGAAAGTCTGCAAAAATGCTGCAAAAATCACAACTCTTAATTCACTTTAGAAGGAGATCTGACTTGCCAAATGCTGCATAATGAATATGTATATATAAATAAATTCTCTGGCTTAGCATGTGATCCCTTCCCTAATTAACATGAATTTTTTTTGTACTTTGGGCCACATTCAGTTGTGTTCAGACCTTTCTATGAGCTCTGTGATCAGAGATTGCTCATTGTGGTTTGGGGGAGGACCATATATTGTTCCAGGGATCAAACTCCCAGGTCAGTAAGTACATGGCAAGAAAACACCTTACTCCTTGTACTATCTCTCTGGACCAAACATCAACATTTTCCAGAGACTTTCTTGCATTTATTTCAAGAGTGATGTAACAGAGGGAATGGTGACAGGCTTAGGAGAGGTGATAAGTTATTAGTTTTCCCCCTCGGATTCCTCCCACTGGCTCTAATTGGAAGTTCCCTCTAAAAAGAGTTGCTGGTTCAGTGGGACTTTGTGTTGTCGCATCTGTTCTCACTCCTTCAGAGACGGGAATCCCCGGAGATTGGGTCATCTATTTCTGTCTTTCTTCTTGGCAGCTCTTTTGGTTTGGCAACTGTCTCAACATATTTTATGAGTCATTTCTCAGTATTACTGGATGATTTGGGTGGGTGTGGTGTCTGCTTCCCTTATATGAATAGGGAACAGGGAGGATATTTACCCTGGGACTGAACTAGCACCAGAAGTTACTGCCCTGTCTCATTCAGTGTCCTAAGTTACTCCTTGCTCCCATCAAAAAAAAAAGACAGAAAAAATTGCCATACCCAATACACTGACGTTGAGGATGCCTTGATTTTTGCCACTGAAGTCGGGAGGGTTGTTAACATCACAAATATAAATGCCACTGTCTGATGGTTGCATATGTGAAATAGTTATGGATGCGTTGTTAGGGTCCTTAGATCCTACTATTCGACCTTTAAATTGTCCAATGGCTGAAGCTTGCCCACCTTCAGAATAGTAAATCTAGGGAAGAAAAACAAGACAGAAAATGAGAATTAGAAAATTTCCAGTGTGGTTTTGGGCCCCCAGGGTATATTCCCAGAAGTAGTACTGCAGGTCGTATTGAAGCTCAATTTCTAGTTTTTTTTTTTTTTAGGAAAGCGTGTATTGTTTTTCAAAAATACTAGACCTATTAGCATCACCACCAACTATGGAGAGTCCCTTTCTGCCCACATGCACGCCAGGACTGGTTCATGTTCTTTTGATGTGTGGCAGTCTCTCATATAAGATGATAACTCATTGTTGGTTTGATTTGCTTCTCCCTATGATTAGTAACGTAGAGCATTTTTCTCATGTCCCATTTGTATTTCTTCTTTAAGGAAGCTTCTGTTCATTACTTTTTCCCATTTTTTGATGGGGTTGGAATTTTCTTCTTGTAAAGTTTTACCAATGTCTTTGATATTAACCCCTTTGTCAGATGGGTATTGGGTAAATAATTTCTCCCATTCATGGGTGTTCTTTATGTCTTGGTCACCATTTCTTGAGGTGCAGAAGCTTCTTAGTTCAATGTAGTCCTATTCATTTATCTTTACTTCTACTTGATCAGTTGTGTTTCATCATTGAACTTGCCTTTGGCTTAAATGTCATGGAAGGTTCTGCAGACATTTTCCTCCATGTACTTTATGGATTCAGGTCTGATGTTGAGATATTTAATCTATTTTGATTTTTGCCTGGCATTAGAAAGAGGCCTGATGTCTATGTTTATTGCAACACTATTCACAATAGTCAGGATCTGGAAACAATCCAAGTGCCCAAGAACAGATGGATCAATGAAGAAACTGTCTACACAATGAAACAACTACACAATGGAATACTATGCAGCCACCAGGAAAAATGAATTCTTGAAATTCACTTATAAATGAATGGACATGGAGTGAATCATGCTAAGTGAAATGAGTCAGAAGTACAGGGACAGTTATTGAATGGTTTTACTCATTTGTGGGACATTTAAAAGAAAAAAATTATAATAGGAAACTAATACCCAAGGACAGTAGAAACAGTACCAGGAGTACTTGTACAGGGTTTGAAGCTTTACTTAAATAATGGGAAGAGAGGGCAGTTGGAAGAGAAAAGGGACCATTATGAAAATGACAGTTGTAAATTATCATTCTGGATGAGAACTGAGTACTGAAAAGTAGGTAAAGTGATTTCCATGATAAACTTTCAGTACCTATATTGCAAACCATAGTGCTCAAAAGTAGAGAGAGAGAGGAGAGAGGGAGAAGAGAAGTGCCTGCCATAACCATAAAGGCAGGCGGGGGTAGGGTGGGCTCATGAGGGAGGGAAAACTGGGGGCACTGGTGGTGGGAAATGTACAATGGAGAAGGGACGGTGTTTGAACGTTATATGACTGAACAGCTGCATACCACTCTTACCTCCTTTATGTGATGTCATTAAAGCAGGGATGGTGTGCCTATATTACAGCTGATTGGCAGTTGCTACTTATAGCATTCAATTCCGAAGTTTAGGTTAGGAGATACTCACCCACTGATTCTGCTTAGATGAAACTTTCCAATGGGAATCTTAAATCATCCCAACCTTGTCTATACAACTTATCATTGCTAAAGCACCTGCTTTGTTTTGTAGGAAGCCATAGGTTCAATCCCCAGCGTGAAATAAAATTAAAAGTTTGACTTTAGTTTATCAGGTGGAACTCTCTGGAGTAACTGGTCTCCCTGAAAGGCAGAAAATCCCTGCTTCTTTCATATACACATACTCCTTTCGATAAGAAAAAAATGACAGATTGGATTTGGGTTCATCCTGTTCTCTATTAATTGGAAGGATAGGTAGGCCACACCTAGCATTTATCAAGGCTACTCCTGACTCTGTGCTCAGGGATCACTTCTAGTGAGGCTTGGGGAATAACTTGTGGTTCACATGCAAGACAAGTACTTTAACCTCTGTCCTATTTCTCCAGCATCCTGTTATTTAAAAAGTTATTGCAGAAAATTACTTGATTTCATCCCCTCATAGTGACTGTTTGAGGATGAAACAAAGTAATATGGTAGAGTCAAGGAAATGGGCTGAATTAACAGTGTAGTAGATAGGACAGCTTGTCTTGCATGTGGTTGTTTGATCCCTGGTACCTGAGTTGGATCTCTGAGCATCCTAGGAGTGATCCCTGAATGCAGAGCCAGGAGTAATACTTGAGTATTGCTGGGTATTCCCTTCCCCCAAAAAACCTCAAACAACAATAATAACCAAAAAGAATCAAAGAAGTTCTTAGTTAATGGTAGCTACTACATTCCTTCCCATGTAGGAAAAGGCAGAACTACAGTTATTTTATTTAGACAAATAAGGGTACTCAAACCCAGAGAGATTAGATTAAGCAAAAGACAATGTAGCTTACTACACTTAAGAAATATATCAATATGGATCTAAAGAACATCATATTTTGGACTAGGCTGATGGTACAAATGACTAGAGTTCATACTTTGTATGTGGGATCCTTGGATTCAATATCCAGTACTGATATTGCTTCCGAGTGTTAACAGGTGTGGCTCCAAAACAAAACAGCACCTCATATGATGTTTAGATAATTATGATAACTGTAGGAGCAGCATAATATGGCAAAAAGAGGCCTGGACTAGGAGTTAAAAGACCTGAGTTTTAGCCTGCTTTGCCATTTGTGACATAGAAAAGAGAGGTAACTATGGTTATGCTTCTACGGTAACCTACATTGTGATAAGAAAAACCTCTTATAATATCTGCTACTTTTATTTTTCACATTTGATCATGAATCCAAACGTATGATATATTTTCCCTAAGTATAGGTATTGATTTTAGGTGTACATGAATTAGAACTGAAAGTGTTTCGTGTATATTTGAAAGATATCTCATATCAAATCTGTGACTTCATGAATAGAGTGAGACTAATGTAGTTATTTAAGGCTTTAAAAATAAAGAAAAAACATCGAATAATTATCGATGCTGGTGATACATAAATAGGAAAAAAGTCATAAAGATGGGACAGGAATGGATGACTGAAACCTCAGACTCACTAGATTAGAGATGATCCTTTCATAGCCCAATCTATGTACATACTTTGTTAGTTTCATATAAATGTGTGTAATTCAAGTGATTATTGTGTAATTCATTTATTGCTATTTAAACAACTAGTTGACCAGAAAATGTGTTCTCTTTCATGTAGGAAGCTAATATAGCTCTCAACTAAAAAGTTTGAGGGGGGTGGGGCTCAAAGATCATATCAAAGGAAAGGCAACTTGTTTCTTTCCCTAACTCTATAACATCTGCTAGTTTTCTTTCCTCACCTGGATGATCCATTTATAACTCAATTAGTCCATTTATACCTGCTATAATCACAGTCTTTGCCCCAGGGAATACTTGTTTTACTTACTGTAGGATAACATTGGTTTGTCCTTTCTGCCTTGCCACAGGGAGTTTAGGTTTATTGGGTTGCACCCATTCACAGTGCACTCAAGGTACTCCCATTCCTCTGTGTTTATCTGTAAACTTTCTTTGTGCTCTGCTTCCCCAAACAGTCAATCACCTTTATCTCCTAATCAGACTCTGTTAACTTTTAAATATTGCTTTTCTCTTCTCCTAATGTCCTTTGTATAGTTAATTCAGAATCATGTCCTTTTTGTATAGATACAAGGAGACAGTTAATGCTATGCTTTTGTAACTTGGGAGTTAATTGACTCCGAATAATATTCACTCCTGGGCATCTGTTCTCTTGATTTAAGCCCCAATTTCCCTTACTTCCTAGCACCCCAAAAGCAGGGTCCCAAAGAAGGACTGAATGGACCCAGGGCAAGCTGTGAGCTACCCTGGCATTGAAATGGGCCAGGCCAAAGCGCCATAATACTTAACTATAAGTTAAGAGCATGGTCATGAAAACATGCTGTCATAATCCAAAAAGTAACAACTGTATTAGGACCCTGCTAGGATTAGGAAAGATTAATCTAGACTGACACTGTAGTCTGGGCTCTGTAGCAAGATGTCCCCAGGATAGCCACCCTGCGAGCTTAATGTCTCTCTTACAGTGTCCATACAAAATAACTAATATTAAGAAGTAGAATTAAAATGGTAATTTAAATGTTAATAAAGTTGTTGGACTAAGGAAAGGAGAAAATCCCCTATTTCATCCTTGAGCTGATCTCCTGGCTACAGGCAATCAGGAAGGGTTTTCATATGTTGATTGTGCTACCAGACCTAGGTGTGGTTGCTACCCCCCAATGCAGAGAGGTTGGGAGAGATGAGAGAGAGAGAGAGAGAGAGAGAGAGAGAGAGAGAGAGAGAGAGAGAGAGAGAGAGAGAGAGACCAAGGCGGGGTGTCTGAGCGCAGAGAGAAGAGTAAAGGAAACAGAAGGACAGGAGGAGACAGGAATGAGGGGCTTAGTGAAACTGGAACAATCACGTGGGGAGAATGGAACAAAAGGCAACTGATCACCAACCAGCCTGGCTCTCATTTCCTCCTTCCTCAGCCATCCCCAGCAGCAGTAGCAGCAGCAGCAGCAGCAGCAGCAGCAGCCGTGGCATTGGCCATCCCTAGGTGGTGAAGCTGAGCTAGACCACCAAATGAAAGCAGTGAATGAAAGAAGCAAGAACAGCGGGATTCCTAGTCATTTGGTGATTACACAATTTACAATCCCAAAATCCAAAGGGTGGGTCAACTCATAAAAATTCTGTTACCTTCATTTGAATAACATACAAGATATTCCATTCCTATTGTACTAGCAAGTATTTGGCATATTTACATTATAAACAAAATTTTGAGACCCGTGTCCTCTTACTTGTCACAAAACCTGGTGTCCCTTCAGGAGAACTTCACAACTGGCCACTACTTTACATGCTCTATATAAAACTAGGGCTAAGCCAGTCCACTTATGCTTAACTCTTAATGAATCCCAATGAGTTTCATCATGAGTTGTACTTACAGACCACAGTGAGTTTCAGAGGGTCTGGGGTAAGACCTTGTGCTGAGTGTGTTTTAGTCCTGAATCAGGACATAAAACGATGTAACTGGAAAGTCTCACAACTGGGCAAGAATCAAGATGAAATGAGTGAAAATGTAATGTGTCCCTGACTTGTAACATCCTTAGGTGAAGCACCTTCACCAAACCTTCTACCTAACCCTTCACATGTAGACTTACAAACTCTAGCCTCTCACAATTATATAACCCAATGATGTACCAAATAAGAATGGTGGAAAGGAAGGATAACAATGGAGACCTAGGAGGGAAAGGCCTTAACCTTGGGGTGCTGTGTGAAAAGGGAAATCCCCAGAGTTTGGAAGAGGCCAGATACATAGATGGAGGGACTTTCTGTTAGGGGATGTCCACACTTACCTTGTCCTTGAAAAGAAAATATATGTCTTCCTGAAATCGCTTATCTAATCACACAGGACGGACTGCAACTTGGTTCCATTTTCAAAAAAGAATAACTCTGTCAAAAATCAAAGCTGAACAATAGGCCAGGCTCAGCCCATGATGAGGCTTGTTCACTTTTCAAAGAAAGTGTATTGTCAATTTAGAGATCAAAGAAATGAAGTCCAGGAAAAGCAACAGATGTTCAACACATCCTTGGGGTGGGGGTGGAGGAGTCCTGTTTTAAGAAAATCCATCCAAGCACAACCTTAAATGGTAGCTATTAAGTTTTTGCCAACTTTTGTGGCATAGTTCAGGGAAGCCTGCCCTACTCTACCTCCCCAAGGCCTCTCAGCCTACCTATTGGTGATGTTTAGAGATTGCTATGTGGATCAGTAATAGCAGATTGGTTATAAGACCCCCTTAGAGATAGCTCAGGTCACATTTGGCAAGATCCAGGCACCTTCATGGGCCAGATAGAGATTCAAAATATGAAAAATTTAAATTTTCCACATAAGCTGGTCCAGAAAGGTTGGTAAAAGGGCTAGTAAGATCACAGAGGACAGTGGGGGCAGCACTAATAGAAATAGGGCATTCTAACTGTATAAACAAACAAAAACAAATAGAAATGTGGTACTGGCCAACCAGTATGAACCTACTGACCAAATCTAGTCTAGAGGCCTCCAGTGTGCCATCCAATCTCTGATTTATTCTCTTTTATTACAGAAAAGGACACTGAAGCTCCAAGAGAGGAAACGATTTTCCTAAGGCTGCAGCTTTAAGATCAGACTGAAATTTGAACCTCCTGATTCCCACTGAGAACAGAGATGGTAGTTCTCATCCTGCATTAAAAGAGAAAGGATATTTCTAGACAACCTTCCCCATTTGGTACCATCCCATTCCCTACTCTAACTGGACCTTTCTGCCAATTACTGCTATTCATTGGCATGATGCTTCTCATGCTGAGTGGATTCACCATATGATGCATTCACATTAGCCAGCTGCAATAACAGCGTCTCTCCTCCTACTGTGCCAAGTTCCCATTCACAGGAGGCTGTGCAGCTGGGAGCCAGATTTGTCCAAAAAGGTTTCCCCCACTCAGCTTTGTGACACTGCTTTCTAATTGGAGTTTGGAGTTTAAACAAGGGTTGAAAGAATTTAGTCTGATTTCTGTTTGAGTTGGAGTTAATAAATCCTTTTAGCCTCCAGTGCTGTTTTTGTTGGTTTCATTTTTGGGAATGTGGAAGAAATGAAAGTTCACAAGAAACTACCCGTCTTTCCCTTGCAGATTCTTGCTTTCTTGTACTTTCATAAAGGAACTAACCATGGAGGGGATAGTGTATGGTGGCCATGGTGTCAAGACCAGAATTTTTTCTAGAGTGTATTGGGTCTTAGTGGTTCTAAATTGTACATGGAGGGAGTAGAATACCAAAATAAAGATTTTCATACTCCCAAACCACTCTCAGCAGCCTGACATTTGCCTAATATTGACATTATTTGAATTGCGATATTTAAAGCAAAGGTATGGAAGGTACCTTGTTAGATGCTTTTCTTTGAAATGAAACAAAATAAACAACCACCAGTCCCTAACATCTTAGCATTAGATTAATTTATCAGATTTAACAGGATGAGCCACTTGAAGGAGTTAAATGTGAAAATACATACTTCGATGAGAAGGGGTTTGGATAGGAATGAATTGATAGCATTTCTCAATGGGGGAAATGACACATCCATCTTGTATGGGACTATCCTATGTATTATAAGATGTATATTTTATCCAGCTCTTTTCCACTAAATCTCAGTACTGAGTTCCAATTATGCCAACTAAGAAATACCCCTTTCATTTTCAAATACCCTTAAGGAGGTAAAACATAACAATCCTGCTAATATTTTTTAAAAAATTGTTACCATGCTATCTATAGATTTCAGACCACTTTAGGAGACTCTAAATAACCAGAGAATATGATAAAAACTAGATATCTAAAAAAGGTTTCAAGAAGAGCAAGTAAAAGGGCCAAACAAAACTGAACAAACACTTTTAGACAGTAAGAATAAATTAGGGAATACTAGAAGGAAAGGAGGAAGATGGGAAAAGGGATCAATTAATGGGAACTAGAATTCTGGTGGCAAACATAACCTAGTATATATGGTTATTGATTCACAAGGCTGTACATGTTTACAAATCAACTAATTTAATTTTTAAGAAAACAAGCTATTCACATTATATGTGTGTTGAGAAGATAAGAATAAGAAAAGTTTTCTTCTGCTTTGAATAGTCTAATGGAGAAGTATTATTTGAGAGGACCCATGCTAAGTTGAGTCAATGTCTGTTTTGCTTATGAGCTGGTAAGTTCTTTGTAATTAAACCAGTGGCTGGCTGATAAAAGGGGAAAACATTGGTAAAGTGAGAGGAGTGCCATATTATGTAAAACTTCCATGCTAAACTTCCTGTCTAACTCTCTACAGTTATCTTTATCTGGGAGTCTCTGCTGAGATATTGGTCATCTGGAGCTCACCATCACTTCTGAAAGGAGGGCTTTCTGATCACAAAACTTGTGAGATAATTCTGGAGTCCCTATGCACTAAAGTTGTGTTTCCCAAACTTTTCCCAACTATGGCCCTCTTATGACCTTATTTTCTTCGTGAATCCCCACCCATGTTACTGATTGACCCCATAGTCACATGCTTTTGGCCCTCATTTACATGTCCTTCTGCTATTTACATGATTTTTATCTGTGGTCCCCTGGAATATTCTGTAATTCCCCTGGATAAGAAATGTTGCATTAAAGGAACTACTTAGATGAGATTGAAAGAAAACATTCTCCTCTAGATATTGAGAAACACAAGGCATTGGAGGCAACTGCTCCTTTAACACAATGATTTGGGAGAAAGAGGAGTTTGTGGCAATAATTAGTCACTACTAAAGACTGTCTCAGTTCTGCCAAAGGCTGTACTAATTTTCAGTTATCGTACTCATACCCTCCCATCCTACTCCTAAAATTTGGGGCTGATCTAGTAACTCCAAACAATAAATAGGTACAGTAGGACACCAACAGATGTTCTTACCTGAGAAGTCCAGCTACATCTTCCCCGAGCGTCTCTTGAATGCGTCATTTTTAGACACTGACTGACTGCCTTTTCCTCCATACCCTCAGTATTGAGGCACCAGTTGTGCTGTGTTTGAGCAGAAATGGTGGATCTGAGAGCTGAATGCTACATTGTATACTGACACATCAACCCAGGAGTTGAATCATTTAGTGACTAGGCTGGCAACATCTTCCTCCCATATATAACAGAATTACTTAATAGCACAGAAGTCTCTTTTGATCACCTCCCCAAGTGTCTCATCAACCATTTCTAGATTAATATGCACTCCAGCATTCACTACAGAATTTTGAAGTCATAAAAGAGCCCAAAAAGAAGCAAATTTGAAATAAAAGCCAAAACCTATTTTGAAAAATACTATCACAACAGAGTATGGTGTTGTTGTTGTTGAGCAAGTTCTCTCTATAGGAATAGTGGGCAGTAAAAAAGGGACCCTCCCTTTAGCCATAGGGACCTGGCCAGCAGTGGAACAGGAAACCATTGATTCAGCTGTTAAAGTCATTGATCCCCATTCTTGTAGGGCTGGGCTCCTTAATTCCCATGTCAGGGACGTGGACAGGATAGAAGTTTTACAGAATCACCATTTTGTAAATAGTGATGCTAATAATTGTTAATTATTATGATGTGAAAGACTTTAATAGCATTACAAATATCATCACATTCAATCTTTACACTAAATATATGAAGTAGGTACATATTCCCATTTTACAGTTGGGAAAACAACCTCTCAAAGCTCAGGTGACTTGTCTAAAATTGTTTATACAGAAAGTATGTAGCAGAGCAGAGCAGAATTGATCATCCACCAGGCTTTCACTGGGACTGCAAAACTATTCATCAAGAAAAGCAGACAGGCATATGTCCTTCCCCCTTTTGTATGCATAAGGGATCAGGGATTGAAGTTAGCTAAAAGTGGTATAAAAAGATGGTTGTAATGAGTAACTTGTTGGGGAAAACTGGGATGAAACAAGCTGGGAAAAGATATCATTTGTCTTTTTGGAGATGGTTTTCATTGTCTCCAAGACAAGAATTTCCTCTACTTCCCCATCATCCATACAACTAAGATACAGGCATAGCACAGGCATATTGCACTTGGTATGTTTAAAGATTAACATGTTTAATGTTAATGTTTAAGATTAATGTGCTTGTAAGGAGCACATTCTCAATGACCTAGCAGCACAAGGCAAAGGAATTTCTTTGATTTGGACACCCAAAAGACTAATATCTTAAATTATTTCTGAGCCTGTACTTGATGTTTTAATGAGTAAATAGGCTACTTGTCTGCAGATTTTACTTTCCAGGTGCCTCTAGGAGATGTTTTGAGCTCAAATCACAGTCATTTTGATCACTATATCTTCTTCCTCTACATCTTCAAGTTTATAAAAAATACTTTTACTGATTACAGATACTACATCTCCCAATCCTTCACTGACCACACAGTTAAGTCAAGAGGTTGCCCTGCAAGTAACAGTATCAGAAGAGACATATATAAGAATTTGTATTTAAATTTAGGATTACCCAAACTGGTCTCCAAGCAGTTTAGAACCACTTGATTTGAGTATTCAGAATTTAAAAATTCAAAACCCAATTATGAGTCCTGTCTAAATTTAAGCCCTATTGACAACACTGTAGCACTGTAGCACTGTCCTCCCGTTGTTCATTGATTTGCTCGAGCGGGCCCAGTAACGTCTCCATTATGAGACTTGTTACTGTGTTTGGCATATCAAATACGTCATGGGTAGCTTGCCAGGCTTTGCCATGTGGGCAAGATACTCTCGGTAGCTTGCTGGGATCTCCGAGAGGGGCAGAGGAATCGAACTCAGGTTGGCCATGTGCAAGACAAACACCCTACCCTCTGTGCTATTGCTCCAGACCCTATTGACAGCATGGGAAGAAATTCAAGGCTACAGATAACAGACTGCATTGAAAAGACTAGTTGGAAAACTGAGTTTTTAAAAGGAAGAAATAGTGTATGGCTAGTGGCCTTCCATAATCTAAGAGACCAGCGTAAGAAAGGAATGGCTTCTAGTTTGACTACAACACGTGAGATATTGGATCCGGACAATCTGGGTAACAAAACCTGGTAGAATTATTGTTGTATCTGCTACTACAGCTGCAAAGGTGCTTACAAGAGCGAAAAGATACACACAGGGATTATATCAATTAATTCCGCATTATGTAGGCAGAAGAGTGTGACTGGTAGACCGTATTAAATTTTTTATTGATCATACTTTGATGAGAGGCACAAAATCATCCAGATCCTTGCCTAAAGTGAGTTATTACTGACTAAAACTGTTTTACTTCAACTTGAGTCTGACAATGATAGATGCTTCTCTTAAGCAGTTTCCCCAGCTAAATAAGTGATCCTAACCTCTGGTAAACAGAGGACTCAGCACATCTAGAAGACCAGTGATGGCTGAAGTCACACTGGCAAGATGTGTTTTTTCCCAGCAAACATCCCTTTCTCATTCTCTGTCTTTGGCCCTCTCAGAGAGAATACAAACCATTCTCCCCTCTATGTTTTTCCTAATTAAATTTTTTTAATCCTCTAAGACCCAGGTCAACTACATCCAACTAGTTCAGATATTTTCTGTCAGATCCTTGCTTTGCATCAAACACCCTTTCAAAATTCCAGTGAAAACAATAGACTTTTTCCTTCAAGAAATCTGTATAGGTGTGCAAGGTATACATGTTGGCATACATACACACATCACTTTTGAGCATATGATTTTAGCCTTTGGTAACACAAAAAAGGTATTACCCTGGAGTGCAGATGAACAAAACCTGGAAACAGGAAGCTTTCAAGTAGAAGTTATTAATAATAATACAAGGATACCATTTTTCTTTTTTTCCACTTTCTTTTGGCTACCTCTTACCCCAGTCTTTAGAATATCTGCACTATTTTCTTAGCTATAGATTCCTACTACCCTTAGCAACCTAAGCTTTATTACTAGTTTGACCATTTTCTCTCCATCTTGAAGGATTCATCCCATCAAGACTCAGGACACAATGAGTTAGTTACTTGACACCTGTCAATCACATAATTAATGTAACTACAAAGAGCTGAGATAATAAGTTATAACTGAATGTGGAAAGAGGAAATAGGTCAAGTCACTTAGATTATAATCTTCCCTAAAGAGTTATCTTCAAATCTTTTGTATCTGAGTTTCTGATGCTATCCTTCCCACTTTGACCCTAATAGGTTTGGTCAGAACTACCATAGGGCAAAAATAGAAGGAAAACATCCTTACAGTACTTGGCTGCATATCATTCTTATGGAAGAATGACCACTGAATGGTAAGTTTGTCTCTGGACATCTCAGTAGTAGTGTAGGTGCAGATGAGAGTGACATCAGATCCAACAGTCACGTTCACAAAATTGTCTGGGATGTTTACTTGCACCACATCAACTTGACCTGAAAAGATAATCATCAAAAGGACAGCAGTATATGTACATTCTTATGATACACTTACTCAAATTATTCACTTATTCTTATGATACACATACTCAAATTCTATGTGATGCTGTGCTAATAACACTGAAATGATCATTTCTTCTTTGTAAAAATGTCATTGGACAAAAGTTCTTAAAATGTTATACACGGGCCCAAAAGAATTGCAAGTATAGAAAATGGCCAATTCAGCTTGCCCAGTTTCTTAAAAGTGGAACTTTCTCTTTTAGAACCATGTAAGTCTCAGGCAACTCATACTTGTTTGACTAGGATTTTCAGTGATAAGACCAAAGAAGTCCCAGGCAAACGAGAATGAGTTAGTCACCCTATTCCCAATGCCATAATCAAATGTTATTAATAATAATACAAAGATATCATTTTTCTTTTTAGCTTCCATGAGTGCACAGTGAGGGGCTGGAGCGATAGCACAGCGGTAGGGCGTTTTCCTTGCACGCAGCCAACATGACCCACACGAGTTCAATTCCTCTGCCCCTCTCGGAGAGCCCAGCAAGCTACCGAGAGTATCTCACCCGCACGGCAGAGCCTGGCAAGCTACCCATGATGTATTCAATATGCCAAACACAGTAACAACAAAGTCTCCAATGGAGACGTTACTGGGCCCGCTCGAGCAACTCGATGAACAACGGGAGGACAGTGTTTTTTTGTTTTGAGTGCACAGTGGAGTGTTTCAGAAGCTACATGACAAGTGAAGTTACTACTTTATCAGTTAAGTAGAGGGTAGGTTTGTATATTTTTTAGTATTTTTCAGTTTTAGCTTCTAATAAGTAAATATAAATAAAAATAATTCATAAAACAAAAAGTTTTTTGGAGTGTTCAGTTAATTTTTATTTTTAAATTGTTATTATGGTTTTTTAAGTCTAAGAAATTAGACATGGATACCACAATATGCCCAGACCCTCCCTGTCCAAAGACATTTTGTAAAACTATAGCATGAAATAACCACCAGGAAACTGACATTAATAGAATCCATAAATCTTATTCATGTTTCTCTGGGTTTATTTAGACTTCTGTGTGTATGTGTACATTTAGTTCTATACAATATAATCACATGTATAGGTTTCTGTACACATGACTGCAATCACAGTACTAAATAGTTTCATTACCACAAAGGTCTCTCATGTGATCTTTTATAATTACATTCACTTCCCTCCTGTTTTAAAAAAACATATTTTTCCTTTTAAAAATGTTGCCACACTCCAACTCACAACTGTTATTGTAAATCTAATTCTTGAAATCTTTGGGAGATGGTTATTTCACTTAGCTATATAATCTAGAGGTTCACTTCGTTTTTGATCTATGAGTCTATTGTCTTATATTTTATTTTTATTTTTAGTTTGGGGCCACACCCAATAGTGCCAAGGGCTTATTCATAGTTCTGTGTTCAGGAATTAATTCTGGTGGGCTCAGGGGATTATATGGGGTGCTAGAGATTGAACCCTGGTTGGTCGCATGCAATGTAAACTTACCCACTGTAATATCACTGTAATATTACTCTGACCTCATATCTGGGTATTCTTCTGGGATTTTTTGACTAGTAAATAAAATTTCGGTAAATATTTTTGTGTAAAATTTCATGTGTACATAAATTTCCATTTCTATGCAATAATGCAATTGTTGGGTTAGATGGTCATTCTAAACTTCTTTTCAAAAAAGTTTCATATAGTTATTAATCATTGTGAACCCAAACATCAACATGTTTTCATGCTTTTAGGGGGAAATATTTCATAATTAAGTTAAAAATTATGTGATGGCTTCTAGAAGACTCATTTTTTTTGCTTTTTGGGTCACACCTGGCGATGCACAGGGGTTACTCCTGGCTCTGCACTCAGGAGTTACTCCTGGCGGTGCTCAGGGGACCATATGGGATGCTGGGAATCGAACCCTGGTCGGCTGCGTGCAAGGCAAACGCCCTACCCGCTGTGCTATCTCTCCAGCCCCCTAGAAGACTCATTTTAAGCAGATTTACAAGTGAAATATTTTGTTTAGGAGTCTAGACCTTTGTAGGTTTGCTATAACCAACAGTTGCTGCAGGTAAACCTTGTGTTGATTATTTGAACCCAGTTTGTTCCTGTAGTGTGGGTTATTCTTTCAATCCTAAATGATATATGGATTGAATAATACCAGGCAGGTGGCATACAGTCCTCTGACAGTGCCTCTAGCTCCATAAAAGATGAAGAGGAAAATCAAGCATGGATATTTCTTTGCCTGGTTGAGGATCTGGTGGATCATGGTGTGACAGACACCTTAAATTGGGAAGGAGAGAAGGGCAAATCCACAAGGCCTGGGATGAAGTACTCTCTGCACGCTTATTTCCTGTGTTTAGGAAAACAGTCACAGTGTTTTCCAGAGTGCTTAAACCAATATACATATTTGTCAATAACATATGAATGATTCAGTCTCTCTAATTTTTGTCAGCATTTGGTATTATCATCATTTTCTACATTAACCCTTCTTATAATTATATATTAGTATATGTGGTTTAATATAGTAGTTTAATTTGCATGTTCTTAGGGACTAATGATTTTGAATATCATTTTGTGTAATTATTTTCCGTTGTGCATCTTCTTCTGCAAATAAGAGTTCTTAAAAAATTTGGATGTCTCTTGAGATACCATCTCACACCTCAGAGACTGGCCCACATTCAAAAGAACAAAAGCAACCGATGCTGGCGTGGATGTGGCGAGAAAGGGACACTCCTTCACTGTTGGTGGGAATGTCCACTGGTTCAGCCCTTCTGGAAAACAGTATGGACGATTCTCAAAAAATTAGAAATTGAGCTCCCATTTGACCCAGCAATACCACTCCTGGGAATATATCCCAGAGAGGCAAAAATGTATAGTCGAAGTGACATCTGCACTTGTTTGTTCATTGCAGCCCTCTTTACAATAGCCAGAAACTGGAAGAAACCTGAATGCCCAAGAACAGATGACTGGTTAAAGAAACTTTGGTACATCTACACAATGGAGTACTATGTAGCTCTTAGAAAAGATGAAGTCATGAAATTTACATACAAGTGGTACAATATGGAAAGTATCATGCTAAGCGAAATGAGTCAGAAAGAGAGGGATAGACATAGAAAGATTGCATTCATCTGGGGGATATAAAGTAACAAAGTATGAGATTAATACCCAAGAATAGCTGAGATCAGCACCAGGAGCATTACTCCATAACTTAGAGGCCAGCCGGGTATCCTAGAGGAAAGGGCTATTCAGATAGAGAAGGGAGCACCAAATAAAGGATGTTTGGAGGATCCTCCCAGGAGGGGAGATGCATGTCGAAAGTAGACTATGGACTGAACATGTTTGCCACTCAATGCCTCTTTTGCAGACCACAACACCCAAAAGGAGAGAGAGAACACAGGGGATTGCCCTGCCACAGAGACGGGGGGATGGGGGGATGGGGGTGGGAGGGATACTATCCATGGTGGTGGAAAATGGGCACTGGTGGAGGGATGGGTATCTGATCATTGTATAATTGAAACCAAAGCACAAAAAATTGTAAATCTACAACTTTAAAAAAAATAAAATAAAATAAAGGGGAAAAAAAAAAAATTACAAAAAAAAAAAAAAAATTTGGATGTCTCTTTTGTTGAATAGAAAGTTAATTTTTTTCTTGCCAATCTATATGCCTTTTATTTATTTTATTTGCCTTTTTGAAGTGCCTATAACTTCCAATACTTTATTTAATAAGAGAATCAAGAATGGTTATCTATGCCTTGTTGCCAATATCAGAGGGAAAAGTTTGGAAACAAGTACTGCTGACACTATGCACTAAAAAGTACATGGTCAGTGGGAATGTAATTTGGTGGAGCTTTTATGGAAAATGGTATGTAGATTTATTTTTTAAAAAAAGAAAATATGGAATTCCATGTGGTCTAGCAATACCACTTGTTGGTTTTCAGATGAAGAATGTATTATGCTCTTATGTATATACTATACCATTTAAAAGATGCAATTGTGCCCTCTGGGACAAACTGTCTGGGTCTTAAGGTGATTATGCTAAATGAAATAAGTAAGGAAGTGAAAAAAATTGAATGGTTTCAATGGTAATAACTAATGCAAATGGTAATAACTAAAGCAAAAACCTCATATGTGGAATATGAATAACTAAGGTCAATGAGCTGGCACAAAACAAAACTAATTCTTAGACTCAGTGAAAGCTATGACGATTACCAGAGGGAAAGGGAGGTGGGGTGGGACACTATCTCCTTTTGAGGGTGACACACACTTTGGTGGTGGAAGAGGTTATAATTACCCACGTATAGAGGTATACATAATATGGTAAATCAATGATAAAAAGAATAAAAATAAATAATAGGATATTTGCAATTAATTAAGGATCTTGAGACGCAGTCATCTAGATGCAGTCACATATACATAGGGCAGGCCTTAAATATACTAACTAGTGTCATTTCAAGAAAAGAAGAAAGAAACTTGACACAAAGATACACAGAAGCAAAGGCTGTGTGAAGACAAGCTGAGATTGGAGTGATGCATTTACAAGCCAAGCAATGACAAAAATTGCTAGCAGTCAGCAAGAAAAAGGCATGGCACGAGTTTTCCTTCAGATTTTCCAGTAAGAACTGATACTGCCAACAAGTTGATTTTGGTCTTTTGGTATCCAAAAGTATGAGAGAATAATAAATTTCTCATTTTAAGCCACCCAGATTGTGTCAATTGATTACATCAGTTCTTGGAAACTGATACACTCTCTATCTCTTAACATGCTGAAAGTTTTTGTCTCGAATAGGTCCCGGATTTTTCAAATGCTTTTTCAGTCTTATAGCTGACCAAGACCTTTTGTCCCCTTACCTCATGTGGTATGATAAATTATGCTGAATGGATTTTGTATGTTGAGCCAAACTTGTATATATGAAATAAACTAAATTTGGTTACAATATAAAAATTTTTATACATTGTGATATTTGTTGTAGTAAAGTTTTTATTATTTCTATGTTTTTGTTCATGAGAGATATTGGTCTATAGTTTTTTTTTTATTTTTTTGCACCATCTTTTTGTAGCTTTGGTGTGCTAGCCTCATAAAGTGAGTTGGATATTTTCCCTTTCTGTTTTTTTGGAGAGATGTGTAAAATGTGTTATTTTTTAAATGGTCCATACAGTTATTCAGTGAAAGTATCTGTGCCTGGAGGTTTTTTTTAGAAACCGTCTTAAAATTTTAAATTCAAATTCTTTAATGGTTATAGACATATTTTGATTATTTTATTTCAGGTGAATTTTATTAGTTTGATTTTAGGTAATTTTTCCATTTCCTCTGAGTTGTCATATATGTGAATCAATTACAGTATTCCCTTATTATACCTTTAACTGCAGTCTCTCTAAGGACATTCCATATTTCTTTTCTGATATTGGTGATTTGTATCTTATGTTCTTCACTTTTAGCTTTTTTGTTAGAGCTTTGTTTATTTTATTTTATTTCAAACAACTAGATTTTTATTACATTTCATTTTTTCTGTAGTTTCTCTGCTCCAATTACATTCATTGGTTTCGGTTCTTTATCATGTCCCTCTCTCTTTTTTAAAATCATGTGCTTCTTTTGTTGTTCCTTTTCTATTTTCCTGATACAGGAACTTCATTGTTGATGAGGCTTTTCATTTCAAATACAACGATTTTATGTTATAAAATACTAAAAACCGATCTAGCTGTTACATAATTTGTTGATACTTTTTCACTTTCGTTCAGTTCTAGGTTTTTTAAATTATTTTCCTTTGAGATTTCCTAGCTTCTTGATTAAAAGACAAGAACAAAATTGGATGACTTAAAATACTCAACTTAAAAACTTCCTAGAAAGCTATAGTAATTATTACAGGGAATTATTGGTAAAAGAAGAACAAATAGAGTAACGAAACATAATAGGGAGCCCATAAAGGACCCACATAAAAGACTTTTGACAAATGAGCAAAGCCAGTAAACATAATTCAGCAAAGTTAATGTTTTAAACAAATAGTATGGGGACTATATGTACATAAGCAAAAGACAAAAAATGAATCTGTCATAGACCTTAATCTCTGCACAAAACTATCTTAAAATAGATCACAGATGTAAATGTAAAAAGCAAAACAACAAAATTTCTAATAAATAAGAAAAAATCAAAAAGTTAGCTATTCAAACTATGGGTTTGAATAGCCTTATACGGGGTCATGTAACTAAATGAATAAATTTATGATTTACCATAAGTAAATATTTTATGTGCATACCTATTTATATACTGGGGATTGCACTTCAAAAAAAAGGAGTCACAAGTTGAAAAAAGTGCTTAAAGCATGTGTGAACACGTCTTAAAAACCAATATTTATTATTAAAGTAAAATACTCTCAGGTATATATTTAATTTAAATTTTTAAGACTCGAAGTGTTCTTCTGTTTCATTTATTCATTTATTAGTATTACAGTATGGCAGGTACTTTGCTTATGAGGATTTGCTTATAGATCTCTTATAAAGTAGAGCGAAAATATATTCTAAATAAGCTTATTTGCCCTGATGATTTAGAAATTATTTAATTTTTAGTAACTCCACATGTAGTTGTTTCATTTTTGAGAAGTGGCTGAGTATCTTTATTTTTTTTTAATTTGATGCAAACCTAAAAATTAACTAAATCATTCTTTTAAACCGTAGAATACATATCTTCAGAAAATAAAAAACTTAACCTCTCTTTTGAACTGGCTGGTAAATATTACATGTACCTAAAATATGCATTTCCATAAGTTATTTGTTATTAAAATTATTTTTATGATTTTGGATCTAATCTAAAACTTCCTAAAGAATAACCAAAATTAATTTAATTTTATTAAAAATAAAATGTTAGGTTGGAGCGATAGTACAGCAGGTAGGACATTTGCCTTGCATGCGGCCACCCAAGTTCGATTTCCAGCATCCCATATGGTCCCCCGAGCACCTCCAGGAGTAATTCCTGAGTGCATGAGCCAGGAGTAACACATGTGCATCACCGGATGTGACCCAAAAAGCAAAAAAAAAAAATTAATTTTAAAAATTAAAAATGTTTAGCTATCTTGTAGAGAAAAAATTCTTTTAAATATATATGTGCTGGGCCAGAACAATAGAACAGTGGATAGTATGCTTACCTTGCACGTGGCCAACCTGGGTTCTATCCCTGCCACCCCATATGGTCCCCCAAGCCCACCAGGAGTGATCCCTGAGCGCAGTCGGGAATAATCCCTGAGCACTGCCAGGTATGGCACTCAAACAAACACAACAAATACATGTGTCTGTATAGATGTGTGAAAATCCTTTTGGTATAATGAAATTTTGAGAAAGTAAAATATCCCTATTTCTTCAGATTTAGAGATATAATAAATAGCATCTAAATTGTTCAAATTTAAGATGAACAATGTGTTGCCTTGGTAAACTTATATATTGAACCCAGGCCTCCTACATACAAAGCACATGCTCAGTTGCTGAGTTATCTCTCGAGTTCTAAAAGTCACAATCAATTATGATCCTGACATGATCTAAGTAATGTTTGAAACAAAAAAATTGTGGACATGAAATAAACACAATTTCATAATGTTCTACCTGTGTAATGTTTATACACACACACATATATATATATATTCAAAGAAAAATGACCAAAAATCTGGTCAAATCTCAGAATGATAAAATTTTAATTATTGGGAATGGAGAGATAGTACAGTGGATAAGGCATTTGGCTTGCATGTGATCCCCTGAGCATGAGCACCATCGGGAATGATCTCTGAGCTCAGAGACCCAAGTAAGCCCTGCACAGCACCAAGTATGGCCTCAAAACAAACAAAATATTGATAATGATGCCTTTTTTATATTTATACATTTTTATGTTTCCACCTTTCTATGTTGACCATAAGGTATATTTGTATTCAGTAAAATGATTTGTAGCACTGTAGCACTGTCCTCCCTTTGTTCATTGATTTGCTCGAGTGGGCAGCAGTAACGTTTCCATTGTGAGGCTTGTTGTTACTGTGTTTGGCATATCCAATACATCACAGGTAGAGTGCCAGGCTTTGCCGTGTGGGTGGGATACTCTCGGTAGCTTGCTGCGCTCTCCGAGAGGGATGAAAGAATTGAAACCAGGTCGGCTGCGTGCAAGGCAAACACCCTACACGCTGTGCTATCGTATGTTAGTTACAGTAAAAAAATATCCTTGCAAGTACTCACTAACTGACATCCAATATAGGTTAGGGTAAGGCTGCACAAAGGCAAATAATGTGAAGTGTTGTCTTACAGGTGTGGTTTTAGGGAACTGGTGCAGAAAGTCAAGGGCAACCCAGTTAGGTAATGACTGGAAGCTCTTTAAAGAGGGACAAAAACGTTCACTGTCTAAGGTTAAGCTTTAAAATTAATATTACTGAACGAAAGGATAAATGATAATGTGTTCCCACCTAAATGGAAACTAAGAAAGGCAGCTTTTCAGGCTCTAGGTCCTGGTAATAGCATGGAATAAATATAATATTGCCTTGTGGGAACATTTGTCTCCAGGGAATATTTTAAACATTAGTCAGGAATAAAGAACTATTACCATTTACCATGCAGTAACACTTTTGCTGATTATTGAAACAGTGCGCTATGTAGAAATACCAGAAAATATTTTCCATTTTTCTAGCTGTGGAATAAAATAAAAATGAACTATAATCCCATCACCCAGAGGAAACCACCATGAATACTTGGTTATACACCCTTCTATAACTTATTTTAAGTTTGTGTGTGTATGCTGCTTTTTTTTACTTTATATGTTTTCCTGAGAAATTTCTCATGTCATTAAATAGGCATCATAAACTCCATTCTAATTATTGCCTACTATTACTGGTTTCAAAATATCAATATTTTGTAAACAATATTATCAAATCTTTTTTGAATTTTATGATATTCTTAAGAACAATTTAAAAATATATCTATCTGGTCTCTGCTGTCTCAAAATAAATTGTTCACCAAGAGATTTTACTGAATTAATGATCCCTCCTGTTCTAACCAAACATTAGGATTTTTACTCTAAAATGAGTTTCTTTTGCTTCAAACACTAAAAACACAAAGACTGTGCACAATAACAAATAACTTGCCTTATTTAGACTTAGAAAAAATAGTCTTACTAAAGTTTAGAAAAAAGTATTACTCCTAAGTAGTGAAGCACAGCATGTCCTCTCAGCAAGGCTCTGTCTGCTGTTGTAAAGCAACTTTCACAAAAGAAAATATTCAAGAGGAAGAGAGAAACAAAAGTAATTTTAGCTCAAACTTCAGCTTCTAAGCCAACTTACCGGTTCACCTTCCAAACTGATGAAGAGAGATGCCACAATTTTCTGAGAAATGTTTTATTCAATAGCTACCCCTCACACAATTCTATGTACAGACTAGCTTCTCTCAAATATCAGCGTGGTCCCTATTTGCTAAGCAAGAGGCCGGAAAATGATTTTACTCAGCATGCTCATCACAGATCCTTTGAAAGAACAAGAGAGAACATTCTATATAAAAGTTCATTGTTTCCATTCAAGGACATTCTATTCCTAATTATCTCTGGTGATTTGAAGAGCCTTTCCTTACCTGCAAGGCAGTTTAGGATCAAAAAGACCTTCCAAAATGTGAACACCATTGTGCTGAAGTTCATTGAGTGGTGAGCTCAAGCAGGAACTTGTAGCTTAATTTGTCCAAGCTGAGTCTCAAATTGGCTTCTTCAGTCAGACTGAAGTTTTCCAGGCTTATCAGCTGGCATCACCGTGCAAACAAGCCTTTTTGGACTTACTTATTGGGTACAGACCTTTCTCAGAGCAGATTTGTGCTCCTTTGAAACACTTTTCCTGGGGTGTGTTTCCTTGATATATTTGCTACTGTGTTAATAATAAACCCACACATTTAAAAATTCCTCAAGTTCTTTGTACGTAGATTCTCTAAGTTTTATTGTTTAAAATCAATCTTACTAAAAAGTTATTCTGACAGGGAAAGATAGAGTTGAGAAAGAACCTATGCAAATAAAATCTGAAAGGCTAATTAATTTTAAATATTTCCATCAAAATCTCACAGCATTGGTTCACTAAACTTCTTTTATAAATTAGGTTAACAATTTGGGTCTGTAAGAGTTTCTTAAGAGATGGAGTTCACAGGAAGGGCAAAGGGATTATGAAGCAAAAAAGGGATTCATTTCTATGTGAATAAACTCGACCTGAAACACTTGTTTGAAATTTCTGACAATTCATCTTACTCTTTGCCAAAATTGTAAATTGGCAGTAATATGAATTCCGTAGTTATTCTTCTTCATTAAAACCTGGTTGTGTTTAGTCACAAACTTAATTTTGGGTGTCTGGTAAATGAACAATGCCTTAAGATTTCTATTGGATGGGTCTACATGTTTGCAGAATTAAGTTACTGAACAGGTACTATAGAGTTTCCTACGAAAGCATATTCATCACAAGAGAATGCAAGGCTGCACATGTAGTAAGCTGTCAAACAAACTGAAATTTGTAACTTAAATTTCACTTCAAAGCTCCATGTTTAAGTTATATTGAGATAGACAAAAGCCTTCCAATGCACCTCCTACTTTATGTTTTTTCCATCTCAGTTGATGGTTTCATATTTGTCCTTTCTTCAAATTGCTTCCTCCTTTCTGCCTAGTCACTTGACTCCATCTCTGGCCTACTGTAGCTAGCTTCCTAAATAGTCTTCCTGACTTCTTTCTATTCTTTCCTTTGTACTAGTCACATGCCAATGCTACATGTGTGATCAATCATCTTTAATGACCATTATGGGTGCTTTTGTTAAGTCTAAAGTCCTTAGTCTGGTCACCCAATCTTCTAAAATATTACCTTCATCTTATCTGAAATTTAGTCAAGTCAATCTGAAAAGCTGTCAAGATTTATTATCTCCAATTCTCATCCACTGCAGGTGGGAACACAGACTGGCTCAAAATTTTGAGAAAACAACATGGACATTTCTCAAAAAACTAGGAATTCGGTTTCCATATGGTCCAGCAATTTCTTGTCTTGGTAGCACTCCTCAAATTCCAAAAACTCTATTCAGAAAGGACTTTTGTATTCCTATGTTCATTGCAGCACTGTTCATTCCTAATAGCCAAAACCTGGAAACAGCCTAGTGTCCAAGAACAGATGACTGAATAAAGAACCTATGGGACATATACGCAACAGAATACTATGTGGCTATAAGAAAACGTGAAATTACGCAATTTACTGTTACATGGATACATCTAGATAGGTGTCATGGTGAGTGAAGCTAGTGAGAATGAAAGAGACAATGAAATGACCTGTCTCATATGTGGGATATCAAGAAACATAGTAAGGGAATAACAAAATCCCAAATGCCACAAAGCCTGAGAACTGGTCTACAGAACTGAGCTTACCAGGGCTGGAGATGGGGGTAGTAGGTTGAGGGTGGAAGACACTCTGGTTGAGGGTGTGATATAGAAACACTGTACGCATGCATGAACCCTATCATTAACTGCATTGGAAATCATGGTGCCTAAAATAAATGTTTTAAAAAGAAATTGCAAGATTGAACAAGGAAATTTATGCATTCACATACAAAAAATGTTTTGCCTTCAAATGTTCAGTTACATAAAGTATATGCAAGTTTCAGTGATATGTTTATGAACTTTCGTTTAAAAGAAATGTTTGACATCTACTTCACCTTAGTAAAACCTATCTCCCAAGGTTTCTCACAAACCTATTTGGCTTCCATCAAGCCTGATTTGTTCTCACAACCTTCCCTATTCATTTACATCTGTAATGTCAAACCTTGTCTCCAAGTGAATTTTACCACAATTCAGACTTTTTCCTTCCTGATTTCTTTTTTTCTGATTTCTTTTAAGAACTGGAGTCAGAGTTCCATTGATTCCAGCTAGGTCTGACAACCTCCGGCATTTCAAATGGCCCAGGTATATATATCTCTTGGCCCTCTGATTTAAAAAAATATTTTCAAAAAATTTAAAAAAATATTTTTATTAAGATATCATAATTTACAACATTATTCATAGCTGAGTTTTAAGTAAAGACAGAAGAACAAACACATTTTATGCTTTTATAGGCCTATTTAGATTTTTTTCTTAAATTTTAATTGCATCACTTAAGATTATAGGATTTCTCTATTTTGTGTAAATTTAAAATGAATTAGTATCAAATTATTCATAATTTTGTAAATTTATATACCTAATAAAAGATACAATTTTGAAAAGAAAATATTTTATAAACTTATCATTGATTTACAATTTTGTGGAATTTCAGGAGATTGGCTCTAATATGTGTATAAGTATCACCATTTTCACAGTAAAGAGAAAAAGAGAGATTGAGGGAAAAAGAGATAGACCACCCAAAGATGGGATAAAAATGAAAACATAGTAGAGGAACAACAAATAGCCAAAGTCAACAGAACTGAATACTTTTGTCTACAAATATGAGCTTACATGAGTTGGCATGGTAAGGGATCCTTGGGACATGGGTGGAGGGAAGTGGACTCTGGTAGTGCGTGTGACGCGGGCAATGATTTCTGCATGAAAAGTATAATTAACCTGTTACCTGAATACAATGGTTAAAAGATTTTTTGTGTTAGGGCCACACCCAGAAGTGTTCCTCAGTTACTCCTGACTCTGCACTCAGGGATCACTCCTAGAGATGCTTGAGGGACTGTATGGGATGCCAGGGATAGAACCTGGGTCAGCCTCATGCAGGGCAAACCCCGTACCCTCTATACTATTGCTCCCACTGCTAAAATGGTAAAAAACCTTTTCAAAATTTCCTTTCCCACTGTCTAAGGACATGTTCTATACAAATCTAGTAACTGTTGTCCCATATGAACATAGCCATGAACCCATACATTACCCCTTTTGCATAAATTCCCATAGCCTTAGAACCAATGTCTTACTGCTGATAATTAATTATTCTCTAGTCATTTCCTGGTAAGTCCATTGATCAGACCCAAGAATCCACATTTCTGTCAAGGCAATACTAATAAATGGAAATCACATTATACACAGATTGATGCAATGTCACACTGGCTTAAATTCTATTGCTGGGCCACATACACCAAGGGTGGAGGAGGAGGAATGGCAAGGAGCAGAGAAAAAAATTTTTTTTCTAAAAAATCAGTAAAGCTCAGGCAATATTTTACCCAACCTTCCTTTCTGCTTCCAACCAGAACTCCAAGTTTTCATAGATCCGTATAGTCCCTGGGTTGCCCTATGGAATGGTCTTAGTCCCTAGAATATCTCATACTCTAAAATTACCTGTTTTCCCCAATCTTATTTCTCCAGAAATACTCTTACCCTTCTGTAAAAATAGATAATAGTTCCATGTTAAGTTGGCGGGAGGCATCAATTACTATAAACACTGCCTAGCCTGTTTATTGAAGACAGAATGCTTGTTTTCACCTAAATAAATCTCTACCTGGGGTATTGTAGAGAAATAGTCTAAGTGAGGATTTATTAGAGAACAATTTGTAGACAAGTCTACACCATCTCTTCTCAGTTATGGTTTTTCATTTATATCAGAATGCAAAAGACCCATTGTTTTCTTAAAGGTTGCCCTGGAAGTAATGCTGGTTTTTCCAGTAGTGCATAGCAGTGGTAAGTGGGGTGTGGTGGGCGGGCGGGAGGGCAGTGATGTTCAAATTTGTTGCTTGTAAGTTAAGGACTTCCTGTGTTTCCTTCCATGTCCCATAACAGCATGACCATATATAATAGGGTGACCATATAATAATTGCATGGACCAGAGAGTATAAATTATAGCAGTTCTGGGAAAATCTGGAAGTCTGGTCACATGCCTATAGAGGAGTACTAAGCACAAAGTAGGGTTTAAGAAAGAGCTTGCTAATCCTTTCATACACTCAATTTGGTTGACGCTGAGATGGGTGGGGTGAAGTTTATGATTTAAAGCTATTGCCAAGCCCCATCTTCAATGATCTTCTCTCAAAGGAACAAACACATAGTAATCTGGAACATTTTAGTAAAATGCCTATACTATGGTTAATTGGAATGTAACTGAGACTGGTAGAATTCTCTTAAAATAGACTCACCACTTAGATAATTTAGATAACCTAAATTCATTGCTTTATATTGAATTTTGGTGGCATTGATGGTTACTCAAATGAAGTGGGCCATTAAATGACTCCTGACATATCATTTTTCTTACAGGGATTTATATTTCTAAAGTGGTGTTCCATTTTACCTTTGCAATAGATAATAAAATTAATGGACAGGTATTGGCTGAAGAGATAATATGGCAGGTAAAACACTTGTCTTGCATAGACTACAAACCCGTGTTCAATCTCTGATGCTGAATTTGATCCCCTGAGCACTGCCAGGGATGATCCTGAGCACAGAATCAGGAGTAAGCCCTGAGTGCCACTGGATGTGGCACAAAAGTAGATAAATAAATTGGACTGGTGTTATCTACATTGTCTGCATGTAGACATACATGCATTTCTAAGGGCAGGCTTAGAAATGTTAGTCAGAGGGTGAGGAATAGATTCAGAATGTTTTCTCATATGGATATATAAAGAAACTTCCTAACAGAGTAACAAAAATCCAGTGGCAGTAGAAATGAAGAGCAGGAGAACTAATTTTCAGTAGAAAGCTTACCACTGGGGTAGGGGTGAAGGGGATAAGTTAGGGTTAGGAATACTAGGACAATGTCTGAGGGAAAATGTGCCTGCCACAAAGGCAGGTTGGGGTGGAAGATGGGAAGGGTGGGCACCTGGAGAGAAACTGGGAACACTGGTGGAAGGTAGTGGACACTGGTGAGGAGACTGATGTACGCTTGAAACTCAATCAAAAAAAAGTTGTGACTTTTTAATTTATGATGTAAAGGTAAAAGGTAAAGGCCCTCCCGTTGATCGTCGATTTGCTCGAGCGGGCCCAGTAACGTCTCCATTGGAGACTTTGTTGTTACTGTGTCTGGCATATCGAATACTCTCGGTAGCTTGCCGGGCTCTCCGAGAGGGGCAGAGGAATCGAACTCGGGTCGGCCATGTTGGCCGCTTGTAAGGCGAACGCCCTACCGCTGTGCTATCACTCCAGCCCAATTTATGATGATTCAATAAAAATATATCAATAATAATATTAATAAAATAAATGTGCAGCTGGAGCAATAGTACAGAAGGTAGGGTGCTTCCCTTGCATGTAGCCAACCTGGGTTTGATCCCCAGCATCCCATAATGAGTCTGGCTAGAAGTGATCCCTGAAAGTAGAGCTAGGAGTAAGTCCTGAGCAACTGCAAGGTGTGGTGCAGAAGATGAAAACAAATAATCAGAAAAGAAATATTGTATCTTTCCCAAGGCCACATAGCATAAGTCACAGGTGTGCATTTTAACAGTGAGTCACAGCCCGGATACTAAATTTTTTTTAAAAATCCTATTTTGTTTATTTAGTCATGGAGTTTACATAATTGCTTACTTTTATGGTTTCAATACAATGTTCCCACCTTCAATCCCATCATACCTCCACTAATGAACCCATGCCTCAACCAATGACCCCAGGCCCCCTCTCAGCCCCCATCCCAACTCCTTGACAAATCCATGTTTAAGTATAATTGTTATAGTTTGGGTTCCATGCTTCTAGTGGTATTGGGTCTAGAGGTACGTCACCTTTATACCACAGACAAGCCCAAAGCCCTTGACCCTTGCCTTATTGTTACTTCCAGACCTTCTCTTCTTTTTATCCTTTCCATTTCTATCCTGCTTTGGCCATCATTATGTATTCTATCATTAAAATGATTGTATTTTATTATAGTTAAATGCCATTTTTTCCTTTAAAGCTTAGTTTCTCGTGTTCTTAAGAAAGTCTTCCCTAATCCAAGATTACAGAAATACTATTTATGTTATATAATATACACCAATATAGAATGTATTTTCTTCTTATGTTTTTGTGATTTTTTCCTTGCCTTTCATTTAGGGAAGCTTTTTCATTCCTGTAATTCAGGCCAAAAGACTTTATGCCAACCTTTACTCCCTGCCTTCTCTCACACACCACATCAGCAAATTATTTAAAGTCCACATCCAGACACACCCAAACTCTGACTAATTTCCCCACCTTCATTTTCCCAACTGATTTCTGCCACCAGCATCAACTGCTGGACTCACTGCAGTAGCCTTCTCTAAAAAAGTCACCCTTTCGCCTGATTTCCCTTACAGTCACTTCTCATTCAGTAGATGTAGTGATCCTTTTACACATAAGTCAGACCATGTCTCACTTACAGTTAAGATCCTCCAGTGCTTCCTAATTTATTTTAGAGCAAAATTCAAAGTCTTTAAAATATCTTATTGTCACTAAAACATCAGGATTGCGCACTCTACCACCTCTTTGACCACAAATCCTATCTCATAGCTAATCTTCCTTTTTTTGCTCTAGCTAGACTGCCTTATCAATCTTTGAACTAGCTAGGCATATTCCCACTTTTTAAAGCACTTGTATTGACAATTGTCTCTGTCTATGACACTTTCTTCCCAGATACAAACATGGCAAATGCCCTCATTTTTGCAAATGTCAGACTTCAAGAGTACATTTCTTGTTCACATTATTTAAAATAGCAATTTGCCCACTGAGCCCCTTCCAATCCTAATCCCCTACCTTTTCTTATTTACAGCACTCAGTACTCTCTAGCATTTTATATAAATTATTTATTGTTTACTTTTATAGCAATTAGAATTTGAATTTTAAGAGGAAGGGGATTCTATCTATTTTACTCCATTTCCAAGGGTCTAAAACAGTGCCTTATACATAAAAAAACCTCAGCAAATGCATATTAATGAATAATTTATGAGTCTGGATTAAATCCTCTGGGAATAAATAATTGTTTTGTTATGTAAAATGCTTTTTAAAAATGCCCTAATGTGTTGAGTAGGAGTAAATCCTTTGAGAGAATTTACTCTTTGGAAAGAGTTAGGTTACTTCACACAAATACTAAAGACTGAAGTGGGTGATAGTGGCAAATAGACAAATGGGCATATGATCTGCATGCAGTAGGTCACAGTTTTATCCTTTGCATAGCATGGTTACCTAGTGCAAAGGGCAACCCCTTTGTAAAAAATTAGGAGCAAACCCTAAGCACCAGGGGGTGTGACCGCCAAACCAAAACAATGACAATTATGATGATGATTCATAATAAAAATGTCAGCGATAAATTTCACTAATGAAGTTTTGTGGTCATAAGATAAATAAGGACAGGTCATAGAGATAATATAGCAGGTAAGACACTTGCCTTTCACAGGGATAACCTAGTTTCTATCCTCAGGACTCCATGTGGTACCCCAACCACCACCAGGAGTGATACCTGAGCACAGAGTCAGGAATAAATCCTGAGTGCCACTCAAGGTGCTTATTCTGGGCCAAAAACAGAAGGAAAGAAAAAAGAAGGAAAAAAGAGATGTGGAAAGGAAGGAAGGGAAGAATGAAGGAACGTAGGAAAGAAGAAAGGAAGGTAGGAAGGAAGGAAGGAAGGAAGGAAGGAAGGAAGGAAGGAAGGAAGGAAGGAAGGAAGGAAGGAAGGGAAATCCCTAATGTAGAATCTACTGTATTTGAATGACTTGGAAGCTAATTTAGAAAGCTACCTAGGGTTTCTAAAATACAAAGCCTATTTTTATGGCACTACCTTGAGAGAGAGAAATACAAGGACAGTGATCTAGGCAAACCATTTTTCACATATTGGAACCGTAGTGATAGTACAGCAGGTAGGGCATTTGCCTTGCATGTGGCTGACCAGGTTTCAATCCCCAGCATCCCATATGGTCCCTGGAAACTGCCAGGAGTAATTCCTGAGCACAGAGCCAGGAGTAACCTGTAATTACTGTCAGGTGTGGTCCCCCGAGTTTTTCATCTATATTTGTTCATCATTGAAGTAGTGAACATAAGAAAATAAGAATTTATCTGATTTGCTTATACATATTTTTCGATCGCATGATTGGTTTTAATTTCAGTTACCTACAAAAGAGTACAATATAACCACTGCTTAGAGTCTGAATATTTTATGCCATTGGAAATACCAGAGAATATCAGAGTTCACCAAAGTTTGATAAGTGGCCTTCAAGCAAAACAAAATACTCTTAACTTTTCTACCATTGTACATTTACAATGGTTTCCTCCTCCAAGATCACTCACCCAACTGAATCCAATTGCCAAAATCCACTCATCTCATGAGCCTTATCCGGAATGCCAACTCCTCCACAGAATTAAATCCTAGTTGAATCACAATGTGATGTCACCTTTACAGTATTAGTCAATACCTTTCACAAAGCACTTACAGAATATCATGGCTATTCATATACTAGTCCTCCTCATGTCTCTAAAATTTTAATCTCTTAGGAGCATAAGTATCATGTACGGTGAGAAAGAGTATTTATTATGAACTGGATATTGTGTTAAATGTTTTTGTATGCATATCTATCTCAATCCTTTCCACAGCATTATGGAATAGGTCATATTATCACACCCATTTTAAACACTTTCAAAAATTGATTGATTATACTACCATGATTTACAATATTGCTAACGTTGGTTCCCTATATACATAATCACATCACTACACCCATCACCAGTGTACCTATCTCCCTTCCACCAAGATTCCCAATGACCCTTCATTTCATCCTAACTCAGTTTTGTGGATCAGTCCTCTTGCTATGTTGCCTTTTGGTTCTTGTTGTGTACCTTTAAATCCCACATATGAGAGAGATCATTCTGTATCTAATCCTTTCCTTCTGACTGACTTAACTCAGCATAATCTCCTCTGGTTCCATCAATTTTGCTGCAAATTGCATTATTTTGTTCTTAGAGCTGCATGGTATTCCACCAAAATTTCTTGATCCATTCATCTATAGTTTGGGTATCTGGGTTATTTCCATATATTGACTAGTGTGCTAAATATTGCGATAAACATAAGTGTGTATATCATTCCAAATTAATGTTTTTGTGTTTTAGAATAGGTGCTAAGAAGATTTGCTCGGTCATATGGGAATTATATTCCTATTTTTTGGCTAGATCTCCATATTTATTTCCATAGAGGCTGAACCAGAAGACATCCCACCAACGGTGGATGATGGTTCCTTTCTCACCACAACCCTGCCAATACTGGCTGCTTTGAGACATGTTTATAGGTGCAATTCTCACAGCTATGAGATAATATCTCACTGTTGTTTTGATTTGCATTTCCTAATAATGAGTTAACATAAATTTTTCATATACCAGTTTGCAGTCTGTATATCTTCTCTGAGAAAATGCCTGTTTATCTTTTCTCCCCATTTTTGGATGGAACATTTGTATTTTTTGTCTGTTAGTTTTGTGAATGCTTTCTAGATCTAAGAAATAATTAGCCTTTTGTGTGATATATATGTTATATATACTATGTTTAAGATTTTTATTGAATCACTGTGAGACAAAGCATTTCATTATTAGGTATCAGTTATACAGTGTTCACTCCATCACTTCATCACTCCAACACCATCACTCTACCAGTGTACATATCCCAGCACCAGTGTCCGTCCCCAGTTTCCCTCCCATCACCCCCAACCACCCCCAGCCTGCCTCTATGGCAGGCACTTTTCTTCTCTCTCATCTCTCTCTCTTCCTCTATCTCTTTTTGGTCATTGTGATATGCAATATAGATACTGAAAGGTTATCCCTCTCAGGAGGTATATCCCTTTACATACTTTTAACCCTCAGTTCTTGTCCAGCGTGATCATTTTCCAGCTATTATTGTCATACTGCTCTTTTTTCTATCTTACCTATCTTTCACCCCACATATTTGTGGCATATTATGTGCAAATATTTCTCTCTTTCAGTGTTTTTTATTATACCTTAAGTTTTTCTTTTGCTATATCACACATTCTTTTGTAAATAAAGAACAGAATCACATATAAATTAAGCAATTTTCACCAATAATTCCATATCAAGAGGTAGACTCAGGAATCATATTCTAACTCTGTTCAATGGACCTCAACTATTTTTATTATAAAACCTGATCCTATTTTACACACACGTTAGGTAGTTTTCTGTTTTCCTCAGTGACTGACTGCTGCTCCACATCTCTAGCTTTTTCCTGAATATATATATATATATATATATATATATATATAAAGTAGCAATTTTTAACTTGCTTTAAGAGTCACCTGTTGTGAAGTGGCCGCCAATCATATTCCTCACAAGACTGTTGTTTGTCCAAACTTGAGTCGCTTATATCCACATTAGCTTAAACTAAGACTCAAGGAGAACTTTTTACAAATTCCATAAATACCAGAATCAGGATCTCAAACAATATCAGTTGAACCTCGGAGTTTTGCTTTGAACTTATGATACAGCATGGTTTTAAGGAACTGTTTTAGTAATATTCGGTGATTTTTCTATTTCAAGTTTATGACACTTCTAAGTGATATTTTTGTTTGTTTTCTGGAACACACCTGACTGTGCTCACAACTGATTCCTGAGCTTTTGCTCAGGAATCAATCACTCCTGGCAGTGCTCAGAGGACCATACGTGATGCTGGATATAAAACTCAGGTCTGCCACACTCAAGATAGGCATCTTACCTACTATACTATCTCTTTGGCCTCTCTGACTATTTTAAAGGATACACTCTTAGATTCCCATGATTTATTATTCAGACATGCACCACATCATGATGTTTCAGTAAACTATGGGCTTCATGTACAATGGTAGTGATCCTGACATAAAACCTAGCTGTATGGAAGCTATACCATCTGGATTTGTGTAAGTACTCTATATGACAAGTGGACATGGCTATCGAAGAGATTTGAGTAGAAGTCATGGATAATCTTCTCCATTGCCGTTCTGGAGGATGTGATGGATCCATCAGGACGTCGGAGGGCAGTCATCTTGGTCTTATAGTTGGCGAAGGACAGGCGGGCGTTACGAATACTTTTCCCGGCTTCTGCCGCATCTACCAGTACTTCTGCTCTTCTCTCTTTGAGGTCTTCCTTGATCGCATCTCTGCACTGCTTTGCAAGCTCGGACGTTAGCTTGCGGTTGCCTGAGGCATGCGCCAAACCACGCTGGCGAATTAGCTCAAGAGTTTTCGAAGATAGGCGACTTTTTGTGGCTATCTCTCTCTTGGCGTTCCTCGCACATTCATAGAGGTGCTGAACCAGTCGATCGTATTCCTCGTCAATGTTGTCAACAATGGCATCTTCCCATGTTGCCGCAATAGTAGCAAAGAGTTCCCAGTTGGTGGTCGTTCTGGGAGTTCTCTTTTTGAACTTTGCAGCCCTTTCTCCCCACTCTGTGAAGTAGAATTTTGCACGAAGGAGACGGTGGTCCGATCCCGTTCGAAATTTTGGGACAACAGCGACATCAGTCAGGCAAAACCGTCGATTGAATATGATGTGGTCTATTTCGTTGTGGAATCGTCCACCGGGAGACTCCCATGTCCATCGTTTAGATTCTGCCTTCTGGAACTGTGAGTTACCATGAATGGTCTTGGTCGACATGATGAACTCAGACAGTCTCTCACCCTGTTCGTTCCATTCTAGGCCATGGGTTCCGATGTGAAGTTCTTCAGCTGATCTTCTCGGTCCTATCTTGGCATTAAAATCACCCACAATGATCTTGTAGAAGGTGTGGTCTTCTTTATAGAATTTCTCTAGCTCCATGTAGAACTTCTCGATTTCTCTTTCATCATAATGAGATGTTGGTGCGTAGACAACGAAGATAGAAACTGCAGGCAGTGAGCCACATCTATTCAAATGTAAACGTCCGATTCGGGTTGTTAGGCATTCGAATGAATCAATGCTCTTGGCCAAGTTTGTGTTGATAAGGACACCGACGCCTCCAACACCTCTTTTATCGCATGTTCCGAGGAACAATTCTTCTCCAGTGTCGAAAACGGCATGGTGAGATTCGTGTCTTCTTGTCTCGGTCAGACCAATGATGTCGTACTTGATCAATCGCGCTTGTACCATCAGGTCCTCGATGGATGCATCTGATGCTAGCGTACGTGCATTGAAAGTACAGACGATCATTTTTGTCTTCCTTCGTTGTGGCAGCCTAGGTCGGCCTTGAGATTTTGTCGGCCTCTCCTTTCTCATCCTTCTCAGTGCTGCCATGTCGGTGAAGCCTTCAGGGTCAGGTGAATGAGACCAGTTGTAGTTACTGGATGGGTATGTCGTTCCCAACGTTCTCCCTTCCGAAATCCGACACGCCATTTCGTCAGTAAAGAAGCAAACAGCACCCGGCCCAGACAAAGTCAGACCTGAACACCTGAAGAACCTGCCGTCAGTACTCATCAATACACTGGCTCGGCTCTTCACTCGCTACCTGTCTGAATGCAAGGTTCCATCTCAATGGAAAACCAGCAGGACCGTACTACTGTTCAAGAAGGGAGACATCCATGACATTGGCAACTATCGCCCGATCTGCCTATTGTCTGTCATCTACAAGTTGTTCACTCGAGTCATCCTGAATAGGATTGGCAGAACACTAGATGAAGGACAACCATGTGAGCAAGCAGGGTTCCGCAAAGGATTCAGCACCATCGACCATATCCACACGATAACCAAACTCATTGAGGTTTCTCGGGAGTTCAAGATGCCGCTCTGCTTAACGTTCATTGATTTAAAGAAGGCCTTTGATTCTGTTGAGACGGAAGCGGTCATTGAAGCCCTAGCCAATCAGGGCATTCAAGCCCAATACATCAGGATCCTCCGTGAGCTGTATTGCGGATTCACTACCAGGATCTCACCATTCTACAAAGAAGTGATCGTTGATGTCAAGAGAGGGGTGCGGCAGGGTGATACCATTTCACCAAAACTCTTCAGTGCCACCCTCGAGAACATCATGCGACGACTGGAATGGGAAGGAATGGGAGTGAAGATAGATGGTCGGCAACTACACCACCTCCGCTTTGCTGATGACATTGTTTTAATAACACCAAACATCAGCCAAGCGGCACAAATGCTGGCCGACTTTGACCGTGAGTGTGGAAAGGTAGGACTACAGCTGAATCTTACGAAGACAATGTTTATGAGAAACAGCCTTGTTCCTGACGCCCCATTCGCTCTCAATGGAACGACCATCTCCGAATGCAACAGCTATGTGTACCTAGGTCGAGAGGTCAACATGACAAATGACCTGGCACCCGAGCTGCGCAGGAGGAAGAGAGCGGCTTGGAACGCCTTCAAGAACGTCAAAGCAATAGCTAAGAGGACGAAGAACCTCCGGCTCCGGGCACATCTCTTTGATTCCACTGTTCTTCCTGCATTAACATATGCCTCAGAGACCTGGGCCCTACGCAAACAAGATGAGAACGCCATTCAGGTCTCCCAAAGAAGAATAGAAAGAGCTATGCTTGGAATATCACGTTTCACTCAAATGAGAGAACGAATCCGGAGTTCTGACATCCGTCGACGATCAAGGATCAGGGACGCTGTCTCATTTGCCAAGGTGTCGAAAATCAGATGGGCTGGTCACGTAATGAGATTTAAAGACGACCGTTGGACTAGAGCTGTTACTGATTGGATTCCACGGGATGTCAAGAGACCGCGTGGCCGCCCACCTACCAGA
Source organism: Sorex fumeus (assembly GCF_029834395.1). NCBI lineage: Eukaryota > Metazoa > Chordata > Mammalia > Eulipotyphla > Soricidae > Sorex > Sorex fumeus. Next base: position 17,741,151 of record NW_026606115.1, read on the forward strand.
TGGTCAGACTTCTTTGTCAAGGTCATGAACGATCGGTTTGAGGCCCTCCATGTTCCCGGAGGGAAGAGATGCCATTGGGCTACACTAGCACGCGACAGGGACAAATGGAGACGTTACTGGCGCCCGCTCGAGCAAATCGACGACTAACGGGAAGTTAAGTGATTAAGTGATTAAGTGACTCTATATGACATTTACACGATAACTACATCACCAAATGATACTTTTCTTAGAAGATATTTCCATTGTTAAGAAGTACGAGAGAAGAGGGTATGGTGCTGCTAGCAGCTCAATCTGTACCTGTGAGGTGAGTGCATTAGCAGCCCGATGGCAATGTCAGACTTTCAGATACCCCAAAATTGCTGCTGTGCCTTTGGCCAGACCCCAAAAACTTGGGGCAAAGTTTACCAAGAAAGTAAACGGCCAAAAGTTAGGTATGTGGGAGACACACCCACAAACCACCTCCGGCTCAGCTATATAATTGGAGGTATGGCCTCTCTGGTTCCTGATCGAACTGCTTAATGGCCATGATCCCAGAGACTCAGAAACGAATCTCGGAACCGAAAGGCTTCTGGCAGAAGTTTGTCCTGTTCCTGCAGTAGGTTACTGGCGCTGGGCCACTCCAGGTGGGAATAGGTTTTGTGCCTTGGCCTGTTCCCCCTGGCGGCCTGGTGACCACCATCCTCCAGAGGCCACTGGACAGTCAGGTTTGAGCCTGCAGTGACGAGACACATGGGGCCTCACCACATGGGGGTGGAGCCGACTCTTTCTCCCCATCCCAACGAGACCCCAAGTCACTGCCTACAAACAGCCTCTCTGGCTCCTGATCAAGCTGATTAATGGCCATGATACCGGAGACTCAGAAACAAATCTTGAAACCCAGCGGCTTTGGGCAGAAATGCATCTGGACTGCATACAAGGTGTCCGCCGGCTCAGAGCTTATTGGAAAGCTAGGTATGAGCCCACAGTGAGGGGGCAACTGCAGTCTCATGGGAAGGGGGTGGTACCGGCTCATCCTTCATGCCCTACTGAGGTCACAAGTTGCCTCCCACGAGTGGCTCTCTGGCACAGCTATGGGTCCAGAGGCAAAAGGACTTAATCAAGAGCCTGGAAGCTTGCGGCAGAAAAGTGAATGGACAATGCGGCATGCCTCCCCAGGAGGGAAAGGGTGTTGTTCTCTTCCACCTTTTTACCCTCCGCCAGCAGCAAGGTGGCCGCCGGCTCAGAGCTTATAGGAAAGCCAGGTATGAGCCAGAGGTGACGGGGCAACTGCAGTCTCATGGGAAAGAGTGCAGTACCGGTTCATCCTTGACGTCTTACCGAGGTCACGAGTTGCCCCCCCACAAGCGGCTCTCTGGCATGGCCGTGGCTCCAGAGGCAAAAGGACTTAATCCAGAACCCGGTAGATTGCGGCAGAAAAGTGAATGGACCATGCGTTAAACTATGTTGCCATGCTTCCCCAGGAGGGAAAGGGTGTTGCTCCCTTTCACCTTCCCCACCACCCCCCCGGCAGCAAGGTGGCCGCCACCTCAGAGCTTATTGGAAAGCCAGGTATGAGCCGGCGGTGATAGGGCAACTGCAGTCTCATGGGAGGGAGGGCGGTACCATCTCGTCCTTCACGCCCTACCGAGGTCATGAGTTGCCCCCCACAAGCGCCTCTCTGGCATGGCCATGACTCCAGAGGCAAAAGGACTTAATCCAGAACCTGGCAGCTTGCAGCAGAAAAGTGAATGGACCATGTGTTAAACTACGGAGCCATGCCTCCCCAGGAGGGAAAGGGTGTTGCTCCCTTCCACCTTAACTCCCCCCCGTCCCCCGGCAGCAAGGTGGTCACTGCCACAGAGCTTATAGGAAAGCCAGCGGTGACGGGGCAACTGCAGACTCATGGGAAGGGGGCAGTACCGGCACATCCTTCATGCCCTACCGAGGTCATGAGTTACCCCCCACAAGCGGCTCTCCGGCACGGCCATAACACCACACACACAGAAACCAATCTCGTAATTATCTGGCTCTTTGCAGAAATTCAAAATCGTGTCCGCATGACATTATGTGATTCTCATTACCAGCTACAGAAAACAAAATATTTCACAATGCCTTTTCAGCAATTCTGATTGTTTGGGGGGAAATTCTAAACAATAATGGTGCATCTTTTGTCGAAATAGTGAATGTAATCAATGTAGAGAAGAGTTAAGTAGAAATCATCTGCCTCACAGGCATTGAGAGGGGTGGGAGGGGAAGTATACTGGTGTTCTTGGTGATGAAAAATGAGTACTGGTGAAGGGAAAAGTGTTTGATGATTGTATGACCGAGACTTAAACCTGAAAGCTTAGTAACTTTTCCCACAGTGATTCAATAAATAAATATAAAAAGAAAAAAAATAAATAATACTGGGGCTGGAGAGAGCACAGCGGGTAGGGCGTTTGCTTTGCACGCGGCTGACCCGGGTTCGAGTCCCAGCATCCCATATGGTCCCCTGAGCACCACCAGGAGTAACTCCTGAGTGCAGAGCCAGGAGTAACCCCTGTGCATCGCCAGGTGTGACCCAAAAAGCAAAAATAAAATTAATTAATTAAATTAAATTTAAAAAAATTAAGGTGGAGTTCATGCCCAATTCAATCAGCTAATCAGTGGCTGAATAAATAGCAGTACTCCTACAAAAAAAAGAAGTATGAGAGAATTTGTTTTTATTTTATTTTAAGTTTTGTTTTTGGTTTTTAAAAAAAATACTGCGGGGTTGGAGAGATAGCACAGCAGGTAGGGCATCTGCCTTGCACGTGGCCGACCCAGGTTTGATTCCCAGCATCCCATATGGTTCCCTGAGCATCTCCAGGTGTAACTCCTGAGTGTAGAGCCAGGAGTAATCCCTGTGCATTGCTGGGTGTAACCCCAAAAAAGCGAAAAATAAATAAATAAATAATTTAAAAAATTAAAAAAATACTGAATTTCCACGAGATATACCATTACAGTAACCCAATGGCGTCTGCTCACTCCAGGAACACGAAGAGCCTCAAACCATTCATTCAGGGTCTTGACAAAGAAGTCTGACCATCTCATAGGTGGGCGGCCATGCAATCTTTTGACGTCCTGTGGGATCCAGTCGGTAAAGGCTCTAATCCAGCAGTCATCTCCAAATCGAATTACATGTCCAGCCCATCTGATTTTCGACACCTTGGCAAATGAGACAGCGTCCCTGATTCTCGTTCATCGATGGAGATCAGAATTCCAGATTCCTTCTCTCACTTGAGTGAAGTGTGATACTCCAAGCATAGCTCTTTCAATTCCTCTTTGGGAGACATGAATAGCGTTCTTATCCAGTTTTTGTAGGGCCCAGGAAGAATGGTCGAGTTGAAGAGATGTGCCCGGAGCTGGAGGTTCTTTGTCCTCTTAGCTATGTCTTCGATGCTCTTGAAGGCGATCCATGCCACTCTCTTCCTCCTGCGCAACTCAGGTGCAAGGTCGTTTGTCATGTTGAGTTCTCAACCTAGGTACACATAACTGCTGCATTCGGAGATGATGTTTCCATTGAGAGGGAATGGAACATTAGGAATGACTCCATTTCTCATGAACATTGTCTTATTGAGATTCAGTGGCAGTCCAACCTTTCCACACTCACAATGAAGTCGGCCAGAATTTGTGCTGCTTGGCTAATGTTTGATGTTATTAAAATGATGTCATCAGAGAAGTGGAGGTGGTGTAGTTGCCAACCATCTATCTTCACTCCCATTTCTTCCCATTTCAGTCGTTGCATGACTTCAGTTCTTGAGGGTGGCACTGAAGAGTTCCAGTGAAATGGTATTGGCCTGCCGAACCCCTCTCTTGACGTCGATGATCACTTCCTTGTAGAATGGTGAGATCCTGGTGGTGAATCTGTAATACAGCTCACGGAGGATCCTGATGTATTGAGTTCAAATGCCCTGTTTGTCTAGGACTTCGATGACTGCTTCAGTCTCAACAGAAACAAATGAATGTTAGAACAGAGTGGCATCTTCAACTCCCGAGAAACCTCAATGAGCTTGGTTACCATGTGGATATGGTTGATCATGCAGAATCCTATTCAGAAACCGGCTTGCTCACATGGTTGTCATTCATCCAATGTTCTGCCAATCCTATTCAGGATGACTCTAGTAAACAGCTTGTAGACGACGGATAACAGGCAGATCGAGGATAGTTGCCAATGTCGTGGATGCCTCGTTTCTTTTACAGTAGAACCGTCCTGCTGGTTTTCCACTGGGACAGAACATTGCATTCAGACAGGTAGTGTGTGAAGAGCCGAGACAGTGTATGGATGAGTACTGACGGCATTTTCTTCAGGTGTTCGGGTTTGACCTTGTCTGGGCCAGGTGCTGTTTGCTCCTTTACCAACGAAATGGAATGTTGGATTTTGGAAGGGAGAAAGTTGACATATCCATCCTGCGGAATTTGGTATGTGGGCAGGTAGACATGGCTATCGCAGAGATCCGAGTAGAAGTCATGGATAATCTTCTCCATTACCATTCTGGAAGATGTGAAAGATCCATCAGGATGTCAGGCGTCGTGAATGCTTTTCCCAGCTTCTGCCGCATCGGCCAGCACTGTTGCTCTTCTCTCTTTAAGGTCTTCCTTTATCACTTCTCTGCACTGCTGGTGCCCGCTCGAGCAAATTGATGAGTAACGGGATGTCAAGTGGTCAAGAGATCGAGTGATACCATTACAAAGCTGTTTATGATTGGGTTTTAGTCATACAATGATCGAACACCTATCCTTCCACCAGTATACATTTCCCACCACCATCGTTCCCCATTTCCCTCCCACCAGTCCCCAAAACCCCTCCCGCACCCCAGCCTGCCTCTATGGCAAGCAGTTTTCTTCTTTTTCTCTCTCCTTTTGTGCATTATGGTTTGCAATACAGGTACTAAGAGGTCATAGTGTTTGTTCAGGGCATTCAGTACTTTTGTCGAGAAAGTAAGACTGGAGTAGCTTTTTTCAACTGGGTGGCAGTTTCTTTGGGGTGTGGGTGAGATCACAGACATTTCCGGAAGTACAGCAGGGAATGTAGGCATTCCTGACCCCGAGAGAGCCTGGAGATTTCAGTCACAAAACCTGCATACCCAAATTTTCAGCAGATTATATCTCCATGAGATTTGTCCTGAGACATTGGAGTCCAGGAAGACCCACCCCCTCTGATTTACCCCAGTTTGTTCAACTTTGCTCGGGTCAGAGATTAACTGTGGCTTTTGATCTCTTTTGAGATTTATTTATGGTTCTTGGAAGCAAGGCTGGTAGAAGAGATTACATTGTGACACTGGAGTTGGTTCATGGTGGTGACTTCCAGTGCTTCCAGGAGTAAAGGGAAGTGGTGGAAAGTACCTATCCTGACTCCAAGAAAGCCTGTAGATGTCAGTCACAAAACCTACATATCTGAATTTTCAACAACTTAGTGTCTCGGTGAGATCCATCCTGAGATGGTGGAGTTTGACCTGGGAGCTGGAGGAGATTTTGGATTGTGAGAGCAAGAGACTGCCAAGGGTTATGCTTGGGAAGGCACCAGCCCCCCCCTCCAATTTACCTTGATCTGTTCAGCCTAGCTCAGGTTTAAGATTAACTGCAGCTTTTGACCTCGTTCGAGATTTATTTATGGGTTTCTGAAGTAAGGACGATAAATGTGCTTGTATAGCTGAGCTGGAGGTGATTTGTGGATGTGGCTCCCACATACCTAACTTTTGACCTTTTGATTTCTTGGAAAACTTTGTTCTGAGTTGTTGGTGTCCAACAAGAGGCATAGTGGCAATTTGGGGGTATCAAGAATCCTGAAGTTACCATCAAGTTGCTGATGCACTAGCTCCGCGGGTACAGGTTAACCTGCTGATGGCACTGCACCCCTGAGAGTATATGTATTTTTGAAAATCTTAAAAAACAAAGCATCATCAGCCACAAAATTAATTTTAGTTTAACAGTAATTTGTCTTGGAAACAATTTAAGGAAGTGGTATATAATTTTATAATTCTCTAAACCATAGTTGTCCCATATTAGGTGCACTAGAAACTGAAGCTCTCAAGTTAATTATGATTTTTTAATGCCATAAAGAGTACCTCCTTCTCTTAACCCCATATAGTAGGACACTAGAATTCCTTTCACAGATCAACTACTGTGAACATACAGTCTCTAAATGAACACGCAAGCTCTCTGGACACATTTTAGGAGTTTTCTTGAGACATAAACAGAATTTCCAGAACTGACACTCAGTAATGCTGTGAAGCAGGGATATTTAAGGGTCATACTTTGGTAATGCCAGGATGTTTCCTGTCCTTTTGAGTTGGGAAGAATCTTGTAGAATGTTCTTTCGAAAGTTGTGTCTTAACAATAAGTGAGTCAGCTGTGTCCAGTAGCCTGAGATTGCTTACCTAGCGATAGTAGAAAATCTGGAAAGAATTAGTACCAGGAACTGTCTGTTAACCGATAGTGTGACTCAATCTGCTGTGTACATTACAATGTTTGGGGAAGCCTACTCCTAGGCAATGTGTGTTGACGCATTGTACAAATACATGTCATAGTCTCTGCTTTAGAATAAAAATTACATGTATGTTCAGATACAGCTCCACACAGGTACACTTATATGTATTCACGCATATATACACAAGAACACCTATTATGACTTTAAAAATCATATATCCTTTTATTCCATCCAACTCGGAGTGTTTAAGCTTGGTCTAGACTTGGAAAAATCACGTCATCGTTATATGATTGCAGTGTCCTTTTTTAACATGTCCTATTGAAAACCTTCTAAAAATGTCATGTCTGAGGGAAGTTAATCCTAAAAATGATAGATCATAGGTCCTATTGGCATAAAGAGATAAAAGCGTTTCACATTTATATGAGCTAATTAATGATACCTGTAGTAGAGTAATAGATGCTGAAGGATTACTAGATGATATTCAGGTACTGGGTTAAAATTTTTATAGAAATTATATTTCACAATAATCCTAGGGGGCATATTAGTTATACTCCTCATTTTATAGGTGAGGAAAGTGAAGTTCAGAAAGGCAAAATGATCATACAGTTTGTACAAGGCAAAGTAGGTGATGGGTACAACTGTGACATCTGCAAATTCCATGACTATTATGTGATGTCACCTCCTTGCTCTGAACAAAGGAGAGTAGTAAATTTAGTCAACACAGCATCTTATACGGCTTGCCAGGAAGATAAAATATATGCTCACGAAGAGGGGATTTACTCTAAAAACATGAGTATGAAAGATTGCATTATCTAACAACAACAAAATACAAAAATACAGAATGAATCAGTGTAAGGAGTTACAGCGAGCCCCCATACTTATTGTGGAATTGATTAACAGTCCAAGGATACTGGAAGGATTTAAGTAGTTTTTTTGAAGCTAACGCTCTAGAATAGGCCATGATAGAAGAGTCAACATCTCTGAGTACAAGAATAACAAAACCAGGTTTTTTGTGCAAGGGTTGGAAAGAAATCGTGTGGGTATATGATAAAAAAAAAGAGTCAATAAGATGGAGGTCAGGCACTTACAAAGCATATAGATAACCAAAGAAGAGGGAAATGGCAAAGGTGTTAAATTGTGTGAAATTTGATGTCAATAAGTAGAAACAGACAAAGCCTGCTTGGCTATTATCCTGCACAGTACTTGATGTGCTCTTTGTTTTTGTTATTGTTATAGTTATTTGCTTGCCAGTTTGAAAGAGGCTTCAGAACACAGTAACAAAGGACATGGACTCTACTGTCAGGTACTTTGGCTGTAAACCCAGGTTCTGTTGCTTAGCAACTGAGGGACGATAGATGAGTTTCTTCAGTTTCTGGTGCTTCCTTTGCTTCATCAAAAGGAGATAAAAGGAAATCTACCTCTTGGAATTGTTATTTCAACAAGAATGATAAAATTTATTACTCATGAAGTTCTGAAATCAGTGCCTATATATAGTGTCCTTGCCTATTAATGCAATTGTAGTTTCTAATCAGCATTGAAACTTGTGAGAAATTTCTGAAATCATTGTGTAAATATCTTTCTCTTGGAAATTACTGGTAGCAGGGACCACCCACGCAGATTTCCACATGGCAATAATCAAGGGAGCAAAAGAGTGGCTTCTGCCTCCAAATGGGGCTTGAGCTCAGATAGCCCCCACCACCCCCTGCTGTCTACATCTGGCCCACTTCATGTTATATGTGACTCCTGATTTAAAGTGAAAGGATTATCCTGGCTCCTAATATTTGGAAATTGACAGAGAGATCTCATAAGGGAAGTAATTTGGTCCTGGCTGAGCTCATCCCTTATGACCCATCTAAGGTCTCTCCTTGGCCCCAGGTGTTGGACCACTGCAATGCACAAGCACCTCATATTGCCAAAGTTTCCTCCACTGTTTCAAGTATTACTTCATGATTCATCATTTCTAAAGATAGGACTTCCAGTCCTACAATTTGTGCGACAGCAACACTGAGAGAAACATAGAGCTGGGATCAACAAGAAAGGAATATGTAATGTGTAGTCTTCTGAGTTTAAGGGCTTGATAAATTATGTCCACCTCAAGCACATTTATAAGGCTAAATTGTTCCTCAAGTACTGAAAGTGCCAGAGCTCAGGAAGAACCTACACAACAGTCAGTCTTGAACCAAACTGGGGAATAGACTAGGTTGTGTTGGTTTGTTTCGGGATCATACCCAGCTAAGTTCAGGACTCTGTGCTCAGGGGTCACTTCTGGCTGGGTTTGGGGGACCAAATGGTTGCCAGGGATCAAACCCAAGACAGCCACGTGAAAGGTAAACTCCTTACCCACTGTACTATCTCTGGCTCCAAGACTGAGTTTTTATCTTATTAATTTTTATTAGGCTGGAGCAATAGTACAGCGGGTAGGCATTTGCCTTGCACGCGGCCAACCCGGGTTCAATCCCTGCGTTCCTCTCGGACAGCCCGGCAAGCTACCGAGAGTATCCCACCTGCACGGTAGAGCCTGGCAAGGTCCCCATGGTATATTCGATATGCCAAAAACAGTAACAACAAGTCTCACAATGGAGACGTTACTGGTGCCTGCTCAACAAATTGATGAACAATGGGAGGACAGTGCTACCGTGCTACAATTTTTATTAAAACACTTTGATTTAGGGGCCAGAGACATAGCACAGCGGGTAGGACATTTGCCTTGCACATGGCTGACCTGGGTTCAAATCCCAGCATCCCAGATGGTTCCCCCCACCCAGCACCACCAGGAGTAGTTCCTGAGTGCAGAGCCAAGAGTAACTCCTGTGAATCGCTGGGTGTGACCCCCCTCAAAAATGCAAAAAAAAAGAAACCCTGTGATTTACACAGTTGTTCATTATACAGTTGTTTCAAGCATTTAGTGTTCCAATACCACCAGTGTTGACTTCCCTCCACCAATATCCCCAATTTCCCTCTTGATTCCAATCTGCTCCCTTAGTCACAAAGCAAAGTTACTTTATATTGCTTATTACAACAAAACTTTAAGAACTGGCAAATAGGATGATCAGAAAATAAATCAGATAGAGCCAATTAGTAATTTCTATATGATTTTGGCTTCTATAAATAAGAAACTCAAAACCATCTAATACAACATAAAAATGCCTATTCTCATTTACATATATTCCTTTTCAACTCTGTAATCTAAAGTATATTACATTACATTTCTTATAATTGGATCTCATTATGTTAATAATAATGTCTTACTATCATTAATAAAACTTTTACAGAAACTCTGTATTAATATATTTTGGAGTTTACATGGAATAGGCAAGGCCTACATATGTAAAATTTATGATGATTTGTTCATGATGATTTGTTATAAGCATTCTATATTCCAACACCAATATCACCACAATTATACCTTTCCTCCACTTTTGTCTTCAATTTTCCCAACCACCCCTTAAGACTACCCTCATAGTTGGCCCTCAATAATTTACTTTGCATTGCTTGGTATCAATAATTTGCTAACAGAATGATCAAAAATATTTCCTTAGAAAAAAGTTAGTGAAAATTGTTGTATCTCACCATGGAGCCATTAAGTCCCTGTATAAGAGATTACTGAGATGTTGTTGCAGGTTATGCCTTCTGTGTTTTTGTTTTGCTCAATGAGATTGGTTGTCTTCTATGTTACATCCCAGCCAATCTGCTTTACTACTTACTTTCTACTAGTTTATCAGTATTGTAGAGTTTGAGATGTCATTCCAGGAAGTCCAGAATTTTTAACGAAATGATACAGCTGGAGTTAAAAAATTTAATTGTGTGGTGGGTTTGGAGTGTTTGTGTGACTGCAGGGGATTTTGGAAGTACAGGGCAATAGGGGAGGTAGCCCATCCTGATTCTGCAAAAGTCTGGAGATTGCAGTCACAAGACCTGCATAACTGAATTTTTCAGCAGATCAATTTCTGAATGAAGCTTGGGCCCAAGAGAGTGGAGTCTGGCTGGGGACATGACATTGAATGTGAAGTGTATTTAGACTGGTTTTCTACAACAAGCCATAACACAGTCCCAACTGAGTAAGGTGAAAGCATTCTAGTGACCCCTGAGTTTTCAATCTTTGAAATTGCTGGGGTCACAAAACAGTGAGTCTCTTCCAGTAGTTTTCTGACAATCTCAGAATCTGTGAATTTTTCCCTGGGAAGTGATTATCTTTCTTTTGACTCTCTGGAACATTATTAAAGTCCTGTTCCATTAGGGTAGGTGTTCAGGCCTTCTGACTCTTAAGGATCATCCCTGCAGTTGACCTGCCACCTTTGCTAATGCAGAAGGATTAATGGAGGGAATGTCAGAGCATGCAGAGGAGGTGTGGATGTGAATTTTCAAGAAAAAGAGCGCGCTAGCACACACGCAACACTCAAGAGCATTTGGTAGATGAGAGATGCCTCCCCAGGCTGGGTGACTGCTGGATGGACAAAGGACGGGTGGAATGGAGAAATAGGCTGTTCAGTAGATAGTTAATTTCTCTCTCCTCCCAGTATAGTTTGATCTCTCCCTTTTCAGCACAGTCGTAATAGTCGTTTTGGTCGTAGACCCAGTCATCATAGTTGCATCATCCTAGTGTCCTCACAGTCCCAAAGTCCCAAAGTCTCAGTTCTCATCCTCCTTCTAGTTGTCGACTTTCTAGACTTCAATATCTAGTTCCCTCTTACCCCTACAGCATAGTTACATAGAAATCATGAAGGGTAGGGATACACAAAGGTGGGGTTGAACATTATCATAACAACAAACAGATGTAAAGCCACTCCTTCGGGAGATTGACCCAAAAACAAAATCTCATTTGAGGATTCAGCACTCCAGATTACTAAGAGATCTGCTCAAAAAAAAGAGATCTGGATTCCATCCAGAATGTATTGTTTTCTCCTTTCCTCTGCTATTAATCCATTTAAGCAATCATAGTGATTTTACTTCTTATAATATTTCTAATAATTTTGTATGAACATAGTAAGAGATATATTAAGCTTAAAGGTTGGCTCTTCCTGAGGTACAACTCGCTATATATTTAAGACTGTAGTCCTCAAGCCAGGTTAGTCTTTCCTAACCCCAGAAGGGTCCTTATTCAGTTACTTCATTTTAGGTCATGATAGAGTTTGTCCATGACTGTGCTCTTAACTTATTATACCTCTTATGGCACTTAGCATGTCCCTTTCCAATGCCAGAGGACCTTATCGCTTTCCCTGGGTCCATCCAGTCCCTTTGTCGGAACCCTGCTTTTTGGGTGCTAGGAACTAAGGGCAACTATGGCTTAAGGCAAGTAAATATGGATGCCCAGGAGTAAGTATTATTTTGGAGTCAATTAACTCCCATGTTATAAAGCATAGTATCAACTGTCTTCCTGTGCCTATACAAAAAGGACATTGCTAAATAAACCATGCAAATGACATAAAGGAAAGAGAAAAGCAATAAAGGATTGTTAGTGCTTGATGGAATTGAGTGTGCCTTAGGGGTGCTGTTGTGGGAGTGGCTCAATAAACCTTAAGCTCCCTGGGGAAAGAGCAAGGACAACACTATGTTATCCAACATGTGGGAAAGACTTTAAGAGAAGAAACCATGGGTCTTCAGTCAAGTCTCTCCACAATAGCTACACTCCATGAAGAGCAAAGCTATTGAAGACCCATTCCATTGAAGACCCATTCCAAACTTAGAAATCAGGTGGCTTCTCACATAGGAAAAGGCAATGCATATGTGAGTTAGTAGTGCTGGATCATCAAATCCAAATCCTTATTTAACACTTGCCCTAGTTCTCAATACATTTTAAAGATTGAGAAAAGGGTTGACTATAGGTCATCTCCTGACTCATGGTATGGAAAGTTTTCGGGGAAAAGGAAAAGGTTTAGAAGGGTAAACTTGAGACTTGTTCTTCATAACAGGTATCTGAAGAATAACAGCTCCAGAGACTTTTCCAACTGGGCGTAGGTGTGCAATCCGGTCTCAGACACAAAGAGCAGGAAAGAACTTTGACCAATTTCCATCAGCTCATGACCCTCCCATGGCAAACAAAACCTGAATTCAGGCCAGATCTGAATCTCAAATTCATGTGGGAAAGACTGCGGGCAGGGTGGGAAGGGAAACATACATGTATAGTGGAAGCTATTTTGAATTATGCAAATCTCCCTCACACTGCCACCACTCATATAGACAAGGATCAGTTTCTTCATGTGACTTTTCAGCTATGCTTTATGTTCAGTGGCTCTGTAGAGGAGTGATGACAACATGGTCTAGACCTGCATTGTGACACTAATTTCATCTTCCACTGCCTTACTCTCTCCTTACTTTTCTACAGCCATTCTTGCCTCCTTTCTACTTATCAAGTGCTTTCACTTCAAAGCCTTCACACTTACCATTCATTGCTCCTTGTATGTTCTCTAGCAACCTGTATGATTGGCTCTTACCCTTCTGTCAAATCTTTGCTCAACTACCACTTTTCTAGTTGATATAGCACAGTGGGTAGGGCGTTAGCCTTGCATGCAGTCAACATGGCCGACCCGAGTTTGATTCCTCCGCCCCTCTCGGAGAGCCTGGCAAGCTACCAAGAGTATCTCTCCCGCAGGGCAGAGCCTGGCAAGCTCCCCGTGGCGTATTCAATGTGCTAAACACAGTAACAAAGTCTCACGATGGAGACATTACTGGGCCCACTCAAGCAAATCAATGAATAATGGGAGGACAGTGTCAGTGTCAGCAAACCATTCCCAACACAGCCCCTCTGAAATCATTCTTCTATCCACCTGCGTACATTTCTTCTATTTTTATTTTCCTCTCATAATATTTACTACCATTTCACATTATTTTTTTTAATTTTATTTATTTATTTATTGAATCACTGTGGGAAAGGTTACAAAGTTTTCAGGTTTAGGTCTCAGTCATGCAAATATCAAACACATTTCCCTTTACCAATACTTATTTTTTACCATGAAGAACCCCAATAAAACCCCACCCCCCACCCCTCCCAGTCCCTGTGAGGCAGATGAATTCTAGTTAACACTCTATCTGCTTTGATTAGATTCACTGTTTCAATAAAAGATTCACCACTATTATTTAGAGTTTACCCCCCCCCCCCCAAATCAGACATGCTGAAAAAGTATTGTGAAGTGATTTGCTTTCTACAGCTGGGTTCAAGAATTAAATGTTGGTTTTGGATTTCTGCTATTTTACCTATTGACCCTGGAAGTATTTCTACTGAAAGTCAGATAGTTAAGAAATTGGTTTCTGTGTTCTGGAGTCGTGGCCATGCTGGAGAGCCGCTCATGGGGGGCAACTGGTGGCCTAGGTAGGGCATGAAGGGCGGACAGAAACGCCCCCCTTCCCATGAGGTTTTAGTCGCCCCCACATCCCCGGCTCATACTTGCTGTCCACAAGGCTCCCATGCGGCCGCCATCTTTCTTTCCAGAGAGGAGAGGGCGAATGGGGCAACACCCTTTCCCCTCTGGACAGACATGATGGCCTGGATTAATGCATAGTCCTTTCACTTTTCTGCTCCAAGCTGCTGGTTTCTGCATTAAGTCCTTGTGCTTCTGGGGCTGTGGCCGTGCTGGAGAGCCGCTTGTGGGGGGCAACTGGTGACCTCGGTAGGGCGTGAAGGATGGACCGGAACGCCCCCCTTCCCATGAGGTTTTAGTCGCCCCCACACCCCCGGCTCATACCTGCTGTCCACAAGGCTCCCATGCGGCCGCCATCCTTCTTTCCAGAGAAGAGAGGGCGAATGGGGCAACACCCTTTCCCCTCCGGCAGACTTGATGGCCTGGATTAATGCATAGTCCGTTCACTTTTCTGCTCCAAGCTGCTGGGTTCTGCATTAAGTCCTTGTGTTTCTGGGGCTGTGGCCGTGCTGGAGAGCCGCTCATGGGGGGCAACTGGTGGCCTCGGTAGGGCACCATTTCACATTATTTTACATATCATGTGTTACACTAAATATAAGATATGTGAAGGCAGGATCTCATAGTATCGTTTCCAATCTCTCCATCTGCTAGAACCTAGCTACTTAAACTACATAGTAACCCACTTTAGAATTATGAGCTTTTAAATTTAATTTTTTTTTGCTTTTTGGGTCCCACCCGGTGATGCACAGGGGTTACTCCTGGCTCTGCACTCAGGAATCACTCCTGGCGGTGCTCGGGGGACCATATGGGATGCTGGGAATCAAACTCAGGTCGGCTGCGTGCAAGGCAAATGCCCTACCCGCTGTGCTATAGCTCCAGCCCCTAAATTTTAAAGTAAAATTTTCTTATGGTTCATTATCAATGAATGTCATATTTTTAGCTACTTTTACATACCGAGGCTTTGTACACATGTTTGGATGGTAAAGGACCTTGAGTGAAAAAGCATTTAAGGACTCCTAGTATAAACTAATTGAATGTGAAAAATATTCTCAATCAACACATCAGATAAAAAAATTATATCAAAGATACATAAAGTACTCACAAAGATCACAAAAAATTTAAATGTTTTATCACAAATTGGGATAAAAATTGATTCTCTCAATGGAACGAACATCTCTGAATGCAACAATTATGTGTACCTAGGTCGAGAAGTCAACATGATGAATGACCTGGCACCTGAGTTACACAGGAGTAAGAGAGCTGCTTGGAACACCTTCAAGAGCGTCAAAGAAATAGCTAAGAGGACGAAGAACCTCCAGCTCCAGGCATATCTCTTCGATTCCACTGTTCTTCCTGCATTAACATATGCCTCAGAGACCTGGGCCTGATGAAAACAGGATGAGAATGCTATCTGGGTCTCCCAAAGAGGAATCAAAAGAGCTATGCTTGGAGTATCATGCTTCACTCAAGTGAGAGAAAGAATCTGGAGTTCCGGCCTCCTTAAACAATCAAGAATCAGATCAAAATGAATTAAAGAGCTCAATATCAGACCTGAATCCATAAGGTACATGGAGGAAGATGTAGACAGAACCCTTAATGACTTTGAAGCTAAAGGAATCTTTACATATGTATGATACACTACTGACAAAATAAGTGGAAGCAAAGATAAACAAATGGGACTACACTAAGCTAAGAAGCTTCTGCATCTAAAAAAAATGGTGACTTAGATACAGAGACAGCCCACAGAATGGGAAAACTTATTTACCCAATACTCGTCAGATATGGGTGATATCCAGGATATATAAGGCACTGTAGAACTTCATAAGAAAAGTCCTCCAACACCATCAAAAAATGGGGAGAAGTAATGAAAAGAAACTTCATCAAAGAAAAATTCACATGACCAAAAGGCACAGGAAAAATACTTTACATCACTAATCATCAGAATCAAATCAAAACAACAATGAGATATCACCTTACACCTCAGAGTCTGGCACACATCAAAAAGAAAAAGAAAAAGATAAAAAAAAAAACAACCAGTGCTGGCGTGAATGTAGGAAGAAAAGGACTCTAATTCGTTTTTGGTGGGAATGCCGACTGTCCAGCCTTTTTGTACAATATGGGCATTCCTCAAAAACCTAGAACTTGAATTTCTGTGCCACCTAGCAATGCCACTCCTGTGAATATATCCTAGGGAACCAAAAGCAATGCAGAAAAGCCATCTACACTTCTATGTTAATTGCAACACTATTCACAATAACCAGAATCTGGAAACAACCTGAGAGCCCAAAAACAGATGACTGGTTAAAGAAAACATGGTACATCTATACAATATAATACTATAGAGTTGCTGGAGAAAATGAAGTCATGAAATTCGCTTATAAATGAATGGACAGAGAGTAGCATGCTGAGTGACATAAGTCAGAAGGAGAGGAACAGATGTTGAATTACTGCACTCATTTGTGGGATATATAAAAAAAAAACATTGTGTGAGATTAACGCCCAAGGAGAGTAGAATGGTCAGGAAGAAGTCCATGGTTGGAAGTCTACATCAAGTTTTGGGGAAGAGGGCTGTTGGGATAGAGAAGGGACCATTATTACAATGATAATTGGGAGGGATTACTCTCTATGGGATATGTGTGTTGAAAGTGGCTAAAGGACCAAATATGATGGTGTCTCAGTACCTGTATTGCAAACTCTAAAGCCTAAAAGTAGAGAGAACAAAAGAGAGACAAATAAGAAAAGTGTCTGCCATAGAGTTAGGCTGGGGGTGGGTGGGTGGCAGGAGTGATAGGAGGATATTGTTGGTGGGAAATGTACACTGGTGGAGGGATGGGGATGGAACATTTTATAACTGAAACTCAATAAAGAAAGCTTTGTAACTGTATCTCATGGTGATTCAATAAAAAATAAAAATAAACCTAAACAAAATGACAAAAAATTCTCAAAAGGACATATGCACATCATTATTCACTGCAGCACTTAGTACAATAGTTAAGATATGTAATCAACCTGGGTGGATGGATTATGAAGATATGGCATATATACACAATGGAATACTATGCAGCTGCAAGATATGATGAACTCATACAATTTGCTGCAAGCTTAATGGAACTGGAAGATGTCATGTTAGTGAAGTAAACCAGATCATAGGTTGTTATTATCTATGATATATAGAATAACTGGACAGGGAATGCAATGTTTAAAGAAGGAATGTATAGATCACCCTTGACCACAGAGAATAGGGAGAAGACAGAAAGGGAAAAAACTCTAGTGGGGAAGGAATATTAGAAAGGAAAGTAATGGGGGAGCAGGTGTCATAGTCCATGGGATTACCTGTAATATTAAGGAGTGATATAGATATATATTCAAAGCAGATATTCAACGGCACTGAAAACATGAGAGCTGAACTACAACCCCCAAACTTTAAAATGTACCTGTCAAGGTGGCAGGCTGGGTGGAGGGGTAGAGGAAACGTGGAAACACTAGTGGAGTAAAGTTGACACTGGTGGTAGGATAGGCACTACACCACTGTTAATTAAAAAATTATCAAAGAGCCATGATTTACAAAGTTACTGATAGTTGAGTTTTTAGGCATACAATTATTCAATACCAATCTTTCCACCAGTGTCAACTTCCCTCGGCTAGTGTTCCCAGATTCCCTCCTTATCCTCACCCTCACTCTACCCACGCTTGTCAACTTAACAGGCACATTACAAAGTTCCAGAGGTTTTCGCTTAGATATCATATTTTCAGTTATATTGAATCTATGTGTTGGGTATATGGTTATACCCCTCACTCATATAACTGCTATAACTGAAACCCTGATGCCTGTTAACTAATTGCTTCTCATTCTTTTCTTCTCCCTTGATTTATTTCCTTCTCTGTCTGTCTCCTCTCTAAACACTGGGGTCAAGGATGATCTAGTAATCCCCCTTTTGCTACAGTAGACTTCCTCATCCAGTATTCTATAATCCACAGATAAGTGAGATCATCCTGTGTCTGTCTGTTGCATGATTTCAGCATTCCTTGAAGCTGCATAAAATCCCATTGTGTATATACATCACATCTTTATAATCCATTCTTCTGTTGTTGATTCCATATCTTAGCTATTGTACTGAGTACAGCAATGAATAATGTGCATATGTCCTTTTGAGAGAGTGTTTTCATGTTTTGAGGATAGATGCCGGAAAGTGAAATTGCTGGGTAATATGGCAATTCAATTCTAAGTTTACTGAGAACTCTCCATACTGATTTCCACAGGGGGTTGTAGCAAACTACATTCCCACCATCAGTGGAAAAGATTTCCTTTCTCACCACATTCCTAAGAACACAGATTGTTCCCAGTACTTTTGATATTTGCCATTCTCACTGGTGTGAGATGGCATCTCATTGTCGTCTTGATTTGGATTTCTCTGATGATAAGTGATGCTAAGCATTTTTTCATATCCCTACTCGCTGTCGCATGTCTTCCTCTAAGAAATAGCTGTTCACTCATTTACTATCCCCATTTGTTGATGGGTTTTTTAAAAAATATTTTGTTGTTGTTTATCTTTTTGTCTACTTTATATATCCGGTATATCAAACATTATCTGATGTCTTGAAAGTAAATAATTTTTCCCACTCAGTTAGCTGTCTTTTAGTTTTAATCCATGGTATATTTTTTGACATGAAAAATCTCTTTAACATTATGTAGTCTTATTTGTTTATTTTGTTGCCAGTGGATTCATATCACTGAAGGAATCGTTAAGGTCAAAATCTTGAAATGTCCTGCCTATATTTGCCTCAAAGTACTTTATAGTTTCTGGTAGGATCACAAGGTCTTTAATCTACTTTGAATTGACATTTGTGTAAAGCATAAGATATGGATCCAGCTTTAGTTTCTTACACGTAGTTATCCAATTTTCCCAGCACCATTTGTTGATGAGCCTGTATTTACTCCATGTTCTCAGCTACTTCATCAAAAATTTCCTGCCCATATATATGTGGTTTTCTTATAGGATATTCAGTTCTGACCCACTGATTAGAGGGTCTATCTTTATTCCAGTACCATGGAGTTTTTATCACTATAGCTTTATAATACCAAATTACCAAATTAGGTAATGTAATACTTTCCAATTTCTTATTTTCGGTATGGTTTCGGCTATTCACAGTCTTTTCTGTTTCATACAACTTTATTATTGATTTTTCTAGATCCTGGAAGAATGTCTTTTGAATTCAGATGGGGATTGCATTGAATTCATGTAATAGATTCGGTAATCAAACAGATATCTCTTGCTTGTCCTTGTGTTCTAGGCATAGCATACTCAACCATTGAAAAATAATGATTAGTACACAAGTTAATAAAATTATATTGCAGTAAGGGCAACCCAAGAATTTTGAAAATTACAAGAGATAGTCAAGACTTCTCAAAGGAGATATTACTTGAAGACTAGGAATTTTAAGTAAGGAGAGGAAAAATGAAGTGCAGCTGCATAGAAGGGCACATCAAGCAGAGGAAACCATGTATGCACCAACATAGAGACTCAGGTAAGTATCACCTACAATATTGGACCACAGAATGACAGGGAAAGAGAATATAGAGATAAAAAAGACTGGAGATAAAGCAGAAGCCCTAAGAGCACAGTTATCCTGCTGGACTTAACTCTTTAAGCCTTTAAATCAGATTTGTTAAGACATATGTAGATCCAAAAATTTGAGATTTAAATTTAGCAATTTAAGCACTGGAGCAGCGTGCATAAATGGTGGGAACTAAGTAACAACTGTAAAATAATTTAAATGAATTTCTTTTTTTTCTTGCTTAGAATGTTGTCTCTTTCCACTCCATTCTGTTTTCTTTCTTCCTTTATTTCACTAACAAATGCTTCATTACCTATACATTTGCTGGCATTAGATAGCAGACAACCCACAGGCTTCCAAGGAGAGTTTCCAAAAAACTAATCTGAGAGCATCCAAAATAACATTACACCAAAATTCCCAAAAAACCTGTGATAAATGGTATAAATATGCTGAAGTCATCTTAACTACAAGGGTAGACAGCCATGATAGGCAAACACAACTGCAACCTGAGGCAAGACTGCAATCACACTTTCCATTCTTCTCCTCTTGGAAAAGTCCCAATCCTAATTTAGCTGACAAAGTTACCTAATATTAAGTTGCTCACTTAATATTAGGTAACTTAATATTAAGATACAAAAGCGCAACCCAAAAATCTCCTGTAATTTAGCTGAGTCATGTTAAATGAACTACATCTGTCATTTATAATTGAGGCTAGGATTGGAATTGAGTTTGGAGTAGTCCTCCTGCCTATTGAGATTTCACATAAGTATAGTGCAAGTGAAGACTTTTGTGAAGGCTAGTGTTGTTTCCAGTAGTGAATCTCACATGAGCCTTGGTTATTCATTGTAGCATGAAAGTTTCAGGGTTTGACTCTTTGACAGGATTGAACTGTTGTCTGAGTAATATCAGCCCTAAAACTTTTTGTCTTTCGAAGTTCCCTGAGCTTTCAGGCTCTCTGACAGTGGATAATCATTAGGTGGAACCAGAACTTGCCCCCTTCTTTTCATGCTGTACTTCTTCGGATGGTGAGGGTTTTGAGCCACAGCAGCAGTGCTCTGGGCTGACTCCTGGCTTAGGGATCACTCCTGGTGGTTCTTGACAAACCATGTGTGGCACAGGAATAAAACCCTGGTTAGCCACATGGAAGGAGGTGCCTTAATTGTTGCTCTAACTCCCTAGTCAATTTCTTTTTATTCTTCCCCACTTATTTAAAAATTATTCTAATATTTAAGTAACATAATTACAATATTGCTAATGTTTATGGCATTGATGTACAAATTTAATGCACCTCCTCCACCACCACCAGAGTGTTCATGGCCATCTACCACTATCCTTGTGTTGTTTCTAGTCTTTCTTCATTCCACCTTATCCCTTCCTACTGTTTGGTAATCTCTGTTTTGTGATCCAAGAGAACCCCTGCTTATTTCCCAGACAGGTGAAGGAAATGTACGTTTTAAAGCCCTTCACTAGTTCTTGGGGATTTTTGTGTAGGTTTTGTGGGTTCTTATAGATCCTGTCTTCAGAGAACCCGTGACTATGAGGACATTGATTATAGGTTACAGTAAATCATTTATCTAATGGGGGCTCTTGGAGTAGGAACTGTGCAAGTTTACAGAATTGTATGGTTTATCGAGACCTAAGGAGAAACATCTTTTGTTTATTCATTTATATTTCTTATTAGTGAATCACCATGGGGTACAGTTACAAACTTATGAACTTTGGTGTTTGCATTACAGTCATAAAATGATCGTTTATCCATCCCTCCACCAGTTCCCATTCTCCCCCACCAATGTTGCCAGCATCTCTCCCACGTCCCCTACCCCATCCCCCACCACCCCACCCTACCTCAGCGGCAGGGCATTTCCTTTTATTCTCTCTCCTTTTGGGAGAAACACCTTTATTGATGCACACCTTCCTTTTTTGTTTTTGGCCAACATCCAACTGTGCTCAGCGTTTATTCATGGAGGAGCTTGGGGAATACATGGAGTGTCTAGGGTCAAAGCAGAGTCTGCCAAATTCAAAGCAAGCACCTTAACTCCTGTACTATCTTTCCAGTCCCTGGACTGGGCTAAGAAGAGTGGTTTCAAGGGAGATAATGTTGAGCTTCAGTGTTTCATATGATACTCTCAGGATGTTTCAAGATTTATATGTCAGAACTAAAAGGTTATATGATGACTGACAATGGACAGCATTATTTCATAAGGAGTAACTGAGAAAATAAATAATTCAATCTATTTAATTCTTTCTTAAAGGAACCTCAACATACCCACTCCCCAAAAACCTCCTCCTTTCTAACTCTGTGTAGCTGCCTCTTTAGAACTTCATTCCTTCCTGGACTTTCTTCTCTCCTTCTATTTTTCCTCTTTCTGACCACTTTTCTCTCACTTTTTAGTTCCCTTTCACTATTCTATAGCACAGCGGGTAGGGCATTCGCCTTACAAGCGGCCAACATGGCTGACCCGAGTTCGATTCCTCCGCCCCTCTCGGAGAGCCCGGCAAGCTACCGAGAGTATTCGATATGCCAGACACAGTAACAACAAAGTCTCCAATGGAGACGTTACTGGGCCTGCTCGAGCAAATCGACGATCAACGGGAGGGCCTTTACCTTTACCTTTACCTTCACTATTCTGAACTCTTAGTGTAGTCCATAGAATTTTGCCTTACGTGTGAAGCCCTGTATTTAATCTCTAGCATCACAAAACAGCAATAAAACATAATTATATGGAAATGTAAAAGAAAATCTTTTTAAAAAGCATTTCTAGTAGGTTTTCCTGATTGAGAAACAATTCAAACCTGTCAACAAGCATGTGTATGATGACTCTGTCTCTAGTTTGCAGGATTGAATAGAAATCACTTTTTAAAAATAACCAGAGTTGGGAATCGTCCATACTGTTTTCCAGAAGGGGTGAACCAGTTGGCATTCCCACCAGCAGTGAAGGAGAGTCCCTTTCTCCCCACATCAGCTCCAACACCGGTTGCTTTTGTTCTTTTGGATGTGGGCCAGTCTCTGTGGTGTGAGACGATATCTCATTGTCGTTTTGATCTGCATCTCCCTGATGATTAATGATGTAGAGAATTTTCTCATGTTCCTTTTAGCCATTCAGATTTCTTCTTTGACAAGTTTCTGCTCATTTTTTGATGGGATTGGATGTTTTCTTCTTGTGGAGTTCAACCAGTGCTTTGTATATCCTTGATATCAACCCCTTATCAGATGGGTATTGGGTGAATATCCTTTCTCATTCTGTAGATTGTCTTTGTATTTTAGTCACTGTATCTTTTGCAGTGCAGAACTTCTTAATTTAAGATAGTCCCATTTGTTTATCTCTGTTTCAACTTGGTTGGTCAGTGGCATGTCATCTTTGAAGATACAGTTAGCCTCAATATCGTGGAGGGTTCTGCCGACCTTGTCTTCAATGTACGTTATGGATTCTGGTCTGATGTTAAGGTCTTTAATCCATTTTGATCTGACTTTTGTGCATGGTGTTAAGTCGAGATCTAAGCCCATTTTTTTGCATGTGGTTGTCCCGTTATACCAGTATCATTTGTTAAAGAGGCTTTCCTTGTTCCACTTCACATTTCTTCCTCCCTTATCAAAGATTAGATGTTCATACATTTGGGGTTATGTGTAGGAATATTCCACCCTGTTCCATTGGTCTGCGGCTCTGACTTTGTTCTAGTACATTCTTTTTTAATTGCTACCACTTTGTAGTAGAGTTTGAGGTTGGGGACGGTGATGCCTCCCATCATCATTTTCCCAAAAAATTGCCTTAGCTATTCATGGGCGTTTGTTGTTCCAAATGAATTTTAGGAGTATTTGATCCATTTCTTTGAAGAATGTTATGGGTATTCTTATAGAGATCACATTGAATCTGTATAGTGCCTTGGGGAGTATTGCCATTTTGACAATTTTAATTCTTCCTATCCATGAGCAGGGGATATGTTTACATTTCCTCATGTCCTCTTTTATTTCGTGGAGTAGCGTTTTGTAGTTTTCTTTGTAGAGGTGCTTTACCTCCTTAGTTAGGCTGATTCTGAGGTACTTGATTTTCTGGGGCACAATTGTGAACGGGATTGCTTTCATCATGTCTCTTTCCTCTGTCTCATTATTTGAGTAGAGGAATTTGGGGGGCCCGCAAAACCACTCTCCGGCCCGCGGAGGTGGCCCTAGGATCTGTAGGTGCAGGGAAGGACCAACTGAATGAACACAAGACACAAGAGACAGAATGCAGTTCAGAAACAGAGAAAGGGACAGACTTTATTGGGGGCAATCAGGGTATATATCCATTAGTGAGGCAGCTACACTAAAGGTCGTGCCCATATATGGTTAGGAAGGTTTGTTTTCACTTATCATGCATTACAAGGTTTATGTGTATCTGGTACCAGACACGAGGTGATTACACAAAGGGCCATGTCCATATGATTTACAAAATTTATATGCATCACATACCAGACACGAGATAGTTACTTCTTGTTATTACTGACAGCCATGACAGATGTTCTCTCAGGATAACCATACATCAAGATAACCATACATAGCACTGGCTTTGCCTGTTGCAGGTCACGTAGGTCAAGACGACCATACATAGCACAGGCTGTGCCTGTTGCAGGTCACGTAGGTCAAGATGACCATACCTAGCACAGGCACTTAGGCCTTGGTCAGTTAAAGGGCCAGCTTCCCACAGGGGAAAGCCAAGGATTTTGGGGTATTAATTTTATAGCCTGCAACTTTACTGTACAAGTCTATTGTTTCTAGGCGTTTCTTGGTAGAGGCTTTAGGATTCTCTAGGTATAGTATCATATCATCTGCGAATAGTGAGAGCTTGATTTCTTCCTTTCCTTTCTGGATGCTCTTAATATCTTTTTCTTGCCTAATGGCTATTGCAAGTACTTCCAGTACTATATTGAGCAGAAGTGATGAGAGTGGGCATCCTTGTCTTGTCCCTGATCTTAGTGGGAAGACCCTTAGTTTTTCCCCATTGAGGATATGCTTACCATAGGTTTGTCATAGATGGCTTTGACTGTCTTGAGGAAATTTCCTTCTAAGTGCATTTTTGTGAGAGTTTTCATCATAAACAGGTGTTGGATCTGCTGGCAGTATATCCCGGAGAGGCAAAAAAATATAGTTGAAATGACATCTGCACTTCTATGTTCATTGCTGCAGTGTTCACAATAGCCAAAACCTGGAAAAAACCCGAGTGCCTGAGAATAGATGACTGGTTAAAGAAACTTTGGTACATTTACACAATGGAATACTACGCAGCTGTTAGAAAAGATGAAGTCATGAAATTTGCATACAAGTGTTTCTACGTGGAAAGAATCATGCTAAGTGAAATGAGTCAGAAAGAGAGGGACAGACATAGAAAGACTGCACTCATCTGGGGAATATAAAGTAACAGAATGGGAGACAAACACCCAGAAATAGTTGAGATAAGTATCAGGAGGTCTGCTCCAGAGCTTGGAAGCCAGCAGCACATGCTGGGGGGAAAAGCAGCTCAGACAGAGAAGGAAATGTCAGGTAAAGGGTGTTTGGAGGATTTGCTTGGGTTGCAAGATGCGTGCTGAAAGTAGACTATAGACTGAACATGATGGCCACTCAATACCTCTATTACAAACCACAAGACACTAAAGGAAAGAGAGAGCAAAAGGGTGTGCCCTTCCACAGAGGTGGGGCGGGGTGGGGAGGGGATGGAATGGGGGGTGGTGGGAGAGCTACTGGGTTCATTGGTGGTGTAGAATGGACACTGGTGGAGGGATGGGTACTCGATCATTTTATAACTGAAACCCAAGCACGAAAGTTTGTAAGTCTACAACTGTACCTCATGGTGTCTCACTGTCACTGTCACTGTCACTCCTCCCATTGTTCATCAATTTGCTTTACCGGGCTCAGTAACGTCTCCATTTTGAGACTTGTTGTTCTATGTTTGGCATATCGAATACGTCACAGGTAGCTTGCCAGGCTTTGCCATGCGGGTGAGATATTCTTGGTAGCTTGCCGGGCTCTCCTAGAGGGGCGGGGGAATTGAACCCGGGTTGGTCGGGTCAGTTGTGTGCAAGGCAAACGCCCTACCGCTGTGCTATCGCTCCAGCCTATGGTGTCTCACTAATTGAAATAAATAAAAAAATAAAGATAACCAGAGTTGGGCATTTACGTTCACACTCTAACAACAATGTGCACATTGTTTTTTCATTGCTGCAAGCCTGAAATATCAGATGTTATTCACAAGAATTAGACAGGCTATCAGATCATACTCGTTCTTAACTTAGAATACTTTGACTCTAGTCATTTTCAGTACAGCATATTGTGGTGAGCATTACAAGGAAAAGAATACATATTGTAAATTTGTCATTGTAATCTAAATACCTTTAGGGAAAGAAAAAACCTAATATAAATATAACATAGCTACACAAGAAAGCTTTGCAAATATTGCAGAGAAAATAAAACCGTACCTGCAATTGTCCAGCTTTGGCCAAGAAACTACATATTGAACTAGAAAAATAAAATAAATATTTGTGATTATCATATAAATCAGTAAGAATTTTGTATATGCCTAATAAAATATTTGGGCCACATATTTAAAAACAAATTGAGTGCTGGTGAGGCAACTCTGTGGTAGAACAATTGCGTTGCATGTGTGAAGCCCTGTTTTTGCTCCCTGGAACTGTAACTATACCCAAACACCCAAATTGATGCTTATCTGACTTTCAAATTTAAATGAACTCCTTTTATCTTATCTGGCAACTCTCCACTCTTTGAACATTCTGAAACAAAGTAATTCCCCTTCTACAAGGAAGTCAGTAGTCCTCCACTAGATCAAATGACTTTGGATTATAAAGTGAAATTATTACTCATAAATGATCATCCAATCTCATTTTTAGCACATACTAAAGCCACTGCTTCACTTCTTTTTTTTTTTTAATTTTTATTAGTGAAACACCATAAGGTACAGTTGTAGACTTACAAATTTGCCACTGTTTCTAATAACCACTTTCTCTGGTTTCCTATGACCCCTACTCAGAATAAGAAAATCTTAGTTGTGGGATTTACTGATTAAACATATTATTTCCCTTTCTTCTAACCCTTTCCCTATCTCCTTGAGATTCTTAATTTCTGAAGAATACCTTTTGCTTCAGTCCTTCTACCCTCCCTATTTTATTTGGATGGGACCTTTGGAATCAATAGGGTACATCTGTTAGGGTACCAAGTGTCCTCCAGTCACTTTTGCCTTAAAACTACTTTGAAGAACGGTCTTGGGTATATTGGGTGTGGTGAAAGTACAGCAACTTTTTATATCAATACATAATATAATATTAATATTAATGCAATATTAACACTATTATAGCCAAGTTATCTAAAGTTCAGTAAAAATTTAAAAGGGTGATTGGCCCCAGAGTAGGAAAAGGACAAAGAAGGGGAAATTTGAGGAGGGGCAGAGAAGAGACAGATGGAACAATGGAAGTGGGGCAATGGAGGTGGAGTAGGGGATCAGTGGCGTTTAGGTACATTGGTGATGTAAAGCTAAATATCCAAACCAAAGAGTCAACAACACTGAAATAATGAGACCCAGTCTTTATCAACCAAATTTAAAAGGTGCTTCTAAATATGCAGGCTCGGAGTGGGGGAGGGGGTGGAGGAAATCTGGGAACACTGATCGAAGGAAATTGTCACAGCTGGTTGTATCAGTGTTGGATCATTATATATCTAAAATTCAGCTGTGAATAAGTTTGTAAATCATGGTGCTTTAACAAAAATAAAATTAAAAATCAACTTGGTATTTGTACTTAATTTCTTCAATATACAATATGCTCTGGGCTATGTTATCTATAGACATGAAAAAATAAAAGATATAAAAAGATACATATTGAATTACAAGTTACCATTTATCTCACAATACTTCTACTTAAATTGTCCAGTATCCTCTAAAATCCAAAGTCTCAAAGAGAATATGATCCATTTTGGAAGATTTTATAGTTAGAAACTTAATCATTAGTTGCCTTACTGTTTACAACACTTCAAACCAGGAAACATGGCTCACTGTACATGGGCACTACTTTTACAATATGTAAGAATTATATAGTATGCCTACATTTTCCTGTAGTTCGCTACCCCAATTATCTTGGTTTCTATACCTTCAACATCCAACACACTTAATCACTTAACTTAATCACTTAACTTCCCGTTAGTCGTCGATTTGCTCTAGCGCGCGCCAGTAACGTCTCCATTTGTCCCTGTCACGTGCCAGTGTAGCCCGATGGCATCTGTTCGCTCCGGGAACATGAAGAGCCTCAAACCAATCATTCATGATCTTGACGAAGAAGTCTGACCATCTGGTAGGTGGGCGGCCACGCCGTCTTTTGACATCCCGTGGAATCCAGTCGGTAACAGCTCTAGTCCAGCAGTCATCTTTAAATCTCATTACGTGACCAGCCCATCTGATTTTCGACACCTTGGCAAATGAGACAGCGTCCCTGATTCTTGATCGTCGACGGATGTCAGAACTCTGGATTCTTTCTCTCATTTGAGAGAAACGTGATATTCCAAGCACAGCTCTTTCTATTCTTCTTTGGGAGACCTGAATAGCGTTCTCATCTTGTTTGCATAGGGCCCAGGTCTCTGAGGCATATGTTAATGCAGGAAGAACAGTGGAATCAAAGAGATGTGCCTGGAGACGGAGGTTCTTCGTCCTCTTAGCTATTTCTTCGACGTTCTTGAAGGCGTTCCAAGCCGCTCTCTTCCTCCTGCGCAGCTCGGGTGCCAGGTCATTTGTCATGTTGACCTCTCGACCTAGGTACACATAGCTGTTGCATTCGGAGATGGTCGTTCCGTTGAGAGCGAATGGGGCGTCAGGAACAAGGCTGTTTCTCATAAACATTGTCTTCGTAAGATTCAGCTGTAGTCCTACCTTTCCACACTCACGGTCAAAGTCGGCCAGCATTTGTGCCGCTTGGCTGATGTTTGGTGTTATTAAAACAATGTCATCAGCAAAGCGGAGGTGGTGTAGTTGCCGACCATCTATCTTCACTCCCATTCCTTCCCATTCCAGTCGTCGCATGATGTTCTCGAGGGTGGCACTGAAGAGTTTCGGTGAAATGGTATCACCCTGCCGCACCCCTCTCTCGACATCAACGATCACTTCTTTGAAGAATGGTGAGAGCCGGGTAGTGAATCCGCAATACAGCTCACGGAGGATCCTGATGTATTGGGCTTGAATGCCCTGATTGGCTAGGGCTTCAATGACTGCTTCCGTCTCAACAGAATCAAAGGCCTTCTTTAAATCAATGAACATTAAACAGAGCGGCATCTTGAACTCCCGAGAAACCTCAATGAGCTTGGTTATCGTGTGGATATGGTCGATGGTGCTGAATCCTTTGCGGAACCCAGCTTGCTCGCATGGTTGTCCTTCATCTAGTGTTCTGCCAATCCTATTTAGGATGACTCGAGTGAACAACTTGTAGATGACAGACAATAGGCAGATCGGGTGATAGTTGCCAATGTCATGGATGTCTCCCTTTTTAAACAGTAGTACGGTCCTGCTGGTTTTCCATTGGGACGGAACCTTGCATTCAGACAGGTAGCGAGTGAAGAGCCAAGCCAGTGTATTGATGAGTACTGATGGCAGGTTCTTCAGGTATTCAGGTCTGACCTTGTCTGGGCCGGGTGCTGTTTGTTTCTTTACCGACGAAATGGCGTGTCGGATTTCGGAAGGGAGAACATTGGGAACGACATATCCATCCTGTGGAATTTGGTATGTCGGCAAGTGGACATGGCTATCGAAGAGATTTGAGTAGAAGTCATGGATAATCTTCTCCATTGCCGTTCTGGAGGATGTGATGGATCCATCAGGACGTCGGAGGGCAGTCATCTTGGTCTTGTAGTTGGCGAAGGACAGGCGGGCATTACGAATACTTTTCCGGCTTCTGCCGCATCTACCAGTACTTCTGCTCTTCTCTCTTTGAGGTCTTCCTTGATCGGGGAGAAAGGGCTGCAAAGTTCAAAAAGAGAACTCCCAGAATGACCACCAACTGGGAACTCTTTGGTACTATTGCGGCAACATGGGAAGATGCCATTGTTGACAACATTGACGAGGAATACGATCGACTGGTTCAGCACATCCATGAATGTGCGAAGAATGCCAAGAGAGAGATAGCCACAAAAAATCGCCTATCTTCGAAAACTCTTGAGCTAATTCGCCAGCGTGGTTTGGCGCATGCCTCAGGCAACCGCAAGCTAAAGTCCGAGCTTGCAAAACAGTGCAGAGATGCGATCAAGGAAGACCAACACACTTAACAAGGGTATATCTCTGTCATTTCTTGTGTCCTAACGTCATGACTACCAGTAATTCTTCACATTAACATAGGAGCAATAGCACAGCGGTAGGGCGTTTGCCTTGCACGCAGCCAACATGGCCGACCCGGGTTCGATTCCTCTGCCCCTCTCGGTGAGCCCGGCAAGCTACCGAGAGTATCTCGCCTGCACGGCAGAGCCTGGCAAGCTCCCCGTGACGTATTCAGTATGCCAAACACAGTAACAACAAAGTCTCCAATGGAGATGTTATTGGGCCCGCTCGAGCAAATCTATGATCAACAGGAGGGCCTTTACCTTTTTTACCTTTAACATAGGTAAAAACAACACAAAAAGTCTCACTGCCGCCCCTTCATGCTGATATCAGCTTCTCAATCCTAATCTCCATGATTTATAGGTTCTGTTACTTTACGTTGATCCAATATGCAGATGAATTGCTTTTATGTTAATCTGATCTAACATCTTCTCAAGAAGACTCCCTTTATATCTTGGAAACTTAGCTATAAAAAGCACAGAGGCTGTAAGAATAAATTACAGTTCACTTCACCAGACTCAGGTTCACTAACTAAAATACAGTGTATCCTAAGAAGGTAAATCAGTCTCAGCAGATAAAAGAATAGCTACTCACAAATGCCTTCACTCTATTACCAAAAGATAAAGTAGAAGATTTTATATAACTTTGAAATTAGTGGATTTGAAAATTTTCTGAATTAGCTTCCACCATGTATGACAGTACTAAAGCTGACATCCCTGGACTTCGGACTGGTGATGTCACTATAGAGCTAGCCTTTGACCAACTACCAACTCAAGACTACCATGCAGACATTGACGGGATTGGTGTTGAAATATTATATGCCTACAACTCAAATATCAATAACTTTGTAAATAACAGTTCTTAATAAAAATGAAAAATAAAATTTAGAGTATTAAAAATAATATCATGCAGAGTCTTCCAATTCTGAATCAAATCTAAATTATGCTGGAATTTTTTTGTTTGTACATAAAAGAGAAGGTCAAGTTCTTTGATTTTTTTTTTTAAAAAAATGTAGGGCTGGAGCGATAGTACACTGGGTAGGGTGTTTGCCTTGCGCGCAGCCGACCTGGGTTCAATTCCCAGCATCCCATATGGTCCCCTGAGCACCACCAGGAGTAATTCCTGAGTGCAGAGCCAGGAGTATCCCCTGTGCATTGCCAGGTGTGACTCCCCAAAAAGCAAAAAAATAAATAAATAAAATGTAAATAAGAAACTCATTGAGTAATTTCATCTTCCTCTCTTCCCAGTGGCTAAATGTAGCTTATGCCTAGAAGCAATTAGCTGCAGTTGCATTTAGGCCCATGGTCACCTTTCCACCCCAAAGGTGTTTCATGTTGTTTAGACTCCTCTTACCAAAAATACACAACATCTTTCTGTTTTCAGATTAACTTTATATGAATTGTTGCTTCTGTCCTCAGTATCACTATCTAGAGGAATCATACAATTTATTTTAGGGACCTCCCAAGCAGTTCTTAGAGGGTCCCGGGCCCACTAAAACACTCCTTTGCTAAGCAGACCAGGCAGCTAAAATCTAGGGCCTGAGAATGTGTTATCACTTGATCACTGTGATGACAAGTACTGGAGATGTTGGAAGCAACCAGGAACACACAGTTGATGCTCAGAGGGCTGTACAGTTCTAAAGACTGAACTGGAGTCTGGCACATGAAAGCATATGCCCCTAACATAAACCTTGTGCTATCTCCCCAGTTCCAGGGAACATAAGCTTTTTAAAAACTGAGTCTAAATTCTTTTTTTTTTATGAAAAAATGTTATAAAATATAACTTTTAAAAAACTGAGTCTTAGTTCACATACCATAAATTTTATTTTGGAATAAATTAAAGTGTCAGAAGTGCTCAGGGCTTACTCTTGGGTCTAATATCAGGGAACGTAACTGCTGTGGCTCACTTGATCATATGGGGTGCCTGGGGCCAAAATTGGATTCGTTGTATGCAAAGCAAACAGCCTACCCACTGTACTGTCTTTCCAGTCCCAAATTTTACCCTTTTAAATGAAATAATTCAGTGAGTTTTAGTAGGGCAGCCATTGATCTATATTCTGACTCTATCTGCTATACTGACCGTTTAATGTCAATAAACATCATGTTCTATGTGGCATTTATTGACGGAATTCTCTCATTTAGCGTGTTCTAAGGAATATCCATGTTGTATCATGTATTACTACTTCACTTTTCTTGCTCAATAACATTGCACTTGAGGCTGGAGCAATAGCACAGCTGGTCGGGCATTTGCCTTGCATGCGGTCAACCCGGGTTCTATTCCCAGCATCCCATATGGTCTCCTGAGCCCTGCCAGGGGTAATTCCTGAGTACAGAGCCAGGAGTAATCCCTGTGCATTGCCAGGTGTGACCCCCCCAAAAAATGACACTGCACTTTATGGGCTGGAGTGATAGCACAGCGGTAGGGCGTTTGCCTTGAATGCAGCCAACATGGCCGACCCGAGTTCGATTCCTCCGCCCCTCTCAGAGAGCCCGGCAAGCTACCGAGAGTATCTCGCCCACACGGTAGAGCCTGGCAAGCTCCCCGTGATGTGTTCGATATGCCAGACACAGTAACAACAAAGTCTCCAATGGAGAGGTTACTGGGCCCGCTCGAGCAAATCGATGATCAATGGGAGGGACTTTTTTTATGCCTATGCCACAGGTTTGTGTATCTAGTTGTTAGCTGATGGATATTTAAGTTGTTTCTATTTTTTGGCATCGTGAATAATGTTAGAATAAACATTCATATGCAAATTTTGATGGACATATGTTTTAATTTCCTTGGGCAGATATTCTGGAGTACAATTACAGGATTGTATATAACTCTATATTTAAACTTTAAAATACTGCCAGACTATTCCACAATGATTTCTTCATTTTACATTCCCACCAGTAATGTCCAGAGTATTTGTTTCCCACATCCTCAAATTTGTTATTGTTCATTATTTTAAATTGTAGTCACTTTTGTGAGTATATATAACTATGCAAATGCAGTTTTATTTTCATTTCTCTAATAACTAATGCTATTGTCTTTCTTTTTCATTTTTTATAATTTTATTTATTGAGTCACCATGAGAGCAGTTACAAAGCTTTCGGGTCTAAGTCTCGGTCATACAATGAAACACCCATCCCTTCACCAGTGCCTATTCTCCACCCACAACAACGGCAGTATACCCCCATCCGACACCCTCCCCCTTGCTGTGGGGCAGATGATTTCCACATTAATCTCTCTCTACTTTGATCACAATCAATATTTTGACACCAGACCCACCATTATTATTTGAGGTTTTACCCCAACACTCAGATCTGCTGAAAAGGCAACCGAAGACAATTTGTTTTCTATTGCTGGTTATAAGATGTCGTGTAGCTGCAGTAGTGGCCGCGCGATTTTGAAATTCCGAAATTTTAACACTTAAATCTGGAGGGATTTCTGCCAAAATCTGCTGGGTTCCGAGATTTGCTCCTAAGTCTCTGGGAACATGGCCGTTAAGCAGCTTGATCAGGAGCCAGAAAGGCCATTCATGGGGGGTGACTCAGGGTCTCGTTTTGACAGGGAGGAAAGGGCTGGCTCCAACCCCATCCCACGAAGCCCCACGTGTCTCGTCACTAAGGGCCCAAACCTGATTGTCCAGTGGCCTCTGGAGAATGGTGGCCGCTGAGCTGCCTAGGGGGAGCAGGTGGAGGGACAACACCCTTTTCTCCCTTGGGTGACCTGGTGACAGTAAACTACTGCAGGGTCCGGACGCATTTCTTCCAAAAGCCACTGGGTTTCGAGATTTGTTTCTGAATCTCTTGGATCATGGCCGTTAAGCAGCTTGATAAGGAGCCAGAGAGGCCGTTCGTGGGCTATGACTTGGGATCTCGTTGGGGTGGGGAGGACAGGACCGGCTCCACCCCCATCCCGTGAGGCCTGCATGTTTCATCACTGCTGGCCCAAACATGACTGTCCAGTGGCCTCTGGAGGATGGTGGCCACCAGGCTGCCAGGGGGAACAGGCCAAGGCACGAAACCTATTCCCACCTGGGTTGGCTCAGCAGCGGTAATCTACTGCAGGGGACCAGACGCATTTCCGCCAAAAGCCGCTGGGTTTTGAGATTTGTTTCTGAGTCTCTGGGATCATGGCCATTAAGCAGTTCAATCAGGAACCAGAGAGGCTATGCCTCCAATTATATAGCTGAGCCAGAGGTGGTTTGTGGGTGTGTTTCTCACATACCTAACTTTTGGCCGTTTACTTTCTTGGTAAACTTTGCCCCAAGTTTTTGGGGTCTGGCCAAAGGCACAGCAGCAATTTTGGGGTATCTGGAAGTCTGAAGGCGCCATCAGGCTGCTGATGCACTCACCACACAGGTACAGACTGACTTGCTGGCGGCACCATACCCCCATATATTGTCTATCTTTTAATATGCTCATTGGCTATTTGTGTAACTTCTTTGGTGATTTCATATACTTAATCTAGCTCCCATCGTTTTTCTGAAAAGGGAGAACCTCACGATTGCTTAACTTTAACCTAAAATTGTTACCTGTCTTTCTTCTTTCTCCTTGAAACTTCTCCACAAAACCCAGAGTTAGAATTTGTTAAGGAAATTTAGTGTATTGAGTCTTAACAGGCATATTTTCAAGTTGGGTATCCTGCCACTATTTTCCAATATTTTATTAAACACGTACTGCCGTATAAGTACCGCACGCTAACCGATTGCGCCACTGGAGCTCCATGGCTGGAGCGATAGCACAGCGGGTAGGGCGTTCGCCTTACAAGCGGCCAACATGGCCGACCCGAGTTCGATTCCTCCGCCCCTCTCGGAGAGCCTGGCAAGCTACCGAGAGTATTCGATATGCCAGACACAGTAACAACAAAGTCTCCAATGGAGACGTTACTGGGCCCGCTCGAGCAAATCGACGATCAACAGGAGGGCCTTTACCTTTACCTTTACCTTATTAAACACAATTTCAAGTTCCTCAAAGGGTTGGGGTGCATATTTTATATGTGGGAGCCCTGGGTTTTTATCTCTGACACTGTATGGTTCGCCTGAGACCAGCGAGCCAGGAGTATAGCCTGAATAATACTTAGTTTGCCCCAAAACAATAAATAAATAAATAAACAAATATATAAAATTCCCTTCCTGAAGTAGGTACCAAAGTAGGAAGATACCCTCCGTGATGAGCTTTGAAATATAATTAAACCAAGATATAGCTCAATGGAGGAGACCTTGGTACTTTGGCAGAAATAAATAAATAAACAAATATATAAAATTCCCTTCCTGAAGTAGGTACCAAAGTAGGAAGATACCCTCCACGATGAGGTTTGAGATATAATTAAACCAAGATATAGCTCAACGGAGGGGACCTTGGTACTTTGGCAGAGGGACACAGGTTCCCTGGTGGTAGTTGTGGTGTTGAAACAGCCTATGCATGAAATCTTATTATTAGTAGCATTGTAAATGACAGTGCTTCAACTA
The DNA here is from genome assembly GCF_029834395.1 of Sorex fumeus. Taxonomy (NCBI): domain Eukaryota; kingdom Metazoa; phylum Chordata; class Mammalia; order Eulipotyphla; family Soricidae; genus Sorex; species Sorex fumeus. The sequence goes on from NW_026606115.1 coordinate 17,776,278, forward strand.
ATAAAATAATAAAAAATAAAGAATTTGTTCAGCTGTCAAACCGTTTCCCAGACCAAAAAAAATGAGGGTTTTGTGGGCTAGAGAGATAGTACAGAGATTAGGACAAGACACTTGTCTTGAATCTGGTGAGCCCAGGTTCAATTCCAGGCATCCCACGTGGTCCCTTGAACACTACTAGGCATAATTCCTGAGTTCAGAGACAGGAATAACCCCTAAGCACTGCCAGATGTGCCTGTACCCCCCAAAATGAAGGTTTGACTCCCTTTGGATATGATTTACAGAAATAAGTGTTTAATAAAACTCTGAATGACTCACCCAAAAGAAAAATGCTGTGCCCTTCAGGAGAGGAAAAACTTTAGCAAGAACAAAAGGCCCTGATAAGGGAAAAAGACCACCAAAAGTTCAAAGTCCTTTTTCCCCCTGCACTGACTCTTACCTACATAGAAAGCCCCAAAGCTGATGAAATTTGGGAAAACCCTATCAAAATAACTGCAAAAGCAAACAACACACATTCCAATGCTAATCCCCACATCCCAACTTGGTGTCTAATTTCTTTCTCTGGAGAATCTAATGTCCTCAAACACTTCCTTTTCTCTCTCCCCCTTAAGGGAATAAAAGAATTTTCTGTGTGGTCCCAAGGATGTAAACCAGGGCTTCATACACACAAGTACCAATCTTTGGACTTTCTCACTTTATAATAAAATTCCATTGCTTAATTACTTTTGTATTTTTTTCTGAGAGAAAAGGAACTAACCTGGGAGACCTAAGCAGAGAACAGAACTATCTCTCCTTTTCCTGTAAAGATCAAAACGTTTGTTTCAGTCTAAAAACTCATAGCTCCCTCAAAACTCGGGTGGTATTGACAAGTTCCCACGATAAACAGATCAAGTGGGTCTTAGATGTAACATTCCCAGAATAAAGTTAAACATAACTAGGCACTAAAAGGATTTACTCTAGCATAGCAGCTAGCAAGGAATGAAAAGGCTAACAGATATGGACAACAGATATGCCTTTGGGATGTTTTCTGATTTTGGTACTTTGTAAAGGCAAATAGCGTCCTAATAGCTAATGGCCCTGCCAAGGATTAGTGTGAATATATTTAAGCTGTTATCAGTGAGAAACTAAGAAATAGAGAACAGGTAGTAGTCACAGTAGAGAGAGTGCAACTTTCCTTCTGCTTGACCTATCTCCACCTCACTGGTAAAGTACTTGGGGCAAGTGGGCTATGCCTGATAACATAGGACTGCTAAAAATTTACAGTGAACTCTTGCATGGTGTGGACATTAAGGCCCTACAAGTCCCTCAAGGCAGCCACGTACAGCCTAGAGAACTACATAGAACCATTAGGTGTGGCTCTGGAGGACTTGAGCACTACCAAGGTGACCTGGGTATCCAGCACCCTGTAGGGCCAATGCAACATTATATCCATAGGCCTTCACAATGAGCAACCAGCTCCATTGGCTTCACTGATGGGGCATCCATGCCTCTTGAGCACTATTTGGGTAGCTCCCCCACCCCCAAATTAGAAGATCCAAGGAGATAGTATAGAGTGGCCCACAGGGTCTGCTTAGCAACCTTTTAGAAGCCACTCACAAATTAGAATGTATTGCAGAAGCTACGAAAGGAGTGGCCAGACACTATGAAGAGGATCTCATTGGTCATTTTATTTTATTTTATTTATTTTAATGTAGACAAAAGTTGTATAAACAAAACTGCTGATTTCATTGTAGAGTTGAAATTGATTGGTAATGAAACTTCAGTATTGAATCGATATGTATGAAAAATCAATTTTTATGGGAAAATTGTTATATTTTGGAAGATTGTTAAGAACTCGTATAAGAGTTTGCTAAGCTATTTGTTACTAGTAAAGCCTTCTGTTATTATTCTTGTTTGTTGAGTTTTGTTGGCTTCTATGTTTCTTTCTCATCTAATTTGGTGTGTTTCTACTGGAATTTCAGTATTAAATATGTGGCTGCGTGATCCAAACACTTTAGAGTATATAGTCTGGGAAAAGGAGTTGATTTGGGCAGCTATGAAATGTGAGCATGACTGACAGGACTTCCAGAAGTATCGGTGGAACTAGGGGGAGGATACCCACTCCTATTCACAGAAAACACCAGAGTTCTCAGCCTAGGAACTATGGTACCTGAATTTTTTCAATTTAGTGTTTCTGCAAAGAATATTACTGAAGTGGTGGACTTGAGCCCAAGCTGTGCTTTAGCAGTGGGGTGTGGGTTCGGCTGCTGGGACTTGGGCAGGGTGCCTGCCTACTCAACCTGCCTGCCTTCTGAGGGTTCCCCAGAGTTTTCAGCTGTGGTGGCTAATGTGTCCGTGAATTTTAGCTGCTTGATTTGCATCTTCTTGCAGATTTAGTTGTGAATCAGTAGAGCTGGGCTGGTGGGTAAACATGGAGGCAACTGTGAAAGGTGGGCATGGCTGCCAGGGCTTTTGGAAGTATGAGGTTGGAGGGAGGGAAGTATGCCTGTCCACACTCCAAGAGGACACCAGAGTCCTCAGCCTGAACAATAGGATATCTGAACGCAATTGGTCCTTTTAAATTTTACTTAAGATGGAATCTAACAGAAATATCTATGCAGAGAATAGGTAAAAATACATAAACAAATGACTGCATAGGAGATCAGGCAGACAGATGGCACTGACAAAATGCAGATCAACAGCCTGCATAGAGTATGAAGGAAATAATAATAAATGAGCATTGAATGATTAACACAAGCAAATACTTTGACAGGCAACAGAAACTGATAACTTGTCTTTAGTAGGAAGCTTACCATAAAGGTTGGAGTGTGGATAGGGGAAACTGGGACAATGATGGAGGAAAACAGTCACTGTGGTGGAGAATATTGTGCTGGAATAGTTATAGTATGAAATTCTACTAGTAACAGTTTGTAAAACACGGTGTCACAAATAAAAACTAATTTTCTTAAATTTTGGGTTACACCCAGAGTTGCCCAGGCTCTGCACTCAGGAATCACTCCTGTCTGTGCTCAGGGTACAATATGGGATTCTGGGGACAGAACACTGGTTGGCCACACTCAAGAAAAGTGTCCTACCCATTATACTATCTCTACAGGCTCTAAATCAAAAAAAATTTTAAAGTAAGCACCAAGTGGTGAGAATTGGCAAGTATTTGAGCCATAGGTAGCAAGAAGCGACAAGAAACCAAGTGCTGACAAGTGACAAGGGGAGACGTGAGAGGTGGCAATACAGTAAGCAGTGGGGGGGGGGGGGGCAACTGAAGTTGTTCCGCACAGAGTTCCTGTTTCAGTAGCCTCTGCAGCCTATTGAGATGTATATATATGATCTGTAAAATAAATAGCTGCTAATTAAGTGAGATGAAACACAAAATACATTAGGAGGTCAGTATACTAATCTTACATACTGTCCACAGGGATCCAGAATATAGCCAGTTCTGATATAATTGAAACAGTTTATTCTGTTTTGATTGAATACCTTAACAGTGCAGTCCTATTTTACAGTAAAAAGAGATTACAAATACCTACTCAATGAAAACTGTTCAAAATTGTCACAATCAAGTTTCTCAAACTTTGAAAATGAATAAAAAGAAATTAGAGAATGCTTATCTTGGCAATAAGAGAACTTTGTCACATTTTAAATTATTGTAGTTCCATCCTCTCCTCTAAGCTCATCAATCGTTTTCAAAACAACAGCCTGTATATCCATTACTCAAGAAAGAATATCAGACTTCACTAGCAAAGGATAATCGATATTTGATTTTTTGGTAGCTACATGTAACACCCATTCAAAAGACTTGAGTTTTTTTAACTTCATGGAGATGTTTTGGAAGAAAGGGACTTTTGGGGGAGGTAACACATACAGTTCAGTGCTAGGGATCCCAGAAGACTTGTTTTAATATCATCTGAGTGATAACTTTCCCAAATGTTTGCTTCTGTCAGATAGTAGGGATAGCCAAAAATATTTATAGGCAAATAATTAAGTCACTGCAGCCTAGGGCAATAGAAAACATCTGGAGGATACAGAAATGAACCAGAAGCTTAGGAGGAAGGACTGACAATGAGCTGATTTGAAAGCAAAGGGCTTTAAAAAACTTACATATATTCCTGGGAATCAAGGAGATCATACACAATGTGTGTGCACTTTATAAGATACATCTGGAAAAATCTTTTCCCTAAGCATTTCTCTTGGGTTAAAATTGAGGTTAAGATAGTGGTTTCTCTCCTCAAAGCATTAAACAGATTCAGTGAAATCTCTAAAATTCTACCCACTACACTGTCAAATAAATATATCAAATCACATTGTATGATAGAATCCCGATCGTGATCAGCTTTGTCACTCTGTATCTCACGGTGACTCAAAAACATTAAAAAATATATCAAACACTCTTAAAATTAATATGGAACTATAAACACACACGCTGGATAAACAAAGCAATCCTTGGGGCAAAGAAGATGAGAGGCATCACTTTCCCCAACTTCAAACTGTACTATAGAGCAGTAATAGTTAAAAAGGCACGATACTGAAATAAAGACAGATACTTAAATCAATGAAATAGAATAGAAAACCAAGAGACAGACCCTCAGATATATGGTCAGTTAATCTTTGATAAAGAAGCCCAAATTATAAAGTTGAGCAAGGACAGTCTTTTAAAAAAATTGATGATGGGAAAACTGGTCGACTGCATGTGAAAAAATGAACTCAAATCTTTCTAACTCCCTGAACAAAAGTCAAATAAAAATCGGTTAAAGATTTCTTTATAAAATCTAAATCCGTAAGTCACATAGAGAAAAACAAGTAGAACTCTATGACATTGAAGGTAGAGGCAACTTTATGTATGAAATGCCTCCGACTAGCACAAAAGTCAAATCAAAATGAATTAAAGATTTCTATATCAGACCTGATTCCATAAGGCATATAAAGGAAAAAATAGGCAGAACTCTTCATAACATTGAAGCTAGAGGCATCTTAAAGGACGAAATACCAATGACTAGGCAGGTGGAAGAAAAGATAAACAAATGGGACTACATTAAATTAAGAATCATGCACCTCAAAGGAAATTATGGCTAGAACACAAAGACAGCCCACAGAATGGGAAAAATTATTTACTCAACACTTATCTAATAAGGGGTTAATATCCAAGATATATAAGGTACTGTAGGACTTTACAAAAAAGAAATATACAACCTCCTCAAAAATAAGGAGAAGAACTACAAAGCACTAATGATTAAAACAGCATGGTACTGGAACAAAGGCAGAGCTTCAGACCAATGGAACAGAGTTGAATATACTGACATCTCCTCCCAAGCATATGCTCATCTAATCTTCGATAAGGGGGCAAGAAAAGTGAAATGGATCAGGGAAAGCCTCTTTAATAAATTGTGCTGGCAAAACTGGACGGCTACATGCAAAAAAGTGGGCTCAGATCTCTGCCTAACTCCATGCACAAAAGTAAGATTGAAATGGATTTATGACCTCAACATCAGACCGGAATCCATAATATTTATTGAAGACAAAGTTGGCAAAACTCTCCATGATATTGAAGCTAATGGTATCTTCAAAGATGTCACGCCACTGGCCGAGCAAGTGAAAACAGAGATAGACAAATGGGACTATCTTAAACTAAGAAGTTTCTGCACCTCAAAAGAAACAGCAACCAAAATACAAAGACAGCCTACAGAATGGGAAAGGATATTCACCAAATACACATCCGACAAGGGGTTGATATCAAGGATATACAAGGTACTGGTTGAACTCCACAAGAAGAAATCACCCAACCCCATCAAAAAATGGGGCGAGGAAATGAACAGAAACTTTCGCAAAGATGAAATTCGAATGGCAAAAAGGCACATGAGAAAATGCTCTACATCACTAATCATCAGAGAGATGCAGATCAAAACAAAAATGAGATATCATTTCACACCACAGAGACTGGCCCACATCCACAAGAACAAAAGCAACCAGTGCTGGCGTGGATGTGGCGAGAAAGGGACCCTCCTTCACTGCTGGTGGGAATGCCTGCTGGTCCAACCCTTTTGGAAAACAGTATGGACGATTCTTAAAAAATTAGAATTTGATCTCCCATTTGACCCAGCTATAGCACTCCCGGGAATATATCCCAGAGAGGCAAAAAGGTATAGTCGAAGTGACATCTGCAATTGTTTGTTCATTGCAGCACTCTTTACAATAGCCAGAAACTGGAAGAAACCTGAATGCCTAAGAACAGATGACTGGTTAAAGAAACTTTGGTACATTTACACAATGGAGTACTATGTAGCTGTTAGAAAAGATGAAGTTATGAAATTTACATACAAGTGGTACTACATGGAAAGTATCATGTTAAGCGAAATGAGTCAGAAAGAGCGGTAGACACAGAAAGATTGCATTCATCTGGGGAACATAAAGCAACAAAATGGGAGACTAACACCCAGGAATGGCTGAGATTAGAACCAGGAATTTTGCTCCATGAATGGAAGGCCAGCCACAGGCTCTAGGTGAAAAGGAAGCTCAGATAGAGAAGAGAGCACCAAATGAAGGGTGTTGTGAGACCCTCCCAGGGTGGGAGAAGCATGCTAAAAGTAGTCTATAGACCAAACATGATTGCCACTCAAGGCCTCTCTTGCAAAACACAGTACCCAAAAGAAGAGAGAGAAAACAAGGGGGAATGCCCTGCCACAGAGGCAGGGTGGGACGGGGGGGATGGGGGGTGGGAGGGATTCTGGGACCCGTGGTGGTGGAGGATGGGCACTGGTGGAGGGATGGGTACTTGATCATTGTATAACTGAAACCCAAGCACAAAAGTTTATAAGTCTATAACTGTACCTCATGGTGTTTCACTAAATAAATAAATAAATAAATAAAAAGAAAAATTCCAAGAAAAAATGAAGACACAAAGAAGGAAAAGGAAATAGACAGAGAGAAAATTAACAATATGAGTATGTTGAACCTCACTTATATAAAAAATGTTTAAAATTTCTAAAAAGTAAGTATAATTTTTCACTCTTCACAAAGGTGATTTCTCATTAAGAACCAAAATAATTGTATATTGATAAGAATAATAAATATATTGACTGTACACAATAAAAAAAATAGGGAGAAGAGATGAACAGACACTTTTTCAAAGAAGAAATACAAATGGCCAAAAGGCACATGAAAAGTGCTCTAAATCATTATACCCAAGGGAAATGCAAATCAAAGCAACAATGATATATTGTGACCTCAGCAAGACTAGTACTCATCAAAAAGAACAGCAACGCATGCTGGCATGTATGAGGGCAAAAAGGAACCCTCATTCACTGCTGGTGGAAATGTAAACTGGTCCAACCTTTTTGGAAGAAATATACACATTCCTCAAAAAACTAGAAAATGAGCTTCCATATGACCCAGCAATCACACTCCTGAAATGCAAATCAAACTTCTAATGAGACAACCCCACTAAGATAGTCACAATGAAAGAAACAGAAAATATTTCAATGAGCATGTGAAAAATTTTAAATCCTCATTCATACACTGTTTTTGGGAGGTGTAAACTGATGCAGCTACTGAGGGAAAAATGTTAGACAGTGCCTCAAAATGTTAAACCTAGGGTGGCTTTAGCTAAGTAATTATTTTGTTGACCCAAAGCAACACTTTATAAATCTAGGATTTGCTCTTTAAACCCATGTTCTCCCTTGAACATGTATCTCACTTGCTTGTCTCTGTCTCTTTGCTTGCGTTTTTAAGTCTGGAGAATTTAGTGTTCTCTCTTGAACACATTTCCTCTTTCTCCCCTCACATCTTTCTAAGTAAATTGCATTCAATAAAAGCTATCTTGCTTCACTATTTCAGGTCCCTCTGAAATTCTTTTCTGTGGGTTAAAGGCAATGGACTCACTCCAGCCTGAGTTCACAGCTCCTTGAGAAATAAGATGGTCTTTACTTGAATTGTCCCATTCTTCACCTCAGCAATCCTGCTGCCCAAATGTGTCATATCACATAGATCTGTCTAGGATAGGTTAGGAGTTATCTACTGTGGCCATGGTCAAGATCCAAGGCACCTATCACTACACAGAGATGAGGAGGGGAGGTCATTACTGCCTCAGGGAGCAAGACCCACCCAGATGCTCTAAGAGTTCAGTGTCATTCGTACAGAAATCAGTGAGCATCCCCAAGCCCAATCACATACACCTCTAGACTTTCAGAAGCTCACAAACCAACCTGGTCAGGAAGTATCTGGGGCTTAGTTTCCAATGTCACCTAGTTTTTTTAGCAATTGACCATCCTGAAATAATTATGTTTTAAAATTAAAACTCACTAAGACATATTGTCTGAAGACCATCTCCTTGATCCGGTAGAACCTTCTTCCTGAAATATCAATAGCCTTCTTATAAATATACCATGGAAAGACTAGTAAGATTGGAAACTATCCTAATTTTCAGTTCCAGTTGTTAACAGACACAATTCAATACTGCAAAAGACGAATGCACTATGTTAAGACATCAGTAATTGATTTCAACTGCCTTTCCAGACCAGGTCCCTAAGTTGTAACTGGAGATTTTTGCTGCTGATTTTATGCCCTGAGTTGAGACTCATACAAGTGCAAGTAGGATGTCCATATATCCCTGTTGCCACCAATATTTCTATAATTTTCTCTTATGAAGGGAAAGTATTAATATATATTCACTTTTGTCATAGCATAATGGTTAGTATTATCATTTTACAGTTTGGCGTGTGACAAGAAACTAGAAGGTAACTAGAATTATAAATCGCCTCACACTAATACTGAAATGTTAGAGAAGACAGTCTTTCAAAAATACCCTGACTGTCTCTGGTTACCACATAACCACAGGCACACCAAGAAAAAAGGAAAATGCGGCTTCCATAGGGTACTGCACATGAGCCTACAAGGGAGACAGGGTACCAGCCAGTACAAACAGTCTCTGAAGGATTTTTCTTGATCAGAGATTGAGGGTGGGTGACTCCAAATTTTATATCCCAGTTTGAAAGCTTTAGTTGCTGCAAATTCAAAGTCACCAAAACAAATCTCTGAAGTGTCACTGAAGAATTCCAGTTGCCCAGAAACATGTTTGAGAAGGAGGAATTTACATGGAAAGTGGGTCAACATGGCTGCTCATTAGGCATTGGATGGCTGCTTTTGGGCGTTAAGAGTGAGTTTCAACTTGAATTATCAAATTGAACTGAGCAATTGAGAAGAGAGGTCCTATTGTCAGTGATAAAAGAGGTGGACAAGGTTATAAGAAATATATTTAGAGCCTTCGTTCCTGACTCTAAAGTGTGTGCCCTGTTTTCCTTTTTGCTCAGATCTTAGCACATATTATATATCAGTAAATACAATTTGAACAAATATATTCACACCATGGTGCAGCTTGAAAGCAGCCACCTTCATGAAAAGTTATGCTGTGATAAGAGAGAATCTAGAAGAAATGTATAAATTTCTGGACTCCTATAACCTCCAAAGCCTGAACCATCATGATTTGGTATACCTGAACAGATCTATCACTATCAAGGAAATTGAAATGGTAATCAAAAGTCTCCTAAAAAACAAAATCCCAGAACTAGATGGATTTGCTAGTGAAATCTTTCATACTTTTATTTTTTATTTACTTTTTAAAATATTATTGAATATCGGTGAGATAGATCATTACTAAACTGTTCATGATTGGTTTTCAGTCATACAATGATCCAACACTCATCCCTCCACCAGTGTACATTTACTACCACCAATGCCCCCCATTTCCCTCCCACCATCCCCCAACACCCCACGCCCCACCCCACAGACTACCTTTATCGTAGGCACTTTTCTTCTTTCTCTCCTTTTGCGCATTATAGTTTGCAATACAGGTACTAAGAAGTCATCATGTTTTTTCAGGGCGTTCAGTAATTTTACCGTGAAGATAAGGCTGGAGTGACTTTTTAAACTGGGTGGCAGCTTCTTTGCGGTTTGGACAAAATGAAAATAAAAAGAATTACAGAAAAAATCCTTGATGAACACATATGCAAATATCCTCAACAAAATACTAGCCATCAGAATGCAACAATTCATCAAAAAGATCATACACTATGACCAAATACGACTCATCTGAGGGGGGCTGGAGCGATAGCACAGCAGGTAGGGCGTCTGCCTTGCACGCGGCCGACCCGGGTTCGATTCCCAGCATCCCATATGGTCCCCCGAGCACCGCCAGGAGTAATTCCTGTGTGCATGAGCCAGGAGTAACCCCTGTGCATCGCCAGGTGTGACCCAAAAAAGAAAAAAAAATTATCTGACGGATGCAAGGATGGTTTAACATAAGCAAGCAACCACCATAATTTACAATATCAATAAAAGAAAAAAGTCATATGATCATATCAGTAGATGCATAAAAAGTATTTTACTAGATCCAGGAACCATTAATGATAAAAAAAATAACCTCTCACACAAATATTTTATGGCGTCTTTTGATAGACACCACTATGTCTCTCCAAGATCTTTGTTCATTGTTAGCCCGGTCCTTAACTGCTGGCAGCCACTAATCTGCTCTCCATATACAAACTGTCATTTCTAGAATGTTATATAAATATAATCACAAAGTATGTCAATGCCTGATATTGGCTTTTTTAAATGTAGGAGTACTACTATCTATTTAATTAATTTATTGAGCTGACTGAAATGGGCATGAACTTCACTTTACTTTTTTAAAAAATATTTTATTGAATATCTGTAATATAGACAAAGCTGTTCATGATTTGGTTTCAATAATATAATGATCCAAAACTCATCCCTCCACCAGTGTATATTTCCCACAACCAATGTCCCCGAATTCCCTCCCACCATCCTCCAAACACCCCTCCCCCATCACTAGCCTGATTCTATGGCAGGCACTTTTCATCTTTCTCTCTCTGCTTTTCTTTTTGTGCATTATGGTTTGCAATACGGTACCAAAAGGTCATCATCTTTGTTCAGGGCATTCACTATTTTTATCAAGAAGATAAGACTGAAGTAGCATTTAACTGGGTAACAGCTTTGGAGTGTGGACATGACTAATGAGTCTTCTAGAAGTACAGGGAGGTGTGGGAAGGTAGTCCCTGCTGACACCAAGAAGGCCTGGAGATTTCAGTCACAAAACCCACATACCTAAATTTTCAGCAGATTACATCTGGGTTATGTTCATCCCAAGACAGTGGAATCCCACCAGAGGCATAGGGGGGGATTTTGGATTGTGGAAGCAAGCAGCTACCGGAGGCTCTGCTTGGGTGAGCACCAGGCTGACCCCCTGCAGTCTGATTTACCCTGGGTTGTTCAGTCTTGCACAGGTCCGAGATTAGCTGCAGCTTTTGAACTCTTTCCAGATTTATTTTTGGGTTTCTGAAGCAAGACTGTTAAATGCGCTTGTATAGCTGAACCAGAGGTGGTTTGTGGGCATGACTCCCACATACCTATTTTTTTCTTTTTACTAATATATTTTTAATGAATCACTGTGAGATACAGTTACAGACTTATATACTTTTGTGATTATGTTTCAGTCATACAATGATCGAGTACCCATCCCTCCACCAGTGCCCATTCTCCACCACCAATATTCCCAGTCTCCCACCCACCACCTCTCATTGCCCCCTCCTCCCTGCCTCTGAGGCAGGCATATTCCCTTTTACTGTCTCTTATTTTGGGTGTTATGGTTTTCAAGGGCTGGAGCGATAGCACAGCGGGTAGGGTGTTTGTCTTGTACACGGCTGACCCTGGTTCAATTCCTCCTCCCCTCTTGGAGAGCCTGGCAAACTACCGAGAGTATCTTGCCCAAACAGCAAAGCCTGGTAAGCTCCCCATGACATATTCGATATGCCAAAAACAGTAACAAGTCTCACAATGGAGACATTACTGGTGCCTGCTCGAGTGAATCAATGAACAACAGGAAAACAGTGCTACAGTGCTACATGGTTTGCAATACAGGTAATAAGTGACCATCATATTTGGTCTACAGTCTATTTTCAGCCCATATCTCCCATCTTGAGTGAGCCCCTTCAAGCATCATTCACTTTGTGGTCCCTTCTCTATCCCAGCTGCCTTTTTCCCCAGCTTCTGAGGCCAGCTTCCAAGCCATGGGGCGATCCTTCTGGCCCTCATCTCTTATTATCCTTTGGTGTTAGTCTCCCATTCCACGAATGAGTGCAGTCATTCTATATCTGTCCCTCTCTTTCTGACTCATTTCACTTAGCATAATATTTTTGGTGGTTTAATTTCTCTGAAAACTTGGTCCCGAGTTGTTGATGTCTAGCTGGAGCACAGCAGCATTTTTGGACTAGGCATCATCAGGCTGCTGATGCACTCGCCCCATGGCTACAGGTTAAACTGCTGACAGCACTGCACCCCAAATACTGGCTTTTTTACTCAACATGATTCACTCAAGCTTCATCCAGATTATTCCACAGATACTTAATTCTGTTACATTGCTGAGTATTATTCTAGTCTATATGGATCACAGTTTATGGAAGCATTCACCTTTCAATTCAGATGTATTTAAGTACATCTGAGTTGCTTCCAGTTTGGGCCAGTTGCTTCAGTAAACAGAACTCCAATAATCACTCACTTAAATCACTTAAATCACTTAACTTCCCGTTAGTCGTCGATTTGCTCGAGCGGGCGCCAGTAGCGTCTCCATTTGTCCCTGTCGCGTGCTAGTGTAGCCCAATGGCATCTGTTCGCTCCGGGAACATGAAGGGCCTCAAACCGATCGTTCATGATCTTGACAAAGAAGTCTGACCATCTGGTAGGTGGGCGGCCACGCGGTCTTTTGACATCCCATGGAATCCAGTCAGTAACAGCTCTAGTCCAGCGGTCATTTTAAATCTCATTACGTGACCAGCCCATCTGATTTTCGACACCTTGGCAAATGAGACAGCGTCCCTGATTCTTGATCATCGACGGATGTCAGAACTCCGGATTCTTTCTCTCATTTGAGTGAAACGTGATATTCCAAGCATAGCTCTTTCTATTCTTCTTTGGGAGACCTGAATAGCGTTCTCATCCTGTTTGCGTAGGGCCCAGGTCTCTGAGGCATATGTTAATGCAGAAAGAACAGTGGAATCAAAGAGATGTGCCCGGAGACGGAGGTTCTTCGTCCTCTTAGCTATTTCTTTGACGTTCTTGAAGGCGTTCCAAGCCGCTCTCTTCCTCCTGCGCAGCTCGGGTGCCAGGTCATTTGTCATGTTGACCTCTCGACCTAGGTACACATAACTGTTGCATTCGGAGATGGTCGTTCCGTTGAGAGCGAATGGGGCGTCAGGAACGAGGCTGTTTCTCATAAACATTGTCTTCGTAAGATTCAGCTGTAGTCCTACCTTTCCACACTCACGGTCAAAGTCGTCCAGCATTTGTGCCGCTTGGCTGATGTTTGGTGTTATTAAAACAATGTCATCAACAAAGCGGAGCTGGTGTAGTTGCCGACCATCTATCTTCACTCCCATTCCTTCCCATTCCAGTCATCGCATGATGTTCTCGAGGGTGGCACTGAAGAGTTTCGGTGAAATGGTATCACCCTGCCGCACCCCTCTCTCAACATCAACGATCACTTCTTTGAAGAATGGTGAGAGCCTGGTAGTGAATCCACAATACAGCTCAGGGAGGATCCTGATGTATTGGGCTTGAATGCCCTGATTGTCTGGGGCTTCAATGACTGCTTCCGTCTCAACAGAATCAAAGGCCTTCTTTAAATCAATGAAAGTTAAACAGAGCGGCATCTTGAACTCCCGAGAAACCTCAATGAGCTTGGTTATCGTGTGGATATGGTCGATGGTGCTGAATCCTTTGCGGAACCCGGCTTGCTCGCATGGTTGTCCTAATCACTCATCTATAGGTTTTCTGTGTGAAAATAAATTTTTATTTCTATGGGATAAATACACAAGAGTACCGCTACTGATTTATATGATAATTTTATGTTTAGTTAAGAAATAAGAAATTGCCAGACTACTTCCCAGAGTACCATTTTTACATTTCCACAATCAATGTGTGATTGTTTCTCTTCATCATTATATGTGTTTAGTTCTCAAAGTTTTATATCTTCACTAGTCTGATAGGTATCCATTTGTATATTTTTATTTATTCATTTTTAGTGGGGATTGTGTATCTGACACCTTTAAGAGGAAGATGCCATCCACTTATGAGGCACCCTTAGCTTATATAGTCTATAGTAGTAGAAATTAACATTTATTTCTTCCAGTTAATTTTTCCTTCCATTGAGAATAACACCCCTTTCTCAGTTTTATATAGTTGGCCTGGAGTTTATACTATTCCCTTAAAATAAACTAACTATTACTTCTCCCTCCAGTTTTAAGGTAGTGGTTTTCCAAACTTTTCATCTCTTCTTCCAATACAAAAGAACACAGGCACCAGGAAGTAGTGAGCACATGAACTGAAACAAATGTTTCACCAAATGAATTCAACTTTTTACTACCTGCAACACACTCTGATAGTTTCTATTTGTTGTATCCTATTATATTCTACTGTTTTGATTTAGTCCCACCTAGTCCTTCCTTTTTATTTTGTTTCATTTCATTTTATTATTTTTATTAGTGAGAGAAATGACTGCTAGGTTCTGAAACAAATAGTCCCTAAATCTCAGTGACCTAACAAAATGAAAGTCTATTTCTTATTCATGGTTTAACTCGGTGCATATCAGGCAGCTCTACTTAACCGCTCTCTTCCTTTTCTAGGGATGCACACTTTTTCCATTTTATGATGACACCACCTTTAACACATGACCATGTCATAAAGGTGGAGATACTGACATGAGCTTACCCCAGGGGAGGGAAAGGGCTAATTAAGATAGAGGAGACACTGGGACAGTGGAGGGGAGCAGGCATTCTGCTGGAGGGGATGGTGCCTTTGTAAACCATGGTGCCTAAAATAAAATTTTAAAAATAAAAAGAGATAGAGTTAGAAAGTAGGGAGAGAATCACAATTCATTATTAGGTTCTATGTGGTTTATATCACTTTCGTCTACACTGCATGACCAAATCCAGTCATTTTGTTTCACCCAAACTGTACGGGCCACAGGAAACACAGTGGGAATCCCCAGGAAAAACAAAAGGGATTTATGAGCATTGACACAGTTTGACTGAACACTATTCTGTTCTAGTTTAAAATAAAGGAGACACTAACTCTGACCCAGTCCAAGGAAGTGGGGAGTCTGGAATGGAAAATCCTGGCCCTTGAGTCTGCTTCAGGTTTTTTTTCTTTTGGGGGGTCACACCCGGCAATGCACAGGGGTTACTCCTGGCTCTGCACTCAGGAATTACCCCTGGAGGTGCTCAGGGGACCATATGGGATGCTGGGAATCGAACCCAGGTCGGTCGCATGCAAGGCAAACACCCTATCCTCTGTGCTATCACTCCAGCCCCTTGCTTCAATTTTTTTACCTGGTAGACTAATCCCATCATTGCTTCTTATCTTTCTAACGCCATCCATCAGGTGCTCAACATCCTTCCTCAGGAGGCGACACTACCTTCCCAACCACCTTCTTTTCCAGTCTCACATTCACCTAAATCTGTCTCTGACTCTTTTGCCTAAAAACCCTCTATCTTGAATCCTAACTCCTAGAAGAAGTGAGTGGCTTCTGGGGAAGTCATGGTGTCCCCTGCCTTGTGTGTCCTTCTTTCTCATCCCACCTATCTACTTTCTTACCTGCCCAGTCCTGGGGCCTGTGCTGAGCAGGCTTTTATTCCCTATCCTGATATGGTAAATGAAACCAGGTTCTGTGAGGGCAGCTAATGGCCTCTCCAGAACTGGGCCTCTACCATGGCAGGCTCCGTGTCTGCTTAGGTCAGGCCTAAAGTAATTGAGTCAGCCAGGCATGTAATGAGATAGCTCTCTTGCCCCCTGCTAATATAGTGAATGGCTATGGATTCAAGCAGCATCTTTATATTCACAATAGGCCTCAAGATTCATTTTCTAGAAATCATTGGCTGTAAGCACAAATCTGTTACCAAAGAAGGGTGTTGACCCTTTAAAACTAAGCAGGGAATGGTCTTGGGGAATGTGGAGACCAGGACCTTGGGGTCACCAGTGACAAGGTCTTCCGATACTAGAAGAGTTCAGACTTATTGTGGTTCAAGTGGATAAACATTTTAGTCCACTGTTAAATAGCTCTTACTATGTGTTAACTACTGTTTAGAATTTACAATATGAATTTATTTAAACTTCACAGAAACCTTAAAGATGAGGAAATTGAGTACAGAGAGGAGGAGAATCCGCTAAAAGTCACACAGCTAAGAGAAAGTAGAGCCAAGACTCACACTTGAGTAGCCTGGCTCCAGATATTGCTTTTTAAAAAATTTTTATTAGTGAAACACCATTAGGTACAGTTGTAGACTTAGAAATTTTTGTGCTTGGGTTTCAGTTATACAATGACCCAGTACCCATCCCTCCACCAGTGCCCATTCTCCATCATTTACATTTTTTAAAAAATTTTTGTTAGTGAAACACCATGAGGTACAGTTGTAGATTTACAAATTTTTGTGCTTGGGTTTCAATTGTACAATGATCAACCACCCATCCCTCCACCAATGCCAAAGGGAATACCCTGCCACAGATATTGCCTTTTTTTTCTTTTTGGGCCATACTCGGCAATGTACAGAGGTTACTCCTGGATCATGCACTCAGGAATTCCTCCTGGTGGTGCTCAGGGGACCATATGGGATGCTGGGCATTGAATCCGGGTCGGCCATGCAACAAGGCAAACACCCTACCCTCTGTGCTATTGCTCCAGTCTCCAGATATTGCCTTCTTGATTCTAGGTTCTACTGTTCTAAGGAGAAATATTTTATTATTATATAAAATGAGTATATTGCTCGGGGCTGGAGCGATAGCACAGTGGTAAGGCGTTTGCCTTGCGCGCAACCAGCCTAGCCAAGCAGGGTTTGATTCCTCTGCCCATCTCGGAGAGCCCAGCAAGCGACCGAGAGTATCTCACCCGCAAGGCAAAGCCTGGCAGGCTACTCATGACGTATTCAATATGCCAAACACAATAACAACAAGTCTCAAAATGGAGACGTTACTGGGCCTGCTTGAGCAAATCGATGAATAATGGGAGGACAGTGCTACAGTGCTATTTTTTTTTTTGGTGTTGGGGCCATGACCAGTGGTGCTCAAGGACTATCATAACTAGGTACTTGACGTTACTCCTAGCTGTGTTTGGGGGAACTTGTGCTTAGGAGGAATCAACTCCATATTCATATCATATACAGCATGAGCTTCAATACTTTCAGCTATCTCCCCCCAGTCTCTCTTTTGTGGTTTTATCCATATTTCATTAATGGCGAATGATGTCTAATATGTTTTCTCTATAGGGGAGATGCGGTGACACGTAATCTGGTACCACATTCGCACAGCAGAAACACATGGGAACAGGCAGCACATGGGCTCAGGCAGTATGTGTGCAACACTTTCTTTGTTCAAGTTGACATTTCTAAGGTTTCACCCAACCTTAGAAACCATGAGGGGCTTTCTGTCTAGGTAAGAGTTCATTGCTAGTGTGATTGCCAACGGGTGGAGTTGGGAGCAGTTGATGGTCTTTGGTATTTCTTTTCTGGACTTTATTCCTTTTGGACAAACTGGCAAGCTACCGAATGTAACCTGCCCACACGGCAGAGTCTGGCAAACTCCCCGTGGCGTACCCAATATGCCAAATACCAGTAACAACGGTGGGTCTCATTCTCCTAACTCTGAAAGAGCCTTGAATTTGGCACTTTTAAAACAATCTCAGGGCTAGGACGAAGGAGACGTTACTGGGGCCTGCTGGAGGCAATCGACGAATAACAGGATGGTCGTGATCATGATCGTGATTCCTTCTGGAGCTTCTCTCCAGCAGGATGGTCCAGCCTTCTCTGGTTTTGTGTTAGTGCCAGGTAAAGATCTTATCAGGCCTAAGTTCCTAAGTCCACAAGATGAATTTTTGGCAGCTTTAGGGTTGTTGGTTTTATTACTTCCCAAGAATTCATTGACATGTGGGGATAGGGCTCACTTTTCCTTATGTGCTGGCCTGCCTGCTTCATATTCCTCCTAGAGATTTCAGTCTTAAGTTTTTAAGGGAAAATGGGTAAAGGTCAATCTTCTTTAACTTCTTCATGCTGACAAAAGGACTGTAGACCTTCCTGGATAAGGGGAAAAACTACATGCTATCCCAGTTTCGATGGGTTTCATAGTTGCCAGTCTGAAAGTCTGAAAAGAGAGAAGAGCATGATTAGAGCTGAAGAAGTTAAAGCCTTTGCTCTACCCCTGGGAGGGCAAAATAAACCACTTTGCTGTTTTAGAAAACACTCTCTGGGATAGTGATTCAGAAATTAAAACAACAACAACAACAACAAAAACCCCAAAGCAACATAGCACTATACCTATTCCTATGACTTATAAGAATGAAAAGTACTAATTTTAAACCATGGATTTGATAGAAAAGTACTTGTGCCCAGGTTCTCTTATGGACATGGAAACACCAGGCCATTCACTTACATTGGACCTAGTAATAGAGATATTTAAAAAAAGAAAAATGTTTCTTATGAAGTTTTATGACCACCTGAAAAGCTGACAAATCTGTTCCTGTAAATGGGGACACCCTCCAAGGTAATCCTGAGGTGCTAAAGATGGTCATAAGCCCGCATACCTAGCAACACACTTTGATTTATTTTGCATACTTGTAGGCACAATGTGGAAATATGTTAGATCCTGTTTCTGCTGGCTGTATACCAATAACAATTAATAGGAGCATTTTTAGATAAAGAGACATGATACTTAGCTTTTAGGCAGAGTATTCTGTAGTTTTTCTTAGAAAGAGGCTTTAAGTCCTCGATGGTTAACGGAGTACATTAGCTTATTCTTTGTCAGAGTCCTGTCATTGGTGTGGATGGAATTGATTTTATCCTGGAAAGATGAACCCAACCAGAAATTCCATTAATTTTCCCAGACTTTGGAAAGGATAACTTTGTAATGTCCCTTCCATTTAAACAACAGATGGTCTGAAGGGAACTCAACCTTGCAGATTTTTAGTAAGACCCAACTACTTGCTTCATTTTGTTTGGAGGTAATTCTTTATTTGGGTGAGGCAAAACAGCATTTCCATATTCCTGAGTTACATGCTGCATTTATCCCAATTAACACACTTGTTTAGGTCTAAACTTTTTGAGTCCAATAAGAAATCTGTGATAAAAAGTGCCTGCCAGGAGCTGGAGCAATAGCAGAGCGGGTAGGGTGTTTGCCTTGCACGCAGCCGAACCGGGTTCAATCCCCAGAATCTCATGGTCCCCTGAACACCATCAGGAGTAATTACTAAGTGCAGAGACAGGAGTAATCCCTGAGCATCGCCGGGTGTGATGCCCCGCAAAAAAAATGTGCCTGCCATATTAACAGTCTGCTATTTTTTTTAAGGGGGCTGTCTGCCCTATCTTCAATAGTCCACAATGCTTTATTGGATTATTTTAGCTATTAAAAATCTTCCATGTCTGTCCCTCTCTTTCTGACTCATTTCACTTAGCATGATAATCTTCATGTCTATCCATTTATAAGCAAATTTCATGACTTCATCTCTCCTAACAGCTGCATAGTATTCCATTGTATAGATGTACCAAAGTTTCTTTAACCAGTCATCTGTTCTAGGGCACTTGGGTTGTTTCCAGATTTTGGTTATTGTGAACAGACATAGAAAGACTGCACTCATTTGTGGAGTATAAAAAAAACATAACATGAGGCTGACTCCTAAGGATAGTAGATACACAGGACAGGAAGAGTGCTCCATAGCTAGAAGCCTGCCTCATGAGCAAAGGGGAGAAGCCAGCTGGAATAGAGAAGGTATCACTAAGAAAAAGATGCAGCTGTAATAGAGAAAGGATCACTAAGAAAATGATAGCTTGAGAAACTGTTCGGGATGGGAGATGTGTGCTAAAAGTAGATAAGGGACAAAAATGATAACCTCTCAGTGTCTATATTGCAAATCACAATGCCCAAAAGTAGAGAGAGAGTATGGGGAATATTGTCTGCCATGGAGGCAGGGGAGGGTAGGGGGTTATACCAGGGATATTGGTGGTTGGGAATGTGCTTTGGTGGAGGTATGTGTGTTTGATCATTGTGTGATTGTAACCCAAACATGAAAGTTTGTAACTATCTCACGTTGATTCAATAAAATTTTTAAAAATCTTCCAAGAAACTCCATGTGCATATAGAACTAACGACAAATATTTAGAACAAGTATAGTATTTACTTGGAGGTCTCTTAGCCTATTAGAACGCTCAAGAAATGCCTTTTCAGCTGAAGTTCTACCTGGTAAGCTCTGACTTCCACTATTCTGGTCAGACTAGTGCCAGCATGTGTATTTTTAAGTACCTTCATGAAGTAGATTGCTATGATCAGTTAACTCTGTTTCATCTGAATTGCCCAAGGGGGTACATTTAAATAAAAGTTATCAGAATACATTTTGTTCAATAACCTTCTATATTAAATATTGGGGCTGGAGTGATAGCACAGCGGTAGGGCATTTGCCTTGCAGGCAGTCAACATGGCCGAACCGAGTTCAATTCCTCCGCCCCTCTCGGAGAGCCCGGCAAGCTATCAAGAGTATCTCGCTCGCACTGCAGAGCCTGGAAAGCTACCCATGATGTATTCAATATGCCAAACACAGTAACAACAAAGTCTCCAATGGAGACGTTACTGGGCCCGCTCGAGCAAATCGATGAACAACGGGAGGACAATGACAACCTTTGTAGAACTAGGCTCTTATTTCTACAAGAGATAAGTTATAGAAACATAGTTTTCTCTTCACCTTCACTTTAAATTTGCCAGATGGCTTAATAAATCTGGCTTGTGGTTTTATAAAAACAACAAGATTGAAGAACTCTACATTTGGGGTGTGACATTATTTACTGAGAGGTCTTGGGGATCAGCTAGAGCGTGTCTTACATTAATAAAGTTTTCAATTTTATTTTTACCTGTCATGTCACGGTTTCCCAGGATTGGCCAGTGTGAAGATGTAAAGTTCAGGTCATCTGAATGAGTTGGATGGTGGCCTTGAGCTTCTTGCCTTCTGTAGGAGTGTCCTGGCAGGAAAGAGTCCACCTTATACCTCTCCAGGGTTGAGAGATATCCTGGCTTCCAAGGGCTTTTTTGTTGGTCACACCTGGAAATGCTCAGGGATTACTCCTGGCTCTGCACTCAGGAATTACTCAGGGGACCATATGGGATGCTGAGAATCGAACCCGGGTCGGCTGCATGCAAGGCAAACACCCCACCCGCTGTGCTATCACTCCAGTCTCCAAGGGCTTTTTGACGCTGAGATCAGGGCCGAGGTTGTGGTCAGAGGTTGCAGATCTGGACTTTCTTCGTTTTTAAAAAAAATTTATTAGTAAAACACCATGAGGTACAGTTGTAGACTTACAAATTTTTATGCTTGGGTTTCAGTTATACAATGATAGAGTTCCCATCCCTCCACCAGTGCTCATTCTCCACCACCACTAATCCTAGTATCCCTCCTACCCCCCATCCCACCCTGCCTCTGTGGCAGGGTATTCCCTTTGTTCTCTCTCTCCTTTGGGGTGCTGTGGTTTGCAAAAGAGGAATTGAGTGGCAATCATGTTTGATCTATAGTCTACTTTCAGCATGCATCTCCCATCCTGGGTAGATCTTCCCAACACCCTATATTTGGTGCTCCCTTCTCTATCTGAGCTGCCTTTACCCCTAGAGTGTGCGGCTGACCTCCAAGCCATGGAGTAAACCTCCTGGTACTTATCTCGACTATTCTTGGGTGTTACTCTCCTATTTTGTTACTTTATGTTCCCCAGATAACATTCTTCATTTTTCATAGCAGAGATGATTTCCAGTTCTTCCTTGGATTAGTTTGCCTATAGCGCCTCCTGAAGTGTGTAGAGTAATAGCAACATTACCTGTTACTACTGGACCTGTTCTTGTCATTTAAAATTTAACCCCTTGAACTCATTTCCGTAGAAGAGGGCTTCAGGGTCCTATCTCTGGCTTTAAGATTTCCTGTTTGTATGAAGGGTAGACCCTACTACATAGAGGAAAAAATTCCTATCTGGATTTATGCAAACCAACATAGTGTCAAAAGCATTAAAATTTACCAAAGATGTGAAGGAAAGAGAAAAGCAAATGTTTCACTTTACTCACAATAGGATACAATCTACTTGTTGTAGGTCCTAGTCAAAAGAAGTATTGTTAAAATCTGTAAGGGTAGAATACAAAATTTAACAATAATATGTTTAATTTATTTAGTCTCATGTTTTAACTCTGATTTTCTGTAACAATATAAATGTGCAAATTATCTAACAGCATTATAAGAATGGAGAATCTGTCTAATATCTTTTTCCACAGACCTCAAAAAAAGTGTTAGAACAATTTCACAGATAAATTTTAAAGATCTTATAACAATCCAGTTTGATGATATTGTTTCTTTACTTAAAAAAAAAACCCTCAAGACATTCCTTTACATTCATTATGTCCTGTAACTTTTCTTCATTCAATTTGTGAACTAACTTCACTTTGTCAGAGTACCTTTCTTTTTCCCAATTACAATGTCTCCACCCATAATCTTCCTTGCTTAAAGTATACAATTACACTCCTTATAGCCACATCTTACAATTTTAACTTCCTTGTCTTACTAAATTTGGTGGAACTTAAGTTTCCCAAGAAATTTGGGAACAAATTTCAAATAATTCATAGACACTATAAAAAAGATAACTATAGGTCAATATCCCTGATGAACAGAAATTCAAAGACTCCAATGGAATTCTAGCAAATAGAATACAACAATACATAAAAAAGATCATACACCATGACCAAATAAGATTCATCTCAGAATTGCAAGTGTGGTTTAACATTTGCAAGTCAATCAACATAATATACTATATCAAAGAAAAAATAAAACAGATGATCATGTGAATAGATGCAGAGAAAGCATTTGACAAGACCCAGCACCCATTCATGATAAAAAAAAATCTCTCAACAAAATTGGAGTTGAAGGAACTCTCCTCAATAGAGTCAAAACCATATATCAAAAGCCCACAACTAGCATTGTTCACAACGGGGAAAAACTAAAAGCCTTTCCCTAATATCAGACACAAGACAAGGTTGCCCACTTTCGCCACTCCTATTAAATACACTATGAAAAATACTTGCTATAGCAGTTAGGCAAGAAATATATATCAAGGGCAACCAGAAGGAAAGGAAAAAGTCAAGTTTTCACTATGTGCTGATGATATGATACTATACTTAGAAAGTCCTCAAGACCCTACAAGAAAGCTCCCAGAAACAATAGGTTTGTATAGTAAAGTGGCAGGTTACAAAATTAATACCCAAAATCCACGGCTTTCCTATATACAAATAATAAAAAGAACAAAGATAAATAAAAAGGATACTGTCAACAGTTGTGCTTCAGATTCCTAAGTGCAGAGTCAGGAGTAACACCTGAACATCGCTGGGTGTGACCCAAAAAGTAAAAACAAACAAAACCCCCACAATTGTGCCTTAGAAAATCAGTACCTTGGAATCAGCTTAAATAAAGAGGTGAAGGACCTATACAAAGAAAACTACAAAACACTACTTCAAGAACAACTTTGTGGCCCAGGCGTCCTCTAGGACCATGGAACAAAAGCGGACCTGAGCCCCCTCCTGCCCGGCCGCCCACAACACTGCTCCGCCGGTCTCCTACCCATCCAGGTCAGTCCGCCCACCAGCATTCGAGTCCAGGACTTGGCTTTCGACCTGCAAGCCCCGCAGGCATCCTCTGGACTCTGGGAGACAAACCAGCTCTGAGCCTCTCTGCCTCTCCCTTTGTGTCGCCCAAGCTGAGCTGGTCTCTTCTCCCCACCTAGTATTTACACCCCAGAAACACACCAGGTACCCGTGGGGCGTGGCCACTTTAGAAGTGGGCGTGGCTTTTAGAAGTGGGCGTGGTCTAATTTTTAGCAGGCGACCGCAAGTAGTTTACTCATACCAAGAAATCTACTCCCTACACCGACACACCAACAGGAAGAAACAACGCAAATCCCCGCCGCAGGGAGAGCATGATGAAACGAGCCCAGAAGCCTCAGTAAGTGCTAGCCACCTAAGGGACCTCTCTGACAGAAAATTCAGATATGAAGTCATTACGGTCACGGTCACGGTCCTCCCGTTGTTCATCGATTTGCTCGAGCGGGCCCAGTAACATCTTCATCGTGACACTTCTTGTTATTGTGTTTGGCATATCCAATACGTCACGGGGAGCTTGCCAGGCTTTGCCGTGCGGGCGAGATACTCTCAGTAGCTTGCTGGGCTCTCTGAGAGGGGCGGAGAAATCGAACTCGGTTCGGCCATGTTGGCTGCGTGCAAGGCAAACGCCCTAGCACTGTGCTATAGCTCCAGCCCATGAAGTCATCAAGATAATCAAATCAATGAAACAGTCAGGCAGATACCCAGTAAATTGAAAGAGGACGTGAAAGAAACAATCGATGGCACAATCAACAAAATACAGGAAGAAATGAGAGCAGAAATTGGAAAGCTATGCAAAGAAATGGCACGAATCAAAGATTCCATAGATGAAATAAAAAACTCAGTCTGTGCCCTCAAAAATAGAATCACCACAGCAGAGGAAAGAATCAGTGAGCTGGAAGATCAGCTGTACCAAGCCAATAGGCAACAACAAATAGTGGCAAAGGACCTCAAAATAGCTCTACAGAGAATCAGAGTCCTAGGAGACGATTCCAAAAGAAACAACATTAGAATCACTGGACTACCAGAAGCTCAGGGAAACAATCCCAATGACAAAACCATGGTTAAAAAAATCATCGCCTAGAAATTCCCAGAGCTCCACAATGCAGCCATTCAGATCCAAGAAGCCTGAAGGGTGCCAGCTAAAAGAGGCCTAACAAAATCACTCCAAGACATATTATAGTTAGAATGATTGATGCTGCCTATGGAGACACAATACTGCAAGCAGCAAGGGCAGAGAAGAAAATCACATACAAAGGAGCACCCCTTAGATTCACAGCAGACCTATCAGAGGAAACCCTTCAAGCCCGAAGGCAGTAGCGAGATATAGTGAAAAAACTCACTGAAATGAATGCTTCACCAACAACACTCTATGCGGCTAAACTCTCACTCAAACTTGAAGGAACGGTACACTATTTTCTAGATAAACAGCAGCTCAGGAACTTCATAGACTCCAAGCCAAACCTAAAAGAAGGGCTAAAGGGGCTACTATAAGACAAGACAAACCCTACAAGCACAACACACCCGCACAGAAACATGACACAAAACCCCATAACAATAATCTCTCTCAACGTCAACGGTCTAAATTCACAAATTAAGAGACACAGAGTGGCAAAATGGATACAGAGACAGAACGCAACATTCTGCTGCCTACAAGAAACTCATCTCAACAGTGAAAGCAAACATAGACTCAAAGTCAAAGGATGGAAAACAATCCTGCAAGCAAACAGCTCCTTCAAAAAAGCTGGGGTGGCCATACTAGTATCCGACAACATTAATTTCACCTTCAAAAAGATTAGAAGGGACAGTGAAGGCTATTTTCTATTCATCAATGGATACGTACAACAGGAAGAAATCAAACTCTTAAATGTATATGCACCTACTGAGGGAACAGCTAAATATTTAAAACAACGGCTAATAGATTTTAAGGAGGACATTGGTAGCAACACAATAGTACTTGGAGACTTCAACATTGCCCTATCACCTCTGGATAGATCAACAAGAACAAAATCCAGCAAGGAATCATTGGCTTTGAAAGAAGAAACAGAAGAGAAACCTTATAGACCTATACAAGGCTTTACACGCCCAAAAGAAAGAACACACATTCTTCTGCAGTGAACACGGAACATTTTCCAAAATAGACCATGTGCTAGGCCACAAAACATACCTCAACAGAATCAGGAAGATAGAAATAGTATCAACAAACTTTTCAGACCATGATGCACTGAGGATAGAAGTGAATCATACACAGACATGAAGAACCAAATCAAACACCTGGAAATTAAACAACTTAATGCTGAACAACGAGTGGGTCAGGAAGGAAGTCAAGGACGAAATCAAAAGATACCGGGAAACAAATGAGAATGAAGACACGAGCTACCAGAAAGTATGGGATGCAGCGAAAGCCATATTAAGGGGGAAATTTATAGCTCTTCAAGCATATCTTAGGTCTGTAGAAAGGATGCACATAAACAACTTGACCTCACAGCAAAAGACCTTAGAAAAGGATCAACAGAAAGAGCCTAAATCAGGCAGAAGGAAAGAGGTCATAAAACTTAGAGCAGAAATCTGTGACATAGAAACCAAAGAAACAATCTGAAAGATCAATGAAACCAAGAGGTGGTTCTTCTAGAAAATAAACAAAATAGATAAACCACTAGCAAAACTCACAAAGAAACAGAAAGAGAGAACCCTAATAAAACGAATCAGAAATGAGAAGGGGGATCTCACAACAAAAACCAAAAAAATCCAAAAGATTATCAGAGACTACTTTGAAAGTCTGTATGCCACACAACAAGAAAACCTAGAAGAAATGGATAAATTCCTGGACTCCTATAACCTCCCAAAGCTGAATCAAGAAGATCTGTAGTATCTGAATAGACCTATTAACATCAAGGAAATTGAAACTGTAATCAAAAGTCTTCCCAAAAACAAAAGCCCACGTCCAGATGGATTCACTGGCAAATTTTTCCAAACATTTAAAGAGGACCTACTGCCAGTCCTTCTCAAGCTTTTCCAAGAAATTGAAAAAACAGAAACTCTCCCAAATAGTTTCTATGAAGCCCATATCTCTCTAATACCAAAAGGAAACAAAGACACCACGAGAGAAGAAAACTACAGGCCGATATCCCTGATGAACACTGATGCAAGATTCTCAACAAAATACTAGCAAATAGACTACAACTAATCCTCAAAAAGATCATACACCATGACCAAGTAGGATTCATCCCGGGGATGCAAGGCTGGTTTAACACTAGGAAATCAATCAACATAATCCATCATATCAACAAAAGAAAAGATAAAAATCATATGATCATATCAATAGATGCAGAGAAAGCATTTGACAAGATCCAACACCCATTCACGATGAAAACCATAGCCAAAATGGGGATAGAGGGGACTTTCCTCAATATAGTTAAAGCCATCTACCACAAGCCTACAGCAAGCATCATCCTCAATGGGGAAAAACTGAGAGCCTTCCCCCTAAGATCAGGAAAGAGACAAGGATGCCCACTCTCTCCACTGCTGTTCAATAAAGTACTGGAAATACCTGCAATAGTGATTAGACAAGAAAAAGATATTAAGGGCATCCAGGTAGGAAAGAAAGAAATCAAGGTCTCACTATTTGCAGAGGATATGATACTATACTTAGAGAACCCTAAAACCTCTACCAAGAAACTCCTACAAAGAATAGGCTTGTATAGTAAAGTTCCAGGCTATAAAATCAATACCGAAAAGTCCATGGCTTTCCTATATGCAAATAGCGAAAGAGAAGAAAGTGACATGAAGAAAACAATCCCATTTATAATTGTGCCCCAGAAAATCAAATACCTAGGAATCAGCTTAATTAAGGAAGTAAAGGATCTGTACAAAGAAAACTACAAAACGCTACTTCAGGAAATAAAAGACGATACGAGGAAATGGAAAAATATTCCCTGTTCATGGATCGGGAGAATTAACATTGTCAAAATGGCAATATTTCCCAAAGCACTGTATAAGTTCAACGCTATCCGTATTAGGATACCCATGACATTCTTCAAAGAAATGGAGCAAACACTCCTGAAATTTATATGGAACAATAAGCCCCCACGAATAGCTAAAGCAATCCTTGGGAAAACGAAAATGGGAGGAATCAACGTCCCTAACTTCAAACTCTACTACAAAGCAGTAATAATTAAAAGAGCATGGTACTGGAACAAAGGCATAGCTGTAGACCAATGGAACAGAATTGAATATACTGACATCTACCCCCAAGCATACGAGCATCTAATCTTCAATAAGGAGGCAAGAAAAGTGAAGTGGAGCAGGGAAAGCCTCTTTAACAAATTGTGCTGGGAAACTGGATGGATACATGCAAAAAAGTGGGCTCAGATCTCTGCCTAACTCCATGTACAAAAGTAAGATCAAAATGGATTAAAGACCTCAACATCAGACAGGGTACATTGAGGAAAAAGTTGGCAAAACCCTCCATGGCATAGAAGCTAATGGTATCTTCAAAGATGTCACGCCACTGGCCAAGCAAGTGAAAACAGAGATAGACAAATGGGACTACCTTAAACTAAGAAGCTTCTGCACCTCAAAAGAAGCAGTGACCAAAATACAAAGACAGTCTACAGAATGAGAAAGGATATTCGCCAAATACACATCCGATAAGGGGCTGATATCAAGGATATACAAAGTACTGGTTGAACTCCACAAAAAGAAAACATCCAATCCCATCAAAAAATGGGGAGATAAAATGAATAGAAACTTTCACAAAGAAGAAATCCGAATGGCAAAAAGGCACATGAGAAAATGCTCCAAATCATTAATCATCAGGGAGATGCAGAACAAAACCACAATGAGATATCATTTCACACCACAGAGACTGGCCCATATCCACAAGAACAAAAGCAACCGGTGCTGGCACGGATGTGGCAAGAAAGGGACACTCCACTGTTGGTGGGAATGCCAACTGGTTCAGCCCTTTTGGAAAACAGTATGTACGATTCTCCAAAAATTAGAAATCGAGCTCCCATTTGACCTAGCTTTACCACTCCTGGGAATATATCCCAGAGAGGCAAAGTTGTATAGTCGAAGTGACATCTGCAATTGTCTGTTCATTGCAGCACTCCTTACAAGAGCCAGAATCTGGAAAAAAAACTGAGTGCCCAAGAACAGATGACTGGTTAAAGAAACTTTGGTACATTTACACAATGGAGTACTATGTAACTGTTAGAAAAGACGAAGTCATGAAATTTACATACAAGTGGTACTACATGAACAGTATCATGTTAAGCGAAATGACTAGAAAGAAAGGGATAGACATAGAAAGATTGCATTCATCTGGGGAACATAAAGTAACAAAATAGGAGACTAACACCCAAGAGTGGCCGAGATTAGTACCAGGAATTTTACTCCATGGCTTGGAGGCCAACCACACATGCTAGGGGAAAAGGGAGCTCAGATAGAGAAGGGAACACCAAATAAAGGTGTTGGGAGGATCCTCCCAGGATGGGCGAAGCATGCTGAAAGTAGACTATAGATCAAACATGATTGTCACCCATTGCCTCTTTTGCAAACCACAACACCCAATAAGAGAGAGAGAACAAAAGGGAATACCCTGCCACAGAGGTAGGGTGGGATGGGGGGATGGGGTGTGGGAGGGATACTTGGATCCGTGGTGGTGGGAATTGGGCACTGGTGGAGGGATGGGTATTTGTTCATTGTATAATTGAAACCCACGCACAAAAAACTGTACATCTACAACTGTACCTCATGATGTCTCACTAATAAAAAAAATAAAATAAAAAATTTTTTAAAAATTTAAAATATTTTAGAAAAAGAACAAGTTTGTAACTGTGTATCCCATAGTGAGTCAATAAAAAACAATAATAAATTTTGTGATGTTTTAAAAATTAAGTGTTTTGTATATTTCTCCGAATAAAATCATTAAATATGTTCTATGGATGTCCAAAAGTATTTAGGTTGTTCATGATTAAAGGAAAGATTCTCTGACCAATGGTTCAGAATAGAATATCAAGAACAGTCCCCACATACATGGTCAGCTAATTTTTGACAAAGATCCTGAATACATTAAATGGCATAAAGACAGCCTCTTCAACAAATGGTGCTGGCAAAACTAGATAACCAAGTTTTTAAAAAATTAAAACTGTGTCTGTATCTCACATTTTATAAAAAAGTCAATTCAAAGTGCATCAAAGATCTTGAGATCAGACAAGAATCTATAAAATACATCAATGAAATATAGGCAGCATGCTCCAAGATCTGAACCTCAAAGGTGCCTTCAATGACACAATGCCACTGGCAATGCAATAGAATCAATAATAAACAAATGGGACTACATCAAATTAAAGAGTATATGTGTGTCAAAAGGAACAAGAATTGAAACTGAAGTCAGTGGGTCCCCACTGGTGGCTCATGTGAGGTGGAGAGAAGAGAGAGATGGTCACTTTTTACCGATCTGCCTCTGCCATCCCGGGACCTGTTGGGAAGAATAGGACTCAGGATGGAGTGAGGATTTGCTCTTTGCAGGAAAGGAGAGTCAGTCCTATACTTTTCTCAGGGTTTCTAGCCTCTTCTTTTCCTCACAGAAAGGAATTTCAGGAGGAGAGGATCAGTGAAGTAAAAACATGTTTTATTTGAAATTTTTAGTAAAGGGGAGAAGAGAGAGAAAGTGAGAGAGAACAATGCACTCAAGGGAAAACACGGGCTTCTCCAAAGGTGGAGGAGCCCTCAGTACACATGTCAAGAGGAGAGATGTGAGTGACACATGTGCTCTGGAACCACATGTGCTTGGCCATATGGGCACAAGTAGCATATGGGTTCTGGCAGCGTATGTATGCCCTTCCCTGGTTAAAGCTGGCTTTTACAGGGTTTCTCCAATGTCTCCCCACATGGGGATTTCTAGCTTGATAAGAGTTCGTTTCTCTAGCAGAGATAGGGGTCGTTCAGGTGTCATAAATTTCCTTCAGGTTCTTAATTGTAGTCTCTATCTCTGCCGACGTTTGTGTCTCTGTGGAGTCCAGCCTCCTCAGAGTCATCACTGTTGCCAGGAAGATGTTGTCAGACCTAGGCCTTAATTCTTGCAGTTTCCTTGTTACTGGATGTATTACTTCTTTGAGAATCCATTGCCACAGGCCCTCTTCTATATACCTGCCTGCCTTAAAACTAAAAGACAAATAATTGAATGGGAGAAAATATTTGAAGTCAACACATCTGACAACATGTTGATATTCAGGATATATAAAATACTCACAAAGATCAACAACAAAAAGTTCCCAAAAAACCATCAAAAATGGGGAGAGGAAATGGAACAGGGAATTCCCTGAGAAAAACCAACATATAGCCTGCAGGGACATGAAAAAATGTTCATCATCATTTATTAGTGAAATTCAAATCAAGATGACAAGGAGATACTATATTACATCAGTGAGAATCACACATCAAAAATAATGGAAACAATCTGTATTGGAGGGGATTTGGTGAAATGGAACTTCATGCATGGTTGGTGGGAATATTATATGATTCACCCCTGGGGGGGGGGAAGTATGGAGAGTTATCAGTAAATTTAAAATTTAAAATGACTCAGAAACCCCACTTTTAAGTATCTACCCTCATGACAGAAAAACATTCTTTCAAGACAATGTGTGCACATCACTATTCATTGCAGCATTCAGTATCCCTTCTGGTTTACTTCACAGGTGTAACTTTCGATTATCTGCTATAAATTTCTGTGGCATATGGGGCCTTAAATCCCTTAAAGCTTGCAGGAGATGCACTGCCAAGCATTTCTAAAAGTTGTCAGACTTATAGGATTTGACATCTCCATTAAAGAACTCTGTGCTATACCCTAAGTGTCCTTAGGATATGACCTGGTCTCGGACACGACCAAACCTACATGTTAAGCCTAACCAGAGTGCTGTGGCTTTGGGATAGCTTGCTTTTGCATAAAGAAAAGTTCTGCCTTGCCAATTTGAGGCATCTTATCTACTAGTTGTTTCTGCCTGTCTTTAGTTTGCTTGTATCTGAGCATGAGAGCTGACCTCAGTAACATCCAGTTCCAACCTGTAATCTCTAGCCAACTAGCCAGGATGGGTTCCTGGCTGGGGGTTGATCTCATCCCATAGTCCTCCAGCAACTTTCACTAGCTGGTTTCCCTTTAGTCCTTCCCACCATTGGTTGGTGGGGCATAAGACATACAAGGGAGAAGGTACCTCCTTACAGAGACCAAATATTCTCACAGAGGTTAAACAGTACAGTCTTCCCACTAGAGACTTTTACCAAAGAGGAGATTTTTCACCTTCCTCTTAAAGTTCTTCACTGACATTGTCATCCATTTGTGATTGCCACTTAACTATGCGGGTAGGGTTCTGGGTGACTTATGTGTAGTGGGGAGGAGAGAGGCAGCAGTTTGAAAAAGGAAATCTACCATTTTCTCTACCAACCTCTGCCACCTGGAGAATGGCTAGAGAAATCTAGGATTGACAAGAGTCTGCTGTGAGCTTTGCTCTTTGCAGAAACAGAAAATCAGTCCTAGACCTTACCCAAGCCTTTTGAATTCTCATCTTTCCTTTACAGAGAATAAATTCAGGAGATGAGCAGTGAAGTAAAAACAGGTTTTATTTGGAAGTTATG
Organism: Sorex fumeus; assembly: GCF_029834395.1. Taxonomy (NCBI): domain Eukaryota; kingdom Metazoa; phylum Chordata; class Mammalia; order Eulipotyphla; family Soricidae; genus Sorex; species Sorex fumeus. The sequence continues at coordinate 17,808,621 of NW_026606115.1, forward strand.
AGGAAGAAGAGAGACACAGAGACAGATAGAGACAGAGACAAAGGTTGAAACGTATGCTCAAGAGAGAACACAGCCTTCTCCATAGTGGAGAGAGAGCCTCAGTACACATCTTAGCATCAAAGTATGAAGTTATTAAAGTACACATCTCAAGAAGGGATATGCAGGTTGCATGTGCTCAACATGACATGTGCTCAGCAGCCACATATGGGCACAGGCAATACATGGTCTAGGCAGCATATGCACCTGTTAAATATATTTTCACCTGCTTATTTGACATTGTATTACCTCTTCAGTAAAATATGTTCTTGTCTTTTCCCCTCTGTCCCTCTGTCCCTCTCAGAGAGCCTGGTAAGCTACCAAGAGTATCCCGCCCGCACGGCAGAGCCTGGCAAGTTATCTGTGGTGTATTCGATATGCCAAAACCAGTAAATACAATGGGTCTCATTCCCCTGACCCTGAAAGAGCCACCCATACGGCAGCGTTAAGAAGGATGAGGAAGGAGATGCTGATAAAATCTCAGGGCTGAACTAGGCTGCCAAAAGGAAGAAGAACAAAAATGACTGTACTTTCAATGCATGTATGCTGGCATTGGATGCATCCATCGAGGACCTGAGGGTGCAAATGCAAAAGATCAGGTACGACATCATTGGTCTGATTGAGACGAGAAGACATCAATCACATCATGCTGTTTTCGACACTGGAGAAGAACTGTTCCTCAGAACATGTGACAAAAGAGGCATTGGTGGTGTCGGTGTCCTTGTCAACACAAACTTGGACATAAGCATTGATTCATTCAAAAGCCTAACAACCCAAATCGGATGATTACACTTGAATAGAAGTGGCTCACTGTCGGCAGTTTCCATCTTCGTTATCTATGCACAAACATCCAATCACGATGAAGGAGAAATTGAGAAGTTCTACATGGAGCTGGAGAAGTTCTATAAAGAAGACCAAAACTTCTACAAGATCGTTTGTTGGTGATTTTAAAGCCAAGATAGGATGGAGAATATCAGCTGAAGAATTCCACATCGGGACCCATAGCCTAGAATGGAACGAACAGGGTGACAGACTGAGTTCATCACTTCAACCAAGACCATCCATGGTAACTCACAATTACAGAAGGTTGAGTCTAAACATTGAACGTGGGAGTCTCCTGGTGGACGGTTCCGCAATTAAATTGACCACACCATATTCAATCGATGGTCTTGCCTGACCGATGTTGCTGTTGCCCCAAAATTCCAAATGGGATCTGACCACTGTCTCCTTCATGCAAAATTCTACTTCACAGAGCAGGGAGAAAGGGCTCCAAAGTTTGAGAAGAGAACTCCCAGAATGACCACCAACTGGGAGCTCTTTGGCACTATTGTGGCAACATGGGAAGATGCCGTCATTGACAACATTGACAAAGAATACGATCGACTGGTTCAGCACCCCCATTATTGTGCAAAGAATGCCAAGAGAGAGATAGCCACAAAAGACTCCTGTCTTCAAAAACTCTCGAGCTCATTCTCCAACGTGGCTTGGTGCAAGCCTCAGGCAACCGCCAGCGAACGTCAAAGCTCGCAAAGCAGTGCAGATAAGAGATAAAGGAAGACCTCAAAGAGAGAAGAGCAGCAGTGCTGGCAGATGTGGCAGAAGCTGGGAAAAGCATTCGGAATGCCCGCCTGTCCTTCGCCACCTACAAGACCAAGATGACTGCCCTCCGACATCCTGATGGATCTATCGCATCTTCCAGAAGGGCAATGGAGAAGATTATCCATGACTTCTACCGGATTTCTTTGATAGCCATGTCCACCTGCCCACATACCAAATTTCACAGGATGGATATGTTGTGCCCAATGTTCTCCCTTCCAAAATCCGACACGCCATTTCATTGGTAGAGAAGTGAACAGCACCAGGCCCAGACAAGGTCAGACCTGAACACCTGCAGAACGTGTCATCAGTACTTATCAATACACTGACTCAGCTCTTCACACACTACCTGTCTGAATGCAAGATTCCATCCCAATGGAACACCATCAGGACTGTACTACTGTACAAGAAGGGAGACAGACATCCACGACATTGGCAACTATTGCCCGATCTGCCTGTTGTCTGTCGTGTACAAGCTGTTCACTCGAGTCATCCTGAATAGGATTGGCAGAACACTAGATGAAGGACAACCATGCGAGCAAACCAGTCTCTGAAAAGGATTCCGCACCATCGACCATACCCACACAATAACCAAGCTCATTGAGGTTTCTTGGGAGTTCAAGATGCCACTCTTTCTAACATTCATTGATTTAAAGAAGGCCTTTACTTCTGTTGAGACGGAAGCAGTTATCGAAGCCCTAGCCAAACAGGGCATTCAAACTCAATACATCAGGATCCTCCGTAAGCTGTATTACAGATTCATTACCAGGATCTCACCATTCTACAAAAAAGTGATCATCCATGTCAAGAGAAGGGTTCAGCAGGGCGATACCATTTCACCAAAACTCTTCAGTGCCACCCTCGAGAACTTCATGTGACGACTGGAATGGGAAGGAATGGGAGTGAAGATAGATGGTCGGCAACTACACCACCTCCGCTTTGCTGATGACACCGTTCTAATAACATCAAATATTAGCCAAGCAGCATAAATGCTGGCCGACTTCAACCGTGAGCGTGGAAAGGTCAGTCTACAGCTGAATCTCATGAAGACAATGTTTATAAGAAACAGTCTCATTCCTGACATTCCATTCACTCTCAACGGAACAAACATCTCCGAATGCAACAGTTATGTGTACCTAGGTTGAAAAGACAACATGAGGAATTATCTGGCACCTGAGTTACGCAGAAGGAAGAGAGCGGCTTGGAACATCTTCAAGAACATCGAAGAAATAGCTAAGAGGAAAAAGAACCTCCAGCTCCAGGCACATCTCTTCAACTCGACCATTCTTCCTGCATTATCAGATGCCTCAGAGACCTGGGCCCTATGAAAACAAGATGAGAACACTATTCGGGTCTTCCAAAAAGGAATCGAAAGAGTTATAAGTAGAGTAACCTACTTCACTCAAATGAGAGAAAGAATCCGGAGTTCTGACCTCCATCGACGGTCAAGAATCAAGGACACTGTCTCATTTGCCAAGGCATCGAAAATCAGATGGGCTGGACACATAATGAGATTTGGAGCCGACCGCTGGACTAGAGCCGCTACCGACTGGATTCCAAGGGACCCCAAAAGATCGCGTGGCCACCCACCTACCAGATGGTCAGACTTCTTCGTCAAGCCCCTGAACGATTGGTTTGAGGTTCTTTGTGTTCCTAGAATGAAGAGACGCCATTGGGCCACACTAGCACGTGACAGGGACGAATGGAGACATTACTGGAGCCCGCTCAAGCAAATCGATGAGTAATGGGATGTCAAGTGATCAAGTGATCAAGTCTTTTTCCCAGTTTCTAACTTGATTGTGTACTCTTTTATTCACTATTGACTTTGAGAGTTTTGTTTATATTTTAGATAAAAGTGATTCATCAGATGTGTGATTTGTAAACAATTTCTCCTGGTCTTTTCATTGTCTTAACAAAGGCTTGCACAGATCAAAGGTTTTTAACTTAACCAGAGTTCAGCTGTTTCTTTTATACATTGTTTTTCTGATGTGGAGTTTAAGAATTGTTTCATAAACTGAGACCATAAAAATTTTTTTGAAAGTTGACTAGCATATATAATTTTATTTTTAAAAATTTTTATTAGAGAAAAACCATGAGGTACAGTTATAGACTTACAAGTTTTTGTGCTTGGGTTTCAGTTATACAATGATCCAGTACCCATCCCTCCACCAGTGCCCATTCTCCATCATTTAAGTAAGTAAAGAAAAGGCCCTCCTGTTGATCATCGATTTGCTCAAGCGGGCCCAGTAACGTCTCCATTGGAGACTTTGTTGTTACTGTGTCTGGCATATCGAATACATCACGGGGAGCTTGCCAGGCTCTGCCGTGCAGGCGAGATACTTTCGGTAGCTTGCCGGGCTCTCCGAGAGGGACGGAGGAATCGAACTCGGGTCGGCCATGTTGGCTGCGTGGAAGGCAAATGCCCTACCGCTGTGCTATCGCTCACTGACCCATCATTTACATTTTTTTAAAAATTTTTGTTAGTGAAACACCAAGAGGTACAGTTGTAGATTTGCAAATTTTTGTGCTTCGGTTTCAATTGTACAATGATCAAAAACCCATCCCTCCACCAGTGCCCATTTTCCACCACCACAGGTCCGAGTATCCCTCCTACCCCCCATCCCCCCATTCCACTCTGCCTCTGTGGAAGGGTATTCCCTTTTGTTCTCTCTCTCCTTTTGTGTGTTGTGGTTTGCAAAAGAGGCATTGAGTGGCAATCATGTTTGGTTTACAGTCTACTTTCAGCATGCTTGTCCCATCCTGGAAGGATCATCCCAACACCCTTTATTTGGTGCTCCTTTCTCTATCTGAGCTCCCCTTTCCCCTAGAGTGTGTGGCTGGCCTTCTAGCCATGGAGCAAAACTTCCGGTACTAATACCCACTTTTGGTTGTTAGTCTCCTATTTTGTTACTTTATGTTCCCCAGATGAATGTAATCTTTCTATGTCTATCCCTCTCTGACTCATTTTGCTTAACATAATACTTTCCATGTAGTACCACTTGTATGTAAATTTCATGACTTCATCTTTTCTAACAACTACATAGTACTCCAATGTGTAGATGGACCAACGTTTCTTTAACCAGTCATCTGTTCTCAGGCACTCAGGTTTTTTCCAGATTCTGGCTATTGTAAAGAGTGCTGCAATGAACAAACAATTACAGATGTCTCTTCGACTATACTTTTTTGCCTCTATGGGATATATTCCCAGGAGTGGTACTGCTGGGTCAAATGGGAGTTCGATTTCTAATTTTCTGAGAATCGTTCATACTGTTTTCCAGAAGGGCTGAATCAGTCGGCATTCCCACCAGCAGTGAAGGAGGCTCCCTTTCTTGCCACATCCGCACCACCACGTATTATTTTTGTTCTTTTGGATGTGGGTCAGTCTCTGTGGTGTGAAATGATATCTCGTTGTATTGATCTGCATCTCCCTGATAATTAATTGTTTAGAGCATTTTCTCATGTGCCTTTAGCCATTTCTTCTTTGAGAAAGTTTCTGTTCATTTCGTCGCCGCATTTTTTATGGGGTTTGAAGTTTTCTACTTGTGGAGTTCAACCAGTACTTTGTATATCCTTGATATCAACCCCTTGTCGGATGTGTATTTGGCGAATATCTTTTCCCATTCTGTAGACTGTCTTTGTATTTTAGTCACTGTTTCTTTTGAGGAGAAGAAGCTTCTTAGTTTAAGAAAGTCCCATTTGTCTATCTCTGTTTTCACTTGCTTGGACAGTGATGTGACATCTTTGAAGATACCATTAGCTTCAATATCATGGAGGGTTTTGCCAAGTTTGTCTTCAATGTACGGTATGGATTTCGGACTGATGTTGAGGTCTTAAATCCATTTTGACCTTACTTTTGTACATGGCGTTTGGCAGAGATCTGAGCCCACTTTTTTGCATGTAGCTGTCCAGTTTTGCCAGGACAACTTGTTAAAGAGGCTTTCCTTGATCCACTTCACTTTTTTGCCCCACTTTCGAATATTAGATGATCATATGTTTGAGGAGGTATGTCAGTATATTCAACCCTGTTCCATTGGACTACAGCTCTGCCTTTGTTCCAGTACCATGCTGTTTTAATTATTACTGCTTTGCAGTAGAATTTAAGTTAGGGAGGTTGATTCCTCCCATTTTCTTTCTCCCAAGGATTGCTTTAGCTCTTCGTGGGGCCTTACCGTTCCATATAAATTTCAGAAATATTTGCGTCATTTCTTTTAAGAATGTCATGGGTATCATAATAGGGATCGCATTAAATTTGTACAGTGTTTTGGGATATTTTTCTAATTCCTCGTGTCCTGTTTTATTTCCTGAAATAGCGTTTTGTAGTTTTCTTTGTACAGGCCCTTTACTTCCTTAGTTAAGTTGATTCCTAGGTACTTGATTTTCTGGGGCACAATTGTAAATGGGATTGTTTTCTTCATGTCACTTTCTTCTCTTTTGCTATTTGCATATAGGAAAACCATGGACTTTTGGGTATTGATTTTATAGCCTGGAACTTTACTATACAAGCCTATTCTTTGTAGGAGTTTCTTGGTAGAGGTTTTAGTGTTCTCTAAGTATAGTATCATATCCTCTGCAAATAGTGAGAGCTTGATTTCTTCCTTTCCTACCTGGATGCCCTTAATATCTTTTTCTTGTCTAATCGCTATTGCAAGTATTTCCAGTACTATATTGGACAGCAGTGGAGAGAGTGGGCATCCTTGTCTCTTTCCTGATCTTAGGGGGAAGGCTCTCAGTTTTTCCCCATTGAGGATGATACTTGCTGTAGGCTTGTGGTAGATGGCTTTAACTATATTGAGGAAAGTCCCCTCTATCCCCATTTTGGCTACGGTTTTCATCATGAATGGGTGTTGGATCTTGTCAAATGTTTTCTCTGCATCTATTGATATGATATATGATTTTTGTCTTTTCTTTTGTTGATATGATGGATTATGTTGGTTGATTTCCTAGTGTTAAACCAGCCTTGCATCCCCAGGTTGAATCCTACTTGGTCATGGTGTATGATCTTTTTGATGAGTTGTTGAGTTCTATTTGCGAGTATTTTGTTGAGAATCTTCGCATCCATGTTCATCAGAGATATCAGCCAGTAGTTTTCTTTTCTTGTGGTGTTTTTGTTCCCTTTTAGGGAGATATGGGCTTCATAGAAACTGTTTGGGAGAGTTTATGTTTTTTCAATTTCCTGGAAAAGCTTGAGAAGGACTGGCAGTAGGTCCTCTTTAAATGTTTGAAAAAAATTGCTAATGAATCCATCTGGACGTGGGCTTTTGTTTTTGGGAAGACTTTTGATTACAGTTTTAATTTCCTTGATGTTAATAGGTCTATTAAGGTACTCTATGTCTTCTTGATTCAGTTTTAGGAGGTTATAGGAATCCAGGAATTTATCCATTTCTTCTAGGTTATCTTGTTGTGTGGCATATAGACTTTCAAAGTAGTCTCTGATAATCTTTTGGATTTTTTTGGTTTTTGTTGTGATATCCCCTTTCTCATTTCTGATTCGGTTTATTAGGGTTCTCTCTCTCTCTGTTTCTTTGTGAGTGTTGCTAGTGGTTTATCTATCTTATTTATTTTCTTGAAGAACCAGCTCTTGATTTCATTGATCTTTCAGATTGTTTCTTTGGTTTCCATGTCGTTGATTTCTGCTCTAAGTTTTATGATCTCTTTCCTTCTGCTGATTTGGGCTCCTTCTGTTGATCCTTTTCTAAGTTCTTGAGCCGTGAAGCCAAGTTTTTTATGTGCATCCTTTCTTCCATCCTGAGATAAGCTTGCAGAACTATAAATTTTCCCTTTAATACGGCTTTAGCTGCATCCCATAAGTTCTGGTAGCTTTTGTCTTCATTCTCATTTGTTTCCAAGTATCTTTTGATTTTGTCCTTGACTTCTTTCCTGACCCACTCGTTGTTCAGCTTTGGGTTGTTTAATTTCCAGGTGTTTGATTTGGTTCTCCGTGTCTGTGTGTGATTCACTTCTATCCTCAGTGCATCATGGTCTGAAAAGATTGTTGATACTATTTCTATCTTCCTGATTCTATTGAGGTATGTTTTGTGGCCTAGCACATGGTCTATTTTGGAAAATGTTCTGTGCGCACTGGAGAAGAATGTGTATTCTTTCTTTTGTGGGTGTAAATTCCTGTATAGGTCTATAAGCCCTTTCTCTTCTATTTCTTCTTTCAAAGCCAATGTTTTCTTGCTGAGTTTTGTTCTTGTTGATCTATCCAGAGGTGATAAGGCGATGTTAAAATCTCCAGCTATTATTGTGTTGTTAGCTATCTCCTCCTTAAAATCTATTAACCGTTGTTTTAAGTATTTAGCTGTTCCCTTATTAGGTGCATATACATTTAAGAGTGTGACTTCTTCTTGTTTTACGAATCCCTTGATGAAGAGAAAATAGCCTTCACTGTCCCTTCTAATCTTTTTCAACGTAAAATTAATATTGTCAGATACTAGTATGGCCACCCCAGTTTTTTTGAGGGAGCTGTTTGCTTGCAGGATTGTTTTCCATCCTTTGACTTTGAGTCTGTGTTTGCTTTGACTGTTGAGATGAGTTTCTTGTAGGCAGCAGAATGTTGCGTTCTGTCTCTGAATCCATTTTGCCACTCTGTGTCTCTTAATTTGTGAATTTAGACCGTTGATGTTGAGAGAGATTATTGTTATGGGGTTTTGTGTCATCTTTCTGTAAGGGGGTGTTGTGCTTGTAGGGTTTGTCTTATCTTATAGTAGCCCCTTTAGCCCTTCTTTTAGATTTGGTTTGGAGTCTATGAAGTTCCTGAGCTGCTGTTTATCTAGAAAATATTGTACCGTTCCTTCAAGTTTGAGTGAGAGTTTAGCCGCATAGAGTATTCTTGGTGAAGCTTTCATTTCAGTGAGTTTTTTCACTATATCTCGCTACTGCCTTCTGGCTTGTAGGGTTTCCTCTGATAGGTCTGCTGTGAATCTAAGGGGTGCTTCTTTTTATGTGATTTTCTTCTTTGCCCTTGCTGCTTGCAGTATTGTGTCTCTATAGGCAGCATCAATCATTCTAACTATAATATGTCTTGGAGTGATTTTGTTAGAGCCTCTTTTCGTTTGCACCCTTTAGGCTTCTTGAATCTAAATGGCTGTATTTTGGAGCTCTGGGAATTTCTAGGCGATGATTTTTTAACCATGGTTTTGTCATTGGGATTGTTTCCCTGAGCTTCTGGTAGTCCAGTGATTCTAATGTTGTTCCTCTTGGAATCATCTCCTAGGACTCTGATTCTCTGTAGAGCTATTTTGAGGTCTCTTGCCAGTTTGTTGTTGCCTGTTGGCTTGGTGCCACTGATCTTCCAGCTCACTGATTCTCTCTTCTGCTGTGGTCATTCTAGTGTTGAGGGCAGAGACTGAGGTTTTTATTTCATCTACGGAATCTTTTATTCGTGACATTTCTGCTCTCATTTCTTCCGTAATTTGTCTGTTTTTTTCTGTCATGTTACTAGATAAATGTCTGATTGTTTCATTGAGTTTATTGTACATCTTCATGACTTCATACCTGAATTCTTTGTCAGAGAGGTCCCTTAGGTGAGCAGTATCTATAGAGTCTTCTGGATTCTTTTTGTTGTCCTCTCCATGTGGTGTTAATTTGCGTTGTTTCTTCATTTTGGTGCGTAGGTATGGGGACTAGGTTTCTTGGTATGGGTAAATTACCTGGGGCCGCGTGAGGGTTGGCCCGCTGAAAAAGGCCACGCCCACTCCCACAGAAGCCACGCCCACTTCTAAAGAGGCCTCTCCCCCTCGGAAACCTGGTGTGTGTGGGGGACGGGGTAAAGACTAGGTGAAGGAGAAGATCAGCACAGCTTGGGAGATGAAGAGGAAGAGGCAGAGGCTCAAAGCTGTTTTTCTCCCAGTGTCCAAGAGGACACCTGGGGGCTTACAGGGAGAAATCCAAGTCCCGGGTTCGAGAATCGGCAGATAAACTGACCGAGGTGGTGGAGAAGATCAGCATAGCTTGGGAGACAAAGAGGAAGAGAGACCATAAAAATTTTTGCTATGCTTTTTTGTTTACCTTCTACAAGTTTGCCATTCATTTGCATTTGGTAAGGCTTGAGATTTTGAGGTTCATTTTTTATTGGGGGGATAGGCTATGACCATCAATTTGCTGTAACACCACTTATTTTTGTTTCAAATTTTTGGGATTTTTTTTTGGTGAGGCATACCTGGATGTGCTCTGTGGATCACTCCTGGCATACTCCTGGCTCTGTGCTCTGAGAACACTCTTCGTACTGGGCAGGGGAACATATGCAGTGCAAACAATAAAACCCAGATTGTCTGTGTGTAAAGCAGGCTCTTTACATCCTATACTATCTTTTAGCTTTCAACACTGTCTGTTAAAAAGGCTTTGAATCCTCCATTGAATTATGAAGATCCATTTCTAGATTCTCTATTCTTTTCAATTAACTACGTGTCTGTCATTTCAGTACCACACTGTCTTAATAACTATAGCTGAGTATTCAACCTTGAGAGATGGCTCTGCTCATTGCTACACAGTTCCTTAAACTGTGTCTAGAAAATTGTAGATATTCAAGATATTTAAAAGTATTTTTGTGGTAGAGTACAATTTAGCAAGCTCTGTTGTCTAATAGAAATTTTGGTAAAGATGAAAATGTGCATTTTCTAATATGATGGCAATCAGTCACTTGTAGGTACTGAAAAATTGAAATTTATGCATGCCAACAAAAAGTTTAATTGATTTTAAATATTTACTTAATTTTAGTTGGACTGGAGCGATAGCACAGTGGTAGGGCGTTTACCTTGCGCACAGCCAGCCTGGCAGAGCCGGGTTCGATTCCTCCGCCCTTCTCAGAGAGCCGGGCAAGGTACCAAGAGTATCTCGCATGGCAAAGCCTGGCAAGCTGCCCGTGACGAATTCAATATGCCAAATATAGTAAGAAGTCTCACGATGGAGAAGTTACTGGACCCGCTCGAGCAAATCGATGAACAACGGGAGGACCGTGACCGTGACTTAATTTTAGTTAATTTAAATGGCCACTTTGACAACACAACAAGAGAACCCATAATTACAAATAAGTTTGAAAGCAAGAGACCAGTGCCTCTTGGTTAGGTCTTTGGGGGATTAGGTGGGTACACTGGCATGGGTGTAGTGTTTGAATTATGTGCATGAGAAACCATCATTTACAGTATGTTAAATCACTGAACTTCAATCAATAAAGATAAATAAATAAATGACCATTTGAAGACATAGATATTTCTTTTTGAAAATCCTTTCTTTCTTTTATTTTTTACGGAATCACCACGAGATACAGTTACAAAGCTTTCATGTTTGAGTTTCAGTCATACAATGACCTTCCACCGGTGTACATTTTCCACCACCAGTGTCCCCAGTATCCCCCACCCAATACCAACCATCCCCCTAAATTTATGGCAGGCAATTCCCCCCATACTCTCTCTACTTTTGGGCATTTTGGATTGCAATATAGATACTGAGAGGCTTTCACGTTTGGTCCTTTAACTACTTTCAGTACACATCTCCCATCCCAAACAATACCTCCAATCATCACTGACTTAGTGGTCCTTTCTCTATTCCACCTGTCTTCTCCAGTGCATGAGGCAGGCTTCCAACTATGGAGCAATATTCCTGGCCCTTGTGTCTATTGTCCTTGGATGTCAGTCTCATATTATCTTCCACAAATGAGTGCAGTCATTCTATGTCCCTCTCTTTCTGACTCATTTCACTTAGCATGATACTCTCCATGACCATCCACTTACAAGCAAATTTCATAACTTCATTTTTCCTAACAGCTGCATAGTACTTCATTGTGTAGATATATCAAAGTTTCTTTAACCAGTCATCTGTTCTTGGCCACTCAGGTTGTTTCCAGTTTCTGGCAATTGTGTACAGTGCTGCAATGAATATACAGGTGTAGATGTCATTTCTACTGGGCTTTTTTGCACCCTTGGAATATATTCCCAGAAGTGGTATAGCAGGGTCAGATGGAAGCTCAATTTCTAGTTTTTGAAGGAAAGTCCATATTGTTTTCCAAAAAGACTGGACCAGTTGGCATTCCTACCAACCGTGAAAGAGAGTTCCTTTCTCTGCACATCCGTGCCAGCACAGGTTGTTCTTGTTCTTTTGAATGTGGGCCAGTCTCTGTGGTGTGAGATGATATCTCATTGTTGTTTTGATTTGCGTCTTCCTGATGTTTAATGATGTGGAGCATTTTTCATGTGCCTTTTGGCCATTTGTACTTCTTTTTTGAGGAAGCTTCTGTTTATTTCTTCTCCCCTATTTTTTTCTTTTTTTCTTTTCTTTTATTTTTTATTAGTGAAACACCATGAGGTACAGTTATAGATTTACAAATTTTTGTGCTTGGGTTTCAGTTATACAATGATCAAGTACCCATCCCTCCACCAGCGCCCATCCTCCACCACAATGGGTCCCAGCATCCCTCCCATCCCCCAACCCCCCACCCCACCCTGCCTCTGTGGCAAGGCATTCCCTTTTGTTCTCTCTCTCTCTCCTTTTGGGTCCTGTATTTTTCAAGATAGGCATTGAGAGGCAATCATGTTTGATCTATAGTCTACTTGCAGCATGCTTCTCCCACCCTGGGAGGATCCTCCCAACACCCTTTATTTGGTGCTCTCTTCTCTATCTGAGCTTCCTTTTCCCCTAGCACTTGTGGCTGGCCTCCAAGTCATGGAGCAAAATTCCTGGTACTAATCTCGGCCACTCCTGGGTGTTAGTCTCCCATTTTGTTGCTTTATGTTCCCCAGATGAATGCAATCTTTCTTTGTCTATCCCACACTTTCTGACTCACTTCACTATTTTTGATGGTGTTGGAGGTTTTTTTTTCTTGTACAGTTCTAGTAGTGTCTTGTATATCCTGGATATTAACCTCTTATCAGATGGGCATTGGGTAAATATTTTTTCTCATTCATTCAGTTCTCTCTGTATTTTGGTCACTGTTTGTTTCCACTTTATGTTTGTTTCCACTTGCTTGGTCCGTGGTGTTTCATCCTTAAAGGTGCTTTTAACTTTAGTGTCATGGAGGGTTCTGCCTACATTTTTCCTCCATGGGTTCAGATCTGATATTGAGGTCTTTAATCCACTTTTTCTTTAATCCACCTCCATTACCTTCACTTCCCAGCTGCCGCTACATTCCAGGACGTTTTCCGGATGCTCAGGCTGAGATTCACACACGACAAAAGCCCCGCAGAACAAGGTAAGTGGAACTCTGAGACCTTGGACTCCAGGCTCAACGGACCCGGGGACAGAGATCCTCTGCCAGCTCCAACCAACCACAGGTGACGGAGGGATTAAAACCAGGAGCCCCATCCTAACCTGCCCTGTCTGATTCCACCAGTGCTAGAGACCTGGGATTGGATTGCGCACAGAAGACCCACCCTACCCCTACCGGTACCAGATAAGTATCTCCACTACCTCCACTACCCAACCGCCACCACACTCCAGGATGCTTTCCGGACCATGAAGCGGCCACACGACACATTATAAGACACTTAATACCAATCTTTCAGAATTTCCGCACCATATTTGATAAGGTTCAAATATAGTTTGAACCATGGGAACACCTACAAGGGTGATTAGAGGGCACTCCAAAAGCCTATGTCCCTCTCGGAGAGCCTGGCAAACTACGGAGAGTATTCCGCCCACACAGCAGAGCCTGGTAAGCTATCCGTTGTGTATTCGTTAGGCCAAAACTAGTAACTACAATGGGGCTCACTCCCCTGATCCTGAAAGTGTCACCAATATGGCAGCGTTGAGAAGGATGAGGAAGGAGAGGCTGATAAAATCTCAAGGCCGAACTAGGTGGTCAAAACGAAGAAAGACAAAAATGATTGTCTGTGTTTTCAATGCACGTATGCTAGTATCAGATGCATCCATCGAGGACCTGAGGGTACAAGTGAGAAAGATCAAGTACGACATCATTGGTCTGACTGAGACAAGAAGGCGTCAATCACATCATGCCGTTTGCAACACTGGAGAAGAACTGTTCCTTGGAACATGCGATAAAAGAGGCATTGGAGGCGTCGGTGTCCTTGTAAATACGAATTTGGCCATGAGCATTGATTCATTTGAATGCATAACAACCCTAATCGGATGATTACACTTGAATAGATGTGGCTCACTGCCGGCAGTTTCTATCTTCATTGTCTACACACCAACATCCAATTATGATGAAGGAGAAATTGAGAAGTTCTACATGGAGCTGGGGGAGTTCTATAAAGAATACCACACCTTCTACAAGATCATTGTTGGTGATTTTAATGCCAAGATAGGACCGAGAAATCAGCCGAAGAACTCCACATAGGACCCATGGCCTAGAATGGAATGAACAGGGTGACCGACTATCTGAGTTCATCATGTCGACCAAGACAATCCATGGTAACTCACAGTTCCAGAGGGCGAATCTAAACGTTGGACATGGGAGTCTCCCAGTGGATGGTTCCACAACGAAATTGACCACATCATATTTAATTGACAGTTTTGCCTGACTGATGTTGCTGTTGTCCCAAAATTCCAAACGGGATCGGACCACCGTCTACTTCACAGAGCGGGGAGAAAGGGCTGCAAAGTTTAAGAAGAGAACTCCCAGAACGACCACCAACTGGGAGCTCTTTGGCACTATTGCTGCAACATGGGAAGATGCTGTTGTTGACAACATTGATGAGGAAGACGATCCACTGGTTCAGTGCCTCCATGATTGTGCGAAGAACGCCAAGAGTGAGATAGTCACAAAAAAACCCCGCCTGTCTTCAAAAACTGTTGAGCTTATTTGCCAACGTAGCTTGACGCATGCCTCAGACAACTGCAAGCAAATGCAGCAAAGCTAGCAAAGCAGTGCAGAGATGTGATAAAGGAAGACCTCAAAAAGAGAAGAGCAGAAGTGCTCTGGTAGATGTGGCTGAAACTTGGAAAAGCATTCGTAACGCCCGCCTGTACTTCACCAACTACAAGACCAAGATGACTGCCCTCCGACATCCTGATGGATCTATCACATCTTCCAGAAGGGCAATGAAGAAGATTATCCACAACTTCTACTCTATCTCTTCAATAGCCATGTCCACCAGCCCACATACCAAATTCTGCAGGATGGATATGTCATTCCCAATGTTCTCCCTTCCGAAATCCAATACACCATTTCGTCAGTAAAGAAACGAACAGCACCTGGCCCAGAGAAGGTCAGACCTGAACATCTGAAGAATCTGCCATCAGTACTCATCAATACACTGGCTCGGCTCTTCACACGCTACCTGTCTGAATGCAAGGCTCCATCCCAGTGGAAAACCAGCAGGACTGTACTACTGTACAAGAAGGGAGACATCCACACATTGGCAACTATCGCCCAATCTACCTGTTGTCTGTCATGTACAAGCTGTTCACTCGAGTCATCATGAATAGGATTGGCAGAACACTAGATGAAGGACAACCATGCGGGCAAGCCAGGTTCTGAAAAGGATTCAGCACCATTCACTACACGATAACCAAGCTCATTGAGGTTTCTCGGGAGTTCAAGATGCCACTCTTTCTAACATTCATTGATTTAAAGAAGGCCTTTGATTCTGTTGAGACGGAAGCGGTCATTGAAGCCCTAGTCAATCAGGGCATTCAAACTCAATACATCAGGATCCTCTATGAGCTGTATTACGGATTCACTACCAGGATCTCACCATTCTACAAAGAAGTGATCATTGATGTCAAGAGAGGGGTTCGGCAGGGTGATACCATTTCACCGAAACTCTTCAGTGCCACCCTCGAGAACATCATGCGACGACTGGAATGGGAAGGACTGGGAGTGAAGATAGATGGTCGGCAACTACACCACCTCCTCTTTGCTGATAACATTGTTTTAATAACACCAAATATTAGCCAAGTGGCACAAATGCTGGCCGACTTCAATCGTGAGTGTGGAAAGGTCGGATTACAACTGAATCTCACGAAGCCAATGTTTATGAGAAAAAGCCTCGTTCCTGATGCTCCATTTGCTCTCAGTGGAGCGACCATCTCTGAATGCAACAGTTATGGTCAAGAAATCAACATGACGAATGACCTGGCACCTGAGTTGTGCAGGAGGAAGAGAGTGGCTTGGAATGCCTTCAAGAGCTTCGAAGAAATAGCTAAGAGGACAAAGAACCTCCGGCTCCAGGCACATCTCTTCAATTCCACTGTTCTTCCTGCATTAACATAGGCCTCAGAGACCTGGGCCCTACAAAGAAAGGATGAGAACACTATTAGGGTCTCCCAAAGAGGAATTGAAAGTATGCTTGGAGTATCACGTATCACTCAAATGAGAGAAAGAATCTGGAGTTCTGATCTCCGTTGATGATCAAGAATCAGGGACGCTGTCTCGTTTTCCAAGGCATCGAAAATCATATGGGCTGGACACCTAATGCGATTTGAAGATGACCGCTGGACTAGAGCCGTTACCGACTGGATTCCACAGGACATCAAAAGATCGCGTGGCCGCCCACCTACCAGATGGTCAGAGTTCTTCGTCAAGACCCTGAACGATTGGTTTGAGGCTCTTCGTGTTCCTAGAATTCACAGACGCCATTGGGCTACACTAGCACGCTATAGGGACAAATGGAGATGTTACTGTCGCCCGCTCGAGCAAATTGATGATTAACAGGAAGTCAAGTGATCAAGTGAATCCACTTTGATCTGCCTTTTGTGCCTGGCATTAGACGAGGTAAGAATTAATTTTTTGCAGGTAGCTGTCCAGTTTTCCCAGCACCACTTGTTGAAGAGGCTTTCCTTGTTCCACTTCACAATTCTTGCTCCTTTATCAAAGATTAAGTGATCATACATTTGAGTCTGTGACAGCTCTATTCCATTGGTCTGCGGATCTGTTTCTAGTCCAATACCATGGTGTTTTAATTACTACTTCTTTGTGGTATAGTTTGAAGTTCAGGAAGGTGATGCCACCCATTTTCTTTTTCCCAAGAACTGCTTTAACTATTCGTATGGATTTATTGTTTCGTATGAATTTCAGGAATGTTTTGTCTATTTCTTTGAAGAATGTCATGTGTACCCTGATAGGGACCGCATTATATCTGTATAGTGCTCTGGGTAGTATTGCCATTTTGATAGTGTTAATCGTCCCTATTCATGAGCAGGGGATATAATACATTGACCTTTCAGGTGGTCCACCCTGATTCCATCCCTTGCACCTGAGCATTGCCAAGGTCACTCCTGGGCCCAGAGCCAGAAATAGCCCCAAAGAACTGCTAAATGAGCTTCAACTCTCCACACCAAATAAATAGTCACTTGACTAGTGGCTCCTGTATTGGGCTGCACAACACTTGAGGGAAAAAATTACTAGGGCTACTAAAAAGAATATGGAGACAGGTCCTGTTCATTATGTTCTAAGAAGTCTAGAAGAGCTTCTAAATCAAACTTCTTGATGAATAAACCAGGTGAACATTGAAACCTGGCCCCTACCACAGGTCAATGATATGTTAGTAAGAAAAGCTGTGTGTTAGAGATGAAAAGACTGGATTATTTGGGGAAACAAAGATAAGGTGTGGTGAGTAATTGATTCCGCTAGTATGTGATGTAATACTACTGTTTCCAGCAGTATATAGTTACAACGGCCTGGAATGTCCTTCAGAGAAGCAGGAGAATGAGTCCCTCCTGTGGTCCCTTCAGGAGAGTGTTCTTGGGGAAAACCTCAAAGACAGCTAGGCAAGAAGAGCAAGTGCTCTTGGTGATGAGGAGGATCATGAAAGAGAGCTTGATTATCACACAATGAAGGATCTGGGGACACAGCAAAAATATTTTTGAGGGAAGAGAGTCATGGAAAGAAAGAAAGGTTCTAGGGAATAAAGGTTCTAGGGAAGAAAGGTTCAACATAAGAGAATGGGAGAAATGACTTCTCTCCAGAACTGCACACGTGTTGTCAAGATGTGGTCTCTGATCACCTTGGATAAAAGGCTCTTTTGGCTAGATTATAGAATCTAGAAGAGATTATTTTGAGTTTGGACGCTTTTATTAGGAAAGTCAAGCTCTGGAGCTATGACAGGTATATTAAACTTTTTATAAAAACTCAATTTGTATAACTTATTACATATTTATGAAATTAATATCTTCTATTATGGTAAAATACACATAAGCTAAAATGTACCTTTTTTAAAATTCTATTTGTGTGAGAGTAGGCTGCTGAGTTGGTCAGGGCTCACTCCTAGTGATACCATGGATTTGACTGGAGTTGGCAGAATTCAAGGCAAGCCCCTAATTCTTATACAATTTCTACACCCCCTTATTTTTTCATGTTTTTAACGAAGTGATTGGGCTGGGTTAGCACTTTGCACTGGGGTTAAGGCATGTAACCCTTATTCATTTTTAAAGTGTAAAGTTCAGTGGCACTTAGTACAGTCTTAAGAATAAATGGGATTTTTTGGTGGGGGGAGCAAACTCTACAGAGGGTAGAGTTTCTGCCTTACATGCAGCCAACATGGGTTACATCCCCTGCAGCACAAGCATGTCAGTAGTTGCACCTGAGTGCACAGTCAGGAGCAAGATCTGAGGCCTGCTGGGTGTGACCCCCCCAAAAAAAAACCAAAAATGAATAAATGGCTTAATTGTATGCCAGAAACTCTATTGTTGATATTTTTGGGTAAAATGTGGCGTTTGAGTAACAACTGAGAGAAAAAAGAATAAATGGGGTGGGGGGTTGACAGAGAAATAGTATAGAAAGTAAAATGCTTGCCATACATGTGTGGCTTAGCTTGGTTCGATCCCTGGCATCAAATGTAGTCCCCTGAGCAACACCAAAAGTGACACCTGAGCACAGAGCTGGGCGTAAGCTCTGAGAACTAGAGTGTGGCCTCCCAAAATAAAAAGAATAGTTTAGACAAAGAGAGGCTTGTAGTTGCATTTGCGATATTGGCCAGTGATTGGACTATGGTTACTTTCACTGCTCTCAAAGTTCCAAAAGCAATAAAAGTGAGTGCTATGCTGCTTCAGATCCAGTGCTGGCTAGGGTACACAAAGTAGCCCTGATTTTTAGGCTCTGAAGTGGCTGCAGATACTGTGAGATCACTCCGAAATGAGGGATAAGTGAATGCTCCATTTGGTTCTCTCCTTCACCCTCTAAAGTGCCCAGGAAGGTACTCTTCTGATATGAGACAGAGAAATGAACAGCTCATTATTTAATAGTCTTCTTTCCTCATCTGTAAAATGCAATTATGGTCCCAGAACTGTCATGAATAAATATATATAGAATTATTAGCATAGTCCCTGATGAGAGCTAATGCTATTACAATATTAAGCTATTGTAATATCATTCAGGGTATACTCATCTTTTTTACATCCCATAGGCTAACCACATAATAGAATATGCATATACACCTGTTATATGGAATAATATTCCTTTATTTTCATGTCAAATGCTAATGAATTACCAGAACAGTATGGCTGATAAGAACACAGGTTTTGGGTCAGATATAAGTTTGAATATCAGCTTTTCCCTTACTAGCTGTGTGATATTTGGCAAATTGCTTAACATCTCCGTCTCATATATACCATAAAGATTATATCTCTTGAAAATATTTTATGTTCATAAAACTAAATAAGAATATATAAAGAACAAACCCTATCTGGTAGGTATACTTTGATAACATACAATGATGAGTTGTGAAATATATATAATACTGTATCAAAAAAAGAGCAATGCTTATCACAATTACATGTTTAATATTTTCTCCTCCTCCTTCTTCCTCCTTCTGCTTCTCCTCCTCCTGCTCCTCCTCCTTCTCCTCCTCCTCCTCCTAACACCACAGCCACTACCACCACCACCAATACAACTGCTACCACCTACACTACTGCTATCTGAGTTTGTTTTGTTTTATTTTGTTTTGTAGAGTCATACCTAGCTCTGCTCAGAGGATCTCTGCTCAGGGATAACTCATCGAGTGGGTTTGGGAGACCATACACCATGTCAGGAATAAAACTGGGGTTGGCCTTGTGTCAGGCCAACCTTATCCACTATACATTCTCTCCTTCCCCTTCTTTCTTTTGGAAAAGGATACTACTTACCCCATGTGATATATAGACAGCAGACTACTCAGCCCTTGAGTGAAGTGAAACTTGAACAGGAGAGAAAAATAAAATGAAATGATAGATTCTTTCTAGTAAACTCCTTTGATGCCCTCAAAGTGATAAACACAGACTCTAAGCATCTCAATGTTAAAGCTATACCCTTCAATAATTTTTGTCATTGACAGTATCATTAATTTAAGACCTTTCAGTCTAGAGATAGTACTGAGGTGAAGCACACATCTTGCATGCATCTGACCTCAGTTAGATCCCTTGAACGACATGGCACTACGTATCAATGGATGAAATCAGAGCAGCATACACTTCCACCCCTCCTCCACCCCACCACACTACAGTGTTGCCTTAAATAAGGGACAAAGTCCTTGGGCTCTTGCAATGAACTGCTGGCGTGGTTTGCTGAGAATCATAGGATGGGCCCTCAGTCTCCTAAGCACCAACTGGGAATCCCCAAAAGAGACTTATTTTCTAGCATAAGTGTTCAGCATTTAAAAAATTCCCTCTCAGCTGTACTATGTCCAACTCATATCTTATGTTCTCATTTTCACTCAGTTCCAAATACTTTCTAATTTCCATTGAAACTTGTTATTGAGTCATGGATTATTTAATAACTTATTTAGCATCATTTATAATCTTTTCAAAGTATTTGGGGTGTTTTCCATATATATTTCCTTTCATTTTGATCCACTGTGATCAGAAAACATATTTTGTACAGCTAGAATTATTTAACTTTACTGAGACTTGATAAATGGCCCAATATAGTCTATCTTGCTAAATGTACATTAAAAAGAATATTTAGTTGCTAAGTTTAACACCACATAAATGTCAATTAGACCAAGTTTATTATTGGTATAGTTTCTTTATATTCTTACTTGGTTTTGGTCTCTTTGGTCTATTAATTATGAAGAAATGTATGAAGTCTATGACTACATTTTTAGACTTACTTATTTTTGCTTGAGGCCCAGTCATTTTTTCTTGATGCATTTTTAATCTATTGTTTAGATACATGTATACTTAATAATTATATATCTTCACTGCTTTATTATTACAAAACAGTCCTCTTATTTCTGGGAATACTTTTGCTTTGTAGACTACTTCCTCTAATTATTGACACTCCAATTTAAAAAAAACTCTCAACATTTACATCTCCACCTTATGTTTAATTCATTTATGTGTTTCTTGTACATCAGAAACTGGGGAAGAAGACTGACAGAACTTTCTCAAAAAGCATATAAGATGGCCAGTGAGTATATGTAGCACTGTAGCACTGTCCTCCCGTTGTTCATCAATTGGCTCGAGAGGGTCCAGTAAAATCTCCATTGTGAGACCCGTTGTTACTGTGTTTGGCATATTGAATACATCACGGGTAGCTTTCCAGGCTTTGCCATGCAAGCGAGATACTCTTGGTAGCTTGTCGGGCTCTCCAAGAGGGGCAGAGGTATCGAACCTGGCTCAGTTGGGCCGGCCGCACACAAGGCAAATGCCCTCCGCTGTGATATTGCTCCAGCCCATTGTGGGTATATGAAAAAATGCTTTTTATCACTTATGAGGGAAATACAACTTAAAACAATATTACCTTGCATCCATGAGATTGGCACACATCAAAAGTAGTCGAAATTTAGGGATGTAGGGGGAAAGGAACCCTCATCCTTTATTGGTGGACATGCCTGCTTGAGCCTCTATGGAAAGCAGTGTGGAGATTTCTCAAATAATGGAAATTGGAATATCCTAGAGCCCAGTGATTTCACCTTTGTGGCATCCATCCCAATAAACCCCAAACAATAATTTGACAAAATATTTGCAGTGCTATGTTCATCGTAGCACAAATTCATAATAGCTAAGATCTGGAGATAATCTGAGAATAGATAAGTGGAAAAGGAAACTGATATGTATACATAGTGGAATACTATTTGGCTCTAAGCAAAAATAAAATCCTGCAATTTATTGCTATGCAGATGGCACTACAGAGCATTATGTTGAGTTGAGTCTCTCAGGGAGAGAGGGACAAAACAGAACAATCTCTCATATGTAGAACTTACAGAAGCATAATTCAGGCATTAAAAATGGCAATTGGAGATAGACTAGATTTGACCTGCAGAACCGTGTTTGACAAGGGGATGAGGTGGCACTCTGGTGTTGGAATATTGTATGCCTGAGTCACCACAGTTGAAAAAAAGTAAAATATATTCAAGAAATAATAAAAAATAAATTCTAATACCAAAAAATAAAGTGGGTTTCCTATAGCACAGCGGTAGGGCATTTGCCTTGCACGCAGCCAACATGGCCGACCCGAGCTCGATTCCTCCGCCCCTCTCGGAGAGCCCGGCAAGCTATCGGGAGTATCTTGCCCGCACGGCAGAGCCTGGCAAGCTCCCCGTGACGTATTCGATATGCCAAACACAGTAACAACAAAGTCTCCAATGGAGACGTTACTGGGCCCGCTTGAGCAAATCGATGATCAACGGGAGGGCCTTTACCTATCCTATAGGCAGCATGTGGTTGGCTCTTTACCTCTTTATACAAGTATCAGCCACTTAATTGCTCTGAGAGCACGGTCTTTTTTTTTTTTTTTATTGAATCACTGGGGGAAAGGTTACAAAGCTTTCAGGTTTATGTCTCAGTCATGCAAATATCAAACACATTTCCCTTTACCAATACTTATTTTTTCCCATGAAGAACCCCAATAAAGCCCCACCCCCCACCCCTCCCCGTCCCTGTGAGGCAGATGAATTCTAGTTAACACTCTATCCGCTTTGATTAGATTGTTTCAATAAAAGATTCACCACTATTATTTAGAGTTTACCCCCCCCCCCAAATCAGACATGCTGAAAAAGCATTGTGAAGTGATTTGCTTTCTACAGCTGGGTTCAAGAATTAAATGTTGGTTTTGGATTTCTGCTATTTTACCTATTGACCCTGGAAGTATTTCTACTGAAAGTCAGATAGTTAAGAAATTGGTTTCTGTGTTCTGGAGTCGTGGCCGTGCTGGAGAGCCGCTCGTGGGGGGCAACTGGTGGCCTCGGTAGGGCGTGAAGGGCAGAGCGAAACGCCCCCCTTCCCATGAGGTTTTAGTCGCCCCCACACTCCCGGCTCATACCTGCTGTCCACAAGGCTCCCATGTGGCCGCCATCTTTCTTTCCAGAGAGGAGAGGGCGAATGGGGCAACACCCTTTCCCCTCCGGCAGACTTGATGGGCTGGATCAACGCATAGTCCGTTCACTTTTCTGCTCCAAGCTGCTGGGTTCTGCATTAAGTCCTTGTGCTTCTGGGGCCATGGCCGTGCTGGAGAGCCGCTCGCGGGGGGCAACTGGTGACCTCGGTAGGGCGTGAAGGACGGACCGGAACGCCCCCCGACCCATGAGGTTTTAGTCGCCCCCACTCCCCCGTCTCATACTTGCTATCCACAAGGCTCCCATGTGGCCGCCATCTTTCTTTCCAGAGAGGAGAGGGCGGAGCACGGTCTTTAATAATGGTTATTGAGGACAAGATTGTGGTGCAGTGGTAAAGTACATATCTTGCATGCATGTCATCTGGTTTCTATGGCAGCATGGCAGGGGGAAAATACATATAGTTCTGCTTCATTTATCTCATCTCCATTAAGCAAAACTTAAAAAAAATGTCATTTCATGTATTTTATCTAGTTAGAGAGTTATAGAGAGATGTTAAGGAAACTTGCCTTGTATGTGACCAACCCCAGTTCAATCCTTGGCACCACATGGTCTCCCGAGCACTACTGGGAGTAGATTCTGAAATTTGCCTGGTATGGTCGCCCCCTAAGAAATGTCAAAACGAACAATACCATGTTTTTTGTCTATTTTATTTTTTTTGAGAAAGTGATAGGGCAAACAAACCCATTTATTGCTACTTCATTGTTGTAGAAATTGAAAGCCCTCATGTTTTGGTCCAGGGATATGGATGGTATACAACATGTGTGAGACCTTTGGTTCAATCTACATCACCACAAGAGTATGCTTTGTTTTTTTAAAGTTAAATTTTGATTTATAGTATGAAAAATTTATTTCATAATTGTTTTTTATGTAAGGCAAATGCCCTACCTGCTGTGTTATCGCTCCCGGAAGAGAACAGCTCAGAGTCTCCTGCCTCTGCATCTGGCTGTCCTCACCGGGGGCCCCTTGGAGGAGGGTGGGTTGAGTTTCCCTCCCCACCCCGAGCAGAGCCCCGGCAGTTGAAGACCTCTTGTTCCAGCCACACCCATGCTTAAGACCACTCTCACATGTTTGGACGAGCCTTATGCATGAAGGAACCGGAAGAAGAACCCAGGTGTGCGGGACCCAGGGCATAGATCTCCAAGCCTGCTCAGATTGAGACTGGGGCCTCCTCCACCCAGATCCCCCATCTTCCAGTATGTAGGCATTACACCCACCAACTGCCCCCTGGTGCCGTGTAATCCCATCAATGACCAGGACCCAGAGACTATAAAAGCCTGCTCTCAGAAGCATGCGGCAGCAAATGTGGCCTCACGACATCTTTTTATCTAGTTCTTACTCTGGAGAATCTGGCTGGCTACCAAAAGTATTCTGCCCACATGGCAGAGTCTGGCAAATTCCCCATGGCATATTCAATATGCCAAAAATCAGTAACAATGATGGGTCTCATTCTCCTGACCGTGAAAGAGCCTCGAATGTGGCACTTTTTAATATCTCAGGGCTAGGATGAAGGAGACATTACTGGAGCCTGCTCGAGGCAATCGATGAACAACTGGATGACAGGGATACAGTGATGTTTTTTATAGAAAAATTTTAATTTTTTTAGCTTTTTGGGTCACACCCGGCAATGCACAGGGGTTACTCCTGGTTCTGCTTTCAGGAATAACTCCTGGTGGTCCTCAGGGGACCATAGGGGATGCTGGGAATCAAACCCAGGTTAGCCACATACAAGGAGAACTTTAAATATTTAAAATTTTATTGAATCACCGTGAGATAGTTACAAGCTTTCATGTTTAGGTTACAATCACACAAATACCCATCCCTCCACCAGAGCACATTCCCCACTACCAATATTCCCAGTATCTCCTTTCCCACCCTTCCCCTGCCTCCATGGCAGACAATATTCCCCATAATCTCTTTCTACTTTTGGGCATTATGGTTGCAATACGGACCCTGAGAAGTTATGTTTGTTCCTTCATCTACTTTCTGCATACATCTCTCATCCCAACCGATTCCTCCAGCCATCTTTTTCTTAGTGATTCCTTCTCTATTCCAGCTGCCTTCTCCCTTTTGCTCATGAGGCAGGCTTCCAGCTATGGAGCAATCTATCTGTCCCGTGTCTACTATCCTAAGGTGTCAGCCTCATGTTATGTTGTTTTATACTCCACAAATGAGTGCAGTCCTTCTGTCTGTCCCTCTCTTTCTGAATCATTTCACTTGGACAACTTTTAATTTTAATGTCAATCGTTATGCTTTTACTTTTTCTTTTTTCCTCTTGAGCCACACCTGTTCAGGGATTACTCAAGCTCTGCACTCAGGAATTACTTCTGGCAGTGCTTAGGGGAACATATGGGATGGCAGGGTTCAAACCCTCATCAGACACACGCAAGAAAGCACCCTACATATTGTACTATCTCTCTGGCTTCTGTTAGCTTTTGCATTGGGCTTTTATGTTTATAAAAGGTTGCCTTGGTCCTGAGAAATAGTACAGTGGGTAAGGCCCTTGCCTTGCAAGCAGCTGACCCAGGTTTAATTCCTGGATGCCATATGGCCCTAACCAGGGCCAGGGATAATCCTTAAACATGGAACCAGAAGTAAGCTCTGAGCACTCACTGCCAGATGTGGTCCCCCAAAATTTAAAATAAATGCTTTCCTTATATTTTCTTCTAGATTAAGTTCCAAAAGAAAAAATAATCAGCACAACTGAGTTCTATTTTTCACACAAGCTTTATTAATTACAAAAGTAAAATATGCACATATAAAGGCATCAAGATCATAGGGCTGTAGATGAAAGTGAAAGTTCATTTCCTCTTCTTCTACCACTCACACTTGCCAAATTCCTCTTGCCTCTTGTAATCACTGTTAGCATTTCTAGTATATGCCTCTCCATATATACACATGTGTGTATATCCCTTTGTACACAAACAGTATACATACACAAAGTTTTGCAATTTTTCATTTACTATTACATCCTGGTTCTTAATATGACTGGGTTTTGTTAGATGTTTATCAAAGGACAGTCAGGGAACATGGTAGGGAAAATGCATGGGAAAAGGCAAATTCATCACTGCAAAGCAAACACAACACAAAACCTGGCACATAATAAATACTCAATAAATATTAAATAACTAGTGGGAAGGAAAACCTTGCAAAAATTGGAAACAAACTGCTGTTCAGATCATTCTCAGGCCAGGCTCGGTGTCTTTACTAAGAATTATCGAATCCCAGGGCAACAGGAACAAGACACGCTGACAGAGTATGGAGCAGCTGGCCAGCTCACTAAGTTTCCTATTAAGTGTGTCCTCTCCACCCACTAGATGCACTGCCTCCACCATACACATTTAGTGCAAATACACAAGGTACACTGACCACACAGCAAGAAAATCTGGGTGTGCAAAGACACACAACTGAACTATATTGCAGCAACATACTTACAAATAACTACCATTACTTCGTGTACTATGTCAGGAGCAACAGTTCAGCAAAGTTAATGCCATTTTTTCCTGTTTTAGAGATGAGTAGAACCGAGGTTCCAAGAAGCCAGTGACTTATTCAGGGTCCCACAGCTAGTCATGTTGCTTCCAGACAACTCGACACTTTCATCAGGTCACACCCACCTTCTGGGATTCTGCACCACATTCATACCTATCTCAGACTCTGCGACTTTCCATGCTCATACTTCCTTTATCCACTTGTTATCTGGTATTTTAGGAAAGGTAGGCAGAGTCAAAACACTAGGATTTATAGGGTCTAATTTGGTCAAGATGCCGTCTAAGATGAAAAGTGAGTCAACCATAGATGTCTCCTAAACAAGTACACACATTATGGGAGTTAGTAAAAGCTTAGAAAGGGAACTGTGGCTGGGAGCTGAAGAGCATACTCAAGAGCCAAATACATGAATACTGTGGCAGTTCCAAAAACTCTAACACACGTTACTCTCTCCCTAGCAGTTTTTAGTGATACCTCGATTGCCCTGCAGTGGCTGCGAGTCCCCCATCTCTATTCTGTTTATTCTCAAGGTTTGCATGCAAGCTTCCCCTCCATGAAGCCTTTATCTATTAAGATAGCTAATTCTTTCATTCTCAAATGACAGCTTTGCTTAAAATCAGCATCATGGGCTCAAAGTATTTGTATACAGTCTTGTCCTTGAATCACTTTAAGAACCTTGCTTCTTCCAAGTGGCCTCATTAGGTCTTTTAAAAATTATCTCCCTGCCTGGTCTAGGTTATTGGACACCTGATTACATTCCAATCCTAGCTCCCCCACCAATGTGTGACCTGGAGCTACTCCCAACCTCTCTAAATCTCACCTTTCACCTTCAAGGCCTTTCGTGAAAACATGGTAGGCACTGCAACCTAATATACGACTGCAAGGTACTTATTATTGAAGGCCATTTACATCCTACTAAGCGGATTGTTCTATGAAGAAACAGAATACCACGAAAACAAAGAGACCACAGAGTACGCTCAACTTTTGGCAACTAGTAGAAGTCAAAAGAGACACCAAGACCAGACAGCCAAGAGATGGAGACTGTCTTCTTTGAGAGTTTCTATATCTAAGTCTGAATCCAGAACAATAAGACTTTCTGAGAGAGAGAAGAAAGAAAGAAAGAAAGAAAGAAAGAAAGAAAGAAAGAAAGAAAAAGAGAGAAAGAATCACTTCCTTGCTTCATATTAGTGTTCTAAGCAAAGGGTAACAGGGTTGGAACAAGAATTTTGGGCAAGTGTTAATGATAGGGCTACAGGGTGGGGGTGGGGGGTACTTAATCTGCAGTTGAACACAGGCTTGATTTGGAAACTACCAGGTGAATCCAGGCTTGCTTATTTTTAAAGCTTCCATCTTTTGCACTGTTTCTTCATTCAGATGATCTGTGTCAACGCTGTGGAAAATGAAAAGAATCTTGTGTTAAGTCAAGTGGGCAGAGGCCTTTAGTAATTTTTCCGCATGGTAAAACACACATGCTATGTGACAACACAATGGTCCATAACCTGCTCTGCCCTTCATCCAGTCAGCTGTCTACCTCCTCCTGCAGCTGCAGCTCCTGTTATAGGTCTCAGGAGAGACAATGATTAACTTCCTCCTGCCCCTTCCCATCTAGTCCAAGGTCCCACTTGCATTTGTTCAATAGTTCTTACTGCTTTATCTGCAATCACTCTCTCTCCCTCTCTCTTATCTTTCCTGCTCTCCCTCTCTCTCCAAATTTCCCTATCTCAGAGTATCATGATAAGTGAAATGAGTCAGAAGGAAAAGGACAGACACAGAATGATTGCACTTATTTGTGGAATATAGAAATCATAATATGAGACATGAGACTAATACCCAAGGACAGTAGACACCAGGGCAAGGAGGATTAATTGATGGCTGGAAACCTGCCTTAAGTGCTGAGGGAGAAGGCAGTTGGAATAGAGAAGGGATCATTATGACAAAGATAGTTGGAAATGATCACTCTGGATAGGAACAGCATGCTGAAAGTAGGTAAAGGAACAAATATGAAAACCTCTCAGTGTCTGTGTTGCAGATCATAGTGCCCGGAAGGAGAGAGAGGTGGGGGGGAAAGGAGGGAGACAAGGAAAGTTCCTGTCATAGAGCCATAGAGGCAGGCTGGGGGAGGGGGATGGGAGGGAAACTGGGGTCATTGGTGATGGAAAATGTTCACTGGTGGGGGGATGGGTGTTGAATGATTGTATGAAAGAAACCCAATCACGAACAGCTTTGTAACTGTGTATCTCACGGTGACTCAATAAAAAAAAAACTAAAAATAAACAAAGTTCCCTATCTCTAAACAAAGCCCAAAAGAAAAAAAAAACTCCTCCTTTCCCGTAATTTCCCAATTCTCTCCAGCTACAACCCCACATATCATTAAATGTCCTTTGCTTTGCCTCGGTTGCTCTAAATTACTAACTGATCTTCCTTAAGTGTTTCCTATACTATACAAATTAATGAGCCCAGAAGTTTATCTGAGAAAATACAATGAGGAATAAATTTCAGCCCTTGCACTCAAACAGCTCTCAAAGAGTCCATCCTTTGGGAGGTATTCCAGAAATAGTCCCTCTCCACCCACCATCATATTAAATAATTTCCTCTCACCTTCCTTGCAAAGTATATATTTCTATTGATTTCAGAGTTCCTTGTCCTAGAAATGCTAGCATAAAAAAATGTAAGAACAGCGAACTGTCTATTCTCTGTGTATGTGTGTGTGTTTTCTTTTGCATTTTCCATGAGTGCACACTGCTATCAACCTGCTGATTAACAAGTCTGAAGGCTGGCCTGAAAGCAGAATGTTAGTATATTAGTTAAAAAACAGTGAGAGAAACAGGAAATAGTGAGACTCTTTACAACAAATACATAATGCTATGGCATCACAAAACAAACAAAAACTCTGTCCTCCCATTGTTCATCGATTTGCTCGAGCGGGCCCAGTAATGTCTCCATTTTGAGACTTGCTGTTACTGTGTTTGGCATATTGAATACATCATGGGTAGCTTGCCGGGCTCTCCGAGAGGGGTGGAGGAATCGAACCCGGCTTGGCCGGGCTGGCTGTGTGCAAGGCAAACGCCCTACTGCTGTGCTATCGCTCCAGCCCCATATGGCATCACCAGCAAAATAATTTCTCTTTGCTGTTATTCAGGACCTTTGGTGCAGCACATGCACTATAAAGCATTACACAGCAGCTGGAGAACAGTACAGGTGACCATAGTTTATGTGACCATCCCCGGTTTGATCCCCAGCAATGGTGTATGGTCCTCTTAACACAGCCAAAAATGATCTTGAGCACAGTCAGGAGTAAGTCTTGATATAGCCCAGTGTGGTCCCCAAAGCAATAAAATAAAATAACCATCATATTAAATTTCTCTACTCAGAGAAACAATGGGATTATTTCAAATTGTGCACCATAAAGACTTCAGAAACCTTTTGCCAAGAAAGAAACCATGGTGGGCTCCTTAGGCTTATCATATTGTGCCCTCTTTCTGGACAACAATCACTATACTCCAGAGCCTCTGAAATGAAGTTCAGTTTGTTATTAGAGAACAAGCTTCCATTTCAGCCAGATTTGTAATCAGGCCTTTATACTGTTTTCATTTACTATTCAGTCCCTAAAATTGGCTTCAGTATGTGGAATTTTTGCACCCAGCCTTTATTTTCCATCTTGAGTTCCAGTTCTGAACGCCAGATATGAATGACCATTTGGTCACTGGTGATCTGCCAACAGAATATAGCTGTATCCTAATTAAGAACTACTTTGTCTATCATGCCAACGTGCTGAGCTGGCAGATGAACAGTGACAAGAAAGTGTCCCCCACTTTTAGTAATTGCACCATTACAGTTTCATCCTCTTGAATCTTGAAGACTCTTATACTGCAAACATTATATCCTCTAGCCAGTATTAGGAAAATGTTAATAATATTTAAGGGTTCTTCCTATGGGCCAAGAGTTGAACTAGGTACATTCTTAATGTCTCCCTTCATACTAACACTGGACAGTCAGGTATGGGCATTAGCTCCTTTTTACTGCCTGAAGTTCAAGGAAAGGTAAGTAATAAGAAATCACTATTAGATACTATACTTACCACTAAAGCTAGACCTTACTGAATATAGTGCTCCTTTGTCCTACATCACACTGCTTCTTTTGGCAATAAGATCCAGTTCTGCCTGTTCTCTGCCTCTCTTCTTGCCACTGGGTCCTACTGGCAATCGAACTTACTTTGACATTTTCCCTAGGCATGGCTTCCCTGCAATTTTTCTACTTCCTCACTGCACAGGCAATGATCAAACCCAACATGCCTTTCTTGACTCCCCACTGCTTACCCCAACCACTGCAACTTACGATAATGTCTTTAGGTTGCAGGTGGGATGAATCACCGCATCACACAGTATCTGTACTCCAAAATCCTTAATGTCATTTCCACATAAGTCCAGTGATATCAGGTTCTCATTTTCAAGGAGGGCAGCAGCAAGGGCTTCACAGCAATTATCTGTTAGCTGACAGTTTGCTAACCTGGGGAATTGGAGAGGGAATAGGAGATTGAAGGAAAAATTCGGTTTTACCCCAACATTCACAAAATGCTCCATTTAGTGTACTGCCTAGAATGTGAGCCCAGTGGAAGAGGAATCCCTACTTGCTTACCACAAAGTCTGCAGTTTACAGGAAGGGTGTTTCAGACCTTCACAAAGCATCTGCATGGCCTTGTCCCCCAAGGCATTGTCAGTGAGGTCAAGTTCTATTAGGTGTTCATTGGTGTAGAATGCATTGGATAGATCCTCACAACACTCTCCTCTAAGGCTACAGGTCCACAATCTGCCAGGAAATAAGGTAGGGGAGATTGGCATGAATCACTGGTACTGTGTCCACCCACTAGGAAAACATAAGAGCATTAAGGGCTGGAAGAGAGTACAGTGGTTAGTGTGCATGCCTACCATGAGACTGATACCCAGCATCATAGGTCATAACAACATTGCAGGGTACAACCCTGGAAGCACCAGAACTTGCATGGTAGTCTAGGTAATCGCCACGACCACAGGGATTAAGCATCATTGCATCTTTCAGGTTCTTGCACTGAATACCTGAGCACTGCTTGGAAGTCACCCAAATTTCAAAATCAGAGGTCTGGGTCTGGAGAGATAATACAGGGGTTAAGGCACATGCCTTACATGCCGTTGAGCCTAGTTTGATTCTGTCATCATATGGTTGCCCCCAAGCACCACTGGGGTAGCTCAGGCAGTATCCAAGAAGTGAGACCTGAGAATCATCACATCTTCAGGCCCTCTCTAGAAATTCCCTAGATTTCTTAGGCTGAGCATTATTTAGGAGACTTTCCCCATTCTCTTCCCCCCGACAGAAAAGCATTCAGAATGTTAACTACATAAAAATTTGTTGGGATAGTAAAAAGCAGAGATTGTGGAGAAGGGAAGATTTATTCTCTTCAAATTACTTGTTTCTTCATTTACTGCTTACTAAGAGATTCAGTGAAAATAAATAAAATCCAGATCCCGGACGAGAACAGTGCAGTCTTCTGCCCCCGCGCCTGGGTGTTCCTTCCCGGGGCCCCTTGGAGGGGAGTGGGCTGAGCTTTCCTCCCCGCCCCGACCAGGGCTCCGGCAGCCGAAGACCTCCAGGACCAGCCACCACCATGCTGAGATCACTCTCCGCACACATGAAGGTACTGGCAGAGGGACAAAGCCACGCGGGTTCCGGGGCCGAGACCTCCAAGCCTACTCGGATTGGAGTCGAGCATCTTCCACCCAGATCCTCCAAATTCCAGTAGGCGGGGGTCACACCCACCACCTGGCCCCCTGGCGCCGTGTAATCCCATCAGCGGCCAAGACTCAGAGACTATAAAATCCAGATCCCCGAAACGCGCGGCCGCATTTGCGGCCGCGTGACATCTTATCAGAACTTTTTTTTATGACATCTTATTGTCTCATTCCTACTTTGGACAAACTTGCAGGCTATTGAATGTAGCCTGCCCACAGGGCAGAGTCTGGCAAACTCCCCGTGGCGTACCAAATATGCCAAATACCAGTAACAATGATGGGTCTCATTCTCCTAAAGAGCCTTGAATATAATCTCAGGGCTAGGATGAAAGGGACGTTACTGGGGCCTGCTCGAGGCAATCGACGAATAACAGGATGATGAAATGAAATGAAATGAAGAGATTCAGTGACCAGGCCAAAAATTAGTCATTTAACTTGGGGAGTTTCTGAAACATCGAAAACATGCCTGCAGCTAAAATCCACTACTTACCCCAGGTTCTTTAACTGACAGTCAGGCTGTTTTAATCCTTCACACAACAATTTCACTCCAGAATCTTCAATTTTGTTATTAATAAGAAGCAGCCTGGTGAGATTCTTACTGGAGCTCAGGACTTGGGCGAGGGCCTCGCAGCATGCCGCAGAGAGGGAGCATTCAGATAATCTGGAACAGTGAGGGAAACCAACGTGACAGTTATTCATGGTTGTGGGAATGCCACTGAGTCACCAGTACCAAAACCCATGAGAGGGACAAAGGTGAGCAGAACTTACACAAGATTCTCAAGTTTACAATCCGGATGCTTCAGCGGTTCACAGAGATACTGTACTCCTGTGTCTCCCAGGGTATTGGAGAACAGAAACAGCTCTCTTAAAGTCTTATTTACTTGCAGAAAAGAAGAAATATCCAGACAGCTAGCATCTGTGAGAAGACATGTGCTCAAGCTACTCGGAGAAAAAGAGAGAAAAATCAGCTACTGCTGTCATTTCATTTCCAAGGAATATTCTCCCAGCCTTCCCAATTCAGCTAAGTTCCTGACAGCCCTCAAGTTACAACTCCCAATCCACCTCTTCCATAGAGCTTTCTCTTGATATTCCTCAGTCCTGAGTGACCTCTTACCTTTCTCTGAGCTCATCTGGCATTGCAAAATGTTCTACAGTTTTGGATGCTTGATTACAATGAACTGTGCCACTTATCAATGGTTTCCTATCTGTGTGTCTTTAAGGCAGCCTTGTCACTTACAATCCTTCTGGTAACTCCACCCCCACTTATCCCAGTATTGGGTACATAGTAGGTATTATTTGCAGCAGCACTCTTCAACCTTTCACACATGCAGATTGCACCCTTCCTGCATACTGGTTCACAGTCAACCAGCAGTTATAATCAAGGCACTAGGGGGATGGTCTTCAACCTTTTGATCTCTGTGGACCAGGTGTTGAAGAACATTGCTCTACAGGCATCGTTTAGTTGTTGTTGTTATTTTAGGGTCACACCCAGCAATGATCAGAGATCACTCCTAGCAGGACTAAGGGGACCATATGCGGTGTGGGAGATTGAACCAGGTTGGCCACATGCAAGAAAAGTGACTTAGGTTTCATATTTAATTAATGTCATACTTGTAATCACACAGAACTGTCATGTAATGGAAATGCATGAAATTTGGAGACATAGATATTTTGAGTCATATCAAATAATACTTCTTAGTGGTCTGACCTCCCACATGTCATTTTTTTGCCCAGAACCCTCAGTTTCCATATAATGAAGCCACAAAAACCTAAATCATGTGCTTTTTTGAGGTGTAGAAAGGGCAAAATAACTTCAGGGCTGGAGAGATAATACAATGAGTAAGCTGTTTGCCTTGCACGTGGCTGATCTGGGCTCTACCCATAGCAACCTATATGGTCCCCCAAGAACACTAAGAGTGATCTCAATGAAGAGCAAGAAGTAAGCCCTGAGCACCAGTTTGTGTGATCCAAAAACAAAACACAAAAACACATGCACACAAACAAGGTGAAATAACTTCTTGCAAGCCTCAAGTGTAGATCCTGGATAGAGCAGGCATTGAACAAATTCCACAGTCCTAAATGAAACTTACTCTAATATCTCTAAACTGCAGTTGGGGTGTTTAAGACCCTCACAAAGATACTTCACCGCTGTGTCCCCCAGGGGGTTTTCACTCAGGTTCAGCTCAATGAGATAGGTGTTGCAAATGAGAACAGATGAGAGATACTCGCAAACAGTCTCTGAGGTCTCAGGATGAAGGCTGCCATTCAAGCTGAAGAGAAAGGAGAAAGAACAAAGACAGAAATAGTTGCCTTATTATTCTGTTTGTCGTGCAGTATCAGGATCACTCAGGCAGTGCTTGGGAGATCATATGTGATACTGGGTATTGAACCAGGGATGGCCATATGCAAGGTAAGAGCCTTATTATCTCTTAGGTCCCTGCAATTTTGTATTTTAAATAGAGCTCTTTTGAAAAGAAAGCTTCAAAGTGAGTTTTAGAAAGTTTCAATGCTCAAGAGATTTTTACCTTAGGAAACTAAGATATTGCTACCCAGAAAATT
The DNA here is from genome assembly GCF_029834395.1 of Sorex fumeus. Lineage (NCBI taxonomy): Eukaryota > Metazoa > Chordata > Mammalia > Eulipotyphla > Soricidae > Sorex > Sorex fumeus. The sequence continues at coordinate 17,843,266 of NW_026606115.1, forward strand.
GGTCAAACTTATAATTTTCTTTTCAGATGAAATTAATGTTTAAATTAGTAAACTTTGGATAAAGTACATTACTTGGGGCTAAAACAACAGTATAATGGGTAGGGTGTTTGCCTTGCATGCAACAAACCTGTGTCTGATCCCTGAAACCCCATATGGTCCTACAAGCACTACCAGGAGAGATTCCTGAGTGCAGAACTAGGAATAAGCCCTGAGTACTGCCAGCTGTGGCTCCCAAACAAAAATAAGTATGTAAGTACATAAAATAGACTACTTCCTTTAATGAGGGTTGAGTCTGGTGGCATGGTTATGGGAGCCTCATTTTAAGCCTCACACATGAGTGAAGTCCCACAGAACCCAGGAAATGCAGAACTTTGTGACCTTGGACTCTGGGCTCAAGAGGACCCGGGAGCAGAGATCTTCTGCATGCTTCCCCCAGTCTCCGGCGACCCAAGGGTCATACCCATAAGACACCACCTGCCAGCACGAGATAATCTTCTCATTGCCACCCTCCAGAACTCATGGCTGCTTCTCCCTAAAGGGAGCTTAAAATGAGGCCCCCATAACCATGCCACCGGACTCTGAGTCAGGCTGGTTTCACTCGGGGTGCCGCAGAGTGGGGTGGGTGAGAGTCCTCCCCGCCACAAGAGACCCAGTCCCAGCAGCCGACTTCCACTACCCAACCGCTGCCACTCTCCAGGCCACTTCCCACATGCTCGGATTGAGCCTCACATATAAGTGAACATATTCCTGGAAGACGTGGCCACGAAAGCGGCCATGTGACACATCATAAGACATTGTCTACCCATTTTTCATAATTACCACACCATATTTGATGGGGTTCAGACAGTAGGCAATAAATCATAGAAGGAAATATATATATATGTGTGTGTGTGTGTGTGTGTGTGTGTGTGTGTATGCCTCCCAGAGAGCCCAGTAAACTACCAAGAGTATCCCGCCCACACGGCAGAGCCTGGCAGGATACCCTTGGCATATTCGATATGCCAAAAACAGTGACAATAACAGGTTTCATTCCCCTGACCCTAAAAGAGCCTCCAGTATGGTAGCATTGGGAAAGACGAGTAAGGAGAGGCTGCTAAAATCTCGTGGCTGGGATGAATGGAGATGTTACTGGTGCCTGCTCAAGTAAATCGATGAACGTGGGATGACAGTGATACAGTGAATGAGGGTGGGTGGACCTCACCTAATCAATTGAGAAGTATAATTTCTCTTGCCAGTCTGGTAACAAAACCTGCAGAACCTGAACTTGAGAGCTACCTTAATCCTCATGAGCCAATTACTTAAAATAAATCTCACTATAAATTTGCACACAATCTATTGGTTTTGTTTCTCAGGAGAACCTCACCAATACATATGTGGTAAATTTTTTAATTCATAATTTTATAATGGACTTTGAAATCAGACACATTAAGTTTTAAAATGCACCTTTGCCATGTTTTTTGGTATTGTGATGCTGGATCTCTTACTCTTATTGTTCAAAGAAATTAATTCGAGAAACCTCTCAGAGCTGTTGTGCAAATTAAAGAAAATAACAAAAATAACTGCTCCATAAGCTACTGTCATTGATGTTAATGCCATTTCCAATGAAACTGTCATCTTAAACTAGCTACAGAGGAACAACTTCAGGTTTTTTGTATTATTCTTTCTCTCCTTTGATTCTCAAAATGTGTTTTGATCAACTGACATCCATCTTTACTTGCATGCTTTAAACTTTTCTTGCAATATGGAAACTAAGTCAAAACTTACCTGAACTTCTGTAATTTGCAAGTGGGAGCTTTTAAGCCTTCAAAGAGCAATTTCAAAGCTGTAACTTCCAGTTTTGTCTCACTCAGTTCCAACTCTGTGAGCCACTCACTTCTGCTGACAAAAGCCGCTAGCATTCCACAAGAAGCAGTAGAGACAAAGCATCGGTACATCCTTCAGGGAACAAAAGAATGGCCTCAATACCTCAATCATATTCTCCCACTGCAAAAATAGAAACTGACAAAAGCCACATATATACAGACAACAAATTTGCTATGTTACCTTACTATCTGCAAGGAAGAGTTAGACTGTTTATATCCTCCACACAAAAACTGCATTGCTGAATCTTCCAGGGTACATTTTGTAAATTCCAACTCTGCCAGACACTGGCTGGTTTCCAATACTGAAGCAAGGTCTTTACCATATGAATATGTGAAGTGGCAGAAAATCAGTCTGTGTGGAGAAAACACATTTCAGATATGAAAGAAAGTAGAACTCTCTGTAAAAGATAACCTGGCTCACCTTAATAATGGAAGGAATTCTATTTATTCCAGAATTAGTTTATTGAGTGAAAACATGGAAATTAAACCCCCACCTTGCACTCAAGGATGTCCAGTTAATGGGGGAGATTAGAAAATCATAAATTCTAATACAGCGTAAAAAGTATAACACCTTACCTGTCATGCACAAGCCATCACTGTGACACAGAAAAGGAGGTACAATTCAAACTAGCTTAGAGTGTTTTGGGGAAATCAAGATCAACTTAACACTCCTTCAAAAAAAGGAACTAGAGAAATAGTAAATGGGTTAACGTGTTTACCTTTCATGCAGACAAGTACAGTTCAATCTCTAAACCACATATGGTTCTGCCAAATCTGCTAGGGGTGACTCCTAAATTCAGAGCCAGGTATAACTCCACATCATCAGTTGTGGCCCAGCACCACCACACCCAAAAGAAAAGAAAACATAAAATTGTTTAATAACAGGGTGGGATGGGGGGTGGGAGGGATACTGGGATTAGTGGTAGCGGATAATGGGCACTGGTGGAGGGGTGGGTACTTGGTCATTGTATAACTGAAACCCAAGCACAAAAATTTGTAAATCTACAATTGTTCCTCATGGTGTTTCACTAATAAAAATTTTTAAAAAATTGTTTAATGAAAGGGAAAAACTCTTGAGCAGTGCAATGAAAGGGAATAGAAACTAGAAGATTAATAGTTGAGGATGCAGGCGGGAAAAAATAAGAGCTAAGTGGCTATTTGCTGATAAAGCAGCCTGGTATATGCTAGGAGGTGAAAGGAAGCTTCATTTGAGAAGCTGCCAGTTCTTTGCTATGGCTACCTCATTTCACTGCAAAAACATCACAGATTTTATGCCATATTAGTTATTTATGCAAAAAAGTGGGGTGTGACCATTATGAGCAGCATTTTGACACAGGACTACTTTAAAACAGGGTACAATGATTGTGTCATGACAATGATTACGCAGTAAAATTCAGTATCTTAAAAGACTTATTTTAGTAAGGATATGAATACAACAATTACCAGTGGTAACCATTCTGGTGGGAAAAGTGTATGATTTTAAAGAGACATTTACTTTTTAGGTTTTAGAATGTCATTTACAATAGTAGAAGTAATAAAATTGTTTAATTTTATTTATAAAAGTATGTGTTTATTATAAATCTTTAGACTAGAAAAATGTAAAGAATATTTTCCCCCTAAAGTACAATATTCCTACCAAAATAACCATTATTAAAATTTTATATAAATTTGTTTGCATCATACAAAGGTGAGTGCTCTCTGCAGCACAGAGATGCAATCTAAAATTAGATACAAACTTTTTGCAACCTCATTTCCAATTTCACCTCCCAGAAACTGACAAAATTAACAGTCTGCTTCCTCCCTATCCCTTGTCCAAATTCATAAAACATAGGCAAACACACAACGTGTACATTTTTCAAAATGGGAGCATTTAAAGCATTGTTAACTTTGCAACTATGTCATTCAACCATATATGCTGCAAAGTAAGATATATCTGAGGGACAGAGAGATAGTTCAGCCAGTTAGAGCGCTAACTTTGCACATGGCCAACTTGAGTTTGATCTCCAGAATCCCATATGGATCAGACCAACCAGGAGTAATCACTGAGTGCAGAGCCTGGAATAAGCCCTGAACACTGATGGCTGTGCCCCCATCTCCCTCCCCCAAAAATACTCAGTTTGAGATATGTCCAGATGGTCTACTTTTTCCTGTATGCCTCAAAAGGCCATTAAGGGTTTATTTGCATTTGCATGGTGTTTGGTTTTGATGCTCAGGAGTTATTCCTGGATTCTGCATTCAGGAATCACTCCAGGCAGTGCTCTGGGGACATGAGGGATGCCAGAGATTGAACATGGGTGGGCTCCATGCAAAGCAAGAGCCCTACTTGTTGTACCATTTCTGTAGCCCCGCTATTAAAGGTTTAAAGCGACCTAGTCAAGAGCAACCAAAGTGACTGAGGAAAGAAATGAGAGCAAGAACTGAACCAGGTGATAGGGATGAAGTGAGTCTCAAAATACTCAAGATTTATGACCATTTAGGCAAGCCACAGTATTAGTTTCTGGGAGCCTACGTGAAAACCATTTCTTCACCTTTTCTCCAAGATGAACCCAAGGCTTCTTCGACCAATTTAGGAAGCAGTGGGAACCTTGGTGCGGGACAAACCATTATGATTGTGAGATGGGACATTTTGTAAGTGGTGAGGAATATTTTAGATTCCTTGCTTCTAAATATTTTCTGACCACTCCTCGCCCTATTACACTCTTTCAAATACTCTTAACATTGTGGAGGATTTCCTTAAGTCTGGGGAGAGGAGCTTTCCCCAGATATCCTCCACACTCCAACAGGTTATGGAAATATGAATGGCCCCAAAGGCTTATATTAGAGGCTTCCTATCAAAGTTTCATGAAATTTCGACGAGAATTGGATTTGACTCCAGGCTTTGCGAGAATTAGCAGAATGAGGCTTCGTCCTGGGCTTCACGAGAATTCAAGGAGGCTAGACCTCGTCTCCGGATTCGAAAGAATTCGAGGAGAAGCAGCTTAGTCTCTGGGCATCGTGAGAGTTCAAAGAGGCGAGGGTTCACGTCCCGGATTTGCAGGAGTTCAAGGAGGCGAGGCTTCGTCTCCCAGCTTCGTGAGAGTTCGAGGAAACAAGGCTTCGTCTCCCGGATTCGAGAAAGTTCGAAGAGACGAAGCTTTGTCTCCCAGATTCGCAGGAGTTTGACGAGACGAGGCTTCGTCTCCCAGCTTCGCGAGAGTTCGAGGAGACGAGACTTTGTCTCCCAGACTCGCGAGAGTTCGAGACGAGGCTTCGTCTCCCAGACTCGCGAGAGTTCAAGGAGACGAAGCTTCGTCTCCCGGATTAGTGAGAGTTCAACGAGACGAGGCTGCGTCTCCAGACTTCGCGAGAGTTCAAGGAGGCCAGGCTTCGTCTCCCGTTCTCGCGAGAGTTCAAGGAGACGAGCCTTCATCTCCCGGCTTTGCAAGAGTTTGAGGAGACAAGGCTTCGTCTCCAGGCTTCGGTAGAGTTCAAGGAGACGAGGCTTCGTCTCCTGGATTTGCGCGAGTTCGACGAGATGAGGCTTCGTCTCCCGGACTTGTAAGAGTTTGACGAGCTGAGGCTTCATCTCCAGGCTTCGTGAGAGTTCAAGGAAACGAAGCTTCATCTGCCGGACTCGCGAGAGTTCGAGGAGACGAGACTTCATCTCCTGGCTTCGCGAGAGTTCAAGGAGATGAGGCTTCGTCTCCTGGATTCGCGGGAGTTCAAGGAGACGAGGCTTCATCTCCCATCCTCGCGAGAGTTCGAGGAGATGAAGCTTCGTCCCCGGACTCGCGAGAATTAGCATGGAGACGAGGCTTCGTCTCCGGGATTCGCAGGAGTTTGAGGAGACGAGGCTTTGTCTCCCAGATTGGTGGGAGTTCAACGAGACAAGGCTTCATGTCCTGGCTTCGCGAGAGTTCAAGGAGACGAGGCTTCGTCTCCAGGCTTCGCAAGAGTTCAAGGAGACGAGGCTTCGTCTCCCGGATGTGCGCGAATTCGATGAGACGAGGCTTCGTCTCCCGGACTTGCGAGAATTACAGGAAATGAAACTTTGTCTCCAGGCTTCGCGAGACTTTAAGGAGACGAGGCTTTGTCTTCCGGACTCGCGAGAGTTCGAGGAAACGAGACTTCGTCTCCAGGCCTCGCGAGACTTCAAGGAGACAAGGCTTTTTCTCCCGGTCTCGCGAGAGTTTGGCGAGAGGAGGCTTCATCTCCCGTCTCGCGAGAGTTCGAGGAGACGACGCTTCGTCTCAAGGCTTTGCCTCTTGGATTCGCGAGAGTACGACGAGAAGTCTTCATCTCCAGGCTTCACGAGAATTCAATAAGACAAGGCTTCGTCTCTGGACTTTGAGAGAGTTCAACGAGGTGAGGCTTCGTCTCCCGAATTTACGAGAGTTGATGGGAAGAGGCTTAGTCTCCGGGCTACATGAGATTTCGAGGAATTCTTTGTCTCCAGGCCTTGCGAGAATTCAAGGAGGCGGGGCTTTGTCTCTGGATTCGCGAGAGTTTGACGAGATGAGGCTTTGTGTCTGAGCCTTGTGAGAGCTCAACGAGGCTTGGCTTTGTCTCGGGCTTTGCGAGAGTTCAAGGAGATTTGGCTTTAGTCTCTGGGCTCCGTGAGAATTCGAGGAGGCAAGGCTTCATCTCCAGGCTTCTCGAAAACTTGGTGAGATGGGGGTTCATCTCAAATCCTCCTTACTTCAGGTGACCACTTGTTTAGAACTTGCCCTCCCTTGGGATATAATAGGTAGGCCTACACCTTCTCTGACTGAGGCTGGAGAGGTGAAGCCTGTAGGCAGCACCGTAGGGTGTGAAAGTGGGTCTATATGTGGTTATGAGGGGAGTGTCCGATGGGGAAGAGGAAGAGAGGGTCTAAGTTGGGAAGAACGTGGAGGGCCGACAGAGGATGGAAAGGTGCCGGAGGGCTGGGGGGCATAGCCCAGGGGATAGAGTGGTAAGGCCCAAGGGGGGAAACATTGTTTGGGACTAATGGTGAAGAAGCTGGAGGACCTGAGGCAGGAGGTTATAAAGGGCCTGAGAGAAAGATCTATGGAGTTGGCTTGAGAGAGATATTGAGAAGACCTTAGGAGGGAGATGAAGGGAGGGCTCAAGAGAAGGGAGGTGAAGGAAGCCTTAGGGGGTGGAACAGAGGGCCCTGGGGGATGGGAGGGCCTGAGGTGGGGGCAGGATGGAAGGCTTGAGGAGGAAGAGTATGAAGGGCCTGAGGGGGAAGTTATAGAGGCGCCTTGAGTGGGGAGAGGATGTGGGGTCTGAGGGGGAGGGTTATAAAGGGTCTGAGGGGAAAGAGGATGGGAAGGCTTGAGAAAGGAGAGTTCGAGTGGGAGGGGACTGAGGGCAGAGAGAATTGGGGGCCCTAGGTGGAGCGGATGGCAGGGCCTGAGGGTAGAGAATGGGATGTATCTAAGGCGGGAGAGGATGTGAGGACTTTATGGGGATTGGATGGGAGGGCCTAGGTGGGGAAGAGTATGAGGTAGTGCCAGATGGAGAGCCTGAAGGGGGAGAGAGTGGGGGCTGGGAGCTGGAGGGGAGAGAGGATGGGAGTGTGAGTGGGCAAAGGATGGGAGCTCCTATGGAGAGAGAATGGATTTGTGAGTTCCTGAAGGGGAGAGGATGGGAGGTCCCAAGGGGGGGCGAGGGGCTTGAGGGGGGTGAGGATGGGAGTGCCTGAAGCGGGGGCATGCCAGGGGCCTGTGAAAGGAGAGGGGGGGAGGGCCCAAGTGAGGACAGGTTGGCAGGACTGGAACAGGTAGAAGATGGGAGGGCCTGAGAGAGGACAGGGAATTTTAGGGTTGAGTGGAGAAAAAGGGAAAGCTGGAGAGGGTATAGAATGTGAAGACATGAGGGGGGAGTGATTGGGAGGACCTGAGGGTCAATGATGAGAGCACCCAAGGTGGGGAGAGAATGGGAGGGCCCAAGGTGGGAGTGGTTGGGAGAGTCTGAAGAGGAAGATGACTGAGGACCTGAAAGGGGAAGAAGATGGGAGGTCCATAGGGGGAAATGGTTGGGAGGACCTGAGGGTCGAGGAGAGCATGGGAAGGTCCGAGGTGGGGAGAGAAAAGCAGGGACTGAGGTCATGAGGTAAGAGGATGGATGTCCAAAGTAGGGAGAATATGGGACAGGACTGAGAAGGGAGAGGTTGTGGTGGCTGAGAGGAGAGGATGTGACAGGACTGAGCATGGAGAGATTAGGTTGACCTGAAGGGGGAACAGAATGGTAGCCCCTATGGGAGGATTTCTATGGGAGAGGCTAAATGGGGGAGAGGTTGGGAGGACTGAAGGAGGGAAGGATGGAGCCCAGGGCTGAGAGGTTGGGGGACCTGAATGGAGGAGAGGATGGCTGGGCTTGATGGAGAGGATGGGAAGGCCACAGGGGTAAAATTGGTTGGGAGGGCCTAAAGGGGAAGATAGGAGGGCTCTAGGTGAAAGAGAATGGGAGGATTGATAGGGGAGAAGATAGATACTCCTGAGGGCAGAGATTTTGGGAAAACGAGAATGAAGAGAGGATAGAGGGCCGGGGGCAAGTGAATGGGGGATTGACATGTGAGAGGATGGGAGGGCCCAAGGGGGAGAAACTGGAAGGGTGCCGAGGGTTGAGAGGATGGGAGTTCCAGAGGATAGGGTAAAGATGGGGGCTGATGGGGTAAAGAGAGGAGAGGCCTGAGTGGGGAGAGGATAGGAGGGCTCAAGGCAGAGGATGGAGGATCTGAGGTGGGAAAGGATGGGAGTTCCTTATGGGGGTAGGATGGGATGGCCTAGAGTGTAGTGGATGGCAGGGCTTGAGTGGGGAGAGGTTGGGAGGGCTTGAAAAACAGTGGATGGGAGGGCCTGTAGGTGCAGAGGTTACCCCACGGGAGGGGGGGGGGCAGATGGGAGGGACATGGGATGTATCAGAGGGCCTGAAGGGATAAGGAAAACACAACTAATTTGATTTTTTTCCTGCAGAGCTGGCCCAGCCCACAAAAGCCTGTATATTCTCCACAATGGCCTTGAATCCAGAGGACCCTTATCTTGGTTTCCACCATGGCATAGTAGTGGACTTTATCAATGAGAAGATGGCCCAGCATGTGAGCGGTCCCCAGTTCTACCTTAAAAATATAGCCTTGTCGTGGGAGCAGATAGAGGACAAGCTTCAAGTCATCCTAGAAGACAGTTTGGTGCCCAACGAGGCCAAAGAGGCTTGTGCCTGGGGCAGCCTGGCGTTGGCCGTGCGCTTTGCCCAAAGGCAAAGTGAGTTACACCAGAACAAAGTGAAATGGTTGCACAACTGTGCTAAAATACATAAGTTGGCTGCTCAGGCCTTTGCTTCAGACCTGCAAGAGCTCACCATACAGCGAGAGACAGAGCGCAAGGAAGCAGCCTTCCGCTTGCAACTGTCCCAGGCCAATCTGGCAGAGGTGCAGAAAGAGTGGGACCTCTTGAAGTTGAAGTTCTTCAGTGCAGTAAAGTTATCTAGACAGGGTTCTGGCCAGGTTCTATGGCCCAGTCCCTGCCCTGGCCCTGGTGACCCCAGAAACCTGGGCAGCCCAGGTTCCTATCTTGGCCCGAGCCCCAGTCTCGGTCCCGGACCTGGCTCTGTCTTTTATCCTGGCCTCAGTCCCCGCCCTTGCCACTGTCCTCACCTCGATTCTGGACCTTGTTGCTGCCGCCTCCTAAGCTCTAGCCCAGGCTTTGGTGCTGGACCTGGCCTTGGACCCAAGCTCCAATGCAGACCTAGCCTTGGCCCAGGTTCTGTCCTAGGCTCCAGCCCCAATTACAGCCATGTCCTTGGTCCAGGCGAAAGCCTCAGTCCTGGTCCCTCCTTCAGTCAAGATCTTGGCCTCATCCCTACTCTATCTTCATCCCCAGAGAGTAGATCAGCCATACCCACTCTTCTCCATGGGATGGGGTGTTCTGGGGAGAGGATCACAGAGAAACCAGGCCTGGCTCCTGCCTATGGGACTGGAATAAGGGAGTCTGAGAAGTTTGACTTGGTGACTACGGCTACCTCCACACCTGTCACAGCTGCAGGAAGACAGGAAGGTCGTTTACAGGAGGTAAAGATGGGGAAGGTGGGTAGAAAAATGGATTACAACTCCAAGGACAATCACAGCTCTGGAGGTGAGGAAGAATTTGGATCACTGAACTCAGGCCAGTTTTCTTTCTCTGGGATGCAAATGCCAGAGTCCAGAACCTCCTTGTCACTCCTTCCTATCCAGCTGCCTGCTTCATTTACATACTCATATCCAATGTCTTTCAACGCCTTCCCAGCAGATTCATCACTGTCTCCACCAGCCATGCCTCAGACAGCTTTCCCCTGGCGGTCCAGTGACATCCCCCCATTGTCTGATAAGGAGGCTCAAGGGATAGACCCTCCCAAGTCTCAGAGAGAGAGGAAAGATTACAATCCCCATCATCAGAGAAGAACCTCAACATTTAGCAGGCGCGGGAATTGGAACTGCACCTGGTGTAAGGCTGTGAATTTTTCACACAGAGAAATTTGCTACCTCTGTGGGAGGGGATCTGGCTACACAGCCATTAGTGAATCCAGAAATTAAAAGCAACATGGAGATATATCCCAAAGAAAATTTATTTTCAGAGGGAAAGGGGAAAGGGAAAGCAGGAGGAGAGGTGAGTGGGATATTGGGGGGAAATGGGGAAGGATCTAGAGGGAGGGGGAGGAATTCTTTTATTGACTTATTTGTATTGTGTTCGAGAGCATCAATATTCAAGATTGCTGCAGCTCTTTTTATTTTTTACTTTGTTTGGGGGACTACGCCTGGCTCTGAGTTCACGGATCACTCCTGGAGGGGTTGGGATGGTGGTAAAGATTGAAACAAGGTTGGCTGCATACAAGGCAAGTGCCTTACACACTGTACTCTCTCCAGCCCCACTGTTGAGCCTTTGTTTCCGCCTTTACCCCACCTTGTGTCTGGTGGACCCTGGCAGCCATGCAAATAATAAGACATCATTCCCCCACCTAGGCCTTAGATGATGGGGGCAGGGTTGTGTGTGCATCTGGCTTATCCTGATCCAAACACATTCCACTCCTAGAGAATCTGAGCAAAGGCTTATTTCATATCAAATCATGGGGAGCTGGGACTAAGGTCAAAACTACAAAGAAACTAAGCCAAAATGAGCACCTCTCATCCCAGGATGAGGTCCCAGAGAGCAGATCCACAAACTTTGAAAAGCAACGACTGGTTGATCCTGGGACTCCATAGATGTGGAGAATGGTCACTCTTCCACTTTCTGCTGTTGTGTGAATAACTCCTTTTCCTTTTAAGTTAACTTGAGTGGGTTCCTGCTCTGGGAAGTCAGATTATTTCCAAGCCAAAAATTGGTACCAGAAAAGCCCTTGCAAACCACAGGCCATCATTGCAACTGTCTGGGGAGCTGCCTCAGTGAACAACGGGGAGCAAGGATACCAAATTTCCAGGCATGAAGTGTACAGGAAACCCATTCTAAGTGAGTTTGTAGCATGAAAAACAGTCAAAACAAGCCTGAGGGTTAACACTGTACTTACAGAATGCAGATATTTGTCACCCCTCAGGGAACCACTCAAGGCTTTTTAGAAAAGATGACTGCAAACAAACCATGGATCTTCAGCACCACGACGAAGAGCCACTGGAAATTCTGCTCCAGTCTGTCCCAGACAACTAGAAATTGATCTCAACAGAGAATTTAGGCCACTGCCAAGCAGGTGAGTCAGCCACTGATAATGCCCAAAGTGTTTGTTGGTTTAGACCACTGAGCAGAATGTTGGGCTATCCAGAGGATTCTTCTGACACCAATACAGCAAGTGGCAAATGTTGGGGGGGGGGGGTTGCTAATTTGGCTAAGACTTTCTTGGTGGATTCAGAAATGTGAACTAGTACACATTCACTGGAACATCAATTTACTGAGGGGGTGGGTTTAGTGGGGGGATGGTTTTAATATTTCCTGCTCTGGGGCCCCCATGTCATACATAACCTTTGCTGACTAGGCAGTGTTTTAGGAAATTAAAAATATGGTTTAGCCTGCAGGTTGAAGGAAAGATGGTGAGGAGTCAACATCAGGACTAAAATGGTGAACAGCTGGAGTAGCCCTGTGATCACCCAGAGCCTAATAACCCGGAGACAGAAGCTATGATGGTCTGTGACATCTCTGCAGTAGCTGATCTTGAAACTGAACTATTTCTTGTTGGGGCAAGTGTGGATGTGGACACTCTTCCAAAGACTAAGGACCACAGATCTCCTCTGTCCTCAACAGAATGTTCTTGAGCTTGTATATATTTCTATTGTGACATTTCCCTATCTTAACATTCTTTGTTTTTGTTTTGGGGTATTTTGGCCTTACCTGGTGGTATTCAGAGGCTACTCCTGCCCTGTGCTTGGCAATTGTTTTTGAAGTGAAGGCACCGTATGATGCTGAGGATAAAACCCAGGTCTCTCTCATGCAAAGCATGTAATGAAGCTGTTAAGCTATTGCTTCAGCTCCAAATCTCAGCATTATGGACATGTGACATTGAATTGTACCTTGTTACAGATGGCCAGCCTGTAAGCTAGGATATTTAGCATAATTACTGGTCTCTGTCTACTATATGCTTATAGACCATCCCCCATCCAAGCCCAACCCCAGTGGTGACAAGCAAAAATATTTACAGATATGGTCACTCGTCCACTGGATTTGACTCTGGTTGGGAACCTTCCAGGCATTGAAGTCCTTATGAAATCAAAAGAAGAAGATCACAGTTGGCAAGGGAGCATGTTTTTTAAAACTGGAAGGGTTGAGGCTTGAGCACTAAAATAGGAGGTAAAAAGTGTTCCCTGTTGGTATGTACTTTGAGCTTTAACATCTGTGTGGGAAAGGGGCTGAAGCCAAAAAAAGGAGTGGACAAGCAGGAAAGTGTGATGGAGCTCGAATGAAGGGGGAGTCATCACAAGGAAGGCTCCCAATGGAAGGCTTCTGGTTGTGAAGGGAAGCAGATATATGGTTGAGAAAAGGATCTTTTGAATCTGAGAGAACCAGGTCCAAGGGAAAGGAGACAGCTGAAGAGAGTGGAAACGTAAGATGTGCAAGAATGAGGTTCTCCTGCATACTGGATTGGAGACATGTCCACTACTTTGTTCACAATGATAAACTTCAATTTCTGTTTGGGGGAGGCCTCCCAAACAGTGCTAGGGGGTCCCAGTGTACACTCGCAGTGGCTTTCTTCAAACTAGGCCGGTCAGCTCAGTGTGAGGGCCTGATGGTTGCTGAGCCCTAACGTTTTTGAAATGGAGCCACATCAATGTCATTTGGTTTGTTTTATGTGTGAAACAAAAACCACAAATTCACGTATGCCTTATGTTACAGAAATATATTTGAATAAGCACCAGAAAATGGTGTATCAAGACGCTTAATAAAGCCTTGCAACTCGGGAGAGTTGGGACCAGGATTGGGGATGTGCAGGCAAAAGGTAAGGGGTTAGGGTAGAAGAAATTTAGAAATTTTGTCTTGTGTGCAGTTTGAATTAAAATAAAGGTTCGTGAAGTTTTTGAAATGCGAAGTGAAAGTTCTTGCTTTGGGTTTGGGATGGCAACCTCTTCTGTGACAGGAAGAGGAGAGAGGGAAGATGCTCTTCTGTGGGGGTAAGTAAGGTTGTGGGAAACCAAGGCAGCTCTTGCCTGTACATTCCTGGCATGGAAAGACAAGCAGATAAGATGCTTAGGAGTTAGGACATATTGTCAGGGCAGGGGCGGAGGCTTCTGAGCCGTAGTATTTTGAGGAATACCTGTAAGGTATGGGAGGAGAAGGGAAAGCAAACCAGTACCAAGATATCTGGAGTGGGATAGGCCTCAACAGAAAACCAAGAGCAGAACAATAGGCATCTGGAAGGAAAAAGGAAGGGAGGAATAGGGTAAGGAGAAGCAGTGGGCAAAATGTCTTATGTGTTACAGATGGCTGCCCACTTGTACAGCAAAAGCAGCACAACAAAAAGTAAAGAGGCAAGAGGGTCTGGCAGGATTCTGTGCCTGACTCCAATATGATCCATCTAGCATTACAGCTTATACTGATTTGGTTCTTCATTGTGTAAAAGTTGAGTAGTAATTATACTTCATTTTCTTGTGATCAGCAGAGAGTAAACTTTCCAGCCAGTGTATTTTGTGCATTTTTTTTCTTTTCTTTTTGCTTTTGAGTTTGGAGGGCTATAACTGATGGATCTTTGCCTGGGATCCAACCCCAGGTTCTTGTATACAGAGCCTATTGAGCTATCACCCTGGCCCCTCCATCCACCCTGGCCCCTCCATCCACTCAGCCCTTTGGGGAGTAGGGAGGGAGTGCATACCTGGCTGTGCTTTGGGCTTAATCCCAGCTCCGCACTCAAGGATCACATCTAGAGGTACTCGGAACCATGTGTGGCACCAGGGACTGAACTCAAGTCAGCCACATGCAAGGCAAGCACCCTACCCACTCTACTATCCCTCCAGTCTGCCAGCTACTCAGTTTTGACCTATGAATGCATAAAAATTTAAAGCGAGGGCAACTTACTTCAGTTCTCGAACTTTACAGCATGAAGTTAGCATTGTTTGGCAAAGAAAATGTAGTGGTGACCTGAAAGAAATGAGAAAGCAAAAATTTAAAACAATGTTTTTGGATCACATCTGGGTATACTCAGGGTATACTTCTGATTCTGCTCAGGGATCACTCTTGGTAGTGCTCAGAGGATCATTTGAGGGGGGAACATATGCAGCGTTGGGGTATTGAACAATGGTCAGCTGTGTGCAAGTATAGGTAAGTGTCTTACTCTATACTTTCTCTCTCTTCTCCCATTATTTTTTGGGGGGTCACAGTGGGCAGTGTTCAGCAGCTATTTCTGGCTCTCTACTCAGGAGTGATCCCTTGTAGTACTCAGGGATCACATGAAGTGCCGGGAATTGAACCTGGATTGGCAAAACAAAGTTCTAAGTAAAAGGATTTTATTACCATACTAACTTTTTCCAACAAACCTCAGTCGGTATTAACCTATTTTGTATATCAAAGTTTACCCCACCACACATATAAATACGTAATTTTCTCAAGGTCACATGGGGAAGAAAAAAACTGAAGTCAGTTCTCAAATCTGTCCAGCTTCAAAGTTATGTTACTAAGGACCAGGCACAGAGGCAAGAAAATGTTTAATTATTTCGTCCTTAACCCAGGACAGATAGTGTATTTCTAGTGACTAGCTCAAATCACTTTTACAATATTACTGACTCTTGTCAGCACTAAAATAATTAATGATAATTGAGAATTGGGGTAAAGTTCACTTACTCAACACAAATAGGAAAGGAGCTCTTTGGGTTAAATTTCAAGGAAAGCTTAAGATGTCTCATAAATTCAGTAACAGGAATACAGATTCAGCTACTGATTTTTTGGAAATGGGCATGGACCATTAGACCCTGGTATATGTGGCTTGCCTAAGCCTCTGAACTTCAGCCCTTAACCTAGTAAAGTAAAGTAAAGGCCCTCCCATTGATCATCAATTTGCTCGAGCGGGCCCAGTAACCTCTCCATTGGAGACTTTGTTGTTACTGTGTTTGGCATATCGAATATGTCACGGGGAGCTTGCCAGGCTCTGCTGTGCAGACGAGATACTCTCGGTAGCTTGCCGGGCTCTCCGAGAGGCGGAGGAATCGAACTCAGGTCGGCCATGTTGGCTGCATGCAAGGCAAACGCCCTACCGCTGTGCTATCGCTCCAGCCCTAACCTAAAAAGGTTAAATGATCTGGTGGACGAGGCACAGGCTTTATAGCCATTCAGGAGTGTAGCTCTGCCCCTTATGAATCAAGAGTTCTCTGAGGCCTCATTGTTTATTTTTTCTTTTGGTCTCCAAGGATTTTATTTTTTTTTATATACCTATTCACTATATGTTTATTTTCTTTAAGAAAGTGTCTGTTCACCTCCCCAATTTTTTTATTAATGAAACACCATGAGGTACAGTTGTAGACTTACATATTTTTGTGTTTGGGTTTCAGTTATACAATGATCAAGTACCCATCCCTCCAACAGTGCCCATTCTCTACCACCAATGAACCCAGTAGCCCTCCCATTCCCCCACCCCCAACCCCACTCCACCTCCATGGCAGGGCATTCCCTTTTGCTCTCTTTCCTTTAGGGTGAAATAGCAGAGTTCTCAATAATCTTGATGATCTCCATGACCATAGGTACAGTTATAAAGCACATTCACAGAGGGATATGACTAATACACATATGTACACAGTTGCTAACACTATGCCTGGCACATAGTGCTAAAAATATCAGCCTTCCCTCTACCTAGGCCAGTGTTTAATGCATGAGATATAGTTCATAAAAAGATGAAGTATAGGAATGAAAGAATTCTTTTCCATTAATTATTTTGTTTTGTGGGACAGACCTGGTGGTGCTCAGGGTTTACTTCTAGCTACGTGCCCAGGGATTCCTTCTGGCAGATCCCAGGTGACTGACTGTGTGCAGTGTTGGGAATCAAACCTGTGTCAGCTGCATGCAAGGTGAGTGACTCACCTGCTGCTTATATAGCACTTTGTCCCCTATTCATTTTATACAATGATAATGCTGGAAGTGATCATGTAACCTGACTAAATGGAATAAACAAATAGGCTCAGCATTTCTTAAAGAAAAAACAACAGGAAATATGTGAATATACTCACTCAGTAACTGTCAAGTCTGATGTAACGGGAGCTAGAGCTAAATCATCTTTTTCCTTCTTAAATCCAAGTAGGTGCTGACATTTCAGAGTCACCGACAGTTCATTGGTGCTGTTTCTGACACAGAATGACAGAGCCAGAATGTCCATTTTTGTATAAGTAGGTTGGTACAGGACGATGGACTTTAAATCACAGATTAGCCTTTTCACACAGTCATCTTCCTGCAGCTCATATAAACAGTGAAACAAGTCCATGGGCTCAACCTGATACCCAAAAGATGTCGTCTTTATTTCTCTCTCAGTCCACTGCAGTAACTCCTCTAGAAGTCCTTCAAAGATTTTTTGCCCAAAAGTGAGTTCTATAGCCTTTTCGTTCTCTTTATGTAAGAGGCCAAATAAGAACTTTATGGTTAATGATGAAAACCCTTTTCCATACCAGAATAAATCTTGCATTTCTTCTACTTGATTTAAAATCATACAATCGCTGTCATTCTGCAGTGCATAGAACACAGCAGCTAAAAACTCCTGAAAACTGAAGTGAAGGAAAGTGTAGATATTGGCGTCACCTTCGGTTTTCTCCAAAAAGTGACTGAGAAATGTGCCACTGGTGTCAAAATCTTCAATCCCGTGTCTTCTGAGGTCACTAATGTCAAATAGAATCTGGTGCTTCTGCAGTCCCTCCGCAGCCAGAGAGCAAAGACCCCACAGACAACTTTGTCCCTTGCATATCAAGATGTCTGGAAGGGTTTGGAGGCACTTGGAAAAGTAAAACACATACATATCTGTCACAGTCTGAAGTGATCTCATAAACATCTTGTCATCCTCTCCTGGCAGAACATTGCACACCATCCAGGACACGATAGGAAGAGAAGACAAAATGTCAAGGCTTTCACTTTCCTGCAGATTACGAAAGATACTCATTGCTGTATTAGCATCTGAAAACTGATTTAAAAAATATGATTTCTTTTCATCCTCTGTAAACCAAAGGACTTCTGCCAGGAGAGGTTCATTTAACAGAGAGTGGAACTGCTTCATGACTGAAAACCGAGCAGTTATCATGAGAGCAGATTCAGGAAATACTTGTTTCCTCAGAAAATTACATAAGAGGGTGTCAACTGGCTCTTTCTTCTGGGGATCGGCATAGACATTCTCTTCCTGTTCACCTACAGGGTGCTGCAGCTGAGGAAATTCATCAAAAATGAATAGAAGCTTCTCTGGGTACATCAGAACAATGTCCAAGATAGGTCCATCCAGCTCTTCAAAAGTGTTAGTGATCAGGTCAGAAGCACTGAGGTGAACACTAGGGTTTAGTTCTCTGCAGTTTATGTAAATGATAAAATCAAACCTGCCTGGAGTAACCCTTCCTTCTGCCCAGTCAAACAGGAACTTGTGCACCATGGCTGTTTTCCCGCTCCCAGCATATCCCTGAAGCAATACTATTGGGGACGAGCTGGAGCCCTCTTCATCAGGATCAAAGACATGCTTCAGCTCAATAAACTGATCTTCTTGAGGAATTCCACACTCTTTTATTTCTGCTACAATATAGTCTTTTACAATAAGTTGTCGTGAATCTATATGCTTGCCATGCTGATAACCTTGATCATCTCCTAGTTTCAGGTATTTTTCTTTGAGATAATTTTTATATTCTTCTCGGTAATCTAGTAAGGTAACACCAAGAGTTAGTAGTCACAGAATCCTATACAACCATGTTAACCACGGTACTGCCACCACTGCCATCTCCACTTAATGTCTCCAAGGCTCCAAAATTTTATATCTCAAGCTGAGTTCTAGATTTCTATCCTGTAATCCCACCCTGACCCCAAGAAAAGCCCTCTCCATACATTTCATGGTGCCACTCTCCCTTCATTCCAACACACCTGATCGTTAGACTCATCATTTATTCATCCAAAACAAGTCTTTAATTCATTCAAGTGCACCACCCAAGTTTAAGTTAGTATTAACTCTTTCCTAGACTGCTGAAAGAGACCACACCTCCCCTTCACACAGCAGCCAATGTGATCTTCTACAGTCCTAATTAGATCATGTAAAAGATTAAACAAAAAAGCCTTTCAAGGTTTTTTATCTTGCTTAGTTTAAAGGTCCCAAGGCCTTCCCTTCTGTAATGGTGTTACAAATCTACACTCTCCTTTCTTCTATTCCTCAGTCTCAATGATGGGTGTTTTGGACCAGCAATGCTGCAAGGCGACTCTTAAGTTCTGTGCTCAGGGAAGTCAGTTGAGTTGCTGCTCAGACGGTTGTTCCAGTTGGTACTGGGAACCATATGCAGGAACAGAGTTGGCTGCATGGAAGGCAAAAAGTTCAACCCATATACTATCTTAGCTCTTCATCTCAATTGTTTTTGTTTTTCTTATTCCCTACACAAAAGCTATACTGACTACTTCTAGTTTTTCACAGATGCTTTGTTCTCCCCCAATTCAGGGTCTTTTTTCTAGCTACAGTCTCTTGCCTAGAACACTTTTCCTTCTGATATGCCCATGGAGAGCTCAGTGAAAACATAACTCTCCTAGAAGCAGATAGTCTGACCACTCTAAACTCATTCTTATCTGGAATACTATATATCGCTAAGAAAGAACAAAATTATACAACTTTCAGCAACATGAATGGAATTAGAGGATTTCATGCTGAGTGAAGTTAAAAGGAAAGGGATAGATACCTAAAGATATATCTCATATGTGGGACTTAAAGATAGGCAACAAGGCAGCAGCAAAGGGCTAACCGTAACATAATGGGAGAACTGACCCACACAACTGAATTGGTGGGGGGAAGTGAGAGGAAGTGGGGTTGGGGCCCTTGGGAGAAGGAGGGGTTACATCGGTGTTGGAATTATGTGCATGAGAAACATTTATTAATAGCATTGTAAACTAAAGAATCTCAATAAAAGATAAAAATAAAAAACAAAGTCAGCCTTCTCTACTATTCACTCTCCTAGTGCCCTAAGTTCTCTCCATAGCACATATAATTTATAATCATCTTAATTTTTTATGATTTGTCTTCCTCACTAAATAATTATTTATCATGGCAGGGACCTTATCTGTATTCTTCAAATACTATCCCTGAGCACCTAGAATGGTGCCAAACTCTATGCATTCAATAAATATTTATTAATTTTGACTAAAAATGTTCTTGATTTATATATTTGTTTTTGAGCCACAGCTGGTGGGATTTAGGGATTACTCTGGTTCTGCACTCAAAGATCATTCCTGGGATTCGTGGATATATGGGGTGCCAGAGATGGAACCTGGGTGGGCTGCCATATAAGGCAAGCACCTAGCTACTCTACTATTTCTTTGGCCCCAAATGTTCTTGAATTTAAAACAAGCACTTTATCAGGATGGAGACATAATACAGGGATTAAGGCATTTGCCTTTCTGTGTGGTCAACCCAGGTTAAATCCCTGGCACTGCATAGAGTACCCTGGGTAATGCCAGGGATCACTTCTTAGCATAGCCAAGAACAGCCTCTGAGCTGTGACCCAAAAATAAAAATAAAACAAGAAATAAAATTTAAACACCTATTATGATCCATACACTGCACTGGGCCTTTTATATACATTCATGATAATAGAATTCTCCAGGGCTCCCATGAAACAAGTACTATACACATTTATTTTGTTTCGAGGCCATATCCAGTTGTGCTCACCCAGCCTCTGAGCTGTGACCCAAAAATAAAAATAAAACAAGAAATAAAATTTAAACACCTATTATGATCCATACACTGCACTGGG
The DNA here is from genome assembly GCF_029834395.1 of Sorex fumeus. Classification (NCBI taxonomy): domain Eukaryota; kingdom Metazoa; phylum Chordata; class Mammalia; order Eulipotyphla; family Soricidae; genus Sorex; species Sorex fumeus. The sequence continues at coordinate 17,863,495 of NW_026606115.1, forward strand.
CCTTTTATATACATTCATGATAATAGAATTCTCCAGGGCTCCCATGAAACAAGTACTATACACATTTATTTTGTTTCGAGGCCATATCCAGTTGTGCTCACCGCTTACTCCTAATTCTGTACTCAGGGATTACTACTGGTGTGGTTCGGGGACCTATTAGGCAAGAACCTTACCCACTCTGCTATTTCTTTGGCCACTATATTTTTAAATTGTGTCAATGGAAAATTCCATCTAGGGTGTGACAGGTTCCTGAGTACACTCAGTGCATAGGTCTCATATTCAGAAGGATCCATGCTCAGTGAAGTGATGTACTGTGGTTGATGTAAAAGTTTTCTGATACTTTTTAAACAAGAGGTCTTGCCTTGTCATTTTTCACTATACCCTATTTGCATCTGCTTGCATCATTTGGCAATTTGTACAAGATTTGGCAACCAAAAAGTAGAAGAGATTAAGATTCAGCCTGATCTAAAGCCACAGTCTATGTGCTATACTATACTATGAAACTATTGCATCTCCTGCAAATAGAAAAAAGTAACTCAATGAATCAATTTTCAAGTTCAAACTTCTGTTAACTGAATGCCTATGCCAGCATTTCCCAAATGAATGTTCTTTATAACACTTTTTCAGGATATTAATAGGAGAGCTACAGAAAACTGTTCTATGGTGAAATAAGATGACAAGAATGCATCCCTAATCCCCTATTTGTACTTCTAACTGCATAATGTTAGGCAATAAAAGGCCCTGAAATATCTGACAGTTATTTTAAAACATCCATTTATGGGGTCAAAGAGACAGTAGAGGACTTTAAGGTGCTTAACTTGCAGTGGAACCCAGTTCAAGCCCCAGCACCACATATGTTTCACTAAACACGATCAGGATTAAGCCTCAAGCATCACCAGGTGTGGCTCAAAACTCATCCCCTCCCAAATACATTTGTTTGACCCAGGATTTTATGGTCCTCATTGACTCCATAAAAGGAAAGTCATTAACTCCCAAATAGTAAGCTGAAGATTACTATTTGAAGGATACTATTGATACTGATAGGCAAAAGTTTACTGTAAAACTAATTTTTGTTGTTTTTTTTGGGGGGGGGGGGGTGGGAACACCTAGTAATGTTCAGGAATTACTCCTGGCACTGCACTCAGAAATTATTTCTGACGGTGTTCAGGAGACGATATGGGAGGCCAGATATTGAACCCAGTTTGGCCATGTGCAAGGCAAGTGCCTACTTGCTGTACTATTGCTTAGGTCCCTCTGTAAATCTTAAGTAGTTTATGGTTTTTCTGTGTGTGTGTGTGTGTGTGTGTGTGTGGCGTCTTTGCCACAATTGCTCAATATTCTGTCATTTAAACGCAAAAGCAGCCATGGACAATATGTTAAAGAATGAATATGATTCTTCTCCAGTGAAAGATTGTTTACAAAAACAAGCCCCGAACTCAATTTGACTTGTAATTGTTGACATCCGTAGAGATTATTTCAGAGCAAACTTCTATTTTAACAACCTTTATGTAACATCTGGTTGTACGTCGGCCACATTTATCTAACATCTGGTTAATCATTGAGCTGGAGCGATAGCGGGTAGGGTGTTTGCCTTGTATGCAGCCAACCTGGGTTCAATTCCTCTGCCCCTCGCGGAGTGCCTGGCAAGCTGCCGAGAGTATCACGCCCGCACAGCAAAGCCTGGCAAGCTACCCATGACGTATTCGATATACCAAAAACAGTAGCAACAAGTCTCACAATTTGTTGTGAGACGTTACTGGTGCCTGTTCGAGCAAAATCGATGAACAACAGGAGGACATTGCTACAGTGCTGGTTAATCATTACTATCAGTGAGTATCTACTGTATATATATATATAATATATATAATATCTACTGTATAGTATACAGATGTCCTATTTTTATGATAATTTGAAGGTTTATGTCAAAAAAAAATCACTGATTTTTGTCCCAGAGAATATGGGGGAAGAAATTTGAAGAGTGGAGATGAGAAATCAGTTTAAAGATGGAAGAAAACCTTCCCCCCCAAAAAAGAGAATAAAACATAAAAGACCTGCAAGTTCTTCCCATGAAAGTGAGGCCAGATGATTTGAGTCATCTGTGGAACGAAAAGAACTGGAGTTAAGAGCATTACAAATATACCTTCTTACCAAAACTTGAAGTATACAGAGATAGAGCCATATATTTTTTGGTTCTGTTTTTGGTTTGGGAGCCATACCCAATGGTGCTCAGCACTTACACCTGGCTCTATGCAGCTGGATCACTCCTGGTAGTGCTCGGGGCACCGTCAGTCACATACAACCTTACTAGCTGTACTATCTCTCTGACTCCAAGCCATACTGTTACTGTCATTCTGTTTCACTGTTCGCCAAACAGAAACACAATTCAGAACTTATGTCATCTATTTTCTATTCTAGCTTGCCGACAAAAGTATTTTATAGCCTGTCTCATCAAAAAGAAAAGCATAAGAATTTCCTACATACACATATTTAGAATGTAAGAATTTTTATCAACTTGATCAACAGAGAAAGTTTTAGGCATGAATATAAGAGACATACATTACCTGAAATACTGTATCTGGTATTTGGGTTTTTCACTGGATATTAGACTACTGCTTCTCTTGGAGTGTCTGTTGACTCTAACTTATTCATGGGAAACAAGGCATTGCTGATGCTAACTAACAGATAAACACAGTGACCTGCATGCAAATGCATATACAAAGAGAAGTATAGAAACGGGTAATTGTGGAGGGACACTGGCACTGGTGATTGGGTTTGTTGTTGGATCACTGAATTCCCAAAACTCTGTTATTTTTCAGGGCAGGGTGTTAGGCCATGCACAGCAGTATTCAGGAGCCACTCCTGGTGCTGGGGATTGAACTGGAATTGGCCACATGCAAGCAAGTGCCTTAAGCCATCTACTATCTATACAACTTTAATTAATTTCTTACTTTCCTCTTCAGAGAGTGAAGTAAGAACAGGTTTCATACCTTCTCCTTCTTTCAGATCATTCATTTTGGCAAATCAGGAAGACTGTAATACAAAACAGAAAGGAGGGTTAGGATGATTACTTAAGGCATTACAGAGAAAAAATGAAGAAATAAATGGCTCAGCAACTAAGCAAATAACCGGTCTGGAACTTGGGGGATGCTATGAAGACTTCAACTTAAAGAGAAAACTCTTAAAAAGGAATAAATGCACTCAAATACACTGGTAGATAGAAGTTGACACTGATAATGGGAATGGTGCTAAAATACTGTATGCCTGAACCTCAACTATGAGTAATTTTGCCAGTCATGGTGCTTTTTTTAACTTTCTAGTTAGGAATTTAAAGTAAGTAAAGTAAAGGCCCTCCCGTTGATCGTCGATTTGCTCGAGCGGGCCCAGTAACGTCTCCATTGGAGACTTTGTTGTTACTGTGTCTGGCATATCGAATACTCTCGGTAGCTTGCCGGGCTCTCCGAGAGGGGCGGAGGAATCGAACTCGGGTCGGCCATGTTGGCCGCTTGTAAGGCAAATGCCCTACCCGCTGTGCTATCGCTCCAGTTAGGAATTTAAAATTTTTAAATTGAATCACCATGAGATACAGTTACAAAGCTTTCATGTTTGAGTTTCAGTAATACAACGATCAAACACCCAATACTCCACCAATGCACATTCTCCACCATCAATGTCCCCAGTGTAACCCCCCTTTCCAACCCTCCTGCTGCCTCTATGGCAGACAATTTCTCCCATACTCTCTCTCTCTCTTCTCTTGTGCATTATGGTTTGCAATACAGATACTGAGAGGTTATTACATTTGGTCGTTTATCTACTTTCAGCACACATCTCCCATCTTGAATGATTCCTCCAAACATCATTGTCTTAGTGATCCCTTCTCTATTCCAGCTGCTTTATCCCCCAGATCATGAGACAGGCTTCCAACTATGAGGCAATATTCCTGGACCTTGTGTCTACTGTCTTTGGGTGTTAGTCTCATGTTATTTTATATCCCACAAATGAGTGCAGTCATTCTATATCTGTCCCTCTCTTTCTGACTCATTTCAATTAGCATGATGATCTCCATGTCCATTCACTTAAAAGCAAATTTTATGACTTCATCTCTCCTACAGCTGCATAGTATTCCATTGTGCAGATGTACCAAAATTTCTTTAACCAGTCATCTGTTCTCATGGACTCAGGTTGTTCCAGATTCTGGCAATTATGAATATTGCTGCAATTAACATATAGGTGCAGATGTCAATTCTACTGGCTTTTTTGTATCCTCAGGATATATTCCCAGAAGTGGTATTGTGGGGTCATATAGAAGCTCAATTTTTAGTTTTTGAAGGAATTTTTTAAAAGGCTGAACCAGTCGGCATTCCTACCAACAGTGAAAGAGTGTCTTTTTCTCCCCAGATCCACACCAACACTGGTTGCTTTTGTTCTTTTGAATGTGTGCCAGTCTCTGTTGTGTGAGATGATATCTCATTGCTGTTTTGATTTCCATTTTCCTGATGATTAGCAATATGGAGCATTTTTACATGCGCCATTTGGCCATTTGTATTTCTTTTTTGAAGAAGCTTGTTCCTTTCTATTCCCCATTTTTTGATGGAGGTCACGGTGTCTTAATTAAAAAAAAAATTAGAGTTGGGGTATGGTACTGCCAGCAGGTCAATCTGTACCTGTGAGGCAAATGCATCAGCAGCCTGATGGTGCCTTCAGACTTCTAGATACCCCAAAATTGCTGCTGTGCCTTTGGCAAGGCCCTAACAACTTGGGGCCAAGTTTACCAAGAAAGTAAACAGCTAAAATTTAGGTATGTGGGAAACACACCCAAAAACCACCTCCGGCTCAGCTATATAATTGAAGGCAAGGCCTTTTTGGTTCCTGATCAAACTGCTTAACGGCCATGATCCAAGAGACTCAGAAACAAATCTCAGAACCAGCAACTTTTGGGGTAAAAATGTGTCTAGTCCCCCCAGTAGGTTACAGGCACTGGGCCACCCCAGGGTGGATAAGGGTGCTGTCCTTCCACCTGCTCCCTCTTGGTGGCTTGGTGGCTGCTATCCTCCAGAAGCCATTGGACAGTAAGGTTTGGGCTTGCAGTGACAAGACACACGGGGCCTCATGGGATGGGGGTGGAGCCGGCCCTTTCCTCTCCACCCAACGAGACCCCAGGTTGCCGCCCACGAACGGCCTCTCTGGCTCCTGATCAAGCTGCTTAACAGTCTTGATCCCAGAGACTCAGAAACAAATCTCGGAACCCAGCAGCATTTGGCAGAAATTAGTCTGTGCCCGCAATAAGTTACCGGTGCCTGGCCACCCCCAGGTGAAATAGGTTTTGTGCCTGGCATGTAACCCCTGGAGGCTCGATGGTTGCCATCCCCCAGAGGCTATTTGACAGTCAGATTTGGGCCCACAGTGACGAGACATGCGGGGCCACATGGGATGGGGGTGGAGCCAGTCCTTTCCTCCCCGCCCCAACAAGAGCCTGGGTCACAGCCCACGAATGGCCTCTCTGGCTCCTGATCAAGCTGCTTAACGCCCATGATCTCAGAGACTCAGGAACAAATCTCAGAACCCAGTAGGTTTTGGCAGAAATCCCTCCAGATTTAATTGTTAAAATTTCATAATTCCAAAATCACGTGGCCACTACCGTGGGCAAGTGACATCATATGTTATACCAGCAATAGAAAAAAAATTGTCTACTATTGCCTTTTCGGCAGATCTGAGTGTTGGGGTAAAATCCTAAATAATATTGGTGGGTCTGGTGTTGAAATATTGAATGTGATCAAAGTAGAATGTAGTGTGGAAGTCATCTGCCTCACAGGTAGGGGGAGGGTGTGGGATGGGGGTATACTGGGGTTTTTGGTGGTGGAAAATGGGCACTGGTGAAGGGATGGGTGATTCATCATTGTATGAACGAGACTTAAACCTGAAAGCTTTGTAACTGCTCTCACAGTGATTCAATAAATAAATTTATAAAAAGAAAAAACAGTAAGGTGGAATTCATGCCCAATTCAATCATTCTAATCAATGGCTGAATAACTAGCAATACTCGTAATACATTAAAATAAAAAAAATCCTTAGAGGAAAAAAGAAAACTTTTGAGGAGTAAGCATATGGGAAGTATCAAATTCCCCATATTGGGTTTTAAATGGGTTGCTAAGAAACAGAATTTAGGTGATAAATATACTGAATTGAGATAAGAATGGCTGTGTCCATGGGCCGAAGGGATAACAGAGCAGGTAAGGTGTTTGTGTTGTATGTAGCTGAACTGTATTTGATCCCTGGTACCACACATAGTCCCATGAGCCCAATAGGAGTGATCCTTGAGCACAGAGAGCTAGGAGTAAGCCTGAGTACCACAGGATGTAGCCCCAAAACAACAGCAACATGAACAAAAATTAAGAAGGACTATGTCCCTTTGTGACGTATTTGTGCTGCTATTGGTCAAGGAAGAATAAAAATCACCAACTAGAATATTTTAACATGAAAAAATCAGGAAATCAAGATCTAATACTGTTTCTATGTATGGTCCTTGAGTAAGATTCTGCTCCTTCTGCTCCTCCAGTAAGTTTTAGGCGTCTTTATATTAATTTCCCAATGGCTAAGGTTGACAAGGATGTGTAGAAAAGGGAGCTGCTGTGTACAACTGGTATGAATGTAAATTGGTGCAATGACTACGAAAAATGTTATGGAGGATCCTCAAAATTGAAAATTTAATTGCTACATCATACAGCAACTATATTTCTGGATATTTATCCAAATAACGTAAAAAACACTAATTTAAAAAGATATATGCATGACCATATTTAGTTCAGCATTATTTATTGTAGCCAAGATATGAAAAGAACTGAGTGTCCATCAATGAATGAATTTAAAAACATATATATGTGTTTTTAAATATATATTTCACAGATGTATATGTATATAGATCTACATCCAGCATCTAAAGAAAAAATAAACCACAGAAGTGTAATACACATAGCATACGACTGTAATTATCAATGCCATATTTTTGAAAGTTAGTAAAAGAGGTATCTTAAGAGTTCAGATCAGAGAGATTACTCAAAGGGCTAGAGTACATGGTTTGCATGTGGAAAGCCCTGGTTCTATCTCCGCACCACACAGTCCCCAAACACTGACCAGTATGGCCAAGAAACCCAAATGAAATGAAAAGTTCTCATTAAAGGAATCAGCGACAGGATCAGAAGTAAAACAAATGCATCACAAGTGTGAGGCCCTGGGTTTGTTCTCTAACAACATAAAAAAACAAACAAAACTATCAAATATAAAAATATACAGGAGCCAAAGACATAGTAGTGGGGGTAAGGTGTTTACCTTGCTTACAGCAACATTCTATCCCTGGCACCATCAGGAGTGACCCAGGAGCAAAAGACCAGAGTTAGCCCTGACCACCACCAGTGGCCCCCCAAACAAACAAAAAAAACAAAACAGACAAACCAAAAAATCCACACTAATGGTCATTTCCTCCTCCCTTCCAGTAACTGGCAATGGTAGAAAATAAAAAGTTCTCATCACAAGAAATGATTGTCAAATGTGTATGGTTGGATCATTTTGCAATATATATTAAATCTGTCCTGTATATTGGGAATGAATAATTTCTATGACAATTATAGTTTAATTGAAGAAATCAGATATTTCCTGCTGAGGAATAGATTTGCATAAAGAAGAGCTCTGGGATCAATTTCTGGCACCACATGCTCCCTGAGCACTACTTAGAGAATACCCCATTCAGCACCCACCCCAAGGAGAATAGTTCCTGTGCACTGTGGGGTATGTCCTACCCCTCCAACCCCCATAATCTCCCACAGAATTTCCAGCCTGAAGGTATTGGGCTCTAGGAAATGGATTTTTACTAATGAGAGAGTATCTGTGTATGTGTGACTATCCTGAAGAATATATCACCATATTGATAATAATAGATAGCACAAAACCTCAAAAATGGCTGAGGGACTGTTAATATACATCTTTCCAAGTTTAATCTTATAAAATCAGTGGTTCTCAATCCTAGATGAACAGGAGAATCCCTGAACAACATCATCCAGATGCTTATTCCTTTTTATGTGATATTATTCTCCCCTTCTAACAAACTTCATAATTTATTAAAGTGTAAGGCTTATTGGTCATTTTCAGTCTTTCCTCTCTCAACCAAATTATTTGACCGTAAGCCTTATCTTTTACCACGAACATTGCAGGTCTACACAAATGTAAAGGCGCTGACATTTCCCAGCTCTTGCCTTTGACCTTAGCCTTGAGACTTGCTTTGTTGAGTAGAGTATACACAGACATGACTTAACCAGAGGCTTGAAATGTGTATGGATTATTGAATTCACACTCCCAACTCACCTGGTGATTCTGTCACTAGCATGAAAGGAGTCATGGCAGAAACAAGCCCCCCTTCACCCACTGGTCTATGAAGCAATGCCACCCCAGTTTTCTCACAGTCCAGCAGGAGCTGGCCTCCAGATCTATGAGAATAAGTGCTTGATAAATTCTTAATTTTTCATGCACTGAAATTCTGTGGTTGTCATGGAAATCACCATGGCAATAACTGATAGAACCAGCTACACTATAAATCCCTTTGTGTATGTCTGTGTGTGTGTTTGTATATTACCAAGGATGGAACCTAGGACCTCACACCTGAGTGTTCAACCACTGAGCTACATTCCTCATCTTTTAAAGTGTTTGCCACAGGGTTAGATATTTAGTAACCATTTATTTAGTAAACTGAGAACATAATAAAACTCTTAATGGTCCAAAGAGACAGTAAGGGGTTAAGGTGTTTACTTTGTACGTGGTTAACACTGATAGGATCCCAGGCACCACATATGGTCTCTTGAGCCCCACCAGGAATGATCAATGTGCAGAGCAAAGAGTAAGACCTGAGTACAGCCAAGTGTGGTCACCAAACAAAACCCCACTAAAATAAAGAAAAGAAAAGCTTTAAAAATAATGCCTGGTTCCCGGGCCTGATAAAGTATTGCTATTATTATCTTGTTTGGGGGGTCACACTTGACAGTGCTTGGGGCTTTTTACTGGCTCTGTGCCTGGATCACTCCTTGCAGTGACCATAGGACCATGTTAGGTGCCAGAGAGAAACCCAGGATTGGGTGCGTGCAAGGCAAGCTCCTTACCCACAGCAAGCCCCATTTTCCTTTGCTTTAATGTCCTTTTTCACAATGAGTTAATTAGAACTTTTAATGATGAGTCTTGGCAGTTTTTTTAGTCCCTCAGGTTAATGCCAGGGAAAAGAATCACTGTTCTAAGATTTAGAGTTCTCCTTTCTTTTCTTTTCTTTTTGGGGACCTCCCAAGCAGTGTTCAGGGCGCTCTGAGGCCACTCATCAAGGGTGAGTTGAATGCTAGGGCTACATATGGCATTACTTGGGGGAGGGATTGTGGTGCCAGGGATTGAATAAGGACCTAAACCCCTATACTATCTCCCCAGTCCCAGGTTTTTTTTTGATAGAGAAAAAACTGATGAAGCACACAGGCTGAAGTCAAGTCATTAAATTACTTTGTGCCTGCTAAGGGAGCAGGATTGGTTGGGGTAAGTGAGTTACTGGGGACATTGGTGTAGGGAAGGTCACACTAGGGATAGTGTTTGGATTAGTGTTTGAACATTGAATATCTAAAATGACTGTATTATAAACAACTTTGCAAATCACAACATTAAAATAAAGTTTAAAGCATAAGAAAATTGTGACAACCATCAAATTAACATACTAAAGTCTCAGATTCCTCACTAATTCCTTCCTAAATGAGATAAGGTACTTAGCACACAAAATAATAAACAATAAGAGATCAATAATGTTTTCACTGCCGTGTTAATTCAAGAAAAAGTCAGTATGTCTTTGAACCTAATAAATCTTGCTCAAATCCCATTTCCATTACGTTCTAGCAATATGATATTAAACCACTTGAAACTTTTGGAGATGATATTGCATACCTATAAAGTATAGTTGTTAATTGTAACAACCTCATTAACATGGGAAGGTTAAATAAATAACATAGTAAGGTATTTAACACAGGACCAAATTCAATATAAATGGCGAATGTTGCAGAAAAATAAGATAACATTTATTTAAAATGACAGAAGTTTGATTCCATTAAAATCTCGACATAACAACCTCTTTCTTATAGAACAGAATGTTCTTAACTCACACACCCTGGACTCTCCAATCTCTAGAGAATACTATGTCCTCCAAAGAATTTAAACAATTCACCAGCTACAAATTACTCCACAAAGTGTCCCTGACCTCAAGTGATGAAGCTGGAAGGCTGCAAAACCTCTTATTATTTTTCAAGGCAATCACACCCATGCCCATTATTTCAGTTATCCTTAGGACTTCTAACTGCTTACTCCAGTCTAGCCCTCTCTGCAACCCAAATTTGTACACATCGAGTCTTACTCAATGTCTCCAGCTGGATGTAGACACCACTCTTTCTTATCTTCTTTTGTAGTTATTGTTTCATTTGTCCAGCATTACTTCACTGATCTTTGCTCCAGTAAGAGGTACCGTCCTTCTTAGTGGAATGATCCAATTATCTTCACCTGATTTTCAAGACATGAGCGGACACTATAGGCACTGTGGTTCTATTACTTGTTACCTAGATACCCCAAGCGTCGTTCATTGTCAGTGTCTTCAAGATCTTATTTTTCTTTCTTTCTTAAAAAAAGAATGTTTACAGATCAGAGAAATAGGCACTTTCCTTTCAAGTGGGTGACCTGGGTTCAATCCCAGGTACCACGTATGATCTCTTGAGTACTGTCAGAAGTAGTCTCTGATCACTAAACCAGGAAAAATCCCTGTGCACCGCCGGGTGTGGCTCTCAAAGTTTTACAGTTTATTTATATATTCACTTATCCATTTGTTCAACATTCTTTCCCTCTTTTTTATTTTTATTGTATAGCAAAGGGATCACACACTTGGTTATAGCCCCAAGGATCCCAACCTGAAGTTCCTTGCCACAGGGATTGCACTTGGTCAAGCAAGGTAACATGTAAATATGTGAGGCGATGCTAGGATAAAACTCATGCTTGCAACGCAGGCATTCTACCTCTGAGCTATCCCCAGGCCCTGAGGATATGTTTTTCAACCTTTTGGTTTTAAGCAACATGATTTTAAAAAGCCTATTTTTGATTAGCTAGTCAGCTGAATTTCTGTTGCCTGGAACTTGAAGAACTTTAATATAGAAATTTTACTGGAGGTGCAGAGTGAAGTGCCTTGCACATGGCATACCCGGTTCAATCCCCAGAATTCCATATGGTCCCCCAAGCACCACCAGGGCAGAGCCAGGAATAACCCCTGAGTACCACTGGGTGTGGAAAAAAAAGAAATTTTACTAGGGATCAAGTTAAAATCAATTATATGCTCTGGTATAATTTCAATATCATACCTTTAGGGAATTAAGGAGGCATTTTATGGCTCTTATTACTAGACCCAGTTAGAGAAACAGACAATGGGATTATTTAAAAATATAATTTTCTGCTTCTGCACCTCAAAAGAAACAGTGACCAAAATACAAAGAAAGTCTACAGAATGGGAAAGGATATTCACCCAATACACATCTGACAAGGGGTTGATATCAAGGATATCCAAAGTACTGGTTGAACTCCACAAGAAGAAAACATCCAACCCCATCAAAAACTGGGGCAACAAAATGAACAGAAACTTTCTCAAAGAAGAAATCGGAATGGCAAGAAGGCACATGAAAAAATGCTCTACATCCTTAATCAGCAGGGAGATGCAGATCAAAACCACAAGGAGATATCATCTCACACCACAGAGACTGGCCCATGTGCAAAAGAACAAAAGCAAGCAGTATTGGCGTGGATGTGGCGAGAAAGGGACTCTCCTTCACTGCTGGTGGGAATGCCGACTGGTTCAGCAGTTTTGGAAAACAGTATGGACGATTCTTAAAAAATTAGAAATTGACCTCCCATTTGACCCAGCAATACCACTCCTGGGAATATATCCCAGAGAGGCAAAAAAGTATAGTCGAAATGACATCTGCACTTATTTGTTCATTGCAGCACTCTTAACAATAGCCAGAATCTGGAAAAAACTTGAGTGCCCAAGAACAGATGACTAGTTAAAGAAACTTTGGTACATCTACACAATGTAGTACTATGTAGCTGTTAGAAAAGATGAAGTCATAAAATTTACATACAAGTGGTACTACATGGAAATTATCATTGATTTGCTTGATTTGCTTGAGCGGGACCAGTAACATCTCCATTGTGAGACTTCTTGTTACTGTGTTTGGCATATTGAATACCCTCGGTAGCTTGCCAGGCTCTCCAGAGGGGAGGAGGAATTGAACCTGGCTCAGCCAGGCTGGCTCTGCACAAGGCAAACACCCTAGGGCTGTGCTATTATCATGCTAAGCGAAATGAGTCAGAAAGAGAGGGACAGACATAGAAAGACTACATTCATCTGGGAAATATAAAGTAACAAAATGGGAGACTAACACCCAAGAATAGTCGAGATAAGTACCAGGAGGTTCACTCCATGGCTTGGAGGCCAGCAGCACATGCTGGGGGAGAAGGCAGCTCAGATAGAGAAGGGAGCACCAAATAAAGGTCTTGGGAGGATCCTCCCAGGATGAGAGACGCATACTGAAAGTAGACTATAGACCGGAACATGATTGCCACTCAATGCAAACCACAGCATCCAAAAGGATAGAGAGAAAAAAAGGAACGCCCTGTCACAGAGGCAGCGTGGGTTGGGGGGATGGGGGGTGGGAGGGATACTGGGATCAGTGGTGGTGGAAAATGGGCACTGGTGGAGGGATGGGTACTCGATCATTGTATAACTGAAACCCAAGCACAAAAATTTGTAAGTCTACAACTGTACCTCATGGTGTTTCACAAATAAAAATTAAAAATAAAATAAAATAATTAAGTCCTTTCCCTGGAAAAAAAATAATTTCTTGACTGGAACGTAATCATGAAAGTTTATAAGTCTGTAACTGTATCTCACGATGATTCATTAAAAAATAATAATCTAAAGACACTTTCCTAAGTGGGAGAAAATACTTTCACACAATACATGAAATAAAGGGTTGTTATCAAGCACTGCACTGTCCTTCTGTTGTTCATCAATTTCCTCGAGCAGACAACAGTAACGTCTCCATTGTGAGACTTCTTGTTACTATTTCTGGCATATTAAATATGCCATGAGGAGCTTGCCAGGTTCTGTCGTGCGGGCGGGATGGCGGGATTCTCTCAGTAGCTTGCCGGGCTCTCTGAGACGGAAAGAGGAATCGAACCCGGGTCAGCTGCATGCAAGGCAAATGCTCTACCTGCTGTGCTATTGCTCCAGCCCAACATCAAAAACCTAAACATATCTATAGATATAGATATAGATATAGATATAGATATAGATATAGATATAGATATATAGATATAGATACAGATATATTCCGATGAATTAGGATCTCCACTAAAATATGCAATCTTCCTTTTCTGTTTTTCTTTCTTTTTTTCCCCTGCAGTTCCACGGGTTGAACCCAGTCTCATACACACACGCAAAATACTCTACCACTGAGCTAAATCCTTGGCGTAACATATATTTTGAAGTTGTAAAATACTAAGTGCCCCCTCGAAGAAAAATCAAAGTAAGAGGTTTCCTCTGGGGAGTTGAATTCTGAATGGTAAAATGGTGCTTCGTTGCCTGTGTTGAGACAGCACCAAGTTGAGGCACACAAATTAGGAATTAGGAGATGAGTTAATTTCAATCCCTATTCACAAACTTCATTGCACACCTTCTCAGTTACAATTTTGCACAGCAACTTGATATGGTATGTATGCTTCCAAAGCTTGGAGAGATAAATGCTACAATTTTAAATATCAAATCTCATCTTGTATCTGACATGAAATTTTTTGCTTTCTGAAAATTCTAATTCACATACCATAAAATCTAATGGTAAGATCTAATTCACATACCATCAAATATACTTTTGGAAAATTCAGTACTTTGTATTATATTCACAAAATTTTGCCATCAGCAAAATTTAATTCCAGAACATTTTCATCACTCCAAACGAAGACCTCCATTAAGCAGACAACCCATTCTTCTGTTTCCCCACCTCTCCACCCACACAGACTCAAGTAACTACAATTTGACTTTTCATCTCTGCCTCTTCTAAGCAATTCATACAGATGAAAACATATCATCTGTGGCCTTTTGTGTCTGCCTTTTTCACTTCATTGAATAATTTTAAGGTTGAACTGTGTTATCTCATGTTTCACTACATTATTTTAAATAACTGAATAATCATAATTTATATATACAAGGGTGGCTACAATTTTTCAAAAGGAAAATTATAAGAATGCAGAAGAACTGAAATCTTCAAACACTGCTGAAGGGAATGCACTATACGAGAGTATCACCGTGGAAACATTTTTGCAGTTCCTTAGTAAATTCAACATAGAATGGTCAAATGACCCACCAATTCCATTCCAAGATATTCATCCAAAATTATTGAAAACAGGTATTTAAACAAAAACTCACTCAAGATTGTTCATAAAAGGAGCTGAAGTGATAGCACAGACTATAGTGTTTGCCTTGCACACTGCTGACCTGGTTTCGATCCCCCACATCCCATATGTTCTCCTGAACACTGCTAGAAGTAATTCCTGACTGCTGACTCAGGAGTAACCCCTGGGCAATTCCGAGTGTGGGCCACATAACCTGCAAATAAAAGCAGTATAAAAAAATAAATAACTCAAATTTCCATCAGCTGATGAACTGCTGAGTAAGTACATATGCAACAGAATATCATATAAAAAAGATCAACTTCATTAATCACCAGGGAAATATAAATAAAATCTGCACTGAGATATCACTTCATACCCAACAGAATTGTTTATATTTTGTGGAGAATCTTCCCAACAGTGCTCAGAAGCCTGGGGACCACTGCCTGAGATACTCAGCCCAGCAGTATTTGGGGAATCATGCCATGCTGGTAATCAAAGCTTGTGCTCTAGCCCTTTGTTTATCTCCCCCATCCCATGAATGTTAATATTAAAATAACTGAAACTACCAAATAGTCGTAAGGGCATAGGATGGAGAGTAAAATGATACAAGGACATAGCAGTTTCACATAAAACAAAATATACACCTATCTGTGACCCAATAATTCCATTCTTAGTAAGCCCCAAGAATAATAAAAATATATGTCCACAAAAAGAATTGTACAAGAATGTCTATTTATAATAGTTCAAACTGGAAAAAGTCTAGAGGGTAGCCATAGGCACTAATATGTATAAACAAACTATGATATTCCATACAATATCCATACTCAGCAATGAAAGGAACTTATGTGCTTATATAATCAATGATGCAGAAAAATCACTATGTAGAGGGAAACTTTATATAAAGAGTATATTCTATATAAATCCATTTATATGAAGTTTCAGAACATGCAAACTAATCTATCTCAATAGGTCAAAATAGTGACTACATTTCATGGTGTTGTAGAAGGGATTGGGCTGGAGCTATAGCACAGTGGGTAGGGCATTTGTCTTGCACGCAGCTGACCCAGGTTCGATTCCTCCGTCCCTCTCGGAGAGCCCGGCAAGCTACAAAGAGTATCCCGCCCGCACAGCAGAGCCTGCCAAGATCCCCATGGCATATTCAATATGCCAAAAACAGTAACAACAAGTATTACAATGAAGACATTACTGGTGCCCACTTGAGCAAATTGATGAACAATGGGAGGACAGTGAAGTGTGCTACAGCAGAAGGGATTAACTGCAAAGGGAGAACTATATAGGGCTGGAGAGCTAGTACAGCAGGAAAAGTATTTGCCTTGCATAAGGCTGACCCAGATTCAATCTCTGCACCAGGGGGTGGAGAAACAGCACAGTGGGTAGGGCATTTGCCTTGCACACGGCCGACCCGGGTTCAATTCCCAGCATCCCATATGGTCCTCTGAGCACCGCCGGGGTAATTCCTGAGTGCAGAGCCAGGAGTAACCCCTGTGCATCTCCAGGTGTGATCCCAAAGAAGAAAAAACAATCCCCTGCACCAAATAATGGCTCTGAGCACCACAAGGGGTGATCCCTGAGCACAGAGCCAGGAGTAAGCCTTGAGCATAGGCTGGTGTGCCCTATAAAGTAAACATAATTAAAACATTAATTTTATATATTTCTTGATAAAAGTTTCAGTTTAGTTTTCAAAACTCATCCCATGAAATAACTGGATGAGGGAATGCAATGTTTTAAAGGGGGGGATGCCCTGATCAACCAGAGTACATACTACCCAGAGTATAGGGAGGAGAAGGAAAGAAAGAGTGGAGGTGACGGTGAGAAGGACAGCAGAGAAGCAATGGGGGCCGGTTGGGGGAGTCAAGTACAGAGGTGGCATTAAAGAATGATAGAGTCAAATATCCAAACCAGAGTCAACTACACTGAAATCGAGACCCAAACTTTAATAACCAAATTTAGAAAGGTGCCTGTTAAGAGGACAGTCTGGAGCAGGTGCAATATGAGAGGGAACCTGGAGACACTGGTGGAGAGAAATTGACACGGGTGATGGGACTGATGCTGCAATACTGTATCTGTAAAACTCAACTATGAATAACTTTTTAAATTATGGTGTTTTAATTAAAAACGTGGAAAAAACTCATGCAATAGAACACTTCAGGCTTTTGTATTTCATTATAAGTAAATCTTATTTGTAAAAAATTCATAAAGAAATATTTATTGATATGTATATTAAGGGCATAGGGGTAAACAGCAGTTGCAAATTACTCTGAATGCATAAAATCGAAGATGAACTAATGAACTGACAGATACTATGATAAAGCAAATAAAATGTTCAAAATTTAAAAAATCTAAGTACGATAGCACAGCGGTAGGGCGTTTGCCTTGCACGCAGCCAACATGGCCGACCCGAGTTCGATTCCTCCGCCCCTCTCGGAGAGCCCGGCAAGCTACCGAGAGTATCTCGCCCGCACGGCAGAGCCTGGCAAGCTCTCCGTGACGTATTCGATATGCCAAACACAGTAACAACAAAGTCTCCAATGGAGACATTATTGGGCCCGCTGGAGCAAATCGATGATCAACGGGAGGGCCTTTACTTTACTTACTTTTTATTATCTATATGCGTACACACTGAACATTTCTGTGTGTTTAAAAATTATTGGGGGGAAGCAAGAAGAGGCAAGTGGAAAGTAACAGGGTTAGGGACAATGGCCTTGGCACATCAGCGATGTATTGTATAACTACATCTTGGAACCACAGAAGTAGCACAGAAAGCACAAGATCCAAACTACAACAACCAAAATTTAAAATATACCTGTCAAGAAAGCACACTGGAGGATGGGAGGGAAACTGAGAACATTGGTGGAGGGAAGTTGACACTGGCAATGAGAAAGGTGGTGGAAACGATATGCCTGAAACACTAAAACTCAACTATGGATAACTGTATAAGTTATGGTGCCTCGATTTGAAATATAGAAAACCAAAATCAATAAATAACAATTTTCCTAATAAAATGTTGAGGAGGAAAAATATGGGAAGTAATAGAAGAGAAGTACATTATGTACATTAATTGGAAATCTAGAAAAATTGGAAGATGTAAAGAGATAGATATAGCTTGATAAGCTAGAACACATGCTTTGCATGAGGAAAGCCTAGGTTCAAATCCCCTGTATCTCATGGTGTCCCAAACACTCCCAGATATGTCCCCAAAACAACAAAAGTCAGATAGAAAAGTAATATAATTAGACAGATTTTTTAAAAAAACTTAAAAAGAAACTGGTTAAAGAAACTTTGGTACATCTACACAATGGAGTACTATGTAGCTGTTAGAAAGGATGAGGTCATGAAATTTACATACAAGTGGTACAACATGGAAAGTATCATGCTAAGCGAAATGAGTCAGAAAGAGAGGGATAGACATAGAAAGATTGCATTCATCTGGGGGATATAAAGTAACAAAATATGAGATTAATACCCAAGAATAGCTGAGATCAGCACCAGGAGGATTACTCCATAACTTAGAGGCCAGCCGGGCATTCTAGAGGAAAGGGCAGCTCAGATAGAGAAGGGAGCACCAAATAAAGGGTGTTTGGAGGATCCTCCCAGGAGGGGAGATGCATGTCGAAAGTAGACTATGGACTGAACATGTTTGCCACTCAATGCCTCTTTTGCAGGCCACAACACCCAAAAGGAGAGAGAGAACACAGGGGATTGCCCTGCCACAGAGGCGGGGGGGGGGGGGTGGGATGGGGGTGGGGGGATATTATCCATGGTGGTGGAAAATGGGCACTGGTGGAGGGATGGGTATCTGATCATTGTATAATCGAAACCCAAGCACAAAAATTGTAAATCTACAACTGTACCTCATGGTGTTTCACTAATAAAAAACAAAAAGAGTGGGCCCAAGAGACAATTAGAACAGCTTTTTTTTTTTTTTGCTTTTTGGGTTACACTCAGCAATGCTCAGGGGTTGATCCTGGCTCTGCCCTCAGGAATTACTCCTGGCAGTGCTTGGAGGACCATATGGGATGCTGGGGATTGAACCAGGGTTGGCCACATGCAAGGCAAACACCCTACCCACTCACTGTACTATCACTCCAGCCCCTAGAACAGTTTTCCTTGTGCACAGAGGATCTGGTTAAATCCTTAACACCTCATATAGTTCCCTCAGCACTGCAAGGAGTGACCTTAGAACACAGCCAAAAGTAAATCCTGAACACCTCAGGGTATGGCCCAAAAGCTAAAACAAAACAAAAAAACCTTAAAAGAAGTTGGAGGTATAATCTAATACAATGGCTGATCCTGATTGGAATAATGGTTTAAAAACAGTCATTTTCAGAAACATTTAAAAATATAAATAAAATTTAAGAAATAAAAATAAAAATCTAAATACATGTTGGATATTAGAGTGATAATGACATAATTACAATATTAGGTACCATTTTGATAAAATTTTGTGATAAATAAATATTTAAGCATAAAATCCTATGACTTTTGTGATTAGCCTAAAATATTCCAAAAGAGGCGAAAGTCCATGTGCCACTTAGAGGAGAAAAGGTAATGAATAAAAAAATGAATAAAACTTCATACCCACTATTGCTTTACAAAGTCTCAAAAGTGGGGCCTAAAATATAGCACAGTGGTAGGGGGCTTTCTTTACATGCAGCTGATCCAAGTTCAATCCCATTTATGGTACCCCTGAGCCTGACAAAGAGTGATTCTTGAGCACAGAGCCAGGAGCCAGAGCCTGAGTACAGCTGGGTGTGGTTCAAACACCAAAAAAGCCTCAAAAGAACAGTTCAAACTGTATTTTTGGCATCTAGTCCCTAAACAGAACTATGACACTGGGTCCCTCTGAACTTTAATTCTGTTTTAATTCAAAGCAATTTGCTTTCATCATTTAAGTTCTTAATTGCTGTGCTTCAGAATCAATTTATTTTATGCATATCCCCCACACGATCACAGAGCAAATCTTGTGTTAAAAGCCCAGTGTGACCATGCCATCATGTGTCTTACTGCTTTTTTTTTTACTAAATCCATTTGATAAGGGCACTAAATTGTCAAGTCTGAAAAATATAAAACCTAAAACGTATTTAACTTAATAAAGGGAGACTGCCAGAAACCCACAATAACACATACTTGATAAACTGTTTGAAGTGTTTTGAGTAAAGAGAGATATTTGTAAGTATGTTGAACACTATTTGTCACTATTCAGTCTTCTGCTGGACATTGTGGACAATGTACTGATCAAAGAAAAATTCAGGTGTGGCTCAGTAACAGAGCACCTGCCTTACAGGCATGAGGTTGAGAGTTAGCTTCCCCAGAGCCACCAGATACAGCTGCAAATGATCCCAGCAGTGCTGCCATTGGAATGGCAGACACAACAAGTGTGCAATCTGTAGTGCGTCCCCACAACTGAGTTTATGACCCCTGCAGGAGCCAAGAATGTATGCAAGCATTGCAACTAAGTGCTCACCCTCTGCTTGGCACCACAAATCAGTGGAAGAGTCATCATAACTAAGTGTGCAACTCCCTACATTGTAACGATGAAAGGAAAGGGAAGGAAGGTGAAAAGAGAAAACGCATCGCATAGACAGATTGAGGGCAAAAAAATAAAACTATCAATATTCACCCCTAGTCCTTTATTTCAACCTGGAGAATACCATGTTGTCACTTGAATACATCTCTCTCTCTTCTCCAGTCCTCTAAGTAAATTTATTTCAATAAACACTATCTTGGGAGTGACAAGAGAGCTGGAGAGAGGGAGAGAGCTGGAGAGAGTGAGAAAGAGCAGGGCAGCAAGATGGTGCGGAAAGACTAGCAAGGGGGACAGAGGGAGAAGAATGTAGAATACAGGAGCAGGCGTGTGGAGAGACAGAGCCAAGGTTGCGAAATGGAGTGGAGAGATGAGCAGGAGAGACAGGAGGAGACGAGAATGAGGGGCAGTGTCAGACTAGAATGGGGGGCTCAGAGAGACTGGGGCAGGTTCATGGGGAGAATGGAATAAACAGCAGCTGATCAATCAACCAGCTTGGCCCTCGTTTCGCCTACCCACCACGACCCAGTCAGAGGGAGTGGCCTGGGCCCACCTGAATGCAGGCGGCGAGGGGTAGAGCCACTGGGCCTCTCCTTGGTCGCCCCCAGATATTATACAGCTGGTGTCCCTAGAGTAAGCATGAACTACCAACTAAAGGTAAGAATAGCATTCGGTGCACCCCCACTCTAGAAAGTGAGTGGGAGAACAGGATTTTTTAGTGTGCTGGGAGTAAGGATCCTAGCAGCAATCCCCCAGTAAGATGGAGCAGACTCTGGGCCTTCCCAGGATCTTTCATAGTTTCTCAAGCTAGATTGAACGGGCCAAGCCATTTATGGCTTTGATTCAGTATCTTTCCAGCAGAACAGGGGACCCAGAACACTGCATTTCTAGAGATCAGCTCTGGTCCTGCTTTAAAGTAGTGTATGAGGTAAACCCATGGTTTCCGGATGAAGGAACTCTAGAGACCAAGATTTGGAAAGAAGTTAAAAAAATGTCTATAATGCATCTAAGGAAGGGACTAAGATCCCCATGGAATTCTGAGTGACAAGGGAGATTGTTAATTCTATTCTCCTGTTTTGGAAAAACACAGTTGAGGAGAAGGAGGAGGATATTAGGGATAATATGGCCTCAGCTCCTCCCGTACCTAAGTCTCGAAAGGGTTTTCAAAAATATTTCTGAAGCTGGTGAGTATAGCTCCACTTCCAGTGCATCAGATGAAAGCGATGCGGATTATGAGTCTGCTGGCACTCCCTCGAATTCTGAGTCCGAGAGCAGCCCAGCAATGCCGCCTCCAGATCACTTGGGATGTGCTCCCAATTGCCCAGTTCAGGCAGAGAAGAAGCAGCCTCCTTCTTATTGCAGATTTTCAAAAAGGCCTGTGTCTCGTATGGGCCTACATCTCCGTACTGTAGGGAGTATCTTACAGACTGGAGTAAAAAGGCTTATTTGATACCTCAAGATTTTCACGTGGTTGCTAAGATGTGCTTAAGCCGTTCTCAGTATATGGAGTGGAGGATGTGGTTTAGTGATGAGGCCAAGGCAAAGCTTCAGGGCCTACACCATGCTGGACGAAAATTTTCAGGGATTAAATTGATTTATGAGATGTTAATAGGTGAAGGGAAATGCCAAGACCCAAAAAGCATGTCACCTTGCCTCATGCTGTTTTTGCTCATGTCCATGAGGCAGCCTTGCCTGCGTGAGAGAAGACTGAAGGGAAGTTTACTAAGTTTATTCAGAGGGCCTCAGAACCTTATGTAGACTTCATAGGAAGGTTGCTGGAAAGCATTGAAATGCAGGTTAAGGGTAAGGAAACTCAGGAGCAGTAAACAATTGGCCTTTGAAAATGCTAATGAGGACTGCCGGGCCATTCTGTGCCCTATTAAAGAGAAGGAAGACACAATCAGGTATTTGAAAGCAGGCAGGAATGTTGGTGCTGGTAAACATAAGGTGCAGATGAAGCCCATTGAGGTCTATACTGTACAGAGACAAGCTCACAAAAGATGTTTTAATTGTGGAAAACCAGGCCACTTTCGTAAGGACTGCAGGGCACCTCCCAAACGTGCCACTGTGAGAGCACCTCCTGGGCCCTGTCCCAGGTTTAAGAAGGGAAACCACTGGGACAAAGACTGCCATGCCAGACTTGACTTGCACATCCCCGGCCCTGTCCCTGGTGTAAGAGGGGAAATCATTGGGCCGGAGATTGTCGCTTCAATTTTGGTGCAATGGGTGATCCCAATTCAGGAAACCTGCAAGGGGGCCAGCCCCAGGTCCCGCAATATCAGGGGATATTCTCAGCTGCAGCTCCTCTCCCCAGTGTGGAGTTTCAGAGCTCCAATTAGTATAATCGCTTCAGCCAGTGATGGGAGGAAGCACAGCCTTGGATATTTCCTGCCCTGATACGGTTACTATAACCCCTGCCCAGCGTCCCTACAAATTAAATTCTGGTGGTAAGGGACCAATCTCACAAGGCACTGTAGGCCTACTCTTAGAGAGAAGCAGTTTGACTTTTAAGAGAACACTGCACCACCTCTCCATATTCAGTGGATATATGGCACGTTAAATCAAAAACAAAAAAGGAGGTATTTTTTTCGATTGAATGTAGCAGGGAAACTCCTCATTTGAGAAAAAGGCTATGCTTTTATTTCAACAGATGATAAC
The DNA here is from genome assembly GCF_029834395.1 of Sorex fumeus. Lineage (NCBI taxonomy): Eukaryota > Metazoa > Chordata > Mammalia > Eulipotyphla > Soricidae > Sorex > Sorex fumeus. The sequence goes on from NW_026606115.1 coordinate 17,886,188, forward strand.
CCCACTGAGAAACTTTGGGTTCCGTTACATAAAGTCTCATCAGAAGTCAAATTCAACCACCTGATGTGGCTCTCAGACTGTGAGAGACTCACAACCCTCCAAATTCCAGCCCCAAGTCATCGCCAAACTGATTTCAGCTAGAAGTAACAAGGAAAGAAGAGGAGCCAGCGTCAGAGGACCTACAGCAAAGGCCTCTAGCTCCTTTAACATATCATGAGTTCACATTAAAGCATTCCTTACACCCCTGTTTTACAGGTTGTGGATCGGACAATCCCAGGACTCCATATTTTGAATTAACAATACTTCACTTTTACCCTTTTCTTGGAATTCACAGATGCCTCAGTTCCTGAAGAAGGAAGGAATGACTTTAACAGGAACACCTTTTCATTTCTCTCTAGGATATCATTTTATTGGAGCTTCCCTCTATCTTTTTCTCTACCCACAGGCATGAGACCAAATCCCGATAGTTAAAGCCTCTGATAACTTTTAAAAGTGTTTTTTCTCAAACATGAGCTAGGTTGCACATCTGTGACTGCCGATGAACCTGACCAGACAATGGCTACATTTTCTATTGAAGTACTCCTGCCAGAAGTTGTGATGCTCCTGTTCCAGTCCTCCCCGAGTGAAATTTATTGGACTCCTAATAGCTGCTCCCCTGAGGCTCACTGCTGCAACCACTACTGATGCTGTTACAGGAACAACTCTTCAGTTTTGATCCAGATTCTTCATTTCTTCAAAATGGGACTAAGTGATTCTCATCATTGGTGACTCTTATCACCCCTGGACAGTGTAGGACAACTGGACGCTTTACTACAAGCACTGCTCTGGGTCCAGGATGGGACTGAAATCTTAGTACAACAAATGAGACTGTTTTGTGTTTGGAGTTGTTCCTCTGTTTCAAATTTTGTGTTTTTGTAAAAAGAAAAGGGGGAGATATAGGGTAACAATGATTTGTCTTTCCTGCACAGCCTCAGGTAGCTTAGGTTTATTGGGTTGCTCCCATCACAGTACTCCCATTCCTCTGTGTTTATTTGTAAACTTCTTTCTTTGTACTCTGTTGACTTGTAAATATTGTTTTTTCTCTTCTCCCTAAGAAGTTATTTGCATAGTTTATTCAAAGCAATGTCCTTTTTGTATGGATACAAGAAGACATTATATGCTATGCTTTTGTAATGTGACTCTCAGTGATATTTTCCTCCTGGGTATCTGTTCTCTGGAAGTAAGCTTCAGCTGCCCTTACTTCCTAGCGCCCCCAAAGGCAGGGTCCCGACGAGGAACTGGATGGAACCAGGGCAAGCAGTAAGATATGTACTACCCTGGCATCAAGATGGGCCTGGCCAAAGTGCCATAATGCTTAACTATAAGTTAAAAGGTTGGTCATGGACAAATGCTGTCATGATCTAAAAAGTAACAACTAGATTTGGACCCTGCTAGGGTTAGAAAAGATTAATCTGGTCTGAGCACTGTAGTCTGAGTCTGTGGCAAGATGTTCCCAGGAGAGCTGCCTACAAGCTTCAGTGTTATCTCTTACATGTGTCCATACAAAAATAACTAGTATTAAGATGTTGATAGGGTTATTGGACTGAGGAAAGGAAACACCTCAGAATGTATTTTGCCCTTGGGCAGTCAGGAAGGGCTTTGGAATACCCCAGGTGGTGTTTCCTTTGAACCTGGTGGGCCCTCAGGAAGGGCTTTCTTATGTTGATTTTGCTACCAGACTGGGTATAGCAGTCCAGAGTGCTGGGGAATTGGAATGACAAGAGAGCTGGAGAGAGGGAGAGAACTGGAGAGAGAGAAAGAGCAGGGCAGCATGGAGTGTGGAGAGACTAGCAAGGGGGACAGAGGGAGAAGAATGTAGAAGAATACAGGAACAGATGCATGGAGAGAGAGTGCAGGCTTCGAGATGAAGCACAGAGAAGATAAGCAGGAGAGACAGGAGGAGACAGGAATGAGGAGCAGAGTGAGACTAGAATGGGAGGCTCAGAGAGACTGGGGCAGGCACATGGGGAGAATGGGATAAAGGGCATCTGATCAATCAAAACATAAACAAATAAACACTATCTTGCTTCACTAAAATATTTCTATTTCATTTCTGCCTAGAGAATCCAACAGAACTAACATAGAATGAGAATGACTAAAATGAGAGAATTCAGTCATGTTGTTGGGCATACAGTTGATTAAGAAAACCAGTAGCTGGTTAAAGAGACTTTGGTACATCTACACAATGAAGTACTCTGTAGCTCTTAGAAAAGATGAAGTCATGAAATTTACATACAAGTGGTACAATATGGAAAGTATCATGCTAAGCGAAAGGAGTCAGAGAGGGACAGACATAGAAAGATTGCATTCATCTGGGGGACATAAAGTAAAAAATATGAGATTAATACCCAAGAATAGTTGAGATCAACACCAGGAAGATTACTCCATAGCTTAGAGGCCAGCCGGGTACTCTAGGGGAAAGGGCAGTTCAGATAGAGAAGGGAGCACCAAATAAAGGGTGCTTGGAGGATCCTCCCAGGAGGGGAGATGCATGTTGAAAGTAGACTATGGACTGAACATTTTTGCCACTCAATGCCTCTTTTGCAGACCACAACACCCAAATGGAGAGAGAGAACAAAAGGGAATGCCCTGCCACAGAGGCAGGGTGGGAGGGGGCGGGGATGGGGGGATATTATCCATGGTGGTGGAAAATGGGCACTGGTGGAGGGATGGGTATTTGATCATTGTATGACCGAAACCCAAGCACAAAGATTTGTAAATCTACAACTGTACCCCATGGTGCTTCACTAATAATTAAAAAAAAAGATTTAAAAAGGAAAGAAAAAAAAAACCAGTAGCTTTCCTCTCTAACCACAATAATTAAAATGTGAAAGAAAAAAATCCTATTCATACCTATAGGAAGGATAAAATTTCCAGAAATAACAAAAACAAGACATTGTCAAAACACTTATGGGGAAAATTAGAAAACATCACTAAATGGCTTCAATGTTGAATACATAGAGAATACTGCCACCTTTATTCATAAAAATGTATGTATATAGGGGCCAAAAAGATAGTACAGTGGGTAGGGCACTTGCCTTAACACATGGACAACCCAGGTTTAGTCTCTGGCACCCATATGGTCCCCTGAGCACTGCACACCTGGTCCCAGAGCAGAAAGTCCTAAGTACCACAAGGTGTGGCCCAAGAAACAAAAACCAAAGGGTGTGTATAGATCTGTAAACTTCACTTAATCACTTAACTTCCCGTTAGTCGTTGATTTGCTCGAGTGGGCGCCAGTAACGTCTCCATTTGTCCCTGTCGTGTGCTAGTGTAGCCCAATGGCATCTGTTCGCTCCGGGAACATGAAGGGCCTCAAACCGATCGTTCATGATCTTGACGAAGAAGTCTGACCATCTGGTAGGTGGGCGGCCACGCGGTCTTTTGACATCCCGTGGAATCCAGTCAGTAACAGCTCTAGTCCAACGGTCGTCTTTAAATCTCATTACGTGACCAGCCCATCTGATTTTCGACACCTTGGCAAATGAGACAGCGTCCCTGATTCTTGATCGTCGACGGATGTCAGAACTCCGGATTTTTTCTCTCATTTGAGTGAAATGTGATATTCCAAGCATAGCTTTCTATTCTTCTTTGGGAGACCTGAATAGCGTTCTCATCTTGTTTGCATAGGGCCCAGGTCTCTGAGGCATATGTTAATGCAGGAAGAACAGTGGAATCAAAGAGATGTGCCCGGAGCCAGAGGTTCTTCGTCCTCTTAGCTATTTCTTCGACATTCTTGAAGGCGTTCCAAGCCGCTCTCTTCCTCCTGTGCAGCTCGGGTGCCAGGTCATTTGTCATATTGACCTCTCGACCTAGGTACACATAGCTGTTGCATTCGGAGATGGTCGTTCCATTGAGAGCGAATGGGGCGTCAGGAACGAGGCTGTTTCTCATAAACATTGTCTTCATAAGATTCAGCTGTAGTCCTACCTTTCCACACTCACGGTCAAAGTCGGCCAGCATTTGTGCCGCTTGGCTGATGTTTGGTGTTATTAAAACAATGTCATCAGCAAAGCGGAGGTGGTGTAGTTGCCGACCATCTATCTTCACTCCCATTCCTTCCCATTCTAGTCATCGCATGATGTTCTCGAGGGTGGCACTGAAGAGTTTCGGTGAAATGGTATCACCCTGCCGCACCCCTCTCTTGACATCAACGATCACTTCTTTGTAGAATGGTGAGATCCTGGTAGTAAATCCGCAATACAGCTCACGGAGGATCCTGATGAATTGGGCTTGAATGCCCTGATTGGCTAGGGCTTCAATGACTGCTTCCGTCTCAACAGAATCAAAGGCCTTCTTTAAAGCAATGAACGTTAAACAGAGCGGCATCTTGGACTCCCGAGAAACCTCAATGAGCTTGGTTATCGTGTGGATATGGTCGATGGTGCTGAATCCTTTGCGGAACCCGGCTTGCTCGCATGGTTGTCATCTAGTGTACTGCCAATCCTATTTAGGATGACTCGAGTGAACAACTTGTAGATGACAGACAATAGGCAGATCGGGCGATAGTTGCCAATGTCATGGATGTCTCCCTTCTTGAACAGTAGTACGGTCCTGCTGGTTTTCCATTGGGACGGAACCTTGCATTCAGACAGGTAGCGAGTGAAGAGCTGAGCCAGTGTATTGATGAGTACTGATGGCAGGTTCTTCAGGTGTTCAGGTCTGACCTTGTCTGGGCCGGGTGCTGTTTGTTTCTTTACCGACGAAATGGTGTGTCGGATTTCGGAAGGGAGAACGTTGGGAACGACATATCCATCCTGTGGAATTTGGTATGTCGGCAAGTGGACATGGCTATCGAAGAGATTTGAGTAGAAGTCATGGATAATCTTCTCCATTGCCGTTCTGGAGGATGTGATGGATCCATCAGGACGTCGGAGCGCAGTCATCTTGGTCTTGTAGTTGGCGAAGGACAGGCGGGCGTTACGAATACTTTTCCTGGCTTCTGCAGCATCTACCAGTACTTCTGCTCTTCTCTCTTTGAGGTCTTCCTTGATCGCATCTCTGCACTGCTTTGCGAGCTCGGACGTTAGATTACGGTTGCCTGAGGCATGCGCCAAACCACGCTGGCGAATTAGCTGGCGAATTAGTAGCACTGCACCCCCCCTTCATTGATCGAGCGGGCACCAGTAACATCTCCATTGTGAGGCTTGTTACTATTTTTGGCATATCAAATACACCATGGGGAGCTTGCCAGGCTCTGCTGTGCAGGCGAGGTATTCTCGGTACCTTGCCAGGCTCTCTGAGAGGGACGAAAGAATCAAACCCGGGTCATCCGTGTACAAAGCAAACGCCCTACCCACTGTGCTATCACTCCGTCCTAGCATGCTGTATGGTCCAGGAATCTGCTCAGAGAGGTGATACCGCGCTCACTCATTAAGCAGGGCAGCAGCCGCCCAGTCGCCTCTACCGTTGGCCAGGAGCACACCCAACCTAGGCGGTGGCGCCCTGTGTGCCTCAGCAACTGCTGGTCTCACCAGCCTCCCTCAGGGCGTGCTAAAGAGACAGGGGTGAAATTAGTAAGTGGCAGAAATATAATACAGAAATATACACACATATACATACATACATACGTTTGGCAGTACTTGGAATCAAACCCAGGGTAATACAAGGCATGAGCTCTACCCCTGAGCCACATCCTTAGTTCACCATTTAATTTTGAGGCCATACCTAACATTGTTTAAGTTGTACACATGGTTCTGTTCTAAGGGGTCACTCCTGGAGGTGCTGGGGCCTATAACTGCTACCAGGGATTGAACTATGGTAAATTGCATTCAGGGCAAGTGACTTTATTCCTGTACTATCTATATGACCCCAATAATTTATACTTTTTACTAACACATTAAAGAAGGCTAAATATTCTTTGTGTTTATAGGTCTGTGTGAAAATGTTTTCAATTGAATAGGAATAGAAAAGGATTAGAACACGGACACAGGTGGTAAGCACGTAACCTAAGCGTTTAGTCTTTTAGTTTGTAAACCAATACTTTCCCCAAAAATTTAACTAAATAAAATAGAAATAAACAGTCTGGGAGAAGTTAAGAATAGCTTCAGAGCTCAGATAGAGAAGGGAGCACCAAATAAAGGGTGTTGGGAGGTTCCTCTCAGGATGGGAGATGTGTGATGAGAGTAGACTATAGGCCGAACATGATTGCCACTCAATGTCTCTTTTGCAAACCACAGCACTCAAAAGAAGAGAGATAACAAAAGGGAATGCCCTGCCACAGAGGCAGGGTGGGATGGGGGGATGGTGGGTGGGAGGGATACTGGGACTGGTGGTGGTGGAGAATGGGCACTGGTGGAGGGATGGGTATTTGATCATTGTATAACTGAAACCCAAGCACAAAAATTTGTAAGTCTACAACTGTACCTCATGGTGTTTCACTGATAAAAATTTAAGGAAAAAAAAGAATAGCTGCAGAGGAAGAGGCAGGGAGGAAATCAACAAGAGGTTTTTATTTTACTGGTAATTTTCTAACCCTTGAACGAAAAAATCTATCCGTATGTCCTATATGAGTAATTATGTCATAGAACCTAATATGGCCCCTGAGCCCCACCAGGAGTGATCCCAGAACAGAGCTAGTAGTAAGTCCTGAGCACTGAACAAAACCAAAAAAACCTTTTTAATCTGCTTCATGGGCTGGAGCGATAGTACAGCGGGTAGGGCGTTTGCCTTGCACGCAGCCAACATGGCCAACCCGAGTTCGATTCCTCTGCCTCTCTCGGAGAGCCCGGCAAGCTACCGAGAGTATCTCGCCCGCACGGCAGAGCCTGGCAAGCTCCCCGTGGCGTATTCGATATGCCAAACATAGTAACAACAAAGTCTCACAATTGAGATGTTACTGGGCCCGCTCGAGAAAATCGATGAACAACGGGAGGACAGTGACAGTGAAAGTGAATCTGCTTCATGATACAGTCCAATGATGTAAAACATAATGCCCATAAGTGCTTTTTAAAAATTCAATCCCTGTGAGAGACACTTACAAAATTGATCATGATTAGGTTTCAGTTGTACAGTATTCCAACACCCATCCCTCCACCCCTACCCACTGCCTGCCTCTATGGCAGGAGCTTTTCTTCTCTCTGTCCCTGTCTTTGTTTCTGTCTATCACTCTCTCTCCTTTTGGGAATTGTGGTTTGCAATACTGATACTGAAAGGTTATCACAAATATCCCTTTACTACTTTTAACACTCAGTACTTTTAATTTATATAAATGCATGGCAAGATGACTGAACAAATCAAACTGTTGACAATTAGTTGGTTTATTCTGGTGTTTGTTTTGTTTTTGGACCACACCCAGCTGTTCTCAGGGTTTACTCCTAACTTTGCACTCAGGGATCACTCCTGGCAAGGTGAGAGTATATTATGTGGTACCAGGCATCAAACCTGGGTTGGCTGAATGCAAGGCAAGTGCCTTACTCCCAGTACTCACTGCCCATTTATTCTGTCTTTTCTAAGAATTGTAGAATAATAAATAGGGAGGGATAGAAAAGGCAAAAATATTTACTCTCTTTATCTGTATGACTGTATCAGTTCAGTCATTTTTGCTATTGTTTTTAGTTGCAAGGATAGCATCTGGAAGTATTAGGGGATTAGTATTAGTATTAGTACTATTAGTATTAGTACTATTAGTATTAGTATTAGTATTAGTACTGTGGGGGATAGAACCAAGGACCTCATCTTTTATTCTCTACCAAGTCAAGGCATATCCCTAGTCCTACTAATTCAATCTTTGATCATGAAAATCTTCTTCTGTATTACTTAGAAATGAAAAGATAAAGACAACGTAGGGGTGAAAAGCTAGTACAGTGGTTAAATCACTTGCCTCGTACTCTCAGCCAAGCCAAGTTTGATCCCTGACATAGCCAGGAGCAATCCATGAGCACAAATCCCTGAGCACTGCCCAAGAAATCCTTGAGCAGTGTCGAGTGTGGCACAAATATTCCCCTCAATAAAGATTGTATTTTGTTCAGTAGAGAAATCTAGTCTTTCTACTATATATCTATTGATTTATCCCATATACATCTATTTGGGTGTGCATACTTAAGCAGACCTTGTTTTATTTTATTGTGCTTCACTGTGTGCTTTTCAGATATTGCATTTCTAACAAATGGAAAGTTTGTGGCAACCCTGCTTTGAGCAAGTCTTTAGGCAATATTTTTCCAGTAGCATGTTTTTACTCTGTGTCTTGTCTCATTTAATTAAGGTATGTAGGTTTTTAAAAAAACACAGCTTTATCGAACGCTTATGAGATTTACAGAACAGTGTAACCATAAGGTTCTGTATCCTGAAAAATAAAAAGTCATGACTTCATTTCAATATTAATTTTATTGTGTTATTCTGGAATAGCATCTACAATATTTCTTAGATGTGTCTGTATATTCTAGTATATCCATGCCAAAACATAAGTTGGACTTTAACAATTCATATATTTCTATACTGTTTAGTTTTTGATAATGAGCATAAGATAATGCATGTAAATGCTGTGGTCATCTTTTCACCATATATACATATATCAAATTATTATGTATATCAAATTATTATGTTGAACACTTTAAAAATACTATCACACAATGTTTGTTTTTGGTTTGGGGGCCAATGTTTGTTTTTGGTTTGGTAGTACTCAGGGCTTATTATTGTCTGTACTTAGGGATCACTCCTAACAGGGCACCAGGGACCATATGGGGTGCCAGGGATAGAACCCAGGTTGGAAACATGCAAGGTAAGTGCCCTACCTGCTATACTGTCTCTCTGGGCCCTAAAATAGACTATTATGTGTTGATTATGATCTCTTTAAAACTGGTGAAGCTATATGTACAAATACAGAGAAATCTGCTCACATCATTCAGCTGATCAAAAAACTTTAATGGGTATATTTTCATTCTCCTAGGGTAAAGCTCCAAATAACTAAGGGGACCTGCCATGTAGCAAAAGCTCACAATATTGCCCCCACTTTCTAATTATGCTCTGAACACAGGCGATACCTTTCACTTGTTCAAGTTTTAGCTTCTGGCCTCCATACAATACTCTTTGTTTTCTGTAACTGGGACACTACGTTCACCCACCCACCTCTCAGCTTCCTCTACCTACTCCCATTTCGTTTTTCAGGGTTTTTTTTCTCAGTTTTTATCTCTAGGAATCCTTCCCTGACTTTTCAGTCAGGACCTGTTCCTCCCATTAAAAGCATGATCAAAGTGGGTGCTAAAAGAAGGGAAAGTGATATGCATGCAACCTATCAGTAAAATTATTGATAGTGTCTGAAAGTTGGGCGGGTGGTGAAAAAGGAAAAAGTGCCTGCCATAGAGGCAGGCTGGAGGGCGGGAGAGAAACTGGGGGCATTGGTAGAGAGAAGCAGACACTGGTGAAAGGATTGGTGTTGGAACACTGTATTCCTGAAACTCAATCATCAATAATTTTGTAACTCTGTAATTCAGGGTGATTCAATAAAAACACTCTTTTAAAAAGCACAGTGTTTGTCTTGAACATGCTGACCCTGAGAATTTCTGGGTGTTGCCCCAAAACTCTCCCCACCCCAGCTCAGCCTCCCAACATTATTTAGAATCTTTATTTTTCCTTCATAGCTCTTAGCAGTTTTTTGTTTATATTGGGACTAGTAATATCTGTTATCACTCCCACTAGATTGTAAAACTCCATGGCAGCAGAAATCTTGATCCTGCCCTTGAGTAAGAGCTCAGTGCGTATTTGTGAAATAAATATTTCCTGTTAATTGCAGTGAACTTTGGCTTTGGCACTAGCTCAATTGTCTTTTCCATTCCAAATCTTACTGTCCATGTACTACCAGGACTGTGAGCATGACTCACCCCAACATTTCAACAACCTTTGGCCACCTAATACTCTCCATTCCTTTTCCAATCATCAGTGTCTTTGACAACCTGCTTAACATGGCAATTGTTCTACTTAGGAATTCCTGAACTTCCCAATCCCAGTTTCTGGCTTTGACAACCTCCTTTCCCTATTACTTATAGTTTCTCACAATACTCACTCCTCATTCTCATCAAGCATTCTCACCCTAGGCCAGAGAGATAGTACAATGGGTAAGGAACTGGCCTTGCATGCAGCCAACCTCAGTTCTATCCCTGGCACTACATATGATCCCCTAAAGCAAGGCCAGGAGTAAACCGGAACATAAGCCCTGAGTACTACCAAGTGTGGCCCCAACTCACGTCCAAATAAAGAACTATCATCCTTTAATTTCTCTCATTCTCTAGCTCTTTAACATCTCATCGCTTTGCTCCCTATCCAGCACAGACTCATGGGCCCCCACTTCAACCACACTCCTGTTAGCTCCCTTCACAGATCTTACCATTTCCAGCTTACCATGTATTTAACAGTTTAAGAGTCACTCTGCATGTTATTTCTTTAACTTTTCACAACACTTGTATGACATAGAGAGCATTATCTCCTTTTACAGATAAGAAAAAATAATTCTTTGGGAGGCAGTTATGGACCTCACCTGCAGTGCTGGGGGTTCACTCTCAGTGGTACTTGGTGGTCCAGGCAGTGCTAGGAATCGAACTTGGGGCTCTGGCATGCAAAGTATGTGCTCTTGTTCTTTAAGCCATCTCCCCAGCTTGGGCAAAAAGGTTTGGGGGTTATTTTTATTTTAGGTACTATCTTTTACAATATTGATAATGGCAAAGATTTGTGCATAAAAATTCCAACACCACACCCTCCAACAGAGCATAAGCTTCTCTCCCCCATTGTTCCAGGGTTCCCCAGCGCCCAGCCTGCCCTCCACCCATCCACTCCTGGGGTTTGTCAGTTGGTCCAGATATTTTAGAAAAATAATTCTTCTATTTTCTTTGGGAGCCATATCTCGTGCTCAGGGCTTACTCCTGGTGTTTCGTTCAGAAGGTTCCCTGTGGAATGCCACGGCCTGAACCCAGGTTGGTTATGTGCAAGGCAAGAAAATTTACTTGCTGTGTTATAACCCTTGCCCAAGAAAAGAATTATTTTCCCCATAAAATAGGTATATGTATATATACATATACATTGATTTCATTTATTTATATTATTTATTTTTAATTTTATTAAAATACCATGATTTCAGGCTGAAGCGATAGCACTGCAGTAGAGTGTTTGCCTTGCAAGCTGCCAGCCTGGCTGAGCCGGGTTTGATTCCTCCGCCCCTCTCGGAGGGCCTGGCAAGCTACCGAGAGTATTTCGCCTGCACGGCAAAGCCTGGCAAACTACCCATGACGTATTTGATATGCCAAACACAGTAACAAGTCTCACAACGAAGACCTTACTGGGCCTGCTCGAGCAAATCGATGAACAAGGGAGGCCTGTACAGTGCAGTGCTATCATGATTTCAGACTGGAGCAATAGCACAGCAGGTAGAGTGTTTGCCTTGCATGTGACTGACTCGAGTTTGATTCCTCCGTCCTTCTTGAAGAGCCCGGCAAGCTACCAAGAGTATCCCGCTCACATGGCAGAGCCTGGCAAGCTACCGTGGCATATCCAATATGCCAAAAACAATAACACAAGTCTCACAAAGTAGACGTTACTGGTGCCCACTCGAGCAAATCGATGAAGAACGGGAGGACAGTGCTATAGTACTACCATGATTTCAAAGTTATTCATAGTTGAGTTTTAGGTATACTATGTTTAGGTATACTATATAGCACTGTCCTGTAGCGCTGTCTTCCCGCTGTTCATAGATTTGCTCCAGCAGGCACCAGCAATGTCTCACAACAAATTGTCAGACTTGTTGTTACTGTTTTGGGCAGGGAGCTTTCCAGGCTTTGCTGTGTGGGTGAGATACTCTCGGTAGTTTGCCAGGCTCTCTGAGAGGGGTGGAGAAATCAAACCTGGGTCGGCCACGTGCAAGGTAAATGCCCTACCCACTGTGTTATTGCTCCAGCTCAAGGTATACTATGTACCAGCAATAATTCTTAAAGTAACTTGCCCGAGGTTATACCAGGAAAAGTGTACAAAACAGAAAGTAGTGGAAAGTTGCATTCTGCACAAGATGTGTCTGACACAAAGGACTTGGCTCTGAGCCAGCAAGGTTATTTTGTGTTCTGAGGGAAAGATAGCTCTGACTTCAAGACAGAGACAGAATATGAGGGAAGCAGGTGAATGTGTAAGTTTGGAGAGGACCACAGTCATCCAGGACTAACCATTAACCACCTGAAAATCTCAAAGAACTCAAACTAAAGTCCCACTTACTTGAGTCTGGTAACTTTAGAGACAAACTTACCGAACTCTGGCTGGAGATGGCACTGCTATGTATGTCTAGAAGAGATCAAAACAAAATCAACAGTATTAGAATGCATTCTTTCTGGGAACAGGGTATACAGTACACTAGGTAAGGGCACTTGCTTGCCTAATATGAGGCTAAGTCAGCTTTGATCCCTGATACCACATGTGGTTCCCCCAAGCCATGCTTGGAGTGATTCCAGAGCTCAGAGTCAGAAGTAAGCCATGCACACAGCCGAATGTGGCCCAAAAACAAAAGGAGAGGAGAGGAGGGTGGGGAGGAAGGGGAAAAGAGGAGGCAGGAGGAGGAGAGAAAGGGGGAGGAGGAAGAGGAGGATGGGGAGGAGTAGGGTAAAGCGGGAGGAAGATGAGGGGAGAGGAAGAGGAGGAGGCTGGAGAAGAGAGGGAGGAGTAGAAAAGGAGAGGAGGAGGAGAAGGAGAAAGAGTGGGAATAAGGAGTGGAGGTGGGAGAGGACTAGGAGAGAGCAGGGAAGAAAAGGAGAGGAGAGATGAAAGAGGGGAGATGAAGAGGAGGGAGGAGAAGTGGGAAGAGAATGAGGGAGGTAGAGAGGAGGAAGAGGGGAGAGGAGAAGGAGGGAGAATAAGGGGAGGAGGACAAGGGGGAGGAGGAGAGGGATAGGGTGGAGGAGGGAGGAGGAGAGGGGAGGTAAAGGTGTGGTGAGGAGAATGGGGAGGAGGAGGAAAGGAGGAATGGGAGGAGGAGGGAGGAGGAGGCAGGAAGAGAACTGAAGAGGGGGGGAGAGGAGGAGGAGGAGGAAGAGGAGATGAGAAGGAGGGGAAGGAAAGGGGGAGAAGGGGAGAGCATGACAGTGGTGAGGAGGAGAGGAGGAGGGGGTTGGAGGAGGGAGGAAGGAGGAGGAAGAGGGAGGAGAAAGAGAGTATGGAAGAGAGAAGGGAGGAGAGGATGGGGAAGAGGAAGGGGGAGAAGGGAGGAGAAAGAAGAGAGGAGGCTGAGGAGAGTAGAGAAGGGGAGAAGAAGTGGAGGAGGTAGTAGGAGGGGGAGGAAGGGGGAGGAAGAGGAGAAGGCAGAGGGATGGGGAGGAAGGGGGAAGGAGGAGGTGAATGAGGAGGAGGGGGGAGAAGGGAAAGGAGTAGGAGGTAGGAAGAGCAGGAGGAGGAGGTAAGAGGAGGTGGAGAAGAACAAAGAATGACTGAAAAGGAGGGGAGAAGGAGGAGGGGCAGGAGAAAAGGGAGGAAGATGCAGTGGGAAGACAAGGGTAGAGGCTGAGTGGTAAGAGAAGGGGAGGAACATGAGGTGGGAGGAGGAGGAGAGAGGAGGGAGACCAGGTGGGTGGAGGAGGAGGGGGAGGAGGGAGAGAAGAGGCAGAAGGGGGAGGAAGAGAGAGAAGAGGAGGACAGGAAGAAGAAGAGGAGGAGAAGGGAAGAAAAGGAGAGAGAAGGAGAAGGAGGGGCAAGAAGGAGGGCGAAGGAGGAGAGGCGAAGGAGGAGAGGCGTAGAGGTGGAGGGGTAAGAAGGGGGATGAGAAAGTGGGGGAGCATGAGGGAGGAGGAGGAAATGTAGGAAGGGGGAGGAGAAAGAGGGAGGAGAGAAGAGGAGGGGAAGGATAATGGGAAGAGGCAGGAGGGGATGGTTAGAAGGGGAAGAGAAGGGGGAGAAGGAAGGGGAGGATAGGGGGAGTTAGAGAAGGGCTAGAAGGGGAGGAGAGGAGGAGAAGGTAGAGGGATGAGAAAGGGATCAGGAGGAGTGAGTGGAGGCGGAGGAGAGGAGGAGAAGGGAGGAATAGGATAAAGAAGGAACAGGAGGAGGGTTGGGAGGGGAGGGGAGAAGAGAGGGAAGAGTGGAGGGGAGTAGGAGAGGAGGAGGCGAGAGGAAAAGGGGGAGCTGAAGTAGGAGTGGAGGAGAAGGATGAAGGAGATATGGAAGAAGAGAAGGGGAGGAGGGGAGGATTAGAGGAGAGGAGGAGGGGCAAGGAGAAGGGAGAGCAGAAGTAGGATGGGAAAGGGGAGGAAGGAGGAGAGGGAGGAGGGGGAGGAGAATGGGAGAAGGGTGGAGGATGGGAGGAGAAAGGGGAGGAGGAGGAGGAGAGACTGGGGAGGGGAGGGTGAGGAGGGTAGGAGAAGAGGGAAGGAGTACGGAAAAGAGGAGTCGGAGGTAGGGGAAAGAGGGGGTAGAGAACGGGAGGAAGGAGAATGGGGAGAAGAAGGGGGAGGAGGTGGGGAGAGGTGGAGGGGAGGAGGTGAAAGAGGGGGGAAAGGAAGAGGAGGAGGGGCAGTAGAAGAGGGAGGAGAGAGAAGAGGAGAGATGAGGAGGGATGAGAAGAGAGGAGGAGGGGCAGAAGAGACCAGAATGGGGATGAGGAGAGAGGAGGGGGAGGAGGAGGCTAGTGGAGGGGGGATAAAAGGGGAAGAGGATGGGGAAGAAGGAGAGGAGGAGAGGAGAAGGGGGGAGGAGAGGGGAGGAGAAGGGGAGAAGGGGAGGAGGAAGGAGGATGGGGAGGAAGAGGAAGGAGAAAGGGGGAGGAGGGCAAGAAGGGAGGAGGAGGGGGAGGACCAGGAAAGAGGAGGAGGGGACTAGGGGGAAGAGTATGAGAAAATTAGGGGGAAGCAGGAGTAGGAGTAGGGGAGGAGGAGGGGAAGAATGGGAGGAGGCAGAAGGATGGCGAAGGAAGAAAAAGGAGAAAGGAAGAGTGCGGAGGAGGAGCAGTAGTAAGGGGTAGGAGTAGTATAGGGAGGAGAATGGTGGAGGAATTGGGAGAAGGGGAAGGAGGAGGAAGGGAGGAGGAGGAGGGGAGTGGAGGAGAGAGGCAGAGTGAGAATAGGGGATGAAGAGGATGGGGAGAAAGGGAAGAAGTGGGGAAGAGGAGAGGGAGGAGGGAAGGAGGAAAGAGGAGGAGAAGGGAAAGAGAAGGCTGAGGAGGAGAGGGAAGAGAAAGAAGAGATGTGAGGAAATTGAGGAGGAGTAGGAGGAGGAGGTGAGAGGAGGTGATGGAGGGATGAAGAGATGGGGAAAAAGGGAGGAGGGAGGAGGGGGAGGAGCAGGATGGGGAGGAAGAGGGAAGAGAAAGGGGGAAGAGGAAGGAAGAGGCCAGAGGAGGATGGAGGACAATGAGAGGGGAGAAGGGAAGAGAAGAGGGGAGGTGGGAGAGGAGCAAAGAGAAAGGGCGAGGAGGGGGAAGGAGGAGGGGCGAGGGGCACAGGGAAGAGGAGGGAGAGGAGGAGGAGAGATAGGAGACTGGGAGGAGGCATGAGTAGAATGGGGGAGGAAGAGGGAGGAGAAAGGGGGTGAAGGAGGAGAAGTGGGAGAGAGGAGGAGCAGGGAGAGGAGCATGGAGGAGAAGGGGGAGGAAGAGTGAGGGAGGAGGAGGGAGAAAGAGGAACAGGAGGAGGGAATCAGAAGAGGAGAGGGAGGAGAACAGGAGAGAAGGGAGGGAGGAATGGGGAGAAGGGGAGGAGGAGGAGGGGGAGGAGGACAGACGTGGAGGAGGGGAAGAAGTGGGGAGGAATGCAGCGAAGGAGGAACTAGAGAAGGGGAAGAAGGGAGGAGGCAGAGAGGGAGGAAGGGGGGAGGAGGAGGAAGGAGAAGGGGAAGAGATGGAAGGGGTGAGAGGAGGTGGAGAAAGGGGGAGGATGAGAAGGGGACGGATGAGGGGATGAGTTAGAGTGGAGAGGAGAAGGGGAGAAGGGGATGAGGGAGGGGGAGGAGGATGGGAAAAGAGGGAGGAGAAATTGGGAGGAGGAGGGGTGATAGGGAGGAGGAGTGGAGAACTGGAGAAGAGGAGATGGGGAGCAGGATGAGAGGAGGAGGAGGAGGAGGAGGAGGAGGAGGAAAGGGGAGTAGGAATAGTGGGTAGGAGGACAAGGGAGAGGAGAATGGGGGAGGAGGGAGGAGGAGGAATGTGGAAAAGAATGGGGAGAAGGGTGCAGGAAGAGGGGGAGAAGGATGAGGGGGATGAGTAGGGGAGATGAGGAGGAGGGGGAGGAGGAGAAGGGAAGAGGAAGAGAGGGAGGAGGAAGGGGAGAGGAAGAAGAAAAAGAATACTTTTACAATATAAAACTTACCTTATCTGGATTTTTTTTCTAGCTATATTCAAATGCTTGCTATGCTGGGAATTTGTGGTCATGTGGATTTATACTTCCAACAGGTCGGTGAGCTACTCTGGCATTTTATAAGTGAGTAAAGTGAGTGGCAGGAGCAACAGTACAACAGGTAGAGCACTTGCCTTGTGAGTAACTGACCCGGGTTTCCACCCCTTGCCACCACATATGGTCCCCTGAGTCGGGCCAGGAGTGATTCCTGAGCTCAGAGCTAGGAATAAGCCCTGAGCATTGCTGGGTGTGGCCAAAAAAAAAAAAGAGAGCAAAGTGAAGATCAATAAAACTGCGTCAGTAGGTCATGGTAAAGCTGGGCCTGAATTCAAGTGTCCTGGGCTCCTCCTAATCTCTTACCCGACGAAGATTTAGCCGTGGAAACAAACAGCAAACTCCCCCGCAGACACACACATGCTGTTAGGGTTTTTTTTTTTTTAATTTTTTTGGCGCGCGGGGGGGTGGGGCAGAAGTAAGTGGGGGTGTGGAGTCAAACAAGAGCACAAACGTCTGTGCTCCCGCCCACCGGTAGCTGCCAGGCAGACCTGAGGCTAGTGTAATACGCAGCACCCTGGTTTTCCGGAGATGATCATGAGATGGCCACGGGGGAGTGATCTCCATTTACACGCCACTCTCGGCCGCCACCATATCTGGCAGCCGCTCGGCACCTGTTCCTCCTCTAGTCTCCTAGACTTCAAAGGAAGACACAATGGCCAAAGCCGGTGAAATCTCGGCGGGGTTTCGCCCCCACCTCATCTGCCTCGAAAATCTGATTTGATTACTCCAGATGGCCATGTCAGGGCCCCCAAACCCTCTAGAGATGCAACCAGTGACGTTTTACCTCCCTTCCTTCTCTTTTGCTTTCACTCTCTCTTTTGACAAGCAACAGTTTTCCTCGGATTTTCAAACGGATCCTAGCTGCACTCTGCGCTTCCCGCCCCCTCCGAAGAAATTTCCGAGTCAAAAGCTTAAACCCTTAGCAACCAGAGCTCCCCCCCCCAACCCCTTTACCCCACCACTGGTCCCCACCACCACCGCCCCGCCCCCGTCAATTATCGTCCTTTCGGCTCTCCGGGTCCCTGCAGAATCTGCGCAAGAAGCCCCCTTCCATTTACCGCATCACATCCGCGCCCCAATATCGCGCTGCAGTTCCCCCCACCCAAACGCACCAATACCCCCTGCCCCCTACCCCCACCCGCAAAGTCGCCTCTCCCCTCCTCCCTCCACCCCCCACTCCAGGACTGGTATCTCGGGCCCTCCCCCGTTTGCCTACCCTGCCTGGCGGTCGCGAGGTCTCTTCCAGGCGTGCTAAGCGCTCCCCGAGCCCTCTGCAGCCCCCTTTCCCGCTCCAGGCAGGTCACGCTGGGCCGTCACTCCCCTCCTCGCCTCCAGAGAGACATCGGGAGGGGTGTGGCACCTCCAGGCTAGGACACGGGGCTTTCGGAAGACAGGGGAGCCGTTTCTGTCCCCAAAGAGCTTGGGGCACAGGCGGCGGGGGGTTTTCATTCTAGGCAAGATCACTCACCTGCGTCCTAGCTCCAGCTCGCTCTTCCCCTACTTCCTGCGGGAGGAAGGGATTCCGAGAGAGCCCAGGTCTTTGGGGCGGGGAAGGGGAAATGACTCAGAGAGGAGGCGGCCCAGAAGGAGGGGCCGGTCCAGAAAGGAGGACCTTGCGGAGAGGAAGGTAAAGAGGGAGGGGGGAAAGATAGGAAAACTGCGAGGAAGGGTGGCTTTTTTCGAGGGTGGGGGCCTCCTCAGCAGCGCTCAGGGGGGCTTAGGGCCACTCCCCGAAATACTTGGCCCCCAGGAACCTCCAAGACTACAGACACCCAGTGATGGTCACCCCATCAGGACAATGGGGCTTCTGGGCTTGGAACTGACCGCTGAGCTACATCCGGTGCCCCCCTCCCTGGATGCAAAACAAAGATCTAGAGAAAGCAAAGGCCTTGAAATGCGGAGATTCTCTAGCCTTGGTACTGAACATTGACGGGGTGGAACCTGTTGTATCTCCCACTCCCTGCCACATGCCCAACGCCAAAGAGACAGTGAAAAATGAGAGGAAATGACTGGAATGTCCGCAGAAGGGCAGGAGAGAGGCAGTTCCTCACCAGCCCTAGCTTCCATCTTTTTGCTTCTTTAGAGGCAAAGTTCTTGGGCCTTCACTAGCTGCTGTCGCCCCAAGATTGCAATCCTGATGGGAGATGTGTGCTGAAAGTAGGTCAAGGACCAAACATCATAACCTATGAGTATCTGTATTGCAGACCATAATGCCCCCAAGTAGAGAGAGAGTATGGGGGAAACTGTCTGCCATGAAGGCAGGGGGAGGGTTGGGAGGGGGGTATACTGCAGACATTGGTGGTGGATAATGTGCACTGGTGGAGGGATGGGTGTTTGATCATTGTGTGATTGAAACTCAAACGTGAAAGCTTATAACTGTATCTCACAGTGATTCAATAATAAAATATTAAAGAATATTGCAATACCAAAACATGGCACACCCACCTTAAGGCCCACAGGTGAAACTTTGAACCTCATCTTGTCTAGTGTGGGCAGAATAACTGTGATCATCTCCACGATTAAGGTGAGGGAGGGGGCATGTCAGCTCTCCTCCATGATGCTGTCAGGACACTTGTTTTCATAGCCTCCCACCTCCTAGGTTCTGATATGAGTCTCCTCACACTAGAATAAGACAATAAGGACACTATGCTAGCCACTCAGATTGACTTCTTCCCATCACCATATCCCACAGCTGCCACTGCAGTCCTTTTGCCATGTTCTGTTGAGAGCAGGGAGCAGGACCTTTCACTCCTTTCTTGTTTTTTATTCTAAAGGTTAGTTTACTTGCTGATTTAGACCTTGGACTTTGTCTTGCCTTGGACACTTGAAAACTGTTTACCCTAGCTCTCATTTCTGACACAACACTATACCTGCCCTTATCACTGAAGGAGTTGAACTGGGAAGAAAAATACGTACATACTAATGGCTTTTTGTTCCTCCCTGGCATCATCCATTAGAGAGAAACTCATCCCACATTTCACATTCTGAGATTTCCCCTCTGTGTGCAGCAGGTGCAGTTTTTAAAAAATTCCGAGTGCAAGGCCCCTAGCCCCACACCCATGAAGAGTAGAGTTGACATCTCTCATCTGTTATGTCAAAGACTCTTCCCAAATACAGACACCCTGCAAATCTGCCAGAGCACTGCTATCTGACCCTTCCAAACCTGAAAGTCTGAAGTGTCCTTCCCACCTGTCACCTCCAGATTAGACAACAAAAGCATTGTCTCCAGGAGGTCCTTGTTCATTATTTTGTTTATTGAGAAGAGCTTAAATTGATAAGGATGTGATTTTTTGGTGGGAGGTGCATATCTAAGAGTGCTTCAGGGCTATTCCCGGGGCAGGGTGGGGGGTGGACAGGGAAATGCATTCTTGGCAGTGTTCAAAGGATCATGCTGTACCACAAATTGAACCTGGGCCTCCCACATGTCTTGTATGTCTTCCAGCTCCTTGAACTCCCTGGCCCAATGAATGCGATTTTTGCATACTTGATGAATTCTTTCAATTGAACTCTTTGAAGGATACTGGCCTTAAAGAACAAGAGATAGTTATCAAGTAGTTGCGGGAATATTAGAGCAAGTTTACTTGCCCACAGGAGATTCTTAGTAAATGTTGGCTGTATAGAACCTGAACTGATAAGTTCTCTCCTGTGGACAAGGGCTTTCAGTCTTACCCTTGCATCAGCAAGTGCTTCCTTTTTCAATTGTACCTTGTAGCTTGAGTTCATAGACTAAAAACAGTTGGGGAAGAATCACTGAATTGGATACTCCACTAAATGTTAGGAATACATTTTTCATTTTAATATGCTTTCATTTTCAGTAACAGGCACAGAATGAGTGACCAGTAGAGGCCTAAAGAGTGACCAGGTCATATTAGTCATAATTGTAATTTGTATCAAGTGCTCAGTGGCATCTTTGGGAATTCACATGGTAGAAGCCATTCTCATTATTTCTCATCTGTTTGTTTACATGCCCTATAGCCATCAAACAACCCTTTTGGCCTTGCTTACTCCTAACCTTTGTTACAAATCGCATTGCCTCCACTTGTGGGCTCAGCTTCACTCAGACTTTAGGTACAACACTATTCCTAGGTAGGTGGAATATAAAGAACCCCATGTCTGTTGACCTGGTGCATTAAATGGAACAAGGCTCTCCCATCATGTCCCCCAAAATGTTTAAACTCTTTTCCATTCATTGCTTGTTCTGGGGCCACTCAGTGGTCTCATGGGTTACTCCTGGCTCTGTTATTGGGAGTCACGTCCAGTAGTGCTGGGGGACCATGCAGTGTCAGTAACAGAACCATAGCATCTGGCCTGCAAGGCATCTATTCAGCCAATTAAGCTATTTCCCTGAGCCTCCAAAAGTAAAATTTTTTGCTGTAGATAATAGTCCCATGTTTGACTTTTGCTCAGTCTACTCTCCAATTAGACCACTAATTCTAATTAGACCATGATATTCAAAATTCTTATTTTTTATATTTTAATCCTCTTACTGTTGGCCTTTAGTTCCTGTGAGCTCTTGATATGAGAACCTATTTCAAATAACTCTAGCAGTTACCTTGATTGACCTGCTTTAATTCACCCAGGGTACCTATATTCTGATTAGAATACAGACTCATCTCACAGAAATTGCAGTTTTGTTCCAGACAACCACAATAAGGCTATTGCAATGAAGTAAGTCATGTTTTGTTTCCTGGTCTGTACAAATTATGTGTACACTATACTGTAATCTATTATGTGTATGATACTATATCTTTCTTTAAAAAGAGAAATGTATATACCTTAAATGTAGCCTATACCAAATGAATGCACATTGGAAAATTAACATTATTTGACTTTCTCAATGCAGGGTAACCATATACCTCCATTTCTTTAAAAAAGAAAAAAGTATCTGCAAAACACAAAGCAAAGAACACTAAACCATGTTTTGCCTAAATGCCCAAACCTCACTGAGTGATCTCTCTCTCTGGCTCCTTTATTTAAGGACGATATTTTATTATTTGTTTTTATTCTGATTTGAGCTGTATCTAGTGATGCTCAATGGACCATATGCAGTGTGGGGGACCAAACTGGGGTTAGGCATATGTGAGCAAACACTTTTATCCCCATGATCTCTCTCTGGCCCAAGACAGGTATATTAACAAAAAGTCAGCTCACTGGTTTCTGAACATCCTTTGATCTTAAACAAAGGTTTATCCCAGGGATTTTCTTTCTTCTATAAATTTTACCTTCTGCCCTAATGCCAAACTTAATGAGTCATGTTTCCTCGAACCTTTTACTTTCTTTCCTGTACTACCCCTGATCTCATCGTGCTCCTGAATCCTAAGTCTACATAATTGGATGTCAGTTTCCAGAATTCTCTGGATCATCTCTGCCCAAACCTTTATCTGATAATAAGTTCCCCCAAGTCACTGGAGCCAATTCCAGTAACTCAAAGTCACATTCTTTTAACCTTCCCCCCAAGCAAACTCTATGAAAGACCATAAAAACCTCATGAATACATAGATATTTATTTAATTCATAATATAGCATTTCAGATGGGCTGGGATATTGCAGAGGGATGAGGCTGTGTAATCCACAGATGCTCAGATTTCTGTCACAAGGAGAGACAGCATTGGTCCAGATCTCCCAGTACAAACAAGCCTGGGGATAAAGCATTTGATAAAAAATAGTCCAACAATAGTTGAATAAATATTATAGCCAATAACAACACAGTATATGTCTAAAGCCAGTAGATCAAACCATAAAAGGCAGTTTTATTTGACCTGATGGCAGTCAATCCAGCCAACACGTAATACATAGCCAGATATAAGCCCAATGACTCTGAGGCTGCAAATAACCCCAGGTATTGAATTATTTGAGTTGTTCTACTCCATCAGCCTCATATTTTGTGGAGAAAAGGGTATCAAATATTTGAGCTTATCAAAAAGTCCATCTATGGATTGGTCCATTCAGGTAGTCATATATAAATAAGTAAACCATGGAAGTTTAGAAAATTGACCTAGTATATTTTAGCTGAAAAGAATATGAAAGTGATTTTGCTGCAATCTGAATTTCACTGCATCCAAAGTTACACAATGGAATTACATGATAAAAAAAAAACAACCAGATGCAGTTACTGTTACTTATAAGTAGCCAGAACTCCAATGTGGAAATAAATTTTCTTTCATATTCTCTTAACTCTTGACTTTGTGATTATGTTTGTGCTTTCTTCAATAAGACAATATAAAATGTGGAAACAAGCATAAATTGCACACAGAGAAGTAACATAACATACTCTAACAGAAAGTATTATAGCATAGATTGAGCAGAGAAACAACAAAATTTTATGGAAACACCTTCTCTGAAGGTGTTAAATACAGGCGCTAGTCCCTTTGTTCAACTGGGTTTACCTAGAGGTAGTCACTGACTTCTCTTAAGGTCCCTGGCATTGCCAGTGTTCTACACAAGTCTCCACTAAATACTTTACCTCCATGTTGTTTCCTGGAAAGCACTTTTTGTTATTGGGCTCAGAAACTTTATCGCTAATCCTTGTCGAATTTCCCATTTTATTCAGTAGACTTAGCTGGGAGTGACTTTTGGTTATATCCAAACCCTAAATCCACTTTCAAAGAATGAAATTTGAATAGACTGACAAATATTGAACAGAATGGTGCCACATGCGACAGACTATCTCCCAAGAGAAATTTTAAAGCGTTTCTGAGGGTGACAATGTTAGTTTAGGCATATGAGTCCAGAATATCCACAAAATACCATCAATACAGCCCAAATGGTGAAGTAAGTAACCAAGCTTCTCAGCCCAGGAAATAACAAAACACCCATGTGGATCTCAGAGTAAAAGAGGGAAACTTTGATTACTCATTTGTTCAGTCACACATTCATTCAATAAACATGAGCCAGACGCCTACTCTGCTCCACTCACTTAGAAGAACAAAATACAGTCCCTCCCCTCAAGGCATTCAGAGTCTAAGAAGGAAGGTGATTATCACATTAAATTTTGTGCATCAGAATTACCTGGGGAGCTTGTCAAAATTGTCACATTCCACTCTTGTGCCCAGATATTCTAATTAAGGAGATCAGGGCTGGGGTCCAAGAAGCAGTTGTTTAAATAAACAGAAAAGGCAATTCTAACATAGAAGGCAGCACTTTGGAAAACAAAGCTCTACCATGTGATTATTGTTGCAGGCTCAGAGTGCTGTCTGGGGGAGGTGTCAGGAATCAATCTGACTATTTTGTCAGGGTAGAAAAAGTCTTACAGGCTAGAGTCAAAAGAAGGCTAGGGAAATTGAAGCATTGTCAGTCACTAAAATCTAAAGGAAATATTAAATGAGTAGTGTAGATGACCCAAGAACAAAATATGGGAAAATTGAATGTGTGGGGTGGAAGTGGAGTGTCACACTTAGAGAATTTTCACACTATTTTGTTAACTTAAGAACAATTTCTACTATATACTCTGAACATCAAAATTGTTACTAATTTCTCTGCTTCAGGACCAAAGAACAATTTCAGGCCAGCTATAAAAACTGGAGGAGTTGGTAAGAAAGGGAGTGAGGAGTGACAAAAGATAAAGCCAGGAAAGCAAACAGGGTCCCAAAAAGTCAAACCCTTAGAAAGTGAATCCTAGCAGATGCTAGAGGAGCTAGTTAAGGTTATATAAAAGGGGAAATAATCTTTCTGCTTTGCTTTAAGAATTTGGGGATGGTCTAGAGGAGACCAGGGTAGGAAAGACCAATTCTGAGGTCCAAACTGAGTGAGTGGGTACGGAGCTTAATATTTCTTACACATTTACTAAATGCTAGATGCAGTGCTAGGCAGTTCACATGTGCTATTTTCTTTAATCTTTGCAACAGCCTTGTGAGGTAGATATTATTTTACAAAGAAACAGCCTCTGACAAATGAAGTACTCACCCTAGTTCTCACCCTTAAATGGCAGAGGAAATAGGATCATTTTAGCCAAAGCTATGAGCTTTCCATCACAAGCTCTTTCCCAATATGGCCGAATCTTACTGAGTTTGCTCATTTCCTGATTAGCAGGAAGTACACATCCTGACTTTGAAAACCAAAAAGTTAACTCTGCCACTAGATACGTTAAGTTTAGCCTGCCACCTGTATCTGTTTAGCTTTCTATAACAAATAGTTACTGTCATTTAGGCGATTTATATAGCTACTTTGCTCTCCCACAGAATGGTAAACCTCATTGACAACAGGGAATTGTGACTTATCAACATTTCAGCAGCAGTATGATACATGGCATCTA
Source organism: Sorex fumeus (assembly GCF_029834395.1). Lineage (NCBI taxonomy): Eukaryota > Metazoa > Chordata > Mammalia > Eulipotyphla > Soricidae > Sorex > Sorex fumeus. The sequence goes on from NW_026606115.1 coordinate 17,910,821, forward strand.
GTAGATAGTTGAGTGAATTAATAAAATATTTTTTTCAAAACTCCAATCTGGGGGCCTGTAACAGCTATCGTTCTGCATACAACAGTAATATTTTTATAACTCCTATGGAATAGGCTTCTTGAAGCAGACTTGACTCCTGGAAAAAGAGAAAGAAAGCTCTGGCTCTTCCATCCCCAATGCCTGAAGTGGCACTATCAAAATCACAGCCCATGAAGCCTGATTCCCTTCAATTGGAGCAAGGAGGTCAAGGATGGAATTTAGGCTGCACTTGCCAAAAAGGGTCAGCACAGAAGCTGACTGATGTTGATAACATTCCAAGAGGAATGATTTTTTTGACCTGTTTCAGAAAACAAACTGTTCTCAGCATTCTAAAGCACTTCATAAAGGTGTCTTATCTTAAGATACGGTACACGTATATGTAAATAAGTTATAAATTATAACAATCCATTTTACAAATTAGTAAATATGGTCAATCATTGTTTTCTTCTTTCAGGGGTTTTGGGGCCACATCCGGTATGCTTGGGGACTACTTCCAGCTCTGGTTTTGGGAGTGACCCCTGCAAGTGCAAAGGGGACCATTTGATGCTAGAGATCAAATCAGGTCTGCTGCATGCAACATACGCACCATAACCACTAGAGTAGTTCTCTGCCCTCAATAATCACTTTTTTAAAAGCCTAATTCTAGTAACTGCATGTCCATCCAAGTAATAAAATTGTGTTTCTTTGAATATTCTGTGACACAATTTTCAACAATTCAGAACTATCTCCATTAGCCTCCATCTCCTGTGCAATCTGTTTCCCAATCTCTTCTTATCCAACCCAGAGCCCTTCCCACTGTGCTTGTCATTCCTGAACTTGTGGGATTGTATTAGAGGAGGGAGGGAGGGAAAGAGGAAGGGCAAATGTTGATGGAGTCAGTGTTCCTTTTAGTGGACAAAAATGGATAGCATAATTTATTTTCCCTTTCAGTAGATTTCTCACTCATTGAACAAATGAAAAAGTTTATGATGCATATATAATTAAAATGAATATACAATGTGTTATATATTCATTTAATATATTATATATACATGTTTTCTTTCTAACAAATCCTTGATTGCAGATTTTATCAAAAGCTATATATAGTACATGATCATTTGACACTTCAAAGTTCTACTTGGCTAAATTAGCCAGTACTAGAAAGGCTGATGCCCCACCCACCCTTATGTTCCATGTGGCTATTCCCTGTTTGGAGCATCGTTCTACATTATTTACCTAGAATGAGCCTAACTTCCTTCAGTATCAGTGATAGTCCCACATCATTGGGAACTGTCACATCTCCAATGACAAGAGGAATTCTCTACAATATTTTTCTTCAATGGCTTGAACCCAGGCTACTCAGATCATTTGTTCTGAGAAACTCAATACATTGATTTGAATACAAGCTTAAATGCACACAAATCAAATCTAGAATATCTAGTTATTTTAAATGATTGAAATAAACTTTATTTTGTATCTTGTATACTGAGCACTAACTGAGGTTTTAGAAGTGGAAAAACTGCTGAACGGGAGAGCCAGTGAATTATATGCTCTCTTGTAACTTAATGGCAAGCTTTCATCCCAGAAACATAAGGGGATTCTTGAGGCCTGCAGTTGCATTCCTGCCGCTCAGGGTAATCAATAAAATCTGGGGCAGGCAAACCAGATAGGATCATTAGGGATTTGTTCCAGATTGTGAATGTTGGACAAACTGGAAGAATGAAGGTCACATCAAAAGTATGAAGATGAAGAGAGTTAGCTGGGTCATAGAAAGACAGCATGTTGTTGTCATAATCCAGAAGAACTCCCAGACGCTTCAGTTGTGGGGGCACATCCACCAGCATCTCCTTGTTGTTATGTCTCACTATGTAGTTACTGTTGCATCGAGAGAAGACCCATGATGAGGCATTCTTGCCAATCCACTCATTCTTGGGAGCTGATTTGTAGGCAATACCAATTGCATACCTGTCAAACAGCACAAAAGATAGAGAAATAAGCATTTATTAATGATTGGAGCAGTGCAAGACATGACATGGCATATATAAGAAATAGAATACAGGGAGCCGATGAGATTACTACAATAGGTAAGGTGTTTGCCTTGCACGTGGCTGGACTGAGTTTGATCCCCAGCACTACATATGGTCTCCCCAACCCAGTCCTGCCAAGAATGATCCATGAGCTAGGAGGAATAACTGAATACCACTAGGTATAGCCCAAGAAAAAGAAAGAAGTAAAAGAGAGAGGGTGAAGTAAGAAAAGGAAGGAAGGAAGGAAGGAAGGAAGGAAGGAAGGAAGGAAGGAAGGAGGGAGGGAGGGAGGGAGGGAGGGAGGGAGGGAGGGAGGGAAGGAAGGAGGGAAGGAAGGAAGGAAGGAAGGAAGGAAGGAAGGAAGGAAGGAAGAAGGGGAGGGAGAGAGAGAAGGAGGGGATGGAAGGGGAGGGGAAGAGGGGAGAAGAGAGGAGCAGAGAGCAGAGGAGGGAGGGAAGGGAAGGGATAAAATACAGATTTCTTTCTTAATGATACCACTCCATATTTGTAATTAGCAATTAGAGGACTGGAGCAACAGCACAAGGGGTAAGGCATATGCCTTGCACACAGAGAACCTGAATTTGATCCCCAGTATCCCATAAGGTCTCCCAATGCACTACCAGGAGTAATTCCTGAGTGCAGAGCCAGGAGTAACCCCTAGCCTTGCCAGGTGGGGCCCAAAAGCCAAACAAATAAATAGCAGAGTTATATTTATTCAACTTCTAGCCTAGTAGATTCCCCATCATTTACAGAAAAAAAAATGCCCACAAATAAAACTGGCATTTTTTCTGGAGTCATTTTCATCCCATCATTTTTAGAGAAGTGAAGTTCCTAAGAACCTCACAACAAGAGAGAATAGAGAAAATTGGGATCCACGTACCATGTTGAGGAACCCATGACCACTTCCCAGTAGTGGCAGCCACTGTCAATGAATATGTTTCCTGCTGCCCCGTAGCACCCTGTACCACTAAATCTCTCTGGGGTATGACTCTTCTTCAGAGAGCTCTCATCCTTCTCCATTTGTAGTCCATCATTGGAGATCTTCAATTTCTTGTGTGTCATTTTGGGATCCAGTTTAAAAGGTTGGCCTGAGACAAGGAGAAAATACAAAAACATATGAGAACATTTTAAGAAGTCCATCTTTGGACATGCCACTGGCCAAGCAAGTGAAAACAGAGATAGACAAATGGGACTATCTTAAACTAAGAAGCCTCTGCACTTCAAAAGAAACAGTGACCAAAGTACAAAGACAGTCTACAGAATGGGAAAGGATATTCGCCCAATACCCATCCAATAAGGGGTTGATATCAAGGATATAAAAAGCACTGGTTGAATTCCACAGGAAGAAAACATTCAACCCCATCAAAAAATGGGGAGACAAAATAAACAGAAACTTTATCAAAGATGAAATCCGAATGGCAAAAAGGCACATAAGAAAATGCTCTACATCATTAATCAGCAGGGAGATGCAGATCAAAACAACAATGAGATATCATCTCACACCACAGAGATTGGCCCACATCCAAAACAACAAAAGCAACCAGTGTTGGCATGGATGTGGCGAGAAAGGGACTCTGCTTCACTGCTGGTGGGAATGCCGACTGGTTCAGCCCTTTTGGAAAACAGTATGGACGATTCTCAAAAAAATTAGAAATTGCACTCCCCTTTGACCCAGGAATACCACTCCTGGGAATATATCCCAGAGAGGCAAAAAAGGGCAGTTGAAATGACATCTGCACTTCTGTGTTTATTGCTGCACTGTTCACAGTTGCCAAAATTTGGAAAAAACCCGAGTGCCTGAGAACAGATGACTGGTTAAAGAAACTTTGGTACATCTACACAATGGAATACTATACAGCTGTTAGAAAAGATGAAATTTACATACAAGCGGTTCTACATGGAAAGTATAATGCTAACTGAAATGAGCAGAAAGAGAGGGACAGACATAGAAAGACTGCATTCATCTGGGGAATATAAAATAATAGAATGGGAGTTGAACAGCCAAGAATAGTTGAGATAAGTACCAGAAGTTCTGCTCCAGGGCCTGGAAGCTGGTAGCACATGTTGAGGGAAAAGGCAGCTCAGATAGAGAAGGGAACACCAAGTAAAGATGTTTGGAGGACTTGCTCGGGATGCGAGATGCATGCTGAAAGTAGACTATAGACTGAACACGATGGCCACTCAATACCTCTATTGCAAACTACAAGACCCTGAAGGAAACAGTGAGCAAAAGGGAATGCCCTGCCACAGAGGTGGGGCAGGGTGGGGGGGATGGGAGGGATACTGGGATCATTGGTGATGGAGAATGGGCACTGGTGGAGGGATTGGTACTCAATCATTGTATAACTGAAACCCAAGCATGAAAGTTTGTAAGTCTACAACTGTACCTCATGGTGTTTCACTAAAAAAAAGAAAAAAGTCCATCTTTGTCCTCTAGGAATACCACTCTCAAGGCAGCCTCATAGAAGGATCATTCATAGGCCCATACACCTTGCTGGCTCTTTAGATTCCATTAATAAGTCAAACCCAAACCCAGATTTCTCTTTAAAAATGCTGCCAATATGTTGTCCAATTCAAAGGGGTCTCTTAAAACGTCTCACGTTCTCAAAATGTGCTGAGTTCAATGCTTTGTTTCAGAGAATGATTTAGGATTTGAATAGATTTTAGGTGAAGGAGTATTTGAGGTGAGGCAAGGTGAGAGCAATTGAAGCAACTGCTGCTTGGTGGCAACATAAAGGCAAACCGATGGACTGGAGATGTGGCTCATTAGGAAAAGGCATGCCTTGAATATGGCACCGCGAAAACAAACACACACACATAAACAAACTGAGAATTCAACAACAGAACAACGTTTGATCTTCTACAATTGAAATATAATTAACATATAACTAGGAAGAGTCAAATTTTAGAGCCACTGTTCATCAGGCATTACAGAAAACATTAGTTGGCTTCTAGAATTGCATACAACCCAATGACAAAATCGGTTAAACCAGAAGACCAACAGTTGGGTGAGACAAGGGTGTGTTGCAAAAAATGTGGATCTCTGGAACATACTGTTGGTGAACTAATTCTCATTCCCCACTTTTCCCTCTCTTACAATCTTTCTGGCTCAGCTCTTCACACGCTACCTGTCTGAATGCAAGGTTCCGTCCCAGTGGAAAACCAGCAGGACTGTACTACTGTACAAGAAGGGAGACATCCACGACATTGGCAACTATAGCCCAATCTGCCTATTGTTTGTCATCTACAAGCTGTTCACTCGAGTCATCCTGAATAGGATTGGCAGAACACTAGATGAAGGACAACCATGCGAGCAAGCCGGGTTCCGAAAAGGATTCAGCACCATCGACCATATCCACACGATAACCAAGCTCACTGAGGTTTCTCGGGAGTTCAAAATGCCGCTCTGTCTAACGTTCATTGATTTAAAGAAGGCCTTTGATTCTGTTGAAACGGAAGCGGTCATTGAAGCCCTAGCCAATCAGGGCATTCAAACTCAATACATCAGTATCCTCCGTGAGCTGTATTACGTATTCACTACCAGGATCTCACCATTCTACAAAGAAGTGATCATTGATGTCAAGAGAGGGGTTCGGCAGGGTGATACCATTTCACCAAAACCCTTCAGTGCGACCCTCGAGAACATCATGCGACGACTGGAATGGGAAGAAATGGGAGTGAAGATAGATGATCGGCAACTACACCACCTCTGCTTTGCTGGTGACATTGTTCTAATAACACCAAACATTAGCCAAGCGGCACAAATGCTGGCCAACTTTGACCATGAGTGTGGAAAGGTCGGACTACTGCTGAATCTTACGAAGACAATATTTATGAGAAACAGCCTCGTTCCTGATGCTCCATTCGCTCTCAATGGAACGACCATCTCCAAATGCAAGTTATGTGTACCTAGGTCGAGAAGTCAACATGACGAATGACCTGGCACCTGAGTTGCGCAGGAGGAAAAGAGCGGCTTGGAACGCCTTCAAGAGTGCCTAAGAAATAGCTAAGAGGATGAAGAACCTCCTGCTCCGGGCACATCTCTTTGATTCCACTGTTCTTCCTGCACTAACATAGGCCTCAGAGACCTGGGCCCTATGCAAACAGGATGAAAACACTATTCCGGTCTCCCAAAGAGAAACTGAAAGAGCTATGCTTGGAGTATCACGTTTCACTCAAATGAGAGAAAGAATCCAGAGTTCCAACCTCCGTAGATGATCAAGAATCAGGGACACTGTCTTGTTTACCAAGGCGTCAAAAATCAGATGGGCTGGACACATAATGAGATTTAGAGATGACTGCTGGGCTAGAAGCCGTTACCGACTGGATTCCGCGGGATGTCAAAAGACCACGTGGCTGCCCACCTACCAGATGGTCAGAATTCTTCATCAAGATCATGAACGACCAGTTTGAGGTTCTTCGTGTTCCTAGAACGAATAGACGCCATTGGGCTACACTAGCACGTGACAGGGACAAATGGAGACGTTACTGGCGCCCACTCGAGCAAATTGACGATTAATGGGAAGTCAAGTGATCAAGTGACAATCTTTCTGTACAGAGACTAGGAAAGCTAAACATTCTAGCTCCCAACGTCCCTCCTTGTCGCATAAGAGGCTCATAAGATCGAAGCAAATGACGGGTGATTTTGTAAAAGTACCTGTTTTCTTGATTAAAAAAGAATAATCATCATGGACAACAACTCCTTTCCCCATCTTACTCTCTGTAAAGGAATTAACTCCTAGAAAAGTTCGCCGCCATATTGCAGCCATGCAGCAGTAAGTCAACACACACACACACACACACACACACACACACACACACAAGACTCTTGGAATTTTAGGCATCACACAGTTATTTTCCCAACCCTGAACCACCTATCTTCAAATTTCTTGAATGCAAGAGGAAAAAAGAACACTGTTTTAATGATGAACAAATACTGATTGTAAAGCTAAATTTGAGCGCCTGTCCCTTGCATACAAAACCATTCCCAAGCAGCAGATTCTCTGGTAGAAGGATTTTACCAGATCGATTATCATTATCATGAGCTCAGTTGTCATTCAAGCGTGGGGAACTGGGGGAGAAAACACTTCACAAACATCCTGCAAAGTCACCAATTATTTTAACTATCTCTATGTGTCCACATACCTCACAAGGGTGCACACAAACCTGCTCTTCCCAACATAAACTACAACAAAGCAAAGCTTCTCTATCCAGTGCCTCTGTTCTCTGGTACTATTCTGGGGGCTTGCTGAGGGGACTCCCTGGCACCAATGGGAAAATTTCTCTCTCCTTTCAGAGTCATCACAACGTACTGTTTGTCTTGAGTCTGGTAGGTTCGCTGTTCCGGCTGCCTGCTTGGTTTATGGCTTTGACAATGAAGATGTAGCGAGTCCCACTCTGGAGTCCATGCACTGTGTAATGGTTCTGTTTGATGTTTGGCACAATCATCCAGCTATCCACTGAATTATACAGGCCTGTGACATGGGGAAAGACAAAGCATTAACAGGCAAGTCATGGAAACAGGATGAGAAGCACACAAAAATATCATTATATGCCTTCCCTCAGAAGGGACCTCAAAATTAATTTTTTTTCTTTTGAGTCCCACAAGAATTTGTTTCTTTTCTCCCATGAAGCTACAGGTATGCCCAGCTTCTCACTCCTGGCAATGGTAGCCAGAAGTGAAAATCAGAAAATAAAATATTTTCTGCCAAGTGATACCAGATAGGATTCTGTATAAAAATCATAGAATAATCACTTCTGTAGAGTCTCTAGATCTTGATTCCAAAGGTGCAATCCTGTGAGTACTGGATTTCTAGTTTAGGTAGAGTGGTTTCATGAAGCACACAGAAACAGACTCTCAAGGCCAAAAAGACACCTTTGACACTGTATTTCCCTCATTTTACAATTGAAAAAACGAAGATCAAGAAGAGAAAAATTATTTATCCAAACAACTGATGGTGGAGCTGAGAGGAGAAATCTGGTGTCATTAATCCTAGTCCAGTGGTCTCTTCACTACATCACAAGCCACTGGGTGGAAAACAATGTTCTTTGTCTTGCCAATTTAGCGATGCTTTCACAACTTATCACTAAACTCTTTTATTTTTATCTCCTCTCACCCTTACTTCCAAAACTAGCTGGGCTCCAATATCTCATAGGAAAGTCAAGGAGATGACATGATAACCAAACTGCAAGAACATCTCCTCACAACACTATCTAGTTTTACCCTTTCCCCATTATGATTCCATTAGTCACTTGCAACTAGATGGCCCAGGAATACATTATTATCTAGAAACTTCTTTCCTCCCAAATAGTGAAAGGGATTGGAGATCTAAATTTCTCGTTTGAAAACTCCTTAGACCATTAATAGTGACTTAGACAAAAACGTACATAACGAGACATATCATTTGGCTTTTATGAAAAGCAGAATCCACATCCTAGTATGCGGATTATCTAGAGTTCTCTTATCTGTTATCTGCTTTTTAGTTTACCATTTTTCAAACCACAATTCTACCAGAGGGTGGAAAGGGTAAGAAAAATGGGTGGTGAAATTAGTCACCCATATGCAGCTCTAGTAAAATATTAGGGAGTTTGAAAATTGAAAGCAATAATGAGTATTTTCAGAGCAATCTAATCAGGAGCGTTTTATAATTAGTTGGGGAGAGAGGTAGAAGAATTCTAAATTAAAAGTATAAAAAGAAGTACAATGGAGAATAAATAGATATACTGTACAAAGAAAAATAGCTGGTGGAGAGATTCAGTGATTCTCATTAAAGGAAAATAAGAATAAGGCCCCAAAACTGTGATTAAGACCTTGATTTCCAATGTCCCAATGTACAATATAAATTATAAACTGCACATGAAATTTTAATAAAAAGAGGAGGCACATAATCTTCCAGATGTACTTACAGAAATCCAAAACAAACAAACAAAAAAACTTAGCAATGAAGTTTAATGCATCTGTACAAAAGAATGCAGAAGATCTCTATGACTTTATATGGAGTGAGTTCCATGATATACTATCAACTAAAAAGAGCAAGTTTCAAATGAGTGCTTAAAGTAGGATATTTTTAATGCAAAAAAAGACAAATAAGAAAACATAGATTTTTGCCTATATTTATAAAACAACAACAACAGGAAGGGAAAAACAAACCAGGAAAAAAAATGTGATCCATTACCTATAAGGGACAGGGTTACAGGAAAGGAGTTTAAAGGATATGGGTGAGAATGACACTTATCTGTGTATACCTTTTTGGTTCTGTTTTCCATTTGGAGAATATACCATTGTTTTACAAAATCAAAACATTAAAATGAAATCTGTGTGAATGGGTGGGGGGGGGGGGGAGAGGAATAAAAATGGAAGCATACAGAAACAAATGGACCCAACTGCATTTCAAACAAACAAACAAACAAACAAACACAAAAAGGATGCAAGTGGGAGGAGGAGAGCAAACTAATACTGACCCATTGTATGCCATTGTATGTTTTTGTAGGGGTGGGGGCAGAGCAAGTCTGAATCTATTTCATATAAATTACGGAACTATGTAAAGGAGTAGCACTGTGGCACTGTCCTCCCATTGTTCATCGATTTGCTCGAGTGGGCACCAATAATGTCTCCATTGTGAGACTTGGGGTTTTTTTTTTTTGCTTTTTGGGTCACACCTGGAAATGCACAGGGGTCAGTCCTGGTTCTACACTCAGGAACCACCCCTGACTGTGCTCAGGGTACCATATGGGATGCTGGGAATCGAACCCGAGTTGGCCGCATGCAAGGGGAATGTCCTACCCTCTGTGCTATCACTCCAGCCCCCCATTGTGAGACGTTGTTAGTGCTTTTGGCATATCGAATACGCCACGGGGAGTTTTCCAGGCTCTGCCGTGTGGGAGGGATACTCTTGGTAGCTTGCTGGGCTCTCCGAGAGGGACAGAGGAATCAAACCCGGGTCAGCTGCATGAAAGGCAAATGCCCTACCTGCTGTGCTATTGCTCCAACCTATGTAAAGAAGTATATGCCGTAATGTTAATGTGCATGAGGACAATTATGGAATCAGAAACATGCAAACATGGGATAGGAAAGTCAAGAAGAAACCTGCAAGGACAGTACATGCAGTACCCTGAATTGGAAGAACTGGTACAAGCTGGTGATTTCTAAAATATATGTACTTTGTATACATACACACGTATATGCATATGCACAGTATAGTTAAGTATACTACATGTGTGCATATGTTTACGTGAATGGGCACCTGTGTGCTTGTCTTATATTGAGACCTTCGTTTCTAATACCACTGCCCTCAAAGTGAATCTAGGGTTCTTTGAAAACAAAATGGCTTAATTTCAAAGCTGGTAAGGTCAAAACAAGAATAGACCTTTTTGTGGTTTTGTAAAGTAAGGAAGAGAGCAAGCAAATGATGGTAGAATCCAAAGATCCTGGAGCCAACTTGAAAGGCTTCTACCAATTTGAACACAAAGGTAAGAAAATAGTAATTAGTAACCACTGAAAATAGGGAATTCATGAGCCCATACTACGTAGACGAATAAATAAACAAATGGAGGGTGAGGCTCTGGCTTCCAGCAGAGTGCTGGTGTGCCAACTTGTAAATATGGGAGGGAATACTCAGTTGAAAAACCATCATGTTGCAATCATCACAGTAAACACTCCATCTGGCAACAAGGATCCCTGCTAAAACATGAGTGCCGGTGAGATGGGCTTGATTTAGAAGGCGGGATATTTGCATAGTCAAAGGACCACTGCACAATTACTAGTTGCAAAAAAAAAAAAAAGAAGAAAAAGAAAAAATAGCAGCCTCATGGTCAAGACATTGAGCAACACATGAGACCTGGTACTTAAAGTTAACTGTGTGTCTCCCGATGTGATACCCCGAGAAGGTCACAGTATCTGATTTAATATTCCAGTCATTAATGCATACTTGGAACACCATCTCCTGTAGGAGGAAACATTAGACAAACTCGAAATGAGGAAGAATATAACAGAAATGCAAGGGCATTTTTTTAAATTGTCATCAAATAACAAAGAGAGACTGGGAGAATGTTCCATCTTAAAAAGGTTAGACGTGACAAAGACAATACCCAATCGTAGATTATAAAGGACAACATTGGTCCCACTATATCTTATAAAGAATATTAGTGAAAACATGTATTGTGAATTGATAAGTTAGATAAAAGTGTCTATGTTAACTTTTTAAGTGGACAACTGTACTGTGGCTATGTCAGATAGTTTTCTTATTCTGAGAAAAATGTACAGAAGAATATAGGATGCAAGGTCATGATGAGTGCAATTTACTCTTAAATGGCTCGAGAAAAGTAGAGAAGATAAATAAAATGGGGCAAGCTATTAATGGGTGAATCTGAGTAAAGGGTATATGGTATATGGTGTTCCTGTGCAAGCCTTGCAACTTGTCTGTGACTTATTTTTTCGTTTGTTCCTGGGTCACATCAGGTTTAGCTCAGGGCTTTGCCCTGGCTTTGTACACAAGGATCACTCATGGTGGGGCTCGGGGCACCATATGTGGTGCCAGAGTTTGAACCTGGGTCAGCTGGGTACAAGGCAAGTGCTCTACCCACTGTACTATCTCTCTGGTCCCTGGTCTATAATTTGTAAAATTCACACTGTCACTGTCCTCCCATTGTTCATCGATTTGCTCAAGTGGGCCCAGTAACATCTCCATTGGAGACTTTGTTGTTACTGTGTTTGGCATATCGAATACATCACGGGTAGCTTGCCAGGCTCTGCCGTGCGGGTGAGATACTCTCGGTAGCTTGCCGGGCTCTCCGAGAGGGGCGGAGGAATTGAACTCGAGTCGGCAATGTTGGCTGCGTGCAAGGCAAACGCCCTTCACAAAAGGAAAATAATACTCCTCCTGATATCACTGAGACTTGGTGAGATGGGGTTTCCAATTGAATCATGGTATGGACATTTACACCTGGTTTAAAAGGAAATCCGAACAATGGAAATCTAAGAACTTGAGTTTAAATGAATGACGAAAGTTTGCATGAGAATGAAAAAAGGGGTAATAGAGGTTGTAAGCAGGATATAGAGCCCGGCAAGCTACCGAGAGTATCTTGCCCACGCGGTAAAGCTTGGCAAGCTCCCTGCGACATATTCGATATGCCAAACACAGTAACAAGTCTCACAATGTTACTGGGCCCACTCAAGCAAATTGATGAAGAGCGGGAGGACCGTGACCATGACCGTGATGGGGGGGTCTATTGCAGTGCTGGGGCTCAATCCCAGGCCTGCACACATGCAATGTAAGTGCTGTACCACTGACCTTGCTGTGGTAGCATATTCTAGGCTATCTGGCCAGACAGAGTTTACTGCCAGTGCTGTTGTACTATGAAACAAAATATTAAATCCAAGGAAAGATCTACAGGAAAGGGGAAGGCATTCATTTCAATATATATTGAAACTCTCATGAAGCTAATAGCATCATCTGAAGCATTACTTGTTAGCCAAGATTTCAAATCTTAGAAGAGGTAGGAGGTAGTTAAAAATAAAGAGAGTTCAAAGAAATAAGGACACCACTTCTCCAGCCTAAATTTTTACAAGAAAGGAACAAACTTCTGATTATAGAAGTTATAATATCTATAAAATTATTATGGAAGCTGGAACAATAGTAACGCAGGTAAGGCACTTGCCTTGCAAGCTGCCCACCAGGTTCAATCTCTAGCATCCTATATGGTCTCCTGAGCATTTCTAAGAGTAATTCATGAATGCAGACCTAAGCCCTGTCTGATGTTGCCCTTAAACAAAACAAAACAAAACAGAAGTTTTGTTACTGTTGAATAATGAAAAAAATCATGGAGATGGAATAGATATTAGGAAAACAATGGAAGGGATTTAAGTATAACAACAAAAAACAACACTGTCGTGCCATTGTTCATCTATTTGCTCGAGCAGGTCCAGTCATGTCTCCATTTTGAGACGTGTTACTGTGTTTGGCATTGCTGCACGGGTGAGATAGCTTGCTGGGCTCTCAGAGAGGGGTGAGGAATCGAACCTTGGCTGCACGCAAGGCAAACGCCATACTGCTGTGCTATGGCTCTAGCCCTTAAGTATGTTAATTGGAGAAATACAATTAACATTCAAGTGATATTCACATGTTTAAATTTTTGCATAAATGTAAGAATCAGGAACAAAAACACGTACTTTTGGGTATTTTTATCTTCAGTGCTCTATTTTCAAGCATCAGAGAGAAGGTATTTTTTAAAGAACAAATATAATTTTTTGCTTGATGAAAATATACTCTTTATACTCATTAAAATTATTCAGAAAGAGAGCTGGAGCAATAGCACAATGAGTAGATGTTTGCCTTACACGTGGCCGACCTGGGTTCGATTCCCAGCATCCCAAATGGTCCCCTGAGCAGTGCCAGGGGCGATTCCTGAGTGCAGAGGCAGGAGTAACCCCTGTGCATCAGTGGGTGTGACCCAAATAGCAAAAAAAAAATATTCAGAAAGAAAATAAATAAACTTAAAAAAGAAATTATAATATCTATACACAATGGAATCATACTCAGCTATAAGAAAAGACAAAATCTTGCCTTTTGCTACAACATGGATGAAACTAGAGGGTGCTATGTTGAAGTGAAATAAGTCACAGGGAGAAAAACAACTACCAGATGGATCTCATCCAAATACACTCTATAAAGAAACAAAACAAGGGGCTGCAGCAATAACACAGCAGGTAGAGTGTTTGCCTTGCATGCGGCCGACCCAGGTTCAACTCCTCTATCCCTCTTGGAGAGCCTGGCAAGCTACCGAGAGTATCTCACCAGCACTCAAAGCCTGGCAAGCTCCCCATGACGTATTCCATATGCCAAAAACAGTAACAAGTCTCACAATTTGTTTTGGGACATTATTGGTGCCCGCTCAAGCAAATTGATGAACAACGAGAGGACAGTGCTACAGTGCTATCTGTTTAGATTCAAGTTGTTTTTTTTAAAAGGTCTACTGAGTACAGAACCAGGAGTAACCCCTGTGCATCGCCGGGTGTGACCCAAAAAGCAAAAAAAAAAAAATCTTAAAAGAAACAAAACAAGAATCCAAAGAAAACAAACCCTTGGATTCTTACAATAGAACTGAGGTTACCAAGTGGGGGGTAAGGAGAGGAGTTGTGGGTTGGGGAGGATCAGGAAGGGCTAAAAGTGGCATCAGGAGAGTCATGGAGGGACTGGCACTTTGGTAGTGGCAGTGCAGTAACTTGGTACATCAAAAGCATAAATAGTAGCACTATTATAACTATGTTATCTCAATAATAAATGAAATTTCAGAATAAAAGTGATATTCTTGGCATATTTTTGGAGGGGGGAAGGTTTGGGGACACATACTGCTGTGCATACGGGAATATATTGAATTATGAGATCGAACTCAGGTTAGTTGGATGCAAGGCAAGTGCCTTACATACAGTACTATTTCTCTGGCCCCACAACTTTCTGATTGGCTATAGTGCCAAGATAAAACAATTTTTATTGAGACATGAATAAAAAGAAATATCAAAGGAAAAGAACTCTCAGACCTGCTGTATAGTTAAGAGAAGAGGGTCAGATGGGCAGGTAGGATGGAGACCCACTCTCTTCATAAATATTTATTCCCAGTAAAACAGTTAGATCTTATTTGCCCATTGCCATTTAGCAAATAACGTCCCCTGGTCTATTTATTCCTCTCTACCAATTATCAGAGGCAGACATTAGGCAGACCGGGAGGGAAGGAAAATATATTGAAAGGCAGAGAGATGCTGGAAGGAGTCAAAATGAACCAGATTAAATGTTAATATGGTTAAAGCTGTATTTCAGTTGAGATACTTGTCTAGCAACAGAATCGGGAATACCTAGGGATCTCAGCCAACTCTGCTTTGTGCACACTTAGTAGACAATGTTTCACTAGAAAAAATAAATATAGGACAAGGGGTCAGCACCTAATTTTGAGAAAAACAACCCTGCTTTCTTCTATGGGGGGAGTGCTGGGTTCACGTACCAGACAGCACATTGATCAATAGCAATGTGTCCATAAAAAGAACACCAAGACAAGAGAGGGCGTGAACCTTGTCACAAGAGGAAAAATTCAAAGAATTGTGCCTGGGAAAGAATAAATCTAGAAGGGACATAAGAGATAGGTAAACTTATCTGAAGAGTTGTCCTATGAACAATGGATTAATTAATGAGGCACAGAAAGCCAGGACTAGGACCAATTGGTAGCCGTGATTTAATTCTAGGAGCATTAAAATGAAGCATGTCTCAAGGCTTATATCCAAATTTTGTCTCTATGAACTTAGAGATCTTAACAAATTCATATAACTTGAGTCTCAGTTTCTTAATCTACAAAACAGAATTCAAATCTATTTCATGTGTACTAAATGAAATACAGTATGCAGGAGTGACTGCAATTAGCAAAGAGTAATGGGCATGCCAATTTTTGTTGTCAGAACCATTTGCTAGAAGGAGGAATTGGGCCTTTTATAAAGAAACACTGACAACTATTTATTGCTGCACAACAATTCAACGAGCCATTTTGGTTAGATGTGCACATTCCATCACAGAAGCGTTCGGGCAGAGTCAGACCGATCATCTACAAGTTGTTTGGTAATAAAGCTTAGACTCAGTAACTTCCAAGGTTCCTTCCAATTCTGACTTGCCATCCTATTACTGTGAAGAATCATCTTTTTTTTAAACAAAGCTAGATATCTTTGAAAAAAACAGATAACAACCATTAGATCTTTGTTACTTTGGGGACTTATTCCCGAATTCCCAGGAAGCAGCATACTTTCTGACTGTGACTTTCCAGAGCAGAAGAGACAGTAAAATCATTATGGCCAAGAGGTTTTGGAGCTTGTGATCTCATAGCCTAAAGAAACTGCTAGTAACACAGTTGCTAGGCCAACTGGCTTATATTAGAGATGCACGAGGCAAACGTTTTTTATAATATGACCCCTAAAAGTTCCCATCCCCTCCCTCAGTCAGCAATCTTCTCCCTGAATTTCCAGGAAGCAGGAAAAATGGTCTACAGGAGGTTCTTATGGGGAAACTTTCATGAGGCTTGTGAAGACAGATGCACAAAAACACACAAAAATAAAGATTACAGAACATGCTGACTTGGATCTATGTACATGCCATTTTAGAGTGGGACTAAGTTCCAGTCTTGAATCTGAGTTTAAATTGGCTTTCATTCCCACAGTGGATGGAAAGGAATTGGCAGCTGGATCCCTCTTGTCTGGCCAAAATTCCTACTGTGCCCTGTATTGCTCAAAATTGATCAGAAAGGTGAATTTGAACATTTAAGTTAAAATATCATTCATTTTGTAGTCCCCTGAGATGCTGTCTATATTTGCTTTCATTTTTAGAGGAAAGGGAGACGGGGAAAAGGGAAGAATGACTGTGGCTGGAGACATATCAGTGTATTTGCTAATGAAAAGGACTACAGCAAAGGAAATAGTAGGAAGTTAAATGTATAAATAAATGTATTGTACCGTGATAGTACAGTGGAACAAGAGAGAAAGTGAGAGATGTTCACACACATATTAGCAATGATGGTGGTTGAGCTTCCCCCAAATTAATTCTGAGCTGTGTGATGACTTGGGAGAGTGAAATGATATGGATGAATGAAGAAAAGGGTCAGGATTATATAAAGCAATGGGAGTGGCCACAGTGATTGCCCAGGAAGTGAAATACACAACTTGCTTGTCTGTCATTAGTCAGGTTTGTACAATGTCCTGAGGGAGCTTACACTGTCTATGAAACACTATACTAAACAACCTAACATGTCTTACAAACACTTGCCTCGTGGCGCCCCGGCCAATCTTGAGCAGCTTACTGCTTCCTTACATTTCCTTATCTCTGGCCACAGGCCCCAACTACACCATGACTTACTGATGAAGTTAGCCTGGCCAGTGAATATGGTGTACTGAAGCTCATAGGAGCTGATGCTGAATTCATCATCTGAGATCCAGTGGACGGTAATGGTGTCGTGGGAGGCAGTACAGAGTTCCTCTCGGATAGATGGTGGGTTTGGGGCTGAAAGGAAAGGTGGAGAAGGTAAGAAAAGCATATTCTCTGTCCTGGAATATTTACAATTGTTACAAGTGCTGACTGACCCAAAGTCTTTTGGGGAAAGATTTGCAAGCATTCAAGCATGCTGTCAAGACAGTCTAATCTGCCTGTAAAAATACATACGTATATATTTGAGCAAAGTGGTCTCACAATTTTCTCATTAGATGACAATCAATATATTTTTAGTGTGGGGAAGGTGTATCCTTGGTTGATTTGGGGGACATAACGGGCAGTGCTCAGGGCTACTTCTGGCTCTGGGATTGTTTCCAGTGGTGCTCAAGGGGCCATGTGGTATGGGGAATTGAACCTGGGGCTCCCACATGCAAAGCATGTCCTTTGAGACAAGCAGTGTCTAGAAAGTCAGGGCTCCTTCCTGGAATTTTTGGCCAACCAGACAGGCGGTTCAATGTGAGAACTGGAGGATGTGATGCTGCTTGGGCCCTGCAACACCAGGCTGGGAAACTCTGGTGGCACTTGCGGTCTCAAGGGTTATACTCAGTGATGCTCAGGGATTGAATCTGGGTTGGCCATATGCAAAATATGCATCTTAACTCCTATACTATTTCTCTGGTACCTCATTTTTTAAAATTTTAAAGTGTTTTATTATATTTTTGGGAGTATATCAAATCCAGATTAATAGGATTTTCCTCATTTGTAAATGTGGTGACAATTTTCTCAGATTTTTGTGAGGATCAATGATATAAAATTAATATATAGTCTGGCACAGGGTATTTGATGAATGAGAGCTATTTAAATCTTTTACTAAATATACACAAAAGCACATAGTTATTCTGTATTTTTTCTCATGAAATGATCTTTCAGTAATCCTGAAGTACTTGCAATCAGACAATTGTAGCCCTCATTTTCTAAAATTATCTGCAAGTTATTTTTTATAATTTTCTTCCTACTATGCTAATTCTTCAATTTACTTAAAACCATTTGAGTGGAACCTGTACCATGTGGAGCATTCTCTAATGTTTCCTAATTGCCACCCGAGTCCTACCTCCATAAAAGTGATATTCTGTGGGATCACAGAGATAGTACAGTGGCTAAGGCACTTGATTTGCCTGGCACCAACCCAGGTTCAATCTCCAGCACTGCATATGGTTTCCTTAGCCTTACCAAAAGTGATCCCTGAACACAGATCCAGGAATAAGCCCTGACCACAATAAGGTACAGCTCCAAAATGAAAAGAAAGTGATACCGAAAGACTTATATGGAAAATTCACCAGTAATTTAGCTTTCTACCTTAAAATATATGTGGGGTATATACTTAAAGGTAAATACAATATATATCTATATGTATTTATATGTATATATAATCTACCTCCAGAAATATTTGACATATCATTTTTATTTTCCATTACATAAACCAAAATAATTCAACGGTAAAAGTACATGTGCCACTGAAAAGGTTAGAAATGCACTTTGTTATAAATATTGTCCTTTTCTGATTATTATTTTAGAGTAAAAGCACATGAAAAGAAAGGGACTAAAATAGTAAGGAAAGCACAGTATTTCCACACCTGTCAAATAATCGAGCCCTTCCAGCAGTTTCTTTTCTCTGGAAAAATCCAAAGCAAAATTTTCAAAGGCATCATTAAAATTGATGTCTGGAATCAGAACTTGAGAGGATGCAGTTGCCATAGCGACCCTGGAAAAGAGAAGAGTACATCAATATACTTCAAAATAGTTCTGAAACCTTTATCCAGTGTTTGATTTCTGATTTTAAAGGGTGAAATAAACAATGCGTAGGGCTTGATTCATTAAGTGAAAAATATCTGTGCTTTTCCAGTGGAAACCATTTCAATTTTAATCATGAGGAACCAATTAAGTTAGAGCATATTTATTCGCATATGTTCATCCCTTAAACATACTCCTCTATCCTGTCTTAATTTTGAGAAGTAAATAGAGGATTTTTTCCCTTCTGCATCATTTTCCATCTGGCAGGCAGCATCAAAACTAGACCTCTGAAGACAGGCTTGGTAGGAGCAATTTGACAGATCTTTTTTCTTCTGGGTTTTATGATAAACAAAAAGTCGGCATACTGTGGCTGTGTTCAAACCTTTCCCGCAATACTGTACTCTGTTGGATCCTTTATAACATTTACATCTAATGTTGTTATTCATTTTCCCAACTAATTCAAAGATTCTCGAGAGTTTAAACTTTGTATATTTTATCTTCCGTGGCCTCTAACATACTGTTGAACACATAGTGAACAAATAACTGTATGAATAACTTATATAACTGTATATATTAACATAATCACAGTCACGGTCCTCCCGTTGTTCATTGATTTGCTCGAGCAGACCCAGTAACGTCTCCATCATGAGACTTCTTGTTACTGTGTTTGGCATATCGAATATGTCACGGGGAGCTTGCCAGACTTTGCTGTGCAGGCGAGATACTCTCGGTAACTTTCCTGGCTCTCCGAGAGGGGCGGAGGAACCGAACCTGGCTTGGCCAGGCCAGCTCTGTGCAAGGCAAATGCCCTACCACTGTGCTATCACTCCAATCCATTAACATAATATGGGGCACTTAATATATACAAGGCAGTATGCATGTACTTTACATACATTTTCTAATATGTTTTTTACCATAGCCCTATGGACTTACTAAGCACAATTAATGTGCAAGACACTAGGGACAGACAGAATAATATTTGGTCATGAGTTGCCCTTACACTTAGACCATAGATCACGAAGGAGAAAGGTATTAATAAGGCAATAGAGGTTTTACTAAATATTACTTGATTTTCATAGTGGCCTCCCCAGCAGAGTTTGGGACCACCAAAACCACTCCCAGTGATATTTAGCAATGGTGTGGGCCTGATGGCTCAGTGCTCAGGCCTAGTGATACAGTGCTGTCTGGGCTCATAAGTGCCAGGGAACCTCCTGGCAATGTTTGCAAGGCCATGACATGCTCTGGTTCAGTCCTGGGTTTTGCACATGGGTTTCACCCCCGCTTTGCACTACCTTCCTGGACACCACCCAATATCGAAAGAACTTAAGCCTAGTCTCCTCAGATTCTTCAAAAAATTCCAAGAAGGAACACTTCCAGACATATTTTATGAGGCCAACAATATTCAGATGCCAAAACAGCCAAGGACATTACCAAAAATGGAAAACCACAGTCCATTATTTTTAATGAACACAGATGTAAAATTCTCTAAAATTACTAGTAAATTGAATTCAACAATGCTTCAAAATGAAAATGCCACATGACAAAGAGGGACGTGCTTAGTCCAGGCAGGCAAGATAAAATACACTACGATCAATGTAATACACTATGTGAATAAAAGGAAAGGAAAAAATCATATGATATTAATAGATGCTGAGATTTGGTGGATGGTTGGAAGTAGTTACAGCTGGAGAGAGACTTTAAGGTATCTAGGCATGAGCTGATAGTAAAGTGATGATAGGAGAGCAAACAAAACAGAAAGTTAATTTATAAAACAAAAACGGCCAGCATATATTTAAAAATCCAACTACATGAAAAGCCAAAGAATGGTCAGAACAATAGTAGGTAGTACTATTAGAACTAATAGTGGATAGGGTGCTTGCCTTTCACGCAGCTGGCTTAGGTTCAATCCCTAATATCCCATATGGTACCCTAAGCACCATCAAGAGTGAGCCCTGAGTGCAGAGCCTGGAATAAGCTGGGTGTGACCCAAACACACAAATAAACAGACAACAAGTCCATGACATATTAAGTTTCAAATGAGGATATAAATTTCAAATGAGTATATAATGCAAAACATGTAGTATTCAAACCTTATGTTTGAACACTATACTCCTAAATGTAAATACTAGCTGTAGACTAAGAATGAATTAAATTATATTGGATTGGAGACAGTACAGAAAGAGAGAGAGCAAGTGAGAGAGAGAAGTATCTATCATACAGACAGGCTGGGGAGGGTGGCAGGAGGGAAACTGGGAACACTGGTGGTAGGAAATGTACACTGGTGAAGGGACATTGTATGACTGAAACCCAATCGTGTACAATTTTGTAACTGTGTTTCTCATGGGGATTCAATAATATTTTTATTTTAAAAAGTAGTAAAGAATAAATTATATTGGATTTTATGTGAGAGTGTCTGCTTGTGCACCTTTGTGCTCCTTTATTTGAATTCTATTAGGTATAGAATGTCATTTATAATGAGAGTGAATGCTTTTCCCAATCAAAAGTCCATTTTAACTCATTGCTTTGCCTTAATGTAATACAATGAATAATGATGAAGAAGAATATCAGAATCTCTGAGAGACAAGTACTATTTATACTTAAGTTGGGAATATGGTTTGCAAACCATACCACATATATCTCTCTGTTCCTCTTATGTCATAGGCTATACCTGTGCCTCTGGAAAAATAAAAAAGGTTTAGAGAGAGATTTTGAAGTCATGAACACCTAGAACAGAACTGAAGCACTGAAAGAAAGTACAGTTATAACAGGAATCATTTATACTGGGAAAAGAAAATAACAAGTTCCAGGGAACATAGCATCGAAACGATGGGTCAAAGAAGAGCTGCTCAAAAAGACAAAAGTAAGCAGAAGGTAGGTAGCAAGAAAACCAAGCATATTCAGGGAAGCAAAAAGCAGAGAGTTAAAATAAAGCCAGTCTGTAGCAAGAGGCTATTGAGAAATCAATGTAAGACCAAAACAGTAAAATCAAACCAAAAACATCTAGTATATAAAAACAAGGTGTTCATTTGTTGAACTTGGAACAATATTTTCAATAGTGCAGTTGTAGAAGACATTTTAAAAGAGTTGAAGCGTGGGGATGATTAAATTATTATAAATATACATATATACATATATTCTGTTGAGACGGAAGCGGTCATGGAAGCCCTAGCCAATCAGGGAGTACAAACTCAATACATCAGGATCCTTTGTGAGCTCTATTGCGGATTCACTACCAAGATCTCACCATTCTACAAAGAAGTAATCATCCATATCAAGAGAGGAGTTCGGCAGGGTGATACCATTTCACCAAAACTCTTCAGTGCCACCCTCGAGAACATCATGCGACGACTAGAATGGGAAAACATGGGAGTGAAGATAGATGGTCGGCAACTACACCACCTCCGCTTTGCTGATGACATCATTCTAATAACACCAAACATCAGCCAAGCAGCACAAATGCTTGCGGACTTTGACCGTGAGTGTGGAAAGGTTGGACTACAGCTGAATCTTACGAAGACAATGTTTATGAGAAACAGCCTTGTTCCTGACGCTCCATTCGCTCTCAACGGAACCACCATCTCCGAATGCAACAGTTATATATACTTAGGTCGAGAAATCAACATGATGAATGACCTGGCACCTGAGTTACGCAGGAGGAAGAGAGCGGCTTGGAATGCCTTCAAGAGCATTGAAGAAATAACTAAAAGGACAAAGAACCTCCAACTACGAGCACATCTCTTTGATTCCACTATTCTTCCTGCATTAACATATGCCTCAGAGACCTGGACCCTACGAAAACAGGATGAGAACACTATTCGGGTCTCTCAAAGAGGAATCGAAAGAACTATGCTTGGAATATCACGATTCACTCAAATGAGAGATAGAATCCGGAGTTCTGATCTTCGTCAACGCTCAAGAATCAGAGACGCTGTCTCATTTGCCAAGACATCAAAAATCAGATGGGCTGGACATGTAATGAGGTTTACAGACAACCGCTGGACTAGAGCCATTACTGATTGGATTCCACGAGACATCAAAAGATCACGTGGACGCCCACCTATAAGATGGTCAGACTTCTTCGTCAAGACCCTAAATGATCGGTTTGAGGCTCTACATGTTCCTAAAACGAACAGATACCATTGGGCTACGCTAGCACGCAACCGTGATGAATGGAGACGTTACTGGCACCCGCTCGAATAAATCGATGAATAACGGGGATTAAGTGATTAAGTGATTAAGTGGTACATATATTATGAAATGTGATATGTTCTCCCTTCCGAAATACAACATGCCATCTCGTTGGTAAAGAAACAAAGAGCACCTGGCCCAGACAAGATCAGACCTGAACACCTGAAGAACTTACCATCAGTACTCATCAATACATTGGCTCGGCTCTTCACACGCTACCTGTCTGAATGCAAGTTTCCATCCCAATGGAAAACCAGCAGGACTGTACTACTATACAAGAAGGGAGACATCCACGACATTGGCAACTATTGCCCGATCTGCCTATTGTCTGTCATCTACAAACTGTTCACTCGAGTCATCCTGAATAGGATTAGCAGAACACTAGATGAAGGACAACCATGTGAACAAGCCGGATTCCGAAAAGGATTCAGTACAATCGACCATATCCACACGATTACTAAGCTCATTGAGGTTTCTCGGGAGTTCAAGATGCCGCTCTGTCTAACGTTCATTGATTTAAAGGAGGCCTTTGATTCTGTTGAGACGGAAGCGGTTATGGAAGCCCTAGCCAATCAGGGCGTACAAACTCAATACATCAGGATCCTTCGTGAGCTCTATTGCGGATTCACTACCAAGATCTCACCATTCTACAAAGAAGTAATCATCCATATCAAGAGAGGGGTTCAGCAGGGTGATACCATTTCACCAAAACTCTTCAGTGCCACCCTCGAGAACATCATGCGACGATTGGAATGGGAAGGAATGGGAGTGAAGATAGATGGTCGGCAACTACACCACCTCCGCTTTGCTGATGACATCGTTATAATAACACCAAACATTAGCCAAGCGGCACAAATGCTGAACGACTTTGACCGTGAATGTGGAAAGGTCGGACTACAGCTGAATCTTACGAAGACAGTGTTTATGAGAAACAGCCTTGTTCCTGACGCTCCATTCGCTCTCAACGGAACCACCATCTCCGAATGCAACAGTTATGTATACCTAGGTCGAGAAATCAACATGATAAATGACCTGGCACCTGAGTTGCACAGGAGGAAGAGAGCGGCTTGGAATGCCTTCAAGAGCATTGAAGAAATAACTAAAAGGACAAAGAACGTCCAGCTACGAGCACATCTCTTTGATTCCACTGTTCTTCCTGCATTAACATATGCCTCAGAGACCTGGACCCTACAAAAACAGGATGAGAACGCTATTCGGGTCTCTCAAAGAGGAATCGAAAGAACTATGCTTGGAATATCACGATTCACTCAAATGATAGAATCCGGAGTTCTGATCTTCGTCAACGCTCAAGAATCAGGGACGCTGTCTCATTTGCCAAGACATCAAAAATCAGATGGGCTGGACACGTAATGAGGTTTACAGACAACCGCTGGGCTAGAGCCATTACTGATTGGATTCCATGGGACATCAAAAGATCACGTGGACGCCCACCTACAAGATGGTCAGACTTCTTCGTCTAGACCCTGAATGATCGGTTTGAGGCTCTGCATGTTCCTAGAACGAACAGATACCATTGGGCTACGCTAGCACGCAAACGGGATGGATGGAGACGTTACTGGCACCCGCTCGAGTAAATCGATGAATAACGGGGATTAAGTGATTAAGTGATGAAATGTGATTAAATGACAAAGAATATAAATAAACCTATGAGGGCAAAGAAAAATGGAGAAAACAATGCCATTCAGTAACAGACCATCAAAAGTGTCTGGAAGCAAGAGAAATGGATGCATGGTAACCAATATCACACCAGAGAAAGGTGGGCCAGGAAGCCAATGACATCAAACTGATTTCATGTCACAAACAATTTATAGTTTGCACGAGGAACATCTAGAATTCCAGAACCACGGAAGCACAGACTACCCAGGCTCCTTCCTCATGCTGGCGAGAGATGTGAAGTTTCTGTCTGCTTACATTTGACACTATGTACTTTTAAAAAGTCTTCAATCCTTCAGCTTTTTCCTTTCCTGACTCTCAGAACAGCAACTTGTGCCATTCATTGCCTAATAGAAGTAGGATTTGAGTGAATTCCTTCTATGGTAAACTGACCAAGGAGAAAACACCTAAGAACTGAGATGGGCTCTCCACAAAAATCTGCCATTATAAAAAAGTTGACAAAGCAGCAAACTGTCCCCATTCCCTTGATATCTGACTGACTTTTTAGGTCTTAATTTTAAACAGACAGCCCAGAGGTTATCAGACAGACAGAACTGAGGAATCAAGAAATTTGTAGGAAAACCAAGACAATGACAATATAGACCTTAGAAGAAACATATTTTCTTATTTGTATTTCGTGCCACACCCAACCAGATGCTTAGGGCTTACTCTTGGCTCTGTGGTCAATGATCACTTCTGGAAGGGCTCCAAGGACCATACTTGGTGCTGGGGATTGATATCAGGTCATCTATATTCAAGGCAACTGTTCAACCCACTGTATTCCTCACTACCCCTAGAAGAAACTTTTCAAATGATAATTAACACCCTCTAGAGAGAGATAGAGTACAGTAGATACGACAACTCCCTTGCATGTGGCTGACTCCGATTCCATCCTTGCAACCACATAGGGACTCCTAATTCTCAACAGGAGTGATCCCTGAGTGTAGAGCCAGTAGTATGCCCTGAGACCACGAGGTGTGGCCCAAAACCAAATAAAAATCAGAGGGAAAATCTAAGATGGCCAACATATACTTAGAATCCCAGAAAGAGGGGTGATACAAAATAAAGTTGAGGGGGATATTAACAAATAATATTCTTAAATTTCCCAGAAAAGATATTCACTACTGTTCATATTGAAAGACCCACTGAGTGCCTAACAAAAAACTGCATGATAAAATACCAAAGGTATGCCATATCTATCTCGGCAAGATTTTAGAAAAACAGCTTTGAAGACCTCAAAAATGTTGATTTTAAAATACAGGTCATATCCAAAATAACATAGATCAAATAATGGTATAGTCCCCTACACAACAGTGGAGGCTAGGAAATCCTATCCAATGTACAAATAAATTTAAAATAGTTTTTTGATTTAAAATAATTGTAGGGGTCAGAGAGAGAACTCAATGGGCTGAGCACATGCTTTGTGTTCAGGAGACCCAGGTTTGACCCCCTCCCCCCAACACCACATGATCCACTAAGTATCACCAGGAGGGAGCCAGGAGCAACAACCCAAGCATGATGTATGTGGACTGAAAACAAACAAATAAGTCTTAAAATTGTCACTTCCCTTTTACTCTTTCTTAGGATGCTCTGGACAATTGTCTTAACAAAACCAAAGCGGTTCTGGTCTGGGAAATAGGACATAGTTAGGGTGAATGGTTAGCTTGTGCCTCACCCAGATTCGATTTCCAGTCTTCTGAATGTCCCCAGATATAGCCCTGATGGCCCCCAGAAAGAAAGGGCTGGTTCAGACGATCTTTGGATGTGGTATATCCTCAGACCTTCATATTGAACCTTCGGTTCAAGAGTTGTCATGAGTGGTCCCCAGACCCACTGAGCATATTATTTGGGAGACTCCTCAAAATGTATATAGCAATGAAACTATATAGCACCCAGTAACGATTAAATTCTCAATGTTTGGCATCCAATCACAACTTAGCAGCATGCAAAGGGGTAAGAAAACACAAGCAATAATGAGAAAAGACAGCTAACAGAAACTAACCCAGAACTGACCCAGATGTCAGCATTAGCAGACAAGGACACTAATAGTAACTCTAACTGTATTCCATATGCCCAAAGAGAAAAAGAGAAGGTTAAGTATGTTAAGAGATAACAAGAGGCTGAAGGGATGATAGATCAAAGGATTGAAACACATGCAAATCGCATGTGATATCCTAGGTTCAGTCCCTAACACCACGTAGTGTCCAAAACACCACCAGACATCATTCCTGATAACAGCAGAATGTGGCCCCAAAACAAAACTAACAAGCAAAACTGAACAGAATTGGACTTCTCATAAGAGAAGTGGCAGAAAAATAATTACAGAACTGATCACTGGTAATTTTCTGAATTAGCAAACATTAACAATTTATGGATAAAACTGAAAATAAATAGCATCAGGTGGCTATTGCTTAGAAGGTTCATGCAAATAGTAACAGAAATAGAGCTGAATTGTTTATCTTTATTGTAACAGTTTAGCTCCCTGGGTTTGAATTCTGTCTCTACTGAGCATGAGTGGGAAGGTGACAGAGTTGGAAGTAGTAGATGTGTTCAGAAGACTTGAAGTAGCCATTATGGGTAACAGGAAAGAAAAACAGACCATCTTAAATATATAGACTAAAGTTAGAAAATGGGATTCTTTTTCACATGATTTAAGTATAATTCTGAGTGATGGAGTGGTTTAGCATGACAGCCCTGGAAGCAAGTGGATGGTATGAAGCAACGTGAGAGACGCTGTAGGAGAAACCAGAAGATTAGACAGCCAGAGTACTCTAGGGGGCAATGACATGGATGGTGCTAGTGTCTCCCTGAACAATGGTAGAATTAACAGAAGGGAATGCTGAGTCTAGAGGCAAAGTCTTCAGTACGAGAGAGGGAGTGAAGTGGTCAAATCTGGCATGAGAATCCTGTAGTTCTTGATGTCTGAGTCATTTGCTTAGAAATGTTTCACATTTTCCTTCAGACCATGGATTCTTCTTTATAAAGATTTTTAATTATAGTTTAAGTAATAGGGTTATAGTAGTTTCTGGGTAATGAATAGTTTTGTTCATTTTCTGGGCCACACCAAGAGGTGATCACAGCAAACTCCTGGTGCTATGCTCAAGGATCACAATCCTGGCAGATTTGGGGGACATATGGGGTGCCAAAGATCGAAACCGAGTCAGCCAGCCACATGCAAGACAAGTACCCTGCCCACTCTATTATCTCTCTAGACCCTAGTTTCTGGTATGGATGTACAAAATTATGGCACAACCCTGCTACCAAGGTGCTCATGGTACCTCATCTCCAGTTCAAAGTTACTACCCCCCATACACATTATTTGTTGACTGGCAGTTATGGTTTTCTTTTTTTACTTCCTTTAGCACCACCAATGTGTTCCAGACCCTTCTCCTATGTTCCTGTATAACTTCCAGGCGGCCTATTTGTTCCCTCCACTCCTGGTACTCTCAATAGGCCATGGATTCTTTTTTTTTCCATTTTATTTTCATAAGGTTTTTCACATTAATTGATTACATTCAAATTTTCAGCACCAATCATACCACCATTACACCTTCACACTATCATTATTTCGAATTTTCCCACCACCATTCAAGCCTGTCTGCCAGGGGGCAGATGCTAGATAATTTATTTTCTATTGCTTATTGTGAAATATCATGAGAGGTTCCATGGGCGCTTTTGCGGCTGCGCACATCTGAAATTCTAAAATTGTAAATGGTTGGGGTCCAGAGACATCTCTGTAGGGAGCTAATCCATTTTGATATTCTTTTGGGAGTCTCCAGATCAGGGCCGTTGGTGCACTGAGATAGGGCCTGGAGGCAGATCGTGGGCATGACAGACAGGACCCCAAGTGGGCAGGGAGACTGGAAGGGCCGGCCGGTCTCTGCTGCTACAATGTAGGTCATGAATTCTTGACAAACAGTGTATACATAGAAGGAGTTCTAGCTGGGAAAGATCTTCAGTGGCAGCTATAGGCCTAACCAAAACAAAGTCCCCTGAAGCAGCCCCTTTTCACCAGAACAGGCATGTGGACAGAACGAAAAGAACATACCTCTCAGCAATATTTTTTGCCGACTGGAGGAATCGTGCCTGGTCATTTTCTTTTAGAATATGCTCAGCTTGGTTGATGAGAACTGTCGAACGTTCAAGACACTGGCGGCAGTTAGCAACCTGCTGTGCCAACTTTCTCAGTTTCATAACCTTAACAGAATTCACCGAAGGAAAAAAAAAAACAAGACAAAACACCCACACTTAATTAAAAACCATCAAACCTGGAGATCTGCAGTGATTTAGATGCAGTGTAATGAAAACTATTCAGCCAATGATCTTATACTGACCACTCACCTTTTCCCCCCTGCCACCTACATTTGTTTTGCCTGTCCGTCCTTCACCCGCCCATAACCCACTCGCTTGTGTTGCAACAAGGTTAGTCCTGTAGCCTTGGTGATCTACCTTCTCTTTTTATTAATAACATTAATTTATCTTATTCTCAAAGCAATAAATGCTCATTCGAGAACATTTCAAAAATAAAACTAAGAAAAGAAACCCTGCCATGCAGAGATAACTGTTGCTTACATTTTAGTGCCAGCATATTTTCAGATAAATGTTTAATAAAAAAAGTGCCTCCATTTTATGAGCAACTACATTTCTATGTCTATAGTTCTTTTGTGTCTTTATACATACCTGTATGTTCACAGACCTGTATTTTTGAAAATTACAATTCCTGAGTTAGCTGGAATCCCCCAACATGATACCATTTTTTAGCCCTCCAGGCACACGTAACTTCTCATTTTGCACATGTGGCATGAGCTTATAATCATTATACTGACCAGAAGACCACTTACCACTTAAACTTTAACTTAAGCTTAAAACTACTTTGATGTATGAAGGTTCATCCCTGACCTTTTTTTAAAAAATGTTTTTATTGAGTCATTATGACATACAGTTTCAACGCTGTTCATGATCGCGTTTCAGTCATACAATGTTCCAACACCCATCCTTCCACCATTGTACATTTTGCACCACCAATGAGCCCAGTTTCCCTCCCACTACTGAACCCCCCCAAACCCCTGACCTTCTTGATCATGATTTTCAGCTTTCAGGCTATAAGCTTACAAGTTTTCTCGCTCCTCAGCTCTTATCTAGAATCTGTATAAGATTACTAGCTTTTCCTTTCCAGCAATATCTCTTCATTTTTTCCCTTCCATTAGGGCTACTGCTTCTCTAGTTTAGGTCTTCATGAACTCATGCAAAGGATACTTCCATAAGCCTCAGAACTTGTTTCCTTGACTTCAGTATTGTCCCATTTTGATCTTCTCTTCAAATTCATTTCTCCCTTTTTTAAGAAACTAGACGCCTTCCCAATACCTATGAGAGTGAGCCCAAAACTCTTAAGTGGTATCACAGTCCTTGCATATTTCTGACACATATTTCTACCATAACTTTCCCCTTATTTTTCTACATGTGGTGACTTCAAGATCACGATCATCCTGTTGTTTGTCAATTGCCTCGAGCAGGCCCCAGTAACGTCTCCTTCGTCATAGCCCTGAGATTTTCAAAAGTGCCATATTCAAGGCTCTTTCAGGGTTAGGAGAATGAGACCCAACATTGTTACTGGTATTTGGCATATTGGGTATGCCACGGGGAGTTTGCCAGACTCTGCCGTGTGGGCAGGTAGCATTCGGTAACCTGCCAGGTTGTCCAAAGTAAGAATGAGATAATAAAATGTTGTGCGGCTGCAAATGCAGCTGCACACTTCCGGGAGCTGGGTTTTATACATGTGGTGACTTATAATGTACATATAGTAAAGAACTATTATCTAAAGGGTACCACTTGATTTTTTTGCATATAAAAACACCACTGTAACCCCCAATCAGTTCAAGATATAGAACTTTCCCAACACCCCTAGGATGCCATAATCTGTATTGGATTCTCAGCTTTAGGCCCAAAGCATGGTTTCTTGTTTACCTCTCACCCTTCATGCTCATTTCCTTATGCTTTAATGACCCAAATTCAAGCTGGAATTATTGGAATAAAATTCTGACATCTGGAAAGTCACCTCCTCCTGGGCCTCACTGAAATGATGGGCTTTACCTTTGTCTCTTTGATTTTGACAGCAATCATTTGTTTCCTCTGCTGGATGATCTCTACCAACTCGTCACATTCTTCCATAAGTTTTGCCTCATGCATAGCAGTATTCACCTGCCAAGAAAGTCCAGAGTAGTATTACACAGTGATCGCTGTCTTTGTCCCCTGCTGGCTCTCAAAGGTTCGGACTGACAGCTAAGCATGCACAACTTCTTCCATACCTCCCTCATAAGATCCACTCCTAGAAGAAGGGTAGAGATGATGATATTAATGATGCAAGGGCATTGAAGCACCACAGATAGGTAGCTCTCCGGGCCTCTGGTAGATCATGATGGTTAATGGAAGGCTGGGCAGAAGGACAGATGAGATGGGGGCATGTTATTCCCACTGTACAACTCCCTTTCCTCCAGTACCCTGTTTTTCTGCTGTTCTTTTGGAAAGAGGGCAATGAGATTTAAGTAGGCAGAAAAAGAGGAACCCTCTCCACAGACCCAATTTTATTATAACAGTATAATATAATTCTACCATCATAACAAAAATGCCTTTCATTTTCCTTGTTTCCTTCAAATTTTTAAATATATGGATGTGCAACTACACCTTTACATTGACTATCTGTATTTATGGATATATTTCACTTAGCAGTCATCATGTTTTCATAGATACTTCTCACCTTGAGCTGCCCAGTATTGGGAGATTTTCCCACTGTGGAATACTGATGACATCATATTTGCTCTACAGCAAAGTCAGGGCAGTGTTGAAAAAATAATCCGCCGTTAGTTTATTGGGGGAGGGCTCTCAGGAGTCTGGGGGTCACTCCTGAAGATAACTGGCCCACCTAGATCTGTTGGTGTTTTCGGGTCAAGCAGTGCTGTGGCCAGCAGGGTTTTATGAAGTGGTGTCAGAGTGAAGGGACACAGGGGACCACGGATTGAACTTGGGGCTTCAACTTTTCCTAAACCCTCTGAGCTATTTCCCCAGTCCAAGACACTATTTTTCATTGTCTTCTCGTGTACTGATTTCTCCTTCTTTCTGTCTTGACTTTTGTTGACATTAGGTGGCATGAAGCTCCAGTGAGTGGTGAAAATGACAACAGAGGTCCTTCAGGGTGTCCAGGTGTAAAGGGCAAGAAAGGAGAAATAAATGTACACCTTTAAAGCACTCAATGTGCCAAGTACCTTATAGGGAATATCTGGCCATTTTTAATTCCCATTTAATAGATGACTTAAGACTCAGAGAATTGGGGGATGGTGTTTTGGGGACACACATAGTGGTGTCCAGGCATCAATTTGGGGATAGTATATGCAAGATGAGCGCCTTCACTCTTTACTGTCTAGTCCCTCAGAGATATTTTTAGTGACATGTTCAATCTCATGCAGCTAAGAAATGGTGAAACAAAAAAAAGAAGTCACAGTCAGTTCTGGGAAGTGAAACCTCTGTACTGCGTGGCAGTGAAGGGTCAGGTCCATTTCATCAACTCACAGAGCAAGAGCAGCCACATAGGAAAACAAAGTAATTCCAGGAAACCATTCAAGGACCATTCAGGCAGAATTCTAGAAGACGGAGGAACAGACAGTGGTTTGCTTGAGAACGCCAAAGCTCGAGGGGCCAGATATGCTTCATTAATGAGGCAAGGCTGCATTTCCAATTGCGGGCCCTCCCCAGCAACAGGTTGCTCCAAATCCTCCACCTCCCTCACCACCCCCGCAACACAATTGCCACCAGACCCAAGTCTCCTCTTTCATCATCTAAGACCCTGGCTGGCCAGTTTTCTGTTTCTTACTTAAATGAGAGAAAATACAGTTTGTCACACAGCAACCTTAGTTTTAGTTTATTTCCACTTTCCAGGGGAGGATGTCTCAATAAAGGCTTCCATAGATCCTTAGTGAATGGAGAGCTCCACTCTGGCCATTCTATTCTTGCTTCTCAGACTCCACACTCTTTTCCTAAATTGAATCAATCTTTCCAAGGCAGACAATGTGGAACTCTTGTGGAACTCTCACTCGTGTGAGAATAAAGAAATTATATACTCAGAGTCTTGCTGAGACTATCTGGAAACTCAGATACCTCTCACTTAAGTGTGTTTTTTGAGGGTCTAGGAGATAGCACACCAGGTAGGGCACATGCCTTGCATGCAGCTGACCTGGGTTTGATCCCCAGCACCTCATATGGTCCCCCAAGCCCCGCGCAAGTGGTAGCTGAGTGCAGAGCCAGTTGTAAATCATGAGTACAGCTAGTTGTAGACCAAAAACAACACAAAAGGAATGTCTTTTTGAAGTACAGCTGGTGTATAGTGCAGAATGGTGCCATGCATTATTACAGGTAACCTGACCCTTGGACTAACCTTTATATAACATTCTTGCTTTACATAACATTCTTGATAAGCCAAGTATTGGTCTAATCAGTTGACATCTATTAGCTATCCCAGTTCTCAAATCCACCCTGTGAGGCAGGTATCATTTTTCTTATTTGACAAATGGGATAAACCCCAATAAAGTGACTCCGTGACTAGCTCAAGGCCACCCAGCTAGAGTATGGCAGAGATGGGACTGGAACCAAAGGAGATGGTGCCTTTAAATCTAACACTCTAACCATTTCTGATCTAGCATAATAAAATGGGACTTCAGTTTCTGTGAACCATGATCTCTTTTGTGCCACCTGTCTTTATTCTGTTACCCTGTGTTCTTTAGTCATCCCTTCAGACCACACACTGTTCCCTATTATAGCTTACACTTACAAGGCGGGGGCTCTAGATCCAGACTGTCCTGGCACCAGAGGATTATTTCCTTGTTTACCAGCCAATTTCTACTTCTCTTTCCAATTCTTGCTCAAAGATCATTGCTTCTGAGGCCAGGAGATAGTACGGTAGTTACTGTGTATGCTAGGTATGCCCCCATTTAGGTTTGATTACTGGCACTGCATAGTCTTTCAACATTGGTGCCCTGGAGGTCTTCAAACACTAGGTAGAGCTCTGGAGGCCCCTAGCACTGCTGTGGTGGCCCAAATAGCCTCAGAAGCACCAGGACCAAACTGCATTACCTCCTCTGGTCCTGTCATTGAACTGACAGCCAGTTGCCAAGAATACTGAAGGGGTCCCTCAGACCTCCTAAGCATCACATGGGAGTCTCCCCTGCCCAAAATCATGGCTTCTGTAATTCTTTCTTTCTAAACTGTTTAACTACAACTGGCTCTCTATATTCCCACTGTGATATATCTATATATCTATATCTATATATGTATATATACACACAGAGACATATATATGGGTGTGGGACTCCGCACCAGGCTGTGGGGCAGGTGAGAGTTCTCCCCACCCCAAGGGACCCAGCCCCAGCAGCCCACCACCACTGGCCAACCACTACCACACTCCAGGCCGCTTTCTGGATGCTCAGGCTGAGCCTCATGCAAGAATGAAGTCCCATGGAACTCACATAATGTGGAACTTTGTGATCTTGGACTCTGGACTCAACGAGACCCGGAACAGAGATCCTCTGTCTGCTTCCCCCAGTCTCCAGTGGCTCAGGAATCACACCCATAAGCCACACCCTGGCATCACCAGATAATCTACTCATTGGCCCCCCCCTCCAGAACTCATGGATGCTCCTCCCAGATGGGAGTATAAAAGGAGGCTCCCAGAACCATGCCACTGGACTCCGTGCCAGGCTGTGGGGTAAGTGAGAGCCCTCCCCACCCCCAAGTGACACAGCTCTGGCAGCCGACCTCAACTGCCCAACCACCACCATGCTCCAGGCCACTTTCTGGACTGCACAGAAGACACTTGTTACCCATCTGTGCCTCTCGGAGAGCCCGGCATGCTACCAAGAATAACCCGCCTATACAGGTAGAGCCTGGCAAGCTCCCTGTGGCATATTCGATATGCCAAATACAGTAACAACAATAGGTCTCCTTCCCCTAGCCCTGAAAGAGCCTCCAATCATTGGGAAAAGATGAGTAAGAAGAAGCTGCTAAAATCTCAGGGCTGGGAGGAACAGACGTTACTGGTGCCCACTCGAGCAATTTGGCGACAAGTGGGATGACAGTGATACAGTGATATATGGGTGTGTGTTTGTATAATTCTATCACATCACTGACCTTGTATGAGTGTTGTTTGTTAAAGTCTAATGTGGCTCAGACAGGAGTGCTGGAGGCCAGCAGCTATGTTTGCCTTGCCTCTATCTTCAACACAGCGACCGAGAGATAGCACATATTCAGTAAATGTTTGTCAATGAATTGGATGGATAGGGGTGTCCTTCCTCCATGCTTGGCATGTCCAGGTCATTACTTGTTACCGTAAACTCAGTATATTTAAAGACAAACTCATCACCTCCCCCGCTGATTTCCTCTTCTTTTGTTAAGGTTGCTATCATCACCACATTGATTCTAGGTGAGTTAACACTGACTCTACATCTTACTTCACCCTGCTGCCTAGCATAAATTCACAGATGTCATACAGATGTATAGTCTTGCCCTCCTTATCTTTTCAACCCCACTAAAGTTTTTTTCTGTAATACAGTGATATGTGTGGAGCCAGAGAACTCTTAAGTCAGAGCCCTGATTATTTCTTTGAGCTCTTGTCATAAAATCCTCCTTAATTATCCTCCTACCTCTAGAATCTGTCCTTTACCACCCACTCTCATCATCGGTAGCAATGTGGGCTACAAAGAGAACACAATTACACTCCATTCACCGTGTACAGACAAGATGACCGCAGTCACATCTTGAGCCCAGGACATCTTGGCTCTTGAGTTCCAAAATAACACTGCCTACTGCTGAAAGATGATCTGGAAAAATGCTACAGGATCATTACAAAACTCCCTGCAGACAACACACCCCGTGGCCCCTGCATGCTTGGCATAGGCTATGACTTTCTTTTCTCTTTTTGATTTTGGGTCACACCTGGCAGTGCTCAAGAATTACTCCTGGCTCTGCGCTCAGGAATTACTCTTGGTGGAGATTGTGGGACCATATGGAATGCTGGGAATCAAACCTGGGAAGGCTGTGTGCAAGGCAAGGGCCCTACCTTCTGTGAGATCTCTACAGACCCAACCCATGACTTCATCATCTGGGGACCCCCAAGCCAACCCTTTCAATAGGATACTTGTAATTATTCTCCATGTACATACTCTTTCTCTATTTCTAGACTAGCATCCACAATCATACAGACCAGTAAACTTGACATTTGTTCATTGTCTTTTTTTATAGGGGTGGTTAATTGGTGTTTGAACCTTCTTGTCTTCTAAAGCAAATATTGTTTCCTCTCACCTCCAGGCCCTCAACCTACATAGCTTGTATCATTTTGAATCTTCAAGCCAGATATTTTGGCCTGGCTTCTTCCTTCCACAACATGACAGTGGCATAGAGAGAGGCTCTCTGCATCCTGAAATCAGGTTGACGTACACAGATCATCATCTTCATTTTAAGATTTGCATTGTTGTCTCTCAGAGTGGGAAATGCTGCGGGCTGCAAAGAGGGCCACAATATCAGACCTTTTTCACCATTATACTGATGACTGACCAGGCGCACATCCCATTTGCTGGACACCTTGCTACATGGGAACACTGTATACCACAGAAATGCACATCCAGGACTGGGCTGGAGAATCATTCCAATATTCTTAAAATGCTGCCTATAGGCAACATCCCTCTGCACTCTTGGCATGGCCTATGGCTTTTTACATTTCATCATCTAGGTGTCCCAAGCTGGCCCTTTCTATAGAATATTTGCAATTATTTCATCCTTTATCCATAGGTCCAGCATCCACGAATTTACCAACTAATATTTCTGACATTTGCTCCTTGTCCTCTTCACCTAATAACCAAGTTTGTTTCCTCTTGTTTCCAGGTCCTCAACTTACAGCTTGAGGTTTAATCAACAATTTAGACCTACAAGCCAAAGTACCTTCCTCTGTGACACAGAGAATTGCACAGGAACTCTGCATCCTTAAATCAGCTTCAGTGGGGCCAGAGCTATAGTACAGTAGGTACGGTACTTGCCTTGCATGCAGCTGACCTGGATTCAATCCCCAGCACTATAGATAGTCCACTGAACATGGAGCCAGGACAGGGTATGACCAGGCCCCTCACCACCCCCCCCCCGAAAAAAAAGACCCATAGCATGAAGTTTCAGGAACCAGACCCATTTTCTTCATTTTAACATTTTCCGCTGCTCTCTCAAAGAAGGAAGAACACTGTGGACTACAGAATTTTGAGACAATTATACTGACTGATTGATCCCAGACACATCTCTACAGACTGGTTGACCACAGATTCTACCCGTGCTCAGAACATCTTGCTACTTTCGGGGACCTAGGGAACAGTGGGAAAATTGTCTATGCAAAACCATTATGATTGTGCTAAATAATCCTTACAACCATGCTGCAAAATTTTACAATACCACCTACAGTGCAACATCCATCTGCACTCTAAGGCTAAGGCTATCTAATGCCTCTAATCCCCACCAAGCACGCCCCCTCGTGGCACACTCAATAAACATTTCTCACTTGCTTTTCCTTTAGCCTTTGGCAAACTCATTTTACTTGCACCAAACTGAATGCTAAGTTTGTATCTTGAAAGCTAAAAAAATACCCACCATCTTAATCATCAATCCCTGTTCTAAATACATTTTCAATATGGATGTGAAAGACATACATATAAATTGAAATTGAAAGATGATTCCAGGTAGAGTAGTAGAGAAGAGTAGACTGAGCCTAAATATTGAACAAGAACTACAATTAAGACAGAACCAAGCTAATGTGATTGAGCTTAAATCTTTAGGCACTATGGTTACCTTTGAGAAATATTCTGGGGGAGGTAGGTAAGGTGATGTGAGAATGACCATCTCTGTACATTGAATTAGATTTAGTTGGGGGTTAATAGAACGCTTGGGGATGAATTAGGAGATGAAAAGGATCTAGCTAAGGACATAACAGGAAGAGCAAAAGGCCAAGTAAGAAAATAAGAGATTTCCTTGCCTGAAATCTCTTCAATTAGAAAGAAAGCTCCTTTTCTGTTTTTTGATTTTTTGGCGCCACACTTGGCAGTTCTCAAGCCTTACTGCCTGTCTCTGTGCTAAGATCACTCCTGAAAGTACTCAGGGGACCACAGGAGGTGCTGGCAATAAAACCTGCAAGGTGATTGCCCTATTCTCTGTAGTCTCTCTCAGGTTCCAAGAAAGCTTGAAGAAAAGCTTTATGCTAATACTTTGTTTCTCCTAGCAAGTAGACACAATGCCTTTATAGACAACAAACATACTTACCAATTGATTTGATGATGTGAAAAATCAAAACAAGAACGGGTTACATTAGGAAATAAAGCTTTTGTAGAGAGACCATAGATTGTCAGGAGGAAGCAAGAGTGGGGTTTGGAGTACAGGAGGGAGATGAAATGGCCAGGCATAACTAGTAGAGCGGAAAGTTGGCTGAAGAGGCAAAATTCCAAGCTAAAGGTAAAGCAGTGACATTAAAAACTTTCCATGTCAAGAAGCAGCCCAAAAGAGGAGGGTCCTTCAGTGTTTTCTGAACAGGAAACACTCCGGGGAAAATCTGTCTACATGATGTGAATAAAAGAGCTCAAACTGCCTATATGACTTTTGAAAGCTCAAGCGATTTTTCCTGCTTTAATAATACAGTGCTGTATTTCACTTGCTTTTTATTAACCCTTTGCCGAAAATAACTGGGTTTAACTTGGTTTGCAGGTGCTTGGAATACTCTAGCTTTTTTTTTTTTTGGTCACACCCAGCGATGCACAGGGGTTACTCCTGGCTCCTGCACTCAGGAATTACTCCTGGCAGTGCTCAGGGGACCATATGGGATTCTGGGAATCGAACCCGGGTTGGCCGCATCCAAGGCAAACGTCCTACCCACTGTGCTATCACTCCAGCCCCATGAAGACTCTAGCTTTATATTTGATCTTTGCCCTTTGCTTGAGCTGGTTTTAAGTCTGTGGAAAAAAAATCGATCTTCCAGAAAATATCATTAGGGTAGTTTTGGCAACCACTGTCATGGTCACTGTATTCCCGTTGTTCATTGATTTGCTCCAGTAACATCTCCATTGTGACAACTGTTACTGTGCTTGGCATATCGATTATATCGCGGGTAGCTTGCCAGGCTTTGCCATGCAGGCGAGATACTCTTGCTTGTTGGGCTTTCCGAGAGGGGCGGAGGAATCAAACTCAGGTCGGCCATGTAGGACGCTTGCAAGGCAAACACCCTACCCACTGTGCTA
Organism: Sorex fumeus; assembly: GCF_029834395.1. Lineage (NCBI taxonomy): Eukaryota > Metazoa > Chordata > Mammalia > Eulipotyphla > Soricidae > Sorex > Sorex fumeus. The sequence goes on from NW_026606115.1 coordinate 17,949,776, forward strand.
TCGCTCCAGCCCTTGGCAACCAACTTGTATAAATATCACCACTCCTAGAAAACTTTTGGAAGGCAGTTTCTGGTGTTTAAGAGGAAGATTCTGGGGCTGGAAGTGGCATAGCAGGTAGGGTACTTGCCTTGCCTGTGACCAACTAGGGTTCAATACCCAGCACCACATATGATCCCCTTAAGCTCCAGTAGGAGTGATACCTAAGAGAAGAGCCAAAAATAAGCTATGAACATCATCAGGTATGGCCCAAATACAAACAAAAAATGTAGTATGAATCTAGGGTTAGAGAGACTGTACAGGAAGTAAAGTCTTACATGCAACCAACCCCAGTTTGATCTATAGCCCCTCATATGGTTCCCTCTGGGCCAGTTAAGTCTTTGAATCCTCTGGTCTGCTTGGCTCTTTCTCCAAAGGCAGCAAAATTGGAACATGCTCATTTCTTTTTTTTAATTTTTTTAAATTTTTATTAGTGAGACATCATGGGGTACAGTTGTAGACTTACAAATTTTTGTGCTTGGGTTTCAATTATACAATGATCAAATACCCATCCCTCTACCAGTGCCCATTTCCCACCACCATGGATCCCAGTATCCCTCCCACCCCCCATCCCCCCCCCCCCCGTCCCACCCTGCCTCTGTGGCAGGACATCCCCTTTTGTTCTCTCTCTCTTATTGGGTGTTGTGGTTTGCAAAAGAGGCAATGGGTGACAATCATGTGTGGTCTATAATCTACTTTCAGCATGCTTCTCCCATCCTGGGAGGATCCTCCCAATACCCTTTATTTGGTGGAACATGCTCATTTCTTTGCAACTTCCATGTATTCTTTCCTCCAAGACCAAAAGTCAAACCCAATCAGACCCACTTCCCAAGTTCTTTTACCTTTGCCTGCACAAATATGCAAGCTCTGTTTGAAGGACTTTGCCTGAAGGAAATGCATCATAATTTGCAAGTTTGTGAAGACTTAAGTGATGGTTAAAAAGTTCTAAAGTTATCCCATGCACACATTCTATAAGTTTTTTAATCCAGGACTTAAGGTGTGTCAGCTGGGGCCAGAGCATTAATACAGCAAGCAGGATGCTTGCTTTGAACAAAGCCAAACTGGGTTTGAGTCCTAATATCCCATATGGTCTCACAAGCCCCCTCAGCACAGAGCCCGGAAGTAAGTTCTGAACATCACAGGAATGACACAAAACCAAAAAGTAAATAAAGTGTGTCAGCTTCCCCTCTAATGAGAAATTTCTCCTCATACCTTCTCCACCAGTGCTATGGGAGTCTTAAGGAACCAATGTCCTGTTCTGGTGGAAGAATATCTATGAAGTGATGGACAAGTCCTCTACCCAAGGTCACATGCAATCTATACGGTGACAGCTTTTCTGGCCTCTTCACTTCCATTAACTCTGCTCTACAATCAATCCAAGTTTAATCTATGAACTCTTCTAAAATACTTCTTCCCCTTTTGTTTAGGAAAAAAAATTAAATGTCAGCAGAAAAGTTCACTTGGGGAGGTTTTTCTTGCTGCCAATATTTCTGGAGTGCCTTCAGCAGTGCAAGGAGTACTGGTCACTGAATAGGAAAGGATCATGATAAGACTGAGCTTGTACTTTCAAGGGACTCAGAGTAAACGATGCGTAAACTGTGTGTAAACTCAGCCCATGACATTAAAAGGAGAAGGAAGGAAGGAAGGAAGGAAGGAAGGAAGGAAGGAAGGAGAGAAAGAGAGAGAGAGAGAGAAAGAGAGAAAGAGAGAAAGAGAGAAAGAAAGAAAGAAAGAGAGAAAGAAAGAAAGAAAGAAAGAAAGAAAGAAAGAAAGAAAGAAAGAAAGAAAGAAAACATGGAGATCTGTAAGGTCATAGGAAAAGAAAACTGATTTCCCCTGTAGGAGATGGGGATATGGTGGTGTAACAATCCAGAAACAAAGGAGGATCTCAAGAAGCTTGGAGGATAAGCAAAATAGGGTTTTAAGGGGGAGTTACCTCCAGGAATTGTTAACTTGCTGCTAAAATCTCAGGGCTGGGACAAATGGAGACATTACTGGTGCCCACTCGAGTAAATTGATGAACAACGGGATGACAGTGATACAGCGATACCTCCAGGAAGTGAAAGTGTTATGAACACGAGTCAAAACAAGAGAACATGTTTGGATGAAGCAGCTCGATAATGGAGGGCCAGTGGCTTGAAATGGAAACTGGGGCTATATTGTGGAAAGCAGCACTGCCACTGTGAGTCTCTGACTGTACCTGGTCCAAAAGTAGGTATCTTAACATTGCAGTTCTGTCACCTTAACCACAGCAAATTAACATTTAGCCAAGACAATCTTCAGAGAAAATTTAGGCACAGTGCTGCAAGCAGTTGGAGAGGACAGCAAATTCCAACTTGCCATGACGGAGGTGGCACCACTAGACCACCTCCTCAGAAACCAGAGAAAAGAAGCTGAGTGGGCTTCTGTCAACATGGCCCCTTTCGGGTCTCCATGCAGTCAGTGTCTGGGCATAGGAGACGACAAAAAAGTGAGACATCTGAGAGATTATCAAACAGATGTGTCCAAGCAGATTCAGGACAGCTTTTTCTAAGCACTGCAGAGATTTTACTTCTGTTCTATAATGAAGCATTCAAGGAAATACAATGCTCTACTTCTATGAGTTCAGGTTTAAGTAATATTTCTGGATTATAGTGAAGAATACTGAGTTGTATCCTTGAAAGTTGCTCAGAGTGCATCTTAACTGCCCTGCCATCCACCAAAATAAGTAACAAAATGTCACTTGTGAGGTTATGGATATTTTCACTAGTCTTATTGTATTAATCACCTTGCAATATACATGTGTATCAAATCACCATGTTATGCAACCCAAACTCATACTGTCATGTGGCAATTACGTCTCAAGAAAGTTGGGGGGAAAGAGGTAAGCACAGACGTAAGGCAAGGGTAGCACCCACCATGGTAGCATCTGAAATAAAACTTTAATTCCATGTCACACTTTAAAAGGTCATTTTTTCCACTTCTTCTCTCTCTAACCCCCCTCTTATATATACCATAACACAGCCCCTGTATCAGAAAAATAAGAAAATAAAAAAATAGTTCATTTTTATTTTTGAAAAGAAAAACATTTAAAAAAGGATTCCTCAGCTCTACATACAAGTAAAGTGTTCCAAAGCCAAGAGATAGTATAGAAGGTAGCAAGCTTGCCTTGCACGTGGATGACACAGTTTGATCCCTGGCACTCCATATAGTCCCCCAGCACTGACAGAATGATACCTGAGTGCCAAGTCAGAAGTAAGCCCTGAGCACCATCAGATGTGCCCCGAACAAAAAAAGCAATAACAAAGAACTACTTCAGTGAAAAAACATTTACACACTTTACATCCTCTCCTCTTCCTACAGCCACCTTGACCTGAACTAACTAAACTCGGGGAGAAGAGAAAAGCCTGTTCCAAAAGGCACTATTCTTTTTTAAATTTTATTGAATCATCGTGGGCTGGAGCAATAGCAGAGCAGTAGGGCATTTGCCTTGCGTGCAGCGGGCCTGTCTGAGCCGGGTTCGATTTCCCTACCCCTCTCAGAGAGCCCGGCAAGCTACCGAGAGTATCACGAACGCACGGCAAAGCCTGGCAAGCTACCCATGACGTATTCAATATGCCAAACACAGTAACAACAAGTCTCACGATGGAGACATTACTGGGCCTGCTCGAGCAAAATCTATGAACAACAGGAGGACAGTGACAATGACAGTAATTGAATCACCATGAGATAGTTACAAGCTTTCATGTTTGGGTTACAATCAAACAATGATCAAACACTCATCCCTCCACCAGTGCACATTCCCCACCACCAATATCCCCGGTATACCCCCTTTTCCCACCTTCCCCCGGCCTCCATGGCAGACAATATTCCACATACTCTCTCTCCACTTTTGGGCATTATGATTTGCAATACAGACACTGAGAGGTTACCATGTTTAGTCCTTTATCTACTTTCAGCACACATCTCCAATCCCTACCGGAACTATTTGAAGGGTGGTAAGAATTTCTTCACTGAGAAGAGAGGGGAAGGGAGTTGTATAGGCCAGAGAGAGCTTTCAGTAGGTTGACTCCATATTTGATTCCCTGGCATCATAAGTTTGTGGGCCAAAAATAAAAAAACAGACACACAAATATCAGTTATATAGTTTTTTTTCAGATTTAAAGAACTGTGTGATTATTGTGGAATTCTACTCTTAGTAGACATCAAAAAGGGGATTATTAACTCATTCCTTTTATGTTTTGTTACCACACCCAATAGTGCTGAGGTTTACTCCTTTCTCACTGGAAGTGCTATGTGGACTCTTTGAAATACCAGAAATTTAAACAGGGTCAGCCACATGCAAAAGAACTGTCCTACCCACTATTTTATTTCTCTAGCCCATCAACTCACCTCTTTTTTTGCTGAGAAACTTGTTTTGTATTAAACATTTTTTAATTGTTTTTAAAACATTTTTATATAAAATTATGTTTTACAAAGTTATTCATTACATAGTGTATCAGAGATACAATTCTCCAACACCAGTCTTATCACCAGTATAACGTTCCCTCCACCAATATCACGTTTCCCTCTCCCCTCAGCAGGCACATAACACATTTACTTTGTATTATTTTCTCCAACAAATCTTAAAGGAATGCCAAATGAAGATATCATAAAACAAATCAACAGGGGCTAGAGCGATAGCACAGTGGGTAGGGCATTTGCCTTGCACGCGGCCGACACGAGTTTGATTCCCAGCATCCCATATAGTCCCCCGAGCACCACCAGGGTTAAGTCCTGAATGCAGAACCAGGAATAACCCCTGTGCATCGCTGGGTGTGACCTAAAAAGCACTGTAGCACTGTCCGCCCATTGTTCATTGATTTGCTTGGGTGGGCACCAGTAACGTCTCCATTGTGGGACGTGCTGTTACTATTTTTGGCATATCAAATACGCCATGGGTAGCTTGCTAGGCTCTGCCATGTGGGCAGGATACTCTTGGTAGTTTGCCAGGATCTCCGAGAGGGATGGAGGAATCGAACCCGGGTTGGCTGCAGGCAAGGCAAATGCCCCACCCGCAGTGCTATTGGCTGACCCAAAAAGAAAAAAAATCAGTAGGGGCTAGAGATGTGCAGTAGGTTGGTGCTTGTCTTATATGTGGCAACCCAGGTTTGAAGCCTAGCACCACATATGATCTTCTAAGTCCTTCAAGACTGATCTCTGAGCACAGTGCCAGGAGTAAAAAATGGATCTCATTCCCCTGACCCTGAATATGGCAGAGTCGAGAAGGCTGTGGAAAGAGAAGCTGATAAAATCTCAAGACCGAACTGGCTGCCAAAACGAAGAAAGACAAAAATGATTGTACTTTCAATGCACATATGCTGGCATCTGATGCATCCACCGAGGACCTGATGGTACAGGCGCAAAAGATCAAGTACGATATCATTGGTCTGACCGAAAAGAGAAGACATCAATCACATCACGCCATTTTCGACACTGGAGAAGATCTGTTCCTTGGAACATGTGACAAAAGAGGCATGGGTGGTGTCGGTATCCTTGTCAACACGAACTTAGCCATGAGCATTGATTCATTCGAATGCCTAACAACCCGAATCGGACAATTACACTTGAATAGATGTGGCTCACTGCCGGCAGTTGCTATCTTTGTTGTCTATGCACCAACATCCAATTATGGTGAAGGAGAAATTGAGAAGTTCTACATGGAGCTGGAGAAGTTCTATAAAGAAAACAACACATTCTACAAGATCATTGTCGGTGATTTTAATGACAATATAGGACCAAGAAAATCACATCGGGACCCATGGCCTAGAATGAAACGAACAGGGTTACAGACTGTCTGAGTTCATCACATCAACCAAGACCATCCATGGTAACTCACAGTTCCAAAAGGCTGAATCTAAACGTTGGATATGGGAGTCTCTCCCAGTGGATGGTTCCACAATGAAATAGATCATAGACCACATCATATTCAATCAGCAGTTTTGCCTAACCAATGTTACTGTTGTCCCAAAATTCCAAATGGGATCGGACTACCGTCTCCTTCGTGCAAAATTCTACCTCACAGAACGGGGAGAAAAGAATGCAAAGTTTAAGAAGAGAACTCCCAGAATGACCACCAACTGGGAGATCTTTGGCTCTGTTGCAGCAACATGGGAAGATGCCATCAACAACATTGATGAGGAATACGATCGAATGATTCAGCACCTCCATGATTGTTCGAGGAATGCCAAGAGAGAGATAACCACAAAAAAGGCCTTTCTTCGAATACTCTTGAACTTATTCACCAACGTGGCTTGGCACATGCCTCAGGCAACTGCAAGCGAACGTCTGAGCTGGCAAAACAGTGCAGAGAAGCGATCAAGGATGACCTAAAATCAGGAGAGCAGCAGTGCTGGTAGATGCGGCAGAAGCCAGGAAAAGTATTCGTAATGCCTGCCTGTCCTTCACCAACTACAAGACCAAGATGACTGCCCTCCGACATCCTGATGGATCTATCACATCTTCCAGAAGGGCAATGGAGAAGATTATTCATGACTTCTACTCAGATCTCTTTAATAGCCACGTCCACTTGCCCACATACCAAATTCTGCAGGATGGACATGTCGTTCCCAATGTTCTCCCTTCCGAAATCCAACATGCCATCTTGTCGGTAAAGAAACAAAGAGCACCTGGCCCAGACAAGATCAGACCTGAACACCTGAAGAACTTACCATCAGTACTCATCAATACACTGGCTCGGCTCTTCACATGCTACCTGTCTGAATGCAAGGTTCCATCCCAATGGAAAACCAGCAAGATTGTACTACTATACAAGAAGGGAAACATCCAACGACATTGGCAACTATCGCCCAATCTGCCTATTGTCTGTCATCTACAAACTGTTCAAGAGTCATCCTGAATAGGATTGGCAGAACACTAGATGAAGGACAACCATGTGAACAAGCCGGGTCCCGAAAAGGATTCAGCACCATCGACCATATCCACACGATAACTAAGCTCATTGAGGTTTCTCAGGAGTTCAAGATGCCGCTCTGTCTAACATTCATTGATTTAAAGAAGGCCTTTGATTCTGTTGAGATGGAAGCGGTCATTGAAGCCCTAGCCAATCAGGGCGTACAAACTCAATACATCAGGATCCTCCATGAGCTCTATTATGGATTCACTACCAGGATCTCACAATTCTACAAAGAAGTAATCATCCATGTCAAGAGAGGGGTTCGGCAGGGTGATACCATTTCACCGAAACTCTTCAGTGCCACCCTCGAGAACATCATGCGACGACTGGAATGGGAAGGAATGGGAGTGAAGATAGATGGTCGGCAACTACACCACCTCCGCTTGGCTGATGACATCATTCTAATAATACCAAACATCAGCCAAGCGGGACAAATGCTGACTGACTTCGACCATGAGTGTGGAAAGGTTGGATTACAACTGAATCTCACAAAGACAATGTTCATGAGAAAGAGTCTTGTTCCTGATGTTCCATTCACTCTCAACGGAACCACCATCTCCGAATGCAACAGTTATATATACTTAGGTTGAGATATCAACATGATGAATTACCTGACACCTGAGTTACGCAGGAGGAAGAGAGTGGCTTGGAATGCCTTCAAGAGCATTGAAGAAATAACTAAGAGGACAAAGAACCTCCAGCTACTAGCACATCTCTTCGATTCCACTGTTCTTCCTGCATTAACATATGCCTCAGAGACCTGGGCCCTAAAAAACAGGATGAGAACGCTATTTGGGTCTCTCAAAGAGGAATTGAAAGAGCTATGCTTGGAGTATCATGCTTCACTCAAATGAGAGGTAGAATCCGGAGTTCCGATCTCCATCAACGCTCAAGAATCAGGGACACTATCTCGTTTGCCAAGGCATCAAAAATCAGATGGGCTGGACACGTAATGAGGTTTAGAGATGACCGCTGGACTAGAGCCATTACTGACTGGACTCCATGGGACATCAAAAGATCGCGTGGACACCCACCTACAAGATGGTCAGAATTCTTCATCAAGACCCTGAATGATCAGTTTGAGGCTCTGCATATTCCTAGAACGAGCAGATGACATTGGGCTACGCTAGCATGCAACAGGGATAAATGGAGACGTTACTGGCACCTGCTCGAGTAAATTGATGAGAAACGGGGTATCAAGTGATCAAGTGAAGTGAATTACTTTATTAACATAGGTTTTAAAATCAACTCACTTCTTAAGTAGCCTAACCTGTAATCATGTCCATTTATCTAAATAAAAAAAATTAACGTGAAAATAACACATTAGGGACCAGAGAGATAGTACATCAGATATGGTGCTTGCAAGCAAGTTAAGAGGGCAATTCAGGCTCAATCGCTGACCAAACTTGGATCCCCACCTGACACCATATACAATTCCTCAAGATCTGACAGGAGTGATTCCTAAGCTCAGAGCCAGGCGTGTAAGCCCTGAGAACCACAGATAATGAATGATCCCAACACATCCCTCCACTGCCAAATTTCCACCTAAATGAAGGAATGCTGCTTTAAAATGGATTTTATGCTTCTTTCTATTTGAGGGAGGATGGGCATACTAAGGACTAGGAGTTATCCAAAACTGTGAATAGGATTTTCATCCCCTGTACTGGAGAAAATGCAGCCTAGGAGGAAAAAATACTGATGTACAGTAAACAAACTATGTTTTGGAGGAGGAAGGAATACGGGGTTAAGGGCTAGAAGTAGGAGAGGGATGGGGTGTTAGAGTTAGAAAGTAGTATGGATGGCTGGGCTCGGGAGGGGAGTCAGACATTCTCTAGAAGTTTAAGACACTTAGGGAATTGGTCTCAGGGACTCATGCTGTAGAAGGTATTATGAGTGACAGACATCAGCTCATTGTTATGAATTCCTTGTCATCCACATTCTCTTTCCTTAAATTTTATTTTAGGTACCGCAAAGCTTGCCTCACCATTGTCCCAGTATCCGCCACCAACCCAGTCCTATGATTCCATTAAAGACCAGTTCTCTGTTTCTGTTATCCTTGGGTATTAGTTTTTTTATTCTGTACCACATATGAGATCATTCTGTTTCCATTTCTCTCCTTCTGACTAATGTCACTCAGCAGGACACTCTCCAGATCCATCCACATAGATTGTATGATTTCATCTTTCCTTATAGGTGAGTAGTATTCCATTGTGTATTTGTACCACAATTTCTTTATCCAGCAATTTGTTCTTGGAGAGTTGGGTTGCTTTCAGATTGTCTATTATGAGTAGTGCTATAATAAACATAGGTGTGCAAATGTCTTTATGCATAAGGACACTGTTCAGAACATAAAAGGGAAAAAGTAGGAGAGGTGTAACCCATAAGTTCTCCATGAAAGAGGCAGAAAAATTCCTGTTGCTTCAGAACACAAAATTTCAGGCACTTGAAAAGACCAACCAAATAATCAATTCTCACCCCACTACTTTGCAGATGAAAAGTTGAGGACTACCAGGATGAAATACAACAATGTTCACACACTTTCCTCTTAGGGTGGTGGAAAGGTGCATGATGGAGGGATTGGTGTTGGAATAGTAAATATAATGAATTATGGTGAACAACTTTATAAAAAATAAAATCAAATTAAAACTGAAAAAAAAGTTGAGGACAAGAAAGGACAAGTGCTTTCCTAGCACATTCTGAAAGGACCAAACTGAGGCCAACTCTTTTAACTCCTTGTTCTTTCCACTCTATTCCTTGTTTGGGGAAGATTACCGCTTGCTTACAAATCCTTTGCAAGATCTAAAACGCTCTAGATCTCACCTCTATATATCTGCCTTAGAAATATTTAGGGTTTGTCAAGTGCCTGAGAACAGATGACTGGTTAAAGAAACTTTGGTACATCTACACAATGGAATACTATGTAGCTGTTAGAAAAGATGAAGTCATGAAATTTACATACAAGTGGTACTACATGTAAAGTATCATGCTAAGTGAAATGAGTCACAAAGAGAGGGACAGATATAGAAAGACTGCATTCATCTGGGGAATACAAAATAACAAAATAGGAGACTAACACCCAAGAATAGCTGAGATAAGTACGAAGAGGTTCACTCCATGGCTAGGAGGCCAGCCGCACATGCTAGGGCGAAAGGCAGCTCAGATAGAGAAGTGGGCACCAAGTAAAGGGGGTCGGGAGGATCCTCCCAGGATGGGAGATCCATGCTGAAAGTAGACTATAGACCGAACATGATTGCCACTCAATGCCTCTTTTGCAAACTACAGCACCCAAAAGGAGAGAGAGAACAAAAGGGAATGAATGCCTTGCCACAGAGGTGGGGTGGAAGAGGGGGATGGGGGGGTGGGAGGGTTACTGGGATCATTGGTGGTGGATAATGGGCACTGGTGGAGGGATGTGTACTCTATCATTGTATAACTGAAACCCAAGCACAAAAATTTGTAAATCTACAACTGTACCTTATGGTGTTTCACTAATAAAAATCTTTTTTTAAAAAAGAAATATTTAGGGTTTGAGCTATAGTTCAGTGGGTAAGGTATTTACTTTGCACACAGCTGACATGGGTTTGATTCCCAGTACTACATAGGGTTCCCTGAGCCATTTGAAATGAGGGCTCGGTACATAGGCAGGGGTTAGTGGTGGTGGAAAATGTGCACTAGTGAAGGGATGGGTGTTTGATCATTGTACTACCGACCAAGACTTAAACTGAAAGGCTTTGTGACTGTTTTCACGGTGATTCAATAAATAAAATTTTAAAAAAAGAAAAAAAAGAAAGGAGAGCTCAGGGATTTCCTGAGTTCAAAGCCAGGAGTAAGCCCTGAGTATTGCTGATATAGCTCTAAAACAAACAAAAATGAATTATAATTAATTATACATAGTTGTCTATATACCAAGAAAGAAAACCTTTATAGCATGTTCTTAGTAGCTTCATATGTTTTTCTTCATTAGAAAAAAATGGAAATGTCTCTCAATGGGGACACAGAGAAACAAACTGTAGAACACCAGCAATAAATCTCTTTTTTTGCTTTTTGGGTCACATCTGGCGACGCTCAGGGGTTACTCCTGGCTCTGCACTCAGGAATCACTCTCCTGGTAGTGCTTGGGGTATCATATGGGATTCTGGAAATCGAACATAGGTTGGCCGTGAGCAAGGCAAACACCCTACCTGCTATGCTATCGCTCCAGCCCCAAGCAATACATTTTTAATGATGAATATACACAACCATTTGAATGGATCTCAGACTAGTGTGATGAGTGACATCATCAAAGCTCAATGTGCCACACACTATGAGATTCCAGTTTTATAACTTTCTACTAGTTGAAATATCATGGTGATGATACAAACACCATTGATCATCAGAGAATGGTACAGATGTAACTAGAAACAGATAGTACACATAACCAACAAGATACTACACGGGTAAGGCTTTGCATAAGGCCGACTCCAGTTCTATCCCCAGCACTGCATATGGTCCCCTGAACAGAACAGTGGTCATTCCTGAGCACAGTGCCAGGACCAAGCCATGAACACTACAGGCTGTGGACCAAAAATCAATCCCCCAACAAAAGAGATAATACTAACAAGCTTCTTGAGGGGAGGTGAAGTTACACTGTTGAATGATGGCAGTGATTATGCAAATCTATGGAGGTGATCAAATTTATTAAGTGATATACCTTATTTTACCTCCTGTGAGGGAAGAGAAAAAAAGTCGATTGCTTATAACAACTGGTGAAGGCAAAAAGGTCTGAAGTTTGCTTAGTAGAATATTGTACCAATGACAATTTCCTTGTTCTAATAGACGATTTTGTAAGATTCTAGAAAGAAAATTCTAGAAGCCCCATGATGTTTTAGGCAGATTTGATGAAGTTACATTTATAACAAATTTTAAAGTTATAGCAAATATGTCCTTAGGTCTTTGCTCAAATGGAATCTCATCTCACATCCCACTTTATACCATCATTTATTTTTAACTGCAAAATAAAAATTCTGAGAAAAATATATTTATTCTGTATTTTCCCAGAAATTTGTTAAAGACTTTTGTTTTATTCACTATTGTATGGCATATGGTAGAATCTCAATAACTATTTACTGAACGAATCTGAGTTTGCTGAGCATGAAATAAAGAAATAATTTTGCTTTGCTTTCTTTTGGAGTCCACATTCAGCTGTGATCAGGGATCACTCCTGGTGGGACATAGGGGACCAGATGGGGTTCCAGGGATAAAACCTGTATCAACTGAATACAAGGCAAATTCCTTCCCCATTATATGATTGCTCAGGACTCTAAAATAAAGATACAATTTTAAAAACTAGACTATCTTTCATACGAAGACAAATGTTCCTTATATTTCCTTTTTATACAATTATTCAAAACAGTCATTTTGTATTATTATTTACATTATGAAATATTTGGAAGGATGTCATAAAGATTACCTGGATCCTAGGAAATCACAAATTTTGAAGGTTCCTTTCCCAATGTTAAAAAGAAAGGAAAAAAAAAATTACTTTCCTGGGTAACTGGTTGTTCTTATGGTGTACAAGAGTGTACCTCTAACAGCTAGCCACTAGAGGGAAGTGTTTACTAAATTGTCCTTTCTTAGTATGCAGTATGCAACAAGTAATGGGCTGGGTATAAAACATTAGATAGGACATGAGTACTCACACTCAAAATTTACATTATGGTACGAAACAAAGTGCTATGTAGAAGTAAAATGGTGGAAGTATGCATAAAGTTCTCCTAGTACATAGGATATGAGAGAGGCATGGATTTGGGCTGGTGGTTTCCTAGAGGAGATACCTGAGCTGACCCTAAGGGATGAGCTGTAAGTGGGGTAGGGATGGAAGAAGAGTGCAAGTTCTCTGAAGGCAGGTGACATTATCACTAAGACCTTATCATTGTTTTCCCAAAACCTCGCAAAGGACAAATGAGCTCACAAAGTAGAGTTCCATGGGGCAGAGAGCCCAGGTGTTAAGGTTCTCGCCTTGCTCTTTGACGACTTCAGTTTGATCCCCAGCACCATATATAGTTCCCTGAACACTGACAGAAGTGACTCCTGAGAAGAGTCAGCAGACAGCCCTGAGCACAGCTGTGTGTAGCTCTCCAACACTCCCCCCCCCCACACACACAAAGTATCAGGAGATTAAAAGGGCATGCTAATGTGCAAGCATCAGAAAGAAATGGATGTCTGCTCTGTTAAGCTCATGTACAAGCACTGAAAGTGAGAGTGAAATCTCTGGTGAGTACCTTGGCTCAGTGAGTGAACACCACAATCACCTGCAGTTAGCATCACAGCTAAATGTGTGAACTTCACGGACATATCTCCATAAGCCCTGGTCATTGCAATGATATCAACAGAGGTAAGGGGTATGGGGGAGCAGTGAGGGGAGAGCATGCTAGACAGGGATGTGGGGTCTAGACCATGATGGGTCCCTTAAGCTTTTATCCTGAAAGTGATGAGGGACTACTGAAGGGTTTGTGGTAGAAAAGTAACATAAGGAGCTTTGTATTATAGAATTTTATTTAGGATTTTTAGTAAACTCCTTTCCAATAGCGAGGCAGAGAACAGATTTTGGGGGGAAAAGAAAAGTGAAAGTGATCTTAAGAATGCTGGCTTCCCAAATGAACAATGTGTGGTTAATGGTTGCTGCCTTCAAGAAGCTAATAGTGGCCTGAGAAATATTTCGGCAGACAGAATGCTTGCCTTGCATGTGGCTGACTCTGTTACATCCCTGACACTGTATATGGCCCCTCTCTAAGTACTACCAGGAGTGATCCCTGATCTAAGAGCCAAGAGAAAGCCCAGAGCAGCGCTGGGTGTATTCCCAAAGCAAAACAAATAAAAATAGAAGCTGGTAGTTCGAGAAAGGAAAAAAAACACAGAATTGCAAGATTCCAGAGCAGGATATATTGTAGTCTGTATATTGAAGCACATGGGGAATCTCATACTCTTGACAGTTAAGAATTATCATAATCTGGGACCTAAAGAAATAGTAAAGTGGACAGGCGGCTTGTCTTGCAAGCAGTTGATCCAAGTTCAATTCCAGGCATACTATATGGCATATATTATACTAAGCTGTTCCAGGAGTGACCACAGAACCAGCAACAAGCTAAGGGTACTGTAGAGGTCTGGCCAAAAGAAAATAATAATTCTTATACTCTGAAGAATTCTTTATGACACCTGTGAAGGAAAGGAGGTGCCAAAAGAACTCCCAGTTCTGTGACTAAACCTCTTTCCATAGGCCCTAATGACCTCATGCAACAGCCCCAAAACTACTGTTAATAGGAGAAAGGAACAAGGAAGTTCTGAAGCAGAAACTGGGGATAATCTCTTGGTGGAGATGAGGGTGTTAGGGGGTCAGAGACAGTGCACAGGAATGAAAATGGTCCCCTGAGTGTCTGTGATGGGAGCTTATGTTAACTGAACCCCACCCACAAATTAAAATTGGCAATAGTTCTAAGAAGGGGCTTTTTGAATTAGCCTCAGCTTGGCCTCTTGATTCCGCTGCTTACCAACCTGGTGGTGGGCAAGCAGCCCAAAGAAATGAGGCTCCGACTTGTTCAGCCTTTTGGGAATATAATATGGACATTCATCATAAAACTAGAAATTGAGCTCCCATTTGACCCAGCAATACCACGTCTGGGAATATACCCTGGGGACCCAAAACCACATAGTAGAAAGTAGAAACACCATCCACAATCCCATGTTCATTGCAGTCCTGTTTACAACAGCCAGAATCTGGAAACAACCTGAGTGCCCAAGAACAGACAAATAGATATAAAAACTATGGTGCATCTACACAATGGAATACTAAGCAGCAGTTAGTAAAAATGAAGTCATGAAATTTGCTTATAAATGGATGGACGTGGAGAGTATCATGTTGAGTGAAATGAGTCAGAAGATTAAGTTCAGATAGAGAATGTGGTATATAGAAATACAGACTAATGGGCTGGAGCGATAGCACAGTGGTAGGGTATTTGCCTTGCACGCAGTCAACCCAGCCGAAGCAGGTTCGATTCCTCCACCTCTCTCTGAGAGCCCGGCAAGCTACCGAGAGTATCTTGCCCACGTGGCAAAGCCTGGCAAGCTCCCCGTGACATATTCGATATGCCAAACACAGTAACAAGTCTCAAAATGGAGACGTTACTGGGCCCGCTCGAGCAAATCGATGAACAACGAGAGGACAAGTAGACTAATATCTAAGGCCAGGGAAAACAAGGGCTAGGAGGACTGGTTAATGGTTGCAATCTACTACAAGTGTGTGGGACGGAGGGTAGGTAAGATAGAAAAGGGACCAGGGACCAGTATGACAATAATACCTGGAAATGAACACGCTGGACAAAATCTGAGTGTTAAAAGTAGGTTAAAGAATATATACGGCAACCTTTCAGTAGCGGTATTGCAAACTACAATGCCCAAAAAGAGAGAAAAGAAAAGAGTGAGAGAGAGAAAGAGATAGAGACAGAGACAAAGAGACAGAGACAGAGAGAGTGCCTTCCATAGAGGCAAGCTGGGGTGGGGTGGAGAGTGATGGGAGGGAAGTTGGGCACATTGGTGCCCGGAAATGTACACTGGTGGAGGGATGGGTGCATGAACACTATATGACTGAAACCTAATTATGAACAGCTTTGTAAGGCTCTATCTCACAGTGATTCAATAAATGTTTCTTTAAAAAAGAATGAGGTTGATGCCAATACCTAGCCTCATAGGGTTTCCTACATACTTATCGAATTAAAATAATAGAAATAAAATAAAATACCTAATATATTTTCTGATAAATGACAATCTGTGGTCGGGGATTTTTTAAAAATTTGTACTGTAATGATGAGATGATGCTTGACTGCTGTTGCTCTAATCACCATAGCTTCTGCACTTTCCTGCAGAACAAACAAGCAGGCACTATTTTATTATCTCATTTATTTTTATTCCATCTTTCATATAGTCTGCTTTGCATTCAGGAATACGCTGGCTCACAATTGGCTTTTCTCTGAAATGGTGATGCCCCTTTTAAAAAATCTTCCCACAATGCAACACGTAAACCTCATCACCAAGTGCAATTACTGCCACATTGCCGGATAATGCTTTCCTTGCCTCCGTTGGTAGATGGCTTTTTTCCTACCACGAGCCACACCATCACACCTACTCCCTCTATTCAGAGCAAAAGGCTGATGCTAAGAGGGCGGTCACCTGCTGAATTCTGACAAAATACCGATTATATTTCACATCCTTGCCTGTGAAGGAATTTGGCTGGCCTGAGCTTGTTCTTCTGTTTTTCTGCTCTGGGCTTCCCCATAATTAACACAATTCCCCAGGCTCAGAGCCCAAAAGATATTAGGTTGAGTCTAGAAGAAATAGGTGTGTAAGCAAGAAAGCTATCTAACACATTCCCTCCCTTTGAAAAATGTAATACCGTAATTACATTCGCTTTTAGTCTCCTCGGCAGCAGTGTTCCCCTGAGGGAGAGGACCCATATGCCCTATACTTGAAGCTACAAGCAGACTGGAGCGCTAGACTTTGGAGTCTCATTAAAATACTTGCTACTGGAATAATTAATATTCATCTTCTCACATACAATCCCTGGTCCGGAGAGCAGTGAGTCTACTGCTTAGGCTGCCTGTGGTATTGATGAGAGGACAAAAAGCAGTTGCCAAGAATATGAACACAGAATGCGGTTTTCTGAAAGTACTACTAGGGTAAGAGGTAGGCCTTGGTTAGAGAAGCACATCCAAGGATCCTATCCTGATGGGTGACTGTTTCATAATGAAAAATCCCCAAGAAGAGAAGCATATGCAGGAAAGCGCTTATAGTTGCATCATAATGCCAATAAGTTATAAGGCAGAGCAGACATGTGTGTGCCTAACCTCCATATTTGCTACAAAAGGCTACCTTTCTGGATCTTTTTCTTTTCCTTTATAGGTCTTCCTTTGATGTTTTTTTTTCCTTAACCTGATACACCTATGTACAAATGGTGGTGGATATGTGGGGACACCAAGGCAGATTTACTTCGGGTCTTTACATTCTTCCTAGAGCTCAGAGTTCAATTCTTCACTTTAAGAAGTCAGTAGCTTCTGGAGAAAATACAAAGCAAAGGAGAAAAAATCTCAACCTGCTGGGAAGTTCCAAAGAGATGACTGCCTTAATACATTGCTACTGGTAAAAAAATTAATCATTTGTGTAGTCATTATAGTTGTAGAGTTGTTTATGGTTTGGATCAAAGACATTTCATATATATATACATATATATATATATATATATATATATATATATACTTTCAACAACAAATTTATCAGATGGAAAGGACAGGCAGTACTGTCTGCATATTATGAACAGGAAACCTAGATTTAGACAGGCGAGGTGAATTATCAAAGTCACGTAAGTGACGTGAATAGCAAGTGATGGGCTTACAACCCCACTAGACTCTAATTCCAAGGCCAGGGTGCCACCGGACGTCTTGTGTTCCATTCTAACCATCAAGGTAATCTTTCCCTTTGATCACTTTCTTTGTAGTTAAAAATTTTTAAAGGATTTTCAGGCACAAGTTTCCATTTCTTCACAGGACTTTTTTTCCCTCCCAGAAGGGAACAAAGTACACTAGAAATCTCTTGGGATTCAAGTCAAGCAGCCCTTTATCTGAATTCCAGCTTTGACACTTATATGCGGAATGACTTTGGACAAGTTATTGAACTTTCTGAGCCCATCTCTTTGCTGGGGAGTAAAGTAAAAATATCCCAAAGGTTGTCATGACACCCAAGTAAGATAATAGAAATAAAGATTTTTTGCTTCTGGAACATAGTAGCAGATAAACAAATAAAAATTGATTCTTTCCCCCATAACTCCACCTCAACTTTCTACTCTAATTTGGAAGTGTGCTTATAGGGGAAAGCTGAAGTTCACGCTTTGGTATGTATGTATAGATAGATAGATAGATAGATAGATAGACCAAATATATATGATATATATATATATGTGTGAAATCTGCCTATATACCCATCTCAATCCAGTAGGATGGCCAGTCTTTTAACTCTGGATATTTTCATTTTCAACTGATATTTTCAGTTTTTGGTTAACTGAGATCATTTTATGATTTATAACTTGTAGTGTGCATGTAAATGCTTTTTGAAACCATTTAAAGACTTAAGTTATGATGCAGAAATCACTTCTATTCTCTAGGTCTGAATAAATCACCTTTAGTAATCTCACCTAAAATGAAAAGTCAACTTATTCTTCAGCTAATTCTGAATATACTATGGGAATTCAGATCTGTGATCTCTTGGAGTCCAGCTCTAACCAGATTCCAAATGCATTAATTTAAGAAAAGATGCATCTGCGGGGTCAGAGAGAGCACGATGGGTAAGGCACTTGCCTTGCACACAGCTAACCAGGGTTCACACCCTGGAATTCCATAAGCTCCCCTGAGCATACCCAGAGTGATTCTTGAGTGCAGAGCCAGGAATAGTCCCTGGCTGAGTAATTCCAGGTGTGGCCCCAATTTTTTTTAAAGGAAATGATGGTTCCAGAAACTCTTTAATTTGCTGCAGTTCCCTTTGTTTATTTTTTATTTGGTTGCCCTTGTCGTTGAAGACACCTCTGAGGTCTTGGAGCACTCTGCAAATATTTTCCTTGATGTATTTTATACATTCTGATCTGATTTCAAAATCTTTGATCCACTTTGAATTTATTTTTTTGTAAGGTGTGAGATACAGATCCAGTTTTAATTTTTTGCACATGGTTCTCCAGTTTTACCAGCACCATTTATTGAAGAGACTGCTGGGGGAAATCAACCTTGATGTCCTACAACAGATCAATGATGTCCCACAACAGATCAATGGATCGTGAAGATGTTGTACATATACACAATGGAATACTATGCAGCTATAAGGAATGATGAAATAACATAATGTGCTGCAACATAGATGGAAGTGGAAGGCATCACATTAAATGAAATACACCAGAAGAAGAACAAATGTAAGATGATATCACTTGTATGTGGTATTTAGAGTAATTGAATAAAGAAACACAATAGTTTAAAGGGGGGTTGCTAGATCATGCTTGGCTACAGAATATATTGGGAAAGATAGAAATAAAGCAAAAAGGAAGGGGAGAAGAGTTAGATGAGAGGCAGGGGTCAAGGGGAATCAGATACATTGGTATTGTTAAGGAATGACAGAGGAAATTTCCAAACCAAACTCAACAACACTGAAACCCTGAGATCTAAACTTTAGTAATCAGATTTAAAAGGTGCCTGTCAATAGGGCAGGCTGGGACTAGGGCATATTATAGGCAAGGGAATCTGGGAATACTGATGGAGGGAAGTTGACACTAGTGGTGGGATTGGTGATGCATATTGTATGCCCAAGAACAAACTGAATAACCTTATAATTCATGATGCTTTAATAAAATAAAATTTATTTAAAAAAAGTATGCATCTATTAGAAGCCAATTTCCTATGGGATAACTTGAGACAGTAATGTGGCTTAATTATTGTACCTAAATTGTTCCTATTGTCACATTATCTTCACTGAAGCTTCAAACAATGTGAGAAAAAAGGAAGATGAGTCGGACATTGAAGAAAATTTGGATCTCCCTGAGAGTGAGGATTTACGATGTTGGTAAAATGGCAGATAAAACTGAAACTCTATCATGTACAACTTTATAACTGTATTTCAATACAATTCAATTAAAAATAATACTTTAAATAAAAATTTTAAAAATAAGTTGCAGAAGGTTTTGAAATAAAAGTAAGATAATTCTTTACATATCTTACTTTATAAAATTTAGCACTGTTCTATTGGTTGCAATGAATATGTCACTTCTACCATTTCAAACATCTGATTATGATTTTTTTTTGCTTTCTGTGTCACACCTGATAGTGCTCAGGGTTACTCCTGGCTCTTCACTCAGAAATTAACTCCTGTTGGTGCATGGGGAAACATCTGGAATGCCAGGGATCAGATCAGAGTTGGTCACATGCAAGGCAAGCATACTATCTGCTGCACTATAGGTCCAGCCCTCTGATAATTATTTTTCTAAGCAATTTGAAAACTGAAAAATATAATATGACCACACGTACCCTTCCTCCAAATACAATGACTGTCAATAAAATAACATTTTGTTGATGAATTTTGTACATCTGTTTGATATACTTCCCACCTTTTTGTCATTGAATTTTTTTTGTTTGGGGGCCAAACACAACCATGCTCAAAAAAATCCAGGTTCTGAGCTCAGGGCTTGGGAGGCCATATGCGGTGTCAGAGAGTGAACCTGGATCAGCTACATGCAAGGTGAGTGCCTTACCCGCTGTACTCTTTAGTCTCTATGATGGAATATTTTTTCTTTTTTGCTTTTTGGGTCATAACCAGCGGTGCACAGGGGTTACTCCTGGCTCTGCACTCAGGGGTTACTCCTGGTGGTGCTCAGGGTACTATATGGGATGCTGGGAATTGAACCCGGGTTGGCTACGTGCAAGGCAAACGCCCTACCCGCTGTGCTATCTCTCCAGCCCCTATAATGGAATATTTTTAAGCAAATCTAAGGTATCACGCTATTTCACTTCTAAATACTTCTGTCTGTATCCCCAAAATAAAATAATATATTGTAACCCAATGACAATGACTCAAAAAAATCCTTAAATCATTCAATTAAATTTTGTTCTATATTTTTAATTTCCCTAATGTATAAAAATTACTTTTACAGGTGACTTATTTGATTCAGCTACTTCATAAGGAAGTTAATATAATTTCTGCAAAGTATTGTAGAAATTATGCACTTGAAAAACCATCATTAACAATATTGTAAATCACAGAACCTTAATCAATAAAAATAACAAAACAAAGGCCATGGATATTTTCAACAAATAATTAAACACTGATTTCCTAGTTAAAAAATTAAGGACTAGAGCAACAGTATAGTGGGTATGGTGTTTGCCTAGCACAGGGCTGACTAGATTTTATCCTTGGCACCACATATGGTCCCCCAAGCCCACCAGGAGTGATCCCTGAGTGAAAAGCCAGGAACAAGTCCTGAGCACTGCTTGGTGTGGCTCTAAAGCAAAAAATCCCAAAGGCCCTACTACTCCTTCCACGGTAATTACTAAGCTTTAAGATTCTATTTAATATAATGATCCATTACAATGCTATGATAAAAACTTACCCCATTTTTGAGGAAAATGGCACTATTATAGGTAATGCTTTCTGTTCAGCGTTTTGCCCAGTGGAAGTTTCCAAAAACCCAGAGAGAACATTTTAATCCTCATTTATGAGGATTCACTGTGTTTATTTTTGTGAAAATTCAGGTCTCTTTACCACAGCTCTTACTTACTTGAGCCGTTAACGGTCTGATTCTTAAAAACTAAGATTTTTGAAAGAGAGATCAGAGCTGGGTAGAACAGGGAGTGAGACAGTTCAAGGATGCTTGACCATGGATGGCAAAAACTGTGGAGAGAACTATAGTTAAGTCAACTCACTGAGCATTGTCACCAAATTCTTGGAAATTCACTTTCAACAATCTGTAATGAAATCAATTTTATAAGAGCCTAATAGCTACAAATAATTAAGTTCCTGTGGCTTATTTCTGGTCACAAGACATGAAATTTCTTTAGAAATACTCCTTCTAAGAAGAACAAAGTTGACTAATATTAGAGAATAGTATTGATTCATTTTCTAAACTGCTTATTCAAGTTCAGGGTTTCTTGGTAGCTGAAGTCTATTCTCATAGCAGAGAACACAATGCACAAAACCAGAACTGGATGGAAAAACACATTACAGAGGCACACTCACACATAAATCCAAATGAGGAACTTGAGGAACTGCAGTACCTAAGGATCAGCATGGGCACATGAATCTACTTAATTAGAAATGCTTCTTGATTTCCCTAACCCCTTTCTCTATTGAATCAATCTAGGCCTCAAGAACTCACTATTTGGGGGCTGGAAGATTGTGAAACAGGCCTAGAAGATGCCTAGCATGAGCCCTAGCTGGATTTGATCTCCAGTACAAATGGAACTTCTGAGTATTGCCAACTGCTGTCCTGGATGCCCCAAGCACCACCAGGTGTCGCCCTAGAGGTCCATGAGCACCACTGGGATAGCCCAAGTAAACCTGTTCCTCAGTGCCTGAGCAGTGCCACACCCTTGGGCTGTCACTCTGAACTATGGTGGCCACGACTTGCCAGGAGGGGCTCTCAGGACTCGCGAGAATCATTACTCCTTCAAAAAGATTCATTGTCAGGGCCAGAGCTATAGTTGGCCTTGCAAGTGACCAACCCACAATCAACCCATTTACCCCATATGGTCCCCTGAGCCTGCCAACAGTGATCCCTGAGCACAGAGTCAGGAGTAAGCCCTGAGCACTGCTGGGTGTGTCCCCAAAACAAAAAGAAAACGATTCATTGTCTTTGTTTGGGTCACACTCAGTGGTGCTCAGGAGTTATTCTTGGGTCTGTGCTCAGGGATCATTCCTGAAAACGCTCAGGGTTCCATACACAGTGCTGGGAATCAAAGCCAGGTCAGCCATCTGTAAGTCAAGCACCTTACCTGTTGTCTCTGACCCAAGACTGGATGTCTTATCTGGAATAGAAACATCAGGCCTGTGCGATGGCATCCCTAACCCTAATAAAGTTGGAACTCTTGCTCTGGTTTATTGCCAGGCATCCAAACTTTTTTTTCTTTTTTTTGCTTTATGGGTCACACAGAAATTCTCAGGGATTACTTCTGGATCTGCACTCAGGAATCACTCCTGACGGTGCCTGGGGGAACCATATGGGATGCCGGAAATCAAGCTGGGTCAGCCGCGTGCAGGGCAAACTCCCTACCCACTGTACTATTGCTCCAGCTCCCAAACTTTTTTCTGTTAAAGAGAAAAAACCTATGAAGTGTAGGTGACAGAATTAAGTAGTACTCTGCAAAAACCTATGAAGTGTAGGTGACAGAATTAAGTAGTACTCTATACTCTCCTTGGTATAGGAATATAAAGGGAAACCGCATATGCTTACCTTAACATTTCTGGTGGGAGTGAAAATTAACTTGACAAATAGTAGACTGTTTATAATACACATCAATAACATAAAGTGTACTTTTTCTTCATTCAGTCAAGTTTAACTTGTAGGAAACAAATTTGTCAAAAAAGAAATGAGGGGCTGGAGCAATAGCACAGCGGGTAGGGCGTTTGCCTTTCACATGGCCGACCTGGCTTTGATTCCCAGCATCCAATATGGTCCCCTGAGCACCGCCAGGGGTAATTCCTGAGTGCAGCGCCAGGAGCCAGGAGTAACCCCTGTGCATCACCAGGTGTGAATAACAACAACAAAAAAAAGAAGAAGAAGAAAAGGGCTGAAGAGTCAGTCCAGAGGGTTAAGGCCTATGCCTTGAATGCTGCCAAACATGGCTCAATCCCCTGCACCCCATGATCCCTGATCATCATTGGGTAGAATTCCAAAGGCCCACCAACAACTTGAATGTCACTCTGGATGTTTCTAAGCACTGCGTGGGTGGCCAGAACCTAAGCAGTAGTGCCTCCTCCAGCCCTCCCATGAACAACCAGCCTGCTGGGCAAAGAGTAACTGGAAGACTTACTCTTGATTAATCCTTGAGATACCACCCCCCAAAAAAGAAAAAGAGGAAATATTAAGAAAAATTTCGAATTATAGGCTTAGAATGTAGCTCAGCAGTAGAGTACTTGCCTTGCATGTATGAGACCCTAGGTTTGATCCCTGGCCCCCCACACAGAAAAGTTAGAGTGTAAAGCCAACAGATGAAGTAAGTATGTTTCACACTGGAAAAAAACAAGGATATAGAAAGCTTTAAAAATATTATCAATAAATCAATGTTTTGTGACATAAAGAGCTTGCACCCTATAGGAAAAATGTTCTATAAAATTTGGAGAGCCTTCATAACTGACCTCATTCTCAACCAAAAAAATACAAATCTGTACCACAATACCACTTCTGGTAATATATCACAAGGGTGCAAAAAAGCCCAGAAGAAATAACATCTGCAACTGTATGGTCATTACCGCACTAGTCAGACTCTGGAAAAAACCCGAGTGCCCGAGAAGAGATAATTGGTTAAAGAAACTTTGGTACATCTACACAATGGAATACTATGCAGCTATTAAGAAAGAGGAAGTCATAACATTTGCTTATAAGTGGATGGTCATGGAGAGTATCATGCTAAGTGAAATGAGTCAGAAAGAGAGGGACAGACATAGAATGACTGCACTGATTTGTGGAATATAAAATAACATAATAAGACTGACACCCAAGGACAGAAGAGACAGGGTCAGGAATATTGCTCTATGGTTGGCAGCCTGCCTCATGAGCTGGGGGAGAAGGCAGCTAGAATAGCGAAGGGATCATTAAGTCAATGATGGTTGGAGAGATCATTCGGGATGGGAGATGTGTGCTGAAAGTAGATTAAAGGACCAAACATAATAGCCTCTTGTCATCTGTATTGCAAACCATAATGCCGAAAAGTAGAGAGAGAGAGCATGGGGGAAACTGTCTGCTATACAGGCAGGGGGAGGGGTGAGAGGGGGTGGGGGAATACTGGGACACTGGTGGTAGGATGGGTGTTCAATCACTGTATGACTGAAACTCAAACATAAAAGCTTTGTAACTGTATCACATGCTAATTGAATAAAAATAAATAAATAAAAATATAAATTTGTTTTCAAAAGTAGCAATTTTGTAACCTACCTCCATTGTTCATAGTTCGATAAAACAAAATATGACAAAAATATAAATTCCCAAATCCTTAGCTACTTTGAAATATATTCTTAAAAATCCCTGGAATCAAAGAAATCAAACTGAAATCAAAACTGAAAAACAAAACTCCATTGTGTAAATGCACCAAAGTTTCTTTAACCAATTCTCTATTCTTGGGCACTCCGTTTTTTTCCAGATTCTGGCTATTGTAAAGAGTACTGCAATGAACAAACAAATGCAGATGTCACTTCGACTATATTTTTTGCCTCTCAGGGATATATTCCCACTTGTTGCCGGTTCTCTTCAAGATTTTTCAGGAAATTGAAAAAACACAATGGAGTACTATGTAGCTGTTAGAAAAGATGAAGTCATGAAATTTATATACGAGTGGTACTACATGGAAAGTATCATGCTAAGCGAAATGAGTCACAAAGAGAGGGACAGACATAGAAAAACTGCATTCATCTGGGGAACATAAAGTAACAAAATAGGAGACTAACACCCAAGAATAGCTGAGATAAGTACCAGGAGGTTCACTCCATGACTTGGAAAGCCACACATGCTAGAAGAAAAGGCAGCTCAGATAGAGAAGGGAGCACCAACTAAAGGGTGTTGGGAGAATCCTCCCATGATGGGAGATGTATGCTGAAAGTAGACTACAGACCAAACATGATTGCCACTCAATGCCTCTTTTGCAAACCACAGCACCCAAAAGGAGAGAGAACAAAAGGGAATGCCCTGCCACAGAGGCAGGGTGGGTTGGGGGGGTGGGGGTGGGAGGGATCCTGGGATCAGTGGTGGTGGAGAATGGGCACAGGTGGAGGGGTGGGTGTTCGATCATTGTATAACTGAAACCCAAGCACAAAAATTTGTAAGTCTACAACTGTACCTCATGGTGTTTCACTAATAACAATTTTTTTAAAAAACTGAAAAAAACAGGAACTCTCCCAAACAGCTTTCATGAGGCACATATCTCCCTAATACCTAAAGCAAACAAAGACACCACCAACAAAGAAAACTATAGGCCAATATCCCTGATGAACACAGATGCGAAGATCCTCAACAAAATATTAGCAAATAGAATCCAACAACTCATCAAAAAGATCATATACCACGAACAAGTGGGATTCATCCCAAGGGTGCAAGGATGGCTTAACATTCGGAAATCAAACAACATAATCCATCATATCAACAAAAGTAAATATAAAAACCATTATATCAATAGATGCAGAGAAAGCTTTTGACATGATACAGCACCCGTTTATGAGGAAAACTCTCACCAAAATGGGTTTTGAAGGAACTTTCTTCAAGATAGTCAAAGTCATTTACGACAAACCCATGGTAAGCATTATCCTCAATGTGGAAAAACTAAGGCCCTTTCCTCTAAGATCAGGGACAAGACAAGGATGCCCACCAGCACCGCTTCTGTTTCACATAGTACTGGAAGTACTTGCAATAGTGATTAGGCAAGAAAAAGACATTAAAGGCATCCAGTTAGGAAAGGAAGAAATCAAGCTCTCACTATTCGCAGATGATATGATACTGTATCTCGAGAACCCTAAATCCTCTACCAAGAAACTCCTAGAAACAATAGTCTTGTACAGTAAAGTCTCAGGCTATAAAATCAATGCCCAAAAATCCATGGCCTTCCTATATGCAAATAATGAGAGGAAAGTGACATGAAAAAATAATCCTGTTCACAACTGTGCCCCAGAAAATCAAATATCTTGGAATAAACCTAACTAAAGAGGTAAAGGACATCTACAATGAAAACTACAAAAGGCTACTTCATGAAATAAAAGAGGACATGAGGAAATGAAACATATCCCCCGCTCATGAATAGGAAGAATCAACACGTCAAAAAGGCAATACTCCCAAAAGCATTATACAGATTCAACACAATCCCTATAAGGATACCCATGAAATTCTTCAAAGAAATAGATGAAGCACTCCTGAAATTCATATAGAACAACAAATGCCCACGAATAGCTAAAGCAATTCTTGGGGAAAAGGCGTGGGGAGGCATTACCCTCCCCAACCTCAAACTCTACTACAAAGCAGTAATAATTAAAACAGCATGGTACTGGAACAAAGCCAGGGTCGCAGACCAATGGAACAGGGTGGAATACCCGTGCACACAACCCCAAATGCATGAACATCTAATCTTTGATAAGGGAGCAAGAAATGTGAAGTGGAACAAGCAAAGTCTCTTCAACAAAGGGTGCTGGTATACCTGGACAACCACATGCAAAAAAATAGGCTTAGACCTCGACCTAACACCATACACAAAAGTCAGATCAAAATGAAATAAATATCTCAACATCAGGCCAAAATCTATAAGATACATTGAAGACAAGGTCGGCAAAACCCTCCACAATATTGATGCTAACGGTATCTTCAAAGACGACACTCCACTGACCAATCAAGTGGAAACAAAGATAAACAAATGGGACTATCTTAAATTAAGAAGCTTCTGCACCTCAAAAGATACAGTAACCAGAATACAAAGACAATCTCCAAAATAGGAAAGGATATTTACCTAATACCCATCTGATAAAGGCTTGATATCAAGGATATACAAAGCACTGGTTGAACTCTACAAGAAAAAATCATCTAACCCCATCAGAAATTGGGGTGATGAAATGAACAGAAACTTTCCCAAAGAAGAAATCCAAATGGCTAAAAGACACACGAGAAAATGCTGTACATCACTAATCATCTGGGAGATGCAGATCAAAACAACAATGAGATATCATCTCACACCACAGAGACTGGCCCACATCCAGAAGAACAAAAGCAACTGGTATTGCTATGGATGTGGTGAGAAAAGGACTCTCCTTCACTGCTGGTGGGAATGCCGACTGGTTCAGCCCTTTTGGAAAACAGTGTGGATGATTCTCAAAAACTTAGAAATTGAGCTCCCATTTGACCCAGCAAAACTACTTCTGGGAATATATCCCAGAGAGGCAAAAAAAGTACAGTCGAAATGACATTTGCACTTCTATGATCACTGCTGCACTATTCACAATAGTTGAAATCTGGAAAAAACATGAGTGCCCAAGAACAGATGACTGGTTAAAGAAACTTTGATACATCTACACAATGGAGTACTATGCAGCTGTTAGAAACGGTGAAGTCATGAAATTTACATACAAGTGGTACTACATGGAAAATATCATGCTAAGTGAAATGAGTCAGAAAGAGAGGGACAGATATAGAAAGATTGCATTCATCTGGAGAACATAAAGTAACAAAATGGGAGATTAACACTCAAGAATAGCCAAGATAAGTACCAGGATGTTCACTCCATGGCTTGGAGGCCAGCGGCACATGCTGGGGGAGAAGGCAGCTCAGATAGAGAGGAGAGCACCAAGTATAGGGTGTTGGGAAGATCCTCCCAGGATGAGAGATGCATACTGAAAGTAGACTACAGATTGAACATAATTGCCAATCAATGCCTCTTTTGCAAACCACAGCACCCAAAAGGTGAGAGAGAACAAAAGGGAACTCCCTGCCACAGGGGTGTTGTGGGATGAGGGGGGTGGGGGTGGGGTGGGAGGGATACTGGGAACATTGACGGTGGGGAATGGGCACTGGTGGAGGGATGGGTACCCAATCATTTTATAACTGAAACCCAAGCACAAAAATTTGTAAGTCTACAACATGGTGTCTCACTAATACAAATTTTTTAAAAATACGAAATAAATTATTTAGAGTCTGCTATTGGGGCAGGCTTGGGTGGTGGTTGGAAAAATTTGGATTAATAATGGAGGGAAGGTTGTAATGTTTGTGGGATATTGAATGTAATAAATTATTGTGGACAACGTTATAAAAATAAAATTAAATTAAAAACAAAAATAGACAAGTACTTAAAATGACCTCCCAGCCCATCCATTAGCATCATCCCCACTGGGATTTACCCTTCTTTTACATTTTTTTCTCATTTCCAGTCATACTGACTTCCCTGGTTTTTCAACGGCTACATGTGCTCACATCTAGGGCATTTGTACTACAGTTTCCTCTGCGTAGAACCCTCTCTTCCTGAAGTGCCTCAGATCCAATTTTTTTCAGGTCCTTTTTACATGGCATCTTTTCATAGACTTTCTCTCTGTTTATTATTATCACTTTACCCTCAAGCCAAAATAAACTCTAATCTCCTTTTCAGCATTATTATTTTAGGACTCACCACCAGCTAACATAATTATATTTTACTTATTTATTCATTGTAAAAAATAAACTTTCTGAGAGACATAAAAAACAGCATTTTATAAATCATGGTACCTCAATAAGAATGTGATAAAAAATAAAATGAAAAATAAACTAAAAGAAATTAAGGGGTGGAACAATAGTACAGCACTCAGGTGTTTCCCTTGCATGCAGCCAACTGGGTTCAATCCCCAGCATCCCATATGGTCCCCCGAGCAGTGCTAGGAGTAATTCCTGAGTGAAGAACCATGAGGAGCATCATAGGGTATGACTCAAAATGAAAAGAAATATTAGGAGGAATGAACTGACTTTTGAAAAGCTAAAAATATCAGCTGGGGAGGTGGTTCAAAGGGTTGGCAGACATGCTTGGCCTGTGGAAGCCTTAAGCATCTCCAAGAGCAACCCAGCACACTGAACAGGGAGTAACCCTTGAGAACCACAGGATATCACCTAAATACAAACGAAAAAATTAAAAGCTGAAAATTAAAATGTGAATGAAATGCATATAAAATATAATTGAAATCAAAAGCAGGTACTCAGAAAACTCGACTAAGGAAAAACAGAGATAACAGAGCAAATCAAAACCACAATACTAACAAAGAAAGAATTCATAAATAAGACTATATTTTGCTGCCAAATATTTAACCACTGACTCTCGGTTAATTTACGATGGAGCAAAAACTTGTACTATGGTAGATTTTAAGCTAATAATGACTTAAACCAAAGACAAAAAGAATCACAATTGGCAAGCCAGCTCCAGCATAACAGGAAACAGAAATAAAACCAATTCCAAGGAAATATTATATGCAACCAATGGCACAAAGCTCAAAAATCTATTTAATAATACCTAATTATACCCAAGAAGTAATAACCCCCCCCCCGAGACCAGAATATTTAGCCTAGTTTTAAAAGGTAATTAAAGATGTGCATTTTTGAAGCCCAGGCTTAGATAATTTCAGAATTGAGTTTCATAAACTCTTTAGATTTAAATCCTGTACTTAAATTAAAAAAATTTTTGTTCTATTACCGTTTGGGGGGGAGAGGTTTTTTTTTTAACCATACCCAGCAATGCTCGAGCACTAGTCCCAGCTCTGTGCCAGGATTCACTGTGTTTGAACTCACAAAAGACAAGTGCCTTCATCGCTATACTATCTTAGTCCTGGAGATTTAAAAAAAAATAGAGGCAACAACCAAACAATGCTCAGCAATTTGGAGATACTCTCTCTTAGCAAAGTTCCGTTTGATACTTGCTGGCTGGCTGTGACCCTGGATACCCAGGGCTATATCCCATTATACTGAGGTTGGCAGGGATTAGAGGAACTGGGAATCAAACTCATGCACTAGACAAATGCTCTACCCCTTGAACTATCCTTCCAGGCCTCCCTTACTGTTTGAAACTACTGAGGTTCATAGAGAAAGACTTAAATAGAACCTGAATATATTTTATGAGTCTAGTATAATCACAATACTAAGTCAAAAAAGTTGTCAGAATGGATGGACTTCACATGACGTCCATAGAAAAACCATCATTGTAGAAAAATTATCAATAAGGTGGACAACAAAATTCAAGAGGGTAACAAAAGAATATAAAACTATATGTCTAAAAATTGTACAAAATGGAATTAAAAGAATCATTCCACACTAGAAATTTTATCAGGACGGCTGATCAAAAGGCTAGAGCATAGGCCTGGCATGCAGAAACCACAAGTTTCATCTCTGATACTGCTTAGTCTCCAAAATGCCACCAGATGAGGCCACGGTGACACTCAAGCCATAGTCATTGGGTCCATGCCTTGCACCATCCAACCCACACAGCTCAGCTAAGTAACATTTTAAGTAATCCCTGAGCCACTGACCAATGGTAGGTCCCTACCACCCTCCACAAAAAAAGAAAATGTATCAACTAAAGAGAAACATACTCAAAACGGTTCCAAACATTTTTTCAGGGCTGGAGCAATAATACAGCAGATAGGAGCTTGCTGTACACACAGGTGACTTGGTTTCAACCCCAGGATCTCATATGGTTCCCCAAGTCTGCTAGGAGTGATCCAGTGAATACAGAGCCAGGAGTAATCACTAAGCATCTCTGGGTGTGGCCCCAAAATAAAAATTAAAATAATGTTTTTTAAGTTTTTCCAAAAAAAATTAGCCAGTCTAATTAGCCAGTCTAATTTATCGCTGGAGCGATAGCACAGCGGGTAGGGCGTTCGCCTTACAAGTGGCCAACATGGCCGACCCGAGTTCGATTCCTCCGCCCCTCTCGGAGAGCCCGGCAAGCTACCGAGAGTATTCGATATGCCAGACACAGTAACAACAAAGTCTCCAATGGAGACGTTATTGGGCCTGCTCGAGCAAGTTTTTCCAAAAAAAATTAGCCAGTCCTATCCAAAGGAAAATTTTTTAAATTAAATATTATTTTTTTAAAAAGCAGACATGTTCAATCCAGGGTGTATACTACCACCAATGTTATTCATGTGTGTTCTTTGTTTGTGGGATACTTCAGGCTCTGCGCTCAGGGATCACTCCTGACAGGACTCAGGGGACCATATGTGGTGCCAGAAATCAAGCCTGAGTTGGCAGTGTGCAAGGCAAATACCTTACCCACTGTACTATCTCTCCAGTCCCCAATTCATATGATAATTTTAAATTTTTTAAAGTTGAATCACTGTGAGATAAGGAGTTAAAAGGTTGTTTATGGTTAGGTTTCAGTCATATAATGCTCCAACACCGTCCCTTAACCAGTGTACATTTCCCACTACTAATGTTCCAGTTTCCCTCCCAACCCCACTGCCTACCTCTATGGCAGGCACTTTTCTTCTCTATGTTTCTGACTCTCTTTCTCTCACCACTCTTTCCTTTTGGTCATTATGATTTGCAATATAAGTACTGAAAGGTTATTGTGTATATCTTTTTTTACCTACTTTCAACTCTCAGTTCTTGTCCAGAGTGATCATTTTAAACTAATATTGTCATACTGTCATTCGCTATCATAGCTGTCCTAAGCCCAACATACACCTTCAATCAATTTACCAGTCCTTCTTGTCCCTGTTTTTCCTGGCTTTGGATATTAATCTCATACTATTTTTATATCCCACAAATGAGCGCAGTCATGTTATAGCTGTCCCTCTCCTTCTGACTCAATTCATTCAGCATGATACTTTCCATGTCCATCCATATATAAGCAAATTTCATTACTTGATTTTTCCTAACAACTGCATAGTATTCCATTATGTAGACTGACCATAGTTTCTTTATCCAGTCGTCTGCTCTCAGGCACCTGGGTTGTTTCCAGGTTCTAGCTATTGAATTCACATGTTTTTAATACGTCAGTTGAGGCAAAAGAAAATGAGGAATTAAATCACCTTATCAATATTGGTAAAGAAGAGCTAAAAGAAGAAGAAGCTTATAGAAGCTACTAAGCTTAGAAGCTTATAGAAGCTACTAAGTCTGTACCCTGGATTCTCAGGAGGCCATGCAGTGCCAGGGATTGAACTCAGGGCTCTACATATGCCAATCAAGTACTTCATTCATTGGAGCTATCTCCTGGGCCTCCTCTATAATCTATTTGATAAATGAGAGAAAAAGTCACTCATGCACATCACAAATAATAAAGTACCTAAAGATTAATTTAACAAGGAAGACACTAGACCTATTTAAAGACAGAATAAAACACAAAACAGAAGCACTAAAAAAACTTAAAACATGAAAACTACAGATATACAGATACCATGATTATTTTGGAGTTAAATATAACATAGTTTCTTTTTCAAGTTAATATATAAATGCAAGAAATGATCATCATAATCCAATTTTGAGTATATTCTGTAACTGGATAAAATTAATTATATAGACAAAAAAATCAAGAATAGTGAGAAAATACCAGAAATAAAATGTTACCAGATACAGATCTCAAGTTTTAAATGATCACATAAAGCCACTAAAATCAACATAAGATATTGGTCCATGAGAAAATTCAATCAATATAACTGAGTATATAACAGATCCAAGAACCTATCACAGGCCAATATATGGCGAAAGTGACAGAGCCATTCAATGAGAAAAGAATGCTGTGTGAATCATATTGGCACAGTAGTTAATCATCTGGCATAAAACAAGATGACATATCTAAAGTTAAAATTTTAATCTTCATATCGTAAAATAAATTCCAAGGTTTTTAAAGATTTAAAATACAAAAAAAGAAAATTACAGGGAACAGAAAAACATTAAAGAGGGAAGGCCTTCCTATAGAAGCCAGAAAAAACACAAACCATGGGGCTCAGAATTTTTTGTTTGGTGTTTGTTTGTTTGGGGATTTTTTGTGGCCCACACCCTAAACCCTAAATGTGTTTAAAAACATATTGTCTAAAAGGTTTGCTATCGACATATAAGTAATCTCATATAGAAGGGCTTAGTGACCCTTGGATGAAATATAACACTCTTCACACACTCTCCTCTAAGGAAAGTTTTTTGGAGCATTTTCAGTGATTTATTCACAACAAAATACAAAATAAATTATTTCAGTTGTGCTTTGAGGCAGAGGTTGGGGTTCGGGATGGAAATATCCGAAATATGATAGTGGGAAAGGGAAAGTGTAATGATGGGATTAGTGTTCGAATATTAAGTGTGATCAAATATTGTGAGCTATTTTATAAAAATAAAATTTAAAACAATAAAAGGTTTGCTATTGATGATAGGGATAATAATGCTAGCCTTCTTTGACCAATTAAGCGCAGGTGTTTTTTTTCTTTTTGGGTCACACCTGGCAATGCTCAGGGGTTGCTCCTGGATCTGCACTAAGGAATCACTTCCTAGTGGTGCTCTGGGGACCATATGGGATGCTGGGAATCGAACCAGGGTTGGCTGAGTGCAATGCAAACGCCTTACCTGCTGTGCTATCGTTCCAGCCCAAGCACAGGGGTTAAGGTGTTTGCCTCATATGTGGCTAACCCCTGTTCTAGCCCTGGCACAGCATGCCCCCCAGAGCATTGATGGATGCAGCCCTGGAAGTCTGAAACACCACTGGGATGGTCTGAGTATCTCCAGCACAACAGGCTGATCACTTTGAACTGCTGGCCCTATAGACCAAAAATTACCAGAAGGATAGCATGCCTGGGCCTCCTGAATAGCACTTGGGACCCCCTCCCACCCTTAAAAGAAAATCATATAGAAAACAGAAACATCACAATGTTTTTAAAAAAGCCACACATATAACAGACAAAACATTACTGTCCACACGCATATAGAGTGATATATAGAATTATACCCACAATTGGATGTGCACAAATTTGGATATATCAATTTGCTCGAGCAGGCCCAGTAACATCTCCATCCTGAGACTTGTTACTGTGTTTGGCATATCCAATACGTCACGGGTAGCTTGCCAGGCTTTGCCATGCGGGCAAGATACCGGGCTCTCCAAGAGGGGCGGAGGAATCGAACCTGGGCCAACCGGGGTTGGCCACGTGCAAGGCAAACGCCTTACCCACTGTGCTATCGCTCCAGCCTGAATTTGGATATATATACATATATATTATGTATCTATATACATCTCAGTTCTCAGCTAACCACCATACTCTACCTGGGCAATTGCATTGTCATGGTTTTAACTGTGAACTATATGCAGATCACACCAGCGTAGATTGCTTTTCCTTTTAATCCATTGTATATATCTTCTAGCAAGATCTCAGTTTCCTACTAATCCTGTTTATCTCATCTCTCTGCACATCTCTGCAGTACCCATTTTAAATCTCTACAATCCTCAAAGCTCCAAATGTACCACCCTTTTCTCACTTAAAGTTTCTGCATGTGATTTTACTTTCTTTTGCAAAAAGAAAACAGAATTCCTCATAGAGAATTCTTTATTCTAGAAGAAAACAGTAGACAAACATATTTATGTATTCAACTATCTTTCCCCTCTCTTTTTCATTATTTTCAACTTTAATTTTGTTATTTATTTATTTTCCTTGCGCAGGGGCCATGCTAATCTTCTCTGTATCGTTCCAATTTTAGTATATGTGCTGTCGAAGTGAAGGAGGCGTTGGTGGTATAGTGGCTAGCATAGCTGCCTTCCAAGCAGTTGACCCGGGTTCGATTCCCGGCCAACACAGAATGGGTCTTTGGCTGGAGCGATATAGCACAGCGGTAGGGCGTTTGCCTTGCACGCAGCCAACATGGTCGACCCGAGTTTGATTCCTCCACCCCTCTCGGAGAGCCCGACAAGCTACGGAGAGTATCTCGCCCGCACGGCAGAGCCTGGCAAGCTCCCCGTGACGTATTCGATATGCCAAACACAGTAACAACAAAATCTCCAATGGAGACGTTACTGGGCCCGCTGGAGCAAATCGATGAACAACGGGAGGGCCTTTACCTTTTACCTTTACCTTTATTTATTTATTTTATTTTATTTTTAATTTCTATTAGTGAAACACCATGAGGTACAGTTGTAGACTTAAAAATTTCTGTGCTTGGGTTTCAGTTATACAATGATCAAGTACCCACCCCTTCACCAGTGCCCATTTTCCACCACCACGGGTCCCAGGGTCCCAGTATCCCTCCCACCCCATCCCCCCCATCCCACGCTGCCTCTGTGGCAGGGCATTCCCTTTTGTTCTCTCTCTTCTTTTGGGTGTTGTGGTTTGCAAAAGAGGCATTGAGTGGCAATCAATCATGTTTGGTCTATAGTCTACTTTCAGCCTGCTTCTCTAATCCTGGGAGGATCTTCCCAACTCCCTTTATTTGGTGCTCCCTTCTCTATCTGAACTCCCTTTTCCCCTAGCATGTGTGGCTGGCCTCCAAGCCATGGAGCAAAATTCCTGGTACTAATCTCGGCCACTCTTGTCTTTCCTCTCTCTTAATCCAAAGAAGTGTATTCCAAGAATTATATTACACTCAGCCTTATGTAATAAATTCATTATTTCTAAGGTCTCAATACTTTCTATATGCTGGTATCATGCTTATGGAGATAGCACAGTGAGCACGGTGCTAGTCTTGCATGAGGCTAACCTGATTCAATCCTGGGACTCCATATTGTTCCTTCAGCACTACCAGGAGTTATACTAGAGAACGGAGCCAGTAGTAAGCAAATAAGCACTTCCAGGTGCGACCCCCAAATAAAACAAAACCGTACTGAAAATACAATTTATAATTCATAAAAATCAACCTGTTCTTAGTAAACAATCCAATGAGTTTTGGTGCATTTACACTATTGGTAAGTCATCACTACAATCCAATTTTGGTACTCTGTTTAGTATTTTAGTAATCCATGACCACCAAAGATCCCTTTTTCCCATTTATCACTCTCTTCCTAAACCCTTCTTCTGATTTATACACATATGGTTAAATGCTTGCTAGACCTTGTATTTGAAGGATCCCAGGCATTGCTAACTCCAAGTTTCCAAACCTGAACTCATCTCATTCCCACATCTTTCCATGAAATCCTATTCTCTCTCATTCTCCTTCAATGAATGAGAGGCAGACTTATTACTTTGAAACCTTGGGCATTATTCTCTTTTTCAAACCCCACATCCAATTAACCATTGGATTAACTGATGAAACAGAATTAATTGAAACATGATCCCAATCTATCCATTTCTATCTCTTATTATTACTTCTCTAGCTCTGTTGGCTAGAATCTCTTTCCTAAATCTGACATGCATCTGTCTATCAAATATGGACTAAAGATCTACTCTGTGGTTAGGAACTTTCCTGGTTCAGTCATTTAACTTGTTCCTCTATATCCTGTCTTATCTTTCTGATATTTTCTTAATCCAGCAGCCAAGGGGTATAATATTTTTCAAAAAGTACTATTTCCATGTTTAAAATTGCCTCCCACTAACTTTAAATTGCCCTTCCCTGACCTTAGAATGAATTTCAAAGTTCTTAAGATGACTGTCCAGTCCTCTGTGATTCAAATTCTTCTTTGCTTCCTTAGTCTCATTGTTTGCCTGAGACACATTACCACACCATCTGAGTTTCCTTATTTGAAAAAAGAAGGTAATATTAGAGCCTATCTTCAAGGAGTTGAGAGGATTAAGTGAGATAATACCTGTAAAGCACTTAGCACAATACCTGAAACATACTGTCTAAAAGGTTTGCTACTGATAATAGTGATAATAATGCTAGCCCTCTTTGACCACCCTCTCTTCTGAATTCCTTCAGTAGTTACACTTGCTATCATACAACTGAGCGGTCAATTATTTTAGTTATATTACTTACTGCTGCTTCATACTATTTGTTCTGTTCGCCTAGCTGGACTTTTAAGTCCTTCAAGACAAGGGCAGTGATTACATACCTCTGTTAGTTCCCTTTAGCACTTAGCACTATGCAAACCACACAGCAGAGTTTAATAAATACCATTTGATAAAGGTCCACAAAAAAAGTGACAAAGGTTTTACAGTAACTTTTTTAAAAGACCATAATAATAAACATCCAAAACCCTGGGAACACCATTTGCTTTCACTTCCTTGGCTAATGACATATCGCTAGGTTAGCAATAGAGTAGTAGGATAGCATTAAACATGGAGTTCAGCAGAACTCAATGTAGGTCAGTGACTTTTTTCATTTGGTTTGCTGTCAAGCTCCTGTTTTTGACAGAAATGAAGTGTGAAAGCATGAAGATGTTTAATTCTACTCTTTGGCATACAGACAGTATGCAATTTGCCTACTCATCTGTGAGATCGGATTTTTACTTCTTAAATATAAATGCGCTCTTTGTGCTACCAATGTAATACAAATCCCATTTCATTCAAAAGCCAATAGAATCCTCCTGAAATGGTTTGGGATTTCTTGGCTGATAGCTGGATGACATGCAAAAATCACAGAATAGCCCATGGGAACTAGAACAGTCAGAAGTTCTTCGGATACTAGAACACAACTCAAAATCAGCAAGAATGTCATTGTCTGTGCACTACATAGTAAACTGTCACCTTGTAATTGTTTCCCTCTTCCTTTTCACATACCCTTCCCCTTCCCTAAAAAAGATACCTTTATGTGTCTGTACATTGATGTTTCATACCTGTGCATGATTACTCAGTTATAGGTTGGGAGTTGAAGGGCTACGGGTGAACTGTGTGGTATGATATTAGATGAATCCCCACTGATATGATACAGTGTTTTTAGCTAAAGTCTAATTGGTTTCGAACTTGATTCCAAAGCCAGTTGTTATCTTGCACTTGTGTTATTACTATGAAGAAGCTGGAACAAAACTGGGATCCAGAGAAGAGGGATAAAACTTGCTCTAAACAAGACAGGTTGTTTCCAATCAGAGAAAATCAAAAGCAACCAACTTCCTCCAGTTGTGTCCCAGTTTCTCTCCCATATGCAGAAAATACCACGAGCTTGGACTGAAACTTTGAAAAAAAAGAGGTGTCACAGCAGTCTTCACCACCCAGCTTTAACACTGATTCTTTACTAGACTTATAGTGCTCATTCCAATTATACTGTTTTTAAAATATATCCTGTGCCCTGATCCCTGAGATGAACACCCTGGCAGTAATCTAAGAAAGAGGTAGAACATGTTCAAGGGCACTAAGAGGTATGCTCTGTAGAAAAAAATCACAAAAATAAGCATGCCCAAATATTGCTCTAAATGCATGCCTCATTATTCCCACATGGACACATAAATAACATACAGAAGCACAAAAATATATCCTTACCCAATAATAGTCACAATAATTGGCAACTTGCAAAGCACAGCACAGAGAGCCATTGATTGATTAGTTTTACCCGTAATTTTTAATACAGCATGGTTTTTAAGAAGCATATATTCTGAGTAGATACAAACTCTCACTCTACCACTTACACATTGTGTGACTTTGTTCAGATAAGCTACCTGTTCTGGTTCTCAATCTCCCTAATTACAAAATAATAATAATAGCACTGTAGCACTGTCCTCCAGGTGTTCATCAATTTGCTCAAGCAAGCCCAGTAACGTCTCCATCATGAGACTTGTTGTTACTGTGTTTGGCATATCGAATACGTCACAGGTAGCTTGCCAGGCTTTGCTGTGCGGAGGAGATACTCTCGGTAGCTTGCCCCGCTCTCCGAGAGGGGCAGAGGAATCGAACTCGGGTTGGCCAGGTTGACCGCATGGAAGGTACCTTATAAGTTCCTGATGAGGATTAAATGAGATAATACATGGGGGGGACATGGGTGGTGGAAAACGTATACTGGTGAAGGGACAGGTATTGAAACATTGACTGAAACCCAATTATGAACAACTCTGTAACTGTATATGTGTCTCACAGTGATTCAATTAAAAATAAATGAGATAGATAATGAAGCTAATGACTATCAATAATGAGCTAAATGTGTAATAATGGTTTGATTTAGATCAGAAAAGAGACAGTAAGCCTCCTCAACAAATGGTTCTGGGAAAATCGGATAAATACACGTAAGAACTAAAGCTGGATCAGTACCTTAACATTTCACACAACTTCAAAGTGGATCAAAGACCTGTAGATTTGACCAGAAACTATAAAGTACACTAAGAAAAATATAGGCAGAACATTTCAAGATGTGGACCACAAAGGTGCCTTCAATGAACTAATACTACTGGCAAATGCAACAAAATTAAAAATAAACAAATGGGACTAAATAAACTTAAAGAGCTTCTGAATGGCAAAATAAATAAATAAATAAATAAATAAATAAATGAAACAAGCTGAAACTAAAAGAGTTAACATACCAGATAAAGGTTTGATATCCAGGTTATATAAAGCACTCACAAAGATCAACAAAAGGAAATTCAAAAACAGTACCAATAAATATGGAGAGGAAATTAATACACTTCTGAGAGAAAGACTCTCTGAGAGAAAGATGGCCAGTAGGCACATGAAAAAATGCCCAGCATCACTTATCATCAGAGAAATTAAAACCAAGAAGACAATGTGATATCAGCTCACACCAGTGAGAATAGCACATATCAATAATAGTGGGAACAATCTGTGTTGGCAAGGATGTGGTGGAAAATGAACTATCAGTAACTTTGTAAATTATGACACTTCATTGAAAATTGAAAAAATAAGAGTCAATGATAGGTATGGAAATCTCTGTCCTAAAATAGTAGATAGCTGAATCTCTGGGAATATCTAAACTTCTCAAAAAGACTCCTATCAAAGAATATGGGTGTGCCATTAATAATAACAATACATCATCCACTCTTTTTTTGTGGGAGGGGCAAATACAATGGTTCTCAGGGCCTACTCCTGGCTCTGTGCTCAGGGATCGCTTCTGTAGGCTGAGGGACCATACGAGTTCTGGGATCTAACCTGGGTCTTAAGTGCAAGGCAAGCACTTTAACCAGTGTACTATCTCTCCAATCCCACCCATTCTTTTTTCTTCTTTTTTTATTAGTGAATCACCGTGAGGCACAGTTACAGGCTTACAAACTTTCGTGCTTGCGTTTCAGTCATACAATGATCGAGTACCCATCTCTCCACCAGTGCCCATTTCCCACCACCAATGGTCCCAGCATCCCTCCCACCACCCCCACCCTGTCCCCTCCACCCTACCCCGCCTCTGTGGCAGGACATTCCCTTTTTCTCTCTCTCTTCTTGCCACCCATTCTTTATATAATTTTATATAAATTTATAAGCTATATATTTGCAGTCACTGTAGCATTCTATTTATTATTCAGTCTGATTACACATACTAACATTAAGTACATTTTTGAAAGTGTACATCACTGCCAAACTCTTTCACAAGTGTTAAGACAAACCTGTGTCACATCAAGACCATGTTTACCTTGCAACACAGTCAATTACTGCCTTAAAGCTGCACCCAGCAAGACAGTCTCAGGAAAGAAGTGCAGGTCCCATAATAAACTTCATCACTGGGGTCAGTATTGGTCCTTGAAACTAACCACTCTATCTTTAACGCCTCCATTCAGTCTCAGCACAAAAATAATCAGAACAAGTGAAGTACCTCAATATGGGGCACTAATTACTTCCTTCCACCAATTCAAGCAGTAGTCCTACCTCTCTACCCCCTTCTCCAGGAAAAACTGTTAGGAGAGAAAGCTGTTCTGGACTTTCAAAGACAGACAAATGGCAGTGGTTAAAAGGAGGCTTATCATAGAGTTACTCCCCCAAGTAGACTTTCTTTTCTTCTAGGACTGTTCAATAAAAAATGGACAAGGAGAGATGCAGGCCTAAAGCTCAGCTTCCTCTCTCTGTGAGACTTGAAGTAAGTCACCTAATTTTTCTCACCTTCGATGTTCCTTTCCTGCAAAGGGGAAATGGCACCAAATATCTCACAAGGCTTCCATAAAATCTGACATTAGAAACAAGATCACCTCTAGCAAAGTGCCCCACTCATACGATTCTAATAGGAGTCTCTACAACTCCGCATACCTCTTTACCATATACCTAGCTGAACTCTGAGCTGTACAGAAAATGAAAGGGCATTTAAATGACTATGTACACATTTGTCGTGGCGGTGATGGCTGTTTCTAATATTCCATCTCTTGTTTTGTTTTCTTCGCTTTTTGGTTGGCTTGATGGCAAGAGAAATTGAAAGCAGGGGTAGAACTGGAAACACTTAAAAGTACAATGTTTTGGGCTTAGTAGGGCTCTAGTTTAAATTACTGGCATTCCATCAATGTTCAAACAGTGCACTAAAATAGGGAATTTGGGTGGGTTATGCACAGTGGATCAAGCAGTGGCGAGGGCTGCGGGTATCAAAACTAGGCAAGTATTCTGATCACTTAGTGAGTAGCCTGGAACTCAGACACTGAGAAAAGGGAACTGGAGAAAGACAACAGCAGATGGGAAATATGGCAAGAAAATGAGCTTCACTGCACGAAAGGAAAATGCAAAACCCAAGCCAGCAAGCACGCTTGTGTGAACTGTTTTGATTATGAAAACATCATCAACTGGAAGGCTTATATACTCCATCTATGTGGGAGTAGAGAGGAGGTCAAACAATATTAACCCTTACTCATTTTATCCTTACAAGTTAGTCATGTGTTCACACTCTCTAAAAGTTTCCGATGCAGGGGGTATGGTGCCGCCAGCAGGTCAATCTGTACCTGTGAGGCGAGTGCATCAGCAGCCTCATGGCGCCGTCAGACTTTCAGATACCACAAAATTGCTGCTGTGCCTTTGGCCAGACCCCAAAAACTTGGGGAAAAGTTTACCAAGAAAGTAAACGGCCAAAATTTAGGTATGTGGGAGACACACCCACAAACCACCTCCGGCTCAGCTATATAATTGGAGGCATGGCCTCTCTGGTTCCTGATTGAACTGCTTAATGGCCATGATCCCAGAGACTCAGAAACGAATCTCAGAACCCAAAGGCTTTTGGCAGAAATGCGTCCTGTTCTTGCAGTAGGTTACTGGGGCTGGGCTACTCCAGGTGGGAATAGGTTTCGTGCCTTGGCCTGTTCCCCTTGGCGGCCTGGTGATCGTCATCCTCCAGAGGCCACTGGACAGTCAGGTTTGGGCCTGCAGTAATGAGACACGCGGAGCCTCACCAGATGGGGGTGGAACCGGCCCTTTCCTCCCCATCCCAGCGAGACCTCGAGTCGCTGCCTACAAACAGCCTCTCTGACTCCTGATCAAGCTGATTAATGGCCATGATCCCAGAGACTCAGAAACAAATCTAGAAACCCACTGGCTTTTGGCAGAAATGCATCTGGACCACATACACGGCCATGGCTCCAGAGGCAAAAGGACTTAATCTAGACCCAGGCAGTTTGCAGCAGAAAAGTGAATGAACCATGTGTTAAACTATGGCTCCATGCCTCCCAGGGAGGGAAAGAGTGCTGCTCCCTTCCGCCTTCCCCCCCCCCCCCCCCCCCCCCCCGCAGCAAGGTGGCTGCCGCCTCAGAGCTTATAGGAAAGCCAGGTATGAGCCGGCGGTGAAGGGGCAATTGCAGTCTCATGGGAATCGGGGCGGTACCGGCTCGTCCTTCCCGCCCTACTGAGGTCCTGAGTTGCCCCCCATGAGCGGCTCTCCAGCACAGCCACAACAGAAACCACAGACACACAGAAACCAATCTCGTAATTATCTGGCTCTTTGCAGAAATCCAAAATTGCGCGGCCGCGATAGCAGCCACGCAACATATGATTCTCATACCAGCTATAGAAAACAAAGTATTTCACAATGCCTTTTCAGCAATTCTGATTGTTGGGGGGATTCTAAACAATAATGGTGCATCTTTTGTTGAAATAATGAATGTAATCAATGTAGATTGATTACAATAAAAAAATTATCTGTCTCATAGGAATTGGGAGGGGTGGGAGGAGGGTATATTGGGGTTCTTGGTGGGGAAAAATGAGTACTGATGAAGGGAGAGGTGTCTGATCATTGTCTGACCAAGATTTAAACCTGAAAGCTTAGTAACTTCTCCCA
This sequence comes from Sorex fumeus, assembly GCF_029834395.1. Lineage (NCBI taxonomy): Eukaryota > Metazoa > Chordata > Mammalia > Eulipotyphla > Soricidae > Sorex > Sorex fumeus. The sequence continues at coordinate 17,993,017 of NW_026606115.1, forward strand.
CAGTGATTTAATAAATAAATATAAGATGAAAAATAAACAAATAAATAAAACTATGAAAGAAAAAAAAGTAAGGTGGAGTTCATGACCAATCCAATCAGCTAATCAGTGGCTGAATAAATAGCAGTACTCCTACATAAAAAAGATTAAATAAATAAAAATAAAAGTTTCCGATGCAACATTCAAGGTCCTCAGAATTTTTATTTCCCTGTAATATATAAAGAATGGTCACAAAATATTTTGGAAAAAGAATTAAATGCATTAGCTATCTGAAAAATTATAGAGCACTTTCTTCCTAGTATAAAAATAGACTCTACCTACACCTTAGATTGCCCGGTTGATTGAGGGTTTCATCTATATTAAATGTCAATTGCTATAGGCATAATAATATTGAATATAATATCTGAATTAGTCATTCCAGTAGTATAAATGAATACTAAGACTATGTTACTATATACTTATTTTCCATTATTCATGGAAATAATTTTCTCCAACTGTAATTCCACCTGAATGTCAAAAAAGGGATTTCATTCTCACAAAATGCTATAGCTCAAATACTCCTTTGTCAGGAGCTAGTAAATCTGCTGCTGTTGGTCTTCTACTGCTCAAAAAAAACACTTAGAGAACATGTTGCTAAAAAATAGTTAAAAGTCCAAAATAAATCTCTCTTTAAACACCTCCTGAGATGAAAGGCTGAGTTCCACCCTAAAACTTTCTTTTGCCTTTACTTAGAGGCAGTAATCAAGAGGTATTTTGGGGAGGACAATAGGCAAGTTTACTTAAGTATGAATTTAAAGAACCCCTTAGAACTCTTGCAGAAGGGAGTGAACTTTTCCCTACTAAACAAAATACATCTAGATTACTAACTGAAAACCAGCAGCTTATTGAGCATAATAACCCTTTTCAGTGAGCCACCTTTACAGAGTTATAAGTGGTTATTAAGTAGGGTCATGTGCCTGAACTCCCCAACATTTTTAGTACTGTAATTTCATTTCTGCACTTCCTTCCCAAGAAAAGTTCTAGATCACGTGTATCCAACTGAAGATTGATTGTGAACCACTTATCTCCACTGTCAGAAATAATGATACTTATGTTTAAAAACCCTGAGATCGGGACTAGTAATCTCTGGTTAAGGTGTGGTGCCCAGAAATAACACTAAAAACTATTTCTACTATTACCATTACTCCTGTTCTTACTACCACAATAACATAATCACCACTTTTATTGAGTCTTGACTATGTCTCAGACACATTAGTGGGTAGTTTGTGTGTATTATATATTACATACACACAAAGATATGATAATACAAATATAAGTATTATCCTTCTCCCCAAGGTCTGTTTAGTTCAAGGTCAGAAACGAAGGTGCAGAGTAGTTCTGTGCCCAAAGTTACACAGCTAACATGATACCCAACATCACAGCTACCTAAGCATACTGCATTCCAGAACTCCCCATATCATTTTGAGGAAGAGCAAGTCATAAAAACTGAGGCTTGAGAGCTAGGCCAAATTACCCTGGGTTGGAGAGGTGGCTGAAAACCAAGTCAGGAGGAAAGTGAAGCAAGTGTAGTCACTGTTAGTGGAACTAGTAACTCCTATTATGACCCAGAAACAGAATAAACATTTATTGTTACATATGTTTGTGAGACTGATTGTTCTTAACTTTAAAAGGATAATAACTACTACTCTATTTTCTCCTTCACTTTCAGACCAAACCTCTCTTCTCACAGGCTACATTTCCTTATAATTCACTTTTCCCTTGACTTCTTGGAGTCTATTTTCAATCACCTATTCACTCAACATTCAGTCTCAAAAGTGACTAATGATATCTTAGACATAATGCTGCTATTCCAGTAGGCTCCTTCAAACCTCTTATACACTAATGGCCTCTTCTCATTATTTTAATGCTGTTTGGTTTGTTTGGGGGCTGCGTCCAACCATATCAGGACACTATGCTGGTTCTGTGCTCAGATCACTCCTAGCAGTGCTATGGGGACCATATGTGGTGCTGGGAATTGCCTTACCTACGTCAGCTGTGTGTAAGGCAAGCAAGAGCCTTACTCACTGTACCACCTCTCAGCCATAATGTTCTGTTTTGTTGGTCAATTCTCTGTTGTTTTCTTCCGCTCTTCCACTCCTCCCATTTCTCTTTTGTTCTCCTCCAGAATTCATACCCCTATCCAATACCCCTTAATCACAAAATCATCCTCACAATGGGTGAAGGAGCCACTGATGATGGAAAAAAGGGGGTATCCAAAAAGTGTATGCCTTAACCTTGCAAAAGCAAACACAGAGGCCAAAAATCACTCAAAGAACTAAATATATGCACGAAGCCTGGGCTGGAACCCTAGCACCACATGGTCATATGAGCACCACCAGGTCTGATTAAAAAATCAACAACATATCCAACAAAAAAAGCAATTGCATGATAATCTAGCTGAATACAGTGTTCGTGGTGAGATGTTCATTTCATAGAGTTTTTGCACTGTTTCCATTCTCTTCTGTATCAGTCTCATAGGTTGGATAGGTTGGCTGTGAATCTTATGAGTTTTCCTTTGTATATAAATTTCTTTTTTATCTTGTTGCTTTGAGTATTCTGTCCTTGGTTTTTGTCATTCTGAGCAGAATGTATTTTGGAGTTTTTCTATTTGAGTCTGTTTTCGTTGGGACCCTTTGGGTCCCTTATTTGGAGTAACAATACAGAGCTTCATAGACAACAGCTTAGGAAATTCATAGCCTTGAAACCAGTTTTGCAAGAAACTTCTTTAACAAACAAGACAAACGTCCCAGTACTTGGCATTGAGTATGCATTCACTCTTGGCACTTCTGGCTGCCCTCGACTAGATTAAGAAAAGCACGTTTACTCTAGCATGCTAAGGAATTTTCTACAGTTTCAATAACAAATAAACATTTCATTTATAGTGAATGCTCTTTGTTTGATCAGGTATTTTATTACCTGAGTTGTTATTATAATCTTTTACTTATTAATGCAGGCACTTAAGCAATATCTATAATACAGTATTTTCTTATATAATGCCAATCTTCCCTTTCTTAGTATAAAAAGGTAAAGGTAAAGGCCCTCCCGTTGATCGTCGATGTGCTCGAGCGGGCCCAGTAACGTCTCCATTGGAGACTTTGTTGTTACTGTGTCTGGCATATCGAATACTCTCGGTAGCTTGCCGGGCTCTCCGAGAGGGGCGGAGGAATCGAACTCGGGTCGGCCATGTTGGCCGCTTGTAAGGCGAACGCCCTACCCGCTGTGCTATCCTCCAGCCCTTTATTTCTTAGTATAAAACACCTTTATTTTTATAGGCCTATTCATATTTTTGCCTAAAATTTTTCTTGTCTTCATTCTTACTAAATTTTACTTTTACCTATTTCATATAAATTTTAAAATTTATGGACTGAAGTGATAGCACAGCGGTAGGGCGTTTGCCTTGCACACGGCCAACCCAACTGACCCGGGTTCAATTCCTTCGCCCCTCTCAGAGAGCCCTGCAAGCTACCAAGAGTATCTCACCCACACGGGAAAGCCTGGCAAGCTCCCTGTGACATATTTGATATGCCAAACACAGTAACAAGTCTCACAATGGAGACGTTACTGGGCCTGCTCGAGCAAATCGAAGAACAACGGGAGGACAGTGACAGTGACATTAGCACAGATTTATTCCTAATTATTTTTAATGTATAATTTTAAATATATATACCTTTAAAATTAAATATACAGTTTTGAAAAAATTTTACTTTCTCAACATATCACTGATTCATAATTTTGTGGAATCCCAGAAGATAAGCTCTATTCATCTACATGTGTGTAGGTGTCACCATTTCAACAATTAAAAGAAGAGAGCAATCTCTCCCATATGAGATTTTTTAAAAAGATAATAACAGAACAGCAAATGGTCAAAATAATCAGAACTGAAGATTTTGTCTATATAACTGAACTTACATTGTGGACATAACTTGGGAGGTGTTCTTGGGACTCTGGTGGTGAAAAGTGGGTTTTTTGGTGGTAGATGTGGTATTGAAAAGATGTATGCATGAAAAGTATGATTAACTGTATTGTAAATCCCAGTACCTCAATAAAAATGGTGTATATATGGTATGTATATAAATTATATGTATATAAATTATATGTATATAAATGGTATAGGTAATGGTATATTATATATTTATATTTTATATTACATTATATAATCTATATACAACATTTTTTGTGTGAACCACAACTGGCTGTGCATAGGGCTTACCTCTGCCTCTGCACTCTACACTTAGCGATCACTCCTGTTGGGCTCAGGGGACCATATGAGGTGTCAGGGATCCAATATGGGTCAGCTACCTGCAAGATGAGTACCTTATTCACTGTACTATGTCTCTGGCTCCTGGAGCTAACGTGCTTTCCCAAATACCTACTCCAGAGTTCAGAGAGCTAGCTCAGTGGGCTGGAGCTCATGCTTTGCATACAGAAGGCCTGGGTTTGATGCCTAACACAGCATGATCAACCCAAGGACTATCAGAGAATACTTTCCAATTCCTGAGCTGGAGGAGCCCCTGAGCACCGTCAAGTGTTGCCCAAAACACAATAATAAAATAAAGAAAATGAAAAAGCAAATACCTACTCTGTTTTCAATAAGCTGCATGACCTTGACAAGTCACTTTGATCTCTCTGTATCTCAATGTCTTTATCTGTAAAGCAGGAATAATAACAGTGTCTACCTCTTAGAGCTGTTATAAGCATTAAATGAGTTAACACGTATAAAGTGCTTACTTGGAACATGAAATCTTCCTTAAGTGTTACTGTTATTATAGTCTTTACGAAGATAGTACCTAAAACTGATTCTTTCCACAAATGAATAATTTACTCCCGATACTTAAATTTTAATGCACAACATCTCTCAGAAATTTCATAAGTTCTGCAGTCTATTTTTGGAAGGTCAGCTTGTTGGTGTACTCCAGTATCAAACAGTTGAACTGGAAATCTGTCCTGGGCCGCCTGCTCATTCGACACTTACCTGTTATTTCTGTAAGTGCTACTTAGATGCTGATGACTTCCAAGTATATCCTTTTCCCAGACCTCTCTTTTGACCTCCAGATTCAGCTAAACAGCTATCTACTTGGTATTGCCTAACCTATGGCACTACAGACTTTTCATGCCTGAAAAGAATCCTATCTATCTTCTACTTCCCTAGGAGAGATAGATACTTCCTTAGAGTAGCGAAAGGTGAACACTGTATTCAAGCACACAAGACAGAACCCTGACAATCATGCTACATGTCTCTCACCCCTTTGCTCATTGCATCTGACTGATCTATCTGATTCTATCTCCTACAAGTAATTTCTGATTTATAACATTAATAACTGATCCCACCTCCTAGAAATAGTTTCTAATTTATCCCTCCCTCCCTAACCCTACTGCCATTACCTCTGTATCAATTAAAGCCATGACCCTGGATCAGTAAAAGCGATATGATTTCTTTGTCTTATTTGTTTTCAAAAGATTTTTTACTGAATCACTGTGAGACAGACCCTTACAAAGCTGTTCATGATAAGGTTTCAGTCATACAATGCTCCAACACCCATCCCTCTACCACTGTACATTTCCCATTACCAACAGTGCCCCCAATTCCATTCCCATCACCCCCCCCCCAGCCTGCCTCCAGGTGCCGGCCACTCTCGGTCTCGCTTGTGGTCTGGTCTCTCTCTCCTTTTGGGCATTGTGGTTTGCATTACCAGTACTAAAAAGTTATCATGTATATTGTATATACCTTTACCTACTTTTAACACTCAGTTATTGTCCAGTGTGATCATTTCCAGTTATTAATGTCATACTGGTCCCTTTTCTATTTTACCTACCCCCCGCCCTCCCTTCCCACACACACACTTGTGATAGATTGCAACCATTGACCAGTCCTACTAGATCCTGTTTTCCCTACTAGATCCCTGTTTTGACTTGGATATTAGTCTTCTACTATGTATTTTTATATACCACAAATGAATGCAAAAAGCCAAATACACATTCTTCTCCAATGCACATGCAACATTTTCCAAGATATATCACATTTTGGGCCAGAAAACATACCTCAGTAAAATCAAGAAGGTAGAAATTGTATCAACTAAATTTTCAGAACATGATGCACTGAAAATGGAAGTTAGTCATACACAGAAACTGAGAATCTAATTAAACACCTGGAAATAAAACAGCTCATCACTGAACAGCCAGTGGGTTCAAGAGAAAATCAGAGAAGAAATGCAAAGATTCCTGGAAAAAAATGAGAATGAGGACATGCTCTACCAGAACTTGTGGGACACAGCTAAAGTGGTGTTAAGAGGAAAATTTATAGCACTGCAACTATTTATCAGGAAGAAAGAAAGGGTCCACATAAATAACTTGACTTCACAGCATAAGATCTTAGAAAAGGACCAACAAAAGGAGCCCAAACCAGGCAGAAGGAAAGAAATAATAAAACTTAGAACATAAATTAACGACATGGAACCCCCCCCCAAAAAAATCCAAAAGATCAATGAAACCAAGAGCTGTTTCTTTGAAAAAAAAACAAGATTGATAAACCTCTAGCAAGACTCACAAAGAAACAGAGAGAGAGAGAGAGAGAGAGAGCGAGAATCTTAATAAACCAAATCAGAAGTGGAAAGGGGAACATCACAACAGAAACCAAGGAAATTCAAAGCATCATCAAAGATTACTTTGACAGTCTGTATGCCATGAAACAAGGGAACCTAGAAGAAATGGATAAATTCATGGATTCCTGTAATCTCCCAAGGCTGAACCAAGAAGACTTGGAATACCTGAATAGACCTATCACATCAAGGAAATTGAAAGATAATCAAAACTCTTCCGCAAAATAAAAGCCCAGGTCCAGATGGATTCACTAGTGAATTCTTCCAAACCTTTAAAGAGGATCTAATGCCAGTCCTTTACAAGCTTTTCCAAGAAACCGGAGAAACAGAAACACCCCCAAAGTTTCTATGCAGTACATATAACCCTGATACCAAAAGCAGACAGACACCACAAAAAGATAAAATTACAGGCTGATATTCCTGATGAACACAGATGCAAAGATCTTAAACAAAATAAAAATATTAGCAAAGATCCTCTAAGATCTTTGCCTTACTTTTAATTTGTATCCCTTGTTCCATACTACATCCTATAGCCAGAGCAATCTTCTATAATGCAGATCTTCACCCAGTTGTTCACTGACTTTAAGTGCATTCACTGCTCCCCAGAATCCCATGAATAAAGTCCAAACACCCATGTGTAACAGAGACACAGCCTTAGGCTACATTATCAAGAACTTAGCTACTTTTCCATTTACCTATTACAAAGATTCTCATATCTTACATTCTTACTGAACCAAATTTTTGGTATTTCTAGAACATCATTATGCTTTCACCAGTCTTTGGGCTTCCCTATGTCCACCTTATACCCTCACCTCATTTATATTAGCAAAACTTTAGTGATTTTTCAAGAATACTTGATTTTTATTCTCATTCTACTCTCATTCCTTCCTAAGTTCCTAGACAGACTTGGGTGTTTCTTCCTCTACACCTGCTTTCCATCATGCTTACCTCTTTTACAATCATTATCACTTCACATTATACTTGACATGCTACCTTTTAGATTCTCAACCACTCAATCTGCAAGTCCCTTGAAGCCAGGGCCATTTCCTATTTATCTCTCTATACTTACTGTATAGCCAGTGCATGACATGAAATGTCCCCAACAATTTGATCATTTGCAGTCCATTAATACCTCAACTCTCTCTCTCTCTCTCTCTCTCAGCTGAGGAATTAATTTATCTTTCCTCCACCATTTAGCTATAATGAACTTTCTTCATTAAATATCCCTGATTAAGATTTCCCCCCTCTAATCACTTTTTCATTTTCTCATGTCCACAGTTTGTAGAAGACTCCTTCAAAAAAATTCCAAAATGAACAAACAAAAAACTCCTTCAAAAATGTGCTCTAATGACTCATTATTATTTCATATAGCTGGACTATCCTAAAACATTTAAATTTACAGAATTGTGATGAATTATTTCAGGAAATTTTAAATGTTTTAGGATAGTCCAGCTATATGAAATAATAATGAGTCATTAGAGCACATTTTTGAAGGAGTTTTTTGTTTGTTCGTTTTGGAATTTTTTTTTGAAGGAGTCTTCTACAAACTGTGGACATGAGAAAATGAAAGAGTGATTAGAGGGGGGAAATCTTAATCAGGGATATTTAATGAAGAAAGTTCATTATAGCTAAATGGTGGAGGAAAGATAAATTAATTCCTCAGCTGAGAGAGAGAGAGAGAGAGAGAGAGAGAGTTGAGGTATTAATGGACTGCAAATGATCAAATTGTTGGGGACATTTCATGTCATGCACTGGCTATACAGTAAGTATAGAGAGATAAATAGGAAATGGCCCTGGCTTCAAGGGACTTGCAGATTGAGTGGTTGAGAATCTAAAAGGTAGCATGTCAAGTATAATGTGAAGTGATAATGATTGTAAAAGAGGTAAGCATGATGGAAAGCAGGTGTAGAGGAAGAAACACCCAAGTCTGTCTAGGAACTTAGGAAGGAATGAGAGTAGAATGAGAATAAAAATCAAGTATTCTTGAAAAAAATCACTAAAATTTTGCTAATAAAAATGAGGTGAGGGTGTAAGGTGGACATATGGAAGCCTAAAGACTGATTTCCTGAAATCATTCATCACAATTCTGTAAAGTTAACTTTCTGAATGTAAAGAGAGCTCAAAGGGTTTAAGGGCTTGCTTGCCATGTAGGAGGCCCAGGTCCTATCCCCAGCAACACAGGGCTCCCAAGTACTACAAGAGAAATGAGCCAGGCTACCCATCCACCCCCAATACATAGATCTGCACCGGGAGTAGTCCCAGAGAACCACTGGGTGTGGCCCCAAAACAAAAAAAAATAAATTAATTGTATGTTTTGTGCCCCACGAACAGTGCTTGGGGCATACTCCTAGGTCTGTGCTGAAGGCTCACTTTCTATCGTGCTCAGGGTATCATATGCAGTGCCAGAGGTCTGAAGTTGGGTGGTTTGCCTCCAAGACAAGTGCATTCCCAACTGTACTATCTCTGAAACACCCATTTTCACACTCAGAGATGCAATCCAACATTGATTCTTTCTTTTCCCAAACCAAATATCCTTGCAGTGAGTAATAGGGACAAAAAAGGGAGACTATCAAGTCACCTCAGTTTGAACTCTACAAAAAGGACTTCTCTAAGTTGTTGAAGCTAAATCTGGTAGCAAGACAGAAACTGAAATTCTTCAAACTAAGGAAATATCCCCTTCTGTCACAATACATCTCCTTTTCTTCTTTCTTAATACTATAGAGCAATGCTCTACTGCTGAGTGAAATTAATCAGAGGAAGAGGCAAAAATATAGAATGATTGCATTCATTTGTCGGATATAAAAATGGCATGTGAATAATATTCAAAGAAAGAAGGCCAAGGAGGACTCGTCCATGGTAGGAAGCTTGCCACCAAGAGGGAGGGGGAATGTAGTTAGGACAGAAAAGGGACCACTATGACAATGATAGTTGTAAAGGATCGCTCTGGACAAGAACTGAGTGCTGAAAGGAGGTAAAGTGATATCCATGATACAATTTCAGTAACAGTATTCTAAACCACAGTGCCTAAGAGGAAAACAGGAGAGAGAGAGAGAGAGAGAGAGAGAGAGAGGGAGAAAGAGAGAGAGAAGAAAAGTGTCTGCAATAGAGGCAGGAGTTGGGATAGGCAGAGGGAGGGGAGTGGGAGAGAAGCTGGGGACAGTGTTGGTGTGAAATGTGCACTGGTGAAGGGATGGGTGTTCAAACATTGTATGACTGAAACTCCATCATGAGCAACTTTGTAACTGTATATCTCACAGTGATTCAATAAAAAATAATGTGTTTTTAAAAGGTTTGAGATGAGGGGCTGGAGAAAGCTCAGCTATGGAGGACAGATGCAAGTAAGTGTCAGGACTCAAGTTCAAACACTAGCACTGACTGCCACCCTAACCCACCCCAGGCAAGGCATCCTCAGGTTCTAGCACTGACTCCTCATTGGCTGAGTATCGCAGCAATTGAACCCTGATGCCCCCATTGTGTTACAGATGTTCTGGAGGAGAAAAGAGGCAATGTACAAAATGTTTGTGAAAGTGTTTGAATATGCCCAGTGCCCAGAAACGGAATACAAGACCAAGTAAGTAAAAACGGAAGGGCAGTACTACACTTATTTTTGCTGTCTACAGTGAATGCTGCATTCTAAATTACTATCTAGAGTGTATGCTGCATTTTAAATACTGCTCCTTCTGATTGGATATTGTTTTTTCTCCATCTAGACTAGAAGCCCCTGGAGGCCATGAATCCTCTACATTTACGTTTATACCCCTAGACTGCCCATGAAAATGGCTGCATAGTGTTTCTTCAAGAAATGGAATTGGGCTGGAGCGAGCGCACAGTGGGTAGGATGTTTGCCTTGCATGTGGCCAACCTGGGTTCAATTCCTAGCATCCCATATGGTCCCCTGAGCACTGCCAGGAGTAATTCCTGAGTGCATGAGCCAGGAGTAACCCCTGTGAATCACCATGTGTGACCCAAAAAGCAAAACAAAAAAAAATGGAATTGATCCACTGAATACTAGGTACCTGACTCTTTCCTGCCCTCTTGGTATTTTTTCAGTAATGCTTATTATTCACAAAACCATGCTGTCTTGGGCACCAAGAGGAAATATCCATCTGATGGTATACATTTTCCCTTGGCTATGCATTAAACAGAAATTTCCTTTGGAAATGTAAACAGAGGATGCCTGATGAGAGAGGACAAAGAACTATATATAGAGCTCAAGTACCAAGAGTAGAAAGGTCACAGTGTGTCCTTCCTTATCCAGACTAAAGACATCTCCAGACCATTCTCTCCAGCTCCAAGAAATTACTGCCCAACTGCCTACCTCAATTTTTAAAGCTGGGTTGCAACTCTAAGAGGATGCATTGCCATAGTATTCAGTTAACAAATTGGTAGTGATCCTAATCTCTGTCTCTGTAATAATAGGAAGAGTGCAGCTTTGTTTACTTTCAGAGGAGAATAGAGAACAAGGGGAATTAAAAAAAAGGAGAGGGAGACAGTATTTATGGTCCCTTTATGAAAAGCCAATCTGTGACAAAAACATTTGCAGACAATAAGGAAGTAGAACAGGTTTGGCAGGAAAAATAACCTATTCCAGTCTTCTCATAAGAGCCTTTGCTAGTTATCCTCCACCCCGCCCAATGTGAAATGCCTGATTTACATTGTGAATATAGTCATTCCCTAAAGAAAAACCTGTTTCTTAAAAAAAACAAAAAAACAAAAAAGGCCCAACTCACCCTTCAGTATCTGGCTGCCAAGACTGATAGTATTCGATAGTGTATTTCATTTTACAATATATACATATATATATTATATATGCATTTATGAGTCTCAAGTTCCTTCCTAAACTGCATCTCTAACCCTGGGGCTTGTCCTGAAACCTTTTGGACATACAGGCTCTGTGTTGAATGAATATAATGAGTACCCTGGATTCACCCTGTTATTATGGGGAAGTTAAGGGCACATCTCTAATCTTTCCTAAGAGTCAATGTCATAGAGAATTGTCATGGTCTTCCATAAATCATCCCATTTAGCCCAAATCAACAACAGGCTCTACACTGAATAAAGTATGGAGTGAACTCCCAAAACTAAACTAAACTCCCATGTGTAACCCTTGATATGCAGCAGTGTCTCCCAATTCTTTCCCAATTCCCAAAAGCAAATTAATTGTTTACGTTTCCTGCATGCATGTCTCTACATCAGGGTGGATTTGTGTTAAATATAACTCACTGAAAGAAGATACTGTGCTCTACACAGATTTCTTTATACCCTATACAATATCATGCATAAAGGTCAGTAATAGGTGACCTTTAACGTAACCAGAGCAGACAGTGATCTATGCAACACAATTTAATAAGCATCCTTAAGTGAGACACCTAAACGAGTCATTTGTTGGTTCATCATGGAGCTGTTCTTTCTTCCTACTTTGTTCATATTTGGCAGTACTGTGTCATCTCCTCAAGGCTCAAGGAGTAACACTAATTTCGGACAGGCAATACTAATATTGTGTTTTATCTAAAGGGCCAAAATGAGTCCATCTTTATTCACACAATGACACACTGTTTTATGAGAGTATCTCTTTGAGATGGAATTTATAATGGTTTGATTGGTGCAATGGTCGGGAAAAAGCTGGAACAGAGCTATGTTTGGGTTGGACTGGCCAAAGTGATGAAGCTCCCTGGGGTGGGAGGATAAGATTTTATGAGGTCCCAAAGTGAATACACAATGAAAATAAATTGCTTACTTTACTATTTTGTCTGTAATAGTACTATTTTGCTTTATATCTCATAGTCTTTTTCATGATAATGAAGATGATTATGATTTCTAATCCTTATTTTTATTCACTTTTAGCTATTGCACCAACCTCAATCATGCAAATTCTAAACCAAACAATCCCTTATCTTGTCTCCTTATAATACTCCTTTGTTTTTTCATGTAAGTTTCTTACTCCTAATCCAGTAACATAATCAGAAGCTTTAATAGATGAGACACAGAGGGCTTCTGATTAGCTGAAAACCACTCTAAACTGTCTTCTGTTTTGTTTCTCCCCTGTTGGGAAAGATGAGATGGTCCAGAGAAAGAAATAGAGAAAGTAACCATTCAGAGAATTGTGAACTATGATATCAGGAAAAGCACTGAAAGCCATGTAGTCCATTCAAACACTCATTTTATAAATAAGGACACTGAAGCTGTGAGGCTGAGTAACTTAATCAAGTTCACAACACCAGTTAGTTAATGGCAAAGTCAAGTCTAGGACCCACTTTTCCAACTCACATTCCAGTTTCTAGAACTGACATTTCTAACTCACTTCCACATTCTTTATACTCCATATTCTTTTTTCCAAACATCCCTATTCAATAGAAATATCATAATCTCACAACAGAGCACCACTGATATCCCATGCATTACAAATAGCACCACTCTCTCCCACAAATGTAATAGTAGCAGGAATTAAACCATTAATAGAATGCTCTATGAAAAAAGAAACTTTAACAAATCCAGTGCTTGTAGATATCCAAGGAAAGGTAGGGTGAGGAGGGGTAATGAGAGTGGTTACTTATGTAAGAGAATTCTTGGCCTTATAAGAAGATTCTCCACACTGTCTGAATCAGAACTCTTCAGGTGGGATTAAGAGATTGAATCTTAACAAAATTATTCTGCTGTTTAAAATAGACCTAAGTGAGTATACATATATATATATATAATTACAAACATTTTTATTCAACAGTCTCATGAGGATTCCCATAACATTTTAATTGATCCCTTTAAATCATAACATGGTTGCTTCAACAAAAATCAACATAGATTCAAGTGCTATGGCCAAAGTTTCATGATCTTGAGAAATATCTTTCTTTTAAAAAAAAAAACCTTATGTCTACTTAAGATATCAATTTTTTCATAAGCTTTGCTCTGAGATGATAGTGAGAACAACTGCTGAAAACCTGATAGTATATAACACTTTATCATTGACAGCTTTAACAGAGATACCAATTACTGATGACAGAATAATTAATTGGAAAGACGATAGTTGGTGACCAGATAAGGTACCAGGAGACAAAGGAAGGAGAGGCTAGGAAGCAGAGAATCAGTTCTGACAAGGCTACAGAAACACTATGAAATGGAATGAACTTCACCCTACCCAAGGATCCACAATTTATAGCTTTCCCATGACACCCCAGCAATTTAAGTGAGTTAAAATATCCAGCTTGGTGAAAGAAGAAAAATATTTTATATCTGATTATTATATTATTTGTTCTTCGTAAAGGAGAAGGGATTGCTCCAGTACGGCTACCACCTCCCACCTCCAGACCCCTCACGACTGCCCATCTGTTTGTTGTTTAAACAACAGCTATCTTCCAGTTTTCTTGGAATACACACATCCTAAATAAATGTGACTTCTTAGAACTACCATTTTTCACTCTAAACGACTGAGCTTACAGTCTGGGAAAACTCAAATACCCCTAGCCCAAGCTCATCTAATGCACATCTTCTGAAAGAATCCCACATATTTATTACATACCTCAACTTGCTGGCAGATTTGAATTAGTTTGGCCATTTGATTTTCTAATTCACTGTTGCGCTTAACCAGGTTGGTAAGGTTCATCTCCAGAGTTTGCTGTCATCATAGAGAGTTGTGGAGCCAGAGGAAAACCAAAAAAAAAAAAAAAAAGGAAAAGAAGAAATATTTAGTTAGCCTGGAAGCAAATGTCATGTGGAAATCATCATTCGGTTAAAATGTGTTTTAGTTTCACTGAACACTTACAATGGGATAAACAATGATATAGGTTCTAATAAATAACATTTCATATTTACTCCACACTGACATTTTTGCAGAAAAGGTGCAGTTGATGATGTTTGAGTTATAGTAATTTGATGACATTAGAGCATTTTTGTGTTTCTTATAGTTTTTTAAATTTGTTTAAGTCAAGGTTTCCCACTATCCAAAAGGAAATTATAAGCCAAAAAGGGGATAAAGTGAAAAAGAAACTACCATTACTTTATGTGGAAGATACCAAAGTATACCTAGTCCCCCCGCCCCCAAATAGCTTACTGGGTCATATCAAATGACAAACAAAACCTAAACCACTAACATATAGTAAAGCAGATATGATAAATGCATGACCTGTATAAAACAGCTTTTAGAAAAGCAAATTCGTGCGGCCATTCTCAGTGCTGAGGGTATGCACTGCCTCTGGAACTGCTGCCTCAAAACCGATACTGAACACTAAATATAAGTGGCAAGGCTGGAGAGATAGCAAGGGTTAAGGCATTTGCCTTGAGCTTGCCTTGCTTGCATTAGACACCTCCTAATGTCTCCCAAGAACCACCCCTGAACACAGAGCCAGGAGTAAGTCCAATGGGTGTGGCTCACCAATCCCGCACCAAAATGAAGTGGCATGTTATAGTCAGTACCTCATTTTGCCCTCATAAGAGTCCTTTGACAAAAGGGAGAGTATTATTCTCTCTTAAAGAATCACTGGTTGCCAGACACTATGCAAAGTAATTTAATATAGCATTGTAGCACTGTCCTCCCATTGTTCATCTATTTGCTTGAGCGGGCCCAGTAACATCTCCTTTGTGAGACTTGCTGTTACTGTGTTTGGCATATCGAATACGTCACAGGTAGCTTGCCAGGCTTTGCCGTGCGGACAAAATACTCTCAGTAGCTTACCGGGCTCTCCGAGAGGGGTGGAGGAATCGAACCTAGGCGGACCAGGTCAGCCGTGTGCAAGGCAAACGCCCTACCCGTTGTGATATTGCTCCAGCCAATTTGACATATACCATGTAATCATCAGAATGACACATGAAGTAGATGAGAGTGGGCTAGTGTTGTGCAAAGTCAGATAATTAGTATATAGCTAAGGTAGGACAGAAACCCAAAACCCAGGTCTCGAGCCTCAGTCACAGCTTTATCCCCGCAGTCCATGGTTTCTGCAGTTCCTTTATTTTTGTTTCACTTTCTTTTTGGAGGAGGTGGGGTGGTGGCTGGGACATACCTGATGGTGCTCGGGGGCTACTCTTGGATATGTGTTCAGGAGAAGACCTCTAGAACTGTTTGGGGGATCACATCTGGTACCAGGGATTGAATCAGGGTTATCTGCATGAAATGCCCTTTACCCCCTATATTATCACTCCTGCCTCCTGTTGTTCTTTTGTTGACTATGCATTTATCAATAGGTTCCTTGAGAGAAAAGATAACATTTTAAATGTGGCATTTGTAGGGGACAGAGAGATAGTACATAGGGTAAGGCTTTGCATGCAGCTGACCTGGGTTTGATTCATAGCACTCCATATGGTCCCCAAGCCCACAAGCATAGTCAAAAAGTAAACCCTGGGCACTGATGGGTGTTGCCCAAAGGCAAGCAACGAACAAACAATATACATGAATTTTATCTAAATCTAGCTTTGTAAGCTTCCTTCCGTGGGTACCAATTCACAATATTCAAAACTTCAAGTCACACCTTATCAAGACAGAATTTGCAGTGCTTGCAATTACCTTCTGATATACAGATCCTTAAGATATACATTAGAAACATTTTGTAAATCTAACATAACATCATACTCAAAGCACAGTGTATTTTTAGCTGCTTCTCCTCTAAGACTACTCAAATACCAAATACCCATTTCTCTCTTTCACTACCTCTACACCCCAGAGCCTGTAATTCCTCAATTTCCTAACCCTTTCTCCACTAACATTCTTTCCCTCGGTCCTGTTGATTGCTTCATTGCTGTTTACATACTTCCTATGATTGGTAATTGTTCAAAGTTCAGGGATAAAACAGGAGTTGAGGCATTTGCTTTGCATTCAGCTAACCCTGGTTTGATCCGCAGTACGGCATATGATGATCCTCCAAGTGTCACCAGGAGTGACTCCTTGAGCCAGGAGTCAGCCCTGAGCACCATTAGGAGTGACCTAAAAACAAACAAGCATGTGAAACATGCAAAACAGCTTCTGGTTTTGGCAGAGGGAGGGAAAGGGGCATGAGGATGTGAGAGAGGTTGGAAAGAGAAAGAACTCATGTAATTGACCCTATCTGTGGTTTCTTAATATCCTTGTCCCCTAGATCTATCTCAGAGAATGTATTTCCATGGATATATGGTCTTTCAGGCTATATAGCATTTCACTTACTTTCAAATTGGATTATGAAACCAGCTTAATTTTGCTTCCCTTCTTGCCAGACACATCTTGGTTTCCTTAACTTTGTTCTTATGAAAGTGGTTTTTCACCATTGATTCTATTTTTCTTAGCTTGAGGGAAACCTCTCCCTTGCCATTCTTTATATCCACCCTTATCTCAACCAGTGGCTTTCTCCTTAGCAACAACAGAGAGAGGGTAAAACGAAGGGCAGCAATCATTGACTTAGACATGATCTCTAAGGCAAACAGACAACTGGGGGGAAAGAACATAGCAGTTCAAGATTTCCTATAAAAATAGGCATTCAGCATTTACTCTGCTTAAGATGAAGTAAACTCAAAGAGAAAAGAGCAGATGAAATTTGATGGGTTCTGCAGGATAACTAGGATTTTAATAGAGATGGTAGGTGTTTCAAGCACAAGGAATTCCAAGAGAAAAGTAAAAATGGATAAAGCATAGTATATGTTCAGGACAGTAAGTGTGAGTTCGTCTAGAAATGAGGTTGTAAGAGAAAGAGGCTAGAGGGCTGGAGCAACAGCACAGAAGGTAGGGCATTTGCTTTGCACGCGACCTACCCGGGTTCGATTCCCAGCATCCCATATGGTTCCTGAGTGCCACCAGGAGTAATTCCTGAGTGCATGAGACAGGAGTAACCTGTGTGCATCGCTGGGTGTGACCCAAAAAGAAAAAAAGATGGGGGGGGGGGGCTGGGCAGACAAGCTGGAAATAGAGAAAAGGGCATTGTCATGAAAGTCTGGGATGCCTAGGTGAGGTGTTTGTGCCGATTTTTTTAAGCAGTGGGCTTACTAAAGGTTTCTGAGCAAGGTGGTGACATAATCAGGGCTACATTTAGGAGATCAACCAACCAATAATATGTGGGGCTGGTTCAAACAGAGAGCCCGGGGGGCAGGGACTCTGGTTAGAAGGAGGATACAATCTTCAGGGCAGTTAGTTGGTAATGCAAGTCTGGGCTAATCTAAAAGAGTAATCAAGAGAACCCTGTCTCAGGAAAGGATTTGTCACTGTCAAATATGCAGAGAGTGCAAGAAATATGAAGACTGATAAAAGACAGCTGGATTTGGTAATTAAAGGTCATTGGGAACCTTTGTGAACGGTGTTTTTACTTCAGGAAGAGTTCTAAAAGCAGAAGCCAAATTCGAACGGGGTTAAGATGAACAGCAGTAAGTGACAAGCAGTGTAGGCTGCAAGTCTGGACACCTCAAATATTTTGCTGTGAAGTGGCCATGAGAGAGCTGGAGTTTGAGGAAAGGGCCCAGCTTCTGTTAAGAGAATGAACAACAGCCACAAGCTTGGTCAGTCTGTGATTTCTTCTAGCAGATTGCTCCCATTCCAAAAATCTATGGAAATCCCCGGGGTTTCAAAGGACTGTATTGGCATATTACAGAAACACAATGAAGATTTATGAGCACAGAGCAAATATAATATTAGAAATATGCATTTCAAGCTGCAAAGTGTTTCTGTTCAAACATTCCACTGAGAGAATGTTTTCTAACAAGAACATGCAACCTGTTGCAACACTTGTCACGGAATTGATATCTTATACATAATTCATAGAGCAGAGCAGGACTGAGATCCCTGCTGTGTGTTCCTCATTTATGGCCCAGAACTCAGACTCTCAGCTTCTGTAAAGCCACTGAAAACAAAAATTAGGGCTGAACATATAATTTGGGAGCTGGTTAGACTATGGACCTTGGGTTGCCATTAAAAAAACGATGGCAACTGGCTATTTCACTCAGGCCCCCTAGCAATTTTCCAAATGCCAGCACATTTTAACAACACAGAACTAAAACTGACAAGATGACTCTAATTTCAACCTTACTTCATTAATATGAAAATGCTTTGAAAAATAAATCTTTGCCTAATGAAAACACCATCTGTTGATGGCTTTTTGCCACTGTTTTTCTTATGAGACATAATTTGAGGAAAACACCGAACATTTACTTACTCACTTCCTGTTCATTTACAAGGAATTAAAGCCTCCTCTCAAACTGGAATTGATTCTCAATAATGAGCATATGCAAAGGGAAGCGGAGAATTGAAGCAATTACGCAGTCAATTTCCTCACCTTACCTTATATCTCGAACTGACAAATAATTTAGAACTAGAAATTCTAGGCTACTCTAAGTTTGAATGATTTCATCGATTTGACCAAGCAGTTCTCTTGCCTGTCCTGTGGCTTAGTAAACAAAGAAGATATTTGGATATGTACACGTGTGTGTGTATGTGTGTGTGTGTGTTCCTGTATAAAATCTAATGCAAAACTTGTGGTGCAAAATGAGTTGCGGTAGTGCTATTTAGGTTGGAAAAATTGGCTGGTTCTGCTCTTTTCCTGTACGGTCCAGCTGGGCCGGGTTCCCTCTGTCAAGTTAGTGCAGCTTTCTCGGAAGACTTGAACCATGCCAGTGGAAGAGCCAAAGTGGCAGGGCCGATTGGAATGGAGATATGTGTAGGGAGGAAATGAGGACAGGAGGTTGGCAGAGGGAGCAGGATGAAGCTCCCATTTCCTGCTGTAGGAAGTTACCTCTTCAGTGTTTCCCGTATGAGAGAATTAGTGAAGCCATTTAAGCTATGAAACACTGAGACCCTCTGCACCCCCTAGATGACTGCATCATTATAGCTCTCATAAAATAGCAGATGTGTCTAAACAGCACATTGTGAAGGAAGATTTGGCTGATTTGCCTAATTGAGATTTCATTGAAAAGACCTGACTTAACTAAATTGGCAGTCTACACTGATTCCCTTCTTCCCCAAGTTCCACTTCATCTGTGTCCTATCTAAGCAGCTTCTTTTGGGTTCTGTTATACCCTTCCCAGAGGAAACTGTTTTGCCATTTCTGAGAAAGCCAGATAACAGGCTATTCTTCTTCCAGACAGCAGCCCATAAAAAGAAATGGCTTCTCTAACCCTTTCAAATAATTGCTGTCCTTGTTTTTATTCCTCTAGACACAGCTTATTTCAGGTAACTTCCTCCTTGGCCGCTTCAAGAAATCTAGTTATACATCAAAACATCAACTCTTCATTAAAGCAAGAGAAACCTCCTCCTCAGGCAAGGCTGGGCCATAATCTCCATTCCTCTGTAAGGGCCATGTGATCCACACATTGACAAACATACTTATACACACACCTATGTGACACAGCATATTTGAAGCCTGAAAGATATGCAGCCATTTCTGTTTGTTCTATTGAACCCCTGGTACTGCCCAAGAAAGCCTGTATTTTTATTTTTTTTATTTTTGCTCACTAAAAGGTACGTGGAAGGAGGCTAAGGTCACAGTACAGTGGGTAGGGCATTTTCCTTTCATGGGGCCAACCCGGGTTTGATTTCCAGCATTTCATATGGTCCCCGGAGTACCACCAGCAATAATTCTTGAGAGCAAATCCAGGAGTAATCCCTGAGCATCGCTGGGTGTGGCACAACACAAAAATATAAATAAAAATGAAATTGCAAAGTATACAGGAACCTTACCTAAAAGGAAAGATTCCCCCAACTGTTTTGATGTGGGAATTAAACCTTGAGAGATGGCAGCAAAATGGGAAAGAGTAGGAACAAGTGAAAGGCAGAAAGAAAGGTCAACACACCCCCAACCTAGTCTTCTCAACCAACTACACCTTTGAAAAGAATCTTATCCAATTACCTCACTGCTAGTCTTTGACATGCTCTTTTTTGACATCCTGTCTACTCAATGATCTTTCCAGCTCTCCCAATGGCCAGTAGCCAAAAATCTTAGCCTACTTTGGGGGTCACTTCTGCCTTCTTTTTTTAACTGCCTGTCTTAAAATACCCACTTTGCTTTTGCTTCAGTCTGTCACTTTATGTATCAATTACATATGGCCTTTCAACAACAGAACACACCATCTGGTCCACAAACTGAAGCCCACACCCTTATGCCTGAGTTTATTCCTTTCCCAAACATTTATTTGCTGTTGCATAGACATAGACAACATGCCATGATGAGATGCAGGTGACAAACTAGATGTCCAAGATGTACTCTGAGAATGTCGGAGTGTAACCGTATCGAGTCAGGTGAAACAGATTGCTACCCTCCTCTTTCCTGAAGTTTCTGCACCCACCTAATCATCAAGCCCACACATCCCCAGTTTCCTTACCAGGAATGTGACACAAACCATCAACACTCTTTTTCCCCCTCTCTTCAGCGGCATAGTAGTTTGATCTCTGCTCTAAATGTGTAAATTTTTATTTGATTCATTTAAAAGAAAGCTGGTACTAAAAATGCAATCCCATGTTTATTTTGACAGCACTCAGCACAGTAAGCCAAAACCAACTCTACTTTTCCTGAAGACCTCACTATTGAATCCCACTTGGACTATTCATTTCTCAGTTCCTGTCATCATATACAGCCTCTTTTAGTCTCCCTCCTCCCAGATCACTAGTGCTCTCAAGCTCAAGCTTGGGTCCCCATTCAGCTCACTGCTACATAGCTCTACCTCCACGCTAAAGTCGAGGACACACAAATCTACGTTTCTGTCCCTTATCTTTTGGTCATCATTGAGAAGAAAGGTTCAATCCTTCTAGAACACACATCATTTAGTT
Source organism: Sorex fumeus (assembly GCF_029834395.1). Lineage (NCBI taxonomy): Eukaryota > Metazoa > Chordata > Mammalia > Eulipotyphla > Soricidae > Sorex > Sorex fumeus. The sequence continues at coordinate 18,014,350 of NW_026606115.1, forward strand.
TTCACAGTATTCCCATGCTTTTTCTCCAAAGATGTGAATAATTTTCTATTGACTAGAGCAGTTTCTGCTCTTATCCAGCCCTGCTTCCCAGTGGGGTTTCAAAAAACCCATCCACAAACTCTTTCCGTGCCCCTCCTATGCGCTCTCCCAACCCTCTGTGTTGTCATGGTCATAGACTTGCTATCTGACATATGTTTCCCTATTTTCCTGTTTCCCCACATTACACTAAGACTCCACCAGAGTCAGGACTGTGCAGTCTGTATTATTATAACCCCAACATCTCTCCTGGTGCTTGGCAACTAACAGGTTTTCAGTGTTTGATGAAAGAGCAACTGTTGAATAATCCACATCAAAATGCACATCTAAAGTGAAATCATCTTACCAAAACTTCTAGCTCCTTCCTAATCTTCCCATTTCTTCTTCCATATCACATTTTCAAGATACTCCTATTTAAAAACCAGTGTGCATTATCTTCTGTTTATCATCTACAGGCACCATAGTCACTCATCAACTCCTATAACTTCACAATCTTTGTCATTCACATTTTGTTCCAATTTAATACTCTTCTCCAATAAATTCATTCATGAATCCCTGTTCTTGAGCTGATAAACTAATTTTGCCAGACACTTCCTCTGTACTTCAAAGCATCCCAAACAACCTCTATCATGATACTTACCACACTGAACTAAAATGTTCAATGTACTCCATTCTTTCTCTTTCTCCCTTACTAAGCTCAAAGCAACACACGGCAGGCACTGTGCATTATTTCCTATGCTCCCAGCTTCACCACATTTAAAAAATATTTTCATGCTTTTAAAAAAATAACGTTAATTAATTATTTGGAATTTTGTGTTTTGGTTGTTTCTCTGTTTTATTGAATGTTAAATGGATGAAAGATTCCCTGATGTAAATCCTTGATGGTACCATTTAAGTTATTGTCTGTCCTATCCTGGAGGGGAGATTAAGAACATTATTACCTCATTATGTCAACCTTTTATGAACTTGAATGTCATTATCACATATTCCCCTTTAAGCTTTGCTTTTCTGGGTCCAATAATTCTTGTTTCCTTAATCTTTCCTCACCTGTATTATATTTCAGTAATATGTTCTTTTGCCCAATAATAACAGAAAGGATTTTTATCCACCCAAGAACAAACTCTGAGTCAACATTTTGTAAATTGTTCTCAGACTCTTAGCTCCTTTCAGATGTTGATAAGGAAAAGATTTGGGACAAAAGAATTAGAAGCAGAAAGATGAAAAATAGGTAATTGGGCTATTTTCTTGCTAAACTTGCTCTCAAACCTAAAAAAGAGTAGAGAATATCTTCTAAAACATAGTCCTATTAATAATGTCTGTGAACAAAGCCCGGGAAACAATACAACTGTTGGAGAAATAAAAGGGGTAGTGGCTGGAGTGAAAATCCAGCTGGTAGGGCATTTGCCTTGCACACAGTTGACTGAGGTTCGATCCCCGGCATCCCAAATGGTCCTCCAGAGCACTGCCAGGAGTAATTCATGAGTGCAGAACCAGGAGTAAGCACTGAGTATTTCTGGCTGTGACCCAAAAAGCCCCCCCAAAAAGGGCTCAAATGACTCAGTACCCAGTTTAAACAGAGATGGAATTTAAAAATATATTTCACTCTTTACACGTACACACTAAACACATTCAGATTCATGTATACTATGGTAATGAAAGCCAAGTCTAATAAGCAAGAATGATTTTAAGATTGTAGGTTGGGGACCAGAGAGACAGTACTGTGGGCTGGGCATTTACTTTGCATGTGTCTGACCTTCAGTTGATCCCTGATACTGCTCTCCCAGCCCAGTCCGGAGTGATTCCTGAGGGAGGAGCCAAGAGTAAGCTCTGTGCACACCCAGGTGTGGCACACAGCAGAAAAAAGTCATGAGTTGAAATCTAATTCAGATGAGAACCTCTGTGTTTGATACTGTCCTCCACCCCATAGACACACCCACCACTATCATCACCATAGGTTCGAAAAGGCATATTTGCTTTTAAATGTTTTACCATTATATTTAACTATTGCGATTTATTGCCTAAGTGAACAAGGATGAGAAGTAATTTTTTTGTAGCCTCACCTCTAATAACCCATCCTAGCCTCCATTTTTTTTCAAATCTTAAGAATACCTGATCTGACTCGTTTCTCAGAGCAATCCCTGGTGTCAGGACAGATTCTACTGGGAGCAGGCACAGAAAGCTTGCCTTACAATCATGGCCTCCTCATGCCCAACTTATCTACAGTTATGCCACAGATGATTAACACAGACACTGTTCTCACACACAGTGACACTCATTCACAGATATACTAAAACATATACACAGTCATTCTCAACCACTCATTCAGGCAGACACACACAGACGCATATATAGTGACACAGACATATGTATACAAACGTGTCCCCTTTCAACCCAGACTCTCATAAAGATATTTTTCTTTCTTTCGTTTATAGTCATACTGGTTCAGAAATAGTCTGATGCCCATTGGTAGATAATTTGAGAGGGTATCTGTCTAAGCCAGACAGAAGTGGGTGTCAAGTGGGTGAGTAGACAAATAACTGAGAGAAGGTGGTGGCAGAGTGAGAATGGGTGGGTGGATGACAGAGTGACTGAGTAGGAAAGACAAGTAATCAACTATGATAACATTCTAGAATATCATATTTTCCAACCTGTTAACTCTTATGGTGGCTTTCCTTTGAACATTATCTAAGTCTCCTATCTCCCTTATCTTTAGCAATGCCTCAGTCTCTCTTCATGTATGTCTATGTGTTTTACTTTCCCATAAGAAAAACTTTACTTTAGTGCCAGGTAATATTTTATAATAATCTGAGATGTAAATGTAACTGCAGTTACATTTGTATTTGTAGTAATGAATTTGTGGAAATGTAATGAGAAAATGAAAATGTGCTTGTTTATTCCTTTCAGGAAATTCCTCTGTTCCCCTGGTTTTCATCAGCTATATTTTTGGCAGACCATGGGCATGGAAATGTGAAGACATCACTCTCAAAGAGAATTATAATAATCACATCTGATTTATATAGATGTCACCATAGGGTTGGAAAATCCAGCAATCAAATTGAATAGGCACTTAAAATGAAGGACATGCCATGCTTTTGCTAACACTCAGGTTTTTTTTAAAATAGTACCAGTAGTTCACAGGAATTTTTTTCAGACTTAGAAAGTATTCACTATGGCCAGATAGATTTATATCTCATGAAATGACAACCAAAGCCACCTTTAGACACTGGTATACTTCCCTTCCTGCAAATCCATTCAAAAGACTGGGCTTATTTGAACTTTTGGAGAACAAACTATGTGTACAATAACTAAGGAGGCTACTGAAAAAGGAAAGGTATTATACCTGGTCTCAAAAGAATTTACAGCATAGCTGGGGTGTGACAGAGTGGCCTTGTGTGGATTCAAGTATACGTTAAAGTACAGATAGAATTCCTGAGCAGGCAAGAGCAGAGCACCACTGAAAAGGATGAGTCAGAAAAGAGAACAGTAGTTTTAGCAGACAAAAAGCTAGTCTGAGCAGACAAAGGTAGCCTTCTTGAACATGGTAGGGAGAAAAGATAGAAGGGCAGTGTGGCAACCATAGTGAAGACCTTAGAGAATCAAGTTGAGATCTGGCATCAATAGAGAGGCACTGAAATATGACATCTTTCTACAAAAATAGCATTTATTAACTAAAATAATAGTAATCTTATTTGAGGGGGAACTTGTCACAATGAAAATTCTAAAGTATGTAAAAGCACATTTATAGAAATGCAGCAAGCAGCATGAACAAAAATAAATATTGGGACTAGTATGTGAAAAAAGAGGAAGTAGAGAGAAGAATTACTTTGACATGCCTTATTACAATAATTGTCTTGAACACAATTATACTTCTAATTTAAAAAATAACCTGCTAGTGGCCTTCTAAATGGCATGCAGGTAGACCAGACAAGTAAATAAAGATAATAAAATACATGAAGAATCACAAGCCCAGCCAGAGACAGTGCTCAAAGTTTTGACCACATGCTTTGCCTACTAGAAGCCTGGGTTCAATTCTCAGCAGTTCATGGTCGTTTGATCACCATGTTACCCCCTAGCAAAAAGCTAGGAGTAGCCCCTGTGAATTGCCGTTGTGGTCCCAAAACTTCAAAAAAAAGCACAACATTTTCACAAATTATCTCTAATTCATTTTGAATTCATGTTAAAATGAAGAACTAATTTCTAGATCAGCTTCTGATTCCTCTAACAATTCATCCATAATATAATGGTATATATATATATATATATATATATATATATATATATTAAACTAAACCTAATCAGAAAGGTTATCGAAAGGATAGTTGGCATTGCCAACAGTGAAGCTCCAGAATTAAAAAAATAACATCATATTGCAGTTACTGGCCAACAACTTAGAAGGCCAAGCCCCTAGGAACATATCCAATCTTTCCTTTCTTCTGCAAAACTCATGTGCCCTCTCTCCTGTATCAGGGCAAAGGTAGTATGCTCAAGGCCGCCTTCCCTCAACATCTCACATCTACAGTTCTCTTTGTTCCTTTGGGAAATATCAAGCAGATTAAGTGGAATAATCATAAATGCTTTTATAAATTAAAATTAACCCAAAGAAGGGAGCATATGGGACACTAAAATCAGACCACCTCTCTGCTTAATATGGAGTATTAATATCCTTTTAAACTTGGCATCAAACTAAAATGACCGCAGACACACACACATACACACACACAAGCAGTACCTCTCTCTCCTTTCCAAAAGTCAAAGATGTTCCAGACAACATAACAAACCACACGATGGGAATGATTCATATGTTTCTACTCTCCGTCCAAAAATGAGCAAAAAAAAGTTTCCACTTAATTTATAATCAGAATTTTCTGCACATTTCCTAAAAAAATTAAAGGGGCCAACTCAAAATCTGGGCTTTCTTTCTGAAAATTACTGATTAGTTACAGACTAAAGTATCTTTTGGTAAAATACTTATGTTCTCTGTCCATCCCTGGGGGTGAGGGTTATAGCTGTATCATGCCAAATATCTAATCAATCATCCAATGCTTTTTATGTTTTCGGATGTTTTTAAAAAGCTGGTGTTCTATAGATACAGGCTTATTCTATTCAGCCGTTTGTTATCTCAACGGTACATATGGACACAGAGTTTTCTGTTTGGAATATTTCTCAAGGCCAATGCCTTATTATACTTCCAACACCTGCAAATATTTGGCAGAGACTGTTCCATCCTCTGCATACCCCCACTCTTCCTGCAACCCCGCCTCCATCTCTTGCAATTATGAAGCTGTAAGTTTATACAATATGTCTTTTCCTTAATGCTTGTAATCGTTTATCTGTGACCCATAAAATGTGCAGTTGCTGGAGCATAAAGTTAAGTTTCAAATCATATTTCACGGAAAAAAAAAACCTCAATCCAAAACAAAGTTGCAGCAGGCTACAGTAGAAAGTATAATTAATCAGGTGTTAGAGACGGACTTCCAGTTCTATCTCTCCAACTAATCAGTTCAGTAATTTTGTTTTGTTTGGCCTATTAATAGGGTCCACACCTAGTGGTGCTCAAGGACCTGGGGCTACTCCTTGCACTGATTGGGACTGCCAGTCTAGTGAGGGAGATCCCACGCCACACTCAACAGTGCCCACAGGTCACCAAGGCTAGACCTGACAGAGTTAGGCAAGCATGTGGTGGCAAGGACTGGACTCCATGCACATGCTAGGTAAGTGCTCTACCTCCTGAGCTATTCCCCAAGTTCCCAATTCTGTGATTTTGATTGAACCACTTAACCTATCATAGTATCAGTGCAGGGGGTCAAGAGAAACAAACTTCCTTTTAAAAAATCAATCAATCTTAGGGATGGAATGCACAGCATGGTAACTTGACAGCATGGTAACTACAGTTAACAGAACTGCATTGCAGAAACATGCACATAGCTGGCAGGCAGTAGAAATAAAATAATTTGCTGGATGTGACATTTGTTAACAGGACCACCAGGCAATAGGGCTTTTAAAAATAGGCATTTCGATTCTATGGCACAACATCTTTGGCAAATTATGGCCACAGAACACAAATAAAGAGCTAGGAATTTCTGAAAGACTACAAACACACGCTTCAGTCCAGGACCACAAAATGAAACACTGGCACGAAATCGGAAAATGGATCGGAAGCAAGTAGTGCCTTCGATTTACATTTTAAGTATGGTATTTGATCATCTCTCCTGGCTTGAAGATACACTGAAGTGCCCCCTTTTTGTCTATCTGTTTCCTTGGAATTTATTTGCATGGCAGAGCCTGGCAAGCTACCCGTATTGTATTTGATATGCCAAAAACAGTAACAATGATGTGTCTCATACCCCTTACCCTGAAAGAGCCTCCAATACAGCAGCATTGGGAAAGATGAGTAAGGAGAGGCTGCTAAAATCTCAGGGCTGGGATGAATGGAGACGTTATTGACGTCCGCTCAAGTAAATTAATGAACGGGATGACAGTGATAGTGATACAGTGATTTATTTATTTAGTTTCAGGACCACACCCAGCTTTACTCAGGGTTTAATCTTTGGCCTGCACTCAAGATCACTCCTGGAATTTTAGGGGGACAACATCGGTTGCCAGGGATCAAACCAGGGTCAGCCATGTGCAATGCAAGTGCTTACCTGCTGTACAATCTCTCCAGTTCCTATTTATTTTAATTTTGGGCATCATGATTTACAATACCTTATGTTTTGAAAAGGGATGCTTATCTTTGGCCCCATGTTAAGGGATGGATAACAACTTTAGGGCTTTTCAGTGTACTGAGAATGCAAATACATACACATTACTGTCCTCCACAAAAATCTTGCACCTCCATAAATAGACTCAGACACCTCCACCCACACCTACACAGAGACACACCCAGCCTTCCCATTGCTATATGCATACATATGCAGATCAGCACATATGCTAATTTTAGCACACCTACACGCGGACTCACATACTTAAAAGAGGTGGAAAGATCATGGCAAAGATATGCAATGTGCAGTCTGTCACTGACAAGAGGGCAGAGGGTGCTGCTTCCCTGTGTGGACTACTGGGGAGGCACGATATGGGCCAACTCCCCCAGAACTGGCCAGAGGTGAACAAAATCAAACAGGTTTATACAACAGATGAAATCGGTCCCAGTGAGAATCTGCAGGGGAGTAAATTATTCATTATGAGAACAACTTGGAGTGAAGTCACTTGTCAAATGAAAGAAAAAAAAGACCCAGTTTATTAGGGAAATTATAACTGTCTAACTGTGTAAAAAAGGCAAATTTATAGGTAAAGGGATTTCTTGACAACCTTTCAATATCAATATTGCAAACCACAATGCCCAAGAGAGAGAGAGAGAGAGAGAGAGAGAGAGAGAGAGAGAGAGAGAGAGCACCTGCCATAGAGGCAGGCAGGAGGTGGGTGGCGGGGGGTGATGGGAGGGAACCTTGGGACACTGGTGCTGGAAAATGTACACTGACAGAGGGATGGGTGTTGAAATACTGTATAACTGAAATCCAATCATGAACAGCTTGGTAATGGTCTATCTCACAGTGATTCGTTAAGAAAGTTTTTTTTAAAAAAATAGAGAAAAGAAAAGGCAAAGTTGAAGCAGGGCTAGCTCCCAGCTCCCTTACCTTGAGTTTTTCAAACCGATCATTCAGGGACGCAACCTGATGGTCTCGGTGACGCCCCACCAGTTTGCATAAGGCACAGATCAATTGGTCATCAGATACACAATACATGTTCACTTTTTCATTCTCGTGGTCCAGGCAGGTGATCCCTCGAAGATGTGTGTCTGGCACAGGTTCCACCAGGCGATGGCTGGTGAAAGGTTTCTTGTTGGGGTGTGTGGCCCGGAGGCAACGGTCACAGTAGGAGACCTCACATGTGATGCATGTTTTCACGGCATCCCTGGGTGGGTCCTGCTCACAGAATTGGCAAGCGATTCGCTCACTAGACATGGCGGGGCTGGGCCTATAAGTCCTCTCCCGGCGGTTCTCACTTGGAGAATTGGGTCCACTGACTGAAGCCTTCTGGAAACGGTCAATAATGTTCTGCAGGGTCACATTCCTCTTGAGGCCATCCAGACCACGATGGTTCAGTGAGATGACATACCTGCACGTAGGACACTGGAAAGCAGTAATGGGTTCAATGGATTCACCAGAGCTGCAGCTGGAGACCAAGATGCGATGGGCACAGCTGAAGCAGAGGCTATGAGCACAAGGGAGCAAAAGGGGGTCTTCAAACAACTCTAGACAGATTGGACAGGTCAATTCAGACTCCAGTGTTTCCATCTTTAGTGAAAATAATCCTGCTGAGGCATTAAGAACCACAGAGGCTGGGCTTTCACCTGCAAGCAATACAAATTGAGAATCAGAAAGCCATTTTCTAAAGAAAGTGAACAAGGCATCATTATACACTAACCAACAGAAATGTCACATGCTGGATTCCCCAGGATGCTCAAACAATAAGAAAACAATTTAGGAATTGATTGTTTTAAAAAAAGTCTTTTTTCCCCTTCAAACCTTGGTTTTGACTAATGCCTGCATTTATTTTCTTTCAAAGAAATAGAGTCTAATGGCTACCTTTAGATACTGGTTTCTGATTAACATTACTATTCCAATTCACAATACTGGCATGGATCATTCTTACATGTTCTCCACTGACATCTCCTGTCCTGGATTATGATGAGCCCAAGGCCCTGGAAAATCTCAGCCTCCTTTCTCCAATACTGTTCTTTATTTTACTTCAAGGTAAAATATAAGGGCTTGCTACTATTTCACATCAAGTGGAAGGAAAACAAGGCCATATTTCAAACTAACTAGTTCCTGAACGTTTCCATTCTGAAAGCATGCGTGAAGAGAGAGAGCTTTAGACAAATATAGTACTCAGTGTCAGATAATGAATTCTTCAGAGTGTGAATGGGAATTATTTTTCTATTACCAGACATGGAAAGCTCTGCTCCATCCCATTTCTCGTAAACTGAGTTAGTTGAGACAAAAGATAATTTTCACTTTAAATTTCTTCCCTCACCTTCAACATATTCTTTTTTTCACCAAACTGAATGAAAAAGAAATGATTTCAACTTCCTCAGAAATAGTTTCTGATCAATAATGAACACATATTACTTTTTTTTTTGCTTTTTGGGTCACACCTGGAGATACACAGGGTTTACTCCTGGCTCTGCACTCAGGAATTACTCCTGGCAGTGCTCAGGGGACCATATGGGATGCTGGGAATCGAACCTGCGTCGGCAGCATGCAAGGAAAACGCCCTACCCGCTGTGTGATTGCCTCAGCCCTGAACACATAAGTTCATTTTAAGTTTCATTTGGTACTATTATTAAACATCCAATGAAGAAAACAGACTGCTATGAGTTCACCTCCCATGTGTCCTTTCATACCTCATAACATATGTTAACAGTTAACAAGACAGTGAACCAGGAAGTAAGGTGCTTGCCTTGCATGGGCCAACCCAGGTTGCATCTCAGGCTCTGTACAGGTATCCAGGTACTGCCTGAGGTAACTCTGGAGCCCAGAGCCAGGAATAGCCTCTGAGCACTGCGAGGTATGGGCCCAAACCAGCACTCCCCCCAAATGTAAGAAGGTTCAAGTCAAGATTAAATTGGCAAGATGAAGAGCCAGATATTTCCAAATAATCTTCATTTTACTAGGTAAAGGTAAAGGCCCTCCCGTTGATCGTCGATTTGCTCGAGCGGGCCCAGTAACGTCTCCATTGGAGACTTTGTTGTTACTGTGTCTGGCATATTGAATACTCTCAGTAGCTTGCCGGGCTCTCCGAGAGGGGCGGAGGAATCGAACTCGGGTCGGCCATGTTGGCTGCGTGCAAGGCAGACGCCCTACCCGCTGTGCTATAGCTCCAGCCAGTAGTAATCTTTATTTTAGAGTATAAACCAGAATAAAAGAAGCCCCCTACCGACAGAAATCTAACCCCAGTCATACCCTCTCTTTGCCCAGACATTTCTGAGTTGGACATTTACTTACTAATGTGGTTATTCCACTAATTAAAGCTAACGCTTAGAAATATTCTAAGCAAATTTTAACTAGAAAAATAAAAGATATATTTCATTAAAACCATTAATCCTGCTTATAGGAAATAAGTCATCTTTCGCTAGAATATAACATTTGTCTCTCGTCTCTATCAGAGACACTCATCAGGGTTTGATATTTTATTCTACAATTAATGTTTGCTTAAATTGTGTTCATATAGCAGTGATATCTGCATAGTCCTCTCACATGATACTAAGTAGTGAGTACAACAATGCCTTGAGGATAAGCATGATGCATGTGTCCTGAAAGTTGTTCCTTTTAAGTGCTCTGAAACAGCTAGCTTTTTAACAGCGATCTATAGGAAATATGGGCTGTAAAAGTGAAGACTTTTGTAAAATAGTCACTCTGAAATGATTTGGTAAGTTTAAATATTTGTATGACCACTTATTTGGGGGGTCACATTCGGCAGTGCTCAGAGGGTCCTCTTGGCTCTGCACTCAGGAGTTACTCCTGGTGGTGCTTGGGGGACCATCTGACCATATGAGATGCCAGGGATTGAACCCGGGTCAGCTGCACACAAGGTAAATGTCCTACCAGCTGTATTATCACTCTGACCCATGACTACTTTTCTAAAAAATGAGACATATGGCATTCTTATTTTAGAACTGAAAAGTGCTTGGTAATTGTTAAGTTGTATTTTATAGCTTATGACATCCATCAGCATTCATCTGAAAAGTAAAACAATTAAAATGTCCATTTAGAAATCAACTAGAGAAGGGGTCATTATGACAATGGTTGGAAAGGATCGCTCTGGATGGGAGATTTGTGCTGAAAGTGGATAAGGACCAAACACAATGGTTTCTCAGTGTCTGTATTACAAACCATAATCCCCAAAAGGAGAGAGAAAGAGAGACAGAGAGAGAGAAAGTCCCTGACTGGAGTAGAGGTGTGCTAGGAGGGATACTGGGGATACTGGTGGTGGGAAATGTACTCTGGTAGAGGGATGGGCATTGGAACATCGTATGACTGAAACCCAATCGTGAAAGCTTTGTAACTGTATGTTGTGGTAATTCAATCATGAATGAAAGAATGAATGAATAAATAAATAAAATGTGCATTTGGGCGCTAGAGGATAGCAGGTGGGACACTTGACTTGCTTGCAGCCGACCCAGGTTTGATCCCCAGCAACACATATGCACTCAAGCATTGCCTTGAGTGATCCCGAGTACAGAACCAGGAGTAAGTTCTGAGCATCTCCAGGTTTGTTCCCCGCAAACAAAATAAATTTTAAAATAAATAAATAAATAAAATGTGCCTCTATCATAGATTTGCTTGAGCGGGCCCAGTAACATCTCCATTGTGAGACTTGTTGTTACTGAGGGATAGATAACAGATTCCAATTTCCACTCAAGGCAAGAATATTGTCATTGGCAGCACTTCCTGATTCCCCACAAGTGCTAAAAATCAACATGTCCAAAACCTACCGTTATTCTCCTCTTCCCATAAAAAGAAACACTAGCTCCTCTTTAAGCTTTTTCTGCTTTGTGACTGTCACCCTGCAAATCTATAAACCTAACGGTTCTTTCATTGACATCTTTATCCTAACCTTAACACTAGTAACTCCCAGAACATTTTGTTTCACTTCCTTTGTTTTTTGTTTTTGGGCCACACCTGGTTGTGCTTAGGGCTCACTCCTGACTCTGCACTCAGAAATTACTTCAAGGAGACTCTGGGAACCATACGTGGTCCCAGGGGTCAAACCCAGTTTGGTTGCATGCAAGGCAAACAGTACCATTGGTCTGGCCCATGGTTTGCTTCTATATCGTGTTTCTAGCTAACCCTAGAAGGCAACAATTATACTATATTTTTATTCAAAACACAATGGTTACATACACTAGGTATTCAATAATGGTTAAATGAAGAATCTCTTAAATGAGCAGTTGAGGCATTTCCTGTATTTGGAATATACTCTGTATTCCTGTATGTGGAATATTTCATTAAATTCCAGTGGATCCCTGTGAGGCGTCAACTACTACTATATCCATCTTATGGTTAGAAATCTGGGCTCACCATTGTAAGTCAATCAACCAAGAACCTACAGGCCCAGCGCATTGGTCAGTCTAATGCCAATGCCTGTGCTCTTTCCCCTACACCTTTACTGCAGTCATCTCACCTCCTTCACTGAAGTTTATCTTGGCTATTTACAGAGTTTCTAAACAGTCTGTTTCTGCTGCTATTTTTGTCTGTGTCCCTCTGAGTTTCTCAGAATCGGTCTCTCATTTTCAGCTCCCTCCAGAACCATGTCTCTTTCTTCTAGGTCCATCATCACCTTACACCACATTTCTATCACTATTTCTTCCTGCGTCCCTCAATGTCTGTGTTAGGAGCTACCTGGAAAAATCAAATATGGCCTCCCACCAAAATGACAGCCAGTCAGGTGCATAGCTGAAAAAAATGTACATGTGTTAAAACCTATATAAAAACAGAGTACCACAACCTTTCTCGGTCTCAGGAGGGTGCTGTATAAATTCTTCAGTACAAAGAAAAAAAACTCTCTGAAAGTCCATAAATTGCTCCCCAAAGTAAATGTGACACTAGACACTTCCTATGAAATTAAGCCCAGGAAAGCATGTTATGCATGAGTCAGGGTTGCCTTGGATAAGATCAAAATAGGATTTATTAACCAGGAATTGCTGAACTCCTAGAACTGTTTGAAGAATGTCAAATGCATGTCAAATATGCATCTTCATGGAGAGAGGGTTGTGTTAGTACTCAAAATATTCTCAAAAGACTCCTTGACAGAAAAAAAGACAAACATCAGTGGTCTAAAATGCACGCCTTAATTGATTTCAGCTCTATAAAGAATAATATAGGAGATGGTTACAAGCTGTTACTAATGGTAAGCAACTGTTCTGTACAATGTTTCAAACATTCTATTTTAGCATACTATAGCAACTTGGGGAACTGACTGCATTTTCAACTTCTAATAACATTTGTTCATATCACCTCTCATTTAGAGGCCACCTTGTTATGGTCACTCCTAATATTTCACCATCCTTTCAACTATTTCCCCAGTTTCCCCATACCCTAACTATCTGAGCACATTACCCCTTAGAGTGTGTGAAGTATCTTGTGCCATATACAAAATATTATCCTTTCAATTCATTTAATTTATTTATTTAATTTTTAATTTTTATTTATTTTTCGCTTTTCGGGTCACACCCAACAATGCTCAGGAGTTACGTCTGGCTCTTCACTCAGGAATTACTCCTGGCGGTGCTTGGGGGACCATATGGGATGCTGGGTATCGAACCCGGGTGGGCCGCGTGCAAGGCAAACACCCTCCCCGCTGTACTATCACTCCGGCCCAATCCTTGCAATTCATTTATCTCATTTAATTTTCGCCAACCTTCTGAAAGGTAACACGACTGTTATGTTTTTGAAAAGATAACAAACGGTCCCACATACTTGCAAATATTGAAGCTAACATTCAAAAACAAAGCTAATATTCAAGCTCATAATAAAACTGAAAATCAGAAAAAGATTCACACACACCTACAAATATATGGTCCACTGATTTGTCAAGGGCTCTAAGATCATTCAGCGGGGAAAGCATAATGTTTTTAATAATTAATGCTTGGTAAAACTATCCACATGTGAAAAGATGGGAGTTAGAGCCCTACCTCACACCTCATTATAAAATGAACCCAATATAAGCTGACAATCTAAATATAAGTGTGGAAACTGCACAATTCTTGGAAGGAAAATAAGGTGTAAATCATAACGCATTTAGGTTGGGCAAGGGTTTCTAAGAGGACACAAAAGCAAAGTGGGGGAAACGTACATATGGAACTTCAGCAGAAGTTGAAACTTCTGTGCTTACAAATGAGAAAAGCAAAAAGAGTAAAACAGATAACCCACAAAATGGGAAAATTGATTGCCAATGATATATATGAATGACATGGATCTAGTATCTTTAAATATCTAACTCTTCAAGTTCTATCTTACAATTAAGATACAAACATCTTACAAATAAAAGACAAAAATTTCTAACTGGCAATGGATTTGAATACTTTTCTCCATAGAAGATAAACAAATGAAAAGTAAACATATGAAAAGATACTCATCATTAGAAAATAGGGAAATGCAAATCAAATCACACTGAGACACCACTTCACACTCACTAGCATGGCTATAATACTACTTTACACCCACTAAGACAGCAATACTACTACTTCACACCCATTAGGATGACTATAATTTAAAATAATAGCAAATGTCAGCTAGGATGTCAAAAAATTGAAAACCTCATACGCTGCTGCTGAGAATGTAAATAGCACAGCTGCTCTGGGAAATCACTTGGCACTTCCTCAAAAGGTTAAATGTTAAGTTCTACATTATCCAAAAGAATCAGAGACATGCATACCCATTCAAGTACTTGTACGCAGAGCTGGAGAAACAGTACAGTATGCAAGAGGCCAACCCGGATTTGATGCCCCCCACACAAGCCCTGAGCCCAAGCCTTTCTGGGAATGATCCTTGAATACAGAGCCAGGAGTAAGTCTTACTTGTGGGTATGCCCCCACCAAAACAAACAACAAACAAAACCTAATTTGTAGAGAGGCTGAGATGTTCCTCATCAGTACAACACTTGCCATGCAAGGGTGATCCCTAGCACAAAAGAAATAAAAACAAACCTTGTACACAAATGTTTGTGGCAACAACATCAAATGTCCATCAAGTGTCCATCAAGTGGGAAATGAATAAACAAATCTAAAGTACTCTACCTTGAAATGCTATTCAGCAAGAAAAAAGGTGAAAGACTAATACAATGTATGAGTGACCATTTAATAAAATAGACTACATAAATGAAGGTCATCATAAAAATGGCTATAAATTTTAAGATTCCCTTTATATGACATGTTCAGAACAGGAAAACCTATAAGAACAGAAGGTAGAAGGTAGCTTGCAGGGGTTGAGGTAGGGGCGAGGTGGAGTTACTTCTGAAGGGTATAGGGTTAAGAGGGGAGGGATAGCAAACATGTTTAGGAAAATGTGTGGAAATGGTTGCCTAATTCTATGACTATACTAAAAACCACTGAAATGTACAGTCTAAAGTGTGACATTTATGGCATGCAAATTATATCTTCATTTTTGTTGTTATTTTTGGGCAACACCCGGCAATACTCAGGCTCTGCACTCAGAGGCCACTACTGCAGAATCTGGGGAACCATAAGGAGTGCTGGGGATCAAACCCGGAGTGGCCGCATGCAAGGCAAATGCCCTACCACTGTACTATCACTCTGACCCCTATATCTCAATTTTTAAAATGATACAAAACCATGCACGAATGACTCCAGAGCATAAACAGTTAACCACACCACTATGCTGCCAATTGTGTGATTATGCAGGATTTCTACACTCTGCTTACTCTTTCCCACTGTTTTTCTAGGTCAGAGATTCCCTGTGCAGGTTTTGTAATACCTGGGATATTTGTAATGAACGATCAATAGGTGTCAGAAAATTCTCAGCTTCCAAGAGTTATTCTCTTTTTTTAATTTTATTGAATCACCGTGAGATAGTTACAAGCTTTCATGTTTGGGTTACAATCACACAATGATCAAACACCCATCTCTCCACCAGTGCACATTACCCACCACCAATATTCCTGGTATACTCCCCCTTTCCCACCCTCCCCCTGCCTCCATTGCAGACATGATTCTCAATAAACTCTCTCTACTTTTGGGCATTATGGCTTGCAATACAGACCCTGAGAGGTTTGGTCCGTTATCTATTTTCTGCGCACATCTCCCATCCCGACCGATTCCTCCAGCCATCTTTTTCTTAGTGATTCCTTCTCAATTCCATCTGCCTTCTCCCCTTTGAATACGAAAACCTCAAGGAAAAGAGTTATTCTTTTAAGAATATGAAACTCCTCATACTGTTTGACTCCTATATCACAAATTCTTTCAAGAAGTGCAGGGGTAAGTGGTATTATAACACTGACAAAGTGGTGGTTGAGTGTTGCAACTTCATAAAGTTTGTGAATCACTAATCTATGAGGAATTAGAGAATGTGTACGAATAAAGACAGGAATTGAACCAGATAGAGTATGATCCAGTGATAGGTAATCAGGAATCTTTTTGACAAGAAAACACAATAAAAAGTCATAAAACTGCATCGATAAAATACCTGGGAGGCAGACCAATCATCATGCTACAAAGCAAATACTTACGTCCACATACACATCTACCCTTGAACACAGGGAAGGTTTGTTCCATATCATGTAGTTACTGCCTGGGAGTCAAAGATGGATGTATATATAGTTGCCTTCACTCTGTTATAAAATTGCTGCTGAAAGGTTTATCATCCAACCCAGATCCCCCTCCAGGTGGAGACCTTAGAAAACTGACATCGAGGAGAATACACTCTAAGAAGGCATCAGAAGGTTGTGTGATTAGGTCAACACACAAAAGAGAACACAATGCAGGTGATTAAGATAAGCATAATGTATGCTATACTCACAAAACCAAAGATTGATTTCAGCATCACCCTCCAAACCCAGCATTCGAGATAACTTATCAGAGAGAATCCATGAGCTGCACTTGCAGAATTCAATTATTTCAAATGTTATTTGAACATAATTAAGTGCCCACTTATTTCAACAGTTAATATGTCATTTTATTTTCATTTTTCTCTTCAGGTCTGCAGAGCATGGCTCTGGGCTTTCACTACTTCCTTGAGAAGTCATGATAACATGCTTCACAGAAAACACGGGGAGTATGGAATCAAGAACTGGCATCTGGGCTGGAGAATGAGGATTGAGGACTGAGCTGAGTGGTAGGATTTGTTTAAAAAACAAACTATTCTAAAGTAAACATTCTTTAGGCGCTAACAGTGGTGTCCCATACGCTCTTCCTTGAAACAGTAGAAACTGTCTCTTTGCTTTGGGGAGGAGGGGAATAAACAAAGGAGTTCTGACTTAGTCTGATGTCTCTTCCGCTGCAAAATGTCATTCAATTTGAACTAGAATCACTTGATGATGTCTTTAAGATACATTCCAGCTCTGACATCCTATTATTACAGAGATCTTGCTATCTGTTACCAGGTAGAAAAGACACTTTGGTTGGCTGTAAACTTGCTCAAAACAGAAATCTGATTTATTAGTTTGACAAGAAGGACTGCCAAACCCATGGGCATCACCAGATAAGGAAGTGGAAGGGAACAAGATGCATTACTTTCTCTTTGCTAAGTAAGCCAAAGTGCTCAAGCATAGTGGTTGGCTTTGCCTTCTCTATCTCCAGGAAGATAGTAATGGGTGTTCCAGAAGACAACTAATGGGGTTGGGGAGGGGAATGCCAAGGAAGTATAAACTAATGAGAACACCGTTTGGAACTGAAAAGGAAGACTGCCAAATCCTAGAACACTATTATTAGGAAAAGACCCTTTGAAGCTCAAAAAAGGATCACTTGGGAACATAAAAGGCAACATAAAAAGACACAAAATTCTCACCCTAAAAAGGATGCAGATTAAAAATAGAAATCCAGAAAAAAGAGGTGTGTTAGTCCCATAAGCATAATTAATACGTCATCTTACACTGGTTTACCTTATTTGTTTCAAGTGGTTTCCAGGCCATTCTCTTGTTTGACCTTCTTTATAGAATCTGCTCACAGCTATGCTCTAAACTGAATAGGCTGAGTGTTCCTCAAGACAGTTTAAAAGTATCTGGGGGCTGGAGAGATAGTACAGTAGGTAGGGCCCCTGCCTTGTACATGTCTAACCCAGCTTCCATCCCACACACGCTATGTGGTTCCCCAAGCCATGCCAGGAGTAATTCCTGAACTAAGAGCCAGGAGTAAGCACTGAGCATTGCTAGGTGTGGCCCCAAAACAGAAAAAAAGTATTTGGGCCATAGCCTCCTTATCTGAAGAATGAAAAATACCTACCCTAGCCACCTCACAGGCTCTTGTCAGGATCAGAAGACAAGTGAATAAACCATTAAATAACTTTACAAATATAGATACACAGGTAGACATATAATCATATAGATACATTAGACATCCACTGATGAGAGACAAACTATGAAGGGAAGGAATGACTACTCAGAAATGTTTCCAAAACACCCGGTTGAAATAAAGGCCACTCCTCCCGCAAGAGTTCTGGACTGGATCTGAATCTGCTATTTCTTATGCTCATATTTCTCCCTGTTAAAATGGGTCCCTCCCTTCAAGGCAAGAAGAGGTCTCTTCTTTTCTCTAAGGCTTTAATCACGCACTCAGAGAGCTCAGGAGTGCAGGTTGATTACTGACTGCCAAAGAGTGCCAGAGCCAGTTCCTGCTTAATAGGTTATTAAAGTCTACTTCATATTTTATAATATGTGGACTTAATGATATTTTCTTTACAATAATGAGCTCTTAAAACCAACCATTGGCTATTTTATATAATCTAGTCATTATAAACATTAAAAACAACTATCACAATAGCAGAATGAAAAGTTCGAAGTCTGCCACAAACACAAAGGATTAATCTAAGTAACCAAGAAACAGGTTTGCCAAGGGAACTCGTGATAATTGACAGGAATCCTAAATACAATTCATAATACCTTTATCTTCATGCAGATTACACAGGCAGTTGCAAGGTTGGAGAACAAATGGAAACAAACTTCATTTACCTATGGCTGCCAATGATAGCTTTCCATCTTTTCTAGGACTGGTTTTTTCAACATGTTGCCCAATGAATGAACTCTGAGTACATTTTCTAATGTTCAATGGCACACCTTGATGGGCACTCACCTGAATGTTTACAGAATAACATTGGCAATAATAATGTATGTAAAGCAAACTGTTGAATGTTTGACTGAAAGGACCCCAAGTTGAGGTCAAAAACAAGGGACAGAAAACAAGGGACTATTTGAAACCAAGCTTCTACTCCCCTGGGAACTACATGGATACTAGCAACACTGAACAAAGGGCTATAGACAGAGCAATCAAGGATTTGGGACCATAAAACATTTTTCCATCACAGTGCTGTATACATTCAGACCCTTCATGATCTAATATGCCTAATATCTATATAATGTCTCTCCTGCTGACACATCAAGGAAATGGTAAAACCTGGGATTTTATGTTCCAGGCTTTAGATGAGAGAATGAGCTTGTGATCCAGATTGCTTGGTCTGTAGAAGAAGATACAAAGACTGAGGACACTATTTACCTCCCAGAGGATTCTGACCTACAGGGAAGACAAAAACCCAAGGTCAGATAGTCAGAGCTCTGCAGGGAAACAAGACTCCAAATAGGACAAGTCTTATAAACAATGCTTTGCTGGACCAGAGATAGAACAGTGAGGAAGGTACTTGCCTTACACAAGGCCAATGTGGGCTAGATCATGAGCACCACATATAATCCCCTGAGCACCACCAGAAATAATACCTGAGCATCATTAGGTGTAAGCCCCCCCCAAGTCCCCCACAAAAATATTGGGGGCCTGGAGAGATAGTATAGCAGGTAGGACACTTGCCTTGCAAGGGGCCCAATCCAAGTTAGATACCCGTACACATACAGTGCCCCAAGCCTGCCAGGAGTGATCCCTGAGCACAGAGCATGTAGTAATCCCTGAACACTGATGGGTATGGTCCAACCCCACCCAAAGAGAAGCCCAATATTTTTCTAGTTAATTTAGCTTGACCATAACCTAGCATGCACTCAGGTGAACCCGGCATAGGTAAGAAAATGGTGAGATTGTTGGTATATTACTCAAAATTTCTCTACCACCAATATTTTCATCATTTAGTAGTCTGAGCAGATTTGGGGAACTGGGAGATTTATTTATCTGCTCTGATCATGGAGAAGGGGAATATATAAACAGTAGTGAGAAATGGTAGAAAAAACACAAAACTCCAGCGTCCATGGAAGACTCTTGGCACTTTTTTTAAATTTTGCAGTTCCAGAGATAGAACAGGGCCTCACATATATAAGATTCTGCTCGATTGCTGAGCTACATCCTCAGCCCGAAGCACAGTTTTAATTCAATTCATGAATGTGGAGAGAGAAACACAAATTGATCCCTGGGAGAGGAAATAAAGAAGGAACTCATCCTCTGCACAAGATCCCTGGAGTTGAAATTCCTTGTCAACCCGACTCATCCGATCTAGGATGATCCAACCCCTGGTTGAGAAACACATCCCTATTCTCTTCTGCACTCTGCTAAGTGATGAACACAGTGTTTTAAAAGAAACCTGAAATACAGGGCCAGAGATAGTTCAACGAGCTGGAGCACATGCTTTGCATGCAGGTTGCCTGCGTTTGATCCAGGGCACCATATGGTCCCCTGAGCACTGCCAAAATCAAACCATCCCCCTCCCTGCCCCAGCACAAAGCTGGGAGTGGCCTCTGAGCTCCACCAGGTGTGGCCCAAAACCCTTTAAAAAAGAGGAAGAGACCTGAAGTGCAGACATTTGGGGGGTTCTGTTTGTTTTATGACTTTTAGGTCACACCGAGAAGTGTTCCGGGCTTACTCTTGGCTCTGTGCTTAGGTTTCACTCCTGGTGGTGCTCTAGGGACCATATGTGGTGCGGGTGATTGAGTCCACGTGGGCCATGGGCAAAGGAAGCAAGCATCTTAACTACTGCACTCTCTCTGTAGCTTTGAAATAAACATTTGGTTCCATCCTAGTACTACAATTTCTTTCACTCTCTATAGTCATTATATCTTGTACCAATATTGCCATAATATTTCGATGATACAATTCTCTAAGCCAGCTTAAGTATGAAGGTGCTCTGCAAATATAGTTCCATTTTCCCCGTTGCAAAGATGAGGACAAAAATTTAATGTACCACCTGGCCTCCACTAGCAGTCATCTTTGAGGTCAACAGCTAGAAAGTTACAAAATTCACTAAGACTGAAGGAAAGAGGCATACAAGGTTGAGCAGAGACCTCTGACAATAGCCATTTGAGACAAATTCTCTACTGCAGTACTGTCTTCACCTCCTTTTTTAAGGACCATGTCCCTGTTGAGAGAACTAGAGTGCTAAAGGAATAGAGTGAAAAAGACGGTATGCTCACTTCTTCATCAAGCCAATGAGGTTTGCTGAGTGATAAAGATATATTCCTTCTGCAACTTTCTTCGCAACTGTCATGGTGTCAGCAGATTTCATGGGAGGAGGGATGAGGGAATGAACAGGCTCACTACTGAGAGCAATTTTTGAATGCAATTATGAGACTCCACTGGCACTGCTTTAGGATCTGCAAGTTGGAGCAAGTTATCTTGTACTTACGGGAGGGATTAACTAAACTGATTCCATCGAAATCAATTCGCACTGTTTAGAAGATACCTTCATAAAGCAAGCAGGCCACTGTTTGTCAGCAGTACTACTTCCTGGAGGGAAGCTTTACAAGGCACAACATGCTAGACAAGATGTTTAGTTGTCCTGAAAGTAAATGGGAAAGAAATAATTGCCCCTTCAAATCCCTGTCCTCTACCCACAGAGTCACACCCTGACCATGCCTAGAGCTGCTGCTGAGGGGCCAGGCCCCAAACAGGCAGGAGCCCAAGATACTAGGAGGGGGGCATGGCCTTAGTACAGGCTGCAGAGGACACCGTACAATGTACTTCATAAATATTATTGACTCACCCACTGTTCAATGATAATCATGCTCAGAGAGACAGACTGAAATTATTTAGGCCACTTTTCAGTAGAAATGAACAGCCCCCATGTTGGCTAAAAATGGGTGAGGTTATGTTTTCAAACCAGTCTGACTCAGACTGTTAGGTTGGAGTACATTCGATATGATTCATGCCTTGACTTAAAAGAATCATCGGTACTCTGTATGCTGAGTCTTATTTATATTTTCATTCAGGTCTATATGTATTACTTTAAAAAAAAAACCACCACCAGACTCGAGGGCTTAAGTACAGTGACAGATTTGGCTCTCAAGGCAAGCTCGGTTTCCAGTAAACTAGGGTTCCTACTTACACCCGGTGAATCTATCCTCTGAATAAAAGGAAAATGAAGTACTTTCTTTGAAAAGTATAAATGGTGAGAGTTTATAAAACCCTTTCATCTTCAAAGGGCCAAGTTAAGACTCACAATACCCGGTATACAATACGTCTTTTACCCAAGTGCATCAGCAACAGAAAGGAAAGGTCAGAAAAATGTCCCAAAGCCAGGAAGCCGATGCAACATTAGATTTAGGACAAACTGTGTGATCTTCTTGGCTCTTAGACCTGTATGTCACCCACATAAATCAAGTTGTAAGGAATAATCAGGAAAAATCTATCTCCCCATTACCTATCTGTATTAAGTAAATTGATTGGGCAAGACTATATAAAAATAGCAAGGACTGAAAAGGGTGTGAAGGGGTTAGGGCTAATCAGCTGGGGTAGTGTCATAAGTGGGGGAAGGAATGTCTCCATTTAGCATTCCTCTTCTCTTGGAACTTGCCAGAGAAAGATCATAGTGGGAGGA
The DNA here is from genome assembly GCF_029834395.1 of Sorex fumeus. Lineage (NCBI taxonomy): Eukaryota > Metazoa > Chordata > Mammalia > Eulipotyphla > Soricidae > Sorex > Sorex fumeus. The sequence goes on from NW_026606115.1 coordinate 18,036,861, forward strand.
AACAGAATGGGGTTAAAGGCAGCCCTTATGGCCCAACTTAAGAATGAGAGGGCTCAACCCACACACAGTGCTTGTCTATTTACAGTCTCCAATATATTCCTTTATAAGGACTCCTCTTTAGCAACACACAACCATCACTATTCACCCTCCCCACACAGAAATCCTCTAAAAGGCAAACTGGTTGAGAAGCACGAGACTGCAAGGCCAGGAGGCTGGGAGTGCAAGGAGGGATAAGGGGACGGGAGACTAGCAGATTCGTAGGTGCTGGTGGCTGTCCTAGGTGAGCAGGAACCACGTGTAGGAAGAAGAGGAGTGAGCGTGCAGGTGGGGTGGTGAGCCTGAGAGAAAGCTAAGAACCCAAGGGGCCCTGGGAACTCGAAGATCAGCTCTAATAACCACACCCCCCCCCGCCCTTGCCGAAATAATGTGCTGCACACGAAGAAGTACTAAGTAGCGAAACCTTGGCATTTCAAAAAAAAAAAAAAAGATTTCTGTCCAACAACCCAGCCGCGATTTACTTAGTTGTTCCAAGACAGGTATGGAAAAATCCCACCGCTCCCTGCTTCCGTCGCAGTCCGTCCTGTGGACACATGTCAAGTCCCCTGGCAACGCTAGGCCAGGAATAAGGGACCCCCGCTCCCTGCCCCCCGCCGCAGATTCGAGGATCGCACCCCTTGGCAAGAACGAGATTAAGTTTCCTTGGGGCCTCCCCACCGGCGGGCGGCTCGCAGCATCCCCGGCTGCTGCAGGAGCCACCGCGGAACAGTGGGCAGGCCACGGGGCGCCACCCGGGCCGAGCAGACTACCGGCTGCGGGAGCGTGGGAAGGCGGCGGTGCCCTTTCCCAGACTCGCTCCCGGGCGCCAGGGACCCGCTCGACTGCCCGCGCCGGGCTCGGCCAGGCTGCACTGGAGGCCCCGGCCGCCCCCGCCGCGCATCCCGGAGTGCCAAGTCCGTCCCAGGAGGACAGCGACGGGCGCTCGGGCCGCCGCGGCGCAGCGGGGAGCCCGTTCCCCCACCGCGACCGCCGCCCGGAGCCTCGCGGGCCGCGTCACCCCGCCCCGCGGAGCCCCGGAGCCTTCGGCCCGCGCCGGGCCCGGCGGCACCTGAGACGCGACCCGGGCCGGGGCCGCCGAGTCGTGCTCGGGCGGTGGCGCCGGGTGTCCCCCAGGGGGGTGCGCGGCACGGGGAGGGGGAACCCATTTTTACCCAGAGCGTTCCGAGGTGCCGGCCATCATCTCCGCGCGTCCCGAGGCGCTGGGCGCTCGCCGGCTTCCGCGGCGACCCGGCTCCAGGAGGGGCGCGAGCTCCCGGGCCGCCGCCGCCGCCGCCGCCGCCGCTCTAGGCCGCCGCCCGCCCTGGCCGCCGCCGCCGCCGCCGCCGCCGCGCAGCAGCCGGGATCCGCCCGCCCGCGCGCCGCGCCACAGACAGCCCGGCGGCCGCGGCGCTACGCGGCTGGGTCTCCCGAGCCAAACTTAAAGAGTTTTCGCCCCTCCGTCCAGGGGCAGCACCATGACACCAAGGCAGCACCACACTGTCATTTCCGCCGCCGCAGAGAGGGGGAAAAAGGGCAATCGCTGGGGAAGGAGTTGGGGGGGGGGGGGATACGGGGGGGGGAGCAAACAGGGCTGGGGCCGGCACCCCGAGGGAGCGCTGGGAAGGGCCCGGACAGTCGCGGAGCCCGGCCACCTTCCTCAGCTCACCTTCCGCCGCCCCCACTGCTCCCCGCTCCCCCAGCCCCTCCCCTAGAGGCGCCTTTACAGGTTTTCTCCCCCGGCAGGAGTGACCGGAGAAACCTGAGCAAGCAAAGGCGGCGGGTGGGTGGGGTTCGGGTTACTACTGTACCTACCAGCTGATTCCAGCAGCCTTTTCTCCAGCGCCCTGTCATCTTGAAGGAAGACACACCGAGAGGGGCCCGAGCGGGCGCGCGCGCGCGCGCGTGTGTGTGTATGTGTGCGTGTGTGTGTGTGTGTGTGTGTGTGAGAGAGAGAGAGAGAGCACGAGCGAGAGAGAGAGCGCGCAGAGTGTGTGTGAAATGCAGAAAGACTAGAGCCAAACTCTTCCTCCAGCAGCCACCCACTTGGTCCCACAAATCCTCAGCTTAGAACAACCGAAAGGCCCCCCTTGCAATCGGCAAGATGAAGAGACTGCCTGGGTCCAGCGTACAAATGCTTGGATGAAGCTGCTCTATGCAAAGTTAACTACAGAGTAAAACAAAACAAAAAATAGTAGAGGAGACACAAAAAGGGCAGACAATTGAAGGAAACCCAACCCTTCTTTTTATAAAGGGAGAATGGCCGTGTTTTATTGGCCCTCGGTAGACGTGATGGGGATGGATTAAAGCCACCAAAATATAAAAAAAATACACAAAGTATATTGCATTTGCACATTCAATTCCTTGACGGGCAAAACAAGAGGGTCATTACTAAGAGGACAATGCGACGGGTGCTAACTGTCCAGGCTAGCTATCCAATGTCCCTAATAACCTAATTGGTCCATCTGGAACCCAGGAGCTCCCATTGGTCTGAAGTCAGCCTGTTGGCTGACCTGTCATTGATTCCGAGAACACACACACACACACACACACACACACACACACACACACACCATTCACACTCATACGGAAGATGAGCTAGGAAATGAGGGGTAGCCCCAGAGCAGAATCTTTCTAAAGTGAGCTATAAAGGTGGATGAAGAGGAAAAGAAGCGAGAAACAAGAGAGAACGATATGCCTGCCACCACCACCACCCCCCATCCCCAGGGAACATAGGGAATGAATCCAGAAAATTTAAGGTAGTTCTGGGTTTGTCTTATTAGGGAACCGATAGTAATTACGCAACACCCCTGTTAAACAATGTACTAAATAACAATGAGGTGGAAAGAGGCAAAATTCACAGCCAGGTTATCCTGGTGAGAGTGTGTCCCTCAGAGAAGCAAAAGTTAATGTGTCACACCAAAAACACAGGCAATGAAATCAAAAGTATTGCTTTCATTGCCTGTAAAAAGTAATTGCAACTACATCAAAACCTAAAATGTTGGGGCTGGAGTGATAGCACAGAGGCTAGGGCACCTGCCTTGCATGCAGCGGACCGAAGTTCGATTCCGAACCCTGAGCACTGACAGGAGTAATTTCTGAGTGCAGAGCCAGGAGTAACCCCTCTGCATCACCGGGTGTGACGCAAAAAAATATAAAAAAACTTTAAAATGTTCTGAGTACTATACAACAGCATGAGAGGTAAGAATGGAGAAAGGTGCCAGGGAGTTGACTAAAAAGGCTGGAGGACATGCTCTGTATGTGGGAGCTCTGCGTTCAATATCCAACCCATGGTCCCAAGAGCACCTCCAGAAATACCCTGACTATCATCAGCTGTGACCCTAAAGAAAGAAGAAAGAAAAGGAGAGAAGATGAAAATAAATTATTTGTAAACCATTAATTCAATAAGGTGTTGCTATCGAGAACATACAAAGAACTCCTACAACACTGTAACATAACAATAAATAACTCAATTTTTAAAAAATTACAAAACATTTGAGGTCTGGAGTGATAGTACAGCAGGTAGCACGCTTACCTTGCATGCAGCAGCCCCTGATTCACCACAAATGATCCTGAGTCTTCCAGGAGTGATTTCAAACCCTGAAACAAATAAGCCCAGAGCACACTGGGTGTGGCCCCAAAACAAACTACAACAGCAACAAAAACAAGGCACTTGAACAAACATTTCTCTGAAGAATACATACAAATAGTCGGCAAGTAAAAAAAGACAGTCAGTATTACCACCATTGGGAACAGCAAATCAAAATCACAATGAAATTCTATCACCTCACAGCCACTAAAAAGGCTATCATTCTTTTTTACAAAGCATAAAATCAGGACAGAGGAAACAGCTCAGGGGCTGGAGTCCATACTTTGTATGCAGGAGGCCTAAATTCAATCCCCGCCCCCCACCAATTCCTGGGAGCTACTCTAAATGCACTGAACCAGGAATAGCCCCAAGCACTAATGGGTGTGGTCCTAAAAACAAAAAAAAATGTTTTAAATAGAACTTCCATTTTTCTGCTAGCCCACCTGAAAATAAATCCAAAAGAATGGAAAGAATGTCAAACAGATTTATGCACTTCCATGTTCACTGCGGTATTTTTCATAATAATGAAGAGGTGGAAGCAACTGAAATGTTCGTCCACAGATGATAAATGAAGAAAATGTGGCATACACATATAGTGGCATGGTGAATTGATAAAGAAGATGTGACAAATTATGTGGAATGTGGCATGTACATTTAACCTTTAAAAATGTAGATCCAATAATCCAATCAGGCAATGATTACAGCTTCAACCAATATGGTTGGATCATTCATTATTCTACATTATTCTTGCCTCTGTGTCTTAACAATGCACTTTGATTCCTTTAGGCAAAAAAATTTAAAAAGGAAAAGAATCCAACCAATCAAAGTTGACTTATTTCCTGCTAAAGGTAGATATTGAAGAGGAAAGGGCAACCAAGATCTTTCTGCAGAGGGCAGGGGTAATGATGTTTAGATGAGGGAGTTGAGGGATGGGAAGAAGAAAGCATATATATTGCACAACTTTTCCTAGTGAATAAAGCTATGATACAAAGAGGATGCTGACAATCCTGAATTTCAAGTCCACGAGCCCAGATTATTTGTCATAGAAAAACAAATAAATAAGCAACCTGAAAATGATTCATAGACAGCATATTTCTTAGAGATGCTATTGAAAATACTAGACTTTTTATCCCAAAGTTCGAGAGAGAGAGCAAGAGAAAGCAAGCGAACGAGAGAGAGAGAGAGAGAGAGAGAGAGAGACTCACTCACTTCTCAATACCACACACGTCAGGGTCTACAAAATTCACATAGGATCATCACTCATTATCACCACAATAGAAGCCTAGCTCTGATCCAACTCTTCTCTCAGTTGTTTGTTTTGTTAATATTTCTTAGCCTATTTTTTAACTTTACAAGTTCTAAAAAGAATTAAATCCTGTCACATAGATGACTCTAGGATAATATGCTAAGTGAAATAAGTTTCTCACCAAAGGACACATAATGCATGATTCCATGTAGAGGGACTATCTGAAGTAGTCAAATTCTCAAAGGAGCTGAGAGCATAAATGGTAAAAGGAACATCTCTTCAATAAATGATTCTGGGACTACTGGATAACCACGTGGAAAAGAATAAACTCTTAACTTAAATGGATTAATCATCATCATCATCATCATCATCATCATCATCATCATCATAATAACTGTCCTCCCGTTGTTCATCGATTTGCTCGAGTGGGCCCAGTAACATCTCCATTGGAGACTTTGTTGTTACTCATGGTCATGGTCCTCCCGTTGTTCATCGATTTGCTTGAGCAGGCCCAGTAACATCTCCATCGTGAGACTTGTTGTTGCTGTGTTTGTCATATTGAATACGTCATGGGTAGCTTGCCAGGCTTTGCCGTGCATGCGAGATACTCTCGATAGCTTGCTGGGCTCTCCGAGAGGGGCAGAGGAATCGAACTTGGGTCGCCCATGTTGGCTGCGTGCAAGGCAAATGCCCTACCGCTGTGCTATCGCTCTAGCCCCTAAATTGAATATTAGATTCCAACCCATAAAATACATGGAAGAAAACAGGGGCAGAACATGCCACAATAATTGTCTTCAGGGAAGTCTTTGGAGATTCAACTTAAACAGCAAAAAAAAAAAAAGGTTAAAATAAACAATAGGACTACATCAAAGACCAAAATAGATCTGTGGGATGGGGGTGGGGGGTGTCTGGCAGGGATATGTTAAAATGTAAGACAGCAGGGACTATGGGCTGCAAGCAGGTCAATCTGTACATGTGAGGCGAGTGCATCAGCAGCCTGATGGTGCCTTCAGACTTTCAGATACCACAAAATTGCTGCTGTGCCTTTGGCGAGACCCCAAAAACTTGGGTCCAAGTTTACTAAGAAAGTAAACGGCCAAAAGTTAGATATGTGGGTGACACACCCACAAACCACCTTCAGCTCAGCTATATAATTGGAGGCAAGGCCTCTCTGGTTCCTTATCAAATTGCTTAACGGCCATGATCCCAGAGACTCAGACAAACCTCAGAACCCAGTGGCTTTTGGCAGAGACACGTCTGTTCCCTGCCCGGTTAGCAGTGCCAAAAGACCCCTGAGGGGAAAGGGTATTTTCCCTCCACCTGCTCTCCCTTGGTGGCTTGGTGGCCGCCATCTTCCAGAGGCCATTGGACAATCAGGTATTGTCCCACAGTGACAAGACACGTGGAGCCTCACAGGATGGGGGTGGAGCTGGCCCTTTCCTCTACGTCCCAATGAGAACCCGAGTTGCTGCCCAGAACGGCCTCTCTGGCTCCTGATCAAGCTGCTTAACAGCCAAGATCCCAGAGACTCAGAAACAAATCTTGGAACCCAGCAGGTCTTAGCAGAAATGCATCCAGTCCCTGCAGTAGGTTACTGGCGACTGGCCACCACAGGTGGGAATAGGTTTTGTGCCTTGGCCTGTTCCCCCTGGCGGCTTGGTGGCCGCCATCCTCCAGAGGCCACTGGATGGTCAGGTTTGGGCCCGCAGTGATGAGACACGTGGGGCCTCGCGGGATGGGGATGGAGCCAGTTCTTTCCTTCCCGCCCCAATGAGACCCTGAGTCACTGCCCACAAACGGCCTCTCTGGCTCCTGATCAAGCTGCTTAGTGGCCATGATCCAAGAGACTCAGGAACAAATCTCGGAACCCAGCAGGTTTTGGCAGAAATCCCTCCAGATTTAATTGTTAAAATTTCGGAATTCCAAAATCGCACCACCACTACTGCGACTGCGTGACATCATATATTATTCATAACCAGCAATAGAAAACAAATTGCCTACTGTTGCCTTTTCAGCAGATCTGAGAGTGTTGGGGTAAAATCCTAACTAATAGTGGTGGGTCTGGTGTTGAAATATTGAATGTGATCAAAGTAGAGAGAGAGTAATGTGGAAGTCATCTGCCCCACAGGTGGGTGGAGGATGTGTGATGGGGGATAAACTGGGGGTTTGGTGGTGGAGTGTGGGCACTGGTGAAGGGACGGATGTTTCATTGTATGACTGAAACTTAAACCTGAAAGTTTTGTAACTGCTGTCACGGTGATTCAATAAATAAAATTATAAAAAAGGAAAAAAATTAAGATGGAGTTCATGCCCAATTCAATCAGCCTAATCAATGGCTGAATAGCAATACTTCCTACTTAAAAAATTAAAAAATAAAATAAAATGTAAAACAGCTATTCTATGTTTGAACTTCTTGTATGGGCAGCAAGTACCTCTTACCTTACACTTGCAGAACCTGAGTTTATGGCTATGTACCTGCCACAGAAATGCTTCCCAGCAATCTTATCATCTGCATCAAGGATCAACTGTGATTCAGATGAACCTGACCAAGAGTGACAAGGTGACAGGCAGATTCAACAATGAATTTCACATTATTAGATGGGTTGTAGAGCCATCTCAATGGACTGGAGGAATATACTTTAGCTGTTGGAGATCGAAGTTTAATCCCAAGCACCACACAGTTCCTGAGAACTGCTGGAAGTAGTCCCTGAAACTTCTAGTTGTGGCTCCAAAATGAAAATATAATAAAACGTATGTGATTTGCAACACCACTCTCAGACTGGTTAAGTTCAAAAACATGGTCTCCAGGAACTTCTGATAGTGAGGATCTCAGATAGAGAATATTTGTCATAAATGATGAAACCTACCCTTCCCCCCAAGGAGCCCCCCAAATCCTTCTGATTGGTAGAAAACATTCACACACATAATACATAAGACAATATATAAAGAACTCAGAAAATGCAACAAAATTTACAAAAAAAAAGCCTTATCAAAAATGGAGAGAAGAACAAAATAAAGATATCACTAAAGGTGGCCAGACAATAGTATATTAGGCAAAGTGCTTACCTTGCACACAGCTGACCTAAGTTAAATTCCCAGCACCTCATATGATTCACCAAGCCTGCCATCAATAAGCCCAAAACCCATTAAAAAAGACTTCATTACGAAAAGCAAAACAGATGGACATGAAGGGAATAAAACCACATTATCACTTATTATCAGGGAAATTTTAATAAAAATTTTAACTAAGACAGCCTGGTTCCACTGCTGTTGTGTGGGGTCAATCATTAAGAAAACAGAGTGACAGTAGAGCAAGAGTTTTATTAAGCAATATGCCATGCTATCAAATTGGAAGATGTCCTCATCTTCCAATTTGATAGCAAAGACTCATGTCCTCAAGAATCATTGTGTCTGCACCGTCAGAAGAAGCAGATTATGTAGGGAGAGGAAAGGGAAGTCTATTTTTGGTTAGGGCATGTTGCAGTCTAGTGGGTGACAAAGTGGTGAATTTTGTTGTGATCTGGTCCTCTGATGCAAGTTCTCATATTTCTGTTCTGTAAATTTAAAGAAACATCTGATTAAAGGACCTGCCTACAGGCTTTTCTTTGTATAGACTTTGGGGAGAACAAGATAAGGGGACATAGAATATTCTTGATATTTTAGTTAGGTCTGCTTGCTCATCAGACAATGCCTGAGAAGTTCTCTGGTTTAATTTGGTAGGGACACCTGCCAGTGTTTAAGCCTTACTCCTGGCTCTGCACTCAGGGATCACTGCTGGTAGAGCTTGGAGGGAACCATATAGGTACCAGGAATAAAATCCAGGTCAGCTGCATAAAATTCAAGTGCCCTATCTATTGTGCTATCACTCCAGACCCTCTGGCTTAATTTTCAGAACTCTGCTTAATTCCTTTTTGGCTAATGTCAAAATTCTATTAGGACATCTATGACTTAATACCTACAAGAATGGCCTGCACTGTAGCACTGTAGCACTGTCCTCCCATTGTTCATCAATTTGCTCGAGCGGGCACCAGTAATGTCTCACAACAAATTGTGAGACTTATTACTGTTTTTGGCATCTAGAATACGTCATGGGGAGCTTGCCAGGCTTTGCCATGTGGGCGAGATACTCTTGGTAGCTTGCTGGGCTCTCCAAGAGGGGCGAAGGAATCAAACCTGGTTCAGCCGCATGCAAGGCAAATGCCCTACCCACTGTGCTATCACCCCAGCACTACAAGAATGGCCTATATTAAAAATATCAGAAATAACAAGCACTGACAAAGCTTTGCCAAAAAAAGTAACCCTCATACACTGTTGGTGGGAATGTAAATTCCAGCCTCTAGAAAAAACTGTATGCAAGTTTCTCAAAATAGATCTACCTTATCATCCAGCAATTGTACACTTAGATTTCTTTAAAATAATTAAAACACATTAAAAAAGACATATGCATACTCGTGTTTATTGTGACTATTTACAAGAGTCAAGGTATGGAAACCAAAGAACCTAACAACAGATGAATGAACATTAGTGCTTTTGGTAGTGACCATGGTGTGATAACATACATTTGAAGAGATGTGAGAAAGTGTACTTCTAAAACATACAATAATTTAAACCAACATTATTTTGAAGGAAGGAAAAAAGGAAGGAAGGAAGGAAGGAAGGAAGGAGAAAGGAAAGGATGGGAAGGGAAGGAAGGGGACAGGAGGGGAGTGGAGGGAAGGAAGGAAGGAAGGAAGGAAGGAAGGAAGGAAGGAAGGAAGGAAGGAAAAAGGAAAGGATAGAAGGGAAGGAAGGGGATGGAGGGAAGGAAGGAGACGATGGGAGGGGAGTGGAGGGGAGGGAAAGGAAGGAAGGAGGGTAGGGAGGAAGGAAGGAATAGAGGGAAGGAGGGAGGGAGGGAGGGAGGGAGGGAGGGAGGGAGGGAGGGAGGAAGTTGAAGGGCCAGCATGATAGTAAAGCAGGTAGAGCACTTACAATTTAAAAAACCTCCAGCAACACAGTAATTAAACAATAAATAAGTCAACTTAAATAAAATCAAGGCACTTACATGGCCAGAGAAAGAGTACAGTGGTAGGGCACTTGTCTTGCAAGTGGCTGACTTAGGTTCAATCTGAAGTCCCCTGTATGGTTCCCAGAGCCTGCCAGGAGTGAACCCTGAGTTCTGAGCCAGGAGTAAGCACTGAGCACAGCCAGGTATGTCGTAAAAGACAAAAGCAAAACAAAACAAAAAGCCAAGGCACTTGAGGGCTATAGTAATAGTATAGTAGGTAAGGGGCTTGCCTTGCATGTGTTCTACCTGGGTTTGATCCCTGGCACTCCATATGGTACCCCAAACACCACAGGAGCAAGCCCTGAGTGCAGAGACAAGACTAAGCCCTGAGCAATGCCCAGAAACTAAAAAATATAAATGAAAACGCAAAGTTAAATGCTGAGAAATAGAAAGTACATGATGTTTGCCAGAGAACTGTGGCAGAGCAAAGGGAATTATTTTGTGCTTTTGGTTTTTGTCATGAAGGATTTGGGGATATAGGGCTGTTTCTGGGGACTCTACTGCACAACATTTATGCATATGACTGGCAATATTTTATTGTACACTTAGAGATAATTTGAAGTGTTAATGTTATGCTTTGTGGTTTTTACCACAATAAAAATTAATTCTTAAAATGGAATGAGTCAAATTAAGTTAATCCTTGGATAACAGAAGAGTGTATTCATAAGAATTATAGGGGCTAGAGAGATAGCACAGGGGTGAAAGTATTTTCCCTGCATGTGGCAGGTCCTGGCATCACTTATGATCTCCTGGGCACTATCAAGAGTGATTCTTGAGCACAGAGCTATGAATAGCCCCTGAGCACAACCCCAAGAATTAGACGTATGGTTTTATTCAAAGAAAAAGCAGGCTGTTTATAGTTTTATACCATTTTGCCAGAAGGACAGAAGGATGGGGGCTGGGATGTGGCTCAACTGGTAGAACACTAACTTTCCACTTGCAGGGCTCAATCCCTGGCACTTCTTTCAGTACAGTTTAGCTCCCAAGCACTGCTGGGATGTGAGTAATGTGGTGCTGATAAGCCCTGAGAATTGCCATTAGCCCTCCTAGCATAGTTGCACATAGCCCTTACAATAATAGTGACAGGAGTTGAGGGGTCGGAAGGATTTCTGTCAAATGTTTACCTGTATATCCCTTGTATATCTATAGATTCTTAGCTACATACACCTAAAAAACTGATGAGAGTTGTTGCTGTCAAACGTAGGAGAAAGTATTGTTATAGGCACTTTTGTGTTATTTTTTTTCTTATGTGTGTGGGTACCACCCCAAGGATTCTTGGCCAACCAGGTTGGTGGTTCATTTTAAGAAAACATTGAGGGGGTGCTGCTCAGACTTGAGAGGCTAAGGATTACTAGCACCACCCTATCAGTGTTCAAGGGCCTCCAGGGCTGGATCCAGAAACACTTACAAGCCCTTGTGATGCCAGGGTCAAACTAGAGTTTTTTGCATGCAAGGCATGTGCCCCAACCCCTGTGCTAGCCGATATTGTTGGACTTTTTATTTTTTATTGGTTTGGGGGGCCACACTTAATGATGGTGATCAGGGATTACTCCTGATTGCACATAGGGATCACCACTGGCAGTGCCTTGGAGACCATATGTGGTGCCCAGGATCAAATCCAGGTCACTCACGGGCAAGGCAAGTGCCCTACACATTGTACTATAGCTCTGGTCCCATAATAATGTTTTTATATTACCCTTTCAGAAACATATCTGTAGGGCATTACACCCAGGGCCTCAAGCATATGAGCTGTGTGCTCTATCACTAAGCCATATTCCTGCTACCTCAAAAACAATAGAAGACAGAGCATAGAGACAGAATGTAGAAAAAAGATTTCCAGGGCCTGAATAGAAGGGAAATGAGAAATTATGTGGTTACAGGGTTTCTATCTGAAATGATTTTTAAAGCTATGGAAGTAGTATGGTTAGAAGACACTGTGAATGTAGTTAATGCCAGTGAATTGTACACTCAAGATGGTTAAAATTGTAAATTGTGTTACATATATTTTACAGTCATAAAATAAAAAGTTGGGGAGACATACAGAGTACTTAGAAATAATTGTATTTGTGTAAAAACAAAAAGGATACAACAACCAGGAGATATCCCACAGGGCTGGAGCAGATGGTTTGCATTCAGGAGTTCCAGTTCCAGACCTCATACCACATGGTCCCCTAAAGCACTACCTGAAATGACCACCCCCTTAAAAATAGAATGACCACCCCCCCAAAAAAAGAAAAGGAAAATGAATAGATACAGTTTCTGACCTATATGGTTCAACATAGGATATTTAGACTTTACAGTTGTACTAAAGGGGCAGGAGAGATAGTATAGTGGGTTTGTTTTGCATGCTGCCAACTAGTGTTAAAGCCCTGGCATCCCATATGGTTCCCTGGCACTGTCAGGAATGATTCCTGAGTGCAGAGTCAGTAGTAACCCCTGAGCATAGCCAGGTGTGCCCCCAAAACGAAACAAAACACCAACATAATGGTACTAAAATGATAAGGATTAGGTAGAAACCTAACTTTAAATTTGCTCATTTCCTAGGATGGCAATGATGAGCAATTACAGTGAGCTACAATTCCCAACAGTCACAGGATTACAAAGATAATCAAACAGTGCTTTACAGATCCCTTTTCACTTTCAGTAGAGTGTTAAGAAACTCTGAAAGGGCCAGAGAAATTATACAGCAGGAAGGAAGGAAGGAAAGAAGGAAGGAAGGAAGGAAGGAAGGAAGGAAGGGAGGGAGGGAGGGAGGGAGGGAGGGAGGGAGGGAGGGAAGAATGAAGGAAGGGAGAGAGGGAACTGAAGAGATAGCATAATGGGTAGGTCACTTGCTTTGAACCATGTGGCCAACCAGGGTTTGATTCCCTGAACACATCTATTCCCTAAGCACCCCCAGAAGTGATTCCTGAGCACAGGTCCAGGAATAAACCCTGAATACAACCCAAAAACCAAGAAAGGAAGGAAGAAAAAGATAGGGATAATCTAATCTGTACTTTATTATAAAATGTTTTGCGTTAGATGATTTCATTCAATTCTGGACTAATGAAAGTGGGTCATATTTTAGATAAGTTGGACTAAGACATAATGTTTGATAGGTTAAGTGTATTAAGTACATTTTCAACTTAGGGTAATTTCAACCTTCAGTAAGGTTCTCCAGATATGGCCTCTATGTTAGTAAGGAAGATCTATGAATGTATAGGTCAATGTATATATAAATATGAATCTGCATATACATTATGCCTAATGCAAACCTGAAATTGTAGTGGGTATTGAGGTGGGTATTTCAGGTTTTAGTCTATAGAGTTCACACCTGATTGAACATTTTATTTTACTTTATTTTTTAAATAAAATGGACATTTTATTTTTATTTTTTATGTAGGAGTACTGCTATTTATTCAGCCACTGATTGGCTGATTTAATTGTGCATGAACTCCACCTTACTTTTTTTCATTTTTTATAATTTTATTTATTGAATCATCGTGAGAGCAGTGACAAAGCTTTTGGGTCTAAGTCTTGGTCATACAATGAAACAACCATACCTTCACCAGTGCCCATTCTCCACCACCAAAACCCCCAGTATACCCTCATCCTAAACCCTCCCCCTACCTGTGGGGCAGATGATTTCCACATTACTCTCTCTCTACTTTGATCACATTCAATATTTTGACACCAGACCCACCATTATTATTTGAGATTTTACCCCAACACTCAGATCTTCTGAAAAGGCAACAGTAGACAATTTGTGTTCTATTGCTGGTTATGAATAACATATGATGTCGCATGGCTGCAGTAGTGGCCCCGCGATTTTGAAATTCTGAAATTTTAACACTTAAATCTGGAGGGATTTCTGCCAAAACCTGCTGGGTTCCGAGATTTGCTCCTAAGCCTCTGGGATCATGGCCATTAAGCAGCTTGCTCAGGAGCCAGAGAGGCCATTCATGGGCGATTACTTGGGGTCTCGTTGGGGTGGGGAGGACAGGACCGGCTCCACCCCCATCCCGTGAGGCCCAACATGTCTCGTCACTGCAGGCCAAAACCTGACTGTCCAATGACCTCTGGAGGATGATGGCTACCGAGCCACCAGGGAGAAGCAGGCGGAGGTACATCACCTTTCCCCCCTGGGGTGGCCCAGCGACAGTAACCTACTGCATAGTCCAGATGCATTTCTGCCAGAAGCCGCTCGGTTTCAAGATTTGTTTCTGAGTCTCTGGGATCATGGCCATTAAGCAACTTGATCAGGAGCCAGAGAGGCCATTCGTGGGTGATGACTTGGGGTCTCATTGGGACGGGGAGGACAGGACCGGCTCCACCTCATCCGGTGAGGCTTCTGGATGATGACAGCCACCGAGCTGCCAAGGGGGAGTAGGCGGAGTGAAAACACCCTTTCCCCCCTTGGTGGCCCATTAACAGTAACCTACTGTGGAGTCCGGATGCATTTCTGCCAAAAGCCACTGGGTTTCGAGATTTGCTTCTGAGTCTCTGGGATCATGGTCGTTAAGCAGCTTGATCAGGAGCCAGAGTGACCGTTCGTGGGCGATGACTTGGGGTCTCATTGGGGTGGGGAGGACAGGACTGGATCCACCCCCATCCCATGTGGCCCTGCATGTCTCATCACTGCGGGCCCAAACCTGACTGTCCAGTGGCCTCTGGAGGATGGCAGCCACCGGGCTGCAAGGGGGAACAGGCCAAGGCACGAAACCTATTCCCACCTGGGTTGGCCCAGCATGGGTAACCTACTGCAGGAACAGGACACATTTCTGCCAAAAGCTGCTGGGTTTCGAGATTTGTTTCTGAGTCTCTGGGATCATGGCCATTAAGCAGTTCAATCAGGAACCAGAGAAGTCATGCCTCCAATTATATAGCTGAGCCGGAGGTGGTTTGTGGGTGTGTTTCCCACATACTGTAATTTTGGCCGTTTACTTTCTTGGAAAACTTTTCCCCAAGTTATTGGGGTCTGGCCAAAGGCACAGCAGCAATTTTGGGGTATCTGGAAATCTGAAGGCGCCATCAGGCTGCTGATGCACTCGCCTCACAGGTACAGATTGATCTGCTGGCGGCACCATACCCCCTGATTGAACATTTTAAATGAGAATTTAATTTGTATTTAAAATTTAATGTATGCTGCTCTTCAAACCCATGAACACGCACCTATGTTGCCTGTCTATGTTTCTTTGCTTGCCAATCTCCACTCTGGAACATTCTGTGTTCAATCTTGAACATGTACTTTTCTTTTACTCTTCCATCACATCTTTTTAAATAAGTGTCAATAAAACTACCTTGCTTCACTACAAATAAATAAAATAAAATTCAATGAATATATCTCAAAAGGCCCAAAGTTCAATGAAGTGTTCCTTAGCGGGGTAAAAATCTATTTTTCAAATTTGTGTGCAATATTTGACAGTGACCAGGGGTATTCCTGGCGCTGTTGTGGGGTATGGGAATGGGGGGGGGGGGTAGAGATGGGGCCAAGTTTGTGGGACCTCCAGCATGCAAGGCCTGTGCTCCAACCCTTGAGCTAGTTGCCTGCCTTGCATCCCTGAACATTCTTTAAGCTCACTGGATCTGATCCCCTCAGAGAGCTAGAGAGGTTTCTGAAATATGTAGTGACAGACACACGCAAACCAAGCTAGTCAGCTCTTGGCAGCCCAGGGCACTTAAAGGAGATTTGTTTTGAAATGTCCTCTATAGTCCTTTAGAAACCAGCTTCTCTTGATGCTTTAGCTCCCCTCCACCAAAGCGTTCTGTGCTTTCAAGTGAGTCCTTGGATAACCAGAGCTTTACAGAGTACCTGAACTCCTTCTCCCCCCAGGCAGTCATACTTATTCTGGGTCTTTCCTTTCCTTTCCCTCCTCAAATCTCTCTCTTTTTTTAATTTAGTCATCCTGAAATTACAAAGTTATTCGTGATTGAGTTTCAGGAGTACATTGTCTCAACACCAATCCCTTCACCAGTGCCCACTTCACTCCACCAATTCCCCCCCACATTTGCCTCCCACCCACCAAGCTGCCTCTATGTCCCTCCTGAAATCTTACTTAACTACTTCTAGGTTCCGTTAACAAAGAACCTTACTGATTATTTCAATCAACTAATTTGATCTTAGTGTTAATAGCTTCATTTTTCTCTCTATTAGTAGATAATGTTTTCATTTTAACCGAGGCATTCAATGTATTAACTCAAAGGAATGACTAATAGTGTATGTGGGTGGGGATGAGAGGTGGGGAGATTTTGCTAATCACATCACATAAGCAGCTGCTTTGAAAATGTCCCCACTTTCAGTGACTTTATGCAAATTATCTCTGTAAATGTATTAAAAGTGAATGTTTTGTACTGGCAGGAGCTGTGAAATTAGCTGCACGTAGGAGATTAAATTATTTGTTTATAAGTATTTAATGGTTACCTTTATATATAACACATGTTGATCCTATTAACAAAATAAATCAGGCCAATAGGGGTGGGAGAAACTGCTTGACAGATGGAACTTGAGGTGTTTAATTGAATAAATCTGAGGCAAACTCATCATACCACAATCCTAGTGTATGAAAGGGACAGCTCATAGGCTTTTTTCTTTCCAGCTAAGAATGGAGGGGGACAAGAGGGGGATGGGTTTCAGATTCTTGCTACAGAGAGCACAGAGGTCTGTCTGTTTCAGAAGGGAAAAAAATCACAGAAGGGACATTTTGCTGTGCGAGAGAATTGTTGCCTCTGCAGAAGGGAACCTCTTCAAAGCAACAGCTATTTTGTCTGAAACCCAGAGGTTGACCAAACGCTTTCTAACAGGGGAAGCTCTTAACAAGATGGTGAACAGAAAGTACTTCTGGCCTTGGCTGGTCAATAGGATACTGTTCTAAGAAATTGTGAATGGGCCGTATGGGCAGTTTAAGAAAGAGTAGGTCAGGGGCAGAGATAGTACAGAGGGCAGGATACTTGTGTTTTATGTGGCCAAGCAGGTTCAAGCCCTAGCGCCCAATACAATTCCCCGAGCCTCACCATGAGTGATCCCTGAGCACTACCAGTGGGCCGCAAAATCCAAGAAAATATAAAAAAAAAGAAACAATGATTTAGCATGAGCGTGTTTCTAGTCTGGAGAAATGATATATTATTGATTCTTGGAGTTATCTGTTGATGTGTACAGGGGGTCCTGCTTTTATTATTTCTGTAATTAATTTAAATGCTTGTGGTTGCTATGGTGCTATGATAAATACCTGTTGGATTTCTAGATTTCATTAGCAAATATTTTCCTAGCAAAGAATTTTTATTGTTTTGTTTTGTTTTGTGGCCACACCCAGAAGCAATAATCTCTCCTGAGCCCTATGTGATGCAAGGGATGGAACATAGGTCAGCCATATCCAAACCCCGTGATACTATCTCTTCAGCCCCTTTTCTTTTCCTGTAGTTTTAATGAGTTTTTAGGCCCAAGCAGAAACCTTTCTGCTGACCACACCTTTCACCCTCACCAGGGCACTCAGGGTTTGGCTTCTGAGAAACTATACCTTCCTGGTTGCCTCCCATCCCACTGCTTTTGCCTCAGGTTCTCTGATTTCCTCCTCTGGCTCTTCTTCCTCTGAAGATTGAGGTGCTCCTGGCTCCATTCTTAGCTTTCTTCTCCACTTCCTCTTACTTCTTAAGTGATCTTTGTTGATTCTGTGCTTCTAAGTACAACCCCAATTTTCTTCGCCTTCCAACTGAAACCACTCCCCTGGGTTCAGACATGCATTTCCTCTTATTCTACACATGCACTGGAATGCCTCACAGACTGCTAAAGTTCTGCTTATTTGTTTGCAGGCCACACCCTGTGGTGCTCAGGAACCTATACAGTGCAGAGCATGCCCTCAACCATGTGAGTGCTCCTTGCCTAGATAGTGGTAACTTAATAAGCCAGAGAAAATTTTTATTAGGTTTCCATTGTTGTTGTTTGTTTGAGGGCCTCCCAAGGAGTGTTAAGGAGCCCCAGAGGCCCTTCCAGGTAATTCTTTTTTTTTTTTTGCTTTTTTGGTCATACCCGGAGATGCTCAGGGGCTACTTCTGGCTCTGCACTCAGGAATTATTCCTGGAAGTGCTTGGGGAACCAAATGGGATGCTGGGGATTGAACCCTGTTCAGCCGTGTGCAAGGCAAACACCCTACTCACTGTACTATTGCCTTTCCAGGTAATTCTTTATGTGAGGGCCTAAGGATTCAGTGCTGAATGGGTCCTGAGGTGCCAGGGATTACCTATGTGCTGAGGACCTCCAGGATCACTCCCAGTGATACTCAGAGGACCATATAGTTTTGGGGATGGAAGTGGAGTTAGCAGAGTGCAAGACAAGTGCCTTAATCCCTGTGCTTTCTCTCTGGTCACAGTTTTTATGTTTTCACTCCTTTCCCATTTCAGGAAATTGCATCACCTAATTGCTTAAGATAGATAAAGTAGAAGCCCTCTAATGAATGTTCAATTTCTTTTTTTTTCAATTTTACAAGGGTATAAATTTTATACATGCTTACTAGAACTATGAACTATCCACTCTTGTGATGCTGGAAAGAAAGCTGCAGCATTTCCAAAATTTTCAGCTTATGTTTGGTTTATTTGAACATAAATCCAGCATCAGTTGAAGAAGTTCTATACTAGGTTAACATCTTTCTCTTCCCAGCAGTCAATGTCCAATCTAACATCAAATCTTATTTTAGTCTCCACTTCCACATTTGTTCGCCTTGCAATGCAATCAGTGCTGCAGTTGAAGTGATCTTTTCAGAATGGAAAACAGATTATTTTACTCTCATTCCTTGTTTCAGTCTCCTCTCACTGCCATCAGAGTGAAATTCAAATGACTTCAAGTTATCTATAAGAACGGGCATTAAATGACCTCTGCCTACCTCTCCAGCTTCATCCTGTTCCACTCTAGTCCTTGCTCACTACAATCTAAACATATTGACCTTTTGAAACCCTTTTGCCACAAGCTTTCAGTCATCCCAGAAACTTTCCATGCTCTCTTCCCTCTGATGGAGTGCTATTCTTTCCATTATTCAGGTTGTTGTATAGTTTTTTCTCTCAGATTATACATAATCAAGGAAGCTTCCTCTGATAATGTATCTAAAGTAAACTTTATCTTGGACACTTTGTTGGTGATGGGGTGTAGAAACTTTTTTGTTATGGGGCAACATCTGGCAGTCCTCATGGCATACTCATGGCTCTGCACTTAGGGATAACTCCTGGCAAGGCTTAGGGGGACAGATGGTGTGTCAGTATTGAATCCGAGTTGTTGACTACATACAAGGATAAGTACCCTACTTGCTATACTATCATGCCAGCCCAAAACTTTCTTAAAAACCATTTTATTGAGATGCCAGCACTTATAATACTATTAGTCATACTGTTCATGTATACATCATTCCACCACCAGAGAGCATGCTTCCCTCAACCAGTGTCCCAATCCCAAACACCCACCCCATGTAAACTCAGTTTTATAGACAAAATATTCAGTTCTGTTTACTTTAACCATTTGTAGTTCCCTTACTATGTTTCATTTTCTATATCATATGGGAGATATTTCTCTCTTTTTAATTGTGGAAGTGGTGACACCTACACACATATCAATGAATAGAGCTAGTCACCTGGAATTCCACAAAATTGTAAATCAATGACATATTGATAAAGTAAAAGTAACTTTCAACTTTGTACATCAATACCATGTATTTTAACACTATTGTAACCATGGTACCTAATGTATAAAACTAAAATATATACATGATTGTGAAGACACACAATTAAAATAGCCCTGCTACATTGTTCGCTAATATATCATCCTATTCATATCTTTTAGAAAACCTATTATAAGTTAAAATTACCACTTGTATTTATATGTCTGCCCTACCCTGAACACTTATGCACATGCAAAAACACTAGCATACACATTCCCAAGAGCAAGAATCTTGTCTATCACCATCACTGATATAGTTCAAATACCCAGGGTGTTAATACATGCATGCAAATACTAAACAATAAAGAATGTGGTCCAGATATTATCCAGAGATGAATATGGTCCTGCTTTGATATAGACAGACTCTGACCTGCAGTCTTCAACGAGACTGTCGAACATATGAAGGACCTTTTGATAACATGACTGCATATATCACTGATTCATGCTGGGAGTCCAGACACTATACTCAGAACTTCAGTTATTTAATATATAAGCAGTTATCAAACTGACCCAAAAAATGCTCGTGCAGGCTGCAGCAATAATAGCGGAGGTAGGGCACCCTAAACCCTGCCAGGAATTAGATCTGATCACAGTTGAGTGTGGGCAAAGAAAGAAAGAAAGAAAGAAAGAAAGAAAGAAAGAAAGAAAGAAAGAAAGAAAGAAAAAGAAGAGAGGGAGGGAGGGGAGGGAGAAAGGAAAGAAGGAAAGGATTGGAGAGATAACACAGCGAGTAGAGCACTTGTCTTGTACATGGCCAACCAAGGTTCAGTCCCCGGCATCCCATATGGTCTCCTGAGCACTACAAGAAACAATTCCTGAGTGAATAGCCAGAAGTAATCTCTGATCATTGTCGGATGTTCCTCAAAAACAATCAAAAAAAGAAATACTGGTGTGTAAACTGCATACCACTCCAGTCATCACAAGAATGGGAAGAAAAAAATTTGGAGCTGGAGATATATTCCAGGGTTTAAAGCACTGTCCTTGCATTTAGTTGATCCTGGTTCAATCCCTGGCACCACACATGGTCCCATGAGCACTGTCCAAAGTTCTTAGAGCTAAAGAGTGCCTGTACTTAGACCCAATGGTCCTAAGGGTACCAGTTAAAGTAAAGCAAAATAAAATAACTCCAAGACACATCCTAAACAGAATGATGAAAACCATAGATATTGACAGAATACTGAAAGCAGAAAGATCAAAGAAGGAAATTACACAGCAGCCTCCTGAAGATTTACAGCAGATTTACCAGATAAAACCCTTGTGGACAAAAAATGGTGGTGGTACATAGTGAAAAACCTCAATGAAATGATTGCCTCACCAAGAATACTTTACCCAGCCAGACTCTCATTCAGATTTAAAGAACATTACACAACTTCACAGATAAATAAATCAGGAACTTCATAGTCTCAAAACCATTGATAAAATGAGAACTAAATGGGCTACTTTAAGATAAGCACCACAAACACACCAAACTCCTGCAGAAAGATGGCAAAAAACCTCCATAGTTAAAATCTCTCTAAAAGTCAATGGGCTAAATGCACCAACTAAGAGACATAGAGTGGCAGGATGGATAATAAAATTGAACCCAACAGTCTCTATTGCACTGCCTGCAATAAACACATTTGAATCATCAGTACAAACACATACTCAAAGTCAAAAGCTGGAAAACAATTCTTCAAGCAAACAACCCCCCTCAAAAAGGACAGAGGGGCCATGCTAGTATCAGACGACATAGATTTCAGACTGAAGAAGGTTATAAGAGAGATAAATAAGATAAATAAGACCATTTCTTAATTATCTAGGGATATAAACATCAGAAAGAATTCACACTCCTAAACATATATGAACCCAATGAGGGACCAGAAAATACTTAAAACAACTGCTAACAGACTTGAAGAAAAGACATTGATAGCAACACAATAGTAGTTGGAGATGTCAACACCGCATTGTCACCTCTTGATAAATCATCTAGACTAAAGCTCAGCAAGAAGATACTTTATTTGAGGGAAGAAACGGAACAGAGGGAGTTATATATATGTGTATATAATGTATATTATATATATGGTTTTTCATCCCCTCAAATATGAATACACATTGTTCTCTAGTGCACGTGGGAAATTCTCCAAGATATATCCACACTGGGTCAGAAAACAATTCCATAAAATCAATTGGATAGAAATTGTATCAACTATCTTTTCAGACCATGATTCACTGAAAATATAAGTTAATCAAACACAGAAATGGAAAATAAAATAAAACACCTAAAAATTAAACAACTCACTGATGAACAACCAGTGGCTTAGACAGGAAACCAAAGAGGAAATCAAAAAAATTCCTGGAAACAAATGAGAATGATGACACAAGCTAGTAGAATTTGTGGGACACAGCAAAAGCAGTGTTAAGAGGAAAGTTTATAACACTGAAAGCATTCATCAGGGAGAAAGAAAGGGCTCACATAAATAACTTCACAGCTTAAGATTTTAAAAATGACCAACAAATGGATCATAAACCAGGCAGAAGGAAGAAAATAATAAAACATAGAGTAGAAATTAATTATTTGGAATCCCTCCAAAAATCCAAAAGATCAATGAAACCAATAGCTGGTTCTTTGAGAAAATAAAAAAGATCAATAAACCACTAAAAAGACTCACAAGAAAACAGAGAACCTTAATAAACTGAATCAGAAAAAAGGGGCGACATTTCAAAAGAAACCACAGATATCCAAAGGATCATCAGAGATTACTTTGAGAATCTTTATGCCACAAAATAAGAGAACCTAGAAGAAATGGATAAATTCCCGGATTTCTCCCAAGGTGGAACCAAGAAGATTTGAAGTACCTGAACAAACCTGTAACTACTGAGGAAATTGAAATGGTAATCAAAAATCTCCCCACAAACAAAAGCCAAGGCCCAGATGGATTCATTGATGTATTTTTTCAAATCTTTAATGAGGAACTACTGCCAATACTTTTCAAGTTTTTCCAGGAAACTGAGGAAACAGAAACACTCCCAGTTTTTATGAGGCAAATATCACCCTGAAACTAGAAATTGAGCTTCCATATGACCCCACAATACCACTTCTGGGAATATATACCGAGGATGCAAAAAACCACGGTATAAATTACATCTGTACCTATATGTTCATTGCAACATTGTTTAAAATAGCCAAAATCTGGAAACAACCCAAGTGCCCTAGAACAGATGACTGGTTAAAGAAACTTTGGTACATCTACACAGTGGAATACTATGCAGCTGTCAGGAGAGATGAAGTCATGAAGTTTGCTTAAAAATGGATAGACATGGAGAGTATCATGCTAAGTGAAATAAGTCAGAAAGAGAGGGACAGACATAGAAGGACTGCACTCATTTGTGGAGTATAAAACAACATAACATGAGGCTGACACCTAAGGACAGTAGATACACGGGACAGATAGAATTGCTCCATAGCTGGAAGCCTGCCTCATGAGCGTAGGGGAGAAGGCAGCTGGAATAGAGAAGCAATCACTAAGAAAAAGATGGCTGGAGGAATATGTCAGAATGGGAGATGTGTACAGAAAGTAGATAAAGGACCAAACATGATAACCTCTCAGGGTAGGACCAAACATGATAACCTCTCAGGGTCTGCACTGCAAACCATAATGCCCAAAAGTAGAGAGATTATGGGGAATCATATCTGCCATGGAGGCAGAGGGAGGGTAGGAAAGGGGGGTTATACCGGGGATATTGGTGGTGGGGAATGTGCACTGGTGGAGAGATGGGTGTTTGATCATTGTGTGATTTTAACTGAAACATGAAAGCTTATAACTATCTCACAGTGATTCAATAAAATTAATAAAAATAAAATGTCACCCTGGGCTGGAGCTATAGCACACCGGGTAGGGCGTTTGCCTTGCAAGCGGCCAACATGGCCGACCCGAGTTCGATTCCTCCGCCCCTCTCGGAGAGCCCCGCAAGCTACCGAGAGTATCTCGCCTGCACGGCAGAGCCTGGCAAGCTCCCCGTGACGTATTCGATATGCCAGACACAGTAACAACAAAGTCTCCAATGGAGAGGTTACTGGGCCCGCTCGAGCAAATCAATGAACAATGGGAGGACAGTGATAGTGACAGTGCTGCAGATATCTTAAGATAGCCAGACATGCTGCTGGAGATGATCTCGTTTCTAAATATGGGTATAAAAGTACAAAATAAAATCATGCACAATTCAATACTACCTTTGGGCTGTAGCGATAGCACAGCGGTAGGGCGTTTGCCTTGCACGCAGCCAACATGGCCGACCCGAGTTCGATTCCTCCGCCCCTCTCAGAGAGCCCGGCAAGCTACCGAGAGTATCTCGCCCGCTCTGCAGAGCCTGGCAAGCTCCCCGTGACGTATTTGATATGCCAGACACAGTAACAACAAAGTCTCCAATGGAGATGTTACTGGGCCCGCTCGAGCAAATCGATGATCAACCGGAGGGCCTTTAATTTACTTACTTTAAAATGTCACCCTGATACCCAAAGCAGATAGAGACACCTTAAAAAATAGGCAGATATCCCTAATGATGACAGATGCAAATATCCTCAACAGAATACTAACGAATAGAATGCAACAACTCATCAAAAAGATCATTCACCATGACCAAGTAGGATTCATTCCAGGCATGCAAAGATGGTTTAACACTCAAAAGTCAATCAACATAAAACACCATATCAATACAAGAAAATACAAAAACCATATGATCATATCAATAGAAGCAGAAAAAGCATTAGACAAGATCTGACACCCATTCATGATAAAAACTCTCAACAAAATTGGAGTTGAAGGAACTTTCCTGAATATAGTCAAAGCCATCTACCCAAGCTACAGCAAGAATTAATCTCAGTGCAGAAAAAATTAAAAGCCTTCCCTCTAAGATCAGGCACAAGACAAAGTTGCGCACCCTCAGCTCTTCTATTCAATATATTACTGGAAGTTCTTGCCATAGCAGTTAGGCAAGAAAAAGATATTAAAGATACCCAGATAAAAGGAAGTGTTCAAGCTTCACTATTTGAGGATGACATGATACTATAATTAGAAAGTCCTAAAGACTACCAAAAGCTACTAGAAATAAGAGATTTGTTTAGCAAAGTAGTAGGTAGCAAAATTAATACTCAAAGTCCATGGCTTTCCTGTACAATGATGAAAGAGAAGAAAGATATATTAAAAATAAACAATCCCTTACAATAGCCAGAAACTGGAAGAAACCTGAGTGCCCAAGAACAGATGACTGGTTAAAGAAACTTTAGTACATCTACACAATGGAGTACTATGTAGCTCTTAGAAAAGATGAAGTCATGAAATTTACATACAAGTGGTACAATACGGAAAGTATCATGCTAAGCGAAATGAGTCAGAAAGAGAGGGATAGACATAGAAAGATTGCATTCATCTGGGGGATATAAAGTAACAAAATATGAGATTAATACCCAAGAATAGCTGAGATCAACACCAGGAGAATTACTCCATAGCTTAGAGGCCAGCCGGGTATTCTAGGGGAAAGGGCAGCTCAGATAGAGAAGGGAGCACCAAACAAAGGGTGTTGGAGGATCCTCCCAGGAGGGAAGATGCATGTTGAAAGTAGACTATGGACTGAACATGTTTGCCACTCAATGCCTCTTTTGCAGACCACAACACCCCAAAGGAGAGAGAGAACAAAAGGGAATGCCCTGCCACAGAGGCAGGGTGGAATGGGGGGGATGGGGGTGGGAGGGATATTATCCATGGTGGTGGAAAATGGGCACTGGTGGAGGGATGGGTATTTTATCATTGTATAACCGAAACCCAAGCACAAAAATTTGTAAATCTACAACTGTACCTCATGGTGTTTCACTAATAAAAATAAAAAAATAAACAATCCCATTCACAATTGTACCTCATAAAATCAAATACTTTGGAATCAGCTTAACTTAAGAGGTGAAGTACCTGTACAAAGAAAACTACAGAACACTACTTAAAGAAATTAAGGAGTACACAAGAAAATGGAGACAGATCCCTTGCTCATGGATTGATAGAATTAACATTATGAAAATGGCAATACCTCCCCAGCATTATACAGATTTAACGTAGTTCCTATAAGGATACCCATGACATTTTTCAAAGAACACTCCTGAGATTCATATGGAATAATAAACCTCCAGCAATAGCTAAAGAAATTCTTGGGAAAAATAAGATGGGAGACATTAACTTCCCCAACTTCAAATTATAATACAAAGCATTAGTAATTAAAATAGCATGGTATTAGAATAAAGACAGACCCAAAGATCAATGGAATAAAGCTAAACATCCTGACACAGACCCTCAAATATATAATCACCCAATCTTTGATATAGGAGCAAGAAATATGAAATAGAGCAAGAAAGCCCCTTCAATAAGTGGTGTTGGGAAAACTAGGCAGCTAGATGCAAAAGAATGAACTCATACCTCTTTCTAACGCCAGCAAAAAGTCAGATCAAAATGGATTAAAGACGTCAGTATTAGACCTAAATCCATAAAGTACATGAAGGAAAATGCAGGAAGAACCCTCCATGATATTGAATACAAAGGCATCTTCAAAGATAAAACACCACTAACTAAGCAAGTAGAAGCAAAGATAAACAAATGGGACTACATTAAACTCAGAAGCTTCTGCACCTCAAAGAAAACAGTTACCAAAAAACAAAGACAACCATATAATGGGGGAAAATTATGTACCTGGTATCCATCTGAAAAGGGGTTAATACCAAAAATATATAAGGAACTGTAGAACATTACAAGATAAAAAAAATACAACCCCATCATAAAATGGTGTAAAGAAATGAACAGAAACTTCCTCAAAGAAGTAATACATGGGGAATAGGCAAGTCAAAGAGAGCTCTCTATCATTAATCCTCGGGGAGATGCAAATCAAAACAACGAGATATCATCTCAAACCACAGATACTGGCATACACTGGCGTGGATGTGAGGAGAAAGGGACTCTCCTTTATTGTTGGTAAGAATGCCATCTGGTCAAGCCTTTTTGGAAAACAGTATGGACATTTCTCTAAAAGCTAGAAATTGAGCTTCCATACAACCCAGTAATAGCTCTCACTTTTTGGAAAATGCCCTGGGGGCCCAGATACACACAGCAGAAAAGTCATCTGAATTTCTATGGTTAGTGAAGCACAAGTCACAATGGCAAGAATCTGGAAACAACTCAGGTGCTTGAGAAAGATGACTGTATAAAGAAACTATGGTACACCTACACAATGGAATACTATGCAGCCCCTAGCATAAATGAAGTCATGAAATTTGTTTAGAAATTGATGGACACAGGGAATATCATGCTAAGAGAAATGAGTCAGAAGGAGAGGGACAGACAGAATAATTGCACTCATTTGTGAGATATAAAGAAACATACCCAAGGACATTAGAAACAAGCGCCAGGGGCATTAGTTCACAGTTTGAAACTTGCCTCAAGTGCTAGGGGGATAAGGCAGTTGGGAAAGAAAAGGGAGCACCACTATGACAATAATAGTTTGGAAATGATCACTTCCGATAAGAATTGTGTACTGAAAGCAGGTAAAGAATAATCATAATAACTTCTTAGTACCTGTATTGCAAACCATAATTACCAAAAGGAAAGACAGAGAGAGAGAGAGAGAGAGAGAGAGAAGACAAGTGCCTGCCATAGAACAAGAAGGCTGGGATGGGGGTATGGTGGAAGGAAACTGGGGACATTGGTGGCGATAAATGTACAGTGGTGGAGGGATGAATGTTGGAACATTGTATGACTGAAATCCAATCATGAACTGTGGTTGGATTACAATTGCAATTATAATCATGAATTGTAACTATGTATGTCATGATGATTCAATTAAAAATAGACAGTGGTTTACCTCAACATATAAGCTGGAATTCTGAAAAAATAAAAATTTGATCAAATAAGTTTAGGAAATCCTACAAAATGACACTCCCTCCTAGAGACACACAATGCACTCCAACATATTGATTTCAAGAAGCTCTGCCAGAATAAAACATGTTTTAGTTTTGTTAAGATTTTCCCAATACACTTGACCATGTGAATTTCAAGTCCTACTCATTCATGAGATTGTTTTCTCTCTTAAAATATATGTTTTGGGAACTCTGTCTGGCACAGATATAGATATAGATAAAGTCATCATCCAGATTTAGATAACTAGTGTGAAAAAAGATGTGTATGTATAATATTACACCAAGCTCCTGAAAGAGAACAAAGCAGAGTCTCCTACCCTGTGCCTGACTGTCCTGACCAGGGCCCGGCAGCTGAAGACCTCCGGGACCCAGCCAAAGTCATGCTGAGACCACTCTCCACACGCTTGGATGAGCCTCATGCATAAAGGAACCAGCAGAGGAACCCAGGTGTGCGGGACGCGGGGCTGAGATCTCCAAGCCTGCAAGGTTTGGGACTGGACCTTCCAGTAGCTAGAGAGTTATACCCACCAAATGCCGTGAAACCCCAACAACAGACAGGATCCAGAGATTATCACACCAAGCTCCCGGAAGAGAACAAAGCAGAGTCTCCTACCCCGTGCCTGACTGTCCTCACCAGGGCCCAGCAGCCAAAGACCTCCAGAACCAGCCACAACCATGCTGAGACCATTCTCCACATGCATGAAGGTACCGGCAGAGGAACAAAGGCATGCGGGTCCCGGGGCTGAGATCTCCAAGCCTGCTCGGATCGGGGCTGAGCATTCTCCACCCAGATCCTCCATTTTCCAGTAGGCAGGGGTCACACCCACCAACACCCACCAGCGCCGTGTAATCCCATCAACGGCCAAGATCCAGAGACTGTAAAACCCAGCTCCCAGAAGCGCATGGCCGCAAATGCCTTATTATCTCATTCTTGCTTTTGACAACCTGGCAGGCCACCGAATGTAACCTGCCCACACGACAGAGTCTGGCAAACTCCCCGTGGTGTACCCAATATGCCAAATACCAGTAACAATGATGGGTCTCATTCTCCTAACCCTGAAAGAGCCTTGAATGTGGCACTTTTTAGAGTCTCAGGGCTAGAATGAAGGAGATGTTACTGGTGCCTGCTCGAGGCAATCAACGAACAACAGGATGATCGTGATCGTGATGTATAATATATATTAATCGGAGTAAATTAAATGTCCAAGGCAGTAAATTGCCACTCAAAGATATCATTGAAACAAGGTAAACTGAGATTCATCTTTAAAAATCAGGTGATATCTTAGTCACCATTTCTTTTGAGTTACAGAATCTTCTCAGTTTAATGTAGTTTCATTTGTTTATCTTTGTTTCCAGCTACCCATGACGTATTCGATATGCCAAATGCAGTAACAAGTCTCACAATGTTACTGGGCCTGCTCGAGCAAATCAATGAACAACTGGAGGACAGTGACAGTGACAGTGATCTTTGCTTCCACTCGTTTGGTCAGTGGTGCATCATCTTTGAAGATACACCAGTTTAAAGATACACCCAGCACCATTTGCTGAAGAGGCTTTCCTTACTCCACTTTATATTTCTTGATCCTTTGCCAAAGATTAAGTGATCACATGTTTGAGGGTCGGTGTTAGAATATTCATCTTTATTCCATTGATTTCCTTACTTAACCTGTTTCTGAGGTACTTGATTTTCTGAGGCACAATTATGAATGGAATTGTTTTTTAATATCACTTTCTTCTCTTCCATTATTAGCATATAAAAAAGTCATGCACCATGCACTTTTGGATATTGGTTTTGTAACCTGCCAACCTGCAAAAATGTATTGTTTTTAGGGACTTTTAGATAGTCTTTGATGGGGCCAGGAGGACTAGTCAATGGTTAGAAGTTTGCCACAAGTGTGTGCGGGGCAAAGAGCAGTTAGGGTAGAGAAAGGACCAGTATGACAATAATAGTTAGCAATGATCACTATGGACAAGAGCTGACTGTTGAAAGTAGGTAAAAGGATATACGTGATAACATTTCAGTATCTTGATTGCAAACCATTATGTTCAAATGAGAGAGAGAGACTGTGTGTGAGAGAGAGAGGGGGGAAAAATTGCCTGTCATAGAGGCAGGGAAGGTTGGGGTCAGGGTGGAAACTGGGGACATTGGTGGTGGGAAATATACGCTGGTAAAGGGAAGGGTGTTGAAGAAGTATTTGACTGAAACTCAAACATGAACAACTTTGCAACTGTGTATCTTGCTGTGATTAAATAAAAATAAATTAATTAATTTAGAAATCAGGCAATGGGGGTATGGTGCCGCCAGCAGGTCAGTCTGTACCTGTGAGGCGAGTGCATCAGCAGCCTGATGGTGCCTTCAGATTTCCAGATACCCCAAAATTGCTGCTGTGCCTTTGGCCAGACCCCAAAAACTTGGGTCCAAGTTTCTTTCTTACTAAGAAAGTAAACAGCCAAAAGTTAGGTATGTGGGAGACACACCCACAAACCCCCTCCAGCTCAGCTATATAATTGGAGGCAAGGCCTCTCTGGTTCCTGGCTTAACGGCCATGATTCCAGAGACTCAGAGACAAATCTCAGAACCCAGCGGCTTTTGGCAGAGATGCGTCGGGTTCCTGCAATGGGTTACTGGCACCGAACCACCCCAGAGGGGAGAGGATGCTGTCCCTCCACCTGCTCCCCCTTGATAGCTGGGTGGCTGCCATCTTCCAGAGGCCATTGTACAGTCAGGTTTGGGGCCGCAGTGACAAGACATGTAGGGTCACACGGGATGGGGGTGGAGCCAGCCCTTTCTTCCCCACCCCAACGAGATCCCGAGTCGCCACTTCTGGCCTCTCGGCTCCTGATCAAGCTGCTTAATGGCCATGATCCAAGAGACTCAGAAACAAATCTCGGAACCCAGCAGGTCTTGGCAGAAATCCCTCCAGATTTAATTGTTAAAATTTCGGAATTACAAAATCGTGCCATTACTACTGCGACTGTGTGACCTCATATGTTATTCATAACCAGCAATAGAAAGAAAACTGTCCACTGTTGCCTTTTCAGCAGATCTGAGTGTTGGGGTAAAATCCCAAATAATAATGGTGGGTCAGGTGTCGAAATATTGAATGTGATCAAAGTAGAGAGAGAGTAATGTGGAAATCATCTGCCCCACAGGTAGAGGGAGTGTGTGGAGTGGGGGGTATACTGGGGTTTTTGATGGTGGAAAATGGGCACTGGTGAAGGGACGGGTCTTTCATTGTATGACCAAGACTTAAACCCAAAAGCTTTGTAACTGCTCTCACAGTGATTCAATAAATAAAATTATAAAAAAGAAAAAAAAGTTATTGGCGTTCATGCCCAATTCAATCAGCCTAATCAATGGCTGAATAAATAGCAATACTCCTACATAAAAAATAAATAAATAAAAATAAAAAATCAGGAAATAATTGTAGATAGTGCCTTCAATTAATCTTGAACTGATAGGAGAAGCTTCGAGTACAGTGGGCAATAGGTTAAGATGCCCCTCTAAATTATTTGAAATCTTCTGACCGGAATGAATTATTTCCAAGTTTACTGAGAACCTGCGATTAAGATCAATGAATCACTCAAACAATTGTTGAGCAAATGTCTTCATGAGACAAGTACCAGTATCAGATCCTGAAAGACTAGAGATGAACAGCTTTCAAAAAGGGAGAGGAAGTAATTTATGCAAAATACAGATCAGTGGGCTTACCATTGATCTGAAGACAAGATTCATATCATTTTCCCTTTTATTTCAGTACTTCTTTCTATTCCTTTAACTCTACAAGCTGATTCCTGCCTGGGACATTTGCATTTTCTGTTCTCTCTACCTAGAACAAGGGTCATCAAATATTTTGTGTTAAAGAGCAAAGCAGTGACTCTTTGAGGATTTTAGGTCCCCATGGTTTTCTGTTGCAACTACTCAGTGTTGCACATGATCACAAAATTACAACACAAACAATAAAATTTCTTATACAAAAACAGAGGTTGTGTGGTGGATTTGGTTCAAGTACCAAAGCCCTAGTTGGTTGGCCTAGAGTGTACGTTGCTATGATATCATGACCATTTCCTTTTTGTTCAGAATTCAGCTCAAACATTATCTCACTGTATACCGTAAAATAGCTATGCATTAACTTGCTTTCAAGTCTCCCATTTTAATCATTCCATTGTGTCTACCACTAACTTATATTTTCTTGTTTATTGACCTGTTCCCTTCTCCCCACACATACCTGAATAACAAATAATGTTTACTGAATTTGTAGTATGCACCTGAGACTGTTCAAAGTACTTTACATGTATTAGCTCTTTAAATCTTAATAGTAACCTACTAACAATAATCTTTAGTCTCTCTGGTTTTATAGATGAATAAACTAAGGCTAAGTGATTAAGTAATTTATCCACGGTCACACAGCTTAGCAGGTGGTGATTCCATAATTTACACTCAGGCTTGTAAACACTGGGGTAATGCAGTTTATAAGAAATTCTCCTGGGTCTTTGTCTCTGTTTCTGGTACAGAGTTCCTAAAGCTCTTGGAATTCTCCAAGAAAAGAACCTTAGACATGTCTTTTGTTATGTGAATGTAGTGAGTTTTGGAAAGCACTAAAAGTTGAGGGTTGGTCATCAGGTGAACCTAGCATATGATTACAGGGTTAGAACTTTCATTCCCACTCCCCTGACCTGAGGAAGGGAAGAGGGACTTGAGGTTACATTTTTTAAAACTCTTTTATTGACTGATGTTCTGTCATATATACAATACTGTTAATGATGGTTTCCTGTGCACATGATGGAGGTTGAATTAATCACCATGGACCAGCTTTTCCATTAATTATGCCTATGTAACAACACCTGCATTAAATCTCAAGAAAGGGGGCTGAGTGATAGTACAGAGGCTAAGACACTTGACTTACATATGACTGACCCTAGTTCTATCCCTGGCCCTACATATGTTCCCCCAGAAGCACCAGGAGCAATCACCAGCACAGAGCTAGAAGTAACTCCTGATCATCATTGGGTGTGCCCAACCCCCCCCCCCCCCCAGAAAAGAAAAGATGGGGTTTAGAAGCTTCCTGGTTGATAATCAGTAGCAATTTAGGTAGAGAGAGAACCTTTGCACCCTTTTCCTTATCTTGCCTTACACATCTCTTTCATCTGGCCCCTCTTGGCTATATATAGCTTTTGGAACAAACAGGTGATCTAGTGAGTAAAATGTTTCTCTGAGTTATGTGAATCATTCTAGCTGGGATATTAATGAATCATACTCAATAAGGGCAACATTGAAATATTCATTCTATGGCTGGTTGGTAAGAAGTGCAAATGAAAAACTGTACTTCTCATTGGCCTCTGAAATATGGTGGGGGTACTTTTGTGAAATTGAGCTCTCTGTCTTTGGAATATGACTCTATTTCTAAGTAGATAGTGTCAAATCTGAGAATTGAGTACTTGAGTTGTATAATAATCATCTAGAGTCAGAGAATCAATTTGTGATGTGGGGAAAACTATCCCACAACTTATCACTCTGCATAAACTAAGCCATGACATAGCCAACAATTCTAGATGCTATACTACAACTCAAGTGTAAGCTTCACAATTCAGAGATTTAAAAAAATTACTAAAGCACCATGATTTACAAAGTTACTCATAGTCAAGAATTAGACATACAATATTCCAGCACTTACCCACCACCAACTTCAACTTTCCTCCACTGATGTTCCCAAGTTTCCTAACATGCCCGCTTCCAACAGTATGCATTCTTGACAGGCAACCTTTTAAGTTCAGTTGTTAAAATTTGGGTTTTATGATTTCACTGTTGTTTACTCTGTGTTGTGGATATACGGTCACGGTCACGGTCCTCCCGTTGTTCATCGATTTGCTCGAGCGGTGCCAGTAACGTCTCCATCGTGAGACTTGTTGTTACTGTGTTTTGGCATATTGAATACGTCACGGGTAGCTTGCCAGGCTCTGCCGTGCGGGGGAGATACTCTTGGTAGCTTGCCGGGCACTCCGAGAGGGGCGGAGGAATCGAACTCGGGTCAGCCACATTGGCTGCATGCAAGGCAAACGCCCTACCGCTGTGCTATCGCTCCAGCCCCAGTGGTGTGGATATCTGGCTCTATTGTTCTTTAACACCACTGAAGAACCCAAATTCTCTTGACCTGTATCCCAATGCTTCTCATCTGTCTTTTCTCCTCCACTCCACACTATTTCTTTCCTTCCATTCCCTATACCTGTGACCAAGGGTGACCTGGGCATCCACCGTTTGAAATGCTGCATTCCCTCATCCAATTATACTCAACACCACATATAAGTGATGCCATCTTGTGTTTATATTTCTTTTTCTGGCTTACTTTATTTTATATGTCTTCGAGTTCCATCCATGTTGCAGAGAATTGCATGATTTCATCATTCCTTACAGCTGTGTAGTATTTCATTGTGTATCACCACATCTTCTCTGTCATAGCACATCTAGGTTGATTCCAAATCTTAGCTATTGTACTGAGTGCTGCAGTGAATAATGGTGTGCATACATCCTTATAAATTAATATTTTAAAGGAAATTAGACTTTTATTTGAAATGTTACTGAAAACATTGGTGTTTTATAGCACTTATATTACCTGTAAAATACCAACTCTACTAGTAAGAACTAAATAATAAAAAGGCAATTGGGAGGAAACAAACATTTGATCACACTGATTTATTTCAAAGCATGTTTTATTTTGCAAGGATAATTTCCAAGTGGTGCACAGGAGGATTGGGCAGCCCTCAAAGTGGTTCAATGCAAGGGTTCGAGGATGTGTAACTACTTGAGTCCTGAAGTACTCAGGGACCTCCCGGGCTGCACCCAGCGGTGCTTGGGGCACCATATGGTACCAGGTATCAAGTTGGGGGGGGGGTCAACTGTGTGCAAGGCAAGTGCCTTAATCCCACACTATCACAGTGATTTAGAGCATTATATGATGTTTGTAATTTCATTTTTACTGCTCTTGACAACTAAAACCAGTCATTACTTGTTTTCCTTTGATTTGTTAAAACACTTTATATTAAAACACTTCGATTTTCAAAGTAATTAATAGTTGATAGTTGAGGTTTAGACATACAATATTACAGGACCAATCCCACCACCAATTTCAACTTCCCTCCACTGTCCTGGGGATAGAGGCCCAAAGTGAAATTGCTGAGTCATATGGAGAACATTCATAGAGATTGAACCGGACAACATTTCCATCAGCAATGAATGAAAGTTCTTTTTTCACCAGATCCCCACCAACAGAGAATGTTTCCAGTATTTAGCAACTTTTGTTTGCTTGTTTGGGGGACACACCTGGTGATATTCAGTGATTACTCCTGGCTCTGTACTCAGAAATTACTCCTGGCAGTGCTCTGAGGAACAAATGAGATGCCAGGGCAAGTACAAGGCAAACCCTACCCACTGTGCCCTGTTCCCAATGTTGTTTATAAGTGGTATTATCACTGATGCAAGATGATATCTCATTGTTTTCTTGATTTGGAGTTCCCTAATAATAATTGATGATGATAATTTCTTCATGTGCCCATTAATTATCCATTGGTCTTCCTCAGAGAAGTTGATGTTTCTTTCCTCTCCTCATTTTTTGACATGTTTTTTGGAATTTTTTGGTTGATCTTTTTGAGTATGTTATATATCCTGGGTATCAACCCTTTACCTAATGTGCTGAGTGCAAATTCTTTTTTTCACACAGCTGTCTTAGTTTTAGCCCATGTTTATTTTGACATGCAGAAACTTTTTAGTTTGATGTAGCACTGCACTGTAGCACTGTCCTCCCATTGTTCATCGATTTGCTCTAGCGGGCACCAGTATCGTCTCCATTGTGAGACTTGTTGTTACTGTATTTGGCATATTGAATATGTCATAGGTAGCTTTCCAGCCTTGCCGTGCAGGCAAAATTCTCTTGGTAGCTTGCCGGGCTCTCCGAGTGGGGCGGAGGAGTCGAACCCGGCTGTGCACAAGGCAAATGCCCTACCGTTTTGCTATCACTCCAGCCCTGATAGACTTTGCCATTGGCAACAGATCACTGAAGACTTCTTTAAGGCCTGGGTCTTGGATCATTCTGCCTATATTTTCTACAAAATAGAGAGTTTTTTATTGTGTTTCCAACTGCAACTAGAAGAGAGTCCCAAACTACCAAGTATACAATAAGTGCTCAATAGTTTTCTATAGTTATCTGCTTAGTAACTAACTTAGTAACTAAATTCTAGAATATTCATATTTTTGAAGGGAGAGAGTTTTCACTAAGAATAAGTTTAAGAAGGCCTCTTTTTCTCCTTTGATGAGACTAATCAATAGGGAGAATAAGGAAAGGGGAATAGAATTTTGCATTTCTTTGGATTTTAGCAAAGCATTAAACAAGGTTTTCCTCATAACCCTTACTTTACTAAATCTTTCAGTACAATTTGATATTGCTGGTCTTTTGTTTCTTCTTTGTTTTTCATGACATATTTCATATAATCCTCCTCTATTAATTTTTGAGTCTTGACCAGAAAATTGATCCTGGTCCTCGATATTTGTAAATTCTTCTTAGATAACTCCATGTAGTCTATTTTTTTTCATTTCTCCTGTTTCTGATGGTACACACATATAAGTCATCAGACCAAAACTTTGCTCCAAGCTTTAAAAATCCCACAACTTTACTATTTTCTCCCCACACCTATTCCTTTTTTTATATTCCTCATTTTCAACTGATGGTATCAGGGCCAGAAAGATGATACAGCAAGTAAGATGCTTGCCTTGCACACAGCGACCCAGTTTCAATCCCCAGCACCCCATATGTTTCCCTGAGCACTACCAGGAATGATTCTTGAGTGCAATATCAGGAGAAACCCCTAAGCATTGCTGGCATAGTCTCAAAACAAAATAAATCACCTGATAATACCACCTAGTAACCCCCATGCTAGAAACCTGAGTCATTTTTGCCTCCCCAAACTTTTTCATGCCTCCCTTCCAGCAAAACACTTACACAATCTTGACAATTTTACTTTTCCAATATTAACACATAACACAAATACTAGCTATCATCAACTTTTAGCTGGTCTCCTGACTCTTGTTTTTTGTTTGATTGTTATTTTCTGGCCCACAAGTTTATAGGGTTTATAGGACTCATTCATGGTCCAGCACTCAGACATAACTCCTGGCAGGTCTTAGAGCCATATGTGGCACTAGGGATAAAACTGTTGTATGTGATTTTTAGCCAGCCATATACAACACAAACACCTTACTCACTGTACCTCTAATTTTGACTCAAACATTCCACACTGACGCTAGAATTTCATGTTAATTTATTTATATAGTTAACTATCTATTTTTTATTTCAGGGCCACACCACTTGTGCTCAACGATTACTCCTGGTTTTGTGTTCAGGAATCACTCTTGGCAGTGCTTTGGGTCCCTATGCAGTCCCAAGGATCTAATGAGGTTTGGTTGAGTGCAAGGTAATTTTCATCTGTACTCTCTCTCTTGGGTCCCAGAATTTGCTTTTTAAAAGTGCAAATGTGATCATACAGCACTACTTTGTCTTTATGATGGAATCCAAGCTATACCAGAGTCATACAAATCTCTACACATTTGCAACTTTATCTCCCACTATTGTCTCATTCACAGTTCATGTTTCAGTAATTCCAAATTGCTTGCAACATCACTGTGCTCAAAAAAACACTTTTGAGTCTTCGCTCATGCTGCATGCAGCCTTTTCTTTGGTGTGTGTTGCCACTGCCATTCACATCTTTGCCTGGTAGACTTCTTGGGGTTTGCTTTGTTTTATTTTGTGGTTGTTTTTGAATCAGATAAGAGAAATTAGGGCATTGGGAGCCGTAAACACGTTAATCACAAATCATGCAAACTTCAATCATCATGCTCTATTTTCCCTATGAATAGAGGAACAGGTAAGGATTATCCTACCTGATGATTGGTAGACTTGTGAAACTCTCAGACTCAGGGCAGGTGTCATCCCTTCAAGTAAGGCATTCCCAAATATGTGCTGTCCTCGACAAGAACAATATCTCTTCTCTATTTTCAGAGCATCTTAACTTGTAAATCACACAGCATTTCTCCAACCATATTTTTTTCTTATTTGTTCACCTGTCTGTATTTCTCATTAGACCTTGTGCTCACGAAGGACAGGGTCTATACTTTAATCAAAATTTTATCAACTCAGAGAGATAGCAATAGTGGATAAGGCACTGTATTGCATGAGGCAAACCCAGTTTTGATCTTTGGCACCCCATGTGGTCCCCTGAGCATTGCCAGTAGTGATTCCAGAGCACAGAGACAAACCAAAACAAAGTTGTATCCATCAAACCTTGTGTAATTCCTAGAACATAGTATAAATTCAAATAATCCTTGGTGAATTATTAAAAATTCAATTAATGTTCAATGAAGCAGATATTTTGTGGCCATAACACATGATTCGCTCATTGAGTTGACTTACAGCAACTTTAATTATTATTTTTTGTTTGTTTTTTGGGAGCCACACCTCAGCGCTTATTACAAGGTCTGTGCTTGATGATTACTCCTAACAGGGGTCAGAAGACCTATATTTGGTACTGGAGACTGACCCTGGGTCACTGTGTATATGGCAAGTGTCCTATACACGATACTATCACTCTGGTCCATAATACCTTTAATTGCTTACTATTTTTCAAAACAGAATTCTTGTATATTGTAGCAAGGATAGACTTTTTAAAAAGTCTTCAACGGACACACCTAACATGGTTCAAGAAGAAGGAAAATAGAGAAATTGAACAAATTCAGACTTGGGTTGAAATAATAGAAATATAGCATGTGGGAAAAGGAAGGAGTGTGTTCAAAGTCCTGGGCCCTGGAATCTAGGTATGTAATCTTTGAGAATAGTCTTTGAAGATAAAAGTAGTTCAAAGGAGATTATACTGGTTTAGGTTAAACCCTTAATTCAGCCTAATGTACTGTTGTTGTACACCAATATCCAGCAACACAGGGATTAAAACCAGAAGCCCCACCCTACCCTGTCTTGCCTGCTTCCACCAATTTCCAGAGACCCAGGGATTACACCCAGAAGTCCCACCCTACTGGTATCATATAAATACCTCATCCGCAGACCTCCACTACCTCCACTACCTCCACTGTCCAGCCGCCGCCTAGCTCCAGGTTGCTTTACGAATCGCACGGCCGCAAAGCGGCCATGAAACACATCATAAGACACTTAATACCCATCTTCCAAGATTACCGCACCATATTTGATGGGGTTCAAATATGGTTTGAAGCTTGGGAACACCTGCAAGGGTTATTAGAGGCCACCCTAAAAGCCTCTATCCCTCTCGGAGAACCCAGAAAGCCACTGAGAGTATCCTGCCCACACGGCAGAGTCTGGCAAGCTACCCGTGGCGTATTCGATATGCCAAAACCAGTAAATACAATGGGTCTCATTCCCCTGACCCTGAAAGAGCCACCAATATGGCAGCATTATGAAGGATGAGGAAGGAGAGGCTAATAAAATCTCAAGGCCGAACTAAGCTGCTAAAACGAAGAAGGAGAAAAATGACTATCTGTAATTTCAATGCACGTATGTTGGCATCGGATGCATCCATCAGGACCTGATGGTGCAAGTGCAAAAGATCAAGTACAACATCATTGATCTGACCAAGACGAGAAGGCATCAATAACATCATGCCATTTTTGACACTGGAGAAGAACTATTCCTCAGAACATGCAAGAAAAGAGGTGTTGGTGGTGTCGGTGTCCTTGTCAACATGAACTTGGCCACGAGCATTGATTCATTTGAATGCCTAACAACCCAAATTGGATGATTACACTTGAATACATGTGGCTCACTGCCGGCAGTTTCTATCTTCATTGTCTACACACCAACATCCAGTTATGATGAAGAAATTGAGAGAAGTTCTACATAAAGCTGGAAAAGTTCTATAAAGAAGACCACACCTTCTACAAGATCATTGTCAGTGATTTTAATGCCAAGATAGGACCAACAAGATCAGCCGAAAAACTCCACAAATATCCCAAAATTGCTGCTGTGCCTTTAGCCAGATCCCAAAACTTGGGGCAAAGTTTACTAAGAAAGTAAACGGACAAAAGTTAGGTATGTGGGAGACACACCCACAAACCACCTCCAGCTCAGCTATATAATTGGAGGCATGGCCTCTCTGGTTCCTGATCGAACTGCTTAATGGCCATGATCCCAGAGACTCAGAAACGAATCTCGGAACCCAAAGGTTTTTGGCAAAAATGCTTCCTGTTCCTGCAGTAGATTACTGGTGCTGGGCCACTCCAGGTGGGAATGGGTTTCCTGCCTTGGCTTGTTCCCCCTGGCAGCCCGATGACCGCCATCCTCCAGAGGCCACAGGACAGTCAGGTTGGGTCTGCAGTGACGAGACACTCAGGGCCTCACCAGATGGGGGTGGAAACAGCCCTTTCCTCCCCATCCCAACGAGACCCCAAGTTGCCACCTATAAACGGCCTCTCTGGCTCCTGATCAATCAGATTAATGGCCATGATCCCAAAGACACAGAAACAAATCTTGAAACCCAGCGGCTTTTGGCAGAAATGCATCTGGACCGCATACAAGGTGGCTGCCGCCTCAGAGCTTATTAGAAAGCCAGGT
The DNA here is from genome assembly GCF_029834395.1 of Sorex fumeus. Classification (NCBI taxonomy): domain Eukaryota; kingdom Metazoa; phylum Chordata; class Mammalia; order Eulipotyphla; family Soricidae; genus Sorex; species Sorex fumeus. The sequence goes on from NW_026606115.1 coordinate 18,077,002, forward strand.
ATGAGCCAGTGGTGATGGGGCAACTGCAGTCTCATGGGAAAGGGGGGGTGTAGGCTCGTCCTTCATGCCCTACCGAGGTCAGGAGTTGCCCCCCATGAGTGGCTGTCTGGCACAGCCATAACACCAGACGCACAGAAACCAATCTTGTAATTATCTGGCTCTTTGCAGAAATCCAAAATCATTATATGACATTATATGATTCTCATACCAGCTATAGAAAACAAAGTATTTCACAATGCCTTTTCAGCAAATCTGATTGTTGGGTGGGGGGGGGGGGGAGGAATTCTAAACAACAATGGTGCATCTTTTGTTGAAATAATGAATGTAATCAATGTAGAGAAGAGTTAAGTAGAAATCATCTGCCTCACAGGCATTGGGAGGGGTAAGAGGGGGGTATGTTGGGGTTCTTGGTGGTGAAAAATGAGTACTGGTGAAGGGAAAGGTGTTTGATCATTGTATGACTGAGACTTAAACCTGAAAGCTTTTTGACTTTCCCCACAGTGATTCAATAAATAAATATAAGAAGAAAAATAAATAAATAAATAAATAAAATTATAAAAAGAAAATGTAAGCTGGAGTTAATGCCCAATTCAATCAGCTAATCAGTGGCTGAATAAATAGCAGTACTCCTACATAAAACAACAAAAATTTAAAAAAAGAAAGAAAATCGAATGGGCTGGACACGTACTGCGATTTGGAGATGACTGCTGGACTAGAGCCATTACCAAGTGGATTCCACAGGATGTCAAAAGATCGTGTGGCCGCCCACCTATGAGATGGTCAGACTTCTTCGTCAAGACCCTGAACGATCGGTTTGAGGCGCTTCATGTTCCTGGAGCGAGCAGACGCCATTGGGCTGCACTAGCACTCGACAGGGATGAATGGAGACGTTATTGGCACCCACTTGAGGAAGTTGATGAGTAACAGGATGTCACGTGATCAAGTGATCAAATACTGTTGTACTTTATAAGAAGAAACAAAAGGAAAGACAGCGGGGAATAGAAAAGAAGAAGTACAAAAACCAGAAGAAAGAGAAAGAAAATGAAAGAGGAGCAGGAGGAGAGGAAGAAGAGGACAAGGATAAGGAGGAGGAAGAAATAGGAACAACAATAAAAACAAGAACCACAAGAAGAAGGAGGAGGAAAACGAGAATGAGACACAGATTGAGAACAATAACCAAAAAAAAAAAAAAGAGAGAAAGAGGAGAATAGGAGCAAGAAGAACAAGAAGATAAAAAAGGATAGGGAAGGAGTAAGATGATAAGAAGAAAAAGAAGAAGAAGGAGGAAGAAAGGTATAGGAGGAAGGGGGAAGAAGAGATATTAGATTTAGGGATATATGGAATTATTACGTTACCAAAAGTCAAGGAACATTGAAGTGCCCAGATACTGGAAGAACCAAGGAAAGATCCTGCCTTAGAGCCTTCAAAAAATATAGACTTGTCAACAACCTGATTTCAGATTTCTGGCATTCACAACTATGAATCAATATATTTTGTTGTTTTAAACCACCCTTTTTAAAATTTTTAAAAAAAAATTTTATTAGTGAAACACCATGAGGTACAGTTGTAGGCTTACAAATTTTTGTCCTTGGGTTTCAGTTATACAATGATCGAGTACCCTTTTTTATGGTACTGTTTTTTTTTTTATTGAATCACCATGTTACAAAGAACACAATTACAGAGCTGATCTTGGTTGGGTTTCACTCACTCAATGTTCCAACACCCATTATTCTACCAGTGTATATTTCCCACCACGAATGTCCCCAGTTTCCTTCCTATCGTCCCACCCCCACCAAGCACACACATACACACCGGCCTGCCTCTTTGGCAGACACTTTTTTTCTTTCCCTCCTTTTGGGCATTATGGTTTGCAATACATTTACTGACAGGTTATCAAGTTTGTATCTTTACTTACTTTCAGCAATTCTTATTCAGAGTGTTTTCGACTACCATTGTCATGTAAATGGTACTTTGTCATGGCAGCCACGGGGGGGGGGGGGACTAATACCTGTTCTCATGGAGCAAAAGAAGCAAATTTGTTCTATGCAAAATCTAATGGATAGAATATATGGAGGAGAGAACGTTTCCTTACACGGAGTAGAAACCTCACAGTACTGCTATGCAAAGAAGAAATGAGTCATGTGGGTGATGGTAAGCTCCCTATCACTGGAGGTTCAGACTGGTGATTTATATGACAGAAAATATGATAATGATGATCATAATAGTAATGATGTAATAAAACAACTACACTTATTCTGATTTAAAGAACTCAACTCCTAAACAGGAGACACTTGGGAGTAATTTAATGATGATTGGATATTTGATTGTAGTAAAGATTTCATGCTGATTGGTGAGGGGGCTGGAGGAGGAAGGAATGGGGGAGGACTCACTTATGCAAGACATGCTCTACCACTGAGCTATGTCCTTGGTTTTCATATTAAATTTGCAAGTGAAAATAATGGCATAATGAATAACAACTTCAATACTATGCTACCTCTGTAGCACTGTAGCACTGTCCTGTTGTTCACCGATTTGCTCGAGTGGGCCCAGTAACGTCTCCATCGTGAGACTTGTTTTTACTGTATTTGGCATATCAAATACTTCACGGGTAGCTTGCCAGGGTTTTCTGTGCGGGCGAGATACTCTCAGTAGCTTGCTGGGCTCTCCAAGAGGGATGGAGGAATTGAACTGGGCTCAGCCAGAACAGCTGCACACAAGGCAAATGCCCTACTGCTGTGCTATCGCTCCACACTAAGCTACCTCAATAAAAAGAAAAGAAGGCAAAATTATAATGGTACTGGGGGGGGGGGGAGGAGAGAATGAGAACAAAACGGCACACTTCTAATTAACACTAAAATGTTTTCTGAGGAAATTATATGAGTGTCTAGGAATTGCTTAAATTTATTTCAAGGAAGGAGGTATGAGTTGGTGTATAGATGAAACACAAAACATGAATTAAGGGCATTAGAAATAGCACATGGTTTATAGAAACCTGAATTGGTTTGATCCCTAACATCATCTTCCCACCGTCCACTCTGCCAAGTATCGCTGGGTGTAGTTCCCCAAGCACCATGGGGGTGGCACTGCAGGGCCTGAGTAGCACTGAAATATAAGTTGGCCCAGTTGACCAAGCATCACTGGAAGTGTCCCTGGGGTCCCCTGAACAGTTCCTTGATACTCCCCACAACAACCATAAGAATAATGTGATGTTGTTGAAATTGTTGAATTGTTAAAATTGGTTGTGTTTGTGTGAGTTCAAAATTTAATATACTAAAATGTTAAAAAAACAAAGTAGCTGCTATTTGCTTTGTACTGAACACTTACCATATTCAGGAACCATGCTGTTATTAAAGCATTATCTCACCTAATTTAATCATAACACAGTTAAAAATAAAAGAGTGGCATATTCCTATACAGGAAAACACAGTATTGAAAAGATGTTCAAATTAGCTTGCATAATCAAGACAAATAAGGAGTTCAATTTGCTTAGAGTGCTTGCATTTTCAAAGAACTGTATCTGTGTCAATTTCTATACTCAAAGAAAGAAAATCTCAGACCAGGGACTGTAGTACTGTGGTAAAATTCCTGTTTTGCATGCATGAAACCTGGAATTGATACTTGGCATCACACAGAAAAAAATCTCCACTACAGGCCAATAATGCATTATCATATGAGTTTTATAAATGAGGAAACCAAGGATCTGAACCTTATAAATGAGGAAACCAAGGATCTGAAAAGTGAAGTCAATTAACCAAAGTTGCACAACTAAGTGACAAAAGAATTTGAACCCAGGTTTCTGTGGCTCCTTTGTTGAGAGTCCTCCTGTTCAAAATGGGGTCCAAGGAGCAGCAGCATCTTATATGGCATATCTGATTCTGAAATGAAGTAGTGGAGACAATAACTTCTCAACCAGTTTTACTTTACTTTTCATTTCTTTCAAGAAGTTTTCCTGGAAAGGGAATATCAGAAGGACAGTGGTTGATAGTAGCTGCAGCTGCTGCCGTTGTGCAGATGGGCCGGACTTGTGCCAGTTTAGTCCCAGGGGAAACATTGAGCAGAAATAACATGAAGACAAAGGAGAGGGGGGTATTATTGGACACAAGAAAGAGGGAATATTATTGGTACAGAGAACACTGGTGCAGCCTCACACGGATAGAGCATATGGTCTTAGAAGAATGGATACTCACGGAAGAAAGCAGGGTGGTACACATAGATTGGAGAGATCTCCCTCCGCCTGGACTATTTTCTTTGTGAGTAGTTGGCAAAGTCATCTATGAAATATAAGAAGAGAGGAACATCATTTGTAAAATAGTGTAAGGTTAAAATAGCTTCCTCTCGTTGGAGGATGGTAGCGGAAGCTAATTGAGGAAATGGTCAGTTACCAAGTATTGTTGAGAGTGAGCTGAGGCTCAGGGGAGTTAAAGTCCAAAAGCAGAAACTTGCTTCTTTGCAAAAAAGCAAAACATACTAATTGACACCCTAGAGATGACTTTGCCTCCTACTCCACAAAGTTAATGCTTCAGTAGTCACATGAATGAAGCACCAGAGTCTCTGTACCTTGACCTGTTCTGTGACCTTACTCATCTCTCAGGATTTTTGTTTGTTTCGGAGGCCACTCCTGTTGCAAGCACTTCAACTCTTTAAGTCATCTCCCAGGCCCAATCTTTCAGAATTTTTTCAGCACTAACTCAGCCACCTATTCCCATTCTTATATGCTGAAGCATATTATAAAAAATAATTCTTCTATCACCTCTGCCAGTTTTGTTTTAAGCATACCATTTTTCTGCTACCTACCATCACTGTCAACACATGCGTACACACAGAGAATTTCTCTAAGACTTCCAGTTCTTTCCTTCACTCTTTTCACTATCCATTTTCTCTCCTGACTTAACTTCGTTCTTTAACTAGTCCAAAATCCGTGTTTCAACCTTTCAAATATGCTTAAATTCCTTGCCTATATTTTCCTCTGTTATCTCTACTGTCCAAATTATTATTCAAATTAATTGTCTCTTGGCTCCTTAGGGCCTGCTCTCAGGCAGCTGGAAAGAACATTAGAATATTATATACCTGGTCTCACTTCAATTTCATGAATTTAAACCATGAGGGCACTCAGTATTTCTTTTGTGCACAAAATTCTCCCCCTTTCCTTTTTGTCAAGGGAATCTTCTCCATGTGTCTCTTCAACTTCAATTTCTCCCTCTACCTTCGATTATTTCCAAAAGAGCTCAATCGTGCTATCTAGTGCTGATCTTTAAAACTTCAAAAACAAATATTCACACTCCCTTAACCATATGTCACAATTCAATTTCCATCCTATTTATTTTTTCTTTTTTATATCCAACTTTTCACATCTAGAGATGTCTACACCTTCTAGAGATGTTTCCATTTCCTTACCTTCCTGTTCAGTCTCCGTTCCACTGAGATCAGATCTTAACCCATGCTGTTCTATTAAGGCAGGTTTTGACACCAATGACTTAATGTTGCCAATTATAATGGGAACTTATCTGTTCTGTTTTCATGAATTTTGGGATGGGACTTTGGGCTACAGTGGTTTCAGGGCTTACTCCTGGCTCTGTGCTCAGATCACTCAGGGGATCATATGCTATGTAGGGGATTGAACTGAGGCCAGCTGAGTACAAAGTAAGTGCTTTAACTTCTGTACTATCTCTCCAACCCTACTCATCCACTATATGATCTGCTGATCTTCTCTTCCTTTAGGTATTTATATGTTTTTTTTCTTTGCTTTTTTTGGCCATATCCGGCTATGCTCAAGGTTTATTCCTGGCTCTATGCCCAGGGACGATTCCTGGTAGAATTGTTGAAACCATATGGGATGCTGGAGATTGAACACGGGTTGCACCATGCAAGGCAAGCACCCTACCTTCAGTACTATTGCTCCAGCCCTATGTATTATAAAATAATGGTATCTCGCCTGCACAGCAGAGCCTGGCAAGCTCCCCGTGAAGTATTCGATATGCCAAACACAGTAACAACAAAGTCTCCAATGGAGACGTTACTGGGCCCGCTCGAGCAAATCGACGAACAACGGGAGGGCCTTTACTTTTTACTTTACTATCTTCAGTGATCTGTTTTGTAACCTCTTTTCTTTTCACTCTTTATATTCTCATCCAGGGATCTCATCCATTCCCAAATGTTTAAAATTTTTTTATTCTGATGACTCTCAAGTTTTAGTATTTTTTTTTTATCAGAGTTCTGCTCTGAGTACCAGTTGTCCACTTGATGTTCACGCAGAGCTCTTGCAAACATATCATGTTGCACATGTCCAAAACTAAAGCATAGATTCTACTGATTATTTCCCTACTTTCAGTAGAGACAATCCCCATTTATCCCATTACCCAAACCACAAATATGTGTCATCTTTTAATTCTTCCTTTCCCTTAACCTGTCTTACACATTTTACCCAGAGGTAGGGTGTATCTTCAAAAAACATATTTAAACATATCCACTCTTTTTAGCTTTGTGTCCAATCTAACTTGGTTACTTAAAAAACTTATTAAAGAGGCATGATTTAGAAAGTTACTGGTAGTTGCATTTTAGGTATACAATAATTCAACACCAATCCCTCCCTCTACCAGTGTTCCCACATTCTCTCCCCATCCCAACACCCACTCCACCCCCACCTGTCAACTCAACAGGTACATTACAGAGTTTCAGTGGTTGCTGCTTAAGTCTTATGTTTCAGTTCTATTGAGTTAGTGTTTTGGGTATATGACTATATACCCGTCACTCCTAACAGTGGTATAACTGAAACCCTGATAGCGGTTAACCCATTACTTCCTGTTCTTGTCTTTTCTCTTGATTTCTTTCCTTTTCTATCTGTCTTCTTTCTAAACACTAGATCCAAGGACAATATAAGCATCCCCTTGTATTATAATACATTTCTGCATCCATTATTCTACATTCCAAGGATATGTGAGATCATCTGGTGTTTGTCTTTCTTCTTCTGACTTAATTCACTAAACATGATATCTTCCAGTTATGACCATGTTACAGAAAATTGCATATCATTGTTTCTTGAAGTTGCATAGTATTCCATTGTGTGTATATACCACATCTTCATAATCCTTTCATCTATCATTGGACACCTAAGTTGATTACATATATAGCTATTGTACTGAGTGCAGCAATTAATAATGGTCTGAAATGGTTATATGTAGGTGCTGATATGACCTGATTTCTTTACTTCCATTCTTCACCACTCTAATATACTCTCCTAAAGCAGAAAAAGCAACTTTTTTTCAACAAAAGCAACTTTTAAAAAGAAATTCAGGGGCTGGAGCGATAGCACAGCCGGTAGGGCGTTTGCCTTGCACGCAGCCAACAAGGCCGACACAGGTTCAATTCCCAGCATCCCATATGGTCCCCCGAGCACAGCCAGGAGCAATTCCTGAGTTCATGAGCCAGGAGTAACCCCTGAGCATCGCCGGGTGTGACCCAAAAAGCAATAATAATAATAATAATAATAATAATAATAATATATTTGATGTATAAAGCTACCAAATTAGTCAAGTAGAAAAAGAAAAAAAATTACAGGTTCAAAACTCTAAACAGAACAAACTGAAAGAAATCTACACCAAAAAAATCCATTAAAAAAAGAAAAAAAAGAAATTCAAGAGGCCAGGAAGTAATACAACAGTGAGAGTTCATGCCTAGCATGCTCCAACTTGGGTTCAATTCCACGAACCACCTGATCCCCCTGAACATCACCAGGTGAAGCCAAATAGTCTCCCCCCAAGTACCATCAGGTATGGCACTGGAGGAACCCAGCACTGCCAGGATGGCCCCTCTTATCCCTAAAGGGTACACACAGCATAGATTCATCTGGTCCTTGCAAAGTACACCAGACTAGTTGTTCTAGAATCACAGGAGGACCCCATGGCCTCCTTAATACTGTTTGCGAGGTTTCCTCAAAACAAAAAGAGTGCCAGAGTTACTACAGAAGATAAGATACTTGCCTTACACATGTGTAACCACGAGTGGTCCCCTGAGTTCCACTAGAAGTGATCCCTGAGTGAAGAGCCAGGAAGAAGGCCAAGTGAAGCCATGTGTGGCCTAAAAACAAAAAATAAAAAGGAAGTCCATGTCACTAAATTGCTTAAAATCCTTCAATGTACCTAGGGTAAAATTTTAAGATCTTGACTATCTGACTAGATCTTTTGTCTAGCATCTGTCTTTCTAACAATTGACCTCACTGTAGCCCCAGTGGTCTCCCTTAATTACTTGAAACGCACTAAGTTCTCTCCAGTTAGGATCTTCATAGTTTTCCTTCTACCTAAAATGTTATCATAGTAACTCTAAGTCTGGATTAAAATGTTAACTCCTCAAAATAGACTTCAAACTTGAAAGGACTATAAGGGTCATGAATACTCATTTCTTTTGCTTTTTGTTTGTTACTTGGGTCATACCTGGCACTACTCAAGGCTTACTCCTGACTCTGTAATCAAGGATCACTCCTGGCAAGGATTAGGATACCATAAGGGCTACCGAGGATCAACCCATAGGTCAGTCAAGTGTAAGGGATGCACCATACATGCTGTTCTGTCACTCCAACATCAGTTATTTCTTAATGATCAAGGTATCAATACATCAAGAACTCACACTCCTAAACATATGCACCCAATGATTGGCAATCAAAATAATTAAAACAACTATCAATAGATTTAAAAGAGGATATTAACAACAACACAATAGTAGTAATAGACTTTAGCATGCCTATCACTGTCAGATAGAACAACTAGGCAAACACTCAACAAGGAAACACTAGACTTGAACAAAGAGATGGGTCTAACATATATTTATATATACATATATATCTCTTCACTCCCAAAAAGTTGAATACGAATTCTTTTCCAGTGCACATTAGACATTCCCCAAGATACACCACATGTTCAGAAATAAATATATATCCATAAAATAAAGAAGATAGAAATTGCCAATTAAATATTCTGTCAGAGCATGATACTATAAAAATAGAAATGAATCACAAACATAGATGAGTAGAAAGTCAAACACTTGGAAATTAAACCCCCAAAATAAGTAAATAAAAAAGGATTTTCTTTTTATCCTTTAATGGGGGGGGAGGAATCAATTAATTAATTAACAAAGCTGTTCATGATTAGATTTCAGTCATACAGTATTCTAATACCCATCCCTCCACCAGTGTTCATTTTCCAGCACCAGTGTCCCCAGGTTCCCTCTCATCAACCCCCACCCCTACCCCCTGCCTGTCTCTATGGCAGGTGCGTTTCTTCTCTCTCTCTCTCGCTCTCTCTCTCTTTCTCTCTCTCTCCTTTTGGAAACTGTGGTTTGCAATATTGATACTGAATGGCTATTCAGAATATCCCTTACCTACTTTTTAACCTCAGCTCTTGTCAAGCGTGATCATTCCCAGCTATTATTGTCATAGCAGTCTCTTCTCTAGCTTACCTACCCTCAGCCCCACAGACGCTTGTGGTTAGTATAAAAGGATTTTATGAGTTAAAAACACATGAAGAAAGAAAGTTAAAAATAAGGAAATAAAGGAAGAAAGAATGAAAAGAAGGAAGAAAGAAAAGAGAGAGAGAAAGAAAGAAAGCAGAAAGAAAGAAAGAAAGAAAGAAAGAAAGAAAGAGAGAGAAAAAGAAAGAGGGTAACAAATGGCCAAAAGAAATAGAACAGGGGAGTTGATCTACAGAACTGAGCTTTGGGGAAAGGGAGTGGTGGACAGAAGGGGCACTTGGGACATTGGTGGAGGGAGGAGAACACTCTGGTGGTTGGTGTGGTGCTTGGGTTACACATGCATGACATTATCAATAACAGTATTGTAAATCATGGTACTTCAATAAAAATGGAAAGGGTTGCAATTCCTTAGACATCCTACCTACCAGATTCATCTAAGATAAGACCCATATTCTTGTTAGCCTCCTGTTTGTTGCCTTTATAGAACTGATGTAATTTATAATTATTTTATTTAGTTAGTTTTTTGTTCTGCCTTCTCCTCTTCTTCAGGCAGAGTTTAGTGGTAGTAACCTATTTCTGTTCCACATAATTTCAGATTCGGTAGTCTGAATGAGTTTGAAGGATACAAGAATGCCTTAGGACAGACATAGAATGATTACACTCATTTGTGGAATATAAAAAAATAACACAAGACTAATACCCAAGGACAGTAGAAACAAGGGCAAGGAGGATTAGTCCACAGTTGGAAGCTTGCCTGTAGTACTGTGGGAGAAGGCAATTTGGATCAAGAAGGGGCCATTATGACAAAGATAGTTGGAACTGATCAGTCTAGATAGGAACTGCGTGCTGAAAGGAGGAACAAACATGATAACCTCTCAGTATCTGTGTTACAGACCACAGTGCCCAGAAGGAAAGAGAGAGGAGGTAGGGAGAGAAGGAAAGTGCCTGCCATAGAGCCATAGAGGCAAACTGTGAAGTGGGATGGCAGGAGGGAAACTGGGGTCATTGTTGGTGGGAAATGGACACTGCTGGAGGTAGGGGTGTTGGATCATTGTATAAATGAAACCGGATCATCAAAAGCTTGGTAACTGTGACTCACAGTGACTCAATTAAAAAATTAAAATTAAATAAATAAAAGAATGATGGTGGCATGGATTAACGCATAGTCCATTCACTTTTCTGCCGCAAGCTGCCAGGCTCTGCATTAAGTCCTTGTGCTTCTGGAGCCATGGCTGTGCCGGAGAGCCAGGGAGGGGGGGCAACTCGTGACCTTGGTAGGGCATGAAGGACGAGCCGGGAACACCCCCCCTTTCCATGAGGTTTCAGTCACCCCGTCACGACCGGCTCATACCTGGCTTTCCATAAAGCTCCGAAGCAGCTGCCATCTTTCTTTCCAGAGGGAAAAAGCTGGAAGGGAAGAACCCTAGGGTGAAGGTTTCCTGGAGTCAAGGAACCACCAGACTGCAACCATACTTGGTCACTTCCAAAGTTTGCCATGGCAATTGTGAACTGTCCTGGAGCACAATCCAGATGAAGAAAGCAGAATTCACCCAAACTGGTCAGTTTATCTGTCGCTTCTCAAACCTGGACTTGGATTTCACCCTGCAAGCCCCCCAGGCGTCCTCTCGGACTTTGGGAGACAAAGCAGCTCTGAGCCTCTCTGCCTCTTCTTTTGCGTCACCCAAGCTCAGCTGGTCTTCTCCCCCACCCAGTTTTTATTCCCCCCACCACACCGCTAGGTACCCATGGGGGTGTGGCCGCTTTAGAAGTGGGCGTAGCTTCTATAAAGTGGGCGTGGCCTAATTTTCAGCGGACCAGCACTCACGCGGCTACACGTAGTTTACTCATACCAAGACATCTAATCCCTACACCTACACACCAACATGAAGAAACAACGCCAATCCCCACCACAGGCAGAGGACGATGAAAACAGTCCAGAAGCCTCAGTAGGTGCTATTCACCTAAGGGACCTCTCTGACAAAGAATTCAGATATGAAGTCATGAAGATGTTCAATCAACTCAATGAAATCTTCAAAAATGTCATGCCGCTGGCCAAGCAAGTGAAAACAGAGATAGACAAATGAGACTATCTTAAACTTAGAAGCTTCTGCACCTCAAAAGAAACAGTGACCAAAATACAAAGACATTCTACAGAATGGGAAAGGATATTCGCCAAATACACATCCGACAAGGGGTTGATATCAAGGATATACAAAGTACTGGTTGAACTCCACAAGAAGAAAACACCCAAACCCATCAAAAAATGGGGCGATGAAATGAATAGAAACTTTCTCAAAGAAGAAATCCGAATAGCTAAAAAGCACATGGGAAAATGCTCCACATCATTAATCATCAGGGATGATGCAGATCAAAACCACAATGAGATATCATTTCACACCACAGAGACTGGCCCACATCCACAAGAACAAAAGCAACCAGTGCTGGTGCGGATGTGGTAAGAAAGGGACCCTCCTTCACTGCTGGTGGGAATGCCGACTGGTTCAGCCCTTTTGGAAAACAGTATGGACGATTCTCAAAAAATTAGAAATTGAGCTCCCATTTGAACCAGCAATACCACTCCTGGGAATATATCCCAGAGAGGCAAAAAAATGTAGTCGAACTGACATCTGCACTTGTTTGTTCATTGCAGCACTCTACAATAGCCAGAATCTGGAAAAAACCTGAGTGCCTGAGAACAGATGACTGGTAAAAGAAACTTTGGTACATTTACACACACAATGGAGTACTATGTAGCTGTTAGGAAAGACGAAGTCACGAAATTTACATACAAGTGGTACTACATGGAAAGTATCATGTTAAGCGAAATGACTCAGAAAGAAAGGGATAGACACAGAAAGATTGCATTCATCTGGGGAACATAAACTAACAAAATAGGAGACTAACACCCAAGAATGGCCAAGATTAGAACCAGGAATTTTACTCCATGGCTTGGAGGCTAGCCACACATTCTAGGGGAAAAGGGAGCTCAGATAGAGAAGGGAGCACCAAATAAAAGGTGCTGGGAGGATCCTCCCAGGATGGGAGAAGCATGCTGAAAGTAGACTATAGACCAAACATGGTTGCCACCCATTGCCTCTTTTGCAAACCACAACACCCAATAGTAGAGAGAGAACAAAAGGCAGAGGCAGAACAAAAGAACAGAGGCAGGGTGAGAGGGGGATGGAGGGTGAGAGGGATACTGGGATCCATGGTGGTGGGAAGTGGGCACTGGTGGAGGGATGGGTATTTGATCATTGTATAATTGAAACCCAAGCACAAAAATTTGTAAGTCTACAACTGTACTTCATGGTGTCTCACTAATAAAAATTTAAATAATAATAAAAAGTAAATAAATAAATAAATAAAAGAATGCCTTAGTCAGGCTTTGATGCTGGCACCAACTTGGACACCGTAGTTCTTCTCTCTTATTCTTGTTCTGTTTTTAAATTGTGTGTGCTGGGAGGTAGTTTGGATCACACCAGACTCTGCTCAGTGCTAATTCCTGGCTCTGTGCTCAAGGATCATTACTGGCAGAGCTCAAGGTACCCTGGCAGGGCTGTGGTGCTAGAGATCAAAAATAAGTTGGCCATGTGCAAGGCAATCCCCTTACCCATTTTACTCTTGGCCCCAACTTGGAGGCTTGTTTCTATTTTTTTAATATTAACAGCTCTTTCCAAGGATTCAAAAACAGAGGCTGAAAGGTCTCTGAATGCCTACCCTAGATAAGATCATTCCCGTGCTCCCCACACCACCATCAAAAAAGGCACAAGGCAAATCTCAATTTAGGGAGAGGGGAGAAAATTCTGTCAAAGGAAGTAGAAAAGTCTCATTACAAAAAATGGCAAGCTGACAGCAAAAGCAAACACAAACTCTTGCTTCCAAAGGAAAGGGATTTCCTACTGCATGGGAGAAGATATTTACATATTATATATACAGCAAGGGGTTAATATCCACAAATATAAAAAAACTAGCTGGGTTTTATAGTTTCTGTTAAAACCCAGCTCCCGGAAGAGAACAGCTCAGAGTCTCCTGCCCCTGCGCCTGGCTGTCCTCACCAGGGCCCCTTGGAGGGGAGCGGGTTGAGTTTCCCTCCCTGCCCCGACCAGGGCTTCGGCAGTTGAAGACCTCAAGAACCAGCCACCACCATGCTGAGACCACTCTCCACACACATGAAGGTACCGGCATAGGAACAAAGGCATGCGGGTCCCGGGCCTGAGATCTCCAAGCCTGCTCGGATTGGGACTGAGCATCCTCCACCCAGATCCTCCATAATCCAGTAGGCAGGGGTTACACCCACCAACTGGCACCATTTAATCCCATCAATGGCCAAGACCCAGAGACTATAAAACCCAGCTCCCTGAAGCGCGCGGCCGCACGTGCGGCCACGCGACATCTTATTATCTCATTCTTACTTTGGACAAACTGGCAGGCTAATGAACGTAATCTGCCCACACGGCAGAGTCTGACAAACTCCCCATGGCGTACCCAATATGCCAAATACCAGTAACAATGATAGGTCTCATTCTCCTAACCCTAAAGACCCTTGAATATGGCACTTTTAAAAATAATCTCAGGGCTAGGACGAAGGAGATGTTACTGGGGCCTGCTCGAGGCAATCGACGGACAATAGGATGGACAAACAACAGGATGGTCATGATCGTCGTGATAAAAAACTAATAAAACCCAGTAATTTAAAAAGGGTAAACAATCTAAATAGACACGTCTTTAAATAAAGCATAGGCCAGTAGGCACATACAAAGATATTCATAATTTATTATTATCACGAGATACAAAGCAATATCTCACACCTGTGAGAGTGGCTATTATGCCAAAGGCAAGAAATAAATGTTAGAGAGGATGTTGAGAGGTGGAAACCCTTATAAAATGTTAGTGAGAATGTAAACTAGTACAGCCAGTATGGAGATCTCTCAAAAAAGTTAAAATTGGAAAATTAAAATTCCAGATGATCGAACTATCTACTTCTGTGCATTTATAGGAAACATACAAAACCTTACTCATTTGAAGAGTGTCTCCATGTGTGTTGTACCATTGTTTACAATAACCAAGAGTGAGAAATCCCCTGTTTATCAACACACAAGTAGATAAAGAAGATGTAGTATGTAAACACAATGTAATTCTATTCTGCTATAAAAGGTGTAATTCTGCCATTTGCGACAACATGGATGAACCTAGACAGTTTTATATTGTGTGAAATAAACTAGTCAAAGACAATGTATGATTTTATTTTTATGTAAAAGCGTCTAAAGAAAAGAGGCAAATGGCTCTTGGTCGCATATTAAGCTCGAGTTGGAAGAGGTGAGTGCAGTCTCAAAATGGAGGTAAAACTGCTGCCCGTTCTTTCCCAGTCCAACTTCGGCAGTCTCTGCCACCGCCGGGGCGGGGGAGGGGTTGGTTAAGGGCCATGATCCAAAGAAACCAGAGCAGTTGAGAAAACTGTTTATTGGAGGTTTGAGCTTTGAATCTACAGATGATAGTTTAAAAGAACATTTTGAGAAATGGGGCAAACTTACAGATTGTGTGGTGATGAGAGACCCCCAAACAAAACTTTCCAGAGGCTTTGGTTTTGTAACTTACTCATGTATTGAAGAAGTGGATACAGCTATGTGTGCTCGACCACATAAGGTTGATGGGCATGTAGTGGAACAAAGCTAGCTGTTTCTAGAGAGGATTCTGTGAAGCCTGGTGCCCATTTAACAGTGAAGAAAAATTTTGTTGGCGATGTTAAAGAAGCACTGTAGCACTGTCCTCCCGTTTTTCATCTATTTGCTAGAGCTGGCACCAGTAACATCTCACAACAAATTGTGAGACTTGTTACTGTTTTTGGCATATCAAATATGCCTGGTGGTGGGGGGGAGGAATTGAACCCCGGGTCAGCTTCATGATGCCCTACCAGCTGTGCTATCGCTCCAGCCCTTTTATTATTAAAGAAGATACAGAGGAGTATAATTTGAGAGACTATTTTGAAAAGTATGGCAAAATTGAAACCATAGAAGTTATGGAAGATAGGCAGAGTGGGAAAAAGAGGGGATTTGCTTTTGTGACTTTTGATTATCATGATACAGTTGATAAACTTGTTGTTCAGAAATACCACACTATGAATGGACATAATTGTGAAGTGCAAAAGGCCCTTTCTAAACAAGAAATACAGTTTGATGGATCACAAACAGGTCGTGAGATGGATCTCGCAACTTCATGGTTTGTGGAGGCAATTTTGGAGGTGATGGAGGAAACTTTGGCCATGATGGAAACTCTGGTGGAAGAGAAGGCTATGGTGGTGGCGGTGGTAGCAGTAGAGGTAGTTATGAAAGAGGTGATGGTGGATATAATGGATTTGGAGGTGATGGTGGCAACTATGGCAGAGGTCCTGGTTATAGTAGTAGAGGAGGCTATGGTAGTGGAAACCAAGGTGGTAGATATGGTGGAGGTGGTGGAGGATATTATGGTTACAATGAAGGAGGAAATTTTGGTGGTGGTAACTATGGTGGTGGTGGGAATGATTTTGGAAATTATAGTGGACAACAGCAATCAAATTGTGGAGCCATGAAAGGGGGCAGTTTTGGTGGAAGAAGCTCGGGCAGTCCCTATGGTGGTGGTTATGGATCTGGTGGTGGAAGTGGTGGCTATGGTAGCAGAAGGTTCTAAAAACTCAGCAGACAAGGGCTACAGTTCTTAGCAGGAGAGAGAGCGAGAAATTGTCAGGAAAGCTGCAGGTTACTTTGAGAGAGTCATCCCAAATCCATTAGAGGAACTGTAAAAATCTGCCACAGAAGGAGCGATGATCCATAGTCAGAAAAATTACTGCAGCTTAAACAGGAAACGCTTCTTGTTCAGGACTGTCATAGCAACAGTTTGCAAAAGTGTAGCTATTGATTAATGCAATGTAGTGTCAATTAGATGTACATTCCTGAGGTCTTTTATCTGTTATAGCTTTTTCTTTTTCTTTTTATTACATCCGGTATATTGCTCTGTAAATTGTGGTAGTGGTACGAGGAATAAAAAATTAAGGAATTTTTAACTTTTCAAAAAATGGAAAAGAGGCAAATGATGAACCCAATAAAATAAAAACAAATGTTTAGACTAAAATTAGTAATAAGAGAACAAGAATGGTTAAATAAACCCAGATCAAAGGGGACAATGATATGATGGAACATAGAATTGGACTGTTGGTGGTGACTGAATGCATTTTAGCTTTTAAAGGTGAACTCTTGAAATTTATATAATGTTATAGTACAATGTTACTTCATTATTATCATTATTACTGTTATTATTATCATTATTATTATTTTGAATTGGGGGTCACACCCAGTTGTGTTCAGGGTGTGTAGCATTCAGGAATCAAAGGACAAAATTTAGAAAAGAACACAAATATCTGACTAAATGCATGTTTCCTCTTTCTACAAAGATATTTGTAGTGCCAACTTTACATATAACTCATTAAAGAATACAAATGAAGAGATGCTACATCAAGGAAAAAGTAGTGATATAGTGAAGTCAAGTCTTATATAAAATTTTTCTTTCTTATTTTATATAAAATTTTTCCACTGAGAAAACTCATTTTTCTCAATTAAAAAAAAATAAATACACAGATAAAAATATTCTGTTCTAAGGACAAAAATTATAGCAATACAGGTTTACATCATGAAAGAAGAAAATGCTTAAAGAAGAAAATGCTTAAATAACCTAGCATAACAGCTTGAGAAATGAGTAAAAGGTAAATCACAATGTTAGTAGACAATGAAATAGTAAAAATTGGAGCAGACATAAAACATACAGAAATCAATACAAAGTATATAAGAAACTTAAAAGCTGTTTTTTAAAAAGAATAAGCAAGATTGATAAAACCCTAGCTAAAGTCATGATTAAAAGAGAGGGAAATGGGGCCAGAGCAATAGTATAGCAGGGAGGGTGTTTGCCTTGCACGCAGCCGACTCAGGTTTGATCCCGGACATCCCATATGGTCCCCCCAGCACCTTCAGGAGTAATTCCTGAGTGCAGAGCCAGGAGTAGACCCTGAGCATCGATGGGTGTGACCTAAAAAGCAAGAAAAGAGGGAGAGGGAAACATAAGTTGGATCAGAGATGGGAGGTGAAAAATTACAGCAGATGTCACACACACACACACACACACACACACACACACACAACCCAAAGATCACAGACATTACTGTGAACCTAGAAAAAATATGAATTGATTCTTAAAATCACTTAGCCTCCACAAATTGAATCAAGAGAAGTAGAAACTGGACAGACCGATCACACTAGTTAGAAATATGAAACAATAATTAAAACTGCTTTTAATTTTTTTATGAAATCATGCTGTTGAGATATAGTTACAAAGTTGATAACTAACATCAAACCTCATGATCAGATTGATTCAGTAGTGAGTTCTACCAGACCTTCAAAGATGAGTTACTTTCTATATTCATCAAGCTTTTTCAAAATATTGAAGAGACAGAAATCCTTTACAGCAGCTTCTATAAAGTCCACATTACTCTAATATCAAAAGCAGACAGAGACAATATTAAAAGGTAAAATTTCAGGCCAAGGTCCTCAACAAAAGCTTATTGTACTGAATCCAAAAATATATCAAAAGGATCACACACTGATCAATTGATCCCCGGGATTCATTTCAGGGATTCGAAGATAATTCAATATACACAAATCAATATATGTATTACAGCATACCAACAAAAGGAAAGATAAAATTTATATTATTCCATCAAAATATGCAGAGGCATCTTTTTACAAGATTTATACCAGTTCGACTTGGAACGGCAATCCTCTGTCCATAACACCCATCCTCCCTCCACCCCCCACCCCATCATCCTCCCTCTGGCAACTCAACAGTGATGCCCATAAGCCACCCCTGGCTGGCGCCAGATAATCTCGTCATTGGCCACCATCCAGATTGCAGGTCTTTCTTTCCCGGAAGGGAGCAAAACATGATGCTCGCTTTAACCATGCCACTGGACCCTGCGCCAGGCTGTTTCACTCTGGGTGCCCCAGATTGGGACAGGTGAGAACCCTCCCTGCACCAAGGAACCCAACCCTGGCAGCCAAAAACCTCCAGAACCCAACCGTCTCCCTGCTCACAGCTGCTCTCCACGTGCTTGGGCCGAGCCTTACCTACGAGTAAACCTTTTTCTGGACCGTGTGGCCACAAATGCACTTCATAAACACACTCTACTCATACTCCAAGAGTACCTACCACAGTTGATGGGATGCAAAGTAGGAGGCAACCAACCTTAGAGGGAAATATTATATTATTTCAGTTCTGTTTGGGGGCAGGGATTGGGGTTCACGATGGAAACACCTAAAATATGGTGGTAGGAAGGTGTAATGGTGGTGGGATTGGTGTTTGAATATTAAATGTAATCAAATGTTGTAAACTACTTTATAAAATTAAGAAAAGATAAATAAAAAGATTTATACCCATTCAAGATAAATATCCCTAACGAAATAGAAATAGAAGAGATATACCTAATGATAGTAATGGACACCTACGACAAACCCATAACCAACATCAAATCAGTGGTGAAAGTTTAAAATTTTTTAAAAAATTTTTAATAGTGAGACATCATGAGGTACAGTTGCAGACTTACACATTTTTGTGCTTGGGTTTCCATTATACAATGATCAAATACCCATCCCTCCACCAGTGCCCATTTCCCACCACCACGGATCCCAGTTTCCCTCCCACCCCTATACCCCCCCATCCCACCCTGCCTCTGTGGCAGGGCATTCCCCTCTGTTCTCTCTCTCCTTTTGAGTGTTGTGGTTTGCAAAAGAAACATTGAGTGGCAATCATGTTTGGTCTATCGTCTACTTTCAGCATGCTTCTCCCATCCTGGGAGGATCCTCCCAACACCTTTATTTGGTGTTCTCCTCTTTATCTGAGCTCCCTTTTCCCCTAGTATGTGTGGTTGGCCTCCAAGTCATGGAGTAAAGTTCCTGGTACTAATCTCGGCCATTCTTGGGTGTTAGTTTCCTATTTTGTTACTTTATGTTCCCCAGATGAATGCAATCTTTCTGTGTCTATCCCTTTCTTTCTGAGTCATTTCGCTTAACATGATACTTTCCATGTAGTACCACTTGTATGTAAATTTCGTGACTTCGTCTTTTCTGACAGCTACATAGTACTCCATTGTGTAAATGTACCAAAGTTTCTTTAACCAGTCATCTGTTCTCGGGAACTCAGGTTTTTTCCAGATTCTGGCTATTGTAAAGAGTGCTGCAATAAACAGACAATTGTAGATGTAACTTTGACTATACTTTTTTGCATCTCTGGGATATATTCCCAGGAGTGGTATTGCTGGTTCAAATGGGAGCTCAATTTCTAATTTTTTGAGAATCGTCCATACTGTTTTCCAAAAGGGCTGAACCAGTCGGCATTCCCACCAACAGTGAAGGAGTGTCCCTTTCTCACCACATCCACGCCAGCACTGGTTGCTTTTGTTCTTGTGGATATGGGCCAGTCTCTGTGGTGTGAAATGATATCACATTGTGGTTTTGATCTGCATCTCCCTGATGATTAATGATGTGGAACATTTTCTCATGTGCCTTTTAGCCATTCGTATTTCTTCTTTGTGAAAGTTTCTATTCATTTCATCTCCCCATTTTTTGATGGGGTTGAATGTTTTCTTTTTGTGGAGTTCAACCAGTACTTTGTATATCCTTGAAATTAACCCCTTATCAGATGTGTAGTTGGTGAATATCCTTTCCCATTCTGTAGGCTGTCTTTATATTTTGGTCACCGTTTCTTTTGAGGTGCAGAAGCTTCTTAGTTTAAGATAGTCCCATTTGTCTATCTCTGTTTTCACTTGCTTGGGCAGCAGTGTGACATCTTTGAAGACACCATTAGCTTCTATGTCATGGAGGGTTTTGCCAACTTTTTCCTCAATGTACCTTATAGATTCCGGTCTGATGTTGAGGTCTTTAATCCACTTAGATCTTAACTTTTGTACATAGAGTTAGGCAGAGATCTGAGCCCATTTTTTTCATGTAGCCATCCAGTTTTGCCAGCATAATTTGGTAAAAAGGCTTTTCCTGCTCCACTTCACTTTTCTTGCCCCCTTATCAAAGATTAGATGGTGGTATGCTTGGCGGGAGATGTCAGTATATTCAACCCTGTTCCATTGGTCTACAGCTCTGCCTGTGTTCCAGTACCATGCTGTTTTAATTATTACTGCCTTGTAGTAGAGTTTGAAGGTAGGGAGGTTGATTCCTCCCATTTTCTTTTTCCCAAGGATTGCTTTAGCTATTCGTGGGGGCTTATTGTTCCATATAAATTTCAGGATTGTTTGCTCCACTTCTTTGAAGAATGTCATGGGTATTCTAATACGGATTGCGTTGAATTTATACAGTGCTTTGGGAAGTATTGCCATTTTGACAATGCTAATTCTCCCAATCCATGAACAGGGGATATTTTTCCATTTCCTCGTATCCTCTTTTATTTCCTGAAGTAGCATTTTGTAGTTTTCTTTGTACAGGTCCTTTACTTCCTTAGTTAAGGTGATTCCTAGGTACTTGATTTTCTGAGGGCACAGTTGTGAATGGGATTGTTTTCTTCATGTCACTTTCTTCTCTTTCACTATTTGCATATAGAAAAGCCATGGACTTTTGGGTATTGATTTTATAGCCTACCACTTTACTATACAAGCCTATTATTTCTAGAAGTTTCTTGGTAGAGGTTTTAGGATTCTCTAAGTATAGTATCATGTCATCTGCGAATAGTGAGAGCTTGATTTCTTCCTTTCCTACCTGGATGCCCCTAATATCTTTTTCTTGCCTATTCGCTATTGCAAGTACTTCAAGTACTATATTGAACAGCAGTGGAGAGAGTGGACATCCTTGTCTCGTCCCTAATCTTAGAGGGAAAACTTTCAGTTTTTCGCCATTGAGGACGATGCTTGCTGTACGCTTGTGGTAGATGGCTTTAACTATATTGAGGAAAGTCCCATCTATCCCCATTTTGGCAAGGGTTTTCATCATAAATGGGTGCTGGATCTTGTCAAATGCTTTCTCTGCATCTATTTATATGATCATATGATTTTTATCTTTTCTTTTCTTGATATGGTGGATTATGTTGTTGATTGATTTCCGAGTGTTAAACCACCCTTGCATCCCCAGGATGAATCCTACTTGGTCATGGTGTATGATCTTTTTGATGAGTAGTTGAATTCTATTTGCTAGTATTTTGTTGAGAATCGTCGCATCCGTGTTCATCAGGGATATCGGCCTGGAGTTTTCTTTTCTCGTGGTGTCTTTGTTTCCTTTTGGTATTAGAGAGATACGGGCTTTATAGAAACTGTTTGGGAGAGTTTCCGTTTTTTTTCAATTTCCTGGAAAAGCTTGAGAAGGACTGGCAGCAGGTCCTCTTTAAATGTTTGGAAAAATTCGCTAGTGAATCCATCTGGTCCCAGGCTTTTGTTTTTGGAAAGACTTTTTGATTGCAGTTTCTATTTCGTTGCTGTTAATAGGTCTATTCAGATACTCCAGATCTTCTTGATTCAGCTTTGGGATATTATAGGAGTCCAGGAATTTGTCCATTTCTTCTAGGTTCTCTTGTTTCGTGGCATACGGACTTTCAAAGTAGTCTCTGATGATCTTTTGGATTTCTTTGGTTTCTGTTGTGATATCCCCTTCTCATTTCTGATTTGGTTTATTAGGGTTCTCTCTTTCTCTGTTTCTTTGTGAGTGTTGCTAGTGGTTTATCTATCTTGTTTATTTTCTTGAAGAACCAGCTCTTGGTTTCATTGATCTTTTTTGGATTGTTTCTTTGGTTTCCATGTCATTGATTTCTGCTCTAAGTTTTATGATCTCTTTCCTTCTGCCTGATTTAGGTTCTTTCTGTTGATTCTTTTCTAAGGTCTTGAGCTGTGAGGTCAAGTTGTTTATGTGCATCGTTTCTACAGACCCAAGATATGCTTGCAGAGCTATAAATTTTCCCCTTAATACAGCTTTTGCTGCATCCCATAGGTTCTGGTAGCTCATGTCTTCATTCTCATTTGTTTCCAAGTATCATTTGATTTCGTCCTTGACTTCGTTCCTGACCCACTCGTTGTTCAGCATTGAGTTGTTTAGTTTCCAGGTGTTTGTTTTGTTTCTCCGTGTCTGTGTGATTCACTTCTATCCTCAGTGCATCATGGTCTGAAAAGATGGCTGATACTATTTCTATCTTCCTGATTTTGTTGAGGTATGTTTTGTATCCTAGCACATCGTCTATTTTGGAAAATGTTTAGTGTGCACTGGAGAAGAATGTGTATTCTTTCTTTTGGGGGTGTAAATCCCTGTATAGGTCTATAAGCCCTCTCTCTTCTATTTCTTCTTTCAAAGCCAATGATTCCTTGCTGGGTTTTGTTCTTGTTGATCTGTCTAGAGGTGATAGGGCAATGTTGAAGTTTCCAAGTACTATTGTGTTGCTTGCAATGTCCTCCTTAAAATCTGTTAGCAGTTGTTTTAAATATTTAGCTGTTCCCTCATTAAGTGCATATACATTTAAGAGTGTGATTTCTTCCTGTTGTATGTATCCCTTGATGAAGCGATAATAGCCGTCACTGTCCCTTCTAGTCTTTTTCAATGTGAAATTAATGTTGTCGGATACTAGTATGGCCACCCCAGCTTTTTTGCAGGAGCTGTTTGCTTGCACGATTGTTTTCCATCCTTTGACTTTGAGTCTGTGTTTGCTCTGAGTGTTGAGATGAGTTTCTTGTAGGCAGCAGAATGTTGGGTTCTGTCTCTGTATCCATTTTGCCACTCTGTGTCTCTTAAATGGTGAATTTAGACCGTTGACATTGAGATAGAGTATGGTTATGGGGTTTTGTGTCATGTTTCTGTGCGGGTGTGTTGTGGTTGTAGGGTTTGTCTTGTCTTATAGTAGCTCCTTTAGGCCTTGCTTTAGGTTTGGTTTTGAGTCTATGAAGTTCCTGAGCTGCTCTTTATCTAAAAAATAGTGTAGCGTTCCTTCCATTTTGAGTGAGAGTTTAGCCGGACAGAGTATTCTTGGTGAAGCATTCATTTCAGTGAGTTTTTTCACTATATCTCGCTACTGCCTTCGGGCTTGTAGGGTTTCCTCTGATAGGTCTGCTGTGAATCTCAGGGGTGCTCCTTTGCATGTGATTTCCTTTTTTGCCCTTGTTGCTTGCAGTATTGTGTCTCTATCAGCAGCATGGATCATTCTAACTCTAATATGTCTTGGAGTGTTTCTGTTGGGGTCTCTTTTAGCTGGCACCTTTCGGGCTTCTTGAATCTGAATGGCTGCATTGTGGAGCTCTGGGAATTTTTCAGTGATGATATGTTTAACCATGTTTTTTTCGTTGGTATTGTTTCCCTGAGCTTCTGGTAGTCCAATGATTCTAATGTTGTTTCTTTTGTAATCGTCTCCTAGGACTCTGATTCTCCGTAGAGCTATTTTGATGTCCTTTGCCACTGTTTGTTGTTGCGTGTTGGCTTGGTGCAGCTGATCTTCAGCTCACTGATTCTTTCCTCAGCTGTAGTCATTCTATTTTTGAGGGCACAGAGTGAGTTTTTGGCTTCATCCATGGAATCTGTGATCCGTGCCATTTCTGTGCAAAGCTTTCCAATTTCGGCTCATTTCTTGCTGTATTTTGTCGATTGTGCGATCGATTGTTTCTTTCATGTCTTCTTTCAATTTAGCGGATATTTGTCTGTCTCATCAAGTTGATTGAACATCTTAATGACTTCATATCTGAATTCCTTGTCAGAGAGGTCCCTAAGGTGGCTAGCACCTACTGAGGCTTCTGGACTTATTTCCTGGTCGTCTCCCTGTGGCGGGGATTTGCATTGTTTCTTCATGTTGTTAAAAATATGGAATGCTTCACGAATTTGCGTGTCATCCTTGCGCAGGGGCCATGCTAATCTTCTCTGTATCGTTCCAATTTTAGTATATGTGCTGCCGAAGCGAGCACGAAAGTTGAAATTTTTTTTCCTCAAGGAAAGGATGTCACTTTTTCCACTATTGCTTAATATAGTTTTGAAATCTCTAGTCATAGCAATCAGGCGAGAAAAGAAAATCAGAGGCATCCAAGTTGGAAAAGAAATTAAACTATCATTATTTGAAGATGACATATTATACATAGACGACCATAAATATTCTACTAAAAATTTCCTAGAAACAATAAAACAACAGAGCAAAGTAGCAGGCTCTTAAATCAATGCACAAAATCAGTTGCACTTCTATATGCAAAGCACAACTACAAGAAAAAGGAATAAAAAACAACCCCATTTGAAAGTGTCCAAAATTATGTGTGTGGGAAAACATAACTATCATTATTGTTAATCACAGAAACACAATCAATAAAAATCATTAGAAAGAAAATAAAATAGTGTTCAAAATACTGAGGAATCAACTTTTAAAAGGGTATGACATCACTATTGAAGTGAATAGAAGAGGACACCTGGAAATAGAAAAACATTTTATGTTCATGTATTGGAAGAATTAACATTGTCAAAATGACCTTTCTACCCAAAGTATTATACAGATTCAATTTAATATCTATCAGAATTCCAATGAAATTAATAGAGGACTTAGAAAAATTCTAGTAAAATTTATGTGGAACCATAAATCTCCCCAAGTAATCAAAGCAATTCTGAGAAAAAAAGATGGGGAGTATTGGATTTCCTGATTTTAAATTATACAATAAGGCTATAGTAATAAAAACTGCGTGGTACTAAAATAAAGGCAGACTCTCAGATCAAAGGATTGGAATTAAGAGCCCAGAGATAGGCAATTAGATATACGGACATTTAATATATAACAAAGAAATCTGGGGATGAAGTGGAGCCAGAAAAAACTTTTCAACAAATGGTATAGCCTCTTGTATAGTCAAGAAGCAACAAGAAAAATGAAACTGATTCATATCTCACACTATAAACAAAAATCAACTCAAGGCAGGTTAAAGATCTCAAGATTATATCAGAATCCATAAAAACAAATTGAGAACAGGAGAAAATCTCAGGATATGAATATCAGAGGTGTTGTTAATGATCTGATTCTATGGGCAAAGAAAACAAAAACAAAAATAAAGAAATGGGTCTACATTAAACTAAAATGTTTTTGAGTTTTGGTTTGGTTTGGGGCTACACCCAGTGGTACTCAGGGCTTAATCCTGGCTCTGTTCTCAGGCATCACTTTTGGCTGTGCTTAAGGGACTATATGTAGAGTCGGGGATTGAACACGGGTCAGACTTAAACCAAAAAGCTTTTGCCTGATAGGCTAAAATAAAAAATACCCTATAAAAGAGAGAAAATATTTGTATGCCATACGTCAGATAAAAGGTTAATATCAAAGATAAATATAACACTCACAAAGTTCAACAAAAGCAAAAAAACAACAACCAGCCCCATCCAAACTGGAGAAAGGGGATGAACAGACATTTCCCTAGAGAGGATATATGGATAACTATCCAATATATAAAAAGTGTTCATTTCCACTATTTATCAAGGGAATGCAAATCAAAACAGCAATAATATATCATTTCACAGCAATAAGAATAGTACGTATCAAAAACACTGAAAACAACTAATGGTGGTGAGGATGTGATCAAAACAAATCTATCATACGCTGTTAGTGAGAATATTGCATGATTCAATCTTGATAAAAACATTATGGAGTTTCCTCAAAAAAAGAGACTAGAGCTGTAGTGATAAACACAGTGGTTAGTGTGCTTGCCTTGCGCATAGCTAGCCCAGGTTCTATTTTCGTACCACATAAGGTTCCTGAGCTCACCAGGAGTGATCCCTGAGCATAGAACCAGAAGTAAGCCCTTAGCACCACTCAATGTGACCCAGAAACAAACAAAAAAGTAATAGTAAGCCTTCCATATGGCCCAGTGATTCCACCTCTTATCATCTAACCCCAAACACAAAACTATTAATTTGAAAAAATGTGTACAGTTTATTTAATCGCATTACTTATTTAATTGCATTAGAATGCAGAAACTCAAAAGCCCAACAGCAAAGTAATGGACAACATTGTCATATACACAGATAATGGACTGTAATGAGCTGTAAGAAGAAATGAAATCTGGAAGTCAGGGTGTTAATAAAAATACAGAGTTTAAGACACATGCCTTGCATGCAGCCAGCCTGTGTGATCCCTCACATCATATGGTCTCCCAATAACTACATAATGTAGTGCTGTAGGCCCTTGAGCTGGTGGTCTGGGTACCACCATCCATAGCACCACAGCATCTGGGCAACATTGCAACCTTGAAATATACAGGCCATTTAATTGAACCACTGACCCAGTTGGATCAATAATCAATAGTAGGGAACCCCAGGCCTTTAGTGAGAACCTCTTTGGAGCCTTCTCCCAAATGAAAGGGAAAAGATGAAATCTTGTAGATTGCTGCAACTTGGATGGAACCAGAGGGTATCATGTTAAAGGAAATAAGTAAGAGGGAGAAGGACAAATACCAGATAGCCTCACTCAACTGCTGTATAAAGAGAAACAAATCAAGGGAATAGATAGTATCTATGATGACAAACCCTTGCCTTGGATTGCAAAATGTTTCTCCCCTTTTGTATGTAGTCTCTCTGCTTTCTTTTTTATGTTGCTTTTTTTTTTTTGTGGTTACATGCAGTGGTGTTCGGGGACTATTCCTGGCAAGTTGTTGGGGGTTGACCCTGGCAGTGCTCAGGGGACCGTGCAGTGACAGGGATGGAAGCAGGGACTTCTACACATGAGGCGTGTGCATTTCCTAATCCTTTAAGTTACCTCAATGGCCCTGATTTATTTTTGTTAAATTCTCCCTCCCCTCCTCTTCTCTTCCCTTACATGTGTAATTGGGGTTCCTAACTATCAGAGTTACTGGGACTGTACTCAGTGCACAGAGCAACCTGGGAGATAAAACTCATGACCTCATACTGGTAAGGGAGTAGGGACGTGCATTAAGCCACTGAGACATTCAATAGGTGCTTTTTCTGGTTTCTTGATGATGTCTGAAGGCACAAAGAGATTTCATTTTTATACATCCAAGTTATCTACTTTTTATTTGGCTGTGCTTTTGATATAATTAAGAACCATCGCATAATCCACAGGCCTATAGAATTATGTTTTCTCATAAGACATTTGCAGTTATAGCTCTTTAATTTGTTACTTTTTGCTTGGTATGGATTTTGGTTTGGCGACCAGACTTAGAGGGGCTCAGGGTTTAATCCTGGCTCTGTGCTCCAGGATCACTTCTGGCAGGGCTAGGGGATCACATGCTGTACCAGCTATTGAGCACTGGTCGGTATCATGCAAGGAAAGTGCCTTACCTGTGGTACTATATTCTGTCCCCCTTTTCTGTTTTGTTTTGAATTTTTGAGTTAATTTTTGTATAAGGCACGAGGTAGTGATCTAACTTTGTACTTTTGATGCGTACATACACTTGTTCCATTATCATTTATTTGAAAAGTTGCTCTTTCGTCTGTTTAATTGTGTAATCAAAAATAAATTGACTAGGGGCTGAAGAGATAGTACAGAGTTGAACAAACTGCCTTGCTTTCAGACAACTCTGGTTCAAGCCTTGGCTTCTGAGCAAAACCAAGAGTAAAACATGAGCACCACACTGGGTGCAGCCCTCCAAAAAAATAAAATATACTGACTAAATGTGAGAGTTTACAGTGCTATTGATCAATATGTCTATTCTTATTTCAATATCATGCTATTTTGTTTACTGTAGATTTATGGTACTTCTTGAAATTAGGAAGTGCAATGACCATGCCACTATGAACATACCTAATCTCATCTGAAATCAGGAAGTATGAATTATTCAATGCTATTATTTTATTTAAAAATGGATAATGGGGATCAATCAGTACATTCAGTTATCAAGAAAATTAGTCATGGGAGCCAGAGAGATAATGTAGCAGGAAATGCTCCTGCCTTGCATGCAGCCTACTTGGGTCCTATCCCTGCACTGCATATGGTTTCCTGAGCCCTGCCAGAAATGATCCCTAAACACAGCTAGGTGTGTTGGCAACAAAACCAAAAAAAAATAGTTATGGCGATATAATGCACAGTATAGTATGGTGACTACAGTAAAAATCATTGCATTGCATAATTAAAAGTTGCTAAGGTAAAAAGGTAAAGGCCCTCCCGTTGATCATCGATTTGCTCGAGCGGGCCCAGTAACGTCTCCATTGGAGACTTTGTTGTTACTGTGTCTGGCATATCGAATACTCTCAGTAGCTTGCCGGGCTCTCCGAGAGGGGCGGAGGAATCGAACTCGGGTCGGCCATGTTGGCCGCGTGTAAGGCGAACGCCCTACCTGCTGTGCTATCGCTCCACCCAAAAGTTGCTAAGAGAGAGGCCAAAATAATAAAGTGAGTAGGACATTTGCCTTGCACACAGCCAACTTGAGAACAATACCCCAGAAGTTCCTAGAGCCTGCGGCCTAAAAAATCTAAATGAAAGAGCTTTTTTAGGGTCTGAGAAATAGCACAACAGGCTGAAGCACATGTTTTGCATGCAGGTGGTCCAGTTTCCATCCCCAGCAACACATTGTCGACAGAGCACTACCAAGAACAACTCTAGTACAAGGCAGAAAGTAGCTTCCGGGATGTGGTCCCCCAAAATAAGCAAACAAGTAAAATAAACTGTTTTGACTATTCTATTGCATTTCAGTGTCAATTTTGGTATAGTCTGGTCAGTTTCCTTTCTTACTGATAGATATTCTGTGGTTTCTAATGGCATCTCATGCACATAATTTTAACATCACACCAATCATCAGTGTACCCACTCTCTTCTTCTAAGGACCCCAATACTCCACCCTCTCATACCCACCCCCAATTGAGCTGTGAGGATCAGTTTTCCCATTATGCTGTTTTTGGCACTTCATTGCTACTTTGCTATTTGTCTTTAAGTTTCACATATGAGAGAGACGATGTTGTGTCTATCCCTTTCCTTCTGACTGACTTCACTAGAAGCACGGTATCCTCTAATTCCGTCCAGTTTACTACAAATTGCATGATTTTATTCTTAGAGCTGCATAGTAATTCCACTTTGCATACTTACCACAACTTTTTAAAAAATTTTTATTAGTGAAACACCATGAGGTACAGTTGTAGATTTACAGATTTTTGTGCTTGGGTTTCAATTATACAATGATCAAGTACACAACCCTCCACTAGTGCCCATTTTCCACCACCACGGATCCCAGTATCCCTCCAACCCCCCACCCCCCTGTCCCACCCTGCCTCTGTGGCAGGGCATTCCCTTTTGTTCTCTCTCTCCTTTTAAGTAATGTTTGCCACAACTTTTTATCTATAGTTCTGTATTTGGGTTGTTCACATATCTTAGCTACTGTCCTAAGTACAAAGATGAACATAAGTGTGCAGATGTCCTTTCAAATTAATGTTTTTGCATTTTGGGGGCTAGATTCCTGTAAAAATGATACTGCTGTGTTGTGGTCGTTGTAATCCTCTTTTTACCATAGGAAAAATAGGATAGATCTCCATAATATAGACCTCCATATTGCTTTTCATAGAGGCTGAACCAGAGGATATTCGCACTAACACTTGATAAGGGTTCCTTTCTCATCAGGTCCCACCAACTCTGGCTGTTTCCATAGTCTGGTCAGTTTCC
Source organism: Sorex fumeus (assembly GCF_029834395.1). Classification (NCBI taxonomy): domain Eukaryota; kingdom Metazoa; phylum Chordata; class Mammalia; order Eulipotyphla; family Soricidae; genus Sorex; species Sorex fumeus. Next base: position 18,107,071 of record NW_026606115.1, read on the forward strand.
ACCAAAAAAGCTTGCTAGGATTTTGATTGTGTTGATTCTATAGAGGAGTTTTGAGGAAAATATTTAACTATATTGTTTTGTAGCACTATAGCACTGCCCCCCCCCATTGTTCATCGATTTGCTTGAGCAGGCACCAGTAACGTCTCCATTGTGAGACTTGTTACTGGTTTTGGCATATCGAATACACCACGAGGAGCTTGCCAGGCTCTGCTGTGCGGGCGAGGTACTCTCAGTAGCTTGCCGGGCTCTCCGAGAGGGACAGAGGAATTGAACCTGGGTCAGCTGCGTTGCAAGGCAAAAGCCCTACCCGTTGTGTTATCGCCACAACCCATCACTTAATCACTTAATCACTTAACTTCCCGTTAGTCGTCGATTTGCTCAAGCGGGCGCCAGTAACGTCTCCATTTGTCCCTGTCACGTGCTAGTGTAGCCCAATGGCATCTCTTCGCTCCGGGAACATGAAGGGCCTCAAACCGATCGTTCATGATCTTGACGAAGAAGTCTGACCATCTGGTAGGTGGGTGGCCACGCGGTCTTTTGACATCCCGTGGAATCCAGTCAGTAACAGCTCTAGTCCAACGGTCGTCTTTAAATCTCATTACGTGACCAGCCCATCTGATTTTCGACACCTTGGCAAATGAGACAACATCCCTGATCCTTGATGGTCGACGGATGCCACAACCCATATTGTTTCATAATCCGTAAAAACAATAGATCATTCATTTATTTAGTTCTCTAAGTTCTTCCAACAATGTATTGGAATTTGTGGAGTATGTTTGCCACTTTCTTAGATGTATTGCCTGCATGGTTTGTTCCATTTCATGCTATTAAAATGAAATTACTTTCTTAATTTTATTTTAAATTTTGATGCTAGCTACACACATGCAATTGATTTTGTATATTGATTTTATTCTGCACCTTTGCTGAAACTATTGCTGTGATATTTCTTTTTATGTGTATGAACACCTTAGGATTATTTTGTTTATTTTGGGGAACCACACCTGCCTATGCTCAGGTCCGACTTAGCCTGGTGGTTCTTTGCAGTCCAAATTCAGTGCTGGGAATTGAACTTGGATGAGCTGCATGCAAAGCAAGTGTGTTAACCACTGTTTTATCTATTTGGTCTTTCTTAGGACTTTTTAATATACAAGAGCATGCCACCTGAAATATATTTTTTTGCTTATTCCTTTCCAACCAATATTGTAGTCTTGATTGCATTTTGGGTGGGGGGGGGTCATAGCCAGCAGTGCTCAGGAGCTATTCCCAATCCCTGATTCCAGGGATACTCCCCCAGGGATAGAACCCTGGCCTTCTGTATGTAAAGCACACTCTCCATACCTTTGAGTTACCTTTCTGTACCACATCTTGACTAATTGTTCTAGTTGAGAACCTTCAATGCAATATTAAGTAGATAAGTCTATTTCCTAGTGTTAGTGTGAAAGTTTTAAGTCCTTCACCATTGAATATGAAGATAGCTGTGGAGTCTTTCATAGATGCCCTATCACAGTAAGGAAACCCCATTCTATTTCTAGTTTGTTGATTATCTGAATTTTTAAAATGCTTCTTTCTGACTGTTGATCAAATCATGAATTTTGATCTTTGGTATAATAAGTATGACTTTTGAGGTGTATGTTAAATTACAAATCTACAGCGTAAGGTGCTTTCCTTTCACATGACTGACCTGGTTCAATCCCTGGCATCCCATATGGTTCCCCAAGCACAGCCAGGAGTAATCCCTCAGCACTGCTGGGTGTAGCCTCCAAACAAACCTGAAAAATCATAATAAAAACTACTAGAGTAGTTGTCTAGTCAAAACAAATGAAATTTTATTTTTAGCCCTTTCTTTTGGGGGAAGGGTCTGGAGGTTGGATATACTAAGCAATGCTCAAAGGCTGCACCCAGCAGTGCTCAGTGGATCTTGTGGTGCAAGGGGTTGAGCCCAGGTCTCGGGAATGCAAAGCATGCATTCCAGCCCCTTGGGCTATCTCTCTGGCATGAAATTTTCTTTACTTAACCAAAAGCATGTTTCACAAGATATTGTTAAATGTTTTTTTTTCCAGAACCTAAGAAAAGTAAGCAAACTTAGCATGCACTAGGAGTGGTTAGAGAGATGTATCAAGGTAATTCTCTAGATACACCCTGTAAAAAAAAACCCACAGATTTTAATTCTATGGTTCTAACAGTCTTTTTTTTCTATTTAAGACTACTGCAGAGGGAAGATTTAAAAAAAGATTTTTGAGTGCCAGAGAGACTTGTATGGCTGACTCAGGCTTGATTCTGTACATCTTAAACTAACCCCCGAGTCCCGCCAGGAGTGATCACTAAGTGTAGAGCCAGGAGTAAGTCCTGAGCACCGCTGAGTATGGCTCAAAAACAGTATATTTGGGGGGAGTGTTCCCAAGCAACACTTCATTACCAGGCATGAGTACTGAAATATCTGCCCTGCACAAAGTGGCTGGATATAACTGGCGGTAGACTCTGGAGCCCTGAGCACCATTTAAAAAGGCCTTGCCAAAATAAAGAGTAAAAGAGTAAATAACATTCTATTATAGAACTCCTAGTGAGTGTCCTGTAAATAATAGTCACTGCATCAAAATAGACTTTCCTTTTCCTCTCCTATTGAGGAAAGTATATAACTGGTCAGAGAGGATGACCTCAGGTCCCATGGTGAACGGTGTGGCCAGCAAGGTGATTAGAACATGGAGAACAGCAAGATGATTGGAGCTCACTTTCTAAATGGAAGGCCGTGAACCTTGAAGAGAATATCTTAGCTTCTGAAGGGAGTAATTTCATTCCTTTACACAAGGGTGAAATTAAGAAAAACTATTTGGTAGTTAAGATTCTCAACTGCCTGTTAACAAGCTGGCTTAAAGGATATAATATCCCTCTAGCACTCCAGGGAGTAATGCTACTCCCTCAAGCACAGAACTGGGAGTAACTTCCAGCACTGATGGGTGTGGCCAAAAACAAAGACACGAAATTGGAGCCAGAATATAGTTTAATGGGCTGCAGTAAAAACTTTGCATGCAGGAGTCCCGAGGCCCATGCCTGGCACCACAGAGTTCCCTGAACACAACTAGGAATGATGACCTCAAGCTCAGAACTGAGAGTACCATAAAGCCCTGAGCACATTAGGTTGGGCCCCAGAACAAATCAAAACAAATGGATCAAATAATGCATCATCTCATGTAGTAGTACATCCAGATGTAGTGTCAATGTAGGTTAGTTTATTCAGCAACTAGATAATTTAACAAAGAAGGACACTTCTTCGTATGTGTCTTCTTTGGTGTCTCCATCATCCAAAGCAAAGTTTCCCAAACTTATTTGGTAACTAGACCCCTTTCAGAAAAGTACTCTCTCACCGATGCTTTTTAGATACTCTTCCTCTTCCTTCATCCTCCATGTTCTTCCACACCCTGAAGTGTCCGTGTGGTGCCAGATGGTGAGAGATAGCTCGAAGGGCTAAAGCACATGTATGGGAGGCAGATATCCTAAGTTCATGGCCCTAAATGCCCTGTCTGGCACTGCCACGTATAGCCCTGGCCCGCAGCACCCTTTTTCCTGAGCACTGAACCATCTGGCCCACACCACTAGTGGCAACCAGGCCTCTTGAGCACTGCTTGAAAGGCCACCTCCAGAAAGAGATGTAATGTGGGGAAAACACGTAAGTGTTTAAGTGCCTAGGGTTTTGAATGTTGTTTGATACTGCAGTATAATCTAATCTATGTTGAATAACAACAGGAAAAAAAGGAAAAGTGCTATGAACTCTGTGGAGAGGATGGAGAGAAGGGTAAATGAGAGAATAAATGAGTAGAGTCCTCATTGATGAAAGCAGAAGGTTAATGGAGTCTTTCTCTATGAAAGTAAATAATAAAAGCAGCCAGATTATTTAGAGACATGTAGAAAACTACCAGAAAAGAAAAACAAAAATATCTTGTTATTGCTCAGTGACTCGGCCTAGAATAGGAAGAGGTGGGGCAGGAGGACATTGCTTTCATTATTAACTCTTTCAGATTTCTTTTTCTGTTTTAAAAGAATGTGCTTGGACAAGAGAGAGAGTACAGAGTTAAGTTTCTTTCCTTGCATACAGCCAAAATCAGTTCCGTCCTTGGCACCACATAGTGTTTGTCCCCTGAGCACCTCCAAGAGTGATTCCTGCACATGGAGCCATGAGTAAGTCCGGAGAACTGCCTGCTATGGCCCCACCCCACATCACAAAGTTAAAAAAAAATGTGCAATGTTTTGTAGGCAGTAAGGTTGCCATTTTGATCAATGGCACTGCAAAACACAAATATTATTTTTTTCCTTTTTTTTTATTAGTGAAACACCATGAGGTACAGTTGTAGATTTACAAATTTTTGTGCTTGGATCTCGGTCATACCACGATCAAATACCCATCCCTCCACCAGTGCCCATTTTCCACCACCAGGATAATATCCCTCCCCCCCATCCCCCCATCCTCCCCTGCCACTGTGGCAGGGCATTCCCCCTTGTTCTCTCTCTCCTTTTGGGTGTTGTGATCAGCAAAAGAGGCATTGAGTGGTGAACATGTTCAGTCCAGTCTACTTTCAACCTGCATCTCCCCTCCTGGGAGGATCCTCCAAACACCCTCCACTTGGTGTTGCCCTTTCTATCTGAATTGTCCTTTCCCCTAGAATACCCGGCTGGCCTCTAAGTTATGGAGTAATTCTCCTGGTGCTGATCTCAGCTATTCTTGGGTATTAATCTCATATTTTGTTACTTTATATCCCCCAGATGAATGCAATCTTTCTATGTCTATCCCTCTCTTCCTGACTCATTTCACTTAGCATGATACTTTCCATATTGTACCACTTGTATGTAAAGTTCATGACTTCATCTTTTCTAAGAGCTACATAGTACTCCATTGAAAACACAAATATTATTAATAATAACATAATAACATAAAGGGATGGCTCAAATCTCATCCTTTGCGTGTGTAAGCTGTTTCGCTTTTGGTCCCTACCACATAGTCCCCTTGTGCATGAAGCCAGAAATGCAACCCATAACAAGACCACATATGGATAAGCCCCTCCCAATATTAAACAAATATGTTTGTATTTGGAGGCCATTTGATTTTTTTCATTTATTTGATGCAATTTTAATGCAAATAATCACTTCAGATCACCCCCCAACTCTGTCCTAAAATCCAATGGAAATCTTCCTAAAAGGGAAATTATGCATAGTGTGGCTCAAATCTTAACATCCCTGATTGACTCCTGAAGAACACCATGACACTTTTGACCATATGATGCCAAAACGGGTAATCTAAAAAAGAGCTTCAGAACTAATAACATAACAAAAGGATGTTTTTGTTTCTGAGATTTTATAACTTTTCCGAGAGAAAAATACCTCAAGAACATTGCAGCTCAGCAAGTCAGGCGATTTAAGGTTACGAAATAGGCTATTTCAGACCTGGCAAGCCCTGTTTAATTGACTTTGAGGGGCTAGAGCAGCTGAATTTTCACTGGCAGATTTCTCTTCCAGCACAGGCCTCAGTCTGTTTTCCAGTCTCCTCTCCCAGCATCAATGTTGTCCTGAAATTCATCTCATATCTGGCCCCAAGCCCAGCCCTGGCCATACTGCTTGCCTTCTTTAAATTCTAGGTCCCAGGGGCTGGAATGATAGCACAGCGAGTAGGGCATTTGCCTTGCATGTGGCCAACTCGGTTTCAATTTCCAGAATCCCATATGGTCCCCTGAGCACAGACAGGAGTAATACCTGAGTGCGTGAACCAGGAGTAACCCCTGTGCATCGCTGAGTATGACCCAAAACGCAATAAATAAATAAATAAATAAATAAAAATAAAGTCTAGGTCCCAATCTATGCTAATGACATGATAATCTAGGTGGGTCGCATTCAAGAATCTCAGTTTCTCACCCAAAAGGAGAGAGTAAAAGGGAATGCCCTGCCACAGAGGCGGGGTGGGGGGGAATGGGGTGGGGGTGTGGGGAGGGACACTGGGATCATTGGTGGTGGAGAATGGGCACTGGTGGAGGGATTGATACTCCATCATTGTATAAGTGAAATGCAAGCACGAAAGTTTGTAAGTCACAACTGTACCTCATGGTATTTCACTAATAAAAATTTTTAAAATGACATCTTACAGATTTGGTAAAGCAACAAAATTTAATATATTATTCCAGGGTAAAAAAGAATCTCAGTTTTTGTTTTTCTGCCAAATTATTTTGTGGTCATACCAGGTGATTCTCAGGGGTTACTCCTAGATGTACACTCAGGAATTACTTCTGGCAGTGTTCAGGGGACTATCTGGGATCCCATAGATCAAACCCAGGTCAGCTGCCTGCAAGGCAAGTGCCCTACCCACTGTACTACCACTCTGGCCCTTATCACCAAAATGGTATCCAAATTCATAGATACATTCCTGACATTACCATAGCTACTAAAGAAACCATATGTTTTTCTGTTTATTTGCATAAAAGAAAAGATTCCCAGCATACAATATGGAGTTTTCCTTCAGTCATTTTCCCCCTTCCCTTCCTATTATGGTTGTCATTATAATTGTGATGACTGGTATTACCTACATGCTTGGTTGTGGTGTTCACTTGCTTATATGTGGTGTGCAAATATCTGCATATAGGAGTCATATATCTGCTGATAGTTCTCACACATTTTTACTTGCAGTGCTCACTGGGGATTGCAGACTTCCATTGCAGTGCTCACACATATCTGGCTTTGGTATATCAGAAACCTCACACTCTACTGCAGCGTGTGTGTTCCCCAACAACAGAAACACCTGGACATGTGGGTGGCACCAGGGATCAAACTCATTGTACTTGCAAGTCACTTTGTCACTGATTCAACCTTGAGTCCTCCTTTAGTAATTTTTCCTGTTCATCGTTGTCACAGATGAACTGGTGTCAGTAGTTTTCTCCAGGAACGAGTTGGATATGGTTCTCAGTGAGAATCAAAGATATAGCAATTCACTGTATTCAGCTTAACCAAATTAACACTACTACCATCTCCCAAATTGAATTTTAAAAATCTCCAGAGTTGGAAATACAGTACAGTGATTAAAGTGCTTGTTTTGCACTCATCTTTGCACACAGGTTTAATCCCTGGCACTGTAAAATCCCTGAGCCCTACCTGGAGTGATCCCTGAACACAGAGCCAGGAATAAGTCCTAAGCAATGCCAGGTATTCCTGCCCCCAAAAGAAGTTCCAAGAAAAGAAGCAAAAGTACAAATATGTGAGAAAATTTAAGAATGTGCCCAGATACAAGGACACCTTAGCTCTTGATTACGAGGATCATAACAAGATAAACCCAACGGGACAGTTGTAGGCTCCAGGAACGTGGTCATCAAATCCAACTTTTTAAGTTTTCCTAAAAGTGGAACTGTGTTGTCTTTGGTTGACTTAGAGCTTATATATTTAGTCGAGTAGCTAAGAAACCTTTTATTAACAGTATGCTCTTAGGAAAATGTCATAGATTAAAAATGAAAAGTCCTAAATGAGGAGCTAGAAGAACTGGATTATTGAACATATGCAGGGCTCCAAAAGGCTGAATGCACTTTCTTCTCTAGTGCACATGAAACTGTTCTTCAAGATAGACCACTGGGACATAAATAAAAATGCATACATTTACAAATATAGAAAATCCTACAAATTATCTTCTTAGATAAGAATGCTGTGAAAGCAGAAATTAAACACAAAAGAAGATGGGAGAAAAGGTGAACTTGATCAAATTTTGGTGGATAATGAGTAACTGTCATTCCTAATTAAGAACAGGATAAGGTAAAGGTAAAGGTAAAGGCCCTCCCGTTGATCGTCGATTTGCTTGAGCGGGCCCAGTAACATCTCCATTGGAGACTTTGTTGTTACTGTGTCTGGCATATCGAATACTCTCGGTAGCTTGCCGGGCTCTCCAAGAGGGGCGGAGGAATCGAACTCGGGTCGGCCATGTTGGCCGCGTGTAAGGCGAACGCCCTACCCGCTGTGCTATCGCTCCAGCCCAAGAACAGGATATCAAAGATATTTTATATATATATACATATATACATACATATATAAATGTATGTAAAATTTTACACAAATATATGTAAAATCAGGGTTATATGTAACCTTTATATATAATCAGGGTTAAAGCACAAGTACAATTAATGCATTCTCTCATAATCTCTATAATTTCAAAATAATAAATTTAGGAATCAAGTCTAAAGTATGGAACTCGATATGTTGTATTTTTTAAGTAAAAAAAAGTCCCTATACATACTGTCACACACAAGTAGCTCTATTAAAAAAAATCTCTGTTGTAAGAAGGAAGGTGCCTGCCACAGAGGCAGGGGGTGGGATGATGTGGTGGGATGATGTGGGGGTGGAGGGATGGATACTGGGGACATTGGTGGTGGAAAATGCGCACTGTTGGAGGAATGGGTGTTTGATAATCATTTGAATGAAACTCAATCATAAAAGCTTTGTAACTGTATCTCACAATGATTCAATAAAAAAGAAAGAAAAGACATGAGGAAATGGAAAAATATCTCTCTCTGGAATCAATCATAAATTTGACCTAAATTAAAATAATATTTCATTAGCCAAAATCTCATTTAAACTTTATTTTTTGCTTTGTTTTGGGCCATACCCACCAATGCTCAGAGATTACTCTTGTTTCTGCACAAAGGAATTACTCCTGGTGGTGATCAGGCGACTATATGGAATACAGGGGATGGAACCCAGGTCAGCTGCATGCAAGTCAAACACCTTACTCACTGTACTATCTAGCCTCTAAATTTCAATCTTAAGCTTTAGATGGACTTTAACTTCAACACTTTCATATTCTAAGTCCATTTCTAAATGCCTTTCCAGAGGGCCCAGTTTGATGATAGCTCAGAAAACCTGTGCTCATGCTTTGTATGCTGAAAGCCTGCTCTAGAGAGCACTGCCTGGAGCAACCTCCCAGAATGGAGCTGTGAGTAGCCGCTGAGTACTGCTGGATCTGATCCCAAAAACAAAGCCAAAATTCCCTTAGAATTTTAACTAATGCCCTTTCATGTTTACTTAATTTTCTTACAATGATCAAGGACCTTAAAATGATTAAATCAGAAGCTAGAGAGATAGTACAGCAGGTAACGTGCTTGCCTTGCACACAGCAGATCAGAGTTTGATCCCTGGCACCATCTATGTTCTTCTGAATCTGCCAATAATGATCCCTGAGTGCAATATCAGGAGTAAGCCCTAAATATGCCCGGGTATATCACAAAAAAAGCAAATAAAAATGACTTGATGGGGTGGGGGGCATAGAGATAGTTCAAGAGTGAGGGATGTATGCCCTACATATGCAAGAACCCAAGTTCCAATCTCTGTCCATCCTGATTGGCCAAGTATCAGGAATGGTCCTTGTAGTCCACTTGTGCACTAGTTGTCCAAAATGATGTTCTCAATTTTAGTATAGTTTTCAAAAATAGAAATTACTTCCTCCCTTTTTATTATTTTGAAGTGCTTTCCAAATTACAGCAAGAAAAACATTCCTGCAGTACTAGATTGAAATACAGACTTTAACAGCCCACTCTTAAAGAGATTCTAACTCAGAAGATCTAGTGTGAGACCAGGAGCTGCTATTTAAAAAGTAACCAGCACCTCTCAGTGATCCAGAGCAAATCATCCAAAGACCACATTTGGAGAAAATACTGAGAAAATTCCTTCCTTTACCCAACACTGAATCAGTACTCTATTTTCCAGACATTTTATAAAATGCTATGACCACAACAATGCAAAAGACAGAGTGTGGGACTGGAGAGATAGAGGCAGTACAACAGATAGGATGCTTGCTTTGCACATGGCCCTGAGCACTGCTGGGTGTAGACCAAAAAATAAAAAGACACAGTGGAAGTTTGATTTTCAGAAATCAGTGTATCCCTAGTTTATGGCATGAACAGTGACTTGCTCACACTGTAAACATGCAATAAATATCTACTGAATGAGTTACCACATGACTTGAGCTGAATTATGGAAGTAGACAAATAATACAGGGCTAGAGAGATAGTATAGGTAGTAAGGTCTTTCATGTGGCTATCTCTATTTCTTTTAAAATAATTTTTATTGAAGGGTTGGCATAATAGTGTAGGGCGTTTGCCTTGCTCACAGACGACCCAGGTTCAATTCCCAGCATCCCATATGGTCCCCTGAGCACCTCCAGGATTAACTCCTGAGTGCAGAGTCAGGTGTAATCCCTGTGCATCGTCAGGAGTGACCCAAAAAGCAAAATAATAATAATTTTTATTGAATCACTGTGATAGACCCTTACAAAGCTATTCATGATTAGGTTTTAGTCATAGTTTTCCAACACCCAGACCTCGATCAGTGACATTTCCCAACACCATCAGTGTCCCCAGTTTCCTTCCAATCACCCCACCCCCACCTCCCAGCTTGCCTCTCTCTCACTAGCTCTATTTCTATACCTAACACTGCATATGATGCCCCCAAGCAGAGCCAGGAGTGATCTCTGAGCACAGAGCAAAGACTAAGCCCTGAGCACGGCCAAGTGTTCCAAAAATCCCCCCACCTTAAAATAAAAGAAAAAGAAAAAAGCAATGTGATTAATACAAAGTTATAGACATATATGGAGGAAAATAAGAAGGTAAGTAAACTTACTGGGGTCAGTTTACTTCCTAATGGCTTGGTATGGTGTGCACTTACCAGGGGAAGTAGCAGTGATTCAACTTGGTGACATAAGACAGGGCTTTCAGAAGAGAGCTACTTGCAATGACTCTTAAATGAAGAGGAGGAGTGTCTGTGTGCGTTTTGTATGTGTATGTGTGTGTGAAAGAGAGAGAGGAGAGATGAGGATGTGGAAAAAAAACAATAATTTGATTCACCATGACTGTTGTTAATGTTAAGGTTTCATGCAGTGTCCCAACCCCACACCCTCCACATAAGTAGGGACTTAGAGATTTAGAAAAGGAATCAGCAAGAAAAAATTTGCAAAGGCAGAGCACAGTCAATGAAAAATAAAAGCACAGAAAACTACAACGGAAGCCCCCTCCCCCCAAAAAACAGTTGTAAACCGCAGTGCTGTACAATTTAAATCAATGAAAATGGGGGAGAGGGAGCGGGCTGCCTATTTAGATGTCATTTGAAGAGCAGTGGGAAGCCCATGACCCAAAAATCATCTTCCTGACAGCCTGTCCAAGATGGCTGAAAAACTGCCACTGGAAACTCGTTATTTTGAGTCACTGACACATTCAAATTCCACTGTTAAAAAATAAATCTCCCCGCAGACCTCATTTCCTTTTCCCACTTTCCTTTTCTTTCTTTCTTTTTATCTTTTCTTATTTTGGATTCTGATTGCTAAATGGGCAGAAAAGACAATGTGACAACTATCGTGGATTTCATTTCATTCAGGCCTTGGATGTTTCCCATAATTTTCTTGTTGATGAGAAGGCAAAATATAGGCTAGATGCTCCAGCTGTTTGTTGAGATTAGTCTGTAACTAGTTAACAAACGAATGCTTTGGTGTCAGACTAGAAGGGAAGTTCTAGCAGTAAGCCAACGATTTCCATTCTTGGCAGAATCTTGCTCAGCTCATTTATAACTTTGGCTAACTACAAATAAGATCTTTTAAAATGGCCAGAACAGTCCAATGATGGAATGGGCTGCCTTGGGGCGTATTGAGCAGTAGGGACTGAGGAATTCAAGCCAGTCTTGGAGAACCCCTTGCATCGGAGTCAAGCAGTGGTGAGGCCCCTTTTAGTACATGCACTGATCTGAGTAAAGCATGAATTTAAAAATAAAAAGACCTCAGTTCAAATCTCAACCTCATCATTGTTTAACCATGCTGATTTCCATTTCCCCATGTTAAAATAATTACCTTTCAAAAAATGCAGTGATGTCCTACGTAAAAAGCAACTGCCACAGTGCTTGGCACACCATAGGTGTACAATGAACAGCAGGTAACAAACAGATCATTCCATTTTGGGAGATTCTGTGACTCGGGATGAGACATGTAAATTCGTATAAAATCTGCAGGTGACACAAAAGGTCAGAGAGACTTTGAAATGCTCTGGCTAGGCTTGGACGCTGTTGAATCCAAACTGACAAGGTGATGAATAATACTTCATAAATTTTAGATTCAGCACATGGCAAAGGCACTGAGTTAGTGATCTGGAAAGAGCACAGATTTGGGAGCCATGTTTTGTAATAGAAAAACTTCATATTTCATTTATTTCTTCACTCATTGCCTCACCCATTCACTAAACATGAAAAGAATACTGTGCCAAATTCTGAGGAAACAAACGAAGAGAAGATGCAGCCCCTACTGTCAAGAAATTCACAATCTGAGATGACAGAAAATGTAAATAATCAATTATAACATGTAATTCTCCTACTCACAAAAGCATGTACTAGGTCCAGAAGCAGCACAGAAAAGGGAGGGAAACTATAGAGGGTAAAATGAAGGAGAGCTGACATTTTAGAGTTTCTGATCCCCAAACCTTTTGAAATATGGGTCACGATCACGATCATCCTGTTGTTCGTCGATTGCCTCAAGCAGGCACCAGTAACATCTCCTTCTTTCTAGCCCTGAGATTTTAAAAGAGCCATATTCAATGCCCTTTCAGGGTTAAGAGAATGAGACCCATCATTGTTACTGGTATTTGGCATATTGAGTACGACATGGGAAGTTTGCGAGATTCTGCCGTGAAATATGGGTACAGGGTATTTATTGATTTTTGATTAACCAATCCAGATATACAATATAAAAGACAAAATGTAGAAATGAACTAAGTAAATCTTCCCACCCACCTTGTATCCCGGCCATCCAGTTTTCTATAGACATAAATCACTATCACCAGTATCTTGTATTACCTCTCCAGACATACTCAGAGTCTACTTTGGAAAACAGAATAAGGGTTTGGCTGGAAGCAGAGAGATCGTTCTAGGCAGAGAAAATGGTAAGTTCCAAGCATGGAGGTAGAAAGGGATTTCAGTTTGACATAATTTGGGCTGGAGGATCAGGAGAGTCTTAGTGGAGTGAAGAACGAAATGGTAAGCTGAGCCAGGTCATGAGAGGCCTGGGAAGTCAAGTGGAGCAGCTTGAACTCTTCCAGGAAACAGTGAGAAATCAGGAGAGGACTTGAAACGTGGGCGGATATTCTGACTTTCCTTATTAATACTCATTCTAGCATCAATATAGGGAACAGATGAAAGAGGAGTAGGCCAAGAGGAAAGGAACCCAGTTGAGTAGTTAATTAGCTAGAAAATAAGATGGTAGAGATTGGGCTGAAGAAATAATGCAAGGGATAAAGTGCTTGCACTGAATGAGGCCCACCAGTCCAATCTCTAGCACTACATATGGCTCCCTTAGTATTGCTAGGAATCCTGACCACAGATCCAGGAGTAAAGCCTGGACACTGCCAGATGTGGTTCAAACCATTTCTCCCCAAAGAGATGATGATAATCTGGACTAACACTTAATAATATTTCCCTTTGGCTTTTGGGCTATATCCTGCATTGCCCAGGACTAATTCCTGTTTGTTTGCTTACTCTTATGGTGTTCTGGGGACTACATGTGGTGCTGGAGACTGAACTAAGCTGTATACAAGGTGAGTCCTATCTTTCTGGCCCTAACATAGTGCACAAACATAAAGACAACCCAGATAAAGACTCAGAAGAGAGATTAACAGATCTTGACAACAGGGTTAATGAAGAATATAGGATGGCCCCCAAGCTTTAAACATAGTCAACAGTGTGGCTAGGATTCTGAATCAATAAAATGTGCGGCTCATGGGAATGTATACTGTTACTGTCCTCCCATTGTTCATCGATTTGCTCGAGTGGGCCCAGTAACATTGTGAGACTTGTTACTGTGTTTGGCATATCAAATACATCACGGGGAGCTTCCTAGGCTTTGCCGTGCAGGCAAGATACTCTCAGAAGCTTGCCAGGCTCTCCGAGAGGGGCAGAGGAATTGAACTTGAGTCGGTCAGGTTGACCACAAGGAAAGTAAATGCCCTACCCACTGTGCTATTGCTCCAGCCACAATTTGAATATTTATAACATAATTTTTGGGTCATACAATACAGGCAAACATGTCCAGGTAGCTGACGAGAGGTGCACATATCTATCCACCTCTCCATCATGTAGAGCCAGACCATGGGTTTGTGTGGGCCTTATATAACCCACAGGCCAAGTATTCTCCAGCACTGATCCAATGGAATGGTATAAAATGAGAAAAATATGGGAAAGACTAGTATTTAGTGTTACAGAGGGAGAGTCCACCAAGAAACAAGAAAAAGATAGCCAGAAAATAATCAGGAAAATCAGGGGAGTAACAGTCATAAAAAGGGTGAGAAGCGGGCACGTTCAAAAGTAGCACGAGGATAGAAGTGGATGACAAACAACCAATCATATGAAGTGCAGCAGCAAGAGATCCAATAATAGAGAGACTTATAAGTGTTCATTATATTTGGCAATCAGCACGTCATTGGTTTCCTTAATAAAAGCAGGAACTGTCGAGTTCTGGGCTCAAAAGAACTTGACTGGAGAGACAAAAGCCAAGTTTTGAAAGGAAGGTAAGGGATAAGAGCTAAGTTTTGAAAGGGATACAGTGAATGCAGACTACTCTTTTGAAAAGTATTCATGATAATATATAGAGAGAAATGGGGTGAGTACAAGTTGAGAATAGAGTTGATTGAGTCTTGTTTTTTTTTTCTTCAGTGGGAGAAAGAAAGGGGAGCATATCGAAATTACAATGGAAAACAGTCAATAAAAAGGAAAAATAAGGACTGTAGAGATATTGTATGTGCTAAGGCACATGTCTTTCATGCTGACCACCTGATTTGACTACCTGCTCCACATGGTCCCTTAAGGAACATATTTAACTGAGAATAAACCAGACGGGCCTTCAGGTCTCCTGAACATGCATGGGAGGCCTCTCAAAAGAGAAAAAAGGTTGGAATATAGATAATGGTGGGGATATCTAACAAAGAAAGGTCCCCAAAGAGGAAAGAAAAATATTGTTGTTAAACATAAGTAGATGGATTAGTCTTGAACTGGAGCATCTTGGTCTATTTCTTCAAGGAAAAATAGAAAGGTTTGTACGTGCAGTGTGGGGTGAAGGCAAGAAAATGAAAGCTAGTATCTGATAGCCAAGAGTTGCATAATGGGAGTTGTGGTCATCTGCTGAGAATAATGTGGGCTATGGTAACAGGCTTGTGAAGTAGAGTAGAGGTGAAAATTATGGAAAGAATGAAGCCTGTAGATGGGTCATTTATAAGTACATTAAAGTTTTCAGGATGGTGGCCAGAAGACTCTAGGAGAGGTGCAAGGTCCTTAATAATAGACCCAAGTACTGTAGATAAGAGTTGGAGGGTTGAAAAAAGGACAGCTATACCAGCTCTTTGTCCCAGAGATAATCAAGAGTCCTTATCATTGAAATTTTGGAGAGGGGGCAGAGTAGCTGTTATGTATCTGACCTAAATTAATTGCTCAATAATTTAGAAGAACTGCCTAACTTAAAAATATCATTCATTGGGGGCTGGAGCAATAGCAAAGTGGGTAGGGCATTTGCCTTACACGCAGCCGACCTAGGTTTGATTCTCTGCATCCCATATGGTTTCCCGAGCACCACCAGGAGTAATTCCTGAGTGCATGAAGCAGGAGTAACTCCTGTTCATCGCCGGGTGTGACCCAAAAGCAAAAAAGAAAATATCATTCATTGATCTCACTCATGCATGGGACCTAAAGATATACAATGAGGTAACAACAAAAGGCCAAAGGCAACACAATGAAGAACTGAAGAACTGATCCAGACAATTAAGTTGGGGGGGGGGGGGTGGAGCTAGTTGAAAGGAAGTCCTTGGGGGAAGGAGTTGGGGTATACTGGAGATGGGTGTTGGAATTATGTGCATCACCACCAGTAACAATATTGTAAACCACAGAACTTCAACCAATAGAAATATTTTTGTTGTTATTTTGGCACCATAGCCAGTAGTGTTCAGGGATCACTCCTGGATGGGCTCAGGGAACCATACGGGATTCCGAGGACTAAGCCTGGATTGGCCGCTATTGCTCCAGCCCATAAAAATATATTTAATCATTTAAAAACATACTAGAAAATTTCAGGGAGTAATGATTCATACTTTTTTGTTTGTATAATGGGGCTAGAGATGTGGCTTAAATCAGGGAGCATGTGACTTACATGTGCAAATCCTTGGAGTCAGTCCCAGCATGGCATGGCTTCTTTGATGATGTGTTTATTCACATCGTATGCCTATGTTTTTTAACTGGTTTACTTGCTTTTTGTTGTTGATTTGCGTAAGTTCTCCATATTTTTTGGATGTCAGACCCCTGTATAAAGTCTGATGTGCAAAAAGCTTCCTTCCAATTGTTTGGTTGAATTTTTTGGCTTTTGTGGTAGTTGCTTTCATTATATGAAAACTTTTTAATTCTATGTAATACAATTTGGGTTTTGAGTTTTTTGGTTTTTGTTTTATTGCTGCTGAATTCTTTGGCTGTGGAGTAATTGAGTCTCCAAATACATCTCTGAACTTGAAACCTTGGAACCTATCATCTGTGTTTCCTTCTATGTATGATTTTTGACTAATAGGTAAATCTTTTGTGGATATTTTGGTCTTGAGGGTTACTTCTGGCTTGGTGCTCTGGGGGAACTCCCTGTCTTCAGATCATAAAGCATTGAAAAAATGTTGAACTCAGGGACTCCCTCATGCAAATAACATGGTTCAGTCATTTGGGTAATCCATTTTGAGTTATTTTTTGTGATGGTGACACATTTTTCTGACACCTTTTTTAAGTCAACAGGATTACAAAATTGCATTCAAAGATCATGGAATTAACAGTCTCCGTATACTGAGCACTGGTCAAACCACACATGAAGCAGTATATCCACTTCCCAAGTGCCACATTTTAAAGTGAACATTTGCAAACTCTAGTATATCTAGATAAGGTCAAAAATTCACTGAGAGGCAGGGAAATAACTCAATGGTTGAAGCACAAGATTTACATGCAGAGGCCTGGATTAGATCCCTATGACAACATGGTCTCACGAGTTCATTAGGAATGGCCCCCAAACACTGAGATAGGAGTAGACCATGAGCACCGCTAGTGTGGACTAAAAACAAATAAAAAATAGCCATTAAATGTCTCATGATGGCTTTCATATTCTTCTTCTTTTTTTCAATTTTTATTAGTGAGACACCATAAGGTACAGTTGTAGACGTATAAATTTTGTGCTTGGGTTTCAATTATAAAACAACATAAGTCTCCAATGGAGACATTACTGGGCCCGCTCGAGCAAATCGATGATCAACGGGAGGGCCTTTACTTTTACTTTACTTTTATCCTGATACATAAGAACTCTTATAATTCAGCAATAAAAGTTAAACATTTTAGGGGCTGGAGACTGTTACTGTGTCTGGCATATCGAATACTCTAGGTAGCTTGCCGGGCTCTCCGAGAGGGGCGGAGGAATCGAACTCGGGTCGGCCATGTTGGCCGCGTGTAAGGCAATTATACAATAATCAAATACCCATCCGTCCACCAGTGCCCATTTTAACCACCTGTTTGCTAGACTAAATACGTTCAAGTAGAAATTTCCTTGTTGCCTTTTTTGTTTTGTTTGAGAGCCACACCTAGCAATGCTCACGGACTACAATTGTTATAAAAAACATGTGACTCAGTGCTCAGGGGTCATTGTATGTGGCGCTTGGGAGAAGACACACTGCCAGGGATGGAACTTAGGCCTTCCACATGTAAAGTACGTGCTCCATCCAACTGAGCCATCTCCCTGACCCAGAGGAACTATTTTTGTTCCTTATGGTAAGAGTGAGATTAATGCTTAGACAGTAAAAAGAGGAGATTGTGATTGTATTCTGTCTCAGCAGTTTTTCATTTATCCAGTGATGAAATTTGAACTTACCTAGTGTATTCAAGTGGAGGCAGATGGGCACTTACCTGAGAAGGGAGTCAGAAAGACCACAGTGAGAAAGGTAGAAGATGGAAAAACAATTGAGTTGTTGTGGGTCACAGATCATCAAGTTGATTTGTAGACACTCTAAGAGACTGTTTCCTCCTTTAAAAAGTAGAATTTGGCTAGAGTAGAAGGTGCTCCTTGACTCTTGCTATTGGGGAAGAGTGAGTCAGAGAATCTAAAAATAGAACAACAGGCTGAATGGCTCCAAATAATCAAAATCCTAAGAGGAGGAAGGCGTGAAGGTGGCATGATAAAGCAAATACCCTTCCAGGAAACAATTTTACTGGCCTTATGGAATTGGATGAAGTACTCTGCAAAGGACCGTTCCAAGGGTTGCCTTAAATTAATGCTTTCTGCTTTGTAAGGAAGAAGCACAGGTTTGGCTCCCAGCACACACAGTTCCTGAAGCATCGTTTGGTATGGATTCAAAATCAAAACAAGCCCAAAAAATTAATGCTTGGTATTATTTTATATATGTGAAAAAATGTTGTTTGGGGACAATACTCAGCTGTGTTCAGGCTTATACCTAACTTTGCTCTCAGGGATCACTCCTGGCAGACTCAGGGGACCATATGGGGTGCTGGGGATCAAACCCTATTCAGCTGCATGCAAGGCGAGTGCCTTACCTGCTGTACTTTCGTTATTATTTTTTTAATTTTTATTAGTGAAACATCATGAGGTACAGTTGTAGACTTACAAATTTTTGTGCTTGGGTTTCAGTTATATAATGATCAAGTGCCCATCCCTCTACCAGTGCCCATTTTCCACCACCACTGGTCCCAGTATCCCTCCCACCCCCCATTCCCCCCCATCCCATCCTGCCTCTGTGGCAGGGCATTCTCTTTTGTTCTCTCTCTCCTTTTGGGTGTTGTGGTTTGCAAAAGAGGCATTGAGTGGCAATCATGTTTGGTCTATAGTCTACTTTCATCATGCTTCTACCATCCTGGGAGGGTCCTCCCAACACCCTTTATTTGTTGCTCCCTTCTCTTGTACTATCTTTCTGCTCCCAGAAATAAAGACTGAACTCTTTAAAAAAATAACCAAGGTGTTTTCTGCTCCGGATGAAAGCAGTAGATCTGTAAAAGAAAATTAGTAAGGACTAGGGAAGTGGTGTTACAAATCTTACCTTTTAAGACTTTACCTCTTGGTAGAGAGAGCTGAGAACTCAGGCTGTTGAGGCCTGAGACTCCATAGCCAGAGATCTGGCTTGTCCCAAGAGAAACTCATGACAGAGGTTGCTTAGAGAACAGAATGGTAGAAGATGATTATGTTTCTTTAAAATCTGTATAACAAAGAGCAGCCAAGCATCAGGAAAAACAGCAGGAAAGGGGCTGGAGTGATAGCACAGTGGATAGGGCTTTTGCCTTGGATGCTGCCGACTCAGGTTCAATTTCCAGCAACCCATATGGTGACCCAGGCACCGCCAGGAGTAATTCCTGAGTGCATAAGCCAGAAGTAAACCCTGTGTATCACTGAGTGTGACCCAAAAAAGGGGAAAAAAGCAGAAAAGCATAAAGTACAGATGGTGACCTGAATCATATAGTAGAAAAAAATAACAGGTGATTTTGTTTGCTTTGGCTCAGAGGTTACACTTGCCAATGCTCGGGTACTACATCTGGTGCAGTGCTCATGAGTTGCCTCCAGTGCACAGGAGATCGTGTGGTGCCAGAGATCAAACTCAGGCCTCCTGTGTGAAAAGCATGCAAGCTAGTCCTTTGAGATAGCTCTCCAGTCTTATACGTGATTTGGAGAATGTAGGATCTAGTTCCAAATAAACCAAGAAGGAGGTCTTCAACTCTGTTTAAATGTCTTAGTACAGCAAATAGGGTGTTTGCCTTGCATGGAGCTGACCCAGGTTTGATCTCTGACATCCCTTATGGCACTCTGAGCATTGCAAGGAGTAATTCTTGAGTGAAGAGCCAGGAATATCCCCTGAGCACTATAGGGTGTACCGCCCAAACCAAAATAAATAAATAAAATAAATGTCTCTCTTGATCATTTTCTCTTACAATACATTGTTATTCAGAGTGCTTCCCATAATAGAAGCAGTACCCCCTTGGAACTTGTTAGAAGTGTCTACTCTCAGATCCCACCTTACATCTGATACATAATAATGTCGTTTTAATAAGCAGTGGCCATTTATATGCACAGTGCATTTTAAGAAGCACTGATCTACCTAGCTTCCTTTCTGAACTCCCTAGAAGCCCCAACGACCTCATTCAGTTCATCCTCCTTGACTCCAGTCTCAGACAGCAGTTAAGTTAAAGCATTTCTTATTCCATTGGGTTGACTTCCTTAAGTTTTTACTGAATTACAAAGATATTTTTACTTTTTTTTTACTTTTAGGACACACCCAGTGATGCTCAGGGCTTACACCTGGCTCTATACTCAGGAATCACTCCTGGCAGTTCTTGGAGTATCATATGGGATTCCAGGTATCAAACTTGGGTGGGTCACATGTAAGATCAGTGTCCTGTCTGCTGTGCCATCTCTCCCACCCCCACCTGGATTTTCTACATTTTAATTGCAAGTGTCCCACATTTCTAAGTACATTCACTGTCACTGTCACTGTCATCCCATTAATTATTGATTACTCGAGCAGGCGCCAGTAGCATCTCCATTTGTCCCAGCCCTGAGTTTTTAGCATCGTAAACTTTATGCTCACTCTCTGCGGATGCGGCACACCAGCTGGATGTCCTTGGGCATAATGGTGATGTGTTTGGCGGGGAATGCGCAGAGGTTGGTGTCCTCAAAGAGCACCACCAAGTAGGCCTCGCATGCCTCCTGCAGTGCCATAACGGCTGAGCTCTGGGAGCGCAGGTTGGTCTTGAAGTCCTGTGAGATCTTGAGCACCAGCTGCTGGAACAGCAGTAGTGCCACGGTGTCAGGATGGTAGCGGCGCGGCTTCTTCACGCCACCATGCCTGGCATGCTCTTTGCGGGCCACCTTGGTGGCCAGCTGCTTGCGGGGTGCCTTCCCGCCCATTGTGCTTAAATCTTTAAGTACATTAAAGATTCAATATATGTTTTGTGGGTGGCCAGAAAGATAGTATAGGCTTAAGATTTTCCTTAAATGAGGTCAACTATAGTTTGTTCCTCATCTTAGCACCTTGGGGAGCAACCCTCAAGCACCAAACCAGGAGTAGATCCCCACACTGCTGGGTATGTCACCAAACTCAAAATATAAGCACATATGATAAAACATATTTGTATACGAATAATGTATGTGTTATATAAGTGTCTGATAAGTATATATACCATGGAATGGCCCCAAAACATAACTATATATTTTTGTTGTCAGACACCCAGTGGTGCTCAGGGGCTACTTCTGGCTCAGTAATTAGAGGTCACTCTTGGCAGTGCTCCAGGGACCATGCGGTGTCAAAGATACAACCTTGATTTCCTACATGCAAAGCATTACATTACATTGCATCACCATTAATAACATTTTTCTTCTATGTAAAACTGCACACTATTGACTTCAAACTGAATTTTGAAATCTCACTCAGCCTGTGTACAAGTTGGAGGCTGATTATATGTCAACATATGGAGGAGGGATGACAAAGAGTTCGATCAACCAAGTTCAGAAATTCAGAGGTGACTGTAAGGTAAATGAAAATTCCATAAGGAGTGGGAAATAGGACAAATAGATCAATCTAAGTGCCCTCTATCAAGACCTAGAAAGTTAATACAATAAGGGCGACACACATCTAGAAGATATTAAAACAAAACTAAACACAAAACTACCACCACCACAATCCACTTTTCTACTATATTAAGTCAGGGTCCCTTAATCAGCAGCTTAGGATCTACAAACAATGTGAAAGTCCTATAAACTATCTTTCCAAGATGGTTGCCCTCCTCTCATCCTACTTTCTATAATTTTCTGATAAGATAGAAAACTGTCTCCCCAGTCCCTTGCCCCCACACTCTTATAGCCAATCTCCAGGATCTTTTCTTTCTGGATTTTACCTTCTTTAAGATGCCTTTAGAAAGTATAGTGAAGATTTTTCTTACAAAGAAGAGGATGTCTATATGAAAACTGGGTCCCTTGATCAAGGATAGAGAGACAGTTACAAAGAACTGTAAAAATGCAAAGGACTTTTGTGCTTTCTCAATGAAGTCTTCAGCAATAAAATGGATTATAGTCCAGAGACTCTGAATTAGCTAGGGGAGCAAGTAAGCAGTGTCTGATACCTAATACTGTAAACACTTGAGCTGCATAGCTAGGGAAATTGTGGGAGTGGCATTAGGGGCAGTGATGACTGTCTACTGCTAGTGGAAAGGGAATTTTTCTAGCTCCTGTAGGATTCTCACAGGAGACGCCTTGTTGGCTACACAAAGTCTAGTCTATACGTCTGCTCTCCCGAGAATTCTACAGGAGTTGCAGAACAATGTACTCCAGGAATATAGGGAAAGCTTTTGATCAATGATGTTCATGTTAGCAACACAGGGGTATAATGATCAGAAATCCAAAGATGATCTCTTTATTCCATACCATATTTCATTGTGTAATCCTCCCACCCCTTGTTTATTTTTTTTTCTTTTTAGCAATATTAAATACTGGGGGTTTTTTGTTTGTTTTGTTTTATTTGCTTTTTGGGTCATACCCAGCGATGCTCAGGGGTTACTCCTGGATTTGCATGCAGGAATTACCCCTGGCGGTGCTTGAGGGACCATATGGGATGCCGGGGATTGAACCCACGTCGGCCGCATGCAAGTCAAATGCCCTACCCGCTGTACTATTGCTCCTGGCCCTGAAACACTGTTTTAAAAAGTTTCACATAATGGTTACAGCCCACCTTTCCCCACCAAAATATATTTGGTATAAAATCTGGAATGATGGGAGTCGGAGAGCTAGAGCTGGTACAAGGTTTAAACCACTTGCCTTACATGCAGATGACCCCAGTTCAACTCCTCAGCACTGTATGTGGCCCTCTGGGTAGTGTTGAGAGTGATCACTGAAATCAGAGCCACGAGTAATCCTGAGCACAATTGGCTGTGGCCTAAAAACCAAAAAAATTAATGATTATGCAATAAAATATAGTATGAAATACTTTATAAGGCAGCCAGGGTTCTGCTGCACTTCTTCTATTGCCAGAATTTGCTACATGCTTTTAGAGAGTACAAGCTGAGCAGTCCACACTGCTGTAGATGTGGTAGTAGTATTTGTTATATTTTTTCCATTTTTTATAATTTTATTTATTGAATCACGGTGAGAACAGCTACAAAGCTTTTGGGTCTAAGTCTCGGTCATACAATGAAACACCCATACCTTCACTAGTGCCCATTCTCCACGCCCCCAAACCTCAGTATACCTACCCCCATCCCTCATCCTTCCCCTACCTATGGGTGGTAGTAGTATTTGGGCCAGAAGTTTTTATTTTGTGAGGAGAAAAATTTCCTGCTAGGAGCAGACTTGGAGGCACGATCTATGAAGTAAAACTATAGGAAAATCTATGGAGTAGAACAACTCAGTAATCAGAGACACAATATTCCATTTCGGTTCAGTAGAACCTTAAAAATAAACCTATCATCACAATACTATCAAATACTACCATTTACTGTGTATTTATCTGCTGGGCACTAAGTACTTAACATGCATGATCTCATTTATTACTCGTAACACGAACTGCCATTCAAATTCATTTGAAAATGTTAGGTAATAGGGCCTGAGAGATAGCTCAGAGGACTAATGGGCGTGCTTTGCACATGGGAGGTTTGGGTTCAATCACCTGCACTGCATGATTCCCCGAACACTGTCACCTACAATCACTTTGGAGGTCCCTCCTGTCCCCCTCAAAGAAAACACCAAAAAAAAAAAAAGGGTCAGAGAGAGAGCGCGCTCAATGTATTGGAGCATATTCTTTATATGTAAGAGGGCTGGGTCCAATCTCATGAGAACACTGGGAGTGACCCCTAAGCATCAAACAGGAGGTAGTCCGGAGTACTGTCAGGGATAGCCCAAAAAACAAAAAAGAGAAGGGGAGGGGGACAAAAAGGAAAGAAAAGAAAATGTCAGATAATGACATATTTTGTCGTTGTTTTGAAACCACACACCCAGTGCTGCTCAGGGCCCAGTTCTGGCTCTGCACTCAGAATGATGCTGCCTGGGGATCAATTGGAGTGCTGAAGTGCTGCGGATTGAACACAGGTCAGCTGTATAGAAGTCAATTTCCCTGCCCACTATGCTATCTCTCTGGCTCCGGAAAATATCTCTACCATTGGACGAGGGATGTGGCTCAGTGGAAAGTATATAACTCACATGTGTAAGACTCGGGTTTGATACCCAGAACAATAACAATAACAATAATAATAAGGATAAGAACAATAATAATCTCTATTATTTATTGATCTTTTACTATGTGCTAGACACTAAGTGCTTAATATCAAATATTTCATTTATTCCTACTAGAGAGTAGAAAATGATCTTTGCTTCCTAGTTCATTCTTTTTGGTTCTGTTCAGGCAGCAACAACTACTCCAGGAAGCCCTCCTTGACACTTCAACTCAGAGATAAGTATGATTACTCTATGTTCCACCCACCACCAAGATGTATTTCCTGCACAACTTTTGTTGTTGTTGTTCCTGCTGCTTTTATTGGTTTTCTTTGGGATAGGCCATATCTGGTAGTGCTGGGGTTGCCCACTCTCAGTTCTCTGCACAAAGGTTGATCCTGGCAGTGCTCAAGAGAACATGCTGTTATGGAAGAATCCAGCCTCCCCAATGCAAAGCATGTGCTCAATCCTTTGAGCTATCTCCCTAGTTCTCTAATACATTTTTTTGGTTTTGGAGTCACACCCAGCAGTGCTTGGAACTTAATCCTGGATCTGCACTCAGGGGTCACTACTGAAAATGCTCAGGGAACCATATGTTGCATCAGAGATCGAACTTTGGTTTAGTGTGTGCTAGGTAAGCTCCTTACCTGCTATAAAGTCTCTCCAGCCCTTTTACTACAAGTTTTAACACACATATGCACATACATGTACACACAGGAACACATGCAAACACCAGACAATGAGGCCAGAAGAAAACATGTAGATATTAGATCAATGATACTTGCAAGCAATACATACCTCCATGAAACAGTTCTAAAAAGAGAATAGTTGAAGGTCTGGAGGGAGATCTCAAAGTTCTGAGCACATGCTTTGCATGCTGAAGGCCCCGTTGATCCCCAGCAATTCATCACCCCCTGAGCACCATGAGGAGTGAGTCCCTGAGCAGAGAGCTAGAAATGAATGGCCCTGAGCACTTTTAGGTCTGGCCCAAATACCAAAGCCCCCTCCCCCAAAAAGAGAGAGCAGAAGAGACAAAGTTGCATAATTAGGGATGAATTTTTTTTTTGCACTCTATATTCACTTTGTATTCTTGTGGAATTGTTTAAAGTATCTGGTATAGTGATAGCACAGCGGGTAGGGCGTTTGACTTACATGCAGCTGACCCGAGTTCGATTCTTCCGTCCCTCTCAGAGAGCCTGGCAAGCTACCGAGAGTATCTCGCCCACACAGCAGAGCCTGGCAAGCTCCCCGTGGTGTATTCGATATGCCAAAAACAGTAACTAGAAGTCTCATGATGGAGACATTATTGGTACCCGCTCGAGCAAATCGATGAACAATGGGAGGAGAGGCTACAGTCACTATACTTATGGTCACGTCTATTCATTTTAACTGTTTATTCAATCGCTGTGAGATAGACTCTTATGAAACTGTTCATGATTGGGTCTCAGTCATACAGTATTCCAAGACCAATCCCTCCACCAGTGGGGTGCGGGGTGACTCTTAAGGGTCCTTCAAGCTACTTTGTGCCATTGATTTTTAAAAATCATCTCTTAAAATAAACGTCTTTATTTTCTGTAAAAAGCATACTAATTCTTGGCAAGTAATAAGACTAAAAATATCTAAGATGAAAAACATAGCTTACCTGATCACTTGACTTGCATGTAAAAACCATACATGGTTCAATCCCCAGCACCACATACACACACACACACACACACACACACACACACACACACACACGCACACACGCACACACACGCACACCTAAACAAAAACTCCCTCTCCTTCATTACCTCATTTACAATCCTATATAGAGGGAAGACCACATGAATATACTGGGAGAAAATCAAGATGATCTTCTTGGGCCATGGAAATACCTCAAAGGGCTGGAGCACATTTTTTGCAGTTCAATTCCTGTCACTGCATATGGTTACCTGAGCACAGAGCCAGAAATAGACCCCAAATACTGCTAGATGTGGCCCAAAGAGCTCCCTCCTAAAAAATATGATCTTCCACAAGTTAAGGAAAGAGGCCTCGGAAGCAACCAACTCAGCTAACAGCTAGATGTCAAATTTGTAAGCCCTAGAACTGAAAGAAAATTAATCTCTGTGGATCTTTTTCAATCGCAAACTATGCTACCTTACAAAATAGTTACATTTCACAGAGAACTATAAAACTATATTCTCTCATAAGCTGTCACAAACAAATGGAAAGTGGTAAAGTTCCTCTGCCCAGAAGAGTACCTTGGATATAGTAAGGGCACATTTATTCTAGTTGCTGTTATTGGAATTATGAGGTGGTAGGTTTAGAAAAGGAATTTGTAACAATTATGGAATTAGAAAACTTCAGGTAAAAATTCTACATCTTTATTTTCACCAACCTCTGAAGCTTAGATTTTCTTAGATTACAAGTGCAGAGAACAGATTACAATAGTATTAGCAGTACCTGTGGCCTTGCCACCTGCAGAAATCTTTGTGTTACATTATGTTGCATTTTTATGTTACACTACTTTTATTATAGGTGTCTTTATTTTTATACTCATCAATATTTTACAGTTATGATGGTCACCAAAGGTGCATCTAGATCTTGTTATTTACTTCCCTAAAAACCAACATTTTCATAAGTATATCACAACATTCGGTTTCAAATATTTTGATATCTGTGTTTAAATGTAATTTATTTGCTTTATAATCTGAGATGTTTTTGTATACCCAAAAGCATTTCTGAATATGGATTCACAGGTTTTTCTACACTGCCAAAGACACCCTTGAAACAAAAAGGATGAGGAACTCTTAGGGTTTTAAATAGTCACCAGCTTGAAAGTAGGGAAAGGGACAAACATAATAACCTTTTAGTACCTGCAGTGCAAACCATAATGTCAAAAGGAGAGAGAGAAAGAGGAGGGTAGGAGGAGGAGGAGGAGGAGGAGGAGGAGGAGGAGGAGGAGGAGGAGGAGGAGGAGAAGAAGAAGAAGAAGAAGAAGAAGAAGAAGAAGAAGAAGAAGAAGAAGAAGAAGAAGAAGAAGAAGAAGAAGAAGAAGAAGAAGAAGAAGAAGAGGAGGAGGAGGAGGAGGAGGAGGAGGAGGAGGAGGAGGAGGAGGAGGAGGAGGAGGAGGAGGAGGACGAGGGGGAGGAGGAGGAGGAGGAGGAAGAGGTAGGAGGAAGAGGTAGGAGGAGGAGGAGGAAGAGGAAGATGTGGAAGAGAGGAGGAAGAGAGGAGGAAGAGGCAAGCACCTTTCTTATTTCTCTCTCTCCTTTTGGGCATTGTGGTTCCTGTAATTATTTTGGTTTCTTCATTTTTTAATAGGGGCTATATCCAGGGGTACTAATGACTTTGGAAGCCACTGATGGTGGCACTTGGACCTGCAGTACAGACTTGATACAGTGCTTGGCCTGGCAATGCACTACTCAGGGCCTCATAGTGCTGGGAGTCACCAGGGCTATACCCAGAAGTTCTTGGGGGAGAGTGTTATATGATGCCAGGGATCAAACTCAGTGTCTCACTTAGGCCAAGCATGTTCTCTACTGTCCTAAGCCTCTAGTCCCAGTCTGAGCATGCAATATAAAACAAATGTTGACTGGGACTAGAGGGAGAGAGAGAGAGAGAGAGAGAGAGAGAGAGAGAGAGAGAGAGAGAGAGAGAGAGAGAGAGAGAGAAATTAAGGCCCTTTGACCTTTGCAAGAAGCCAACTGTGTTAGATCCCCAGCAACCCAAATGGTCCCCCAAGCTCTGCTATTAGTGATCCCTGAGCACAGGGGTAGGCCCTGAGCACTTCCAAGTGTGACCCCAAAACAAAAATTTTAAAAATAATAAAAACAAATGTTGGGGTCAAAGAGATAGTACAGAACTTAAGGTCCTTGTGTTGCATGAGGCTGGCTCTGTTTCAGTCTCCAACAGTACATATAACACCCTGAGCCCTGCCAAGGCAGCCAGGAGTAAGCCCTGATGAGCAGAGCTGGATATGGTCCCAAATCCAACAACCAACTAAACAAACAAATATTAGGCTTTGTAAATGTTTAATAAACTCATTATTAAAAAGTCACTGAGGACCTGGGGAACTGGCTCAGTAGTAGAGGTCCAGCTTTGCAAGCATGAGCTTGAGAGGCTGATTTGACAGGCATGGCTATGTGTGATAGCCCAGTCATTGAGATTCCCAGCATGCACAGCACCAGGTGTGTCAGCATGCAACCAAAGTACATGATCTCTGGACATCATGACAACAAAGGGCGAGAAAGTCACCTACTGGTTGAAGGAAAGAACTTTGAAATTAGAAAGGTTCAAAGTTAAACAATGACTACTGACTACTAATATAACCTGGGAGCTTCAGAACCCATTGCATTATTGTGATTATGAAATTAGATAATATATTGCATTATTGTGGAAAATTAATGAAATAATATATTAATATTATAATATATAAAGCATCTGGCAATAAATGATATTGATGTCTTTATCTTCATAATTGCTAAATGTATGGAAAACTTGTAAAGAAGGAAGATTTTCCTTGGAGGTAGGTAGGGGATTGTCCTGGGGATGGAACCCAGAGCTACATGCTTTACCACTGAGCTACATGTATATGAAGACTCCGGGGAATTTTTTCACATGATGTCCTGGAGACCTGATCCCTGAATTCTTTTCTATTCTTAACTCTTACCCTTCCATGGCTCACATTTAATTCTCCAGTAACACTTACCTGCTTTGTGAGGCACATCCAGCACAAACACTTCTCTCCTCAGACCTGTGGTTCTTAGTCTTTCCACTCAGATGGGCCTTCCTCTTTCCGGAAATAACCCATGGTCCGCATTCCCACAAGAGGGCTCCCATGCATACTAAAACCCCATTATCACTTCCTAGCTGAACGGTTTTAATACTGTTTTTTATGTTTTTCTTCTTTCTGCTCATGGTTTACTCCTAGCTCTGTGCTCAGGGATCATTCTTTGTGGGACTTGGGGAATGATAGGTGGTACTTGAGATCAAACACGTGTTGGCTACATGCAAGTCAACTGTACTATCTGCTGTACTATCACTCCAACCCTATTGTTTTTTTTTTTAGTTTTGGAGCCACACCCGCCAATGTTCAGGGGACCATACAGTGCCAGGAATCAAACCCAAATGTCTTACATGTAAATTATAGACACCAGCTCTTCGAGTTACCTCCCTGGTCAGCATTCTGGACTTTTTGGTTGTCTTTTAAGTTGTCATTATGTATTTGTTCTGCCAGCTAGACCTTAGGTTTTTTGATGGCAATGGTGGCCCTGGTTCTGCCTTGTCTCTTAATCACCACTAGCACTTTACCTCACATAGGACAACTGCAGAATAAGTGATTACTGCATCTGCCAAAGGCCACCCCTTATATTCTCTTTCTGTGGCTTTCCTGCAGAAAGCTACCAACTCTATGTGGAAGTGGGGGCCCCTCTACTCTATTTCATGCAGGAACGCTTGCTACTGGAGTCTCTCCATATAAAGCAAAGCAGGGCAAATCTAAAGCAAAGCACAGCTTCCCAGAGCCAAGGAGGCTCTTCCAGTCAGCCTTCCGTGGGAAGTGTGCTCCATGTCAAAGAAAATTGGACTTGCATGCAAACACATGACAGCTTTCTGAACTCTATCTCAGAACTATTTCGATTTTTCTATATCTAAGTTATATTTGCTCTTGACCAGCCTGAATCAAGTATGCAAAGTTGTACTGAATTATTAACAAGACTGCTCGAGAGCAACGACTACAACAAGGGAAATATCAAGGGGACAAAATCTTGAGCTTAATGGTGCCAACTACCAAGAAGGAAGTACTTCCACCAGGGCCTTGGCCCAAGGTTATGCGCAAAGATAAGAAGTCTCGAGCAAGAATGAAAGCAAAAGGCCCCAGCAGTTCTCAAAACACAACTTAAATAAACATTTATGAAGCTAATATATATTGTCAGAATGTTTAACATAAAATAATTATAAATAAGAATGAAAATCATAAGCACTGTAATTAAAAAACAATTCAGTAAGCTATAAGTCTAGACAATGCACAAGAAATCTCATATTCTATTACCTCCTCTGGCTTTTACCCAAGAACATAAAAAAGATAACAGAAGAAGTAGAAAAGGAAAAATTAACTCATCTAAAGATTAGCTATAAAGAACAAACAGAATCCTCAGCAGTCTGGGAGAACAATAGGTACCATATTCTCAGCTTTGAAGGTAGTTTGTGACCTCTATATGTCTTTCACCTTTGATATTAGGACCTTGTCAGGAGCAAGGGATGGTTGATTCTGGTTGTCTGCCCCTGCCACAGAAAGTACTGCTCTCAGGGCTGGAGCAACAGCACAGCAGGTAGGGTGTTTGTCTTGCACCCTGCTACCAGGGTTTGATTCCCAGCATCCCATATGGTCCCCTGAGCACCGCCAGGGGTAATTCCTGAGTGCAGAGCCAGGATTAACCCCTGAGCATCTCCAGGTGTGACCCAAAAAGCAAAAAAAAATACTGTTCTCCTTCCATTTCCATAAATTGCAAAGCCTTATCTCACACCACTCCAATCCGCCTCACACCTGGGTCTTGAAAACAGGAATTGATTTATTGCCCTTTGCATGTGCAACATATTTCAGATCTATGGAGATCCAGCATATAGGAAACTCAGCAAGTGAAGCTCCCTGAGAAAGAGGGTGGCTTTGTCCCAGACTGTTGTCCAGGCAACAGCATGGCTTTGCGGTTCCCCTTCTTGGAAAGGCTCTGCTCTGCCTTTTTAAAAATATTTTTATTTATTTTTTTAATTGAATCACAGTGAGATACGGATTTACAAAGCTGTTCATGATTGGGTTTCAGTCATATAATGTTCCAACACCCGTCCCTATATCAGTGTACATTCCCACCTCCAGTGTCCCCAGTTTCCCTCCCGCCAAGCCCATGGTAGTTTGTGTCTCTGTGTCTCTGTGTCTGTCTGTCTCTGTCTCTCTCTCTCTCTCTCTCTCTCTCTCTCTCTCTCTCTCTCTCTCTCACCCTCTTCTCATCATCAAGGCAGTGTGAGGTTCCTGAAGCCATCAAGAAAAGTATGAGGATTGAGACACAAGATGGCAGTATATACCGCGCGTTTGGGAGGGCAATGGGACTTAGTGAAGCGAGCTGAGTTGGGGGGGGGGGGGTGCGCTGATTGAAACTGAAATCTACTTGAGTTTTATGTGAAAACGGAAGATCAGCACGGTTCTGATTTTATTTTCCTCGGGAACCAAAAATGTATTGAACTGTACATGCGCAACCTATTCCAAGCCGCGAAGTCGTGGAAGTCTATCCCTTGCCCACTCAGCACATCCCTACGTAATCAGAAAGTTGGGCTATGACCCAGGGCATTAGCCTGTCGCGCTCTCCGCAGATCTGCCCTTTCACTTTACTTCAACTCTAGAAGCACCATTCTCCTTAGAGCCAAGCACCCCACCCTTCAGACGCCACACTTTTAGAACATGAGCAGTCAACCCACAAGTCCCTTAAAAGGAGGGTAAGAACCTTGGTTTATTGAAGAGACTGGAGGAATCAGGAGGGGGAACATAAAAGGAAAAACAAGCAATTTTGGAAAAACAAGTAAACTGAGGAGAAGGGAACGCAACCACGAAGAAAGGGAGTGCTGAAGTTAGGGGAGCAGGTCGTGGAGGGATAAAATGAGAAATGAAAGGGGGAAGTAAGGAGGAAAGGGGAAAATAGGAAATAAGGAAGAAAAACGAGACAAGAACGGGGCAAGAAGGAAAAGTGGGAGAGCAGAAATCGGTTAGGAAACTATAAACGAGCAAATAGAGTAAACGACGGCGAAAAAGCGCGGCGTTTCTGGAAGGTGAGTGGGGTGGGGGTGGGGGGATCGAGAAGAAACTTAAGGGGCGTGGGAAGGCAGCCGGGGAACTGGCATTCCCGGAAGCCAGGATCTCTTCTGTAGGGGCTCAGAAAACATGTGGGAGGGAAGTACAGAAGACCAGAGCCGCGAGCCGAAAGAGACCCAAACCCAGCAGAGTGTGAGCGTGCCCCTGTGAGTTTTGTTTAAGACGTTTCTTGGGTACTTTGGACGTGCCCTTTCAGACGCGAGGAACTAGCTAACGCTCCTTTGCGCCCCCGCCGCCCCCACCCGAACTGC
This sequence comes from Sorex fumeus, assembly GCF_029834395.1. NCBI lineage: Eukaryota > Metazoa > Chordata > Mammalia > Eulipotyphla > Soricidae > Sorex > Sorex fumeus. The sequence goes on from NW_026606115.1 coordinate 18,139,406, forward strand.
CTAGCGGAGGGAGCTGGTTGAAGACGCTGAGGAGGCGCACCGTGTCTCCTGCAGGGGGACCCATTCGCGGTGGGACAGGCGCGACCGGCCCGTTCACACAGCTCGATCTCAGGGTGGCGTGGCGGTCCCAAGTGGTTGGGTGTCGATTCCTGGCCGAGGATGCACCTCGACTAGAGAGGGGAGAGAGCTGGAGCTTAAGGCGCGGGGCGCTGGGAGGCAGTTCCCCCCGACCTCTCCCCGCTCCCAACGAACCCCGGAGTCCCGACAGAAACGTCAGGGGTGCGAGCGCGATCGGTGACCACGCGGGTGCGCGGGCGGGGTGGGGCCCGGGTAGGGGCGTGGGACGGAGCCCGCGAGCGGGCCAGTGGCCGCAGGGGACGCGTCGGGCGCCGGGCGTTGAACGCCGGCCCCTCTGGGGTCATTTACATGCTGTCACAGCCCTGGGCTGACTCCGGGGCGTGCTGCTCGCTCGCTCGCTCGCTCGCTCTCGGCTCCTGCCAGCGCTCCGCCGGCACGGCCCCGGGGAGCGCGAGAGCGGGAGAGCCGGCGAGCCGGGGAGGGAGTGAAGGAGGGAGGGAGAGGGCGCGCCCCGGCTCTCCCTCTGCCCAGTCGCCCGCCCTTCCTGCCGCCACAGGTCCGCCCGGAGCCCCGCTCCCACTTGGGAAACTTGGGAGCGCGTGGGGCACCTCGTGGTGGGGGTTGGGGGCGGCCTCGGCTTCTAGAGGAGGGGGAGGAGGGGTGGAGGAGGAGGAAGTGCGCCCGAAGGATCTGCTCAGAGCTGTTTGTCCAGCTGTTTCTATTCGCACCCCGAGCAGCGAGCTGTGGGCAGCGGAGCCAGAAGTGGGCTGTTGAGACGAGGGTGACTAGCGTTGGGGCGCTCATTTCCAACTCTTCTCCCCCTTCGCAGCGAGTCGACTTCAGACACCCTGGAGTCCCCTCAGGCTAGCCCGGCGGGCGCGCACCTGCCCGCCGACCCCGACCTCTCTGGCCAGGCGGCCCTTGAGCCCGAGCCTGAGAAGATGGCCCAGCCGAAGAAGAGCGACTGCCGCTCACCTGTCGGCCTCGACTGCTGTAACTGCTGTCTCGACCTGGCCCACCGCAGCGGCCTCCAGCAGGACAGCAGCGGGAACAACAACAACCCTGGCAGCCCCACCGTGAGCAACTTTCGGCAGCTGCAGGAGAAGCTGATCTTTGAGAATCTCAATACCGACAAGCTCAACAGCATAATGCGGCAGGATTCGCTGGAGCCAGTGCTGCGAGACCCCTGCTACCTGATCAACGAGGGCATCTGCAACCGCAACATCGACCAGACTATGCTCTCCATTCTGCTCTTCTTCCACAGGTGGGTGGCCGGCCGGGCTGCTCGCTCAAGGGGGAATATGCAGACTGGCTGGCGCGGGCGGCCTCTCGGCTTCTACTGGATCCCCCACCGTTACACAAAGTGGGAGAGCACGGAAAAGTCACTTAAGGCCCTGGAGAGGTTGACTGTGTATGTGTGGGGTGGGGGGAGGATGGTGATGATCTGGCAATGCAGAGCCCTGTTTTTACAGGGGCGGGGGACTGCAGAGGCTTTCCAAAGGGAGATGTTAGAAAGTGTACAGCCCTAACTGGCTTGGGACAGGGTAGCTCACAGCATCCCTTTCTCAAATGTGCACGTTTTCACACTTATTGTGGAGATGCGATTCTGCCTTGCGATGCTCTTGGGACCTGAGTTCCCTCTTCTCCAAAGCCCAGCCTCGAATATCCGAACCCAGGTGGAAACTGCAAGGACTTTTAAATTACTGAATGGCCCTGACTTAGAGTGAACAACAACAAAACGCTGTTGCTGTTCCTTGGCTGGCTGCTACTATGGGGTAGGGTGGGGAGAAAGAAAACTTAGAAATCTATGAGGATTTCCAAAGACCCTGTGTTTATGGGACTTGTGACTTTTTTCATAGATTACAGTCCTCTTTATTTAGAATGAGAGTTTAAAAAGCCGCCCCTGGGGGCAGGCCCGGGGAGAATACAGAGAGTAAGGCATTTGCCATATACATGCCCAACCCGGGTTTGGTTCTAGCACCCTGTCCGGTACCTCAAGAACTGACAGGAGTGATCCCTGAGCATAGAGCCAGGAATAAGCCCTGAGCACAGCCGGGTGTGACCTCAAAACCAAAATAAATAAAAACACCTTACTATAGACTCCTTAAAAAGTAAAAGCTGCCCCAGAGACCGTCCTAGGGTAGGGTGGAGAATGAATCCATGTCACCTCAAGGGCTGCTGAGTGCAGGTCAGACTTTCTGGAAAGCCCACAGGAGAGAGAGGAAAGGAATAAGGAGTAAAGAAATACAATAGGGAGATGCAAATTGACTACTGGCGTCCAGGCCTCCATACCCTCTGGTAAGGGTCTGTCTTTGGGAGAGTGGGGTAGGGAGAGGTATCAACTGAGGTAATTTAGTGCCAGCGGTCAAATGTACGGGAAACATCATGTATTTGCTGCTCTTAGGACCATCGTGTGTGTGTGTGTGTGTGTGTGTGTGTGTGTGTGTGTGTGTGTGAGATTTGATTCTTTCTCAACAATGAAGGTTATGTAAGAGAAGGAGAATTCTGCTCTGGGAGGCTGGTGTTATAGTTCAGGTTGTGTCTCTGCCTTACCACGGTGTAAGCTTGAGCGTATTGCTCACTTGTCTCTAAGTTTTCTTTTGAGTTCTGAGATTGCAGATCTCCTGAGCAGATGGTGTGCTCAGACAAAGCACTGAAAAGATTCCGAGCACTCATAGACTAGCGGAAAAATTGGGTGGCACAAATAGAAACGTTTAGAAGCCATCGAGAGGGACTGGAGCCATAGTGCAAAGGGTAGGGTGTTTGTCTTGTTTGAGACAGATCCAGGTTCCCTAGGTTCCATCTCAACACCCTGTATGGCCCCCTGAAGGGGGCCAGGAGTGATCTCTGAGCACAGAAGCAGGAATAAGCCCTGAGGACTACTAGGTGTGTCCTCCTCCCCTCCAAAAAAAAATCCAACTGAAAAAAGCTATCAAGGAGAGCGGGAGCACTACCCTCACACTCAGAAAACCAGGTTTGCTCCCTCTTTCCCCAGGGCAACATTTCCTCCCTCATCCAGGCACATATCTCTTCCCATAGCTTCAGCCCCATGAGTTCCTGGAGAGGGGATTGGCCAAGCTGTCGATTCCTTTAGCATGATTGTAACAAGTTATATGTCTCAGGCTTTTCCAAGTTGTCAAAACCCTTTCCCATCTATGATTTCACTTGATGAAGCAAATGACCTCATTGTCTCAAATTGGCGGTATCCTGAGCAGGTTTTCAGGGAATCTTCATTTCGGGTGTAAGATCACTTGCAAGTGTGTTTGACTCCAGCCCCTAGTAGCTGGAAACCATGCCAAGTTAAAGCCCTAAGGATCCTGCTGGATTGCTTAGACAATGGCATTGGAGGGAGTGGTACTAGACACCTGGGAGAAAACCTCTCTCTAAATGATTTTGATGAATTGCAAGAGTGGGTTGAGGTTCCTAGATTCAAGACCTAGGATGGTGGGCCCTGGGAAACTGAAAACATGAAGATGAAAGTATTCCCGTGTGCTGCACTCCGCATACTGGCTGAGGCTTCCTGGCTGGGTTGCCTGAATAAAGACCACCTCTGGCAGGTTCTCTGTTGACACCTGTCTCTGGGTGCTTGGTTGTTGGCAAGGCCTGGAAACGGCTGTTGTGGGTGATGGTGATGTTGGGAGGACACGTGTCCTGGGGCATTGGTGCCAGGAGATTGGTGAATGTGTGGGAAGGTATGCTTTGCATCCCCAAATGCTGAGCAACAAGTCCCCAGAATTCTGCTAGGCTAGGGAGTGATAGGATGCTGTGGCTCTTAAAGTTGTAGCAGGATCCAACATTCAGCTTCTGCACTTTCCCTTGGCTACTGGGACTTCAGAGATTTGAGATTCTGAATTTAGTTTAGATTTTCCACAGAATGAAAAGCTCATTAGCATGAAGGAGACTGTTTTTACTAGTTGCAGGGCTTCTCCGAAGTGAAAATTTTCCTTCTTTAATGTATTTTAGCTGCTGCTGCTCCTTCTGAATGTGTGCGAGTGTGTGTGTCTGTGTGTGTGTGTGCGCGTGCACGCATACATTTTTCTGGAAATAAATCCAAGTCTCATGTATTCAAGGCTTTGCCACCAAGTCACATTCCAGGCCGTATTTATTTTTTAATTTCTTAAAATTTGGGGCTAGGGAATGTGGCTCAGGGGTTGAGCACTTGCCTTGCTTGCATGTGTGAAGTCCTGGGTTGGATGCCTGACTCTACCAAATTTTGTTTTCAAGATCTTACTCTTCCCAAGAGGAATAGACGCACAATGATCTCTCTTAGTGTGGGACATGAAAAAAACAGAATAGACCAATAATGATGCCCCAAAGCAAAAGAAACTGAGAACTTGTCTTTTTTATCAGACCACGGCTGGACTCTGTATTCAGGAATCATTCGTGGCAGTGCTCAGGGGACCAGATAGGATTTTGGGGATTAAACCTGGTTAGGCAGTGTGCAAAGCAATTACCCTACTGCCTGTACTATCTCTCCAGCCCTGAGAACTTGTCTTTAGTAGGAAGCTTACCACTGGGTTGGGGAGCGTGGAAGAGGGACCCTGTGACAAAGGTGTAGAGTAATAGACACAGGGGTAGAGGTTGTGGTGCTGGAATAGTTCATGTATGAAATCCTACAACTGTTTGTAAAACACAGTGCCCCCCCCAAAATTTCCTTCCCTCTTCTGTTATGGTGATGACAAGGGTCACAAGTTTGGTTTTAGTACTGGCATTAACTGTGCTGTCGTGCCCCAGCACACTTAATTATAGTGCTTGCAAACTTAGTTGAGATGTGTGCACAAGCCTGGTTGTGGTGTGCCCTGTGATTGCATACTTCGTTTTGGTGCTGGAGATCCCAAGCAGTAGGTTCCACCTAATGGGCTTCCTGATGGGACTTGGTGTTTTTTTTTTAAGTGTAGGAGTACTGCTATTTATTCAGCCATTGATTAGGCTGATTGAATTGGGCATGAACTCCACTGGGACTTGGTGTTTTGCGGCAGTGCTGGGGATCCAACTTGGGGCTTCATGCTTGCAAGGCATTCTATCACTAAGCTCTCCCAGGCACCAAAAATATTTTATTTTTGACTTGATGTGTGATCTGTGCTCTTAGCTTCGTATCTCAGCCACCATTTTCACTCCTTGTTCTGTTTCATGATTTAGGATTTCGAAGTCCTGCCTAGGGATGTTTTCTCTTAAATTTGTCTGCCTGGAAGACTACTTCTGGAGAGTCCCCTTGCCCTTCCGTCTGTAACTTTTCTGCCATTTGTCCCCCTGTCTATGTGTCTATGGGCGCCTATATTCTTTGGTGGGGTACATTCTTGATTTCTATCTGCTTTGTCTGCTTTGACCTGTTCCAGCCTCCCAGCTTTGCTCTTGGTTTCCTTGAAACAAGAGTGTAAGAAATTTGAGCGTAGGGGTGTGTTTTATACAACTGTTTGGTTTTCCTTTGGCTTGTAGTTAACATGGAAAGTATTTTCAGAGGTAAAGGGATTTGAAAAATTGTTTAAAACCTGACTGGTGAGAGAGGACAGTAGGTAGAGTGCTTACCTTGTATGAGACTGATCCAGATTTAATCCCAGATACCCCACAGGGTTCCTTGAGTATACCAGGAATGATCCCTGAGCATAGAGCAAGGAGTAAGCCTTAAGCACCTCTGGGTTTAGTCCCCAAACCAAAAAAAAGTTTAAAATCAATAACGATGGGCTGGAGAGAGTATGTGGATAGTAGATACTTGCTCTTTGCATAGCTAGCCCCAGTTCAATTGTTAGGAACTATGTGTGGTCCACCTCCAAGCATTTCCAGGAGTGATGCATGAGCACAGAGCCAGGAGAAAGCCCAGAACAGAGCAGGATGTGGCCTCCTCCCACCAAAATAGTAAAATTCACAATTAAACTGACAACTCTTTGTTGATGTGGTTCTGTGTAGAGATTTTACAATTTTTTAGCTATGGGAAATTACCTATTGAGGTTTAATTGTGATTTTATTTTGTTTTAACCATGTGCAATAGCGCCAGTAATCTAATAAACATTAGATGGGTATATGTATTTGCATATCAGTTGTAAAGAACCATAGTTTATTGATATTTAAATGATACTTCCAGTAGTTTGGAGCTTCAACTATGAGTGACAATACGATATGTGTTGGGGGGGCCACAATCAGTGTTCAGGGCTTACTTACTCTTCACTCTGTGTTCAGAGATCACTTCTGGCAAACTTGGAATACCATATGGGATGCTGGGGATCAAACCTGGGTCGGCTGCATGCAAGTAAAGCGCCCTGCTGTACTATCTTTCTAGACCCAAGTGGTTTTTGGAGCCATACCCAGAAGTTCTCAAAACTTATTCCTGGCTCTGTGATCAGGGATTACTCCTGGTGGTGCTTGGGGCACTATGTGTGGTGTTGGGGATCAAACTGAGGTCAGCCGAGTGCATGAGAGTTGTCTTGGCCCACAAGATATGTTTTAGACACTACTCCTTCTATCTTTCTTTTTTGTTGTCTTTTTGAGTTGCCACACCTAGCTGTGCTTGGGATCTGTGTTCACCAATCACTCCCGGTTGGGCTCAGGAGACTGTATATAGTGCCAGGGATCAAACTCTGGGTCGGCTGTCTATAAGGCGAGCACCTTAAACACTGTCCTATCTCTCCAGCCCACGACTGCTTCTATCATGTTAGGTAACTAATAACTATAACAGATTAATGGCTAACATTTATTGGGTGTTTAGAACATGTACTAAACATTCTGTCTGCATAATCTCATTTAATGTTTACACCAAAGCAATGAAGTACTATTATGGCCTTTCTTCATCTTATAATGAAGGAAACTGAGTTCTCAGGAAAATAAAGTAACTTTCCCCAGACCTCAAAATGAAAAACAAATCCAAAATTCCACCCAAGATCAGTGAAATACTGAAAACTATCTGTGAAGAAAGAATTGCTAAGCAGGAGCTGGAGTGATAGCACAGTGGGTAGGGCATTTGCCTTGCATGCTGCTGACCCAGGTTCAATTCCCAACATCCCCTGAGCACCTCCAGGAATAATTCCTGAGTGCATAGTCAGGAGTAACCCCTGTGCATTGCCAGGTGTGACCCCCCCAAAAAAAGAATTGCTAAGCAGGGGTCAATATTAGCTCAGACACTAACCAAATGGTCACTATGTCCTTCTTAGGTAAGATGAACAACTTTTGTGGTTGGAACATAAACTTATAATGCTCAAACTGGCACATTCTCAAGAAAACTGTAATGGTTGGTCACCTCATTCTTATTGGACATTCTTATAGGATTCTTTCTTGCCGTTTACATAGGCTTCTAAAACTGGGGAAAAAAACGGGATAGGAGCACAGGTACTTAAGCAATTTCCTTGTACTCTGCTGACAACAATTCAGTTCCAAGCACTGCATATTGTCCCCCAAGCACCAATACCCAGGGTGCTCAGTGGGTACTCCTAGCTCAGTGCTCTGAATGGAGGTGTTCAATTCTATTAGTGCTTGTGGAATCATGTGGTGCTAGGGGTCAATCTTGGGGCTTCTGAATGCAAAGCATTGCTCCATTACTTCAGGCTATCCCACAGCCCCCTACAGAATTACTTCTTTTGGTGAGGTCGGGAGGGGTTTTTGTCCCAATTGGTGCTCAGGAGGTCCAGGGCTGCACCAGATATTCTTAGCTAACCCGGTTGGTGGTTCAATACAAGCATCCAAGGCTGACATATTGCTTGGAATGTTCAGTGCTGAGGATACCTGTGCCACCCAGTAATACTTGGGAGACTTCTGGGACTGTACCTGGCAATTTGTGGGGGCCTGTGTGGTGCCAGGAATTGAACCAGGGTGGTGCTGCTGTGCTATTTCCCAACTCTGCTTCAGAAATTTCTAATGAGCCCTCTTCTGCCTTAAGTTCCTGAGCATACCAGCTCAGTATAGTCTGAGATACTCTGAATTCCTCTCTAGAAAGCCTTAAAAATCTGCCTTTAAGCTTCTAATCTGATTCCCAAACTTAAATGCTCAAGAAACAATATTAAATATCTCTCATTTCATTGATTTATGTGTGCTAATTAATTTCACCTGCCTTATTAAGCTAATATAGACTAGCAGAAGGAAGAGTATAGATTGAGATGGGGGGTGTTTTCAAGGAAATTTTGCATAAAAACATTTCTTGTGCTTCTCTGAGTCTTAGAACTAGTGATTTCATAAATGTATATTCCTGGAGCTGACTTGTAAGGATGTAATCACTTACACAGTATGGTTTCAGTGGCAAAACTATTCTCCTGCCAGCCTACATATGCGGTAGTCCTAAAATTCATATTCGAAGACTCAGTTCTCTATATGCACAGCACCTAACATCCCTCTTCCATAGCTCAAGCGGTAAGGTATGCAGACCACACTGTGAGAAACCCTGAATTAAGAGCCTGCAAACCTTTTGTCAACGAATTTGCCGTTTGATTTTGAGGATGGAATTCTTTGCTGTCCAGCGGTTTTAGGTTTCTGTGTGGTTAAGCGTGTCATTCTTTGCCTTTGTGAATTTTGCTTTTGGTATTGAGCTTCGAAAGTCCTTCCCTACCTAGCCCAAGGTAATTTAAAATAACTATTTCCTGAGCGCCTAGTGGTCTGACAAAGAATAGGTACTCTGGAATTAAAGCACATTCTCTGTTAAAAGCACAAATGCATTTGCCAACTTAACATTCATGGTTTGGATATCTCTCATGAAAACCCCAGCATGGAAGAAATTGTCTTTTTTGCTGAGGAACAAATGTGAATTCCATATACTAGGAGACTTTTTCTAGTGCTCTATTAGCATTTATGTGAGTATGATACGTACTACATACATGTACATATATAGAACATATAGCAGTAAAATATGTAACATAAAATTTAACCATTTTGATCACTTTAAGTGTACAGTTCAGTGGCATTAGGGCCATACAGTGTTGTGCATTACCACCACTATCCATTTCCACAACTTTGCCATTATCCCAAACAAAAACTCTGTACCTATTCAACAATAACTCCCCATTCTCCTTTCCCACAGTCTCTGGTAACATCTTGTCTGCTCTCTGTCTTTATGAATATTTCTATTCTAGATAATTTATGGATGTGGAATTGTGCAATATAGAGCCTTTTATGTCTATCCTCTTTCACTGACAATAATGTTTTCAAGTTTCATCCATGTTGTTGGATGTAATAGCCCCTCACTCTGTTACCTTTGTCTGACAGTCCTTATTCTCCCTAGCAGTAGGCTGTCTTTTCATTATGATTGTACTTTACTTTCTTACACAAAAGTTTTTCAAGTTAATGTAGATCTAATGGTTTTTCTTTATTTTTGTTTCTCTTGCCCCATTGGGATCACATTTCCAAAGCCACTCCAAGCACTCCCCCCTTTTTTGGTGCTCCAGAGACTAGATAGCGACAGGGTGATGAGGATTAAACCTGGGGCTTCTGTGGAGTTAGAGAAAATAGTACAGCAGGGAAAGCACTTGCCTTGTGTGCAACTGGCCCAAGCTTGATCTCCAGCACCACATAGGGGCCACTGAGCACCACCAGGAGTGGTCCCTGAGTGCTCACTACTGAGTGTGGCCCTAAAACCAAAAAAAAAAAAACAACAACACTAAATGAACCTGGAGGCATGCAGTTCAGCCCTCTGAGCTACTCCCTAGCTCTTCAAAGACATTTCTAATGGTGATATCTTGAAACGTTTCACCTGTTAACATCTATGTATGTTCAGGTCTTACATCCAGGTCTTGCATATTATAAATTTATTTTTGTGTAGGGGGTTAGAAAGAAATCTAGTTTCAGTCTTTTTGGCCGTCCAGTTTTCCCAGCACTATTTGTTGAAAGAGATTTTCCTTCCTTCATCGTATAGAATGTGCTTCTTTGTCTTAGATGAAATGTCAGTTAATGTGTGGGTTTATTTCTTTCTGGACTTGAGATTCTATTCCTTTGATCCATGAGACTATTTTTTTACTACTAGTAGGTTTTCATCACTATCACTTTAAACTTTAGTTTAAAGTTAAGACTATTACTTCATTTCTTATCTTCCCTCGGAATTATTTTAGCTTTTTGAGGTTTGTATAAGTTCATACAACCCTTGTTTTGTTGTCATTTTTACTTGAAAAATATTGGAATTTTTGTTTAGCATTGCACTAAATCTGTATGTTTCTTTTAGGAAAGTGACTATATTTTTACTTTGTTACTCCTCCCTTATTCATGTACCTGGAATGTCTTTCCATCTTCTTTGGGGGGAGGGTAGGTTGGGCCATACCCAGCAGTGCTTGAAGGTTGCTCAGGAGGGACCTTGCCGTGCTGTGTATTGAACCAGGGTCAGCCATTTTTTGTTTGTCTTGGGGCTACATCCAGTGGTGCTCAGGGGTTACTCATGGATATGTACTCAGGGATTACTTCTGGTGGGCTTGAGGGGATATGGATGCCAGGGACTGAAATCTGGTTGGTCACTTACAAAGCAAGTACCCTACCTCTATACCCAACCTCTGGCCCCAGAGTCAGCCATATTGAAGGCAAACACCTGAACCCTTGTACTATCTCTCCAGTCCTATGTCTCAGTGTCTTGTTCTGTGTATTTGGGGGAAGGGGTCAGAGGTATTTTAAGCTATACCCAGCTCAGTCACTCTGGGTCTCCTGCATGCAAGGTGTGTGCTCAGTTCTTTGAGTCATCTCTCTGGTCTTTGTTCCACAACTTTTCTGTTTGCATTGGAATGCAACAGATTTTTGTATATTGATTTTGTAACTGGCCATTTACTTATACTCATTATCTTACTGTCTTTTAATGGTGTTGTTAGAGTTTTCTATATATGTTATCAGATAATTTGTAAATAATTATAGCTTTGCTTCGTTTTCAGTATGGATTCCTTTCCTTTCTTCTTGTTGTCTAATTGCTTTCACTAAGACCTTTAATACTAAGTTAAAAAGAACTGATTAGTGTGGGAAGCCTTGTCTTGTTCTTGATTTTAAAGACAGAGCTTTCCATTTCTTACCTCTGAATATAATACGAGCCATGAATTTTATAGTCTTTACTACACTGAGGGATGTTCCTTCTCTTCTTACTTGAGTTTTTATTTAATTATTTGCTTTTTGGATCACACCCGGCGATGCACAGGGGTTACTCCTGGCTTTATTTATTTATTTATTTTTTGCTTTTTGGGTCACACCCAGCAATGCACAGGGCTTACTTAATTCATGCACTCAGGAATTACCTCTGGCCGTGCTCGGGGGACCATATGGGATGCTGGGAATCAAACCCAGAACCCGGGTAGGGCCGGGTGCAAGGCAAACCCTACCCGCTGTGCTATCATTCCAGCCCCCCCCCCCTTTGTTTTTGCTTTTTGGGACTCCTGGCTTTGCACTCAGGAATTAACCCTGGCGGTGCTCAGGGATGCTGGGAATCGAACGCGGGTCAGCTGAGTGCAAGGCAAACGCCCTACCCGCTGTGCTATTGCTCCAGCCCCTTACTTGAATTTTTAATTCATAAGTTCTAGCTCGAGCGGGCCCAGTAACGTCTCCATTGGAGACTTTGTTGTTACTGTGTTTGGCATATCGAATACGTCACGGGGAGCTTGTCAGGCTCTGCCGTGCGGGCGAGATACTCTCAGTAGCTTGCCGGGCTCTCGGGGCTCTCCGAGAGGGGCGGAGGAATCGAACTCGGGTCGGCCATGTTGGCTGCGTGCAAGGCAAACGCCCTTCCGCTGTGCATCTGTCTTTCAACCCAGGTGTGTGGTCCTCTACTCACCTTCGGTGAATATGCACAAAACTCATGAAATAAATAAGCTTGTCTGTTTACTTGGGTAAACATCCTATCCTATCAGTTGCAGTGCTAGTCTTTATAAGGAAAAGAAATCTAAAACCTTTGAAGAAAGCTCACTCTGTGTGCTGCTCACTGAATCTTCTTTTAGGGTCACCGTTTCCCCACTTCCCCATTGTGCATAGTGTTCATTGAGGTGAAGCTGGGGTTCTTGCAAAGACTGTCCTGGAATGGCACTTGAAGGATGAGAGCGCCAGCATCTGTGTGTAAGGTTCTTGGTCTCAAAGTTAACAAGACCAGAGCAGGAATTACCTTTTCCCCTTGATATTACGAGTCAGGCCCTAGGGCCCAGGCATCAGGGAAAAAAAACCCAACTCTTCCAGGGTGACCTTATTTCTCTTCCTGCTAGAAGAAAAGTTTAACACTCTGCTTATGTTTTCCCTCCTGATAAATGAACAAGCTTGCTACTCCAGGTAGAGTGTTGACTTCTTCCCAAAACAGGACCTGAAGGCCAGGGCGTATGGATAAATGGAGATGGATGTGTCAAGTCAAGACTTCTAGATTCTCTGGGTCTCAAGAGTGATGGTGCCCAGAAAAGCCTTTACCCACAGCCTGTGGGCTGGTTTAGAGTCGTGAGGTCAGCCTTGTCTGCACTTGGTGGTGGCCATTGCACTGTTTGCTCATCATGACTCTGCTCCTACCTGAACTTTCTCCTCTTATGTAAGGTATCCCTCAAGATAACTACAAAGCCATAATCTGCTGTGACTGGCTGCGTTTACATAACCAATTGGATGAAGGAATTTGGTAGCCTCTTGAACCTTACAGAAGCTAAAGGGGAGAGTGAGATGGAAGCTCTGGACAGAACCATTTGGTAGGGACTCAGTGCACACAGGGGAGAGCATTTACCACAATTATGAAAAACTCCTTTTAGATAAAGACAGTAATGAAGGTTCAGGACATGTTGTACTGTTCAGTACCTACGACAATGGGTCAAGGGTTAGGGTTTCACTGTGGGGTCACAGCTTTGGCAGAGCAAGCCTTTCACAGAACTCTGAGGGTTAATGCGACCCCTGGGAAGGCGAGCAGGTCAGCAAGTGTGGCGCTGAACAGGAAGCATCCCATGATGCAGACACTAACCCAAAGGGAAGCAAGAAGCAAGGGCAGGAATCAAGTTTGGTCAACGATGGCCCAGGCATGCACTCAACAATTATTCCCTGGGAGCCACTTTTCTCTAATAGGCCTAGCCTGAAATCAGACCCTACCTCCCACCTTCCCCCATCCTTCTTTGAAAGAAAAATTCACTACAAAATAGCCTGGGGTGTTCAACCCACTTCCTCTTGTCTTTTCTTCAGGGGAGATGGAGAGCAGCTGCTTAGGAGTCTGGCTGGGATTCCTGCTCCGCTCCAGTGATCTAGACTAGTTTTAGCTATCCTGGGAAAGAACTGGGTGAGAAGCAAAAGGCAGAAAAGTGGTTCCATGTCTTCTTCCTGGCTTAACCTCTACCCCAAAGTCACACGCACACTCGCACACACATATACACACAAACACAACACAGTTTCCCCCTTCCTGATTTAACCCCTAACCCCAAATATATATACACACACAGTGTCTCCTTCCTGACTTAACCCCTTACCCCAAACACACAGAGTTTCCCCTTCCTGACTTAACCCCTACACACATACACACAGTGTCCTTTCCTGACAACCCCTACAAACACACACACACAAACACTCTCACACAGTTTCCCCTTCCTGACTTAACTTTTAACCCCAAATATACACACACAGTTTCCCCTTCGTGATTTAACTCCTACCCCCAAACACACACACACACACACACTCACACACACACACACAAACACATGGTTTCCCATTCTTCCTAACTTAACCTCTAACCCAAAATACACACACACACAATTTCCCCTTCCTGATTTAACCTCTATGCCCAAACACACACACACACACACACACACACACATGCACACAGTTTCCCTTCCTGACTTAACCTCTACCCCCAAACACACACACAGTTTAACCTTCCTGAAGCACACACACACACACGCAGTTTCTCCTTTCTGACTTAACATCTGACCTCAAATACACACTCACACACACATGTAGAGTTTACCCTTCCTTTCCTGACGCCTACCCCCAAACACACACATAGTATCTCCCTTCTGGCTTAACCCCTACCCACTCCTCACACAATGTTCTTACATACAGTACTGCACTTAACACATACATGCTCACAGTCTCCCAAACACGGTGTCTCTTTCCTGGTTTAACCCCTATGCCCTAACACACACAAACCACAGTGTTTCCTTCCTGGCTTAACCCCTATCCACTGCCACACAGTGTCCTACACACACTTCTCCTACACACAGTGCTTCCTGGCTTAATCCTTACCCCCACACACAGTGTCTCCTTCCTGGCTTAACCCCTAACCCCCCATACAACACATAATCTATACACAATATCTCCTTCCTGGCTTAACCCCTACTCCTCTCACACACAGTCTCCTACACACACAGTATCTCCTTCTTGGTTTAACCCCTGTCCCAAACACACACACACACACACACACACACACACACACACACACACACACACCTCCCTCTAGTCTCCCTCTAGACTAGGCTGGGCCTAGGCCAGCCTGATGGCCCTGACTCATATTTCCTATAGTCCCCTTATGTAACAGCCAGATTTCTAAGGCATCAAGCTGCTGCTTGCTTTGAGGCAGACTTCCCTGGGGCCAAGTATTCAGAAGTCTGCTGGGGGGGGGGAGTGTCTAAGGAGGTGGGAGGGGGGTCTAAGGACAGCTCCTCATATTTGGAAAAGCCTGGTCTGCTCAGGGGCATGTGCCAGTCCACAGAGGTGATCCTCTGAAGCCCTATGCTCAGCAGCAAATGTAAGCAGGACCTTGAGCTGCCTTGGACTTCAATGTGATTTGGGAATGGGGTGGGGGAGGGAAGAGGATCAGAATTCCCTCTAATGTTTTGATTGGCCCAGGCAGAAAGGTTTACTGGAAGCTTGGGGGAGTATTTATGTATATATTTATTTTGTTCCTAGGGCTTACTTTTGACTCTGTGTTCAGGGATCGCTTCCGGCTGGGTTTAGGAGATCATGTGGAGTACTGGGGATTGAACGCAGAAAAGCTGCATGCAAGGCAGGCACTTTACCTGCTGTACTGTCTCTTCAGCCCCTGGGGGAGCTGTTTCAAGGAAGGCGCTTAAAAAACCCATTCTAAGCATATTGTCTCTGAAGTTTCAAAAGATTAAGTCTGGCCTGAACTCAAAGTAAGCTTTATCTGTTTTTCCAATATATTCAGAAATTTATATTGTGCATCTGAGCCCACAGCATAGTTGTGATAGGCTGGATTGTGTGATATATTTCTCTGTTAAACTCATTTGGCTCCATTCAATACAGAGTGGCCCGATTCAACTCATATTCTGTTCCCTCAAAGCTTATACCTATACCAATAGGTCAGTTTCTCTTTCTTTCTCTTTGCCCAGCCTGTGTCCATCAATCAGGTGGACAGTTTATAGTTAAGAACACTGTTCTCTGGTCTGAGAAAAAGAGGACTTGGGACATCAAGGCTAAGGAGGAGGCATGGGAACAGGCCCGATTTTTATCCTAAGATTAGACACCCTATATTCTTAGATAAGCTCAACACCATCACCAACTCAGCGCTCAAAGTTGCTTGATACCTCTCATTTCTTCTGGATCACAACCAGAACCCAGTGAAAACTGGGGAGGAGGAGGTGAAGAGGAGGTGCAGAATTGTACTTTCATGAGACCTCCCCCAGGCAGTCTTCAAGCCCCCTTGCTTCTCCCTATCTCCACCCCCCTCCTTTCAGTTCAGTCGTTAGGTAAAATAAAGGAAAACCCTGCTTAGTCATAATGCAACATAGCCTTCCTTCCCAGGTGCCCAGAGAAATGAATGAGGGCAGCACTCCATTTGGCCTTGTAATGAGCAACCTAGCATGGCAGTTAATCATCCCATCAGTTATTGACCGGGGCCTGCAGCTGATCAAATGCCCACAGCACATTTTGTTGAACACCTGCCCTGCTGAACACTGTAGAAGGAAGACATGGAGGTGGAAGGGGCAGAAGCCAAGACTGTGGGTCACCCGGCATGTAGCTGGGGAAGTAGAGATGCTAAATGCGAGGCGGGGGAACAAAGCAGACCCTTGACAGAAAGGCCCCAAGGTTACTGCTCACTACTCCCTGTGTCCGCCTGTCCAGAACTTGGGCACTGCTTCATGCCAACAAGGAAGGGAGAGTCCCTTTATGGCAGTGGCTTCCAGTAGGGCGTTGAAGATGGGTCAGCTTTGGCAAGATGGAATCAGCAACAGGCTGCCTGGTTGGAAGACCGGAGGGGAACCTTGCCAGCTGAGTGGGGCTCATGGGTAGGCAGGGGCAGGCCTTGGGGTGGGAACAGAGAGGAATACTTTCTATTCTTTTGGAGCTGGGCTGGGAGCCAGGGTCACCAGGATTCAACAGTAAGAAAGAAGGGCCTACTCTTGCCCTTTCTCTTGTTGCCTCTTTCTGATTTGGGGCCAGTTGACCCCAATTCCCTCTCATTTAAAAATTTTTGTTTAGGGAGGAGCCATTCCAGGTGCTGGTCAGGGGAACCAGGGGGTTCCAGGAGACAAACCTGGGCCTCCCATTTACAAAGCATGCACTTAACCCTTTTTTGTTTGTTTTGGCTTGAGGCCACACCCAGACGTGCTCAGGATTTACTTCTAGATCTGTGCTTAAGGATCATTCCCGGCGAGGTTCAGGGATCCCTATGTGATGCTGGGGGTTGCAAACCAGGGGCTAGCCATGTTCAAGACAAGCACCTTAAGGTCCTGTACTATCTTTCCAGATCACCTGTAGCCCTTTGAGTCATGTCCCCAGATCCCCACTTCACTCTCTTCAGGGATCTGGCTTTACCTTAAGTTAGGTGGGTACCTTAAGGGCCAGGAGCAAAAAGAAACCTCCCTTGGGTGCCTAAAGAAAAGCCCACTAAACTGAGCCAGGAGGGATGAGCTTGGGAGTGAAGCCAAGAATATAGGCATTCAAGAAAAGCTGGCGTGGGGCATCGGGGTCATGCTTCACATCTTTGCATCTCTGGACTGGGTTTCCGCAAGGACCCTTCTGTGGTGGGTATACCAGAAACGGGGGGCGGTCGAGGTGTTGCCATATCCAAGCTTCTGTCTGTAGTGTTGTTTTCACTGTACTTATGCCTTACTCAAAGACTTATTTCCCTCCCTCTCTCTCTCTTCTCTTTCTCTCTTTCTTTTTTGATTCAGGGCCACATCCAGTGTTGTGCAGGGCTTACGCCTGGCTCTGTACTCAGGGATTACTCCTGGTGGGGCTCCAGGGATTAGTCCCAGGTGACCATCTAAGGTACCAGGGATAGAACTTGGGTGAGCCACGTGCAAGACAAGTGCCTGCCCACTGAACTATTGCTCCAGCTTCAAAGACATTTTTCCTAGATGTTCTATAAATGCAGGTCAAGAGTCAGGGCTAAGGATGCATGGAAACCTCAAGCTGATAGGAAAGGAGAGGGGTGGTCAAAGAAACCAGTGAGGTTCCACAGGGTTGGAGGGTCAGTGATGGTCAGTGCTCCAGCCTGGTTTTCTAGGATCCTTTCACTCACCTAGCATTTTCACCCCTCTATCCATTTCCACCTGGAGAATTTGCATGGTAGTTTATGAATAGGATGTGTCAAAGCCAATATTCCTTGAGCACTTTGTATTCTCTAGGTTTAACCTTAGGCACTGGACATACAAATGGGAATGCATTCAAGTTAGTATCACAGCTATCATGAAGCAATTGAGGGGGGGCGTGTTGTGGAGATGACAGTATCCCAGTAGTCATGGCCGTGAGAGTCCAACTATGGACTGAGTCCAAGTGTCAGGAAGGAAAAGGAATCAACCTGTATTCCTTTTCTAGGAGAGAGGATAGCAAAGGATCAGACAAGCCTCCCGGAGGAAGTGATACTTGAGCGAAAGAAATTAATCTCTAATGCTAAAACTTGTTTCTTCAGATCCTGGCCAAAGGAGACCATTTTTGTTTGTTTGGCTTTTGACTTTTTGGGGTTCATGGCCAGCAGTGCTCAAGTCTTACTCCTTGCTGTGTGTTCAGGGATCACTCCTAGCAGGACTCAGGGACTCAATGACTCAATGGGATATTGGAGATAGTATTCAGGTCAGCCATATGCAAGACAAGCATCCTACCTACTGAACTATCTCTCAGTTCCCAAAGGAGACCACTTTAGAGGGAGCACTTTCTAAGGAAACCAGAAGGCATACCATGGAGGTTGCTGCTCACACCTTTGGAAATCTCTTCAAGCCACATGTGGCTAGCAGGTCTCAAACAAGAGAACTGACATTTTGACAAGAGGAAAAGATGAATTTGAGGCCTGCAGGACAACTAATACTGAATGTCATCCTTTGCTAAAAATAGTTGGTGACAGTATGGAAATGTGTAACGGCTGGCCCCGGGGACCAGTGATAAAGTAGAGCTAGACTGTGGGGAGGAAAATTTGTTTCTGTAAGCAATTTGTTGTAAAGAAAAAAATTAAAGGGGGGGTCAAAGAGATAGTACAGCAGGTAGGGCACTTGCCTGGCTTGCTGCCAACCTGGTTCCATTTCTGGCACCCCTTGTGGCCCTCTGAGCCCCACTGGTAGTGATACTTGAGCAGCAGAGCCAGGAGTGATCACTGAGTAAGCCCTGAGTACCGCCATGTATGGCCCAAAAATCAAAATATAAAGAAAAAAAGAAAGAAAGGGGAGATTCTGGGTTTTTTAATTGGGGCATCAGTGGGGCATGGGGCTTTAGGCTGCATTTCTTTCTAAGGTCTGGGGGATATATTTTCTGGATGTCAATGTCAAATCTTTATCGAGGCTGACCAAAAAAACCCAGCCTGAATGCACAAAGGAAGGGAGGCGCCCTGAGAATGGCAAAGAACTTGATAGCAGGGCACCATGTAGCCCCCGACATGATGGTTGCTGAAGGCTCCATGTGATCCAGGGGAATTTGATGGCAAAGGATTTGAGCCCACAAAACTTGTTCAGTCAACATGAGGGGAACCTGGGACTTGGAGTTGTGGGGCCCATGCTAAAGGAATTCAGATGATTGATCTTAAAGAAGTTCAAGGGCGGAGGGTGGTGGAGTGAGAGAACAGAGATCCATTTACCAATAGAAGAATTACAAAGTCAAAACTCAGAAAGGGTGACTAGCTGTTTCCCAGCTTTCCTCAGAACAGAGCAAGAGGAAACAGGCCTATACTGTACCATGAAAAACTAAGATTAGATAGTAGGGAGAACTTCCTGACTGCAAGCATTCAGACAAAATAGTCAAAGTTACCAAGGGAGATTGTATATAACTTATGAATATGTGGGGAGGTGCTGGCAGCAATCAAGAAAGGGGCAGACAAGTGGGGAAAGCAAAGGACTTCTAAACAGTTTCTTATATAAGGAAAAGGAGCTCACGTACGGGTCACGTGAGAGTGTTTTCAGGAAAATACTTCTACAATAAACACATCGGTGAAATTTCTGCTCGTTAACTCGCTTTTCTCTTCCGGGCCTAGAAATGTGTGGGGAATAGACTCAGGAGCTGTCAAGAGCCCTTTCCCACATTTTTTCAGTCTTTGTGTCTCATGACCAAATCTGCCTCCCAGCCACCACAGTCAGACAATTTGGGGAACACCCCTGTGCAGTGATGTAAGATGCCCACCCGCACACACTTGGGAAGAATACAAAATGAAGAGATGCAGGCAGGAGATCTTTGGCAGTAAACTTAACTCTAGTGGTACAGACAGAACTCGAATAATAATTACACAAAAATCTCCGTCATTGCAGTTGATCATAATGGAAGAAAGGTGCAGGAAGCTGCAAGAACACAGGCCAAAGAGGCTTTCCCCAGAATTAGGAAATCAGCAAAAACAAAAGTCATCTTGTTATCCCCTTGGGCACTGTTTGTGCCCCTGTGAGAGGAATTTTTGCCCCAGATCTGTCATGAGGAAAGGCAAAGTGACTTCAGTCACTGCCAGTGCCTTATGATATGGAGATGGAAGTGTCTCCAGCTTACTAGGACCCTCAGAGAGAAGCAAAACCACAGAAGCACATTTTCTCATTGCCAAGGCCATGCAGCCTTGATTTAGGGAGAGTGTTTCTCTTATAAGGTCCATACCGGCCTAACAGGGCTGGAGCGATAACACAGCGGGTAGGGCGTTTGCCTTGCACGCGGCCAACACAGGTTTGAATCCTCTGTCCCTCTCGGAGAGCCCGGAAAGCTACTGAGAGTACATCACCCGCATGGCAGAGCCTGGCAAGCTCCCTGTGGCGTATTTGATATGCCAAGAACAGTAACAACAAGTCTCACAATGGAGACATTACTGGTGCCCGCTCGAGCAAATCGGTGAACAGCAGGAGGACAGTGCTACAGTGCTACCGGCCTAACAAAGGCCTAAAATGAAGTGTTGAAAATCAGGATCAGAGAGACTTTGAAGAACTTGTCATGTCCCAGTTGAACAGGGTGAAGGTCAGTGAAGAAAATAAAGAACTACAGCATGGAAAGATGAGGCTCAAAATTGAACCCCACCCCAAAATGTCCAGGCCTCTAAAATGTTGTGTTCTCCATCTGCTTTTCAAGTAGGAGGCTTTGCTAATCTTATTCTCTTATTAACAGCAAGGGGTACTAAAGGCTTTTGAGCTAGACTTTTGCCCCAGAAAGGGAGGACCTTATCCTATCCTTCCCCTCTCCCCATAATAGTGGGAAGCTGGGATGAACTTAGCTCTCAAAAGATTAGAAGGCAGAAGCAGGGGTTTATGTCAGACTGTCACAGACAGGCTCAGTGACTTCAGCCAGTGACAGCTTCTTTGGACCTCAGTTTCCTCCCCTAGAAAGTGGTGGAAGTGTGATTGGGAAGATTAAGTGGCGAGATGAAAAGGGAAGCCCTTAATGTGTATCATGAGGCAAGTCAGATGTGAAACCAGAACAACAACACCAAAAAAGAGCTTGATGTGGGGCCAGGGAGGTGGTTTGGTGGTAGAGCAATTGCTTTGCATACATGAGGCCCTGAGTTCAATCCCTACCACCACATAAGGGACTAGAGAGATAGAGCAAAGGTTAAGGTATTTGATTTGCAGTGAGCAGCTGATCTTAGTTAAGTCCCTGGTACTAGCACCTCATAGGGTCTCCTGACGCCCACCAAGAGTGATTCCTGAGCACAGCACCAGAAGTAAACCCTACGCAACTGCCTGATGTGGGTCAAAAACAACAGAAAACTCAACTCTGACCTTGGACTTGCTTTCTTCTCCTGCACCTCCCCATATTTCACCAAACCTCCCTTCCATCTCTCCCCTTGATCCATCAAACACACAGTCAGCCTTGTGCTGCCCTGGAGCTGGCTGATATCTGCAGCCCAGCCTAGTGGGGCCTCTCCCTGTCTTAGCTTGCGGGGGACACTTCTTCCTTTGCATTCAGGTGTGAATGACTGAGGGAGAACCTTTTGCCTTATATTCCTGCTGACTAGGCTCAGTTTTGATCAGAGACCGAAATCCAGAGATGCCAGAGGGCTTGTTGGGTAGCAGATGAGGAAAAATATCAGAAGGTGGTGGGTCTGGGGACAGCTCTTGGGGACTCTGAGCCACCTTTTCCTTGGGTAGGTGGCCCATACCCTTTGCTTGCACCAGCATCTTAGCCATGCAGTGCTGAAGCTCTGCAGGGGAGGGGCTACCACAGCCGTTTTGGTGAGATCCCTTCCCATTACAGACAAGGAAACTGAGGCCCAGGGTGAGGTGGCTTTCTACTCAAAACCAAGCAGCCAATTAGGAAGCCTCTGAAAAGAGAAGCCAAGTCTCCTGATTCTCTGATCCAATGGTGTCCAACCTCTCAGTCTCTAGACTGCTGTGTCCATCCCAACCCAGTAGGTACACAACAGCTCCATGCCAGGAGCACGGCTTTGGGTCCCCCTGCTGCCCAAAAAAATGGTGTTTTGTGGGGGAGTTTGATTTTCTTTAATGGAATTGACCGGTGGTTTGGGTGTTATGGAGTCCCAGCCCTGGAATCTTGCTTCTGCACAGGCTGGGGCTGCCTGCCACAGCCACAGTCATGCAAGGGGGACAGAAGGGCCTGCTGTTCGGGTTGGAAAAGAAATCAGTTGCTGAAACATTGGTCTTTTTGAAAGTTCCAACCACAGGGGCTGGCTGGCAGAGCCGCCGTCTGGGCTCCCCTGGAGGATCCGGCCCTCCCCTTCAGTCTGGGAGTTAGTTTAGGAAGCTGGCCCGGCTGGCCAGCCAGCCACGGCAGAAGATCCGGAGGGCAGCACTTTCCCCGGGAGCTTCAGCCTTCTCTTAGAGCCTGGGAGCCCCCAAGGCACTCAAGGCCGGGAACTTGGGAACTTCCTCCTATCTCCTCTGCTGAGCCAGCCCGGGCTGGCCTTGAGGCTCTCAGAGCACTTTTTCTTTCGAGCCTGGGAAAGACTTGCCAGTTGTTCCCGCCCTAGTCCGGCAGCTAGTGAGAGAGCGAGCTAGGAGGGCGGAGAGAGGGAGAGAGAGGAGGAGGGACCCAATCGTTGCCTGGCCATCACAAGCAAGTCTTCTCTGAGCAGCAGGCAGCAGCGAGATGAAGGGGGAAAGGCTGGAGGAGCCCCAGCTTGTGGAGGAACCCCAGATGGGGGAGAATCCTGAGCTTATGGAAGAAGCACAGTTCCTGGAGGAACTGCATCTTGATGTGGCTGAAAGTGGGACGGATACGGATCCAGAAGATCTGGGTTCGAGTCCTGACTTTGCCACCACTCTGATGCTGGAGCTTGAGTAAGTAATCCCGTCTCTGGGCCTCTTTTTTTTACCTACAAATCTGGGGTAATGGGAAGAGACATGATGGTGGATAGCGTCTCTTCCAATTCGGATGTTCAAGAAGGCTCTACCTTTTAAAGGCTTGGGTGGAGATGTGGACAATTGGGTAAGTCCCCAGAATGTGGGAACGATGGGAGGGTAGTTTCCTTGAATAACTGAAGGGGATCCAGGATGAGTGGAACAGTAGGGTGTCTTTTCAAAACTCCAGTGATATGCTTGAAGTGGGTTCGTTAGACAACCAGGATGTTTACGGGTGTGGGTAGCATGCACAACTTAATGAGTAGCTTGACCAAATATCTCACAGCATCTTTTTCTGCTCCCAAACGCAGATACTCAATCCAGAATGTGTTTCTTGAGTTCTTTATGTGTATCTTGGTGGGTATGGTTAATTGAATGGAGGTGGGGGAGATTTTCAGACCTGGGATACATATACATATATATATGGGCTTCAAGAAGATGGCCTAGATTTTCTTAAACACCTACTTTCTTGGTAAATTCCCACTCCCACTCACATGCACTGCTGCACAATTCAATTCAGGGCCTGACACTTAACACAGCTTCGTATATACATTTCCCACCTCTTCCACCGACAAATGCACAGATAAGCTATCAAAAACCAATCTCCTAGTGAGTGGTGGTATGCAGTACAATCCACTCCCCACCCAAAGCTACACCTCCGATAGGGTGGGAGGTAAGATTCTAAAAGTGGTAAGTTGTATAGGTGACACTTAGCTAACTAGAGAATTGTATCTCCATCTCCACTGGGCATGAACTATTGGGATTCCCGCTGTGGCCTCTCCATTGCGTGTGCCAGCCGTGTCCTCCCCAGCTCCCCCACTGTAGGGGTAGTGAATGTAGAGAGTGAGCAGGAGAGAAATGATCCCCCCATCTCTTAAGCACCTGCCAGTGCCTTAGCGCCTGCACCCTCACCCCATGCTAGGCTGCCACCGCCCCACCCCCACCCCTGCCGGGCTCATCCTCCTTGTTCTTGGCTTAGCTCATGGGAGAATCATTTCTAGGCTCTGGTTATCAACCCTACATTCCTTCAAGGTTGCGAGGGAAGGATCGTGGAGTTCCCCACAGGGAACAGTGTTGCTATATGTCTCTGTGGTCCTTTGTGAATGTTAGATGTGAGAAGCCAGAAAGGGAGGAGAGGGGGATGGGAGGGAAGGAGTGGACAGAAGGAGGCTTATTCGAAGGACGGAGGGGTGGCAGGCAAGGGGAGAACAAAGGAGGGAGGTAGGCATCTTCTACCCATTAGAGATAGCATTTTGAAACAAATGCGGTAACCTAGAAGAAGCTATGCATTGTCTTTGCAAGTTTTCCAATGCTTTAGCAAGCAGTTCGTAGGCTTGGGGGCCCTCCTCTGTTCCTTATCCACTCCAAAGCACTTCTAAGTGGGGGTGCTCTGCTCTAGAAACAGGGTCCCTTTGAGTAGTTGAAATTTGGGATCCCCTGAAGTTTAAGAGCCAAGGGGTTGGAACTCCTCTCTTTTGCCCCAGTCTCGCTCTGCTTCTCCTAAGGACTCTGTGTCCAGAGACCTGAGAGCATATGGGTTAGACTGGGAGGGAGTGAGGTTGAGTTGGGGATGGGTCATGATTTATGTGTTCTACACCACCAACCTTCAAAGTCACAAGCCCCTTGGGACCGTAACTCTCCCTCAGGGTGGCTGTCCAGGGACTGGACACGCCACCTCAACTTGAAGGCATCCACACAAACAGACTGGTTGCCTTGTTGGTCAGCCAGCCATGCTGGTGAATCCTCCTGTGGAGGCAACTGCCCAAACACATCGTTCTGGCTGAAAGCATGCACTTGGGCCCCTCCTTTCGGGTTCTTGCCTGGGGCTGCCTTTGTCTCTCGACCACCCGGGCAGCAGCAGACTTAGAAAGGGAAGGAGGCACTGATTTCCCAGGCAAGACTGCCTAACCCCCACCACCCTTACTGGCTGAAGCACCACGTGCTCGTCAATCCTGAGCCAGTGACTGGAGCCCACGTGAGCTCCAGGGCAGACAGGCAGGCTACTGATGTGGACTGGGGACACTCTAGCCCAAGCAGCCCCTGGGGCCAAGGCTGAGGACCTAGTCCACTCCACAGAGGCCACTGTCCCCGTGAAGTGAGGTCTAGTGTGGAATTCTCAGCAGGGGAAATAGCTTGAGGGAAGGAGCACTTGACCGAGAATAAGGGTCCAGTGTTCTGTTGCCTTGGCTGGGACTGGCACCTGAGGGAAGAGAAGAAGGACGACGGGGTGGGGGGAGTAGTGGAGGGGGTGGGCAGAGGGAGGGGACAGCAGCCTGAGAAAGGCGTGAGGGAGCCAGGCAAAAGACGGTTGTCCCAGCCATCGTGGTGGTCTGCAACCCTGCCGGCTTTACATCGCAGGAGGAAATAAAGCCAGGCTTGTTGGTACTTGAAAAGCATCTGCACGCACCCTAGACAGAGAACACTATTTTCCCCAGCATAGTAAATACACTCTCCGTGCAGGATGGCATGCAGGGTGATTTTAGGTGGCATACGAAGTCATGTTGTTTCTTCCATCTTTATAATGCATTCTTTATTGAGTGTGTAGTAGCATAAGGCAAAAACATGTCTCCTGCAGAGATTTGTTTTTAACGTGGATTTTGCAGGGGCTGGAGAGGTATTATAACGGTTAAGGCCCTTTCTTTGCATGCGGGTGACCAAGTTTGATCCCTAGCTCCCCCTATGGTCCCCTGAGCCCTACCAGGGTTGATCCCTGAGTACAGAGTTGAGAACTAAGCACTAAGTACCGCCAAGTGTCACCCAGAAAACAAAAACAAAAAACTGGGAATCTGCTGAAAGTTACTTTTTGAGACACGATGAAGTAAGTGACAATACTGGCTGCCAGACCTTAGAGATGACCAGAAGCTTGACCAGGGGGACAGGACTGTGGGATGGAACTCACTGGGGGGGTTGTTGCTTCCACATTGTGGTAACAGATGCAGCCAGTAGCTAATTGGAACCATGCCAGATGGCTGGAGATGGTCTTTTCCATGTACACCTAGCTTGAAGGTCCTCTCTGACATGACAGCCTTATTCCAGTGTAAGAACACCCTGCTATTTTTATATCTCTGGTGTCCTTCTCTGCCCTGCGACACTCAACACTCCAGATTAGCAGCAGACCTTCCCCTGGCTCCAGAGTGATGTCTCTGCCTTGTTCCTGGTCCTCACACACATGGGGAAACTGCCGCTGGAAAGTTGGTGGGGCTTGTCCTCACTAGCTCTCACTGGTTTCTTCTCAGCATTGTTCCTGGGCATATTCAACTGAGAGTAAGGAGGTGTTTCCGGGAAGCCAGTCAAAGGGGTTATAATCTTTCTCTGAATGCACAAAGCCCTAGCAGGACAGGAAATATGTCACTGAGGCAATTTCGCAGGGACTTGTGATTTCCGGACAGATTCAGATCGGGAAATTTGTGCAGAATCGAACTGGTCAAGTGGGTTTCCCACTTCTGCCAGGAGTTTGTGGTGCGTTCTCTATAAACACACTCTCGATCCACTTCCTCCTTCTGTGGCCTGCACTGGACAGCAAGAGGGTTCGTCCTGCTCTGTTCCACTTCTCCTCATGTGGATTCTGAGCATGAGCTCTGGAAGTAAATGGAAAGGTTACTGATGGAGCTAGGGATTTGGTCTCCTCCCTCCTGTCTAGGTTGTACCTCAGGTTACTCATGTTTCTTTCATGTGTTTCGGGGGTTCTGTCTTTAACAGATAACTCAAGCAGGGACAAATGGAGCTTCAGACATCTCTAAGTAAGGAACTCTCTTGGTGTTCTTTTTTTATGTTGTTACTTTTTTAAAAAATTAAAAAAATATATTAGTGAAACACCATGAGGTACAGTTGTAGACTTACAAATTTTTGTGCTTGGCTTTCAGTTATACAATGATCGAGTAGTGAAACACCATGAGGTATAGTTGTAGACTTACAAACTTTCGTGCTTGGGTTTCAAATTCGTGAAGCGTTCCATGGTATTCTTTAGTCATCCATCCAAAGAGTTGAACTGTCTCTGTTTTCCGAGATGGTGCCTCCTAAAATATTGTCCTCTACCTTTCCTCTACAGCACATGATAGGCTTAAAGGCTAGTTGCTACTGTATTACTTTTTAAAAAGATTTTGAATCCCGCTGTGTTGCTCTATACTTCAAACAGTCTCTAAATTCTCCTCCATCAGAGATGTTCATTCTGCCCTCTAGGACAGCTAAGGTAGTGGTGGTAGGCACACATTTGCCTTTGGCCAGTCACCCCAATCTCTCCTCTAAGCAGTGACACACATTTGCAAGATGGCAGGTTATGAAGGGAGCAAAATAAACTGGGCCGAAGAAGACCCAGTTGCCTGCCCTCATCTCCCTCTGCTAACTGAGCAGTATAGGGTTTCATGAGTGGCCCATGGCCCTGGAATCGAGAAGGAAGATGACCTCATAGTTCCTACATGCTTCTTTCCTATTTACAGCATCTAAGATCATGCTCTTTCCTTAATGACAGTAAAGTGTATGCTAGAAATTCATTGCAGCCTCTGCCTTTAGCTGTCTCTACTCACATGCCCCTTGTATCCAGGCAGTCCACATTTGCGTTTTCCCAAGGCTTCAGTGTCCATTTGGGGAATGAGCCATAGCAGTCGCTAAATCTTAAATTGCCCCCTTCTTTCTAACTAACTAGGGTCCTCAGGCATGCAGGGTCGCTTTGATATGACTCCAAGTCAAGCAGTAATAACAAAGGTTCTTTGTTACTAAAAATAAATGTTGTTATTAAAAACAAATGACCCAGTTACACCTGAGTTCCATATCTTAGCACGGTTGAGTGCTGCCCAGCTGGGATCACATTAGAAGTCTGGCATGGGTGATCTAAAATGAGAGATCAAGGGGCTGGGGAGGTGGCTTTTGTTTTGTTTATGGCACAGGTTTTGTTTGCAGGTGTGAGTCCGTGGGTTCGATCCCAGCATGGCAGAACAACAGCAATGAAAACCAGAAAAGATCGTACACAGACAAGACATGGTACACAAAAGATTCTTGCACAACCAGCTTTAAAATTGCATTATGGATCTAATCTGCCTCTGATTTTTGTTTTGAGCAGTTCTGCCTTCTTAATCATTTGGGCTGATAGGAAAATGATCTCCCATCCCTGGAGTATACAGAAACTAGGAGGCAAAACCAGGCCCTAAGGAAAGACTTAGCTGAGAATATGTCTTGCTGCAGTTGTTTCACAAAGTGGCAAAGCCACCAGAATGGCTTGAGAGTCAGCTTTTAGACATACAAAGGTCATTTCCATGTATCTTTGGAATGTGTCATATGGTCATTTAGACCGTGGATCTGTCTAGGCAGGTCTGAAGGACCTGACCACTGGGACCCAGTTTAACTTGGGAAGTTGAGAGGAAATCATAGTTCTCCTCTCCCTCTTCACTATGGCCTGAGTGCTGTGTCCCTATGCCTGATCCGGTCCTCTTACCTAAGCAAGTCAGAAGGAGGGGATGTGATTTTTCTGAAGAAAATCACGTTCTGAGACAGGAAGGGGCACGGCAGCCTCTTCGGCCCAGGATTTATGTCTCTGTCACAAGAGGGAAGTGTGAGCTGAGAAATGACTCCCAGAAGCGCTAGAATTGGACAAGGCAGCGCTACTACCTTTCACAGTCAGTAGTGTATTCATTCTGAATCCCTGCTGCCTCCGGAGGCCCTCAGCCCAGCCCTTCCTGCTTTCCTCCCTTCCTCTAGTCCATCCTCCCTGCTCCTCCCTTCCCCCCTCCCTTGGTTCTCTTTGGCTCCGCACACACTTAAAAAATAGAGCAGAGCTGCTGGCCAAGTGCTCCCTGCCAGGGGCCAAGCTGTAGGTGAAGGAAGGAGCATACAGGCCTGTGGTGCTTTTTACCTGGCAGTTGGAGGCCAGGAGGCCAAGTCCCTGAAGCCAGCCGCAGAAGGCTTGCTACTGAGGCCAAGCCACCATAGCTGGCACTGCGCCCACTTGGGTAAGTAATTTTCTGTCCCAGCAACCCCGAAGGCCAAGGGAGTCCTCACTTGGGATCGATTAGACTTAATTGTTGCCACCTTGGTGAACTGATTGCTGCCTTTTTGCCTGCTGTGCAGATCTTGGCGAGGGGCCCTTTGCTGAGCCAGGAACCGTATCTTTGTTCCACGTCCCTTCCTTGGTTTGCAAGGCTGCCAGGGCTGCTCTCTTGGCAACCTCATTAGGCTCCCATGGTGTCTCTGGGGAATCTCAGCTGGGCAGCAGTGCTCCATCTTTAAGGCTCCGCTTATCCAGATGGCTTCTAACCTCTCCAGGGTAGAGGGACCCCAGCTGCAAAGTCCAATCCAGCTGTCCTCGGACGCCCTTTCTTTTGCTCAGAGCTGTGCCCGGCACCGATGGACTCCTGGCCTCTAGGTCCAGATCTTCGTGCCTTTCCTCTCAGTTCTTTGTCTCCAGGGCGGTGACTTGGCCATGGGAGCAAATTCCGTACTCCCCTGTCTATGGCCAAGAACTGAAGACTCTTCACGGCTCCTCTTTTTGGGAAGCAGGGACTGGTCAAGTCTTGGAATTCAGTAGGAAAGGTGATGGCCTGCACATGACAGACCTTGGTCCCTCCTCACCAGCATGTGATTCTCACATTCAGGAGGCAGAAATGAGTATAAATGTGGGAGTAATGCCTCATTGTAAAGCTCATGGCCAAACCTGCAACACAGTTCGACAAGGCTAGAGGAAGAACAAAATGGTAAAGAGGGTAAGGTTCACTTTGGGCACTGTTTTTTGCATCCCCATTCTTCTTGCATAAGCTCCCTCAAAATAGGCCAGCTCTTTTTTCGGGCTCACAAAAGCATAGACTTTTCCGGATTCTCCTGGCCTTTAACCACTCCCCCCTCTCTCTGGGACTTTCACTTTCCGCTACTACGTCTGAGCAGTATCATGAAATTCAGCTATATGTAAACAGCTGATAGTAGCCGAATGTGGTTTCTTCTCGCCATTTACTCTTCTTTTTTTTTTTAAACATGGAAATGCAGAGGGTGGAGGTATATAACTCAGGGATGGAACTTGACAGGCTGAAGCGGGTTCAATTCCTGAGCACCACCAGGAACAAAATCTGAGCACGAAACATGGTGAAACCCCACCCTCACCCCCAACTGCTGGGTGTGACCCAAAAACAAAAAAGAGTAGGCAGCAGAGCTAGTACAGTGATTAAGGTGCTTGCTTTGCAGGTGGCCAACACAGGTTTAATCCCCGGAACCACATAGGGTCCCCTAAGCTCTGTTAGGAATGATCCCTGAGGGGCCAGAATGATAGTACAGCGGGTAAGGCGTTTATCTTGCACACAACCGACCCAGATTCAATTCCCAGCATCCCATATGGTCCCCCGAGTACCACCAGGAGTAATTCCTGAGTGCAGAGCCAGGAGTAAGCCCTGAGCATCGCCGGGTGTGACCTAAAAAGAAAACAAAAATCTGCAGAGCCAGGAGTAAGGAGTGATCCCTGAGCACAGAGTCAGAAGTAAGCCCTGAGCACCGCTGGGTGGGACCCCCTATGAAACAAAATAAAAACCAAACAGCATTTCAGAAATAGTCAAGCGAAGTCAGAAGTGAAGCATAAGAGCCAGAAAGACACATGCCCGATCTAGATCTGATTCCCAGCACCACATAGGGTCCCCCAAATCTCACCAGGAGTGATCCCTGATCATAGATCCAGAAGTGTGCACTGCCAGATGTGGCTCCAAAACCAAAGAGCAAACAAGCAGAAAGAAGTGAAGCTCAAGTATGAGCTAGAGGAGCTAAGTTTTGTAGGCAAGGCTTCTCCAACCTTGAACCCCTTAAGTCCTACCAGACAAGCACCACCGTCTCCAACTCCATTCAAGTTCATCCTTGAAAAGGTGATTAAATTTAGCTGAGGGGACCTTGACTTTTCTGACCATGCCTCTCCTACTCCCAAAGATTCCCAGACATTTGCCCTGCTCCCCATCTTCCCCCCCCCCACACACACACACCAGGCAGCCACTTGAAGAAGATGCAAGGGAGACTCCAGCCTCCCACATCCCCGACTGGGTTGACTTTGGAAAAACTCAGAGAATGCAAGTATAAAGCAATGACTTGTAATAGCAAAACCATTCTCGTGTGAAGGGAGGAGCTTTAAGCACTTACAGAGCGAGGGTTACAGCCCTTCCGAAGACGATGGGCCTGCCGCAAAGCTATTTTTGGCTCATTTGCTCTTCTTTCCTCCTCCAGTTCTATTCCTCTCCAGACCCCTCAGGAGTCCCCCTCAGCATCTCCTTCCAGTGTCTGTGCTCTCACAGGCTTAAGCAGGGGAAGTAACCTCTAGCCAAGGGATTCTCTCATCCAACACATTTTCTGAGATGATCCCACTGCTCCCTTCCCAAAGAGCAAGGACAAAGACTGTTTGGGCCAATGCAACGACCTCTTCCCCTCCGCCCAAGCACACCGGAATTCCAAACGCTCTTGTTTCCTTCTAGCACAAATGGCTTTTGCTGCTGAGCCTCTGCTCTGGGTTACCCATTTCCTGCTCAGCCCTGGCACAGCAAACAGGTCTCCATAGCCGCTACCTCAGGGTAATTTGAGAAGGAGCTTTGGGCCACCACATGTGGAAAAGGAATCAGGGCAAGACACATGTGGAATAAGAATCTCCTAGAGAAAGATGCTGGGCTTGTTTTTTTTTTTTTGTTTTGTTTTTTTTTTGTTAAGAGCCTGAATGATATAAAAATACCAGCACCGGATATTTTTAGGGTGCCAATCTCATTTACTTGAAGGTGATTTTATTATCATTATTATATCCTTCCTGTTACAGCAACTCTTAACACAAAGGCCCAAAATGGACCCATCTGTCAGCAGACACCCCCACCCAAGGTTTGGCTGTATGATAGTCAGGTTTGCCCCGACCCATCCTGGGGTACTTGCACTTGGACCCACAATATCTTATTAGTTGTGGCCTCTGTGCTGTCGCTGAGCCTGTTTGGGTGGGGAGATGGGAAAAAGGAGTGAGTGGTTCCATGTCAATATTTTCAGGCTTCCGTCTTGGCCAAGCGAAACACCCACTGGGTGTTTCCACTTTGCTCTGTTCAACTCCTGAGCTGCTTTCTCTCCAGTCACTAACAAATCTGGTCAATTCGTACAACCTTTTTCTCTTTACCATATCAGAGACATGCATCCAGGGATGTGACCCCAATGAGAAGTTGCTGCCTCAGTACAATACCCCAAGGAAGTAACTTCTTCCTCAAAACTCAGTGAAACAGCAGGAGCACTGCATAGGTTTCTTGCTCCTGGTTTTTGTTTCAGCCCTTCCTTCCTTCCTTCCTTCCTTCCTTCCTTCCTTCCTTCCTTCCTTCCTTCTTTCCTTCCTCTCCCTCCCTCCCTCCCTCCCTCCCTCCCTCCCTCCCCCCCTCCCTCCCTCCCTCCCTTCCTTCTTTTTTGTTTTTTAGTTTTAGGACCACACTTGGTGGTACTCAGGGATTAATCCTGGCTTGGTGCTCAGGGATCACTCCTGGCAGGGCTTAGGGGACCCTGTGTGGTGCCAGGGATCAAACCCAGTTTGGCAGCATTCTAGGCAAGTGCCTTACCCATTGTAGTATCTCTTAGGCCCTGTGTGAGCGATTTCTATTCCCACAATACACACAAAATTGTGAACATTGGTTGCCAAAGCTGCAATTTCATTCTAGAGGCAACCAAGAATACAGCACTGAGTCCCTAGGCTGGTGTTTCCCCAAAGTGGGTGTTCCTTTCCCCATATCCAGGTAATAGAGGGATTGCTTGAATTTATGGTGGAACACGGTAGTTTTGGGTGCCATTGGGGGGTGCATTCTATTTGTTGACTTAAAGAGTGTAAATTTGGCAGTGGTGGGGGGAGTGCTAAGTGATATTTTTTCTGTAAATGGGACAGTAGGCTAATGAGTTTGGGAACCTCTGCCTAGACCAGTATGTTGAGTAGACAAGTAGTGGCAGTTTACGTCCCCTCTCTGGCTTTCCCCTCACGAAAACTAGCTAGGGTGTATATCCTGATCTCTCAGAGTTCAGGCTGTGACTAATATCCAGGAGCCCTGAGTGCCAGGCAGGAGTTCCTGTTCCGTGCTATCAGTTTCCAGGGAACTGCTTGGGATCTGCAGTATCCACCAGAAGGATGATGTAGTGATGGACAGGGTTGGAAAGGTGCTGGAAAGTAAAGGAAATTACCAGTGAGGCTCCTAACCTGAACTTCAATTAGAATCACTCAGAAACAAGCTCTCTTTAAAAATTGGGGAGGGAGGGGCTGGAGCGATAGCACAGCAGGTAGGGCATTTGCCTTGTACACAGCTGACCTGGGTTCGATTCCCAGCATCCTATATGGTCTCCTGAGCACCGCCAGGAGTAATTCCTGAGTGCAGAGCCAGGAGTAACCCCTATGCATCCCTGGGTGTGACCCAAAAAGCGAAAAAAATTGGGGGGTAATTCTTGGGGGAAGGTATGCAGTTTGGTCCACATCCAGTGGTGCTCAAGGACCTACTCCTGACTCTGTACTCAGAACTCTCTCCTGGTGGGGTTCAAGGGACCTTATGGGTTTCCAGGGGTCAAACACAAAACTGGCCACATGGAAGGCAAACACCTTACCTATTGTACCATCTTTTACCCTCTTTAAAAACATTTTTATATGGCTATTTTGAACCTTTCTCTTCACATACCCATATCAGATTACTTTGTCAGCTTTCCTTTGTGTCTGATCTCTGCTCCAGAATGAGAGGAGGTGTTTAGAAGGCTCCAAGCTGGCTGGCAATGCCAGTGCCTTTACCTAGAAGAGGGTGTAAGGAAAGCAGGTGAGTTGGTGGAACCCTGCTCCAGACATCCAAACGGCTGCCTCTCCACCAATCACGAAAAATAATCACTTACATTTACATAGCACTCAATAATTTCCAAAGCACTTTCACAGACATCCTCTTATTTGATCTTCTGGAAGGACTATGCAGGTTGTCGGGGCAAAAGCTGTTACTTACATTTTACTGACTCGGGAGGCTGTTTCATCATTGGCCTTTCTGACGAGCTTGCTAAAGGGAAGAGTCAGTCTGCTCTAAAGGACTTGTTGAAAGGATCACATGTTGGAATGAGGGTTATTAAAGGAAAGACCATGGGCCAGAGAGCTAGTACAGTGGAGACGGTGCTTGCCTTTTACCGTGGTCACAGTATATTCCCCTCAGCGCCCAACCTATCCTCCCCAGAAAAAATGCAAAAAATACCACAGAGGTTGATGAGGCAGAAGGGAGCAACAGGTCCCACAGAGCTGCCCATACACCAATTCAGTTGGGGAAACATTCAGGAAATAGAATTTGAGGAAGGGGAATGTTGAGGAAGGGGAATGTTGAGGTTGTATATGCCTGAACTTTTCCTGATATTAAGCTAGCTTGTATGAACCATTTTGGCTTGTTTCTTTTTGTTCTCCACTCCCAAAGGGGAGTCTCAAGGAAGGCAAGGAGAACAGCTGCTGTGACTGCTCTTGTATCCTCATAGTCACTTCCTCCTCTTACCAACCTAACCTGCCCATGCAACTTTGTGGATATTCTGGAACCAGAATGCAAAGTCCAAGAGGTGCAGGTGCATCTAGAATGGCCTAGTCCACTCTCTACCTTCAGTTTTGTAGGGGAGAAAACAAAGGCAGAGTTTCTCATTTCTCAATTTTCTCATTGTTTGTCATCAAGAAGCAGAGGCAGAGGTGGGATCATCACAAGCTCGCCCAACTTGCAGTGTATAGTGCTTTCCATGCTAGCTCACAGCTATAAGTGTGTGTGCATGTGTGGAAAGAGAGGTGGTGAAGGGGAGCTGTGTGTATTGCCCAAATACCTGTCTACTGAACTGCTGTGGCCTGGACTTTGTACCCTTGTGCAGTGACTGGAGGTTAAGGCCATTTATAGGGCCTAGGGTAGGATAGGGTGTGAGAAAGACAGGGTTCAGGGTTTCTCTCCCAAGGGGATTCACCCATATAAACTGCTCCAGGTAATTAAGATCCCAGAAGAATTGGCAGCTGCTTGCTGAACAAATTAGACTCTGCCTTTATGGGCATGTTCTGTGCTGGAGATCAGAGGGCCCTCCCTGATGTTTGGTTCATTAGTCATTGTTCCCTGTCAGAGCAAGCACTCAGAAAATTGGATGTCTGGCAACAGCCTGTATTCAGAAATTCAATAGCAGGAGCAGAGACGGCAAGAGCTGAGTGCCTGGGACAGTGCCCCATGCACAGTAGGTGCTTGGAAAATGCTTGTTAGCTAACTAATGAACTAAGTAAAGAAAGCCTTTAGTACTCTGTGCTATTCAGAATGAAACAGTGTCAATAACAGATCTGATTGCTTTTCAGCCGAGCCCCATTTAAAATGGTTAATGGGCAGACTGGCGGGACCTGGATAAAAACACTCAGAACCCGAGATTTTCCTATACAGATGGCACCGGGTAGATCACAGCATTCACCACTTGGATCTTAGATCTAATAGACTCATTGCTGCCTCTGTGTTTGTCCATAATTTCTTCCTAGTCTGGTGCAAAAGTCTTTTCCCCATTCTCATATCCTTTGGTTAAAACCAAGTAAGCTGGAGGAATGACAAAAGAAGGGGACATGTGTTGAGTTGAGGTGGAGAGGGGGTAGGGGCAGGAAGTACGAATACATCCAGGAGGTGGGATTTAAAATCAATTTTTTTCCTTCTTTACCATCTTGCCACCACCCAAGCCTTCAAGGTAAATTTGGAAAGACCCTTTAGTATTATTCTTAAAGATGAGCAATTTTTGGTTTGGTTTGGTTTGGTTTCTTATACTAAACGTCCTTGGTTCAAAATACCCAGGATTCCTCGCGAAGATCAGATAGCATAGCAGGACTAAGAGAGTCACTTTTGGCAGTCACTAAAGGTTACCACTGGTGTCTTGTCTATAGGCCAAGGGAGTAAACGCTGTGAAGGATTTTGAATGTTCGTGGTGGACTTTCCCATCAAGCTAACCATTTAAAAAGAAAAACATTTTTCTAATTCATCTAGCTATCAGTCACTCCTTCAAATCCCATCAGCCAAGGATGAAAGTTCTAGAATTAATTAGGTACAGAGTCCTTTTTTCCTTGTTGGAAAGGACATGTATGCATGTGTGTGGCTTTGTACATATGTCAAAACTCGGGTATATGAAAAGGATTTGAATAATGATGTAGATGTACACAAAAGCACTAGTTTAAAGTGTATATGAAAAAACTGTGAAATGCATGGTAAATATATATATATGTATATATTTGTGTGGTGGGTTGGGCAACACGGACTGTTCCTAGCTGTGTGCTCAGGAGTGGACCCTGGAAGTGCTTAGGGGACCAAATTTGGTACCAGAGGTCCAACCAGGCCACAACTGCATGCAATGCAATTGCCTTACCTCCTATAATGTATCTCCAGCCTAGTAAATATATTTTTGGTGGGAGGGGGAAACTTTTTTTGTGATGGGACAGGTGGAAAGATAGCATCTGGGAGAGTTGATGTTGTTGTGTGTGACATGTGTGCTTAACCCCATTAGAATCTATGCTTTTGTATCAGACCTGAGGAAGGAAGATGTGAATAAGTGTGTGTGTGTGTGTGTGTGTGTGTGTGTGTGTGTGAAGAGGAATGTTGCAGGTCATTGGGTTGTATATGCCTGAACTTTTCCTAATGTTAAGCTAGCTTGGAAGAACCATTTTGGCTTTTTTTTTTTGTTCTCCACTCCCAGGCCTCCAAAAAATCTAACTTTGCTTTCTCTTCCTTTGGGTGCTATTTTATTTTTATCCCGTAAGCTTCTTTATTTGTTTCATGCTCTCTTATCATTGTCCCCTCTCCCAAACCACCTGCTGTCTATACCAACAAAGGGTTAGCGGTTGACTCTTCAATTGAGAAAGACAGTGTTCAGTGATTGGGAAACAATTCCCAAGCCAATGAAATGTCTGCCTAGAGATTATTCTTGGATCAATAGGAATCCTGTGGGTCACTCTTGGACAGATTAACATCATTAAGAAATGTAATATAGATACTCGATCCTAGAATTGTGGTGAATTAATTAAAGCCTTGTTTTTATTTCTGTTGAGAGGAAAATCATGTATTATCTTTAGCCTGACCCTGTGCCTTCAAGAGAACTATTATTCTGTGAAAATAAAGGCTGAGGTAGGCAATTCACACATACTTGTGAAATCTAAGCAGATTATCTCACCAGTGGCTATAACTGTAATAAACTAAAGTGACCTCAGTTTAAACAAACAGATGTTTGGGGCTGACAATTGAAGTGCAAACATGACCTTAATTAATGGTTTGGTTAATAGTAAGTTGTTCACTCTTTAGTGATATTAGCAAAATTCTCTGTCTTGGCTATAACTTAGGCTCTAAGATACCTTTGTCTCTTTCCTGTTGGAAACGCTTCTAGCTTTCTAGCGACTGAAGTCTGTGAAGCTTCCCATGAAGCTGGTTTGAAGGGAAACCTAGAGGCTGATTGGAGTTAATGTGTTATGAAAATTTTTCCTAAATATTCAGGATTTTCATCAATAAATGTTAGTACACCATTAAAACCAGTCCCCTTCTACTGTCTCAACCCATCAACA
This sequence comes from Sorex fumeus, assembly GCF_029834395.1. Classification (NCBI taxonomy): domain Eukaryota; kingdom Metazoa; phylum Chordata; class Mammalia; order Eulipotyphla; family Soricidae; genus Sorex; species Sorex fumeus. The sequence goes on from NW_026606115.1 coordinate 18,176,582, forward strand.
AGGTCTGCATTAATTAATGCTCATTATTGAACAAACAGGAACTCTGATTTCAAATAATTTCTGAGCAGTAACTCATTCTGGCTTCTGAGTAAAAGGCTTCAAGGATATTACTATTCTGGAAAGGAAGCTGAAAGGCAGTCTCATATTCCACTCCCCCAAAAGATGGTTGAAAGAGTAGAGGATGTTGGGCAACGGGATGTTGAGCTTGAGTTCCTGAACTTAATGGCTGCCTGCTTGTGTCCCAAACACTTGCATGTTATTTCATCAAAATGGGAGCAGGAACGAGTGGTTAAGTCAACTGATTTGCTGGCTTTGGGCAGCCCTCCCTTCAAGAATGGCTCTTTCTTTGCTACAAGGGATAAATCCAGCTGCAGATTTCTGTCATCACTGGATTCACTTGCAGATGAATTCAGAAATTATACTAGCCTCTCCAATTGTTGTTACTGAGTTGAACAAGCACTATTGAGGCCATCCTTGGGACCACGCCATAGTCCTAGTGCTACAGGTGGAGCGGGGGCAGGGGAGGAATAATTGAGCTACCACAGGCCTGTGTTCCACCCTGAAGGAGCTATGGCTCAAGTTAGGGACACAATTCATGTGCAAAGCACTGGTGGTATACAGTTCAGCGTTAAAGCATTTGACAATATAACACAGGCAGTGAAATACTTTCAGAACAATTTTAAAGATAATTGTCTTGCAACTGTCTGGAATTTTAGTAGATTCCTGAGTAGAAGGTAAAGAATGATCTTATTCCCTCTATAACCTGTAACTACAGCCCTCCAGAGAAATGGCACTGGCGAGAATCTGTTCAAAAGCCAGTGCTTCTGTAGTGAAAGTAGTGAGCAGGATTGTCTTGCATGCTGAGCTCTTTATTTTAATGGCGCCTCTCCCAGATATCCAGGTCACCCTGTCTCAGAAAACAGCATGTACTATTTCCACACTGCCCACGGCAAAATGTTGGCCATGTCAGAAAGGGCAGGGCCCCACATGCTAGAACAGGAAAGACTAAAGGGGGCTCTTAATCCCAGAACAGTAGCCAAGGCTACATGCCTAGGTTTGGCCCCCTCATTACCCACCTCCAACTAGTGATAAAAAGTATGACAAGACTTTTACCCTTGACATTCAACCTTCAGTAAGATGAATCCCTTAGAAAGAGTGAAGGGAAGGGGGAGAATAGTGGGGTTGAACCCAACTCAAGCTTGACATTGCACCCCCAGGTATAATGTTTATCTGGCCCATCGGTGTCAGCAAGCACATATGTTGACAGGCCAAAGGGGTCTAGAACGTTGACATTCCCTGTCCTCCTTGCCACCCTCAGCTTTTCAGGCTGCACTACCCACTCAGTTAGGAAGCTGGAGCTATAGTTTTTGGGTCCCAAAGTGCCTGCTTGACTTCAGGGTGGGAATGTCTTCTTCCAACAATGATCAAGACCCGCATAGCATCCTGACTTCCAGTGCCAGTTCTACTAAAAAAAAAAAAAACAAAGTATCCGCTCATTCTGTGACTCAGTTTCCTCATCTGTAAATAGCTGCACTAAATCACAAGTTCCTAAGCTGGTTTAGCCTTTCGCTCCCTTTTCAGGGGGGAAAAAAGCAGTGCTCCCCATTCCCAGATCTTTAAGGTAACAAATGGAAAGTGCCAAAGTGCTCCCAATTGCACCAGAAGCTACTACTTATTGCCCTTTCAATCTGTCCAGAAGCCACCTCTCCCACCCCTCCCTCCCCAGCCAGCCCGTTGCCTCCACTGCAGCCTTTTTTGTAAGTGCTTTTTTTATGAGGGGCAGGACAAGCAACTTAAAGTTGAGGACTTCCTGTTTAGAAGCTGATCCACAGTTCCCAGGCTGGGTTGATTTCTGTATTGTGTTTGCCTCTTCCCTACTGGTTTCTCCCTTAGCTAAGAGCCAACGGCAGTGGTTCTGGTTCAGATCATAGATCCTGCAGGCTGCCTGCCACCCTAGCTGCTTATGCGGGGGCAGAGCCTCCTTCCCTGGGGCTGCAGAGAAAGCTGTGTGCTCTTGCTGAGCACTTACTCCCACAGTTCCACCCGACCATTTGCCCCTGGGCCAGGCCCCTGACCTTGGTGATAGCCCCAGAGAACTCTGGGATATCCCTGCTGCTAACGCCTGGGATGGTTATGGAGTGGACTCTGTCTCTCCTTTGGGGCTCCTGAGCATCAGGGACTTCTGGGGGAAACAGACTACAGGAGGCTTCACACACACATGCCCATGGAGCTGATCCGAGGAGAACTAGGGCTGTTTTGTGATTAGCCTAAAAATGGGCCTGGGGTGGGGGGCAGTGGAGGAGGGCAGGGTCTCTGCAACATCCACACTGGACCCTGGTAGGCAGGGGGCAGAGGGGCTCGGGGCTCGGTTTGGAGCCCTTCAAGCTCAGCTTCTCTTGTCCCGAGAGAGGGCAGAGCCTTGTTTCCCCGAAACCACAGAGGATCAGGGGTTGAAGGGAGAGAGGGTTTGTTGATCCCTGTGATATAGTGATCCTGGGACTCCCCCTGTTTCCCCAGGCCTTTCCAGGGAAACATTAGTGAGCTTGCAGGAGTCCAGGCAGTGATGACGTGGCACACACAAAGGCAGTGTCAGCCACAACAAACAAGCGCAGCCTCTCAGACAGACACAAACACACGCCACACACACTCTCTCCTCCCTCCCTTCCAGCCAGCACACACACATGCTGAGGCCTCACTGCACACCCTGTCCTGGCCCTCAAGGAGGGCTCTGTGGCAAGGGGGGGAGGGAAGGGGCAAAGAGTTGGGGGAGCATGACCCAGCCCTACATCACCAGTTGGTACAACTTTGCTTTGCCCAGGTGTGGATGAGGGCCAAGTTTCCTTGGGAGGGGAGGGACATTTGTTAAAGAGGAGAGAGAGAGAGAGAGAGAGAGAGAGAGAGAGAGAGAGAGAGAGAGAGAGAGAGAGAGAAAACAAAGCAAGGCTGAAGTCCTCCCACAGGCAGACTCGTGCTCTGGGTGTGCTTTTTGCAGGCCAGAAACTACAGAACTGGGAGTACTGCCAAGTGCTTTATCAAAGGAAACAGCCCGCCCAACAGCTGGAGATGGGCTCCTGCCAGCTGTGTATGCCTCTCCGTCTCTCCTTCTCCTTTGCTTTCCCATCTCCTATCTCCATCTCTCCATCCCCTGCAGCCTCATACTTAGCCCACAAGAACCCACAGATGCAGTCCTTGTATCACAGAGAATACCCTTGATAGAGTCACAGTCCATTGCTGGAGAGGGAGGTTCTGGTCTTGAGAGGGGAAATGCTCCGCCCAGAAGCAGCCATTCTGGCTGCGGGCCAGGGGAGGCAGGGTGGTGGGCACTTGGGCTGAAGGAGGAGGTGTGGAGCAACATGATGGGGTAGTGACTCTGGAGGTTCCTTTATACCCACCGTGGGAGGCCAGCGCTTGGCTCGGCCATGTGTGTTGGCGGCAATGAGGTGTTTTCCAGCAACCTCAGCAACTTTGCCATCCATATTCATTCATTAGTTAATGACTTGGATGCATTTCTCTAAGCCTTGGGCTTCCCAGGAAGGGATAAGACATGGGGGGCGCACAGGAATTTGCTAAAAAAAGGGGGGGTAGTATTCCCTCTTCTTGGGGTTGGGAGGGACCCTTGTCAGAATCTTAGGAAGGAAATGCCGGAATAACTTTCAGTAGCCTTCACCCCTTCTCCCAGCCCTCACCCATTGCCTCATTGCAGGGTCCTTGATTACCAGCTAAGGTAGTCTGCTAGATCCTGAAAGACTGCCCAGAGGTATGCTTGGAGAAATGGAGACATGGAGAAGCAAGCTGGCCAGGGTGGCCTAGCTCTGTAAATGGGCCTGCAGGACTGGGAGCTAAAGACAGCAGCCTCATCATTGGAGAATCCCGGGGGGCTCATTGTTTTTTAACTGTATACAGCTTGCACCCTTTGTCTCACTTGACTCTTGGAGCTGGCTCAAGACAAATCAAACAGTTCTTCCCTACCAGCTAGCCTGGCTACATCCCAAGGGCAGGGTCCCTGTTGTGTTCTATTACCCCAAAGCGTGTGTCGTGCTGAGGGCTTAAGTCATGTCTGGTGACTTGGCCTCTGGGGAAACCACTTAAAAGCTTGGGTCTTCTTACCAAATGGGAGCTGTTCCTTGTGTGAATTCCCCAAGGTTGTCTCGCCTTGGCTGCTAGACTTGGCAGTTCTTGAGCAGTTTTAATGACTGTAGAATTGCAATGGCGGGCACTGAATGGATGGGTTCTGGAGGTTACCAAAAAGGTACAAGGCCAGGACCAAAGAGATAGTACAGCTCATAGGGTGCTTGCTATGCACGAGGATGACCCATGTTCAAATCCTGGCACCCCATTGGATTCCACAAGCCCTCCAGGAATGATATCTGAGCACAGAGTCAGGAGTATTCCCGTAACATAGCTGGGATCCCCTCCCCCCCCTCAGAAAAGACAGGAGGCAAAAATTTAAATCATCTTAGCCCCTGGTTTCTTGTTGGCATTCTTCTATCCTTCCTCTTTCCCTCTTGTACATCTCTTCTTCCTCCATTATTTTCCCAAATCCCAATTCTTGGATTTTTCCTTCTTTTTTAAAAATAATTTTTATTAATGAAACACCATGAGGTACAGTTGTAGATTTACAAATTTTTGTTCTTGGGTTTCAGTTATACAGTGATAAAGTACCCATCCCTCCACCAGTGCCTATTCTCCACCACTACTGATCCCAGTAACCCTCCCACCCCCCCCATTCCCCTATCCCCCTGCCTCTGTGGCAGGGCATTCCCTTTTGTTCTCTCTCTCCTTTTGGGTGCTGTGGTTTGCAAAAGAGGCATTGAGTGGCAATCATGTTCGGTCTATAGTCTACTTTCAGCATGCATCTCCCCTTCTTATCTTTTTTTTACAGTGTTTTGTACAACTGATGGTGTTCATGCACATAGTCACAGAGTCCCTAACTGTAGTGAGAATAGGCTTTGGATCCAGACAGATCTTGATTTAAATCACCGATTAGTCATTCACTAGACTAATTGAACTTGGAATAATACAGCTTGAAGTATTCTATCTTGATTTCCCTTCTGTTAACAGATATCTATCTATAGATAGATAGATAGATAGATAGATAGATAGATAGATAGATATGACTATAAAAAACCAGCTCCCGGAGCCGCGCGGCCGCAAATGCGGCCGTGCGACATCTTATTATAACATCTTATTATCTCATTCCTACTTTGGACAAACTGGCAGGCTACCGAATGTAACCTGCCCACACGGCAGAGTCTGGCAAACTCCCCGTGGCATACCCAATATGCCAAATACCAGTAACAATGATGGGTCTCATTCTCCTAAAGAGCCTTGAATATAGCACATTCTTAAAAATCTCAGGGCTAGGATGAAGGAGACGTTACTGGGGCCTGCTCGAGGCAATCGACGAATAACAGGATGGTCGTGATTCGTGATATATATGACTGACATTATTGAATGTAGGATAGGTTGTGAGAGTACACTTGTATTATACAAAATGTATTTGGAGCTCTGGGAACTCCGTGAATATTAGCATCTGGGATTTGTCACCTCCACCTTGTGTATGGAAGTGGGTTTGGGTTGTCTTTCCTGCAAAGTTGGTTTGACTACATACTAGGCCATTGATAAACCAGAGACTCAGATTTAGACCTCAGACTCTCAAAAGACACTCAGAACTTCCTTGAGTCCAGCTCTGGTAATCCCAGTTTTGGGTAGAGAAAGGTATAGACAAAAGTTCAAGTCCTTAGTCCTGATTGAGTCCCACCCAAGTAGGACTTCTCCCCCACCCCATCCCCCAGACCAGACTGGCTCTAGGGAATGGATAAAATCAAATGGTTTTTGGGAAGTTCCTTCTTCCTCATGATTAGTTTGGACTCTGTCATCCCAATTGTCCACATTCAGGGTTTTCTTTGACTCACCTGTCCACTGCACTCTTTGCTGTGATTCACATTTACCGTGTGTTCTATAGCATGTTGTCAGCCTTAAATGTCTCTGGAAGGACCAGATGAGCAGGACCATTCTATTCTTTCTCCTTGTTTGACTTTTTGGTCAATTAGTTGTGCTTGAGTATTTGTTCTTCTGGTGCTTGGGTACCACACAATGCAGGGATGGAACTCTGGCTTCCCACACACAAAGTATGTGCTAAACCCAGTCAGCTATCTTTCCGCATTCAAATGGACCATTTCTACCATGGCCTGTTCATGACCATCTTTTGGGGGTGGGGTAGTATGTGCATGTGTAACCTTTGGGTATTGGTTCATCTTCATGTTTAGACCTTGTGACAGTCTCAAGATTTCTCATGTCTAATCCAAACACTAAGCTTTCCAGCAGCAGTGGTCTCTGAAGGCCATGATTTGTGATACATGTCTTCACAAATAGAGGTTTGTGGCGCCTTCTCCTCACCAGAGCACATCCAATGGTTGGCAATAGAGGCCTGTAAGCTGCAGCATGCAATGGTAGGAAGAAAGAGATTGCAGGTCTTCTTTGGCTATGGCCAATCCCATTTTCCCTCTCCTTTCCCAGTTTGGGAGCATTTCTTGCTGTCTGAAGGGTCGGGCAGTGCCAAGACCACAATAAACAGCTTGTCCAGTACACACAAGCTCTTTGGACCCTGAAATGTCAGCTGGCCAACTGGCTCACAGCGAGACACTGCTGTGTGCTGCTTACATCCGGCTCTGACAATGCCATTCGGTCTTTGTAGAACCATGTGTCATAGCAACAAGCCTGGGAGTATGGGGCCCCTTGGTGACCTGGCCGTACCTCTGTGATGCAAAGCAGAAAGGCACACTTAGGGACCTTGATTTAAAGAAAAAGTAAGTGCTGGGACCAGAGAAAGAGTACATACAGCATGTAAAGCACTTGCTTTGCATACAGCAGATCCAGGTTTCATCTCCAGCACCATATAGGACCTCCCTGAACCGTGCCAAGAGTGAGCCCTGAACACAAAAGTATGGATAAACTTTGAGCACTGGTGAGCATGGCCCAGTAATCAAAATTGTTTTAAATATATATTTTTTTTAATTTTAAGAAGTGCCTTAGAGACTGTGCCAGACTAAGATCAGCAGAGTCACTTACTTCCTCTTAGCTTCTCAGGCTGGGGCCTGAGCCCTTAAATTTCAGAGAGTCAGACTCCTTCTAACCTACATGGCTACCCTGCTGCTTGGTGCAAGACAGAAACAGCTAGCTGGGTATGGAACAGGCACCAGAGGCTACAGAGAGCACACAAAGGGCAGGAGAGGAGAGGGAACAGCAGCAGGGTCTAGTGGCAGGAGAGCCCGGCCAGGATCCAGGAAAGCTGGGCTCTGCTCCCAGCCCCTGCCACCAACTCCCTGGGTGTCCTTGAGCAAGACTGCCCCTAGGGAAGGGTTGGGGGTGCAGGCACAGGGCCAAGGCATTGCCTCGGAGAAGAGGCACTGGGAAATCTAGATGTTGCCTTGAGGAGGCGGAGGTGGCATGCAGAACCAGAACTTTTCACTGACAAGTTGCCTTTAAGAGTTTCGCACACACCAGCAAAAGTGATCAAACAGGTGCCCAGAGGACACATCAGAAAAGAATGAATTGCTCATTCCAAAATGTCCTGTCCTTTGCCTTGCTTGGGAGGTCAGGTGGCAAGGAACCCTGCTGCAGACACAGAGGGCAGAGGGCACAGTTGTTCCTGAGTGTAGAATACCAGTAATTGTCCTCCCTTCCCCTTCATCTGGCCACCCATATCAGTTCAAGGAGTACAGTGTTTGTTTCACAGCCTAGGAGTTTGTGTAGGAGACACATTTCCTATGTCCCCAAGCTAAGTGCCTGTGAATCAGTCTCTCCAAATTTCAGAGAGCCATACTTCTGTGGCCTGAACTTCACTTTCAGGACTTGCCTTCCTATCTCCTCTCCTTGCTTCCACTGCCTCATAGCAACATGTCTGCTATTTCTTGTTTGCTTGTTTTGTTTTCGTTTGGAGGCCACACCTAGTAGGTTCAGGGCTTACTCTTGGCTCTGTGCTCAGGGATCACATCCTTGGCAGTGCTTGGAGGGACCATATGTGGTGCAGGGATCGAATGATGGTCATTTGCATGCAAGGCAAGCACCGTAGCAAGCCCTGTACATTCTCTCCAGCACAACACATCTTTATTTCATCTGACCTCACACCCCCACACACTGGGGAACTCAAGAGTTATAGTAGCCTATGCCAGCATGCAACCTAGTTGATGGAAGGTACCAGTGTTACAGAGTAGGTGCTCAATTTGTCCAAGGAGTAACCTCACAGTACTTGTGTACAAAGGGTTGTGTTTCATGGTGGACTTTGCAGCCTCCACAGTAGAACTAATTTGGGGGCAAGAGGACGAAGCCTGTTTGGAGCCATATACTTAACAGCATGGGGGCAGCCACCCTCTGTATCCATGGAGGAAAGGTAGGCTACACCCTCTGGAGGCAGGGGGGGAAGGATGTCTGGGAAGAGAGCCAAAATCCACTTCAGTCTGAGGGCCGCAGACACTTTCCAGTGCAGGAAGGCCCCATGGTGTTGTCTGATTGTCTTGCTGCGTCGCTCTCTTCCTTAGGGAAAGCCGAAGGTGGCCAAGTTGGGATAGGGCTGAGCTTCCAGAACCTTTGTACTTGAGCTATGGGCAGCTCCTGATGTTTCTCAAGCAGAAACAGTTGGCGGGGAGAGCTTTGGATGTGATTAGTATTGGCTCAAGGAGCCCAGAGGGCCCTCGCTGGGGTCTTCCTAAGTCACTGATTCCCTAACATGCCTCATCTCCCCCACCTATCCAGGGGCTCTGGGAACTGTGGTCTGGCCTTTGGCGCTTCTCCTGCCAGATTCCTGTGTTGTCTGTGCCTTCGCAGCAGGGTGGGTGAGAAAGAGCGGCCCAGGAGGGAAAAACAAACAGAGGAAAGGTCTCTGGGTGTGTTGACGTTCTAAGTGCTATTGATTTTACAAGATTTTTCCATTGGGAGGACAGTGAACTGACCTCCTTTTGCAGCCGGCTCGGGCTTTGACGCCACTGTCTCGGCTGTGAACCGAGAATCTGAGGCTGTGGCTTTATCTCAACACATACTTGATAGTCACCACTCTTGGTGAGGCCAAGTTGGGGCCTCCAGGGTGGGATGAGGGAGGATGCGGGTGGATGTGGGTGGTTACATGCCTTTCTGCTCTTTCCACCTTTCCCCCAGGGACACTGGATGACCCTGGGCCCAAGCACTCTCAGATCTTGCAGGGAAACAGAGATGTTCCAACAAGAACTCTATACTTAAAGCTTAGGCAGGAAGAGGGTGATGAAAAGAGAACTGAGAGGCCCTGTGAGGTTTTTTTGCACATGTGTATTCCCTTATAGAATACCTGAGTTTGATTCCCGGCACCAGATGGTCCTCCAAGCACTGCCAGGTGTAATCCCTGAGCATAAAGCCAGAAATATCCCCTGAAAATAACTGAGTGTGGCCCAGAAACCAAAGGGGGAAAAGAGAAGAAATGAAAGGAAAAAAAGCAAAGTGCACTGAAGTAGGAATGTGTGACTTAGGCTGGCTGCCCCACTAATTAGTGGTCTGATTTCAAGCAAATGACTTTTTCTCTCCTGCTCTCAGTTTTCTCATATTAAGTGAGAGTGGAATAAATGGTGTTTGGGTTCCCTTCCAGTTTTACAACCCTGCAGACCCAGAAGTATCATACTTGATGCTATGGCTTAGAATGCCAGAGTTGCAGATCATGGGTTTAAATCCCTAGCATCCCACATACATGGAAAGTGATCTTGACAGCTCCACTGTCTATAATTCCCCCATCAGTGCAAGTGATTTCTGACCTCACTGCACCCAGGTGTGTGTAATCACACAAAATGGGGTACGACTTCTCTCCGCCTATGAGCCCCACAACTGAAGAGATGTGTGTACTATAGCCAGGAAACGTGGCCCCTGGTGAGCACATGTGTGACCATCACAACAAACCTTGGTGAGCACTGCATACAAGTTATGTGTGCCTACACTAGGAGTGTCACCCATAGGGAACACACATGCAACCCTCCCTCCTGTCATAAAAAACAACAACAGCAGGGAGAAGGGGGAATGAAAAGGCATTACAATTAAAAAATCTTGCAGCTTTGTGGAAAATGCAGACGTTATCAAGGAGGAAAATATAGATGAGAGGAGGAGAAAGAAGGAAACATACCAGGGGTTACAGGACTTAAGTGCTTGTCTTGCATGTAGCCAACCCTGGTTCAATCTCTCGCACATCATAGGGTCTCCCGATTTCTGCCAGGAATGGTCCCTGATCACAGAGCCAGGAGTAAGCCCTGGCACCACCAGGTGTGATTAATAAACCAACAAAACAAAACAAACAAGAAGGAAATATTGCAGTACAGAATAGAGGGGAAACAGGAAAGAGAGTACAGACACGGAACCCCAGATCCTGTTCCCCCTTCTCGCACTAAAGGCCTTAGATAAGTCACTTTCTCTTCTTTATATCTCATCCAAGTGTGAGGATTGTTATTGAGAAATCTAGAATTACACATAGGAAATAATCGTGGATTAGAATCAGTGTCCAGGTTTATAACAGGGACAGTTTGTACATTGGAAGAAGTGGGGAGGGTGATGATCGCTGATGGACTAAGACTGTACCTGAAGGGCAAGGTCATGTAAAAGAGTGAAGGCTCCTGGATAAGATAGACCTGGATGGACAGCTTTCTTTAAGCCCCTCTCTGGCTCTGTGACCCTAAGCAAGTCATTTGCTCTGTGCAAATTTCTGTTTTCTCACCCACGAACAGAAGGGATTAAACTCCTTGAGCCTCAAGGCTCTTTCCATGTGTCTGAATATGGGAAGGAAAGGGCAATGATGGAGAGGATAGGAGATGCCAAGTAGGCCAAAGGAGAGAATTGCTCATCCAAGGAGAAAGCCAGCCAGTGTAGGTCTGACAGCTATGTCAGGGGGAAAGAAGAATGGTGCTCCCAGAGTCCCCAAGCAGAGAGATCATTCAGGGAGGTAAAGGACAAGGACAAGGCAATATCATTCATGGGCGTGATCAAAACCAACACTAATGCGTGTGAAGTGAGAGACAGTTTGGTTGGACAGTAAGGACCACCCCCCCTACCCCAACTCTGGACAGAGAGGTCATCAATGGGTCTCAAAGCAGATATCGAGTGTAGTGGTGCAAGCTCCAGTAGTTTTACCACCTCTCTGGGCTTCTGTTTCCTCATCTGTTCTCTATTTTGTTTTTAAAATCATGTTTTATGTAAGTTTGTTGTAGGAGAAAAATTAAGTCACACACAAAATAAATGCTTGGCACCATGCCTGGTAACCAAATAGATAATAAACTCTCAATAAATACTAACTACTCTTATTGGCCTGGCATGCCATTACTGCTCTCCCAGATTAGAGCTTTTGTGATCTTTTTTACCAACTTTCCACCCCACACCCGAGACCTAATCAGGTGTATGACACAGTTTCCCTCTTTCCTCTCTTGCCTCTGAATCCTGCCCCACTTCCACTTCTGTTTTGGAGTCTTGCACCTTGGAGACCACCTTTATCACCTCCAGGATGAGGCTGACTTTCCCCATGGCCTTTATAGAGAGTCCTACCTCCTGCTGACATGCCTGCCAACATGAGGCCCCAGCAGGGAGGGAGACAGGTGGCAGTGGCCAACAAAATGAAGTGGTGTGTTGCCACCCAGTTCTCTGGCAAGGCGTGGCAAGGTCACCTTTTGCTTCTAATTTCTTCTTTTAGGGATTTCTTTCTTGAAATGAAGCCTTGATGGAGGCTTAGATGAGATAAAGTCTGCACTTCCACCATTTGGAAGAAACCCATTCTATGATATTTGCCTGATCTAGAGAAATTCCAGTGAAGGGGACCTCATGTCCCAGTACAGGAGCAGAACGGTTAGATCTGTATTGAACTGTGCTGAGGTCATTGTCTAGCCCCTAGGAAAAGCCCAGGAACTTCTAATGCACTGAAGGGAAGGAAACTCAGGTTTCCTCAGGTAAGAAGTCTCTAGGGTGTGGCCCTTCAAAGCTTGCTGATTGTGCTGACAAATGCAAAGGATGCCCCAAACAGCTCCCACCCTCTTATCCTTGGGGGGATGGTGACAACCCCAGAGAAATTCAGTGACATTAGGCCAGGAAATCACATTCTAGCGTGCAAGTCCTGGAGAAAGAGCCCAGCCCATTTTCTGGGTTGAGAAGTGAAGGGGAAGATGAATGAGAAGAGCAGGTGGGACAGACCCATCCAGTGTAGAGGCAGAGTAGACAGTTGTCTCTCTGGCACCATTTCAGTGGCTCCAGTACAAATTGCACCCCCAAATATCTCTTGTCATACAGACAAGCAAATAACGGTGTTTCTTGAGCAAAGACTAGATGTGCTGTGCATTGTTCTTGATTTCAGTTGTAAATGGTCAACTTTAGTCACTACCCCCTGCTCCAGAGTCCTTCTCAAAAACTTTGACAGTGAAGGACAGAGGTCAGTACTGGGAGAACAGGGGCTGGGCACACTAGTATATGGATGGCCCTGGGAAATGAGCGATGGTGGCAAAAGGCCAGAGGATGGTGAAGGAGGGCCTGAAGGGAACAGAATGGGTGGTGAGAGGGACTGGGGTAGGGCAGAGAGAGATGTGCTTTCAAGCAGGGCGGAGGAAGGTGCACAGGAGATCTATCTGGCTAGGGCCAAGCCCTGGAGAAAGAGAAGATGGCAACAAGCAAAGGGGAAGATTGAAAGCATGCTAGCATGTGGATAAAAAGGCTCTACCATGGAACCTGAAGGAATCATACAGGCATGGCAGAGGCCTTGACATCCCAGATATTTGTCAGATCTTTGCTACCACGATATCCACACACTTTTCACAAACCTCTCTCTCTCTCTCTCTCTCTCTCCCTCTCTCTCTCTCGATGTGTGTGTGTCACACACATGCACACACTCTCTCTCCACACACATCACTTGATCACTTGATCAATTGACTTCCCGTTAATCATTGATTTGCTCGAGCAGGCGCCAGTAACGTCTCCATTTGTCCCTGTCATGTGCTAGTGTAGCCACACATTATAACACACTTAATACCCATCTTCCAGGATTGCCGCACCATATTTGATAGGGTTCAAATATGGTTTGAATCATGAGAACACCTACAAGGGCGATTAGAGGCTGCCCCAAAAGCCTCTATCCCTCTCAGAGAGCCTGGCAAGCTACCGAGAGTATTCCGCCTGCACGGCAGAGCCTGGCAAGCTATTCGTTGTGTGTTCGATATGCCAAAACCAGTAATTACAATGAGTCTCCCACACACATACAGATACACAATCAATGTTCTCTCCTTTTTTATTAAGATACACCATGAGATACACAGTTTACAAAGTTGTTTATGATTGGGTTTCAGTCTTACATTGTTCCAACACTCTCCCCTTCACCTTTTATTTTCATAACAACTCTCTCAAGTTGCATAGAGCAGGAGGTCATTACTTGCTTTTGACAGACAACAGATGAAGACTATTGAGACATTGAGTGACTTGCCCAGGGTCACATCGATAGTTTTATTAGCAGAAATGGACCCAGTACTTTGATCTTCTGACTCCCGGGATAGCAAGGGCTAGCATAGGTCCAATGATCATCCAGAGTATTAAGGTTACCACCTTCATAATGTTATCTCAAGAATTCTACAAAGGATTGTCCAGTCCCCATAAATATCTCTCTGCTTACTCACTAATACCTGACACTTCCTTCCTTAGAGATTCATTCTTTTACACTAAAGCTCTGGTGCCTCTTCAGGGTTGGAAAGGTGCAGAAGGAAAGAGTGGCAGCACTTCCCAGTCATGCAGGAGAGTGTTCCTAGGATAGAACTTGGGCCACAGAGCAGGGTGTGAGAGGGAGGGGAGAGCAGGGGGATTAGGAGGACAGGGATTGGGAAGCAGCACTGGCAAACCTCCTCCTTTTGCGTAAGGGCCTAGTTGCATCAGTGTTCGAATTCAGACAACTCTGGGAGGGGGTGCTGTTGGCGCAGAAGCTGGCCTCAGGGAGCACTAATGGCCTCAGGGAGCACTAATGACTGAAAGGACTCCTTGGAGGCAGGGTGGGGGAGGGGTGGGGAGGAGGGTGAAGTAGGTGGCTGCTGCACCAGGAAACAGGTTGGCCTTAGAAGCTGGAATTGTTCAGCAGCCAGTGGGGGTGGGGGAGCTATTCAGGGAGCTGGCCTGGAGCCAGGGGCCAGTCCCAAGGGGGTGAGCAGAGGCTGGAGAGCTCTGGGCCCCAGTCCAGCTCCTGACCTTGAGTCACCATGCAACTCTGCACTTTTCCTCCTAAGCCCAGACACCCATCAGGTCTCTGTTATCTCGGCTTCCCGTTTTTTACAGAAAACTGTGTAAAAGTTGCTCTCTGCCTCCTCCTAACCTATCCTGCCCTTCCAACAACGCTCACCGTCCCACTAGCAAGCCTCTTGCAAGCCTCCAAGGCATTATGGTAGCTCTTGCTTGCCTGCTGTCTTTGGCCCAGAGGCTGCCCCTTCCTGCTGGCTGGCTTTCCCTGCCCTCCCCCCCCCCCCAACACTTCCCAGTTAGAAGGGCCTGAAAACATCACCCAGGACTTGGCCTAGGACTCGCCACTCTGAGGCACCGCTGTAAATAGCTCCATGGATGGAAGTAAGGCAGGCACCATTTGAACTGGCCCCTTTGACAGATTAGACTGTCATTGTTGCTATTCATTCATTCATTCATTCATTTACGTATTCCATGAAAAAAAATTGGGGCCGCACATGGTGGTACTCAGGGCTCACTGATGGCTTTCCTCTCAGAAATCACTCCCAGTGGGGATCGGGGGATTATACACAGCACCAGGGATCTAACCCAGGTCTGCCCATGTAAGGCAGGTACCCTCCTCACTCTGCTATCTCTCTGACCCTGATGATATTTCTTGAGCACTTATTTACCGGGCACTGTTATAGGCATTGGTTTAGAGCTCCTTGCTTCATGGATCCCATTAAGGGTAGAACTCAGCAAATAAGCACCCAAGTAAGCATAGACAGTGACCCTGGACATCTTCTTTTGCATTTGCAGCTCAGAGTGGCTATGGAATTTGCCATGATT
Organism: Sorex fumeus; assembly: GCF_029834395.1. Lineage (NCBI taxonomy): Eukaryota > Metazoa > Chordata > Mammalia > Eulipotyphla > Soricidae > Sorex > Sorex fumeus. Next base: position 18,191,606 of record NW_026606115.1, read on the forward strand.
ATTTTGTCTGGTAGTCAGGGAGCAAAACCAGGCCAGAACCCAGGTGTTCTGATGACTTTTCCACCAGGCTCTGTAAGAACATAGTGTGAGTTTGTAAGGCCATAGTATTCATCCCTATGTAACATGTGGACAGCTTGACATGATTTAAGGATTAGGACTGAGCAGTCACCTTCTTTCTGTCTGTCCACTGGGTCCCTCCCCACAGTCCCCACCCATGCCTCAAATTCTGCCACTGACTGAACTCTTTAAATGAAAGTCCCTGTGATCTGTGGAAAACCTCTTTAAAAGACATTGCAGACCATTTTTACAAACATATTTGTCTATTTTGTTCTTTATAAGTGGACTGCAAATGTATTTGATGGCGGCAGGGGGTATTGGAAGGTTTTCTTAAAGGGAACAATTGTTAAGGAGGTCAGTATGCCCCTAAAGGCAGTTAGGGGCCTCTTGAAACTCCAGACAGCGACAGTGGGAGAGCCTGAAGGGATAGGCTGGAGGAGGCACCTGAAAAGGAAGGAGGAAGGTTCTGAAGACAGACTCTGATTTCACTGTTTAGCCTGGGGGCCAGCCCTGCACCAGCAGGATGATGGCTGACATTTTTGTTTCAAAATCCATGTTTGCATTCCTTATTTCCTTATACTGTATCTTACTGAGTCTTTGTGAGTCCCATAGCCTGGTGTCTTGAGTAGTTTGTACAAACTTGCCATTACTGGTGACTGAAGGTCAATCAGCCAGTGGCTAGGAGCTGGAGCAGCAGGACAGTGGCTAGGATGTTTGCCTTGCACAAGGCAACCAGATTCAATCCCTGGCATCCCATATGGTTCCCCGAGGACAACCAGGAGTAATTCCTGAGTGCAGTTCCACAAGTAATCCCTGAGCACCACAGGGTGTGACCCAGAAAGCTGAAAAAAAAAAACCACCAAAACATCAACAGAGGCTGAATTGAAATACACATCCACCCCATACTGGCAGGTTTCTCCACTCTGCTCTTACATGGACTTGGTATAGAAATTTTTTGTTAGTGGGAAAAGATTACCCCCCCCCCCCCGCCCACACACACACAAAAGGGCTTCTCCCTAGCCACCCCATGTAGGCCTACTTCTGATTCCTCTGGTAGTTATCAGGAAGAGGTTTCGGTGGGATGGTATATTGGTGCTTACACCAGGTGCATTCTTGCCTGCTTTTCTTGAAACTAAGCAAAACACCCAACTAGAGACACTCCACAACTTTCAAATTTCAGGTGTTCACATTGGGCTTTACCTAATTATTCAGTTACCAGCTGATTGTCCCTAAGCAGTCATTTCACGTCTCGACACCTCACTTTCCTCATCTGCAAAATGGATCCAATTGGTAGCAAGGCACCAGTTTCCAGCTGTCAACTCTCCACCTGTTGAGCAGATTCAAAAGGCTAATCTCTAAGGCTTGTAGCACAGCGCCTGCTAAACAATCAGTACATGGAAGCCGCTGATGTTATTATTTGGACCAGATGTGGCTTTGAGATCTCCTAGTGATAGGTCAAGACCTAACAATTGCCCAGGCAGGCTCTCTTGTTGAATTTCAGTTTTCATATGTCAGAGTTGCCTAAAGTGAGGCCCACCTGCAGGGCATTCCCTGAACTGGTGATTCATGGGTGGGATGCATTCCACTCACCTATTTTAAGCTGTTCTACATTTTCTTCCCCCCTGACACGGACGTGTTTACACAGGGGAGGACAGTCCCAGTCAAAACAAGATGAAAATACACTGCTGGCTGAGCGCCCTGGCTAACTGGTTTTAGGTCCTCTCCCAGCTGTCAGCACCTCAATAGGGCCACGGGAGGGGGGTGGGGCTGCCCTACTCCTCTGTTCCTACATCAACCATTGACCATTCTCGGGCGTCGAACAGGAGGGAGCTCTGGCGCTGAGGTTCTATCCAGTTTTATAAGAGCAAGAAGGAGGGGCTGTGAGGGGCGAGGACTCCCCTGGCCAGCTCTGGTGTGAGTATGTGTATGTGCTGCCAGGCTGTCTGGTGTACAGGCAGAATGGGTAATTGCCAGCAGAGAGTGAGGAAAAGTGTCCAAAGAAAACTCCTCGGCATGCTGTCTTTCTACAATTATTTTCCCCACCCCACTAACTTCATTCTTTTTTTAAAAATTACTTTTGAACGTTGTTGCAATTGAAACACCTTGGGATACACAGTTATAAAGTTGTTCATCATTGCCTTTTAGTCATACAGTGTCCTAAAAAAGTTCTTTGGGGGAAGTCCGCACCTGGTAGTGCTCAGGGCTTACTACTGACTCTGAGCTCAGGGATCCTTCCTGGTGGGGCTTGGGAGACCATATGAGTTGCTGGGGATCAAACCTGGATTGGCTGCATATAGAGCAATCGCCCAACCTACTGTACTATCTCTCCAGCCCCTAGATTCATTATTTTGGGCTAGAGGAAGAGGCTCCCTTTTTAGCAGAGCGCAGGGGGGATTGGACAGGGAGGATTGGACTGTACCCAGTTATTCTCAGGGCTTGCTCCTGACTCTGTGCTCAGGGAACACTCCATGTGGCTCTGATGGGGTGATCTAACCTGGCCCACTTTGTGCAAAACAAACACCATTCCCACTGGACTATCTGCCTAGCCCATTAGAAAGTTCATGGTCAAAAGAAATGACCCCTAAAGGAAACAAAGGGAAGAGAACCCCTTACCAACCCTATAGGCTTCCTGGGGAGTGGGTGGGCAACATCTCGTCTGTGCACAGCTTAGAAATAAGTGGAGTTTGAGACAGTTTGGTCTAGAGAGATGCTTTGATCACCAGGCAGATAGCATGCCTTGGGCAGGGAGTATGGAACTGAAATACCACTGAGAAAGTGGGGGCATTTTGCTGCTCCTTACAGCATCTCAAACAGCTTGCTTGTGTTTACCAAGAAGGAAGGAGAAAACCATTTCCTTCATCATCAACCCCCACTGTAAGCCACCCACTGAGCCACTTCACTGTCTTTTCAGTGAGTCCAGACATATTGGGGCACATTGACCTGTCCTACAAAAGCCCAAGAACATGATTATCCAGAACACATCGTCATGTCCTTCCTTGAGTAGCCCCCAACTATAATTACTTCTCCCAGGAGCACCTCACTCTTGAGGCCACATTGTTCCTTTCCTAAGCAAAGCGAAAGCATTCCTTTAAAAAATTTTCATCTGAAGAGTCAAAAGAAAAATTCATCTGAACAGGAATTGTGTTTTTTGTTTGGTTGGTTTTGGGCCACACCCAGCTGTGTTCAGGGCTTATTCCTGACTCTGTGCTCTGGGATCACTCCTGGCAGGGCTTTGATGATTATTATATTGGGTCCCAACAGTCAAACTCAAGTGCCGTGTGCACACAAAGTACCCTCCCACTGTATTATCATTGTGGTCCCTGGAACTCTATATATTTTATTTTTTTTGTTATGGAACCACACACAGCAGTGCTTAGGACAACTCCTGGTGGGACTCACAAGACACCCTATATGGTACCATTGAACCTGGGTAGGCTACATGCAAGAGAAGTGTCTTAACCTCTAAACTATGTCTCCAATCCCTGACCAGAAATCCAGACTTCAAAAATTCAAGGGGGACTTTCTTGGTGAGAATTTCCTTTACCTTGAATGTATTGGGGTATTTTTAGTCAGGATGGGTTTTCTGTTCTCCCCTCCCCACGCCCCATCATTCCAGTTCTGTGGCTGTCACTTGCTCAAAATCAGGCCTGCTGCTCTGAAATCCCTCTTTGATGTTGCTGCCAGCTGAGATTTGTCTTCATCACCCTCTCCTGCTCCCTGTGGGTACCCTGTTCCCAACTGACTTAGGTCAGCTCAGGTGGAAAATGACCAAAGCCCCAGCATCAGTGGGGAGCCAGGAGTACACTCAGGGGTGAGTTAGCCCATGGAGATGTTGGGCCTTGGTCCCAGATCATTAGAGGTCACTTAATCAGTTAAAATGTGTTTGAGTTGGGTTCCCTGAGTATGTTTGATTTTCACCTGTTCTAACGTTTTTAACTGCAGGATTGTTGTCAGACAATGCTTGTCCCCAAGGTAAAGTACTAACAGATGGCAAAATCAGTAATTTGCTCATAGTTCTTCTCCATTGGGGCCATTAGCAATGCTCTAACACTCATCTAAAGCTTTTAGTTACTTTAAGCACATATTTATTGCATTTAGAATGTTTGCAGGCACTGGTCCCTACCCTAGGGGAACTATGGTGAATAACACAGAACAAGATACTCCTGTCCTCACAAAGCTTGTGTTCCTTTTAATTCTGTTTGTTTTGGGGCTACATTTAGCGGTGCTCAAGACTTACTCCTGACTCTGTGCTCAGGAATCACTTCTGGCAGGGTTTAGCAGACCCTCTGGGGTGCCGGGGATCAAGTTTGGGTCTGCCGTGTACAAGGCAAGTGCCTTACCTTTTATACTATCTCTCCAACTGCAAAGGTTATATTTCAATATAGAAAGTCAATCTATACACCCTCAAGACCCTGAGCACTTCTCATTATTGCTATGGTCTCATCTGGTTGTGCCTTTTGCCCCGATTATTGCTGACTACTGGTACTGTTATAAAGTCTCTTCGAGCACACAAGTTAGGCAAGTTACAAATCCTACCTAAAGGGCAAGAGAGAAAGTAGCTTGCTTTTCATGGAACCTACCAGGGTTTGATCCCCAGCATCTCATATGGTCTCCAGAACCCCACCAGGAATGATCCCTAAGCACTGAGACAGGGATAAGTGCTAAGTACAACCGGATATGTCCCTACTCCCTGAATTAATTAATTCATAAAATAAATGTAAAAGCTGCTTCCATTTCAAGCTCAATTCTTCAAGCTACCCATAAACAGAAGCAACAAAATTAAAACTGTACAGAGGACTAGAAACACTAGGCTTTAAAAAAGTATCAACAGGACTACTCTTTGTCAGCCATTTTGTTAGCAGTATTTGGGAATCAGGGACCTGAACTCATCCGGATCAGATCATATTACTCTTCTTATTCTTGGAAAGAACTCAATGATGCTGCCTACAAGATGTCCTCCATCTGCAAATACATACATTCAGATGAGTGTATGTATGTGTACAGACACATATGTCAAGAATGATTTCATTCTAAAACAAAAACGCAGTGATATCTCTTGCTTCTGTGCTTGAGAGTATTCACAAAAATAGACACTCTGGGGGTGGAAAGATAGTACAAGGGACAAGACACTTGATATAAATATGCAGCTGATCCTGGCTCAATCCTTGGCACTACAGATGATGGCTTGATCACCTCTGGGACTACTCCTCCTCCTGAAAAACCCACCTAAATACATATGAACACCTTATGTCATATATATGTTGGCAAAGGAAGAATCGTTCCCATTTCATGGATGAGAGGGGGTTTGTATTCCTTCTGAGCAGACTTTCAGCTGATGAGTGACCAAGATGGATAAAGAACTCTGGTGTCCTGACATATTGGCCATATTTAGTTAGCATGGTATTATTGCCATATTTCCAAGGAGCACCTCCCCAACTTACTGTACTAGGGGACTTCTTTATTCCTCTTTTGTTTTGAGGGAGTCTTTGGGGCCACACCTTGTGGTACTCAGGGGCTATTCCTGACTTTGTGTTTGGGGGTCATTCCCGTACATGCTTGAGGGACTGTAAAGTGCCTGGGATTGAACCAGTATTGGCCACATGCAAGGCAAGTGCCTTAGCCCGTACATTATCTTGGCTCAGGTCTCTTCAGTCTCTGTCTGAATGCTTGGGACCAGCTCTGGGGCCAACGTCATTGCAGCAGCTTCATAGAGAGAAAACTCCTTCATCCCCTCCCTTGACATGGCCAACGCCACTAGATTCTCCCTCAAACAAGCTCAGGCCTCAGTTCCCCATGTCCAAGGAGGTATCTGTGAAACGTCTTCTCAACTGCTGAGTTAGAAACTGTCTATACTTGGCTGTTCCTCAGTTTCCATATTTACTTTTGCTCTTCTGCAACTCTGTCAACAAGCTCCATGGTATTATTAGTTTTAGCAAATAACAGGATGTCAGAACTGTTGACCAGGATTCGTTACCTTGCTGTTAAAGCTCTATCCCAGGACATAGGAGCCAGTGTTTCCCTTATTTTTGAAGGTGTATGAGTTTTGGCAGGAAGCCTTTCCAAGGCAGGCCCACCACGCTAGCCTGCTTTAGACATCTTTAAGGTTCCTGAGCTCCCAGGGACTTGGGCACTGCTGTCTTAGGGCTCAGTGGTAGAAAGATGCATGGAAGTAGATGTTTCTTTCTTTTCTCCTCCCTTCCTCCTTCCCACCCTACCTCCTTCCTCATCACTTTCTTCCTTTTTTCCTTCATTCCTCCCTCCTTTCTTTTCTCTCACCTCCTTCCCTCCCTCCCTCTCAGTGTTCAGGTGATTTTTGCCCAAGTAGACTGTTAATTAATTCAATAAGGACCCAAGGACAAGAAGCTGCTCCGGCCCTGAGGTAAAGGAGATTACCCAGGCCACGCCTGTGGTGCTAAGGGCCTCCAGGGACTCACCCCATGGTGCTGAAGGTGGGGGGAAGCCAGTGCTGTACCTGGAGATGCTTGAGGACCCGTGTGGTGCCAGAACAAAACCCAGGTCTGGTGCATGTGCTAGGCTTGTGCCCTAACTGATCTCTCTCCAAGTCCTATAAATAATTGGGTTGTCTATTTTTTTACCTCAAATACTTAAAATTTTCCAGTTTTTTTGCTCTGCCTATAGCCTTACTGTGGTCTTTACAAGAAGTCTGTGCTCTTGGCCCTTTGGCTTTTGGACATAATTTTCATGTTGTCAAGAAGTGCTGGAGATGGTATGTTAGGCTGGTACAAAAGAATTTCCAGGCTTTTGATCCAAAATATCTTTTCTCTTCCATCACCCGCCTCCCAACACTGCCTGTCTCAAGGAGCAAGAGAAAAGGTTAAAAGGGTCAGTCTGTCACTGACAGGCAACCAGGAAGTCCAGGCCTTGGGGTAAGCATAGCCTTTGTTTATTTAAGCCCCAAACTTAACAAGCAGTGTACATGAAACATAAACATAAAAATAAAATAAAATACCCAAACACAGGCCAGATGCGTACCACAGAGAGCAGCAGATTCCCTGTCTGCTTCCCCCTTAGAGGGATGTCAGTGAGCAGCAGAGAAAAGAATTGGGGTGAAGATGGTTGGCGTTGGGAATGTGAGGCCTTGCTCAGAGCCCAGGACTTCTGACAGGCAGAGTCTTTGTAGTCAGTCCGAGCAAGCTCCTGGTGGGGAAGGTGTCAGAGCAGAGTCAGAGCCAGAGCCAGAGCCAGAGCCAGAGGGGGAGTGGAGGGGGAGAGAGAGACAGGGAAAGAAAAGAACCAAGCCCTCTGCCTGCCTACCTCTGTGAATTGGACTTCGGAAAAGGCTCTAAGTGTTTGCATAAACGTGTGTGCCTTGCTGCTTCACTTTCTTCCTGATAAGGTGTGTAAGTATTCCTTGTCAGCAATTCTCAAACCTGGCTGGGAGGCCTTCCCTCACTCCTCCCAGCCCTCCTTTGAGTCCCTTGGCACTGTTCCCATGGCTGGGGGGCCCTGCCCAGGGAGGAGCTTGTCTGGTTTCTCGAAGTTCTTTTTTCTGTTCTTCAAGCAGCGTGACCCTGCCCCCCCCCGCAACTCTTGGCCCTGCCCCCACCCCAGCTGAACTTCCTTCTTTCATTCAGGAAGCTCCAGGTGTGGAAGGGGTTTGTGTGTGAGGGGTGGCGGGGGGGGGGGGGGTGTGGAGAGCCAGCTGTCCCCGTCTGCAATCTTGTGAAGAGCCCCTCTTCACAAGACATAGAGTCCCACAACAGAAGATCAAGGAGCTACCTCAAGTGAGCCCCTAGTGAATAGCTCTGCTGTGAGGTAAGAGGGGGCCTCTAGAATACAATGTGAGGGCCCTGGGTGGGTGGCTCATAATGCTTACCCATCATCGCCTAAGAACCTAAGCGCCTGAAGAGGCCAGCATTATTGCCATCATTTTGTTTCCCTGGGAACGTGTACCACTTCAAAGGTCACCTCATTCTCTAGTGGGGCCCACTATGGAGCCAGGTGCTTCACCCCAGAGCCCCTAACTTCTTCACAGGCCCTGGCTCTGCAGCCCACACAAGATCTTCCTGGTTCTTGTCCTCCCAGCAGTACCAATGCCCACCCCCACCTCCTCCCTTCTCAGCCCTTCACATACCACTCAAGGTTACCCTGGCAACTGCCAGGGGGGGAAATAGCCTTGTGATTTTCAGCTCTTGGGACTGCTCCACAGAGCGGAAGGGACGGAGACGGCGCCCCCCCCCCCCAACCCCCAGTGTCTCCGATCCTCAGAGAGGCTGCTTCAGACAAACAAACATGGAGAATAACCTTGTTCTTGCTGCTCTCTCTCCTAAACCCCTAGGAAGTCTGCCATGGGCTCAAATTTCCAGAAGGTGGGCTGTGAGCAGGGGTGGGCTTTTATTCTGAAGCTACTGTCCAATACCAAGACAAAACAGAAGGACCCTGAGAAGGAAATGAGGTCAAGAGTTTAGTGGGTAGATGTGAGACCCCTCAACCCCCAAATGTGATAAGTTATAGATCCTCTTTTCAGAAGGAAATGGCTGGCAATTCAGAGAGCACAGACCTGTGTTTTGTTCTCTTGGGTTACAAACCCAGGGTGTTAAGGAAGGAATTTCTGAGTGAGGGACCCTGGCACAATAGGCCACGATGTCAGGAGCCAGAGGTCCCACAGACATTCAAGCTGGGCGGCTGCTGCGTTATCTTCATCTAGATGGGGATGGGCCAAAGGGCAGGGCGTAGAGAGAAAAATCACACTGCGTTCTGAGAAATGAAGTGAGGCCCTGAGAATGGCAGTGCTGGGCCTCCAACCCACCCCAGACTACTTTTTGAGGTGGGAGTGGCAGGGAGGAGACTCAAACCCAGGGTCTTATAAAACTGTTGTGCCACCTCTGGGCCACATGGCCTATCAACTTAAGCCCTAGACCTTTTTCCCTAAAGTTACCATTTCAGAGAGATCTAGCCAGTAGGGAGACATCCAGATCAACCATTCTAGAAAAGCCTGGGACATTCAGCAAAGAAGTGCCATTTTGAACTTCTCCTCGTTAGTTTGCTAAATTTTCTCAGAAATATGTCTTGTATCTTGAATAGGCCTTCAGTTAACATTCAATTCAGTTGCCTTGAACTGAATGCCAGTAGTGTGGGTGGTGAGGGGCATGAAGGCATAGGATCCTATTTACCAAGGTTCATTGTACATATCACTGTGTCAGGAATATCCATTCCATCCTTGTTAGATAGGCAGTGAGGAGGCATGGAAAAGAAACAGAGAGCCTGGAAAAATCAAAGGGGTAAAATTTTTCACTACAAGGATAAGAGGAAAGGAGACAGGCATAAATAATGACACAATGTTCATGAACTTGAAGACCCACTGAGCTAAACTTCCTTCTTGGATAATATGGCAGATGGTTCAGTCCTGCAGAGATGCTTCTTCCCTAGAGTTAGCTACCAAAGTTGGAGGTGATGGGAATGAGGGAGAGTGGGAATAATGCCTTGTCCAGTGGCGTTTGGTTCTGCCTGTCACCCCTCGTGTCACTCAGAGATTGTTTGTCATACTCACATGGGGCTCTGTTGGGGAAGGAGCTGAAAGGCACAATTCATTGTTCCGATTGTTGCTCAGTGCCAGGATTGAGCCCAAATCAGTAGCTCGGGCTGCTTTTCCAAAGCAGTCCATCCTACCATGGGGTCTCCATGCCCCCACTCCCATCTACCAGCACCTTTGACATCTGTGTTGTCCTCCCAGTGCTGTCCTACCCCCTAATCCCAACAGTCTGGGTTCTGGCTCCTGGCCACGCAGGACAATTCACATGACCCACAGAGACAAGGCTCTTTCTCTCTCTGTCATTCTCCCCGCCCCCCGCAGCCCCCTTTGGGTGGATGCCGGGGATCAGACCCAAGGCTTCATATATGCGAGACATAGGCTCTACCACCAAGCCGCCGTCTTTCTTGCTTGCTTCCTTCTGCACTTTGGGGATTTTCCACGAAGCCAAAGTTATCAAGTAAGTGGCAGCAGCCTTCCCCATCTCGTGTCTTCCTCGCTGGAGTGTGGGACCCGCGGGGAAGAGAGAAGAGAAGAGAGAAGCAAGGCCCATGCCATCAGTGATGGCCCTTCGGCCTCCTTTTTCCCCCAGCCTCTTCAAAAAAAGGGACAAGTAAGTCATTAGGGGTAAACAGAGATTTCAGCGGGCCTCCTCACCACCCCCACTCCCGACAGTGGAGGAATAAGTGGGGGGAGCTGGTTTTCAGGCATCCCCAAAGCCGTTCTAACTCTGCAGTGCTCAATATCCTTTTGATTTCCTTTTCCAGCTCCTAACCCAGTGTTTGCTTTGTGGCTTCTCCTGCACCTCTTACATAGGGTCTTTTTCTGCTTCTCCTGACACAAGCCCCATGGGTTCCTGGTGGTGGGGGCCGAAACTTGGGGTGGAACATTCCCTGGGGGAAAAAAAAGAATGAAGGCCTGCCTATAAATAGTTTCCTTTGCGCTGTGTGGCACACACAATGCTTCGAGTGTGACCAAAAGGGAAGTGAGATGTTCCCCCTTGTTGCCACTCCCCATCCTCCTGCACCCACCCTAGTGTTCTCACCACTCCTCGCAGCATGGTGGCCTGGACTGCCCGGCTAGAGTAAGCTGTGCACTTTGCCTGTAACACATTCCAAATGGACTCATTTCAAAGCGAATCAGTGTGTGGGGGTGAGGGGCAGAGCAATACTATAGTGGATAAGGTGCTTGCCATACATGCAGTTGACCCAGAAGTGATCCCTGGCACCCTGTATGGTTCGCCAACCCGCCAGGAGTGAGCTCTGAGCTCATCTAGGTGTTTCCCCCCAAACAACATTAAAACAATAAAAGGGAACGAGTAAACTCAGGACCTCCTGAAATAGACAGCGTTGGCCCCTGGGGTCCTCATTCCACCTTCTTCCATCTAGAATGTCACCCCTAAGGAACAGGAAGGGGCTACCTCTGTCTTCTTGCAGAATCCCACAGAGAAGCTAGGTGCTGGGGATATGCTGGGGCAAAAGGGGGGCATCTGGAATCTTTTGTGCGTTTGGGGGCTGCTGAACTATAGACTCCCTAAGTCACTGTGGCCCATTTCTTAGGAGAGCGTCGTGGATCAGCACTTTGCTCAGAAAACTTAGATAAGATTTCTGATGCTCACCCAGAAGATGCTTCCATTCATGGCAAGGTTTGGTGCAGCTATTCTGGGTCAAGAAATTCTCTGGTGTGCCCAGGGTTAAACAGAAAGCCCTGGTGAATTCCTCCTACTCCCCTCCTCTCCTCCTCCTTCCCACCCCCCATCTTTCCTCACTAGTTTGAGAATCTTTCCATGAGGACACTTACTTCCATTGTCTCCCTTCTGCCAGCTCTGTGCTGAGTGAGATAGACCCATTGTTTGCTAATGGGGTGTACTTTTCTCTAGATTTATGGGCTGGAGGTGTCAAGGGGACCAGCTCCCTGGCTGTTGGATAAGATTGAGCCTAACCTCAGATATATTTTCAGAGTTGTTTTTTTAAAAACAAAATCCCTGACAGGAGCCTTTTTTGGGGGGAGGAGTGAGAGGCAGTTATTATCTTCATTGTCCTAAAAGCAAAGCATAGCAGGAATCAGGGGGGTCACTTGGGTGCCAGTTGGTGGGACCCTAGGAACTGGAGGTATGATTAAACTGTAATGATGCCAAGACTCCATACCTTATTTGGGAGATCATACATCCAGGATGACAGGCTCCATTCTGGGCACCACGGGTATAGTTGAACAGTTCCTTGAAAAAATGTCTTGGATGCTTGCATGGCTTCTTTTTGAAATGAACTCAGTGAACACAGCCTCCTTCCAGACCTCATATAGACCAACTTGGCCATTATTCCAGGACCCTGGGGCCATGAGTGTTGGCAAAGGTGCCTCTGCCTCCAGCTCAAAGTCAACCTTTGGACCCTCTGTCCAACAGTAGCCCTGCTGTTGTCCCCAGACCGTTTCTTCACCTAACTTATCATGGGCACATACCTGGTCTTTAGGCCAGGAAGCCTGGGCTGGAAATCCAGCTCCACAGTTAATTAGGTAAGCCACAGAGACCATATAAGATGATGATGATGATGATGATGATGATGATGATGATGATGGTGATGGTGACATCTCCATCTCAGAGTTTATGGCTTAGCCAGTTAGGCTCTGGACAGTGGCTGATGTTAAGCTAAGGTAGCTGCTGTTAGGGGCTTACAAACTCAGCTGGGTTTTGTTTGGTTTGTGGGCAACACCTTACTAGTGTTGGGGGGTCACCCCCACCATGGTGTTGGGCAGGGAGGAGGGGTTTCAGGGAGGGATGAAACCCAGGGGCTCCTGCAGGCAAAGTATGTGTTCATCACCGCCCCTTTGTGTTCATTTCTCAGCCCTTTAAATTGAAGTATAATTATCAAGCAATTCAAAGGCAATCTCTTTGCCTTTCTTGTCCCAACCACCTGGAGTTTTCTGTCTCTGTCTCCATATAAGGGAATCCATATTGAGGAATTTTTTTTCTCTTCTGCCCTATGCCCTGACTTCCTAGTAATTTTTCCCCCCTGCCAACCCAGCTTATTTATTTCTCCCCTTTTCTTTTCATCATCTCCTTTGGAATCTTGGTGTGAGATGAAGAGCAGTAGTTTAGGAAAGATTTACAAGCCAGTGGTCAGTTAGACTTCCTGCACCCAGAAAGCTCCTCATGGCACAGAATGCAGATTCCTATCAGGGAATTCAAGCATCTCTTAAGCTCATAACTTATGGAAGATTTTACCCCCCAGCTAATGATCTTGATGACATATAAACTTAGAAGTATTTTTTTCTGTCTGCTCCGCAGCACTTGGTGCAAACATGGTGTTCAGAAAAGCTTGATCTTAAGTTAACTGAATATCCTAGAATTGGTGTGCCCTCCCATTTAGTCTGGGGTGGAAAAAAATCCACCTGAGCTAGTGAAGTTTGTCTGCTTGGATAGTTCTACATGTGGACCCTTTGCCAATAGCATGTCCCATGTTCATATATTATTATTATTCATATGATCCAGTGGGGACCTCCCATCATCATGAAAACTACTGGCCGTTCAGTGGTATAGTTGCATTGGCAGCCTACTGGAAAATCAAGGTCTTCAGATTGGGCATAACTGGGACTATGGCCAGAGTGTCGGTGCCAGGCACCTGGTTAGGAGAAATATCCTGCAGCAAATAATAATTACCTTCTTTTGCTGATAAGAGGTTCCAGTACTTTTCCAATAGCATGATTGCATTAGGGTATTCCTTTGGACCACAGCCTGAATCACAAACTGATTCATGGGCACTGGTCCTAGCTCCATCCACACTCTATCTATGTGGTGGAACCCAATGTTCTCCTTAGGGCACTAAGTTGTAAATAACACTCCCAAGTTGCATCACCTATCCCTTCTTCTGTCCCGGTTGCTCTTGCTGGCTGCAATTCTGCTTCTGCCCACCAGGTGGACTCACGTAGGGAAGAGCCCATAGAAAGGACCTCAAGTTTTGGGTGCTTTTTTTCACCTCTTTAAGCTTGAGACTGAAAAGTATAACTCTATTATGACAGAAACATATAATGTTTAGTAGGCACCGACCGCCTATTTTCCTTGTGATCTCCAATCTTTTTGTTCCTAAAGTAGCCTTTTGCCCTCTATGGCTGAGCCCAGCACAGGGCAAGCATTTCATGGAGATGGTTGATTCACAGCCTGCATTTGTAGTTTACCATTTGTTGTTTCTCAGAAAGTCTCGAAATCCTGTTTTGTATTGTTTGTAAAAAGGGGGTACGTGCGATGCTGGAGAATAGTGAATGTATTTTCTTTGCAGAGTGGGGTGTGGAGGCCAAAGCGAAAGGGGCTTTCATTATATGGTCACTTTGCTCTCGCTTTCCTTCTGGCCACCCTCCTCCCAGTCTCTTGTCGCTCAACTGACTGGAGCTTCTCCCCAATGCAAGCTTCCCCACTTTTTGAACTTCCTGGACATGCTCTTCACCATATGTGCACAATGGACAGCACAGATTAGCTCACCTATGTGCAGCGTCAGTACACAACTTGGGTCCGTGCATGTGTTAGTATATAAGAAAGCAGTCCTGGGAGGCGGGGTGTTGGGGGGTGAGCAGGCCTGTTTGGTCAGCTGGTGACATGAGGTGACATGCTAGGAACAACATAGGTGAATAGGACAGAGGCTGAGAAGGCAGACGGTGGGAAGAAAGGTGGGCCTGTCGAAGGGGAGGGTGGGAGATCAGGGAGTGTGATATGGGGTAACACAAAACCCTGGGGGTGAGGGTCATATGCTGGCTATCACATAAAGGAAAGCTCTCCAAACCAGCCCTCCTTGCTACTGAATGGTTTTGACCTCTTGTTATGGCATTTGGACTCCTTTCTCTCGAAATCCGCTTCAGTTTGGTTTTTACCCATCCTCCTGAGCTCTCTGTGGAGATGCCAGTTGGCACAGAAAGTGCTGAACTGTTTACAGTCCCAGCTAAGATTCAGGGAGGGGATGTGGTTTAGCTGGCCCCATAGCCCGGTACAGGACTCATTTGCATGGCCCCTGACGCCATGTGACGCAGCAGGCTCCTCCTATATAAAGAAGCAGGAGCCGAAATATCTCCGACTCTGGGTTGGACTGGCGGCTGTGGAGTTTGTGACACACTAGGCGACACCCCCTCTAGTCACTTCCCTTAAACTCTGCCTGGCTGTGAGTCCACTCGGCAGACTTCTCCCCGCTCGCAGCCCCAAGTGTCGGACGCCCAGAGCCCAGCCCCGCGCCCCGCGCCAGCCGCCCGCCCCGGCCCGCTCAGAGCTCCCTGGCAGCCCGAGCCATGAACACCGACATGTATCAGACCCCTATGGAGGTGGCGGTCTATCAGCTACACAATTTCAACATCTCCTTCTTCTCTTCCCTGCTTGGAGGGGATGTAGTTTCCGTTAAGCTGGATAACAGGTAACCACTGGCCCAGCTGCCGAGCCGGGGGCGCCCGCTGGGGCTGGGCTGAGAGCGGGCTCGGGCGGGACCTCGGAGCGAGCAGGGCGCGCCGCCGTCCCGGATCCCCGCGGTGCAGCATCCTGGGAAGGGGCGGAGGGAGGGATCGCTGGGAGGTGGTGGGGGGGTGGGGGGGAGATCGTCGCCGCGCCGGGATCCGCCGGTTGGAGCGTCCCTGCGGCCGCTGCGCCCTGAGAACGAGCTGCTGCAGCCCAAGGCGGAGACGGCCGGAGGCAGAGGGGCGGCGGGGCCGGGTGGGGCCGGGCTGGGCTGGGGGCCGGCCGAGTGCGGTGCACCGCTGGGGAGCAGGCCGGACGCTTCCGAGCCAGGCAGGAATTCCCAGCTCGCTTCGGTGCCCGGTAGGTTAGCCCTGGGAGCACCTGGGAGGCTGGCGGGCGACTCCCAGGGCTGCGGGGAGGCCCCCCATTGTTTGCCTTTCGCCGGGCGTCCCAAGCAGGCCCAGCTGGGCCGTGTGCCTAGGGTCCCTCCCCGCGTGAGCTGCTGCTCCCTGCAAAGCTCTGGGTGGCGGAGGGGAAGCAGCTTCCTGCGGGGGCTATCGAGAAATCTGGAGGTGGGGGCACACTGCCCCGAACTCTGGGCCATAGAAAGCCCGGACTGACGGAGGACTTTCGCCCCTGCCCGCCGCCAGGTCCTTCAGAGTGGAACCGAGTGGCTAATGCACACCCTTTGCTTTTTTGTGTCTTGGCAGTGCCTCTGGAGCTAGCGTTGTGGCCATAGACAACAAGATTGAGCAGGCCATGGTGAGTGGCATCACTTCGTTCTCATTCCCAGATCGAGCAGTTGCTTATGTAAAAATGTACCAGGGAAGGCAGGACTGGGGAGGTGTGTGCAAAAGCCTGGGGAGAGAGCCGAGGAGGGACCTGCAGCCTGCTTCCTATGCCTGCAGAGACCCTGAGTAGTGTCCCAGCAGAATAGCATGTTTGAGGGCATTTCCAGACCTGTCTCTCTGGTCCCTGAGTGGGCTTCTCCCCACAGCAGCCGCAGGCCCCCTCCTGGGCCACTCACTGCAGGGCAGAGTGTTCAGACATTTGCATGTATCTGCCTCCTGCAGTTGGCAGGGGCCAGAGCTCATTGGATGCAGATACACTGCAGTACCTCTGCAGAGCTTGGGCTGGGGGTCAGGAGTTGGGTGGAAACAAGGAGGGCACCCCACCCCTTCTTCCTCACCTTTCCAGGTAGAGGTCACACAACACGCATACACACACATACACACACAGGGGGAGAGGGAGGGAAAGAGGGAGAAAGAGACATGGCTGCCGGGGTTAGGGCATCTAGCAGTTAGCACACACTTAGTTGAGCCCCAAGCCTACTAGCATAGTTGCTTGTGCATGCAGCAACACTGGTATCTTCCCTCAGCGCTGGTGTCCTGTCTGGCAGCAGCTGTGCCTCTATGGGCTGGGTCAGGTAAACCAGGCAGAGATGAGCAAATACAACCTGTTTTCTCCTCTTGGTGCAAAATATATTCAAAAGAGCAAAAATAAATAATGTTTATTTCTTACAAAAGAAGACTTAGGTGCCTTGTTGGTCATCCCTGGAAGCCAGGCTGTCAGCAGCATCAGTACCTTGAAAATGAGGACATGGCCAGCCAACCACTCAGACATCTCCCCTGCCCCCAAAGGGACTTGGCAGTGGGCATCTTGGAGAATCATTCAAAACTTGCCACAGGAATCCTTTGACTCAGAGCTGGGCTTCCCCCTACTCCCAGACGTGACCCCTCCCCCAAGCCCGCCACTGTCCTTAACCAAGGTGGGGGCACTTCACAGAAATATGCTGGCACACACTGGAGGAGTAAAGAGTCAGTCCCTCTCCCCCACACCTCCCTCCCACTCCGTGGCCGGCACTGCAAATGACTAATGCACCACTCTGGGGATTCCCTCCCTGCAGGATCTGGTGAAGAATCATCTTATGTATGCTGTGAGAGAGGAGGTGGAGATCCTGAAGGAGCAGATCCGAGAGCTGGTGGAGAAGAATTCCCAGCTGGAGCGTGAGAACACCCTCCTGAAGACCCTGGCAAGCCCAGAACAGCTGGAGAAGTTCCAGTCCCGCTTGAGCCCTGAAGAGCCAGCGCCCGAGGCCCCGCCAGCACCTGAGGCCCCTGGTGGCTCTGCGGTGTAAGTGGCTCTGTCCTTCTGGTGGGCAGAGCCACAAAACCTGTTCTACCTAGTTCTTTCCAGTTTGTTTTTGGCTCCCTAAGCGTCATCTCACGTGGAGAACTTTACACCTAGCATAGCTGGTGCCAAGAGATGTCCCAAGGACATGGCCACCTGGGTCCACTTCAGTGACAGACCCCTGACCAAGAGCAGGTCTCTGGAGGCTGAGTTGCATGGGAACTCATAAGCCCAAGCCAGTGAGCCTCTAATGCTCCCAGGCCCTGGGGGCTCCCAGGGCCTGGGTAACTTAGACGCAACTGGCAGAGGAGAAGAGGTAGTCAGAGAAGAAATGCCAGTTTGCTGTAGAAAGTATAAGGGGTCTGTTTTTTTTCATTTCCGTGGACATTTTCAACATCACCCGACAACAACTGTTCCTATGAAGAAGCCACTTGTGTTTTTAGCAGAGGCAACCTCTCTCTTCTCGCCCTGTCTCGTGAAGGCAGGGTCCCAGATGGGAGAGATTGAGCCAAGCCAGCCTCTGTTGTTTCGTAGGATATACTGCATGGCTTTGTGCACAGCCCAGTGTGGGATTACGGCTTTGGGATGACCGCTTACAAAGTTCTGTTTGGTTAGTATTGGCATAGTTTTTCTATATAGCCATACATGCGTATCTATACACATAGGGCTAGATCTGTATCTTAGTGTAGCGATGTATCCATACACACATACACTTACACGTTGAACAGCCTGACCAGCTTTGGAAGCTGGTTCCTGATCTCTTATGGCTAATTTTGGACTGTGTTCATTTCTCCAGTCGATCTAGTTTGTTCTTGAGGTTTACGTGAGATGCCAGAGTGAAGCTAGGGAAGGGGCCAGCCTCAGAGTGCAGACATGGATGCCTTGCCTACTGTCACCCGTGTGCCCCCCTCCCTACCCCCCAGAAGACACGTACGTGACGTCCTGTATGGAACGCCATTCACTGGTGCTGAATACATAGAATGGGGTTGAAAGGAGATCAGCTGGGACTTCACAGTGTCCTTTGAAACACATTTTTTTCCCTGAGGGGGGAGAATGCTGGTGAAAAACTTTCAAGAGAACGAAACAACTGGTGGGCTAACATCCTCTTGTGGACAAGGACTGGATGGGGGTAGCTTTTGGACCTGACGGGGCCTGGGTCATGTGCTCAGGGAGCTTGTCAGGTGAGGGGAGGGGGTTCTATAGCAGTGAACACTTTCCACTTTCTGACACCTAATCCTGATAAATGTGTCCAGGATTTGGATTTTGATTTTTCAGATGTAGCTTGAAATTTCAATAAAACTTTGCTCTTTTTTTTTTCTAAAAATAACAGTGGTGTCTGGTTGATTATAAGTGGATTGGGTGGTAGGGGCCCCTGGTATGGTTGGGAAGTGGGGCATTGAATATTCATGAGCAACATCCTCCTTCAGTGCCACATCCGCCCTTACTCTCCCCCCAGCCCTGATGAGGGAGGTGCTATTCAACCCATTGAAGAGACTTGCCTTGTGCATCTGCCCCTTTGTGTCCCTGCTCCTGCTGTTTTGTGGTAGTGTTGAGGTGACTATACTCCTCCTGGCCCAAGGGCATGATTGAGGAGGGAGGCTCTAAAGCAGGGGACTGGTAACATGTGAGTGGGCATGAAGGGAAGACCCAAATGAGCATAAGCAGGACCTCTGGCATCGTAAAAACACACTGTACTCACAGTGCACCTTCTCCCTCAGACCAACGCACAGAAGAGCCTGTCTTGGGACTTCGCAAGGACAGATGCTCTCAGTCCTGTTTCTTCCCTGGTCAGTGTTGAAAGTTCAACTTTCCAAACTCACTAAACTATGTGGGCAGAGCTAAGTCCAAGGATCCTGAGCCCAGGGCCCCTCCTCTGCCTTGTTTTGCATTTCCTCCTCTCCCGTCATCCTTTTTCCAGTCCCACGTGGGTGGCCTCTGGAATCCTGGCATTTCTCTGATTGTGTCCGATTAGCAGTTCTTTTCCTTTACCACATCCTATCCAACCCCTGAGCCGTGTTCTAAGTGCCCCACCCCATGTTCCCAGGGGAAGCCATCACCCCAATAGGAGTGACTCTGTACAATCTCGGCTTCCTACTGTGCAGACACTTCACCCATAGACACTTGAAATGTAACAGAACTCCTGGACTTTCCCAAGCCACAAATGTTGGGACCAAGAGTTATTGGCCCCCTCCCTTGAGTCCATTTGCCGGCCCTAACACATGCACACTCTAAATGCTTCTTTGCTGTAAAGGGCATACATGGGGCAAGGGGGTTCTTGACAGATCACAAAAACTCGGCAGTGTGTCCACTACCGAGAGTTGCTGAGGGACTTTCTGGAGACTTACCACACCCAATTTCCAGCTCAACTACCACCAACGGATAAAAACAAAGGACTCCCAGAAGACTGCCCAGTAAACATACAGCCCTTTAGGTTGTAAGGCCCTTCCCTACCAGAACGGGGGAAATACTTTGCCCACAGTTCACAGTGGGAAAGAGAACTTGGTTTCCAAGGCAACAAAGGCCAAACAGAGACAAACACTGCAACTTCTGAGGCCACAGCGGTTGCTTGACAAGATAAGAGGAACTTTGTGGCTGGTTGTTAGTCACAGACAGGAGTAGCTTTGTTGTTCCATTCACAACCAAGCTGGGGAGGTGGGGAAAGCAAAAGAACATAGTGATCCTGGAAATACTTTGGTTTGGGGATTTGGGGTTCTGGGCTCAGTTCTCGTGTAGCTAGAACCAGGACAAGGGAAGGGCAGTGGCAGGAAAGGTCTCCTGCCTGGGCACGTAGGGGCCTCCTATTGACTCACGTTAGCCTGGTATCAGTAGTATGGCATTGAAGGCAGGAGTTCGAGATGCTGAGCACCTCTCCTCGTGGCTACCCCGCATTCTGTTCTGCAGTCTTCCATTGGGAAAAGAATTCCTTAGGATCTACCTCCATTTTATAGAGAAGAAAACAGAGCCAGAGAACTCCTCACACTGTGCTTTGGGGTAACTCCTAGCAGTGCCCACAAACTCACGAGCTTATGGAGATTAAACACAGGTCTCATGCATGCAAAGTCAACACTTAGAAAGGCCCTTTTATATTTGGGGGAGGGGAGGGTCATAGCCAGCTGTGCTCAGGAGTGACCCCTGGCCCTACTCTTTGGGGACCATATATGGAGTCAGGAATCATCTGAATGTAAGACAAGCACCTTAAGCCCTATGCTTTCCCCCAGACCCAGAAGAGTTCCTTTTATTTATTTTTCATATTTTAAAATATTTTTATTGAATCACTGTGAGATAGACCCTTACAAAACTGTTCATGATTAGGTTTCAGTCATAGAGTGTTCAAACACTCATCCCTGCACAGCATCAGTGTCCCCAGTTTCCTTCCCATCACTCCTCCAGTCTGCCTTTTTCTTCTCTCTCTCTCTTTATCTCACAAGTGCTCTCTCTCTCTTTTTGGGCACTGTAGGCTGCAATATAGATACTGAAAGGTTTTCATGTATATATAATGCAATGCACAAAAGTCAGGTCAAAGTGGATTAAAGACCTCAACATCAGACCCGATCCATAAGGCACATGGAAGAAAATGTGGCAAACCCTCCACAATATTGAAGTTAAAGGTATCGTCAAAGATGAGGCACCACTGATCAGGCAAGTGGAAGCAAAGATAAACAAATAGGACTACATTAAACTAAGAAGCTTTTGCACCTCAAAAGAAAGTGGAAGATAGGAGGATTCCTTTCAGATGCCAAAAATATTTTTCAGCCTACCCCAACCTTAGAAGGGTTGACCTTTTAGTCTTCATTGACAGATCTCAGAATGGCTGTTGCTGACAGTGAAGTCAGCAGGTCCTATAAAGGGATTTGTTGTATTTGCCCCCAAAGTGACCATGTGGCTTGAAAAAGCAGAAAAGAAATGTGGGTGGTAGATTATTGACAGGTCAGAACAGCTGCGGGGCAAGGTGCAAGGCCTTCGAACTGGAAAGCACTGTGAAGGAAGGCGCTCCTGAGAAGCTCTGAGGAGGCATCCAGGGAGCAAGTGGAACCTGTGGAGAGAGAAGGACTTGAGAAAGACCTCAGGAAAGGACACTCTGTTGTCCCTTAGTGCAACTGAAGTGATCCTAACACCATTTTATTCATTCTAGAAAAAAAAATCTGGCTTTTAAACCTCACCCTCTCTTCTCGAAGTTGGTTAGACATTAATGAACATAATGAGCTTTGCTGGCAGCCAGATTCCTCAGCTTGTCATGCAGAGGAGTTCACTGGAATCCAGATACTTCATCCTTCAGCACCTTTGCTCAGCGAAGCAAGGTTGGGGAGAAAACTCCCATCACTTAGCACTTCCAAACAGAAGTGGTTTCCAAGAAGGAGCAGCCTGAAAGGGGCCTTGATAACAATAATTACTAATGCTAAAACACTGTGCCTGACACTGTTCTAAAGTCCCCTTTGATTCCTTTTCGGGTCACAGTTAGGGATGCTGAGAAGGAGGCACTCCAGGCATGCTAGGGGAACCATGTGGTGCCAGAAATCTAACCTAGGACTCCTGCATCCAAAGTTATCTCCGCAACTCCTGAGTCATTTGATATGAACTGTTCATTATCTTTCCCTGCATGCTCTTTGTTTTGGTAGTGGTGGTTGTGATGAGCAGGGGCCATGCACTGGGACGCCAAGCTAGCATACCTGGTCATGGTGTTTGCAGTGGGACTGTGCACTTGGTTATGGGTTACGATGGGCCAATGCTTAGTTGTGGTGCTCCCTGGGGGTCACAAACTTGAGTTATGGTGTTTTCAACTGAAGATACAAAAAGGGCCACTGAAGACCACACACTTAGTCTCAGCGCTGGGGATGGCAAGTGACTGTGCCTCCAGGATCTCCCACTGCATGAGTGTGGTGTCAGGGATCCAAACCTGGGTCCTTCCATCTGCAGGGTAGGTGCTCTACTACAATGTTCTCCCTCAGTACCCCCAGTCTTCTCCACAAGGCAGCCAGGCAAGTGTGCTTGAGATTCCCATTTTTTTTTTTGCTTTTTGGGTCACACCCGGCGATGCTCAGGGGTTACTCCTGACTCATGCACTCAGGAATTACTCCTGGTGGTGCTCGGGGGACCATATGGGATGCTGGGAATAGAACCTGGGTTGGCCATGTTGGCTGAGTGCAAGGCAAACACCCTACGCACTGTGCTATCACTCCAGCCCCCAGAGATTCCCATTTTTAATTACAAAATTTAATTTAATTTTTTTGTGGGGGGAATTGGGTCACACCTGGCTATGGCTCAGGGCTTACTTCTGACTCTGCACTCAAGGGTCACTCCTGGCTATAATTAAGGGACCCTATTGGTGCTCGAGACTGAATCCAGTGTCGACCACACGCCAGGCAAGTGGCTTTACCCCCTGTGCTATCTCTCTAGCCTCAGATTCCTGTTTCCCATTTTTAATGAAGACAAAAGGAGAGCATAGAGGCAGGGAGAGGTCAAGCAACTTTCTAGATATCCTATGGCAAATGAATGGTAGAGGCAGAAGTCAGGGAAGGGAGACACTGCATTAAGAAACAGGCTGAAGAATCTCAAGACATTTTTATTATCCCTCCAGTGAGACCTTGGAGAGAGAAAGACAACCACCCCAACTAGTCCAGAGACTAGCAGGAGACTAAATATGAACAATGAGCCTGGAAAGATAGGAGTGCAGGAACATAGGAGGAAGAGGGAAGTAGTACAGAGGGTTTCATGGGGGAGGTGGGGTACGAGGCTAGTTTGACCAGCTCGAAGCCTAAGGCTTGACATAGGATCTAAAAGGTCTGCGAGAGTGGGTGGCACTTGCACAGGGAAGTGATGTGATGCCAAAGATATTTGCCAAAGATGGGTTCCGGCAACTGGAGAGGCTGGGGCAGAGAAGGGCTAGCTGAAGGCATGACAGCTGTTGCTGTGGCCCAGGTGTGAGGTGATGAGGGCCAGCTAGGGTCGGGAGAGGGGTCACGGGAAGAAAGGGGCCGGAATGACAAAGAGACAAAGTCCAAAGAGGCTCCCACCCTCTAAAGGCTGTGCTTCTCACAGTGGGAGTCGCAGTCCACTTGAATTAGGTTGGTGAGGAAATGGGTATCAAATGCAGATTCTCAGCCCTGCCCCCAGACTAAAGAGGCTCAGGAATTGATCCTTCTATCCTTCTTCTCTGGCGATGCTGCACTGGAGACAAGTTTGAATGACATCCACCAAGTGAAAAGATCAGCTGGACTCATGACACAGTCGGGGAATGCCAGGTTGCCATGAGTCAAGGATGACAAGAAAGTGGGTTTTATTTGGTTTGGTTTGGTTTATAGAGGTCATACCCAGCCGTGCTCAGGACTTATTCCTGGCTCTCTGCTCAAGGGTTACTCATGGCAGGGGTTGGGGGAACCATAGGAGGTACAGGGATTGGAACCCTGGTTGGCTGCATGGAACATGAGGTACCCCATCCCTACCACACATACATACTGTACTAGCTCTCCATCTCTAAAAAGTGGTTTTTGAATTGTGGCAAAAAACATAAAATTTACCATTGAAACCTTTTTCTGGGGAGGATCTCCCAAGTGGTGCTTAGGGGATCAAGGGGACCCTCCAGGTGATTCTCAACCAATTGAATGAAATAAACTGCACCTGGATAAGTTCAACAGGCAAAACGGTGCTGGGGATTGATCTACATGCAAGACAAGTGCCCTAACCCTGTACTCTCATTCCAACTTCCATTGCAACCATTTCTAAGTGTACTTTTCAATAGCTTTAAATTCTTTCATGTTGTTGTGCGACCTTCATTGATAGCTTTATCCAGACCTATTTTTTATCATCCCAAACTGAAACTATAGCTCCATGAAACACTAGCTCCTTATTCCCACCAGCCCCCAGTTCCAAGTGATGAAAGCTTTTGGTATTTTATTTTATTTTATTTTATTTTATTTTGTATAGGCACTGTGGTTTACAAATTTGTTCATAGTTGAATTTCAAGCATACAATGTTCCAGAACCAGTCCTACCACCAGTGTCAACTTCTATCAGTGTCCCCAGGCTCCTGCGCATACATCAGCTTGCCTACTTGACAAGCACATTTTATTTATTTATTTTTGTTTGTTTTTGTGCCACAACCAGCGATGTTCAAGTCTTACTTCTGGCTCTGATTTCAGGAATCACTACAATTGGGTGTGGGTGATCGTATGGGGTGCTAGGGATCAAACTTAGGTTGGCCACATGCAAGGCAAAGGCCCAACATGCTGTACATTGTACAGCCTTAACAAGCACATTTAATATTTTTTATTTTAGGCACCATAATTTACAATATTTATAATGTCAGGGTTTCACGCATAAAATATTCCACCCCCATCCCTCCACCAGAATGTAAACTCCCCTCCACTATTGTCCCAGTGTCCCTCCCCTCCCCTCTCATCCTCTCCAGAAACATTCACACAGTGGCAAATTGCATGATTTTAGCTTTTCTATAACCAAGTAGTATTCCATTGTGGACATGAACCATAGTTTCTTCATTGAGTGATCAATTCTGGACATTTGGGTTGTTCTCAGATTTTGGCTATTTTGAATAGTGCTCCAATAAAAATAAAAGTGCAAATGTCTTTTCTAAATGGAGTGTTTGAGGCCGTGGGGATAAATGCCAAAAGTGAAATTGCTGATTCATGTGGAAATTCAATCTCAAAAAGACCTCTCATCCACTGCTGGTGGAAATGTAAACTGATTCAACCATTTTGGAAAACAATACAGAAACTTCTCAAAATACTAAGTATTTTTGATTTTTGCATCACTCCCAGTGGTATTCAAGGATCAAGATGTGCTGGGGATGGAACCCAGGGATCCTACATGCAAAGAGATTTATTTATTGCTCTGAAGCAAGGCCAAAATGAGCTTGTATAGCTGAGCTGCAGTTTGTGGGCGTGACTCCCACATACCTAAATTTTGGCCATTTAATTTCTCAGGAAATTTGGTCCCAAATTGTTGGGATCCAGAGAGAGGCACAGTGGCAATTTAAGGGTATCAAGAAGCCTGAAGTCCCCATAAGGCTGCTGATGAACTCAACTCCCAGGTACGGGTTGACTACGGGTGTCACCGTAGGCCCCCAGAGCAATAGTTCTTAATAGTATTTGCTAATTGAAATCTCACAGGAGAGTTGAAAAAATACTGTTGCCTGAACCCTACCTACCCCTGAAATGTGAATTAAATCAGTGTCTGGGGCTGGGGAGGTGGAGTCTGGTAGGTTTTTGGTTTGTTTTGTGGGTAACATCTGGCATTGCTGGCTCCGTACTCAGCAATCACTCCTGGTAGTGTTCTTGGGACCATAAAAGTGTGCCATGATTAAACCAGAGTCAGTTACATGTATTGCAAGTGCCTTAACCCCTGAACCTTCTCTCTGCCACCACTGGTAGATATGTTTAAGCATGCCAGGTCATTCCTGGATGACCTGAGAGGACCCTTGCTTTCTTGCTATCAGGATTCATTCATTCATCTAGCAAGCAATGACCCTTACCACATGCCAGGCATAGAGCAGTTCCAACATTGGCTCTGTGATCCTGGAACTCACATTCCCATTTGGAGGTTGTAAAGGAGATGGGCTGAAAAATTTGAATAGGGGAGCAGGGCCCACTTAACACCATTGCCCCATCCTCTGTCCATGCTTTGTGTGCTCACTCTCAGTCTGCAAGGAATGCTGGCTCTGGAATGTTCCCACACCCCTGGGGCAGCTAAGAAAGGAGGGTCAGGCTCATCTTCCTACAGGGGAGGCCTGGGTGTGTTCAATATGGAGGTCCACAGTGTGGGTACATTTAGTGAATCAGGGAAGAGCAGGGCTGTTCAGTGGCAGCTCTACTCTGCTTTCTCTCACCAGCTTTATGATGAATAAAGGCAATGTTCTTATCTTCTGTCTGACTCATGTGTCTGTCTCTCTTGATTGATTCTAATTTCAGGCACAAGGAAATAAGTCCTATTTCTCAGCCGTCTCATATTCTAACATATTCTGCTGGGGATGACAGACAGCATACACATCATCCTATAGACCTTTCTCAATCACCTTTGCAGTCTTCTTTGTTCTTCTCACTATCGCAGTGCCTCTCTGGGAGCCTGAGACAGAGTACAGGGGATAAGTTGCTTGTCTTGCATATGGCCAACCCAGATATGCTTACTAGCAACATATGGAGTCCCCTGAGCACCACTAGGAGTAACTCCTGAGCACAGTAAGAAGTAAACCCTGAGCACAGACAGGTGTGGCCCAACCTCCTCCTCCTTCAAAAATAAAGTGCTTCTCTGTACTCTTCCCTCTCTATGATTCTCTTCCCAATCATCTCCATCTGTTTCAATGTCTTAAGTCACATGAACAAAGTATATGACTCCCACATTTATTTCTCTAGTCCTAAGAATGTCCGTGGCTCAAACATTCAGCTGTCTCCTGGTTAGCTCCATTATGAAGTATACACAGGTATATCACTATTGGGGCAGGAGAGATGGTACAACAGGTAAGGCACTTGATTTGCACATGTCTGACCTGACTTCTATGCATGGCACTCCATGATCCCCCGATCCCCACCAGGAATAATCCTTGAGCGTGGAGCCAGGAATAAGCCCTACGCACCACTTTGATGCTCAAACAACCAAAACCAAAACCAAAGTACATCAGTATCTTTGTGATCCAAATCACTGCCTTGACTTCCACCTCCCCCAGTGTCACCCTCATCCGTGTAAGACACCACCATCTATACAGCTGTTCACACGAGAACCCTCGGGTTCTACCTCCCTTATCAGATTCTGCATCCAATCCACCCCCAAGGGGGTTCCTCTGGACCTCCAACTCATGCCCTCTACATAACCACAGTCCCATTGCCACTAGCTGGTATCTCTGGGTCAGGTACAGAGCAGATTCAACATTGACCCTGTTCTCTGGAGTTTATCCCATAAGGAAAATGTTTGTCCAGGAGACAGACTGGGGGTTTTGGAAGGGGAAGCAGGGCATGATGAGCATCGCCCTGTTTGATCCTTACTATTTGTGTGCTCCCAGCCTATAATTCTCTCAGACCTCTGAAGCAGCTCAGTTCCTGCAGTCCATCGTCTGTGACAGGGACAGAGTGAGTAACTCTAGCTAATGGGGAAGGGGATGAGGGGCCTCTCTCTTTTATGTCTCATCTCTCACAAGGAGGCAAAATCCTTATATGTTAGTCTTCCTACTTGCATAACTGACCCTGTGCAGTTCCACACAGCAGCCAGAGTAACATTCTTACTGCAAACTCAGCTCCTGCTGTTCCCTGGCTTGAAGCTTATCAATGGCTTATCATTTCACTTAGAATAAAGTCCAAACTCCTTCCCATGGTCAACAGGTGTCTACGTGATTTGGCTCAGCTGACCTCTCCAAGATTTCCAGTCACACACCCCACTGTGTTTGTTAGTTTCAGTAGCACTCAGGGGCTATAAGGGTGGTGCTGGGGCTGAGGGTCAGCACACAGTGCCAGGGACCCAACCCAAAATCTTGTACATAACAATGCATGGGCTTGACCACTTGAGCCTCAATCTCAGCCTTCACTCCCCTATTCTTTACAAAATTCCAACCCCATAATGCTGAGCTTCATTTTTCTTTACCGTTCCTTAGAGCTTTTGTGTATGTGTACTGTTGACCCAGAAAACTTCCATTAACATTGACTCTCCATCCTTTGTAGAGCTATTTGTTCCCTTCTTCTGAGAAGTTTCACCCATAATCCTTTTTTTTATGTAAACATTTTTTTTATTAGTGAAATACCATGAGGTACAGTTGTAGATTTACAATTTTTTGTGCTTGGGTTTCGATTATACAATGATCAGATACCCATCCCTCCACCAGTGCCCATTTTCCACCACCATGGATAATATCCCCCCACCCCCATCCCCCCATCCCCCCTGCCTCTGTGGCAGTGCAATCCCCTGTGTTCTCTCTCTCCTTTTGGGTGTTGTGGTCTGCAAAAGAGGCATTGAGTGGCAAACATGTTCAGTCCATAGTCTACTTTCGACATGCATCTCCCCTCCTGGGAGGATCCTCCAAACACCCTTTATTTGGTGCTCCCTTCTCTATCTGAACTGCCCTTTCCTCTAGGATACCCGGCTGGCCTCTAAGTTATGGAGTAATCCTCCTGGTGCTGATCTCAGCTATTCTTGGGTATTAATCTCATATTTTGTTACTTTATATCCCCCAGATGAATGCAATCTTTCTATGTCTATCCCTCTCTTTCTGACTCATTTCGCTTAGCATGATACTTTCCATATTGTACCACTTGTATGTAAATTTCATGACTTCATCTTTTCTAACAGCTACATAGTACTCCATTGTGTAGATGTACCAAAGTTTCTTTAACCAGTCATCTGTTCTTGGGCATTCAGGTTTCTTCCAGTTTCTGGCTATTGTAAAGAGTGCTGCAATGAACAAACAAGTGCAGATGTCACTTCGACTATACATTTTTGCCTCTCTGGGATATATAACCAGGAGTGCTATTGCTGGGTCAAATGGGAGCTCAATTTCTAATTTTTTGAGAATCGTCCATACTGTTTTCCAGAAGGGCTGAACCAGTCAACATTCCCACCAACAGTGAAGGAGTGTCCCTTTCTCGCCACATCCACGCCAGCATCGGTTGCTTTTGCTCTTTTGAATGTGGGCCAGTCTCTGAGGTGTGAGATGGTATCTCATTGTGGTTTTGATCTGCATCTCCCTGATGATTAATGATGTAGGGCATTTTCTCATGTGCTTTTTTGCCATTCAGATTTCTTCTTTGAGAAAGTTTCTGTTCATTTCATTGCCCCATTTTTGGATGGGGTTGGATGTTTTCTTCTTGTGGAGTTTAACCAGTATTTTGTAAATCCTGGATATCAACCCCTTGTCAGATGTGTATTCGGTGAATATCCCTTCCCATTCTGTAGACTGTCTTTGTATTTTGGTCACTGTTTCTTTGGAGGTGCAGAAGCTTCTTAGTTTAAGATAGTCCCATTTATCTATCTCTGTTTTCACTTGCTTGGCCAGTGGCGTGGCATCTTTGAAGATACTATTAGCTTCAATATCATGGAGGGTT
The DNA here is from genome assembly GCF_029834395.1 of Sorex fumeus. Taxonomy (NCBI): domain Eukaryota; kingdom Metazoa; phylum Chordata; class Mammalia; order Eulipotyphla; family Soricidae; genus Sorex; species Sorex fumeus. Next base: position 18,220,742 of record NW_026606115.1, read on the forward strand.
TTGCCAACTTTATCTTCAATGTACCTTATGGTTTCTGGTCTGATGTTGAGGTCTTTAATCCATTTTGATCTTACTTTTGTACATGGTGTTAGGCAGAGTTCTGAGCCTATTTTTTTGCATGTAGCCATCCAGTGATGCCAACACAATTTATTAAAGAGGCTTTCCTTACTCCACTTCACATTACTTGCACCTTTATCAAGATTAGATGATCATATGATTGAGGGGAGATGTCAGTGTATTCAACCCTGTTCCATTGGTCTGCAGTTCTGCCTTTGTTCCAGTACCATGCTGTTTTAATTATTACTGCTTTGTAGTACAGTTTGAAGTTAGGGAGGTTGATTCCTCCCATTTTCTTTTTCCCAAGAATTGCTTTAGCTATTCGTGGGGGTTTATTGTTCCATATAAGTTTCAGGAGTGTTTGCTCCATTTCTTTGAAGAATGTCATCACCCATAATCCTTTTTGAAGGAGACTTCCATTTTGTTTCTTTTGATGGATTTATTTCAGACTGTAATGATTGGTGCATATATTTTTGTTGTTTTTTTCCCCTCTGCTTCACTGAACTGTAAGCTCCCTGGGGGAAGAACCTAGTTATGTTTTGCCCACCAGTCACCCAAATTTCTTCCAAGTTGCTGGGCCACCATATTTGTCAAGTTTCCTCATATTCCACAATGGCTGCTCAAGCCCCAGCCATTGTTTCCACAATACAGAGAGCAGAGAGGAAGAAATTTCACTTCTTCCTTTTGAAAAAGTTTTCCCGAACGACTACACAGCACTTGTACTTACATTTCATGGGCAATAACTTAGCCTGGTCACTCCTAACTATAAGAGGGGGCTTTTCTTGAATTTATTATATTAGCATCTTCAGAAAAATTGTCTCTGATATGAAAGAGAAGAATCCAGGTTGGGGTTATCAACCAGAAATCTCTTCTTCAGATATTTGGGCATTTGAGATATGAGAAGGAGGGAGAAGAAAAGAAGAACAGAACATACAAAAGTCTTCATAAAGGAGGTGTAGAAATAGTATAGAGGGTAAAGTGTTTGCTCTGCGTGAGGCTGACCCTGATTCAACTGCCAGGACCGAATATCATTCCCCAAGCTCACCAGGAGTGATCTCCTCAGTGTAGAACAAGGAATAAGCTCTGTGCACAGTTCGGTGTATCCCCAAATAAAAACCAAGCCTTCATAAAGGGTCTGTGACCATTCACTTCCCAGTTGAGGGGTTGCCTAATCCAGAAGGTCAGACACATTTGGGAAATCCCTGCTGATGCAGAGCTCTATTTCCAGAATGTCCCAGTCAGTAGCCACCAAAGATTATCCAAGAGATGTCCAATTGGAGATATCGCCAGAATCTTAGAAGCCAGACTTGCTTTTCAGTGTCAGTATGGAGGTAAAGGGCAAAAGATGCCATGATCCCTAATAAATGCAGCCTCAGGGAAAATTTTGGGATGCCAGTGGGCACACTGGTAATGGGTGTGTTGTTAGAATTGTGTGCATGAAAAATATCATTAGTAGTATTGTAAATCAAAGAATCTCAAAAAAATCACGGACCAAACTAAAAAGTCCAGAAAATCCCTTTTTATATCTTGTGAGGAGGGGAAGCGAGGATCACAAGGAGTGGTGCTTGTGGGCTACCCCAGCTCTGTGCTCAGGGGTCACTACCAGTCGTGCTTAGGGGACCATATAGTGCCAAGGATAAAGCCCTACATAAAAATCATATTTAGTCCATTTTTCTGTCTTTCCAGATTCAGAAAATATCATTTTAGTTTTTGGTGGCTGTATAGGGAACATTGGCACAAATCTTTGTCATTGTGAGTTAGCCAGTGCGACCTCAACACCCCAGTCATTGGTTTCCACCCTTCAACTTCATGCTTGGGGTAGCCAGACTGCATTGAGAAGATGTTCATGAAAAGGGATTATTTCCTACAGGAATGAAGTGTTTTGTAGAAATGTAAAGAACTGTTGTGGGTTAAAATTGCCCAATAACACCCGGTTCCCCAGACCTTGAAATACAGGATCTGTTTTAATAGTCTTCAAGCTTGAGGAAGGGAAGTTGCAAACCTTATGGAGAATGACATTGACAACTAAGTATTACCTAAAGATACATTGCTCCCTGCAAGGTCCTTCTCCTTCTCACCCCAAATGCATCCATATTAACCCTGTAACTTCATCCTTGCAAAGGGTTTCTTTTGACTTTAATAGAAAACAAGAGACACTTTTATCCTGGGAAGAGAGTTCCAACTGATCTCTTCTACCTGAGTTTCTTGTTATTGTTGTTATCTGCTTTGGGGCCACACCCAGTGGTGCTCAGGACTGACTCCTAGCCCTATGCTCAGGGATCACTCCTGGAAGAACCCAGGGTACTAAATGTAACTCTGGGATCCACCCAGGGTTAGCTTCATGCACGTCAAACACCTTACAACTTTTTTTTGCTTTTTGTGTCACACCCAGCAATGCTCAGAGGTTACTCCTGGCTTTGCACTCAGGAATTACTCCTAGCGGTGCTTGGGGGACACACGGGATGCCAGAGATTGAACCCAGGTTGGCCGCATGCAAGGCAAGTGCCCTACTGGCTGTACTATCACTCTGCTCCACACCTTACAACTTTTAACTTTGTGGATTTGGGGACATAGGGGTGAGTGGCTGAGCACACCACAGCTGTGCTCAGGGCTTACTCCTGACTCTCTGCTCAGGGATTACTCTTGGCAGTGTTGTGGGAATCAAATGCTAGACATCAAACCACGGTTTGCTATGTGCAAGGCAAGTGCCTCCCCTGCTGCACTACCTCCTCCAACTCACCCCAGTTTCCTTGGAAGATCTATTTATAAGGAGCCAGAGCTAGAACAGTGGGTAAGGCACTTTCCTTACAAGTGTCTGATCCGGGTTCAATTTGTGGCATCCCATGTGGTTCCCTGAGCACTGCTAGGAGTGATTCATGAGTGCCAGGAATGAGAGACATGAATAGTCCATGAGAGACAGGAATAGTCCATGAGTATTGCCGGGTATGGCCATAAAAACACACCAAAAATATTTTTTAAATTTAACTTTGCAGTACTTTGCAGTATACAGGAAGCATTGGGCCATACCTGGCTGCATGCACTCAGGAACTACTCTGGACTCTAGGATCAGCGATCAGAGCTTGGAGGTGTTTGAAACTGAACTGGGCTAGCTGTATGCAGGCAAGCATGTAACCCCCATACTGTCTCTCCTGCCCCATTGTTTAAAGGTCTTATAGCTTGTTTGCCTTAATTCTGCCCCTTCAAGCCTGTGAATAAGGCCACTGGGGCATTGTTTCCAAGTTCCAGGGAAACTAGAATTTCAAGAAAATATTTTTCTGCTCCTGCGGAGGACCCATGCTGGTGCCAGACTGAGCTATGGAAGTTTGTCAGCTGATCTGACCCATCCAGTGAGCAAGAATTCCTCAGCCAGAACATAACTCCTGCCCCTCCCACAAATACTGAACATTCTGTTTTTTGCCCTTAGGAGAAAACTGGTAAATAACTGTGTTCTCTTCTCCAGATCCCACACCCCCTTGTTTGCAAAACCAAAGAACTGGGTCACACTGCCCAAAGCTGATGTGGGTTCGAAGGACTCAGCATCAAGTAGCACATTGTTGTCAGGCACATGTTGGAGCACAGCCTGTGAGCGCCTGGGTGACACAAAAGGAAGTTGCTGAGTTCCAAAGTTCAGTAAGTTGTTTTTTCCATACTCTTCTGATTATCTTAACCCATGTGATCTGTTCACGTTCCTTGCCTAAGAAGACCTTAAGCTCTTTCAGTAGTAACAAAACTAGCCCAGACAAGCAGCCATTTCGTGTATGGTAAAGGGAACATTCCCAGAAACCCCAACCATCTATCTCCCGAAGCCACCTCTCTCTTTTTGGACATTCAGTCAGTCGTCCACATACTCTTTCAAGACATAGAACCAGGGAATCTATTGTGTCCTGGGCTTTCTGACGGATGAAGTTACTGATCACATGGCCCCCAGGTTCTAGTGAAGGGAGAGAGATACAAGTAGAAGAGCAAACTAGAGCAGCAACAGGCAGTAAGGAAGCTGGGGCTGAAGACAGAGACTTGTCCTGGGACTGGAGCCATAGCACAACGGGTTGGGCGTTTGCCTTGCACGAGGCCAACCCCGGTTCGATTCCCAGCATCCCATTGGTCCCTTGAGCACAGCCATGGGTAATTTCTGAGTGCAGAGCCAGGAGTGAACCTTGTGCATCACCGGGTGTGACCTAAAAAGAAAAAAAAAGAATGAGATTTGTCTTTCTGACACCCTAAACCTTGAGTTGGTGCCTCAATATTGAACAGATTGTATCCAGCACCTTCATGTGTCAGGCATCAAGGGTATAAAAAGAATATGAGATATGCAGTTCCTGTTCCCCAGAACTTAGAGTATTGTCAGAAAGGAAAAGTTGAAATAAATACACAGAAAACCAAAGTCTGCTGGTTTCCAGTCCAACCTCTAAGGAGAGCAGTTGCTACCAGTCCATCCACAACCAAACTCCAGGTAAAAAAAAAGCTAACAAAGCAAAACCAAACCAAACAACTCTTCTTAGGCCAGAGAGAGCACAATGGGTAAGGTGCTTGCCTTGTATGTGACTGACCTGGGTTCAATCCCCTGAAGCTCATAGGATCCTCTAAGCATGGCCCGGAGGGCCTAAACAAAGCTGGGTGTGACACAAAGAGAAACAAACAAAACTCTCTTCTTAGAGAATTAAGCAAAATCACAGGGAAATCTGCTGCCCACCAAATTGGAGAGACAGACAAGGGGCAAACAACAAAATTAATGCAACACAGAGCAAAACCCAGGGAGCATAAATTTCATGGCAAGAGCAGTGGATTTTGGGGGGAGGGGTAAGTTGTCATGGAAGAATTTTTTCCATGTGTTTGAATGAGAGTAAAGTGGAGATTTTGACACTCCAGGGAAGGCCACCATGATTTTTCTTACATTACAACATCTCCAGATTCAAACAGGTCCTTAGAGTAAATATTGGGAAGTGGGGAGGCAGGGGGGAAACTCTCTTATGTTTCTGCCCGAGGAAGAGGAAAAGGTACACTCTGAAAATGTATCAGAGCATTCTGTTCTTAATAAGACATACCCCAGGAAGAAAGTAATTGACAAGGACCTAACTTGCTGGGGTTTTATCAGAGTCTGCTCGCCTGGGCAAGGGAAACATCGAGTTTTAGCCTTCTTTTGGTGGAAGAGAAATACATCACAGGACTCCAGACCATCCTTTTCTGCCATCCTGCCTAGGAGGGAAGATGGTGGACCTCAGATACAGTGATGATGTTCATAGTCCAGTCCAGATGACAGCATCACTAAAAGTACTCATCATAGTACTGTGGGCCCACTTACCACTGTTTCTTTCACCTATCTCTCAACAGAAAAAATGCAAAGCATACTAAGTGGCAAAAGATTCAATTTAATGAGAAAGAACAATTTTTTTAAAGTTATGACAAATATAAAGAGACTGAACAAGCATCAGAATCAGGAGCAGATATAACAGGAAAGTTAGAATTATCCGATGAAGATTCAATTAGATAATATGCTAAAAGTTTTAATTTTTTTACAAGTGGGCAACAGGGTCCACCTCCCACAGCCACTGCCATGTTGACTCACCCACTGGCCCTACTCTTCAGATTCACAAACTAAATCTATGAAAGTCAAGCCTGCTGTAAGTAGATAAAGGACCAAACATGATGGGCTCTCATTACCTGTATTGCAAGCCACAAAGCCCATAAGTAGAGAGAGAGTAAGAGGGAAATTGTCTGTCATAGAGGCAGGGGGAGGGGTGGGACAGGGATACTGGGGACATTGGTTGTGGAAAATGTGCACTGGTGGAGGGATGGGTGTTCGACCGTTGTATGACTGAAACTCAAACATGAAAGTTTTGTAACTGTAGTTCATGGTGATTCAATAAAAAAAGAAAGTCAAGCTGCTAAAAGTCATGGGTACATTGGTTTCCCACCTGAAGACTCTGGTACACCCTCAGGAGGGGAGCAGGCGGAGTCCCTGCCCTGCTGAAGCCCTAGCAGCTGCACCCACACCTACACCCCACTGCTGCCTCCACAGCAACTGCTCAACTCCACTGCTTCACTAATAATCTCTGCAGAGACACCAAACTGCAAAAATTCCAGGTACTCTGACATAGAGGCTGAGAATTCTGGGATCTTCTCAGAGTGGAGGTGAGCAGCCTCCCCACATACTTTTGGAAGCCCGGAAGTCACACCTACCTCCCAGAGTCACTGCCATGTTAACTCATCCTTCCAGTTTTACAGATCCTGAAGTTTCTGGACCTCGAAGCCATATATGTGGCTGTGCAACACTTCCAAATTCCACAATACTGAAATTCCAGTAGGAGCACACCAAATTAGATGGGAAAATATCGTAGAATCCAACTAAACTCACCAAACAAATCAATAGCACAGAAGACTCAACAGGAACAGTTTAGTAAATTATCAGACAAGGACTTAACCCTGTGGTGAGATGTACCAATTTGCACAAATTCTCTTCTAAAAAAGTTTTTTTAACTGAATCACTGTGAGATACAGTTAAAAGCTTTCATGATAGGGTTTCAGTTATATAGTGTTCCAACACCCATTCTACCAGTGTACATTTTCCACCACCAATAACCCCCATATCCTTCCTGCCACCCTCAACCCCAAGCCTGGTTATATGGCAGGCACTTTTCTTCTTTCTTTCTCTCTCTCTGTTTCTCCATTTTGGGGTATTATGGTTTGCAATAAAGATACTGAGAGGCCATCATGTTTGGTCCTTTACCCATTTTCAGCACACATCTCACATCCAGAGTGATCACAGATTTTCTTTTACTGGAGTCTTTTTGATAATTCCTTACCCATTTAGTTGTAACAAGCAATATAAAATAATTTTTTCTGTATGCCTGCTATGAGGAGTGGTTACAAAAATGGGGACAATGATTGAGAGAAGGTCACTCTGGTGGTGGTATTGGTATTAGAATATCAAAAGCACATAACGTGGTGTTTAAATAAAATATTTTTAAAAAGTAGACAATAAGCAAGAACAGATGAACAATGTAATAAGAGAGATGGAAAGTGTTTTAAAAATAATAAAACAAATTTCAGAGCTCAAAACATTAAAAGAAATGAAGAGTGTATTTAATGGACTCATAAGTAGACTGGGAAAAGCTAAGGAATCTCTGAACTTGAGAATATGACCATATAAACATCCAAAACTAAAAAGACATGATTATTACCATACTGAGATCGAAGTATAAAATAAATTTTAATATGAAATACTTTATATTCCAGAGTTTAGAACTTATATATAAACAAAAATAGACATTTTATTATATTGTGTTAAATGGTTTTATTTTTCTTATTTACATAGGTAAAAATCATACAGTAATCACAAATTTGCTCTTACTGATTTATTTTCTGATCATTCTATTTATCATTTCTTAAAGTTTTATTTGAATAAGCAATTTAAAGTAAACTTATCATGTACCTGAGGAGGTAGGTTGTGATTGGGAGGGAAGCTGGGAATATTGGTGGATGGAAGATCACACTGGTGGTATGGGAACACTAAATGCTTGAAACAACTGTATAATGAACAACTTTGTAAATCACAGTGTTTTAAAGTTTTTTAAAAAACTAAACTGAAAAGCAAAGAGAACAAAGACTGAAAAAAATAACACAGGAGAATGTAAAGAATTATAGGGAAACTGTGAAAGGTGTAAAAATATTTGTAAACATATATGTATCAGAAGAAAACAGAAAGCAATATACATGATAAATGATTTAGAAATTCCTCAAACTATTGTCAGACACCAAATTACAGATCCAGGAATCTCAGAGAACACCAAGTAAATAAATGTCGAGGACACTACACAAAGTAAAACTTCAGAAAATCAAGATAAAGAAAATGATTTTGAAAGAAGTCAATGGAAAAAAATCCTTCCTATAAGAGGTGCAAAGGTGAGGATTCTATCATATTTTCTTCTAAGAAACCACGTGCACAAGAAGAGATTGACGTGAACTATTTAAATAGTCAAGAGGATAAAAGATACCAACATAGAGTTCTGTATCTTGTAAAATTATTCTTCAAAGGTAAAGTAGAGGGGCTGGAGCAATAGCACAGCGAGTCGGTTGTTTGCCTTGCACACGGCTGACCCAGGTTCAATTTCCAGCATCCCATATGGTCCCCTGAGCACCACCAAGAGTAATTCCTGAGTGCAAAGCCAGGAGTAACCCCTGTGCATCGCCAAGTTGACTCCCCCTCAAAAAAAGGTAAAGGAGAAATGGGCTTCTTCAGACAAACAAAAAAAATAGAGAACTGTAGAGATACTACAGGGAATAAGGCACTTGCTTTGCAAGTGACCCAGCCTGGTTCAATCCCCAGTACCACTTATGGTTCCCCAAGCAAGACCAGGAGTGATCCCTGAGCACAGACCCAGAAGTAAGTCTTGAACACCGATGGGTGTGGCTCTAAAACAAAATTAAGGTAAACTGCTCCCTGTAGAACTATAGTGCAAGAAATATTAAAAGGGGGTTGGAGAGATAGTACAAATGTTAAAGTGTATGCCTTACATGTAGCTAACCCAAGTTCTATCTTTAACATTGCATGGCTCCCCAAACACAGAATGCAGCCCTGGAGGTCCCTAAGTACCATTGATGTGGTCCTGGTGGTGTCCAACACCACAGGGCCCTAGCATTGAACCATTCATCCCAGTTGGAGTAGCCATCCAGATCCATTTTGCACTACTTGGAGCAACACTTGGGAACTCTACCCCAAATTTTTAAAAAAATTTTATTTTAAGCACTGTGATTTTTAATATTGTTAATGTAAGATTTCGTGTACACAAGACCAACACCCAAGGACAGTAGATATAAGGGTCAGGAAGATTGCTCAATAGTTAGAAGCCTGTCTCATGAGCAGGCGGGGAGAGGACAGCTGAAATAGAGAAGGGATGACTAAGAAAATGATGGTTGGAGGAATCGATCGGGATGAGAGATGTGTGCCGAAAGTAGATAAAGGACCAAACATGATAACTTCTCAGTATCTGTATTGAAAACCATAACGTCCAAAAGTAGAAAAGAGTATGGGGGAAATTTTCTGCCATGGAAGCAGGGGGAAGGAGGGAAAAGGGGGGTATAGTGGGGATATTGGTGGTGGGGAATGTGCACTGGTGGAGGGATGGGTGTTTGATCATTGTGTGATTGTAACTCAAACATGAAAGTTTGTAACTATATCTCATGGTGAATCAACAAAAATTTAAAAAAAAAGATTTCATGTACACCACATTCTCACACCACATGCTTGACCAGAGTGTCCATTTTTCTCCACAATTATCCCAGGGTTCCACTATTTTCCTATTCCTTTTCTCTCCTCTGTCCTAAGCTTTGTAATAAAGGTCAGCTCTCAGTTTCTGTTGACTTTGGGCATTTGTTTTGTTCCTTTATATCCCACTTATGGATCAGGTCATTCTGCATCTGTCCCTCTCTTTCTGACTAACTTCACTGAGCATGATACTCTCCATATCCATCCACATACTAACAAATTGCATGATTTTATCTTTTCTTAAAGCCAAGTCAGGGGCTGGGGCTTGGCTCAGCGGGTAGGGTGTTTGCCTTGCATGCGGCCGACTTGGGTTCGATTCCCAGCATCCCCATAGTCCCCTGAGCAAAGCCAGGAGTAATTCCTGATTGCAGAGCCAGGAGTAACCCCTGAGCATCGTCGGGTGTGACCCAAAAAGCAAAAAATAAAAATAAAATAAAGTAAAGTAAAGTAAAGGCCCTCCCGTTGATCATCGATTTGCTCGAGCGGGCCCAGTAACGTCTCCATTGGAGACTTTGTTGTTACTGTGTTTGGCATATCGAATGTGTCACAGGGAGCTTGCCAGGTTCTGCCGTGCGGGCGAGATACTCTCGGTAGCTTGCCGGGCTCTCCGAGAGGGGCGGAGGAATCGAACTCGGGTCGGCCATGTTGGCTGCGTGCAAGGCAAACACCCTACCGCTGTGCTATCACTCCAGCCCGTAGTGTCTTTATTCAGTCATCTTTTCTTGGTCACATGGGTTGTTTCCAGGTTTTGGCTACTGTGAATACTGCTGCAATTTAGAGTTTTATGGCACTTGAGGTAGATACCAAGAAATGGAATTGCATCATTTGGAAGCTTGATTCCTAGTTGGTTTTTTTGGTTTTGTATTGGGATTGGCAGAGGGGCACACCAACTGTGAGCAGGGATTACTCCTAGCTCTGTGCTCAGGGATCACTCCTGGCAGGGCTTGGAGGACTATACAGAATGCCAGAGATCAAACTCATGTTGGTTGTATGCAAGGCAAACACCCTATCCAATGTACTATCGCCCTGGTCCGAGGATTCCTAGTTTTTGAGAAGTGTTCATATTGTTTCCAGACAGAATTCTCATTAGCAGTCAACAGGGTCCCCTTTTCCCAACATCCATGCCAGCACTCATTGTTCTTTGTGATGTGTGCCAGTCTCACTGGTATAGATGATATCTCAATGTTGTTTTGATTTGCATTTCCCCAGTGATAAGTGATAAGGAGCTTTTTTCATATGCATTTTTGCCATTTGTATGTCTTCTTAGAGGAAGTTTCTGTTCCTCTCTTTACCCCATTACCCCATTGTTGGATTTTTTTTCTTGTAAAGTTCTATAAGTGGATTATATAGGTTGGATATTAACCCTTTATCAGGTGAGTGGTAAAAAATATCTGCCAGTCTGTGGGGTGTTTTATTCTGGTCATCATTTACTTTGAGGTGCTGATGCCTCTTAATTTTCAGGTAATTCCATTTGTTTATCTTTGCTTCTTTATCTTTGTTTCTGTTTTGCCTGGTCAATTATGTTGAATCTTTGAAGATGCTTCTAGCTTCAATGTCATTGAGTGTTCTGCCTATGTTTTCCTTGATATAATTTATGGATTCAGGCCTGATATAGAGATCTTTAATCCAATTTTATTTTACTTTTGTGCATGGTTTTAGGAAGAGGTATGTATTCATTTTTTTGCATGTGACTGTCCATTTTTCCAACACCACTTTTAAAAGAGGATTTCCTTTCTCCACTTCATATTTTTGCTTCATATCAGATTAACAATAAATACTTCCAAGGATTTCTCTCTGGATTCTCAATTGTATACCATTGGTCCAAGTATGTTCTTATTCTAGTATAACACTATTTTTTCCTACAGATTTATGGTACAATTTGAAGATGCAGAAAGCAAAGCTGTCCATTTCAAAAAAGAGATTTGTTAAAGGAATTTCTTTAATGACAAGGAAAATGATGGAGGTCAAAAATTTAGAAACGCAGCAGAGATGCCTCCAGACCCCGTGCCAGGCTGAGTCTCATATATAAGGCTCCCAGAAGGGGGTAGGTGGAGGGCTCATCTCCACAAACAGAGCCCCAGCAGCCAGAAACCTCCAGAACCCATCATCACCACCATGCTCAGGGTCAGACTCCACAGGTTCTGACGAGCCTCATCCAAAATTAATTTGTTGAAAAACCTAGGTATGCAAGTTTTGTAACCTAACTCTCCAGGGTCTCATGTAGTCAGGGAAGGGCAACCTCCCTGTATCCCCCAGTTTTTTCAGAAGCCTAGCAATCATACCCATGAACTGCCTCTGGCACCATATAAGCTCATTAACCAGCCATGATTCAGAGATCATAAATAAATCTTGAAAGAGATCAGCAAGCTTCAGAGATGTTTTCAGACCCAAAAGTCACCATCCAGTTAAATTTTTTACTCTAGCTATATCATCCCATCCAAATTTTAGAATTTCAGAGCAAGCAGCCACGACATCTCATACTCTGCACCACTGATATACCAGGAATAGCACACCACACTGGAGGGGATGTAAAGCAGAAGGCAATCAATCTCGATTAAGAAAATATTAGCACAAAAGGCTTAACCTGTAGCAACATGTTAGTGATCTCTTATACAAGGACTTTATGGTAACTAGATGAGATGCAATAATTTTCACACACTTTCTTCTAAGGAAATATTTTTGATAATTTTTGGCGAATTAATTATAACAAGCAACACAAAATAAATCATTTAGGGTCTACTATTGGGGCAGGCTTGGATAGCAGTTGGGGAAATTGGAATTAATGATGGTGGAAAGATGCAATGGTGGTGGAATTGGTGTCGCATTATTGAATGTGAACAATGTAATGTAACAATGTAATCATTGTGAAAAACTCTATAAAATGTTTGAAATTTAAAAAAAAGAAATTCAGAAACATAAAAATATCATAGAATGTATAAATGAAGGCATAATAAAAATATTTCCTTTTCATCATCATTCTTATTGCTTTTTTCATTTGAGGTGCACCCAGCAGCATGCAGAGGCGGCTCCTTACTCAGCAATCTGTGGCCACTACCAGTGTTCATTGGGGAATCCTTTATTTTTAAAATTCTTTGTCTTTCTTTCTTTCTTTCTTTCTTTCTTTCTTTCTTTCTTTCTTTCTTTTGGTTTGGGGCCATACCCGGTGGTGTTGAGGACTGATTTTTGGCTCTGTGCTCAGGAACCACTGCCTGTGGGGCTCAGTGGATTATATGGGGTGCTAGATATATAACCTAGGTTAGTCATGTGAAGAGCAAGCACCCTACCTGCTGTACTAAGACACCAGCTCCAAAAGGGTTCCTGTGATGCCAGAGATCGAACTTTAGTCTCACAAATGCAATGCTTCTGCCCTTTGAACCTTCTCCTTGGCCTAGTTTTACTCTGAGTCACTCTAAGAGATAACTACTGAGGATACTAGCAAAAATGTATTTGCCTATATATGCTTGCTTAATTGAAATGCTAGAGATGATACAAGGAACAGGAGGATGGATTAGAATATACTGTTCTTATAAGGTAAAATATTTGAACTACCCATGACATGATATAATGTAATTGAAAAGTAGACTTGGATCTATTGTAAATAAATTTTGTAAATTCTGAGGCAACCTTTTAAAAAAGGAATAACATTGTACACCTGAAACTTAATCATGAATAACTTTGTAACTGTAACTTTGTAATTTATGTTGATTCAATAAAACTTTAAAAAAAGTGATAACCAAAAACTATGAAGCCAAGACTGAAAAATATGGTGATCACCAGAAAGAAAGGAGAATTTGGTTGAAAGAAAGATAGAGGGTCCATTTGATAGTGATAACATAACCTTGGTGGTGGGTGTATGGAAATATATACATATATAGAAGTACCAAACTGTACTTCTGAAATATATAATATAGTTGCAAACCAGTAAATTGTATTTAAAAATTATAACCCCCAAATAAATAAAATACAACAGTAAGTATAATTTATTTACTAAGAAAAGAGAGAAATAAAAATATTGAGTTACGTAAAATGCTCAGTAAATATAAAAAGTAGAAAAGGTGTGAAAACCAAAATAAGAACAAAGAACATGTAAAACAGAAAACAGTAATGAAATATGATACATATAAATTCACCTGTTGTTCCTACTTTAAACATAAATGATCAAAATACTTGTATGAAATACTAATTGAAAAACATGTTACAAACTAGTTGCAAAATACTAGTGCAAAATACTATAAGTGCAAAATACTAATTGGAAACAGATGTCAGAATGGATAAAAATAAGACTCACTTCTATGCTGTATGTAAGAAACCACCTTAATCTAAGAGCATAGATATATCACAAGTTAAAGGATGGAGAGACACTCCATGTCAATGGCAATCAACAGAGACAATGAGGAATGAATAATATTAATTTCAGCCAGAGAATACTTAAGAGAAAGAGAAATTTACAGGAATAAAGAATGGCAGTACATATGGGCTGGAGCGATAGAACAGCGGGTAGAGTCTTTGCCTTGCATGCGGCTGACCTGGGTTCGATTCCCAGCATCCCAGATGGTCTCCTGAGCACCACCAGGAGTGATTCCCCAGTGCAGAGCCAGGAGTAACCCTGTGCACCGCTGGGTGTGACCTAATAAGCAAAAAAAAAAAAAAAAAAAAAAAAGAATGGCATCGTATAGAGACAAAGGAGTCAATTCCAGGAAGCCATGATATTCCTTAATGACTATGCACCCCAGGCTGGAGCGATAGCACAGCTGGTAGGGCGTTTGCCTTGCATGCAGCCAACATGGTCGACCTGAGTTCGATTCCTCCGCCCCTCTTGGAGAGCCCGGCAAGCTACCAAGAGTATCTCGCCCGCACAGCAAAGCCTGGCAAGCTCCCCGTGAGGTATTCGATATGCCAAACACAGTAACAAGTCTCACCATGGAGAAGTTACTGGGACCGCTCGAGAAAATCGATGAACAATGGAAGGACAGTGACAGTGACTACGCACCACAGAATATAGTGACAGAATGGGTGAGATGAAAATAGAGCAGCAAGGATAGGTGTTATATTAGTTGGAGGCTTTGACACAACTCTCTGACAAATGGACTTATCCAGCAGTCAAAAAAATTAGTGAGGACATCGTTGAATCAACACCACCATGAATCAACTGTACATAATTGGCATCTGCAGGCTATTTCATCCTACACATAGCAGACCATCATTTCTTGTCAAGCTCACATGAAATTTTAACCAAGACAGAACACATTCTGAGCACTGTTCACAATAGCCAAAATCTAGAAACAACACAAGTGCCCTAGAACAGATGACTGGTTAAAGAAACTTTGGTACATCTACACAGTGGAATACTATGCAGCTTTTAGGAGAGATGAAGTCATGAAATATGCTTATAAATGGATAGACATGGAGAGTATCATGCTAAGTGAAATGAGTCAGAAAGAGAGAGAAACCGTCTTATCCCCCTTGGAGACCTGGTTGCCGCCATATTACAGAGGCCATTGGACAGTCAGGTTTGGGCCCACAGTGACAAGACACACGGGGCCTCACAGGATGGGGGTGAAGTCGGCCCTTTCCTCCCCACCCCAACGAGACTGCGAGTCACTGGCCACGAACGACCTCTCTGGCTCCTGATCAAGCTGCTTAATGGCCTTGATCCCAGAGACTCAGGAACAAATCTCAGAACCCAGCAGGTTTTGGCAAGAAATCCCTCCAGATTTAATTGTTAAAATTTCAGAATTTCAAACTCGCACAGCCACTACTGCAGCCATGAGACATCATACGTTATTCATAACCAGCAATAGAAAACAAATTGTCTACTGTTGCCTTTTCAGCAGATCTGAGTGTTGGGGTAAAATCCCAAATAATAATGGTAGTTGTGGTGTCAAAATGTTGAATGTAATCAAAGTATAGAGAGAGTAATTTGGAAATCATCTGCCCCACAGGTAGGGAGAGGGTATGGGATGAGGGTATACTGGGGATTTTGGTGGTGGATAACGGGCACTGGCGAAGGTATGGGTGTTTCATTGTATGACCGAGACTTAATCCCGAAAGCTTTGTAACTGCTCTCATGGTGATTCAATAAATAAAATTATAAAAAATGGGGGAAAAAGTAAGGGGTAGTTGATGCACAATTCAATCAGCCTAATCAGTGGCTGAATAAATAGCAGTACTCCTACATAAAAAAAGAAAGAGAAGGACAGACAGAGAAGGACTGCACTCATTTGTGGAGTATAAAACAACATAACATAAGGCTGACACCTAAGGATACTAGATACACGGAACAGGAATATTGCTTCATAGCTGGAAGCCTGCCTCATGAGCAAAGGGGAGAAGGCAGCTGAAATAGAGAAGGAATTACAAAGAAAATGATGGCTGGAGGAACCAGTCGGGATGGGAGATGTGTGCTGAAAGTAGATAATGGACCAAACATGATAACTTCTCAGTATCTTCATTGCAAACCATAATGCCCAAAGGTAGAGAGAGAGTATGGGGAATATTGTCTGCCATGGAGGCAGGGAATGGGTGGTTATACCAGGGACGTAGGTGATGGGGAATGTGCATTGGTGGAGGGATGGGTGTTTGGTCATTGTGTGATTATAACCCAAACGTAAAAGCTTGTAACTAAAAAAAAAATCCATACATCTATAGTTAAATGAAAAAAAAAACACATTCTGGACCATAAAACTCACCTTACCAAATTAAAAACAAAATAAATTGTACAATGTCTGCTCTAAGGAACTTAACTAGAAATCAATAACAGATCTCCAGAAAACAAAAGATCTAGAGATTTAACAGCTTGCTTATAAATAACACAATTCAAAGAAAAAAATCTTGAAATTTTACCATGTTTGAATTAAATAAAAATAAATATTATTGATCCAAAGAGATAGCTCACTGTATTGAGCACATGTTTCTAATGTGGGAGTACCAGGTTCTATCCCCAGCAGTACTTGATGCCCTGAACATTTCTGGATATGGTCCAAAAAGTAAAAATATTTTATGAGAAGACTACAGTAATATATAAAAGGGATCATATATCATGATCATAGAGACTCTTTCCAAGATTTAGAAAGCCAGTTCAACATTCCAAAATCAGTGCATTTCACTATATCAATCACTTAATCACTTAACTTCCCGTTAGTCGTCGATTTGCTCGAGCGGGCGCCAGTAACGTCTCCATTTGTCCCTGCCATGTGCTAGTGTAGCCCAATGGCATCTGTTCGCTCCGGGAACATGAAGGGCCTCAAACCGATCGTTCATGATCTTGACGAAGAAGTCTGACCATCTGGTAGGTGGGCGGCCACACGGTCTTTTGACAGCCCGTGGAATCTAGTCAGTAACAGCTCTAGTCCAGCGGTCGTCTTTAAATCTCATTACGTGACCAGCCCATCTGATTTTTGACACCTTGGCAAATGAGACAGCGTCCCTGATCCTTGATCGTCGACGGATGTCAGAACTCCGGATTCGTTCTCTCATTTGAGTGAAACATGATATTCCAAGCATAGCTCTTTCTATTCTTCTTTGGGAGACCTGAATAGCGTTCTCATCTTGTTTGCGTAGGGCCCAGGTCTCTGAGGCATATGTTAATGCAGGAAGAACAGTGGAATCAAAGACATGTGCCCGGAGCCGGAAGTTCTTCGTCCTCTTAGCTATTTCTTCGACGTTCTTGAAGGCGTTCCAAGCTGCTCTCTTCCTCCTGCGCAGCTCGGGTGCCAGGTCATTTGTCATGTTGACTTCTCGACCTAGGTACACATAGCTGTTGTATTCGGAGATGGTCGTTCCGTTGAGAGCAAATGGGGCATCAGGAACGAGGCTGTTTCTCATAAACATTGTCTTCGTAAGATTCAGCTGTAGTCCTACCTTTCCACACTCACGGTCAAAGTCAGCCAGCATTTGTGCCGCTTGGCTGATGTTTGGTGTTATTAAAACAATGTCATCAGCAAAGCGGAGGTGGTGTAGTTGCCGACCATCTATCTTCACTCCCATTCCTTCCCATTCCAGTCGTCGCATGATGTTCTCGAGGGTGGCACTGAAGAGCTTCGGTGAAATGGTATCACCCTGCCGCACCCCTCTCTTGACATCAACGCTCACTTCTTTGTAGAATGGTGAGATCCTGGTAGTGAATCCGCAATACAGCTCACGGAGGATCCTGATGTATTGGGCTTGAATGCCCTGATTGGCTAGGGCTTCAATGACCGCTTCCATCTCAACAGAATCAAAGGCATTCTTTAAATCAATGAACGCTAAACAGAGCAGCATCTTGAACTCCCGAGAAACCTCAATGAGCTTGGTTATTGTGTGGATCAATAGACTTAAAAAGAAAAATTATATAATCATGTCAGTAGATGTAGAAAAAACATTCGATATAATCCAACACAAGGCAGGTCTAGATTGGACCACTGAGCAATACTGGGTGTAACCCCCCCAAAAGAAAAAAATGGGTACATCTGATAAAACACTATTATCGAAAATATATCTTAAAGCTTAAGAAAAAGAGGGCTGGAGAGATAAGTACAGGGATTAAGTATCTTGCTTTGCATGTAGCCAAGCCTGGTTCAATCCTCAGCACCGCAAATCGTCTCCCAAGTACCACCAGGAGTAACCTCTGAGTGAAGAACCATGAGTAAGTCTTGAACACCACAGGTATAACCTGAAAACAAATGTAGCACCATAGCACTATCCTCCCGTTGTTCATTGATTTGCTCGAGTGGGCCCATAATGTCTCCATTGTGAGAGTTGTTGTAACTGAGTTTGGCATATCGAATATGTCATAGGTAGCTTGCCAGGCTTTGTCCTGCGGGTGAAATACTCTCAGTAGCTTTCTAGGCTCTCCAAGAGGGGTGAAGGAATTGAACCTGGCTCGGGCAGGCCACTTGCAAGTCAAAAGCCCTACCGCTGTGCTGTCGCTATAGTCACCTGATAGAGAAGGGACCACCAAATAAAGGGTGTTGGGAGGTTCCTCTCAGGATGGGAAATGTGTGATGAGAGAGACTATAGCACGAACAAGATTGCCACTCAATGTCTCTTTTGCAAACCACAGCACTCAAAAGGAGAGAGATAACAAAAGGAAATGCCCTGCCACAGAGGCAGGGTGGGATGGGGGGGGGATGGGGGGTGGGAGGGATACTCGGATCAGTTGTGGTGGAGAATGGGCACTGGTGGAGGGATGGGTATTTGATCGTTGTATAACTGAAACCCAAGCACAAAAATTTGTAAGTCTACAACTGTACCTCATGGTGTTTCACTAATAAAAATTTAAGAAAAAATATAATAAAGTGCACGTGAATTAGAACTGAAAGTAGAAACTTGACCTGAATTAAGATTTGTGTTTTCCCTTATTTTTTCTGTAAAGTAGAGCTATTGTAAGACAAGTGTTACTTGTGTTTTGTCATTCTTAGGCAGTAACCATCTTTTCATGCTTAACAGTAAACAGAGAACCAAAAAAAAATTTAAAAATTAACGACCTGATTTTTAAAAATCAAAAGATCCGAATAGATATCTCACCCGAGCGATCCCACACATATGGCATGTAAACATAAGAAAAGATGCTCAACAACATATGTCATTAGGGAAATAGAAATTAAAACAACAATGAGATAACATAATTCACCTATTAGAGAGGCCAAAATCGAAAACACCAAATGTTGGAGAGGATGTGGAACTGTAGGAACTCTCATTCAGTGCCGGTAGGCATGCAAAATCATAGACTCACAGTGGAAGAAGGTGGCACTTTCTTATAACTATGCATTCACTGCATGATCCAATTAGACTCCTTGGTATTTTCCCAAATGTGTCAAAAATCTATGTGTACACATAATTCTACATGTGAATGCTTATGGCAGTTTTTTTCCATGATTGTCAAACTTGAAAGTAACCAAAGGATTCTTTGGTAGGTGAAATAATTAAATGTTAAAGATTTCAGACAATGGGATATAATTCAGCACTAAAAAGAAGTGAAGGGCCAGAGCAAGCTCGTCTTGCACATAGCCAGCCCCGATTCCATCCCAGGAACCACACTGGGTCCCCAAGTCCTGTCAGGAGTGATCTCTGAGCTCAGATCCAAGAATAAGCACTGAGCACTGCTGGACATAGCCTAAAAATACAAGGAAAGAGTGGGAGACAAAGTTTTATTTTTATTTATTTTAAATTTTATTTTCCATTTACACTTTATATAAACACTGCGGTTTACAAAGTTGTTTATGATGATTTATTATAGGCATTTAATATACCAACACCAATCCCATCACCATTGCACCTTCTAACCACCATTGTCTCCAATTTTCCCAATCACTTCTTAAGCCTGCCCCATAGGAGTTCCTCAATAATTTATTTTATATTTATTGTCATAATTTGAAAAAAGAATGGTCAAAAATGTTCCCTCAGAAGAAAGTCAGTGAAAATTGTTGTATTTCACCATGAAGCCATTAGGCCTTGTAATTCGATGATAAGAAATTACTAAGATGTTGTTACAGGTCAACACTTTTGTGTTGACACTTTGTTACTTAATGTTGCTTGCAAGTCAAAAGCCCTACCACTTTGTTATAGATATCATTACCTGAAAACAACCATTAAAATTAAAATTTTCATCATATTCCAGCCAATCTGGTGTTCTACTCCTGGTTTATCAGTGTTGTAGAATTTGAGGTGTCGCATGCTCCAGGAAGTGGAAAATTTTTAATTGGGTGATACAGCTGGAGTTAAATTTTTAGCTGAATGGTGGATTTAAGTCTTATGAATGACTGCCAGAGCTTCCAGGTGTACAGGGAGATGTGGGGGGAGGTAGCCCATCCCTAAATTTGTGAAAGCCTGGTGATTTCAGTCACAATGATCACATACCTGAGATTTTCGACAGACTAATTTCTAGATGAGGAGGGACTTGTGACTGAAAACTCCAGGATCAACAAAACTGGGAATGAGTGACCTTCCCTCATCTTCCCCTGTTTCTGGCAATTTATCAGTCACCCCCACCAGTCATCTCTGGCTGGCGCCATATAGTCTCACAAATGGCCATAGTCCAGAGACTCAATAAATCTCTTGAAAGAGAGCACAAAACAATACCCTATAGCCATGCCTCCAGACCCCACACCAGGCTGTTTCATTTGAGGCAACCCAGAGGGGAGTGTGTAAGGCCCCTCCCTGCCCCAAAAGCAAGCTCCGGCAGCAGAAAACCTCCAGAACTAAATCACCACCATGCTCATGGCTGCTCTGGTGGAGCCTCACCCATGAGTGAACCTATTCCTGGATTGCGTGGCCGCATTTCATAATTTACACCACTAATATCCCAAGAGTAGTGCACCACATTTGATGGAGTTTAAAGTAGAGGCAACCAATCTTAGGGGGAAATATATATATATTTTATATATATATATATATATATATATATATACATATACATATATGCACGCAGAGCCTGGCAAGCTCCCTGTGGTGTATTCTATTTGCCAAAAACAGTAACAACAAGTCTCACAATGGAGACATTACTGGTGCCCGCTCAAGCAAATTGATGAACAAAGGGAGGACAGTGCTACAGTGCTATACACACACACACACACACACACACGGCTCAACCTTAACAACATGTTAGTAAGCTTTTATAGAAGGATTTAATGGCTCCTGGGTGAAATACAACAATCTTTACACACTTTAAGAAATCTTTTGGGAGATCATGTTAGCAGGTTATTTATAACAAATAATACAAAATAAATTATTTTGGTTCTGCTTTGGGGGCAGGGGTTGAGTTCAGGATGGAAACATCCAAAATATGGTGGTGGGGAGGTGTAATGATGGTGGAATTGGTGTTCGAATATTAAATGTAATCAAATATTGTGAACTACTTTATAAAAATCACTGCATCACTGTATCACTGTCATCCCATTGTTCTTCGATTTACTTGAGTGGGCGCCAGTAATATCTCCAACGATCCCGGCCCTGAGATTTTAGCAGCCTCTCCTTACTCCTCTTTTCCAACATATAGGAGGCTCTTTCAGGGTCAGGGGAATGAGACCCATTATTATTACTGTTTTTGGCATATTGAATACGCCACGGCTAGTTTCCCAGACTCTGCCGTGGGGGCGGGATACTCTTGGTAGCTTGCTGGGTTCTCTGAGAGGCATACATATACATTTCTCTATCATGTATGGTGTGGTAACTATGAAAAATGGGAAGGGAGTGTCTTATGATGTGTCCAGGAATATGTTCACTCATATGTGAGGCTTGGCCCAAGCGTGTGGAAAATGGCCTGGAGTGTGATGGCGGTTGGGTAGTGAAGGTTGACTGCCGGGGCTGGGTCCCTTGGGGCAGGGAGGGCTTTCACCCGCCCCCCTCTGGGGCACCCTGAGTGAAAACAGCCTGGCCGGAGTCTGCTGGCATGGTTATGGGGGGCCTCATTTTATACTCCTGTCTGGCAGGAGCAGCCGTGAGTTCTGGATGAGAAGATTATAAAAATAAAATTTAAAAAAAATTCTGGATGAGGCTTGTCTGAGCCGACCAAGGGCATGGTGGCAATTGTGGAGTGTGAAGGTTTTCACCTGACAGGGCTCTTTTTGCACAGGCAAATTGGCTCATCCATCCCCCTGTAGGGTGCTGAGAGAGAGTTTTGAAAAGGAAAAGAAATGAACTTCCAAGTCATAAAATGACATGAAGGGATAAAATTGTATTAAAGTTTCTGGTATTGGTATACAAAATTACTGCCAACACTCCCCTCCCTTGTAACTCTATCATCTACTACAATGAAATACAATTAATAAAAATTAAGTTAGCAAGGGCCAGAGAGAGAGAACAGCAGGTAAGTCACTTGACTTGTATGCTGCCAATTTAGTTTCCATCCCTAATGTCCCACATGGTGTCCCAAGCATCGCCAGGAGTGATTCCTTAGTACAGAGCCAGGAATAACTCCTGAATATTTCTGGGCATGGTCAAAATATAAGTTAATTTTTATAAAATATTTAAATGAATGGTCATAACATTTTTAATGGTGTGAGGGAATCTTTAAAATGCATGTCACTAAATGAATGAAGTCAGTCTGAAAAGACTACATAAGATATGAGTCTGATGTGATTTTCATAAAAAGGCAAAACTATGATGACAGTAAAATTATTAGTGGTTGAGATCAAAGAAATAGTATAAGGATTAAGAAGCTTATTTTGCATGCATATGTCTGAGGTTTAATCTTCAGCCCCATATGGCCCCATGACTATTGCCAGGTGTGGTTTTGAATCTTCTGAGCACAGACCAGGTGTGGACCTAAGGACCCCCTAGCACTGGGGTGGCTCTAGTGGTTTCTGATGCAGCACCACATCCTGGTTGGATTAAGCTATGGGCCTAGTTGGCTGAGAACCACTGGTAGTGGCAGCCAAGCCCTCTGAGAACTGCTTGGGATCCCCTGACCCCACAAAATTAGTGGTTGTTAGGTCTTTAGAAGGAAGAATGAACCAATATAGAACTTTCAGGACCATGAAATTACCCTAATAATATAATGTTAGATATATGTCATTTTACATTTGGCAAAAGTCATAAAATGTGCACCACTACTATGGGCTTTGGGTGCTAATAATATGCTTGTGTAGGTCCACCCATTGTGACAGTATGTCACTACTCTGGTGAGGATAGGTCACTGTGTAGAGAGAGAGCCATACATATGTCTGAAATAGAGTGGATCTCTGTGACTTTACACGTATTTTTGCTATCTACCCAAACCTGCTCTAAAATGTAAGGTCTTTGCTATTGTCACTATGAAGTCTGGATTTAAAATTAAATTGTAAACAACAAAACAGTCTTGGCATGGGGTGAAATGGGAAAAGACTCCATTAAATTTATTTTTAGGGATTGATCTATTTTTTTGACAAGAGAATAAATGGTTTTTATTGTTTTCTTCTTATTCACTTTTTAAATTTTTTATTTTTATTTAAAATTTTTTTATTAGTAAAACACCATGAGGTACAGTTGTAAATTTACAAATTTTTGTGCTTGGGTTTCAGTTATACAATGATCGAATACCCATCCCTCCACCAGTACCCATTCTCCACCACCACTGATCCCGGTATCCCTCCCACCCCCCCGTCCCCCCCATCTCACCATGCCTCTGTGGCACGGCATTCCCTTTTGTTCTCTCTCTCCTTTTGGGTGCTGTGGTTTGCAAGAGGCATTGAGTGGTTATCATGTTCAGTCTAAAGTCTACTCTCAGCACGCATCTCCCATCCTGGGAAGATCCTCCCAACACCCTTCATTTGGTCTTCCCTTAACCCAGAGAGTCAAAAAAGTATAGTCGAAGTGACATCTGCACTTGTTTGTTCATTGCAGCACTGTTTACAATAGCTAGAATCTGGAAAAAACCTGACTGCCCAAGAACAGATGACTGGTTAAAGAAACTTCGGTACATCTACACAATGGAGTACTATGTAGTTGTTAGAAAAAATGAAGTCATGAAATTTATATACAATTGGTACTACATGGAAAGTATCATGCTAAGCGAAATGAGTGAGTCAGAAGGAGAGGAACAGACATAGAAAAGAGGCCAGCCACACATGCTAGAGGAAAAGGCAGCTCAGCTCAAATAAAGGATTGATCTATTTTTTAGTGCTGAGGATCAAACCCAGAATCTTACACATAGAAAGCAGGTGCTCTACCACAGAGATACATCACTGGGCCCTTTCTCCCTCCCTCTCTCTCTCTCTCTCAGCACAGGTTTTACTCCTGGTTCTGTACTAATGAATTACTCCTGGAAGGAATCAGAGGACCATATGTGATTCTGGGAATCAAACCCAGGCTGGTCTCTTGCAAGGAAAGAACTGTCACTATACTATCTCACCAGCCCCAAATTACAATAATATTTGAGGAGAACTGGGGTTTCCATCAATAATTTTTTGGCCAAGTAGGCCTGAGGTTCAATGCAAGAGTCCATGGTGCTGCTCAGGCCTCATGGTTGTGAGGATGACCTGGGCTAACCTTACAGTGTTTCAGGGTGGGGGCTCCAGGGTTGTTCAGGGCCCTCCAGGACTACCTTGTTGATGCTCCATGGACCATTTGGTTCTGAAGAATGAAAAACACGTACCTTATTCCTGTTCTATTTTTCTGACCCTGTAGTAATATATACTTAAAACAAAGCAGCAAGCAAAATGACAATTTTACCCAAAGTACATACAGAATCAATGCAATACCTATTAAAATACCAATAATGTTTTTCAAAGGAGAGGCTCATAAAATCTCAGGGCTGACCTAGACTGCCAAAACGAAGGACAAAAATGACTGTACTTTCAATGCACGTACGCTGGCATCAGATGCATCCATTGAGGACCTGATGGTGCAAGCGCGAAAGATCAAGAATGACATCATTGGTCTGACTGAGATGAGAAGATGTCAATTACATCATGCCGTTTTCGACACTGGAGAAGAACTATTCCTCGGAACATGCGACAAAAGAGGTGTCGGTGGTGTCGGTGTCCTTGTCAACACGAACTTGGCCATAAACATTGATTCGTTCGAATGCCTAGCAACCCGAATCAGACGATTACACTTGAATAGATGTGGCTCACTGCTGGCAGTTTCTATCTTTGTTGTCTACGCACCAACATCCAATTATGATGAAGGAGAAATTGAGAAGTTCTACATGGAGCTGGATAAGTTCTATAAAGAGGACCACACCTTCTACAAGATCATTGTTGGTGATTTTAATGCCAAGATAGGACAAGAAGATCAGCCAAAGAACTCCACATCGGGACTCATGGCCTAAAATGGAACGAACAGGGTGAGAGACTGTCTGAGTTCATCATGTCGACCAAGACCATCCATGGTAACTCACAATTCCAGAAGACCGAATCTAAACGTTGGACATGGGAGTCTCCTGGTGGACAGTTCCACAACGAAATTGACCACATCATATTCAATCGATGGTCTTGCCTGAATGATGTCGCTGTTGTCTCAAAATTCCAAACGGAATTGGACCACTGTCTCCTTCATGCAAAATTCTACTTCACAGAGCGGGGAGAAAAGGCTGCAAAGTTTAAGAAGAGAACTCCCAGAATGACCACCAACTGGGAGCTCTTTGGCACTATTGCAGCAACATGGGAAGATGCCGTCATTGACAACATTGACGAGGAATATGATCGACTGGTTCAGCACTTCCATGATTGTGCATGGTACGCCGAGAGAGAGATAGCCACAAAAACTGTCTTCGAAAACTCTTGAGCTCATTTGCCAACATGGCTTGGCGCAAGCCTCAGGCAACTGCAAGCAAACGCCCGAGCTCGCAAAGCAGTGCAGAGAAGTGATAAAAGAAGACCTCAAAGAGAGAAGAGCAGCAGTACTGGCAGATGCAGCAGAAGCTGAGAAAAAGATTCGCAACGCCTGCCTGTCCTTCACCAACTACAAGACCAAGATGACTGCTCTCCAACATCCTGATAGATCTATCACATCCTCCAGAAGGGCAATGGAGAAGATTATCCATGACTTCTACTCGGATCTCTTTAATAGCCACATCCACCTGCCCACATACTAAATTCCTCAGGATGGATATGTCGTTCCCAAAGTTCTACCTTCCGAAATCCGACGTGCCATTTCGTCGGTAAAGAAGCGAACAGCACCTGGCCCAGACAAGGTCAGACCTGAACACCTAAAGAACCTGCCATCAGTACTCATCAATACACTGGCTCGGCTCTTCACATGCTACCTGTCTGAATGCAAGGTTCCATCCCAATGGAAAACCAGCAGGACTGTACTACTGTACAAGAAGGGAGACATCCACAACATTGGCAACTATCGCCCGATATGCCTATTGTCTGTCATCTACAAGCTGTTCACTCGAGTCATCCTGAACAGGATTGGCAGAACACTAGATGAAGGACAACCATGCAAGCAAGCCCAGTTCTGCAAAGGATTCAGCACGATTGACCATATCCACACGATAACCAAGATCATTGAGGTTTCTCAGGAGTTCAAGATGCCACTCTGTCTAACGTTCATTGATTTAAAGAAGGCCTTTGATTCTGTTGAGACTGAAGTGGTCATCGAGGCCCTAGCCAAACAGGGCATTCAAAGTCAATATATCAGGATCCTCCGTGAGTTTTATTGCAGATTCACTACCAGGATCTCACCATTCTACAGGGAGGTGATCATTGACGTCAAGAGTGTGGTTCAGCAGGGTGATACCATTTCACCAAAATTCTTCAGTGCCACCCTCGAGAACATCATGCGACGACTGGAATGGGAAGGAATGGGAATGAAGATAGACAGTTGGCAACTATATCACCTCCACTTCGCTGATGACATTGTTCTTATAACACCAAACATCAGCCAAGCAGCAGAAATGCTGGCCGACTTCGACCGTGAGTGTGAAAAGGTCGGACTACAGCTGAATTTAACAAAGACAATGTTTATGAGAAATAGTCTCATTCCTGATGTTCCATTCACTCTCAACAGGATGAACATCTCTGAATGCAACAGTTATGTGTACCTAGGTCGAGAAGTCAACATGAAGAACTACCTGGCACCTGAGTCGCACAGAAGGAAGAGAGTGGATTGGAGTGCCTTCAAGAATGTCAAAGAAATAGCTAAAAGGACAAAGAACCTCCGGCTCCAGGCACATCTCTTCGATTCCACTGTTTTTCCTGCATTAACATACGCCTCAGAGACCTGGACCCTATGAAAACAGGATGAGAACACTACTCAGGTCTCCCAAAGAGAAATTGAAAGAGCTATGCTTGGATAGCACAGCGATAGGGCGTTCGCCTTACAAGCGGCCAACGTGGCTGACCCGAGTTCGATTCCTCCGCCCCTCTCGGAGAGCCCGGCAAGCTACCGAGAGTATTCGATATGCCAGACACAGTAACAACAAAGTCTCCAATGGAGACGTTACTGGGCCCGCTCGAGCAAATCGACGATCAACGGGAGGGCCTTTACCTTTTTACCTTTACTCAAATGAGAGAAAGAATCCGGAGTTCTGACCTTCGTGTTCCTAGACTGAGCAGATGCCATTGGGCTACATTAGCATATGACAGGAATGAATGGAGATGTTATTGGTGCCTGCTCGAGCAAATTGATGAGTAATGGGATGTCAAGTGATCAAGTTTTTCAAAGACACGAGCAAGTTCTAATAAAATTAATGTGGAAAACTATACATATTAGTATTATTAGACTTATTGAATAGCCAAAGGGGGAAAACAGATGGTGGTCATTGATTTCCCAACTTTGAACTATACTACAAAGCTATAATAACCAAAGTTATATGGCACTGGGACAAAGATAGACCTGAAGACCAATGGAATAGAATTGTGAGTCCTGAGTTAAATGACCAGACTTCTGGATAGCTAATCTAATACAAGTGAGTTATGTATAAGAATTAGAGCAAAGAAAACCTCTTCAACAAATGCTGTTGTGGAAACTAGATAGTCACATGTCAAAAAATAAAATATTTTAGAACCGTACTTCACACGATTCACAAAATGGATTAAAATGAATTAAAAACCTCAAGTTTAGACCAGAATTCATAAAATACATAGAATAAATCATTTGCAGATCTCTCCAGGAAATTGACTGCAGAGGTGACTTGAAAGATATGACCATAGAGGCAAAGTCAACAAAATCAAAGATAAACAAATAAAAAAATTATTCACAAGAAACTTAAAATTTTTTGCCATTGTTGCTTTTAAAATTGCTTTTAAAAGTTTCTTTCTTCAAAATAAACTCAATCTAAAAAAGGAAACTCAATCTATAATAAAAAAATACTGAAAGTGAGAATATATTTGCAAACAACAATGATAAAACACTCATAACTCTCAACTACAACAAAAAACAGACAGCCCACCTATAAATGGGGAGAGAGGATAAACAGAGACTTTCCCAAGAAGGCATATGGATGGTCAACAGGCATATGAAAAAGTGTTCATTATCACTCATGACTAGGGAAGTACAAATCAAACCAACATGGAGATATTATCTCACACAAGCGAGAATGTCACATATCAAAAAGTCTGGTAACAACCAGCGTTGTTGGTGTTGTGAGAAAGAAACCCTTATTCACTGGTCTATAGAAAGCAATATGGAGATCACTCAAAAAATAGGAAAAGAATACCCATATGACCCTGCAATACCATTTCTTGGTAGCTATTTATCCTCGAAATAAAAGAAAAATGATTATTTTGATAGAATATAAGCACACCTATGCTCACTGCATTGCTTTCATACACTAGCCAAATACACAACTATGGTTAAATGTATCAAGAAGTTGTGGCACAGTACAATTGGTAGTACAGTGGCTCCTTGCCTTGTATGCAGCAAACCCTGGTTCAATTCCTGGCACCACACATGTTCCCCTGAGACTTATCAGAAGTGATATCTGAACTGAAATCCAGGAGTAAGCCCTGTACACTGCAAGGTGTGTCTCAAAACCGAACAAAAAAGTGTTTTAAGAAGTTGTGGTGTATATACATAATGAATTACTGTGCAGCTCTAACAAAGAACGAAACCATGCAATTTTCAGCAACATGGAAGGAAATAGAAGATATCATGCTGAGTGAAATCCATAATAAGGAAAGGCATAGATACAGAATGATGTCTCTCACATGTGGGACTTAAAAATACATAGCAAGGTAGCAATAAAGGACCAAAGGCTCCACAACAAGAGAACTGAACCACACTAAGAGTATTGTAATTCACAGAACCTCATTCAACAAAAAGTTTTAATTAATAGTGAAAACTAAAATAAAGCAAGCCAACATAGAATAGTGGGGGTGCCAGATCCCTTATAAACTGTCTATCCACTAACTTATATGGTACATGGAGGAGTTGAGACTCAGAGAGCAGAAGGTTCTTTGCTAGCATCACGCGGGTCGCAACACCTTGATCAAAATGAAGTGTTTTATTTTGTCCAAAGTAAATCACAAAAGAAAACAAAACAAGATTCATCACAGTAAGGATCAGCTCACTATAGTTTTTTCAGTTATACAATGACCTGAAGGAGCTTTTCTGAAACCACTTAAAGGCTGCATTGTCCTCAGAGGAATAGAACATCTTATCCCTAAATCTTTTACCCTTGAGAGCAAACCTTGCTTTCCAGTATTGTTGGTTGGGGCATTTTTGTGTCACATTCCGCTGTGCTCAGGGCTTACTCCTGACTCTGTGCTCAGGGATCACTCCTGGCAAGGCTCAGGGGGGACCATATGGTATTCCTGAGATCAAACATGAGTATATTATACAAGGCAAGCTCCTTACCTATTGCACCACTTTTCAGCCCCGTAGATCAGTACTATTGTTACACCTAGGCCTCACTTCTGCCCCAAGTTCTGCCAAACCTTCAGTGCTAGGGTTGGCTTTGTATTTTGTTATGTTTGTTTTTGAGCCATATCCAGAGATGCCCAAGTATCAAACCGGGTCAAATCCCATAGCCATTGTACCATTGCTCTTGTCTATAGAGTTAATTTTTGAGGTGAGAACCAGGAAAGGTGCCTGAGGCCTTTCTCCATGTCTTGTTCTCATTCCTCCAACTCCAAGAATAAAGAACAATTTGCATATAGGATTAGGCAAAGATTTCTCTATGAAGTCAAAGTTTTCAACCTCTTATCAGCAAAAGAAGAGACATATATAAATATAACATAGTGTGTACAGGATTTGTATGCTATAAACTATAAAATACTGGTAAAACAAATTTTAAAAATCTAAATCTAAAAAAAGAACAATAGGCAAGTCCTTTGATTAGGCCCTATATATTTATTTTATTTTGGGGGGGGTTGCTTTTTTGTTTGCCTGTTTGGGGGCCACACATGGTAGTGATCAGAGCTTACTCCTGGCTGTGCTCAGTTCTCACCCCTGTGTTCAATGCTCACTCCTAGTCGGCTCTCATGAACTATATGGGGAGCCAGGGATTGAACCTGGGTTGGCCTCATGCAAGGCAAGCACACTACTCACTGTACTATCTCTCCTGCCTCCTATGTATTCATTTAAAAGTGTCATAATCTGTTTTAAGGGAGACTTTTCACCTTAATGTATATCATAACTTTCCTTGTGGACACTGCACCATGATTGAGTCTGAACAAGCACATGTGAAGTGCAGCCTATTTTGTAGTTCAAAGGAAGCCCAGTAATTCTGTCAACACCAGGTGCCTCTAGCTAAGTTTTAGGTTCTATTTGAACAGCTATGTATGTGATTACATCCACCTACTCTCCAAGTTTTCAAAGAGGTCCAATTCAAGCTTGGATAATTTGAATCCGTATTACTTCCATTGTCTTAAAATGCCTTTTAGGAGCTGGAGAGATAGTGCAGTAGGTTATGCATTTGCTTTCCATGCAGCCAACCCTGGTTCAATTCCTGGCACTGCATAGAGTTCCCCAAGCACCACTAAGAGTGATCCCTGTACATAGAGCTAGGAATAAGGACTGAACACCACTGAGTATGGCCCCCAAACAAAGCAATATGACTTTCTAAGAGGCAACCCTTCAAGAAGTGATGACCTTTCTCTATTCCATCCACCACAACCCCTCTCCTTGAGCTCTCCCATCTAGTTTCACTCTCAGTCCCAGAGAGTTCCACCAGTTAATTTCTTCCTCTTCCGGGTTTTCTATTTCTGGTTAGGCTTTGGGGCAGCACCCAGCAGTACTCAGGACTTATTCCTGGCTCTCTGCTCATAGATCACTCCTGGAATTGTTCAAGAGACCACAGTCAGTTTCAAGGATGGAACCAGGGTTAGTGCTGCATGAAAAAAATGCTTTAATACCTGTCCTATCTCTCCAGCCCCTCACTTTTCCTTTCAGCCACCTTACAGAGTCTTTGACTTTGTCCTCAGACCTATTTTCTTTGTAATAATATGCTCTCCCTCCTCATCCTCAGCTTTCCCAACTGCCATTTATATTTTTCCATAGCACAGCGGGTAGGGAGTTTGCCTTGCACGCGGCCAACCAGAGTTTGATTCCTCCATCCCTCTTGGAGAGGCCGGCAAGCTACCAAGAGTATCCCACCTGTACAGCAGAGCCTGGTAAGCTTTCCGTGACGTGTTCGATATGCCAAAAATAACAAGTCTCACAATGGAGACATTACTGGTGCCCACTCAAGCAAATCGAACAACGGGAGGACAATGCTGCAGTGCTACAGTGCTATGCCCATAGACCAGACCCCTCTCTGAGCTCCAGAACCATTGATCCACTCACTCAGTGTCCCATTAACACCTCATAATGGATGCATTGCCTGGCCTGACCAATTATGTTCCATCTTCTGTGATTCCTCTCCCATCTTTCCCAGTAGTTCCATCAGACGCCAAAACCCTTGGTAGGAGCCCCAGATTCTGTGATGTGTCAGAGTCTGGGAATCTGAGACTTAGTCCAGACTCCTCTTTTTCTTTTACCCTCTCCCACATTCATCAATCTGTCATTCAAAATAGATACAGAGTGCAACCATGCATTTCCACTCTCATTATGATCTTTCTGATTCATTATTGTGCCCTCATGTCTACTAGGGCCTCTTAACTGGCTTCTATGCTTTCACTCTCTGGCCCCTTCCCTTTTGTCAACCCCCTACTTCACAGCCACAGGGACAGAAGCAGCAGAAACAGGCCTTTATCGTTCATTTGTCCAAAACATTCCACTGGCTTCTTGTTCTGATTCCTGCCTGCCTTAACCAGTCTTCTTTTACTTTCCATCTAATGCCCCAGGCTCTTTGCATGCCAAGCCATCATGCTTCTTTTGGATTTTTGCTCCTCTCTGTTCTCCCTGCTGAAACAATCAATCCCCTCTGTTTCACCTGCCAACTCACGACCAAATAGTCTTCTTTTAAGAACTCCAATTGACGGTAAGAGACGAGATATAGTACAGGGATTAAGACACCTTGCATGCGGCTGACCCTTGCATGAATCCCAGCACTGCAGAGGTTCTCTCCCAAGTAATGCCAGGAGTGGGACACAGATGGATGTGGTCATTAAACCAAAAATTATCAAAAGAACCACAACTGAAACCTTTTATGTCTTCTGGAGGTGGTGTGCATGTGTGTGTGTGTGTGTGTGTGTGTGTGTGTGTGTGTGTGTGTGTGTGTTGGCAGTAGCCGAGATGGGGATGGGGGGGAGGGAGTGTTGTTGCTGAATGTATCATTCCTTCTTGTCCTGAGTCCACTACAGCACCTGTAAATTATTGCCTGGAGATTCTTACTGTGTTTGCAAAAATAAGAAGCTATATTTGTATTTCTGTCCCTTTCCGTCCTTTTTTGTGAAAATGATGGAGGCTGGAGTAATAATACAGTGGGTAAGATGGTTATCTTGCATGTAGCTGACCTAGGTTCATCCCATATGGTTTTCTGAGCCCTCCAGGAGTGATTCCTGAATGCAGAGCTAGGAGTAACCCCTGAAATCCCCTGCATGTGGCATTAAAAACAAAATGGTGCAGGAGTAGTGAGTCACATGCTTATTTGGTCATGGATATTGATGTTCCCTGGGGGTCACTATAGTGGCCCTACTACACATGCTTAACCCCGGCTTGCATTCCTAGCTTCAGTGCTCATACACTTTCAGTGTCAGTGCTCACACACAACTGACTTGGGTGCTCCAGACTTCAAATTGTTATGAAGCTGGAGTTTTCATATAGCAAAGATTTCAGGACTATGCTCAGTGCATGGAGATCAAACTCATGACTTTATGCTTGCAAGATAGGCAGTTTTGTCACTAGCCCATCCGTGTCCTGCTCTTACATATTTTCTTAGTTTCCCTTCACATTATGCAAAGGGCAAAAGGAAGCATGCTATTGGTTCTTTTTGCCACCCATTTTTTTTCTGAGAAGAGTAACCTTCCAGTTGGTGTTCTGGAGACCTGGGGCCACTGCCAGTGACTGTCTAACATCTGAGTGTTCAATGGGATACTTCTGCAATGTTCTTTATTACACAGCATACCTGTCAGTGCTGAGGAGGCGAGGCTGTGTCGTCAGGGCTGAAGCTGGTGATACTCAAGGAAATACATGGTCCCAGAGATCCACTTGAGATCCATAGAAATCCATATGCAAGGCATGCACCCCAACCACTGAACTATCAGTCTATTCCTTGCATTTTTCTCTTTTTAACTTTCTTATTTGGGGATGTGCCATAACTGGTGGTGTTCAGAGCTTACTCCTGGCTCTGTACTCAGGGATTACACCTGGTGTGCTTAGGGAACCATATGAAGTGCTGGGAATCAAGCAAGGGTTGGTCATGTGCAAGGTAAGCACCCTACCCATTGTACTATTACTCTGGCCACTACATTTTGCTCTTTAAATTTATCAATATATCCTTGAAATGACTCCTTAACAGGTCCTAGAGAGTTACTTCAATCTTTTTTATAGCTTTATTCTACTCCATTCCATGGCTATATCAAAGTTTACTCAATCATTTCAGTAAACTTTAAGGTGGTTTAAAATGTTTTTCAATTATTCACAATTCTGCAATGTTTATCTACGTATATATGCATTTCCATAGTGTTAGAGTTGTCTATCAGGGAAAATTCCTAAATATGGGATTCGTTCAAAAGTAAATGCATACATAACTGTGTGAGACATGATCAGTTCCCATCCAAAGGGTTATACATATTTTTCCCACCAGGAATGTTACTTTAGGCAA
This sequence comes from Sorex fumeus, assembly GCF_029834395.1. Taxonomy (NCBI): domain Eukaryota; kingdom Metazoa; phylum Chordata; class Mammalia; order Eulipotyphla; family Soricidae; genus Sorex; species Sorex fumeus. The sequence continues at coordinate 18,254,614 of NW_026606115.1, forward strand.
CGTTGGAAGAGGTTTTTCTCAGGATACGACTAGCTGTGTTTCTCAGCTGACCTGTTTTTGTGACTAATCCAGCTGGATGTGGGTGAAGTCCCCTCAGCCTCTCAGTAGACATCTTTCCTTTGAGAATTTCCATTCTGGTGGAGCACAGGATGAAATGAAGCCTCACAAGCCTGGAAACACTCTTGCACTTTCTGCCTTCCACATTCTTTGTGGAGCAGAAACAATCAGCAAATGACACTACTATTTCTAAGTCTGAAAGGCTAGCCCGAGGTTCTTAATCAGTGTCAATTAGGTTGAGGAACACATGAGGGAGTATAAGAAAAGTTTAGTACTTTTCCAGGCTCTACAAGTACCAATTTGGTTTGCTTAAGGGCCCCTAATGAGGACAGGCATCCATCCTCTAAATAAATAAGCCAGCCTATTGAGAAAAATAATAATAAAAATAATTTACAGTGCTTCAAGGATCACAAAGTGCTTTCAGACACACACACATTATCTCACTTGATCCTTACAATGGAAGCATCCACGCTGAAACAATTGCTTGTTTGGCCAATCTTTGATGTACAGTAAGTGGTTCATGGACTTTAACTATGATTTATCCACCCCAACTTCAAAGGGTTAACTAGAGCTGAACTCTGAACAACCTGAACTTATTAGAGGCACAGGATTGGAGGAGGCCTGGGAGCAGGAAGTGGTCAGGAAGCCAGTCAGCCCCAGGCTCGAATTTCCCTGACAGGGAGCCTCAGAAGAATTATGGTGGAAAACCCCCACCAGCACCGTATCCTCTCCCTTTAATTTAGGCAGTTAAGAAACAGATTGTATCCTTCTCCAGAAATGAGGAAGGTTCATTTCCTTGGAAGGAGAGTTCCAAGGAGCCCTTTGCGGCTTTGTGCAGACCTTCAAAAGAACTTCTGCAGACAGAGTCTGTGAAACTTTTTATATTTGTCTATTAAATTTTCACTAGGCTCCCCTGCACCACCCCTCCTTCATATCATTAGAGTGTAGACCTGAGAACCCGGTCAGTATTTGTCAGACATCCCAGAACTCAAGGGAGGAACCTAACACTATAAAGCAAGTGATGCGTTCATGAGGCAATCCTCCTGCCAACTTTCCCAGGTAACAGTGCCTGTTTGCCTGTCCCAAGGGGCCGAGGACCCCCCACTAGGCTCCATAGTCAGGAATTAATTGCAACAGACCTCTGTGGTCAGGGATCATTCTCAGCAGTGCTAGAGGACCTTATGTGGTGCAGGGAATTGAACCCCAAGTTTCCCACAGGGAAAGTGGCACCCGAGTCCTTTGGGTCCTTTCCTAGCTGGTGGCCTTTGCTTGACGTTCATATCAGCCAACACTTCTCCCCTCATGTCAGGCTGGCATTTGAATGGAGAAGCAAGTCATGTTTCCTCTTGGGAATTCTCAGCTTGCCAGGGATCAAGGGCAGAATCTGTAAAATTACAGTGTTAAAAATGCAGTTCCAAGACCTGAGAGATAGTACAAAGGTTACGGGACTTAACCTTTGTTAAAACATACTGAGCTTGCCATACAACTGTGACTTTGGATGGAATACCTGTACGAAATAGGGTCCCCTGAGCACTGCCAGCTGTGGTCCCTGAGCACTATTGACTGTGGCCCCTAAACAAATGAACAAGAAATAGCAGTTCCAAGCATGAGAGGTGGGCTCTGGCCTGAATCCAGATCATCACTCGTTCAGTCCTTCGCTGTGTGTTCTCAGGTAAACCATCTCACCTCTCCAAGCCTCGTTTCCTTCCTCTGGAAAGAGGGAGCTGCATGAATAATAATCTCTAGCTCACATAGATTGTTGTGAGGATTAAATCAGGAGTGTAACATGCTTTGGCTGGATCCTGGTACTTACTAGTTCATTCGACTCCTCTTGTCTCACCAGTGACCACAGAGAGCTTTGCTTGGAACCTCCCTTATTGTTCAGGTGGAGAAATGGATCTAGAGGGGGATTATGCAACTCTATCATGAAAGAACCAGGGTTAGGGGCCAGAGTGATAGCTCAGTGGAATGACTGCCTGGGCACATACTTTGTATTCTGGAGGCTGGGGTTCCATCCCCAATACCACATGCATCCCCAACACCTCTGAGAACTGCGAGAATACAGAGCTAGGAGTAGCCCTTAGGTATGACCAGAATTAGGAAAGGTGCCTGGACCCCTTTTATTTTATTTTTGTCTTTTGGGTCACATCCAGTGATGTACAGGGGTTGCTCCTGTCTCTTTACTCAGGAATTACTCCTGACGGTACTCGGGGGACCATATGGGATGTTGGGGATTGAACCCGGGTCGGCTGTGTGCAAGGCAAATGCCCTACCCGCTGTAATACAGTTCCAGCCTCCCTGGATCCCTCTTAATCCTCCAGGTGCCTCCCCCAGAGCACACGGGTGGTTACGCCCCGGTGTCTAGGGAAGCAAGGCACAGCTTGCTGGTGGCCAAGTTAGAGGGGGCGTCAAATGCCAAGTGGTCTGGTGCAGTGGGTGTGAACATCACTGCTGCCTAGCAGACTGATTAGCCTGGTAGGAATTTTACCGTCTGCAATTGCTTTCATGGTTGTCCACACCACAGGACAATTTCAGCTATACACTTGGTGTTATTTCTCCCAAATCGGTCCTCAACCAAGTTCTCCCCAGAGAGCAAATGTTTCACTTTAGGAAGCAAAACACCCAACCTCTTTTGGCCCAGAGCAAGGACCCGCTCCTCAAGACCTTTGGAGCTGAGTCTGGGGCCAAGGAGGGGAAGGAACTTTTCTCCCCAGCTCAATTTGTGGCGGGAAGTTCTGTGGCTTTCACAAGGACAAGCCCAGAGAGAGAGAAAAATAAAATGTGTGTGTGTGTGTGTGTGTGTGTGTGTGTGTGTGTGTGTGTAGGGGTGGGGGTGGGGGCGGAGAAGCCTAGCTGCTGTGGCACTTGGGATTGGCTGTCCAGGCAAGTGGTGTGTCAACGAGTAGCCAATTCTGTGCGAGCTCAGGTCACAGGCCCCGCCCTCCTGACCTCACGTGGCCTTGCATGAGGTTGCTGCTTGCTTTCTGGGAGACCGAGGAGCACTGGGAGTTCTGCCCAGCTCAGCACTTCATTATACTATGGAGGCAGGAAGGAACTGGCCAGTAAGTACTTAGCTCCTGGCTGAGCAACGGCCAGACTAAACAGAGCTGGGATCTGTAACCAACCGAAGCCTGGGGAACTGCAGAGCGTCCAGAATAACTGCTAGCTGTCTCACCTCCTTTCCTTCCTACTTGGAGCAGCTGCACTGACTTTCAGAAACCAGATTTGCCACGAAGAACCAAGGAATTTATTCCACTAGCATCCATGAGTCTTTCTCTGCTTAGTTCTTTGTTAACCTTCCTCTTGTGGGACCCTAAAAGATTGACCTGGGGCAAAACATTCCCCTTCTCTGGGCCTCAGAAAAGGTGTGGGCTGAACTACACAAAGGTCTCCATAGCCACCACCTTTGACCAGGTCACCCTCCTAACCCCTCAGTTTGCTCTCTGCTTCCACTCCTGTTCCCCTTTGATCCCGTAGCCCCTGGGGACTCTCTTTAAAACCCAAATTACATGGTACCACTCCCCAGCTTAAAACACTCCCAAGCCACTATTAAATAACAAGTAAACATTTTACTGTGGCACATGGGAATGGTCCCTCACAAGCTTCCTAGTGTCATGTACCTCCCCCACTCTGATTCCCTCCATTCCAGCCCTACTGACCTTCTCGCCTTTCTACAAACATGCCACAGCCGCCACTCTGCCTAGAGGCCACACCTTAATTAACTGGAACCCTTTCCCTGAGAAGCTCTTCCCCAGGTTCTCACCTGTTTCATTTCTGGTTGCTCTTAAGATCTTGGCTCAAGGCAGGTTTGTGCCTTGGGCTGTGTCTTGCTTCCTAAACCACTGGTGTGCCTTTTGGGAAGGTGGATTGAAAGGGGTCCAGACCTTCCTAATCCTGAGCCACACCTAGTGATGTTCAGTGCCTACTCCCAGTACTAGGCTCTGGGTAGCTCTCATCTAGTGTCAGGGATGGGACCCCAGCCTCCAAAAATTTGCTTAGGGAAATTCCCCTGCAAGATTCCCGCCTCTTAACACCTCCCCCCAGCCAGCCTCATTCGGTTATACACAGGCGCTTGCACAACTTTAATTATTTCTGTTATTATTATTTTAGGGAACGGGGGAGAGTAATCTGAATTGAGTTATGAGTCCTGCTGCCCTGGTACGTCACCTCCAGACTTGAACTCACTTTGCTGGCTGGAAATCTGTTCCAAGCTCCAGTGAAGGAGGTATATGCCTTTGGGGGGGGGGGGGGGAAGGCCTACAAAGATAGAAGGCCTGGATCGTCTGCTGCCCACTTGGCCTCCCACAGAGTTCTGTTCCCTGAGCATTTCACTCATCTCCCCAAGTTCATGAAGGCATCTTTTGGGACTGCTTACTGATCTCTTACAATTTTAGAGATTTTCAGAAGAGTCATGAGCTAGAGAGATGCATCAGATCCCACTCTTTCTGGAACTATTGAATGTCGCTCCCCTCCGATAACCTGTAAACTTTGTGAGGGCAGGTACCTTATTTGCTCTAGCCACCCATTTCTCTCTCTGGAACTTGGCACATAGCAGGAACTTACTAAAAATTGGTTGGTTGAATGTGGTTGCCTGGCAGCCTGGGCAGCACACAGTGCCAGCCATGCAGTTACTTAGCCTGACCACTGTGTCCCAGCCTCTGCGCTGTACTAACCTCACTGTCAGGCCAGCTAAGCAGACAAATCTGTCCTTTGAAGGATCCAAGTTGTGATTATTCCTAAAACCCATTTGTAAAAAACTATGGTTCTCTTTATTCCTGATGTTTGTTACTTTCACTAGTGATCAGATTTCCCTGAGCATTTATTGGACACCTGCTGGATGCCTGGCCTTGTTCTAGCTGTTGTTAATCTAAAGGTATCACTCCGCCAAGACTTGCTCTGAGTTTTCCTAGAGCTCACAAGTAAACACCCGATTTTGCACATCAGCCGTCAGCCTGTGCTGAGTGCTTGAGAGGACAGAGGAAAGAGCCTTTGAGTGCTGATTGTCCTGTGGAAATATAGTGGGGGAAAGGGAGGGGCAGAAGGTTGAGCAAGAGAGAGTAATCCGATTAGCAGTAGAGCAGAAGTGCATTTCCTGACGGAAAGATGAGCGCCAGGGAAAGGATGCCCTCATCGGGGAGAGCATGTTGGGGAGGGCTCTGGGTCCCTCAGGGGCTGCCTGTGGGGGTAGCAGGTCCACAAGCACTCTGAATCCACTCTAGCTGGTCTTATTTGGGGGCAGGGGCCACACCTGGTAGTGCTGGGAGCTATTCCTGGCTCTGTACTGTGGGTCAGTCATGGCAGTGCTCAGGGAACTGGATGTGGTGCCAGGGATAGAACTGGGATCCACTATGTGCAAAGCAAGCACTAACCCCCATGCTGTCTCTCTAGCCTGTATTCTCACACTTTTGCCACAGCAGCTCCATATCATTAGGACCACTCAAGAAACTTCTGAAAGAGGCAAAACCTTTTCCTTCCTCCTACCCAGCCCCATAGTTGCTGAGGGAGTGGGTCAGGCATGAGTTCCAGCCATCCTTGTGTTTGAAAACCTCCTACTCTGTGTCATTTTGAAGCAAGTGAAACAAAGAGAATGCTCAGAGGACCAGGGATCCAGTGGTCAAGCAGGTGACTGATGCACTGGAAATTTCCAGGGAAAGCCTAGGATTCCAGTGGATGCTGAGGACTTGGGTCACATCACTGACAGGAGGAGGGCACTGTGGGTGGATGAGCAGCAGAGTGTAGGTGAGGGTGGGGGTTACTGGTGTAAGAGAAGAGATGTGAGGCCAGTGACAAGAATCATCAGGGCTGTGATGGCTCTTCCTAATGTCTTTTTTCCATACCCTTTCCCCCGGTCCCAAATGAGCGATCTCTTGCCCTCCCAGACTGTATCAGAACTGGAAGCGATAAAATATAGGTTTTCCAGTGGTGAATCCAGGAACAGCAGATTCCCCAGGCTGCTTCATGCCCCCAAACAGACACCACTTGGAAAGAAGGCTTAGCCATGGCGTGAGAGGGTGCCACAGAAAGGGAGGGTAATATGGGTATGTCCTTCACTCATTCCTTCATTCATTGATTCTATCATGTGTTAATCTCCAAAACCTATACCCAGTGCCAGCCCATGTCCTCAGTGCTGTGAAGTTTGCTGATGCAAACCTCTCTTTTTCAGCCAGAACCCAGGGTGTGTCTGTCACCCTTCTGCTTCTCACTCTCTCTCTCTCTCTCTCTCTCACACACACCCCTTCAGGCAATCTATGTCTCCAACCTCATTGAGGCAACCTCTTAGATGTCTGCTGACTCCAACTCCTCCTCCCCAGTCCCTTGGCCTCTGTCTCAGAGCTACAGCTCATTGACTCTTGCCTTAATCTTTCTAAAAGTTTCTTCACTTCTCTTTCCACACCCAGGATTGCCTCATTCTGATCCATTTTCCACACTGGGACCAGACTGATCATCTGTTATTTCTCACCAGCTTTGTTGAGGTATATAGTTGACATGCCATAATATTCACCTGCTTTAGGTGATGATTTTTGTGCATTCACAGAGTCTTATACCCATTACCACAATCCAATTTTAGAACCTTTCCATCACCCCAGATAGGTCCCTTGTGCCCATTAACAGTCACTCCACATTCCCATCCCCAGCCTCAAACAACCAGTAATCTACTTTCTGTCCCTGTGGATTTTCCTTTTCTGGGCATTTCAAATAAATGGAATCATACAATATGCAGTCTTTTGTCTTTGGCTTTGGTAATTTCTTTTAATACAGAATTCTGCCTAACTTAACCCCTGTGAATGAGATGGTAATGGATGTACTAACTAACTTTATTGTGGTAAACATTGCATAATACATACTTGTATAAAATCATGCCGTACATCTTAAACTTACACAACGTCTCATGCTCAGTAAGACTGAAAGAAAGAAATCCTCCAATAGCTCCCCACCATACACCATTCAAACACCTCACTATTTGAATTACTGTTTGAGGTCCCTTTATTTGCTCTTCAGCTTCCTATGGTTTGCTATACACAGCACACTCTTATCTTCAAGTCTGCAGCTTCTCCACCTGGAATATTCTCACCCTCGCCCAAGTATACTATGATGTCGACAATGTCCCATTTTCCAAATTCTGCTTATTATTTTCATCTCAGTTAATACTGTTCACCTCATCCATGTGACTATTATACTGCCTTATATGTAATCATAGACACCAGACTGCCATAGATAGACCACCTATTCCTGAGGACATAGGGTTTTGTAACCTTACAGGAAACAGATCATGGTTCAGAATGGGCACTCAAGAAATGTTTGCTAACAAGTCCTAGAAGACTTCACAGAGCTGGAGATCTCTCTGGGCCCCATACCGAGCCAATTTCATTAGGACACCCCAGATGGAGCAGGTATACTCTCCCTGCCTACTCCAGATGGAATCCCAGTGACCAAGAGCTTCCACAAGTAAGGTCCAGGTATACATGGATATTAAATCTCCATGCTGCATAGCAGCAGAGGTGCTAATCTGTCCTTCCCCGCCTCCCTGCCCGCTCATTGGCCTGGCTATCAACAGCCCTGGTCGAGAGATGCCCAATTGAATAGATCAGTGCCCTACAGAAATGTCTCTGTATGGCCAACCGTTTACAATCTAGGATTCCAGAAGAGTGTGGCCGCAGCACCCAAGATATTCAAAGTGAGCAGTGGACAATAAATGATCTAGCATCTGCCCCTGGCAGGCAGTGTTCAATGGTGGTGGGAAAATTCAAGCAAAATATAATGCCCAAAAGTTGAAAGAGAGTATTGGGGAAATTTCCCGCCATGGAGGCAGGGTGAGGACTGGGATGGGGGGGGTTATATACTGGGGACATTGGTGGTGGAAAGTGTGCACTGGTAGAGGGATGGAGTTTGATCATTGCACAGCTGAATCTCGAACATAAAAGCTTTGTAACTGTATCTCAGGGTGATTTTAAAAAAAGTAATGTGGAGTTCATGCCCAATTCAATCAGCTTAATCAGTGGCTGAATAAATAGCAGTACTTCAAACAGAGCTGTATGTTTCAATTTAGAGATTTTCCAAAGAGCCAGAGAGATTATTTAGGAGATAAGATTGCTTTGCATGGAGCCCACCCTGGTTCATATTCCCCTGCCTTACATGTCTCCTGAGTAGCAATAGAGGTCACTTCTGAGCTCAGAGCATGGAGTATAATCCCCATTCCCAGAAGTACCTAGTATATTACAAATACCAAACCTAATTAAAACAACCAGAAATTTTCCTTGAGGAGAGAAAGCAAATAAATCACCAAGCAAACGATCTTCATTTATTGAAAGCCCCCTTCCCACACAATGGTGAGGGGAAGGAGAGACTAATCATGAATTGTGAGGCTTATTCTCTTGGAACTTCTGAGCTTGTGGAGAAGATCCACTCAGCAGAGTAGCAGATTGGAATGCAAAATAGAAGACAATCGAACACTAGGCAGGAGGTGGGTTGTGGCAAGGGCCCACAGATGTGGCTTATTGGCACACTTAAGAGAAAACAAAATGGATGATGAAAATGGAGGTGGGGCAGTATTTGGAGAAGAGAGGGCGTTGCAAAGAACAATCTTCATTGAATGGTAGTGACAGAATGGCCTGAGCTACCTCCTGTAGCAGAGGTGTGTGTTTGGAAGAGGGAGACCTAATGCCAAAGAAACCCACTTGTAAGCTTGTTCCTTAACTGAAGAAAATGATCAGAACCTGAAGAACTGCTCTGTGTCCCTTAGGAGAGGGGAATGTGTTCTGGGAAATGCTTAGTTAGGAAATCTGTTAGGTTTTATGAATGTCATAGAATGTAATTATACACACATTGCTGGTAGTACAGCCTATGGCACAATCAGGACATAGGTAGAGCCTGTCAGGATTGCCATTCTATGTATGGTGCATTGTGGAGCAAGGAAAGGGTTCTTAAGTGACACATGACTGCATAGTCATAACAGTGGGACTGGATATAGAAGGAGAGTAAGGTTTTCATATTTAGAAAATTAAAAATGCCAATACAATGCAAGGGACATACTTTAAGTAACAAGTGATTTGTTGAGTTCACATGGAACTCCTTATTTACTGGTCTTCCCTACAAGGGTGAAGAGCAAGTTTGAACCAACTTGTGAAGACCATAATTGACACAACACAATGTTTTCCCCATGCTCTGGAGAGAAGGAAGTGCCACGAAGAGTTTTTTTTTTGTTGTTTTTTTTTTTTTGCGGGGGGAAGAGGGTTGCATTTGATTGGTCATACCTGGTGGTGCTCAGTGCTCAGGATTCTTGGCTCAAGAATCTCTCCTGGTGGGACTCAGGCAATCCTCTGGTGCCGGGAAACCAAACCAGAATTGGCCTCATGCCTAGCAAGTGTCTTACCCATTCTCCTGTCTCTGAGGCCCGAAATGAAGGGTTTTAACTTGAGTACTGACACTATCGGGAGTGCCTTTGAGAAAGATGGCTTTGGTAAGTGTTGCAGAGAATTGGGTTGACAGGAGATGGAGGCTGTGCATGATATCAATTCAGGGAACAAAAGATCTATGCCTGAGTGCAGTAGAGGTGCTGAGAGGGTGGGAATGGAAGAAGATGGAGCCGGAGAGCAACCCAACTCTGATCAGATCTTACTATCTTAACGCTAAGTGCACACAGGAGAGGTAAGAACTGAGGAAGCTGCCTCCAAGAGAGGCTGGCCATTCATTGTGACATTGCATCCACTACCTCCTGTCCCGCCCTCACGGCAAAAGCCTGGCAAGCTAGCCATGACATATTCGGTATGCCAAAAACAGTAACAACAAGTGTCACAATGGAGATGTCACTGGGCCCGCTCGAGCAAATCAATGAACAACGGGAGGACAGTGACATTGACAGTCACCTCCTGCTGCCTATGGGAGGTTGGCAAGGCAGTAGCTGGTGCCACTTAGGAGGCTTCTGAAAAACATCCATGGCAGAAACCCCTCCCAGCCATTCCCTTGGCCAAGCAATCCTGCACACTTCCCTTTCCTCTCAGGCTCCAGGCCAGAGCACACAATGTTCTCCGAAGCAGATGCTGCATTCTGGCCCAAGTGATTCACTATCTCTGGCCCGGAAGGCCTATGTGCTATGGCAAGGACCTGACAACCCCTAAGAAACCTTCCCAAGGTCCCCGAAAGCAAACCTTTATAGAAAGGTTCATTTGGAGGCAAACAACAGGTGTCTAAACAGTGCTGACATTTCTGGGGTGATTTTTAGCACAGCTGATTAAAGAGACTCTTCCTACTACTCCTGCTAGCCAGGAACTTCTACGACAGTCTCCTCGCTCAAGTGTAGCATGCCTGGAGGTGTGTGCGTGTGTGTGCATGTGTGCATGTGTGTGCGTGTGTGTGTGTATGTGTGTAAAAGCCAAGAAGGCAGAGCTTGCTTCTGGGTGTTGTTTTGTTCTGCTCTAGCCTAGACACTTGTGCCAACCTCAGCTCCCAACCCTGTCCCATGAGCCTCATGGCTGCACGTGGATCTGCACATGACTCAGAGCCGAGAACAGAGGCTGGCCGCTCATATGAACTCTTCTCCAAAGTCCACAAGGAAAAGCGGGCCTGCAGTTTGTGGTGAGAATTTTCTCAGTCTCCGTTGGCTTTTCCTGGGATTTATGGGATGCAGTGATCTCCTTGGGGGTCAAAAAGGAACCTTCCAGTACCTTGCTTGCTAACCTGTGATATATCACCAGTAGGGAAGAAGCTAATGAAAAGGTAACAGCTAGGAATTCACTTCCGTTCCTTGCTGTGGAGTTTGGATAAGTTATACCATGTTTCGGAGCCCTTAGCAATCATGTGAGTTGGTGAAAAATGGGATTCTCAAAAAGATTTCCTGAGAAGTGAATTCTATTCTGTCCAAAATGCTCCCCCCCCTCTTTTTTTAAAAAAAATATGAGCATTTTAAATGGCAGTTTTATTGACTGGAATACTTTGAATAATGCTTGAAACTAACTTCACTTTCATCTTTTTTTTATTCAATTGTGGGGGAAAAGCAGTGTGAACTTTACTTGATCAGTTCATTACATCTTAAAAAAATAATAATCCATGGGGGTTTTGGTGGGCAGAGTAGTGGTACTGAGAACTGGGTGCTTGCTTTTCCTCAGTTGATCCTGATCCTATTCCCAGTACACAATGTGATTCCTTGAACCTCGCCAGGAATAAAGAGAAAGTAACTTCACAAATGTAAAAAAAAGGATTCCCTGAGATTATCCATGTAACACATGTATCCTGCCTCTGTACTGTCAGCAGTAAGTGTTGGCTAGCATAAAGATCCAGATTTGCTTTTATGTCCATTATCTCTCTGTTCTCCCTCACCTCTTCTTAGAAACATTTTTAAAATTTTCTAATTTTATTATAGCACTGTGATTTACAAAGTTATTCATAGTTGTGGGGCCGGAGCAATAATACAGCGGGTAGAGCATCTGTCTTGCACGTGGCTGACCCAGGTTCGATCCCTGGCATCCCATATGGTCCCCCAAGCACTGTCAGGAGTAATTCCTGAGTGCAGAGCCAGGTGTAACCCCTGAGCATCGCTGGGTGTGACCCAAAAAGAAAAAGAAAAGAAAAAAACCCAAAGTTATTCAGAGTTAAATTTTAGACATGCAATGTTCTAGCACTGATCCCACCACCAGTGTCAACTTCCCTCCTCCAGTGTCCCCAGGTTCCCTCTCCCACCCCCAGCCTGTCCTCTTGACAGGCACCTTTTTAAGTTCCATTGTTAAAGTTTGGGTCTTGTGATTTCAGTGTTGTTGACTCTGTGGTTTGGATATTTAGCTCTATCATTCCTTAATACCACTGATGTATCTGAGTCCCCTTGATCTCATCTGTCTATTCTCACACACACACACACACACACACACACACACACACACACACACACAAATGATTTCTATCTTTTCCTCCCTATATTCTGGTGCCAAGAGTGATCTAGGCATCCCCACTTTAGACTATTGCATTTCCTCATCCAGTTATTCTCAGATTCTTTAAAAAAATTTTCATTACTGGGGCTGGAGCAATAGCACAGCGGGTAGGGCGTTTGCCTTGCACGCAGCCTACCTAGGTTCGATTCCCAGCAACCCATATGGTCCCCCAAGCACTGCCAGGAGTAATTCCTGAGTGCATGAACCAGGAGTAACTCCTGTGCATTGCTGGGTATGACCCAAAAAAAGCAAAAAAAATTTTTTTTCATTACTATATTCACATCAAGCCCTCCTCAGACTCCTTTTCCCAAGCTTTCAACTGAGAATGATCCCCTCCAGACCTCCAGCTCCTGATTACAGAACCCTCCCCTAGCATCTCTTTGAAGAACTGAGTCCTTGGCCCACAGATTGTGCTTCTTCTGGTACCTTCCACCTGAATTTTGAATCACTTTCACTCTGGACTTTAGACTTCAGCCTTTATGTCTTGTGCCATTGTTGGAGAAGCAGCCAGAGGACAAAGGGCAGAAAGCGGACTGATGAGTCCAGGTGGGGTGGAGACTCTTGTCTTGTCAGCTAATTTCCGGTGTGTTTGGTGGTGGGAGGGGTGGGGTCCGGGTCAGTTGTCCAGGATCTGGGCTGAGTGAGAACATTGGGTCCAGCTTCCTCCAAAGCTTGTCAGCACCTACAGTCCAGCCCTCTCCCCACAGTCTCTCAGATTCCTTGGGTAGAAGGAAGAAGCTGCTCAAAGAACTCAAAACAGGGCTTCTGCCCTCTCCCTCCTTATGGCCCCTCAGCTCAGGCAGGAGTTGTCATCCTCCATTACTCTCCAGCAGGCAGCCACGTGCCCTGCTCTTTACAGCACACAGTGAAAACCCAGGAGCAAAGCTGCTCTTGACAAGAGAGGGGGTCCTGGTGGACCAGGAGGTGACCCACAGTGACCTGCCACCAGAGGCCTATGTTTGCTCTCCAAACTATCCGCTCTGCCTCCTCCCAGCTCCTGGGCCTCCCAGTTGTTAGTCAGAGCAGGTGGGAAAGTGTCCTGGGTGCTAAATCAATTAGGATGGCCTCTGCCATCAAACCCACATGCCTTGGCCTCCCTGCCCCACGGCAGCCTGGGATTTCACACCAGTGTGAAATCCAAGGGTTTCCAAGCCCTTGCATTTCACGCTGACTTTTCCCTAGCGTTTACTGCACCTTCGAGGGAGAATCTCATTAAGTACTTTCCAATCTCGAGGAAACGAGACAAGTACTTGAGAGAAAAAGGATCACGAGTAGCCACATTCAGGCTCATGACACAAAGAAAATAAATTGTACTGTGTGTGCTTGTGTGCGTGTGCATGCCTGCAGGCGTGTACATGTGTTTTGGGGAAGGGGCTCAAACATCTGGGAAATGGTATCTGACCTTTAAAAGCGAGGCTGATTGGGGGAGGGGGTGCTTTCCATGGGCTTTGCCCCAGCTGTCTTCTTCCCACTAGCAAGAACGAAATGTTCTGTCATTTTGTGGTTATAACCTCTTTTCACTTGGAATGACTTGCCCATGCCTGGACCTTGTTCAGTGCTGCTGCTCGAAGATGCTCTCACGCAATAATGAATTACCCAGTTAGAGTCGGTGGCAGTGCCCCTCCCCTGCCCTTTCTGCTGGCCAAGCCCCGCGGGAAGAGGCTCTGCAGTTGGTGTTGCGGTGGCTTTCCTGCCCTTGCCACTCGGCAACCCTGCCGCCGCCAGCTCCCGTTTTCCCCTCCCCAACTCCAGGGAAACGGGCACAAGTCATTCCGGGCGGCCCTGGGGGGCGGGGAGGCCCAAGGCGTGTGGCGGCCCAGTGCCACCAGACGAGGGCGTGGCCCGAAGCCACCAGAAGGCGGGGCACCCTGCCTAAGGCTGCTGAGGAGCCAAGTGCTCTTAGTCTAGTGGGTTGAGGGAGGGGGACACCCCAGAGGAGTGGGATCCCTAGGCTTCCTCAAAGCCTTACACATCTCCTCACCCAAGCCTCACAAGAAAACCAAACAACTGCCAGGAGCCAGGGCAGAGTGGGTAGGAAATGTTAAGGCTTCAGACACTCAGAAATCGGGTGGGATTGAGACAGTGGGGTAGGGCCACGCCAGCCTGGCAGAAGCCACACATCAAGTTTGGGGCAATGCTGGGAAAAGGGGAAATGGGCCCGACTTGTAGCAGAGATTTTTAAAATAGGGCTGATAGTGCCGCGAGTAAGGTGCTGCCTTGTATGTGGCCGAACCGGGTTCGATCCCTGACACCCCAATAGAGCTCTACCAGGAGTGATCCTGGAGCAAAGAGGCTGCAGTAAGCCTTGAGCTTTGCTAGGTATGAGTGACAGACTTGCCTCTCCCCGACCCCAAAACGAACAAACGGCATACAAATTAAATAGGGCTCCAAAGTAGAACACCTGGGGACTTTAAAATGCTGGAGAGATAGTACCACAGGTACAGCAGTCAACTTGGATTCAATGCCCAGCACCCCACATGATCCCCCAAACACTGCCAGGAGTGATGCCCAAGTGCAGAGCCAGGATCCCTGAACACTGTTGGATGTGATCAAAATTAAATAAATAAAATTATGTCCCCTCCTTGCTAGAGAGAAAAACTGGTTGACAGCATGCTTTGCATATAGAAGGCAAAGGTCTCCATTATTTGAGGACTGCCAGGAGTGCCCCCCAGCACCACTGGCTGTGGGCCAAAAAGAAACTAAAATAAATAAATAAAATTAAAATTAAATGCTAAAAATAACCAAGACTCCCGCTAGACCAATGTAATCACAAACCTGGGGATGGGACCCAGTTTTTGTTTGTTTGTTTTTTTAATACTTAAAATTAGAATAATATATTTTATTTTCAAATGCTGACATTTTGTATACTATATTGGAATCTTTGTGTTTTCTAGAGAGCTATATATTTCTTTATAACAATTTTCAAAATCTTAGACTTTGAAAATGTTTATTTCTTATGGGACATAGTTTTTAAAAGTCCTTGGGGGAGGGATAGTGAGGGGAGCGAGCAATAGTACAGCAGATAGGATGTTTGCCTTGCACACTTCTGACCAGATTTAATCCATATGGTCCCCTTGGCACTGCCAAGAGTGATCCCTGAATCCAGAAGCAGGAGAAAGCCCTGAGTACTGCCTGGTGTGGTGCCCCCCGAAAAAAAACAAACAGAAAAAAATCAAGTCCTTGGGTGGGTTCAAAGTGCTGCCCACATGGAAAACAAATGGCATTAAGAACTGTTCAGGGGCCGAAGTTATAATACAGCAGGTTGGGAGCTTGCACGCAGCTGACCTGGGTTCAATTCTGGCACCCCATACGGCTCCCTGAGTACTGCAAGAAATGAGCTCAGAGCTCAGAGCCAAGAGCAAGTCCTGAGTACAACCAGGTGTGGCACAAAATCCAAAAGAATAAAAAGGAGCTGTTAAAAGCTGGTTCCAGGATCAGCAACCACCACCGACATGGAGGAGATTGCTGGAGAATTTGTTCAGCACCCACCTCAGTGCTTTTTACATAACAAGGTTTTCTTCGTGAAGGAGGTGGGAGGAGGTACAACCAGCCAATGATCAGGCTCGGAGACTACTCCTGTCTGTGCTTGGAGTTGCTATACTGGAGGTGCTTGCTACACAGACTCAGAATGTGGTGCCAGGGATGGATGCAAAACATCCCCTCCAGCCTTTTGAGCCATTTTTCCTGGTCCTTACATAACAACTGCTTTAAAGCTATACTCACATGTCATGCCGTACAATTCGCTCTTTTCAAGTGTACAGTTAGGGGCGGGGAAGATGGCTTAAAGAGCTGGAGCACAAGCTGTGCATGCGGGAGGCCTGGATTTGATTCCAGGCACCACAAAGTCTCACTGCACTACATTGGGAACAGCCACGGAATTGTGCACTTCACTTCTGTTTGGGAATCACACCCAGTGGACAATTCCATGGGGCTTAATATTTTAAAATTTTGATGTAACTCAAGCTACCCGTGATGTATTCGATATGCCAAACACAGTAACAATAAAGTCTCCAATGGAGACGTTACTGGGCCCGCTCGAGCAAATCGATGAACAATGGGAGAACAGTGACAGTGACAGTGACCACCACAATTATTTAATTTCACTTTTATCACCCACAAAAGAAACTCCATCCCCTACCCAGTAACAATCCCTCTCCATGTCTTGTTGCCTCTAATCATGAGTGGCTATTATTCTATTCTCTTTCTTTTTTATTTTTTTTTTTTTTCGGTTTTTGGGCCATACACAGTGGTGTTCAGGAACCACCCCAGCCAGCTTGGAGGATCATATGGAATACCAATGATCAAACCAGTGTCAACCACATGCAAGGCAAGCACCCTACCCTGTGTACTATCACTCGAGCCCCAATTATTCTATTTTCTATCTCTATGAATTTCCTAATTCAGAATGTTAGCATCTGCAATTTTACAGAATTCCCAGCTGAATCCTATTACCATGACACTTTGAGATGCGTCCAGGGGAAACCATCTGAAAGAAGCCCTCTCCCCACCTCCCTCCCACCAGCATTGTCTTGTGGATGTGGGTCCAGATTGGCCAGATTTTTACTTTTTTAAATTCAAGACAAGCTAGAAATTTGAGTTTCTGTATGATTTCTTTCTTTCTTTTTTTAAAGTTTGGCAATGAACTCAAATATGGGAAAAACACTGATAGAGCCAAACAAAACATGCTGGAGGGCTGGATTCAGCTGCCAGATTGGAACTTCTGGTAGTCACCAGGTTCTTATCCACACCCACCGAAATCCTTCCTATTAGAGTCACAGTCTATTTCTCCTTGTTCCAGTTTCTTTGGATGTGGAGGAACAACCACTTGGCAGTCTTTTAATAAAATACTCTTACATCCTTTTTTGTTTGTTTGTTTGTTTTTTATCTGTTTGGAGGGGTTTTTTTGGGTGGGGGAGCATCCCTGGCAGTGCTTGGGGACTATAACTCAACTCTGCTCAGGATTGCTCTTGGTAGTACAATAGTGCCTGAGGGATCATGTGGTGCTGGGGACAGAAACTGGGCACCCTGCATGGAAAGCACACACTCAGGCCTTTAGCTGTCTCTGTGGCCCTTACATTTATTTTATCCTTCTTTTCTCTAAAGTGAGAATCATCTGTAGCACTGCACTGTCCCCCATTGTTCATTGATTTGCTCGAACGGACACCAGTAACATCTCCATTGTGAGACTTGTTACTGTTTTTGGCATATCGAATATGTCACGGAGAGTTTGTCAGGCTCTGCCGTGCAGGCAGGATACTCTCGGTAGTTTGCCAGGCTCTCCAAGAGGGACAGAGGAGTTGGACCCTGGTCAGCTGCGTGCAAGGCAAATGCCCTGCCTGCTGTGCTATCACTCCAGCCATCATTTGGAGTGAAATCATTCAGAGGGAGAGGAACAGACTCAGAATGATAGACTTCATATGTGGTATATAAAGAAACTTTATAGGGGAATATCAAATGTCCAGAATCATAGAAAGAGCAGGAGAACTGGTCTTCAGTAGGAAGCTTGGCACTGGGGCAGGAGTGGGAAGGATAAGTTAGGTAAGAGAATACTAGGACAATGGGGAGATGAAAAGTGTCTGCTACCCTAAAAACTGAGCTTCCATCCAACCCAGCAATACCGCTTCTGGGAATATTCCCTAGTGGCCCAAAATCACAATGAAGAAAAGCCATCTGCAATTCTATGTTCATTGCAACACTATTCACAATAGCCAGAATATGGAAACAACACAAGTGCCTGAGAACAGATAAGTGGATAAAGAAACTATGGTACATCTGTACAATGGAATACTACACAGCTATCAAGAAAAATCAAGTCACAAAATTTGCTTATACATGGGTGTACATGCAGAATATCATGCTGAGTGAAATGAGTCAGAGGGAGAGAGACAAACAATTATATACTCTTTTTCAGAATATAAAGAAACATAGTATGTGAATAATACCCAAAGACAGTAGAAACAAGGGCGAGGAGGACTGGTCCATGGTAGGAAGATTGTCACAAAGTGAGAGGGGGAGGGCAGTTAGGACAAAGAAGGGACTGCTATGGCAATGATAGTTGGAAATGATAACTCTGGACAAAAACTGAGCACTGAAAGGGGATAAAGTGATGCGCATGTACCTTTTCAGTAAAAGTATTGCAAACCACAGTGCCTGAAAGGAAAATATGAGAGGGAGAGAAGAAACGTGTCTGCCATAGAGGCAGGCTGCAGTGGCAGGCAAAACAGGGGTGAGGGAAACTGGAAACTTCAGTGGAATGTAGTGGACACTGGTGAAGGGATTGATGTTGGAACAATATACACCCGACCTCAATCATAAATATTGTAACTTTGTAATTCGCAGTGATTCAATAAAGAATTAAAATAAAGTGAAAGTCATATGTTTTCTGAGACCCAACTCTGTGTTTGTGCTTTACATTTTTGGAATCACTGCTCTCAGTCCTTGAAGAAGATATGATTATTCTAGCTTAAAAGGTAAAGGAAACTAAACAAACAAACAACAACACTGTCCTCCCGTTGTTCATCAATTTTGCTCGAGCGGGCCCAGTAACGTCTCCATTTTGAGACTTTTTGTTACTGTGTTTGGCATATCAAATATGTCACGGGTAGCTTGCGGGCTCTCTGAGAGGAGCGGAGGAATCGAACCTGGCTCAGCCGGGCTGGCTGCATGCAAGACAAAAGCCCTACCGCTGTGCTATCGCTCCAGCCCAATAAAAGGAACTGAAGATCAAAAATATTAAGTAACTTTCCCAATGCTGCACAACATCTAAGTGTCCAGGCCCATTTTTATATATCCTTCTGCTTCCTGCATTTCCCCCATGTTCCTCAAATTCTGGACATAGCTCTCTAAGACTTGACTGTCAGGGGTCCAATGAGATAATATAGAGATTAAGCTACTTGCCTTGCATGCAGCCTACCCCAATTAGATCTCTGGCACTCCATATGTTTCCATGAGCACGAGCAGTGATCCCTGAGCACAAAGCCAGGAGAAAGCCCTGAGCACTATGGTCCCCCAAACAAACAAAAATAGCAGTCTATGGGGGTGGGGTGGGAAGGATACGACAAGGCTTAAGGAATTTGTCTTGTGTACAGCTGATCCCTGGTACCACGTATAGATCCCAGAGCACCAAGAGGAGTGACACCCTGAGCACACCGACAGGAGTTACCTCTGAGTACTATTAGGTGTGGCCTCAAAAGAAAAACAAAACAAAACAAAACAAAGACTCCTGGCAGAGCATGGTTTCAGTGAACTGGAACTAGGTTTGCTGGGGAGAGTCTCAGTGGCAAACTCTCAGATTTATTTCCCCATAAGTACACTCCCCCTTGTCAAATATGGGCCCTGATCTTTGGTTTGGAAAATGTGGCCAACATAAGTGAGCCATGCTCTATTTTGAGGCTGATTCATATTCAACTTGTGGTCAATTCCCTCCTTCACTTGGTGTTTTCCTTGTTTATTTGTGTCTAGTCAAATTATGTTGTTAGGTTTTGTCACTAACGAACCCCTTGCACTTGTCCCTGCTGCTTTCACAGGACCTTCTTCCTCTAACCCGTCTGACCTGAAGTGCCCCCCACCCGCTGCCTCCTCGGGTTTGGCCCCTTCCCAATGGACTCTCTTTTCCAAGTTACATCATGCCTCCACCCTCCCCAAGTGTTGCACCTATCTCCTTTGTCAGCTGCTCTAAAAGACTCAGATCAGGGACTGGAAAGATAATACAGTGAGTAAGGTGCTTGCATTGCACACAGTTGAGCTGGGTTCAATTCCCCCCACCACGGATAGTACCCCAAGACTGCCAGGAGTGAACCCTGAGCACAGAGCCAGGAGTAAGACAGGAGTAAGCCCTGAGTACAGCCAGTGTGGTCCCAAAACCTTTTATATTATTATTATTAATTATTATCATTATTATTATTATTATCATGTGAAGAATTTTAAACTCAGATCTCCCGGGGGTGGGTTATAATGGGGAGAGGGAGGTGGAATTTGGTCCTCCAAATTGGTTAGGCATAGAGGAGGCTTACCTTAAAATGTCCCCTCATCTTGTTTTTGGCAGGGGAGCTCTCTCAAGCCAACACCAGATCTGAACTGGTTGTAAAAGGGCATCTGGGTGGAGGGCATAGATTTATCTTCTCATTAGAGTGATCCTTAGTCCTACAACCACATCCAGCTGTGGCCGAAGGTCTTTTAACTCCATCCTGGCCACTTGGGACACCCCATTGTCTACTGCCATGGAATCCCAGACCAGTTGCTAGGCACAAAACTCTCAAACAATGTAGTGTGACAGTTCCCCAGCCCGCCCCAGGGACCTCCCCAAGCCACTAAGGGTGTGGTTTGCTGTCTGGGTACATTCTGTACCCTTACTCTGGGGGCGGGTTTGTGGTTTTTGGTGCTGTGTCGGGGTGCCCCGCCCATGTCTTTCCTCTCCAGTCACAAAAACAAGCTTAGACACCAAGAGGGAAGGAATTGAAACAGAGGCTGTTACTGTCCAGCTGATCCTGAGACACTCTGGGGTGGACCCACCCCCTTCCCTTTCTCTGAAGGCGTCCCCTGTCCCTCAGGTGGAGGCCCACAGTGTCTCTGATTTGGTACTGCAGTTTCTTAGCTTCCCTCTGGCCATTACTCAGACTACTCAGCCTCCCAGTGAGTTACTAACATCAGTATTATTAGCTACCGCCCCTCTAGAGCCCGGATGTTTCTGGGGACTGTCAGCCTTTCCCATGTGATCATCACAGTCACTTTGCGGGGGAAGGCTAGATGACACTTCTTTCACACTTATTAGGTCCAGGCTATCCCAGAAGACCCCTGACACTCTCCTTTCATCCTTAACCACAATCAGAAGCTCAGAGCCCTGGGCCATTGTTAGCCACAATGTGAACAAGACTGAGGCGCAGAGCAGTGAAACTGTGTACTGAGGTCAAACAGCGGGAGGAGGAGGATTCAAAACCCTTTAGGGTCTTGACACTGGACTAAAGGACCTGCTTCCCTCCAGAACAACCCTGAGGATTGGACAGGTAGCCAGCACCTCTTGGCAACCTCTTCACTGGTGAAGACTCTGACTTGGACCTGGGAGAGAAAGAAGAGGCTGGGAGAGGCAGGTTCGACCTTTGTTCAGCTGTAGGGATTCCCCAGAACTAAGAGTCAGGCCACACCCAGCTGCTGTTTTTGCTGGACTGGCAAGCAGTGTCTGTCTGCTCTGGAATGGAGAGGGTGTGTGTGTGTGTGTGTGTGTGTGTGTGTGTGTGTGTGTGTGTGTGTGAGTGTGTGTGTGTGTGTGTGTGTGTGTGTGTGTGTGTGTGTGTACAAGGGCTCACCTCCCATTGGGGCTAGGGTTGGGGGAAGGAGGTGACTGGAGAGTCATCATCCCGGAGCTCTCTGGCACCCTCTTCAGGCAACACAAGCTCACTGCCACATCTCTGTGGGTGACCAGTTCCTGTCATCTGAGGCTGTCCTTGATCCTCTAACCACCCCCTAACTCTTCACCCTGAGCATTGCCACCCAGTGCTGCCCTGAAGGCCCCACCCAAACTGTTGACTGTGGCTCTGGAGGTCCCCAAGTACCACTAGAGTGGCCTGAGTAATCCCCAGCACCCACTGGGTCTGAGTAGCACCGCATCCTCAGACCTTTACTTTGAACCTGGTTGACTGAGATTTGCCAGGGGTTCCCTTGGCTTCCTGAGCATCACATGGACGCTCCAGCACTGTTAAAAAAGAAAACAAAAAATCCTCACCCTTCCACGTGCAACCTAAGCTCAGTAGATAAAAATGTCTCTGGGTCAGCTTCTAATTAATGTTTACTGCTTAAACTATGTTTTTAAAGTGTACATTGCTAGGGGGCCAGAATGATAGATAGTAAAGCTGGCAGTGTGTTTGGCTTGCACGCAGCTAACCCACGTTAGCTGGGTTATAGTCCCATATAGTGCTCCAAGCACCTCCAGGAGTAATTCCTGAGTGCAGAGCCAAGAGTAACCCCTGAGCATCACTGGGTGTTAACCAAAAAGCCATTTTTTTCAAAAAAAAGTATACATTGCTGTACAGCTATCAATCACTATAGTCCATCCCAAGAATTGCTTTTCAACTGAAATTCTGGTTCCATTCAATTCTTTCCACTCCTAACTCCCTCCCAGTAACCACTCGGTCGCATGCAAGGCCAGTGCCTTACCCACTGTGCTATCATTCTGGACTGTATTTGTACTTTCACGTCGACTTAATTCAGTTAGCACAGTCTTCTGGGTTCCTCCTTGCTGTCACACAAACCAGAATTGTATTTTTTCGTAAGGCTGAGCAATAGTCCACTCACTCTATATGCCACACAGTGTTCGTGCATTCATCTCTTAATTCACACTCCTTGAAAGACATGGCAGCTTCCACTTTGGGATTATGGCATGAAGACTGCCTCACACATGGGTGTACATGAAGCTGATCACGCAACTCCCCCACTGATATAGTAGTGTGTATCCTCAGGTATTGAGGGTATGTTCGAGTCCCTACTTGCCCTGGTATACCTCCCTAGGAGTGGATGTTGAAGCTGTTTGCTCATTGCCCATGGTGAGTTGGTGGCCTGGCCCTGATCTGGTGAAACTTGCCCTCACAGCTTTTTGCTCTGACTGCTTTGTCTCCGTGCACCTGTCCCCATCACTAGGAAAAGTTCCTTTCTTCGTTCCGTCTGACCCCCATCCCATGAGCATTTCACTAATTTGAATTCCAGTTAATTGCCACCAACACCTGCCTGTGGGCCACTATGGGCTTCCTATTTTTTTTCTCCTCCTGTGCTCATAGTTGTATTTTGTATCCTTGAAGACCATGTAGCAGTCAGTTGCAATTTTTTGGTCCACTCCTGAACAACTAGGACTATTGGGGCAAGGACTTTTGTACAGTGTGGGAGACAGTGTGGTACAGTGGTTAAAGGGTGTGAACGCTGAAGCCAGACTCTGCCCGGGTTTGAATCCTAGACTTCTCCTTGCATAAATCTGGGCAACATATTTGAACTTGTTATGTTTCTCCATTTCTCCATCTGTAAAATGGGAACAACATGGATCATAACCATAAGGGTCAGGGAGCTAGCTTAATGGACAGAAGCACATGCTTTTCATACAGGAGGCTTGGGGTCATTTCTAGACACCACAGGGTCTCCTTGAGCACTGTCAGGAGAAACCCCTGAGCACAGAGCCAGTAATATCCCCTGAGCACTGCCAGATGTGTTTCCCCTGATCAAATGAGACCAAAGAATAGTATCTATAATAGTATGTATATTATGAGACTGTGAGGAACAAAATAATGGGCACAACGTTCTAAATACAATGCCAGCTGTGTAGTGAGGGCTAAGGAAATGGGGGTGTTGTTTCTTTTCTTTGGCGGGGGGGGGGGGTGGTGGTGGGAGGGAATCACCTACAGCAGTGTTCATGGATTAATCCTGCGGCTGTGCTCATGAATCACTCCTGGCCAGACTTGAGGATCAAACCCAGGTGGAACCCAGATCAGCCGCAAGCACCTTTCCTGCTGTACTATCGCTGCAGCCCAAGGGGTGGTTGTTTCTTAAGACCCCTTCTCCCTCTCATCACTTCGTTGATAAGAAAACAACAAGGGCCTGATGAAGCTACTTTTCCACCTAGAGTTGCTGTTGAATTTCTCCGCTTCCGGCTCCACCCCCACTTCTGTGTGCTGGACTAACACTCTCTTTTGTGTGAACTGCTTTTGTTAAATTAGTATAATCAACACAGAGACTGCAGGCTGTTTCTCTCTGGGCGCCCCAGGGGCCCAGTGTGTGTTCCCTAACCGGGAAGTCCCATGGGGCTCCTTCTCTTGCCAGATAGGTCTTGGGGAATCTGCCCTAAAGGCAGCTGTCTTCAAGAAACCCTTCTTCCCCTCGAGAAATAAGGGATCTATTATTTATGGCTTCCAGGCTGGGAGAGAAGAGCTGGATGTAGTTCACGCTTATCAGTAAAGATATCCCCATCTAGCTTAGTCCTGTTGCTTCAAAAGACATATTAATAGGGTCTATTAATAGAGTCAAGACCGTCCCTTCAGTCTACTCGGCCACCAGCCAAGCATTAATTGGGCGCCTTTTACAAACCAGGAGGTGGAATGGAGAGATAAGCAAAGTTAAGATCCCTGCTCTTGAGCACCCAGGCCAAGAAAATGCAAGGAAAGCTCCCGAAATCCTCCTGGAGGAATCGGGCCAGGACTGACAGAGGCAGTGCTAAGGTCCTGTTAACTACTGAAGGAGAGAGAAATGTGTGGGGTTGACGCATGGCTGGGAGGACAGGACATTCCCTAGGGGACAGGAAGCTTGTGTACAAAGGTCTGACATTTCAAGGAGTCTGGTGGGTGGGTGGGGTACTGGGCGGGGGATGTGCTGTTGGTTGGTCCTATGGAACTGCAGGGAGTGTGGAGAGGAGGCAGGGATGTTGAAACCAGAGCATGGACAGGTTTTCTTTTTCTTTCTTTCTTTTTTTTTTGGTGTGGGGGAGGGGCTTCTCCCAAACAATGTTCACGGTTCTTTCCAGTGATACTGGGTCTGGTCTTGCTCAGACCCAAGCAGTGCTGGGAGCCATTACTCTGGTGGGGCTCAGGGGCCTGAATGGTGCTGAGAATTATAGCCAGGGCCTCTCTATGCCAGGCACTTGTGTGTGTGATCTTGTCATGGAGCCACAACTTTCTTATTGTTTGTGCTGATTTGATTTGATAAGAGTTCGGACTTTATCATGCAGGTTTTACAGCTGGCTTTCTCAGCATGTTCTTTGTTAGAAGTATTTCAGTAGCTGCTGTGGCTGAGAGAGGAGGCAGGGGGGAATGGACACAGAGCCATTATGAGCTGTGAGCCTGTGTCTTTTCAGCCAGAACATCTCACATTTCATTGCAGCAAAAATTTCTTTGGGTCAGCGAGATAGTAGAGAGGGTAAGGAGGGTAAGGATCATGCCTTGCTTGCAGCCAATCAAGAGTTCAGTCTCCAGTACTACCTAGGGTCCCCCGAGTCCTTCCAGGAGTGATCCCTGAGCACAGAACCAGGTGTAGTTCTGGGCTCCAGCAAGTGTGACCCCACCCAAACAAAAAGCATTCTTTTTGTTTTGGGGACTGGGGAGATGGCTTAAAGGGCTGGAACTCAGGCCTTGCATATGGAACATTGGCTTCTGTCCCCAGCACTACCAATAAAGTTTTGTTCATTTTTTATGAAAACATTTCCTTGACGCTCCAACGGATTAAGAACAAAAATGCACCTCTGACACACAAGTTTGAAAACAAGTCAAATTTTGTGGACAGTGGCAAATATGAAAGGGTTGAAAGGATTTAGAGGAGGGAAAAGGGATATATTTGTTTTGCTTTGTTTTATTTAGGCCACACCTATCAGTGTTCAGGAATTACTCCTGGCTCTGTGCTGAGGAATTACACCTGGAGGGTTCTAGGGACTATATAGGATGCAGGGATTAAACATGCAATGGCTGTATGCAAGACAAATGCCCTACTGGCTCTGGCCCAAAATTAATGTTTGATTTGTTTTATATGTGTGTGAATGTACACATGTCTGTATATAGTATGTGATTAATCAAATATATCAACTCCCTACACCAAATCTCTTAATACCACCAATATATGTATTTGCTATATATATGGAGAATAGATTATTATTAGGTGGGTAAGAGCGGAAGCAAAGAAACCAATTAGAAGTCCTGGGAAGAGGTTATGGTAGCTTAGAGTGGTAGAGGTGGCTTAAAGCTACAGAGGTGGTAAGAAATTGGGGGTGGAGCTAGGTTGAGAAAGTGGAATTGGCTGAGGAGATGGCTCAAAGGGAAAGAACTCACTCTTTGTATGTGGGAGCCCGTGGGAAGTTTCACTTCCCATGACTAGCAGAAGTCATCCCAAGCACCGCCAGTTGTTTGACCCCAGCGAAAACAAACCAAAATGAATTTAGAGCGGGAAAGAGAGTTTCAGGGATTACCATGGCTGCGTTGCATGCGGGAGTGAGACCTGGGTTGGGTCCCTGGCACTTCATAGTCCTCCGAGCACCAAAGTGGGAGTAGCCCCTGAGCATTTCCAGGAGTAGCCCCTGAATAGCCTCTCTGAGCACAAAAACAAGAGTTGCCCCATCAAGTACCCAAAGAGGGGGTAGTCCCTGAGCACTTCCAGGAGCACTGCCCTTGGCCCCCCAAAGAAAACAAAAAGGAAGTGAGCTTGGCAAGAACTAGGCATTTTGCATGGTGTGAGAGGTCAGAGAGAAGACGGTAAGGATGAATGAGGTTTCTGCTTCAGATCATTTCCTGAGGTGGGGAAGTCTGGTGTAAGACACACAGTTTTTCACTACTTGTAAGGCACCCCCATAGAAGTGCTCTGTAAACAGCCACAGCTCTAAATCCGGAGTTCAGAGAGGAAGCATGGGAATAGGGATCCAGACTTGGGATTTGTCCATACAGAGACAAATTCCTTCTGCTATAGATGGATACAGGCAGAGAAGAGAACTCTGAGAATGGAGTCTTAGGCATTCCAATACTAAGAGATTAAAAAGAGGAGAAGGGCCCTGCAAAGCCAACTGAGAAGGAGCAAATGGGGAGGCAGGGAAACCAGGAAAGTGTGGAGGAGTCCCACAAGCCAAATAAAGCAATAATTGTAAGAAGGAGTGAACAATCAATAGGACAACTGGTGCCAAGAAGCCTAGTGATTTGAGGACAATTGACCTTTGGAGCTTGAGACTTAATGAGAACCAGAGATTCTGGCAAGAACCGTTTTGGTTAAGTAGTGAGGGTGGAAGAAAGGTGAGATCTTTGAAGAAGAAACGGATTGAGAAAGGAGTCAGGGGGTTTATTGGGAGGGGAGGTGGTTCAATAGCATAACAATCTTACTTTGTTAGCATGAGGGCATGTGATCGAACCCCAGTGCTACCCACATCCTCTAAATACTACAACAGTGTATGATCTCCCCAGCAACTCCTGATCATTGTAATAACCAGCACAACAAAGGTAAGAGAAAGGGAGACATATATAAGTATATATTTTAAATTCATAAACCTTCCAAGCATATGAAAAAAAAACAAACAGTAAGAGCAGATTCTAGTAGTTCACACTTTTTTGGCACAATAACCCTATGACGTTGGCACTGCTATGATTAACACCTACATGTCTACTGCCCAGATTGAGCAAAGGTTCTCCTTCTGCCATATTGGTCTTAGGTCTCACAAACAACAAGAAGAAAGTGCCACAGAATTATATTCTTTCTGGCCCTGTCCTCTCTTACCCTCCCATTTCCCACCATTTTCTTGATGTTGGGTCTTGATGAGTCTTCTTCACTTAGGTTTTAATTCTTTGCAAAGTCTGTATCCATATATATAGTTTATTTGCTATTTCTGGGTTTCAAAACATGTTTTTTTGGTCCATCCATGGGAGTACTCAGGCCTTACTCCTGGTTCTCTGCTCAGAGATCACTATTGATTATGCTCATGGGGACCACATAGGGTGCTGAGGATGGAACCTGGGTAGGGTGATTATCCTGTACTACATCTCAAAATAATTTTTACATAAACAGAATTGTGAGGCCAGAGAAACAGTATAGGGCTTGAGTGAATACTGGAAGACAGCAGCTCATCGTAGATCTCTCTGGACCCCATCACTGTATCACTGTATCACTGCCATACCATTGTTCGTCGATTTACTCGAGCGGGCCCAGTAACGTCTCTATTCCTTCCAGTCCTGAGATTTTAGCAGCCTCTCCTTACTCATTTTTCCCAACAATTGGAGGCTTTTTCAGTGTCAGGGGAATGAGACCCATTATTATTACTGTTTTTGGCATATCGAATGCACCACGGGGAGCTTGCCAGGCTCTGCCCATGCGGGCGGGGTACTCTCAGTAGCTTGCCAGGCTCTCTGAGATATATATATATGATTTGTTGCCTATTGTCTGAACCTTGAACGCCCTACCATAGCACAGCGGTAGGGTGTTTGCCTTGCGCGCAGCCAGCCTGGCCGAGCCAGGTTCGATTCCTTGTCCCTCAGAGATCCTGGCAAGCTACCGAGAGTATTCAATATGCCAAACACAGTAACAAGAAGTCTCACAATGGAGACGTTACTGGGCCCACTCAAGCAAATTGATGAACAATGGGAGGACAGTGTGGACAGTGACAGTCTGAACCTCATCAAATATGGTGTGGTAATTATGAAAAATGGGTAGGAAGTGTCTTATGATGTGTCCGGATAGTGACCTGGAGCGTGGCAAAAGTTGGGTATTGGAGGTCAGCTGCTGGGGCTGGGTCCCTTGGGGAGGGGAGGGCTCTCACCCACCCCCTCTGGGGTGCCCCGAGTGAAAATAGCCTGGCACGGAGTCCCCATATCAAGCCAATTTCACCTAGGCACCTCAGATGGTGTGGATGTTCCCTCTCTGCCCACTCCAGATGACCTTCCGATGGCCACATGCTTCCAGAAGAAAAACTCAGGTACTCAGAATTAGGGATTAAGACCAGGCCAAATGCGGCAGTGTAGATGAGCCAGCCCTTCCAGTCTCCCTGCCCATTTGGGGTCCTGACTGTCACACCCACGAACTGCCTCTGGGCGCCATCTCAGCTCATTAACGGCCTTGATCCAGAGACTCACAAATGAATCTCAAAATAAATTAGCTCCCTACAAAGATGTCTCTGGACCCCATTCATTTACAATTTTAGAATTCTTGAAGTGCGCAGCCACTTTGGGGCCATGCAACCTCTCATGATACTAATAATAAGCAACATAAAATAAATTATCTAGCATCTGTCCCTGGTAGGCAGGCTTGAATGGTGGTGGTAAAATTTGAAATAATGGTGGCGGGAAGTTGTAATGGTGGCAGAATTGGTGTTGAAATATTTAATGTAATCAATTAATGTGAACAACCTTATGAAAATAAAACTTTAAAAATGTCTGGGGAATGGGTCTAAATTTTTATGGTAAAAAAACAGTATAGGTGTTAAGGCTCTTATCTTGCATGTTACCTACCCTGGTTTACTCTCCTATATCACACACTGTCCTGCAAGTACCGCCTGGAGGGTCACCCCGAACACAAATCCAGGATAAAACCCTAAGTACCTCTAAGTATAGTCCCCACCTAATTAATTATAAATAAATGGGGTTCTGACTTGACTTTCATTTCATTTTGAAAGGAGTGGTTAAATTTGCATCTTGCTTGAGTGGATAGCCTCCTCCATGCAGTTTCCACATATTACTATGTTTCCACATTTCACAAAGTTGACAATTCAGCCCCATTGTAGATTTGCCTTTACCCTAAAACTCCTAATTCTGCTCTAGTCTTGAACTTCAAAAGATGTTCCTCAATGGTCTGGGGATGCTGCTCAGCAGTAGAACATTTACCTTGCATGCATGATGCCCTGGGTTTGATTCAGGGCATGAGAAGGGAACAAATGGAAATGATCCATCTCTTTACCACATTAACTTTCTTCAGTCCCATTTAGACAATTCCCAGAGCTTCAGTGATTGCCTACTGATTGATGGCCTCATAAATCTATATATACAGCCCAGACATTTCTCCCTATCTCCAGGCCTATATATTGGCCTAATAGGACACCCTCTAGACAGCTAAAAGGCACCCTACATTCAACTCACCCTTAATTGAAGTTATTTTCACCTTCCTCTCTAAATTAAAGCACAATCCTTAAAAAATGTCTGTACTTGGTTTCAAGGTCAAGTGAAATCTGTTTTTAACTCCTTCTTAGCCATTTGGCTTTTTTGTGGGAGTCACACTCAGCGATGCTCAGGGGTTATTTCTCGCTCTGCACTCAGGCATTACTCCTGGCGGTGGTTGGGGGACCATATGGGATACCAGGGATCAAATTCAGGTCGACCACATGCAAGGAAAACATTCTACCCTCTGTACTATCGCTCCAGCCCATCTTCTTAACTATTTGGGTGGGGGGTCGCAATTCTCCCAAGCAGTGCTCATCAGTAGAGCACTTGCCTTGCATGCATAAGAGGTGCCCAGGGATTACTCTTTGAGATATTCGACTGATCCAGCTGGATAGTTCAATGCTTAGATCCTGCAATGCAGGGCTGTTTAGGTAGAAGCAGTTCTGGGATCCATGCCAGGGGCCCCACCTGGAAATATTTGCTGGTGAGGGGGGCACAAAGTGCTGGAGATTGAACCTGGGTCTTTTTCAATGCAATACACGCACTCCTGAGCGCTAAGCTATTTTCCCAGCCCCTTGTTTTTCTTTTCCTTGTGTTGCCAGGGATCAAACTTGGGGCCTCGTACATATGAGATAGGTGCCCAACTACTGAGCCACATCCCCAGCATCTCTTTGTTACTTAATAAAATCTCCCCGCTATGTTCTCACAGAGTGGAGATCACAAAACCTGATGCAACTACAAAGCTTCAGTGAGGAATAGACAAGGACCGTGGATGCATGGAAGGGCAAATGTAACCCACTGAGCAATAGATCCAGCAAAAATTCTAGCTGGATTTTTCTTGACTTTCTTGCTAGGTTTGATTTGATTTTGTTTTCTTGGCAGGGTATGTATGTGTGTGGAGGAGGGATCAACACTCTGATATTTCAGGGGCTCCACCCAGCTCTATGCTCAGATAATTGCTCCCAGTGGTACTCAGGAGACTATGCAATGGCTCTCTTTGTTCAATTTAAATTTTGATTGAGAATGTGTTTAGCAGCACCTCTGACTCTTTGGAAGGGGGTTAATTGCAAGAACTCTTCTGTGATTAAGGAGTAAACATATCTTTTTCCTTTGCTTCCTAGGCCTCACCCAATAGCGCTCAGGGTTACTCCTCAGATGGTGGTCAGCATCTCTCTCTGGTGGTGCCTGGAGAACCATGTGGTGGCAGGAAGTGAACATGAACCTACAGCATGCAAAACATGTATTCTAACCCTTTGAGCTGTCAAGGCCCAGGAGTAAAAGAATCTTATTACAAACTTGGGGCAGACATACCCACAGCAATCAAGGGAGAATGCAGGTCCTCAGTAGAACCAGTGGCCTGCTTACATGTGTAGATGGGCATAGATGGGCTTGGAAATCCCTGAGAGGGTGGGGGTTGAGTGAGGATCTGGCTGCCAGTAGTGAGCGTAAAACAACTGCAACAGTTAGTAAATGACTATTTACCAACCAAGCTGGGATCATCTCATCTTTCCATCTTTATTAGAAAACTAAGACTGAGGCACCAGACAGGACTTATCTGACATTGCCTAGCCACTCAGTCAGTGGCAGTCCCTGAAAAAAAAACTTGGGTCTCCTACTGCATCTATAAGTTCTGTCTTCTTGCTTTTTTGGTTTTATTTTTTTGGCTTTTGGGGGCCATTCCTAGTGGGACTTACTTCTGACTTTTTGCTCAGGGATCACTCCTGGCATTGCTAGGGGGACGATACAGAATGCCAGAGATTGAACCTGGGTGGGCCATGTGTATGGCAAGCACATTACCCACTGTACTATTATTACTCTGGCCCCCTTCCTGGCCTTTTAGACCCTTCACTTGGGAAAGCAGGTTAGTCTCTTAACAGAAAAATGTGGTTCTTAGATCAATGGGCTGAGTACACACTGGGAACTGCAAAGTGGTGGCAGCTGCAGATCAATCCTGGGCGCTGCCTAGTTCCCAGAGCATGAGCACTGTTTGGAGAGACCCGTGAGCACTAACTCAGGAGTAGCCCCCGGCACTGCTGATTTTGACTCCTAAGCAAAATCAAAACAAGGGCTGGAGAGATAGTTCAGGATTTAAAGCACTTTCCTGGCACTCTGCTAACCTTGGTTCAAATGCCCAGCTCCATATATGATTCTTCAAAGTAATACCAGGGATCATTCTTGAGCACAAAGCCAGAAAGAGCTCCTGAGCACCGCCAACAAAGTAAAGAAAAAAATCATCTTCACTATGGAACCTTCCTTCGCAGCTCTGTCCAATTTGGTCCTGAGTGGTAATCCAAGGATGGGATGGAGGGGTTCTGTAGTAGACATTACTTATGTAGTAGACATTACTCACATAATTCAACACAAGCCTGGTGGCCAGGAACACAAGCTGTAACTTTGGGTGGATGATAATTGTCCTGATATATGGTCAGATCCCAGAGTCTTCATTCCTAGAAGGAACATGTGGTATACATCTAACGCATATGGAGGTAAGAATAGTGGAAAGGGCTGGGGACGGGTATAAGGACAAGCAAGAGACACCCTGCAAAGTCCAAGAGTAATGAAGGCTTGAGAAGATAAAAGGTCAGAGGCAAGAAAATCGGAGGGAAGGATCAGATAATCCTAAAAATGTTCTGAGTGGGCTTGAGAGATAGTATAGCAGTTATGGTGCATACTTTGCACATGGTTTGTGTTAGGTTCTATCCCTGGCACCACACATGGTACCCTGAGCACCTGAGCATGACCAGGAGTTATTCCTGAGCCAAGAGTTAACTCTGAGCACCGCTGCGTGTGCCCACCCCCCAAATGGTGGGAGTGAAGGACTTGGTGAATAGGGAGTAAACAAAACTGTGAGTATTTCAACAATTTCAGCTTCACCTTATTTTTGGGGGTTTTTTTCACCTTATTTTTTATTGTGAGGACACACACTGTGGTACTCAGGGCTTACTCCCAGCTCTGTGCTTAGGGATCATTCCTGGTGGTGCTTGGGGAATCCTGATGGGGTGCCAGGGATCAAAAACAGGTTGGCTGTGTGCAAGGCTGTGTGCAAATTACCCACTGTAAAATCTCAATGGTCCCCTCCTGAGTCACCTTTTCTCAGAAAAGATTTCAGGCAGATTACTAGACTACACAAGATCAGCGAAGGCAGCATAAAAGAAAAGGCCATACAGTATCTCACGGTGTATCTCATGGTGATACAATTAAGACAGACAGAGAGAGAGAGAGAGAGAGAGAGAGAGAGAGAGAGAGAGAGAGAGAGAGAGAGAGAGAGAGAGAAGGCAACAACAAAATAGAACAAAACAATCCAGAGTAAGCCCAAATCAGAGCCAAGAATAAGGAAGATCGCATGCCGTGAAAAACACTGAGCTCGCCAAGGGTGGGCCACCAAGTTGGCTTTCTAACTGCCAACAGGAAAGGGGACAGCTTGCCACGGCACAGTTCACAATTCCCAGGAGATAAAAACAAACGGATTGCTCCAAAGGGCAGCAGTTCTCAGTGTAAAGATCAGACAGGAATTCCTCCCAGGGGTCCTCAGAGAGGATGCTGTGGGATACAATGCACGACATCCTTGACGACATTTTTGCCACAGCGGTAGCAACAAGTTTCAAAGGCCTGTTTTTTTCTAGGGACCCTCAGGACTCACCGTCTGGAGCTCATTACAGTCAGGTCACTAGGAGCCCAAAATAGCATAGAGCAGTGCAGGGAACATACTCACACGGGTGGAGAAAGGGTACATAAGAGCTAGGCATCGATATCCATGTATCACATTACTCAGGAGGGTTTTGTTGGTAACATCAGTTGGTTGCTTCCAGCAGAGGAAGTGTGGGCTCTGGCAGTGGACAAGAGAGGGAGGGCTCCCTTGTCCCTGACAGTTCGTTTGTGCACCTTGGAGTTTCGTGACCCATATCTTATCTTGTCAATAAAAACATTCTTGGCCTGAGAGATTCTACAACAGTGAAGGTGTTCACCTGCATGCAACTGACCTGGGGTCAGATCCCTGGTACCTCATATGACCTCCTGAGACTTACCAGGAGTGGTCCCTGAGCACAGAATCAGAAGGAAGACCTGAGCACCACTGGAGATGGCTCCAACCCTCCTCTTACCGCAAAATATTCACCACAAAATAATGATCACAGGGGTCAGAGAGATTGTACGGTGGGTATGGCATTTGGCTTGCACATGCCCTACCGGGATTCAGCCCCCAGCATCTCATGTGGTCCCCCGAGCACTGTCAGGAGTAATTTCTGAGTGCAGATCCAGGAAAAACCTCTGAACATTGCCAGGTATGGCTCAAAACCAACAAAACAAAACAAAACAAAAAATACAACACCCACCAAAATAGTATTACACATATGGCTCAGAGGGTCCGCTGGGTTTTATTTCAGAGTACCACTGCCAGGCTGTTTAAAGAAAGATGGAGTGAAACATTCACTGGGCGACTCCTGGGTGCCGAAGGCTTTTGTTTCCATGAAGCTATTTAATCCACACTGAATCCTGTGAGAGAAATCGTCTTTCAAGATAATCTACTCGACTTCCTTGGAGAAGACACATGCGTTAAACCGCCGAGTTTTCTTCCTGAAATTGATTTTTCGAAGAAATGAGCAACTGGGAAGAAACCCAGGCACTCTTGGGAATTTAAGAGCACAGCTGAGATACTAACTGTGCTGGAAGTTATTCATTGTTTATCTGAAATTAGAATTTAGCTGGGTAGCCAATATTGTCAAACAATTTTGTTGAGATTATTTGCATATAACATTGTATTGGGGTCAGCTATACAGTATAAAGATTTCATAGCTATAGATATTGTGAAATGATAGGTCTAGTTAACCTCCAGCTACGGTGGTTTTCTTTCATGTTTTTAATCCCCTATGTCAATATAAAACTTTTAATTGGCGTGTTTAGACATGTACATCACATGTAATTATTTATACCACATGTTAGAAACGAAGAACACCATTTCACTGCTGGTTTCCTGTGTGTTGTTTTTATTCTTTTTCCTAATTTCCTGTCAGTTATTCATATTGTTTTTAGAATTCTATGCTATTCGTTATTATACTTTGAGGCATAGCTTTTTGCATAACTTCTTGTGCTTGCCCTCAGCATTGCATAACTGTATCTTAGCACAAGCTACTCGTTTGAATGAAGCAAAGAAATGCTATCTCCCTTCTCCCTCCCTCATTTATCGTTGCCCTTTTTTATTTTCTGAATTTTTTCCCCTTCGTGATACTGAAGTACAACTAACAAGTATATAATTGCTTACTGGCAAGTAAGCTAGCACAATGAGCTGGCACAGCACGCTTTACCTGCAGGAGGCCTGAGTTCGATCCCTGGCACTGCATGGTCTCAAGAGCACCACTGCGAGAGACTCCCCATGTCCAGGAGCAGGCCTTGAGCCCTGCAGGTCTGACTCCAAAGTCAAAAACCCAAAACCTGAAAAATAAAACCCCCCAAACACAATCTCTTAGATATAACTTCCATATCACTGAAAATCACATCGGACAAGACCTTAAGTTTTAGCTTCAATCATCAAAAGCAATTTAGAAAACTTGAGAAAAGAAACCCTGTTCTGTTCCCACAGATTTGTGCTTGCAACCTGTGTTCTATTCTCGTTCCTGATTTGACTTCTTTGATCAATTTCTTTCTGTGTAGAGAATTGGCTTTGTGTGATTCTTTCAGAACACTTCTGCTGGTGCTAAACCACCCTCCGAGTTCCTTCTATGAATGTCTCCATTCTCCTTCATTCCTCAAAGATATGTTCGTTAGATTTGGGGTAGACACTTGTTTTCTTTCGGCACCTCCTCTTGGCACCTGTGGTTTCTGATGAGAAACCTGCAGGCACTGAGATTGTTTTTACCTATCTAGGTAAGACGTCCTTTCCATCCCCCTGCTTTTAAGATTTGTTTTCTTCTTTCATTTTAAGAAGTGTGACTATGATAGGCTTCAAATGTGGATTATATTTGGTTTTATGCTGGCTGAGATTCACTTGGCTTCTTTTTTGTTTGTTTGCTTGACTTATTTATTTTTGGTGCTTGGAGCACACCAGCAGTATAAAGGCACTACTCCTGCCTCAGTGCTCAATGACCATGTGGTGCTGGAGATCAAATTCAGGCATCCTGCAAGCAAAGCATCTGCTCAGCCCATTGAGCGATCTCTCCAGCACACACTAAGCTTCTTGAATCTGGTGTTTTTTGTTTGTTTGTTTATTTTGTTTTTGTTTGTCAAATGTAAGAAGTTTTGGGGAGCCGGAGCGATAGCACAGCGGGTAGGGCGTTTGCCTTGCACGCGGCCAATCTTAGTTTGATCCCCGGTATCCCTTATGGTCCCCCGAGCACCATCAGGAGTAATTCCTGAGTGCAGAACCAGAAATAACCCTTAAGCATCGCCAGGTGTGACCTCCCCCCACAAAAAAAGCCAATGTAAGAAGTTTTGGGTTGTTATTTCTTCTAGTGCCATTTTATCCCTGTTCTCTTTCTCCTCTTCTTCTGGAACTCTAATGTCATGAATATAAGATTTGGTGTTAAAAGTGTACCAATGACTGGTGTTCTGTTCTGCTTTACTCTGGTTTCTTCTCGTATCTAGGTTCTCTCTGATGTTCAAGATAGGTAATGTCCATTGTTCTCTCATTGAATTACCTGACCCTTTCCTCTGGCCCATCCACTGTTCTGTGGAAGCTCTTCATTGAAGTTTTGCAGTTCTCAAATTTCCAATTGTCTGTTAATATATCATTTGCTTTATATTTCTTGTTTTCCTTTGGGTTAGGGGACACAACCAGCGGTGGTCAGGGCTTACTCTTGGCTCTGTATTCAAGGATCACTTCTAGTGAAGCTTAAGGGATCTGTGGGGTGCTGGGGATCAAACCTGTGTGCAAGTCAAGAACCTTATCGGGGATGGAGTGGTAGCACAGTGGGTAGGGAATGTGCCTTGCATGCGGCTGACCTGGGATCGATTCCCAACATCCCATATGGTCTCCAGAGTACCATCAAAAGTAATGACCCCTGGCGGTGCTCAGGGGACCATATGGGATGAGCCAGGAAGTAACCCCTGTGCATCGCCGGGTGTGACCCAAAAGGCAAAAAATAAAACAAAATAAACTGTCACTGTCACTATCCTCCCATTGCTGATCGATTTGCTCCAGCAGGCCCAGTAACATCTCCATTGTGACACTTGTTACTGTGTTTGGCATATCGAATATGTCACAGATAGTTTGCCAGGCTTTGCCATGCGGGCAAGATACTCTGGGTAGCTTGCCGGGCTCTCTGAGAGGGGTGGAGGAATCGAACCTGGGTCGGCTGGGTGGGCCTTGTGCAAGGCAAACGCCCTACCCACTGTGCTATTGCTCCAGCCCAAAATAAAATAAAATAAATATAAACAAGAACCTTATCTGCTGTAGATCACTCTGGCCCTATAGCTCTATCTTTTATAGAGTTTCTTATTTAAAAAAATATGCTTCCATATATTTTTACTCGTTCATTGGAGCATTTTCATGATAGCTGCTTTTAGGCGGATACACCTGGCAGTGCTCACTCCTAGCTGGGCTCAGGGATTGGGGGTCCATTTGTGGTTCTAGAGATTGAACCCAGGTCCACTGTGTGAAAGACAAATGGCTTATTCACTGTTCTATTCCTCCAGTGCATAACTGTGTTTAATTATATATTGGTTTTGGGGCCACACCCAACTATACTCAGGGCTTACTCCTGACTCTGCACTCAGGGATCACTTTTAGTGGGACTTGGGAGAACATATGGAGTGCTGGGGAGAGATCCTGGGTCGGCCATCTGCAAGGCAAGTGTCCTATCCTATGTACTATCTCTCTGGCCCTTGCTTTTATTTTTTGATTTAATTAAAAAAACATTTAAAATCACAGTACCTGGATTTACAATAGTGTTAACCATAATGTTCATGCATGCGTCATTCCAACACCATGCCCATTACCAGAGAGTCCATGTCCTTCCAGTGTCCCAAGGAGTCCTCCACAAGCCTATATAAGATCCATTTTATAAACAAAATCTTAAATTCTAATGATTTTGACCACTTGTTGTTCCGTATGTTTCTTTCTTTATCTCACATAAGGGAGAGATCTATTTGTATTAAATTGTGGAGGGCCAGAGATATAGTACAACACATAAGGTGTTTGCCTTGTTTGCTGCTGACTCTGGTTCAATCCCTGACATACCATAGGGTCTCCCGAGCAATGCAAGGATTAATTCCTGAGTGCAAAGTCAGGAGTAAACCCTGAGCATCACTGGGTATGACCCAAAAACAAAACCAATTTTTTTTCTTTTTGGGTTACACCTGGCGATGCACAGGGGTTACTCCTGGCCCTGCACTCAGGAATTACCCCTGGAGGTGCTCAGGGGACCATATGGGATGCTACAAATCGAACCCAGGTTGGCCGCGTGCAAGGCAAACACCCTACCCGCTGTGCTATTGCTCCAGTCCCCAACAAAACTTAAATTTTAAAAAATAAATAAATTTAAACAATTTTTAAAAATTGTGAAAGCCGTGACACCAACACACATATAGATAACCTGACCTAACCTTCTAGAATTCCATACAACTATAAATCAATGATAAACTGATAAAGAATTTTTTAAAAAATCATATATTTCAAGTATTAGTTTTTTAAAATTAACATGAATAATTTGGTGCTAATATATTTTAATTTCCATGTAATACATAAGTCCTACAAATGTAAAATTTAGTAAGTAAATGTAAATTTAGTAAGGAGAATTAAGAAAAATTTAAGGGAAAAATCTGATTATACCTCAAGGTTTGTTTTATCTCAGGAAATGAAATAATGGATATATGTTAGAAAATATTACATACTTTTGGGGGATTTTCCCCACTTTATTTAAACACCGGGGTTTATAAAGCTGTTCATGATGATTTGTTACAGGCATTCAATATTCCAACATCAATCCCACCACCACTGTCTCCTTCCCTCCACCACTGCCTCCATTTCCCCAACCAGCCCTCAAGCCTGCTACTGTGGCAGGCCCATAATAATTTATTTTATATTGCTGGTTACCACTAAATGGTGAATGGAATGATCAAAAAATTATTTTCCTAGAAAAAAATTTGTGAAAATTGTTGTATCTCACCATGGGGACACCAAGTCCTTGTCTGAGGTTTTACTATGCTGCTGTTGTAAGTTAAGTCTTCTGTGTTAAATATATTATATGCTTTAAAAAAACTCCATCAGGAATGGGCACTGGTGGAGAGATGGGTTCTCGATCATTGTATGACTGAAACGTAATCATGAAAGTTTGTAAGTCTGTAACTGTACCTCATGGTTATTCATTTAAAAAAATCTCCATCAGTCATGAAATTTGCTTATAAATGAATTGACATGGAGAGGATCATGCTGAGTGAAATGAGTCAGAAGAAGAGGGACAGATATAGAATGATTTCATTCATTTGTGGGGTATAAAAAAAGTAGTATGACACTAATATCCAAGGACAGTGGTGGGAAGCTTGTAACAAATGTGTGGGGTCAGAGGGCAGTTAGGATAGAGAAGGGACCACTATGACAATAAAAGTTGAAAATGATCACTCTGGACAAGAACTGACTGTTGAAAGTAGGTGAAGGGACAAAGATAAAAGCCTTTCAGTACCTGTATTGCAAACCATAATGCCCAAAAGGGCGGGGGGAGAGAAGAAAAGTGCCTGCCATAGAAAGGGAGGGTTGATGGTAACTGGGAACACTGGTGGTGGGAAATGTACACTGGTGAATGGACAGGTGTTGGAACATTGTATGACCGAACAACTTTATAACTGTGTGTTGCATGGCAATTCAAAAAAAAAAATCTTCGTCAAGACCCTGGGATGATTCTGTAAAAAAGCGCCTCCCTAGCCAGCATGAGGCTGTTCCCAGGCCCCGCCCCCCCCCGCCCCCCGCCACACACACACACACACACACACACACACATGCGTGCGCGCGCGCGCGCGTG
The DNA here is from genome assembly GCF_029834395.1 of Sorex fumeus. NCBI lineage: Eukaryota > Metazoa > Chordata > Mammalia > Eulipotyphla > Soricidae > Sorex > Sorex fumeus. The sequence goes on from NW_026606115.1 coordinate 18,294,118, forward strand.
CTGAACACCATGCTAAGGTGCCTGGAATCTCCAGCAATGTAACAAAGTGCATGACCTCTGGTGCAATCCTGGTGTCTACTAGTCTGAGACCCACCAGAGAGTTGTGCAAGAAAAAAAAAAATGTGTGAGCACCACAGCGACCCCTGGCGAGCTTGTGTGCAAATACCACAACTAAAGCACACAAGTATAGTGATCTCCACAATTTAAATAATATTTGAAGAACATAAAAATTGTACAGTGGGTAGGGTGCTTGCCTTTCAGGCAGCTGATCCAAATTAGATCGCTGAAACCACATATGGTTCCTCGAGTCCGCCAAAAGTGATCACTAAGCACAGAGCCAGGAGTAAGCCCTGAGCCCTGTTGGGTATGACCCCCAAACAAACAAAAAGGGAAAAAAGATATTTGAGAACAGCTGGAGAGATAGTAGAGTGGGCAATATGCTTGACTTGCAAGTGATTGGCCTGGGTTTTGTATTGCACGGGGTCTTTTGAGCACTGCTAGGAATGATCCATAAGCACAGAGTCAGGAGTAAGCCCTGAACATCATTGGGTGTGACCTAAAAAACAAAATAAAGCAAAAATATTTGAGAGACTCTGGAGATAGTTCAAGGGGTGAAACACATACCTAGCATGCACCAGATTCCCTGAGTTCAATCCTTGGCATAACATGCCACCATAGATGTGGTCCTGCTGGCCCCAAGCACCACTGGCCTAAGATCAGTGCAAGGCTGATATTTTTTAACTGTGGCCCTGTTGTCTGTCATCCCCAGCACCGCTGGCTATTTCCCCCTATTAAAAACAAAGGAAGGGGGCTGGAGAGATAAAACAGTGGGTAGGGCATTTGCCTTGCACGTGGCTGACCCAGGTTCGATTCCCAGCATCCCATATGGTCCCCCTAGCACTGCCAGGAATTCCTGAGTCCATTAGCCAAGAAGTAACCACTGTGCATTGCTGGGTGTGACGCAAAAAGAAAAAAAAAGTAGGGACCTACTCAAGTTTAATCCCCAGCACTGCATACAGTTCCCTGACCCCCGCTAGAAGTGATCCTTGAGCACAGAGTCAGGAGTAATCGCTGAGAACCACAGGCTCTGGCCCCCAAACAAACAAAATCATACACAAATGAGGGCCAGAAATAACTCACCTGTGTTCAAATTCCCACACCTCATGGTCCCTTAAACACCACAGGAGAGCAGCCTCCAAGCATGGAGCTAGAACCAGGAATATCTCCTGGGCACTGCTCCCACCCACCCCAAAATAAGACAAAGCCAAAACAATTGAACAACAAGAACAACACAAAAACTGTCTTAGTTTTCAGGAGTAAGAGTTTGAGTGAGCACCACAGCAAGCCCTGGTGCCCAGGATCCTTAGAATGTGCTGTGAAAGAGAGTAGGACTTGGTGAACATATGTACAAGCTCCACGACCAAATCTGCAATCCTGGCACATAAGATGTCAGCTCCACAACTAAGTGTGTGAGCACCCCAACCAATTGTGTACCACCACTAGTCAGGGAAAGGACCAGTCTTAGTCAGGTAATTCTTGCTTTTCCGTCTTCCTGGTGTTGGCTATTGAGTTCTTTTCTTTTCTTTCTTTTTTTTTTTTTGTTGTTGCTTTTTGGGTCTCACCCGGCGATGCACAGGGGTTAGTCCTGGCTCTGCACTCAGGAATTACTTTTGATGGTGCTCAGGGGACCATATGGGATGCTGGGACTCGAACCCAGGTTGGCTGCATGCAGGGCAAACGCCCTACCCGCTGTACTATCATTCCAGCCCCTAAGGTCTTCTCAATTAGAGGTTTTCCTAGCTCTTAGAAAGTCACTTTCTTTGGGTTGGAGTTTGGGATCAAGCCAGCGGTGCTTAGGGGTTTCTCCTGGCTCGATGCTTCGGGGTCGCTCCCAATCTGAGCCTCCAACATACAAAGCATGCACTCTGCCCTGTTAAGTGATCTCCCAAGGAAGAACATTTAAAAAAAAATTTACTACACCCATCCTTAACCAGTGTACATTTCCCACCGCCAATGTCCCCAATTTCCCTGCCCTCTTGGTGGGCGCTTTTCTTCTCTCTCTCTCTCTCTCTCTCTCTCTCTCTCTCTCTCTCTCTCTCTCTCTCTCTCTCTCCCTCCCCTTTTGGGCGTTACGGTTTGCAATATCGATATATCCCTTTACCTACATTCAGCATGTAGTCCTTGTCTAGAGTGATCACTTCTGTTATTGTCATACTGGTCCCTTCTCTATCCTAATTGCCTTCACTCCCCACACACTTGTGGCAAGCTTCAAACCATTGACCAGTCTTCCTGGTTCCAGTTTTCCCTGGCCTTGGATATCAGTCTCATACTATATTTTTATATCCCACATTTGTGGGATATAAATTTGTGACTCATTTCATTCAGCATACTTTCCATGTCCATCCATTTATAAGCAAATTTCACGACTTCATTGTTCTTAACAGCTGTGTAGTATTCCATTGTGTGAGGAAATAACTTTTTATTCATTTTTTTGAAAAATGTTTGGAATCGTGGTTTACAAACCATTATTTATAGGATTTCAAACAGAAACTATTTCAGCATCATACCCTCCACCCAGGTGTCTGCTTTCCACCATCACTGACCCATAGTCCCTCACTCCCTCCCCATCCCCACCGTAAGCTTTCTACTGAAGCCCAGTTCTCAGTTGTGTTGCTTTCAGGGATCTATTAATTCCCTCTTCTGTTTCTTCATAGGGATGGAGCGATAGCACAGTGGATAGGGTGTTTGCCTTGCATGTGGCCGACCCAGTCGAGCCGAGTTTGATTCCTCCACCCCTCTCAGAGAGCCCAGCGAGCTACTGAGAGTATGTCATCAGCATGGCAAAGCCTGGTAAGCTACCCATGACATATTCGATATGCCAAACACACGAACAAGTCTCAAAATGTTACTGGGCCCACTCGAGCAAATAGATGAACGATGGGAAGACAGTGACAGTGAGAGTTTCTTCATATCACGCATAGGAGACTGATTATTCTCTGTTTGTCTCTCTTCTTCTGACTATTTAGCAAGGTACTCTCCAGCTCATGAATTCATTTTTTCCCCCTTATAGACAATTATCAAGGAGTAACTTTTTTCTGGCAACTTGGACATTTGAGGTCTATGAAGCTGTGGGTCTTATTTAAGACTTGGCCCTATCTAACACCCTCTTTGGAACCATCCCGTGGAGGAGTGTGAGACGCCTACTTACTATTAGGCAATGGGAGAAATCACATCTTCCTGCTAGGCCTGTGCTGGTGGGTGACAGGTGGATCAATCACACTTCTCCATGGAATTCGGTTCCCCAGAGAAGTTCTGTAAGTTTTCTATATGTCTTGCTAGGCTGCTCCTTTTCCATGAGTGAGGGAGATTTTGTTGATGTTTCTTTTTTTTTTTTCTTTTTGGGTCACACCCGGCCTTGCACAGGGGTTACTTCTGGTTCATGCACTCAGGAATTACTCCTGGCGGTGCTCAGGGGACCATATGGGATGCTGGGAATTGAACCTGGGTCGACTGCGTGTAAGGCAAATGCCCTACTCTCTGTACTATCGCTCCAGCCCCTTGTTTCTTTAGATGGTCTGTGCTCATTGGTGTTTCTGAGGTGCTACCTTTCCCTCTCCTAGTTCAAGGCACTCATCATCATACTCTTCCTTAGATCATGAGGCCCCCGTTGCTCCTCTCTTCATCTTTCAGTCATTAATTTTCAAGTACAGAAACATCCAGAGATGTTATTGAACGTTCTTTACCTGGTGGTGCTCAGGGGCTATGCCTGGCTCTGTGCTCAGGGGTGACCCCTGGTGGTCCTGGGGGTGAGGGAATACCTAAACTGTGAAGGATAGAATGAGGGTCCACCCCAACGTCTTAGCTCCCCTACTACCTAGCTTCAATATTCCCTATTTTTATTTTCGAACTCCTACCCATTTTCATCCCTATTTCTAGCTAAGACAGTGAAGACTTACAAATTGGGGATGGGATGACAATAACAAGGAGGCCTAGCTCAACACCTATTTACTCAGAATATTTTATTTTATTTTTGAGACCAAACAGCCAAGTTTTGTGAACATTTCTATTCATCAAAGTTTTCCTACTCTTCAAGAACTTGGCAAACTTTCCCAAGGAGTTGCCAGTGATGCCGAGTTTGTGGCTGAGGACGCCCTCTGCTGTCTGCAGAGGGCATGGCATCATAGGGATCTTATTCCTGGGAGGGGAATGGGAGTTCCTGCTCCCCAGATACTTCCTGGCTTGCAGGGTACAATAACTTCATTGGTTTTTTTTTGTGGGGTGGTGGCGATGGGGTGGGGTGTTAGTGCTACACCCACTAGTGCTCAGGGATCACTCCTGGTTGTGTTTGTGGAACCTTATGGGGTGTTGGGGACTGAATGCAGGTCAGTCGCAATGCAAGGCCTGACCCACTGCACTCTCTCTGGCCGTTTTGGTTTGGTTTGGAGGCCAGTTCTGATGGTGCTGGAAGGTTTCTCTCTGCTCAGAGCTTGGATGATGCTCCAGGATATGCTCAGGGGATCATGTGGTGGCTGGGAAAGGAAACCTTATTTCTACCAAGTCATCAGTCTGTAGTAGAAATAGGTTGGAGTCTGTAGTAGAAATAGGGTGAACTTTATAAATTACATCGTATTATTAGAGTGTCTTGGTCCCAAAATTTCAGGAGTCTTAGCTTTAACTGAAAGAGACTCTTTTTTTTTTGCTTTTTGGGTCACACCCAGCGATGCTCAGGGGTTACACCTGGCTCTGCACTAAGGAATTATGCCTGGTGGTGCTTGGGGGACCATATGGGATGCTGGGAATAGAACCCAGGTCGGCCGTGTGCAAGGCAAGTGCCCTACCCGCTGTACTATCACTCCAGCCTCTGAAGGAGACTCTTTTACTCGTCACCAAGGTTTGACTCCAAAGTCCAGGCTGTTCATCATTACACTGCACTTGTGGTAAATAATGGAACTCAAATTTAAGACGGGTTTGTGAAGAACTTTCAAACCTCAGGTTCCTAGGTTTGAGTAAGTAAGATGATGTGTGTGGCAGCATCTACAAGCTTGTATATGAGGGATACTGGTCAGTTTAATTGCACATGACTGCATGGGTGCATCATGTAGACACATGAGAGAGAGAGAGAAAGAGAGAGAGAGTAGAGAGAGAGAGAGAGAGAGAGAGAGAAAGAGAACTTTGGGCCAGTCATATTGGCCTCAAGTTGCCCATGCCCTCTGATTTGCCAGCCAGATAAAAACTACAAAGGTATCAGCTACTCTAGTGTGGAGAATAGTGGGTTATAGGGGGTGTGGGAGAACTTCCAGGATGCCAGCAGTGATTGATTTGGGGATTTTTGCCTTTGTTTGGGGGTCATCTCTGTCAGTGCTCAGTGGCTATTCCTGGGAAGATGCTCAGAGCCTGCTTCTGGTGGTGCTTGTTGGATCAAGCAGTATTTGGCTTGAACTCAGGCTTCCCACATGTAAAACATACACTGAGTCTTTTAAGTCATCTCTTGGCCCATTAATTTTTGGTTTTGATCTAGGTTTCTAGATATGTTCAGGCGGTGAAAAATCATTGTGGTGTGGAATGCATCCACCAGGCATTCCTGCCAGAAAGAAAATTATCCTAGATTTCCCCTTCTTCTCAATCCCAACATCATAATTCATTTTACTAGGACTAGAGAGATGGCTAAACGGGCTAATTGTGTGACTCTGGTTCAATCCCCAGCACCACACACCCCTTCAAACACCACTATGACTGACCCCCAAGCACTTAGCTGGAAATAGTTCAGAACCACCATTCGGAGTAGCCCCCCCAAGAAACCCAAAAAATTCATTGAACTAACGAAGTGTACACTTTCCTAGTTAGACTTCAACAGAAAGGTTTTTCTTTCAGAGGCATTTGGAGTTCTGGGAAAATGGAGCAGATGAACTTTTGCCTATTTCTTCTGCTAAGTTCAGTTGAAAATTCAGGACATCATTTGGAAAATAACCACAGAAGACTATGAAAGGTAGTGAGAAGACAGGTCAAGTGGGGTGAGAGGGGACTCAAGAGACAGCCTGGTGGTGAGTAGCCTGAGTTTCCTTCTTGCCTCTTGTCTACACCCCATAGTTGGAACTGAAGAAGCTGATGGTCTGGAGACCCCAAGAAGGGCTAATCCAAAGACCCCAACCAAAATCCCTTCATGCCTGGAAAGGGGCAGCATAGGATTGGAGGCACTGTAGAGGTTGATCTTTCTTTTTTGCGTTTTTGGGTCACACCTGGTAGTTCTCAGTGGTTACTCCTGGCTCTGCAATCAGAAATTATACCCGGCTGTACTTAGGAGACCATATGATGAGCTGGGGATCAAACCTAGGTTGTCTGTATACGAGGCAAGCACCTTAGTCCCTGTACTCTCACTCGAGCTCTGATACTGTTCTTTCGACTGTAGCTGAAACACCACCAGGAAAACAATGTGGGGAGCATCAACTTTAGTTTCAAACAAGGTTTCCTGCTGGAGGGGGTAAAAGAGGGCTAGGGTCTCTGTTGAACCATCACAAGGCCACCCCCTACAACTTAGGCAGTGCCAATGGAGCCCCTGGGGACTCTCGGCTTTCACTCCCACATGGTGAAAATGAGGTCCCCCTTTCCCAGCACCACATGGCTCCCTGTGTATGGCCTGGAGCATCCTTCAAGCACTGAGCAGTGAGAAGCCTCCCGGCACCACCAGATGTGGCCCCCAAACCAAACCAAATCAGGGCCAGAGAGAAAGTGCAGTGGATCAGGCACTTGCCTTGCATGCGACTGACCTGCATTCAATCCCCAACACCCCACAGGGTCCCACAAACACAGCTAGGAGTGATCCCTGAGCACAGACCCAGGAGGAAGCCCTGAGCAGGAGTGAGTATAGCACTAACATGTCCTCCCCCACCCCCTCCAAAAAAAACAAACCAAAACTATGAGGTCCTTGTACCCTGCCTGACAGGAAGTATCTGGGAAGGAACTCCCAACCCTGCTCATCAGTAATGGGGAGGATCCCTATCAAGTTGTCAACAGATATTTGGTGGGGACTACTTTGGCCCCTAGATGGCAATCATGTACGAATGCCCCATCTTCCTGTCCCGTGATGGGGTGAGATCAGAGGGAGACCAGCTAAAAGAGAAGGCTTCCATGAGATCCAAAAAAAAAAACCTTGACTAGTGATACCACTTCTTAGTGGCTATCCCGAAAAACATTAATTTCAAAGGATATATGCACACCTATGTTATTGTAAGTTATTTCCATATTTTACAATAGCTAAGATATGGGAACAACTGAAATGACCAACTACAGAAAAATGGTTCAAGAATTTGTGGGGCTGGAGCAATAGCACAGCATGTAGGGCGTTTATCCTGCACGCAGCCAACCTGGGTTTGATTCCCAGCATCTCATATGGTCCCCCGAGCACTGCCAGGATTAATTCCTGAGTACAAAGCCAGGAGTAACCCCTGTGCATCATCCAGTGTGACCCAAAAAGAAAAAAAAATGTTGTGATGTAGTTACTCAATGGAATACTACCCAGCTCTAAGAAAGAATAAAATTAGGCAATTGATCGTGGCATGTATGGAACTACAGGATACCATGCTGAGTGAAGTCAGTCACAGAGAAAGGGACAGATACAGAAAGATCTCACTCCTATGTGGGACTTACACAGTAAGGTAGAAACAAAGGGCTGAAAGCAAATGGGAGAACTATAAACCACATATTTAGTTGTTGTGGGGAGCGGGTTGAGAGGAAGGGGCACTGAGTCCTTGAGGGGAGGGAGATGGGTACACTGGTGATGGGTGTGGTGTTGGGATTGTGTGCACGGGAAATAACCAAAAACATTATTTCAAATCACAGAATCTCAATCAATAAAAATATTTAAAACAGAGGCTGGAGCAATAGCACAGCAGGTAGGGGCATTTGCCTTGTATGCAGCCGACCCGGGTTCGATTCCCAGCATCCCACATGGTCCCCTGAGCACCGCCAGGAGTAATTCCTGAGTGCAGAGCCAGGAGTAACCCCTGTGCATCGCCAGGTGTGATCCAAAAGCAAAAGCAAAAAAAAATATTTAAAACAAAACAGACTTGATTGGGCACTTCAACAAAGAGAAGTCTGTTCACTATCCTCAGTTAAGCAGAGAAATGCAAATGAAAAGCACCCAAAAGACCCCACTAGACAACCATCAGAATGTCTGAAATTGGCAACGCCAAGATATAAAAGAGGTCCCCCTGCTACCACATTCACATGGGATGGAGGTGAACTGGACCACATCTGCATTGCTGTTGGGAATGGAAAGTGGGACGCCCACTTCTGAAACTAGTTCTGCAGCTTTTTAAAGAAATAAACATCCTGGCCAGGGAGAGCTCAACAGGTGGAGTGCATACTTTGCATGTGGGAGATATGGTGGTTTGATCCGTGGCATCTCTTTGTCCCCTAACTAAAACAAACAACAACAACAACAACAACAACAAATTAATGAAGCAATTACCAGGTTGGGGAGATAGTCTAGCAGATAGGGTACCTGTCTTGCACACGGTTAACCTCTGTTTGATTATCAGCACACCACACAAGGTCCCCTGAGCCAGCCAAGAGTGATTTCTGAACACAGAGCGCTGGAAATAAGCCCTGAGCACTGCTGTGTTTGGACCAAAAACAAACAAACAAAAAGATGCAACTACCATTCAACTCAGTAACCCCATTTCTGAACATTTATCCCAAAGAAACAAAAACTTTTGGGGGCTGGAGCGATAGCACAGTGGGTAGGGCATTTGTCTTGCACGCGACCAACCCAGGTTCAATTCCCAGCATCCCATATGGTCCCCCGAGTACCGCCAGGGGTAATTTCCAAGTGCATGAGCCAGGAGTAATCCCTGCGCAATGCGAGGTTTGACCTAAAAAGCAAATAAAAATTTAAAAAAACCTTTGTTCACACACACATACACAAACACACACTCGTACGCACACACACATCAGGTGCGTGGACGTTTACAGCAGCTTAATTCTTTACTTTTGTGTTGTTGTTTCATTTGGGGGCCACACCAGGTGATGCACAGAATTTGCTCTTGGCAGTGCCTGGGGAACCAGGTAGTGCCAAGGCTAGAACACAGCCACCTCGCCTCACTGCACACAAAACCCTATGAGTTTTATCTCCTTAGTCCCCTCAGTGTAGGCATAATAGGCAAAATCAGTTTGGGTTTGTTTATGAATTATATCCAGAAGTGCTCAGGACTTACTCCTGGCTCTGTGCTCAGGGATCACTCCTGCTGAGATCAAGGAACCATTATGGTGTACCGGGGATTAAACAAAGTTCAAAGTTCAGCCAGGTGCAAGGCAAGCATCCTAGCCCCTTGACTATCTTTCAAGCACAGATACTGGTTTCATACTACTCTGCAAGGTCATTGTGGGGAACTAGGCAAGGGGCACAGAAAACGCTCTGGATTATTTTCCACAAACGCATATGAATCCTTACATATTTCAAAAGAAATATTTTGAGGGGCTGGAGCAATAGCACAGCGGGTAGGACGTTTGTCTTGCATACGGCCAACCCGGATTTGACCCCCAGCATCCCATATGGTCCCCCGAGCACCGCCAGGAGTGATTCCTGAGTGCATGAGCCAGGAGTAACCCCTGTGCATCACCGGGTGTGACCCAAAAAGCAAAAAAAAAAAAAAGACATTTTGAATAAAGAAGAAAGGCAGAGACTCTCTCTGCAGCTGGTACACAAAGTCCTGAGGCTTCCTTTGCAAAAATAATCACCAGTCCCTATCTCAGCTGCTGCTGGTACCTTCTAACCCTGGCCTTGGACTCTGTTAAACTGTTAGGGTGGATTCTTTAGTTAACCTGCTGTGACCACTCTTGCTTCACTCATGCATTCCACACCAAGTCGTGCGGTTCTGCGATGTTGCCACTGGCTATGGATAAGCTTTTGTACATGTTTCCAAAATTGTCCGCAGGGTCAGTTTTTCATGTTCCTAGTTGCTATTTGGAGGCTACACCTGGCCAGGATGGGAGGCTCCTCCCAGGGAAGTGCTGGGGTACCATACAGTGTCTAGGATTTAAAACCAGAGCTCCTGCATGCAAAGCAGGCATGCCAGGTCTCTGAGCTATCTCCATGGTCTATTTAATTTTTAAAAGACCTCTATCTTCTTTCTGAGACTTCTTGTTGGTTTCTATTTATTTTGCTCTGTGAGATAACCTATAACCCGGATTTTTATCTTGTGCACTTAAAACTTTGGTAACCTTTCCTCTTTATCCTCTAGTTTCCCTTCTATTCCGTAACACCCCTTCCCTCTTTGCCTTGCCCTTTGGATCCACACCCCTAGGATTTTGAGACCGGCCCAGTTTATAGCCTCACCACTTCATGGTATCTTGACAGGGCATTTGGACAAAAAATGTTTCTATGGTCATATTTATCAGCTAGCTGCAGCAGTTGCCAGTTGAGTCATCCAGAAGAGGTATGCACCTTAAACTTTGCAGTTCCACTCACAGTTCCACTCACCACAGAAAACTCACCATTCCCCCATACCCCCACCCCTCAATGACTACTATTTACCAGACCAGAAATAATGGACGCTGCCCTGCACTTTTCCTTCATTCCTACATCAAAACACTACCAAGGGGTTACAGAGAAAGCTCAACCAACTGAGCACAGGTTCTGCACGCCGGAGGTCCATGTGCAATCCCCAGCATGATGTGGACTCCTGAGCACTGCCAGGCATGTCCCTTTCGAACAAAACAAAAATTCCTAATAAGTCTTACAAGGAGGGTTACCACAGAGTGGATTTATGATCTTACCCAAATCAGGACACTCGAGAGTGCAAAAGAATGCCATCAATGAGACTGACAGAACAACGGGCATATGGTCACTCCTGCCCTCCCATTGTTCATCAATTTTGCTTGAGCAGGCACAAGTAACAAATTGTGAGACTTGTTACTGTTTTTTGGCATATCGAATACGTCACAGGGAGCTTGCGAAGCTTTGCCGTGCGGGCTCTCCGAGAGGGGCGAAGAAATCAAACCCGAGTCGGCCACATGCAAGGCAAACGCCCTACTCGCTGTGCCATCGCTCCAGCCCATATGGTCACTCTACATACAAAAACCTTCATAGGCTCAGCTCACCAACCTCCACTGATCTCCACCTCACCCCAAAGCACACACCCAAGTTGTGTTCTTTTTATGCACTTATTTTATTGACTGAAGTTCTGTGGTTTACTATTCTGTTAGCAATGGTTTCTTATACACATGATTCCAACACCATACCCATCACCAGTGTACCCATATTCCTCCACAAAATCCCAAACACCCTCCCACTCAACAACCTCACAACTCTGTTGTGCAGATCAGTTTTCCTGTGTTGCCTTCAGTCCCTTTTTTGCTATCTCATTGTGTATTTTTAAGTTCCACTTGTGAGACCATTGTTTATCGCTTTCCTTTTGATTTTATTCTGCATATCTTCTAGTTCTGTCCACGTTGTGGAAAATTGCATGATTCTATTCTTTCAGAGCCACATAGTTTTCCATTGTGTATATATGCCACAACTTCTTGATCCACATCTGGGCATTTGAGTAGTTTCCATGTCTTGGCAAATGCAGTGATGAACATGGGTGTGCCATGTTTCCTTCTGAATGAACGTTTTTTGTGTGTTTTGACAGAAGATGGCAAAAAGAAGACCCAGCTGTCTTCTTCTGGATGATCAGGTAAACACACACCACTCTGAGAGATGCATCCTTATCCCCACTCCCTCGCTGGCTAACTTTGAATCAACTGCTTCAGGCATAAAAATAGGGCCAGAGAGATAGGACAGGTCTGAGGCACTTGTCTTGCATACAGCTGACCCCAAATTGATCCTCCTGGTCCTCTGAGCGCTACCAGGAATGATTCCTAAGCACAGAGCCAGGAGTAATACCCGAGCACTGTCTATTGTGGTCCCCAGAACCAAAAAGTCAAGAGGTTATTTTTTTTTGGTGGGGGGCACAACTGGCAATGGTCAGGGGTTAATACTGGCAGTGCTCAGGGGACCATATGGGATGCTGGGGATCGAACTCTGGTCGGCTGTGTGCAAGGCAAGTACCTTATCCACTGTACTACCTCTCTGGCCCACAAACACTCAAAATAATTTTTACCAGGAAGCCTTTACTGCTCAGCCCCCTGCCACTCACCACCCCGTGTGCCTGCATCATGCCTGGTTATTTCCTCCTCCTCCTTGCCCTGCTTGCCCTCCTCCTATCAAGTTGCAATGTCATTTCCCCTGAGACAGAATCAGGGCCCGGGGGCCCATGGGACTGTTTCCAGGGCTGAGGACCCATGGGACTGTTTCCAGTACTGAGCTGTGTGAAAAGGCGTCGCGGCACTTACACTCCATACACTTTCCTAACTGCCCAGCGGACGAGAATCAGGGGCCATGTGGTCACCCTGGCAACTGGAGATGGAGAAAAGTGGGGGATTGAGACATGGAGGTTGCCGTTTAGGTCCCCTTAGAGCCATTTCCCCAGGTCTCCTTCCCTCCAGCCTGCTAGGCTCCCTCTGGTGGTCACTGAGCGGTAGTGACAGACAGGTCGTGGCTGTGGGAAGATGGGGATGGTCCAGCAAGCAGGAGGTGCATAAGCTGCCAGAGACCTGGGGAAAGATCAATTCTACTTTTTTGTTTTGGTTTTGGGGCCTCATCCGGCGATGTTCAAAACTTACTCCTGGCTCCGTGCTCAGGAATTATTCCTGACAGTGCTTGGGGGACCAAACCCTGGTTGGCTTATGAAAGGCAAGCGCCTAGTATACTATCCAGCCCCAAGGCTTCCACTTTTCTTGCTTTGGTCCACACAGGGCAGTGCTCAGGGCTTACCCCTGCCTCTCTACTTGATCACTCCTGGCTCTGTGCTCAGGGGACCATATGCAGTACCAGAGATCATACCTGGGTTGGCTGCTTTAACCCCTATACTATCATCTCTCCTGCCCAAAGGCTTCCACTCATCATGGTGTTCCTCCTGCTTGCCTACAGGCCCTCCTGCTCCCCAAAATCCCCACCCACTGTGTCATTAGACACTCTACCACAACAACCTCTGAAAGTGATGTACTGGCAGCTAGTCTGGCTCCAGATGAACACCAGAGGAAGAAAATCTGTGTGGGGCCAGGTAGATACCTCAAGTGATAGCTATACATACATGGGAGGTCGTGTGATTCCATGACACCGCCAATAACTGTGGTGAATGGTCCCTACTAAACAATAGACTTTCCAGAGCTGGACATACTGCAAGGATTAAGGAGCTTGCTCTGCATACAGCTCACACCATTTCAGTTCTCAGCACTATATGGTTCCCTAAGCACTGTCACGTGGGCTCCAGAAATAAACAAAAGTCCCCCTGAGAAAACAAATCTCTCAGGCCAGAGATTGTACATTGGGAAGGGGAATACGGTGGGTAGGGCATTTGACTTGCATGCAGCTGACCCGGATTCGATTCCTAGCATCTCATATGGTTTCCTGTGCACCGCTAGGAGTAATTCCTGAGTGCAGTCAGGAGTAACCCCTGAGCATTGCCGGGTGTGGGCCCAAAAAACAAGACCAAGAAAAAAATTCTTAGTGTTTTGTCCTGGTGAGATGATTGGCGACTCATGGCTGTGGCTATACCGTACTGTCTTCTAGTCAATCCCTGATTCAAAACCTTAAGATGTGAGCAAACTCGGGTGAAACAACACGGCCAGAAGCAGATTGTGCACAAGCTTGAGTGTCATGGGGCAGACATGGAGAAAATCTATGTCCTGAGTCAGATGGGATCAGGAGGGGTCAAGGAGAACGGTATCCCAAAAAGAAAGTGATCTAGAAAGAGGGCAAGAGGCAATGTTTAAGAATCACTTCAATCTTTTCTGAATCTATTGGGGGGGGAGAGCGGAGGAAGGGCTGGGGCCACACTATCTGTGCTTAGGTCACTCCTGGCCAGTGCTTTGGGAGACTATATGAAGCACCTGACACTGACCCAGGGTTGGCTGGATGCAAATAAGTGCTTAGCCCCTATCGTTACAGTTCAATTATTTTTCAACGGACTCACTATAATAAAATAGTTGTTGGCACACATCCAAAAAAACAAAAGCAACCAGTGTTGGCGTGGATGTGGGGAGAAAAGGACTCTCCTTCATTGTTGGTGGGAATGCCAACTGCTCCAGCCTTTTGGAAAACAATATGGACATTTCTCAAAACACTTGAAATTGAGCTCCCATTTCATCCAGCAATACCACTTCTGGGAATATACCCCAGGGCACCAAAACACACAGCAGAAACACCATCTTCACTCCCATATTCACTATAGCATTATTCAGCATAGCCAGAATCTGGAAACAACCTGAGTGCCCAAGAACAGACGAATGGATAAGGAAACTATGGTACATCTACATACACAATGGAATACTATGCAGCTGTTAGGAAAAATGAAGTAATGAAATTTGACTATAACTGAATGGACATGAGTCAGGAGAGGGACAGATACACAATGATTGCATTCATTTGTGGTATATAAAATATATATATAATAAAAGACTAATATCCATTGTCAGGGAAAAAAGGAAGTAGGAGGACTGGTCAATGGTTGGATCTAACCAAAACTGTGTGGGGCTGAGGGAAGATAAGATAGATAAGAGACCAGTATGACAATAATAGCTGGGAATGATCATGTTGGAGAAGAACTGAGTGTTAAAAGTAGGTAAAAAGATATTCTCAATAACCTATCAGTATCAATATTGCAAACTACAAGGCCCAAAAGGAAAGAGAAAGAAAAGCACCTGCCATACAAAGGGGGGCGGTGGAGTTTCCCTCCCCATCCAAGCAGAACCTCCGCAGTTGAAGACCTCCAGAACTCAACCGCATATCCATGCTCAAGGCTGCTCTCCACAGGCTCAGGCAAGCCTCACCTATGAGAGAACCTGCAGAAAAACCCAGGTATGCGGGACCCGTGACTGAGACCTCCAGGCTTGCTCAGAATGGGACTGGGCCTCCTCCCAGCTCCCCAGTTTTCCAGTAGCTTGGCAGTCACACCCACAAACTGTCTCTGGCGCCATATAATCTCATCATCGGCCAAGATCCAAGACCTCTTATACTCTACATGCTTGTTAACAAAATAGGAGACTAACACCCAAGAATAGCTAAGTACCTGGAGGTTTACTCCATAGCTTGGAAGCCATCCGCAAACACTAGGGGAAAAGGAAGCTCAGATAGAGAAGGGAGCACCAAATAAATGGTATTGGGAGGATCCTCCCAGGATGGAAGATGCATGTTGAATGTATACTATAGACCGAACATGATTGCCACTCAATGCCTCCGCCTCCTTTGCAAACCACAGCACCCAAAAGGAGAGAGAGAACAAAAGAGAATGCCCTGCCATAGAGATAGGATGGGATGGGGGGATGGAGGGTGGGAGGGATACTGGGATCAGTGGTGGTGGAAAATGGGCCACTGGTGGAGGGATGGGTACTCAATCATTGTATAATTGAAACCCAAACACAAAAATTTGTAAGTCTACAACTGTTCCTCATGGTCTCACTAATAAAAATAAATAAAAAATATATGGGGGTATGGTGCCGCCAGCAGGTCAATCTGTACCTGTGAGGCGAGTGCATCAGCAGCCTCAAGGCGCCTTCAGACTTCCAGATACCCCAAAATTGCTGCTGTGCCTTTGGCCAGACCCCAAAAACTTGGGGCAAAGTTTACCAAGAAAGTAAACGGCCAAAAGTTAGGTATGTGGGAAACACACCCACAAACCACCTCTGGCTCAGCTATATAATTGGAGGCAAGGCCTCTTTGGTTCCTGATTGAACTGCTTAATGGACATGATCCCAGAGACTCAGAAACGAATCTCAGAACACAGTGGCTTTTGGTAGAAATGTGTCTGGTCTTTGCAGTAGGCTACTGGTGCTGGGCCAACCCAGGTGGGAATAGGTTTCGTGCCTTGACCTGTTCCCCCTGGCGGCCCAGTGGCTGCCATCCGTCTGAGGCCACTGGATAGTCACATTTGGGCCCCCAGTGACGAGACACACAGGGCCTCACGGGATGGGGGTGGAGCCGGGCTTGTCCTCCCCACCCCAACGAGACCCCAAGTCATCGCCCACGAATGGCCTCTCTGGCTCCTCATCAAGCTGATTAACAGCCATGATCCCAGAGACTCAGAAACAAATCTCAAAACCCAGTGGCTTTTGGCAGAAATGCATCCGGACCCCGCAGTAGGTTACTGTCGCCAGGCCACCCCAGGGGGGAATGGGTGCTGTCCCTCCGCCTGCTCCCTCCTGGCGACTTGGTGGCTGTCATCCTCCAGAGGCCATTGGACAGTCAGGCTTGGGCCCGCAGTGACGAAACTTGTTGGGCCTCACGGGATGGGGTGGGGGGTGGTGGAGCCGGGCCTATCCTCCCCACCCCAACGAGACCCCAAGTCATCGCCCACGAATGGCCTTTCTGGCTCCTCATCAAGCTGCTCAACGGCCATGATCCCAGAGACTCAGGAGCAGATCTCTAAACCCAGTGGCTTTTGGCAGAAATCCCTCCAGATTTAAGTGTTAAAATTTCGGAATTTCAAAACCACATGGCCCTAGTGCAGCCACATGACATCATGTTATTCATAACCAGCAATAGAACACAAATTGTCTATTGTTGCCTTTTCAGCAGATCTGAGTGTTGGGGTAAAATCTCAAATAATGGTGGGTCTGGTGTCGAAATAGTGAATGTGTTCAAAGTAGAGAGAGAGTAATGTGAAAATCATCTGCCCCACAGGCAGGGGGAGGGTGTGGGATGGGGGTATACTGTGGTTGTTGGAGGTGGAGAATGGGCACTGGTGAAAGTACGGGTGTTTCATTGTATGACTGAGACTTAGACCCAAAAGTTTTGTAACTGCTCTTACTGTGATTCAATAAATAAAATTATAAAAAATGGAAAAAAATATAAAATACATGCTTGTAATCTCTTATATAAGGGCTCCAGGACAAAATACAACAATCTCCATACACTTTCCTCTTACGGTATTGGAAAGGTGCTCGATAGTGGAATTGGTATTTGAATATTAACTGTAACGAACTATTGTGAACAAGTTTATAAAAACAAAATTAAATTAAAAAAAGAAAAGCACGTTCCATAGAAGCAAGTAGGGGGTGCGTGGTGGTGGCGGTGATGGGAGGGAACCTAGAGACACTGGTGCTGGGAAATGTACAGTGGTGGAGGGATGGGTGTTGGAATACTGTATGACTGAAATCCAATCAACAGCTTTGTATCTATCTCACAGCAACTCAATACAAAATGTTTTAAAAACACGGATGCAAGAAATAGTTATTCCAATATTCAACATCAAACAAAAACAAAGAAAAGGCAGAGCTATACTTCAAAGGGAGCACTGTTTAAAAAGCAATAGAGCATAGAGCATCCCAAAGGGCCCCCATTTTGCTTATGCAAAATCTTACATTTTTAGGATGCTTTATAACAAATTCTTTTTTTTTCCTTTTTGGATCACAACCGGCTACGCACAGGGGTTATTCCTGGCTTTGCACTCAGGAATTACTCCTGGTGGTGCTTGGGGAACCATATGGGATGCTGGGAATCGAACCTAGGTCGGCCACTCACAAGGCAAATGCCCTACCCTCTATACTATCGCTCTAGCCCCTATAAAGAATTCTTAAATTTGTTTCCCCACCTCTCCCACAACAGGTTTTATTTTAGAAGGGCTGGCAGTAATGGTCAACCATGTCTATTGATGAAGGGAAATAATTTTATCTGGCAAAGTTGATTCAAATGGAATGATACTCTCTTGTAATTCCTACCCCCAAGAATAATAACTAGATATGAGAGGTATGGTTCATCCTACTATAATTCAGATAAAATGCATGATTACCATACTTCTAATTCTCAGTATAATCTGGCATCAAATACTTGGCTTTCTGCCCCCTTTTGAGTATTGGCGCACATCCATGGTGCCCAGGGATTTTCCCTGGCTCTCAATTTGGGGGTGCTGGGAATCAAAGGTGGTCAATGTAAGAGAAGCACATTAGGGGCTAGAGTGACAGTACAGAGGGTAGGATGCTTTTCTTGCACATGCTGCGCATTTGATCTCCAGCACACATAGGATTCTTCAAGCCCCACCCCCCAGGGGCGACCCCTGAGCACAGAGCCAGCAATAAACCCTGAGCACTGCCAAGTGTGGCCCAATCCCCCTAAAAGCATCTTAAGTATTTTACTGTCTCTTTGGCACCCTACGCACCCACCCCATACTTACAGCTGATTAAATCTTACTTAATGTCTTATCTGGGTGGATGGAGCAAGTAGTATGGAAACAGGACATGAGACAGTGAAATACCTAGACCAAAGTTTTGGCAGAGGCACCAAGAGTTATCACAACAGGCCTATGATCACACACAGACAGATCACCATTTGTTTTTATTGATTTCTTCTAAAGAGTCAAATCTTTTTTTTACAGTTTATGAAAGGCCAAATAGGTCCAAGGAAGACAAAAATTAAATAGTTAAATTAAAAGGCACTACGCCACCACCTATAACCTATACCCCAGGGGTAGCAGGCTATGGAAGAGTACGCTACAGTAATCTCACGGAAGTGGTATAGAATACCTAGAGGAATTCAGTTGTTTTGGAAGACTGTGATAACATGATCAGCTGGGTTTCTGAGGACATTTGGCCAGGAAGATGTAGCTAGTTCAGTGAGGCCAAAGGTAAGGATAAGTATAAAGAAGAATCCTTGTCATTGAATCACCTGATTGTGATTAATTAGGCTTTTTTCCCTCTCAAGCCTTTGTTGTGCTGTGCACTGGCTCCCCTTGGGTGCCAGCTGAGCACTGCTCAAGCTAGGTAGAGAACCACTGCATACAAGGATTTGGCAATCAGGTCTTAAGCAATTATTTGACATAGACTTTAAAAACCTAAGAGACTTAGGACTGAAGTGCGGAGCGGGGAGGGTGGTGTTTGGAGCAATGCTGGGGTTGGTTTTCTTATTAGCAGATCTGAATCATGGAAGCCCAGAAATATTGTCATGCAAATATTTGTGAAAGATCAGATAAGCTTTTCCAATCCCCAGCAGCCCTCCACAACACCCTGCAGCTGCTAAATCTAGCAAAAGCTGAACAGGAGTAAAAACTGCAAGACCTATTGAACTCAAGCAGCAAGAAGAAAGGAAACGATACAGCGGGAAATCTGAGTTATTCATCTCAATCTGCCTCTGCCTACAGTTAAGAGCGACACTAAAGTGGGTGAACTAAACTAGAGCAAGCTGGTTCTTCTGCTCAATCTTCGAGTACCAAGGGGAAGAAGGGTGACAGATAGGGAGGGGGAGTGGTGTGGGGATGGGGCTGGCTTGCTGGATTTTTTTATAGCCCCGGTAGTTCTCCTATTATAAAGGGACATGGCTGAACAGGTAGGAAACTGACTCCCCATTGTGAGTTCTCCTGATGGCTTCTGCCAGGATCATGGAGATATCGATCACCTGGAAAGTCACAGAAAACAGCAGGTTAGCATCATGGAGCACCACGCATGGAGGGGCTGTCCAACCAAGGGCCTCCATCTAAATTTCCGTGCTGTTTCCCCTCAAGTCAACACACTCCTAGTTATCCTAACATTTTCACTTAAATAAAAATTTATTTCCTGGGGCAGGAGAGATAGTACAGCAGGTAAGGCAGTTGCCTTGCATGCGGCTGATCCAGGTTGGATCCCCAGCATCCCATCTGGTCCCCTAAGAACCACTAGGAGTGATTTCTGATTGCAGAGTCAGGAGTAAACCCTGAGCACTGGTGGGTGTGGCCACCAAAGCAAAAAAGAACCCCAACTTTTTCTGCAGGGGGGGCTTGGGGTCCACAGTGCTCAGAGCTTATTCCTAGCTCTGTGCTCAGGGATCACTGCTTATTGTGCTTGCCACCACCGTGCTAGGGAACAAACTGGGCTGGCAGCATGCCAAGTAAGGCATCTGTCTTACTCCCTATACTATACTATTCCCCTGAACCCTCTTCCCAACATTTTAACTATAAACCACTTGAGAAAAAATCAAAATACTACTGAATAAAAAACCATGAGAGTAGACTGACATTCAAGTATTTTTTAAGAATTAAAAAAAATCTAAGCCAATAAAAAATCCTGAAGGAGGCCCAGTGATAGTACAGTAAGTAGAGTGCTTGCTTGCCTTGCACGTGGTCAACCCAGGCTCGATTCTTGGCACCTGATATGGTCCCCTGAGCCTGATGGCCAGGAATGATCTCTGATTGCAAAACCAACAGTAAGCTCTGAGCACCACTGCATGTGGCCCAAAATTTAATAAAAAAATCTTGAAGGACTACCCTCCAATTTGACATATTAAACCCAGAAAGCAAATGGATTGCTGTATTTTTTCCCTATTTTTTTTGCTACTCTCTGCTCTATGCTCAGGGGACCATATGTATTGGGGTTGAATTTGGGCCTCCTACATGCCAAGCAGACAGACACTCAGCCCGCTAACTCTCTCCAGGTCCTCAAAAGTGACTGTACATTTTTGGGGGGGGGCACACCAGTGGTGCTCAGGGGTTACTCCTTACTCTTCACTCAAGAATTACTCTGAGTGGGCCAGGAAAACCATATGGGGTGATGGGGATTGAACCCAAGCTGTATGCAAGGGAAATACTCTACTTGCTATACTCACTCTGGCCCCAGGTTACCGTACATCTTCAGTGAAGCAAAAGGCCACATTCTTTTCATGCAACAACACTCAACTGTTAGTGTCCTGGGTCTAAGTGAGAGCTTAATGAGCTGAAGCACATGCTTTGCATGCAGGCTAGGTTCAATTTCAGGCAACGGTGGGGTTAGCAGTGACATTCACACTGCGAATGAACGGGACGAATCCTGGGGTCCACTCTCAAGAGATTTTAAGGTTTGGACATTTGTATTTAATTTTTTTTTCCTTCTTTCACTTTTGGATCACAGATCTGACTGAGACTAAACCTTTAAATGCAATGGAAGCACTTTAGAAAATCCAGTCACCTAACTCAACATCTGTCATCACCACCTCCTGAGACTCTTATTTGGCAAGAGTCTCATCCTCACCTGTATTTTGGAGCAATGTTTCATCTTATCCTCTTGAGGTATGGTGTTGGTGACTACTACAGCTTCGAAACAAGCATTGTTGATGCGAGAAATGGCTGGACCCGAAAAGATTCCATGAGTCAAGATAGCATAAACTCTGGTGGCTCCAGCTGAGAGAAGTCTACAACAAAAAGCAGACTCAAGTTAGCTTCTTCTTACTTAAAGATTGCTGCTAGGAAGAAGAGCTATCAGTATAGGCTGCCGTCACAAAAAAAAGCCAGACTGGCTGGTTTAAAAATTTTGGATTTAGGGGCTATACAGGGCTTAAGGTGCTTACCTTGCATGTGGCCCTGGTTGATTCCCGGCATTCCATATGGTCCCACAAACACAGACAAGAGTGATTCCAGAGCAGAATCGGAAAAAGCCCTGAGCATCGTCTGGTGTGGTCCCCAAACCAAAAATAAACAAAAAAAAATCTAGATTTTTGGAAGATGGGTGTAGCTTAGTTGTAAAAGAGCCTTTCCCGGGATGTGTAAGGCCCTGGGACCTCATTGCTCCCTGAAGCAGCGCCAAGTGACTGAGCACTGAACTAAGTAAGAGTAGTTCCTGAGTGCTGCCATGTGTGTCTCCAAAATAAGCAAAAAAAGAAAGAAAGAAAGAAAGAAAGAAAGAGAGAGACAGACAAAGGATAAGGAAAAATGAAAAAAAAAAGCACAAAGCAAAAAGTCAGAATTTATTTTTCACGGGGCTAGATGCCGAGAAGTGTGACATCAAGCAGCAGTTAAGGTCTATTTCATTGGGGTGTCTTCCCTTGGTCTGCTGGCAGCTACCATCAGGCGGTGTGCTAACATGACCCCTGTATGTACACACATAAATGGAAGCAGTGCAGCAGTCAGCTTTCCATACTGTCCCCTAGAGACACCATCTCCTGAGGTTGGGCTGAACTCTTGCATAGGTGCGGGGTGGAAGCAGCGGGAGAGGGGTCAGGGGCGGTGTTTATTTTTCCAAACATTGCTCAGAGAGCCTGGGAGTCCTTCCAGAGATTCTCAGCCACCCTGGTTGGCAGACTAATTCGAGGTCCAGCGGACACAGTGCTGCCAAGGATCACCTGGGACACCTTCATGGTGCTTACGGCTCTCTAGGGCTGTTAACATCACCTAGGTGATGCTGCAGATTGAACTGAGCACATGGCTTAAGCCCCACATTATCTCTGTGGCCCGGGTAGTTCTTATAAAGGCACTTATTCCAGCATGGGGGCCCATCCTCGTGACGTCACATACCCATAATTACTTCCCAAAGGCCCTCTCTCCAAATAACCACCATACTGGGAATTGTGGCTCTACCTTCTGAGTGAGAGAAACAATTCAGTCAGTCCACAGCAACGAAAGAAAACTGGACTGAACACTTACCTGAAGGACTTGTGTAAAAGGACTCTGGCACAGGCTTTTAAACTCATTTAAACCCATCCCCTTGTCTGTCTGGGCACAGAGCCAGGCTGCATTTCCCAGGCTCCCTTGCAGAATAAGGTGAGGCTCCCTTGCAGAATAAGCTGACTTTATTCTGACTCCCACAATGTTGGCAGAGATAATGGACACCATCTACTGGGGTTGGGCTGAACTCTTCCATTGGTCATCCTTGTTCTGCTAGTCCCTTTTTGTCTGACTAACAGAAGTGTCTTCCAAGGTAATCTTGGAAGCCACCGTTTTAAAATACAACACAACTAGACTGAAAGAATAATACTGGTACTGAAGCACACCATGAAACAGAAATTTGATCATCTCAAGCCACTGACATTTCAGAGCCCAGCTATTTAGCTTTTAAGCGTCATTATCACTGATGAAGCAAAAATATTTGGAAACTCCAGGAACTAAACTAGGATTCAGTGGGCACAAAAAGATTCTTTTAGCACATATTATATGCTAGGCCTTGTGCAAAGACTGCATAATTAACTGAATGCTTTTTTTAAGCGATGAAGAGCAGGGCTGGAGCGATAGCACAGCGGGTAGGGTATTTGCCTTGCACTCGGCTGACACGGCCGACCCAGGTTCGATTCCTCCGCCCCTCTCGGAGAGCCCGGCAAACTACCGAGAGAATCTCACCTGCACGGCAAAGCCTGGCAAGCTACCCGTGATGTATTCAATATGCCAAACACAGTAACAAGTGTCACAATGGGGATGTTACTGGGCCCGCTCGAGCAAATCGATGAACAATGGAAGGACAGTGACAGTGACAGATGAAGAGTGATAGGTAGAAGGGAAATTTGATAGCGGTGAATGACACTTCAGAAATGAAAAAAAAGTTAACTCAGGACCAGACAGATCAGGGGCTAAGGCACTTCTCAGCAATGCAGCCAACTACAGTTTGATCCCTAGTACTGCATATGCATGGCCAGAGGTCACTCTGGAGCAGAGCCAAGAATAGCCCAAGCACCACTGGGTGTGGCACAAACCTTCTCAGTCAATTCAACTGGAACAGAAAACATAGGAAACACAATACTACCCATTGTAAACAGTGGAAAGCCACGAAATTTTAAAAGGAGTGACAGGAGCTAGCTTTAGCTAAGATTAGAAAGCAGGAAGGCAGTGTGAAAGATGAACAGAAAAGGTTATTAGAGATGGGTGACTGGAAGCAGAGAAAACAGAGGGAAGGCAAGTGAGTACAGTGAAAGCAAGAGATGGAAAAAGATGAATGAGAGAAATTGCTTGTGCTAAAAGAGACAGCTGGATGCGATCAAAGAGATAGTGCAGAAGGTAAGATAGATGCTTGCCTTGCATGTGGCTGATTTCCGGCACCACATTTGGTCCCTCGAACACAGATAGGGATCTATCATGAGCAGAGCCAGGATTGGATTAGACCTTGAATACTGTCAGGTGTGGCCCAAAACAAAATAAAGAGGTAAAACCAGTGTTACTTAGATAAAACATTAACTTTAAAATATTATTTCAGGCCTTACAGATTTCTTTTACTTGTTTCTTTTTAATTAAAAATTTTTAATTTTTTTTAACTAAGAGAGACAGTACAGGATTTAAGGAGATTGCCTTGCATTCAACTGGCCAAGGTTCTACTCCCAGCACCACATAAGGTCCCGGCAAGATAAGCATTTGCCTTGCATGTGGCTGATCTTGGCCTGATCCCCAGCATCACATATGGTACCTCAGGCATAGCAAAGAGCTAGAAATAGTCTTTGAGTACTACCATGTATGGACCCAAACACATCCAAAATAAAACAAAGAGGTAAAAATCAGTGTTACTAGTTTAGGTGAAATATTAACTTGAGAATATTATTTCAGGACTTATAGATTTCTACCTTTGTTTTCAATAAAAATCATGGGGCTAGCACCTTCACCTTGCTGCTCCACCATCCCAGGTGAAGCTAGTCTGGATGACATCACTGAGTCTATTCCGAAAAGGGAGGCAGAATCTCTCCCTACCAAGTGGGTCCCAGCTGCCTCCATTCCTAATGTGCGCCATATTAACATCCCACACCACAACTTCTGCCTGACCTCCTGTTTGCTGCTCTGTCGTGCCAGGTGAGTGCATCACTGGGCCTATTCTAGAAAAGGGAGCCAGAGTCCCAACCTATCGGGTGGGCCGCAACAGCCTCCACACCTGAAGTGCACCATATTAAGGGCCCACACCATGACTCCTGAAGTGAACTGCTTATGTGGCCACATGAAGATGTTTGTGACAAATTACACACTACTCACAGTTATGCTTCCAGTCATTCTGTGAGGACGGACAAAGAAAGAGAGCAACCTTCAATCTAATCCCTCAGCATCTTCCAGGGAGGTTATCTACAAAGACTCGCACCCAGCACAGCAATAACACTAGAAAACCAATGGGGGAAAATAACACAGAAGCCCACCAAATTCAATGAGCAAAAACAGCTACACCAAAGACATAAACAACACAAACTATCTCAGTCAATCCTCTGACAATGTCTTTAGTGATAATGTGATGAGGATGACCAATGAACTCAAAGCAATCATAGCACAGGTAGTCAGCAAAGCACAACAAAGTATGAGAGTTGAAGTGAGAAAACTATCAAAAGTGACAGAAATGAAGAACATGGTAGGTGATATTAAAAACTCAAGAGAAGCTCTGAATAGCAAAATAACAGCAGCTGAGCAGAAGATCAAGGAGCTCCAAGATGAGGAGGGAACTGATAGGAAATAGCAGAAGATGGAAAATAGAAAGTAATGCACAACATACCAGAGAAGTATGGGATGAGTTCAAGAGGAACAATATTTGAATCATCGGAATCCCTGAAGAACAGGAAGGCAATGTGATGAATAAACAATAATCATTGATAAGAATTTACTAGGGTTGAGGATTATAGGTGCCGAGAGCCAATCAGGAAAACTCTAAAAGATATTACACTCAAAATGACAAAATCGAAACACAGAAACAGAATATTGAAAGCAGCAAGATCAAAAAAGGAACTTAAAGGAAAACTCATAAGATGTTAACAGAATTATCAAATGAGACTCCATGAGCCAGATGAGTACAGAAGGATAAATTACAAAAATTCAACGAAATGAATACCTCACCAATACTCTACCCAGAGCTTTGTGGACAAGCAACACCTTAGGGAATTCATAGCGTTGGAACTAGTTTTTCAAGAGCTACATAAATTCACAGGAGAAACTGCTCGAGTTGATTATGGCACTCACTAATGATGTGTGGTTGTCCTCTACTAGACTAAGAAAGCTTAAAAACATATAGCAATCAATAATCACAAACTAACTTTTGCTGACTTATTTTCTGATAATTCTATTTGCCATTCCTTTAATTTTTACTAGAGCAAATAATATGAAATAAATTTGATGAATACCTTCCAATGGAGCAGGCTGTGGGGTGGGGTGGGGGATCTGGGAACATTGGTGAAGGAAAGGGACATTGGTAGCAAGATAGGTGTTGGAACATTGTATGCTTGAAACAACTCTATTATGAAGTAGGTAAGGTTCTGGCGTTGGCGAGGAGTGAGCTCAGAGGATGATCTTATTCATGTCAGAATGATTCCCTCCTGCCACTAGGAAGGAAGCGCATAAAAACTCTTATTTTAGATGTGAGAGAAAGGAGACTTAGTACTGCAAAAGATTTAGTCACACTTTATCTACTATTGGGGAATAGAAACATTAGGGATTTGATATGATTTAATTTTGATGTGTGTATATGAAGGATGGGGACCAGCTCTCAAGTGCATCTCAAGAGGTCTAAGGGGCCCACCAGCAATTCTTGATAAGACAGTTTAGCGGTTCCATGAAAAGGCAGGGATGCATTGCTACTTGTGCTCCACAGTGCTAGGGAACTCTCTGGACCACTCCTGCAGTGCTGGCTAGGCATATGGCCTAAGTGCCATACTATCTCCTGGCCCCCGCCTGTGGGCATTTTATCCAGCTGTACCAGCTTTCTAATTCCAGGCTCTCCATCATGTTCCTCCAATTCTACAGGAAATGCCCCAAGAATGAGCTAGGCTCTCCAGTTCTTGCAAACCTGGCCACTATAAATTCAGCAGGAAGCAGGGTTAGCAAAATGCTGGATATATGACTTTGAAGGGGGGGGGGTCCTTGGATGCCAATTTGGCAGCAGTTCCGAGGAGGGGAGCCCTCATGCCTACAAGGTGTTCATTCACACAGCTGAGAAATTTCGAGAGGAAACTCATGTGTCAGGGACTGTTCTAAGTGATGTGGGAATACAGTCAAGAAGCCAGACAAAACTCCCTAGCCTTGAGCAATAGTCCAGGGGTTAAGGCAGTTGACTTGCATGCAGCTGACCTGATTTCCATTCCCAGCATCACATATAGTCCCTGAATATTGCCAAGAGTGATCGATCCTGAGCACAGAGACAGTCAGAAGTAATCTCTGAGCACTGCTAGGTGTGGCCCCCAAACAAAACAAACAAACAGTCTGAACTGGAGTATTTAGAGGGCCAGGATATTATAAATCAGAATAGAGTTACACACTTTCAGGCATGACATACTGAGTTGATTTCTAGCAAAGTAGAATATTTAAAGACAAAATGTTGGAAAAATATTGAAAGGTTAAGGCTCTCGCCTTGCATGTGGCAATCCCTGGTTTGATTCTCAGCAGCACAAAAAGCAAACGAAAAATATTGCTTTGGAATACAGTAATGACAGTTGTACAACAATGAGAATGCAACCAATACCATTGTATTTTACCCTTTAAAAAGAGCAAATTTTATGTTACATATATTTTATTACAAATACACAGTAGTCAAAAAAACTCACAAAGAAATCTGAGGAGAAATAGACTGATTCAGGGCTAGAGATGTAGCTCAGTGGTGAAGCACAAGCTTTGCATGCATGAGGAGGCCCTGAGTTTGATGTCTTGGCACCACAAACACACAAAAACAATAAATAAAAACACATTAACTCCCCACTCCTCTCAACCACCCTACTCCAGACCCGGGAATCAAAATTTATATACAACATTCATCAATTGACACTGTAACTTAATCCTAAAGTGATGCAAAACTCCCCAGTTTAGTTCTCATCTCCTTATGAGATTGCCCAGATCAGCAGGCTTGAAGCCAAGGATAGTTCAAAGGGCTGGCATGCACACTTCCATGTGGGAATCACAGGTTCAATCTCTGGTACTACATGGCCCTTCCCCATCCCTGCCAAGCACTGCTGGCTGTGCCCACTCCCTGGCCAGCCGCCAAAAAGAACCTGCAGCTGTGACCTTTTCACTTCCAGTTACCGTGCCCACCACTCAGCACTCACTTGTCGGCTGCATGACAGATTGTGCCACAAGTGTCAGCCATGTCATCCACCAGGATGGCGACCCGGTCCTTCACATCGCCTACCAGCACCATGCGGTCCACTTCATTTGCCTTCTTCCGTTCTTTGTGAATCAAAGCAAAATCCACATTCAACCGGTCAGCGATGGAGGTCACTCTACAAAACAGTTTTTGCAGTTAACTCCTACATGTATGTGTCAAGAAACAGAAGAAAGAATGGGTGTGTTTGCTGGGGGAGAATATTCTGCGCAATGGAACATTTCCCAGGGTTGGAATAAAGCAATTTTGTGGGTATTTTTTTTAACAAAGACAAATGAATTTTTTTTCGTTTTATTTATTTAATTTTTATTAGTGAAACAACATGAAGTACAATTGTAGACTTCCAAACTTTTGCGCTTGGGTTTCAGTTATACAATGATCAAGTACCCATCCCTTCACCAGTGCCCATTATCCACCACCAATGATCCCAATATCCCTTCCACCCCCATTCCCCCATCCTACCCTGCCTCTGTGGCAGGGCATTCCCTTTTGTTCTCTCTCTCCTTTGGGGTGCTGTGGTTTGCAAATGAGGCATTGAGTGGCAATCATGTTCGGTCTATAGTCTACTTTCAGCATGCATCTCCCATCCTGGGAGGATCCTCCCAACACCCTTTCTTTGGTGCTCCCTTCTCTATCTGAGCTGCCTTTTCCCGTAGTGTGTGCGGCTGGCCTCCAAGCCATGGAGTAACCTCCTGGTACTTATCTCGGCTATTCTTGGGTGTTAGTCTCCTATTTTGTTACTTTATGTTCCCCAAATGAATGCAATCTTTCTATGTCTGTCCCTCTCTTTCTGACTTATTTCGCTTAGCATGATACTTTCCATGCAGTACCACTTGTATGTAAATTTCATGACTTCATCTTTTCTAACAGCTACATAGTACTCCACTGTGTAGATGTATTGTGGGTATTTTTTGAGGGGGGAGGGAACCCACACATGGTGGTAGTGCTCAGGAGCTATTCCTGGCTCTGTGCTCAGGAGTTTGCCGGGTATTTTAGGTTAAATTTCCTTTCACCAAAGTTCTGGTGAAGTTTGGAGGACCATATGTACGGTGTTGGAGGATTAGTTATGAGGTTGGACACAAACAAGCAAGTCAAGCCAACTTTACCCCTATCCTATTTCTCCAGTCCTCCTCCCTCCCCCACCCCTACAAAGTGACTGTTTATAGACTAATGCTTCCATATTCTGCGAGTGATTTATGGATGTATTAATCAAACTTAGTTCATATAGTTCATTCAGGGCTACAGTATGCATCAAATATCTCTGCCATTCCAAGGAAGCGTATCATGCCAAGACATGTTCATCTAATGGACTGAGTGTGGGACAGTGAGAGAGATTTGGTTAATTCTAGGGGTGCAGACTGCCCCAGTTTTCCCTGCAGGCGTGGTGGGAAGAAAACTGGAACCTGGCAGGAGCAGCCCACAGTTCCTCGCACTCCCCTCAGTGAACCAATGACAACAGCAACTGTACCTGGACACCCAGCTTAGAAATTTCCTTTTACAAGAGTTAGAAAGAAAGTGACACCTGTGAGCAAGGCAAATTGAGCACCACAAAGTCAAGTCTGAAAGTCAAAGCCATATTTTGCATCTTCTTTTTATGGAAATACAAGTCTGGCTAAACGGTGGGCCCGAAAATAAGTATGTCTGGGAACAAGGTACATATAATCTACCGAAACAAATTCAGGCTATGTAAATGCCATGTGCTGCCCAGTGTCATGCATGTAATTCCATGGTCTACATAGCCAGTCTCAACATACACACAGTGGCCTGGGCTTGTAGTATTGGGTTTTTGTTTTCTGTGGTACTGGTGATCAAATTCAGGTTGTCATAGTTAGCAATAGCCACATCTGGGTCATAGTTTTTTTTGGGGGGGGGAGGGAAGCGAGAGGGTTGGACCATTCCTGGCAATGCTCAGGGCTTATTCTTGGCTTTATACTCAGGGATCACTCCTATAATCTGTCGCACAAAAGGCAAATTCTATAAGCCCTGTACTAGCTCTCTCCCCCAAGCAGTCTATTGGATATTTGTTTTTGTTTTTTAGTTTTTAGGCCATCTCCTGCAATGTTTAGTGCTTCCTCCTGACTTTATGTTCAGGGATCACTCCTGGTGGTGGGTCAAGGGGCCATATGCAATGACAGGAGTCAAATGGCTCCAGGGGCCATATGCAATGCCAAGAACCATTTGCATGTGACAGGTGGCTGCAAGTCAGTGTCTTAACCCCTGTACTACCTCTGTGGCCCCATAGTTCTCTTTTTAATGCAGCACTAATCTAACCAGAGCATTATGTTCAATTTCCCTTGTGACTATGACCACTATCATAGTTCGAGGTGGATAGGAGAGAATCTATAGCCATGTAATTGAGAACATACAAGACGGATCTGCAGTCTGCCACTGGGTGGACCCTGAGCTAAATAAATGAACCACCCCCCATGCTTGCCATTCCAACTGTGTGCGCACACAGCTTGAACCAATTTGATTAGAATGATTACAAATTTGAGCTAAAGACATGATCAATTAGTTTAAGCATCACCAACCAAACTCAAGGGCCAATGAACTCAGTGTGTGACAAAGCAGAAAAGGAACTAGACAAGTCACACTCTGTGCCCTGAGAGGGGAATTATGTGCAAGTTACAATCACCCTTCTCCAAAGCCTGCCAAGATGGAAGCGAGAGCCACTTACTTTGAAAAGACTCCATCACTACTCAAAATTATAAACAAAACAAAATCACGCGGCAGTAACGTCATCTCCTGAAGGCAATTTCAACACTCAACTTGGGAAAGAAAATGCTGCCCGAATATTTCAAACATGACTCGTTCCTCAGCCCCATGGCATCATGTGGAAATAATGCCGAACAAGTTGAGACAAGTATGACAACCAGACCATTAGGGAGAAGATTTTAAGGGTCTGTCTCTGGTATTATAGATGGTAACCAGTGATTACATGAGACTCACAAAGCCATATATCTGGCTGGATAACAACTCAAATTCTCGGCTTATCAGTTCTGCTGAAGTTACTGACATAAAGAGGTTGTTGAGAAACAGTCACTGAAGATATGAATGGCTTTTAGAAAGACCTGAATTAGCTTTTCCAAACCATCTGTGTTTGTAGCTCTTCTTTCTATTTCCACAACAAGAAAAACATGTGTCACACTTCTGAATGCATTACTAACGAGTGATCCATGAAGGAAATCAGGAGCTTAGTTGGTGCTATGTGAGTTGCAAAGCACAGCAAATAACAATCCCTGACATTCAGTTTATTTAAAACGTTAAGATCTTGGCTATAAATAAAAACCTGTACTTTATTTTTCCTGCTTCATGTTTCAATACCATGACCAAAATGGTCTAACCAGGAGCATTGTAAGAAGTGTGTACAGGGGGTAAGGTGCTTGCCTTGCATGCAGTCTACTCCTGCTCAATCCCCAGCACCACATTCGGTCCCCAAAGCCCTATCAGGAGTGGCCTTCAGCACAGAGCCAGAAATAAGCCCTGAGCATTGCTGGTATGCTGCTCACCCCCATCAAAAAGAAAACAAGAAAAAAAGCTGTGTAAAATCTTACTACTATGCATTAATATGCATTCTATAGCAGATACTATTTTTTAGAAAACCCATTTTCCAATCCTTCCTGTCAGTTTTGTAGCAATGTTCCTGGCTCTTCAGTGCCAAATCACCAATGGGATATATTCAAGCCCACACTATCATTAACTATTTAAGGTCCCTTTCTTGATGTCCTGTTTTGCAGACAAGTGATTTGGGCCAGTTAAAAAGGAGGGGGTAAAACTCTACCCGACCCATATCCCGCTACTGATATATCTACCCTGAAGTGTCACTTAGAAAAATATCACCTTAAGGGGGAAGAGGGGGTGCTGGTAGTTAAATAGTACTGCTCAAGAGACCTGGGGCACTCAGTCATTCAGTTGGCAGTTCGATACAGGGGCCTGAGGATATGATGCTGCTTGGGCCATGTAATGCTGGGGTCACCCTGGCAGTATTCAGGGAATCTTTCCTGAAATGCTCAAGGGCTCTAGGGCTGTACCAATGGTCTGGGAACCATATGGTGCTGGGAACTGAGCCTAGGTGAGTTGTGCTAACAGCTATACTCTCTCCCAGTCCCCAAATATCACTTTCTGACCTAAGTATTTGAGATTTTCTCCTAGTATATTAGGAATATATTAATTTCAACCATACCTCTTAGCTCCACCAGCATCTGGTGAAACAATGGTACAGTTTCTCCACTCAGAGATGTTCTCTCGTATCCACTTGAGGACAGCTGGCTCTGCATAGAGATTGTCCACTGGGATATCAAAAAAGCCCTGTAGAAAGACTCTGGGTTAGTTTTAGTTCGTGGTCCTCTTCTGTTTATAGAAGATGGACACAAAGAGAATATGGTAACTTGTCCAAAGACTACCATTCATACTGGGGGGCTGGAGATATTATACAAGGGTTAAGGAGCTTGCCTTGTGTTTGGTCAACCTGGTTTGATCCCTGGCACCATATAGGGTCCCTGAGTACAGAGTCAGGAGTAATCCCTGAGCACTGCAAAGCATGGCCCCAAAACAAAAAAAAGACTACAATACTGCAACATTCAAATCAACCAGAATGAGTGCTCAGTGTGGTAGATTGTACAATGGCCTCCTCTGTTCTGACTGCATGAGAGAAATCACAGCCACAACTGTAGAACTGGTCCCTAGCTGAAAGTTGACTGAGTTAGTGCTAGGTTCTGAAGCAGGGCCAAGTTCAGCCAAGATAAGAACTACCCAGCCATGTGCTCATACTTACAACCATGAGGTCATACTTCCTGCCCTATGTCACTCAACATTAAGCTGGTGTGTTAGGTGCAAAAATTAATCAGTGAATTAGTTTGAGATGCTAATGATATACTAACTTAATGCAATATAATTATAATAAACCATTGCTGAGTAACTGTGTTAGATACTATAAGTCTCAAATGATAATTATTTGAATGTTTCTTGAGTATGGTACTCACTCATTGTACTTAATGGT
This sequence comes from Sorex fumeus, assembly GCF_029834395.1. Taxonomy (NCBI): domain Eukaryota; kingdom Metazoa; phylum Chordata; class Mammalia; order Eulipotyphla; family Soricidae; genus Sorex; species Sorex fumeus. The sequence continues at coordinate 18,326,906 of NW_026606115.1, forward strand.
TGCCCTCTAGTAAATTAAGGTATGTTTACTTCTAGATTGCTAATGGATTTTATACATTTTCATAAAGCAGTAATATCACATTTGTATTGAATACTGTAAATCTTATATCCATAAGGTTTTTATATCCATAAAAGTTTTTTTTTGCAATTTCTTATGTGTCTGCATTAGCAGACACTTAAACAGTATCTGTAATACAGTATTTTCTAATATAAAACCAACATTTCCTTTCTTAGGACAAAACACTTTTCACTTTAATAGGCCTAGCCCTTTAAAATCTTTGTTTTGTTCTTGTTTCTTTGGGCCACGCCCAGTAATTCTCAGAGCGTGCTGGCTCTGCGCTCAGGGATCACTCCTGGTAGGGCTCAGGAGACCACATAGGATGCCAGCAATGTACCTGTGTTGGCCACGTGCAAGGCCTTCCTGCTGTACTATCACACCAGCACTTCCTTAAAATTTTCTGAATTCTCTTCATTCTTACTGAATTTTACACTTGTAGGCTTTACGTAATTCATGTAAACTCCAAATCACATTAGCACAGAATTTAAAAATCTAGTTTTTTTTAATGGCAGGGAAGAGACAAGATTATTACCACAATGATACCCAAATACAAAATATAATGCAATGTATTTTAGATTCCAGAGCTGAAAACTTATTTATGTAAATGAATAGGCATTATATTTGTATTAAATCATTTGAATTTTTACAAAGGTTAAAACCATATAGCAATAGATCATCACAGATGAACTTTCATTGCTATCTTTTTACCTTTTTTTTAAAAAGAAATTTAATATTTTTTAAAAGGTTTTTGGGCCAAGCCTGGCAATACTCAGGAGTTACTCCTGGCTCTGCACTTAGGAATTACTCCTGGGTGGTGCTCAGAGGACCATAAGGGATGCTGGGTATTGAACTCGGGTCAGCCATGTGCAAGGCAAATGCCCTACCCACTGTACTTTTGCTCCAGCATCTACTGATATATCTGCTAATAATTTCATTTGCCATTCCTTTAAGTTTTGTTGGAGCAAGCAATATGAAATAAATTTATTATATGCCTGTGAAGAAGAAGGCTGGGGGTGGGGGTAGAAAGAAAACTGGAGGCACTGGTGAAAAAAAGGTCACACTGACTGCAGGATTGGTGTTGGAACATTGTCTACCTGAAAGTTTTATTATAAATAACTTTGCAAATCATGGTAGGGTATTTATTGGTTTTTTTTTTTGTTTGGGTTTTTTTTTTTTTTGCGCTTTTTGGGTCACATTCAGTGATGCTCAGGGGTTGCTCCTGGCTCTGCACTCAGGAATTACTCCTGGCAGTGGTTGGGGGACCACATGGGATGCCGGGGATTGAACCCAGGTTGGCTGTGTGCAAGGAAAATGCCCTACCCACTGTACTATGGCTCCGGCCCAAATCATGGTGTTTTAATAAAATTGCAAAATTATTTTTACAAAAAAATTAAATGAATTAAAAGATAGCTGCCCTCTCTGTATACTCTGGTTTATGCTAAGAAACAAAGTCCTGGCCTAATACTGTTGATAATTCTGGAAAATGCTTAAAAACTTTAAGCAGTACTTTCTGATGTAGTAAACAAAAGCAAGTTCCACGATAACTTCCCTAAGCACTGCTACGAAGCCCCTGAGCACTGCCTGGCATGGCCTACCCTCCCCAAAACAAACCAAATATTCCATTTTCTTCTTTCTAACTTTGTTTTTGAGGCCACTCATGGTAGTTCTCAGGGATTAATCCTGGCTCTGCATTCAGGGATCACTCCTGGCAGTGCCTAGGGGACCATATGGGGTGCTAAGGATTGAACCTAGGTCAGCTGCATGCAAGGCAAGCACCTTACTCTTCATACTAATTTACTAGCCCCAAAACTATTTTTTTTGTTTTCTCAGTAGTGGACAAGATTTTTTTCCTCACTGGTGCTTAAATGAAATGATTGGAAATAAACAGTCTTATTTGAGAACCTCCAATACCCAATGCTTCTAAATTTAAGACCCAAGGAGAATGAGAGTAACAAGACACATTTATTACCTGACACGATCTAAGCATTACACTATGAATTTGAGAGCTTACTGAACTTCTGAAGAACAAAGCAGGGTCAGAAAGGTAGCTCAATGGGCTGAAAAGGAGCTCAGTGGTTTGCATGCTGGAGAACTGGGTTCAATCCCCAGCACTGACATGGTCTCAACATGAAGCACAGAGCTGGGTGTGCCCTCCCCTAAAAAATAAACTTCACCCTAAAAAATAAACTTTAAAGCAGCAGTGTATGTCTAACAAGTTAAATATCTACACATAGTCACAAAGCGGCAAGCATAATACTAGTTAACTATTCAATATTGTATTTACTCAATGGAATATGCATAACAAAATACCTACAACAGTCTTCTGAGGCTCCCTCCCTAGCCAACCCTCCCAAATGACAGATCATGAACTATGCTTAGACTAATAGATTTAAAATATTGTCAGGGTGAGATTTATCTGAGCTGTTACTTGGGCACTTTTTGGCTTCTCTGTAGTCTTCAGCAATATCAGTCTTCTCTCACCTTCTACACCCGCAATATTGAGCTCCCACCGATACCTGAATTTGGGAGGCATGAAGGTCCATAGTGATAATATGGTCTGCACCTGCTACAGAAAGCATATTTGCAACAAGCTTGGCTGATATTGGAGCTCGGCTCTAATGAGAGGGGAAGAAAGAAAAAAAAACAAGTTAATTTCAGAGATAATCCACTCACTCAGTCAAAAGCATTTACATGTAGTACACCTGCTATGTATACGGCACTGAACTACAAAGGAAATTCATAGAAATGAACGTAGCTGTGGACTCTAGTCTAGCACAAATTCTAGGCTGCCAAGTATCGCTTTTCCAACTCAGGACATGTTTCGGAAAAGAAAACACTTTCATTACCTTTTTATCATATTTCTTTTTTATTGCGGTACTGAGAATCAAATTTAAGACCTCACACATGCAAGATGAGAGCTCTATGGCTAAACTACATCCCCAGTTCTGAAGCTTTTATCTTCCTAATACATAAATTCCCAGACTTTCCAAGTGTTACTCAATACTCAATGATTTAAACTGGGTTAACTTAAAATGTCTTTTGAAGGGCTAGAGATGTGGCTTTGTGGAAGAGTATATGCTGTGTGCAGGGAAGATCTGAGTTCAATCCCAAACATTACAACACCCCCCCCCAAAAAAAAACAGCAACAAAAACAAAATAACAAAAAGGGTTCTATAGTTCTACTGGGCGAGAGAGAAGGTATAGGAAATAAGGCTCTTGTTTTGCCTGAGATGCTTTAACCACAACCCCTGATTTGATCCCTGGACCACATCTGCTCCCCACCCCTCCCCGCCCAGCTCTGCAAAGAGTAGCTGCTGAGAACAGAGCCAGGAGTAAGCCCTGCACACTGCTATATGTGGCCCAAAAAAACAAAACAATAAATTAAAAAGAAAGAATCTCACTAAATTTTTTACTGCAAACAGCAGCGAAAGCTCTTGCCTTGCAAACAGCTGCAGTTGTGACACTGGTTCAAATTCTGGCACAGAATATGGTCCTCTAAGTATTACCAGGTGTGGCACCAAAACCAAGTAAATAAATAAATCTAACCTATACAGGGAATCTTTATTTTGGGGGGGGGGGGTCGACACCAGCAAAGCACAGGGGTTACTCCTGGCTTTGCTCTCAGGAATTACTCCTGGTGGTTCTCAGGAGACCATATGGGATGCTCTAAATCGAATCCGGGTCAGCCGTGTGTAAGGCAAATGCCATACCTGCTGTATTATCACTCCAGCCCCTAACCTATATGGGGAAACCTGCCATTGTATCTGCCATGTCAACTCTGACATACAGATCATGAAATAGAGTAGTTTTTGTAAATTCATGTGCAGAACAACCTTCCTGCTATCATAGTCCCCTGAAGGAAGAGGAAAATGAACACACTACACTATGAAATGGCTACACCCGTGCCTTTGACATTGTGCTCAGTGGGAACACTACTCCAATGGTCTTCAACTTTTCGACTCCTGCATACTGGTCCACAAACTAGCACTAATAAGTAAAGTAGTATATTGGTGTTTTTCAACCTTTTTCTGTCTGCGGACTAGCACTGGTCCATGAACTGGTGGTTGAAGAACACTGTTGTACTCTACCAGAATAGAAATACTTAGCCTTAGGCTGGAATGATACAGTGGGTAGGGCATTTGCCTTGTATGCTGATGGTCCTGTGTTCAATCTCTGACACCCCTTATAATCCCCTGAGCACCGTCAGGAGTGATCCCTGAGTGCAGAGCCAGGAGTAAGATCCCAGCATTGCTGGATGTGGTCCAAACACAATAAACAAGAAAACCAAGCACACATCTGTCCTTCTCCCATGGTAAGACCTGGACACCAAGTATGAACAAATTAGAAAGTTTTATACAAGGTAGAAAGTTTTACACGCATGTCTTATTCTTTAATAGAGGAATAGATGTCTATGTGTGTGTCTGTATGATGAAAGTCAATGTTATATTAACATGATGATGTGTTAATTAAACTGAATTCAAATGTGAGCCATCAGTGATACAAACCAGCATCAGCGTGCTGATTAGTGACATTAGTAACATTAGTAACATAGCTTACATTTTATGAAGAGGTCAATTAATAGCCTACAAGGTCCCAGAGGACTTATGACAATTTCAAAAGGATTCTTTTTTTCCCAAGAAAATGTTTGCTTTATTTATTTATTTTTGCTTTTTGGGTCACACCCGGCGATGCTCAGTGGTTACTCCTGGCTCATGCACTCCTGGCAGTGCTCAGGGGACCATATGGGATGCTGGGAACAGAACCCAGATCAGCCACGCAAGGCAAACGCCCTACCCACTATGCTATTGTGTCAGCTCCTCAAAAGGATTCTTATGAGGGCTGGAGAGATAGTACAGTGGGCAGGGTGCTTATCATGTACATGGACAACCCAAGTTCTAACCACAGTACTGTATATTATCTTCTGAGCCACACCAGTACTGAGTCCTGAACACAGACCAAGGAGTAAGACAGGCAGATCTGGCCCAATAATCAAAACGAAAAAAGATTCTGGGATCAGAGCAATAGTACAGCAGGTATGGTTGTTTGCCTTGCATGCAGCCCACCTGGTTTAGATTCCTGGCTCCCCATTTGGTTCCTCACAGCCTGCCAGGAAAGATCCCTGAGGCAGAGCCAGGAGTAAGTCACAAGCACCGCTGGGTGTGGCCCCAAAATTAAAACAAACAAACAAAAAGAATCTACTCTACTGGCTTTAGAGCTTAATCTTCCTGACACAAATTAAAATTTAGTGAGCTGAGTCAGTTCAATGCACTAAGCATAGGCTTTACGTGCAAGAGCCCTGGTATTTATTTTTTAATAGAATTGCCTAGAGACAGACCATCACAAAGCTATTCATGATTGGGTTCCAATCATACAATGTTTCAAAACCCATACTCCCTTGCACCAGTATACATTTCTCACTACCAATGTCCCCAGTTTCCCACCAATCTACCCCCACCCACCTATCTGGCAGGCACCTTTCTTCTTGTTCTCTCTCTCTCTCTCTCTCTCTCTCTCTCTCTCTCTCTCTCTCTCTCTCTGTGCATTATGGTTTGCAACTGGGTGACAGCTCTAGGTTGTGACTGTGACTGCCAGGGCTTCCAGAGGTACAGGAAGGTGGGAGAGAATCTGGAGATTTCAGTCACAAAACCCGCATCCTGGTACAGTCCATCCTGAGATGGTGGAGTGTGGCTGGGAGCATGGTGGTGATTTTGAATTGTGGGAACAAGTGGCTTCTGGGGGCTCAGCTTGGGTGGGCACTGGAAAAACGCCCCCCTTTGATGTACTCCATTTGTATAGCTTTGTCTGGGTCCAAAATTAATTACGGCTTCTGATCTCTTTCAAGATTTGTCTCTGAAGCAAGGACGGAAGACCTTTCATGGTGTTGCTAGAGTTGGTTCACGAGGGCACTGCCGATGCTTTCAGGGATATAGGGAGGTGTGGAGGGATAGCCCATCCTGAATCTAAGAAAGCCAGGAGATTTCAATCACAAAACCCACATACCCAAATTTTCAGCAGATTAATATCTCGATGAGGTTTGTCCTCAACAGTGGAATATGGTTGAGGTTCTGGCGCAACTTTGGATTGGGAAGGCAAGTGGCTTCCAAGAGTTCTACTTGGGTGATCGCCGGCAAACTCCCCCCATGTCCCCCATTCCCATTCCCAATGTACCCTATTTGTATGGCCATGCATGGGTCTGAGATTAATTTCAGTTTCTGATCTTTCGAGATTTATTTATGGGATTCTGAAGTATGGCTGGTAATTGAGCTTATATGGCTGAGCCAGACTTGGTTTGAGCGCGTAGCTCCCACGCTAATTTTTGGAGGGCTAATAATTCCTCGGGAAACTTGGTCCTTAGTCGCTGGGAGTCCAGACAGAGGCACAGAGGCTATTTTGGGGTATGAGGAAGTATAAGGGCACCATCAGGTTGCTAATTCCTTCACCCTGTGGGTCCCGGTTGACCTGCCAGGAGTGCCATACTCCCTGGACCCCAGTACTGACAGCAACAGTGGACTCAGTAGGAACCAGGACCTGGTCCAGGGCTGCTACAGTATGCTGGCTTGGGCACTCTGGGCAGGTTGCAGCCACCAATCCAGCAGAACCTGACACCCCCATTTTCAGTCTCCAGACAGTTGGCACTGAGGGAGAATTTCCTCCATAATATGCTGTGGGTGGTGTGGGCTGGTCAGGGGAAGAAATGGGGATGGGGCTGCCCCGCTGACAGTGAATCATAGGGGCACCATGGTGGGTACCCAGAGCATCTCCTCAACTCTGGGACTTCAACCCCCGCACTCGACAGTGGTGCCGAGTCAGACCTGAAGAGCCCTGTTCAGACCCCTTAAAACTCTACCGCTGCCCACAGTGCCAGAGTTGTCACACCTCCTCCACCTTCAGCATTGCCATACTCAGTCAGTTTCCTTTTCATTTAATGGGACTCTCCCTGAGCCAGAAAATCCAAGGTACCCACGTTCATTCACGCAGAAATTCTGTGCCCCATTCGCTGTTCAGAGCACTGAGAGCTGAGAGCTGCCCCCTCCAGCGCTTGCTGCTGTGTCACCGCCATATTATATTTGGAAGCTCCCTTGGGCAAGTTTTAACAAAAATAAACACCCCCTGTGAGCCTCAGGGGCGAGGGTAGGGGAGACTGCCCTTGGAGGCCAGCCCTGTAGTCAGCTTCCCAGGCTCCCGGCCCAGCATAGTGGCCACAGATCAGCCTTCACTTCTGGGAGTCTGGGTTTTGATCCCCAGCACTGCATGTTCCCCCCAGTCTTATCCAAACCAATGAGTACACATATACATACACATACACACATATATTACAGATGTGTAAAGGTAAAGGTAAAGGTAAAGGCCCTCCCGTTGATCGTCGATTTGCTCGAGCGGGCCCAGTAACGTCTCCATTGGAGACTTTGTTGTTACTGTGTCTGGCATATCGAATACTCTCGGTAGCTTGCCGGGCTCTCCGAGAGGGGCGGAGGAATCGAACTCGGGTCAGCCATGTTGGCTGCGTGCAAGGCAGACGCCCTACCCGCTGTGCTATCGCTCCAGATGTGTAGCTCAATATAAACTAATCTGTTAGGTCATAGGAAGATCAGACATTACATAAGAAATGATCCTGGTATCCTCCCAGGAGGGGAGATGCATGTTGAAAGTAGACTATGGACTGAACATGTTTGCCACTCAATGCCTCTTTTGCAGACCACAACACCCAAAAGGAGAGAGAGAACCAAAGGGAATGCCCTGCCACAGAGGCAGGGGGGGATGGGGGGATGGGGGTGGGAGGGATATTATCATGGTGGTGGAAAATGGGCACTGGTGGAGGGATGGGTATTTGATCATTGTATAACCGAAACCCAATCACAAAAATTTGTAAATCTACAACTGTACCTCATGGTGTTTCACTAATAAAAATAAATAAATAAAAATTTAAAAAAAAAAAAAGAAATGATCCTGGTGACAAAGGAATTTTTGTACTTTGGGAAAGTGCTCCTGCTTTCCTGATTTAAAAAAATTTGGGCCAGATAACTCTATTTGCTCCACTAGTAGTAATCTCTAAGTATAAACCTGAGGTAAGCACTGAGCACCACTGAGTGGGGCCTGAAAACAACCAAATTGAAAAAATTTATGTTGAATCACTGTCTGAGATATACAAATGTTTATGATTGAATTTCAGCCATACATTTCAATGCCCATCCCTTCACCAGTGCACATTTCCCACCACCCCACCCATCCCCACAGCCTGCCTCTATGGCAGGCCTTTTCTTCTCTCTCTTTATCTCTTAATTTCCTTTCAGGCACTGTGGTTTGCAATACTGTTACTGAAAGAGTATCATGCATATCACTTTACTTCCTTTCAGCACTCAGTTTTGTCCAGATCATTTCTAACTATCACTATGGCAGTGGTCCAATCTCTGTCCTAAGTTCACTCCCGTTCCAATTTTGTAGCAAGCTGCCTACCATGGACAAGTCCTCCTAGCCCTTGTTTCTACTGTCTTTGCCTTAGCCTTTTTGGAAAACAATATGGACATTCCTCAAAAAATTAGAAATTGATCTTCTATGTGACCCAGCAATACCACTTCTGGGAATATGTCCTAGCGGCAGAAAGGCCACCTGTGCTCCTATGTTCATTGCAGCACTGTTCACAATAGCCAGAATCTGGAAACAACAAAAGTGCACAAGAACAGATGAGTGGATAAAGAAACTATGGTATATCTACAGCTGTCAGGAAAAATGAAGTCATGAAATCTGCTTATACATGGAGAGTATCATGTTGAGTGAAATGAGTCAGAGGAAAAATGACAAATATGGAATGATTGCACTCATTTGCTGGATAAAAAATAGTACGTGAAAAACAACCAGTTTTTTAAAAGAATTCTGCTTCTACCTTATCCTTCTTGTCCTGTCTTGCGTAAGGGAAGCACGGGATGACCGCAGTAACTCGGCTGGCTGACGCGATCTTGCAGGCATTAATCATGATCAAAAGCTCCATGAGGTTATCATTGATTTCACCACAACCACTCTGAACAATGTAGACATCCTCTCCCCGAACACTTTCACCAATTTCCACACTAAAAGGGAAAAGCAAAGACAAAAACAACACATTTTTAAGCACTACGTTGGATTTCTACAGACAGCAGCAATCAGTAAGGTCTAACAAGTACACAACCCTACAGGTATGTTGTAAATGGGCTACAGATGCATGTGCCACGGCTGCCCCACTTTGCCTTCAGGACATCCCCCTCAATGTATGATCAAAATATTACCTTCTTTTTCTTTTGGCTTTTGGGTCACACGTAGCAGTGCTCAGGCTTACTCCTGGCACTGCACTCAGGGATAACTTCTGGTGCTGCTCGGGAGACCATATGTGGTGCTATGGATCAAACCCGGATTGGCTGCAGTCAAGGCAAGTGCCCTAATCCCTGTACTATAGATCTGGCTTCAATAATTTAACATGACAAAGACAGACCAAAGAGCTTACAAGCAATTGCATCAACCTTTCCGTAGGAAACCTGAACCTAATTTCCTTCATATATAGCACATGTGAATGCAGAGTTGATTCAGCAGCTAAGTTTGTCACATATTTAGCAAAAGAAGTAAAAAGGTCCTATGAGAGACGAAGCACTACTATTTGGTGGTGATGCCAACTACAGAAGATAGTGCACTCCTAAAATATTAAATAAAGGGGGGGGCCAAAGAGACAGTAGAGCAATTAGGGTGCCTGCTTTATATGCGGCCAACCTGAAATTTGAAATGGAATAGAGTATGGACTCCTCACCCCCACCCCACCAGGAGTGACTCCTGATTGCAGAGCCTGGAGTAGGCCCCGAACACTGCTGAATGTGGCCCCAAAACAAAACGAGAAATTTCAGAGTCTTACATGCAGCTGACTCCAGTTCAATTCTCAGGATTATAGAGACTCCTGTGAGCACTGTCAGGTGCCACTCTTGAGTGCAGTACCAGGAGTCACCTGTGAGCACCACCAGGTGTGGCTTAACATCCCCCCTCAATTCTATAAGATATTCCAATTTGGAACAGGGGTATTTTACCGTAAAATACGTTTTAATATCCATAATTTGATTCTTATCAAGAATAAAGTATGAGGGATAGTAGAAGGCTCAAGGAGCTAGAGTTCATACAGAGCATGAGGGAAAGCCAGATTCAGTCCCCAACACTGCATGGTCCTCTGAGCACAGCTAGGAGAGTCTCCTGAGAACTGGACCAGGAGAAGTCCCAGAGAGTATGACCCCCTTAAAAACAATGATTAAAAACAAGACAACTTGGAGTTGGAGAGAGACAGTATATCGTATAATATGTGTGCAAGCAGGGTTTGATACTCAGCATGAATATGGGCCCCTGAGTCAGCCAGGAGTAATCCCTGAGCACAGACCCAGAAATAAGCTTTGAGCATCACTGGGTGTGTTCCAAAACCCAAAATAAATAAATAAACCACCTCAGGAACCAGGGATATAGCTCAGCTCTAAAACATTTGTCTTGCTTATTGGAGGAGGAAGGGGAGGAAAAATGTCCCATTGCTGCTATGTAAGCTCATCTACAAGCCTTGTTTCAGAGGACTTGATAAACTGTGAAAGAGATCAATTAGCCACAAAAATTTCTTGGACATCCATTCCTGGCTGACACATCTGGGGCGATCATAGATGGGGGTGGGCCAGCTCCCACCCAAACAAAACCCCTGGGCAGCCACTCCCACACCCCAAAGCTGCAGTCATGCCTCTGGCTGGACTGCCCAATTAAATAGTCTGGATTTTCTGGACATCTTCAAACTCTGCAACACTGGCATCCCAGTAGTAGCACACCAGATTGGATGGGATATAATGCAGAAGCCAACCAATCTTGACTAACAAAAACATTAACACAGAAGGCTGACACAACGGCTTAGTAAACCCTCAAAGACTTAATGTCCCTAAGGTGAGATACAATTTTCACAAATTTTCTTCTATGGGAATATTTTTTGATCATTTCTTTAGCCATTTAGTGGTAACGAGCAATATAAAATAAATTATTGTAGGCCTCGATGAGGGCAGGTTTAAGGGGTGGTTAGGAAAATGGAGACAATGGTTGAGGGAAGATTTCAGTGGTGATGGGATTGGTGTTTGAATACTGAATGTCTGTAACAAATCATCATGAACAACTTTATAATGCATGGTGTCTAAATAAAGTGGAGGAGAAAAGAAATACAAATAAATAAGACTTTGAAAATAAGTGAATATAAACTTAAAATAAAAGTGAAGTCAGGGCTTAGTGGTGACACCTGAGGGCAACAGCATATTCCCAATTAACATTCTAGGTGAGTTGGGGATGTTTGTGGGCAAGAGTGCACGCATAGCTGTATACAGATGAAGAGTAGATTAAATGGTGGATTCCCCCACATCATGAATGAAGAAAGCTTCTTCAACAGGATATAATTCCATTACCAGAAAAGTGTATATAGGGGACAATTATTTAATATTTATTCTTTCTCTATTCGAGTAGAGTTGGAAAGATAGCACAGTGGGTAGGGTGTTTGCCTTGCACATGGCCAACCCAGGTTTGATTCCTCTGTCCCTCTCAGAGAGCCCGGCAAGCTACTGAGAGTATCTTGCCTGCACAGCAGGGCCTGGCAAACTCTCCATGGCATATTCAATATGACAAAAACAGTAACAACAAGTCTCACAATGGAGATGTTACTGGTGCCCACTCGAGCAAATCGATGAACAATGGGAGGACAGTGCTGCAGTGCTATTCACGTAACGATTAGAAGGATCCTTTTTAAAAAATAATGAACAGGGCATGCTTTTGTTATAAATAAAATGCAGAGAGGGGAATAAATGAAACCAATAAACTTCTAGGAAGACCAGCCCAAAACTGGTTCACTGCATTCTATAAAAAAAAAAGAATGAACACAACTTTGCACAACTTTTCCCAGAAAACAGATGAGATGAGAATATTTTTTATTTTTTTTTTCTTTTTGGGTCACACCCATCAATGCTCAGGGATTACTCCTGGCTCTGCACTTAGGAATTACTCCTGGTGGTGCTTGCGTGACCATATGGGATGCCAGGGATGGAACCTGGGTGAGCCACATGCAAGGCAAATGCCCTACCCACTGTACTATCACTCTGGCCCCAGAGATGAGAATATTTTCAACTCATTTTATAAGATACATCTCACCTAGAGGCCAAAACCAGACAAAGGCAATTCAAAACAAATGAACAAGAAGGGAAGCAGAAAGGTAGAAAAGAATCTTTGTGGCACATAAAGATTGCTTTGCTTTTATTTTTCCCCCATATCTTGGTTTTATCAATGCTGATACCCTAGTTGTCACATTACAACAGGATTTTGGGGGCTTACTTCTGACTCTGCACTCATGGAAAATTACTGGTGGGTGCAGGGAACCATATGGGGTCCCAGGGATGGAATCCAGTCAGCGGCATCCAAGGCAAGCACCATATCCACTTGTATTATGGCTCTGGCTCTATGCAGCAAAAAAGGGCTACATATTTATTAAGCATGTTTACAAAAGCAAAGAACTGAAAATAACCAAAGTACCCCCAGACATATGATATAAAGCAAAAGACCGGAGTCAGGTTGAAACTCATCCAGGGCACCATGGAATAGGGTGTGTGAGCCCTCCACCAACCCCAGCAACCGAAAACCTCCAGAACCCAATTGCTGCCATGCTCAAAGCTGATCTCTACAGGCTTGGGACAAGCCTCATCCCTGAATGAATTTGTTGAAAAGCTCAAGTATGCAGGTTTCGTGACCAAAATCTCCAGGCTCTCGGGGAGTCGGGGATGGGAATCTCCCCCCATCCCCGTTCTTCTGGGAGCCTGGCAGTCATGCCTATAAACTGCCCCACTGTTATATATATATGGTCATTATCTGGCCATGATCCAGAGACTCATAAATAAATCTCAGAGATCAACAAGCTGCAGATATGTCTCCAGACCACAAAGCCAGCATCCATTAAAAATTTAACTCCAGCTGCATCACCCTATTTAAAATTTTAGAATTCCTGGAGTGCACAGTTATGTGACATCTCATACTCAATACCACTGATGTATCAGAAGAAGCACACCACTTTGGATGGGATGTAAAGTAGAAGGCAACAATCTCGATGAAAAAGAATTAGCACACAAGGCTCAATCTTTTTTTTCTTGACTCTTTGTACCTCCTGTACTAAATGTCCAACATTTTCTCCAAGATATGTAATTTGTTTAAAAGCCTGGTAAATTGGTACATAAAGTGCATACTTGAGTGAACCATTATTGCAGCCCTCAATAAAAACTGAGGTCATAAAACTATTACCGAAAGCAAAGATACTGCTGGAATTAAGTCAAAACAACCTAGTCTGTTGGTTAGATTAAATTTCATAATTTTTCATAAATTTAAGTAAGACTGAAGAAATTTGAAGACCTTTCATTTGAAGTTAATTGAAAAACAGCTTATTGCCAAATACTGTCTCCCTAGCTTACCCTGCAACACTCACAGCCTAGCAAGTCCCAAAATGAGCAAGACCATCCAGGGCACAGCAGCTGCCTCAGATGCCACTAGGCACACAGGTTCAGGTGGGGGAGATGGGGAGGGCGCTGAAGAGGTGGATTTTCTGTTTACTTAAGGAATGTGGATTTCCAGGGGACAGAGTGATGGTTTATTTTCAGTTTTTCTTCCTGCTGAGTGATTTTTCTTTCCCTGAAAGTGGGCATTAGGCCAAATAAAATGGGGGACCCTGAGTCATCACACTGCCTTCCTTGAAGTTCCTCGAATGATATACCCATTCGCACTTCACAGCCTGCACATGTCTTCCTACCATGAAGAATGACCTTTCTACAACCTGCTTGCTCATGCCTCAGCCCGCCAATCTAAAACATCTTTCTTCCCTGACCAGCTTATTAACAGGGACTTCTGGGGCCAGAGAGTTAGTACAGAGGGGGAGGCAGGCTTGCCTTAATATGACCAAGCGCAGTTACATCCCATTAAAGGTGCCTCAAGCACCACCAGGAGTTGATCCCCTGGGTACAGAGCCAGGAAGAGTCCCAACCCCTCCCCCACAATGAATAATTAAAGTGACTTCCCAGGGCAGGGTCATCACTCAAATGGTAGGGTACGTGCAAACCTAGGGCAGGTTCCATTCACAGTTGCCAGGAGGGTCCCCAATGAAAATAAAAAACAGATAAATGCAGCTTTCCTGGGAATTTAGAAGATTACTATGATTTGGGGGTGAAAGGTTGGGAGCCACACCTGGCAGTGCTCAAGGGCTAGTTTTGGCTCTGCTCAGGGGACCATGGGTGGTAGCTTACCTCTTGGGTTCTTTGTAAAATTACCTTGGAGGATTCTTTTTTGTAGGGAGGCCACACCTGGCAGTGCTCAGGACTTACAACTGATTGTGTGCTTATGGATCACTCCTGGTAGGGCTCGGGGAACCATTTGTAGCACTGAGAATCAAACCCAAGTTGGTCACATGCAAGGCAAGCACCCTACCCCCTGTACTAAAATTCTGGTCCCTCTGTCAGATCTTTTTTTTTCTTCTTTTTTAAATGTATTGGGAAAAGTTTTCAATTAGCAATAATGTATGAGTATTGCTATTTATTCAGTCATTGATTAGGCTGATTGAATTGGGCATGAACTCCACCTTACTTTTTTTCTTCTTTTTTTTATAAATTTATTTATTGAAACACCGTGAGAGCAGTTACAAAGCTTTCGTGTTTAAATATCGGTCCATACAATGATGAAACACCCATCCCTTCACCAGTGCCCATTTTCCACCATGAAAAACTCCAGTATACCCCCATCCCACACCCTCCCTCTACCTGTGGGGCAGATGATTTCCACATTATTCTCCCTCTACTTTGATTACATTCAATATTTCGACACCAGACCCACCATTATTATTTGGGATTTTATCCCAACACTCAGATCTGCTGAGAAGGCAACCGTAGACAATTTGTTTTCTATTGCTGGTTATGAATAACATATGATGTCGTGCAGCCCTCTGTAGGTTTTTTTTTCTGCTTTTTTGGATCACACCCAGCAATGCACAGGGGTTACTTACTCCTGGCTCTGTATTCAGAAATTACTCTTGGCAGTGCTCAGGGGACCATATGTGATGCTGGGAATCGAACCCGAGTTGGCCGCCTGCAAGGAAAAAGCCCTAGCCATTGTGCTATTGCTCGAGTCCTGTAAGATCATTTTTGGCTTTTCGGCCACACCAAATGAGGCTCAGGGGTTACTCCTGGGTCTGCACTCAGGAATCACAACTGGTAGAGTTCTGGGGACCATGTGGGATGGCAGGGATCAAACCCGGGTCAGCCACTTGCAAGGCAGCACCTTAACTGCTATATTATTTCTCTGGCACCTCTAAAACAATTTTTAAAGGTGATTTTAAAAAAAGTCAATCAATCGCATTAAACCAACCATAGCTGCATATTGATTTCAGTTAACAGTTTAAAGAAAGACATTTTAAGGGGCCAGAAAGATAGCTCAAAGGGCAGAAAGTGTATGTCTTGCATCCATGCGGCCCAGAGTTCAACCCTTAGCACTGCATGGCCCCCAGAGTAGCTGCTGCCCTCAGCACCTCCAGGCTCAAACTGCACTACATTACTGGACTCAGCACAAAAGTGTCAAGCCCACATTGCAAGACCAACTATCATATGGTTTCTCATTCCCTAAGCTCCACGGGAAAGCTCCCCACCACAAAAAACCCCT
The DNA here is from genome assembly GCF_029834395.1 of Sorex fumeus. Taxonomy (NCBI): domain Eukaryota; kingdom Metazoa; phylum Chordata; class Mammalia; order Eulipotyphla; family Soricidae; genus Sorex; species Sorex fumeus. Next base: position 18,342,662 of record NW_026606115.1, read on the forward strand.
AAAATTAAATTTAGTTAAAATTCCAACACCAATCCCACTACTACTGCATCTTCCCTTCACCATTGTCTCCAATTTTCCCAAATGTTCCTTAAGCCTGCCCCGATAACAGGCCCTCAATAATTTATTTTATATTACATGTTATCAATAATTTTGCTAACAAAATGATCAAAAACTGATTACCTCAAAAGAAAATTAGTGTGAATTGTATCTCACCATGAAGACATTAAGTCCTTGTATGTGAGATCATTAGGATGTTACAGGTTAAGTCTTCTGTGTTTATGTTTTGTTAAGTGAATGCTTGTAACAAATCATCATGAACAACTTTGTAAGCCAGTGTTTATATAATAAAATATAAGGGGAAATTTACATATTTAGGCTTTATCTTTTCCATGTAAATTCCAAAATATATTCATATAGAATTGCTTTAAAAGTTTTACTAATGACAGGTGAGACATGAGTATTACCATAACGAGATCCCAGTATAACACTTAAAGTAATACTTTGAAGTCCAGAGTTGAAAACTTATATATGTAAATAAGAATAGGCACTTTACTATATTGTATTAAATGGTTTCAATTTTCTTATTTACATAGGTCAAAATCATATAGTAATCACAAACTGGCTTTTACTGATTTTCTGATCATTCTGTTTCCATTTCTTAAAGTTTTGCTGGAATAAGCAAAAAAGTAAATTTGTTATGTGTCTAAGGGAGCAGGGTGGGATTGGAAGGAAAACTGGGGATACTGGTGGAGGAAAGGTCACAATGGAGGTGATGGAGCACTAAATACTTGAAACAACTGTACAATGAACAACTTTGTAAATCACAATGTTATTAATATAAATGGTCTTAAAAATGAATCAAAATTAAAAATACTTTTAAGAGACAGGAAAACCTGAAATCAGGAGTGGTTGATGTTTTTATTAAAAGACTGAAATATTAGGACTGGAAAGATTGTACAAGTACAGTGAGTGAAGCTTATGCCTTGTCTAAAAATCTGCCATCTATATGAAGACAAATATTAAATTTTATTCAACAATTTTTCAATTTCAAATGTGAAAAACTCGGTCTATTCTCAAGCAGATAGATTCTGTTCAAGGGGCTGGAGAGTACAGTGGGCAAGGTACCCATGGCACATGGCCGACCCAGATATACTGGTTTGATCCCTGGCACCCCTTATGGTCCCCTGACCACCACCAGGAGTGATTCCTGAGTGCAGAGCCAGGAGTAAGCTTGAGAACCACTGGGGGTGGACCAAAAATAAAACAAACCAAAAAACAGAAATGAGTAGCCTTATAGCTAAAACATTTGTGCGATGATATATCTAGTTTTGCTTAGCTATTGAATAATTATTTGAATTTTTCAAAATAATCCAATTGTGGGGCTGTGGAGAGGGGAAAAGCAATAGATAAACAAATTAGCCATTTATCGCTAACTGTTGAACAGGTGCTGAGTAAAAGGCGGGGTGTCTGATTTAATGAATCTCTCTACTTCTCTAGTTGTGCTCCATAATAAAATTAAGGAGAGGCCTGAGAGGTCCAGAAAAAAGCTCAGTGGCTTAAGAAGTAGGGGCTGGAGAGACAGTACAGGGGTTAAAGCTCGTGCCTTGAGGAAAAAATAAAAAGCTCTTGCCTTGCATGCAGCTGGACCCCAGGTTCATTCAATCCACGGCACCACATACGGGTCCCCTAGCAGCAGCAGATGTGGCCCCCAAGGAAAAAAAAACAAAAAAAAAACCCACAAAAGCACATAAGGTAGGGCCAGGAAGACGGCCAATAGGCAAGAGCACTGCAAGGTTGAGCACAGAGCCAAGAGCCACTTGCCACGCCTTAGAAAGCACCAGGAGGAGCTCCTGAGCACCACCAACAAGCACCTAGGGCAAGTGTGGGTGAGACTAAGCTGAATTCCGGGCATGGTCACACATGCCTGGGTTACTTGGAGAGCACCTGGATCTCAGCATGGAGCCGAAATAAAATAGACTAACTCATCCCAGTTTTTTTTTTTAATTACTTTTCTCCCTTCTTTTCCCTCTGTTGTCCTTTTGCTCTGGAGTCACACTCTTGGTTGCAATGCTGGTGGTGGTGTCAGGGATTACAGTGGCAGTGCCAGGGACAGCACAAGGCCAGGTGGTATAGCATCTGGATTCGAACTAGAGGCCTTAAGCATGCAAGGTAGGTACTCGACCACTGAGCAACATCCTTCAGGTCTGCCAACTATTTCCTGGTTATCCACTCTCAGAACACGTTTCAAAATTTTTTACTACCCTATTATTTCATTGTTGTTGTTTTGGCAATACCCAGTGGTGCTCAGGGATCTGCTCCTGGAGGCATTCACGGGATCTTATGAATTGCTGGGGATCGAATGCAGGTCAGTTACGTGCAAGGCAAGCACCTTACCTGCTGTACTTTTGCTCTGGCCCATCACCTTGTTTTTCATGCATTCGTTTATGTTCTGTCTGCCACTGGAATGCAAGTGCCACAAAAATAGTAATGACATGTAAAATGACTGACTAGGTACTGTATGAGTAAATGCATGAATATCCCTCAGGATTAGGCTGTCTGTTGTACCTACTTAAGGCAGAATTTGAACATGCACAGGCCTTCAGTTGCAAACATTGAGCAAATTGACTTTCTCTTTCAAACTAACACTTCTATGTTAGAGAAAAGTGGGTTCCACCCCCTTCTTTGGCCAAAAAAGTCTTTTTTGACAAATCAGCACCTTCCCTTTTATGGACACTCAGCTCATAAAAACTTACTTTGAGGACAGAACAAGAATTTTCATAAGAGATAAAAAAGCTACAAAGAATTTGATGGCAGAAGCCTGGATTAGCAACATTGAAAAACAGATAAACAAAATACAGCCATTTTGTGTCCCCCATCACACTGCTGAACTGACATCTATTAATCACCAATGTCCAAGTCACTGACTCTGTCAGCAATGGTAACTCAGTTACTGGTGATATACCTTTTAGAAGACATTCTGGGAGGAAGCAAGGGCTTGCTAGAATAGCAAAACATCCATATTTTTCCAAAGTGCACATACTAGAGCATCTCTGTCCAATAACGGAGCCATTGGCCTTGTGAGGTTACTGGGCACTTAAAATGTGGTCGGTGTGAATGAAGGACTGAACGAGATGTGCTGTATACAGACAGTACTAAAAAGCACTATAAAGGAGGAAAAAACCCTCAATTTTTAAATATTTAAAAATTTTAAATTTCATAATAATAAAATTTTAGTATCTTGGTTACGTTGCAATCAACAACACATAAAAAAATTAAATGCAGGGACCGGAGTAATAACACAGTGGGTAGGGTGATTGTCTTGCCCATGGTCTACCAGAGTTTAATCCCTGGTATGCTATATGGTCCCCCAAGTCTGCCAGGAATAATCCCTAAGCACAGAGTCATGAGTAAGCCCTGAGCACCACCAGGTGTGGCCCAGGAACCAAAAAAAGTTAAATGCAAACACAGGATGTGTTAAATAATACTTCCCCAGGACAACGATTTAAGGCCCTTGCCTTATACATGGCCACCCTGGGTTGATTCCCAGCACCATATACAGTCCGCCAAACCCTGTCAGGAGGTGACCTCAGGGCACAAAGCCAGGAATTAACCCTGAGCAGAGTTGAGCATGGCTTAAAAAACAACAAAAAATTAAATTAAAACATCTTTAAAATGAAGAGATATAGTACAGTGGGTAGAGCACTTGCCCTGCACATGGCTGACCTGGGTTCAATCCCCAGCACCCTATATGGTCTCCTGAATCCACCAAGAATGATCTCTGAATGCAGAACCAGGCATAAGCCTTGCGCACCACTGAGTGTGGCCCCAAAACTTAAAAACTAAAATAAAAAATAACCCCTTTGTAAGCATGCATAAGCATGTTCCACCAGTCACTGTGGTGGCAGGTCCAATGAAGAGGTATCACGCAGTCCTTTCTATGTTTTATAGTGCACAACTATGGATTTCTAACCACATCACCACATATAGCTGAGTAAGTAAACACAGAAGGCTGGAGAGATGGTTTAAAGGCAGAGGTGTGGGGGCGTGCAAGCTTTGCATGCATGAAGCTTGTGTTTGATCTCAGGTGCTACATGATTCCCAACCAAGTATCACTGGGGAAGTGATGCCACTGCAGAACCAGGAGCAGCATCTCCTGAATCCTACAACCTCTCCGTTGTACTGAGTGTGCCCCCCAAAGCCAGGGGGTGAACAACAAAAACTGGGGCGAAGGGACAAACAGAAATTTCTTCACGGAAGAAATCAACTGGCCAAGAGGCACATGAAAAAAAAGCTCTGCATCAATAATCATCAGAGATATGCAAATAAAAACAACAATAGGGGATCATCTCACACCAGAGACTGACAACATCAAAACAAACAAGGACAACCAGTGCTGGCATGAATGCAGGGAGAAAGGGACTCTCATTCACTGCTGGTGAGAATGTCGATTAGTCCACCCTCTCTGGAAAACAATATGGACATTCCTAAAAAGTCTAGGAATTGATCTTGTACTTGACACAGTAACCTCACTTCTTGGAATATACCTCAAGCCCCCCTCCCCCAATGGAGAAAACACATTTGCACCCCTATATTCCTTACTCACAATAACCCAAATCTTGAAACAAACAAATGTCCCAGAATAGATGAGTGAATAAAGAAACTATGGGACATATACACAATGGAATATTATTTGGCCTTACATAAGAAAAGATAAAGTCATGAAATTTGCTGCTACATGAAGGGACCTGGAGCATACCAGGATGAGTAAAGTTAGTCAGAGAGAGACACCAGATGATGACTCTCATATACAAGATATAAAGACACATAATGGTGGTATAAGGAATACCCAAAGACAGTGGAAACAAACATAAGAACTTGTGTTCAGTAGTAAACATGCCATTCAAGGGACTGGGGGACAGGACAGGGGCAGGGCAATTACTATGGTGGAGGGAAGTGTTCAACCTGGAGGTGGAGGTGGTGCTGAAAGGTGGTAAAGTGTTATGTACGAACCCCTCTCAGCAACAGTACTGGAAACCACAGTGCCAAAACTTATTGGTAAAGGAAACAGGACCCCAGGGAAGGGACCGGTGTTGAAACACTGTATGCCTGAAACCCAATCACGAATAACTTTGTAATTTCACGGTGACTGAAAATAAATAAATAATAAGCTGCAGAGACAGAAGGAGGAAAAACATTTCTAGAGAAAATCAAAGATGTTCAAAAATAAAGTGACTAAGGGTAGGCCATTTGGGCAGGGAAGAAAACGCCCAAATCAGGGAGAGAAATGAAGACAAAGAACTACCTCGCAAGGGGTAGGGGAGGGTGGTGTGTGGGCTGAATGTGGGATGTGATATAAGGCTGAAAGGGCAGGTTTTATGACAGTGGCTTAAGTGACTCAGTGGCTTAAAGCACTGGCCAGGCAAATGCAGGACTGAGGTCAACGCCCTGGATTCTGTCTCCTGGGAGAGCAAAGGGCCCAGGAAAGGATTCAGTGGGTTAAAGTGCCCAGGACTGGTGAGCACAATCCAGGATACAAGTCCTCAGGCGGTCCTGACAGCCCACTGTCTGGGGTCACCGGGGTGGGAAAGGATAAGTTAGAAACTCCTGCACCCCTCCACCCCGGAGTAAGGAATAGAGTCTCAACTTTCCACTATAAACATAGGAAACTGGATAAAATATAAGAAACAGCTCTGTTCTGCTCAGAGTATAGGCAACACAGGATTTGGATCCCTGTGGGAACAAATGAGGTAAGACCCCTGGTGACTCTGGAATACTGCTGGGGGCTACTTTCCAAGTAGCAGCACCCAGAGGGGGGCTTGGGCAGAGGATTGCAGTAGTGCTGAGTCAGATCATATTCTGGGGAGTCTGGGAACTGTGGGGCAGAATACAGGAGAGGAGCAAGTGTGGCCAGAAAGGCTTCGGAAACCTAAGGGTCCATTTGAGTCTTGTTGAAACCAAGCAGTACCTTCTGTGGGCTGAAACTTCATGAAATAGGGAGCTATAAACAGTAGGATTCTCAGAATTCTCCCCGAGCTCATTTGCAGGTGGAAAGACCAAATTGCACAGCTGGGCACTCACTCCAAAGAGATCCCAGAAAAATTAGGCCTTAGTTAAAGTATATACAACACACTATTTGTATACTAATAGCAGTATCAGCTTTAAAGTGTAGCCTTTTCTAGAAGTGCTCTAAAAAAGCCAAACAATGTACCTCAAAAGGCTCAAACTCACCAAAAAGTAACTGAACTGCTGCTTGTGATTCACAGCATGCCTAAAGTCTTTAAAGAAAGAATCTAGGATTCCAGAACCACTATGAATCATCTCTAAACATAGAGGCAGGAGTTGAGGCATAGAGGCAGTCCTGAGCACAACTGGATGGTGTGGTCACATCCCCCAAGAACTCATAATTTATTCTCACCCACAATTATCCTCCATGCCTTACTTCCTTTCTGACCAAGACCTCTGTTTCCCTGGAAGAAAATAAAAGTGAAGTAGGCCAGAGATACAGATACAGTACAGGGATTAGGGCACCTGCTTTCCATGAAACCAACCCCGGTTCAACTCCTGGCACCACATCCCTGGTCCTCCTTACAGTGCCAGAAGTTCCGCCCTGAGCACAAACCTAGGAGTAGCGTCTTAGCAACTGCTGGGCCTGACCCCAATCTCCCCACCACCCCAGAAGAAAATGAAAGTGAAAGGTTGGAGAAAGAGCAATAGGCTGGAGCAAGCAATGCAGGCAAAGAGGCTTTGCACTGCCAAGAGCACTGCATGAAATAACTCCTGAGTACTGCTTGATATATTGTTACCCTCCCCTCCCCCACACTGATAAAAAAAAAAGCTAAAAGGAAAGTCAAACACATCAACTTCCAATAAAAAGCAAACCAATCCCAATAAAAAGTCAACAGTTGAGGCTTTTGTTTCAAGAACACAGAATACCATCTGCACTTGCCATTCACCAGAAAGGCAGGTTGTTTGATTAAGAGTTAGGAACCCACAAGCAATTTGACAAATCCATCCAAGGCAGTATAAGGAATGGGCTACTTCTCCAGCCTCAAGCTTTCTTTGTGTGGGGCCTAGGAGAGGGCTCCACTGCTTCTTACAAACAGCACGACACAAGTCTGATTCCTAGTGCTGCGCACACGCTGGGCTTGGTTCTGCTATATTGTCTGGGGATCCCCAGGCCCCCCACAGTGTGATCTCTGGAGCAGACACCAGCACTAAAGGTGTACAGGCAGCCAGGCCTGAGAGACAGTACAGGAGGTCAGGCACTCGCCTTGCCTGCTGCTTTGATCCCTGGCACCTCATAAGATCCTCCAAGCACCCCCAAGAGTGACTGCTGAGCATCCCTGGGCACTGCTTGGTGCTTAAACAAACTAACGACAACAAAAAACGAAGTACAGGTACCATGGCTAAGAGTGTGACACTGAGAAGCACATATGTGAGCACCAGAACACAGAGGTGCAGCCCTCGCTAAGCACTGAGCCTGAGTGTGTGAGCACAGCAACCAAATGTGCGCCCCACAGTGAGCACTGCAATCGAAAACAGGAGTTACATAACCAAGCCTGCCTGTGCTCTCTGGTTATTGCAACAGCAACAGTAGCAGGAAAGGGAAGGGGAAAAGGGAACAATTAATTAGCTTTTTAAAGCTAATTGACAATTCTTATTGTCAAATAAACCCAGAAAATAACACAGTCAGACACACAGCCGCTGATTTTTCAACAAATGCCTCACTCTCAGCCCCAACACCAAAAATACTAACATTATCTGCTTCCATTGTTCATTATGTTACTGACTGTGATTTAAGGATCTACCCCATAAAATTCTTAGAATTGTATGCCTGGAAGTCTTTAAATAGTTTGTTTAATGAAAATAAAAACTACATAATCCATTGCACACCTTTATCCCTTTGGCTGCCAGGAAGCCAAGGGAAACAGTTAAGGCAAAGCTAAACCTTTATAATGACTTAATGCTGAATTCTTGGCACAATTACTGTAGTCCTTTGTTCTGTAAGGTTTCCTATGTACCAACTTAATGAACCTTTTGCATGTGTGACTATTATAAAACACACTTCAGATCTTTCCTTGAAAGCAGATGAGGTATCAATTATAAAATTAAATTTCCACTGTCAATTATCAGAGCACTTGCTAAATATACCTGTAATAAAGATGACTGCTTTAAAAAGTATATTCTAGGGTTAGAGTGATAGTACACTTGCACAGAGCTGGGAGTAGACCCCAGCCCCCCTGTTTGTGGCCCAAACTCAGCTGCCAAAAATATATTTATAGAGAGACTTACAAATATACATATACACATATATACTAAAACTGAAGAGACAGTATATGGGTGAAGGCACATGATTTGCATGCGGATGATCCCAGCCCTGAAGGCCCCCAATTCTGGGTAATTAATCGCCGCCTCCCCCCCCCCCCACCTCACAGGATGTACTTAGGCCCTTGCATTAAACCATCAACCTAGTTGGTTAAAAATTGCTGGGAGCTCCCCACCCCAACCAATTTTATATTCTGATATCACATAAGGTTTGAAAAGTCACCAGACATCTTGAGATGATGGTTCAGTAGTATACAGGACTGCCATGTTTGCGTGAGACTGTGAGTTTGATACCCAGTGTGGCCCACATGTGCAAGTGTGGCTCCAGGGACTTTGCTGTTTAGTAGCCCAGACACTGCAATGGAAATGTTTAATCTAGGGGCCACCATAGCCAAATGTGTGTTAATACCGCAGTTGAAAATGTGTGACCCTTGGTAAGAACTGTGTGTGTGCATGACTCCCAAATCATCACCCCAACAAAGGAGGGGAAAATGCATCATTTCACCACCTAATATGATCATTAGTACCATTTTGTGCTATTTTATCAATTATTGGTTGCTGATGATAATCAACCAAACAGTTCAATCATTTCCCAAGTTCAGATTTAGCTCTAAAACTTAGGTTTAAGCACAAAAGGATGTTATGACAAGTCATGCTTTTCGTTTACTTAACAGGGTTACAAGTCAAGTGGTGTATATAAATTTGGACATTGCCTTGCTTTATATGTAGGATTCTAATTTTGCTGATAAAGATCAATCTTCCCCTGCAGTAGTATCATAAAGACTTCCATAAAGCTTTAACAACTCATGAACTAGAAGCACAGAGAGAGCTCAACGAGCTGAGTGCAACTTCACATGTCAGAAGCTTAGGTCTGATCAGACACCACATGGTCCCCTGAGCATAGCCAGGAAGCAATCCCCAGAGTCAGGAGTAGCACCTGAGCACTGCCGGATGTGGTCAACCCCACCCCCCTCTAAAACAACAGAACAAAACTCACAAACTACTCTCAGATTACACAGTTTAGTTAATAAACTCAAAAAATTTCATGTAATTTTTATGGCTCTCTCTATAGGATGATAATTAGGCAGTCAACTCACTGATGGTAGAACAGGTTGTACCTACAACCCAGTTGCTCTTACTACAGATCTATCATTTTCACTCGCCTTCCTCTATAGTTCTCTCATTTATACACACATTGGTGCAATTAATGTTGAACCATATTCCTTTGAGGCAGCTCATTTACATTTATTGCTATTTTGGCTTGGGGGGGTGCACAAGTGGTGCTCAGTTTTACTCCTGGCTCTGTGCTCAGGGATCTCTCCTCAGAAGACCATGTAGCATCAGGGACAGGACCTGGAATTGGTTACATGCAAGTCAAGTGCCCTATCCGCAATACTATTTCTACAGCCCCAGCAGTTAAGCAATAGTTATCAAAGATCTGAAAAAAAAATGTGTGTACCTTTAATCTAGTTAAGTCCCCTTTTAAGGACGTATTCCCTAAGGAACGGTTGAAGAGCTAGCTCAGACTGGGGAGATAGCTCAAAGGACTAGTGCAAATGCTCTGCCTGAGGATGACCTGGGTTTGATCCCAACACCAAATAGTCCCCTGAGCACTGATTGAAATGAGCCTCTGCAGAGCAAAAACAAGCCAGGTTCAATCCCAGACACCCATTTAGTCTCCTGAGCCCTTCCACAAGTGATCCCTGAGAATCCAGAAGCCCTGAGCACCACTGGGTGTGACCCCAAAACAAAAACAAACAAGAAATAACAGCACAAGCTCAAAAAAAGGGAAATTAAATCCATTAAGGATTTATTATCTTAAAATAGCATAGACAAGATAGGTATTTAAATCCATGTAGTCTTAATATTAAGGGGAATATTTACTCAAGTTGCAAGGTAACAGGAAGTTATAAACAACGTACCTCACACTTCTGATAAATTCACAGACACACACCTTTACTAGGTAGATTCCCTTGGGACAACAGTTTGAAAACTACATTCCTCTCCCCACCTTCTTCAAGACAGCCTCAGACTGAGTGTGTGGCATTATACACACGTGGAAGGGTCAATGTGAAGTGGGTGGGAATGATGGTTTTCCCTGTAGAAGCCAGTTCTCTTAAGGAGGTGGGTGGGGGCAAACACACTTTCAATGAAAATCATTCTCCTCCCCTAGTTACATTGTCAATTTTAAAGTTGATCCAGTTTGTCATTCTAGCCCATGAATCATAATGCTGTGGTCTAATAAAGACAACAGCTTGGCGAGGCTCTTTGGACTTAGGGATTGCTTGGTTACAGATGGCATCCGTGTTTGCACTATCATTTACATCACAGCCACTGGCACAATAACCAAGCATCCAGAAGGAAGCTGTCCAGTACAGATGAATGCTTTTATCAGTAGCATCTAAAAATGACAAGCAGAGTGACACATCAGTAATTAAAGAAAGAGGAAACAAAAGAGGTGAGGGGGGAAAATTGCTCAAAGAAATCTGATTTGATCAACGGGGCAAAACAATCCGCCAAAAATTCAGGTACTACTAGATTCTACAGTTAGGTGGAAGGAGGTATTGAAAGGAACGAGTAAACAAACAAGTTATCCCAAAAACAGCTCCAAGGACTGAGGCTGGGAGGGGTGGGGGAGGGGCAGGGATTAAATTTAACTAGCAAGGCATAGAAAAAAAGGAGCTGCAATGCACTGTGGGACCCCTGATCTTCCATCCCATTATCTTTCCTTGGTTATGTTAATTCAAGGATACACAAGAGTCCTAAATTACCCACATGGCGCGCCAAGAGAAGTTAACTAGTTCAGAAAAGACGTTGCTTCTGAGAAGTATGCTTTTGTATATCTGCACCAGCTGCTGGACTGGGGAAGGTCGAGGATTCCTGAATTAAGATCCCCTGAGACTTTCTGAAAGGTTCAAACTGAAACGCTGGAAATCAGTTAATGAATCATTTTGTCCAACTAAATTTAAGCACGACATAAAAATGAGTCGTGAGAAGCCAACACTTGTCAATCTAAGGGGAACAATTTTGGCGTCCTCAGTACATGTCAGTTTCTCTCTGCACCAAATCCAATCCATACCGGTTCAAATTGAAAAGCGGCTCCTTAGACTTTAGGGGAAATAGCAAGAGGACCCCGTCTGCAGTAGGTGCTCTTATGCAAGCTGGTCCAAGAGCTGGAGCGTACCCAGTTCAGCCTGGTGGCTCACCAGTTAAGCTACAAAGCCACGTGTCCCCACGGCGGAGGCTACGCGTCTCTCCCCTCCGTCGCTCAATGCAGCCACCATCCACGCACTGGGTTCTGCACCTCCTGCCTTTAAAGCCGGCAGCTCCGCTCACCGCTCCATCTTGACTCCACCCCAACCACACGGTGGGGATAAACGTAACCTTCCCGAGCGGTAAATAACGGAAAGAGCCCTCGGGGGCACGTTCACCGGGGAGCAGCCCCTTGTCCCTTACCAGCCCATCACAAGTCATGCTGCGGTCCCATCCCCCTACCGTGGCCGCCCAAGTTCCGCTCTCACCGCCTAGGCAGGTGAGATCGAGCGGGGTCCCAACTTTGCCCTTACCAGGTCTCCTGGTTACTGAATTTCTTAGTCACCACCTTGCCTAGCTCCAGGCCCAGGCGGTCGGCAATTTTCTGGGACAAATCCTGGTGGGAGCTGCCGCTGAAGATCTTGATGTTCGGCATCTTGGTCAAGTACCCTAACACTCTTCGTCCACCGATTACTGCTGCTGGAGAAACCCGAACTGAAGTTGGCCCAGACACTCAGTACTAGCCGGTTCGCGTTACCACACCGCCATCTTACATTCCCGCCGGGCGCGCGGCTCTAAAATTGCCGGCCCCACAGGGGGCGGGGTCACCAGAGAAGCTACACCCCTCCTACTTCGGTTGGTCGAGTGATGGTGAAGGGGCGGGACCTCCCGCAATAACTCCGCCTGTTACCGACTTTCAGGTATTAGGCAGAGGACTGAAAGGGGGCGCAGCTAAGAAGTAGCCCCGCCCCTTATAACTAAGCCGCTGGAGAACGCTGACTTAAGAACGCGGAGACAAACCGCGTACGATTGTGGGTGGAGGGATGCTGATGACGTATAGGGCTAGCGCTTGCTTGCAAAGCGGGAAATCAGCCACTTTTATTCCCCCACCCCACCCCGAGCACCAGAAAGTGAGACTCTGGTTTACAATTTCTTCTTCAGAAAATACATTCCACCGGGCCAAAGACACAGTACAAGTGTTTAAACGCTTGCATGCGATCAACACTGGGTGGGTCCGGCACCACAAATGGTCCCCCTGAACACAGAGCCAGGAGTACTCCCTGAACTCTGCCGGATGTGGCCCCAACCCTAACCACCCCTGCCCGCCCCCGCCAAAAAAAGAAAGTAAGTTTTGAGCGGGAGAGTTAGCTCTATGTCCTGAGCACATGCATTGCCTGAAGGAGGCCCAGGTATGGCTTCCAGAGCACCACAGAGGGCAACCCCACCCCTAGTGTAGAACTGAGACGACCCCCAAACACCACCAGGTATGGCCCCAATCGAAAGAAAAAAATATTTCTGGACTGGAGAGATAGTGGGACATATGCTTTGCATGTTGGAGTGTCAAGTTTCTGTTCCAGGCACCGCGAAGTCCCAGAACACCAGGAGTGATCCTGAGAACTCCCCAAAGAAAATCAATCCAGACTCAGTTTCTTAGGGTGTCAGTCACAATGCATTAAAATGACAGAGATTTCTGGGGCTGGAGCAATAGTAGAGTGGGCAGGGCACTTGTCTTATGTGCGGACAATCCAGGTTTGTTTCCGGGCACCCCATATGGTCCAGAAGTGCAGAGCACTGATAAGTGTGGCCCCAAAACTAACTAAATAAATAAAACGAGAAATTTCTGAATATGAATGTACATGTTTCTGAACATAACACCTCTTATTATTAGTTCTTTGTGGGACCAGTATTGGGCCGGGTGCTCAGAGAGCACTTCTGGCCCTGTGCACAGGAAGCAGTCCTGGTGAGCTCAGGGAAACATATGGAGCTCTGAATATAGAACCTGGCTCAGGTGCCTGCAAGCCAAGCACCCTATCTGCTGGACTATTGCTCAGACCCTGATTTATTTATTCCAGAGCTGAATTAAAGTGCTTTTTAAAAAAAAAAAAAACACCAGACACCATAGCATAGGCACATCCAAAGGGCTAACTTTCCCTTTGTAACAAAAGCATACTGATGCGTTTGTTAAAAAGACAAGTCTCAAGGGGCAAGTGACTAAAGGCTTGTCTCCAGAATCATCCAGTTATCTTGCAAAAGAAAGTTGTCTTCACAGTGTTCACAAAAGTGTAAGGGGAACATTGACATATGTAGGCCTTACCTATTCCATGTAAACTCCAAAATATGTAACACAGAATTACTTTAAAAGTGTTATCTACCCAAGAATAGCTGAGATCAGCGCCAGGAGGATTACTCCATAACTTAGAGGCCAGCCGGGTATCCTAGAGGAAAGGGCAGTTCAGATAGAGAAGGGAGCACCAAATTAAGGATGTTTGGAGGATCCTCCCAGGAGGGGAGATGCATGTCGAAAGTAGACTATGGACTGAACATGTTTGCCACTCAATGCCTCTTTTGCAGACCACAACACCCAAAAGGAGAGAGAGAACACAGGGGATTGCCCTGCCACAGAGACAGGGGGGATGGGGGTATGGGGGTGGGAGGGATATTATCCATGGTGGTGGAAAATGGGCACTGGTGGAGGGATGGGTATCTGATCATTGTATAATTGAAACCAAAGCACAAAAAATTGTAAATCTACAACTTTAAAAAAAATAAAATACAATAAAGGGAAAAAAAAAGTGTTATTGATGACAAGTGAGACATAGTTATTACCATAATGAGATCCAAGTACAAAATAAAATTTAAAGCAATATACTTTAGATTCCAGAGTTGAAAAGTTATATATGTAAATGAGAATAGCCATATTTATTTATTTATTTATTTAATTTGCTTTTTGGGTCACACCTGGCGATGCACAGGGGCTCCTGGCTCTGCACTCAGGAATTACCACTGCCGGTGCTCAGGGGCCCATATGGGATGCTGCAAATCAAACCCGGGTCTGCCGTGAACAAGGCAAACACCCTACCCGCTGAACTATTGCTCCAGCCCCGAGAATAGCCATTTTTATATTGCACTAAATGGTTTTAATTTTCTTATTTACACAGGGCAAAACATAAAGTAGCACTGTAGCACTGTCCTCCTGTCATTCATCGATTTGCTCGAGCGGGCCCAGTAATATCTCCATATGGTTCCCTGAGCACCACCAGGAGTAATTCCTGAAGCAAAGCCAGGAGTAACCCTTGTGCATCGCCGGGTATGAACCCCCCCCCCAAAAAAAAAAACCGACAAAAAAAACCATAAAGTACTTTTTAAAATTTTTTTCTTGAATCACTGTAAGATAGATCCTTACAAAGCTGTTCATGATTATATTTCAGTCATACAGTATTCCAGCACCCATCCCTCAACCAGTGTATATTTCACAGCACCAGTGTCCCCAGTTTCCCTCCCATCATCCCCACCCCACGCCTAGCCGTACAGTGTTCCAACAGCCATCCCTCGACCAGTATATATTTCGAACCATCAATATACCAATATCCCCAGTTTTCCTCCTGCCACACCCTTCTCTCAGCCTGTCTCTATGGCAGATACTTTCTCTGTCTCTGTCTCTTTCTACCCCCCCCCCACCCGTCAAGTCCAGAAATTTTTCTTCTTTAGTTTGGGGGCCATACCTAGTGGTGTTTGGGCTTCGTCACAGTTGTATACTAGGGGTAGGTTCACTCCGTGTGGTGCTCTGGGAGTCATACCTGGGCCTCATTCAGGCAATCAGGAAATGGTTGTGCTCAGCCCACAGAGCTAACTCTCTGGCCCAAAATAATAAACTAAAATAAAGCAACTCTTAGGTCTCTTGGAGGCCACTGTATCTTGACAATGCAACAAAGCTTTTATTTTTAATTTTAAATAAACTTTTGCACCATGATTTACAATACTGTTAAAGGTAGGGTTTCATGCCTAGAATGTTTCAGTACCACACCCTCCACCAAAATGTTCATTTCCTGCCACCATTGTCCCAGTGTTTCCCCCAACCCCAACAGTTGAAGCAGAGTTTTTAAATGAAGATTTGCATGGACCTGGTGACGGTGCTGTCTGCATCTATATTCCACCCACCAATTTTCAAGAGAGAAAGTGAATTGAGTCATTATTTGAGTCATTTCTCCTCTGTCAGTTGGTATCACAGAGATTTGTGCTTTGAACCCTCATCAGAAATGGAAGGCTCTTAGGAAGAATTTCAGTGGTTTCAAGCATGTTCTTGGGGGGTGGGGTGAATATAATGCTTAAAGACCTTTTGTTTATTATCTATTAAATTTAAAGAAATTTAAAAATACATCTAGTAATCACTAGTTGATCCTTACTGATTTATTTTCTGTTTATTCTATTTGTCAGTTCTTAAGGTTTTGTTGGAATAAGCAATATAAAATAAATGTGTTAGGTGCTACAGGGGGCAGGTTGGGATTGGGGAGAAACTGGGGATATTGGTGGAGGGAAGGGTCACTGGTGATGTTGGAATATTAGATGCTTGAAATAACTGTATAATGAACAACTTTGTAAACCACGGTGTTTTTAATAAAAATCATTTTTTTAATTTAAAAAGACTTCCTCCCCCAGCTCCCCAATTTTCTAGTAGCTTGGTAGTTATACCCATAAACTGCCCCCCCTCGCACCGCCCTGAGCCATATAATCTCATCAACGGCCACGACCCAGAGACTAATGAAATAAAGCTCCCGGAAGAGAGCAACACAGAACATCCTGACCCTGTGCCAGACTGTTTTCACTGGGGCATCTCGGAGAGGCGGGTTGAGTTTCCCTCCATGCCCCAAGCAGCACCCAAACAGACAAAAACCTTCAGAACCCAACCGTAGTCATGCTCAAGGTCACTCTCCACCAACTTGGATAAGCCTCACCTCCAGAGGAACCTGCTGAAAAACCCAGGTATGCAGGACCCATGACTGAGATCTCCAAGCCTGCCGCCCCCCGCCAAGATCCTCAGTTTTCCAGTAGCTTGGCAGTCACACCCACAAACTGCCCTGGCCCTATATAATCTCATCAATAGCAAAGACCCAGAGAGTATGAAATAAAGCTCCCGGAGAGAGCAACACAGAACATCCTGGAACATATGACCGCATTTGCTTGCTCTTACACTCTAGTCCACTGATGTACCAAAAGTATCACACATTTGTCTGGTTTTAATATACATGCTTGTAATCTCTTATATAAGGGCTTAGATGGCTCCAGGGTGATATACAACAACAATCTTACCAAACTTCCTCTTATGGTGATGGGAAGGTGCATGGTGGTGAAACTGGTGTTTGAACATTATTTGCAATGAACTATTGTGAACAACTTTATGAAAATTAAAATTTAAAAAAGTTTAAAAAGATTTATTTAAAACAAACTGAAAAAATAAAGTTAACTTTGCCTTCTGTAACACTGGCATCAAGATCAAACATGTGAAGAAAGCTGGGGTGTAACTCAGTGGTAGAGTGGCTGCCTTGGATGTGTGAGGCCCTAGGTTTGATTTCTCTTTTTTGTTGAATCACCCTGATATGCACTTACAAAGCTGTCATGATTGAGTTTCAGTCATACAATGTTTGAACATCCTTCCCTCCACTAGTGCGCATTTTCCACCACCAATGTCCCCAGTATCCCTCCCACCACCCCCACCCCATCCCACCCCCTGCCTCTGTGTCAGGCACCTTCCTTCTTACTCTTTCTCTACTTTTGGGCATCATGGTTTGCAATAGAGATACTGAGAGGCCATCATATTTGGTCTTTAGTCTACTTTCAGCACACGTCTCTCATCCAGAGAGATCCCTCCAACCATCATTGACTTAGTGGTCCCTTCTGAGTTTAATTTCTGACTTGAATAAAAACAAGTGAGGCAGCAAATGTTTTCCAAAATATCCAAGATCATGTAAAGATGTGGTTAATCTAAGCCTTTCCAAGGAGGATAAATAAGTATATTTATGAGACTTGGTATAAAGAGGCTATTTTAATTATAAAACCTGGGTTTTCCTTTGTTCCATGTAAGCCTCAGCGTCATCTACACACTGTGAATGTGACCTTTTCCCACTGAGTTTTGTTATTATATAATGATAATTGTTAATTGGACCAGAGAGCCTCATTGCTTAGTTTGTTTTTGAGCCACACCCAGCGGTGCTCCGGGGCGGGCTTACTACTGCTCAGGGATTGCTGGTGGTGGTTGGCCAGGGGAACAGATGTAATGCCAGGGATTGAACCTGTTTGGCTTGCATGCAAGGCAAGCACCTTAATCCCTGTACTATCTTTCCAGCCCAAGAACCTCAATGCTTTTTGTTGTTGTTGTTAAACAACATATTTCTAAACAACATGTTTGGAAAGATGTGAAGGGAGAGAAGTACATGCATCCGAAAGAACACCACTTCTCCAGGATGGAAATAACCAAGCAAAGTGAGATATGTATTCAAGGGAGAACATTGGCTTGAATAGCAAGTCTTACAATTAATTCTTACAATAGCAAGCCTTACTTAATTCTTACAATACATTTAGATTAACATGTTACAACAATGGATTCAGAAAAAATAAAACTTATAAAACTTTAAAATTTGATGGGGAAAGGGCAGCTCCCAAGTAGTGCTCAAATCAAACACCAAGGGGTGCCAGAATCAAACATCAATCTTCTGCATTTCAGATAAGTGTGCCAACCAATCCTTTGAGCTATTGCCCAATTTTAGAATTAATAAAAACATGCCATTTTAGATCAAACAATTTCAGTTAAGTGAAACACAAGATGTAAAAATAGAATGAGTTTCTGTGTTCAGCTCATCATTAGCTTCAGTTTATACATGGTGAGCAGACCCAGAGATGAGGGTTTGTCCTCCCTCATTATCTTTCTCTATCTCTTTTCTTCCTTCCTTCCTCCCTCCCTCCCTCCCTCCCTTCCTCCTTCCTTCCTTCCTTCCTTCCTTCCTTCCTTCCTTCCTTCCTCTCTCCTTCCCATCCTTTCTTTCTTTCTTTCTTTCTTTCTTTCTTTCTTTCTTTCTTCTTACTACTTTCTTCTTACTACTGGCCCTGTGCTCAGGGATCACTCTTGGATGTGCTTAAAGGACCATAAGGGGTACTGTGGATAGAATCAGTCATGGCCACATACAAGGCAAGTGCCCTCCCCCCTGCATTATCTCTCCAGCTACAACACACACCAGGATTTAGTACACAATCCTAGAGAACCCTGTATTTGGGCAGAGTAAGCTGCTGTAGTAGAAACTGTCACATGCAGTAGCTCAACTAAAACAGATTTCTTTCTTACATAACATGCTGGCTTGTCTAGGTCAGGAGTCAATTTTGTTATATACTAGGTCACGATGTCGTACTGTGTCATGAGTACATTCACATTCCAGCTCATAGGAAGGAGTAAAGAGAAAAAGCTCAATATGCTTCAATCCCTGGCAGCCTATATGATTCCCTGAACCCTGCCAGGAGTAATCCCTGAGCACAGCAGGGTGCGGCCCAAATAACAACAAGAAAAGAAATTTCCCTTGAATCAAGTTAGATGGCATTTGTCCATCTCACTTTCCATGACATCCCTTGGTAAGAGCTAAGTCACAGGGCAATAACTTCATTGCAAATCATACCTACATTGCAACAAAGTCTAGGACATATTTCATTAGGTGTTCTTGTACCCAGGAAGAAGAGAATGGATTTTGGAAGTACACCTAGAACCCCAAAACTATTAATATGCATACTCAGTGGTGAAAATTATCACCACTCCATGCAGGATGTATCCTGGATGTACTTTTGGTGGTGGAAGTACATGAGCTCAACCTTGAAGAGTGAGTGTGGTTAGATATAAAAACTTACTTGGATGGCTGGAGAGATAGGACAGGGGTTAAGGCATTTTCCTTCCATATGGTCAATCCCAAGTGTTATCCATGGCACTGCATATGGGCCCACACCTCCACTTTAGCAACATCAGGAGTGGCCCCTGAGCACCACTGAGTGTGACTCAAATACAAAAAGAAAGAGAGATAGATAAACTATTCAAAGTAGGTGGGTATCCATTGGCATAAAGCAAAGGTGAAGACATGAAGAAAGATTGTTTTGGAAAAAATTTTTTATTGAATCACTGTGAGATATATTTACAAAGCTTTTATGATTGAGTTTCAGTCATACAATGATCAAACACCCATCTCTCCACCAGTGTGCATTTTCCACCACTGTGAGTTTCAAAGGAATAGTGCGTGGGCACTCAGGACTTGAGCGTTTAGTGGCCAAGAGCCGTTCCCCTGGCCAGTCCCCTCTCCTCCCCAACATAGTACGATCTTAAGGAAGTATTAAGTAAGTCTCCCCTTACAGCACAGTCATAGTCATAGTTTTTGTCCTAGTCCCAGTCATCATAGTTCCCTCATCCTCTTTCTCATCGTAGTCCTCTTAGTTCATGTCTAGACCTCGTATTCTTGTCTTTCCCTCTTACCCCTTGAACAATAGTCATATAGAAATCATAAAGGGTGGGGGTACACATAGGTGGGGTTAAACATTGTCATAACAACAAACAGAGGTAATGTCACTCCTTCAGGGGAAGTTCTAGGAGATTAACTCAAGAGAAAGATCTCATTTGAGAGTTCAGTTCTCTAGATTACTAAAAGATCTGCTCAAGGCAGGATTCCATCTAGGGTGTACTGCTTTCTTATTTCCTCAGCTAGTAATCCATTTAAACAATCATAGTAAATTTACTTCTTACTTAACAGAGCGATAGCACAGCAGTAGGGTGTTTGCCCTGCACGCAGCCAACATGGCCGACCCGAGTTCGATTTCTCCGCCCCTCTCGGAGAGCCTGGCCAGCTACCGAGAGTATCTCGCCCGTGCGGCAGAGCCTGGCAAGCTCCCCGTGACGTATTCGATATGCCAAACACAGTAACAACAAAGTCTCCAATGGAGACGTTACTGGGCCTGCTCGAGCAAATCGATGAACAACGGGAGGGCCTTTACCTTTACCTTACCTTACTTATATTTCTAGTCATTTTGTATGAACACAATAAGAGATATATTAAGCATAAAGGTTGGCTCTTCCTGGGGACATCTCGCTATATATCCTAGACTACAGTCCTCAGGCCAGGTTAGTCTTTCTTAACCCCAGCAAGGTCCTTATTCAGTTACTTCTTTTTGAGTCATGACAGAGTATGTCCCATGAGCATGCTCTTAATTTGTTATACTTCTTATGGCACTTAGCTTGTCCCTTTCCGATGCTGGGGGAGCTTACAGCTTTCCCTGAGTTCATCCAGTTCCTTCGTTGGGACCCTCCTTTTGGAGGTGTTAGGAAATAAGAGCAACTGAGGCCTAAGTCAAGTAAATATGACGGAGGCCCAGGAGTAAATATTATTTGGAGTCAACTCCCATATTAAAAAATCATAGCACCAACTGTCTTCCTATGTCTATACAAAAAGGACATTGCTGGAAAAAAACAAGCAAATGACATAAAGGAAAGAGAAAAGCAATTTAGGATTATCAGTGCTTGATAGAATTGGGTGTGCCTAAGGGGCACAGTTATAGGAGTAGCTCAATATACCTAAACTCCCTGTGGGAAGAGCAAGGACAACCCAATGTTATCCAGATATACCACCAATATTCCCAGTATCCTTCCTGCCACCCCCACATCCTGTCTCCATGGCAGGTACATTCCTTCTTACTTCAAAGAAAGGTTCTGAGGAAAGAGGAATTATCTTGCTGAAGTAGCAGGTACCATGTTGAGTGGGACTTTATCCTGCAGGCAATAGAGAGTCATTGACTATTGTAAAGTAAGGAATGAGTTGTTATTATGCTTTAGGTAAATCTATATGTGTAAAGAGTGAAAGAAAGTATGTCCCAAACAAAAAGCTAACCTACTAGTGTTGGGGCTCAGGGAACCATATGGGGTGCTGGGAAATGAATATGGATTACCTGCATGCGGGACAAGTTTCCTACTCACATTCTTTGGTGCAGTAACCCAATTTTAAAATGGGCAAAGGACCTGAACTGACACATCTTAGAAGGTGTACAGACAGCGCACATTAGAAAATGTTCAATATATCTCATTGTTGGGGAAATGCAAGTCCAAAAAACTCAGAATGATCGCAACTTCTAACTGTGAGAATAGCCTTTAGCAAAAAAGACTAGCCAGGGCTTAAGAGATAGAATAGCAAGTAAGGCATTTGCCTTGCACATGGCCAACCTAGGTTTGATCCCTGGCACCCCATATGGTCCCCCAAGAACTGCCAGGAGTAAATGCCAAGTTCAGAACCCCTTAGCTTCACCAGGTTTGGACAAAGAAAAAACAAAAAAAGGGGAAAAAAAGACTAGCAAGAGCTAGAACAGAGGTTAGAGAATTTGCTTTGCATGCCCACCACTGGAGTTCAATCACTGGCACTCCATATGGTTTCCTGAGCACCTCCAGGAATGATCCAAAACCAGGCATGAGACCTGAGCACTATCAGGTTTGGCCCCCAAACAACAACAAGTATATCCTCCAACCAAAAAAAGACTGGTGAGATTGTGGAGAAAAAGGTACTCTGGTACATATCTGACAAAAATATTAGTTGGTGCAGCCTCTTTGGGAAATATTATGGATATTACTTAAAAAACTTGGGAAAGATACTGTGTAGGGCTTAAGGTATTTGCATAGCCTGTGGTTGACCTTTGTTCAACCCCAGCACCTCCAGGAATAGCCCATGAGCACCACCAGGTGTGGCACCCAAACACCCCCTATCAAAATAAATAAACAGCATGAGAGAGATAGCTAAATGGGTTAGAATGCATGTTACCTATGTTCATTCCCTGCCACCACATGATCCCTGAGCATGGAGCCAAGCATAGCCCCTGATAACTGTCGGGTGTGTTCCAAAACCCAAAATAATAGCAATTAATATGATGATAATAATAATAAAACAAAATTATAGAGCCCAGGGATAGTTTAGTGGTAGAGTGTCTGCCTTGTAAGCATGAGACCAAGAGTTCTATCCTTGACATTAGTCTCTCTCCATACCCATGTGGGTTCCTAGTTGTGTGTCACTGCCCTTTGTGTTCTCTAACACCATAAAACAGTGCTAGGTGTGGCCAAATCCCTTACCCCAAAATAAAAATAACAATGGAGGGGCTGGGGAGAGAGATCTAAGACTGGATGGAATGCCTTGCATGTAGAGGCCCCTGAATTTGACCCTGGTATCACATGCTCCTACCACATCAACAAAACCATACAAGAAGTCCTGGTGACCTCTGAGTACTGTTGGGTAGCCCTCTTGACCTTCAGTACTGTCAGGATAAAGAAGCACTACACCACCTGGCCGGAATATTGAACCATCAAGTTTTTACAATCTGGCCAAGTAATGATAGGAGTAGGCCAGAGGCCATCACTTGGGTAATCCCAAAAAGAAAAAAAATAATGAAATACCATTTGATACAACAATACATTCAGTTGCAGGCAAATAGGTAGGGGGGTTCTGGAAATGTGCTTTGGAGAAATAATAAGATTTTTTTATTTTGGTTTTGTGACACACCTGACAAAGCTCAGAGGGTTACTTACTCCTGGCTTTTCACTCACTAATCACCTTTGGAAGCATTCAGGAGACCATATAGGATGCTGGGGACTGAACCCAGTTGGCTACGTGAAAGGCAAATATCTTACCCACTGTACTATTTCTCTGACCCCAGAAATAGTAAAACTTAAGAAGGGATTGCCTAACCCTGAAAGTAGCCCAAAGGCATGGAGACCACATCCCTTTGACATACAAACCTTGAGATCTTTGTAGAAGAGAAACTGAGACACTGCACAGATGTAGAAATCCAAAGGTCTATTCAGAGAGGGGTGGATTCTTCAGGAAAGGAAAAGCTACAGAAAATTTTGTGAAAATTTGAAAAGACCATCAAAGTGCATGGGATGAATTAATGAAGAGACTATCCAAGTGCAAGGCTTCCTTATAACAATACCCAGATTAACTTTTATGTTGCAAAATTCTAGGGGAAAGAAAATTTGGAAAAAGCTACTCCCCATCTGAAGTAGGTTACTGTCTGCAGGCCACCCCAGGGAGGAAAGGGTACTCTCCCTCCACCTGCTCCCCCTTGGCGGCTCAGTGGCCACCATGCGCCAGAGGCCATTTGACAGTCAGGTTTGGGCCCACAGTGACGAGACACGTGGGGCCTCACAGGATGGGGGTGAAGCCAGCCAGCTCTTTCCTCCCCATCCCAATGAGACCCTGAGTCGCCGCCCACGAACGGCCTCTCTGACTCCTGATCAAGCTTTTTAATGGCCATGATCCCAGAGACTCAGAAACAAATCTCAGAACTCAGTGGCTTTTGGCAGAAATGTGTCCGGACCCCGCAGTAGGTTACTGTCGCTGGGCCACCCCAGGGGGAAAAGGGTGTTGTCCCTCCACCTGCTCCCTCTAGGTGGCTCGGTGACCGCCATCCTCCAGAGGCCACTAGACAGTCAGGTTTGGGCCCTCAGTGACGAGACATGCAGGGCCTCACGGGATGGGGGTGGATCCTGCCCTTTCCTACCCATCCCAACGAGACCCCAAGTCACTGTCCATGAACCGCCTTTCTGGCTTCTGATCAAGCTGCTTAACGGCCATGATCCCAGAGACTCAGGAACAAATCTCGGAACCCATCAGGTTTTGGCAGAAATCCCTCCAGATTTAAGTGTCAAAATTTTGGAATTTCAAAATCGCGTGGCCACTACTGCAGCTGCGTGACAACATATGTTATTCATAACCAGCAATAGAAAACAAATTGCCTAGTGTTGCCTTTTCAGCAGATCTGAGTGTTGGGGTAAAATCCCAAATAATGGTGGGTCTGGTATCAAAATATTGAATGTGATCAAAGTAGAGAGTAATGTGGAAATCATCTGCCCCACAGGTAGGGGGAGGGTGTGGGATGGGGGTATACTGGGGTTTTTGGTGGTGGAGAATGGGCACTGGTGAAGGTACGGGTGTTTCATTGTATGACCGAGACTTAAATCCAAAATCTTTGTAACTGCCGTCACGTTGATTCAATAAATAAAATTATAAAAAATGGGGGGAAAAGTAAGGTGGAGTTCATGTCCAATTCAATCAGCTAATCAGTGGCTGAATAAATAGCAGTACTCCTACATAAAAAAAAAAGAAAAAAAGAAAAAGCTACTCCCCAAGGCCATTTAGGAGTATTCTTCAGGATCACTGTTTGCCTTGAACACGTATCTAGATTGTTTGTATCTTTGCTTATGTTTTTCCTCTCTGGAGAAGTCCATGCTTCCTCTTGAATACCTACTTTCTTTCTTTCCCCTCATATCTTTCTAATTAAGTTTTATTCAATAAAAACGATACTGCTTCACTATTTTGCTTTCTCCAAAAATTCTTTCCCGTGAGGGAAAGGCAACAGATCCAAAACGTCTCTGTTAGGTCTGACTTTCCTTTCCTGCATAAAGCAGTTCCTTATTCCAGTCTGAGTATATGGCTCCCTGAGGAATTGGGTGAAAGGGATCATTTCCCATGTTGTGCAGAACAAGTGGGCTCAAGTCACAACTTGGCAGCTGCTTCAGTAGGGACTGGTGGGACATGAGCATCCATGCCATGTAGGTGCTCACAGCAGACTATGCCAGTCCTAATCCAAGTCAAACATTCTCTGAGTGCTGGTGACCAAGGTGAGTTGCGCAGAGAGGTGGAAGCACTCTTTTCTTGAGTCAGCCTCCCTTACTACCCAACTTTACTGAGCCATCAGCAACAGTACTTCTCAAAGAAATTCATGCAAGAGACATAATAGTGTTGAAGAAATTCTCACCAAAAGCCAGTGAAAAACCAAGCAACACTCCTTGATAAGTGGGAAAACACTTGTATATTATGGTAAGGATCCAGCAGAGCTGTGCTCTGAAAGAAATAGTGAGACTTATTCTTAATAGAATATCAGATGGGGGTTGGGGTATTTGCAGACAGCTGGCAGGAGAGAACAAAAGAATAAATTTCAAAACATGTTATTTTACAAAGAGGGTCTGGACCAACCCAAGGACATGAGCACAACATTTGGCATATGTTCCTAAAGGTAACAAAGAAGAGTTGGACCATCTCAAGAATTTCCTGACTGCACTTTAGGGTTACATTATGTCTCCCATACTCAGTTTGCCCTCGGAAAGTCCTGCTCTCTGGTGTTAGTCTGCTTCAAATATAGTCAGGGGTCACTTTTCCTCGTCATTCTCCCATTTGATGCCTTCACTCCTCAGGACCAAGGCATCAACACTCTAAGGCATCCCTTAAAGGTCAATATATGGTCAGGAGCAACTGGAATTAATATCCTCCCGCTGTTTTTGATAATGATACTGTCACTGTCCTCCTGTTGTTCATCAATTTTCTCGAGTGGGCCCAGTAACATCTCCAATGTGAGACTTTGTTGTTACTGTGTTTGGCATATCGAATACGTCATGGGTAGCTTGCCAGGCTTTGCTGTGCGGGAGAGATACTCTCAGTAGCTTACTGGGCTCTCCGAGAGAGGAATCCAATTCAGGTCGGCCATGTTGGCTGCGTGCAAGGCAAACGCCTTACCCGCTGGGCTATCAGAGGGGTCTCAGTAGAGGGGCCATCCATAAGACCAATTCCACCAAGTATTTTCCTTGCACTTATCTCCATGTGTCTGAATATGTTCTTTTTAACTGGTCTAGGGACTCTAGACCACCCCTGAATCGGTGTATAAATAATATTCCTTCACAGGGAAAAAACATAGCCCTTCTCTGGTACTGTAAAACTGCTGAAGCTAAGGAATCTATCTGACCCTGAAAGTCCCTCACAAGTCTTAAGCATCTGAGATCTTCATCAACCTGGACAAAAAAGCTCTTGGTACTGAGTTTGTGACTGGCCAACTCCTGCGGCTCACAGGGTGGATAACAGGTGCACATCTTATGTAAGGAGGTCACTGAGAAGGAGTGGGGGGCTCATTACCTGGAACTACAGTGAGGTCAGGAAACAGCTTGAATAGGTCACAGGTTCAGGGTCAGGGTCAGTTCATGTTCAGGCAGCAGAAGTTTCCTTGGTAGCAAGCAAAGAAAGTGTCGCTGGAGGCTAACTTGGTAGTCTTCCAGAGTTGGTAAGGGGTCTGCACTAAAGGCCACTTACAGAATGATGTCTTCATCCTTTCACACTAGTGCATTTCTCATAGGGAAAGAGGAAGCCTCAGTTTCCTTTGTGCCAGTGAGAGAGAAAGCCAGTTTCTTGTCTCCAGCGTTTCCATCTCTCCCTCATCAATCTGACACACATTCCATCCCCAAGGCTCTGCCTAAGCATTCCCTAGCCTTCCCTGAACATAAAACTCTGCCCTGATCTCTAAGCTGACAGAGAAACTAAGATAAAAGGCAATCCTGGAGTCTAGGTTGAAGGGGAAACTGAGATAATTGGCAATTAGTCCTGGAAGATTTGTTTCCCTTTGCCAGTGAAGGAAGCCACCTTCTTCAAGGCAGTTTCCCCTCGCCACCTTTCCCCCACTGACCTCACACATTTCATTACCAAAGTCCTGCCCCAGGGGTCATAGAGATTTTCAGGACCATAAAATTCTGTCCTGGAGCCTAGGCCGACAGGGAGACTAAGATAAGGGACAGAAATGCCCAGAAAGATTTAGACCTGCTAGACATCCTTGTAATTTTCTGGCACCTTCTGTAAACACTTGTCAATCAATAAGGGGTACCAGGAGCCCTTTAACTGACCTACACAGAACTTCTTTGCTTTAACTTAAAGTCTTATACTAAGTTCCTCCCCACTTGGGGAGCCTCTTTTCTCTTCTTTTCTACTTTGAAATAAACTGTTCTACTTTCTAACTGTGAGTCTGAGCATACTTACTATTCAATAATTTCATTCTTGAAAATATTGAAGAACCTGGGGATGACAAGCAAACATAGAGACCTGCCGTTGCTCCACTTGCCTCATCTGCATCATAGTACTTCTCACCCACCACTTTATTTTTTCAAGTTTTTTTAATTCAATCACCATGAGATAGACCATTACAAAGCTGTTCATTATTGGGTTTCAGTCATATAGTGTTCCCACACCTCCCCTCCGCCAGTGTACATTTCCCAGCACTAATATACTCAGTTTCCCTCTATTCACCACTCAACTCCCCTCTCCCCAGCCTCCTCCTTCTCCTTCTCCTTCTCCTTCTCCTTCTCCTTCTCCTTCTCCTTCTTCTTCTTCTTCTTCTTCTTCTTCTTCTTCTTCTTCTTCTTCTTTCTCCTCCTCCTCCTCTTCTTTCTCTCTCCCTCCCTCTTGCTCCTTTCAGGCACTGTCTCACCCACTACTTTTGAACCCATATTGCAGGAGGAAGAAAATGATGCAAAGATAAATATTCAGCAGGATCAGTAGGGCCTTCCCAGTGGCCAACAATCAAGGAGACCATAACAGATAACTCTGCAGAAAAAGAAAGGATTAGTAATCCTTCTGCTACCAAGAACAGAGGAGTCACGGGGCTTCTAGTGTTTCTGTCATGCTCCTCAATCTTTCACAGTGTATTGATTGATCAGCTTCTGGTATGTGGTCAGAGTAAGGTTGCAGGGTGATGTGGACTTGGAGGGGTTACAAGAATGTTTCCTGCCAGTCAATTGGAGGGAGTTGCTTGGATCAGGACTGGTTTTAGCTGCATGTTAAACTCTCGACGGATGGGCAAGTCTATCATTTCCAGGTCAAAGACTACTACATATCCAGCTGGCCTCCTGCTTCTTCTAGAAACTAGGTTGTTATCATCAGTCATTTGATTTATCCACTGGGATATCTCAAATATTCCGACTAGATTGTACACTTTTAAATCATTTGTGTAGCAGTTGGTGCTAATTTGTAACAGAAAGGCATGTTATTGAAACATAGTTTTCTTTCCACCTTATCTACTAAATAAGCACAGTAACAATTTAAGGTTACTCTGATAAATATTACCAGGTCTTTTACATAGAGTCAGAAATATACAGATTCCTTTTGTCTAATCACTTTATATTGTGTTTAAATAGCCTCTTTGGCCTCAGGGATAAAAGATTAGAGCAGAGTGGCTTTTCCTTGAGACATCCTGTCGTGCTCCACAAACTATAGGGCACAGTTTGTTTCAGCCTTTCCTAAACCTATAGGGTCCCTGTCAATTGTTTCATTCTTCCTCTGGGTCAGAACCTGCCCCAATTCAGTCCTCTTGATTACCTGTCAGCCGTTAGGCCTTCCTGTGTTGAAGCCAGGGTGGCATGGTATTTGCCTTGGGTCCATCCAGACCCAGAAAGGAATCCACATTTTAGGGTGTTAAGAATTGAGGCCAATCTCTGACTTGGAGGCCAGCCACACATTCTAGGGGAAAAGGCAGCTCAGATAGAGAAGGGAGCACCAAATAAAGGGTGTTGGGAGGATCCTCCCAGGATGGGAAAAGCATGCTGAAAGTAGACTATAGATCAAACATGATCGCCACTCAATGCCTCTTTTGCAAAACACAGCACCCAAAAGGAGAGAGAGAACAAAGGGGAATGCCCTGCCACAGAGGCAGGGTGGGATGGGGGGATGGGGGGTGGGAGGGATACTGGGATCCATGATGGTGGGAAATGGGCACTGGTGGAGAGATGGGTATTTGATCATTGTATAATTGAAACCCAAGCACAAAAATTTGTAAGTCTACAACTGTACCTCATGGTGTCTCACTAATAAAATTTTTTAAAAAAAGGATTGAGGCCAATCTTAGAGCAACTGAAACTTTAAGTTAAATTAATATGGCAAATCCCCAGGATTCCTTCAGGATTCGCCCACAACATTAGCACTTTAGAGTTCATCAATTTTCAAATTATTGTCTGTCTTCCTGTGTCTATGCAAACAAGACATCGCCTGAAACAAACACATACTAACAGCATAAGGAAGAGAGAAGAGTAAATATTTCACTTACATCATGATGCAGTCTTCCTCATTGTTTCAGGTAATTAGTTTAATAACAAAGCCTCTTGAATCTCTTAAACATAAAACAAACATATGGTATGGTCTTTTTTTTATGTAGGAGTACAGCTATTTATTCAGCCACTGATTAGCTGATTGAATTGGGCATGAACTCCACCTTACTTTTTTCATAATTTTATTTATTTATTTATTATTTCTTCTTATATTTATTTATTGAATCACTGTGCGAAAAGTTACAAAGCTTTCAGGTTTAAGTCTCAGTCATACAATGATCAAACACCTTTCCCTTCACCAGTACTCATTTTTCACCACCAAGAACCCCAATATACCCCCCTCCCACCCCTCCCAATGCCTGTGAGGCAGATGATTTCTACTTAACTCTTCTCTACATTGATTACATTCATTATTTCGACAAAAGATGCACCATTATTGTTTAGAATTTCCCCCCAACAATCAGAATAGCTGAAAAGGCATTGTGAAATACTTTGTTTTCTATAGCTGGTTATGAGAATCATATAATGTTGTGCAGCCACTATAATGGCCACACGATTTTGGATTTCTGCAAAGAGCCAGATAATTACAAGATTGGTTTCTGTGAATCTGGTGTTATGACTGTGACGGAGAGCCACTCGTGGGGGCAACTCATGACCTCGGTAGGGCGTGAAGGACTAGCCAGTACCGCCCCCCCTTCCCTTGAGACTGCAGTTGCTCCATCACTACCAGCTCATACCTGGCTTTCCTATAAGCTCTGAGGCAGTGGCCACCTTGTTGCTGGCGGGGGGGGGGGGGTGGTGAAAGGCAGAAGGGAGCAACACCCTTTCCCTCCTGGGGAGGCATGGTGCCGTAGTTTAACGCATGGACCATTCACTTTTCTGCCGCAAACTGCCGGGCTCTGGACTAGGTCCTTTTACCTCTGGAGCCATGGCCATGCCAGAGAGCCGCTCGTGGGGGGCAACTTATGACCTCGGTAGGGCGTGAAGGACAAGCTGGTACCATCTCCCTTCCCATGAGACTGCAGTTGCCCCATCACCACTGGCTCATACCTGGCTTTCCAATAAGCTCTGAGGCAGTGGCCACCTTGCTGCCAGGGGGGAAAAAGGCAGAAGGGGGCAACACCTTTTCCCTCCCAGGGAGGCATGGTGCCATAGTTTAATGCATGGACCATTCACTTTTCTGCCACAAACTGCTGGGCCCTGGATTAAGTCCTTTTGCCTCTGGAGCCATGGCCATGCCGGAGAGCTGCTCGTGGGGGGCAACTCGTGACCTCGGTAGGGTGTGAAGGACGAGTCGGTACCGCCCCCCCTTCCCATGAGACTGCAGTTGCCCCATCACCGCCGGCTCATATCTGGCTTTCCAATAAGCTCTGAGGTGGCGGCCACCTTGTATGTGGTTCAGATGCATTTCTGCCAAAAGTCGCTGGGTTTTGAGACCTGTTTCTGAGTCTCTGGGATCATGGCTGTTAATCAGCTTGATCAGGAGCCAGAGAGGCCATTTGTAGGTGACGACTCGGGGTCTTATTGGGATGGGGAAGAAAGGGCCGGTTCCACCCCCCATCTGGTTAGGCCCCGCGTGTCTTGTCACTGTAGACCCAAAACTGACTATCCAGTGACCTCTGGAGGATGGCGGTGACCAGGCTGCCATAGGGAACAGGCCAAGGCATGAAACCTATTCCCACCTGGAGTGGCCCAGCGCCAATAACCTACTGCAGGAACAGGATGCATTTCTGCCAAAAGCCTTTGGGTTCCGAAAGTCCTTTCTCAGTCTCTGGGATTATGGTTGTTAATCAGGAACCAGAGAGGTCATGACTCCAATTATATAGCTGAGCTGGAGTTGGTTTGTGGGTGTGTCTCCCACATACCTAACTTTTGGCCATTTACTTTCTTGGTAAACTTTACCCCAAGTTTTTGGGGTCTGGCCAAAGGCACAGCAGCAATTTTGGGGTATCTGAAAGTCTGATGGTGCCATGAGGCTGCTGATGCACTCGCCTCACAGGAACAGATTGACCTGCTGGCGGCACCATACCCCTGTGTTATGGTCTTAAACCAAGTTTTTTAAAATTATACTAATCTCCAATAGTTTATTCATTCTCACGCAGAAACTCTAGTTTTTGTCAATAATTCTTAATGACCAGTTTTTCTTAAACCTTGGAAATTTTCATGAAACTCTCATGCAAATTATTATGATTTAATTGCATATTTAGTCAGTGATATAGTTGCTAAAAGTATTCTATTTTAAGTAAAATTATATTATAAGTAAAAATTCAGTATTGCAAGTGAGATTAAACTTTTTTTAAATCAATACCATGTTGACATAAGTTTATGAAGATATTCTGACATAGATAATGTCTTGATTTCTTTTATTTTAAAATTCTAAAAATTCTAAGTAAATTATTTAGCTTACTTACATAGAATTCCCTCTTTTTTTCAAGGATCACCCTTCCCCTGGCTTTAGAAAGCCTCCTTTCACATACACACATCTTCTCAATTGTATTAAATTTTTTCAACTATTTTTTTTGTTTGGGGGCTACATTTGGTGATGCTCAGGGCTAGCTTTGGGATCTACATTCACGAATTACTACTGGTGGTGCTCAGGGATCATACTGGATGTCAGGGATTGAACCCAGGTCAGCTACATGCAAGGCAAATGCTGTATTCTCTGTACTATCTCTTCAGCCTCGGTTACTTCAGTTTTTATCTTTTTATTTTATCCAAAAGTCTCTCACATTTATTCTTTGTATTCTCCTCATAAATTTTATTCACATACATATTTCTTTCATTCTTTGCCCACTCCTTCACTTTGATCACCTGACATCCCGTTACTCATTGATTTGCTCGAGCGGGCGCCAACAATGTCTTCATTAGTCCCTGTTGCTTGCTAGTATAGCCCAATGGCGTCTGCTCTTTCTAAGAACACGAACAGCCTCAAACTGATCATTCAGAGTCTTGACAAAGAAGTCTGATCATCGCATAGGTGGGCGGCCACGCAATCTTTTGACATCCTGTGCAATCCAGTCAGTAATGGCTCTAGTCCAGCGGTCGTCTCCAAATCTCATTACGTGTCCAGCCTATCTGATTTTTGACACCTTGGCAAATGAGACAGTGTCCCTGATTCTTGATCGTCGACAGAGGTCAGAACTCCGGATTCTTTCTCTCATTTGAGTGAAGCGTGATACTCCAAGCATAGCTCTTTTGATTCCTCTTTGGGAGACCCAAATAGCATTCTCATCCTTCACTTTTAATTGGCTCTAAAAACTAAGGAAGAATTTTTACAGTTTGTATATTTTTAAGATCTCTGTTTTAATTTTTTAAAAATAATCTAAAGCCCTTTTTCTATAGAACTACAAAATAGACTACCCACCCCCCTTTTTCAGAATAACAGATATTCAAACTATAATCAATTACTGTAGCAGATGGTCAAACTCTCTTTAAACAATTAGTGGTTTGACTGCGAAAAAATGTACAACCATACTTGTATAAGCATGAGATCCTATGACCAAAGGACTTTGGCAGCAGGGCAGAGTGCCTGAGGGCCCAGGCAAGCACACCTGATGTCTGCTCAATGAGGACTGGACTTTTGCTGCCATTGCTATAAAATACGCAGCCAATGCACACTGCTGTATCCAACAGACAGAAAGAATTTTCAACAAAAAGAAGCCGGTTGTTCACTGTATAGGGGAAAAAGATTCGCTGGAAATGTGGAGTGTCTTGCTGGCCTTCCAAGTGCTCTAAAAAGACAGGCAGCCTGTTTTTTCCCAAAGGCAGCTGGTCATGCTAGGGGCATGGACTGCTGAGTTGCTCTAGATACAGGTATAGCAACAACAATAAAAACTCACATATAATTCATGGCCTCAAGTATTGATGGAGTCAGGCTGTCGCTCTCCTGTATAAAAACCTGTGGAATCAGCTGCCTTTACCTAGAAATAAAGTGGATGCCACTGAAAGCTGTCCCTCATGCCTGCTGCACAGTGTGGGCACAGCTGTGCACAATATGACGTGCTATCCATGTGCTCTGGAAGCAGTACGTGGAATTTCAACATATCCTCCTGACAATTATACAGCTGAGAGATGGTCTTAAAAACAAGCTCAATAATAAAATTTATTGTGAACTGTAACAACATCTTAGTACTCTCTTATACAAGGATATAATGGCTCCATGGTGAGATACAACAATTTTCACTAACTTTCTTCTAAAGAAATATTTTTGCTCATTCTGTTAGCAAACTATTGAAAACAAGCAATATTAAATAAATTATTGAAGTCCTGCTAAGGCGGCAGGCTTAAGAGGTGGTTGGAAGAATTGGAGACAATGGTGGAGGCAAGTTGCAATGGTAGTGATATTGGTATTGGAATATTGAATTCTTTTGAAATAATCCATTATTTACTTTCTCTGCGTAGCTCTATAATTTAGTTTAACAAAAATCCCAGGGATCAAATATTTTCTTAAATGTTTTATTATTTTATTTATTTCTTTTTAATATTAAAATTTATTTTTATTGAATTGCCATGAAATAGAGCATTGCAAAGCTGCTCATGTTTGGGTTTCAGTCATACAATGTTCCAATATCCATCCCTCCACCAGTATAATTTTCCAGGATTGATGTTCCCAGTTTCCCTCCCATGTCTCCCACTCACCCCCAAACAACTCCTCTACTCCAGTGTTTTAGCATTTTAGTTTACTTCTTTGCTTCTAAACCGAGTTAATATAACTTGAAATTATTAGTATGAATAATTATTTTATCTTTTGGCTAGTCAAAAATCTTGAGAGACCATATCCAATTTCCCCGCTAAATAACATACTTCTGATAATTAAACATTGGTAGGATAAAAGCTGTGTATTCAATTTTATGACTTTAGAGGCTTGCATGTTTGAAACAAAATCATTACTCTTGAACTAGTTTTACTTATTACAATTAACTCTAACCACAAGTTTTTCTAGGTCAGTTTTCTAATAACACGAAGCACAGGCAAAATAAACATATACCTTTAAACATTGTAAGATGCCTTTGGTTTTCACCAAGCTTTTATTTATTTATTTATTTATTTACATTAATTGCTGTGCTGAGCACAGCGGATAGGGCCTTTTCCTTGCACGCTGCCGACCAGGGCGACTCGGGTTCCATTCCTCCGCTCCTCTCGGAGAGCCCATCAAGCTACCAAGAGTATCTTGCCCACACGGCAAAGCCTGGCAATCTACTCATGACATATTCAATATGCGAAACACTGTAACAACAAGTCTCACAATGGAGACGTTACTGGGCCCGCTTGAGCAAATCGATGAACAACAGGAGGACAGTGCTACAGTGCTACATTATTTGCTGATTTTTAAAAAATATTATTTTCATAAAGTTGATCATAGTAATGGATTACATTCAATATTTTAACACCAGTCCCACCACCATTGCACCTTTCCACAACCATTATTTTGAATTTTTCCTCTACCACTCAATCCTGCTGAAAAGGCAGATGCCAGATAATTTTTTTTGTATTGATTGTTTTGAAGAGCATAAGATGTTGCACAGGCACTTTCTCACAGACTCGCACCCCTGGAATTCTAAAATTTTAGATAATTAGTGTCTGGAAAAATCTCTGCAGTGATCTGCTTGGTTTGAGATTCTTTTGTGTGTCTCTGCATCATGGGTGTTAAGGAGCTTAAATAGCAGTTGGAGGGCATGAACTCCAGGGTCTCATAGGGCAAGGAGATGAGAAAGCTCACCTCCTGGCCCAACCCCTATCCGATCCCCTATCTCTTGAGGCCTCATAAGACCTGCAGGTAAAGAGCTAAGAGTTTAGCTTTAATAAAGGTTTGGGCAGGTAAGGTGTGGGTAACCAAAATTGTGTTGAAAGCTCAGTCTAGCAAAGCATCTAGAAGCTTGTTTATTAGTCATTTTATGCATCAACATAGATAGATAGTGGCCCCTATTACAGATTCAAACACTAATTTAGAGAATGTGCAAGTGTTTTGTAGATATGAGTTGGTGTTCTTAATATATTGGCTATCTTAAGTGAGAAGAGTGTTGTAGATAGTAGTTTTCAACCTTCTTGCACCTAATGTATGGCATCTGTCTGCACATGGTTTGTGGACTGGCAGTTAGAGCCACTTTGTGCATATTCTTCCTTATAGAAGACAGAGAGGGCCATCAGACATATGAAAAAGTGCTCATCATCACTGATTAAAAAGGTAACACTGATTATTAGGGAAAAAAAGATCAAAGTAACAATGAGGTATCACCTCATCCCAGTGAGAATGGTTTACATCAAAAAGGTTGGAAACAAAGCAGTGTTGGAGGGTAGTGATGATTCCTTTCCCTCACTCATTGCTGATGGATCTGCCTTCTGTTTCCACCTCTATGGATAAAAGTGTCGGAACTGCTAAAAAATGAGAACAGAACTTCCATATGATTCAGCAATTCCTCTCTTGGGCATATACCCGAAGAACACTAAAACATGAATATGCAAGGTTATATGCATACTTATATCCATTGCATTATTATTTTCTACACCCAAAGTTTGCAATCAATTCAAGTGTCTGACAAAAATGAGTGGATAATTAACACAGAAAATGGAATAGTCAGTTATCAAAAAGGTAACATTAAAAAAAAATTTGAGGCCACACCCAGCGGTGTTCAGTGCTGACTCTTGGCTAGGCACTTAGAAATCGCTCCTATCAGGGATTAAGGGACCCTGTGGGGTATTGGGGGTTGAATCTAGGTCACATGTGAGCCTGTGAAAAAAGATAACATCTTGCAATTCCCTGGGAGTCTGGATGGAACTGGAAGGGATCATGCAGAGTGAAGTGAGTCAGAAGGAAGAAAACAAGATAATCTCTCTCACATGTGAAATATGAAGAAACATGCAAGATATTAAATATTCCCCAATAGTAACAAACTCTGAGACATAGTTTATCGACTTGTGATCTGCGATTGCTAAGGGAGTTGAGGGACCATGGGATAATGGTGGAGGAAATTTTAACACTCTGGTGGTGGGGGGTGCAGAAACATTGTAAGTACAAACAGTTATATAGAAACTGTTGTAAAAAATTACCTCAATAAAAGAATGAGTGACAAAACACAATTTTGGTAGATCAGTGGTTTTCAAGCCTGGGAAACTGCAACAGATGGTCTGTTGAAAATTACTGTTCTAGATCCTTTGGGTGATCCAATCCATTGGAAGGTCTAAAGAATAACTGAAGTGTCCCCGAGGAACAAAAAATTCTGCTTGGGAGCTTGTGGACTAAATTCTAGTATTTTCCTGGCATTTCCAATTACCCTACCTTAAGGCCTGATCCACAGACTTCAGAATTGCTTAGCCAGCCTGGATCCAATATGGTGCAAGCTAATACTTTACAATAACTTCCTTAATATATATATCTCCTATTCGGTTTGTTCATCTGGTTAACTTCAACCTATGTAAAACCGTATTGGGGTCAGAAAGATAATCCAAGGGGTAGAGCACTTGCGTTGCATGACGTAGATTCTGATTTACTCCTTGACACTGCATATAGTCCCCAGGACACTGTTAGGAATGACTATTGAGCACAGACTCAGGAATAGTGCCTGAGTACTGTGAGGTGTGGACCCAAAAACCAAAGATTGTGGAGGACTTTGAATATCAGTTTTATATGATGAGTATAAGGCTAGAGTTCTAATGAATGTCTAGATGCCACTGAGCAGAAGATAAAGGAGGGGTGAATGAGCTTTATTTTCTATAAACTGCAGAGGAATACTCTATTGCCCATATTTTCTATTTCCAAATAACTACAAAACACAGAGCCACTGGGAGAATTTTGTAAACACCCTCCTCATTGGAAGGGCTCCCCTCCCCCATCCCCGAAGGGTATTTTGTGCCCATCTGCCTTGCTGAGAGAACCCAGATATTAAAAGGAAGTCTAAATTCATCATTCTGTTCAGTCATTTTTTTCTGCAGGTATTTTTGTGGGCTAGCAACTATAAATAAAGTACAGTGCTCAGCTTTTGGGTTGTAGAAATGAATTCAACATGTCCCCTTTTTTCAAACAACTTGACAAATATGAAAAGAAATAAGTTCAAAAACAGAAATACTCTTCTCTCCTCCCCTCCCATGCAGGACGAGAGGGAAGAAGTTGAACTCTGAACTACTTCTGGTCTGTGGGCACTTACATAGTAAAAATATCTGAGTGTAGGTTCCTCAAGCCTGTGTTTTTCCTTGAACACATATCTCACTTGCTTGTTTTTATGTATTTGCTTGCTTTTCCAACTATGGAGAGGTTCATGTTTTCTCTTGAACATGTACTTCCTCTCTCTTCCCTCACAATTTTCTTTTTAAAAATGTTTAAAATTTTATTTAAATGCTATGATTTACAAAGTTGTTCTCAATACAGTAATTTCAGGTATTCAATATTCCAATCCAGCCAACAGTGTCGTCACCTTTCCTTCACCAACATCCCCATCCCCAGTTACTCACCCAACCCTACTTCCCAGCATGCCTCCTTAGCAGGCACAAAATCATTTACTTTTATATTGCTTGCTACAACATATATCTCATAATGATGTTACTAAGGTCACCGTGTGAGGATTACTGAGCTGTGTTAGGTACTAGTTGAGCCTTCTGTGCTATTGTTTTTGCTCATTGAGCTTAGCAGTCTTCGCATGCAACTTTACCATCTAATTTTCTGTGCTCCTAATTGTCACTACTGTGCAATCTGGAGATATGTGGCCTTGTGCTCTCTGAGCTGTAGAACTGGGATGATTCAGCAGCTTGGCGGTTTATTTGCTGGCAGAAGTCTTGTGTAGGTGGACCACTGGGCCTTCCAACAGGGCGGTGACTCAATTTGCTCCTATCCCAAGAAAGCTCCAGAGATCTGGGCCCAGAGATTAGACCAACCTGGTTCAACACAGCTTGGCTTCCCTCCCACTTCCGTTACATCTTTCTAAATAAATCTCTTTCAATAAAACTATCATTTTGGTTTGTTTTTTTAAATAAAAACTATCTTCCTTTAACAATCTGACTGTAACTTGACTCCCCCTTATCTTAAAAAATTTTTTTTGATTGTAAGGTCACACCAAGAAGTACTCAGGGCTTACTTCTAGCTCTGTGGTCAGAGATCACTCCTGGCAGTGCTCAAGGGACCATATAAAATGCCAGGAATCAAACTGTGAAAGACAAATGTCATAATCCCTATAATATCTCTTTGGCCCCCACCAGTATATTTTCAATGTTTTATGTATTGTATACCATATTCATATAATAACATAAGCTAGAAAAAAAGAAAACGTTAAGCAAATCCTTATAAGGAAATAGATGTAGAATTGGAGAGATGGCTCAAAATGAGGAGAGTACATTCTTTTCATGTGGGAACCCTGAGTTTGATCCCTGGCACCAAATGGTTCCCCAAGCACTGAGCTTGGTGTGGTACCAAAATTACATATATTGCTCACTTTGGCAGTACATATATTAAAATTGGAACAATAGATGAGATTAGCATGTATCTGGTCAAGAATGAATGCAAGCTTTTGAAGTGTTTCATACCAAAAAATTATATGAAGATGTACACTCTTTCATGGGCCATGACCTAGAGATTCATAAATAAATATCAAAAGAGATCAACAAGTTTCAGATATTCTTCTGGACCCCATGCAAGGCTGAGTTGTCCAGGGTATTCTGGAGCCTGGGGTGGGGTGGGGGTGGTGATTTGCCCAGTGCTTGCCAAAACAGAGCCCTCGCATCTGAAAACCTCCACACTCCACAATTGCGCCATGCTTCTGACTGGACTCCTCTGTTCAAGATGAGCCTCATCCAGAAATTTATCTGCTGAAAAACTCAGGTATGTGGGTTTTGTGACTGAAATCTCCAGGTTTTCACAGAGTAGGGGATGTATTATCGTCCCCCATCTCCCTGTACTTCCAGAAACCCTGGCAGTCATGCATGTGCCCCCAAACACCACCCAATTAAAAATATAATTCCAGTTGTATCACCTCGTTAAAAATTTTGGGCTTTGTGAAACTCATGTCACCTCAAACTCTATATCACTGATAAACCAGGAGTAGTACACTAGATTGGATTGGATGGGATGTAAAAGGCATGCAATCCCGATTAACAAAATATCAACACAGAAGGCTTACCCTGTAACAACATTTTAGTGATCTTATACAAGGGATTAATAGCTCCATGGTGAGATACATAATATTCATTAACTTTCTCCTAAGAAAGTTTGGCCATTATTTTAGAAAATTATAACAAGCAATACAAAATAAATTACTGAAGGCATGTTATGGAATTAGGCTTATGGGTTGGTTGGGAAAATTGGAGATAATGGCGGTGGAAAGGTGCAATGGTGGTGGGATTTGTGTTAGTATATTGAATGTAACAAATCGTCATGAACAACTTTGTAAACCACAGTGTTTACATAAGGTGTAAGAAGACACTACCTCCACTACCCAGCCATCGCCACAATCCAGGACGCTTTCTGGACCCGTGCGGCTGCGAAGCGGCTGCATCACACATCATAAGACACTAAATACCCATCTTCCGGAATTGTCGTACCATATTTGATATAGATCAAATATGGTAACACCTACAAGGGTGATTAGAGGTCGCCCCAAAAGCCTCTATCCCTCTCGGAAAGACTGGCAAGCTACCGAGAGTATTCCGCCCGCACGGAAGAGCCTGGCAAGCTATCCGTTGTGTATTCGATATGCCAAAACCAGTAACTACAACTGGTCTCATTCACCTGACCCTGAAGGCTTCACCGACATGGCAGCACTGAGAAGGATGAGAAAGGAGAGAAGGATAAGAAAGGAGAGGCCGACAAAATCTCAAGGCCGAACTAGGCTGCCACAATGAAGGAAGACAAAAATGATCGTCT
This sequence comes from Sorex fumeus, assembly GCF_029834395.1. NCBI lineage: Eukaryota > Metazoa > Chordata > Mammalia > Eulipotyphla > Soricidae > Sorex > Sorex fumeus. Next base: position 18,382,774 of record NW_026606115.1, read on the forward strand.
GTACTTTCAATGCACGTAGGCTAGCACCAGATGCATCCACTGAGGACCTGATGGTACAAGCGCGAATGATCAAGTATGACATCATTGGTCTGACCGAGACAAGAAGGCACGAATCTCACCATGCTGTTTTCGACACTGGAGAAGAATTGTTCCTCGGAACATGCGATAAAAGAGGTGTCGGAGGCGTCGGTGTCCTTGTCAACACAAACTTGGCCAAGAGCATTGATTCATTCGAATGCCTAACAACCCGAATCGGACGTTTACATTTGAATAGATGTGGCTCACTGCCTGCAGTTTCTATCTTCGTTGTCTACGCACCAACATCTCATTATGATGAAAGAGAAATCGAGAAGTTCTACATGGAGCTGGAGAAGTTCTATAAAGAAGACCACACCTTCTACAAGATCATTGTGGGTGATTTTAATGCCAAGATAGGACCGAGAAGATCAGCTGAAGAACTTCACATCGGGACCCATGGCCTAGAATGGAACGAACAGGGTGAGAGACTGTCTGAGTTCATCATGTTGAACAAAACTATCCATGGTAACTCACAGTTCCAGAAGGCAGAATCTAAACGTTGGACATGGGAGTCTCCCGGTGGACGATTTCACAACGAAATAGACCACATCATATTCAATCAATGGTTTTGCCTGACTGATGTCGCTGTTGTCCCAAAATTTCGAACGGGATCGGACCACGTCTCCTTCGTGCAAAATTCTACTTCACAGAGCGGGGAGAAAGGGCTGCAAAGTTCAAAAAGAGAACTCGCAGAACGACCACCAACTGGGAACTCTTTGGCACTGTTGCAGCAACATGGGAAGATGCCATTGTTGACAACATAGACGAGGAATATGATCGACTGGTTCAGCACCTCCATGAATGTGCGAGGAACGCCAAGAGAGAGATAGCCACAAAAAATCGCCTATCTTCGAAAACTCTTGAGCTAATTCGGCAGCGTGGTTTGGCGCATGCCTCAGGCAACCGCAAGCTAACGTCCGAGCTTGCAAAGCAGTGCAGAGATGTGATCAAGGAAGACCTCAAGGAGAGAAGAGCAGAAGTGCTGGTAGATGCGGCAGAAGCTGGGAAAAGTATTCGTAACGCCCGCCTGTCCTTCGCCAACTACAAGACCAAGATGACTGCCCTCCGACGTCCTGATGGATCCATCACATCCTCCAGAATGGCAATGGAGAAGATTATCCATGACTTCTACTCAAATCTCTTTGATAGCCATGTCCACTTGCCGACATACCAAATTCCACAGGATGGATATGTCGTTCCCAATGTTCTCCCTTCCGAAATCCGACACGCCATTTCGTCGGTAAAGAAACAAACAGCACCCGGCCCAGACAAGGTCAGACCTGAACACCTGAAGAACCTGCCGTCAGTACTCATCAATACACTGGCTCGGCTCTTCACACGCTACCTGTCTGAATGCAAGGTTCTGTCCCAATGGAAAACCAGCAGGACCGTACTACTGTTTAAGAAGGGAGACATCCATGACATTGGCAACTATTGCCGATCTGCCTACTGTCTGTCATCTACAAGTTGTTCACTCAAGTCATCCTAAATAGGATTGGCAGAACACTAGATGAAGGACAACCATGCGAGCAAGCCGGGTTCTGCAAAGGATTCAGCACTATCGACCATATCCACACGATAACCAAGCCCATTGAGGTTTCTCGGGAGTTCAAGATGCCGCTCTGTTTAATGTTCATTGATTTAAAGAAGGCCTTTGATTCTGTTGAGACGGAAGCGGTCATTGAAGCCCTAGCCAATCAGGGCATTCAAGCCCAATACATCAAGATCCTCCGTGAGCTGTATTGCGGATTCACTACCAGGATCTCACCATTCTACAAAGAAGTGACCGTTGATGTCAAGAGAGGGGTGAGGCAGGGTGATATCATTTCACCGAAACTCTTCAGTGCTACCCTCGAGAACATCATGCGACGACTGGAATGGGAAGGAATGGGAGTGAAGATAGATGGTCGGCAACTACACCACCTCCGCTTTGCTGATGACATTGTTTTAATAACACCAAACATCAGCCAAGCGGCACAAATGCTGGCCGACTTTGACCGTGAGTGTGGAAAGGTAGGACTACAGCTGAATCTTACGAAGACAATGTTTATGAGAAACAGCCTCGTTCCTGACGCCCCATTTGCTCTCAATGGAACGACCATCTCCGAATGCAACAGCTATGTGTACCTAGGTCGAGAAGTCAACATGACAAATGACCTGGCACCCGAGCTGCACAGGAGGAAGAGAGCGGCTTGGAACGCCTTGAAGAACGTCGAAGAAATAGCTAAGAGGACGAAGAACCTCCGGCTCTGGGTACATCTCTTTGATTCCACTGTTCTTCCTGCATTAACATATGCCTCAGAGACCTGGGCCCTACGCAAACAAGATGAGAACGCTATTCAGGTCTCCCAAAGAAGAATAGAAAGAGCTATGCTTGGAATATCACGTTTCACTCAAATGAGAGAGAGAATCCGGAGTTCTGAAATCTGTCGATGATCAAGAATCAGGGACGCTGTCTCATTTGCAAAGGTGTCAAAAATCAGATGGGCTGGTCACGTAATGAGATTTGAAGACGACTGCTGGACTAGAGCTGTTACTGACTGGATTCCACGGGATGTCAAAAGACCGCATGGCCGCCCACCTACCAGATGGTCAGACTTCTTCGTGAAGATCATGAACGATCGGTTTGAGGCTCTTCATGTTCCCAGAGCGAACAGATGCCATTGGGCTACACTAGCACGCGACAGGGACAAATGGAGACGTTACTGGCGCCCGCTCGAGCAAATCGACGACTAATGGGAAGTTAAGTGATTAAGTGATTAAGTAAGAAGAAAATAAAAATTTTAAAAGTATATGTATACGTATTTATAGTACTGTCTTACATCAGTATTATACACTTGTCAGCTTACAAAAATAATCCACATACAAATAGACCTGTGCTGTTTGAATCTGCATTGTTCAGGGTTAATTGTGCTTGCAGAACAATCTTCCTTTTCTGGACTTGTGGGGACTCCTTCCAGCATCAGTTTCAACTAGCTGGGCCTCCTTGTCCTCCTGAAGCAAACTCTTCATCTCCTTATTAGCATTACTTTGCACACCTTTCCTCCTTTTTTAGCTCCTGTCACTGTTTCCATTTTCCCCTCTTAGGACTAGTATGACCTACCCTCATCATTTATATCCCACCTCACTTTGACAGCCAATAGGAACTCAATGTGAAAGTGGATGGGAGGGAATATTTTTCGACACAAGGGAGGGTTTTCCAAGGTCAACACCAAACCCATCACATGTGTAGAGAGGACCCAATGTGCTGCAGCTCATGAGAAACTCACTAACAATGAGGTATTTATTTATTGTTCCTTCCATTAGGCCCTAGACTCCCGAACTCTCATTCTCTATCTTTGGAAAGAAAGCAAGCTCTTTGAAGGTAGATGCCACGTATCTTCCACAGCCTCTAGAATAGATCCATGAGGTGGATGTTCTTTTTGGTGGATCACACCTGGTTGTAATCAGGAGGCTACACTGGGGGACCGTGTAACATTGGGGATTGAACTCCAAGACCCAAACCCCAGGGTCCCAGGGTTATTTTCCTGACCTCTGGATGCATTTATTTTATTATTATATTTATTAGTTTGGGGACCACATATTGTGGTGCTCAAAGCCTACAGCTGGCTCTGCACTCAGATACTTATGGTGGAGGTTGGGGGACCATCTTGTGATACCAGCATTCAAGCCAGGGTTTTAGTGGCCACAGTCACAGGGTAGTTAAGTGACTACCCTTTGTATCATCTCTGTGGTACCTTCATTTTATTTTTTAGGGAGAGAACTACTCCTGGCTTGGTGCTAGCAGTAATTCCTGGTGGTGCCAGGAAGGTCATGCGGTACTAGAGATCAAACTTAGACTTTTCATGCTAAGTGAATATTCCAGCCTTTTGAGCTTTGGATGCCTGTCATGTGCATTCATTTGAAATAATTTAGATACATTGCTCAGTGGTAGAGTTCTCTCCTTGCATGTTTGAGACCCTGGGCTTGATCCCTGACACTGCACACTAACCAACCAACCAACCAACCAACTATTATCACCATCACCAGCAAAAAAACCATAAGCAGTACATATTTCAGGTTTTGGATTTTTTGGGGGGACACACCTGGGAAGTGCTCAGGGTTACTCTTGAGTGTTTTACTCAGTAATCATTCCTGGATGACTTGGGGGTTCATATGGAATGTCAAGGGATTGGACTTTGGGGATAGAACCCTGGTCAGCGATGTGCAAGGCAAGTCCCCTACCTGCTGGACTCTCTGGCTACTTCTATTCCATTTTATCTCTCTTTCTCTGCCCTTGTGCTGTATGTGGTTGGCTTTGTTCCTTACCATGTCTTCTCATAAGACTTTCAGGGCTGATGGGGCCAGAAAGAGAGAGAGAGAGTTCATTGGGCTGAGAACATGCATTATTATTATTAATTTTAATTGAGCCACCATAAGATAGAGCATTGCATGATTGGGTTTTAGTCATACAGTATTCCAACACCCATACCTCCACCAGTGTAATTTTCCAACATCGATGTTCGCAGTTTCCTCCCCAAGTCCCCAAATTCCCCACCTCCACCAGTCCACCTCTATGGCAGGCACCTCATTCTCCCCCTCTCCTTTTAGGCATTATTGTTTGCAACACAGATGATGAAGGGTTATCATTTATATCCCTTTACTTATTTTAGTTATTTATTTATTTACTTATTTAAAAATATTTTTATTAGTGAATCACCATGGGGTACAGTTACAGATTTACAAACTTTTGTGCTTGCATTTCAGTCATACAATGGTCAAGTACCCATCCCTCCTCTAGTGCCCATTTTCCACCACCCATGGTCCCAGCATCCCTCCCACCACCCCCACCCCGTCCCCTCCACCCACCCCGCCACTGTGGCAGGGCATTCCCTTTTGTTCTCTCTCTCCTTTTGGGTGTTGTGGTTTGCAGTAGAGGTATTAAGTGGCCATCATGTTGGTCTATCCTTTACTTATTTTAAACACTCAGTTCTTTTCCAGAGTGATCATTTCCAACCATTGTCTTACTGGACCCTGCTCTATTTTAACTACCCTCTGCTGCCACACACTTGTGGTAATTTTCAACCATTGACAAGTCCTCCTAATCCTTGTTTTCCATGGCCCTGGATATGAGTAAGAACATGTTTTTCATCCAAGAGGCCTGGGTTTGATTCCCTGAATTTCATGGTCCCCCAAGCACCTCCAAGAGGAAACTCTGAGCACTGAGTAGTGAGTAGGTTCCCACCAGTGTGGTCTCAAAAACACAAAAAAAGAAAGGACAAGAAGACAGTACAGATTCAGAACTATAGTACAGTGGGTAGGTCATTTGCCTTGTACTTGGCCAACTTGGATTCTATTCCAACGTTCCATATGGTCCTCCAAGCACTGCCAGGAGTAATGTCTGAGTGCAGAGCCAGTAGTAACCCCTAAGCATCGCTGGGTGTGACTGGAAAAAGTAAAATAAATAAAAGAATAAATAAATAAACAAAAACTTTAAAAAATACTTTCAGGATACAGTGATGTCTGGCCAGTAACAGAAGCATTCTTGTCTCATTTTCATTGGATTTGGATGACAGTTTGCAATACAATCAAGTACAACTCCAGCATGAGATATGGGAGAAAACCCACACTGCTTGGGTAAGAAATCATACATCAGATGGCACCCCCATTTATACTGTACCAATCTCACTAGCACCTTGCCAAATCACTCTGAAACCTTACTACTCTTTCGACATATTTGATTAGAAAATGATTCTTCTAGCTGTGTGTATGCTTCTGCATAGGTATACTTGTTGGATTAATGGCAAATATGTGAGAGATTTATTTTAAAAAACAAATAGATAAATTCAGCAGAAAAATTCAGGTAGCCAAATTCAGCATTAGAGCACAGATTCTGGGTTTGATCCCAGGTTACTCCCCATACACACAAAATAAGGTGAAATTAAATATCTGAGAATTTAAATTGAGAACTTGGGTTGACATGAAAGATGTATTAGAAGGTGATTATTGATGGTTTTTAAAAATCTATTTAAGGGGCCGGAGCGATAGTATAGCGTATGCTTCTGCATAAGTATACTTGTTGGATTAATGGCAAATATGTGAGAGATTTATTTTAAAAAACAAATAGATAAATTCAGCAGAAAAATTCAGGTAGCCAAATTCAGCATTAGAGCACAGATTCTGGGTTTGATCCCAGGTTACTCCCCATACACACAAAATAAGGTGAAATTAAATATCTGAGAATTTAAATTGAGAACTTGGGTTGACATGAAAGATGTATTAGAAGGTGATTATTGATGGTTTTTAAAAATCTATTTAAGGGGCTGGAGCAATAGTATAGCAGGTAGGGCATCTGTCTTGCATGCAGCTGACCTGAATTCTATTCCTGGCATCTCATATGGTGCCCCAAGCCAGTATACTATCCAGGTTGGCTATGTGTGGCTCAAAACAAACAAGAGGGGTCGGAGCAATAGTACATCAGATATGGCATTTGCTTTGCACGTGGAGTTCAAAACAAACAAAGAAAGGAAAGCATTTAAAGGCATAGAAAGTAGCTCCAGTAGCAGAGTGCATGTTAGCAAGGTACGAAGTTCAAACCCCAGTACCTAGCATGGTGCTCCTGTACACCATTGCGTGTGGCCTTGGTTTCTGAGCATGACCAGTTGTCTGACCATTATTTTACAAAATTTCTTTTAGGGCCAGAGCAATAGTACAGTAGGTGGGGTGCTTGCATTGCATGTGGCTGACCAGGGTTCGATCCTTGGCATCCCATATGGTCACCCAAGTACCGCCAGGAGTAATTAATTCCCCATCCAGCAGCCTCAGCACTGTTGGCCATTTCTTTGAGGTTTTCTCCATTGGTCAAAGTCTTTTCCCTTGCTTTGTTTCTTTGTACTCCATTTATGAATGGGGTGATCTGGTATTTGTCTTTCTCCTGACTCCGCTTAGCACAACACCCTCCAGTTCCATTTATGTTGTAGCAAAACACACAGCTTTTTTTCATAGCTGAGTATTATTCCATTGTGTATACAGACCACAACTCCTTAAACATTATTTGGTTTCTTTTGGGGTCACATTCATTTGTGTTCAGGGATCTAACAGTACTAGGATAATCATGCAGTGCCAGGGATTGAACTAGGGTCTCCCACATGCAAAACATGCAGTGAAGCACTTTGAGTTATCTCCCTGGTAGCCCTTATACCACAGCTTTCTGTTTGTTTGTTTTTGGGTCACACCTGGCAATGCCCAGAGGCAGTGCTCCTGGCTCTTCACTGAAAAATTATTCCTGGAGGATGTTTGGGGCCCGTATGGGGTGCCGGGGATTGAACCTAGCAGGCATGTGCAATGCAAGCATCTGTCTGACCTGCTGTACTATCTCTGGCTCCTACCACATGTTCTTTACCCACTAATATGTTCTTGGGAACTTGAATTTCTCAGGATCTTGGCTATTGTAAATAGTTCAGCAAAGAACATATGTGCATACAAAGCTTTGCAAATTATTATTATTTATGTTATTTCTTTTCTTTTTCTTATTTTTCTTTTTGGCAAGTTACTGGTCTTCGTGTTTTTGGACTAGATGTCAAGAGTTCCTGGGTGATAAGTGAGTGTTATAATTTTAATTTTTTGGAGTAATCACTTTGTAATCACTGCCCTCCGGTTATTCATTGATTTGCTCAAGCGGGCCCAGTAATGTCCCCATTGGAGACTTTGTTGTTACTGTGTTTGGCATATCGAATACATCACGGGTAGCTTGCCAGGCTCTGCCATGCGGGCGAGATACTCTCGGTAGCTTGCTGGGCTCTCTCAGAGGGGCAGAGGAATCGAACTCAGGTCGGCCATGTTGGCTACGTGCAAGGCAAACACCCTACTGCTGTGCTATCACTCCAGCCCAATTTTTTGAGTAGTCTTCATATTGTTTTGCATAAAGACTGAACCAGATGACATTCCCAAAGTCAATGAAGTTTCCTTTTTCACCACATATTCAATACTGGCTGTTCCCAGACTTTTAGATGTATGCCATTTCTCATGGGTGTGAAATGCTATCTCATTGTCACTGGGATTTGCAGTTCCCTAATAAGTAATGATGAGCATTTTTTCATAAGCCTTTCAGCGATCTGTATATCTTCTTTTGTTTTTCTTTTTTACTTTATTTGAATGCTGTGGTTTACAAAGTTGTTAATAATACAGTTGTTATGGGCATGCAATATTCTAAAACCAATCCCCTCACCAGTGTGATCTTCCCTCCACCATTGTTCCCAGTTTACCACCCTACCCTCACACCTGCCCCATTAACAGGCACAAAATAATTTATTTTATATTGCTTGTTACAACTAAATGATTAATGAAATTATACAAAAATACTTCAGTAAAATAAAATTTTTGAAAATAATTTTTTGTTTGTTTGGTTTTGGGCCATACCCGGTGATGTTCAGGGTTTACTTCTGGCTCTGTACCCAAGGATCACTCCTTTTGTTGCTTGGGGAACCAAATAAGATGCTAGAGATTGAACCCAGGTTGGCCACGTGCAAGGGAAATGGTGTCAGTGAGATGTGTGTATATCTTCTTTGAGGAGTGTCTGTTCATATCTTTTCCCCATGTTTTGATACAGTTGTTTTATTGTTGAACACTATGAGTGCTTTATATGATTTTAATATTAGCTCTAGGCCAGAGGTATTATATACAATTATTTTCTCTAATAAGTATATTTTTATTTTAGTCATCATTTCACAGCGCAAAATCTTTCTAGCTTGATTTAATCTGTCCTCTTATTTTTGCTTTTATTGTTTTTCCAAGGGATTCAAATCATTGAATACTGTTCTTACGTTCTTATTATGAAGAATTGTTTATATATTCCTCGAGGTATTTTATGTGTTTGAATCTAATGCTGAAGTATTTACTCCATTTTGAGTTAAACTTTGTGTATGATATGAGAAAGGGGTCCAGTTTCATTTTTATTTACACATGGTCAACCAGTTTTCACAGCACCATTTTTTGAAGAAGCTTTCCCTGCTCCACTTAATTGACCCAGATTTCTGGTCATAAATTAACCACACATTTCTGATGGTAACCTCTGGGCTCTCAATTCTGTTCCATTGGTCTGAGAGCCTGTCTTTATTCCAATACCACACACTTTTGATTGCTATAACATTTTTGTGTAGTTTAAAGGCAGGGAATGCAATGCCTCCTTTCTTTTTCTCTCAGAATTGCTGTGACTGTCCTGGGAATTTTATGGTTGGTATGAATTTTAGAAGTATTCATTCTAGGTCCTTGAAAAGAATATCATGGCAATTTTGATGAGCACTGTTTAACAGTAATTATTACTCCAATCCTTGAACAATGAGTGTGTTTTTACTCCCTTGCATCTTTTTATTTTAGTTGTGATTTATAGCTTTCACTAAATAAATGTCAAATTCTTTGTTAGGTTGAGTCATAGATATTTGATTTTCTGGAGACAAAATAGTAAGTAGGATTAAAAATTATCTTCTATGTCATTGTTTGCAGATAAAATGCAGTGTATTTCTGTGCATAAATTCTTTAGTCTGCTACTGTACTATATGGAATTACTGCTTCTAAGAATTTGTGTGGAGTCTTTAAGGTTTTCTTTGTGTAATGACATGTTATTTGGAGTAGTATTACCTTGAATTATTTTGTTTGTTTGTTTAGTTTGGTTTTGAGGCCAACCTGGAGGTGCTCAGGAGTTACTCCTGGCTCTGTACTTGGGAATTACTCCTGATGGTGCTTGAAGTACCAAATGTGATGCCAGAGATCGAACCTGGGTCACTTACATGCAAGGCTAGTGCCTTACTGCAGTATTATCTCTCTGGCCCCTGAATTTTTTTTGCTTTTTTTGGTCACACCCAGCGATGCTCAGGGGTTACTCCTGACTCTGGGCTCAGGAATTACTCCTGGCGGTTCTTGGGGGACCATATGGGATGCCTGGGATTGAACCCGGGTTGGTCGTGTGCAAGGCAAGTGTCCTACCCGCTGTACTATTGCTCTCGCCCCAGGTACCTGAATTCTTTCTGTATCTGAAACCTTTTAACTTCCCTTTTTTGTCTAATAGCTGTGACTAGGACTTCCTTCTGCAAAGGTCTGCCTTAGTTTTAGGGGGCCACACCCAGTGGTGCTCAAGAGTGCATCTCCTGGTTCTGTGCTTGGGGGTACATGCAGTGAAGGGCATCTAACCTGCGCTTCCCTCATGCTTGGCATATATTCAGTCCATTGAGCCATTTTGACACAACGAAAGTCTTAAGATAAGTCTTACTGGGGCCAGAGAGATAGAAAAGCAGGTAGGGCATTTGCCTTGTACACGTCAACCCAGGTTGACCCCCAGCACCCCATATGATCCCCCCAAGTACCACCAGGAGAAATACCTGAGTGCAGAGCCAGGAGTAACTCCTGAGCACTGCATGGTGTGGCCCAAAAGCAAAAAAAAAAAAAGGTAAATTCTGTTGTAGATTTCCCTCAAAAATTAAGTCACCTGAGGCTGGAGAGATAGCACTGTGGGTGGGGAGCTTGCCTTGCACACAAATGACCGGGGTTCAATTTAATCCCTGGTATTTTATATGGTCCCCTGACTCTGCTGGAGGGGTCCCTGAGTCTGCAGAGACAGCAGTAACCCCCCCAGCAAATAAAAAATCAAAACAAAATAACAAATCACCTTAGGATTTGTTTTGGCTGGATCATTTCATTGCCTTTTATTCACCTCGGTTTCCCACAAATTGGTTTTCTGTGAATTTTAGGCTTTATTGTACAAAGTCAGCATCTCAACGAGTTAGAATCATATTGGAATTTAAGAGATGGGAAATTTTACTCCCACTGGATTAAGTGAGTGAGATGGAAATAGCAGGACTAACTGTGCTTTTGGTTTGTCCCAGTGTTTGAGTTCTTGCTGGTATGGTGACTATAGCACGGATCAAGTAGGGATTCTACAGCAAGGATCAAACCCAGGGTCTCACACACACACAAGGTACATGTTTTACTGAGAAGTTACATCCCAGGCTGGCATTTAAGTTTTATGAACTGGGGAGCTCTCTTCATTTAAGTACAGAGCCAAGGAATATTTGGGTGATGCTAGAAGTACTTGATTTTGTTTTAAAAATCATAAATATAATATAGATAAATGATTGAAAGTCAAACATGAAAACTTTGCAACTAGTTCACGGTGTAAAGTAAAGTAAAGTAAAGGCCCTCCCGTTGATCATCGATTTGCTCGAGCGGGCCCAGTAACGTCTCCATTGGAGACTTTGTTGTTACTGTGTCTGGCATATCGAATACTCTTGGTAGCTTGTCAGGCTCTCCGAGAGGGGCGGAGGAATCGAACTCGGGTCAGCCATGTTGGCTGCGTGTAAGGCAGACGCCCTACCCGGTGGAGCTCCAGTGGCGCAATCGGTTAGCACGCAGTACTTATATGGCAGTGCGAGTGGAGTGATGCTGAGGTTGTGAGTTCACGGTGATTCAGTTAAAATATTTGAAAAAAGAATACAGATAAAATATGCATTTATGTGCAGGAGGGCTTGGAGCCATACTTGCTGTTGCTTGGGGCTACTTCTGACTCTGTGCTCAGGAGTTTACCCTGGTGGTACTCAGGGGATCATGTGCTATTAGGGATTGAGTTGAGGTTGGCTGCCTGCGAGGACAAAGCCAACCCTTTTAAAAAAATTTTTATTAGTGAAACACCATGAGTACAGTTGTAGACTTACAAATTTTTGTGCTTGGGTTTCAATTATACAATGATCAAGCACCCATCCCTCCACCAGTGCCCATTTTCCACTACCACGGATCCCAGTATCCCTCCCACCCCCATCCCCCCACCCCCGTCCCACCCTGCCTCTGTGACAGGGCATTCCCTTTTGTTCTCTCTCTCCTTTTGGGTGCTGTGGTTTGCAGAAGAGGCATTGAGTGGCAATCATGTTCGGTCCATAGTCTACTTTCAGCATGCTTCTCCCATCCTGGGAGGATTCTCCCAATACCCTTTATTTGGTGCGCCCTTCTCTATCTGGGCTGCCTTTTCCCCTAGCATGTGTGGCTGGCCTCCAAGCCATGGAGTAAACCTCCTGGTACTTATCTGGCTATTCTTGGGTGTTAGTCTCCTATTTTGTTACTTTATGTTCCCCAGATGAATGTAATGTTTCTATGTCTGTCCCTCTCTTTCTGACTCATTTTGCTTAGCATGATACTTTCCATGTAGTACTACTTGTATGTAAATTTCATGACTTCATCTTTTCTAACAGCTACATAGTATTCCACTGTGTAGATATACCAAAGTTTCTTTAACCAGTCATCTGTTCTCGAGCACTCAGGTTTTTTCCAGATTCATCTATTGTAAACAGTGATGCACTGAACAAACAAGTGCAGATGTCACTTCGACTATACTTTTTTGCCTCTCTGGGATATATTCCCAGGAGTGGTATTGCTGGGTCAAATGGGAGCTCAATTTCTAATTTTCAGAGAATCGTCCATACTGTTTTCAAAAAAGGCTGAACCAGTCAAATGCCAACCTTTTTAACATAACCCCTTAGTAAAAGTAAAGTAAAGGCCCCCCCGTTGATCATCGATTTGCTCGAGCGGGCCCAGTAATGTCTCCATTGGAGACTTTGTTGTTACTGTGTCTGGCATATCGAATACGTCACAGGGAGCTTGCCAGGCTCTGCCGTGCGGGCGAGATACTCTTGGTAGCTTGCCGGGCTCTCCGAGAGGGGCGGATGAATCGAACTCGGGTCGGCCATGTTGGCTGCGTGCAAGACAAACGCCTTACCGCTGTGCTATCGCTCCAGCCCCCAACATAACCCCTTAACCCTCCTAATTCCAGCCTCAAAAATATGCTTTGTTTCAAAAGAGCATATACATCCTTTAGTTTAACCCACTCATTAAAATTTTGTTTTTTCACCCTTTTTGTGTTTTTTTTCACCACGTTTCCTTTTAAATTTTGGACCTTACAAGAGGTGCTCAGGAGGTTTGGGGGACCCTTCGGTGATTCTCTGCTAACCAGGTCAGGGGTTCATTATGAAGGCCTAAGGATGCGGTGCTGTCCAGGCCTTTCAGTGCCAGGAATTACCTGGCTCACTCTGGCCTGCTCGGTGGCCTTCAGGGCCACACCTAGTGGTACTCAGGGGTCTTTAAGGCTATATGAATCTCTCTCCAGACCATGAGGTGTCAGGTATTCAAATGGGGTTGGTCACATATTAAGCATATGCCTTAACCTTTGTATTCCCTCCACACACCCAACCTTCATTTTATAGAGCAGGAAACTGATTCTCAGAGAGGGAAAGTAAATGCCCAAGGCCCATACAGCCAGTTCTTTGAAGATCTACAAGTCAATCCAAAGTCTGTGGCTTCTGGCCAAGAGCTCTTGCAGCTCTGTTATTTAGTTGAGCTAACTAATGTGTTTATTCAAGTTGCGGAAACTGTAATTCAAATCCAGTTCTCTTTCATTGTTCAGCGGGGAGGAAATATGTCCAATTTCTACTTGATTCTTTGGATTTTTTTTAGGACCCTTAAGTCATGGTGCAGTCCCTTTGTGCCAGCTGAGGAAAAGCACAAGAATGTTTGCCTTTGCTCTCACTATCCTGCCAGTTCCCTTTGTCCTTGTTTGCCAAAGGCCTGAGCTCAGGAGTTTACCCCTGCTGTTGTCATAGAGCAATGTTTGGCCCATAATATAATACTAGGAAGCAGAAATTGTAGTTACTTCCAAGAAACTGCAAACAGTTTGCCCATACTTCAGATTTGTCTCAAATTTATTTGTGTGTCAGGGCTGGGGGGGGGTGGGGGGTGGTAGAGTTGTGCTCTGTAGTTTTCAAGTGATTGGTCTGAGGACCTGAATCATGAGGGTCCTACAGAAGTTAGAGAACATGTCACCTCTCTGGCTTCAACACTATCCACTGTTCTAATACCATAATTGAGGGACGTTTCCAGCAAATGAATTTCCCAGGTCACATGGCATGCATACAGGAGACTCATTGCCTCCCATATTGGATCTGGTTGGATCTTACTTTAGAGGAAACTCTTAGGCGCGGCACACATTGCTTTATTTGTTAAACAGATAGCTCAAAATCTAATATACATCCCAAATACCAGGGAGAGGAAGAGGGAGAGGTGAGGTTATTTGGAAAGGAGGGCAGGCCTATAGGGTTGTAACTTTGGAAGACTTGGAGAAGTCAGAGAAATGCATGAGGAACAGATTGTTCTGGCAATAAAGGGGGAGGAAAGATGACTGGGGGTATAGGCCATTTTGCCAGGATCCTGGGAACCGAACTAGTTCTTCCACTGTGAGACTGTTTTCTGTTGGTGCCACACCTGGTGGAGCTTCTAGGCTACTTCTGGCTCATGTTCCAGTGTTGATGTGGTGCAGGGGAAGGAACCAGGATTGACTGTGAGACAAATGAAGTACCTGATGATACTTCACTTAATGGGATTTATTTTAATTTAATGAGGATAGCACCCCTGTATTATTCACTCCTCGCCCTATCCCATAGGGGTCTTTCAAAATCTTTTCTCCTGCTGCCCTCGACACACTTGTAGTTTACCAAACTGTGAGGGTGGAGTGGAACAAAACACTGGACACAGGAGATAAAAAATGAAGTTGTCCCTGGTAAGTGGGATTAAGAGTTCTGAGTTGAAAACCATTTCTATTACCTAAGATCAATAGTGAAGACAAATGAGAAGAGTGAGCCTCCTTCAATTAGAAAATGAAGAAATAGGAGGATGTCAGAGAAATGAGCTAGGGTTTGGGCCAAAACCTAAGAAGAGCACTGGGTCCCCCATATTGGGTCCACTACAGTCTGGGGGTTCTCCATTGAGGTATTTGGTAGCCTTCCCCATTCCAAAGGAGAGGGCCAAAGCTGACTGGGAAAATGATCTTGTTTTGACAGAGAACAATGAATAAAATGAATAATCAAAGGAAACCCTCTCTCCACCACTATTTCTTGTTCCAGCCTCTTGGTGGCAGCTTAATTAGTTTCTGTGGACCAGCTGCAGATGGGGCAGTTCCATTTGCACTTGTTAAGATTGTACAGCCAGGACTCAGGATTTTTACAGCTGCATTTTCATCACCACCTCATTAATCCTGAGTCACAGAGGGAGGCTGAAAACTCCGTCATCTTCATTTTACCGAAGATGCCCGAAGAGGTGAAATGACTTGTACCCCATCATATGGCAAGTCAGCGTCTAGGCTGAAAATAGAACTGAGCCCTGATTCGGGGGGGAACTGCTCATCTTAGCCCACATGGCCTCCCTAGTTTGCTTGCTCATTGCAGATGCGGAAATCTCCAGCTTGCAGGGAATCTGGCTCCCTTTAGTCTGTGTCCGGGGCTGACCCTCAATTAAGTGATAGTGTCACAGGAGCTACTGGTCAAAGTGGGGAAGAAAAGGAGGCTCTGAGAGTGCTTGTGCAATCTTTTCCTGATGGTCCTTTCTGGAATCCCATTTTGCCAGTCTATTATCCCTGAAAAAGGACCTGGCCCTTGCCTGTGCCTAGATCCATAGAAACAAGTCAGTCATAGATGGCTTCCTTTTGGAGCTCATACCCTCCATCAGTTAGCTCATTGTATAGATCCTGAATGTATCAAACATTTCCACCAAAATATGTTTAGTGGAAGAGAAGAGTGAACTTGAATACCAGGTTGGTAGGCATGGGACTATAGACAGAAGTATCAGACACGAGCCTCAAATGTCTTTGAAAGAGAACGTATTCCTTACCTGCTATGTGCCTTTTACATTCATTCCTATAATATCTTTGCTAAAAACTACTTCATGTAGGATTTGCATGATATTTCCCTCCCAAATCTTTGAGAATAGTGCAAGTGCAATCAGGAGTACTAGCCAGTCGAATGGCTACAATTTCTCAAGGCCCTGTTTTCAAGACTCAGACCCTAAGTTATTTTTTTTGTGTATGTGAAACTCTCAGCAGAACTCAGAGCTTTCTCCCAGATTTGTGCTCCAGGGTCACTTCTGAGGGTTCTCAGGGGATCTGAGTGCCCAGGATTGAATCTGAGTCGGCTGCATGCAAGGCAAGCGCCTATCTTGTTATACTATCTCTCCAGCCCTCAAGTCCGAGTTTCACATGCACAGGGAACCTAATTAACCATTCTTATGCTGGTGTGGGGATCAAACCCAGGGCCTCACACAAGCAAAACAATTGCTCTACTGCTTAACTACAGACCCCCATCCATTGACGTCGGCTATTTGTGGTCTTGCACATCTTTTAGTAATGCCCATGGGGTTTACACCTTCTTAGTTCTGGGGGCCATACACATCTGACTACAGTGCTACTGGGAAACGCTTACGGCACAGAGAATAAGAGCAGAACTACTAGGTTCAAACAGCATAGTTGCTGGCATTGAGCTGCACAAATGTGGGACAAAATGGATTGAACTCATGACCTTATGCCTGAAGGCAGGTATTCTAAGTCACTTAACTATTCTCCAGAGCTCCCAGACAGTGAGTCTTTCATTTGTTTTCTGGGATACATCTGATAGAGCTTGTGGGTCACTCCTGGCTCCATGTTCAAGCGATACTCCTAGTGGTGTTTGGTGGACCATATGGTGTTGGGAATCAGATCTTCTTGGAGGAATTCAAGTGTAAGTGTGGCCTCCTGCATGCAAAGCCTGTGCTCTTGCTTTTGAGCTACCTAAGGTCCATACTGGAGACTTTTAAAAGACATAACCATTCTACTGACACATTTCCATACACACATATCACTCCTCTCCCTGGTTCTGGGAGTAAGTGGGATATTAGGGCAGCCCAGGGTCAGAGATACAGTACAGAGGTTAAGGCATTTGCTTTACTTGCAGCCAACCCTGGTTCGATCCCCAGAACAGTGAATGGTCCACTGACATTGCTGGTGTTACCCAATACCAAAATATCAACAACAAGCAAACAAACAAAAAACCCCAAGGAGCCCTCCCTGAAAAAGAAAGGTGGGCTTTTAAGTATCACACACCTCATCCAATCTGATTGGATTCCACGGGATGTCAAGAGACCGCGTGGCCGCCCACCTACCAGATGGTCAGACTTCTTCGTCAAGATCATGAACGATCGGTTTGAGGCCCTTCATGTTCCCGGAGCGAACAGATGCCATTGGGCTACACTAGCACGCGACAGGGACAAATGGAGACCTTACTGGCACCCGCTCGAGCAAATCGACGACTAACGGGAAGTTAAGTGATTTAAGTGACACCTCATACCTGTTATTCCCAAGCAGCGTGAACTCAGAGCAGAAATTGTAGGCTATCTTCTTCTGATGTGTATGGCCACATCCACCCCCATTTCTAGGGGGCTTTTAAGGTGTCACTAGTATCAGTATGAACTACTAGTAGAGTGATAACTAGAGGGTAGCAGTTGAAGACATGGGCTAGGTTTGAAAAATCACAGGTTGCAGCTCTGTGACTCAGGCTAGTAACTTAATCTCTCTAGGCTTCAGTGTTACACTGTGAGAAACAGAAACGATCATGGAATCTCTAGGAAATGATTGCTGGGAAAATGAAATAAAATCACATCTATCAGGTACCTCACACTCTTCTGGGCATACAACAAGTGGTCATACACTGGGAAAAGTTTTGCTTTAAGGGGAGGGAATCAATGTTTCTGGGCCCTAGAAAAATCCCATAGTATGAAATTTTAGCCAAAGCAGGAAAACTAGAATTAGGAATCACCTCCTCTCCCTTTTCCTCAGTGAAGGGAAGACATTACAGTAAATAAATACAGGGAAGCTAAAATTCATTCTTATGCGATACCTTTGGACCCTGCAGCTGAAAACATCTCTGTCATGTTGGGAGTGTGGGCAGCAGCCAGGAACTGTGTGTTGGTGTGAAGGCATGGGTGGGATGGAATCACTACAAGCATGAGGATTCTGTACCAAGGAATCTATAATCTCCATTTAAGGGCGGCATCAAGCTGTTTAGGTAATTTTTGTTGTTGGATGGGTGTGTGTGGGGTGCCATGCATGGCAGTACTCAGAGCTTACTCCTGGCTCTGTGCTCAGGGATTACTCCTGGCAGGGTTCAGAAGACCATTTGGGGTGCTAGGAATTGAACCTGCATTGGCCACATGCAAGGCTAGCGCACGACCTGAAGCGCTATCATTTTGCCTCCTGGTCATCAATTGGAACCCAGAATCCCCTGCCAGACTCCAGGACAAATGTGCCAGAGTCCAGGGATGGAATCTCAGAGGCCATTTCCTTCCACCCCCCTGGAGGTACTTTTTCTCCAGTCACACATCCACAGTCTGGCTTCCTGCAGGGACAATGGGGACTGGGATGAGTTATTACTTCCATCTTAATGGCTTCTTGGAGGAATTCAAGTGTAAGTGAATAGATGCCTGGTCCCTGTGTCGGCTGCTGCTACTCCCCTGCTTCGGAAAGGAAAAATTCTGGCTGAGGCAGGTCCTTTCAATTCATTGCTGATGAAATTGCCTATTATCCACAGTGCTCTGACAACAGCTTGAGGGAAAAATGAGACTCCAGCAAAATGTGACTGTGCCACAAGCGCCCTGGGTAGCCTGGGCCCAGGCCAACAGCATGAACCCATTTTTCGTTAATTGGATGAAGTCAGAGAGGTGGGAGCAGGCAGGCCCCGGGTAAGCACTTGTTCCTGGTGGCTGGCAAGCATCCACTTCAATATCCAGCTTCATGGCACGGAAGATGCTGGCGGGACTCTGGCCTCCTCCCAGGCTCCTGTGGCCCTAGGGCCATTCACTGCAGCAGTCTAGGGCTGAAACTTTTGAAAGGAGTTGAGGACATTTACTTGAGTGTGTGGAAGGCTACGCAACGGACCCAACTCCTCCTCCTTGGCTGGCAGGGTACCAGATTGTTCAGTCTCTCATCTGAATGCATTTCCCTGGCCTGCCAAGAACCAGAGGACTGAGGGCCCTCTCTAGCAACAGTTATCTCATTTGATATATCTTTTCTTTTGGATTTTGGGCCACGCCTGTCTGTTCAGGATTTATTCCTGGTTCTGCATTCAGAGAACACTCGTGGCACGTGGGGACTATGTACAGTGCAAGCAATCAAACCCAGCTTGGCCATGTGCAAGGGAAGTGCTTTAACCTCTGTACTATCTGGTTCCGAAACTTTTTTTTTTGGCAGGGTGGGTCATACCTGGGTGTGCTTCGAGGTTATTCCTTTCTTTTTGCTCTGGCAGTTACACGTGGCAGTAACCAGGGCAACATACAAAAATGGGGTCAGTCATGTGCAATGCAAGTGTCTTAACCCCTGTACTACCTCTCCAGCACCTTCTCCACCCAACTTTCCTTGAAGACCTACTGTGTGTTAGGACTCACTGTGTGTGAGTGCAGGGGTCTCATTCTGGCCATAGATAAAAGAGTGCTTTCTTTCTTTCATAATTTTTTCTGTGTGTGTGTTGGGGGGGTCACACCTGGCAGTGCTCTGGGCTTCACAGCCAGGAATAACTTCTCATGGAACATGGGGGACAATATGTACTGCCAGAGATTGAATCTGAGACAATTGTGTACATGTCAAGCAAGCACCTTAATGCCTGTGCTATCTCTCCAGCCCCCTAAATACATAATTTATCAACAGATATTTTTAGTTGCTGCAATTATTACTAACAGACAGAAGAGAGAGGAAGAGCACTTTCGACTCTATGAACCTACTGGTGTAGTGCAGGACTAGAGAAATCTATGCTAATGGATTGTTTAGTGAGGTCATATTGAGAATGGCCTCAGGTTACAGTCACTTCCACTGAGTCCCAGGCTGGGATCCCTGGTGGGGATCTTGTCAAAAAGCTCCACCTCTAGTGCCAGACCTATCCTGCTGTGTGGAGCTCTTTCACAGACAGAACCCAGGCTGGCTGCAATCTCTGACTCCTCCTACCTGCTTGGCTTCCAAACCACATTAGCCACAGTCTTTGCAGACATTAGCAAGAATCTCTGGCCAATGTCCGGGAGGAAGTGATTAATCAGGGCCACTAGGCATGGGTATAGTAAGGGCACTTAGTGAGCTAGACAAGTGGTGGGCAACATGCAAGTGGTGCTTATTTTTTCAAACCCATTGTGGGGGCAGAGGGGCAGGGAAAGTCTTTTTCTAGTTTGCATAGTGGGCTATCATTGTTCTTACTAAACTCTGCTATATAGAATAACATGCCTAAATGTGTACGGCGTTTGCCTTGCATGCGGCCAACACGGGTTCTTTCCTTGGCATCCCATATTGACCCCTGAGCACCATCAGAAGTGATTCCTGAGTGAAGGGCCAGGTGTAACCCTGAGCATCTTTAGGTGTGCCCAAGCGCCCCCTCCCCCCGCAACAGAATAAAATGTCTAGGGAATGGTCAGTAGCAAAGGTGGGCAAAACTTGGCCTCTTGCCAGAAAAGGAGATAAATGGAGGGGTAATCCAGAAGAGGTCTAGAAGTAACATAGGGAACATAGTAACATAGTCTATCTAAACTACTAGACTCAACATTCCTGAAAGCATGGGACACAAACCAAATAATAAAACTTAAAAATGTATCTGTCAAAAAGTTAGATTAAAAGGTAGGAAGAAACTTGGGGTCATTGGTGGAAAGATGGGGTTATGGTGTCATAGGAGCAATGTATGCCTGAAACCATGTAAAATGGTCTCTAAATTAAGAAAATTTAAAAGGTATTTATCATAGAGGCTAAAGAGATAGTACTGTGGTAGGGTACTTACCTTGTATGCAACACATCCAGATTTGATCCCAGGTATCCTGTATGGTTCCCCGAACACTGAAAGGAGCAATTCTTGAATGCATAACCAGGAGTAAACCCTAACCACCACCATATATGGACCCCAGAACCTCAAAATTATATTTTTTGCTGTGGTTACCAGAGGAAGTAAGAGAACAGGAGAAACAAATTTACTTCTCACCATTAGATAAATAATATGTGTTGTTTTGAGAGTTTGTTTTGGTGGTGCTCAGGGGTTACTCCTAGCTCTGGGCTCAGATGTGATCCCTGGTGGTGGTGTTTAGAGGACCCGATGTGGTGCTGGAATGAATGTGAAGTCAGCCGTGTGCAAGGCAAGAACCTTCACCCCACCTATTCTCTTTCTCTCTCTCTCTCTCTCTCTCTCTCTCTCTCTCTCTCTCTCTCTCTCACACACACACACACACACACACACCCCAACCACTAGAAAATTCTGTTTTTGTTTTTGTGAGTCACACCTGGCGATGCTCAGGGGTTACTCCTGGCTCTGCACTTAGGAATTATTCCTGGAAGTGCTGGAGGACCATATGGGATGCCAGGGATGGAACCTTGGTTGGCCGTGTGCAAGGCAAATGCCCACTAGATAATTCTGAAAAGTCAAAGAGGAGAGAGGATAACTCTGCATGGGACCTGCTTCTTCTATACTATCCCAATACCCCCTTCAGCCCAATAAATTATTGGAAGCTATTGCCAGGGAGTCACTGGTCTCACCAACAGGCAGTTCATCAGGCTTCACTGAAAGCAAGTAGCTTAGCAACTGGACAGTTCTCCTAAAACCTCATCTCCTAGCTCCCAGAGCATCTGGTGTCCCTCTACCGTATTCCCTCTGGCTATTAGGTATCAGCTGTGCAGGAGGCTTCAACTGGGGGTAGAGGCAGTGCGTTGTTGCTGGAGACTCAAGACTGAATTTAAGGCTTTTGCCTTGCATGCGGCTTGACCTGGGTTCGGTTTTTGGTACTGAACAGGTTTTCTTGAGCCCCTCTGGGAGTGATCTCTGAACATAGAGCTAGGAGTAAGCCCTGAACACTACCGGGTAGGACCCAAAAACAAAAAAAAATAAATAAAAGAGAGGGCAGTGAGGAGGAACACAGTCCTCAGCTCCCCTCACTTGGGCAGATGGGAGAAGGGAATGGAGGGGGAAGAACTCAGTTGCAGTCACCATTCCACCCCCAATTCCAGGATACAAGGAAATCCATAAAGAGGCACCACCAAGACTTTATGGGGGAGGGAGATAGTAAGAGCAACAGATGTACTCATTCTTGTTTGAAAAAGAAGACATAAATGAGCATATATATTTATATAATTTATATATTTTGTGTTGTATATATATATACTATGTACAGACATTAGAAAATGGGTCCTCTCCATGAAGCGGGAGGAGAGGTGAAGAATGGGGGTGAAAGATGAGGTGGAATGACACAGGCGGGCCTGAGTGGCCAAGGCGCGGGATCAAGAAGTGGGGAGAAGAGGAAACCACGTCATCACTCAAGGCTTGCAGCTGCTGGCGGAAGAAACAGGTCCCCCCACTGGCTGCCTGTCTGGCCCATTACACAATTCCATCCAATGGGAGAAAAGGCAAGGAATGGGGGGAGGCAGCTTCTGCAGAAGGAGCTTCCTGAATCCTGGCCAGAAGAAGTCACCAGTGGGTGTGGGAGAGGGGCTGGAGACGCTGTATCACACTAAGGGGTACCAAGGGCTGGCAGGGGTGAAGCACAGTGTACATCTTTATAAAACTCACAGGAGAAAGGGAGGCTTCACACGGACCTCTCAAGCCATGACGAGAGGCAAACACAAGGCATGAGCGTCAGGACACTTGACGTATGGAGCGGCGGATGAGAAGCAATTGACAGAGAAGAAACATTGGCTTTCTTTGTTCCCTACGATGGGAAAATCGCTAGGGACTCCGTGTCTTCACTCCCAGGCAGGTTGGAGGCGGGCGGTGGAGGCAGCAGTAGATGTGTGTCAAGGAGGGTGCAAAACAGTGTGAATTCCCTTCCAGATATCTCTGGAGAGAGGGAGGAGAGAGCGAGAGAAGAGAGAAATAAAAGAGAGGAGAGAGGAGAGGAGAAAGAGAGAAGAAAGAGGGTGATGGGAGAGAGGAGAGAAGAAGAGAGGAGAGAGGAGAGGAGAAAGAGGAGAGAGATGGGAGAGAGGAGAGAGAGGAAAGAGGAGAGACAGAAGAGGAGAAAGAGAGATGGAGAGAGGGAGGGAGGAGAGCGATGAGAGAGGAGAGAAAGAAGAAAGCGGAGAGAGGAGAGGAGAAAGAGAGGGGAAAGAGGAGAGAGGTGGGAGAGAGAGGAGAGGAGAAAGAATGAGAAGAGAGAGAGGTTGGAGAAAGAGGAGAGAGGGAGGGGAGATAGAGAGAGGAGAGAGAGAGAGAGAGAGAGAGAGAGAGAGAGAGAGAGAGAGAGAGGTGCAAGACTGCACCCGATAAGGCGCTCAGCTTCTTTTCTTAGAGAGACAAATCCACAGGGTCAAAACACAGCCAAAAGCATATACTCAGGAATAACATATCACGCTAGCTTCCAGAAGTTTAAGATATAGTCATCGACACCCCCCACCCCTCCCCCCACCCCCCTCCCCCCACCCCCCAGCCGTAGCTAAGTCGAACTCCTAAGGACAGTCTGTCTGGTAGAGAGATGTTGAGAAGGACCCCATGCCAGCCCCAGCACTAAGCCAGGTTGTGCGGGCCAGGCAGGCTCCAAGGCCTGCAGTGAGTCTCCCCAGGACAGACGTTTTCATCAGGTACCTTATCCAGAAACTAGGGGGGCCCATCCATGATGCTTGCTCCCTAGTGGACTGAGCCCCCCTGCCCATCAGCGAGGGGCAGGGCGCTTTGGGGATGGCTGGTGTGGAGATATTGGGCCTGGGGGCGAGGGCTCCCGAGGCCGCCAGCTGATTGCACTGGCGATCCACGGCCCTGTGGGGCTTTTTTCTAGCAGACCTACCACCGCCAATAGAGGGGGGGGCAGACCCCTCTGGGTTGGCTCCTGCCATGGGAGTAGGAGCCTAGGGTGGCTGGGCCCCTTGAGGCCGAGTGCCCTCTCTCCACTGCTCAGCACTGTGGCCTGCTGCTTCTGTCACTGGTCCCTGGAGGGGAGCAGATGCCAGGAGTTCAAGGCCCCCAGGCATGCCTGCCTCAGGCACCAGCTCCCCCACCGTCTGTGCCCCAGTGGAGCAGGAAGTGATCCCCACGGCACTTCCTGGCTCCAGAGAAGAGAGAACATAGAACTCTGCAGCAGGCAGAGTGAGGAGGGGCTTTTGCCCTCACAGTGAGGCCCAGAGGCCAGGGAATGGGTGATGACACCCAGGGGGGCGAGGCCCAGGGGCCTCAGGGTCAGCCGTAACCCAGGGAGGTCACCACCCCCCTGGATTCTGAAGGTTCGTGGACATAGACTGGTCCAGCAGACACACATACACACACTCACCACAAGATGCAAGGGCCACAAAGCTCACACCCGGGGCCTTGTTGGGGGAGGGGGTTAGGCGGGGATGCCCTACTTAATAAAGGTTTTTAAGGAGCGGGTGAATGTGCTCATAACAGTCGCCGACGTTGGGGAGCCTGGTGGGTGCCCAGGGGTCACACCGATAGCTGCTGCCGCCGCCTGCTGCTGCTGCTGCTGCTGTTGCTGCTGCTGCTGCTGCTGATTAAGGTTGCGGGCAGTGGACTCCTCAGCTGCGCGCAGCAGGAAGGTGTAGTTCCTCACCACCTCTTCCACCTTGGCCAGCAGCTCCTGGCGCTGGGCCTCAGAGCGCACGATGAACACGAGTCGCACGAAGGTCTCAATGAGGCTGCTCAACACCTGGAAGCTGCCCGTGATAGCTGCCAGCATGTGCGTTGGGCTCTTGTCCACATTAGCCACGCGGCGGCAGGAGGCCCGGAGCTCCTTGAACTTCAGAGCCAACTCCAGCTTGTACTCAGAGAGCTGCGAGACGTAGGGCTTGGGGGCGCGGGCCTCAGGACTGGCCACGCACTGCCGCAAGACGGTCAGGAGTTCGTTGGTGTCCAGCCGGGCTGCCAGGAAGCCGTCGGGCAGGCCATAGGCATGAGCCCGCAGGGCATTGATCTTGGCCAGGCTCCCTTCGAATGTGGATGTCCGCAGGTCAATCTCTTGGGTTGGGGCCGCCTCGGGGCTCCGGCTCCGGCTGCTGCTGCTGCAAGTGGTAGCGTCCAGCACCTGTAGGGTCCTGCTCATCACTGGCATCACTTGCTCATCCAGCTTCATGCCCGGCAGAATCTTCATGGGGATGGAGTAGGAGAGCTCGTCCTTGCCATCACTGGCATCGTCAGCCATGTCGCACTTGCGGTAGTAGAAGCAGTAGCGGATGGAACAGCACTTGCCGCTCTCACTCTCCTCGTCCAGCTCGGCGGGTCTCCGGTACACCTCTTTTGGCAGTGAGAACACAGCCACTGGTCTGGGGCTTTTGGTCTCAGGGCTCACCTGGACATAGGAGGGGTCTCCCAGGGTTGGGGACTCCAAACACTTGCTTTTGGGACCCACGCCTAGAGGGAGGCCTGCCTCTACCTCCTTGGCCTCCCGGGGCAGCATGCCCAGGGGTGGGTGTGGGTAGATGTCCGAGGTCAGTGAGGCCCTGTCTCCCGGGTCTAGCTCCCCAATACTATAGCGGCGCATCAGTTTTCGGTAGTTGGGAGCTCCCAGACACTCGCCCCCCGAGGCACATGTGGTCAGGCACGATACCCCGCTCTCGGGGTCCGATCGGCACTCTCGCGATTCCAGGCTGCTAGAGCGGATATGCCGGCCAGTGATGGGGCTGCTGAGGCTCAAGCCTGGGCCGGCCTCTGGCTGCCGCTGGGTCGGGGGGAGTCTCTCCTGCTCCCTTCCCCGGAGGCTGGGCACTGGCGTCTGGGGGGCCTGAGGCCGACCCCCTCGGCAGATTCGCTTGCAGTCGCAGCTGCGTCTCTGCTCGCGCAACATGCCGGGCCCTTGCTGCACGGGGCTGCTGCGGAGCTGGCAGCTGCAGCGGCCAGGAGCCGGGGGTTGCAGGTACTCGGGGGCCGTTAGGTCCCCCTGACTGGGCGGCTTTAGAAGTTCCTCGAGGAACTCCAGCTCGTACTGCTTTACCTTCTGCAGCTGGACCTGCCGCTCATCCGTCTCCTTCTTCTGACGGGTCGGAAAAGTGGCAGAGAATAAACTGCGGAGGCGGAACGGTCCTCGTGAGGACTTGGACTTGGTGGAGCCTTTGGAGGCCGAGGGAGCTCCATCCAGGGTGATTTCGAGTTTCCTGGAGGGCATGGTGCTCACCTGGCGGCCGGGGGCCGGGGGCCTCAGTGGGCTAGGGCCTCGAGGTTGGCAGCTGGGGCTGGGGCCTCGAGGCTGGCAGCTGGGGCTGGGGCCTCGGGACTGTCGGCTGGGGCTGGGGCCCCGGGGCTGGCAGCTAGGGCTGGGGCCTCGGGACTGGCAGCTGGGGCTGGGACCTCGAGGCTGGCTGCTGGGGCTGTGGCCCCGGGGCTGGCAGCTGGGGCTCTGCAGAGCCAAGGGGTAGCTGGTGCAGGGGACCAGACCGGTCTCCTCAAGCTTGCCGCTTTGAAGTGTGCTCTCCAGCTGCCCCTTCTCCCCTTGGCTGGGGATGTTGCCTTGCTTATACGGGGCAGGCTTAGCACCCTCTGGCCCGCCCTTGCCCGCCACCTCCCCGAGAGCTGGCTTGCCGGTGGCCTCGCGACTCACTCGTGAAAGATAACTTTTGGCTGGGAAATTTGGAGCAGGCAGCCGGTCCTCTGGAGAGGACAGCTGCAGGCCGTCAGCCCGGCTGTCTGTGGTGGCCCTGGCTCCAGGGGAGGCTTCAGTGCTCAGCTGTTGCTGTGCATTCCGAGGAGTCTCTGGTGCACCAGGGCTCATTTTGAACTTGAAATTCTTACTGCCACTGGCGCCCAGCAGGCTCACTTCCGGCCTTCCTGCACTGGTTTCCAGGCGTCTTTCTCCACTGCCAGGGCTGCTGCTCCCCAAAGCACTCCCAGAGCTGCCTAGACTCTGAGTCTGAACGACCTGCTGGAGGGTGGCTGAAATGATAGCTGGGGTCACACTGCCCTTTGAGTCCAGGGTCAGCTTGGGGCTAACCCGGACCTCTTTGGGCAGGTTCTCCCTCTGCTCAGAAACCGGCTCTTCACTGAGGGTTGGAGTAGCTGCCCTCAGGGACATCTCGAGGCCTGTCCGAGAGTGGCTCGGCCCTTTGTCTTCGGGAACAGGGGGCAGCAGACTCAGAGTCTTTCGCTCGCTCAGCTGTGGGGACAGTGCTGGGTGCACGGCCAGGGCATATGTTCTCTCCCGCTGTGGTTGCATCTCTGACGGTGGCAACTTCCTCCGAGCGCCAGGGGGGCCAGGACTCTGGCCTGTGACGGCGGGCTGGAGGGAGGAGTTGGGATCTGGACGGCCGAGAGAGTAGGGGGCTGTGAGGACAGCCTGTGCTGCGCAGCTCTGGATCCGGAAGGGCAGATCCTTGCGGGCCAGGAGGCTGTCCTTATTGAGATGCTGGGCCAGGAAGTAGGTGGTGTTCTGGTGCTGTTTCATGGCAGACATCATCTCTGACATGTCAGTGAGCTCTGAAGAGTTGGTCTCATGGCCTGAGTCCAGCGATGATTCAGGGGTGATTGTGGCCAGCACAATCAGACCTGCAGAAACAGGGACAGGGCTTGCTGTGCTTACTCACACCAAATCCAAGTGCGCCAGACAGAGCGAGTGACTGGGGTGTCAAAGTGGAACCACAGGGTTTCAAGCTGGGGAGACCAGACCCAGGGAGGCCTGGTGTGGAGGGCGGGTGGAGGGTGAGACAGGTGGAGGGAACAATATAAGGCCAGCTGGAAGAGGGTTGAATCCCAAAGAGGCATAAAAGAGAAAAAGAGAAGGGGGGGAATAGTTTGATGGCAAATTAACATGCAAATCACGTGCAAAACAACATGCTAATCGTCACTATTTTTAGCTTCAACAGCTAGGACATTTTTGTTAATTGTCCTGAAGATGGCTGGCAAAGATTGGTCCCTCTGTCTGGCTAGGCCTGTCTAGGACCCTCGCAGCTGATGCCATTTAGCTGAATTTGTCCTTTCTCTGGGTGCTATATGGACCCTGAGCTTGGAAGCAACTAGTGGTGGAGCCCCTTGGCAAAGAGAAATTGTCAGCCCAAGGATCAGATATATGGATGTGGCCCTATACCAAATATGCCCTCAAAGATAGGAAGGTCAGAGATTGGTACATTCCCTGAACAGCCAAGCTCTCTCTGACTCTGTCCTCATCATTCTCTCTGTGCACACTTACCCCTGCCTAACATGCTTTTTCATGTTTCTTATTCCTTCCCATCCTCTTCTTGTTTTCTGTTAACCTGTTCTTTTTTTGAGGCAGGGGATGTATACCTGGCAGTTCTTGGGGGACCATGTGCAGCCAGGGATTGATGTGGTGCTTTGCCTCCTATAAGCAAAACACAGTTTCCAAAATGAGCTTTCTCTCCAACCTCCAACCTCTTCTTTAGAACATACATGTGGAGGAAGGGGTGTAGAACATACATGTGGAGGAAGGGGTGTAGATGTGACTATGTGTGCATGTCTGCCAAGAAAGCTTTGCTACAAGATGCATGTCTGGGTTGGAAACAGGGAGTAGCTGCTGCATTGTCTGGATCGTCTGGTTGTCCAAGCAAATCATAATGAATAATAACAGCTACTGCTCACTGAGTCTTTAGTAAGTCCTAGGCAGTGCTTAAGCGCTCCACATGAATTTAATCCTCACAATAAGCCTGTGTGATGTGACTTTTATTATCCAAACCATGGATGATGACAAAAGGGAGGTTCAATGAGAGTACGTGGCAGCTGAAGTTGAGTGAGAAAAACAGGATAGGTCCCTGCCTGACTCAGAGCCCCCTGCTTTTAGGCAGATTAAAGATGCTAGCCATGAGCAGAGATGTCCTTCCCCTCCCAGCATCCCTGTTCACCAAATCATTCATCGGTCATTTTGTTTTCCTCCAGCTGTGTGCCTGTCAGAGGCTCTTTGCCTGTCTTCTGTACCTTGACACTCTGCTCTGACCCTGCACCTGGGTCTGGCTCCATAACTGCCTGGAGCCACAATCCCTAGGATCTCACAGCAGGCCATTCCCAAGTAATGGAGTGGCCAGAGGTAGGGCACCAACTGAAGCAGGGCAACCTCATGTTTTCTTGGCCAGCTTTGAATGACCTCTGACTATCCACAGGTCTAGCACACTGTGCCCTGGCACTCAGCGTGGGAAGAAGCACTGTTGAGTGCAGGCCCTGTCAGGCCAGGAGAAGGGAAGAAAAGGCAAGAGGGAGGGGGAAATCTACAGTACTGAGTGAAGCATGGTGAGGCACAGGGACTGGGAAAAGGTTGCGGGAGATGAAACTCTGGTGGGGGATGTGGTGTTGGAACATTGTGTGCATGAAACCCTATCCCTGACTGTATTGTCAATGAAGGTGCCTAAAATGAAAAAGTAAGGACTGGAGACATAGTACAGTGGGGGAGGTTCTTTCTTGCACATAGCTGACCCAAGTTTGATCTATGGCACTGCAGAGGGTCCCTCAAGCCCTACCAGGAG
Source organism: Sorex fumeus (assembly GCF_029834395.1). Lineage (NCBI taxonomy): Eukaryota > Metazoa > Chordata > Mammalia > Eulipotyphla > Soricidae > Sorex > Sorex fumeus. The sequence continues at coordinate 18,412,058 of NW_026606115.1, forward strand.
TGATACACCAAGTTCAGAGCCAGGAATAAGCTCTGAGCACTGCCAGGGGTGGCCCCCAAACAGAAAATACTAATAATCCATAACATTTAGAAAGGTCCATAACATGTAGAAAGGAAATAGGAATCTCATTCTCATGCTTTTGTTTTACTACAAAAACGACACATTAAAAAAAAGACAGAGGGGCCGGAGTGATAGTACAGTGGGTTAGGCATTTGCCCTGAACATGGCCGACCCGGGTTCGATCCCCGACATCCCATATGCTATCCCAAGCACCACCAGGAGTAGTTCCTGAGTGCAGAGCCAGGAGTATCCCCCAAGCATCGCTGGGTGTGACCCCCCCCCCAATAAAAAGCAAAAAAAAAAAAAGACAGAAAGGGAGCCAGCTGTTACCTGCAGTCTGTGGGGGTGGCGGATGCGGCCCATCCTCGGAGGCTGCCAGGGCTTCTAGAGCCTGCAGAGTGGACACCAGGGCATCATCTAGCTCCTGGGCGTGATCGCGGACAGTCCGGGTTTGTACACTGTCAATCAGTGTCACTGGAATCTCGTCATATAGGAGGCCTCGCAGGTGGCGACCTTGCTCCTGGCTCTGGACAGCGCGGCGCTTCGAATCATCTTCATCGGAACTGTTATCTCGGAAACCAGGGGGTGGAGCTGCGATGGCTGGCAACAGAGCAGTACTCTCATCTTCTTCCTCCTCCTCTTCCTCGCTCCCTGGTGGTGGGAGGGACATCAAGTCTACCATATTGTCACGTGAGGAGCTGGGACGCCCCCCTTTGCTGGGGCCCGGCGGCTCCTGGTATTTGGCTTTGCAAGAGTCACAGTAGAAATTCAGGGCCTCAGCCCCAAGGGAATTGTCCAAGGTGTAGGACCGGGCCCTACTGGCACAAGGCTCGTGGTCTAGACTGGTGGCATCAAAGTCATCAGGGACCACGTCATAACCTTGGCCCGAGCTTTTGGACGTGGGGTCAGACTTGGTCCGGGGCCTGGTCTCCTCGAAGAAGATTAAGTTCTCGTTGACATCCGTTCTGCTTTCCTGCTCCTTCCTTTGTTCCCGCATGTGGAGGTAGCAAAAGCTGACAAGCTCAGAGTCGGCAGGCGGGGACGTGCTACGGCTCGGCTTCCGGGGGCTGGTTCCCATGCTGCCCACATAACTACTCTCCTTTTTCCCCAGGTGGCCCCCAGTGACAGGGCGGTGGGCACTGTGCATGTAATCTAAATCCAGAAAGAGAAGCAACAGGTGAGTTCCGGTGCCCAGAGTGCGGCTGAGTCCCCTTGGCACCTCTGGCCCAGGTAGCAGGGACCAGGAGCGCCACCTGGTGGCTGGACATTAGAGGAAGTGGACTCAACTGACCAACATCACAGCTGACACTGAAAGGTGAGGAAGGAACATCGAATGACCAAAGCTACTAATTGCCTTAATTGCTTTTTAAAAAAATTGTTTGTTTTTGGGCCACACCTCGTAATGGTCAGGATTACTCCTGGTTCTGTGCTCATGGTGGGGTGGGCAACACCTTCAGTATCTGAGTACAGTTGGATGCTTACTCTGTCATGTCTGGTTTGAGAACTCGTTTGCTATAAGCACACTTACAGAAGTGAGATTTGCTCACACCCTATCTTAGCATGGTTCTTGTTCGCACCCTCATCCTTTCCAAAGCCCTTCTAACCCACATAACCTAGCAGAAGTAAATGAATCTGGCAAGTTAGTCATGCTTCAGTAGGAAGGTGTGAAACAGGCTATACACACTACCCAAAACTTTGCGTTTGAATTAGTACAGTTACTCTCTTACCAATGGAAATGGATGGAAACTCCAGAGATAGATATATAAGCAGTGTATCTTGAAAGAGGATGGTCAGTGGAGGGACCCTAAGGAATAAAGCTTCTAAGAGGATGCATGGCTTCTGAATGTGTCAGATGTACGAGGAATAGACACACTTGGAGGTGCATATGTGGGAGGAGGGTCTGGGGAGCAGTCAATAGAACCCCTCGAATCATACTACTTCTCTGTGTTCCTGCAAGGCCAGCCTGTCTGCTTTATGGGGCAGGTGGCAGAATGCTTTAATTTGCAGCTTTTTCTTTTTTAAAAAAAGAAAAGGCAGGATAGTTTTTTATTGAACAAAAGGGCAAAACTTACTTAGAAAGATGCAAAGGGAATGAGAGAGAAAATAATGTGTTTAGGAGAGAATACAGGCTTCTCCAGAGTAGAAAAAGGTACAAGCAAAGAGCCCTCAAGATAAGCAAGCAAGGTACATGTTCAGGGAGAACGCAGGTGGGCTTGAAGAGCAAGCCTAGTAAATCGACAGCTTTTGGTAAAAAGTGGTGTGTGCATCTGTGTGTTCTCCACAGAAACACATTCTTTGTTTATTTGTGTGGTTGGGGGAGGTTTGGGCCACGCCTGGCAGTGCTCTGGGAACCAGGAAATGCTGTGGGTGGAGCCAGAATCAGCTGCATGCAAGGCAAGTGCTTTAACTCTCACCCTGGCCTATAGATGCATACTTCTGAATGGCACTTTGTGTATCTGCTTTGGGTCCCCAGGTTTTTGTGAGAACAGGCTGCATAGTGAATTTGCTATTTTCTCAGCAGAAATGTGCCGACTGTGGTGAAGGTCATCACATTTGACCCTATTTAATCCTTACAACTCAATGTGGCAGGGGCTACCATCATTCCAATTTCACAAAAGAAACATATTTAGTTGCTTATGGAACTTTCCCAAGGTGCTCTAGGTCATACATGACATGGTAGGTTTCAAAATAAAATTTATTTTTATGTATTGATTTTGGGGCTGCATCTGGCAGTACTCATATTTTACTCCTAGCTCTGCACTTGGGAATTATTCCTGGCGGGGCTCGGGGGACCATATAGGGTGCCGGGATTTGACCCAGTTTGGCCTCGTGCAAGGCACGCCCTTTACCTATTTTATTTTCTTCCCGGCCCCTAACCCAGGTTTTTGACTATTACCCTCTCATCATCACTATAGTCAAGATGTGGGAAAACAAAACCACAGAATGTCTTTCATATTTCAATTTTAGCAGAGTTAAGGTGTCAATGGTGCATTTCACTGGAGCTTATGTAACCATCCTGAAAGTACGGTGCTAGATCAGAACAACAGGGCCTCAATACACACGAAATCAAAGCTGTTTGAATTAAAAGGACAAACTATTCCACAGCAATGTATTAAAAAAAAAGGAAAAAAAACAGCATTGGGCAAATCATGGACTCTCAATGTTTATAAAAAGAGCAGAAATGTGCTCTGCACTGTGAAAAGACTTTGTGGGTTCATCCTACATAATCCTGTCAAATCCCTCATGAGATCTTATTGTCTGTAGTTTACAGATGAGGAAACATTCAGTTTATGGAGCTTGCTCATGATTGCACAGCTCAGACAGAAGCTGGGAGCGGAATTCAAGTCACTCTGACTTCAGCCCTTTCTGTTTCTCAGAGATTTCAGTGGTTCTGTAAAGCTAGTATGGGCTCGGGAAAATGCTGCATTTTACTGCATAATTGCTACAGATTTGGGTGCCAAAATTTGGGGAGCCCCAAAATGGGGTGCAACCAATATGGGAAACTGTAAAAATTGTCAGTATTATTTAATTTGCTTTTGGGTTCACACCTGGTGGTGATCAGTACTTACTCAGCGATCATTTCTTTTGGTCTCAGGGAACTATATGAGTGCTAGGAATCAAACCTGGGTTGGCCATGTGCAAGGCAAGCACCTTAACCACTGTACTATCTCTCTGGTCCCTTGCTGGTATTATTGAATATTAGGGTGTGAGGATTAGGCAGTGGCAACAATCATCTGGTGAAATATGATAGCTCAAAGGGCTAGAGCACATGCTTTGCATGTGGGAGGTCCAGGTTCAATCCCTGGCACCCCATATTTCCCCAAATTTAGCAGGAAGTGACTCCAAAGTCAGGAATGGCCCCTAGCAGTGCCAGTGTGCCCCTCCACTAAACAAACAAATGTACGTAAACTCAGCGTAAGCATAATGAGCGGAATTGATTCAGGTCTTATTGGCTGGATGTGAGAAATCTGGCTCAGCTGGGGTATTACATATATAACCCTTGGAGATTTGGGAAAGAAGCGCACTAGGTGAGGGGGCTGGAGTGATAGCACAGCAGGTAGGGTGTTTGCCTTGCACGTGGCCAACCTAAGTTCAATTCCCAACATCCCATATGGTTCCCTGAGCTCCGCTAAGGGTATTCCTGAGTGCAGAGCCATGAGTGACCCCTGTGCATCGCTGGGTGTGACCCAAAAAGAAAAAAAAAGTGCACTAGGTCAGCACTAAGCCAAGAGCAAAGCCTATCAGTTGAGGATACCTGCACTCACAGGGCATCGTCCACAGGTTCCAGGTGCCAAATACCTATAAGAGCTGTGCAACCAGCACCACCTGTTCCCATCAGATCCTGGGGCATGTCCAGTAAGCAGGTGGCAAGTTTTCTCAGACCAGGACCAGGGCTCTAAAGAGGATTCCTCTGTGTTCGACGAAAAGCATCTCAAGGTTAGGTGATGGACAGCTTACCACTTGGTACTGTGATTACCAGGTCAGAGGAGCAGCACAAGACTGGATAATTGCTGCAGATTTTGGCACCAAAAATGCAAGAAAAAAATATGTGCCCAGAGAAGCTCCAAATGTGTCTCCAGTTAGGAGGTTAGAAATGCCAGTAGATCCAGGTGCTGATGGCTGCAGGCTGGGGCACTGTGACACATGTCCCAGCTGGTGAATTTGCCTTGAACTATTCATCAGCTTTCCTCAAGGGGCTGCTCTAGTCTGTCCCTTGGTATTCAGTCACTCAAAAACTGATTTGAAAAAATCGGCTTGAACGAACAGCATGGTTATCCAACTGAGCTATGTTCCAAAATATACACCATTTATATATAAACAAAGTCAGCATGGCACGGACTCAGTCAGCTTCCTATTACTTGGCCTTGTATTCTACAGTCCAATGATCATTACTGGCCATAATAACGGAGACCTGGAGTTATGGTGAAAACATCCTGTTCTTTCTGAATCATCAACAAATAGATACTATTATGTTCAGTCTAGCTTTAGCACTCTGTGAATGTAGCTGACTTTTAACTACACAAAAATTGGTAAGCCAAGCATGAGATAAATTTATTAGCCAGTGAGCAGAATATTTAATTCATCAGATCAAATTCATTTTCTAACAGTTATCTTAGTACCAAACTACGATGCTAAGTGGGAAGTGATTTTATCCAACTGTGGCCCCAATTAGGGTCCCCCAAGGCTTATATTTTGGCATCTCCTACCAGCCTATATAGGTAGCAAATTGACATCTGTCTGAGCCTTGCTCTAAGTGGTGCCTTCAAGTATGGTTTTAGTTCTGTTGTGGCCACTGAATTTCCTTCATTAAGGCAGGGGGTATTTACTGGACTGAAAGTAGTAATCTGAATTTAATTACCTGATTCCCCAACCCTTCACGAGATTGTAAGCTTGGTGAAGGCAAAATTTATGTTATTCACAGCTCTTCCTCCAGTGCCTGGTTCATAATGAGTACTTAAATCATAACTGAAGGAAGGAGCATGGGATACTGATTAAGTAGTAGCATTCTTAGCACGTTCAGACTTTGAGTTCAACCCCTGATACCACATCATTTGCCCTTACAGACTGTCTGGTGTGGGCCTGGTGGCCACCAAATACTGCCAGGTAAAAGATCCACAAAAAATAAGTCTATAAATTCATGGGCTGTAGATGTATGTAGCTCAAGTGATAGAGAACATGCCTAGTATGTGTGAAACCCACATTTGATCTCTGGCACAGAATGGCTTTCAGAGAAGGGCAGAGTGTAGCACTGATATAAAGCATTGCCAGATATAGCGCAAAGCACTGCCTAGAGTGACACTCTTTTTTTTAAGAAATAGTTATTGAGTGAATAATTGAATAGGGTAGGATAACAGTTTGGTCTGATACTAACTTTGGGGGAACTACTGATTAATCCCAACAGGTAATCCTTTCTCTTCCGTGTCTCCATTTCCTGTTTTTTCCTGAGTCTCCAAGGAGAAGTTTTTAACAGCTGCTTGTATTTTTCAGCTGTTGATTTAAGAGAATCCTTTAAAGCCTAGTCAGATGAGCACTGAATTCAGCTAGCTTGCAGCCAACAACTGCTGTGGGGCAAGAAGAGAAAGCCTCTATAGGTCAGTAGGGAATACTGGGATAGGGTTTTTTTTTTAAAATCGATAAAATGAACACCTCACAAAGAATACTCTATCCAGCTAGATTAGCATTCTACTTTGAAGGAACAATACCAAGTTTCATGGATAAACAATAGCTTGGGAAATTCATAGCCTTGAAACTAACTTTGCAAGAGGCATTAAAGAGCTTCCTTGAAAGACAAGTCTAACTTCACAAATTCCCACAACTTCAAAAATAATGGAAGTATGGCTTAGAGGCCAGCTGGGCATTCTAGGGGAAAGGGCAGCTCAGATAGAGAAGGGAGCACCAAATAAAGGGTGTTGGGAAGATCCACCCAGGATGGGAGATGCATGCTGAAAGTAGACTATAGACCGAACATGATTGCCACTCAATGCCTCCTTTGCAAACCACAGCACCCAAAAGGAGAGAGAGAACAAAAGGGAATGTCCTGCTACAGAGGCAGGGTGGGATGGGGGGGAATGGGGGTGGGAGGATACTGGGATCCATGGTGGTGGAAAATGGGCACTGGTGGAGGGATGGGTATTTGATCATTGTATAATTGAAACCCAATCACAAAAATTTGTAAGTCTACAACTGTACCTCATGTTTTTTCACTAATAAAAATTAATAATAAAAAATAATGGAAGTAAACTCCTTCATCTCAATAATATCACTTAAAATCAATAGCCTATGTGCTCCAATCAAGAGCCACAGAATGGCAGAATGAACTGGAAAAGTGAACTCAAGTTTTTGTTGCTTTTAAGAGACATATCTGAACTGTCAGAATAAACAGAGGCTCAAAGTTAAAGACTGGGAAATAATCTTACAGGCAAATAATCCCTTTAACAAGACTGAAGTGGTCATATTTATATCAGACAATATACATTTATAATTAAAATTACTATAAGAAACAGATATGGTCATTTCATAGTGATTAAGACATCAATACATAAAAAACTCATACTCAAACATATATGTACCCAATGATGGGCCATCAAAATCCTTAAAATAGATTCTAATAGTCATAAATAAAGATATTGATAGTAACACAGTAGTAGTAGGAAACATCAATATTCCTATCACTGTTGGATAGATGAACTAGGCAAAAACTGAACAAAGAAACACAGGCCTAGAAGGAAGAAATGAAGAGATGGACCTAGCACACACATATATATATATAGGGCCATTCGTGTTCTAAAAGTTGATTGCCCATTATTCTCTAGTGCACATGGGACATTTTCCAAGATACACTGATGGGTTACAAACCATATATCCATAAAATAAAAAAGAGAGAAATCATATCAACTATCCTCTCAGACTTGGATGTTTTGAAAATGGAAATTAATAACATTACAAAATGGAGAAAAGTTCAAATACTTGAAAATTAAATTACAATTAATAAATTAAAGCTGGAGCGATAGCACAGCGGTAGGGCGTTCGCCTTACAAGCGGCCAACATGGCCGACCCGAGTTCGATTCCTCCGCCCCTCTCGGAGAGCCCGGCAAGCTACCGAGAGTATTCGATATGCCAAACACAGTAACAACAAAGTCTCCAATGGAGATGTTACTGGGTCCGCTCGAGCAAATCGACGATCAACGGGAGGGCCTTTACCTTTACCTTAATAAATTAAAGAAGTTTTTCCAAGGCAAAAATATGCCTACAATCTTGTTGTTATGTAGCACTGTAGCACTGTCCTCCCGTTGTTCATCGATTTGCTTGAGCGGACACCAGTAACATCTCACAACAAGTTGTGTGACTTGTTGTTACTGTTTTTGGCATATCAAATACATCATGGGTAGCTTGCCAGGCTCTGCCGTGTGGGCGAGATACTCTTGGTAGCTTGCCGGGCTCTCCGAGAGTGGCGGAGGAATTGAACCAGGGTTGGCTGTGTGCAAGGCAAACGCCTTACCCGCTGTGCTATGTGCTTTTAATTTTTTTTTTTTTTTTGCTTTTTGGGTCACACCCGGTGATGCACAGGGGTTACTTCTGGCTTTGCACTCAGGAATTACTCCTGGTGGTGCTCAGGGGACCATATGGATGCTGGGAATCAAACCAGGGTTGGCCGCATGCAAGGCAAATGCCCTAGTCACTGTTCTATCACTCCAGTCCCAGTCCTTTTAATTTTTAATTAATTATTTTAGTTACTTTTTTGTTTTGGCCATGCCCAGTGGTATTCAGGGCTTACTCCTGGCTCTGCACTCAGGGAACCCTCTTGGCAGGGTATGGGGGAACATATGCAATGCTGGGAATTGAACCCAGTAGGCTACATGCAAGTCAAGTAATATCATGTCGGCCCCTAGTTTTATCCTTTTTTTATCAAGAAACAAACTTGCAGGCTATTGAATGTAGCCTGCCCACAGGGCAGAGTCTGGCAAACTCCCCGTGGCGTACCAAATATGCCAAATACCAGTAACAATGATGGGTCTCATTCTCCTAAAGAGCCTTGAATATAATCTCAGGGCTAGGATGAAAGAGACGTTACTGGGGCCTGCTCGAGGCAATCGACGAATAACAGGATGATGAATGAATGAAAAAAAATCAAGAAAGAAGGAAGGAGTAGACTACAGACCAAACACGATTGTCATCCATTGCCTCTTTTGCAAACCACAACATCCAATAAGAGAGAGAGAACAAAAGGGAATGCCCTGCCACAGAGGCAGGGTGGGATGGGGGGGATGGGGGTGGGAGGGATACTGGGATCCGTGGTGGTGAGAAATGGGCACTGGTGGAGGGATGGATATTTTATCATTGTATAACTGAAACCCAAGCACAAAAATTTGTAAGTCTACAACTGTACCTCATGATGTCTCACTAATAAAAATTTAAAAAATAAAATAAAAGTAGGTAAAGTTATATACATAAAAAAATAAAAAAATAAAAAATAAAGTAAACCTGAAAAAAGGAAGAAGGAAGGAAAGGAAAAAGATAGAGAGAGGAAGGAAGGAAGGAAGGAAGGAAGGAAGGAAGGAAGGAAGGAAATGCCAAAGCAGCAACAAATGGCCAAAGGTAACAGAACAGGAGAGTTGGTTTACAGAACTGAGCTTACATGGTTGGGGTCATGGTGTGTGGAAGGTATCCTTAGGATATTGGTAGAGGGAGACAGGTACTTTAGTGGTGTGTGATGTGTTGGGAATATGTATGCATGAACTGAAGAACCAACCAAGACCATAGAGTTCCAGTAACTGAACCAGAATTGGCTATATTTAAGTAAGTGTATATTTAAGTAAGTTCAAAAGGCCCGATAATGACCCAGAGTTCCCATACCCCTAGAGGTAAAGCTGTGGGGACATTGGGGTTGTCCTTCTCGTTCCTATGTGGACAGAGAAGCCTGTGCAGAGGCATCCTGAGACCTTATCACTGTGCTGGTCCAAAGGGCCTCTCAGGAATCAGGGAAGGGCTCTAAAATCGGGAGCAGCAGTGCTAGAAGCCTCCTTTTCAGGCAGCCTTGGACTCTCTAGAAGGTGTGTCTTTGAAGAGATTTGCCTTTGGAGACTCAAGAGGACTGCAACACACAATGTACGCAGTGAGACTGGAGTGATACAGGAAGTCTGCATTCCTCAGTGGGTGCACTAGCCTCATGGCAAGGACACTGTTTATGGACAGCACTGCCTAGGGTGCCACTGGGATGATAGAAACTCTTTAGCAGGTGGGTAAGGTGGGTCTCTAGAGATTACCCTGGGGCCTTCTGTAAGTTATCTTTATTGACCCCAGTGATCTTTACTTCCACATCTAGTCTTTAGCTGGGCAACAGTCTTCGTATCTCTTCTTCCCTTGTCTTTTTCTCCTTCCCTAACTTGCTTAGTCAGAAAAAGTATTTATCAGGATGTGATGACAGTGAGAAGGAGTACAGTTGTCAAGGGGAATGCTAATGCCACTTGCTTTTCCATCATATGGTCATTCATTAGTTTGCCCACTTGGAAGCTTGACTTGGGTCAATTCCTTTGCTTCTCCATATGGGGCACTCTTCCTATGTCTTGGGGTCATCTATCCTTCTCCAAATTTGTATTTGGTGGACAACCTTCTCATTTCTATGGATGGTGTCGTGTAATGTGAATACGAAGGAGAGACAATGAGGAGACGAGTGTTGGGGGTACACAAACTCCTAAAGGCCAGATCATCTATCAGGAGCCCATTTTCATTATCAAATACTTCCATCTAGATCAGAGGTTCCCAATCTTGTTTGGCTTACTGCCCCCACTATTTTTTTCTTTTGATGGGAGGGATGCCTGGTGGGGATCAGGGGTTACTCCTGGCTCTGTGCTCGGGGGTCACTTCCCAAAGATGCTTGGGAGACCATAGAGTTCCAGTAACTGAACCAGAATTGGCTATATTTAAGTAAGTGTTTTAATCCCTTATGATATCTCTCTGCCCCCTTTTCAGAAAAAAAAAGTTACCCAAGACCACCCCTCCTCAGACTCAGAAATCTACCTTTTCTTTGTCTTTTGGGTTTGTTTTGGGGCTTCACCTGGAAGTGCTCAGGGATTAATCCTGGTTCTGCACTCAGGAGTCACTCCTGGAAGAGCTATGGGGGGATATGGGGTGCTGGGGATTAAACCCAGGTTAGTTGCACACAAAGCAAGTGTTACATACTGTATTAACTCTCTAGTCCGTAAATCTACTTTTCTGAAGTAAAGAGAAAGCACCCCCACCCCCACCAAGTACATCTGTGACTGCTGATGGCCTCCTGATGGTTCTGGTGTGGTATTGTAAAACATGGCTCTAAATCCTATATGACCATGCAGTAAATCAAGACAGCCTTCAAGAAAAGCCAAGTAGTGCATGATCCAGAGATTCACAAATGAATCTCGTAATGGAGCAGTTCACTGCAGAGATGTCTCTGTACCCCAATTATTTAAAATTTTAGAATTCCAGGAGCACGTGGCCACAAAATCAGCCACATAACATCTCATACTTTAATTTTTTACTTTTTTGTTGAATCACTGTGAGACAGACCCTTACAGACATATCATACTATTCATAACAAGCAATACAAAATAAATTATTTAACATCTGCCTGTGGGGCAGGCTTGAGTGATGATGGGAAAATTCAAAATAATGGTGGTGGGAAGGTGTAATGGTGGTGGGATTGGTGTTGAAATATTGAATATAATCAATTATTGGGCTGGAGCTATAGCACAGCGGGTAGGGCATTTGCCTTGCATGCGGCCAACCCGGGTTCGATTCCTTTGTCCCTCTTGGAGAGCCCAGCAAGCTACCAAGAGTATACCGCCCACACGGCAGAGCCTGACAAGCTCCCTGTGGTGTATTTGATATGCCAAAAATAGTAACAACAAGTCTCACAATGGAGACATTACTGGTGCCCACTTGAGCAACTCTCTGAACAATGGGAGGACAGTGCTACAATCAATAATTGTGAAAAACTTTATGAAAATAAAATTGAAAAAATTTAAAAAACAGTCAAGTGGTAAGTGGCAAGATAAGTGCAGATAGAGTCTTTAGCATGAAGAGGGTGAATTCTGGATGATAATTCTCTGTGAAAATCCTTGATATTTGGCTGCCAGAATGTGAGATGTAGTGTTCTTTTGAGTTGGTCTCCTTCTCCCACTATAATTCAGAGCAGCAGTTTCTGGACTGGGTGAATTTCCCCCAAGCCCCTTCTTTGTGCACCTATGGGACAGCGAGGGGAGGGGCGCTGAATTGCCTAACAGGGAAGCTGGTTCTTCATTATCACCACCTCTTAACTTCAAGACTTTCTGAACTCTACTCTGGCAAGCTTCCCATGACGCATTCGATATGCCAAACACAGTAACAACAAGTCTCACAATGGAGACATTACTGAGCTCACTTGAGCAAATCGATAAACAATGGGAGGACAGTGCTACAGTGCTACTCTGGGTCTTCAGTCTTTCCTAGCCCTGTCTCTCCTGGTCTCAAAATCAGACAGCTCAGTTAGTGCCCTTTCTGATGAACAAAAGAACGGATTTCATTTTCATTTTTAAACACTCCCTACCCCCTGCACTTCAGCTATGTCACCAACCCATGCAGCTCTCCTAGCTTGCGTCCCTCTAAAGCTTTATGTGAGAACTAATGCAGTTCTTTCATCAGGTCTGTTTGTGACTTGCTTGCTATCTTTCTCTTCTATTTGTTCACTGATTTAAACATAATATATTGTTATAGGTATCCCAGGTGGGATAGGCCCATCTTAAGGACAGCTGTTTGTCTCAGTGTGTCCCAGGCAGGACACAGTGGTCCATCAACTGGGTAAACTGAGAAATCAGCCATTGGCAGAATGAGGTGAACATTATAGCAGCAAAGTTCTTTTCGGTATATCTCTGGGGTCTAAAGGGTCTCCAGCACACCAAAAACCGAGGCTGAGCCCTACCTGCCTTGATCATTGGAGGTGGAAGAGGCTGGCTGGACGGTCTGGAGAAGACCATCTTCCTGGAATCCAGCAGGAGACGGCAGTACCCCGCAATCAGGCAGGCGAAGTTGGTGGCTTCAGGCCACTCCATCAACAAGACCAGGGGCTGGAGGACATGAAAAGCAACATGAGGACACTGGAAGGAGGGAAGCAGGTGCATTTCAAGGAGAATGAGAGTAAGAAAAAATACGACTTGCATAGTAATGGAAACCATGCTTTCTGAACTCCAAATTGAGGCACATGGTCTGACAATTTCTTCTGATTTGAGGATTTATTTATAGTAAACTCTTACTGAGGTATCAAAACGAAATCAACTTTTAATTATACACTTAATGAACCACCTTTCCTGAAAAAGAAGAAAATTATATACCAACACCCAACTGCTGTGTGGCTGTATTTGTGTTTCAAGGGTAGAAGGAACCTAATTAAACTGGGGACCATTGTAGATGGAAAGTGCCTTGAGTACATCAACCTTACCTTGCTCATCTCTATCACCCCTGTCTCCCACCACAGAAATGCAGACCTGCTCCCAGGATATAGACATTTCATGAAATCAAGTCCTCACTGTGCCATCTGAGTTAAAGTCTTTCCGCTCTGTAGCCTTGTTTAAACCCGTATGCTCCTCTTTCCTCTACTTCCTCAAGCATCTTCGAGATGTCAATCATATTCCTTAAAAGCTTTCACTGGAGAGATAGATGTGTGAAACATTGGCTTAAACAGAGCTCCACATGAGTTGGACTTAAAAGACTTCTTTGGGCAAGGAGATTTTGTAATATCTCCTCAGGGTATGCTCCTCACATGCATTCAACCTGGGGTCTATTACTAGCACCACAGGGTCCCTTAAGCATCACTGGGTGCAGCTCTGGAGGCCTATATGTGCTGCTGGGGTGGCCCAGAGCAGTAATCCCTGGCACCACAGTGCCTTTGAATTTGAACTACTGTTCTGGTTGGCGGAGAATTATCAGTGAGGCTCCTGGGCTTTCTGACCACAGTAAGGGAGGTTCTCTCCCCCACAAAAATAATTCTCACAGGGTTAGGGAGATGGCTCAAAGGGCCGGAATACATGCTTTCCATGTGGGAGGCCTACCTTCAATTCCAGTACTATACGGTCCCCTGAGCACCATAGGGAGCAACACCTCCCAAGCACTGCATCCTGAACAGCCCCAGAGTACCACTGAATGTGCTTTTCCCCCAACAAAAAGAAAAACAGAATAGCAGAATAGAATTATCAGATCTTTTAGTCCATTAATATATAGGGTAGGACTTCCATCTTTAGTATTCCAACATTTCTGACTTATTTGACTAAGAAATCTACTTTCATAGATTAATGGTAGTTGTCTTTAGGGGGGATAGCTGAGGTAGGTGAAGGAAAAGGTTGGGCCACACCCTAGATGGCTCCAGGGCTATTCTTGGCTATTCTTGCTCAGGAGTGACATATGGTGGTACTTTCAGGACCATATGTGATGTTGAAGATTGAACTGGTGTCAATCATATCCAAGGCAAGTACCTTAATCTTTGTACTGTCTATCCTGCCCTGGCAAATATTTTATGTAAAGGATTAGATGGTAAATATTGTAGGCCTTGTGGGTCATACAGGCTCTGTTGTAACAACTATGCCATTGCAGTATAAAAAATCATAGATAAGCAATGATCTAAACAAACAGGTATGCCAGTGTTCTAATAAAACTTAATTTTAAAAAACATAGTATATCAGGTTGGGTTTATGGAAAGTATTTTGTCATCTGATCCAAAAGTAAAGTTTGTTTCCAGTTAAATATAGTTATTTTTGTCCATTTTCACACTTCTCAGCTTTTTTCATTGGTCAACAGTAAACCCCTCCTCTGGGAAATTTTCTCTTGGCTTCTGTTTCTGTAAAGTGACACTGTGTTCTTATTCTATAACCTCTGACCATCTCCATCTCTCTCTTTGATCAGTTTTGCTTGTAAAACCTTTCACCTTGATCTATGCCTCAGACTCATTCTTCAGCCCTCAGTTATTTTCCACTAGGCCCTCAACTTGCTCTTCTGCTCTGGGCATTCCAAATTTACCATCTCCACTCAAATTCCCTTTGGAACTAAATGCTACTGAGAACACACATGGTGTTCTGTCTATATCACACAACCTTTTGCTAGGAAAAATCATATCATTAAATTGTTTTACAGTTATTGTAGATCCATTTATACTTCATGTCATCACATGTAATGTAAATGCTGCCCCATAGCCAATGGGTTAGTGACTTTGCTCCAATGGTGTTCGTTCAGTACCATTAGGAAGAAAAAGAACTATCTGCACCTGATAACAAAAGCATTCACTGGTGAGACAGGGAGTAGAGGGATGTCTCTTTGCAGTCATTAACACATTAATCTTGGTGTTGCAATTTGTGTAAGTTAAGGCACAGTCAAGTGTGAGACACTAGTGATGTGCAATGGTGTCCACACATTAATGAATGGGGGAGGGGCAGTTTGTATCTCTAGTTAATGAAACTTCTCTGTCACAACAGAATGGTCCACTTTTTGTACAACAAAGCACAGACAGAAGGGAAATGGAATGGATGGGGAGTGTGAGCTACCGCTTTATACCTCACTTCCTGCTACCAAAGGCAGGAGGAAACTGCACATAGCTTTAGATGTGGAGAGCTGCCATCAGTATTCCTATGAGGGCATAAGACTTGCTAAGCTTGCCTCAGGTACATTCACAGACATTACCACCAGACCAGCTGACACTGATTTATTTCAGAACCTCACCAACTTCCTCCAAGATCAGCAATTCTTGAGGTACACGTGAAGGGGTGACAAGGGCCCTGACATACTGAGTCCCCTCAGCCTCCGGATCCTGTCACCTCTGGCCTTTTTTATTGGTGCAGTGGTGTGTATAAATTATGGAAATTTCTCTGTGATGAGAAAGGTGGTTACATCCTAACCTCAGATCCTCCCAGAGCCACAAACTTGGCTCCCTTCCTCCAGTCTCTATCCATTTCATTCCTCTATTCCACCTCTGTGTCACTGCCTGAAGATCTTTTCTAAAACATGTCTCACTGTATCAATAAACATTTTCAATAGCTCATAACCTAAAATTCAACTGCCTTCCCCTGAATGTAACAGGTTTTTCTTAGGGTGGGGGTCCTCACAAGTGATACTCAGGAGGTCTGGGGAGACCTACTGGAGATTCCTAGTTAACCAGGCTTGTGGCTCTATGCAAGGACCCATGAATGCAATGCTGCCTGGGCTCTGCAGTGCTGGGGGCCACCTCAGTGGTGCCGGGGGTCTCTAGGGCCAGATCTTGCAGGTCTTCAGGGATGCATCCAGTAATTCTTGAGGGATCATGTGACAGGAATCAAATGTGTCAGGCACATGCCTATCACATGTCCTTATGGCTATACAATCTCTCATCCCTGCCCGTCTTTTAGGACCTGGACTCAATCTACAACTCAAACCATATTTACCACTAACTCTGCTTGTTACACCCCTCCCATCATCGCCTTTCATATTTTTCCAGCAATGATACCTTATTTACAATTTTCCAGAGATGTTATGTTCTGTTATCCCTTCCAGTCTTAGGCTATGCTGTTTCATCTGACTTAAATGGTTATGCACCACATTCTGGCCACATAGCCAGCTATCACACACACTGGTTAGATGGCTCATGCACAAAATGAGATGCATCTATTCATCCCAGAACAGGGCCAACACAATTCATGCCTTCATGTAGCTCATCATCCAGCATATGATGCAAATTAAATTTTTGCAGGGGATAAGGGTGGACCACACTCAACCATGCTCAGGACTTACTCCTGGCTATGTGCACAAGGATCACTCTTAATGGAGCTCACGGACCAGATGCAATATCAGGGATTGAACTGGGGTCAGTCGCATGCAAGGCAAGCTCCTTAGCCCTTGGACTATCTCTTCCACTCACATACAATGTAAATGAAATGATCCCACAGATGAAACCTGCCACAGGTGTGAGAAGAGTGAGAGGATAGTGAACAAAGATATGTATCTCTGGAAAGGACATATGCACACCATTATTCATTGCAGCACAGAGTACAACAGCTGAGATATAAAATCAGTTTAGGGATCCAAAAACAAATGAGTAGATTATTAAGAATATTATATATACACAATGGAATACCATGCAGCTGCTAGAAACGATGGAATCATGCAGTTCACTGCAACATGGATGGAACTAGAGGATATCATGGAAATGGAGAAAGCCAGAAGAAGGACAAACATAGGATGACCTCACTTATCTGTAGTAAAAAGAATAACTGAATGGGGGAATGCGAGGTATTAAAAAGGGAAATAAGAAGAGGGGATAATATGATTACCCTTGACCCCAGAATATCAGGAGGAGAAAGGACAGAGAGGGATTGAAATTGAGGGGAGAAGCAAGAAGAAGCAGACAGGAAGTAACAGGGGGATGGGGTCAAGAAACGCAGGCACACTGGTGGCACAGAGAATTGGTATAACTATATATCCAAACCACAGAGTCAACAATACTGAAGGCCGGAGACCCAAACCACAACAAGGAAACTTATAAATGTGCCTTTCAAGGAGTCAGGCTAGGAGATGAGAGGGAATCTGGGGACACTGGCACGAGTGGTGGACAGGTGCTAGAACATAGTGTGTCTAAAACTCAACTACAAATAACTTTGCAAATCATGGTGTTTTAGTACAAAATAAAATTAAGAAAACAGAAACTTAGGTCTCTCTGGCATGTCCAGGATGAGTGGGTGGGTGGGATGTGCACTTGTATGCCTAATCTGATCTCAAAACTGGTGAGAGTAGCTCCAAGGAAGTGACACTAGCTGATATGTGGAATAAAGAATTATTTGAATACAGTACAGGCTGATGGCTGCCTGACTGACAGACGGATGGACAAGCTGACTGCAGAACAGGCAATGACCAACAGCCTGACACTCTGACTGGTTGGTAAACTGTCTTGCCTGCCTAGCTGGTCAGTTGGATAATGGTAGATTGGAATCTGAGTGACTAATGAGATGATTGACTTAACTGTCTGACTTCACTTTAGTGTTCCCTCTTATTTATAACCCCAAAGACAACGTGATAAAAATTGCTACATTCATCTATTAAGCAATAGGACTGGGGGGCACACATCGAGCAGTGCTCAGGGCCTACTTCTGGCTCTGCATTCAGGGATGATTCCTAGTCGGGCTCAGGGAACCATATGTGGTGTATTGAGCTCAGGTTGCCTGGTGGCAAGGCAAGTGTCTTACCTGACATACCACCTCTTTAGTCCAACAGGGATTTTTAAAAAGGAGATCGATGAAGCCTAGTCTCATAACTTCATCATCTCAAGTATAATTTAATGTCAGTAAATAGCGATGTAATACTTTAAAAAAGAACAAAGATAGCCTAATGCTATCAAATTGGCACAAAGGCAAAATTGTGGGCAGAAAGGACAAGTGCAACCCAGCTGGCTCAGCACAAGACCCCAGGAAGAGGCCTCTCCTCTGCACTTCCACCCAGCCAGCTGGGCCCCAGCATGAGGCAAATTCAGGTTGGAAAAGGAACACAGATGTGTTTTTTTGCCAGCAGGGGTAAAAATTAAATCAGTGGCAGGCAAGCAAAGAGTTTGGATTTTTTTTTCCAAAAAAGAAACCTACAATAACAACATTTTATTTTAAATAAGCTTTTCATGCTTTTGACATCTAATCTAATGCTTGTTCCAACAGAAAGCTCTAGAACCATAAAGTGTGACTTTGGAAAGAGGGGAGGCACACTGGATCACAAAATATTGTGTGAAGTATTTCTTTAATGGCTTCTGCCCCAACCCTCACCCCCAATATGCTTCTAGGGCAATAGGGTATGGGGCAATAGGGCAATAGTATGACACTGAGGCACGCTCAAGCTATTGCCTCTTGGAGAAAAGATATATGAATATGGGCTGGAGAAATGGAACAGGGTTTAAGGTACTTGCTTTGCATGTGGACAACTGCACTTTGATGCCTGGAAGCACCAGAAGGGACCCTTGAGCAGAGTCAGCACTATCCCTGAGAACCATGGGTATGTCTGATATTCCCACCTATTCCCATTTATTCCCACCCCCCAACAAAAAGATTCTTGAATACTATCACATGTTGCTCCACTAAACGCAAGTGAGCTGTGTGAAAGTGTAACTCAATACACCTAAGACCTCTGTCAATGGCAAAGGAGAGAAGGAGAATGGAGCCGAAGTGTCTTCACTACACTCCAGTTTAATCAGTTTGCCAAAGAGGCAGAGATTGCTCAACCATAGACCCAGGTTCAATCACTGCCACTTTTTAGACCTCTGAGCATTGAAGGGTGTGACTATCAGTAGACTCCGAACATTACTAGGTATGACCCAACATCAAATAAATAAATGGTCTGACAGTTATTTTTGAATCTCCCCACATGATTCTCTTCCCTGTATTCCCCACTCTCTTATTCTCATGTGCAGTAAGAGCAGAGAGCTACTGCTCTGAATAAACTTCATTTTGGAGCCAGAGATGTGCCTTAAGCGGTAAGTGCCTTAAGGTACCTTGCATGTGTGAGGCCCTGGGTTTGATACCTGGTTCCATCTGTCCTCTACATCTCCTTTTATTGCTGGGTGTAGCCTCATGGTCCCCACGTACTACTAGAAGTCCCCTTCATAATCATTATCAGAAATGGCTTTTCCAAGAGAGAGTAAAAGGGAAAGTGCCTGTCACAGAGGTGGGGGGTGGGGCGGAGACGGCGGATGGGGGGGAGCAGGGGTGGGTGGGTGGGATACTGGGAACATTGGTGGTGGAGAATGGGCACTGGTGGAAGGATGGGCACTCAATCATTGTATGACTGAAATGTAAGCACAAAAATTTGTAGGTCTGTAACTGTACCCCACAGTGATCCAATTTAAAAAAAAGAAATGGCTTCTCCAGGGGCCAGGGAGATAGTACAGTGGGTAGGCTGCTTCCCTTGTACACAGTTAACCTGGGTTTGATTTCTGGCACCCCATACAGTCCCTTGAATACCACCAGAAGTGATCCCTGAGTGCAGAGCCAGAAGTAAGCCCTGAGCACATCTGGATACAGCCCTAAAACAAAGCAAACAAAGCTTGAGTACAAAGGTCACTTAAAAAACAGTCTCACCAAACCCTTGCAGAAATGGTATGGACTGAGTATGGCTTCTAATTTCCAGGTTTCATTTTAAGGAAATGCAGTGTTTTTTTCAGTGTACCCATTAAATGACCTGTTTTCTGAAGTCCTGATCTGAGGTGTTGGCTCCTTTCCCTGGAACTCCACAACAGGTACTCTCCAGTTAGCCATGTGTTATCTACCACTGACTGTACAGTTGGGAGAAGGGCACTTATGTGCCTGTGCAAGCTGCCTCCAGCACGACAGTAAACTACTGAGCCCAGGTAAACCAGTAATACTAGTAGTAGGACTGTTTTTTCTTGGCTCAGTGAGGACTTTTTCAGACCTTGTCCTCCCAAATTGATTCCACTGTCTGCATGTTTGGAGAGAGACACTGCTTAGTAACCACAGCTATTACTGGTGCTGACAAAAAGTGCCTCTAGGGAAGTTCCTGAATCCCCAGCCAGAATTAATCTCATCCTTTCTGGTACTCTTGCATGTGCTTGCTATCTACCGTTCCCATGGTAGCTCTTTTTGTATGCTTTCTGTTAGCTCATTTCTTTTCTCTACTTTTTTGGGGAGATATCCGACTATGCTAAAGACTTACTCCCTAGCTCTGTGCTCAGCAATCACTCCCAAAGATGCTCAGGGAACCACATGTGGTGCTGTGCAGGGAACCCAGGTTGGCCATGTGCAAGGCAAGTGCCTTATCCACTGTACTCTATATCTAATCAGACAGCATACCTCTTGAGGGCAAAGAGCCATGCTTGTTTCTGTTTCTTTTTCTATCTCTATATTTCCCACTTGGTTTAGCATGCTTCTTGGCAGTGGGAAGATTGTACTCGAGGACTGCCAAACAGACATGTGGTTTTGGGCTGAAATAACAGTAAGCAGACTTACCTTGCATGTAGCCAATCTAGGTTCAATCCTGGGCACCACATATGCTCCTGTTGTACTGCCAGGAGTAATCTCTGAGTGCAGTGCCAGGAGTAAACCCTGACCACAGTCGGGGTGACCTCCAAACAAAAATCAAAGAAAAACAAAAACAAAACCCAGAAACAGGATTCTCTCTTTTCAGCTTCAACTTTCCTCTTTCCCTCCCACCACTATATCATTGTTCCGGCTGATTTATCAGAGAAAGAAAAGAATACTACCAAGTCTATTTCATAGAGCACTGTATTATAATGAGTGATTCACAGAGCAGGCATCTCTGATTCCAGA
The DNA here is from genome assembly GCF_029834395.1 of Sorex fumeus. Taxonomy (NCBI): domain Eukaryota; kingdom Metazoa; phylum Chordata; class Mammalia; order Eulipotyphla; family Soricidae; genus Sorex; species Sorex fumeus. The sequence goes on from NW_026606115.1 coordinate 18,432,905, forward strand.
TGCTTCTCACTTCACGCAAATTGGGTAGGAACAGACTTATCAATTAAATCATGTCTTTAATGCATGTGAATGAGAGTTTCCTTGTTGAAGGAGTCTCATAGAGTATTATCTTCCTGTTGCACCTATAATGAACACCAACTGAATGGCATAAAATAATACATGCCTATTTTCACCCAAGTTCTGGGGCTCAGAAATCTGACACAAGTTTCATTGGGCTACAATAAAAGGTCAGCAGGACTGTCCCTTCTGTAAGCTTTAGGGGAGAGTGGGTTACATGGCGTTTCCCAAGTTCTTGAGCCTTTCTACACCTTAGCTCATGGCCCCTTCCTTTACCTTCAATGGTCAGCAAGGTCAGCTGAGTCCTTCATTATATATCACAGAGACTTTCATTTAGAACTCGTGATTTCCCCAGGCCTACCTGGAAAATACAAGCTATGTGACGCTATTTTATTTTGTTGTTTTATTTTTCAGTTTCTTGGGCCACACCCGGCAATGTTCAGGAACTACTCTCGAGTCTATGGCTAGATATCATTCTTGGTGGTGCACAGAGGGCCATTTATGGTGCCAGGAATTTAACCAGAAACAGCCACATGCAAGGGTACTTTACCTCCTATACTATCTCTCTCATCCTAACCTTTCTCTACTATTTTTTTATTCACTTGATCACTTGACATCCGATTACTCATTGATTTGCTCGAGCGGGCACCAGTAATGTCCCTATTTGTCCCTGTTGCGTGCTAGTGTAGCCCAATGGCATCTGCTCTTTCTAGGAACACGAAAAGCCTCAAACTGATCATTCAGGGTCTTGACGAAGAAGTCTGACCATCTTGTAGGTGGACAGCCACACGATCTTTTGACGTCCTGTGGAATCCAGTCGATAATGGCTCTAGTCCAGCAGCCATCTCGAATCTTATTACGTGTCCAGCCCATCTGATTTTCGATGTCTTGGCAAATGAGACAACGTCCCCGATTCTTGACTGGCGACAGAGATCAAAACTTCGTATTCTTTCTCTCATTTTCAAATTTGTGTATTATTATTATCCCAATAATAATAATAATTATTATTTTGGATATTGGGCCTCAGCTGGTGGTGCTCAGGGGTTACTACTAGCATGCTCAGAGCACCATATGGGATGCCAGGAATTGAACCTGGGTCAGCCACATGCAAGGTATGCACTCTACCTACTGTACTATTGCTCTGGCACATGAACTATTTTAAACTTAGCTCTATTTTAAACTTAACCTCCTGTCATGTAACAGAGCATATCCATAGCAAGGGTATCTTTGGGAGATCATTATTCTGCCCACACCACGAGAGAATTTTTTTTTGTTTTTGCTTTTGTGCCACACCCAGCGGTATTCAGGAATTACTCCCGACTCTGTACTCAGGAATCATTCCAGGCAGGCTTGGGGGACAATATGGGATGCCGTGTATAGATCCAACATCAGCTGCATGCCAGGGAACCAATTTACCCACTGTACTATATCTCCAGCTCTGAGAAATCTTTTTACAAAGTAGAAAACATTCTAATATAAAGTGAACAATTCTGAGTTTTATGTCCTTTTTGGGGGGGGGGGGTCACACCTGGCTGTGCTCAGTGCTTACTTCTGGCTCTACACACCAGGATCACTCCTGGCAGACTCTAGGTACCATATGGACTGCCAGAGATCAACTGTGGGTCAACTGTAAGCACATATCTCATCCACTGTATTATCTCTCTGGCCCTATTAAATAGTTTTATTTAGGAAATGTGAAAGAGGAGAGAGGAGTCCCTTACTGGAAGGCAAATGCTGCACCCTAAATGGGATGCAGGTGACTCCAGAATAGAGTGTGCTGGAGTTGGTTTCTTTTTACTTTATTTTTGGTGCCACACCCAGCGGTGCTCAGGGATTACTCCTGATTCTATGCTCAGAGATCACTCCTGGCAAGCTCAGGGTACCACATGGGGTCCTGGGGATTGAACAACAGTCAACTGCATGCAAGGCAAGAGCCTTACCCGCTGTACTATCTCTCCGGCCCTAATCCACATGCATTTTATCAATTATTTCATATAACCGGAACTGCACTGCACTGTAGCACTGTCATCCCATTGTTCATTGACTTGCTCGAGTGGGTGCCAGTAACGTCTCCATTCGTCCCAGCCCTGAGATTTTAACAGCCTCTCCTCTCTCCCTTCCCAACTCTGCCATATTGGAGGCTCTTTCAGGGTAGGGGAATGAGACCCATTATTGTTACTGTTTTTGGCATACCAAATACACCACGGGGAGCTTGGTAGGCTCTGCCAAATAACCGGAACTACCTCACATAATTGGAATTGCTAAACCCTTTATGGTGGCATCAGCAGGTACTAGTTCTCTCAGTGAAGTGCAGCCTTCTCCAGCCCTTTCTTTTCACCAATGTGAGCTCCCCTAAAGTCATCTTTCACCTCTCTACCCATGATTTGGATTCTCTATATGCTGCGCACTGAACACCATTCTTTTGTGCATGCAGGATAAAGAGAGTAGGCCAGAAGTGTCAGGCATAATAAGACCTGGGCATTTGCGTGAGAGGAACATGTTGTTTATGGACATGCATACTTACACTCAATGAATTTTTAGTTTCAGATTCACCCTTTTTCATATCTTTGAGCATGGTTGGTCCATTCCTAGGGGTGCTCGAGGGCTATTCCTGGCTCTGTGTTCAAAAGTCACTCCTGGCAGTGCTCCTGGGGACTATATATGGTGCCAGGGCCAAAAACATGCAAGGCATGAACCTTAAGCCCTGTACTATCTTTCTGCTCCTTATATTCAGTCTTTATTGCAGGGGGCACACCCAGTAGTACTAACAGCTTTCACCTAACTCTGCACTAAAGGATTACCCTTGCTGGTACTCAGGGGACCACATAGAGTGCTGGAAATCAAACCAGAGTCAGCTACAGGGGAATCGAACCAGTGCAAGGCAAGAGCCTTTAACCCCTGTCCAGGCTCTGTGGCCCTCAGATTTGTTCCTCTTTCACTAGCACCACTGTCCATTCTGCTCAGACCCTAACTTATCACTTCCCCTCTGCATATCTCCCCTCCTTTCCTCCTTGGCATTACACTAGCCTTGTTCCCATCCCCCTCACACACTGTTCCAAGTCAATTTCATTCTGTTATTCCTCTGCTCAGAAATCTTCAGTGGATTCCCACTATTCTATCGCATTGAATCTAAATTCCTCTCAGTGGTCTCTGAAGCTTTTTGCTTGCTTATTTAGCCCACCCCCGATCTTTCCAATCTCTTTTCTCCTTATTTTCTTCTCCAGTCAAGCAACTATGCTTATCGACCTGCACATATGGCTTGCTTATTTCCGTGCATGCTCTCTGCCTGTGAACACATCCCACATCTCTCTGCTAATCCATGCCTATCACTTCAAGATTCAGCATAACACATTCGTTTGTAGGAAGCCAATTTTGGTTAACCCTTTCCTGTTATTTTCCTCATGTTCCACACTGTATTTATCTGAATTTTTTTTACTTCTTATTAACTCTTCTTCATTGCTGCTTTGTTTTTGAAAGAAATAAAAGAGCTTTTTTTTAAAAAAAAATACATACTATGTCAGGCACTGTGAAAAGACATTTACATACATTTCCTTATTTAATCCCAAAATACAATCTTTTGAGATACACTCCATTTGGCAGTTGAGGAAATCAGGGTTCAGAGTGGATAAGTCACTTTTTCAAGTGAGACAACCTGGAAATGCAGTGATAGATCTGTGATCTGAACCTGGTCTGATTCCAGAGCTCCATAAAGGTTCTGATGCTGTGTTCATCAGATAGTTTTGCAGTTCAGGGGATTGAACCCACTTGCCTCGTACATGCAAGGCAAGTGCCTGACCACTAAGCCATACACCTGATCCCATTGATGCCTTGTTACTAAGGAAGGTCATGTGAATCTATGAGTCTAGTCTCCCCAGTATGTCTAGACCCTGCAGAGCAGCAGTCATACTCACTCATGATCACTCCTATACACAATGCTTCTCACCCAGACAATTTCCTCTGTGCCCCTCTGAAGCTCTGATCCCAGAGCTGTAAGTCAAAGCTGGCTTACAACAGAATCACTTGGGGGAAGTAAAAACAAATCAATACTGAGCTCATACAACCCTCTTCGCAAATAATAAAGTCACAGTCTCTGGGAGAAGGACCCAAGCATCTGTATCTTTTGAAAGCTCTCAAGGAAATTGGACTGTGCAGCCAATGTTGCACATCCTTTGTAGAACACTGGCAGAGACTTAGTTGGAGAGTCGTTTTTGTTTTCAGTACTTTTCATATTCAGGAAACCACATTTCCACCACATGTCTTTCCTCCCCGTTCCCTACCTTTCAGTTTGGTTTATTACCCAACAACATGCAAGGAAGGCAGCAGCCATTGGTTGAGGAAGTGGCTACCAGCCTATTATACATCAGCTCCAGGCAGGTTCCTCAACCAATGGGAATCCAGCAACTCACAGGTGGACAGATTAACATATTAAAGCTTTACAGCTTTCACAGAGACAAAAATAAAGTAAATAATTAGCTCTTTTAGAAATAGCAAACACTCCACCTCTTAATCTGCTAACAATGTCTCCCTGTGGGAAATCCTTTAAGAAAGGAAAGTTGTACCTCCTCTAACAGCTTCTGCCAGCTGGTGGGCAGGCCTGCCCCTACCCACGCTGGTCACTGAGTATTCAAACAGGAAGGTCATAAAGGGAGAAGTTGACCATGGGTGCCAGGTTCTGCACAGGCAAAAGATGCTTGCCAGTTTGAAGATGTTGATTTATGGCAAAGGTACTGAGGTTCTGGAAGAGCTTAGTTCTGGGAGGTGAAATGAGGTCTAGACTCTGCCTCCTTTCCCTTCGCAGGACTGCTCTGTTTGTTTCCCACATGTGTATATACTCCCTGCTCCAGTTGATGTGTATATATTCCTTTAGTATCTGTGGTAGTCAGGCAGGATTTAGAATGGCCTGAATCTTCAGGACTGCTCCACTGACCTCTGTATTCTACAAGAATACAATTCCCTCTTCTGTGCTGTAACACAAGAAGGCCTGGGAAGTGAGATGGTTAGGGTAGCCCCACTATTTCCAGTTCCCTTGTTCTCTGCTGAATGGCTCTTATGAGTTAATCAGACACTTTCTAGATTTGCTTAGCATGGGAGGGAGTGCTGGGGGTGGGGCCTAATGTGTGGTCAGCATAGTAGGTCCTAGACAGTTGAGAAAGGAAAGAAAAATCAGTGCAAAAGGGCCCAGGGTGTGAACTACTTCAGAACCACTTAAACTCACAGAAGATGTTCAAACTCTATCAAGTTTATGTCTTCCTCTGTTTCCCAGGCCTGTCCCTGGAGAGAAGTAACCTCTCAAAGCTGGGCTTACCTTGGCATCCATGATGCTAGTTTCTACCCGGGCCACACCCTGGTTCTCCCGGAACAGCTGGATCTTGCTGATCTTGCTGAACTCAGACAGCACAGTGGTAAGGTTGGTTTTGAGGTCAATAACATGGCTGATGCCGTGACGGGGTCCCACTAGGAGAGTGGTGGCCGACTCTTTCTCATCCTGGTGCCCACACATGGCAGCATCCATAGGCAGAAGGATGGAGTAAGCGGAAGAGGTAGCAGGAAGAGAAAAGGGACATTAGGAAACAGGCAATGGGTGTGATTCAGCTGAGAGGTCTGAGATCATCTGGGGCTCAGTGCCAGGGGTAGGAAGACAACCATGAGGGGAAAATGTCCTAAGAGCACCAGACCTGGCAGTGGGCCCTGGATCATCAGCACAGATGAACAGATGAACACCTGAGCCTTAGCAGCTGTGGGGATAGGGGTGTGTGAAGTGGGAAGCAGAAGACATGTCCCCAACAGGACTGTGAAGCAGACAAGGTTGGTTTCAATACCTGTGAAGTGCCATCTTCCTACTAAACCTCAGGAACTCTTGGTTTTCTGCCACAGGTCTTTCACGGTCTTTGTCTGGGGGTATACCTGAACAGGTGGCATCCAGTATGTGGTTCTGACTAACAAACCCTGGCAGTGACTCAAGAATGCATTTCTGACCCAGTATCAAACCTACACTGGCAAAGTCACCTTACCAAAAGTTGCTAAGGGGTTGATTTGGTATTTAATTGGGAAGATCTTCTTCCTTAAGAAGATTATGGTGATTTAAAAGGTACTACAGAGCCAGGGAGATAGTTCAAAGGAGTGGAGTATATGCTTGAGACCTCAAATTTGAAGCCTAGCCACACATGGTCACTGGCCCCAGCACTGCTGGGTGTAACCATAGTGGCCCTGAGCACTATTAGAGAATCTTTATTTTTTTATTTATTATTTTGGACCACACCTGGCTGTGCTGAAGTTTTACTCCTGGCTCTTTGCTCAGGGATCACTCCTGGTGGGGATTGGGGGACCATATGGGGTTCTGAGGATGGAAACTGGGTCAGCTGCTTGCATGGCTACTCACTGTAGTATTGATCTCTGGTCCCTATTGCCCTGGCCCCAAAAAAGGATCTCTATTTAAAAAAAACAGTGCTGGAGAGATAGTAGAGGGGTTAAAGTACTTGCCTTGCATACTACTGACCTGAGTTGGATCCATAGTACCTCATAGGGTGCTCTGAGCACAGAACCAGGAGTAATCCTTAAACACTACTGAGTATGTCCACCCAAATAAATAAAAACCCTCCTCTACAAAACAGGCACTACAGCAGTCTTACCAAAAGAATGGCTTCTAAGAATTTCAGCAGTGAGTGCTGTAGTGCATGCTTTGCATGTGGTAGGTACAGGTTGGATCCCTGGTACCTCATTGTCACCCAAGCACCACCAGGAGTGACCCTACCCCCAGTACAGAACTGGGTGTAGCCACTGAGTATCACTGGTGTGGCTCACAACCCTAAACCAAAACACCCTCGAAGAAAAAGAGACAGGGGAATGGAAAGATAGTACAGAAGTAGAAGCACATGCTAGGTAAAATCGAATCAAATGGATCCGACTTCTTGCATGACATGGTCCCCCTGAATATCTCTGTGTGGAGCTCTGGGGGCCCCTAGCACCACTGGGAACTAAAAAAAAAAACAATAAACACCACATTCTTGGTCCTTGTAATGAAAAGCCAGCTCAGTTAGTTGAGAATCAACACGAGAGGTCCTCGGGCTTCCTGAGCATCATTTGGGAGGCTTAAAAATGTTTAAAAAATGAGTTCAGGACAGGCAAGAGGTGTGCTGGGGCTGAGGGAGGTATCAGGGAACTGTCAGGGATCCTCACATCCTAGCATATACATGCTTACCTACGAGCCTGACTAACTAGTTTCCATTAAGTGGTCCTGACAGGCTGTACTGTGACACTGTGTCTGAGCCCCCTGCTGCCTATTCCCAAGCATTAGCATCACCCAAGGAACCTCTTCCACCTGCGACAAACACTTTGATAAGTCCAATAGCGAAGTCCATGACAATAGCAGCATGACCCTGACCAGCACGACAAGCACTACCATTCAGTCAGCAAGAAGATTTGAATTTCCTTTTGTTCTCACTAGGGTAAACCACCTGTGACAGGGTCTTGGGATCAGTTGGACACTGCTTCAGGGGTACTGCTGAAGGGGGAAGGGAAAGAGGTATGCAAAGCAGGGGGCTCTGAGGGAATAGGGAAGAACAGGAAGCAGAGAGAGATCTGAGGCCAAATTCTTACTGCACCCCCAATGACTTTATATGACTTGTTAACTACGGTGTCACCATTTTTAAAATGGTGTGAGGAACTCCAAAGAACCATGTTCTGTGACACATGAAAATCTGAGGTTCACATTTCAGCATTCATGAATAAAAAGATATTGGAATGCAGTCATGCTTGTTGGTTGAAACACTGTTTTCTTGTAGCTTTTATGCTACATTAGGTGTGCCTTAGGGTTGCCGCAGAGACCCGTATGGCTCACCAGCTAGGCTTATAAAATTTATTTTCTGGCCCTTGATGGAAAAAAGTTTGCTGACCCCTGAAATAGAGGAAAAGGGGGGTTACAAAATGGTTGAGAGGGACTTTGAAGGCAAACTCCACCAGAGGCAGACCCATAACACCACAGAAGATGAGAGAGAGAAAGTAGGAAGTGGAAGAGAGGAGTGTAGGAATGATTGTTGGCCATGAATGGTACCCGAAAGCAGTCCCTCCCGACTTCAACCTTTATCATGGAGAAGTGCTCACAAAGCATCCCCTCCCAGTCCACACAAACACACACACACACACACACACACACACACACACACACACACTCCCCTCACTGACCAGGCCCACAGTGTTGAACAGAACGCCTGTGAAGGTTGGAAGTTCATTCAGAATTCGAAGATACTGGAGCTTTGCCTGAGTCGAGGAGCCCTGTGGAAACAACGTACCCAGAATAATGAGATGCTGGAGGTGTACAGAAAAGCAAATCTGTGTGCTTCGGAAGGAGTTTCAGCATCTGAGACAGACATTACTTAGAACAGTCAGCAAACCACACTCTAGGGGTGAGAGGAAGTCCTGGTCGGGGTGGGGCGAAGAACTGCAAGAAGGTTCTAACTTGAACAGAACTCCCCATGAGTATTCCCTGTGGTCTTGTAAACCTTTCTCTGACTTCGTGGTTTTATTAAATCTCCAACTTATTTCTTTTGTTTTTGGGAGAATTCCTAACACCTTTCCCCATTTCTGACACTCGAGGTCAGCCATACTTCTCTCCTCTAGCCACAAAGACACTGGTCATCGTAGCAGGGGTTCCTACATTAAATCTCAAGCACCCTGCAATCCAAAGTCTGCTCTTCCTCTGGATTCCCCTCATGAATGGGGCTCTGTGAGGGATACCACCATTCTCTGGGCATTTGTGTTGGAACCCTGTGTGTCACCCTGTACTCCTCCCTCCATTCTCTGTCCTTAGGGAAACCATCTTGATTCTGCTTCTTAACTCACTTCCCCACCTACCCACCTTTCCTCTCCAGCCCCATGGCATTTCCTCAATGTTTCTCACCTGTGCCAAGGTGACAATTAGGCGACCTTTGCCCCTGACACTACTTAGCCTCAGCCCCTCCACACTGCTATTAGAGGGAGCTTCCTAGAATGTCAGCTTAATCACTTCCACTGCCTGTTTTAACCCTTCAGTGGTGCCTGATTGCCAGAAGATGAAGCATAAATTACCATGCCTTGAGGCAGCATGACAAAAATCTCATATTCTCCATGAGTTGGCCTCATCTTTTGCCCCCACCTCTTCTCAGGCAAGTGCCTTGCATTCTCTGTCACTCTTGATCTTTCCACATGGCATGCTGTCTCAGAATTCTGGGCTTTTGCCAAGATGATTCTCCTGGATGGGCAAAGTCTTCCTATGTCCCAACTCCTCTAAACAAACTGCTGTCTCTCCTTCGAGACTCAGCTCTGGAATCCCCTGCATGGGCTTCGGGCCTTTTGAACCATCCTTGGGGATGTGTGGGCCATCCCTCCTTGGTGCTGCCATGGTGTCCACATTTTTTACATAGTGTTGGAACTGACTATGGCTTCCCCACTTGTCTGGGGATGGGTCTAAGGGCAGAGAACCAGGCCTCCTTTGTCGTTGCATCGCCCAGCCTGAGCACCTAGAGGAGCCTCAAAAAATGTTGGCTGATGAGATGATAGAGATCTGGGATGTTCTCCACTGGATGAAAACAATCTGATTATGTATGCACAAGCAAGGTAGGAAGGGCTGAAGTCTCTGGGGAAATTTGCATCTTCAAACAGAAGCAAGTTGGTGATGCCAAAATCTGGTAGGGATGGAATATATGGGGGCGACTATGTCCTGTATCTACAGATGCTGGCAGATTCTGGTGTCTCTCACCACCCTACTGCCTCCCTGGCAGGAAGCAAAGGCAGGCTGAGCCACCCCAGTTAGAGAGAGGTGTGCAAAGGGGCAAGGAGGAGGCCTCCTTCAGGGGGCAAAGGCATATTGAGTTCTGAAGGTTCAGAAGAGCACATCAGGGGTCTGAGTCAGTGGAATGTTACCAAGTGATCCATTCTCCATGTTGGATTTTGTCCCTGTGGTTGGGCTTTTATCTCCTAGTACCCTCCATCTAGGATTGATAACACCAAAGATTAATTTGACAGAGCAGTTATTTCCACAATGAACCTTGGCTTCTCCAGGGTCTCAAGCTTTCCGTACAGCTGGTTCTCTGAATAAATCTGTTAAAGATATTTACAGGAAAAAATTTCTTTTTCTGCATTTTGGCCCTTCTGCTTAAGGACCCTGGACTCATTCAATAACTGGCGATTTAGTGACCTAGGGAAGGCTCAGGCTTAGGGGAAAAATGCTTCCCTACAGTGACCTCCCATATCTTTTCTGAAAGTATACTTGAATCAATAAATAGTCAGGGGTCCCCAGAAGACTATTCTGGGAAATCACCCATGAGCCATCCCCACATGACCATTAGTCACGAACAGAATGCCCAATAAACTGCTCTGGGTACCTTGGTGCCGCTTGAGGGATGTGTTTGGTGGGCCTTCAGTTGTTGAGAGAGAGATTTCCGGAAGCTCTTTTCTTTGATGCCCTGCAGAAGTGAGGGGGGAAGAAAGGGTTCTAGGCCCCATTCCTTCCTAAAAGCAAAAAAGAAGTCAGAAATTAGTGAGCAACACAAAAATTCAATTCAAAAAAGATCAAAGACCTTGAGATCTGACCAGAAAACTCTAAAGTATGTTGAGGAAAATATAGTCACAACACTCAGGATTTGGAACTCAAAAGTGCCTTCAAGGATCTGATACCACTGGCAAAGGTAATAATATAAAAAAAGTAACAAATGGGACTATATAAAGTTAAAGAGTTTCTGCATGGCAAAATAAAACAAAACAAAAAAAACAAAAAAACAGCATGGGCTAAAACTAAAAGGCAGCTAACTGAATGGGAAAAATATTTGCACTCATGTGTTCATCAGATAAAAGTTTGATAAACAGGATATATAAACTACTCGCAAAGATCAACAAAAAGAATTTTAAAAAACTCTTTCAACAAATGGGGAGAGGAAATGAATAAACACTTCTCAGAGAAAGACAGGCGGGTGGCCAGTAGGTTCATGAAAAAATGCTCAGCAACACTTATCATCAGAGAAATACAAATCAAGACAACTATGAGATACTATCTTATACCAGTGAGAATGGCACATATCAAAAATAATAGGAACAATCTGTGTTGGCAGGGATGTGGTGAAAAAGGAACTCTTATCCACTGCTGGTGGGAGTGTTGTCTGGTACAACTCCTGTGGAAAACAGTATGGAGAGTTCTCAGTAAACTTAGAATTTAAGTGCCATATGACCCAGCAATTCCACTTTTGGGCATCTACCCCTAGGACATAAAAACACTCTCTCAAAAGGACACATGCATACCATTATGCATTGCTACACCTAGAACAATAGCTAAGATATGCAATCAACCTAGGTGGCCAATGATAGATGAATGGATAATGAGGATGGGATCCTATGCAGCTGCAAAGAATGATAAAATCATGCAATTTGCTGCAACATGGTTGAAACTGTATGATACCATGTTGAGTGAAGTAAGCCAGAAGAAGAAAGACAAACAGGATAATCTCACTTATCTGTGGAATACAGACTACTGGATGATAAAATGTATTGTAGTAAAATGGGGATGCTTAGATTTTCTGCGACCCCATTGTTTAGAGAAGAGACAGAGATGGTAAAATCAAGTAGGGAAGAAGAGAACAAGAAGTAATGGGTTAACAGGCACCAGTGATTCAGTTATACCAGTGATATGAGTGAGAGGTATAGCCATATTCCCGAAACACAGACTCAACAGAACTGAAAACATGGTATCTAATCAGCAACATGAAACTTTGTAATGTGACTATCAAGTTGACAGGTGGGAGTAGAGTGGGGGTTGGAGTGGGGAGGAAATCTGTCAACAGTAGAAGAGGAAAGTTGACACTGGTAGAGGAATTGGTGTTGCATTATTGTATGCCAAAAGGGCAACTATCAGTAACTTTGTATATCATGGCTCTTTAATAAAAATTAGCAACAAAAAAGAAATTAGTAAATAAGACAATGTGGGACAGAGGAAAGAAGATGATGAAACATAAATTGAATCTGATAGGCAAAGATGGTGGATTAAAGCCTGGGACAAGGATCAAGAGGGAGGGAGGCAGGAAAGGAACATTGGCCACGTTCCCTAGAAGAAGCTAGAACTACAAGGCATCATGGTTTACCTTCCTCTGTGAGGAACTGAAATTCTTACAGCAATCCCAGGCCTACATTCTTGAAATGTGTACAAAACAAACATTGAAACGGTTCCCCATTGAGCTCTTTGTTCACCCCACCTACTCCCCCACCCTGAAGGATCCAGTCACAACTCACTCCACATTCTTGAGTGATATCCTCTGACTAGGTCGAGTAGCAGAGACAGTGATATAGATGTGGAGGGCAGCAAGGCCCAGAAGCATCTCCGGCTTGGGGTCCATTCCAAAGCGTTCTCGGATAACATCATTCCGACTCTGGAAGAGAGGTTGGTCCAAATGCATCAGTTAAAGAATATGTTTCCTTTCCACTCTTCAAGCAACCCCTCTACCCTCTCTTTGTCAAGACGTCTTCCTCAATCAAAGGGAAGAGAAAGGTTCTGTCTCAGAAGAAGAGACAAGAGAAACAACAAAGGCAATATCGAGTCTCAAGAAATCAACTGCTTCCTTTAGGAAATACTGGTTCTTAGTGAAAGGTTCACACAATAGCAAGACACAGTGAGCAAAAGTGAGACATAGTATATAGTTCACTGTTCTGTTTTTCCTTCTCATCTTTTCCCAGGGGTGTATGCTCAATCCTAGCTACACAGAGATCCTTTATTATTTCAGATGAAAATATAGGAATAGAGATATAAGGAAGGGCTCTTCATAGGACACTGACTTGGAAGCCCATGGTGAGAGAAGAGGCAGACATAGTTTCTTGGAGTCTGAAGGTCAAAAATGTTGGTGAGGAAGTCTTCCCCTATGCAATCTTGAATACCTTCCAATAAGTATCCTAACATGGCAAAGCCTTGCAAGCTACCCATGACGTATTTGATATGCCAAACACAGTAACAGCTGTCACAGTGGAGATGTTACTGGGCCCGCTCGAGCAAATCGATGAACAACAGGGGACAGTGGACAGTGACAATGATCCTAACAAGGAATTACTGGCCAAAGTCATGCTTTCTCCAAACTCTGAGGATCAACATCTCAGTTATCAATGATGGAGCCTTAGTTTTACCAGTTGCCCATTTTATTGAAGTGGTATTAGGATGAGCAAAGAGATTAGTGTGCCTCTAATGATATCACCATAGCATAGGACATAGTGAAAGGGACTACTTCATCAATAATAATCTATGTAGGGAAAAATCCATGTAGTCTAAAAAATCAAAACTACTAGAACTAATGAGTTAGCAAGATTGCAAGAAATAAGATCAAGAACCAAAAATAAATTTTATTTCTACATGCTTGACCTAATCAGAAATCAAAACTCAAACATTTCAATCTAAAATGTTTTGAAATCATTTGGGCTAAATTGGTTCAAATCTGTAAATGACCAATCAATTGAAAATTGAAAAAAAGTGCTGCTGAGAAAAATTAGAGACCTAAATAAATGTAGACACACACTGTGCGCAAGGGCTGGGAGACTCAATATTATAAGATGTCAAAACTATCAAAATACTTGTCTAGATTTAATAAAATTCCAATTAGAATGATAGCATATTTGTGGGAGAAATTGTAAAACTACTTTTAAAATTCACAAGGCAAGAGTGACTAAAGCAGTTCTGAAAAAGAAGACAAAGTTGAAGACAAACACTTCTTGATTTTAAATTTATTACAAAGCTACCATAATCAAAAGACTGTGATGTTGGTAAAAAACCACATAAGTAGATTCATGGACTAGAAAAGAGAGAGAATAAATGGATCCACACATATGTAGACAATTTTTTTTTAGGTACTAGGTATTGAACCTAGGGCCCGACACATGTTAGACTTAAGCTCTTCTCTGTGTCACATTATCGGTCCTTTCATTTTTGACAAAGGCATAAAAGAAGTTTGGTATAGAAAGGACAGACTTTTCAAAAATGGTGTTGAGACTGGCTATGTGACTCAAGTGATAGGGTACGAGCCTTTCACACATGAGAATCTGAGTTTAATCTAGGCATCATATGGTCCTTGAACACTGCTGGATATGGCCTCTATAATACAAAATAATTAAAAATTAATTTTAAAAGATGATGGAGCAACTGGCTAGCCATATACAAAAATAAATAAACCCCCCAATAACCAGAACCCCCCCACCCATAACTTATACCATTAACAAAAGTTAACTAAAAATAGATCAGAGATCTAAATATAAAACCTAGGGATAAATTTTTTAGGAAAAAAAGGGGAAAAAATCGGGGCTGGAGAGATAGCACAGTGGGTAAGGCATTTGCCTTGCATGCGGCCAATCTGGGTTCGATTCCCAGCATCCCATATGGTTCCCCAAGCACCGCCAGGAATGATTCCTGGGTGCATGAGCCAGGAGTAACCCCTGAGCATCACTGTGTGTGACCCAAAAAGCAAAAAAAAGGGAAAAAATCTTTGAGACTTTAGGTTAGGCAAATGTTCCTTAGATGGAGCAAAATCATGGCTTATAAAATAAGTGATGCATCAGAGAGATAGCATAGCAGTTAGGGCACTTAACTTCCATGTTCTTGACTGGGGTTCAATACCTAGCACCACACATGGTCCCCAAAATCCTGGAGGGCAGATCCAGGAGTAAGCCCTGAGCACTTTGAGATGTGTCCAGAAAACCAAACCAAACAATCAAAACCCAAAATAATTGACAAACTGAACTTCATAAAAAGTCAAGCTTTTTCTTTGCGAAAGACACTTTTCCAAACCCATTAGCAGACAATTCTAATGAAAAAGTGGACAAAATATTTGAATGTATACTTCATCAAAAAAGATGTATGTTGGGGCTGGAGCAGTAATACAGTGGGTAGAGTGCCTTGCCTTCCATGCAGCTGACCCAGATTCAATCCCCAACATCCCATGTGGTCCCTTGAGCCAGCCAGGAGTGATTTCTTGGCCAGGAATATTCCCTTAGCATCGCCAAGAGAAGTTCAAAAACAAAACAGAAAGATGTATGTTGACAAATAAGTACTTGAAAAGATGCTCAGTCACCAGGAAATGCAAGTGAAACTGCAACGAGAGTAACTACATAAAAATATACAGACAAGACCAAACACTGATCAGTTTGTGGAGGAGCTTGAGCTCTCATATATATCTGGTAATAGTACAGTAAATTTGGAAAAAATGTATTGGGTTTTCTCCAATAAATTGAAGAATTTAATGTTGTAGTAGCTAACATCTTGAAATGTCCTGAATATCTTAAAGAGATGACATGCTAAACAATTTTGGTATACCTGTACCATGGAATACTAGTAAACAATAAAAGGAATGCATTATTGTGTTGATCCTAATTAGTAATATGATATTGAAAAATTGGAAGTTGCTAGGAAAAGATGGTTAATATATTTATTGTGAAGGTCAATACAAAATGAATACAAATGTCAACAATTATGCTGTACACCTAAAACTAAAATATGTCTTCTGTTGATTATACTGCAATTTACAAAAAAGGCCAAGAACTATTACTACAACATGGATGGATCTTAAAACCAATACACTGAGTGAGACAAGCCAGACCAAGCCAAGTGTACTTCCTGTTTCATTTTGCTTATATTAAAGACTAAACTAGAATATAAAAATTAATCTATAATAACAGGTTAGTGGTTGCTTAGGCATAGGGGAAGATTTACAAAGGGGTCTAAAAAATGTTTTTTTTTTCTTGTTGTTTTTTTTTTTTTGCCCAAGGAAACTTTTGGGGGTGTTGTGCAGGTTTAACTTCTAAATTATGTTCATGTTTTTATGGGTATAAAGGTATTTTAAAGCAACCAAATTATAACGTTTGTTATGTGTCCAACTTCCCTCAATAAAGCATTTCAACATTAAAGAAAAGGAATGTAGCTGAAATACATGTTGTCATATGGGAGAGAGAGGGTGGATATGGTTTTGTCACCAAATTAAAATATTTTAAACAAGATGAGTCTCAGAAGCTTGAAAGAAGTTTAGAGTAAGAAAAATAAAAAGTAGGCTTACATAAATCATAGGAGAACCACAAGTTACTGACCCACAGAGGACTGATAATGGAACTGGTGGGTGTCTGAGAAATGTTTTTTTTATCTCTGTGGGTTGTCAGAAAAGAAAGGACAACCACAATGGTTCAGAGTACATCTGCAGGTGTCACCAGCTGAGACAGTTAGATTTTAAGGGGTTTCCTCCTGCTCACTGAGAGCTCTGTCTGTCCTATGGGCAGATACCTAAAATACAAGATAACCCACACAAACATTTCCTAAAATCCAACCCATTACTTGTATGTATTCTCTAACATGGGGACCAAAGCCACATACTCATTGAGTCCTATTTATTTGTGCAAATAAATATGGGCTTTAGTGACCCAGTAGAGCGTTTGTTCACCTCCCAGTTGCAGGCATCTTAGCACAGGGTTTGGTTCAAAGGAGAGAAAACAGTGAATGTTTTAGTTTGTTTGTTTATTTGTTAGTTTTTGGTCCACAACTAGAAGCACTCAGGAATTATTCCTGGCAGTGCTTGGAGGACCATATGGGATGCTGGGGATCAAACTTGGGTTGGCTATGTGCAAGGAAAACAGACTACCCACTGTATTATCACTGTTACACCAGCGAATGTTTTGGGATGAAATGAATTGGGAATTAGCTTCCTACCAGAGCTAGGCACTGTGGTTTGATCCCCTCCTGCTACCCAAATGTACTTATTAGACCTGCGGCACCTCTGAGGCTGCCAATTACCTGGGTGGCTGGCATCTGAAAATGAATGAAATTGTCTGGACAGACAGGCAGAACTTTGAAGCATGGTCAACATAGATCACCATGCTAATGTACCTGGCCAGAGCTGACAACAGTAGCAGAAATGAAAAGGAACTTCAGAGCTACCTGAAAGCTAGAAAACTAATAAGACACTGCACTGTGACAGTAGAACAGCCTGCCTATGTGTTTGTCCATTGGTCTGTTTGTGTAACCCTAAGCCAGACTCTACCTGAATGTAAAGGTACTCGAAAGCAGCAGGATCCCGACGCAGCAGCTCCACGGGGTCTTTGGGAAAGAAGCTTATTCTGAAGAGGCATTTCATTCCATGGTAGTGTGTGCGCTGTACCACCTGAATCCCAGGGAGTGGGAGGAAAATGGATGTGGAATTAGTGGCTGAAGGATGGGAGCCAGTTTGGTGGCTCTTCAAAGTAGTACTGGTGGCAATGCTAGAGGGCTCTTTCCTACTCTCCAGCTGGGCTTGCTTCCTATTTTTCTTAGAAGTAAGTGAGTAGGAGCCAGTTGTTTCTTCCTCTTTGGGGCCAAGGGGACTAGAGTTTTCAAATCACTTGTATAGGACATGGTCTTTACTGACAATTGAACAAAAGATTCAAGACAGGAGGTAATAAGAGAGGGCTTCTGGAATTTCTCTGACCCATCTCTGATGATGTCAAATATGTTTTTTACCTTGCAGAGGGATGCAGCCTCAAGCAGAGGAAGCTGCTGTTTAGAAGCCAGCTCGAAGAGTTCAAATCCCACTAGGAGGTAAAGGTAAAGGTAAAGGCCCTCCCGTTGATCGTCGATTTTGCTCGAGCGGGCCCAGTAACGTCTCCATTGGAGACTTTGTTGTTACTGTGTCTGGCATATCGAATACTCTCGGTAGCTTGCCGGGCTCTCCAAGAGGGGCGGAGGAATCGAACTCGGGTCGGCCATGTTGGCCGCTTGCAAGGCGAACGCCCTACCCGCTGTGCTATCGCTCCAGTAGAGAAATAAATTGGGAGAAATATCGATGATCAACGGGAGGGCCTTTACCTTTACCTTTGGGCTGGAGCGATAGCACAGTGGGTAGGGCGTTCGCCTTGCAAGCGGCCAACATGGCCGACCCGAGTTCGATTCCTCTGCCCCTCTCGGAGAGCCCGGCAAGCTACCGAGAGTATTCGATAGGCCAGACACAGTAACAACAAAGTCTCCAATGGAGACGTTACTGGGCCCGCTCGAGCAAATCGACGATCAACGGGAGGGCCTTTACCTTATCCCACTAGAAGACAGAGTTCAAATAAGTTGGCAAGATATCAGTAAGACTGAAGCTGGGATGGGTAATAAGGTTTCATTTTACAACTACTTATTTCTTTGCCTGTTGTTGATATTTGAGATTTTCCGTAACAAAACAAGTTAAAAATCCCTTGAAACAGGGAACCAATTGAATTCAGAAAAATACTAAAGGGGCAGGACAGCAGGCACTAAGGCTTTCCTTCCCCCCAAGCCTTCACAAACTTCCCTTCATAGGTGGGAACCTATACGTTTCTGTAGCACTTGGGGTCAAGAGTTAAACATGAAGTTCCTTTTCTTAAAAATACCTTCTTATTTATTTGCTTGTTGGGAACTGATTTCAATGGTGTTTTGTGTCCATCTAGGCATTTTTTTCCAGGCATTCCTCTCCAATTCCTTCCTTTCCTTTTGGGAAAAAGCCATGCCCCCTGCTACCCATGGCTTCTCTTGTTTCACTGGTGGGGAAATACTCTGCACTTCCTGGGTTGGACTTTTTCCCATATGGCAAAAGCTGCCCAGTCTTGGCCCCACTCAGCCCCTTCCCTAACTACACTTATCAGAGTCTCACTGCTCTCATTAGACTCCATTGGCTGACACTTTTTCATAGGGAAGCCTTCTGCCAAAGATCAGATTCCTTTTCAGAGGCAGAAAACTCTGACAAGCAGAGCTTTCAGCAGCCAGGAGTGCGGCTACTGCTTGTCAACTCAACATCCGGGCTGCCAGACAATAACCTGTTCCCCCACACTTTCCTACTAGAGGGCCAGGCTAATTGTCTTTATGCTCTCCTTAGTTCACCAGGATATTGCCAAAAGGCCTCTGGAGGTGGGGTTTACAGACATCAGTTGAGAACTGTTAGCTCTGGGAGCTGGCTAAACATATTATTATGAATTTTCCAGAAGAGAGAGCCTTGGGTACTCTTCTTTAGCAGGGAGAGGCCATGTGGAAAGCTATCAAGCTAAGACAAAAGAGCTACTTACATAAGCTAGAGGCTGCTTGTCCTGGAGAAGCAGGAACTTGTGGTTTTGTTCTGGCCCAGCATACTCAAGGACAAGAGCAAAATGCTCAATGTATCGTAGAGAAAGACGGTCCTGTAATGTCACTATCACATCCTGTGGAAGAGAAAAGAGATTTAAGAAAGAGCCATTCCATCTCTATGCTAGTTTAAGTACCAAACATGGGAAAAGGGGACTGAGCATGAAGAAAATCCTGGATAGAAGGCAGAGGTTGATAAAATGAACCAGAGATAGATACTAACTTTTATAGTAGCCCAGACTCTGGCCTCCAGAATAAGGAGAGTGACCCATAAAACTTACTCAGAGGTTTGGGGAATACCAACAGTCCAAGGAGTGGAAGAAACTGTTTCTGAATTTGGCCATATGGCAAAAACGCATGGCCCTCTTGCCTGCTCTCCCTCTTTCCATTCAACAAATTACTTTCCGAGTGCTTAAGTGCCAGGCTGTGCACTGGCTATTCCCTGCTTCCAGGAGTTAATGTTCACTCTGGTTCACCCATCAACTCTTTACTTAGGAGTTGACAAAAGCCAAAGCTACCACAATATGATTCAAAAGCAGACTATTTCTGGATTCAGAATCCAAGTCCAATGACTTGAATTACTGGCAAAATGTTCCTTTTTGATCGTAGCTAGTTTTCACAGATGATCAATTTAGCAACATGAAAAATGTGTCCATGCAGTGGAACTCTGTCACGTGTCTTGTGTACAGTCATAAATCTGACTACTTCTGGGCTCCGTCTGCTCTGCTGCCCTACTTCTCATATTAGGGTGTCTGGAAATCTATCCGTGGGGGCTTCCCAGGTGTCATTTTGGAGAGTACTGCCATATATTTGCTAGAACATCAGCATATACCAGGCTCCAGCAGGTGTATTCATGGTCGTGCATTACTTAGGCCTCAAAAGTCTAGAAAGAAGGTGGCTTGGGAATTCAAAGTTCCCTTAGTGCCACGGTTGCCAACCATGCCCCTCAGTGAACATGCAAAGACACTTAGCCATTTAAATGGCCGGCTGGAAACTGGTGGGTACTTGAAACTCTTTGTATTACCCAAGTAGTTACAGAGACACCAGTGTTGTAGAAGCTCTGGCAGGGACAAATGAGGTTTTCTTTGCAGTTAGGCTGCACTGGGATTGTAGACAGCCAAGCCAGAGATTGCCAACTGGTGTTACAAGTGTAACGGCCTCTGTGCCAGACTGTCAATTCACCCAGGTACCTCTCTGGGACAAGTGGCTTGGCAGCCTGTCCACGTTCCAGTGAATAGCTACTGTCCCCTCCCTGAAGTCAGGGTGAGATCATAAGCTGGGGGACCCTGCTATCTTGGAAGGTGGGGTTACTTAGAAGTGACAATGGGGGTGATGCTGCAAAGTGGGAGAATGGCAAGAGAAGATTCCAAGGGGAAAAGGAGGATAGTGAAAACTCTCGTGTGGGGACAGATCTGCAACAGACAGACCTACTCATGGTCACATGCCAAAGAGGATTCTGACACAGATGGCCTCATTGGGAGTCAGGGCTGTTTGGTGGCTGATTTCTATATCATTGGTCCTTCCGCAGACTGACACCTTCACTAGCCAACAGACTATGCTTGGGTGCCTGAAAGTGTGTTGTGCTTCCAGGTCTTCACTCTCCCACTGAAATTCTCCATTCAGTCAACAAGAGTTATGGACACTATTGGCACATTGGGCATTGCAAATCTTCATGCAGGAACTGTTCCCCTTCCTTGTAGGACACTAGGACACTTGCCATTTCTGACCCAGAGACATTACGTGCCAGAAAAAAACTAAATGATCAGAATGACCACACAGTACAGGCAGACAAACCCCAAAAGCCATCTGTGAGGTGGCAGTTTCCAGCCCTGCTGAGAACCAAAATCAAAGCCAATTCTGAGCACGCCATAATTCCTCTTAGGGAACTTCTTGGCACAGGGGTTTCTATTTTCCCCTTTTCTTTCAGGGCGGGAGGGGGGATCTACAGCTGCCTGTGCTCAGATCTATTCCTGGTCTTGTGCTTAGGGATCACTCCTGGAGGGACTTGGGGGACCCTATGTCATGCCAGGGATTGAAGCAGAGTCAGCTGTGTGCAAAGCCAAGTTCCTTACCCACTGTACCATCTCTCTAGCTCTCATTTTTTTACTTGGGTTCTTTTGCCCCAGTTCTGTAGCTCTAGACAGCTATGGACCGAGGTAGGTTTTCTAAGAAGGGCCTTTAGCTATGCAAAACATTGATCGCATCACAACGTTCTTTCTTGGTTTCTGGAGAGAGTCCAGAAGAAGCGGCAGTGAAGATTTCTGCCCCAGAGCAGAATAAACTGGAGGGGGATGAATCCTATAATTGCCTCTCTCCTCCTCAGGACCAAGAGATTCACCACAAGTTACTTGTAGGTGCCTGGTTGAGCTGTTAAAATCCTCAGCCCATTAATTACCTCTCTTGTAAAAGGAATAGCCAAAGGGGCTGTTGTTGGACTTTTAAAATCTTGGTTCAGTGCTTAAGATACAGTGGTGATTAAAAAAGTCAGGCATATCTAAGCTAATCTCCCCAGAGATTGTGTCCCTTGATTTCTGTGTGTAAACTTGTGAAGGTATAATTGTTTCAACAGAAACCACTTTGGGCTTTATAAATGGTTTTACTGACTTTCACACTCCTTAGCCGTGCACGGTTTTGGAGGATCCAGGTTAACATGGACACAACAAAGTTCCTAAGTGGATGGTATGTGTGTGCATGTGCATGCTCCTGCACACATACATATGTAGCCATGCACACATGCACATGCAAATTTCCCCTATCACCCTCATCTAAGAGCATGTGTTTCTTTTGCTGTCAGCACCAGAAGTTCCAAGACCACCTTATTTGGGTAGCAAGTAGCTCTGCGCAGACTCAGAGGAGCCTGGGGATGAGCAGCTGGGTATGGATCCAGAGATGGAAATGCTGACCAGAGGAGAAGAGACTATGTACCTTAACAGTGGTCCGGCCATCAAATGTGAATGACTTGATCTGCCCATTTTCTAAGAAAACCTTCAGGACATTGGGGATAAGGAGAAGAGCTTCCTTCTTCATCATTTTCTGTGAACATGCAGGAAAAGAACAGGAGAGGAGCACATTTATAAAGAAAGGGAAGTCAGAGGAAGGAATGTGGAGGAAGGAAAAGAGAAAGTGAAAGATTCAGGGAACCAAAGGGATGGAAGGACAAAAAGAAAAAGGAAAAGGCAGATCAGTGATAACATTACAAGAAGACCAGAGCCAGATTCTTCAAGAGGACATTGGACATGTCATAGCACAACCTTCATTCTATGTCATAGCACAATCATACTTAGCTGCAGTTCAAAGCACTAGTTTAGAATGGTTTAGACTCATAGAGACTTCCATTCATGGGACCTGATGGAAGGCCTCCTGAAGAGACCTCACTCACCTGCTTTATCTCCAGGCACTTTATACACCTAGACCTCTTCCACAGCTGTGCCTTTACTCGACTATTCTCTCTCTCGTGGAGTCATAGAGTTTTGTTGAACTGATCCCCTGCCTATGTCTACAGAGTCATGCCTAGTCATTCCCAGAATCCATACCGTTCTCTTCTACCTCCATACATTTGACAATTCATCATTCAGGGTCTGGTTAACTCCTTAAGAACACTTAGCTTCTCTGATCCCGAGTCATTAAATACCAGTAAGAGGTAAATCAGCAGGCTAACCCTAAACACTCTCAAATATGTCTGAAAGCTCTTTGAGGGTGAGTAGCAATGACTCCAATTAAGAAACACCATTCAAACCCATTTCTGAATAACTGATGATTTCTTAGCAAGAATTCTTCTGGACTGGGCACTTATTTATAGAATGGTGCATGTAAAGTACTCAATAATATTCATTAACTATTTATTAAATGCACCCTTTGCCTACTTGGAAAACTCCTACTCATCTTTCAAAATTCAGCTTAAATATGAATTCTATGAAGCCATTAGGTTAGTAAGGACAAATAATTGGACCTCAGATTCCATGTGTTTCTACAGTGATTATTCACTTACTCATATATTCCAGTGTGTGTATCATATTTTGATTTTGTTTGGGTGCCACACCCAGCAGTGCTCAGTGCTTACTCCTTGCTTGGTGCTCAGGTATCACTTCTTGTTGGCTCAGCAATACATATGGGGTGCCAGGGATGGAACCTGGGTTGACCATATGCAAGGCAAGAGCACTACTCACTATACTTTCATTTTGGTCCCTCCTATCATATTTTGAAGAATGTCTTAGACAATCTACTTAGCATAAAGGTCAAGTATGAATCAATCTTTATAGTCCTGACATTGAGTAGAAATCTGGGCACATATTTGTAACTCAATAAATAGCTACTCGCTAAATGGTATTTAATGCATGCTTACTTGAAAGATTAGATTTACCAGGAAAACCCAACTATATCCCTGATTGGGTCCATAGGAACTGAGCAGCTGCAAGAAATGGCCAGATTCTTTCATTCATTCAAGGGCCACTCACTATATGTTTCCTGTATGTCTAGTGCTAAGTAAGCCCCAAGAGGGTGAGGCAAAAATGGAAAAGTTGGCTATCATCTCATACTATTATCACAGTGACTCATGCGTACACACAAACAATTCACTAAAGAACAAAAATTCAAAACAAACCAAGAGTTATAAGATAGTAAAGGTTTCAGGTAAAAGAGGTAAAGGACAGAATGGAACTTTCAGTGTATATGTATGAATATGTATACATATATATTGGTATTATTTACTTTTCATTATGCATGACATCCAGAGGTTCTGTGGAGGGAAAGAGAGTTACTTCTGGCAGTGCTTGGTGATCATATAATGTTGCGGATCACATCCAGGCCTCCTGCATGCAAAGTATGTGCTTAGCCCATTGAGCTATCTCTTTGGCCCAACATGTTGATTTTTAATGATGTACACCTAAAAATATATAAATGAATATATATATACATACATACATACACATACACACATATGTGTTTTGAGCCATATTTGGCTGTGCTCAGGACGTACTCCTGACTATGTGCTCAGATATCACTTTGGGTGGTGCTCAGGTATTGAACCTCTGTCAATGCACAAAAGGAAAGAACCTTACCTGCTGTACTATTTCTCTGGCCACTGAAAGTTACATGTTGTTTTAATGTAATGCTGCTTCATTTTAAAAAAAACATACAAAGGGTATCTAATGTTTCCTAGAAAAGGGCTTTATAAGCTTTTGCTTGCAAACCCTTTTGGCTTGAGAAATGTGACCTTGGCTATTCAGGCATAGAAAATAGATACATGAATGGAACACTTGCAATAAGTCATAAAAAATTCTTTTAAAATGACCCTTACGTTCAGTTATATGACTTTACATGGGTCTGCAAGACACAGTTCAAGAAGCTAGGTCCTAGAGAAGGCAAATTTGATTTTGATTTTGAAGATGATGGGCATAGACCAGTGTCTCTCAACTGGGGCCATATGGCTCTCTGTAGTCCTCCAGGACATTCCAAATTGTGTCTCCAGGTAAAAACGGTGTAAATAGTGTGACACGACACAAGATAAGGGGCCAACCTGCAGGGCAGGGTCAGGGAGCACAGAAACATAATAAGGTTGAAAAACACTGTTACAGAGGCCAGAAGAGAAAATCTTGAGATTGTGACAAAATATGAAAATGAGTACCCAAGTCTTCCTAGGTTGGGGTGTGGTTGGCAGTAATAGGGAGCCAGCAGTCAAGCTCCCGTGGAAATGGATAGATTATGAAGTTGGAACAGTGCAACTCCTTGGTACTCTCTCTGATTCTGAGATCTCTCTCGTGCCAAGCCCAGAGGCCCTGGATCCCCAGGCTGATGACGCTCAGCAGTGGCAGGTTTTATTTAGCACACTGGGTTGGACGCAGATAATTACTTAATTGATTTTGCTTAAAAATAGAGTTGGCAAGGAACGCCCACAGGATTTATTTTTGTGCTGACTGCTTAATAAAGCTCTGGCAAACAAAGGGAGAGGAATGAGAAGATAGCCTAGGGTCACCTGGGCCTGGATTCCCCCAGGTGCCTCCAAACCTGAGGAAGGCTGTCCTAGTCCACAAGGGTGGCCATGGTAGTGGTGGTGACAGTGGTGAGGGATGGGGGTAGATGCTGCTATAACATCCGGCAATTTTCAGAACACAACTAGAGTGGGAGGATTGAAGTTGTCTCTTTCCAAGAGCTTCATTCTATGGCTAGTGGCCTGTCTGGGAGCAAGGGAAGGAACCCTGGGGGAGTCCTAGCTACTCCTACTCTGGCATTATCATTCAGTTTGTTCTGTGAGGGCTGGATTCTGCCCAAGGCTAGCTGTGAGGCATGGAGAGTCATACAGGAGGAAGGGGAGAGTGGGGAAGAGAGAGGGGAAAGGAGAGGCAAGACAGGGAGGAGGGGCTTCTTGGGGGAGAGGTGGGACTTGCTAGAAGATTCTCTAATGCTGACTCACCATAGAATGCATTTATCTGGGCTTTACAAATTCAAGATGGAGGGAGAGGGAGAAATAGAGGGAGAAGCAAGGGAGAGGGAGAAGGAGAGGGAGAGGGAGAAGGAGAGGGAGAGGGAGAGGGAGAGGGAGAGGGAGAGAGAGAGAGAGAGAGAGAGAGAGAGATGGAGACAGACAGAGATGAAAGCATACAGACAGACTGACAGAGACAGAGAAAGAAGGAAAATCCCTGCCATAGAAACAGGCTGGGAGGAGGTGGTGGTAGGGAAACTGGGGACACTGGTGGAGGGATTGGTGTTGAAACACTGTGTGACTGAAACCCAGTCATGATCAGCTTTGTAATTTTTTTATCCCCCAGTGACTAACATTTTTAAAAAATAAATAAATAAAATAAGAATTTGGGACACAAATGTATGCTTCGTGACTTGACCCTCAGGGTCTGCTTCACCTGATATGCAGGGACACCATAGTGCTCCTTTCTCTCTCTGCTCCCCAACTCCTTGCTTCTCTCCAACATTTCTGAAGGACCCCAACCCTTAATGATGCAGATCACTTAACCAGTGGGACTCAGTCACCCTCTGGGCTTTGCAGCCTTTTAGAAGGAACCAGCTGGAAGAGAGCATGGGCTAAGATTGAGAAGCAGGAAATAGAGAGAACAATTGTGTCCTCCATCTCTTCTGATTGGTTCTGCATCAAAGAAAGATAAAAGGGCCCAGCACTCCACTGGTGTCTCTACTGATGGAGGGGGACTGCTAGTTTCTGTTGACTGCAGCTGTGCCTCAGTACACGAAAGCCACAGGCCTCCAGTGACAGCCCACAAAAAGCTCACAGATGCCTGTTAGCTCCACCTCCCCCCCCCCCCAACGAATCCCTTAGCAATATCACCAACTTCACAAGATTCTTGGGGGACTCTGACCATAATCCATGACAGTAAAACACATAGCTTTTGACTTTCCATCCACCTCTTGTCATTCGCTCCTCTAGAGCAGACAGCTTAGCTCACATAATCCCCACAAAGCAGTGAGAAAGCCTGTGGGACTTGAACTCCCTGCCCCCACCCCACCCCACACCTGCCACCTACAGGGTGCTACAATGGCAAGGGCTTCTCAAAACTATGTCCCCCAGCTGTGTGTTTTGTGTTATCTCTCTTTGAGATAACATTCCCCCAATATCCAGTGGCAGGGAGGAGGAATTTATTTCCTTCCCTATATTCTGGAGAACACCACAGATGCTTACTAAATGTTCTTTTTCTTCTTTCTTGGGTTTTTGGGCCAGACCCAGCTGTGCTCAGTTTTACTCATGGCTCTGAGCTCAGGTATAATTCCTGGCGGGGCTTGTGGGACCCTAGGCAGGATGGGGCTGGAACCCAGATCAGTTGGTATAAGGCAAGCACTTTATTCGCTGTACTATTTTTCCAGCATTGCGATCTTAATAAGAACACATGTCTCTACAGCCGCTTCACCCATTGCTAGTCTCAAGTTTCAGGACTTCTTCAATGTGAACAGTACTCAATTTCACCAGCCACTCTTGCTTTTTTCTCCAGCTCTTCAGAAAAATCACTACTTCCTTTCTGTGTCTATTAAGTGGTCAACCGATGATTATGGAGCATTTGTGCTAGGTGTAGGCTACTGTACAAGGGATCTACATTTCACAGAGTAACACAGGGTAGTGAGGGAACTGACCTGTATTCCTTCTCTGCACTATGCCCAGGGTGTCTCTGGGCACCATCACCCCTTTCTCACTACTCACTCAGAGCCTCAAGGTTCTCCTTCTACGTCCCCCCTCATAATGCTATCCACTGTGAGGAGCAGCAGATGAATGATGGCCCTCCAGAGAGAGGCCTCCATGGTCAGACCCATCTGACCAACGGGAAAGGAGAGAGAGAGCTGAAACTATACCTACCACATCTGTTTCTCCAACTGCTACCTGCTCAGAAAATCGGACCTTTGCTGGATGAGATCTCAGCTTGGCCTTCTTTGCAGCACTGATGAACGCAGACTTGGGGGACTAGAAAAAGAACAGAAGGCTGGTTAATTATCAAGTTCTGGGAATAACCTGGCTATTGCCACTTTGGAGTTCTGAGTTCTCAGAACGGGGACATGCTCCCGGCTGATCCATGAGTCGCTAAATCAGTGTTGGTGCCCTTGCAGGTGTAAGGCTATGCTAAGTACATCCTTTGCTGATTGATAAGCTCTGAAAAAGCCAGGCATGAATCAAATTTGGATAAACTGAATCCCATTATTAATGCTTTAGGCCTAGGGGAGTTGGCAAAAATTCTTTAGTAATAACATACAGTGAAATTTTATATGTTTGGCTTTGTAAAAAAATGTGAGATAAACCTAAATGGAGGTTTTTATTACATTCAAATATAAGTATCTCAAAGGATTTATGGGTATGATCTTATTCATGTCAGAGATAGGCCCTGCCCCTAGGAGAGAAGCTCATAAAATAGTATTTTAGATGTGGGAGAAAGGAAACTTACTACTGCAAAAAATTCAGTCACAATTTCTACACTGCTGGGGAATAGAGACATTGGGGATTTGATTTGATTTGATTTGATTCGGGGGGCTCCCAAGTGGAGCTTAGAAGGTTCGGAGATCCAACTGGTGATTCTCAGTCAGTTTGGCCAGTGGTTCAATGTAAAGGCATGAGGATGTGATGTTGCTCAGACTCTTTGGTGCTAGGGATTCTCTGGGCCACATTGACAGAGCTAGGGACCTGCAGGGCCACACCTGGTAGTGCTTAGAGGACCAGGTAGTAACAAGAATCAAAGTGGGTCACTTGCTGGCTAGGCATATGCACTAACTATTGAATTATCTCCTGGTCCCTGGCTTTGGGGATTTTATCCAGGTGCCCTGACTTTCTAATTATAGGCTCTCCATCACTATGTTTTTCTAGTTCTACAGGAAATGCTCCAAGAATCAGCTAGGCTCTTTAGTTCTTACCACTGGCCCCCATCACCAACTCAGCAGGACTCCTGGTTAGCAAAACACTGCAAACAAGCTTTAGTTTGGGGACTCTTTGGATTGAAGTTCAGCAGCCAGGAAATGTAGAAGTCCCGGGGAGGGGAGCCCTCGCCCTCATGCCTTCAGGGGTGTTCATTCACCAGGCTAAGAAATATGCAGAGGTAATATAAGAGGCAGGCACTGTTCTAGGTGAAAAGAGATAAAGCCAAGAATTCAGACAAAATTCCCCAGCCTTGGGGTCAGAGAGATAGTACAGGGGTTAAAGCACTTGCCTTTTACTCAACCAACTTGGGTTCGATCCCTGGCACCTTGGCCATGGGTCCTGAATCTTACTTGCCATGAGTGATCCCTGAGCTCAGAGCCAGGACTAAGACTTGAGTATCTCAAGGTCTGAATAAACAAACAAACAACTGGTCTGTGTAGTGCCTGATTTACAGGGGCATATTCACAGCAAACAATTACTTTTAGCAAAAAAAATTATAACTCTTAGGACAATTTGAATAGGGTAAGAGAATGCCCGGGAGAGTTAGTTTGAAAGAGGGTGGGAGTGATGGGAAGCTTCTTTTAGAGACAGGATATTCAGGGAAGACAGCTCCAAGGTGGCAACATTTAAGCAGAGACCTCAGTTCAGGGAAATGGCTCAAAAGGCTGAGTGCAGGCTTTGCATGTAGGAGCCTTGGGTTCCATCCCTGGCACTGCTTGGTCCCCTAAGCACTGAGCCAGGAGTAGACACTGAGCAGCACTGTGTCTGACTCCAAACCAAAACATGAATAAAATAAAGTAAAAAATAGGGGCTGGAGTGATAGCACAGCAGGTAGGGCATTTGTCTTGCACGCAGCTGGCCAGGGTTCGATTCCCAGCATCGCATATGGTCCCCCGAGCACCGACGGGAGTAATTTCTGAGTGCAAAGCCAGGAGTAATCCCTGAGCATTGCTGGGTGTGACCCAAAAAATAAAAATACAAAAAACACACAAAAAATAAGCAGACATGAAAGAAGTGTGAAAGAGCCTTTATGGAAGAAACAATGGGAGGAGGACTGGGCTGTGTGAGAAAGAGGCAGGAAGTCCAAAGCGAAAGTAGAACAATCAAAGAGGGAGCTTGTGCTTAGAAGAGCCAGCTGGGAGCTGCATCACATGAAACCTTGCAAGCCATTGCAAGAGCTTTGCATTTTACTCCACTGGAGGGTTTGGAGCAGACCAGGTCTGACGTGTGGCAAAAAGTCCAGGAGGGTATTCTGCAGAATATTTTCATATTATATCATAGTTGTTTATTACCATTGAGTTGATGGACTTCACTAAAGCACTGTGAGTTCTTTATAGAGCTTTATATCCTATGTTAGGGGCTGGATAGTGCAGGAGTTAAGATGCTTGCTTTGCATATGGCCGATCCCAGTTCTATCCCAGGCACCACATATGGGCCACTGAGCACCACCATGAGTGACCCCTGAGCACAGAGGTATGAGTAGCTCAAAAACTTGACCCAAAACCAAACCAAATTTTTTTTTAAAAAGGTAAGATTAAGTTTAGAAAATTTTGTTCCTTTGCCAGAGTACTGACACCGGAGGACTAAATCTTATAAATGAAAGGGTAATTTGAGACTGTTAATTTGATAGTGAACTTGTGAATTTTTTCTTATAACAGTGGTCATATATTAAAAATAGTCTGAAACAAAGTCAGTTGAAATAAAAATATTCATGACTGAAAAAAGAAGAGTACAGATGGGTAAAGGCCAAAGGAGGGATAAAGGCCAAAGGAGGGAGACCAGCGAGAAATCTACAGCAGTAGCATGGCATTAAGAGCTTGGGCTAGGATGGGCATCTAGAGATGCTGAGTGACAGAATTCAGAAGAGCTCTGAAGATAGAACCAAGATACTATGTGGATGGATTGAAATGTGGGGCATGAGAAAAAGAGAAGTTGGGGGTGTCTGAGATAAGAAAGAATTGGAAAAGGCGGGGGTTGTGTGGAATCAGGACTCTGAGGCCTGTTCAAACTGTCCCCTACCAGCTTTGGCACAGAGTCTGTGAGGTCTACAATAAAAAGGCCTTTGTGGTAAGCTCCCGAAGGTCCCTGCTTGCTGGGAAGGCAATACATTAAGCTATTTTCTGCCATTAACACTGCAGTTGAGATTCATTTACCAGATCAGCCACAGGAGAGTAGGGCTCTAAGATAAAGACACATCAGAAACAAACATCCTCATCAGGTCTTGGCCCATAGGTCCAATTGGGCTAGCTAGTGCCTTCCCCAAAGAGGGCAGACTGCAATAGCCACCTGTTCCACTGTGGTGCACTGTGGTGCAGGATTTCAGGCAGTAGGTCTTGGTCCTGACTACCTGGCAGAAACTTCCTTCTACTTTTGCAGGCCTCTCTAGTGGTGGTTAGAGGTCTGCTCCCAATCATACTGAGCCCAGGGCTATGGGCTGTGACACTCAGGAAAGGAGGTTTTGGGGGTGACCAGGGCTGATGCAAAGAGGGCATGAAGTGCCAAGAATTGAACTCAGGGCCTCTTGCATGCCAGGAATTCACTCCAATTCTGTGAGCTCTATCCCAGATCCCTGGAGAACCCTTTAAAACAAAACAATATACAAAACAGCCTTCATTTACTGTTGGTGAAAATGTTGTCTTATGCAACCCTTACAAAGAACAGTATAGAGGCTTCTCAAAAATATAAAGAATTGTGGGCTGGAAAAATAGTACAGTAAGTAGGGTACTTGCCTTACACACTGCTGACCCGGGTTTGATCCCCAGCACCCCATAGGGTCCTTGGGTGTCACTAGGATGGATCCCTAAGTGCAGAGCCAGAAGTAAGCCCTGAGAATAGCCAGGTGTGGCCAAAAAACAAGGGGAAAAAAGGAAGAATTGAGCTTTCATAAGATCCAGCAATTCCACTTCTTGGTATCCAACCTAAGAGTCTTAAAACATTGATTGGAAGAGATATTGGCATGCCTATGTTCATTGCAGTGCTTTTCATGCTAGCCAAGATATTGCCTTCCTGAGAAATTAACAGTATTTTAAGTCGTGATTCTTAAATTAAAAATATCAAAAATAAAGATGACAAACAAAAAAGTAAATAGATACATAACTATGGGAAGGGAAGGTCTGCTTATATAAGACATGGCTCACTGGACTGAAGCACATACTTTGTATGTGGGAGGCCCAGTGTTGAAGCCCAGCACCCCAGGTGCCCAAGCCCCAGTAGCAGTGACGCATAAACATCAAATCAGGAGTAGACCCCTAGCACTACTAGGTGAGGTCCCCAACCCTCCTTGAATTTTTAAAAAATTTTATTAGTGAAACACCATGAGGTACAGTTGTAGACTTACAAATTTTTGTGCTTGGGCTTCAGTTATGCAATGATTGAGTACCCATCCCTCCACCAGTGCTCATTCCCCACATCCAATGCTCCCAGCATCCCTCTCACCCTCCAACCCCCCATCCCACCCCACCCCTGTGGCAGGGCATTCCCTTTTGTTATTTATCTCCTTTTGGGTGCTGAGGTTTACAAAAGAGGCATTGAGTGGCAATCATGTTCGGTCTATAGTCTATTTTCAGCATGCATCTCGCATCCTGGGAGGATCCTCCCAACACCCTTTACTTGGTGTTCCTCTCTCTATCTGAGCTGCCTTCTCCCCCAGCATGTGGGGCTGGCCTCCAAGGCATGGAGTGAACCTCCTGGTACTTATCTCGGCTATTCTTGCCCAACCCTCCTTGAAAAAGACAAAAAATACCAAATGCATAAATTAAGTAAAAGCACAGAAGCCCCGGATCCATCCCAGACCAATGATACCTGAATTCCTGGGAGTGGGACTGGGTACAGAATTTTAAAAAATAAATGATTTTTGTCTGATTTTTTGGGGGGCCACACCTGGTGGCAATCAAGGGCTACTCCCAGCTCACTGATGAGGGAACCATGAGGCATACAGGATCAAATCTTGATCTCCCCTATGCATTCTAGCTTATGTTCCAGCCTGTTGAGCTTTCTCTTGAGCCTACAAAGGCTCATTTTTTATCACAATCCAAAGTGCTCAGAGATCACACCTGGTGGTGCTCAAGGGACAATATAGGGTGCTGGAGATCAAACCCAGACCGCCCATGTGCAAAGCAAGTGCCCTAGCCACTGTGCTATATCTTCGGCCCCCAAAGACTGATTTTGTTTTGTTTTGGCAATCAGTTTGATTTGAAATTGCTGTCATGGTTGGGAAGAGTTGAGTTAAAGGAATCGTAGATTTCTCATCCTGAGCCACAGGGACAATTTGTTGGCAGCAGATGTTAGAGCACAGTGAAATTCGGGCTGGAGATTGTTGCAGAGAGTGATTACAGTATTGATTGTTCATGGAAGTCAAGAAATGCCTTTGTGTATTGCACAGCCCAGTGCTCAAATCCTGGGGGTGGGGGACAGAAGGCTGTGGCAGAAGCAGAGGAAAGGAATAAGATAGAATGATTTGCAGCTATAGTCAGTCAGTCCCACCTGACTCCATCTTCATAGCAGTCCATGCCAAGTGCCACAAACATAAGGCAGATTGAAATCTTTCTTCTACTAAGGGTGACCCTCCTTTCTCTGACATTATCTGCCAGTGGATGATGCTCCCATGTTCAGTGTGTAACAAAGCAGCTCTAGAGACCTGAAAGTGCCATTTAGTATGTGCTCCATTTATACACATGACATAGAGGCCAAGGAAGAGGAGAGGGTTTATTCCAAGTCTCAATACATTGGGTACTGGAGCTGAAACCAGAACGCAGATATTCTGTGACCTAGATTAGCCATTATTCCACTCAGCAGGCTAAAGTCGGGAATCCATTCTCAACCTTTCAACCACTGGTTCGGGTTCTGCCTCAGCTTATTGAATGGTTTTGAACGCAGGAAGCACTCCCAACAGGTATCCTTTCCTGCATTTACCTACAGAGGGCGACAGTGCCTTTTTCTCACTACCCAAAGTCCCAGATACGATCTTGTCCTAGAGATACCACAGTAAACAAAAGATTCAGATATTTATAGGAGCAAAGTCATAAAGGAGAAACCAGAATTGCCAATATTTCCAGGGATTAAAATAATTTCCGGTGTCTGATTTAGAGCTATTTTCAGCTTGTCTGCACTTCATTCCTCATTGACCCTTGTCCTGCTGGTCTCTAAGACGCCATCAGATTCTCAGACTTCAGCCTTTATTGCTGATGGTGACTCATTCATTAACAGCTGGTCTCTGCTACATGTCACCGAGTCATGGCTAGCCTTATGCTTTAGACACAGGTGACTCCAGCTTCGCAATGTGATCCAAGGATTCTCAAAGATCTCCCCGCCCCAAAGAATCTTCAAACCTCAGCTATACTTGAAGTTCTTTTATAAGTCAAATCAGTGTGTATACAGTTACAAAGTTATTCATGGTTCGATTTCAGTCATACGATGTTCCAACAACACCCATCCCTTCATCAATGTACACTTTCTGCCACCAGTGTCCCCAGTTTTCTTCCTGTCCACTCGTCTCTCTGCCTCTATAGCAGACACTTCTCTCTCTTTCTCTCTCTCTCTCTCTCTCTCTCTCTCTCTCTCTCTCTCTCTCCTTTAGGCACTGTGGTTTGTAATAATATTACTGAGAGGTTACCAAGCGTATTACTTTATCTCCTTTCAGTACTCAGTTTCTGTCCAGAATGATTATTTCCAACTATCATTGTCACAGTAGTCCATTCTCTGTACTAACTGCATTCCCTCAAATGCAAGCTTCCTACCATAGACCAGTCCTCCTGGTTCTCATTTTAACTGTCTTTGGGTTTTATTTCCATACCATGTTATTTTATATCCCACAAATGAGTGCAATCATTCTATGTCTGTCTCTCTCCCTCCAACTCATTTCACTTGGCATGATACTCTCCATGTATACCCATGTATAAGCAAATTTCATAACTTTATTTTCTGAATGGCTGCATAATATTCCATTGTATAGATGTACCACAGTTTTTTTTTATCCAGTCATTTGTTCTCCAGCACTTGTTTCTATATTCTGGCTATTGTGAATAGTGCTGCAATGAACATAGGAGTGCAGATGACTTTTCTGCATTGTGTTTTTGGGCTACTAGGTGGGCACTGCTGAGAGCGGTATTTCTGGGTCATATGGAAACTCAATTTATAGTTTAGGAATGTTCATATTTCTCAAAAAGCCTGAACCAGTTGTATGCCTGAAGTTCTTAATAGTAGGCTGACCCAACTGAATAAAGATACTGAGAACTGGAAGGCCCTGGTTAACATGTGAATGTTGAAAAATAACCAACACACTCCCAGGGGCTAGCAGACTATGGACCTTCATGGGCCAAATATTATCTACCTCCTGTTTTTGTCAATATAACTTTGGATCACAACAGTGATCTGTCTTTAAGAACTTCCCTATGGTTGTTTTTCTACTACCACCCATATTCCTACAAAGCCCAAAGAACTTACTATATGGTCCTTCATGGAAACAGTTTGCTGACTCCTGCACTAACCTTTTAGCATAAACTTACAGTGAGTTTTTCTAACACTTGACTGGTAAGAATCACCTGGGAATACTTGTTAAAACAACAAATTTCCAGGTCCACAGCATACTATGAGGGTAGAGTTCAGGAACTGATATTATTGAAAATGTCCTAACAAATTAAGCAGAGATTGAGTACCTCAACGTTGGGACATCTAAGATCTTCATTGACCCCATTTTTCCTTCAAGCAGCTGGGCGTCTCATTATACAAAAGTCACCCTTTCTGGCTAAAATGAATTTTGGACTAGAATTGCTAAGTGCCTCTGGGGTCCCTTCAAGCTCCTTAAAGCAAATATGGAACCAGCAGTGGGGAAGAATAAGCAATAGAGAGTCTAGCTCACCTTCATGACTGAATTCAGGAGCTGGGGATTCTTAGATCATTTTAAAATTTGATGGCTCTATTAGTGCAGATTCCAGTGCTGTGTTCACTCAGAGTTAGGCTAGAATCATACAGATGGCCAAACACTGAGTTCATAGTAGAACCCCACTAGGATAATGGTGAAAGGATATTAAGATGAGACTTGGATACCTGTTCTACTTTCTGTTGGCCTGCTGTCTTTGACACCTCGCCTGCTTATAAACAATTCCCACAGCAACCACTGTGGGAGCCTGACACACTGCAGGGCCATAATGATGTCATCAGAAAACAGATAAGTCTCCCTAGAGGGTATTCTTTCCCATACTCAGGGCTGTCCAGAGGCAAAGATGTGCTTTCCCTAACTTCCAAGTCCCCCTTCCTACACCTGCCTTGGGCTCCCGGCCACACACAACCTTCATTCCTTATCTACCAGCTAGCAGCTCCTTAGACACACTGGCCTCCTTCCCAATTCTGTGCCCACCTCATGCTGTCTTGTCACCATCGGGTACTTTCTTTGGACCCCAAGAGACACACTGGCTCAGTGAAATGGCATCTCTGAATGCCAATCTCAAAATCGATCCTGAATCCTCTCCATCTCTCCCCCACCACTACAAGTTCCCACAGGCCTCCTTCTTAATCCACAGTGGTGTCCCTCATTCCTCCAATCAGGCTCAAACAGGAGAGATGGTACTCTGTAGTAATGCAGTGACTCATCAACTTGGCAAATATGGTTTGAGTACTTACCAATTATCAAGCACTATACCTAAGAAGCTCATTGGAAAACTATTCTTCTGCAGTGGTTACTATTTTATACAGTAGATGGCTATACGCAGAAGAAATTCAGGTTTTGGGGGTATAGACTAGAATTTCAGAATCTAGGGTTTCATCTAAAGTTACTTGCTTGCTGGAAATTACTGCTTGCTTAGAGGCATCATTTATGCAACAACATGGTCCTTCATCTGTTTAAAAATATTTATTAAGGACATACTGTGTGCCAAGGTCCCAGGGTATTCATTTAGTCATAGGGAATTGTTGGTCACTCAAAGATCAGCTACAGGAACACCTGTGTTCAGGGTGTAGCTCAAGTTGTGGAGCAAAAGACTTGAGTTTGATCACCTAGTGGTTCAAAGCACCACTAGGTGTGAACTATCAGGCTCACTAAGCCCATACCGCAGGAAGTAAAGTGCTCTGTGAAAGAGATTACATGTTTATAATTATGTTGGTGACATTGGATCATCAAGGAACCTTTTAAAAAGACCAATCCATGGGCTGGAGAGATAGCTAAACAGGTTGGTGTACATGCTTTACATGGTGGAAACCCAGACCCAGGTTTGATTACTGCCACCACCACATACCTTCAAAATATGGTCTCTAAACAAATAAATAAAAGACCAATTCACAGGTGCCATCCCTAAGTGTTGCTAACATTTTTTTCTATGCCAGAGATTGAACCTAGGGCCTCATAGATGTATATTCTTTATCACTGAACTACAAAGCTTTTTGCTCCTTAACTTTGAATAACTCTTCTCAAGTGGTTCTAATATATAAGCAGGGTTGAGAACCACTATGTAATATATAACATAACCACTCTATATTATATAATATGATACAACCACTCTATATTATATCATATATATCATATAAAACCACTCCATATTATATCAGTTACAGGATGTAAGAGCTGGAAGGATCCTTCAAGATGATTTGGTTTCATGTTCCTCATGGGTATTCTCACAATAAATTGTAGCTCTTATTAATAATCAGATTCCTGGGCTGTAGTCTCCACCTATAGGAGATTGCCCTCTGGAAGAAGGGGTAATGAAACTTTAACATGCTGAGAGTGGAGAGGAGGGAGCAGTCTCCATACACCAAATAAGATGCCAGGTGCCCACTGTGGCCACAGGACTTTGCTCTGTGGTGCAGGAAACATAACACTAAACATATGCAAGGACTCCTCAAACAGCTTTCATTCAGCTTGAGAAAGAATGGTTCTTTAGTTGACTCTTGTTCTTTAGTTGACTCTTGTTATTCAGAGTAGGCAGATTCTACAAAGTTACTTTATACTCACTGTATCCTGAACTGTATACTTTATACTGTATACCTGAACTTTATACTCACTGAATCCTGAACCCTTGTCCCCAGGAGTGATCTGTGTGTATCTCACATAGATATTATAATCACTTAAATTCTAAAACAACGCATCAAGGTGTATTCTGTTTTCTTTATTTCACTGGGAGAAAATGAGGTTCTGCAGTATTAAGGTATTAAGTGACTTGCCTGAGGTCATTACAATAACAGGGGCCAGAGTGGGGACTGGGTCCAGTGTCAGAGCTTCTTGTATAAAGCTGTACTGCCCCCTGCTGTCCTGGTGCTTTGCCCCCTAGTATGACAGCTGAACTGAGAAGGCAGAGATGGTACGGCCTGAGTTGGGCATGTGTGCATTGGGTAACTCAAATTTTTCACTCTCAATGCATGTCTGCAAATGAGCAGGGAAGTGCTGTGTGTATTGATTTTTGTGTTACAAATAAATTTCAGGCAGTAGGCAAATTTGCAAACATGGAATCCGTAAATAATAAAGGTCAACTCTACATGGAAATAAGGCTGACATTCAGTTGGGATGAACTGTATCCCCACATGTTATAAAAATGATGAGGGATACTTTCATAGTGACTGGTGAGGAGCCACTGCCTTAAGCTTCCTGGGTTCCACTGACCTGATTGTTCCTCCAGGACCTCCTTGTAAATGATCATCTGGAGCATTAAAACTGGGCACATGAAAGTGCTTTCTAAGACTCTGATCCTGCACCTATGAGAGGCTCACAATTTGAATAGATGGATGCTACTATACAGGCTGTTCATTGTTTTCATTATCAAACCTGAGCGTATGTGCTTACCTGCTTCTTTGCTTCAAGAGTTTAGAGAGTAGAAGGCCAATAAGCAGAATGTAAACTATGAGGGTAGGAACCCTGTCTGCCCTATGCACTGCTATCTACCCATCCTAGAAGACTACCTATAAGAGTAGGAATTCAATAAATGTTGATGAGTGGATGACTAAAGTATACTTTTATTGAGATAACTTAGCCTGAGGTGTTAGGAAGACATGAGTCTCAAGTCAGGATTTAAGGAAACAGACATGTATTAGAAGAAGTGCAGGGACACAGAGTGGCAAGAGCTAAAAAATTTACAATGGGGGAAAGGAAAGCAGCTTGGCTGTGGCAGAGGGGCCATGGATGGGACATATGGAGCCATCAGAATGCGAATTGGGGCAAGGGAATGTTTGTGGCACTGGGATGGAAGAATTGAGACAGAGAAGGAGAAAGTATTAGGTTCTTCATTCTAAGTTTGGATACTTGAGTTTAGTTTAGGATGCTCTGATGGCTGGAAGTTGGGTTTCCCTCATTTCATTAACAAATATTTATCAAGTGCCACTAGGTCCCAAGAGTTGGGGATACAGCAGTGCGAAAAAAGCAGTCCCCTACACTCATGGAGCTGCATTGCAATCAGAGATATAGATAATTAAAAAACCTCAGTATGTAGTGAGACTGGAGTGATAGTACTGTGTTCATTTGTCTTGTACAGAGCCAACCCGGGTTCAATCCATGGCATCCCATATTGTCCTTGAGCACCACCAGGAGTAACTTCTGAGTGTAGAACAAGGAATAAGCCCTGAGAATCACTCGGTGTGGCCCCAAAACAAGCCAAAAATCATCTCAATATAATATTTCATGGGAATGTAAGATTCTATAGTCACTCTGGACAATAGTAATTCAATTAAATCCACACTTAATAACAGATGAGCCAGCAATTGCACTTGTTCCAGAAAAAAATCAAAACATATATTCATAAAATTCTTGAACAAAAGGGAATGCCCTGCCACAGAGGCAGGGTGGGATGGCGGGATGGGGGGTGGGAGGAATGCTGGGACCTGTGGTGATAGAGGATGGGCGCTGGTGGAGGGATGGGTACTTGATCATTGTATAACTGAAACCCAAGCACAAAAATTTGTAAGTCTATAACTGTACGTCGTGGTGTTTAACTAATAAAAAAATTTTAAAAAATTCTTGAGCATAAATGTTTGTGGGCTGGAGTGATAGCACAGCAGATAGGGCGTTTGCCTTACACTCAGCCAACATGGCCAACCCGAGTTCGATTCCTCCGCCCCTCTCGGAGAGCCCACAAGCTACCGAGAGTTATCTCACCCGCACGGCAAAGTCTGGCAAGCTACCTGTGACGTATTTGATATGCCAAACACAGTAACAAGTCTCACAACGTTACTGGGCCCACTCGAGTAAATCGATGAACAATAGGAGGATCGTGACCATGAAATATTTGTAGCAACTTACTTGATACTAGCCCCCAAATGGAAGCAACTGAGATATCCTTCAATATGTGAAAATGAAACTGTGGTACATTCAAATTGTGGAACACAATGGAATACCACTAAGCTATAAGCTATGGATATATCCAACAACTTGGATTAATATCAAGGGCACTATACTAAGCAAAATACAAACAAAAAACCCCCACAAAAACCTAAAAGCAAAAACCCAACAGGTTACATACATGTCTTATTTCATTAATATAAGTCTTTATTTTTGTTTTGTTTTGAAGGCATATCTGGTAATTCTCAGGACTAATTCTTGGTTCTGTGTTCAGAGATCACTCTTGGTGGTTCTTGGAGAGACCATATGTGTTTCTGGGGATTATATTGGGGCCATCTGAGTGTAAATTAAGAGCCTTAATCCCTGTATTTTTGTCTCTAGCCCAATATTCTTGAAATGATCAAACTACTAAAATGGAGAATGAATTGCACTTGACAGAAATTGGGGTTAGAGGGAAATGTGCATGATGTTAAAAGATCGATATGTGATGCCTTTTAGTGATACAACTGTCCAGTTTCTTGACTGTGTTGGTAGATATATGAATCCACATATGGGATAGACTGGTAATGAATCTTATATAAACACTGAATTTATGTCAGTGTCTTGGTTTGATATGGTAAGATATTTTTTGCTATGTAAGAGGTAACCACTGGAAGAAATAGGGCCAAAAATTACCCGGGGCATCTCTACCAGCTTTATAACTTCCCGAGAATGCACAATTATTTGAAAATAGAAGGATAAAAGCCTATTTAAGATCTGATGAAATAATGAAGCAGTAGCTGGCAATAATGACATGTCAGTGCTCTCTCAGGTAATAGTGGAAAGACTCCAAAATAAAGTGAGATTCAAAGAGAACTGACATAAAAAATAACCACGGTGGGGCTCTGAACAGAGTGGGGAATTCAAACCACACAAGTATGTTTTGACAAGAGATCTGGAAGCTGTTTTCATGAGAAGTGATTGGGAAGTCAGGGCTAACTACCCACTGCCTAAAGGATGGGGGCAGTAAAGGTGCTGAGAGAAACAAGTTGATAACACTCAATAAGGGGGCAGAATTTGCCTGCCCAGAGACAGAGACTAGCAACTGAGAATTACAACTGAGGTACAGATGCTAATGTGTATCTGTGTGTAGTGTATATGTGTGTAT
This sequence comes from Sorex fumeus, assembly GCF_029834395.1. Classification (NCBI taxonomy): domain Eukaryota; kingdom Metazoa; phylum Chordata; class Mammalia; order Eulipotyphla; family Soricidae; genus Sorex; species Sorex fumeus. Next base: position 18,473,805 of record NW_026606115.1, read on the forward strand.
GTGTGTGAAAGAGAATCTGTGTATGTCTGAGCATGAGATCTGACACAGAAATTGGCTTTGGAATGTGGGAAAAGGCAGTTAAGGATACCGCTTGATAGGAAGCCCCTCTCTCTAATGGGGGAATCTATGTTCCACACCTATACACAACCAATATGTATATATATATATATTATTTTTGTATTGGGGAGCCTCCAAAATGGTGCTCGGGATGTCTGGGGTCCCCACCAGTGACTCTTGGACAACTGGTATAGCGGTTTGGTGCAAGGGCTTGAGGTTGGGGGGCTGTTCTGTCCCTGAAGCACTGGTGATAGCCTGGGCCACCCTGGTTCAGGAGCCTTCAGAGACACACCTGGCAGTTCTGGGGTCCTCCAGGGCTTCTTGGGGAAACCATGTGGTGTTGGCAATCAAACTTAGGTTGGATGCATGCTAGGCATGTACCGTAACCAATGTAGCATCTCCCTGCCTCTGTAGAGAAATACTGTGCATCTTTGGGAAATCTTCCTCTCCATCTCAGCCTTAGAAAGCCTGCTCTCGCCCTCAAGGTACACACAAGTGCAGACCTCTTTATGAAGCCCCCCCCCATTTCATCTTTGTGATCTCCAACAAGGAATGACATTTGTACCTATATGAACATTGCAGCACTGAACAAGAGCCAAAACCTGGAGACAACCCAAGTGCCCTAGAACAGATGACTGGTTAAAGAAACTTTGGTACATCTACACAATGGAATACTATGCAGCTGTCAGGAAAGATGAAGTCATGAACTTTGGTTATAAATGGATAGACATGGAGAATATCATGCTAAGTGAAATGAGTCAGAAAGAGAGGGACAGACATAGAAGGACTGCACTCATTTGTGGAGTATAAAACAACATAACATGAGGCTGACACTTAAGGATGGTAAATACATGGGACAGGAAGATTGCTCCATAGCTAGAAGCCTGCCTCATGAGCAAAGGGAAGAATGCAGCTGGAATAGAGAAGGGATCACTAAGAAAATTAATAGCTTGAGGAACCTGTTGGGATGAGAGATGTGTGCTGAAAGTAGATAATGGACCAAACATGATAACCTCTCAGTATCTGCATTGCAAACCATAATGCCCAAAAGTAGAGAGAGAGAGTATGGGGAATATTGTCTGCCATGGAGGCAGGGGGGAGGGTGGGAAAGGGGGGTATACTGGGGATATTGGTGGTGGGGAATGTGCACTGGTGGAGGGATGGGTGTTTGATCATTATGTGATTGTAACCCAAACATGAAAGCTTGTAACTATCTCACAGTGATCAAATAAAATTTTTAAAAAAGAAAAAAAAAAGATAGGACACATCCTGTGGCAATAGGATGGGAGTAGGACATTATACTGGTGTGCAGGACAGTGTTGGGAATCTTGGGAAGGGGCAGCCAGGTTGGAGACGGAATGAATGCTCCAGATATTGCACATGAAGTTTTTGCATGGGGGGTTGTATATGAATTAAGAGTGCTGTTAAGTAACCACCAGGGGGAGAGTTCAATCAACTGGGACTCCTGAACCCAACTCTTGAGGAGAAGGTTTTAATAAGTGACTCTTACAGAAGCAGATTTAGGAAACACAGTTCTAGTTTAAGCCCCCTAATTTACTGCTGAGGTGAGGAAACAGGTTCAGGAAAGGGATCTGACTTACCATAGAAACACAACCATTTTGTGACTCTACCAGGACAAAGATAAACCTGTTTGTCTTCCAACTTTATATTAAATCCCACACATAGAGTACTGATTCTGAACCATTGTACACAATTTGCTAAATAACTATATGAGGGGATAAATGGGATCAGAGACCACAATCTGCAAGAATTACAGAAGGTGCATACTGGAAGATAACTTTTGATGGGTAAGAGTTAGAAAGAGTTAGAATGTATGTCTGGAACTGCACAATGGGCAGCAGGAATGGGTAAAGCAGAGGGTACAGGTCCAAACATAGTACTCTAAAGACCCTCAAAATCCTCTAGCCTTGAACTTAAGAGGATGCAAGGTGTTCAGAAGTTATTATTTTTCAAAAAGATTGAATTCATTTGCTTTAGTTTTGGGGCCCTACCCATAATTTACTCCTGACTCTGTGCTCAGGGGTTACTCCTGGTGGAGCTTGGGGGACCATGTGAGGTATGGGAAATTGGACACAGGTTGACTGCATACAAGACAAGTGCCTTACACACTGCACTATATCTACAGCCCCTGGAGTTATTCTAATTCAGTCCTGGCTCCTTGACATGTTGGTGCTAGTTTCTCCCCCCTCCCGTCTCTGTCACTGTCCAACATGGTATTCTCTCATCTTAGTCAGAAGGGAGGGCAGGTGGCAAAAAGGTTCACTCACCGGGTGAATGTGCAGAACTGTAAGAACAACGAATTCCTTAGCACTCCTAGAGAGAGAAGAGGGAAGAGAACAGCAGTGTATCATGTACAAGTTTTTTTTCTATTCATCCAGCACAAGAAGCAATGCCAGAACTTTCCCATGGGCTGTATTTGGGTATATGAATTAGGACAGAGGGCAATCTGAATATCTGCATGGTGGCCTCACCTCCCATCATTTGTGGTGGCTGACATAAAACATTGAGAAAAGTTCACACAGGCAGCTGAAGATGAAATTACCATTACCTCTGGGGTTATTATTTTTCAGGTATTTTTAATTAAATGCTCTTCCTCACATTCTCTTCATAGAAATCCCTAAACCTTAGGAGAAATTTTATCTGTAGACTAGAAAATTCTCAAGGAAAACCAACAGCTTGAATTATGGAACTCAAAGGGCATACCGTCAAAGACTTGGGAACCATGTACCATGATTATTGGCAATTTGGTATTTAAGCAAGAAGAGAAATTCAAAGGAAAAACCCAAAGGAGGTCATTTGGTCATCATGACTCATACTCAGCAGATTTGTTGTAATTGAAGGACCAAAAAAATGAGAGCCGGGGACCAACAGATGGAAACCAAGACTCTTCAGATAGCAAATATTCAAAAGGATGAAGAATCTGAAACTCTTCTGACAAGAATTCTGTCAATGATCAAATAGGCTGTGAGGTATAAGATTTCCCTCTCAGGAATACATAGGCCTTTACAAGAATTAAAAGAATTGGAAAGAGTTTGCCTTGAAGGAGCTCCCCTTTCTGCAGGTCTTTTTCAAATGTTGCTGGGAACAAAGGTATTCAAGAAGCGTCAAAAATGCCCTTGATTCTGATTATTTGAGAAAGGCAAGGCCCCTGCTCAAGGACTTGGAACATTTCCCATATTCAGTGAAGCAAAGTCCAGGGTTGAATCAGCTTCAGGGACTAAGAAGTTCCCTGGAGAAGAGCGAGCTGTGTTCCAGGGAAAACACTTGGGGAAAACCTGACTCCTGAACAGGGCAGGGGATGAGAGTAAATTAGATTACATGACTTATAATTCAAAGTTCTCACAATAATTACAACTTTCCCCCTTTTTCTACTCTGTTCCACACACTGGCTTCTCCCCTCCTCCCTGAACATATCAGCCTTAATCCTGCCTTCAGATCTTTGCACTGGCTCTTATCTTTTTTTCCCAGTATCTTTGCCTCCTTTAAGTCATTCTTTGTCACCTTGTCAGTTGAGCCCACACAAGGCACACTAAAGTTGTACTCTGCATCCATCCACTCTGCTCAGTACTTTTAAGCTTATTTACTTTACTTCACTTTCTTTTTTGCTTTTTTTTTAGGGGTGGGGCACACCTGGCAATTCTCAGTGGTTACTCCTGTCCCTTCACTCAGGAAATACTCCTGGAGGAGTTCAGGGGACCATATAGGATGTCTGGGATTGAACATGGGTAGTGGGTAAGTTGCGTGCAAGGCAAGTGCCCTACTCATCATACTATCTCTCTAGTCCTCTACTTCATTTTTTATACTTGAATACAGTCATCAACTTCTAGTATACTACATCTTCACTTTCACCACATGCAATAGCTTATAGCGTGTCTTCTACTAGGACATAAATTCCAATGGCATTGGTTCTTGTATGACTTAGTGACTGCTACATATTCAGTGCCTAGAAATGTGCCTGCTATGTAGGAGAAACTATAATAATAATTGATTTAAAAATAAGTGAATGATCTACTGGCCTCTGAGTTAACAAAGTACTCTCTCCTGTCTTGACTCTAAAGGAGATGTGGATTCCCTCAAAAGATGCAGTGACTTTATTACAGGGTGCGGAGACATCCACTAAAAGCACAGAAAAGGTTTCTGAGCAATTGGGCTGAAAAAAAATTCTTCTGAGTAATTAAGAATTCACCCAATATTTGTGTGGTGTTGAAAGATAAAAGGTGAAGGGTGGGGGAATGTAGTCAACAATTAAACTTGGAGATGAGATAAAAAAAAAAAAAGGTCACCAGAAACCAGACACTTCCTGATACTATGCTGGAGGGAGGATATGAAGAAAGACCTTCTGGATTTCAGGAGGGAGTATTTCTAAAACCCTCCTGAGCTGGCAGAAGATACTACCCCATGTAAGTATAAGTGTTGAATCTATCTTGGAAGGGCATATGTGGGGCTCTGGAAGCAGGTGGACTTTGGGGCATAGAAGAAAGATGAATGGGATGCAAACACTACAAACCAAGTGGAGTTGCCAGAGTCAGACAGAGGGAGACAGAGAGAGAGTTGAATTACCAAGGCTGTCAAAATGGAGGTTAACCTGTGAAGTTTAGTAGCCTTCACCTTCCTCCTTATTTCTTCTCAACAAATCTAGTCAAGGATATGTGTCAAAAGTGTGTGTGTGTGTGTGTGTGTGTACAGGCACATGTGCAAGGACATATGGTAAGAGAGTGAGGAGGGGTGTTTGTGCATGTGACAAGAGTGTGAGTAGGAGCATGTGTGTATGTCACACATGTGAGTGTAGGCATGTGGGGGGTGTGAATGTATGGTGTGATGCTGAGTATGTGGTGCAATATGTACTGTATATGGTAAGCAGTATGCATGGTGTGTGTGGTGTGTGTGCTTAGTATATGGTATGCCTGGTGTTGAATGGTCCCCATATGTTGTGCATGGCATATGTATTATACATGGTGTGTATGTCTCGCACAGGTATCGATGGTCTGGGGAGTGTAGGGGAAGGAGGGGCACAGTCAGTATGATTATTTACATGTACAGATGATGGTGGTCTCCCTGATATCCTTTTTTTAAGCATTACCCATCTGGAAAGGGCACTGAGAGTTTATATATATATATATATATATATATATATATATATATCATGCACAAAAAGAAACTTTCCAGAATGAAAAGTTCCTTTCTTTAACCTTCTGGCTAGGAATTTGGAATTTCTTCTCAGACTTTGGAGGTTGGCAGGAGAAGAGAAACAGGAAATAAGACCTGCTTACAAAGTGCCAAGCTCCATGTGTTCTGATTTTGTTTGGTTTAGGGACATATCCAGGAGTGCCCAGGGCTTCTTCCTGGCTCTGTGATCATGGATCACTACTGGTGGTGCTTGGGGAAGCCTATTAGTTGCTGGGGAACAAACTCGGGTTGGTCTCATGTAAGGCAAGCCCCATGCTCACTACCTCTCCAGCTCCTCCATGTGTTCCTCTTATGGTTTGTGTGGTTCTCACTGCTCATTTGGTCTGTCCCACTGCATGGTAATTCAAAAGAAAAGGAGCTTGGTGGAGCTGGAGAGATAGTACACAGGGTAGGGCTCTTGCCTTGCATGTGACCAATCCCAGTTCTATCAACAGCACCCCATATGATACCCTGGGCCCACCAGGAGTCATTCCTGAGCTCAGAGCCAGGAGTAAGCTCTGAGCACTGCCCGGTGTGCCCCCCCCCCAGGCAAAACAAAACAAGAAAGGGGATGGACTTGGGTGAGGGGAGTAGTTGAGGAGAAGGAGGCAAAGTGAAGCTATCACAGAAGGTTGTTCTTTGCAAATTTTTTCACAATTTTGTAAAAGGCTCACCTAGAGCAGCATTTCTCATCTGGAGGTCATAGGCCCCTGTGTGAGCCCCCAAGATATTCCAATGGGGTTACCAGTGAAAATTTCATAACTGGAGGGCACCAGAAGGAAACAAGTTCAGAAGGGGGTCATTATAAGAAACATGTTGACAAACACGGAGGTTGAGAGTCCCTGAGGATCCTGAAGAGCTCGAACCTAAAGTTCTGGGTAGCTAGGAGTTCTTACTTGGGCTGTTCTGCTTGGGAAGGCTACTCTTTCCGATCTAGGGAGGACAGTATTGGCCCTATTATGCCACTGATGGAATAGAGGAGGGGGCACTGCTCAGTTCTTGCTAAGGCTCAAGAGGTCCCCATTACCTGATGAGCTCTATGAACCTCTCCCTGGGGGCTTCACTCACGTCTTCCTCATTAATAGCCACAATCTGGTCACCAGCCAGGAGCTTGTTCTCAGAGGGGCCTCCTGTAGAGGAGAAAGAGAGGCGTGAGGGCTCAGGGCCACTGCTGGAAAAGGCCAGGTCTGGGCAAGAATTCAGCAGTGCCTGAGGGAGCGGAAGCACTGGAGCCTACAAAACATGGTGCAGGCAGAGTGGTACCAGGACAGGAGCACTATTGGAACATTTTGCTGCTGCCACCTGTGGCTAGTAGAAGTCTGAGAACTTAAGAACTTAAACAGAGAATACTCCTTTTGGCTGGAAGTGGTGTGCTAGCAAAAGGGCCCAAATCTGTCCTTGGTGAGGTTTGTAAGTGCTTTATTGGTTGGTTTTACAGAGGAATATGGACTTTTTTGGTAGGATCAGTTTAGGCACAAGGAATGACTTCCAGACTTCAGGAGGTGTTACAGGGGATGAAAGGGGAGGAACGATTCTTCTTACCTGAACATTACTCATACACGCTGTCCTGGAATGATATAGGCATTCACCTGCCTGGAGACGGGGATAGACTAAAAGATCCAGAGTTTCATTTTCTTTCAACACCGAAAGAGGCCACTCTCTAATACATGTGAAGAACAAGCACAGACCCTAAATAAATCATGGGCAGTCAGAAACTCACTTTCTCTCCTTACCATAGCTATAGTTGAGATTAAGCAAGCAGACGTGTCTGAGGGCCCTACTTTCCTGACTAGGGTCAGGGTGGTGGGGTAGCGGAGTGCTATGGAGCTGGGCTGCCTTTAGGATTTGGCAAAGATTTTCTTGGAGAAAAGCTTCTCAGAGAAAGGCTTCTCAGCCTAAATCAAACCAGAAAGAAATGTTTCATAAAGGCTCCCCATCTCAGACCAGCCTTAGCTCTTGTTTGTGCTCATTTAAAGGGCCAGATCCCAACTGCCCCCTCTCTCTTCAAAGAAGCATGCTGCCCAATTCCCCAAACCATGAACCCTTAAAGCAACTGTGTTGCCCATATGCAACTCATTGACTCTGGAGTATGGGGCCTGGGCTCTGCGATGACTATGCTCAATCAGCAGGATTAGACACCGTAAGTGAAAAATGGCCCTTAACCTATACATTTAAGTTTTCTGATAGCACAGTGACTTCAGGAGCCAACAACACAGTGGTTAAGGGCCACTCTTCACCACTAAACAGTTCTGGACTCACTCTGATCCAAACTGCAAATTTGCTTGGTTAACGCGACTTTGGACAAGAAATTTCATTTCTCTGAGTATCTCTGCTGCCTCCTCTGTAAAATGGGGGAAATAATGGCACCTCTCCATCATAAAATGTTGGGAGGATAAACGAGTTAGCACATGGGCAACTCTTAAAACAGCTGATTCATATGGGCAGGAATTGGATAAATGGGACAAGTTCCTTCACCTTATTTAATTCCTTCTATCTCATTCTGCCCAAAATGTCAGTTGTAGTGATTGGCCTCCCAGGCCATTCTTGGCCACCCTGGCAGGCAATTCAGTGCTATGGCCCAGGATGTGGTGCTATTCAGGCCCTTTGTTCCTCAGGTGCCACTGGGGCTGCTCCCAGCAATGCTCGGAGGACTACGTGGTACCAGAGATGGAACCTGGCTCAGTCGTATAACAAGGCATGTACCTTTGTCCCTGATCTCTCTATACAGCCCCCAAAATGTCAGTCTTTCACCAATTCCTTCCTTCCACCATGTCATTTAATGAAAAATATCCTTACCTTTTGCACATATCTCTGGTCTCTGTAATAGGTTTTTTCTTCTCTTTTCCTATGGTCTTAAATAGGGAACTCAGTATGCCCTCTGCCTTGGGGAGTCACCTGGGCTGGAAGCAGCCCTATAATATGGCCTGTCTCTGCATAGATGTACCTGCCAGTCTCCTGGCTTTCTTTGACTTTTCTCTTTTCCAACTCTTCCCTCTGTCCTCACACCTCGTGCAGCTGACCAGTTTGACAAGGACTGAGGGCTTTCTTTTGCCCTGTGAATTCAGTTTCCTTTGAAATTACAAACTTAATATTACTAAGTTTTAGCTAGTCCCTCCTTTCTGAAACAAATTTGATTTCTGATCAGAGACTCAAAAAAGCCCTTTGCCAAACTGCATGACTGACTCAGAGCCTTAGGTCAGCCACGAATGCCTGTACTGAATTGTTGTTTTCTCTATGCCCTCTAGTTGAAGAGAGAGCTCACAAAAGCTCTTTTTATTCTCCTTGGAGGATTGCAAAATTCATCAAATTTCTGCAAGACCAGTTTGTACTCCGGCTGCTCCTCTTGACTGAGCGAGAAACTGTTGTAAACATCTAAAGCCTCAGGCCCAGCAAGTCAGGAATAAAGCTCCTTGCTGTCTGTTTTTTACTGTCAATGCCTAGCAGATAGGGAACAAAACAGTGCTTAAGCCTTTCCCCACTTCATTCATGATGGTACTTCCTGGACCAGGGGCTAACTTGAGTCTGGGCTAAGGTCCTGTTCAATCTCTGTTTTTCCTGGTGTGGCATCAGACAGGCTCTGGTGCCAATCCTGACTCTGCTGATTCCTACCTGAATGACACTGGACAAGTCATTTCCCTCCCTCTATTCCTCAGTTTCCTCACATGTCACATGGGAATGCTATCACTCACCTTGTATCTTGGTTGGCAAAGGGTGGGGTGGGAAAAGAGATTAAACAAGATGATGGAAAGTGCACAGTAGGTACTTAATGGTATTGTTGTTGCCACTGTGGCCTTCGGAGAGTTCATTCTCCTCTCCCGTTCTCTCCCACCCCCGGTCTGTATCCTGAATCCAGTCTTCAGTGGCTGACCTTTTTCATGATCATGCGCAGTCTCCACTCCCTGATGGTTTGATTCTTGGGGATAGGAAGAAATTGTGTCTCACGCTTCTCTATCACCTTACTGGGCTTAGAGTAGGCAATCTATAAATACTTGTTGAATTGAACTGGATAGGCATTTTTTCATTCGAGGCCATATGGCTCATCTATGAAGGTTCTATGAAAAGGGAAGCCCCAGACCATACTAAACCATCCAATGTGGCCTGTGTCTTGGCCCCAAGTAGCTGCAGAGTTTCTGTTGGTCCATGTTAAGGACGAATTCCCTCATACAGTTGACAAGTCTTCACCCACTCTTCATAGATTCATAAATTCCTGGGCCGTACATTGTGCTTGGGAGCTCTGCTCTTGGGGAAGATGTGTGGGTCTTGAGGGGGTAGGTGCCAGGGCTGGGGGGACACTCTGAGGGGCACCTACCTGGCCTCACAGATCGCACCACCACAGGCCTCTCACTTCCGGCCACGAAGCCAAAGCCATATATAGGATCTCGTTGAATGGTCACTTGTCGAAGTGTCTTTGCTGGCAGCTGTTCACAATCCATAGCATTTTCACTTTCTTCCGGCATCACATGACTGAGGGGAGGGGAAGATGAGAGCAAAACAAGATGCAAAGGCAACTAAGCCTCAGAATGAGTTGGGAGGGACACTGAATAGGGTACTGGCCATCGCACCCGGGAGCTCCTATGCTTAACTTCCTTTAGCCTCAGGAAGAGACAGAGGCAAAGATCACCTTGCATTTCATATTGGAAAAAGAAGGTTCTAGAAAGGAGAAGCCACTCATCTACAGAGGAAGCCTGACATTAGACAGAGTCAGTCTTTTCCTCAGAGATATTGGGGACTCTAGAAGGAATAATGCAAATGGGTTATTCTGATGGTTAATTAGCATCGCCCGTTGAATTGACTATTAACTCCCTAAGGGAAACCCAAACGTTGAAGAAACCGACCACAAAACAGGCGAGTAAATGGGGAAGGAATGTGAAGTCGTTTCAGAATATGGAGCATCTTTGTGAAGTCTTTGTGCAATTTTAGACTTTAATATCCCTTAGGTTAGATATAAAAACAAACTATTTAGATGGTATATATAAACAAATGTGCTAATGCTGAGGGCCATTACCTTATACAATTGTATGCAATGCCTGCCATATCCTCTGGGTTAATGGCACAACTGGGAAATGGCTCCTGTGGGCAAGAAGGGGAGTTGGGTCCTATGGCTGCCAGTAGACCTGAACCTCAGATGAGCTGAGAGAAGACAAATCACTGCAGCAACACCTGGGAGAGAGAGAGAGCAGATACTGGTTCTCCTGGTGCCCACAATCTGAGTTACTCAAATTCTGGAATGACACAAAGACTTTATAAAAGTGTCACAGTAAGAGGCAGGCAGGAGGTTGACTGCCCGCAAGGATACACCTGAGCTCAGCATTTGAATTAAGATCCCTAAGGGGCAAGGTCGTGGGGACCCTTGGCCTTATGAGGTCACCAGGTGCCAGGGGCAGGGTAGGAGGTAAATTGTGGAATGAGTGGCCAGTGGGTAAGAGAGAGCATGTAGAGGAGGGGGAGCTACAATCAAAAGAACAGGGCTTATAGTGCCCTTACTTGGCACGCCTTGCCCCCCCTAAGATTCCAGGCCTAATAAATGGGGCTTATTCTATAAACTCAGCATGTATGTTCTCAGAAGCCATCGTTCTAGGCAGGGCCCTTCTGAACGAGGGCCAGAAGGCCAGGAGCTAATTTGTTGAACTAGTCCTTGTTTTGTACAAGAAGTTGGAGGCTCTGACACGATGAAAATGTTGACTAGCTACGAATACCAAATTCCTCAGTAGCAAATGGTTTCAAGCAATTAGGTTGTTTATCAGGACACAAATTCAGTAATTAGAGAGGCGCTGTAGGACTATTTATGTGTGTGGTGGGGAGAGATTTAGAGTAATTATATGAAAGAATTCAGAGTCCTGGGCTTGTTTGTCATGGAGCTCAGGAAGGCAGACAGACCATAGCCAACGGGAATGGAGTCACGTCAGCCCTGGCTGCATCCAGTCAGCGCTGGGCCTGTGTATGTCCCCTTAGGAAGGGGCTGCTAGGATGAGCTCAAGTCTCCTGAAGGTAAATTCTCCCCTAACTCAGAAGCTGATTCCTCCCCTCCCCTCCTCTAAAATAATTGGTCAAGAGGAAGTCACTCAGAAGCTGGAAGCTGATGTCCTGAACAGGGCCCCTCTCAGATCAGGGGTGCAATGAGGCTGGCCACAGGCGGGTGCCTCTCTCATTTACCTTTTTTGATTTTCATTTGTTTTCTCTCTCATTTCTGCAGCTGGGGGCAGGCAGGCGCTCAGATTTGGAGGGTACCAGAGAAGATTCTGGCAGCTGCCGTCTCACCTCCCCCCTGGGGCTGCTTCCAAAATGAGCCCTCGGCTTCCGGCTCAGCCCCCCAAAGGGCCTCTTCCTGGGATGACATCGGTTGATTTACGACATGGGTACCAGCCAGAGCAGGCTGGAGGAGAGTCAGGCAGGCTGCGAAGCCTGTGGGCATGGGCAAGGCAGGTCCAGGCGCACACTGTCCTGCACTCAGCGCCTCCTGGCTATGACAGCCTCAGCTTCGTCGTCCTTTTCTGTTTCCGAAGATGGGGACGCTTCAGTCTCCACTGGGCTTTCAGGCACCACCAATCCTGATGAAAAGAGACACTCCTGGAGCCAGAGATATCAACGAGCTAAGAGCCTTTCAAGACATGAGAGGTTTGCTTTCCTGCTTGGATGCATGTGAAGCCATCCACAAGTATTTATTGACTGCCTACTCACACAGTTAGAGATTTGGGGCATCCAAGAGTGGTGACAGATTCTGCCTCCTTCCAGTCTAGTAGTGGAAGGAAAGATAGGTGGACATTGAACAAGAGAATTAGACTAGTACAGGAAGTCCATGTGTAAGGGCCAAATTGGAGGGAGGCATACAGAAAAAGGCATGAAGGACCTGGAGAGGGCCCTGGAGGAAGTGGGTAACTGACTGACTGGCCCAGACAGGGAGGTGATGGGAAGTGAGAAAGAAGCCCAGTTCTGGCTTTTTGTTTTGGGGGTGATTTTTAATTATGGTTTCAATTTCTTTACTTGATATTGGTCTATTCAGGTTTTCTGTTTCCTCTTGGTCCAATCTTGGGAGTTTGTATGATTCTAAGAATTCTTCCATTTCTTTTAGGTTCTCGAGCTTGGTGGCATAAAGTTGTTTATAGTAACCTCTTATGGTTTTCTTGGTATTTCTGAAATGTAATGTAAATTTTCCTGTCATCGCTGACCCTATTTATTTACTTATACAATAGTCAAGATATGGAAACAACCCAAATGCCCAACTATGGATAAATGGATCAAAATGTAATGGTATATATACTAATGGAATACTATGCAGCTCTAAGAAAGAACAAAATAAGGTAATTTGCTGTGACTGCTGGAACTGGAGAATATTGCGCTGAGTGAAATGAGTCAGAAAGAAAAGGATAGATGCAGAATAATATCACTCATATGTGGAACTTAAAGATACACAGCAAGGTAGCAACAAAGGACAAAGGAAACACAATGGGAGAACTGAGCCACAAATTGAGTTGGTGGGAGCAGGGTTTGAAAGGGAGTAGCACTTGGGTTCTTGAGGAGGGAGGTGAGTAAGCTGGTGATGGTGATGTTCAAATTATATTCATGGGAAACCATCATTAACAGTATTATAAATCACAGCACCTCAATCAACCAAAAAAAGTTAAAAAAATAAAGGAGGGCATCACAAAGAATTAAGAAACCATTTTTATCCTATCCATGGTAGAGACCTTTCCCTTCCACTTTTCTCAAGTGTGGGACTCATTTATTTCTCTCCTGAATGAAGTCACATCTCCACGTATGTTTGAAACACATTGTTCCCCAGGCTGTCCCCAGAGTAGTCATATTAATGGTCCCTCACTAGATCCTCTCTGAATTCTGTAAGCAGCCCTTCTCTCCTACCACCTAGGCCTTCCCAGGCCTCTATGAGCAAAGAAGGATGCTCTTCCTAACACTTCGCAGAGAAGAAAGTCAGTTTACAATGCAAATGGAGGTGGTCCCTTTCCTCCTGGGGTTTTCATCTTCCCATGACTATAGCCCAGTCCCTCTGCAATTTGCTAAGTGCCTACAGATTTGGGACTGCCACTGAAGGCAAGTGGTGATGGATGGCAGGAGCTCAGCTGTCCATAGGCCATGTGACTGCCCTCCTGGGGGAAATAGACAATTTGACTTTGAGAGATGTTTGGTTTCTGGTCCCTTCCACCAAGGCAACAATGAACAAAATTATGAGGCAGCCAGAGCTTACGTGCCTTTTGCCGCTTTCCCACAGTTGCATTTCTGGAACCTGCTGATTGTGTTCTGTTGTTCTCCCCACAACATATCATACCTTAATTCTGCCCCCTGCCTACCTAAGACTCCCACAGGGAACTCCTCACCCTGGCAACTTAATCTAGTCTGGGCTCCAGGCAAAGGTCTCATCTCTGCCTAATTAGAACAACACTTGGAACCTCATGTTTCTTTTCAGTTTTATATCTGGTTCCTCACCTAAACAAAGGTGCTTTCACATTTTCTCTTTTCTAACTGCTTCTACCTGTCCTGCTGAAGCAGCAAGGCTACCGCTCCTCCTCCATCCCAGCCTCCGAGAATGGCAAGAGAGAAGTGGAACCCCAGAGAAGCTAAGACATGAGGGGTCCCACTGGAGCTACATCTCAGGCTGGACCCCCATCTCAGCACATCCACCTCTCTCTCCTTTGGGATCCTGGACCTTCTTGGCCTTTCCATTTGCATCACAGCAACACTCCAGACCTTGATCCCGAGCCAGAATGTCCCACCCCCTTCCTAATAAGCCTGTATTTGATCCTACCTTATTAGGAGCTTCCACACTGTTGCATTGTTAGGTGAGAGAAAGGAGATCATGGCCTCAGGAACATTTTATGAGGTGATGTGTGTCAGGCAGGTGCAGTGGTGGCAATATGATGGATAGCATTATTTGGGGTTGCCAGAATATCAGAGCTCAATTCCATTCACTTCATCCCACTCAGGACCTCCCCCTACTAACTCCTTCCATTAGAGAGGCAGACCCCAACATTTGCTCTGTCCCCTGACTTTTCAGGAAACCTCCTGCCCCAATGCAACTATCATCAGATACCATGGCTACCTGTGAATGCCTGGCTCCAGAGCTTCTGTGGGCTAAATGGATCTTTGCTCCTTACTCTCAGAAGGGGCTGGCATTCCTGCTAGCAACTATTGCTAGGCAGAAGGAGGTCAAAGGAAAAAGGAGCTGAGCAGGAGATGGATGCCATCAGAGCTGCTGCTCTGGCCCTTGCATATTGGGGCAGGAAGACTGAAAGGTAACAGCTAGACTTCCAGCATTCATTTTTGCTTCTCCATCCTTCCATGCCCATGGCTCCTTTTTCATTGCATTTGGTTGGCTCCTTGGGGGAATCTTGTCACTACCCTCACAATTGGCACAATCTGGAGCCTTGTGGGGCTAATTAGCCCTCTGAATGAAATAATAACAGGAGCCTGACTTTCCAGGAAGTTCCAGAGATGTAGCATGGTGGATGGGGCCCCAGGAGATGTCATTTTCCTCTGGTGGCAGAAATGGGAGTCCCACCCCCAGGACTTGGGAGCAGCTTTGCCAGATGTTCCCCCCCCCCCTTTTGAGGGGGAGGTCCACACTTGGCATTGCTCTCAGGCCTTCTAGCTCTACGCTCAAAGATCACTCTGGTGGTGATTACATGAAACACTCTTTGGTACTGGAAATAGGACCTGGGTCAGCTGTGTGCAAAGCTGTGTGCCTTGTCCCCTGTACTATCGATTCAGTCCTCTGGGCTTTGAAATAAATCCTTCTTTCTATAAAAAGTGCCCTCATTTGAGTGAGCTGTCAACTTGAATGTGCATACATCACTCAGGGGGGCTGCAAAAATCATTCTGATGCCGTAGGTCTGGAGTAGGTCTGAGTTTCTAACACAATCCTGAGCCAGTACCATGCTGCTGGCTCACAGAACACATTCTGAAAAGCCAGGGTCTAAATGAACGCTATTCTCAGACAATGGGAGAGTGAGGGCAGGTGGGAGGAGTAGGGTGCTTTTTATTTAGCTGTGTTATTGCATTGAAGGACCCGGCTAAAATACAAATGCTCTCTTGGAGAAAGGACACATAGATTCTTGCAAACAAAAGAATTAGATTTACTCCAATAGAGATTAGGAGGGCTCAAAATGTCTGTGAAGCAAGGCAGCAAGGTTAGGAGAAGGAGAAAAATAGGTCTGGATAGATGGGGGAACTGGTTATCCCTAACTGAAGAGCTTCATCAACCAAAGAACATCCTAAGGACTATTTGGTTATTGTTGCTGACACAATTGGTGGGGCTCAGGGCTTACTCCTGACTCTGCACTCAGAGATCACTTCTGTTTTTGTTTTTTTTTTATTACAGTTGTAGATTTACAATTTTTTGTGCTTGGGTTTCGATTATACAATGATCAGATACCCATCCCTTCACCAGTGCCCATTTTCCACCACCATGGATAATATCCCTCCCACCCCCATCCCCCCATCCCCCCTGCCTCTGTGGCAGGGCAATCCCCTGTGCTCTCTCTCTCCTTTTGGGTGTTGTGGTCTGCAAAAGAGGCATTGAGTGGCAAACATGTTCAGTCCATAGTCTACTTTCGACATGCATCTCCCCTCCTGGGAGGATCCTCCAAACACCCTTTATTTGGTGCTCCCTTCTCTATCTGAACTGCCCTTTCCTCTAGGATACACGGCTGGCCTCTAAGTTATGGAGTAATCCTCCTGGTGCTGATCTCAGCTATTCTTGGGTATTAATCCCATACTTTGTTACTTTATATCCCCCAGATGAATGCAATCTTTCTATGTCTATCCCTCTCTTTCTGACTCATTTCGCTTAGCATGATACTTTCCATATTGTACCACTTGTATGTAAATTTCATGACTTCATCTTTTCTAACAGCTACATAGTGCTCCATTGTGTAGATGTACCAAAGTTTCTTTAACCAGTCATCTGTTCTTGGGCATTCAGGTTTCTTCCAGTTTCTGGCTATTGTAAAGAGTGCTGCAATGAACAAACAAGTGCAGATGTCACTTCAACTATACATTTTTGCCTCTCTGGGATATATTCCCAGGAGTGGTATTGCTGGGTCAAATGGGAGCTCAATTTCTAATTTTTTGAGAATCGTCCATACTGTTTTCCAGAAGGGCTGAACCAGTCGACATTACCACCAACAGTGAAGGAGTGTCCCTTTCTCGCCACATCCACGCCAGCATCGGTTGCTTTTGCTCTTTTGAATGTGGGCCAGCAGAGATCACTTCTGATGGGGCTTGAGGGACCATACTGGGTGCCAGGGACCCAGGTTGGCCACGTGGAAGTCAAGCATCTTACCGGCTGTATTACTACCCCAAACCCAGGACGCTTCACCTCTGAGAATAATGCAAAAAAGATGCCACTTCCAGAGGCTATGCCTTCCACAGATTCTCATAACCTTGGGCCCACAGCCATTCTGAGCTGTTCAGCATCATCTCCATTTTACAGATCAGAAAACAGGGTTTGGAAGAGACATTAAGCCACTTGCTTGTAGGATATATACCTGTCTACACTGGGCAAGGGTTAGCCAGCTCTGTCAGAACCCAGAATCAATTTTCCCACCTAGTTTCTGCCAAGTCACTGTGGGCTCAGCTGCTACCCAGGAGGTGGTAAGTTCATCCTGCAGGGAGTAGTTAGTACAAGGATTTTCCATGAGGAAGTAGACAGTTGCTCCAGTTTTGTTTGTCAGCGCAGCCTCTCTGGAAGCCACCACACCAGAAGGGACAGGACAGGCAACCCTGCCCTTAAACTGGTATACTTTGTGCTTCGAGGCCCACCCTTCGATATCAGAGATGCAGCCCACAAGGCTCCACATGCCAGTTCACTTCGGAACCCACAGGAGGAAGCATGCTGGCATCTAGTCATCTTACAGAGCCCTTTGACTCATCTCACAGAGCTCTGTTTGGACCCTACTCCTGCCCTTTCCTCCCTTCCAACTTCCACTTGTGCCCTCTGGAAGTCCCAGTCAATAGCTACCTTCCCCTGATCCCCAATGTATTCCCTCAACACGCTCTTCACCCTTCTTTTCCAGGGGATAAAGTTCTGTGTTATTCCTGGAGCACAGATCTTGACCATCAGCTCCTTTTAGTGAAAGCTGTTTGTGGCCCTTTCCTTTCAAACCTCACTATCTTTAGGACCTGCGAGTAAGTTTTGTCCTTGCTTGCCAAGGCCACCTCCAGTCTTTTCTCCTCCTTCCTGCTACAAAAGATCCTGCTTCTTGGGGCTGAGGATATGCTTCAAAGGGTTTAGTGCAGGAGATCCAGGTTCCAGCCCAAGCACTGGACAGTCACCTCTACCCCCAGTGCTTCTAGGAGCCACTCCTGAGCAGAGTCAAAAGAAGAAGCCACTGAGTATAGTCCAAAAACCCAGACCAAAAGCCCACCTATCTCCTTCTTTGTCCTTCCTTGTTGCCAGCTGTTGCTTCCCTTGTAGATGTTCCAGTTAATGAGGATTTTAGGTCCTTGTTAACTTCCCTAGAACAGCGGGTAGGGCGTTTGCATGCGGTCAACCTAGGTTTGATTCCTCCATCCCTCTTAGAGAGCCCGGCAAGCTACCGAGAGTATCCCGCCTACACGGCAGAGCCTGGCAAGCTCCCCGTGGCGTATTTGATATGCCAAAAACAGTAACAAGTCTCACAATGGAGATGTTACTGGTGCCTGCTTGAGCAAATGGATGAACAATGGGAGGACAGTGATACAGTGCTATCTTCCCCTCCACTCCCAATCTTGCTTTGCTTATGATGAAAGGCACGTGCCAGTGCTGGAGAGATATTCTAGGAGGGAAGGCACTTGCCTTGTATGTCGCTGCATCTGCTGAGATTCTGGTTCATGATCCCCTGAGCACAACCAGGGATCGCTTCTGAGCAGGAATAAGTCCTGAATATCACTGAGTGTTTCCCCACTCCTCCACCCCCCCCAAAAGATACAGAAAAGAAAAGCTACCATCTCCACCATTTTAAGTGTATAATTAAGTGGCATTAAGAGTATTCTCACTGTTCTGCAGCCATCCCCAGAGTACTTCTCTGTAACCTTTCATCTCCCCAGACTGAAGCTCTAGACCCATTAAACATGAACTCCTCCTCTCCCTTCCCTCCCCCCCCCCCCCCCCAGTTCCTAGCAACCACCATTCTACTTCCTGTGGTGATGTATTTTTATTCTAGGAACCTCATAAATAAAATCATATATTTGCCCTTTCCTGGCTGGCTTACTTCACTGAGCCAAATGTCATCAAGGTCCATCCATGTTATAGCATGCATCAGAATTTCCTTTATTTTAAAATCTGAATAGCATTTCGTTGTCTGTATAACAAATTTTCTTCAGTTCTCTATGGACACTTTGGGGTTACTACTTTGGGGCTGTAGTGACAAATCTTATGAGCATGCATGTCAAATATCTGTCTGAGTCCCTACTTTCTCTGCCTCGGGGTAGATACCCAGAAGTACACTGTTGGATTCCCTAACAATTCTAAAGTTTAAGTGATGAGGGACCATGATATGATTTTTCACAGTGCTTTCATCATTTTACATTCTTTTTTGGGAGATGTGATACGCAAGTTGTGCTCAGGAGGTCTGGGGGCCTCTTTGTGATTCTCTGCTGCCACTTCAGAGCAAGAGTCTAAGTATGTGATGCTGTTTTATCTGCAGTGCTTGGGATACCTGGGCCATAGTACTTGGCCCAGGTGCTTGGGGGACCCTATGATACGGGGAACAGGGTCACGCATGCACCCTGATGATGTACTATCTCCTGGCTCCCATTTCATATTATTTTGGTGGTGGGGTACGGGACACACCTGGCAGTGCTCAGGGCTTACTTCTGGCTCTGTGGTGAGGTATCACACATGGCAGGGCTCAGGGACTTGTATGTGGTGCTATGGATTGAACCCAGGTCAGCCACAGGCAAGACAAATGTCCTGCCTACTGTGCTATTGCTTCAGTCCCCATTTCACATTCTTTTTGTTGTTGCTGTTTTGTTTTGTTGTATGGGTCACACTTGGCTGTACTCGGGGCTTACTCCTAGTTCTATGCTTAGGGATCACTCCTAGCAGGCTCAACGCACTGGACAAGGTGCTGAGGATCAAACCCAGTCCACTTCATGCAAGGCAAGCACCCTAACCAGCTGTACTATCTCTCACCACCCCATCCCATTTTGTATTTTTAAAACACAATGTCCCAGGGTTTTGATTTGTCCACTTTCTTGTAGAACTTGAGATTGTTTTTGTTTGAAAATATTTTCCATTATTTTGCTAATAACAATCACAATGGGTGTGCTCACTCCAACTCATGGCAACATTCATGCGGTAGGCAGAGGAGGCCTCCCACCACTGCTTCCTTCAATTCCCTCAGCCACTCACACCACTGCCACACCTAGATTTTGAGTCATCCTCAGGTATTATGCTATCCTCTCAATGTCTGTTGATATCTTACTCTCTACTAGTCCCCATCCTCCTACAAGATTGCTTTCACAATGTCCCTTGTTGCAGAAATAAGCAGAACACATGGTTTCAGTCACCTGTTTGGTTCCTTCACAAGATTCACTGTGCTTTGTCATTAAATATAAACTTACAGGTTATCTATCCATAAATCTCAGGAAAGCAGAGACCGACTCTTTTGTCCAAAGGCTATCTTCATTACTTGGCATATATTAGGTAATTAGTAAGTAGTTTTTGGACTGTAGAGCTAGTACCAAGCCAATGCAGGTTCAATCTCCAACACCACATAAGGTCCCCTGAATACCACCGGGAATGACCCCTAAGCATCACTATGCATGGTCCAACCCCTCTTCCCTCCAATAAAATAAAAAATAACAATAAAAAATAAAATAATTACCTTCTGTGGCTGCAGAGATAGTGGGAAGGGCTGCCAGGATTGTAATCCCTGGGCATGGAGCCAGGAGTAAGCCCTGAACACTTTCATGTATGGACCCCAAATAAAAAAGTAAGAAAGAAAAGAAAAAAAAACTTTCTAAGTGAATTTAATACTTAGAAAGGAATGAATATGAGGCATACAAATTCACATCCTTGGGCCATTATACACAACTCATTATCAAATACCTAGTGGCTCTATCTTACCCCATGAAAGATAGGTTTCTGGATAGCAAATCAGGACCATTTAGAAGAAACCCCTCAACATCTCTGGAGAAAGACAAAGGTTGGAAGAGAATGGAGAGAAAGGAAGAGTACAAGGAAGTCTAGATAATCTAAGAGGAGGAGCCACCAGACTCTAGTTCTTTGGGGGCACTCGGACCAGAAGTCTAATGACCACTCCCTTTTTTCAGGACTCAAGATTTCTGTAAAAGGCCAATAACTTTTCTTTCAGATGGTCAGGGTGCGGGGTAGACAGGATGATTCTGGCTGGTCCTTTCCACTCCTCAGGCAGAAAGACACTCTGCTCTTATTTCAAGGGTTGCCTCCTTTCCCTCCAGATCTTCACAACCCTCCCATTTCCTCTTCAGCTGAGCCCAGATGGGCAGCTTCTGGAAAAAACTGCTGGTTCTTGGATTCTTTCTCTGGTGGTTTGAAGAGCTGCTTTCCCCATAGTAGGCTGGAGTGGAGCCACCTGTTCCCAGTTCTAGTAGGTCATGATGGAGTAGAGTGAGAGAGACCAAGGCCATTTGATTTCCCCCCAAATAGCTGGGAGTTGCCTCAGAAATGACCTACTCTATAATGCCTGTGATCGGACACCGCGGAGGACCTCCTGTGCCAGTGCTCCAACTCCTCCCCATCCCTCCTAAAGATATACATCCAATAGACTCAGACATATTGTCTAATAGGCCCAGACATGCTCCCTAACACTCTCTGCTGGGGCTGCCAGCCTGGTGACAGATGTGAGGGCTGTGCCAGATGTAAGTCTGATGCCATCTGGCACGGTGGGTCACCAGGTCTGAAGCTGCTGCCACGGAGTTGTGGCAGAATTAGTGGGGGTTATCCTTGTTTCATCCCCCCTCTTCACTCACCTGTCACTGGCAAAGGCATGGAGGACAAAAGAGAGGGATGAAATATTCACAGGAATTTGAAGGCGTTGTCCTGTCACTCAAAAAAAGCTCTGGACACCCCAGTCTCCACCTTCCATGTCCTACCCCAAGTCTTTCTAAGAAAAGCAGACACAGAGATTGACAGATGAGTAACGGATGGGAAGACAGAGAAGCAGGAAAGGGGCCAGGCCGAGCCAGGAGGGAGGGGTGATAAGAGGCAGAGAAAATCTGACAGAAAAGAAATGAGACGAGGAGGGCCGCGGAGACAGTGATGGAGAAAGGACAGGCCTGGAGGAGGCTGGCAGGCCCTCTAGAGAACAGCTCACAAACTGTTAGCTGTCCTCCTCCAAGGCCCCTCTCCAGGGCTGCCCACACTTGAAATGTCCTTGAGCTGCCCCAGCTCTGTCTTCAGGGTTCCCACTGCTGTGAAAGGGCCACATGCTAATGAGAGCCTTCTGGTCTCAGACTTAGTGGGGAGAATGCAATTCTTCCGGTGGGGGCCCTGCTATTAGCACCCATACTGACAGCATTTGGACGCCCTCCCCATTTTCCAGATGCGATGTGATGAGCAAGGGCACCAATCTGAAGGAGGGTTATGAACACAAGCCCCAGAATACTGGCTGCCTTGGGCTAATTCCCCAGCCACGAGAGGCTGTATTTTTCTCGTGAAAGAGAATGAGATCAAAGAGGAAGAAAGCAGGAAGAGGGGAGAATTCCACAAAGCGTGGGCATGATGTGGAAAGTGGAATTGTTAGTGAAGGGACCAGCAGCTCGAAATTCCATCCCCTGGCACATATATCTCTTGAGGCCCTGCTGGGCTTACACTCTGGCATGGAATACTAAGCTAGGTTACACAGAACTCTCTCAGCACTGGGATCTGAGCTCCCATTTCTAACAATTTCTCAACTGTAAACAGAGCTTGCGGGGGGGTGGGGTGGGTTCAGAGATGGGGAGCAGGTGTGGGCAGAAGCTATGGAGAATGTGCCAACGAGGAACTGCCAACAGCACCCAACAAACTGGGGCTCAAACAGTGCCTGCCCTGACCACCTCCAAGGTGACACAGGCACCTGGGGCAGGTGAAATATCCTGAAGACAAAGAAAAACTGAATTGCCCTGGCTGCAGGCTCCTTCCTCTCTGTGGCATGGTTGGGCAATGAAAGTGCCTTTTCCGCAAATGCCCGGCACCCACCCAGCCTGAATTGCCTCTAACCTCTGACTGTAGTCAAACAGCCTGAGATATAAATGATGGCAAGGCCCTTTGTCCTGGATTTACCTCTTCTGATTTCTTAAGGCCATGAGGAAGGCTTTCAAAAGAAGACAGCACCCAGTATGATAGTAGGGGCTGAATGACGAACATAGATTGCACAGAGATGAAGCCCAGTGGCAGCAGGCAGCGGGAGGTCTGAGCAGAAGGCAGGGAGATCACAGCTGAGAAGTCAGCAGCCGGAGCCCAAGCAGGTACCATGACAAAGTCTCCTCCCTCTCTGCTGACAAAGCCACCCTCCCTCACGTCTGGCTCTGCTGGGCCCCAAGGTTCTCTTCTTAGCAGCCCCCCTGGGGAGCCTAGGATGAGCTGGGCAGATTCATCTAGTCATCTTGCTGGACAGAGAAAGACACAGCTATGCCACTGCTTTGCCTAGATGTTCATCTGGCCCCTGCCTGCTTGATGTGACGCAGGTGGTTATTTGGAACTCGGGCTCCATGCCCAGTAGGCACCAGGCTGACCTCCAGGGAAGGAGCAAACCGGAGCACTGCCCGGCTTCCCCCTGTATAGCATCTCCAAGCTATCCATCCACCAGTGCAGGGTGGAGGCAGGGCTGAAATCAGGCCAAGAAGCGACTCACAAAGGAGGTTACGTGCGCAAGGCCTGGTAAACTCACATCACACCATCAAAAGGTGTCCAGAGATGCCAAGTAGAGCCTCGGGACAATGAGACACCTTTTCTTCTGCCTAATTGTCTCTTCCTGCTGAGAGGAAGGAATGAAAAGGTCTTTCCTAAAGGAAAGATCCCCTGAGACCAGAAAAGGGGGGAACAAGATTAGCGAACCTTTCACATAATGATGAGGGCCCAGGGCAAGAGCCGACAGAGTTACTATTTCACAGGGTAGAACTTAGCACCACACACTGGGTCTCCTCCAGGATGCCAGCTGGAATCCCCATTTTCTGGAGGTGAAGGGCAGTAAAACAGCAAACCTCAAAGAACCTGTGGGCTTGTCTTTTGGTGTGGTTGACAAGCAGATTGCTCCTTACTTGGTAAACAGGCTTGAGGGAGCCAGAATTGAGGAATCTTGGGAACCCACAGGCAATGGAGTAACAGTGGTTTGATAATGGACACACCATTTATGACCAAGGTGAAAAAAAAAAACAGAATTTGGCATTGGAGAAAGAACCATAAAGGGTAAGGAAATTATTTTTTTTTCTAACTCCATTACCCAGAGTACTCTATTAACCAGATAAGCCCTTCCCCAAGCATTCAGTTTTGGCACTACTGTGATACTGTTTTAAATCAGTGATTAAAATCCACAGAGTTTAGATTTCGTTGTTAAATAACACAAGTTCTGCCCCACCCCCCTTTTAATAAGGGAACAATAGCAGAGTCCCTTACTGGGATTCAGAGGCTCCCTCCACCAGCATTTAGATAGTGTTCGTTCATGCATTCATTCATGTAAGGAAACCGACATTTACTGGCACCGTGCTGGGTCCTAGAGATCAATTAGGCTGAGTCTTTCCCTTTAGGGAGGTTGAGCTGGGAGCTGGGGTCAGGTATATAAACAAATATAAAATCTTGTTTACCTGGTACCACGAGGGGCAGCAAAGAATACAATAGGCGTGCAGAGGAGCGCCCCTCCCCACAGCTCCCTCTGGACTCACTGGCTAGATGGTGAAGTCAAATAGGAGTCCAGTAGATAGACAGTCAGGGAATGGCATTCCAGGAAAATAATGTCAAGCATGAGAGCAAAGGGATAAGGATGATTCAGGTAAGAGAGGGAACCTCTAGATAGTCAAGCGACTGCAACTAAGTGAAGAAATCATTGATCAAGTTCAGGTACTACAGACCCTTCCACTGCTGGTTTTAGGAAATGAGAGAGGATCTCTCAGGCCCCTGTACTCAGAAGATGCTATAGGATCTCTATGAAGTGGGCTCTATCATTAAGCCAGGGCTGTTAAGAGTGGAAAGTTAAAAACCACCCCTCCTTCCACTTCAGGGTCTGAGTCAATATAGTCTGAACCTGCCGACACTCCCATTCAGCTCACAGGGGTTGTTTGGGGCTGGAGGGAGGAAATCAATAGGCACTGGGATACTACTATCCAGGAGGGTCTGCAGCTCCTGTTATTGATGTCATGGACCAAGAAAGAGAACTCACCCCCACACCACCACTCCCCAGGAACTGGGAAGATAATTTTGTTCAGCACTGCAAGTGAGACTCTACAAACTTTCTTTGAAAATAATTCCTCACAGAGGTATATTCGGATAGAGCCATAATGTCAGATTAACAACTGCAAGCTAGCAGTCCAGACGCTTGTCTAATTAATAAAACTTATAAAGCATAACAACTTATTGATGTTACGGGCACGTCACTTAGCACAACAACAAAACCCAAATCCATGCAGAACACTCCATATTCTCTAGGAAGTCATATCACTGCCAACTGGTACAATCCCTTCATTTATGCAGACAGGAGTGCTGTGGTCAGGAAGCACAGGGCAGATCTCTAGGCAAATGACTAGGATGGGGAGGGAATAGATCAAGGATATATGAACTGGGGAAAGCCATGTGGGGGATCTCTGCATTTAGCACAAAGCCACCAAAAGTTAGTTCCAACCTGGGCGTTTAGGGTCTTTGGGTTTGTTATTGACTTTTATTTGGGGGATAGGGATGGTTTGGACCATACCAAGCAGTGCTCTTGGGACTGTGCAGTAGCAGGGATCGAACTGGAGCCTCCTGTACAGAAAGCATGCACTCAGCCTGTTGAGCTATCTCCAGATCCTTCAACCTGGGCCCTGGATTCAGTGAATCTAGAATCACAATCTGGTAGTAAGTTATCTGACCTTTTGAGCCTCAGCTTCCTCATTTACAGAGTAGGGCTCATGGTAGTCCAACATGTTATCACCAACTTCCTGTAGTTTCTACATGAAGTTGAAATATACATAAAATGCTGGCATGAAGTGTGTGCTCAAGCAATAATATCTAGAAGGTTGGGAAGATGATGCAAAGGGCTAGAGCTCATGCTTTGCATGTCAGAGTCCTGGGTCCTTGTTGCAACAGGGTCCCTCTGTAACCAAGCTGTGAGAGCAGCCTCGAAGCACTGCAAAACATGGCCCCCAAGCCAAAAGATAAATAAACAATACCTATTAAGTGAGGCCAGGGAGATTGCACAAATGGTAAAGCAGATGTCCCACATTTGCTAAGGCCCTGAGTTCACTCTCCAATACTGTATTCTTATCATTTGGGGAATAGCCCTTATAAATTAAGGGGGAAATTTTAAAAATAGCTATTAGTAATTATTATCATTATTGTTATTACTATGATCGCTATTTAGAGGCACCTACTAATAGATGCTGTGATTCTGTCATAGCCTATATGATTTGCCTTTCTCCAGAGAACATGCTGGGCATAATTTGAAAGTTGATTCAAATTTTATGGGACCTTGGACCCTGACTTCAGATTTACAGAACAAGGAACAACCACGTTTTACTATCGGGGAAACAAATTATATTTTACTGTTTCCTTACAGCAAACTTACCATGCTACTTTACTAGAGATGAATTAACAATGTGGGATGCTGAAGTAAGACTGGATGGAAATCCCAGCATTGTCCTCTGTGATTTTTGATTTTTAAGGCTGTTAGATTTAAGGCTTGTCTACTTCACTGGTTTTCAATTTGGTAAATGGGGATATTAGCATCTACCTCATAGGGTTGTTTTGAAAATTAAATAATGTAGTAGATAAAAAAAAAGCAGTTAAAAACCATGCCTGGTCCCTTCCTCCTCCTGCAAAGGTACTGTTCCAACTAGACAAAGATTATTGTTACTACTAAAGAACTGAGCACAAACCCAGGCACATAATCATGGGAACTCCTGTGATCACCAGATGGCTCAGTAGAGATGAGTGATTAGGGGCAGAGGAGCAGAAGGGAGGTCTTGGAAGGGGATTAAGTGTCTCTTGTTACATAACTAAACTTCAAGGTGTGATCTCAGACCCCCTCCTGAATCTTATACAGCCTTAGAAAGTGACAGATGTGCGCTCGCGCATTGCTGCTAGTCAAGATTTTTACAAGTGATCTCCTATGGTAGGCTTGTTGCCCAGACACCCTCCCCTCCGCCCCCGAAGCGTCCAGGGGAACTAAGCGAGGGCAGAACATCCAGGGTGTCCCAGCTCTTGGGGTATTATAGGTGGAAGGGAGGCTGAAGAGCTTGGCACCTAGAGGCTCTGCCGCGGGCTGCACTTGGGACAGAATTTGGGATTGGAGAGTGGGTTAGAGACCCTAGAAGATTCCCGATTGCTGCTGCTCCCCCCCTCAACCCCCCCACCTCACCCCGCATTCTCCCTCTCCTCACTCCTTCTCTTCCTCCCCCACAACCTCCAGAAGAAAACTTCCCGCTCACGGTTCCCGCCGCCACTTTGCCACCGGCGCCCCGAATCCCAAACCCCATGTGCCTTGCCTTCCAATGTCTTCACTGGGCATCTCTGCGAAGGGACTCGTGAGCTGCCCAATAACCCGAACGGCACTTTGGGTGTTCGGGGTGGGGGGTGGGAAGTCAGATCCTAATGCCGCGCCAGCCGCGCCAACTCCATCCATTGACTGCAGGCGCTCAGCGCACGAGAGGGAGCACAGAGGGACACAGAGAGCGCCTCTGCCAGAGCCACCTCGAGTCACTAATGAGGGGTCTGAGAGTGTCTTAGCGCTGGGCTGCCGAAGCCCCTCCCCCGCCCCCTGCAGACTCAGGTGCCCGCCTTTCTGACCCTTGCCTAGTGGAGCCCCCCATCCAGCGGCTAGCTACTCCGAGCTCGGTACTTACTGTCCGGAAGGGTGGGGTGGTGGTCTCCGGTAAGGGCTGGGCACCTGCCGACTACAACACCCCCAGGCACCCCCTCACATCCGGCTTGCGCGGTCCCTGGCGGTGCTCAGCACCCGACGGCAGCGGCAACAGCGGCTGCGGGCTCCAGAGGAAGAAAAAGATCACGCCTGCCGTGGAAAGCCGGCTGTGATTAGAATCTTAAAGAAGGAGGTAACTGGCTCGGCCCCAGAGCCGCGGCCGGCCGAGGTGGAGGACTAGCGAGGCAGCTGGTAAACACGGCGCCTGCTGCCTCGCACCCGCCCGCCCGCAATCCACAGCGGAGGCCCCCCTCCCTGCAGCCCTCTACCTTGGACCGATCCCTGTGGGGGAGCCAGAGGGCAGGCTCGAAGTACAGAGACCTTCGGATAATCCAGCTGCCCCTGGTGAGTGCTTCCTCCGTGCCAGGCACTGGGCTTCACATCTATTTGCTCATTCCAGCTTCCTTCCCATTGCACAGAAAATAAAACTGGGGCTCAGAGGACCAAAGCAAAGCACTCCAGATGGCCAAGCTAGTAATACGTGGTGGAGCTAAGGTTCCAAACCCAGCGTTCTTTTATTCAGAATTGCCTGCCTTCTGAGTCACTTGGTGCTCACGCCATACAGTTCTGGTCCCCTCTTTGCTGATTGGGACAGGGGAGCAGTGTTAACTCCAGGTCAGTTAGTTGTGAGTGCAGTGGAGTGCCATGTGCTGGGGAGTCAAGGTTTTCAAGGGGAGATTATAAACACTCTCCCCTTGAAGAACCCAGAAAATGCCTGTTACAGGAGACAGAAGCAGCAATAGGTGTCTGTCTCCAGGAGCAATCCCAGAGGCCAGAACTGAGCCTGTGGGGCTATTCTAGAAGGTTCTAATGTACGAGATCCAGACACTCTACAAGAACAATGTTTTCAGATACCATTTCCATGGCAAAAGCTGGAGAGCCACTGGCTGGCACATAGGGAACAGTAACTTGCAGAGAGCAGTCAGTTTTGAGAGGGGTTTACACTCAGTGGTGGTTACGTTACTTCGAGGGCTGTGTTGAGAGGTTGATCCCAGAAGTGCTGTGGTGGGGATCATTCCTGGGCCTCCTGCATGCAAAATCTGTGCTCAACTCAATCATCTGTCTCACTCAGCCCCTCAGTCATTGATTGTACAAAGATTTAATTATCTCTCCTCTGTGTTCGGCACTGTGTGTGCTTCTCTGGGGGAGCTCACCTGGGAGGTGGAAAGAACACATGGCTGGAAGCTCAGAAACACACTGTGAGTTCTCATTCCTTGATTCAACAGCTGTGTGACCCTGGCTGAGTCATCTGTCCTTTTAGGACCTGAGTTTTTTTGTTGGTCAAATAGGGATCAGAACAGCGCGTCATCCTACCTGACGAGGGTGTTTGCAAAGCTCAATGGAAGGTAATGGATGGGAAGGAGCTTTGAAAAGTATAAAGTCTACTAGACAAATGTCAGGGATTAGTCTGTCTCCGAAGTGGGAGGGGGCTGTCAGGAAGTAAAGCTTCAGAGAAATCCTGGCTGACTCTCCCAAATTGATTGCACTGAATTCCATCTTCCCTGAATCACTGATCCCACACCTGGACAAGAGCCTCTGGTTGGTGAAATATCTTCCTCTCATCAGTGCCTGTGACACCTCGGTTAGTGATGACCTTGCCTTAAACCGGGTGATTGTGCAGGGGGCTTGAGTGGACCAGCAGCTACTCTTGGCTTTGACACTCTAATTCCTGGAACAATAACGTCCATGGTAAATGTTTCTGGCTGGAAAACACTTGACGCCCACAGGTACTTCCTTTGCCTGGGTTGTGTCAGGGAGCAGAAGGTGGTTTTATGGTAGCCTTTTCTATTGTTTTCTGGGGGATTTGTTTTAGATTTTTGTCTTATTTTGAAGCCACACTTGGTAGTGTTTGGGACTTACTCTGGACTCCGTGCTCAAGAATTGCTCCTGGCAGTGCTCGAGAGATCCTATGTGGTGCTGGGGATTGAACTCAGGCAGGCAGCATGCAAGGCAAGTGCCTTACCTGCAATATTCTCTCTCTCTGGCCCCTTTAGTGTTTTTTTTCTTTATCATAGCTTATCAACAGTAGAACTAGTGGAGGCTCTGGGAGGGTCTTCAGGTTGCTCAGCTCAGCCCTGCACACCACCTCCAATATACCTCCAACCTTAGGCATTGCACTTGCTCCACACATGCAGTTTCAAGGCAAATTCTCACCTTTTCAGAAGCACTCTCCCTGACCTCTGTGCAAACCACACTCTCCTCTCTTGTGCAAACCACACACTATGAGGATGGAGAGTTAACTCAACGGGCTGGGCACATGTACATGAGGCCTGACTTCCATCCCAAGCACTGCATGCTCCCCTAGCACAACTAGGTGTGTTCCCCCAAACCCAAACTCAAAACCCTAAACACATACTCTAAGGAAATGGGGGGCATGGCTTTTTTCCCCAGACAAATTGGATAGCCCCCTTCCTCCTTCTGTTTCTGCCCACTAGGACCGTCACTCAGAATTCCCTTCCATATAAAAGTGCTTGGACCCATGTGGAATGAGAAGCACTTAGAAGGTTGGGCAGGGCAGCCAGCCATGCCCAGAGCTAGTATAGCACAGCTCTGTGGTGGAAAGAGAACTGGAATAAGAGGCAGTAACCAAAGGAAGCCTAGCCTGGGTTGAGGCAGCATCAGCCAGCAGGTCCCCTCCCCCCCCCCCCCCCCCCCGGTGGTGAATAACCAACATACCCAACATACTCCATACCCAGCTTCCTTGACAGGCTCAGCGCCCAACCCTCTTGTGGTTGAGGCTCCTCTCAGCGTCTTCATAGATTCTCTTGTCACATTCATCTCACCAGGCTGCTTCTCTTAATAAAGTTCCCCTGCGGCCACTCCAGACAGTGTGATGTTATCCTTCACTCTCCCGCCCTTCTTCGGGGGGGGGGAGGGGGCACAAGGCAGTGATTCAAGCCTCCCAAATCACAGCAGTCTCCTGGACAAATGCTTCCTGAGTGCCCAAGTCAGTGAGCCATGGAAATTATGGGTGTGGAGGTATCCAATACTCTCTCCTTTCCTCTCAGGGCCAAGCTCTGGATTCAGATTCGGGACTCCAAGTCCCCAGTCCTCCCTCAGGCTGCATTTTCTTTCTTGAACCAGCTGCTGCTGCTGCTTCCCACAACCCCCCCCACCTCTCCCCACACTCCCACCAGTAGAGTCTGACTCCAATTTGCAAAGCTTTTCTCTTGGTGATTGTCGATAAATTCCCCTTCTTTCCCTGTCCCCCCATAAAGGAACAGAACGCTTCAGGATCCAAAGGAATGAATCACCCATGGTGAAATTTCAGGCACAATGACAGGCAATTGAAGAAACATATTTGATCACATCATGTTTACCTATGTGTAAGGTTGGCCTGGAGGATATTCTGGCAATTTCCCTTGACTATAATGAAGACTTGGAATAAAAGCAAAGGCATAGAAAATCTACCACATTAGGAACAGGGACATTGCGTTGCTTACCGTAGCTCTGGCTTTAATGAGGCATTCATAGTTTGATCCTCTGCTTTCTTTGTCTTGGCCTCAATTTCCCTCATATCAAAAGAGACTGTGGGATGAAACTGGCTTCCAGGGCCCCTTCCTCTTTAACAAGCTCAGATTCAGAGCTAACTGGCACTGAAATAAATGTTCCATTCAGAGTGGTCTTCGATTTGGGAACACTGAGCATGGCACTGAATATACCTGGGAGCCACAAAGGATAAGAATTGGGACCATATATGGGCATGGGACTGGCACTGCTAGCCAACAGTGCACCCAGTGTCTGATCCGATTTTGTTAGGGAGGAAAGGGTTATTTTGTCCACTGCTCCCAAACCTGCCGTGTAGGAAGGACCCTTCCTGCTCTTCAAGGTTCCTGTGAATTTCCTATGCCTTTCAGTGACTGATTCCAGCATCTCTAAGGTCAGGCCAAACCTTCCATTGGTGAATATTTATGCCACCGTCACAGGCATTCAGACCTTCCATTCCTGACACTTAGATAAGGACACAGCTGCTATCCCAACATGCCATGTGTTGTGTTTCCAGTTCTGCATCCAATGCAGCAACTACAGGGTTAATCCTGGACCCAGTCAGGGCCCCTCCAAACTATTGCTGTACTCTGGGGTGACTGTTCACTCAGTACTCACTCAATGCTCAGCCTGAGCCACAAAGGTCACATAATATTTTTAGTTTTCTCAGCCTAGAATTTCAATCTTGTCGAATGCCCTCTGCTTGGCCCTGTTTGGGGGAAGATTTGTCAAGGGCTTTCTGATTTTTTTGCCTGTTTGGGGACCACACACAGTGGTACTCAGGGCCTACTTCTAGGGGCTAGGGGTCTCTCCTGGCTGTGCTCACGGTGTGTGTGGGGGGGCGGAGGATGCGGTGTCAGGATCAACAGCATGTATTCAGTCTTTGCACTATCTCCCCAGCCTTCCAGGGCTTTCTGAATTGAGGTCTGTATTCCTCCCTCAGTCTGAGTGGGGTGGTTGCGGGGTGTTTCAAGAAGAAAAGGAAAGCAGCAGGGTATAGAGCAGGAGAGGCTGGCTCTATGCTTGCTTCCTAGTTGCTGCCCTGGTGACCAACCTGCTTGCTATGCTCTCGATGCAGTGACCAGAAGATGAGGCCAACTGGATTGCGGTCGGAGAAGCACCAGGAGCTATTATCGGAATTCTGTGCTGATTCTTTACTCCTCAGTGGGGCACCCCTCTGAAATAGAGGTTTTCAGACTGTCTGCTCTCCAGGCTTACCTTCTCTCCCCCTTTCAGGGTCACCCCTTTCCTTCCCTTCTGCTCTTAGCCACTGCAAGCATCCCTAGCCTTGAAACCCCCCTCGCTTGGCCCTTATCTTCCCTCCCTCTCCCTGTGCACTTCCTTCTCCCTGTCAGGGCCTGGCTGCTCCAATGGGTGCTTTGCCCCTGCGGTGCGAATGTTCTGTTCTCACCGGGTCCTGTATTAATTTGCTCTCATTTGCGAGCTGCTTTGTTAACAATGCCTGGCCTTTTCTGGATGTGCAGCACTGCTCCCACTGCCTGTTACCTCCCCTCCCACCCCCTCCCTAACTGTGTAATAATTGTCCCTTCCCTGTGGAGAGGGGGGTTGGGCTTTTCCCACACCCTTTCTCGGTAGGTTTAATCAGCCTGTGCATCCTCACAACCCCACAGGAAACAAAGAGGGCGCGATTACAGATCCCTGTGGGACTGCTGAGGAGACTTAGGCTCCATGAGGTGAGAAGGCCTGTCCTGCATGGTCAGACACTGTGACAGCCCAGCGGGCCTAGGACCACAGTCTTTCCCATCATATTCCACAAGCTTATGTCATTCACTTAAGGCATGGCTCTCTGAGGCCCCAAGCTGGTACCCTGAAATGTGCAAGTATCAATACTCGGAAGTAATTTTGTTTACAGTGGTGACAAGGGGTCACGGGCCTCTGAAGGTCAGACTTTGAGTGCAAAGTTTAAAAAAAAACTGTCCAGGTGATTCTAATGTTCAGCGAGGGTCAAGAACCACAGCTTAAAACAAAGATGCAAAGCCATGTGTGAACTTTTTAGTGCCAAGAGCCTGCTTCAAAACCTTGGGGACTAGGCCCAGAAGGACAGTACAAAGGGTAAGTGCTGGCCTTGCACAAAGTTGAGCCCAGTTTGATCCCAGACACCACACATGGTCCCTTGAGCAATGTCAGGAGTTAACCCTATGCAGAGCCAAGAGTAAGCCTTGAGCACAGCACAAGGACTGGAGAGAGAGTGATAGTTCAATGCGCTGAGCTCAGGCACTCAGAAAGGCCTGGGCTTGATCCCTGCTACTATAAGGTCCCCAGGCATCACTGGGAGTGAACCCAAGGGCATAGCCAGGGGTAGCTCCCAAAAACTCCTGGGTGTGGACCCAAAACCAAAACCTTAGAAATTCCAGGAATAACTGAAGATATAATGGGAGGTGAACTATAGCCTAACTTCCCTGCTATAGTTTCTCGTTACCTGAAGTAATTCCCCTAAGTATTTTCAGCTCCTCACCAGACCTGAATAGCTTTGAAAGTCAGCTGGTGGTGAGTTTGCTGAGTAAAGTGGGCTGCAGAAAGATATACCCCACCTCCCTGCGTACATGCTGGACTATTGCCATACAAATGGTAGGTGTAACATAAGTGGTGGCTGCAGTATCTGCAGTGGCAAAGGTGGTGCTGAATTCCCCTGGGTAAGGTATGGTCTCTGAAAGTGAAGGGTAGAGACTTTCCTGTCAATTATCTAGAAAGACTTGCTCTTTGGGTTAAGATTCTGGAACTCCTATGAGGAATAACCATCATTCTAATTCCTATTGTGTAAGAATCACTTCCTTGGTGACAGGCATTTCCCTCATCTTCCATCCTCATGAGATGCACCCTCTAAGATAGTGACTAGCATTCTCTCCATTTTACATCTTAGGAAATTGACAGTTAAAAGGTTAAATTACTCAAAGGTTGTCCATCTAGTAAGTGTGCTGTGCTTTCAAAAAAAATCTTATTTTTAAAATTGATTATGCAAAAATATATGCATGTATTCACATGGGCCACACTCAGAGGTGCTGGGCAGCGGGAGTCCAGGGCTACTTCTTGAGTGGGCCTGTCTGTGCTTGGAGAGCTACCAGGACAATACTCTATATAAGTGCTGGGGGTCATGTGGTGTTGGGAATCAAACTCAGGACTTTGTATATGTTAGGCATGTGTTCTACCATTTGAATTTAGCTCCCCAGCATCAACATTTTTAAAATATTTTCTTTGCAGTGCTGGGTATTGAACCCAGGACTTCACATGTGCAAGGGAAGTGCTCTATTTCTGTTTGTTTGATTTGGTTTAGCTTGGGGGACACATCTAGTAGTCCTCAGGACTTACTCCTGGCTTTTGCGCAGAGATCACTTTTGGAGGGGCTCAAAGGACCATGTGGCAAGCCAGGGATCAAACCTGGGTCAACTGTGTGCAAAGCAAATGCCTTACCCATTGAACTATCTCTCGGGCCCCAAAGCGCTCTACTTCCAAACTCTATCTCCTGCCCCCTCACAAAAATTTTAATTTGGGATAAGGGAGATAGCCCAAAGGGCTTTATATGTAGGGATTTAACTTGAGGCAACAAGTTCAATCCCTGATACTGCCTGGTCCTCAGATCCTGCCAGTAGCTCTGGTGACCCCTGAGCAGTGCATCACCAGGCACTAATACTGAGACAGTAGGCCCATACTGTGGGTGATTCTTACCTGGAATGATCCCAGCCAAGTACTTCTGGGGAAGATCCCCCAGTTTTAATTCATTGCTAACATTGAAAATTTATCAATTTGCTCTAAGAATCTTAATTCCTATTTTCTCTCAAAAATCATATCTGGCAACCCGGAATCTTTGTTTCCTACCCTAAAATGTCCAGCTGGAGCCAGGGAGCAGAGTCCCTATTCAGGGGTGGTGGGTATCTGGGTAGAGGAACAGCTGGACACAACGACTTGGACTAGTCTTCCTTTCTGTAGGAGGTTAGGAGTTGGAAAGGAGGAATGGGGTCCTAATGGCCCCCCAAAGGTAAAGATGACTAAGTACTGCCTTCTAAGGGCCACCATCTAGTCTAGTTTCCTGGTCATCGACTGTTAAATAGGCATGATGATGATAATAGTATGGTGCTCAATTCATGGGCTTATTACGAGCACTGAATGAGTGTATATCTAAAATAGCACCTGGGTCAGAGGAAATACTCAACAAATGTTAGTTATTATTATCTTCGACTTTAGTTTCCCTTTTGTTATCTCCAAGCTTTTAACATATGGCTTTATCTGAAAATGTCAGCCTGACCTAAACAAAATTGTGAAGCATTACAGAACCCCTGGCATGGGTCAATATAACAGGAAATAGTGACTCATATATGCTTCTTCCCACAGAATTGGTTTTCTTTTAGGGCCAATAATGAACCTTGTGAGTGCCACATAGGGAAGATGCCATTTCCTCCTCTACAGAGAAGGCAGACTTTACTTGTTCACAGGGATTAAACACTTTCATTATCAGAATGCTGTTTGCCATGCAAACCCTCCCACATACCTCTGGACTCAACTCATATTGTCTTCTTAGGGAGATCTCTCTGAGCTTCATCTGCCTTCCCACCTTCCCAGGTAGGGTTTACTGAAAAGGTTATGTACCCCATGCTAACCCCCCATTAAACTGTGAGCTCAATAAGGTTAAGACAGGGCATTTTGTCTTGTAAACCATATCCCCATGCCATGCAGAAGAACAGGTACTGAGTAAATGCTGGTTGAGTGAAACTGAAGTGAGGGATGTAAAGGGAAGGTTGAAAAAAAAATCTTAGAAGCTATGTTTTCTGGAGCTTTCTGGATTCCAGGAAACCTGCTCAACCAGCTTCTGTGTACCATTTCTCCTCCCACACCAGTTCTTCAAACAAGCATCATGTTTGTGTGCCCCTCCCAGGCCTATTCTAAGGCTTGCTTATAGGGTAGGTGACTGCAACTGTTTGGAAAACCTTTCCAAACTTCCAGCATGCCATGATGGCACTGAACAGTCCCTGCCCCGCTGGGATACACCCCTGTGCTTTCATCTTCCAGACTGTCCAGGGTATCCCGCCAAAAATATTGAAGATGGGGTGGGGGAAATCTATCCTTAACATCAAAGTGGGGAGATTTCATGTCCCCATTTGCTTCTGGCCCTGCTCTCCACTGGTTCTTCCTTCCTAGACAATATATTTGAATTTCCAATGCCACTGTTGAAAAAATTCTGAGCCTCGGAAAGCTCCTGAGGAGCTATTTGAGTGGGATCTAAGCACCCCTTCAGTTACACCCCAGAGTTTGTCCCCTGATTCAGGAAGGGATTTTTCTTTATTGTGCAAGTCATTTATGGGGGGAAGGGGAGGGTAATTCCGTGGTGCTGAGAATTCTATCGTTCCTGCTGCTCTCTATGAGCCGTACCACAGGGCAGTCATGGAAGCACCCTGTTTCCCTACCCCTTCTCCACGAAACCATAGTTTTCCTCCATTCCCTCACACCCAAGATGGTTTTGTCATCATCTTCTACCCTGGTGCAGCTACCAGGCCCTGCCTCCTCTAGATGAATTTGAGTTCCAGGTGACAAGGAGAAACCTGTCTACAGAAAAACAAATTTGAGGGCCAGAGAGCTAGTGCAGCAGGTAAGGTGCTCTCCTTGCATGCTGTCGACCTGGCTTTGATCCCTGACACCACCTATGGTCTTCCGCATCCTGTCAGGAGTAATCTCTAGGCACAGAAACAGAAGCACCGGCAGGTGGAGCCCCCAATTTAAAAACAAAATCAAAAAACAACATGACAACCATTAATGCAAAAGAGCACCTTTTGGGAAAACAAGATGATTCTAAAGCACTAATGGACACCTTTGTGATCCTATCTCAGGAGGAACTAATATCTCCTAAGTTGGCACTGAGCTGCAAACTACTCAACACAGCAACCCTCCAACACTGAAAACACATGCCCTAGGACACAGGGTGTGCCA
The DNA here is from genome assembly GCF_029834395.1 of Sorex fumeus. Classification (NCBI taxonomy): domain Eukaryota; kingdom Metazoa; phylum Chordata; class Mammalia; order Eulipotyphla; family Soricidae; genus Sorex; species Sorex fumeus. The sequence goes on from NW_026606115.1 coordinate 18,510,533, forward strand.
GAAGAGCCAGGTGAGATAGGAAGAACAGTAATAAAACCCAGGATGTGAGCTCCGACAGAGTGCCAACCTGATGCTAAAACTGCAAGTGTGTGCATCCACGTGTGTGTGTCCACACACAGAAACACACACACATATCCAGACATGCAGGCAGGGCCACACGTTGGAACAAAAATACCACCCACACTCTTGCTATAAGACCCACATGTGATTTGCCAACAAATTGCAAATTAACCTCCTAGTGAACAGATTAATGGTATTCATGGTAATTTACACTCCAAGTTTCATAGCAACAGACTTTGAGCATTCTGGTTGCATAAGAATTCAAGGATTTTCAAGTTCCTGGAGACATTGTAGTAATTAACCTGATAAGCCTATGCAAATTAGCCCCAATTTGACACTGTCATTTTTGAATCCAATATCCAGGGTATTTGCCTATAAAGTTGCCCATCGCAGCTCCTGCACTTTGGCATAAGGTGCTGCACTGACAGATGCCAGTCTGCATTTGTTGATGCAAATGAGGTTCAAAAGCAGAACTCCCCATAAGAACCAGAAAGGGACTGGACAGTTACAAATGGTCCACTTCCATGGTGTCAAGGATGGAGTCAAGGCTTCCAGGAGCAATGGAGGAAGGAGCCCAAACCAATTTGCACAGGACTGACAGAGCTATCGTTTTTAAGATGCTTGGTTTGAATACACAAATTTCTAACTTGCACAAGACTTTGTGCTTTCTGACTGAAGGTCAGAAAGAATCCTCCTTTTGGCATGTTGCCAAGTGTCACTGAGTTGTTGTTTTTTCCTTTTTCAAAAATCTTTCCAGAAAGATCAGTTCCTAAAATAAAATCCAAAGGTGGGTTACCCTATTTCTTTTCTGGGAAGGTGAAGTTTAATTGGCTCTATTGCCTATTTTGAACGAAAAAACACAAAAGATACTCAACTCCCTCATCAAATCAATCAGATCATGGGCACAGCTTGCATGCTCTCTCTACGGGTAGACAGGTTTCTGTCTAATAATGTTTAACTCCAGGGGTTGACTATTACTACCCACCATCATTTACCTTGATGCCACTCCATCATTTACCTTGTTGCTTGATCTCTTGAACCAGCTAGGCTCACTGACCACCACCCCACCACCACCCCCCCAGTCAATCAATTCTTGGTCTATAGGGCACAGCCATGATGTGCTACAGAGGAGGGTGTTCTTGCCCACTGGCTATGCTCTGTTGCTCCCAGCTCATCTTTCTCCAGGACTTAAGCTGTTTTTATGCTACAGACCCACAGACTATTCCAAGAGCAGCTTTTGGCAGCCCCCAGGTGGGATGTGGGTGTGGTGAGCAGGGAAACACCTTACAGAATCTGTCTGGGTCACCCAGACCTAACCTGGCACTAGGGAACTAACCACCTGAAGCTCAGAATTCACTGAAATGACAGACCTGACAGAAGGATCACAGCCACCTCATCATACTCCAAGAACTAACATGCAGAGGTGATAAAACACTTAAACCAGGGCCAGTTGGTAAAAACAATCTTCATCTGTCCTCCTGAGCAACTTTCCGGGAAGTCAGGATTTCAGAAGCATTGGAAGGCCTCCTTGTAGCTTCTTGCTTCCTCTCTCAATGCATACATAGAGCTACAATCTAAAAAACTTGTGGTCACTTGGTCTTGTCTAGCTTCTCCTCACCATGTCCACTCATTTTCATCCAGCCACTAACCTCTCTTCTTTGACTGTCCCAAATACACAGTACCTACTTCACTGGCCAGGGACCTCATAACCCTGGGGACTTCAGCAGATTGCAAAAGGGATGCACATCCATATCATCCAACACATGACCTATTGATGTCAATCAATAACCCACCATCATAATAATGATGACAATGGTGGTGATGATAGTGGCTCCTATTTAAGGAGTTTTTAACTACATGGCATATGCTTTCCAAATTCTTGATCTGATATTTCTCACAGAATCTTTTAAACAAAATTGTGAGCTTGAGAGCTCCAAATAACACTACCAAGATTGAGGCCCGAGAGATAATAAAAGAGGTAAGGCACTTGCCTTATATGCTGCCAACCCTGGTTCAATCCCTGATACCTATGATATCATGGCCCCCTAAGCATGGCCAGGGATCACTCTGAGCACAAAGCCAGGAACAGCACCTGAGAACCACAGGGTATGTCCCCCACCCCCCAAAAAAAGGATGAGGACATTGAGGCAAAGGTTTAAACAACTTACTCAACATCACACAGACAGTAATTGGCAATGTCACAAATCAAACCTTGGCTGACAGATGCTAGAGATAGCATTTAAGCAATCCTAAAAGATCTCACACATGTATGTAGCACTATTTTCCAAATGTTAGGGAGCTGCCATTAGAATGATGAATAAAATTCATTTATTCATATTAGCTTATGGTCATTGTGATTCTCAAGTAATGGATACCAAAATGTGAAAATGCTGTCAACAAGAGTCCCAAACATGGGTCCTTGATATTAGCCAGATTGACAAATGGGGGGATTTTACATATGGATCACTCCTGCTTCATGTCCTATCATCTATAAATATGCTCATTCATCTTGAAGGAACTGTGTATCTATAAATATGACAGGAATACACAGTGCATATAAAGAAATCTGCATATTCATTAAATACTTACTGAGCTCCTACTATGTTGCCAGACATAATTCTAGACTCCAGTGATACCTTAGTGAACAAACCAAAACCTCCTTGTCCTCAGGACTGGAGATACGTAGAGTATATGCATTGCTTTTGTGGTCCCCTAGGTTTGATTCCCAGTACTGCAACAAACAAACAAACAAACAAACAACACTACCTTCATGGAGTTTACATCCTCTAATGGTCTAGAGGTTTAGAGGTTTGCATCCTCTAAACAGGTACAATATGGTAGGATGTTTTTAAGAATTGTAAATACTCTGAGGGAAAATAAAGCCATGAAAAGGATGCAGCTTTGAGGATCAGTGGCTTGTCATATTAAACAGGATGGTTGGGAAAGGTCTCATTAGAAAGGTGACAAATGAGCAAAGACCTGGTGGGAATGAAGAATCCCTATAACTGTAAGTGTTCGGATGAAGGGTCTGTCAGGTATAAGGAATAGCATGGGGAAAGGCCTCAGAGTGGGTGTGCCTGGGGTGGCCAAGGATTTTGAAGGGGTGACATGGTTGGAACAGCATGACCATTAGAATGTACACAAAAGGCTGTGTGTAGAGAGGTCAGTTCAGATGGAGATTCTGGCACTGGATCTTTAAGTGGATCCTGAAGGTCACCGTAACTATTTTCCCCCCAAAATATTATGATGCCTAAACATGTTTTGGGTGGTGCAGGAAACCAAACTTAGGGTCTCACACTTGCAAGGCAACTGCTTTGTCACTGAGCTACACCCTGGCCTTACACACCTTACCGCTGATTTATGATTAGTGCTAAGCAAAGTGATGAGGCAGACATACATGTCTGCCACTTCTTCTTAACCACTCATCCTTCCTTTTGCCTCCACAGAATTCAGCATCTAGCTAATGTGCTCATGGATGAATGTCAGTCCCTCAGCCTGGGAGCCTCATGGTTCTGGACTTGCCTCCTGGTTTTGTGTCTTACTCGCATGCTGTGTGACTTTCTATGGGTAAATCACCGGCATCTTTGAGTTCCAATTTCTTTAACCTTTAAGAAGAAGATAATAAGGTATTGGGAGGAATAAATGAAACAATGCATGGGAATTGCTGAATCCTGTGATTTGTGTCCAGTAAATGGTCAAGAAATGGAAGCTGCCATTATGCATTCCCATGCAAGTAAAATCTATAGAGAAAATGTTTGTGCCTTGGGGTCCAGGAAAGAAAAAAATGGATCTTTTGCAGGCAAAATTCTTGAAAAGCTAAATGGTGGGTTATCAGTAGATCAAAAATATATTCCAGTAGAGAAGTATCATGTTTTTTAACATTACAAATAAATATTGATACTGAGAAGGTTAGGAGCCATTGTTATCTATGGTTACCTTTTTTCTCTTTGTTTTGTTGTGAGGGGATACACTCAACTATGCTCACGGTGTACTCCTAGCTGTGTTCAAGGATCATTCCTGACGGTGCTTGAGGTGCTAGGGACAGAACCTGGGTTGACCACATACAAAGCTCCTGCCTTCCCAGCTGTACTGTCTCACTGGTTCAATAGTTACTTTTCTAAAGTTAGTTCGCCTTTAGCTTTAAACTGATGGTGCTCCAAAGAATAGCATCATGAAGCAGGCTTATAATGAAACCTGGGATTTTCAGGCTCAGCATGCAGAGATGTTCCCATAGGCTCTTTCCCCTTTACTGAAACTCCAGCTCTGATATGACTGTGTGCAAAGTCCAGAGTGGGCAACCTCTCAGCCTGAGGGGCCTAATGCTGGTCTGTCTTTTTCAGTTTCATGTTTCTTTTAGTAGCATCCTGCTACTGCTATCACCAGTCCTTTTTAGCAATCTGAATAGACAATACCAGACAACCACAGAAAGGGATCCCAGAGGGCCGAGGAGATGCCTTAAAAGAGCTGAACACATACTTGCATGGAGGATGCCTGGATTCAATCCCTGATATCATGTGAACCTCTGAGCACTCCTGGGAGTGACTCCTGAGCACAGACAGGGTGGACCCCAAATCAAACCAAAACAAGGAAGAGGTCATTGTGAAGATGCCTTGTAACAAATCTCAAAGAAGACTTGCGGAGAGCTCTGCCTGTGTCCTTACCAGAGGTAAGGCCTGGCAGCACCTTTGATTCAGAATGATTGCATTCTGGGCAAGTTTCTTACCTATCAAAGCCCATTTTCTGTTTAACGTTTAGATATCTAATTGGAGATGTATTTCTCCAGGGAGAAAAAAATGGGGCCTTGAGACTTAATAAAAATCATGTTTATGAATGCAATGCAGCAACACACTTGAAAATCACAAATGTGAATGGAAAAAATGAGCATTTTCTTATCAAATATTAACAATGTCCCCAAATGAGCCTCAAGATCTGAATACCAAGTAGCAAGTGTTATTTTGATGTTTGGCACAATAGATTAAAGGCCTAAAAGAAAAACAACAACAGCTTAACTGAACAGAACACACCGGACTGAAAAGTTGCCCAGCTTCGAGAAAATTGCCTTTCTAATTTTATACAGCAGGGGACCAGGAAACATTCTTTAGAGGCACAGATCTTTAGCTGGTACTCTGGAGAAGCTGCTGGGATTAAGAAATGAACAGGTTGATCTGGGCCAAAGAACAGAGCAAGCAGCACACAGGCAGCACTTCTTAGAAATTCCCCCAGGAAATGAGCTAATTGGAGAGCTTGGATATGGGAAGACTTTCGAGTGACTTAAGATTTAGAGGCCTGAACATCCTACCCAGTGAATATTTGGGTAATGTATGATGAATCCATTGCCAACTTCTAAATAAATGTTGACTTGTAGTCTTTCTATATAGTTTTGGAACAAGGAGACATTCCCAAGAAGGGTATTCTAGCTTGGGTACTTCCCAAAGGATGTGGCTACTGATTCTAAATAAAAGTCTGGAGTGGAGAGGCCTGAGGTTCTGCATTCCCTGTAAGCTGCTAAGTGATGCTTCTTAATACCAATCTTCTGACCATAATTTGAAAGGCCAAACTCTAAATAGTTTCTTGGAGATTCATGCTTCTAATTAGTATGTTAAGGACTCTGTGAAACCCTTAAGTAAAGTTTAGCTTACTGAACCCAGCATTTGTCAAATTCATTTGTGCCCAGAAATCTTTTTCTCCCCATGGTTCCTATTAATCCCTCCTACTCAGAATACTGTGGAAGCCAATTTGGGAACTGCTATTGAAGTGAATACTGCTCTACCCGGAGTGACTTCGCATCATCTGTGAAGAATACATTTTCGACACGGCCATATACTGTATCTAAGGCTAGCTAGTAGCTCTGCAGAGACAAAGGCATGCCAAGACTGTGCATTGCCATTGGTTTGCAAAGACTCCTCTAAAGCTCAATGATAGCAAAATGCCATAAAACTCTATTTACCATCCTGCCATTCTCACTACTTTCCAAAGTGCTTTACAACCTTAATGTGAAGTGAAAGCAGGGAAAAGTGAAGAGATTTGGGACAGAGAGGAGCAGGCAAGAGAACTAAAATGAGATGATGAGCAAATGACACTAATAGCAGATATGGGATAAGGGACTCAGGGTGAGCTGGGGCAAGGAGGCAGCGGGAGGCATTGGCAAGAGAAGATTGTAGGCAGGGTGTCATGGAGGTGCCATGGAAAGAGAATATTTGCTCTATAAATTTCTACCCTATAGAATGAGAAGGAAGAAATGGCAAAGGGAAGAGTCATCTTATTTAACTGATCTCTGCTTGTCGAGGACTCAGCTACATATTTCCCAAAGGTTCTGCTGTACAAATGGTTTGGCCTGGAGGCCCTCTCTGAGCACTTCCTATTGTCTAGCTGGAAAGAGTCTGGGCTATCAGTTCATGTAGGAAGGCATCTGCTCATGCCCACACTAGTCTGCCACTTGGCAGATGGCTCTCACATAGTACTTTGGGACCAGAAGCCAGTGGCAGACAGTACTCCCATACTGGAAAAGGGGGAAAAGGGGCAGAGATATGGGTAGCTCTGATGTGAGAGGCTGTTTAGCCTAGGGGTTCAGGTCCTCAATTCAGCTAGAAGACAGTACCCTAGCTCTGCTACTCACAGTATCCAATGGCAATGCACAGTCTTGGCATGTCTTTGTCTCTGCAGAGCTACTAGCTAGCCTTAGTAGCATTGAGGTCATGAAGGTAAATGAGCCTGTCTATAACTCAGTTTTCTCCTTTCTAAAATAAGATTAAGGGGTTGGGGAATAAAATAATATTACGCCTAGGATCTATCTCATAGCAACATGGTGAGGAATGATTAGGGTCATTCTCAGAGGATGGTTAGGAGAGTGTCTCAACATATAGGAATTTAGTAATTGTTAAAAACTATGAGAATTGCTCTTTATTGTTATTATCTTAAAGGTATTTTCATGCAGTTGCTTGGTACAAGGGAAGTTCTTGAAATATGATCACTGAAATGACAACACAATGACAGTGACCATGACTGTGGCAATGATGACAGTGATAATGTTGTTATTGACGAGGAGGAAGTTCGCTTTCCCTGCTTCAGTGGTTGACATCAGGAGGTGGAGAGCTTTGAAAGGCTCTCGGATCAGAGACTCCTGGCCTGGAATCTGGACTCTGCTACTAAACAATATGTGAGCAGTTTTCCCAGTTGTGAAATGAGGACAATAAGTCTACTTCCAATGTGAACCGGTGTAGGGATGGGTGTTGGAATACTATATGACTGAAACTCAATTATGAACAACTTTATACCTGTGTATCTCACAGTGCTCCAATAAAAATATATAATTGAAAAAATAAGTCTACTTCCCTCACTGTCACAAGAGTGAAACAAAACGGTACATGTAGAGTAGCAAGTCCATTGCCTACTGGCATACTGAAAGCCTCAACTGCTGTTAGCCAGCTAGCTAGTCATCCAGTATTTGAGAACTTGAGAGCTCTGGAAAGCAATGTGTCAGGAGTCAGCAAACCCACACAGTCTAGTCAGAGAATTACAGACAGGTCCAACAAAGGCTTCAAAAACACTACAGGCGAGCGAGATAGTACAGGGGTGAAGGTGCATGATTTGCACACAGCAGTCCTTAGTTTAATCGCTGGTTTTATCAGCTCCAAAAAGTTCTCTGAGCTATAGCACTGCAGGGCCTTCACTGCACTGTGGTTTTGGCCCTTATGTCTTCTGAGCAGTGCTTCGAAGCCCTCCACTCCCCCCAAAATAATAACCACATGTAACATAAAGATAACTCACTAGGCTGAGCACATACTTTATAAGCAGGAGGTGTGGGTTCAATCCCCAGCACCACATGATCTTCCGAGCACTGCAGGGTGCATCACCGAACACAGAGCCAGGAGTAGCTACCCAATCCTACCCCTCAAGCACGAGAAAAAGAAAAAAAAAACAAACAAAGCCTCGTCATATGCCTTCTCAAGTATTACCAGTTCATGCACAGAAAGGAAATATGATGTCCAGGTCTATAGACAAAACACCAAGGAGAATTTCCAGTGCAGAGGAATGTTTAGAACTTAAAAGTGTATGGGTTACTCTCCGCACCCCCTCCTACTGCCACAATAGTGCTTTTCAATTTAAGAGGAAGTGTTTCTTTAAAAGAATGACTAAAACCTACTAGACTCTCAGTACTAGGCACACAGGTTTGTTCAGCACCCAAATTTAAAGCATATATAGCATATATGGCTGGCATACAGTAGTACCCAATAAATATCCACTGAATAAAACATATTTTCATCTCAGAACTCTTTAGTGGCAAAAGCATCTCTCTATATTTTTATATCATGTATCAGCATTTTTCTCTGCACTTGATAAAGTCATGTCAGTCTGCAAATGGGCCAAATCTGACTATTGGCCACAAAGATACAGACTCCCTCAGGTGCATGTACAGGTTGTTGCTCTCCATATTCTCTGTCAACTTCGGACCTCCCCAGCAAGACTTCTGGGCTCTGTTTCCTTGGATGGAAATAGCAGAATCCTGTGTCTGCCTGTGTCTGTGCTGGTTCTTGGAGCCAGTAGAGAGATATCATTGTGGTCGTTTAGGATCCTTGTCAAAACCACGTGGATTTGGGGTGAAATTTCAATCATTTCACCAACTGGCAGCAGAATCCCTCTTAAGGAGAGAACTGCTGCCGTCCTTAGGAAAAGATTTTGCTAAGCTGCTTGTCTTGGCAGCCTGGGGAGGCAGGAGCCAAGTGCTGGGTGGTGAAAAAGAACAGATCTGTATGGTTGTGGGGGAAGTGGATGGAAAAGGAGTAGATGGAGAAAGGGAAACTAAGGAAGATGAGGGGAGGCTAGCACTGGGAAACAATCACAGACTTTGTAGGTACAGAACTCAGTTGTTTATGTTGCTGTGGAGAAAATCACTGGATCTCCCCAGTTCCTGGGGTGAATGGTGATTGAGGTGGGATTAAGGAAGAGAGCCAAGGTCCATCACTCTTTGGTTGTCAGGGGGCTTGGGGGGAGGGGCAAAAAGAAGCAAGTCTAAGCAGCTACTACTTTAAGCTGGTTACATAATATTAGAATCACTGTGGGTAGCCTTTAAAACCCTGAGATGTCCCGGGACCTTTCCCTCTAGAGATACTAATGTAATTAGTCTGAGATGAGGCCTGGCACCAGAACTTCTTAAAGCTTCCTGAGTGATTCTGACACACAGCCAAAGTTTAGAACTACTGGTCTAGATGGAGTTCTTTTAGGAGAACCAAGAGCTGGCAGCCTGGGATGAGGTCTTAGAAACGAAACCTTTCCTGGACACACAGAGGTCTAAGAGGGGAGGAAACCTGAAGGAATCTTATTTCCATCTGTGGGCTGGAGGAGATCCAGGGACACAGGGATTACATAGTAATTATTGTCACTTATCCCTGACTTCTGTCCTGCCTGTCCTCCCTCCATGCCCAAACAATTAGGACTTTCAAATTAGCCTGCCCATTATACTTCTTCTCCTTGTTGCAAAAATATCCTCTCCTCTTTCTATCTGCCACTTATTTGTGAATCTGCTGTGGACAGGCAAAAGCCAGAGAACGTGATTTATGAAAACTTTTCTCAGGCGAAACAAACATACATTTTAACAAGGGTCTTTAGGGGACAATGCTTTGACCCACAGCTATAATTTTCAGGGAAGATGGCAAAACACAGAAAACATGCCCTGTGGGTAGATGGCTATGCCAGAAGCTGATTATGGAAGGTCCCTGTCTTGAGAAATCTCTGGGTGAACATGCCCATTCTTCGGAGTAGCACCCTATAGAAGATGGTGCCCAAGAAAGGCTCTTTGTACATCCAGTTGTTGGTTCTTATTCCTCACTCTTACACCCACCCACCTACCTCTTTCCCTGGCCAGTGTCTTATACAGATTCCAATCCAAAAAACTTCACGGCCAAGCTTTTCTGCTAAGAACTCATGGAAAGGGACTGGAGCAATAGTACAGTGGGTAGGGCGTTTGCCTTACACACAGCGGACCTAGGTTCAATTCCCAGCGTCCCATATGGTCCCCTGAGTACTGCTAGCAGTAATTCCTGAGTGCAAAGCCAGGAGTAACCCCAGTGCATTGCCAGCTGTGACCAAAAAATGCAAATAAAATAAAATAAAAACTCATGGACAAGTCAGGACTCAGCACTTCAGCGGCAGCCAGAGGAGGCAAATGTAGAGAATGACAGCCTTCAGGTACCTTTGGTTTTTATTAAAAAATAAAAACAAAAAAAAAACCCCAAAACTCTAGGAGGGGCCAGAGAGATAATATTACAGGAGACTAACCTGGATTCAATCCCAAACACCCCATATGGTCCCCTGAGCACCACCAGGAGTAATTTACTGAGTGTAGAGCCGGGAATAATCCCTGAGCATCATCCACTGTGGCTCAAGAACCCCCCGCCAAAAAAGAGATAAAAACCAAAAACCTCTAGGAGGCTGGAAAGGGAGTGCAAGGATTAAGGTGTACGCCTGGTATCACTAACTCTTGTTTGATCCACAGCATCACATGTTCTCTGTGCAGGCTGGATTTTGCCCTGGAGGCCAGGAGGCCTGGTAGAGTGGCATGGGGATTCCCAGCACTCCAATACTTGTGCTGTACTGTCTTCTAGGGCCTTTGCATTAAACTGTTGGCCTAGTAGGCCTAGAATCATAGAGAGGGAAGGGATTCCTGAGCACTGCTTGGGAGACATCCCTCTCCAAATCTAACTCTATAAGGACCATGTTTGAGGGGGTGAGTCATCCAGACACACCTTCTGAAGCTAAATGGAACACGTGAGAGCTCAGTGGCAAAACCATTTAGCAGAATGGACCCAATGAGGGGTCCTTCTCTTTCCCCTGTTCCATTTTCTTCATTCCTCCCTTCCTGCTTCCATTCCTCCTTTCCTCCAGGTGCTGGTGTTGATTAACTGGTTAGGACTGAGGCAAAAGCCTGATTGAACAGGATGACATAGTTGAATCTTTAGAGCAATAAAAGCGACCAGTGGGCAGTGGTCATAGCCCCTTAACCAGCTTCTGTTTCCCAAGATAGCTTAATCTAGGGCGGGAGCTTGAAATGAGCAGACTGCAAATTTGAAATCCAAATTGAACCTGTTAATTTGCTGTACCCTTTCTTCACAGAACTCAACAATCCTTTCTTATTGAAAACAGAGTGAGGGTGCTTTTTAAGACCTTGCAAACCAATTAAACCCCGGAAGACACCTACATATTTCCCAACATTATTGAACCAAATTTAAATAGTCACATCAGAGCAGAACTAAACATTTCATTTTGGTCCAGAAGTCATTCTCTGAGGGCAGAAGAAGTGGGAGGTGGCTTGTGTGGGAACTCACTCCTCTGCTTTTACCCATCCCTCTGCTCCTTCAGCTATTCCATCACCCTAAATAAAGTCCTAAATCCCTGCAAAGACCCGCCAGCCTGAAACCAGATCCCTGAAGAACTGTCTCACCAGTAGAGGAACCCAAGTTCCACAGCCCAAGAAGTGCTTCCCTTCCATTGGGGCCTCCCTTTTCCTTCCTCCTCTCCAAATTATCTGACTGGATTAGCCAAGTGGTTTGACTAATCTGGAACATTCTTTGAGCTGTAGTTATTTTTAAGAGAGTTTAAAGGGGGCTGGGGCAATAGTACAGTGGGTAGGGCATTTGCCTTGCACATGGCTGACCTGGGTTCGATTCCTGGCATCCCGTATGTTACCCCGAGCACCGCCAGGATTAATTCCAGAGTGCAGAACCAGGACCAACCCCTGAGCATCGCTGAGTGTGACCCAAAAAAGAAAAAATAGAGAGTTTAAAGAACTGGGAAGCAGACATTGTTGAGAAGCAACTGAAATCTGGGCTGACCACCCATTTAGAACCCCCGATCTTGGATCACCAAGAGCTCTGGTTTGTCCCACAGTCAACTGTGTCTTTTGGGATTTGCACCCACTTCTCAGGAATCTGGGTGAACTGTGAGAAGTGAGGAGTGGTTGCTGGTGGTGAGGAAGGCCCATGGGAAACCGAAAACCAGACTGGCATCTTCTGTTCTAGGGAGAAGCAGGAAGGGGTCTGAAGTGGGGCTCTCTGTCCATCTACCTTTGGAGTTAAATGCGTCTGTTTGTTCCCTAAAGAATCCAGGCTTTCTGAGGTTCTCAGCAGCCCCCACCCCCAGCCTTCTGTCCTGGCTCTCATTCTATCTCTTAAGACCTACGACTAAGGAATGCTTTCCCCCACCCTTCCTAAGCAGGCCAAAATCCACACCCAGTCTCCCAGCCCCCTTGCCCCAGGGAAACCAGCTGGAGCCAGCAATGATGAAACTGTCAGGGCCACTGAGATGGATGGCAGGCCTGCTTTTTCTCCCCACCCCTTCTTCCACTGTCTGGATCCTTCAGCTCTGGGATTTGGAGAGGAGGGTGGAGGCGGAGAGAGAAAATGCTTAGCTGTTCCCATTCACATTCGTTTTGATTCAAGGGCTTCTCCTAGTCCTCATTTGAAGGGTTTCAGCTGAGAAGATGCTGGGCTGTCTTTTAAAGTGGAGAGGTCTAGGTACAGATCACAGTTCCCTCCCCAGCCACTCCACTGCCCTCCCCCGTCACTTCCTCTCTGTGGAGGGCTCAGCACTGGACTAAACCTGAGGCCCCCAATCCCCCAGCAATGCTGTGTTGGATAGTTAGCTTCAGGTTAAATTTACCAGTACCTGGGATCTAGGGGAAAAGGCATTGTAAACATAGCCTGAAGAGCTCAGCAATTCCTAGGACTAACCTGCCTCCCACTTACACACATCCTATCAGGTTTCTATGCGCTATTCCTGGAATTCTATGAGCCCCCTCCCTTGCAGCCCTGAGAGGAGGAAGAGGGTGTTGGTGGGCACTTGACTTTGCACAGGCTGGAGGGTGGACATCACAGAAATCCCACGTGGAGACTCAGAACCACTGACACCTTCGCTGCCCAGCTAGCACATGTTTCTTTGCAGCACAAAGAGCCAACAGGCCTCCATCCTGATGGGTAGGCAGGGAGTCCATAAACTGGTGTTGCCCCATGAGAACCCCACCCAGAAACCCTGGGTTTGAAACCTGTTGCTGGCCTGAGGAAGGGGGTGATTGGTGTTCTGACTGAGCCATTTGACAATGTGATGAGGAGGAGGGTCAGCAGGGAGAACAGGACATACAAAACGAGGGGCACAGCAGTCAGAGTCGTGATTCTCAACAAAGAGTTGGCACCAGGCTACCAGGAAGGGAGCAGGCATACAAGATGTCTTGTTCTTTCAAAAAGGAGATGTGAACGAGCTATGTGAGCTAAACAGGTGAAGAGAGCACATCGGAGACAAAGGCAGGGCTGAAAGAACACAGAAATCTGGGAGTGTTCATGATGTGGGCTTCAGATCCGCCAAGAGCTGCCGTGTTGGATTTCTGGCCCTCATGCTCAGAAGGCGGCTGGCAAGCACAGAAAATTTGGGATGGGAACCGCAGAGATAGTACAGCATGCTAAGTTGCTTGCCTTGCATATGGCTGACTGGGGTTTGATTCCCCAGCCCTGCAGAGTTCTCCTGAGCCCCACCAGGAATGATCCCTGAGCACAGAATTAAGAGTAACACCTGAGAACCACCGGGTATGGCCCCCCAAAAAAATCTAGGATAGGGATTGGGGTGCAGAGGACAGAAGAAACTCAGTGAAGGCCTTAGGAGCCCAAGGAGGGTCTTCATAGAGCACCAGAGCCTACGGCTGAAGGCAGCTGGAGCTTTGAGGACTCTAGTCGGTGCCATGTGTAAAAATTCTGGAAAAAGTGACTCCCTGCTGGTCAGTGTTTTCTGAACTGGGGGCACTGGAACAATCTGGAAAGGGGTGGTAATAGCCTCAGGTGCAACTGGGGGTGATTTCTACTTGTCCACTTAAACAAGATAGATTTGTAGGAAAGTACTGAGTGATTTCTTTTTCTCTCAGAAAAGGGGACAGTAGACCACATCAGTTTGGGAACATCTGGACTAGGTGAATGCAAATCAAGAATGCTGTGAGGTAAAAAAAAATGTAGCCATTCAGCCAGCAGACTTGAACTCTGCACCAGGCATGTGGATTGGTGTTTTTTTTTTCTTTCTTCTTCTTTTTATATGGGGTTGTCATACCTGGCGATGCTCAGGGGTTACTACTAGCTCTTCACTCAGAAATCACCATAGTAGTACTCACAGGAACATATGGGACGGTGGAAGATCAAATCTGTATCAGCCGTGTGCAAGGTAAGTACACTACCCACTCTACCATCTTTCTGGCCCTGTGATTTGGGAAGGCCACGTGGTTTGGGAAGCAGATCATGGGCTGAATTTTTGCCTCCTAACTGAGCCCCTGGGCCCATCATCTCCATGAAGTTCACAAGCTGTGCAACTAAAGGCCTTATTGTGGGTGCCCTGATGGGGCACAAGGAGTCCGAGATGCTGAAAACTTTGCTCACATCCCAACCAAATTGGTTCAAAGCAAGGCAAGGATGTGCTGTCTGTGAGGGACAATGGGAAACCAGTACAGTGGGAGGTTACTCTGGGAGGTCAAGATGGAGATGGCTTTCCCTGATGGGGAGGAATTAGCCAACAGGGGGTGTTTGTGTTTGTGCTCAGAAGTGACCGTGATGATGCTCAGGGGATCACACATGGTGTCAGGGATAAAACAGGTCGATAGATGCAAGGCAAATGTAGCCTTTATGAGAGAGCTCTTCTCCAGATCCTTCTGCCATCCAGAACATGATAGTCTTTTCTTTTTTACTGTGTGTTCTGTAATGAATGTAATGCACATGCCTTTGGCATTCCCCAACCCCTCCCTTCGATACCAAGCTCCAAGAGCCCCTACTTAATTGCCGTTTCCAATAGTGAGGGCACTTCTTGACAAGTAAGCCCTTTGGGAAGCCCATTCCCTCAGACTCTGCTTTCCAGTGTCAACAAGGCTGTTTCTGTCACATCAAGTCTCAGTGTGCCTGGCCCATCCCTGGGGAGCAGATGAAGATCCCTCCATGTTCTGCGATTCTGAAGTCTCTTGGCTCCTGTTCCCAGATCTGCTCCTTATCTTCCCTCCAGCAGTCCAACAGAACATCAGAGGGCCATAAAGACTGGAGTGGAGGGAAAATATGAGCCTTAGGTCAGAAGCTGGTAGCCCTGATCACAGAGAATTGTGTCAGGGGCAGCATGTTCTCAAGAGTCTCTACGGGAAACCCAGGAAAATGGCTCAGCCTGTTGTCAGCATGGCTACCTACTAACAAGCCCTTCCCTGGTGTTATCTTCATTCCTGAGTAGCTTCTCCCATAAGCCTCTGCTGACAAAAGGAGAGGGAGGGGTAGTGTGCCTGGAGACAGCATGAGGGTCTACTGGAGCTTGGCCTAGAGCAGGGCCACCTTGTGTGGTGCGCCAGAGAGTAAGGAGCACAGCAAGCCCTTTCCAAGACTGGATCTCTGCCATTGCACCTTGCAAAGAGGTTTGAGAGGAAAGCGACTCTCAGCTCGTGGAGCTTGCTGCTTGCCAGCATAACATGCACTCTGGGTCATTTAAAAAGGACTGAAGTGGGAGTCAGGGCCTCCACTGGGAATGATTTAGCTGGGCGGCCTTGGGTATGTCTCCTACCCTTTGCCAAGGCTCGGTTTTCATCCGAGGACGCAAATTGAAGTGGCAAATAACCTCTAACATTCTAGCCCGTTCTAGTCCATCCAATCTCCCACCTGCATGCATTTGTTCTGACTGGGTTGTGCTGGGTCTTGCTCACAGCCTGATTTCTTGAAGGCCCAGATGCCATTAGCGTGGAACGTGGCTATCAAACATGACGCGGAAGGAGATCTCATTTTCAAGAGCCTGAATTCCCAGTAATTTATAAGGTGAAGTGAGAGTTCACTAAGGATTCATTCTGGCCAGTTTTTTTTTTCTAGACCAGCTTGCGTTTCCCCATCCCACCTCCATTTAGACCCCACTGCTTGCCCAATTCAAATTCTCTCTCTCCCTAATTCCCTTCTCTGTCCCCTCTCTGTCTCTCCTCTGTTCTTCCCCCTCTCTCCCTCCTATCTGTTTCTCCTCTCTGCTTCTCTGCTTTCTCTCTCTCTTTCTCTCTCTCTTTCCCTCTCCCCTAGTTCTCTTGGTGGCATTTATCCTTTATGGTGATTAATGTAGACATCAGGCAAATGCTGGCCAAAGAAAAATGCAAATTATGTTCCTGTCCCTTTCCCTTGTGTACTGGGAGGGTCGGTTAAACCTTCTGTTTACTGAGGAGAGATGAGGCCCTGATGAGGCTGAAGTTGGGCAGGTTTAGCAAAGCAACAGCAGGGGGAAAGCGATCTTTGCAAATCATAGCTCCTCATGTGGTCAGGGCAGGGTCAGACCCTATCCAAATGGTTGTCTTTGTTGAGTGTGGAACTGACTCTCAGGATGTTGCAGTCATGAGATGAATGTCACCTTCATAGTCAGGCAAGAAAATCTGGAGTGCTCAGCCCTCCCTTACCTCTCACTAACGAAGGTTCAAATGGCCAAGAGAACACACACACAGGTTGAGCTTGGTGGATGACTCTTTCCTTTTCACTTCTCTCACCAAACCTCAAAATATCAAGTCATTATCAATTCCCTACAGCAAATACTTTGGATCCCCGCTTCGAGGTTATGTCATAGCATGAGATTCCAAGAGCAGAGCCAGTGGGAGGGGCACAGAACCAACTAAAATGTATGAATGGCAATTTATGCCAACTTCTATTTCCCTGCTTAATTCTATCATTAAGGATATTGAGTGCCACCATACTAAAGAAGTATGTGAGGCAGACACTTAACAGACACTCTGGCTCTGAGCCCATGAGATACCCTTAAATATGAGCTCATGTTCCAACTCATGTTCCAACCTTAAGCACCCACCATGTGACATACTTCAAATCCCCTCCTTCTGGGAAACATCACTTGGGTACATTTACACAATGGAGTACTATGTAGTGGTTAGAAAAGATGAAGTCATAAAATTTACATACAAGTGGTACTACATGGAAAGTATCATGTTAAGTTAAATGAGTCAGAAAGAGAGGGATAGACATAGAAAGATTGCATTCATCTGGGGAACATAAAGTAACAAAATAGGAGACTAACACCCAAGAATGGCCAAGATTAGTACCAGGAAATTTTCTCCATGGCTTGGAGGCCAGCCACACATGCTAGGGGAAAAGGGAGCTCAGATAGAGAAGGGAGCACCAAATAAAGGGTGCTGTGAGTATCCTCCCAGGGTGGGAGAAGCATGCTGAAAGTAGACTATAGAACAAACATGATTGCCATTCAATGCCTCTTTTGCAAACCACAACACCCAAAAGGAGAGAGAGAACAGAGGGGAATGCCCTGCCACAGAGGTAGGGTGGGATGGGGGGGTGGGATGGGGGGGGGAGGGATACTGGGATCTGTGGTGGTGGGAAATGGGCACTGATGGAGGGATGGGTATTTGATCATTGTATAATTGAAATGCAAGCACAAAATTTGTAAGTCTACAACTGTACCTCATGGTGTCTCACTAATAATTAAAAAAAGAAAAAGAAAACATGTTACAAAAAAAAGAATGGACCGTTGGCTCAGTTCTGCCATCTTACCTGTCAACTGTCCAAGAATGCACAACTACACAGCAGCCCATGCACTGTCTCCTCTTCTTCATGGGTCCCAATCTTCACATGTATTTGGAGCTTATCATTCATCTTTCATATATTCAGCTGATTCAAAAACCATGTGTCCATTTTCCTATAAGCTTGCTTGCATTAAGTGTTTCTTTTCTTTTTGACTTTTGGTTTGGGAGCCATACAAGGCAGTGCTCAGGGGCTACTCCCAGCTCAGTACTAAGGGACATGCAGTGTTGTAGATTAAAGTTGGGCCTCCTGCATGGAAGGCTAGCACCTCAGCTGGCTAAACTTTCTCTCTGGTATTACAATAAGAGTTTCTTTTACTTTCTATATTCTATTAAGAATATTTTCAAATACATTATCATTAAATTATCCTTAAGCATAACTACAATAATTGCCTTTATATTAATTGCCTAGGAGCTAGAGCAATAGTGCAGCAGGTAGGGCACTTGCCTTGTACATGGCCGACCCAGATTCAATCCCCAGAATCCCCTATGGTTCCTGGAGTCCACCAGGATTGATCCATGAGCAGAGCCTGGAGTAAACAGTGAGCAGTACTGCATGTGGCCCAATCCCCGTCCCTGAAAATATTCATTGATTAGATTCAACGCTTATCATCTTGTCATTTTCTTTATCTCTGTATACTCACAAATGTGTATGTATATAGATATTACATATACATACATCCAAAATAACAAAAAAGTTATCATTTAACCACTTTGGGTGTATAATTCAGTGGTGTTAGGTACACTCACCTTTGTGTGCAACAGTCATTATCAGCCATTTAAACGTCTTTTACTATTCCAAACAAGCTCTAGATAGACCCCTTAAATGTCAATTTTCTATCCTTTCCAACTCTTATAGTATATTCCTTGGGGACAGAGCGATAGTACAGTGGATAGGGAGTTTGCCTTGCACACAGCTGACCTGGGTTTGATCTCTGGCCTCCCACATGGTCCCTTGGGCAACTCCAGAAATGATTCCTGAGTGCAGAGCCATGAGTAATTCCTGAGCATCACTGGGTGTGAACCCCAAAGCCAAAAAAAATTAGTATATGCCTAAAATTCAATTATCAATAACTTTGTAAATCACAGTTATTAAGTTGAAAAAAAGACCTAGCAATGGGCTTAAGAAATAGTACATTGGGGGGCTGGAGTGATAGCACATCAGGTAGGGTGTTTGCCTTGCACATAGCCGACCCGAGTTCAATTCCCAGCATCCCATATGGTCCCCTGAGCACCACCAGGAGTAATTACTGAGTGCAGAGCCAGGAGTAACCCCTGTGCATTGCCGGGTGTGATCCAAAAAGCAAAAAAAAAAAAAAAAAAAAGAAAGAAAGAAATAGTACATTGGATCAGGCACTTGCTTTTCACATAGTTGGCCTATGTTCCATCCCCAGCACTCATCTCAAGCACTTTCAGAAATGATTCCTGAGTACAGAGTCAGGAATAAACTACAGCTCTGCTAGGTGTGGCTCAAAATAACAACAACAACAACAACATGGAGTCTTATAAATTGAATTTCCCTCTCAAATTCCTCAGATTCCACCCCCCTAATCAAACCAGTAGTATCAGTCTGTCTGCTCTGTCTGTCTCCATGCTCCTATGGGCATCTACACATAGCCCTTTCCTTAGGGGTAGGAAACATGCCTTTCATGTGACCAATGCTGATTTGACTCCTGATATGCATAGTCCCCCAAGCATCACAAAGTATCAATACAGAAGTTCCCTGAACACTGCAGAGTGCAGACCTGGAGTCCTACCCCACATGCAGCATTGCCAGCATGTCACGGATAATCCCCAGCACCATGGGTTCTGAGCAGCACCACATGCAAGGGCCTCCCATTGAACCTTGTCTAGTTGGCCTAGTATCATCTATAAGGATGCCCTTGGGTTACTTGACCACTACATGGGAACCTTCCCCTATTCCCCAAAGTGTCTTGTGTCCCTCTGTGAATTGGAAGCCCCAGCAACAGGAAGAAAAAAAGGCCATGTGTTCTCCCTTGCATCTCCCACATCAGCACAGTATTTTTTTTTTGCTTTTTTGGGGGGACGTCATATCCGGCAACATACAGGGGTTACTCCTGGCTCTGCACTCAGGAATTATCCCTAGAGGTGCTCAGGGGACCATATGGGATGCTGGGAATCGAACCCGGGTCGGCCACGTGCAAGGCACATGCCCTACCCACTGTGCTATTGCTCCAGCCCCGCAAAGCACAGTCTTGAGCATATGGTATAGGGTGTTTACTAAATGTTTGTCTCCTAGTTTTAAATCATTTCTGAGACAAGACACAGTATAAATAAAGAGAAAGAAAGCATTTGACTCAGTGCCTAGTTGTGCTAGACTGCAAAGGCGAGCCATGCAATCATACCAAAATTGATTGTTAAGATGGCTGGTGGGGAAAAAAAGCAGCAGAAAGCTCAAGTGATTGGTGACTGTGGGAAGATATCTGGAGGCAGACACAAATGGGGAAGGATGAAGCCCAAATACCTGAGAACCTGGTGCTCATATCTAAGTGAACAGAACCAACAACCTCATTTGAAGTTGGGGCTTGAGGGCTCAGGACTATGCTGGATGTGGGGAGGAAGACTCCTGGGCACTCTACTTTCTTAGCACCTGTCACTCCTGGACTCATGGATGTGCTGAGGTGGCGGCTATGCTTTGCCCTGGGCTCACAGAAGCCCCCTTGGCTCTTGCCAAGTACTTAAGACTTCTTTTGTGTTTTGAGTCTTGAGAAGCTATTTTACAGCTTTTTCATTCCTTTGCAAAGCCAATAATAGGGTTTGTGTGGATTGATTTGATACACTCACTTAATGCTGATCATCTGTGAGGGTAGAAAGAACTAGTCTGAGATGGAAGCTACCACCCATAGGACTCTCTCCCTCCCTTGGGGGTTAGAGTTGATAGTGGCCTCTGATAGACTCAGGGATATGGAGGTGGAACCCTTTAGAAAATCAGAAACACTAATTAAATTGTAAAGCTAAAACACATTTTCAAGATCATCTAATAAGGTTATTGATGCCTCACACTTATATCACACTTCAGAGTTTCTGAACTGATTAGCTGTGACTCATTTCCCTTATTTTACTTTTGTTATTTAAGAAGATTCTGACAACTGGATAATAGCTTGTTGTTAATTGCCTCTGGTGTGAGACCTGCACTGTGATTTTGTAGACATGTTGTAATTCGGGGTGGGAGGTACCTCCCAGCAGTGCCCAGCAGGCCCAAGGCCCACTCCCAGTGATGCTGGGCCCTGACTGGGCAAGCCAGATGGTTCAGTGCTTGGACTTGGCAGTGCTCAGGGACCACCAGGGCTACACCTGGCAGTGCTCAGGAAAATTATGCAGTGTCAGGGATTGAATATGGGGCCTCCTCACATCAGGCATGTGCTCTAGCCTTTTGAGATAGCTCCTTGGCCTAGAAATGTTTGAATTTTTATATGAATGATGAAATATTTATGGGTGAATATTCATAGTGTTTGAAACTTTAAAATGGCACACTTTATTTTATTTATTATCGGGAAGGATTGGGTCACTCCTGGCAGTATTCAGGGGACCATATGCAGTGCCACCAGGTGTCAAACTAGGGTAAGTCACAAGAAAGACAAACATCTTAATCCCTGTATTATCTATCTGTCCTCTACATACAGCAACATACATATTGTTGTGGGGGCCACACCCGGGAATGTGTCCTACAGTGGCAGGGATATAACCCTGAGCCCTGCACAAACAAGGCATTTGCTCTACCACTCACGCATCATGCCCAGCCCTAATACTGTGTTTAATTTATTTTTATTTTATTACATCTTTTTGGTTTGGGGGCCACCACCATCTGGTGGTGCTCAGGGTTTCCTTGTAACTCTGCACTCAGGGATCACACCTGGCGGTGCTTGGAGGACCCTGTGGGGTGCTGAGGATCAAATCCAGGTCAGCCATATAAGGTAAGAAACCTACTTGCTGTACTCTGTCTAGCCCCTTCTCAGTATATTCTGACTTGCTCTAATGAGCATGTATTCCCAGTAAAGCTAACATTTTATAAGTGGCGATGGATGGAACTAGTGAAACTCTGGTTTTGCTCTAACTGCAGTTTGTGATTATCTGTGGTTCAGGCAATGCTGCTATGCCTTTGGAGTCAAGACAATGGAACACTCACTGCTCACTGGGGGCTTATTCTCATCAAGAAAGGCTTCCTAGAAGAGTGGAGAGTCCTGGTGGGCATTGAAAAAGCGGCATGCTTAGGATAAGTAGTCACAAGAAGAGGACATCCTTGAGGTGAGGTGGAGATGAGAAATCAACTGCCTAAGAGCAGGAGAGGGGGTGGATGGTATAGGGGGAGAATAACTCCCAGGGTACTGGGGGTATCCAAGGTTGGGAGTTGCCCAGGGCTGGGGAGAGATCTGGAGAGCAGAACAGTTCAGCTCAGTCCCCTCCCATGGGTGCAGCCCCCCAGGCCAACCTGCCTCCACAGCAGCTGCAGAGTCTGAGGAAAAAGTGTAGAGACCCAAGCCTGGTGCTACTGGATCATAGAGTAAGCATAACACTTGGGTATTAGCTAATCAATCTCGTAAATTCATCTCCCTTTTACTGGGATCTGTCAGGAAGCTGATTAAATGCAGTGCGAGTGGGATTTGGCTCAGATGCTAGCCGGGAGCTTGGGGCTGAAGTTTTTCAATGTTCAGCTCATGCATAAAATTCATAGTTTATCATTACCCAGACTTGCTTCTCTAGAACTATCCAGATGGGAATATTTCTCCGTGACAGTCCCAGCCTGGGAGAGCCAGTTGCCTGGCCCTTCTTTCCACAGTCCTCTGTAGTTGGTACAGCTTCCCACCCACCCACCCACCACCACCACTAATTCAGCTCTGGCTGAGCAATCAGCCAAGATACCAAGGTGCCTGGGGCACCCCACTGGCTCTTCTTCTTTACTGGCATTCCAAAGGGAGTCCCTGGGGGCAACACCAGCACCCTGTGACTCCCTAGTCTCAGACAAAATTACAGAGAGTAGGAGGGAGAGATTGTAGAGGAGTTAAGGTATTTGCCTTGCAAGTGACTGACTCCAGCATCCCATATGTTCCCTTGAGCATGGCCAGTATTGATCCCTGATCACAAATCTAGGAGTAAGTCCTGAACATCACTAGATATGGCCCCCAAACCCCAAATCAGGGGAAAAATGAGGAGTAGGCTATGTCTTTTTTTGTTGTTTTTGGCAGTACCTGGGCCTCATATGTACAAGGGCTGGTATAAGGCCTGAACTCTACCTCTGAGTAAATAGGCTGGGTGTTCTTTGTAGTTGTTTTTGGTAGTACCTGGGATTGAACCTAAGACCTCATATGTACAACACCTGAAGTCTACCTATGAGCCACGTCCATAATCCTAGGTTGGTCAGTTTTCAGACTTGAAACAAATGTCCCCACTAACACCCCTGCCCAAGTTTCTGGCTAGATACTATCTGGCTGTCTTAGTGTACGTACTCTACTCTTCCCTACTCTCTACAATCCAGACCCCAATTTTGCCCAAGTCACCTAGGCCTGAATTCCTTGACCAGGAACCAGTTCTTCCTCCACCTCACACCCTCAGTATACCCATGTGATATCACTATCTGTCACTATCCTCCCATTGTTCATCGATTTGCTCAAGCGGGCCCAGTAACGTCTCCATTTTGAGACTTGTTGTTACTGTGTTTGGCATATTGAATAAGTCGCAGGTAGCTTGCCAGGCTTTGCCATGCGGGTGAGATACTCTCGGTAGCTTGCCGGGCTCTCCAAGAGGGGTGGAGGAATCAAATCCTGCTCGGCCGGGCTGGCTGCACGCAACGCAAATGTCCTACCACTGTGCTATCACTCCATGTGATATCATCCCAGATAATAAGCAGATGTAGGAAAGGGGCCAAGGGAGGGAATTGAGCCCTGACTGAAAATTTCTTCAGCTTTTGCCTCTTTCCTGATCAGCTCAGACATTAGGTATACCTGCCCCTTCTGTGTTTAGGAGCCTCTGACCTTTGTTTCATCATCTGTCAAGTCTCTTCCAGTTCTGGTATTGCTTTTGTTACAATGCTGCACACAACTCCAGTAATTGCAATGGCACTGCACACCTTCTGTTCTCTTTAGCTCTCTTCTCTGGAATCTGGAGAGCTCCCTATGAAAAATGGCATCAGGACCAGCAACTATCATGTAAGAAAGCACACACTGAATGCTAGGCCCAATGCTTGTGCAGAGGTCTCCAATGAGGAGATTTGTCTCAACTTGAAGCCTGGCCTGGAGGTAGAGTGAAGAAGGGATTTATGCTGACACCACAGTCAAACATGACTAAGCACTAAATTGGGAGCTGAGGGGCTTGGGGCAGAAGCTGCATGTTCCTGAGGATTACCAATCTGGTGATGACATGGGACACATGGCAAAGTTTCAGTCAACAAAAATCCAACCTTCTGATCTATCACTTGACTATATATATACTTTTGTATTTCACTCAGATGGTTGGAGAAAAAGATAAAAAATAAAGAGATAAGACTGCATGAAAAAATAATTCAAGTGATTTCTGGAGGCTGGTCTGGGATCTGTGCACATTTTCCATATATATTCTCCATCCTCTATAAAGAACCATTTTACAGATGAGAAAATGAAGGCCCAGAAAGGAAAAGTCATTTTGTCAAAGTCACAATGCTAGCGTATGGCTACATTGGAAGTAGAATCCATACACTCCAAACTTCTAGAATCCAGTGTTCTGACTGCTAGCCTACACCACCATCACCCTATGTATGTCCCTAGACACAGGCTATTGATTTAGAAAGCAAAGCCCACAAGTCATCAGACACAGAATCTGCTTCACTGAGCCTCCTGTTCTACAGCAAAAGGTCTTTAAAGAGGATTTCAAAAATAAATCAAAAAGAAAAAAACCCTCCGTTCACCAGAAAGCTGTATTACTATCAGCCTATTCTCGGATATTCTGGTCAACCGAGGTGATGCTCCATTAGGGCCAATTCTCTTACAGGCATTTGGAAACAATGATTGAGCTGATATCTCATTGGCTCAGAGATTCTTCTCAACCCAATGATTGCTTCTCCTTTTGGATGTTGTTGAGGAAATGGCAAGATAAGGTTGGGGTAGAGGGAGAACAAACAGTAGAAAATAAAAACACATTGCCAGCCAGGCCCCTTTTCATGAACAGAGCAGACACTCATAAGAATCTCAGGGAAGGAGTGCTGGCCTTAATGTGGTTTTCCCAGGTCCAAGGGACAGCCACTGCCACCCAGAGAGCAGATATCACAATTCTTCTTGCATACCCATGCTATGGGCCAGAATCGTCCCTCTCTGGGAATGAACACACAGACAAGCCTATGTCCATTTGGAAAGACTGGATGTCCTTCCTCTAAAATCAGTATTGGTCCTGCTTCTGTTGCTGCCTGTGGTGGTGGTGGTGGCGGTGGTGGTGGTGGTATGTGTGTGTGTGTGTGTGTGCGCGCGTGCGCACGCACACGCGTGCGCATGCAGTGGAATTGAGGGAGGGTTGTGCTTGATAATTTTCTAAAAGATGATTCTGGAATATACAAGGATCCTTTCAAGGTCTTTATTAGTCCATTTGTTGTCCTGGGACTGCCCAAGCATACAGCCCCCAGCCCTGCCATACTACACTCCTACGAGTTAGTGAGCTTGTAGCAGCTTTTTTTTCCTTTTCTTTTCTTCCTTTTATCCCTTCCCTGCTGCTTTCTTCTCTTTTCTTTTCCTTTTTTTGGAGAGGTGGGGGAGTTTGAGTCACACCATGTACTGTTCAGGTCTTACTCCTGGCTCTGTGCTCAGGTATCACTCCTTGCAGTGTTCAGGAAACCATATAGGGTGCTGGGGATCAAACCTAGGTCGGCTGTGTGCAAGGTAAATGCCCTTTCCACTGCAATAACAGTCTGGACCCATTGTTTTCTTTTTTAAAATTTATTTTAATTTTGCTTCTTTATCTTTAGATACCATGATTTACAAAGTAGTTTACAATAGGGTTTCAGGTATCCAATGTTCCCACCTCTACTGTCACTTATCCCAGGACCCCATCCATCCACTAATCACCCCAGACTTCCTCACAGCCCACAACCAGATTCCTTGACAAATACTTTTTATTGATTTTTTTTGGGGGGAGGCATACCCGGGGGTGCTTCAGAGCTTACTTCGTGTTCTACACTCAGAGGTCTCTCCTGGTGGAACACAAGGGACCTTATTTGGTGCTGGGGATTGAATCCAGGATTGCTGCATGCAAGGCAAATGCATTGTCCATGATATGATCTCCTGGTTCAGACACATTTTAAAAGTTTAATTATTGTAGTTTGGGTCCCATGCTTTCAGGAATGTTGGGTCTAATGATTTAGATATAGGTGCCTAGCCTTTATATCACAGATGAGCCCTGACCCCTTATGTTAATTCTAGACCTCAACTTAATGTTCCCCTCCATTTCTATTATTCTTTGCAATTTTGATTTTGTAATCTAGAGCCATGTTTTGCCCATATTTGATGCCTTTCATTTTTTTTCTTTTGAGGGGGGAGATGGACCATATCTAGCCGTGCTCAGGGGTTACTCCTGGCTCTATGATCAGGGACTCTGAATGTGGGGGATTTAACCAGGATTGGCTGTATGCAAGGAAAGTGCTTTAACGCTTCTACTACCTGACTTTATAAATTATGCTCATGAGTAGCAGCAATGCAATGGCTGGTAGAGGGAGACCACTTACCCCATTAACCTCTGACAAGCATCTGCTCCATGAAAGATAATCCCCCCCAAAGCAATCTATGTAAAAATATGTGCAACAAAGCTTACACAAGACTCCTAACAAGGCTCCTAAATCCTTTACAAATAAGAGTAATTCTCTACACACACACACACAGACACACACAAATATTGCTGGGGAAGGAAGAGGACATGTGGTACCAGGAATCAAACTAGGCATGTGTTCTACCTCCCTCAGCCCCACCATATACTCCTTGTAGGACACTTCTGGTGGCCAGTTTCTGTATGTTCCCAGATCTACTCTCCATTACCGCATATCCCTCAATCTCTTCTTATCCTTGATCATTATTCCCTTTCTCTTAGCCTTCCCATTTCTTTGTTGTTTAGGGGCTGTGCTCTGGGCTTACTCCTGGTTCTGCATTCATGAATGACTTGATAAGCTCTGGGGGAACTATATGGGGTTACAGGTATAGAAACCAGACCAACTGTGTGCAAGGCAAGCGCCTTACCTACTCTACTATCTCTCTGGCACATTTCTATACTTTTCCTGGAGAGCACTGAAAAGATTGGAGGGGTGGAAATAGGAGGAGCTGTCTCAGGGTTTTCCCCCAAAAGGGGGATAGTCGGTCAAATACATTTTTTTTGCTTTTTGGGTCACACCTGACGATGCACAGGGGTTACTCCTGGCTCTTCACCCAGGAGTCACTCCTGGCGGTGCTCAGGGGATCATGTGGGATGCTGGGAATCGAACCCGGGTCGGTCGCGTGCAAGGCAAACGCCCTACCCACTGTGCTATCTCTCCAGCCCCCAAATACATTTTGGACCTCTGTCTAGACCAAGTTTAAATTGTGGAAACTTTTGTATTCCTAATTCCTTGTCTCAAGCTTCAAATGTTTCTAGCTTGTTCTGTAGAAACAGATTGTCTAGCAATCTGTAGACAAAGGAGAGTTGGTGGGCTGTGAGTCCAGGGCAAGTTCTGACCAGCTTATATCCCCAGCTCCAGCTGCTCCTTCAAGGACCTACTGAGGTTTTCCTTGGTAAGCAGGGAAGCTGTAACTGCAAAGCTCTAAATGCTTCAGAGCATAATAATTTTGAACAGGTCTTCAACAACTCACACATGTGCCTGATTCCCTGTTTCCTGATTTCAGAAATGTGTTCAAAAGGAAATTGGACTGTTTGGTAGGAAAGTGTGTGTATGTTGGAGGTGAGGATGGGAGAGTGTTGTTATACAAATGAGAACCTCTAAGCCTGAGTCAGCCCACTGGAGAGGAAGTAGAAACGACACCAAAGGGGCCAGAGAAACAGTACAGGAAATAGTACAGTGGATAGGACCTTGCATACGGTTCATGAGCACACCTTCATTGAGGCTGACCCAGGTTCCCTGGTATTCTATATGGTTCCCCAAGTCCACCAGGAGTAAGCCCTGAGCACAGCCAGCTATGGCCCAAAAACAAGAGTAAAAAGAAAAAAAAAGAAATTGCACCATTGCTCTGATTAAGTTTGTAGAGATCTAAAGTTCGGAAGATCTGGACCTACAGCCTTCTACCGTGGAACCAGCATGTGGCCCTGCTCTCTGCCAGCAAGACACCCTATTTTTTATTTTTATTTTTTTTAAATTAAAAAAAAAATTTTATTAGTGAGACACCATGAGGTACAGTTGTAGACTTAGAAATTTTTGTGCTTGGATTTCAATTATACAATGATCAAATACCCATCCCTCCACCAGTACCCATTTCCCACCACCACGGATCCCAATATCCCTCCCACCCCCAATTCCCCCATCCCACCCTGCCTCTGTGGCAGGGCATTCCCTTTTGTTCTCTCTCTCTCTCTCTCTCTCTCTCTCTCTCTCTCTCTCCCTCTCTCTCCTATCGGACAACCTATTTTTTAAAGCACAGAATTTCAATTTTATTTTAATTTAAATTTTTTTTTTTTGGTTTTGGGTCACACCCAGCGATGCTTTGGAGCAATTCTCAAGATTAGGCCTGGCTCTGCACTCAGGAATAACTGCTGGCAGTGTTCAGGGGACCATATGGGATGCTGGGGATTGAATCAGGGTCAGCTGTATACAAGGGATACATTCTACCCACTGTAGTATTACTCCGACCCAAAATTTCAATTAAAAAAAAAAGAATCCTGAATTCAGGTTCTGGGTCAGTGAACCATGGGAAGGAAAGAAAAGAGCATATTTGAGTCTCTGACAGATCTGGGTCCCAACTTGGACATTTAATACTGGCTGTGTACCCCAGAGCAAATCACTTTACTTCTCTGAGCCTTATTTTCTTCTTAGGTAAGATGGAGATCCTTAGAATGTCAACCCAGCGCAACTTTCTGGAAAGCCCCCAGCAGATGAAAGCACATTCACAGAGCATTTCTGGGGAGAAGCAGGGTTTGGAGCTTGATAGAGCCCTACCTCATTCAGGCTCTGTGCCTGGAGTCAGAGCTGGGGATATGAGCGATTGCCAACTACCATTTATTAGCGCTTTACCCATGGGAGATTAGGATTTCTCCCACCAACTCTGTTGGCCAGGGACCATTTATCCCCGTTTTACAGAAGAGAAGATGGAGGCACATATTTCCCCAAGTCACAAAATCAGCAAGTGGTCCGCGACAGGGAAGCACAGGTGAGAAAAACAGGAGGAAGGCCAACGGGCCGTTGCTGGTCCCTAGCATGTTGCCCTGGGTTGGCTGGGCTGATTTGCGCAAAGCCTCAGACTTATCAGGCCCAATGGAACCCAAAGAACACACAGTCTTTACTGCTAGCCAAGCTCCCCACCCTGCAAACAGAGGCTTGGAGCTGACAAGGCGGCAGTGGCCTGTGGGAGGCAGCCAAGGGCTAGCTCAGCAGAAACGACAAACCCTCCTGCTTCAGCCCCTTGTGTGAAGCTAAAATTAACAACTTTCTCAACTGCAAACAAATGCAGTTGCTGAACCTGCATTCCACTCTTTGGCTGCGGCTGCTTCTGAGTTTCCAGGGCCCCAGGAAGTACTAGGCCTGATGTCAGCTCCATCCACAGTCCCTGGCCACACCCATTGGGCTGGGCCTTAGGGGCAAGGGCAGAGGAGGCTGAAACCAATGCTTAAGTGTGGTCCTAGATCCTGGGAATATTTGGCAACTTCAGATGGGGCTCAGAGATGTCCCAGTTATCTTCTCCCCTAGCCTTTTATTCCTCTCTTTGCCCTTTTGGTACTCAACATCTTTGCCTACCACTAAGTCCAGGAATTAGTTATACTAACCCCCAATTATCCAGGGTATTCCAAGTTTTCAAGTAACTATGTGGTCATTTACCTTCTTCCATCAATCTTTGGGATTATTGTTTTGGGGTTTTTTTGTTGTTGTTGGGGGGTAGATAGGAGGAAGCCACACCTGGCTATGCTCAGGCATTATTCTTGGTATGCTTGGGGAACTATATGTAGTGCTGGGGATCAAACAGGGGCCAGACACGTGCAAGATGAGCACCTTAGACCCTGTACTATCTCTCCTATCTACCATCAATTTTACCACCTGTAGTAGACAGCACAGCGGTAGGGCGTTTGCCTTGCACGAAGCCAACATGGCCGACACAAGTTCGATTCCTCTGCCCCTCTCAGAGAGCCCAGCAAGCTACTGAGAGTATCTTGTCCGCATGGCAGAGCCTGGCAAGCTACCCGTGATGTATTCGATATGCCAAACACAGTAACAACAAAGTCTCCAATGGAGACGTTACTGGGCCCACTCGAGCAAATCGATGAACAACGGGAGGACAGTGACAGTGACAGTGACAGTAGTAGACAGCACCTGGGCATCTCCTCTCCTGGAATATAGGCAGGCACATAGTCACTTCTTATGAATGAAGTACAGCAGAAGTGGCTCCCATAACTTCTGAAATAAGGTTAAAAAAAGGACTGTGCCTTCTGTTTTGGGATGGCCTGTCCTTGGTGTCCCTTTTCATTTCATCAATCATACTGGACGCTAGCTACCATGTTGTGGGCAGGCTAATGAAGAGGCCCACATATGCAACACTGAAACTCTTGGAGTTGGCCAGCAATCATGTGCAGGAGTTTGGAGGCAGATCTTTTAGCTGCCATTGAGTCTTCCATAACTGCAGCTCTGATGCACTTGACCCCAGCCCATGGATGGTGTTGAGTAAGCACCCTGCTATGCTGTAGACCTGCAGAAAGTTTAAGATGGGAAATACTAACTCTTCTGAATGGTTAGGTTTTAGGGTCATCTGTTACCCAGCTATAGGTAATTAATAAACCGTCCCATGTCCCATTCCCTCAAAGATGTCTGTTTTCTCTCAGGTGACCATGGCTGATGACCCAATGTTCATTTTTTAAAATAACCAGTTAAGAAAATACTGACATTCAGTTAAGAATACTTTGATTGGGAGCCAGAGAGGTAATACAGGTGGTAAAGTACTTGTATACCTTCCATGAAGTCCTCCCTAGTTCAATTCCTGGCACTCTCTATGGTCCCCTAGGCACCACAAAGAGTGACTACTGAGCACTGCTGGGCATGACCCAAACTTTCCCCTACCACACACATACCAAACACTTAGATTGCACTCAAGAACAGTGAGGGATTTTATATGCTGATGAGGGGTAATGGATAAGATTATTAGGGTAAAAGGAATTACACCACTGGGTCCTAAGCTCAGGCAATAGTCATAGCACTTTACAATGCCCAGTTGTTTAAACTGCGACCAAAAATTGGGGCCGGAGCAATAGTAGAGTAGGTAGAGCATTTGCATTGCACACAGTAGACCTGGGCTCAATTCCCAGCATCCTGTATGGTCCCCGGAGCACCATCAAGAGTAACTCCTACATGCAGAGCCAGGAGTAACCCCTGAGCATCACAGGGTGACTCAAAAAGCAAATAAATAAACAAAGTTAGATCTTCTGGAGAAATACAAAGACCTTTCTTCCAATGATCAACTATGTTTACAAAAAGACAAGAAATGCCCAAATAAAGGAGAAGCATGTCAATTTGGAGTGAAAGCAATGCTACAAAGGAAGGGCCCTTTAAGGTAGGATACAGCTCTGTGCCATGAACCCACTCAAACCTCAGCCTCTCTTGAAACCTCCCCTCACTGCTCCTTATGCCCATGCAATTTCTCTGGCTGAGGAACACAATACAGAGTGTCCTTGAGCCATTCAATTCTCAGCTCCAATGTCGCCTCTGCAGAGAAGCCTTTCCCTCCCAGTTCCAGTCCCTTGTTGCCTGCCTGGTACTTGTCAATACACGTTGTAATGATGTCTCTGCTTTTGAAACACATGTCCTTGATGAAAAGTACATCCCTCAAGGGAAGGCAGATATTTGTTTCTATCTGGTTCACCACTGTGGCCCCAGTGCCACTAAAGGGCCTGCACATGGAGAAAGTACTCACTGGTAATTTGTTGATGGAAGTTCTCTTACATGCCTTTCTTGGGCTGTAGTATAAGTGTCCTGAGATTTGTGTCATATTCTGCAATTTTTCATGGCATCTGGCATATCACTGGACAGAAATAAATCCTGAAATCATACTTGTAAAGTAAAAGTATTAGGCCATCTTTCCCCTGTCTCACAGTTATTTTTTAATGCACTTACCCACACTACTCTTTCCAGGCTGCCAAGAACAGGGAAAGGCAAAGTGACTTGTAGTTTTTCATGAATGCGATTTTAGTCTTGAGCTTCCCAAAGGGATGATCTAGGGAGATCTGAGGAGGTAGTTGGGTGGGTATGGGGCAGTGGGGGGGGGGTGATGGAAATTTGAGAATGTCTTTGCAAGGGGCAGTTGCAGAAAAGTCCAAAGGAAAGATGGATGGGACTAATTTGACAGGCAATAGCTGAAACCACTGTGTGGGGGCAAAAGGAAAGCTGGGTCCTTGTATGGGAGACAGCATTTCATATCCAAACCATAAGGTAGTCAGGACATTTTGAGGCTTCACAGTGAACTATGGAGGGTGACTGGAGAGAAATGGAGATTGGGAGAGTGGAAATAGGAGAGAAAAATGAAGAAGGGTTTAGGGAGGGGGAGGGAGAAGGTGGGAAAGGTAAAGGAGATGGAGATCAGGGAAGGTGAGGAGAGGAGAGATAGAAAGAGTGCAAAGGAGAGGAGAGGGAGTGATGGTGTGGGAGAGACAGAGGAGAGAGAGGCAGGGAAGGGGAGGAGAGAGAAGAGAAAAAGGAGAGGGAGAGAAAGGAGGGGGAGTGGAGAGAGGAAGAGGAGGGGCAGAGAAGAGAGGGAGGGAAGAGAGGGAGAAAGGACATAGAGAGAAGAGAGAGCAGATGGAGGCAAGGGGAGGGAGAGGAGGGAGCAACTGAGACAGAGAGGACAGAAGAGAGGGAGCTGGAGGAGGGGGTGAGAGGAGGGAGCTGGAGTGAGCAAAAGAGTGAGGAAGAGAGAGTAAGAGACAGCTAAAGAGAGAGCAAGAGAGAACAAGGGAGAGCGAGGGAGCAGGAGAGCGCCTGGGGTCTTCAGATCTAAAAATAGAATCTAGTGAGAGGAAAATAGCCCATTTCCTAACCTTAATGCAGTTAAGCAGCAGAATAAACTGTCTAGTGTGGAGTTGAGACACTGGCACTAGAAGCATTCAAAGGAGGCCGGATCAGATGCTAGTGGGTTACTAGAATCAGCAAACCCTTCTTGGCTATTGCAGTGGGGGAGGTGGGGGGCATTCAAATGGTCCCACTAAAAGGCCTTCTGCAGGCTCACCCCTCAGAGCAAGCCTTATGCAGCACTCACATCCCTTGCACCCTAGGTGCAAGGAAATAATGCTGTCCTCCATCATCTGTCACGTGCGTGCGGATGATTAAAGGGCCACTGTGGTAACATTATTCTGCCCCTTCTCCATACTGACCAGTCGCTTCTATGATTTTGAGGGGCTGCTGCAAAGAGCCTTGTGAGGCCTTGGCCCCCTCTGCTGGGAAATATGTAGCAGCTTTGCCTGTTGCCTTCTCTCACATGTCATCTCTGCCCTTTATCTTCCTTCATCGCCCCCACCTGCCTTTTTCCTGACTAAGACATTTTCCACAGGTAGCAGTGGGACTCAACTACTGTTCTGTTCTTCCAGTTCCCAGAGGAAACTCCCTGACTTTCTGGTTTGGATGCTCTGTTGGTTCTGTTTTGAATTTTGGTTTCCATCTCACACCTGGCAGTACTCAGGGGACCATGCAATGCCCTGGGGATCAAATTAGGGCAAAAGTATGTGTTCAGCCTGTTGTGTTATGTTTCTCCAGTGCAACACCCTTGCCCCCACCTAACTCCTCCTAGATTCACTTAACAAAAGGTGAGAATTGTCATTACCTATGGAGATACCTTTGCTCCCTCTCCAAGGCCCAGTGATGGACACAGGAAGTCCCAATCCTCTCTGTGCTTGCATGAAGGAAATATATAGATAATGTGCCCTGGGCCCTGCAGAAAGTATCTTGTTGTTCTTGCCTCTTTCCGTCTCATTCCAAAGTCTCCTTCCTTCTTTGGGCAGCAGAAAACTTAAAAGCGATAGGAGAGGCAGATGGAAGGTAGTGGGCGCATTGGCCTTGGGCACATTGAGGTGTAGAGGCATTATATAACTATATATCTAAGCCACAGAACCTGCAAATCTGAGAATTAGATATCCAAACTACAACCATGAAACTTAAAAAATGTGCCTGTCAAGGACCGGAGCAATATTACAGCAGGTAGGGCACTTGTCTTCGTGTGGCTGAACAGGGTTTGAGTCCCTGCATCCCATATGGTCCCCTGAGCACTGCAAGGAATATTTTCTGAGTACAGAGCCAGGAGTAACCCCTGAATATTGCCACATGTGGCCCCAAACCCCAAAAAGTACTTGCCAAAGAGGCAGGCTGGGAGTGGTGAAGGGGAGGGAAACGAGAAAGACTGACACTGGGATTGGTGCTGGAAAACTATATACCTGAATCTCAACTATAAATAATTCTGTAAATCACAATGCCTTGATTTAAAGAAAAAAGCAATAGGACAGGGGTGAAGGCATGTGGCTGACGCTTGTTCAAATCCCCAACAACACATATGGTCCCCTGAGCACCGCCAGGATCCATTTTTGAGCACCACTTTGTGTGGCTCCCAAACAAAACAAAACAAAACAAAAAATCCTCTCCCTCATTCCCTTGGAAAGAAAGACAAACAAGACCCAAATGAACTGGACTGACTAATAGAAAAATCAGGACCTGTGCCAGAGTCCAAGGGAAGGGAATGGAGAGCAGCAGGCAGAGGATGGAAGGAGAACGGCCCCAGCTAAGAACCCAATGACCACAAATGGCCCCACAGGGTCCTGGCCTGGCCAAAACATCTCTGCTCCATGCACTGCTGGCACACAGCCGAGAGCCTGGCATCTAGCAAGAAAGGCGAGGGAGCAAAATTGCAAGCTGGGAGAGTAGATCTCTGGTATTCCCTCTTGAATTCTCCCCTATTTTGTGATACCTACTGCCAGGAGCTATTTCGCTGTCCCAAGGGTCTTGAAAGACCCTCCCCTCCACAACATGTGTCTCTCCCAGGGACCAAGAAGTGGCAGAGCACACATGTCTGGCATGTGGAGGGTCTTGGTTCCGTGCCCAACATTAAGTAAAAAGAAGAAAAAAAGTAGAAATTCATTGTTCCTGTTCCATTTCTGCAGAGACTGGGACATATCCAGCCATTTGTGCATCCAGAGGTGAAACTGTGGTTTGGGGGCTGAATGCTGCATTCTCCAAAGTGGCTGTATAAGTGGGAAGAGAATGTATTTGTAGAGGAAAAAAGAATTGGGCTAGAGAGTTAGATTGGGATAAAGTATGGGTCTTTCAGGTGGGCTCCCCCAATGTGATTTCTGGTACCACAGCTTCTCCCACCACCCTGCCCAGCATCGCCAGATGCAGGTCTAGATGACCCCTAACCCTCATTACTATTAGGGTCATCTGATAATCCCTTGCATCAGAGGGCCTGAGCAACAATGCATCCTTGAGTCCCTGCACTGAACCCACTGGCCTGGTTGGTGAGAATTGCCATTGGGACCCTGGGGTTCCTAAGCTCCGCTTGGGAAATGCAAAGGTAGCAATGGGAGAGAGAAGTTTAGTAAGTGATCGGTGATCAAATATGTCATGGACGTCTTAGACAAAGTAAGCCGGTGCAGCTACAGTGGAACTTCTCAGAGTCTACTAGGCACCTTCTGTGAAGGTATAGGTTGAGGTAGGAAATGGTCCTCAAAGTTATTTGGCCACAGACTTGGTTTTCTTCTTTCTGTACAGCAAATTCCAGGACTTGGGTTCTGCAGACAACGGCTGTATTTTCCACACCAGCCTTTCATAGCCACACCTAAAAGAGAGACTGTACTGGCAAGATGATCAGTTCTCCTGACCATCAGCAAAAGCAAGAAGGCTAGACATGGATCAACTACCAGTCCTGAAGGGTAGAGATTTTTGACCAGGACTTATCTTATGTCACACATTGTAGGTGACTGTCACTTACCCGATGGACTTTCCTCTCCAGTCCTGAGAGCCTTTAATACTGTGGCCTTTGCAGGGACAGTATCTGAGCAAGTAGTATGGTAGAAAGCAAGGAGAGACTGTCCCCCAAGACAAGTTCTCATGTGGCACACTCATGTTTACTAGCCAATCCTTTCTGAAACATGTTTTTTAGTTTTTGGGGGCCACATCTGGCTGTGCTCAAGGCTTGCTCCTGATTCCATGCTCAGGGATTACTCCTGGCAGGACTCCACGGGTCCTGTGGGGTGCTGGGGATTGAACCCACGTTAGCTGTGTGCAAGATACTTGTCTTCTCCTCTCTAGTATCTCTCAGGCTACCCTCTTCCTGAAGTATTTGACATTTGTGACCTTGTACTTTGGTCTCGCCACTAAAACTCCAAATTCCATTCCCAGAAGCACCATAGGCCTGAGAAAGGTGCTAGTCCTCTCTTCTAGCTCTCTCCTATAGACGTGTGAAGCAAGTTTTCCATTGCAG
Source organism: Sorex fumeus (assembly GCF_029834395.1). Classification (NCBI taxonomy): domain Eukaryota; kingdom Metazoa; phylum Chordata; class Mammalia; order Eulipotyphla; family Soricidae; genus Sorex; species Sorex fumeus. The sequence goes on from NW_026606115.1 coordinate 18,546,770, forward strand.
GGCACAGAATTGGGGGAATGGGGACACTGTAGCCACCCTCACTGCACTTCTGCTGCTTGCTAAGTGGCAGGCCCAGACAGGTGCTCAAAAGGGACCTCCAGTAAACAGTCTTTGAAAGAACTGAGATCATCGTCAATGTGACAAGCTGGAGTGGTAGGGGAACGTTGCTCTTTTGAACCATGACTTGGTCTTGCTCAGGGTCAGCTACACGAGAAAAAACACTGCTCCAGCTGGAGAGCTAGCACAGCATGTAGGGCATTTGCCTTGCACGCGGCCAACCCGGGTTCGATCCCCAGCACCCCATATGGTCCCATGAGCACTGCCAGGAGTAACTCCTGAGTGCAGAGCCATGAGTAACCCCTGTGCATTGCCAGGTGTGACCCAAAAAGAAAAAAAAAACAAAAAACTGTGCTCTTTCATTGAACAGAGAGCTTTTTTCACGGTAATGTCCAGTTAGTTATAAAAGCATAATTGTTCACTCTGCTCACTGCGGGGTGGCCCACCCAGGGTCTGTGTTGATTTTTAGATGGGACCCCTCAGAGCATTCTCCCAAGTCCTATAGTGTTAATTAAGACAGCAGATACAGGGGCTGGAGCAATAGCACAGAGGGTAGGGCATTTGCCTTGCATGCAGCTGACCTGGGTTCGATTCCCAGCATCCTATATGGTCCCCTGCACACTGCTAGGAATGATTCCTGAGTGCAAAGCCATGAGTAACCACTGAGCATCGCCAGGTATGACCCAAAAAGCAAAAAAAAAAAAAGACAGCAGATGCAATGCCACAAGGTCAAAGGTCTTTTCCTAGGTGTTGGACTGCAGGTGACAGCTCTGAGCCCCAGAGGAAGATGTATAGGAAGCCTCCACCAAAGGGTCAGGTATAGGAATACACAACATAGGAATCCTACACAACCCTCCACCATGTAAGTGTTTTGCTTATAAATGGTTCACTCCTCAGGTAAATTCACATAGTACAGCAGGTCCTCAATTAACCTTGTTTTGTTCAATCTCATTTTCTTATGCGGCTGAGTGGCTCACAGTGGCCTGGCCATCGTTTGATGTGTGATTCCAGAAGTGTGTGTGGGTCTCCTGGTTAAGAAGCTTAGCTGTGGAATCCTATCACAAAAGGAAGGACTGAGCACATTGGGTAGATTTAGGCAAAATAAATAAAATGAAAGTCAAAAGACAGACTGGAAAGTGCGTGATAGCTATATTCAGATATTTGAAAGGGGCTGCCAAGAGGAAGGGAGGGAAGGAATTACTAAAAGGCTGCTTTCAGCTCAATATGAAAAATGTTCTAATTGGGATTTTTGCAATAATGGAATGGGCTACCTTAGAAGCTATTGAATATCATACTGATGCGAGTTCAATATTGAGGGTGGGGGGAGACTGAAGGAGTTCTGAAAGGATCCCCCCCCCCCCCATACACACACTGCCTTACATTTCTTCCCACCCATGTGTTTCTTTTCTATGACAGAAATATTTCTTCATTTCAAACTGACCAGAGTCACTATATGCTCTTCAAAGCAACCCCAAGAACAGATGGGTGGTATCCTGAGCTGGTCCTGGCCACATATCTGTCTTCAGCACTCACCTGAAGTCCTGGGATCTTGCCAGCCTCTTCTCAAGGGGCTCCCAGGGTTTGCAAGGTATCAGTCAGTTCATCTGATAAGTGAATCTGTACTAATGGGATTTCGAATGCTAATGAATTAATGGGTTACCTTCCCAAGTGGCATATTTGCATTTTCATGGAGGTCTTCAGTGGATAATGCCTTGACTCAAAGGAGTGATTCATGGTGAAATTCGAGCTGTTTGGCAGTCTAGTAAAGAAGATATTTTTGGGGAAAGGGAACCTTTTCCCACCTTTTATATCATACCATCTGCTGGAAGAGGAAAAAAAAACAAACCATGTCCCTGTCCTTGAAAGGGGGGTTTCTCGTTTAGAAAGCTGGGGGATTACAATGCTGACATTTACTGAGTGAGCCTCCACCAGCATCAGGTCCTGTGCTAGGTGCTTTATAAATATTATCTTTGGCTCCTCCCAGCCATCACCAGGGATGTAAGTATTCTACAGATCAAGGGACTGGGCCTCACAGAGGTTAAGTAACTCAGTACCACAGGACCTTGAATAACCTTTTGTTCAATGCTATTTACTGTTATAAAACCGACGTGATTGAAAAAAATCTGGTCCACACTGAAAAAACGTTATTCAAGGACCTGCTTTCTTTACACATCTGTCACTAAAAGTCACAGCTTCCAAGAACCTAGCAACAGCATGAAGTGAGGAACTAACTTCCCTCTAGAGGTTGGAGGGAACCTTGCCTAGGTTTCTCTGTGAATGGAAAGATGAAACCCATGAAGCCACAAAACATCATAGACTGTAAAAAAATTCAGTTTCTGAAGTGTTAAAGTAGTGGGAGCAAAACCGTTCAATACAGCAAGTGGTAAGGCCGGGTTCCAGAGTGCATACTCCTCCCAAATACCATAGCAAATGTCTGTAAGTATTTTCATGCAAAACAATTATACTGAGGATGGAGAAATTTGCACACGGAATCTGAAGTCAATAGCATCACCTGCTGATAGGGTCATGATCTCTGTGGTGAAGAGAAACAGGCAGGTTTCAAGGCCGAGGCACCAGGTTGAGCTGAGCCTAAGGCTGACAAGGAGGGATGGAAGGTAGAGAGTAAATAGCTTACTTGTCAGGCATCCTTCCATTAGGGAAGTCAGTTAAAATATAGTAGAAGGGCTGGCTGGGCCAAGCTAAACTATTAGGGAAACCACGAAAAACCTTAGAGAAATGGGAGAGGAAAGTAAAGTGAATTGGCGGGTCTTTGAAGGCTAGGCAGAGCAATTTTCAATTTGATATGATGGGCAAACAGGGGCAATTGGGGATTCTTGCTATTAATACCAATGCTTCGGAAAAACTCATTTTAGCCACCTGAACTAAATCTCTCACTTCAAAGCTAGATGTCTCCTGAGGTGGGGGAAACCTGGTTTCACCTGAGCCAGAGTTAAGGCACTTGCCTTACACATGGTCACTTCATTCATAACCCTGGTTCAATCCCTGGCATCATATACGGTCCTGAGCATAGCCAGGGGCCACTCCAGAGCACAGAGACAGGAACAGCCCCTGATCACCTCTGGATTTGGCTCTAAAACCCTTCGACCTCATGTTTTGGGGAAGAAGGCACTTGGGATAAAGAAGGGAACACTATAACAAAGATAGCTGGAAATGATCACTCTGGATAAGAATGGCATGCTGGAAATAGGTAAAGGAACAAACATGATAACCACTTAGTATATACACTGCAAAACATAATGCTCAAAAGGAGAGAGAGAGGATGGAGAAAGAGAAGGAAAGTGCCTGCCATAGAGAGAGGCTGGGGGAGGGTGGCAAGAGGGAAACTGGGGACATTAGTGGTGAGAAGTGTACACTGGTGGAGTGTTGAGTGCTGGAATACTTTATGACTGAAATCTGAATGTGAACAGCTTTGTAACTCTGTATCTTACAGTGATTCAATTAAAAAAAAACCCTTCGACAAACCATCAAAACAATAACCTAGTACCACCAAAAAGGGGTTGTGTTATCAGAGGCAGAGGGGTTTTAGGGTACTACAAAGCCTGGATTCTTACCTCTGTGTATTTAGTCCCACATCTTGGGTACATTCCTTCCCAGAAGAGAACGTACAACTTATTTTCCCTTGGTCCACAAATGAGTATCTGTTGAACCCCTATGATGTGTCTGTCTGCAAGTGTCTGCCATGGCACTCTGCTATACAAAGATCAAAGAGCCCCCTGACTCACTCAGTCCTTAGCTGAGGAAAAAAGGTAAACACAGAGGATGCTGAAGTAATATGAGATGGTGCAATCCAGTGCTAATTGTGGTGGAAATTTAGTCTGGATTCCAAAATGGAAGAGGGTGAATGCTGAGTGATGAAATTTGTCCCTAAAAGTTTCTTATTATCAATGTTTCCAACTATAGGGCTGGAGTGATAGCACAGCGGGTAGGGCGTTCACCTTACAAGCGGCCAACATGGCCGACCTGAGTTCGATTCCTCCGCCCCTCTCGGAGAGCCTGGCAAGCTACCGAGAGTATTCGATATGCCAAACACAGTAACAACAAAGTCTCCAATGGAGACGTTACTGGGCCCGCTCGAGCAAATCGACGATCAACGGGAGGGCCTTTACCTTTTAATGTTTCCAACTATGGTAGGTGTTACCTTCATAATCAGGGAACTTTTGTGATTAAAAAGAAGGAAAAAGGAAGAGGTGGACTAGAAATAACATGGTAGGAGGTCTTGGGCATTTTGGTGGTGGGGGGATTACAATAACTTTGTACATTAAAACTGTCAACACTGGGGCTGGAGGGATAGTACAGGGGGAAGGTGTTTGCCTTGCAGCAGGTAAGCTGGGTTTGATCCCTGTCACTACATATGATCTCCTTAGCACTGCCAAATGTGATCCAAGTATGATCTCTGAGAATAAAGCGAGGAGTGATCCCTGAGCACAGTTTGGTATGGACTCCCTTCCCAAAATTAACCATCAACACTAACACTATTATAACCACATTACCTAAATTATAATGATAGTAATAAGAAAAACATATAAAATTAGGGCTGGAGAGATAGTCAGGCCTTGGCATTCAGTCAACTCTTTGAATCCCTGCCACCATAGACTGTCCCCAAAGCACCATCAGGAGTCACTCCTGAGCATAGAACTAGAAGTAGCCCTGAACACTGACAAAACTCTCCCCACCAAAGCAAATTTAAAAGAAAAAGAAAAAAAAATAAATCCATAAAATTGAGAAAGGGGAATGAGGGAGAACCAATGAGATCTAGAATGATCAGCAAAGGCTTCACTACGGTGGTTGGAATGAGACAGATGAGATTTGCAGAGCTATAGAAGAGGAAGCCACTGCAAGCTGGGGAACAGCAGGATATGAATTCAGAGAGAAATAAGATCTAAGAGGGGGTGCTGAGGGCAGAGACAGTAAGGAGACTATTAGAGCTTGGGGGTCAGAGAGAAATAGATTGAATGGATTCTATTATCTATCGTTTATCTATCAATCTATCTACATATCTATCTATCTATTCTGAAGCTCAGTTTTTGTAGAAGACAGGCCTTGAATACCAGGGAGAGGAGTTTCTATTTGATATCATAAGCAAAAGGGAGCTATTATAGGCTCTTGAGCAGGGAAGTGACATGATGAAAGATGTTTTAAGGAGATTCCTTTGGCAGCAGCACTGAAGGATCACTTGGCAGGGAGGGGGAAGCAGGAGGCTGCTGCAGAAATCTGGGCCTGAGCTAACAAGACTGTGGGCTATGATGGAGACATTGGGAATGGTCAGGAAGGCCTGGGATTGGGCTGGGAGTGACTCAGCGGACTGGAGTGCATGCTTGGCATCTGGGAGCCCTGGATTTGATCCCTCACACCACCAGAGCACTGCTCGGTACACCCCCTACCAAACAAAGAAGCCATGGATTCATGAGCGGCTTGTTAGAAAGGAACTGTCAGGACACCACGGTGGGGAAGAGTGAGTCCAAGTCTCAGCCCTGATCTACTGAAAGGGGAGTGGTGTCATTGATAAATTCAGGGAAGGGTCAGTTGCTGGGGATCCGTGCAGAGGGACAGACTGGAGAGGAGATCCAGAGTTTAATTTTAGCTGTGGTGAATTTAAAGTGATGGTAAATTCCTCCAAATAGAAAATGTCCTTAAAGGTAATAATGAAATGGAACTGGAGCTCAGGTTAAAGGCCAGGCTTTATCATTTACAGCAATCACCCAGCATTCTAACACGGGACAAGCTGTGTTTAGACTGAGAGTGGAAATCTCTTAGGGGAAGGGGAGAGGCGGAGGGATGGTGGCAGGAGAAGGGGAAAAAAACAAACGTAACAGCCAATTCTGATTTGGACTTTGCAGGTGACAGACTCCAAGCTGTGTGACAACAGCAGGCTGTTGGGTCTGTTTAAAAATTCCCCTCCTTAAGATTGGAGTGATAGTACAGCATGGGCCTTGCATGTGGCTGGCCCAGGTTCAATCCCCGAGCATCGCCAGGAGTGATCCCTGAGAGCAGAGCTAGGAGTAAGTCCTGAGCACAGCCAGGTGTGGTGCCCAAACCAAAAGAACACTGCACTGTAGCACTGTGCTCCCATTGTTCATCAGTTGCTCGAGTGGACACCAATAACGTCTCACAACAAATTGTGAAACTTCTTGTTACTGTTTTTGGCATATCGAATACGTCATGGGTAGCTTGCCAGGCTTTGCCGTGCAGGCAAGATATTCCTGGTAGCTTGCCGGGCTCTCTGAGAGGGGCAGAAGAATCAAACCCGGATCGGCCATGTGCAAGGCAAACACCCTATCTGCTGTGCTATCACTCCAGCCCACCAAAACAACAAATAAATAAAATAAAAATTTCCCTTCTTTTTCTCTGTTGAGGAGTAATTTCCCTCCCCATTAGAAAGACTATAGCTGAACTGTAGGAGACAAGATAAATGCTAACTTTATTAAAAATATCTGCATTCGCTATGATTTCACTAGTGGTGGCAATGGTGCCAGTGCAACACAGTACACCTGCTAGTTCTATGGTGGGCTGGGGTTCAGTCACAGTCCACAAAAACAAGATCCAAACTGCAGGCTAGCTCAATACAAGATAGAAGGCAACTGCCACTAAAAATCAATGTAGGGAGTCAACAGAGAAATAGTATAGGGGTTAACCCATTTGCCTTACATGCAACCAGCTCAGGTTTGATCCCTGGCATCACATGCTCCCTCAAGCACACAGTAGGGAGCTGATCTCACAGCACTGCTGGATGTGGCCTCCAACCAACTCATACCAATAGAAAAAAAAACTATCGGTGAAATTCAGTTCCCCTCTGGATGTCAATAGAAAAAGCCTCTGTAACTAACTTGGTTGGGTCTGTGTTAAAGGAGGTAAGCTTGGGGGCCGAGGAGATGGCTCAAATGCTCTGCATATGAGAGCCCCAACTTATGCTCCCAGCACTGCATGTTCCCCTCAGCACTGCCGGGTAAAGTCCCATTAAAGGAGGAAAAGAAAGAATGCACAGATGAAAGACAAGATGTGGGGAAAAAACATGGCAGCAGATATCAAAATCGGGAGCTCTCAACACTGGTTGACTCCCAAGATAATTGCCCTGCTGTGTCCTCTTCTCGCCCTTGCTGACGTGTAATCAATAGGGCAACCACACTCATCAGGGACTTTGGGTCCCTATTCCCAGGCCCCCCACATCCAGCAGCATCTTATGCTGGGAATTTCTGTCTACTTCTTGGCCTCCTTCTTCCCTGCCACCACCCCTACGTCCAACCAGCAACCAGAACACTGAACAGAAGTCAGCACAGAAATCTGCAGCAGGGAAACACCAGAGACTGCTGGTGGCCGACAGACTCTGCAGTGTGTGCGTGTGTGTGTGTGTGTCTGTGTGTGTGTGTGTGTGCGCGCGCGCGCATACGTGCCTGCATGCATCCACCAGTCTAGCCATCTGTTTCTCTGTTTTCCCAGTGGGCTTGTATCATAAGCAAAGAGAGGTCTGTTTGGGTGGTCCTGCCCGTAGAGCTGAGCTGCCTGGGTGGTTCAAAGCCCCCTGCCTGGGCAGACTTACTCATCACTCATTCATCTTTATTTTTTAATTTTTTAATTTTTTTGCTTTTTGGGTCACACCTGGAGGTGCACAGGGGTTACTCCTGGCTCATACACTCAGAAATTAATTCTGGTGGTGCTCAGGGGACCATATGGGAGGCTGGGAATCGAACCCAGGTCGGCCGCATGCAAGGCAAATGCCCTATACGTTGTGCTATCACTCCAGCCCCACTCATTCATCTTTAGAAAGCATCATTCCTTCCCACTGAAAGAACCTGGAAGAGGAAGCAACAGGGCTAAAATCTCACAAACAGTCCTTTGTCTCTATTCGAGCACCAGTCCAGGGACGAGGGAAGGAAATATGCACAGGGCTGGAACCTAGTAGAAGGAGGAAGAGGAGTTGGATCAGCCAGAAAAGGAGCAGGCAATGCCTTCACCATCCCTGCCCCCCACCCCACCTGTAGCCTCTATGCTTGTTTTCCTCCTACAGCTGTAACAACAGGGCTCCAGTTAGCCAGAAAGTGTGGTGGGAGTGAAAGCCATGCCCTGGCCCATGTGTGACCTCAGTGAGACAATCCCAAGTGCTGAGAATTGTTTTCAAACCAATCCTACACAGGAAATTGGGAGACATATCCTCCTACGCAGCACCTCTTAGGTGACATGTGGGTGCGAAAGGGACAGTTCCAGCCTCCCTATTGCAAGGCACACACAGCACTGCTCAGGCCTGACTCCTAGTTCGGGCTCAGGGATCACTCCTAGCTCTTCAGGGAAGCATATGTGGTGCTGGGGATAGAACCAGAGTCAACTGTGTTTAAGGCAAGTGCCTTTAACCCTGTACTATTGCTTTGGCCCCTGGTCAACACCTTAATCTCATCTGCTATTCCCTCCCTAAATCAGGTTCAACCTTTTCCTGGGAAACCTTTCTCCATTCCTACCCACATTGCTCACTCTCTGTGTGCCCTGATTCCCTATGGTGCTTCCTATTTACAGCACATAATGTGGTATGTAATTGTTTCCCAATTTGTATTATTCTTAGCAGCGTCATAAGAATAAGTATTTTTTTTTGTTAAACTATAAATTTCTAAAAAGCAGGGTCTTTTCTCTCCCAAAAGCACTCAGTAGACTGCTTCCCTCACCTTAAGTCCAAAATGAGGGAAGGATGAGGTGAATGAAGACACTCTGAGAATCCTTCTCTGTACCCTCCCCTTTCTCAAAAGATGTTCCAGGCATCTGAGGAGCAGAGGCTGCCCAGAGAAGCCTTGCCAGCCAATCGGCTGTTAAATCTCTAGCTTTCAGTACCCTCCCACCTCCTAAGGCTTTCCTTCGATCAATAATGCAGCTTAAGTGATCAATCTGAGATACAATGGGCTGCAGGGGCCAATGTTTGATTAACTCGAGAGAATAAATGTATGCTGAAAGAGTCAGCAGGGAGGGAGGAACTGAAGGGAGCTAAAAGAACGAAGAGCTGGGGGAAGGGAGGAAGGGAGGGAGGAGGAGGGAAGAAGAGAGAGGCAGAGAGAGAGGGAGGGAGGGAGAGAAAGGTTTTATGAATGAGAACACCATCAGATGAAACCGAGAATAGTTCTCACCTGATCTGATTCAGTAACTGAAGCGAGGCCACTAAATAATCATGAGACTTTCTCTGAGCTGAAGAATCACAATTGCTGTAGTCTGATGAGGGCCAAAGAGTCCCTAGAGGCTCCGTATTGGACAGAGGAATGGGTGTGGGGATGGAAATTTCATGGGACCCTAGTGAAGGGCTTGGGGCTCAAGCTATGCTCAATGACTGGGTCAACAGAAATCCCAATCTCTGGCATCCTTCAGCCCTCCAGCTCAGGCTGATGACTGATATTCACAATGAAATGGGACTGCAAGGGTGCTTTCAGCATTTGCCTCTCCCTGCCCGTGACTGTACATACCACTCCTCTCAAGTATCCAATTCTTTGACAATGAAAACAACAACAACAACAAAAAGGAGTAGTTTTTCCTTTTTTTCTGGAGGGCATGCATTTCTAGCTACACTATTAATCAAACATTTTCTGGGAAAGATAGTGCTCTGTGGAAAAAAACAATAGCTGGTTTATAACTATAAGAAAGTTCCTTCATGAATCTAACCATGATTCCTGCTGTGCTCATTACAAATCCATCATTCACTGTGGCGACATCATCCCTTTCCTCATCAGGCTGGCTCAAAAATCTCAGAATCATCTTTGATTTCTCATCCCACTCTTTCAATTGGTAGGTAAATCAAGTTTTTTCCACTCCCGAAATCTATGCATTGATCTCCTTCTTATCCTCAACCAGTTATTATAACAGTCTCCTAAATGGTCTTCCTGCCTCCAAGATGGCCCCCTGCCATCAATCTGCCAATGAAGATGGGTGGAGGGGCTGAGATGTGTTTGCGGGGGCGGGGGGGGGGGGAATGAGGCAGATGAACCGGAATTTAATCAAGTCTATACATTGCTTCTGCTTACAGAAGATACAGGTGATAATGGATAAAGCTAAGTGACAAGAAGGAGAAACAGAAAAATCAGAATGGGGTACAATGCACAGAACATCCTGAGTCCTCTGAAAGGAGATAAAGTGAGGGGACTGTCTATATTAACAGTTCAAGGCACTTGTGAGAGCCTTAAGAGATAGAGACCAAATGTAATAAGTGAAGCTTTGGGGAATCGCAATTCTAACAAACCAAGTATAAAATAAGTTTTGACATAATTAAATAAATTTGATTATGGACTGGATACAATATAAGAGAACTATTGCTAATTCGTTAGATGTGTTAATGATACTATAGTTATCTGAGAAAAATGTCCACATTTTTTAGAGAAGTGCATAGACAAGTAGTAAGGGTGAAATGACAGGATTGATGCCTAAAACTTATTTTAGTCTTTCAGCAAGGAAAAAAAAAACAGGAACGATAAAACAAACATGGTAAAAGACCTAACAATCACTTGATGTGGATAATGGGTAATTAGATTTATTATACTCTCCTATTTTTGAGAAACATTCATAACAAAGAATCAAAACAATACTTACTCACTCTACTCCAGTCTACTTTCCTAGCATTAGGTTCTACCTACTTCTATCCCATTTCTCTATAACACAATGTCCTATGCCCTTACTCAGATTATTCCTATCTGAATTTTACATTCATTCAGTTTATTCAATATATATCCACAAAGAACTCATATGTAAATGCATAAAAGATGACTAAGGAAGGAGCGAGAAAGATAGCACAACGGGTAGGTCACTGGTCAAATTCAATCCTCTGCACCCCATATTATCCCCTGACCCCACCAGGAGTGATCCCTAATCACAGAGCCAGGACTAAGCTCTGAGTACAGCTGGTTGTGGGCCAAAAACTAAAAATAGCAGGGTGAGGATGCAGAGCACTGGAGAGATGATATAGCAGGTAGGGATCTCACCTTGCACAGGTCAACCTGGGTTTGATCCCTGGAACCCCAAGTCTTCAAGAAGTGATCCCTAGGCTCAGGTCCATGAGTAAACCATGAGCATCACTGGGAGTGGACTCCCGACTCACAAAGAGATAAAATACAAAAGGCTCTTTCCAATCAATGAACTTAACAGTGTAGATAAAACATAGATAAGAGAAGTGACATGAAGCATGTAAAGAATACATTAATTCAGGATTCAAGCAATAGAAATGGACTTGCAAAACATTTCAGTGGGTTTGTTTTGGTTTCTGAACCACATCCAAGAATGCTCAGGGGGCAATTCCCACTTAAGTGCTCAGCGGGATCACTCCCAGCAGTGCGCTGGGGACCCTGTGGTGCCCAGTGACTAGAACCTGGGTCTCCCACATACACCAAATGTATTTTAGAGACAGTAAATTGTGGGAGAGGTTAAAGCAAGGAGAGATCACTGCCGTTGAGAATGATGAAAAGATTTCATAATATTAATGTGTAGATTATGGTGTGGCATTATTGGTACTGTGCTGGTGGATATGGTGAAATAACATGCATTTGTGGGGTGTGACCTGTGCTCTAAAAACATGTAAAATATTGGCGAGATAGTAGAGTAGAGAAGGTGCTTGCATGCTGCTGACCCCAGCTTGATCTCCAGTACCACATATGACACCAACCCCTCTCACCAGCAAAACCTGGAGTGATACCTGGACACAGAGCCAGGAATAAACCCGAACACCTACTCCTAGATGTGACCAACCCCCGAGAAAAACCATAAAAACATATACAGTGATGTAAAACCATGTTATTTCAATTTTGAAAAGAAAACAAATGAATGTAGAGTTGAAGGATGGGTCTTATGGTATGAGGTAGAAAAAGAGGCAGAGAGAGCAAAGAGGGCATTTTTGGTGAGTGGAATAACACAGACCAGAGCATAGGTGCAAAAATAAAAGGTACACTTAGGAGAGCCTAAGAAAAGAGTTAGATTGTCCACGTAGGACACTGTTTCTCAAATAGACCCAGTGCCTCCCCTTTCATTCAGAGAAGCTTGGTAATACGCATTTCTGGACTCTTGTTCCCAGGCCAACTGAATTACAAGCTCAGGTATTAACCCCAGGAATCATTTTAAGAAGTCCACCCTCCCCCAAGTGATTTTAGAACATATTAAAAAACAGAGAATCTGGACCAGAGAGACAGTAGATTAGGTGCTTGCCTTGTATAAGACTAATCCCAGTTTGAAGCCCAGCACTGCATTTGGTCCCCTGAGCACCAAGAAGAGGCATGGCCTTCAAACTGAAACAACAACAAAGTAGAGTTCTATTACAGGACAGACAGATAGTACAGGGATTTGGGTTCCATCCCCTATACCACAGAGGGTCCCCCTGAGAACAGAACCAGGAATAATTCCTGAACACCACTGGATGTGGCCCCCAAGCAAACTGAGAGTTTATGATGTGGAGTAAGACCTAAAAACAGGATCAGGCCAACTTGAGAAGACCCTTTGATGACAGAATAAGGAATCAAAATTTATGCCTCAGAGATATTGATCACTAGAGTCATGAGTGAAGAATATTCGGAATATTAATGTGGCAGACTTTTGAATGATGCACTGGAAAGGAAAGACTAGTGTAGGGGAGACAGGAGACCGTGGCCAAGGGCACAATGAGCCGGGTTAGAATAGGAAATGGTCCTGAAGCTTCTAGTCTTGGAGACTGAAAGGCAGGTAGTAATAGATAACATAGAAGAGCAATCTCTGAGAACTAATGAGGTGAGTTTGTCCATGCTGAGTGTGTCATGATGGGAGCCTACGCAAGAGATGGTATTCTGCAAAGCAGTTAAAAAGACAGGGCAGAAACCTAGGAAAGGAAGTTCAGTTTGGGCAAGAGAAATGGGAATGGTCAATAAAGAGGTGAGAGGGCAAAGACAGTGGGATATGGCTTTGCCAAGAGAGGTAGGTAGAAAGCAAGATGAACCAAAGACCCAAATGTGGTGGAGAGGGGTGGGGGAATGCAAGAGTAGGAGGGAGGGATGGAGGAAGGGAGGGAGAGAGAGATTGGGGGGAAGAGAGAAGAAAAGCATCTACCATAGAGTAGAGGCAGGCTGGTGGCAGGTGGGGGGTGATGGGGACACTGGTACTGGGAAATGTACACTGGTGGAGAGATGGGTGTTAGAACACTGTATGATTGAAACCTAATCATGAACAGCTTTGAAGGGGGCTATCTCACAGTGATTCAATTAAAAAAATTAAAAAGAAAAGAGTACAAGAGAAAAAATGAGACTCACTGGGGAGGAAGACAGATCTTACAAAGCAAGAGAAGAACCCTCCAAGCCTTTGGGATGATTAGAGGCATGGCTCAAGCTGGAATGAGGCTGAGTGAGGCTCAGGGAAGGTGACAAGCACAGACAGAGACCTCACCTCAGGTTCCTGTCCGCAAATGTAAAACACACTGGCTCCTCCAGACAGTCCAAGGCCCTCCCTCTCTGTCTTTTCTCCCTCACACCTTCTCCCCCTCCCCTTCCTTCTCTCCCTTCCTCCTTCCTTCTTTCCCCTTCTCCCTGCTCACTCTCTCTGCCTGTCTTTCTCCTCCTCCCTCCATCTGACCTCTCCCATTCCCTCTGTCCCTCTCCGTTCACTTCCTCTCTCCCTTCCCCTTTCATTCTCCTTTTCCTCTCATCCCATCTCCCCCTCCTTCTCCATCTCGCTACCTCTCTTCCCTTTCCTTATGCCCCTCTCTCTCCTCCTCTCTTTCTCTTCTCTCCCTCTTCCTCCCGCTCCAACTCCCTCCCTCTCTACCTCCTTCCCACTCCCACCCGGTCCTTCTTCCTTTTCCTCCTTCCTTTCTCTCTTCTCCTCCCTCCCTCTCTCCCTCTTATTCCTCCCTCTCTCCCTTTCTTTTTTTCTCTTCCTCTCCCTCTCTCCCTTTCTGTCCATCTCTTCTTTTCCTTCATCCTTGCTTCTCCCTTTCTTCTTCCTCTCCCTTTCTCTCCTTCTTCTTTTCCCTCTCCCTCCCCCTTCTTTCTCCTATTAAGACCTACACACTCTGCCTTCCAAGCTCATCTTCTGACCCCTCAGGGCAGTGAACACTAGCCTACCACTGGACTGTGCTTCAGAGGAGAAGATGAGGCTCTCATAAGGTGGCAAACAATACCACATCCCCTGACACCAACATCCCAGCCAAGTAGGAACTTAAAAGTGGGGAAGAAGGTGAATTCCCCTGCAGGCTCTTGTCCCTTCTCCCACCCTGCTCCCAGCTTCAGATTTCTCAGCAAGGCTTCAAGGTCCAGCCCATTTTGAGAGTCCTCAGGTTTGGTTGCTGAGAATTCAAGAAAACATTTTTTTCTTTTGGAATTGATGGTAAGAAGGAAAACAGAAGTCCTTGGGAGAAGAGCCAGAACAGAGTTTTCTGCTGTGAATACTGATGGTCTTTGGGCTGGCCCACAGATGAAACTAAATAGGGGGTAGCATCCTCAAGGGACATGTGCAAGCTCAGGGGTTTAAGCCTGTAACAATTGAAGACCTGCCCAGAAAACCCAGAAGTGATTGCTTGGGCCTCTTGTTTTTTTAAATTTATTTTGGTTTGGGGGCCACATCTGGCAGTGCTCAGTTCTTGCTCCTGACTCTGTGCACAGGGATCACTCCTGCAGGACTCAGGTGCCAAGGATGGAACCAGACCCTTTTCATGAAAGGCAAGAAAGCCTTGCCCCACTGTACTATTTGTCCATCCCACATGTGTGGGTTCATGTGGTATGTGCGCACATGTGATTTGCTAAGGTGCTTCTGGTTTATGTTGGTTTGGGGACCACAACGGGTGGTGCTCCAGGGATACTTCAGGCTCTGTGCTCTGGAGGGTAGTTTCTGGTGGTGCTCAGATGGATTATGTGCTGCTGGCTTTCAAGACCTGAAGCCAGGTTGAGCCATCGCTGGCACCTGTGTCCTGTGTTGGTGTTTTATGGCTTTGACTAGCTTCAAGGCTCCTAAAGAACGAGGTTGGTGGTGCCTGCTCCACTGACCCCCAGGCATTTCTGCAGAGTACAGCTTCTAGGAGGTAGAGAGTGCCCCCCCCACCCCCGTCGCCGCCCCCTCCCCCATCCCCTATGCTTCCCACAAGGGCTGATGTGGACAGACTGCAGTGGGTAGATGTACTTCAATGTCTTTCCAGTGCCTGAGCCACCCTGTGTTCCCCTGTAATAACCCTCACACCCCAGAACTGCAGTGCCCTCTCCCCAACCTTGCCCTGGCCATGCCCCACGTACTGCTATTAGCTGCTCTTAGGGCTTATCCACGGCACTTTTTCTTTTTATTTCTTGTGGGTTTTGAGCCACAACTGATGGGGTTTAGGACTTCCTTCTGGTTTTGTGCTTGGGGATCACTCCTGGCAGGGCTCTGGGGACCTTATGGAGTGCAGGGGGTTAAGCCCAATTGGGCACACACAAGGCAAGCAGACTACCCACTGTACTCTGCTGCCTCCAGGCCCTCCATGAAACGTTTTTTAACCTACGTTATTCCGCAGGGATATAAGTGAGGGCCAGCAGCGTCCCTGGCCCCCTCACATCAAAGTCCCTTTCTCCCTAGGAAGAGGTCCCTGACTTATGCACAACGAATCCTGCCACCTACCAGGAGGCCCTGATGGCCTCAACCAAGGAGTCAGAAGCCAAGGACCCAGTAGCTTCCAGAGCTCAAACTGGGGGAGGTCTTTTGGTCCTTGCTGGCTTAGGGCAGCTTGGGAAGAGACAGGAGCCTGCAGTGGTGTGTGTGTGGGCAGGGGGAGGGCGGGTACTGGTGCTCTTTCCTGGCCCATGTCCTCTTCCCTGTGGCCATTAATGTCCACCTACAAGGCAACTGTGGTGGCCTGTTTGAGGCTGGAAAGGGGAAGGCTGGATTCCATCCCCTCTAGCCTGGGAATCTCACAGAGCAGAGAGAGGTCTTAGGGGGCTCCTCCTGGCCTCTCAAGTCAGTGTTAATCTTCATGCAGGCCTCAAAACCCTCTGTAAATACATTCACCTTTCTACACCCCAACTCCCCAACACATCATGAGTAACTGGAGACCAGACATAGACACACAGAAAACATGCAGGTGCTTCCAGGGTCCTCCTGCCACAGGTGCCTGAAAGTCCCACGGTGATGAGGGGGGATTCCTCCTCAGGCTCCTTGGAAAATGCAAATGTTACCTGAGATGCCAAGGCAGAAGCCCCTTATCAGCAAAGCATGCACTGGCCAGGCAGGAATTCTTTGACTCAAAAGGGTGTAGAGCCCTAGAAAATGGTCTAAAGTGGTGAGAGAGGGGACCAAAGCTCTAGGAGCAGTCACCAGGGAGAGGGGTACAGAGAAGTGGCTCTAAGGCTCTAAGGCCCAAGCCATCCTGGTCACAATTTTTCCACAGAGAACTACAGACTAGGCACCTCCAATTGGCCACTCCAAGCCACCAGTCTTTCCTGTCCATGCCTAGTTTGCTACCCACACCTACACACACACACACACACACACACACACACACACACACACACACACACCCCTACACACACAGAGATGCATATCTTGTCTTATTTCACCTCCAGGAAAGCTTCCAGTGAAGCTGCTGAGGCAGAATTGCTTTCCTCACAGTGAAGAAAAAAATCAAAACCACAACACTGGGTAGAAATTGGCCCGTCAGCTGGGGCATGGCCAAGTCTCTGGCTGGGGTCTCCCAAGGGAGAGCTGAGAGCCTTTTTGCCCCAAGGAAATATCAAAGGCTTCCCAGGAAGCCTCAGCTCCCAAGAAGGAAGCTGTGGCCGGCTTCCCCAGGCGTCTGGGGCAATGTGATTGATAGGCAGGAAACCAGGCGGGGGGTGGGGGTGTGGGGGAGGCAGGGGCTCTGGGTGACCTGCTCCAGGGCTCAGCTGCCACATCAGCCAGGGGTCTTCCAGGCCAAAGTGTGTGCCTTTGAGCCCCTGCCTTCCCACGGGGAGAACTAACTCAAGGGCTGCTCTCTCTCTGAGTCAGCACAGTTCTCACCCTCCCCCCCCCCAAAGGCGCCCCCAAGGGAGCTTGGCTTTGATAGCAGTTTCCCCAGGAGGCGGGAGTCCAAAGACTGCCCCGCCTTCTGCCTTCCGAAGGAGATGCAGGATGCTGAGGCCAACCAACCCCCATCCAGACCCCCAGCAGAATCCAGCACTGTGCAGCCGCTCTAAGATGGCAAAGGGAGGGGCAGGTCTGAGAGAACTGGGCAGACGCTGTAACCAAAGGCTGTTGGGTGGCAGCTGCAAAGGTTGAATCCCACCTGCTTCTAGGGGAAGACATCCAGCATTTGCCCCTGAAATGATTTTAGTGTGTGTGTCGCGGGTGAAGGGGAGCAAAAGCTCCAGAGTGGACATGCACCACTACAGGAGTTGGGGGCGCTTTTGACCAGAACCGGAGTTCTTAAGGGCCCTGGTGGAGGTGTCTACAGAAGCTTGTGGGGGCGCTGAAGGGAAGGGGGCAGCAGGTTCTGGATCTGCAGTAATGTACAGTTGTCATGGAGTTTCTGAGGGACACTCTGAGATGACATATGTACACTCACATACCTGTTCCCCAAGCTCTGAAGCACCAGGCTGGGGAGTTAGGACAGTGTGTGTGTGTGTGTGTGTGTGTGTGTGTGTGTGTGTGTGTGTGTATGTATGTGCGTGCGTGTGTGTGCGTGCGTGTGTGTGGAGTGTTTCAGCAGTGGGACACAGTAGCTCCGTGTCTGGGGGACCGATGTGAGAGTGTCTTGGTGGGAAGGAGGCAAGTGTACTTGTGTGTGTCGTGTTTCGAAGACGGTCACTGTGCTGTGCGGTTGGGGATGTGGCGCGGGCTATGTGTGCTTGTGTGCGTGTTCCCGTCCGTGTGTGAACATGGGCCCGGGAACCACGCACATGCTTCAGACAGCTGTTTCTGGCAGCCCCGCGGCTCAGGCTTCTCCCGGCACCCAGCTAAGTAGCTCCCTCTCGGCCGCCAGGCCCCCCGCGTCTCGGCAGTCGTCCCCACGGTGCCCAGGGCCCGGGCGCGTACACAAAGGCTCCATAATGATGCTCGCGCCGCACTCCCCGGTGCTGGGCTCGTCACCCTGCACCCCGCCAAGCCGGCCGCTCCCCCGGGGGCCACCCAAACTCCAGGCGGCCCGACGCTCAGCGCCCCGGGGGCGCCCCAGCGCCCGTCGCCCCCGAGGCGGCACGTTCCCGCCGGGCAGAGACTGCGGGCGCGCCCCCCTGGAGGCAGCGCGCCTCTTACCTTCCTCTTCCTCGTTCCCCGGGGGTGGCGGCGGCGGACGCGGGACTAGGGCGCCCGTGCCCGCGAGCCCGGCACGGGCGTGGGGCTCAGTGGCGCCGGGCGGCGGGGCGGGCAGGGGCTGGCGGGGCGGCGGCGGCTGGCCCGGGACGCGGGCAAGTGGCGCGCAGGCGGCGGGCTGCGGGCGGGCGGGCAGCGGCGCGCGCGGGCTCCTCGGGCGGGCTCCATGGCTGCGCCGCGGGCGGCACCATCGCCGAGGCTCGCTCGTCGCTCGCTCGCTCCGGGAGTGCGGCAGGCGGCGAGGTGACGGATGGCGGCGGGCGGCCGGACGGCCGAGGCGGGGAGGGGAGAGGGGGCGGGGGGGACGGGGGGGGGGGGAGGAGGAAGGAGGGGAGCGCGGAACGAGGGGCCTCTCCGGCGCCTCCCGACCGACCCTCGAGTGCCGGCGTCGGTTTCCCCGGGTGGGAACGCCGCTTAAAGGCGCAGCTCCCCGCTCGGGTCACAACTAAAAATAAGCACCGAATTGACAATCGGGCAAAGAATCTCCGAAGACGCCGCCAAGCAACCCAGCCCCCGCCCCTTCCAGACGTTCACTGCCTCACTTCTTGAGCCTGGCCGTTCTGGCTGCGCTCTGCCGGGAACTGCTCGCGGCTCCAAGAGGGCACGGCAATTTGCAAAGTGAACACGAAAAGGGATGCAAGGGAATGGGGTGGGGGGGGGGGGAGTGGATTGCGGAGAATAGGGGACCATCAAACCTCGCGTCGAGGACTTCGTTCCTGGCCCCTGACCTTGCCTCCCGGAGCCCCCCTTTGCCCCCCTGTTTTCTTGCTTTCCCTCCTTGCTTCCCGCCTGGGTACCACCACCACCACCATCCACAGGCACCTTGACTTTCGGCTCAGGCGCCAGCTTCTGCCCTCAAGCGATTCTCCCCAGCCCTGGAGTGTGAGCTCTTAGGAGCCCAGGCCCAGCTTGGAAACCCACCTGAAAAAGGGAGCGATCTGCCAGCTGGCAGAGGTGGGCTTAGTGCATGCGATTGGTTTGGTGAGGAGGGAAGTTGAGGTGCGTGTGCGCGCGCCTGTGTGTGTGCTCACCAGCAGATGGAGGGAGGGTTTTGGACACATATACACACACGCATGCACACACAGCCCGCCGAAGGAGAGTAGCTAGGCACATAGCACAGTGCCTGATGAATGATCTCAGGACATTTTTGAGAGACGCGCTGTGAATACTAAGCATGTAGCAGCCACGATATTCAAGAAAAAGGCTCTTGGTCTCACAAGCTGACTCCAGATGGCTTTGGAGAGGAGTTTAGGGAGCAAGAATAAAGGCCTAGCTCCCTATCAGCGAAGGGGCAGCTTTCTTGGGAACCCAAGAGGATGGGGAAGCTGGACAGTGGAGCTGGGAGGGGAGAGAGGAGGCCAGGGAACTGAAGTTGAAGCCTCTTGGCTGATGCACGGTGAATTTTCCAGCGTCAGAGTAGCCAGAGCGAGCTAGTTACCAGGCACACTAGTGCATCATAGTTCTAATGTGCCAAGTGAGCCCTCCTCAGCATCCCCCCCACCCCGTGTGACCCAACTCTGAAAGGGAGGTGACTGTGGAAAGAGGACCGCGTTCCTGAAAAGAGAACTCGTTCCTGTTAGAATCTGTTCTGTATCTCCACTTCTATTTAAGAACTAAAACCTCAGAAGGGGCCTGGAGGGTTACTGCTGGGGGGTAGCAATCCTTGGGTGAGAAAGCCCAACATTCAGAGATCTTCTGGTGTGGGGACTCTGGGGCTCACTGGCCGTGGAGTGCTCACTAGCAGATTTGGCCATCCATGCACACGGAACACTTTTTGCTTCCTTCCTGGCTCTTAAATTCTACCTTAAAAAAAGATGGAAATTCCCTGCATCTGGATGGGTGAAGCTTAATCCGGGAAAACAAGCTGATGGAATTATTAACAATGCGTGCACGGTGAAAGTAAAGATGCCTCGAGAGAAAAATCAGACAGGCTTTCTGGCCAGCACACAGGCAGAACTGCACACAAGAAGCCGTGATGATTGCAACATGCAGGCAGGGACCCACACCCAGTCACACCTGGGGCCACAGACACATGAAACAGGGACAAAGCACCAAAGAAAAAGAGTCTACCCTGAGAAGTTACTCAGACTTGATTTTCTAATCCTTCCAAAAGAGAGAGGTGAAGAGAAACAGAGAATAATTGGCCTCCTATATCCAGAGATGGGAGAGAAACTGGGAAACCAGCTGTCCAGCATGAATAATGCTGTTTGTGGCCAGATAGCCTTAGGCTGGTTTCTTTGTGGTGGTGTTTCAAGGGGAGAAGCTTCCCTCCAGAGTCCCCTGATCCTTTCTCACTTAGTTCCTTATTAATCCTTATTAATAACACAGATACCAGCACACAGATTCACATTCATCCTTATGGCAACCTGTGCAGTTAATAGTATTCACATTTTATGATTCAGATGAGCCCTCTTCTGCTTGCTGGTTTTACTGGAAGCATATGGCCAAGAGGATCTAATCAATATGCTGGGCAGTAAACAAAAATCTGGGTGCTGGAGGGGCGAGAATGCAGTGGTGGGGATACTGGAAGGATCTGAGTCACTGGACCAATGCATTTGTGAGGGCTCCTGTGTGACCGGCAAAGCATTGTCCAGTTGAGTGATCCAAGTGCACAGCTTTTAGCATCTACTTCATTCCCAAATGGACTGGATTCCAAGTGCGCCATAGGTAAGTCACTAACCCGTGTGACATGGAGATGATGGCAGAACCTTCCTCAGAGACAAGTACATGAGATAATGGATGTAAAAGGTCTCAGCAAATGGTAGTTCTCATTCTTTCTCAGGACCCATCTGCTTCCTGGCTCTCCACTAAAAGGCTCCCCTCTTTGTCCTGAGTCTGCTTAATTCCAGTCGGAAGCAGTGGAGCATTTGCATTGCTTTTTGCTCCTTGTCAGAGTGAGTTCTCAAGCCTGCATGCACATTGGCTGATTTCATTTCCAACGGGAGCACCCTCCCCTTCAGAGAATCACATAGGTAAGATTTTTTTTTTCTGCTTGTCAAGCTAGTGAGCACTCCCCTATGCTCCACAGAAAAGAAGGGGGAGGGAGAAAAGGAGGCAGGATAGACAGAAGGTTCTCCTGCCTTCTCTTTTTCCTTCCTTCCTCATCCCTTCCTTCCTTCCTTCCTTCCTCCCTCCCTCCCTCTCTCCCTCTCTTTTCTTCTCTCTTTCTCCTTCTTTCTTGTGCCAGGATTTAAACTCAGGATGTCATACATAAAAGGCATGTGCTTTACTACTAAACAGCACCCCTTACCTCCAATATCTTTAACGTCAAACGCAATGCAGCAAAATAAACAGATAATCTCTTGCCTGTAAAACTGGCACCCTGGTCCAATCACAGGGGAACTTGGTGAGGAGGATCCTCTCAGGCTAAAGAGTTAAATTTCTTCAATTCTCAAGACAACTGGATGACAAAAGTAAAGATCTTCCAGCCAGAAGTCTATTTCCTAATGAAATCAATATATTGAGAGGAAGCTAAGAAACCACTTCTTCCTTCTCTTGAACACTGAGAGTGAAGGAAGGTAGCCCAGCCTCACTGACACCTTGGACTGTAATCAGCTCTTAACAACCAACCAACTCACCATTAACTGAGAATGCAAAGGGTATGTGGACATAGATGCTCTCAGCCTCCAGTAATAATAGTAATACTACCATTTATCGACCCATCACTCATTGCAAGCTGGGCAGTGAATAGCTCCTAGGAAAGGAAGGGCAGTCCTTCTTCCCAGGGGATGCAATTAGTTCCATTCCCCTGATAGGACCTCCAGCTGGTCCTGAGAGCTTTACATGTATGAACTTGTTTCCTCATCACTATAACTCTTTCACTTAGCAATCATCATTATCCTGATTTTATAGGAGAGGAAGGCAGCACTCATATAGCATGAGTATAGCATAAGCTATGTAACCTGGATTCCAACCATGTAGTGACAATTCATATCAATAATAGTTATAATTGCTACCATTTACTGAAGCATGCATTATGGGTACAATGCTTGAGAGAGAGTGAGTGTGTGAGAGAGAGAGCATTAGCATCCCATATAATCTTCACACTAAACACTTTAAGGGGAGGTGCTATGGCCATTTTCTTTATTTTTCCCCAATCTCCTGTCGTTTTTGTTTGCTTTGGAGGCCATGCCCTCTGCCTCTCAGTGGCTGCTTCAGGTACCGTGTTCACTAGTTGCTCCTGGTGGTGCTCGGAAGGTCAAATGGTGTCAGGGATGATACTAGGGATTCTAGAATGCAGAGCATTTCCCCTTATTTCCCACAGCTCCTGTTTTGTCATTCTTATCTTTTTTTATTATCTTTCTCCTTCCCTTCCTCATGTTGATGTGGTTAGGATAACGACGAGGGCTCACATACACATGCTTGGCTTTGGTGCTCACGCAGTTGCTCATGGTACTTATCACAGGGGTTGCACTTATTCAGCTTTGGTGCTTGCACACAGGCTCACCAAGAATTGCATCCTTTGATCACAGTGCTTGGGCATATTCTGGTTGTAGTGCTCACTAAGTGTTACACTCACACATCTTGTTTCAGATGCAATGTTTGCTAGGGGATCACACCCTTTAGTTCTGTGCTCACATACCTGGCAGAGTAGCAACCAGAAATTTCAGTGGAATCAATGATCTCACACAATTGTATTTGTTTGAAATGTGTAGCAGCACTAGAGATCAAACTCATGGTCTCACAATTTTAAGGCAGATATTTGGGTCATAAAAGTAATGAAGGATCAGAGAAGTTAAGTGCCGTAATTCATCACCTAATCATTTCACTCTGCTTTTTCAGTAAAACTGTCACCATTTCCTCTGTTAGTATTTTGGGCCTCACCAAACAGAGCAAAGGGACTATTCCTGGATCCCTGCCAAGAGTGACCCCTAGCAGTGCTCTGGGCACCATATGTAGTATCAGTGATCAAATAGGGTTAGCTTCATGCAAGGCAAGTTATTTATCCCCTGTACAATCAATCTGGCCACTGTTACAACATTTTTAATAAAGCTTCACATAACGGTTGTTATCATATAGTGGTTGAACCCCAATTTTTGTTTTTAATTTTGGGAGGGGGTGGTTGACCATACTTAGTTGTGCTTAGTGACAGCCTCTGGCTCTTTGCTCAGCGTGCATGCAGTGTCAGGACTTGAACCTGAAACTCCTACATGCAAGCATACACTCAGGTCCTTGAGCTTTCTTTCGGCCCCTACATCCCACATTTTCTTGCATAAAAATTGCCATAAACTCGACAATAATAATACAGTGAAAAGGAGTGCTCCCTGTAGTTCACACAGCTGGTTGGGGTTAATTGAGATTGTGAACCCATGCCTGTTAGATTCTAAGACTTTGTTTTGTATATTTTGTTTTGTATATTTGGGCCATACCCAGTGGTGCTCAGGGATTACTCCTGGTTCTGTGCTTAGGGATCACTTCTGGCAGGCTCTGTGGACCATATGGGATGCAGAGGGTAGAATCAGGGTCAGCCATGTATTAGGCAAGTAGGTTAGGCACTATACTATTTCCCTACCCCATTGTAACACTTTTTCTGTCTTCATAAGGACTGTGACTTGGACCAGAGACAGGTCAGTGGGCAGAGTGCATGATGTGCATGCAGGAGGCCCAGGTTCTATACCAGAACTACATGATACCTGGAGCATTGCTAGGAGTGAACCTAGAGTACTGAGTTAGGAGTAACTCCTAGCACAATGGGAGAGGCCCCCAAACAAAAACCAAATAAAACTAATGATTCTCCACGTTCCGGGGATTGCACTGCAGTGATAGTCTACTGTCAAAACTTTGTGCAACTTTGCCTCTCTTTTTTTATGCCCTCCACAATTTAGAATGATTCTCTGGAGTTAGGGAAAGATAAAAAGAACTAACTTGAGGTTTGTCCTTTGAAGGGTATGATTGTCTCTCCCTGGAAGAAGCTGCACCTTTGCTTTCTATTGGTGCTGACAGCGAAAGCAGAACTTCAAGCATACTTTTGCAATGATAAGAACCCCAAACCCCTTGCTGGACAATACCAGCCAGTGGAGAGAGCACACAGCAGAGTCATCCTCAACCTCTAGACTTCTTGATTAATGACTGTACTAAAAACTCACCCCTGATGATGACGTTTCTCCTGCCATTTCCTGTATATGTATGTGATATATGTTCTTTCTGTGTTCTTCAACTGTGCCTGCTTGCTGTTCCCCCCTCATAAATATGGATGAGTTACCTGAAAACCTATTAGAATATGTACAAGCTGTGATGTGACTGTAACTCTGCTGGGCTTAAAATCAGACTTGGTACTCCCTCTCTTTGAAGCTGTTCTCCAGCCAGTGCTGGTGGACAACTTTCCCAGCCTAAGTGCTTTCATTACCAATAAAGTTCTCTTGTGGGGATTAGAAAGATACTACAATGGGTAGTGTACTCACTTTGCAAACTTTCGACCTGGATTTTATCTCCAGCATCCCATATGGTTTCCCAAGACCCATCAGGAGTAATCCCTGAGGACAGAACCATGAAAATGTCCTGAGCACTGCCAGGTGTGGCCCCAAAACAAAACAAAAAGTCCCCTTTTTAAAATTCAGTTTTTTCCATGTTTTTTTCTAGGATGACATCTGCTGGCAGTGGTGGGATAGAAAACTATACCCAGAGACTCTCAGCTCCATGCAGTTAGAGAACAGAGACTAGTCAGGAAACAAAGCCATAGAACAAACCTTAGGAAAGGGGACACCCCACAAGATATTTAGTGTAGTATGAGATTCGTTCTAAGGGAGTGACTGCAAGAACAACCTTAAAGTACTCCTGCAAATAATCCAGTTCAAAGATGATGGATCCAGGGGCCAGAGAGATAGCACAGAGTCAAGGCATTTGCCTTGCATGCAGCCTATCTGGGTTTGATCCCTAACACCACACAGGGGTCCACGGAGCACCACCAGTGAACAATCAGTGAACATTGAACCTGGAGTAGCCTCTACTTACTAGAAGGTGTGACCTCCAAAACAAACAAAAATGACAAGAGATTGGGGAAAAATAAGTAGCATCCTCCAAGCACCATCAGGAGTGACCACTGAGTGCAGAGCAAGCAGTAAGCCCTGAGCAACTCACTGAAAAAGGCCAGGTGTGACCCTAATCTCCTGCCATCTCATTATGTATGCAGTTCAATCAGATGACTAGAATTCTGGTCAAAATAAAGAAATACTAAAGAAAACACCAAATTTTACAGGCCCCAACGGGGGTGGAGGAACTATAAAATCTCTAAATTTGCTTACTTGTGCCCTCTTAGGGCTGGGGCGATAGCACAGCAGGTAGGGTGTTTGCCTTGCACGCAGTCAACATGACCGACCCGAGTTCGATTCCTCCGCCCCTCTTGAAGAGCCCGGAGAAGCTCCCCGTGATGTATTTGATATGCCAAACACAGTAACAACAAAGTCTCACAATGGAGATGTTACTGGGCCCGCTCAAGAAAATCGATGAACAACGGGAGGACAGTGACAGTGACAGTGTTCTCTTAGTAGAAAGAGGCTATTGAGTCTCCCAAAGATAATGGGAGATATCTTTTAAGTGATACTTGGGTCCTCAAAACAATAGCAGGAGTCTCTCATAACCTCATTGAAAGAACAGTTCTAAACTAACTGGAAGACTCCATTAGCTGAGAAAGCTAGGAAGCTTGGAAAAATCTACAATTAGCTGGGAAAAATCTACAAGCACCTGTGTTGTCATTCTTCTTTCCATTCTCTCTCCATCTCTCCCAGCGACTCCTCTAACCTTTACCTCTGCCTCTCCCACTCCTTCTTTCAGTCCTCCTTTTGAGAGTTCGTTCTTATGTGCCCTGGTTTGTTCATGATTTATGGATTTTTTTGGGGGGGAGGTTTAAAGTCACACCCCACAGTGTACAGGGCTTGCTCCTGACTCTGTACACAGGGATCACTCCTGGCAGACTCAATGGGCCATATGGGCTTCTGGGGGATTGAGCCCAGGTCTGCTGAATGCAAGTGTCTCACTCACTCTACTATCTACCCAGCTCCTCAAATTTCTTTCTAAGGAGCCAGAGCACAGAGTACAGTGGGTAGATACTGGACCCGGTTTGAATCCTGGTCCCGATATGGTCCCCTGAGACACCCAGGAGTGATCCCTGAGTGCAAAGCCAGCGCTGCAGGGTGTGGCCAAAATAAAAAACAAAAAAAAATTCTTTTTAAAACTAGTAGCTGTGTCTGAAATTATAAATAAAAACTAAGAGTTTCCCATTTTATGTTTGTATGTTTATGTCTTCCCCTTCATGAGTTGTTTTATTTGGCATCTGGATGGCAAAATTTAAATTAATCAAAACTTAACGGTTGAGTTTAGGACTTTTTAAGCTCCCCCTCAGGACCTACGGTGAAAGAAACCAAGGTTTAGTTTGAAACATGCATGTATCTAAAGCTATAAAACTGGGTGTGCTTTTTTTTCTAGTGGTGTTTATTCACTGGAATTAGCTCATATTATCTAAATAGGGAAGTATTGACTTTGTCTTGCAGGATTTTGAATGGTATGGAGACAAAATGAAGTTGCTTGTGCTAACACTAATAGAATTTTCAAGTCAGATACAATCGTAAGGTTAAGGATTAACACAAATGTTAGAAATATCTAGGAATATTTGGTTTCTGAGATTTTTGTTACTTACATTTTTATTTTTTGTTTTTTTTAAAACCACATTCAGCGTTCAGGGCTTACTCCTGGCTCTGCTTTTAGGGCTCTCTCCTGGCAGTCTCTGGGAGACCATATGGGATGCCGGGATCAAACCCGGGTCTGCCACATGGAAGGCAAGAGCATCTTATCACTTCAGTCTTCTACTTGTATTTTTAGAACTACTTAAGGAGAGGATTATTTCAGGCAAGATAGTGATTGCAAGCTGACTGAATTAAGCTCCTTCCTAAGAAGATGCAGCCATCAGTCTTATTGAAAGAACTAATCTGAAGGTGTGTCTTAAACACTTCCCAGATCTCTTGGGAAAATCAAGTTGTACAATTTAATAATGGAAATTCATTGAACACTTTAAAAACTAGGGGCTTACACTTATAAATTATGATAAATGTATATTTTAAATTAAAGAAAAGTTGATGAATAGAAGTGTCTTTGTTGAAGGAGAGGAAAGAATTCTGGCTAGAAGTAAAATTTGTTTGTGAAACCTAATTAAGAAAGGTTATAGGACAAATATGTATATAAAAAGATGTGTAGAAGGTTTGAGAATTGAGTTTTAAGGAAATAAACAGGTAAAGTTAGGTATAAACTAATTAATTGTCATTTTGGTAGAATAGTTGAATAAATTCTGATTTTAACTTTCCTTTGTAAAGAGGGCAGAAAGTATAAGACTATGCTTAGATTTTGCACACTGTGAATGATACTGTGAATGATTTAAATGGACCTACATATTAAATGAGGATGTACTTCAGTTTTAACATCAGTTCTTAGCTTTAAGATAACTAAGTTTTGTTTACAGTCTTGAAATTATGTTACATTGTTTTAATGGCTAATTGAGTGTTGTTTTGAGTATAGTTTTGTGATAATTTGTCAGGTTGTCAACCCTTAAATAGCTGTGAGACAAACTTCCCAGGAACCAAAATTCTAAAAATAAATAAAATCTTAATTTGAGCAAGGGAAAGTAAATATGAGATGTCTCAAGATAAATAAAGCATACATAATGATTATTTTATTCCTTTATGGAAAGAGAAACATATATGAGTGAGGCTATTTCCTTTTATTCTTTTTTTTTTAATTTTTATTAGTGAAACACCATGAGGTACAGTTGTAGACTTACAAACTTTTGTGCTTGGGTTTCGATTATGCAATGATCAAATACCCATCCCTCCACCAGTGCCCATTTTCCACCACCATGGATCCCAGTATCCCTCCCACCCTATCCCCCCCATCCCACCCTGCCTCTGTGACAGGGCATTCCTTTTTGTTCTCTCTCTCCTTTTGGGTGTTGTGGTCTGCAAAAGAGGCATTGAGTGGCAATCATGTTTGGTCCATAGTCTACTTTCAACATGCATCTCCCATCCTGGGAGGATCCTCCAAACACCCTTTATTTGGTGCTCCCTTCTCTATTTGAGCTGCCCTTTCCCCTAGCATGCCCGGCTGGCCTCTGAGCCATGGAGTAATCCTCCTGGTACTTATCTCGGCTATTCTTGGGTATTAATCTCCTATTTTGTTACTTTATGTCCCCCAGATGAATGCAATCTTTTTATGTCTGTCCCTCTCTTTCTGACAGTGAGGCTATTTCTTAAGTTCAGACTTCATGGGACACATTGTGACTTAAGAGTCACAGTTAACCTAAATATGTTTGTGAGTTTCAATATGGGTATTCTAAAATCATATGCAACTTCCAAAAGACTAATATGATCTGATTAATCCTGATTACTATTCTCAGGTACTATATAGTAACAATTTAAATTCTTGTTTTGGATGTGGCTGGAGCCATAGCACAATGGGTAGGGTGTTTGCCTTGCATGCGGCTGACCCAGGTTCGATCCCCAGCATCCCATATGGTACCCCGAGCAACGCCAGGAGTAATTCCTGAGTGCATGAGCCAGGAGTAACCCCTGTGCAAAGCCGGGTGTGACCCAAAAAGAAAAAAATCTTGTTTTGGGGGGATTGTTTTGTTTGCGACCACAACAGTGGTACTCAGGGCTTTCTTCTGACTATGTACTCTGCTCAGGGATGACTTCTGGGAGTTCTCGAGGACTGTACATGATGCCAGGAATCAAAACTGGTTTGCTTCATACAAAACAAGTCACCTACCCACAGTACTATCTCTCTGGCCCTTAATTCTAATAATTTTAAAGCCCTTGTGGGGCCGGAGTGATAGTACAGCAGGTAGGCACACAATCTACCTGAGATTAACCCCTGGCACCCCATATGGTTGGTCCCTGAAACCTCACCAAGAGTGATCTCTGACTACAGCATCGAGAGCAAACTCCGAGCATGCACTGGGTGTCACTGCAATTTATAGAAATCATTGTTTATTTTAATGATTTGTGTGCAGAGAAATTCTCAGGAAAGGAGAAATGGAACAAAATAAGTTTGCCCTTTTCACCAGAAAGCAGGCCTTTGGTCAAAACCTAATCAATGTTCAGCCTCAAAATGATCAAGAATCAAACTATTATCATTTTTTGACTCTGGAAGTCATTAAAGACTTCTAGACAGTTACTCACTACCACAAAAGCCTTCTGGTGCATGGCAGCCCAAGTTTACCAGCTCTCTTTCTTTTCAGGGACACGAATTGCTCTTATTGATTGTATGCTTTTCCGTTAAATAAAATGTTAAAATTAATAAAATGTTAATAAATTTAATAAAATGTTAATCACTTAATCACTTAACTTCCCGTTAGTCGTCGATTTGCTCGAGCTGGTGCCATTAACATCTCCATTTGTCCCTGTCGCGTGCTAGTGTAGCCCAATGGCATCTGTTCGCTCTGGGAACATGAAGAGCCTCAAACCGATCGTTCATGATCTTGATGAAGAAGTCTGACCATCTGGTAGGTGGGCGGCCATGCGGTCTTTTGACATCCCGTGGGATCCAGTCGGTAACAGCTCTAGTCCAGCAGTCGTCTTTAAATCTCATTACGTGACCAGCCCATCTGATTTTTGACACCTTGGCAAACGAGACAGCGTCCCTGATTCTTGATCGTCGATGAATGTCCAAACTCCGGATTCTTTCTCTCATTTGAGTGAAACGTGATATTCCAAGCATAGCTCTTTCAATTCCTCTTTGGGAGACCCGAATAGCATTCTTATCCTGTTTATGTAGGGCCCAGGTCTCTGAGGCATATGTTAATGCAGGAAGAACAGTGGAATCAAAAAGATGTGCCCGGAGCCGGAGGTTCTTCGTCCTCTTGGTTATTTCTTCGACGTTCTTAAAGGCGTTCAAGACACATCATAAAATGTTGATAAAATGTTAAAAAATTCTTTTTGCTAATCTTAAGGTTTATCTGAATAGGGAAACAGCCTATGTCACTTTTTCAAATCTTTGCAGGTGACCTATACATCTTGAGGAAAGGATGTCCCTGCCTGAGCTAATCAAAGAAGATCCCTTTGCCAATGTTTCCAATTTTTGGTATGGAATGGAACTCCCTCTTTCTCTAACTATTTGTTTGGATTGTAATTGCTATTTATCTTGTCTTGAGTAATTTTAGTAATTTAATAATTTAAGTATTTTCCCCTTATTTCAAATTATTAAAGTTGATTAAAGGGCTTGATAAAATCAGTCTAATCAAAATTATTTCTACACATGGAACATAATTTGTCACTGCAAACTGGAGACTAGCAACTTCACAGTTGTTAGCCTCTTCTGGAAATCTTACCAAGGTTTCTGGATTTGCGATTATTCACCCATGTAGTTTGTGTGTGTGTGTGTGTGTGTGTGTGTGTGTGTGTGTGTGTGAAACTAATTCCATCACAGTGCACATGACCAATTCTTCTACAGTTTCTGATTTCATAATTGGGTATGATGACTCCTACCAGGTCCAAATTTGTGAACCCCTGACTAAATCATCTCCTTTACCTTTACTGTAGCACTGTAGCACTGTCCTCCCATTGTTCATTGATTTGCTCGAGCAGGCACCAGTAATGTCTGTATTGTGAGACTTGTTACTGTTTTTGGCATATCAAAAACACCACAGAGAGCTTGCCAGGCTCTGCCGTGCAGGTGGGATACTCTCAGTAGTTTACCGGGCTCTTCAAGAGGGATGGAGAAATCAAACCCGGGTTGGCTGCATGCAAGGCAAATGCCCTACCTGCTGTGCTATTGCTCCAGCCCACCTTTATTTATAGAATGGTTCTTGGAAAGAAAACGTGGAAAAATTATTCCATATTTTTGGGTACCTTTACTGTACCCCAAAATATAGACCAATTTTTCCACGTTTTCTTCCCAAGAGTGATTCTATAAGACACTTCTGTCTGGTGCCCAGTAAAACCTCAGGAGACACGGAGAACTATCTAGATGACCGTGGTCATAGTTGGGACATTGTCAGGATATAGTCAGATGTTTTTTGGCAGTATTCTTAGGTGGCCGACAGTTTGACTCCTTATTATGTTTTCCTGTAAATGACTGGAACTGTTATTATTTGAAGTACTATTATGCCATTGTCAATATTTTATTTTTTTCTGGGTTAATTCTTCGTCATCAGTGAATTAGAAACTGCTAAATCCTAGAAACTGTTGCTAGCTAGATTTTAAAATGGCACTCTGCTTTAAGTCTACTTGGAGTCAATTTCCTGATATTTTCAGTCAGTAACTCTAGGAATTGAAGTGATTATTTTTGTCTTTATATAGTGGTGTTTATTTGTTTATTTTCTTTATTTAGGGACCATGATTTACAAAGTTATTTTATTGAGTTTCAGGCATAGAATGTTCCAACATCAATTCCTTCACTAGTGTCCACTTCCTTCCACTGATGTCCTCAGTAATGAATTGAAGTGATTTTAAGGTGAGAATTACAATTATCCCCTTAATAATTATTTTTATCTGTATAGTTTTCCTGTTATTCTAATTGTTTATGATTATCCAACACCTTCTAAGTATTGCAGAGTGAGAGCTACATGCCTGAAGGTGAAAAAACATTTTAATAAAATCTTGAGGCCTTGTAACATCAACCTAACCAAAGCTGCAGTTAGCCTGAGATTGGTCTTAATTCCTGACACCCTAAAATATGAATCCTGCTGAGGGTGTGTACAGACCTAGAGGAGATGGCCATGACACTCCTGTTTGAACACATGAGGATGTAATGGCCTATAAGTAATATATTTATAATTTATAATTAGTCAAGAGGGCTGTCTAAGAAGATATATTGACCAAAGAGTGGAAATGCCAACGCGTTTTGCAACTCTTCCCCTTCTCTTTCACTACCCTCCTCAATTTAGAATAACTTTCTGGAGTTAGGAAAAGCTAAAACAGACTAACCTGAAGTATAGTTTGGAGGATGTGGCCATCCATTCCTGGGAGAAGCTGCCCCTTTTCTCTCTACTGGTGTTGATGGGCTCTGATCAGGGCAAAGCAGAACTTCAAGCACACTCTTGCAATGATAAGAACCCCAGGCCCCTGGTGGGACAGTACCAGCCAATGGACACAGCTGAGTCATCCTCCACCTCTACTCTCCTTGATCTTCATGACCACACTAAAAACATACCCCTAATGATGTCGTCTCTCCTTCCATTTCCTGTACATATGATGTATGTTCTTTCTGTGTTCCTCAACTGTGCCTGCTTGCTGTTCTCCATCATGAATATGGATTAATTTCCTGAAAAACTATTAGAATATGTACGAGCTGTGATGTGACTGTAACCCTGCTAGACCTAAAACCAAACTTGGTACTCCCTCTCATTGAAGCTGTTCTCCAGTCTGTGCTGATGGACAACTTTCCTAACTTAAGTGGTTTTATTGCCAAATAAAACCTTTTCTATTTGATTATTCCTGTGCTTTTTATCTAGGATGACACTCTATCCCCTTTTCGGTGACAACTAAAGTGTCTGTCTAACTAGGACAACCCCCACTATGCACTCACATATAAGAAAAGATGAATATGTGAAAAGCAGGGTGTCATCAGTGGGCAGAGGATAAAGTATATAGGTCAAAGGCAGCTGGAAGACCTCTAAGTGGTAGGTCTTGGTGTGAAGGAGGGATGGGATAATCAGAAAGATAAAGGTGGGAATTCACTTTGCATTTTCCTCCTCCCACCCAAAATTACTCATCTTGCCTTTAGGCAAGATATGTTTTGGAAACAAAGCAATAGCACAGCAGGTAGGGAGCTTGCCTTGCATGTGGCTGACCTGGGTTCGATCCCCGGAGTCCCCTATGGGCCCCCAAGCTCACCGGGAATTATCTCTGAGTGCAGAGCCAGGAGTAAGGCCTGAGCACCACCAGGAGTAGTCCAAAAACCAAAACCAAAAAATGATACGTATCTGTTTTGAAGCATTGGAGCTCAATCAGAGCCTTGGAATTGGAACAGAGTGGGTGGCAGAAGGGAAAGGAACCCATACAGATACTGAGATACAAGGAAAAGTAGAAAGTAGAAGGATAGCTGAATGACAGATAAAAAGCTAGAGAAAAATGGACAAGAAAAGAACCTTTTCAAAGGATTTTCCAAGAGGAGGAGGGAGGACAAATGGCTGGGCAATTACCCTAAGAGGGCATTTTAGTGCTCCTTTGTGTGCTTCTGGAGCCTGCTGTCACCCTCCTCCTGTGTATGGGAGATCCTGAAGGCAATGACTCCTGCCTGAGGTGCTAAAAATCGCCTGACAGCTGACCCTTTCCCAAGGCTATTCTGGCTCATGCTAAGCAGGTTCTGCTGTGTCTAGTTCCGTCTGGCAACCCTGCCTCTATTTGTACCTGTCTATCTGCCCCCACAATTTACTGGGGAAGTACACAGTCATGAGAGGAGGATCCCTGAGTCAGGAAATTGGTGATATGGGTGGCAGGAAATGTGCACTAGTGAAGAGATGGGTGTTGGAACATTGTATGACTGAAACCCAATCATGAACAACTTTGGGAGTTTTTTTGTTTTATTTTATTTTTTATTTTTTGCTTTTTAGGTCACACCTGGCGATGCTCAGGAGTCACTCCTGGCTCTGCTCTCAGGAATCATTCCTGGCAGTGCTCAGGGAACCATATGGGATGCTGGCAATTGAACCCAGGTTGGCCGCGTGCAAGGCAAATGCCCTATCCGCTGTGCTATTGCTCCAGCCCCTAACTTTGGAACTGTACATCTCATGGTGATTCAGTTAGAAAAGACAATTGGCAGGATCCTGTGACCACAATGGTATTCTTCAGTTCTTGGGTCCTCTGTGGGTCTTTGGTAAAAACAAACAGACAAAAAAACACCCACTAAGTGCATCAATAAAGAAAGTTCTGACCTCTTTGCTGTTACTTGTTTCTTAGATGTCCCTGTTTGTGCATCTGGCACTTACCTACTAAGCACTGATTTAACAAGATTATCTTTTGTCCTCTCCAAGCCATAGCACCTTAAGTATTTTTCTTTCTAGATCCTCTTTGAGTGTCCTTCCCTAGATATCCCCTCAAGCTGGGTGCTCTTAACACAACTGGATGGGGCCCCAAAGCCTAAAACAGCAGCATGAACACCACTAATTATCAAGACTTAGGTCTTAAGTAATAAACCAATTATTCTATACTTGGTTAAGATAGCAGGTAATTGGCATGCTTCACAGAAACACTAAAATACAGTGCAATTCTATAGGCACCGTTTCTTCAAAGGCACACATTTAATTTGAAAATGTATGCGGATTTTTACATTCTACTTCATAGGGTGCTTGACTTACCTGTAAGTGTTGTAGCACTCTCCGATCCTTGCCTAAACGTTAAGTAGGTAGGCAGGCAGTCAAGGGGCCCCTTCGGAATGAATCTCAGAAAACTATCAAACCAAGATATGGTCTGAAAAGGCATTATCCTGTCCTGCCCCCACCCTAGGCAAAAACCCAGCTCAGACTTAAGGCCAACTTGAGGCTCTAACTCAAGAAGAAAAGAGCCCAGTGCAATGACAGAACCCTTCACCAGACAATTCTTCTGGAACAAAAGGCCTTGCTAACACTTTAACACTTGAAGAGAGACCACTGGAACTCAAGGAATTTCTTCCATGAAAACACTTCAGCAACTGAACTCATCTGCATAGATAGCCCCAAAGCTACTTGAAGGCCCTGAAACCAGCTTTGCAAAAGCAAGATGATACCACCTTTCCTTGCTCACTTTCTTTTTGGAGTTGCCCATAACTCTCTTTCCTTTATGGCACACTCCATCTTGGGAGTCACATGCATCTCTACTTGGGTTGTGTAATTTCTCTCTTTACAGAGTATCCCCTCCCCTCCCCTCCCCTCCCCTCCCCTCCCCTCCCCTCCTCTCCCCTCCTCTCCCCTCCTCTCCTCTCCTCTCCCCTCCCCTCCCCTCCCCTCCCATCCCCTCCTCTCTCCTCTCCTCTCCTCTCCTCTCCTCTCCTCTCCTCTCCTCTCCTCTCCTCTCCTCTCCTCTCCTCTCCTCTCCTCTCCTCTCCTCTCCTCTCCTCTCCTCTTCTCTTCTCCTCTCTTGGTGTCTCTGTCTCTCTCATTTACTAAACAAAAGTATTTTGCTTAACCTCCATCTATTGACTTTTTTATACAAGAATAGCCAACAAACTTATAGTTTCAGTTCTTTTTCCTGGCTTACTTACCATTTACGTTACCGGTGACCTGTAATAAGGGCTGGAGTGATAGCACAGCGGCAGGGCGTTTGCCTTACGTGCAGCCAGCCCAGCCGAGCTGGGTTCAATTCCTCTGCCCCTCTCAGAGAGTCCAGCAAGCTACCAAGAATATATTCAATATGCCAAACACAGTAACAACAAGTCTTAAAATGGAGACGTTACTGGGCCTGCTTGAGCAAGTCAATGAACAACAGGAGGAAAGTGACAGTGACAGTGACCTGTAATGAAGCCATGTTATTATTTACAGTGCTTCTTCGAATAGCCTACCATTACTGAATTTCTTTTGGTTTCAGTGGGGCACACCCAGCTGTGCTCATGGGCTATTCCTGGGTCTGACATACACCCTACCCACTCTACTATCGTTCCAGCTCCAGCACAGTTTCTTAAACTTTTGTTTATTTCCTATTAATATTGTGCCTTGTCAAGAACCTAGAAAGGTAAAGTCAGATTTTTCTCCTTCCCCCAAACCCACAATCCTTATTTATGTATTTATTGGGTTTGGCGGCACACCTAGCAGTGCTCAGGAGCTATTCTTGGCTCTCTGATTCTGTGTCACTCCTGGCAGAGCTCAGAGGACCATTCAGTGTTGGGGAGAGAATCCAGGCCTCACATAAACAAAGTATGTCTCTCTGTCTGCCCCTCCTGCCTCCCCCTCAAAATCTCTGTTGAAGACAGCAGTGAGCAGAAAGAATGAGTAGCCCAGTTTGGAGTGTTGGCATTCAGCAGCATGTGTGGGGAGCTTGTCTTAGTGTCAGGCTAGATTTTCACAGGACTTGCACAAATGTCATCCCACCCCTAGGTCCCCGAGGATGCTGGCAACCTCCTCCTTGATGTGATGCGAGCCTTTTCCTTACTAAAATCCACTTGCTCCCCAACTGCGTGTGCTGGAAATTCTCCTTTGGGTTAAGGCCCAATCTCCAGAAGGTCCCGGGAAATTGCACATGTTATCTGGAACGGACAGCACATTAAGTCATTAGTGCCCATTAATGCATTCGCCCGAATAAATCTATCAGATTGCCTGTCACCTCTCAGAGGGCAGAGCTGTGAGGGGATGAGATAGTGACCAGTGACCTTTTCTTCAGGGGGTCCGTGGTGGGTGGAGGAGCTCCAGCCTGGTATTTCCCTGACCATGATTTCTCGGTCCCACCCCAAGGCCCAGGATCCTAGTTAATGCAAACCTCCAGGTTAGAGCCTGCATCACTGCACAAGCAAAGCGGGCCAGAGAAAAGAGATCTGGGGAGGTTTGAGGGCCAGAATGAAATGAGTACCACTGATGCCACACAAAGCCCTTTTGGTATTGCTCTGGTCCTATCCTTGAGGGCACTACCCTGGTCCTCCCCTCCCCTCCCCCCGCCACACACATATACCTTTTTTCGTATCTCCTTAGAGATTCTGCATGGCCATCTCTTTCTTGCCCACCTCCCTCATCGAGCAGAGAGACCCCCGCCTCAGAGAGAGGCCCACTAGCTCTGAAGGCCTTAGAGAGGTGGCAGAATTGATAGACTCTGGGGAATCACCCACTGCTTTCTTGTATTCCTCCCTTCTTTCCCCCCTGCTGGCATCTTAGGCATGTTTGCCCTCCTGGAGTTAGGAAGCAAAACACCAATTTAAATTGATGCTGACAGAGCCTGTCAGAGGCCAGGGGCTGGCTGCTGCGGCTGCCACCAGTATAGCTACTCCTCATCAGGGATCCCAGGCGGTGCTTAGGCCACTGCAGCCAGGAGCAATCGTTCTTGTCCTCACTCACCTCGAATAGCCTAAGTTGGGTATGGAGCACAATGTGCAGATGAGAATCAAATGGCTGAGCGACATCCTGGGTCACTGAATGGTTCATGGATCCTGTGTGTGTGTGTAAATGGCTTGGGGCCACACCTGGAAGTGCTCAGGAGCAATTCCTGGCTTTGTGCTCAAGGGATCATTCTTGTTCGTGCTAAGGGAGCCCTATGTACTGCTAAGGATTGAAATGGTGCAGCCACATGGAAGGAAACTGCCTTATCCCCTGTACTTTCATTCTGGGTCTGGACCCAATTCTTTTTTTCTTTCGTTTATTTTTTGATTGAGGTACTGTGATTTATAAGACTATTAAAGATGGTTTCCCATGTGCATATTCTAACACCATACTTATCACCAGTGTGCTCACTGCCCTCCCCCCAATAATCCCAATGCCCTTGTCTTTCAAACACTGCTCCAACTCACTTTTTGGGATCAGCGGTCTCATTGTGTTGCCTTTGGCTTTTTGTTGCTATCTGGCAGTGTATCTTTAAGTCCCACAAGTGTGAGAGTTCATTCTGTATCTATCCCTTCTGACTTCACCCAGCACGATAATCCTTGACTTCCATCCATCCATGTCATGGTGAACTGCACAAATTTGTTCTTTCTTAGAGCTGCATAGTATTCCATTGTGTGTGTTTACACACAAACGCGTACACACACACACACACACATCCAAAAACTTCTTGAGGAAGGGATCAAGTTCCTAAGGCCCTTTCTGGGGAAAAACTTAAAGGATGGACTGGAGAAATAGTACCGAGGGTAGGGTGCTTTCCCTGCATGTTTCTGACTGAGGTTTGATCCCTGGCATCCCACGTGGTCTCCTGAGCACTTCCAGAAGTTATCCTTGACCACAGAGCCAGAAATAAGATTTGAACACTGCCATGTGCAGCCCCAAAACAAAAGAAAAAGAAAAATCAAAGGAGAATCTTATGTCTGCTAGATACATTTTTGTTTGTGTTGTTGGATGTCTACATGGAGTGGTACAAAGGAGGGTAGTCTGTGCTCTGTGCTTAAGAGTCATCCCCTGCAGTCATTAGAGTTCAAACCCAGGGTTCCCGCATGGAAAGCATGTGCTCCAGCCCAATGAAATGTCTTTTCAGCCATGTCTCATGCTTTTTAGAAAGAGTATATCATAGAAGGGTCAGAGCAATAGTACAATGGGGAAAGCATTTGCCTTGTACATGGTACAGCCAGGTTTGATTCCTGGCATTCCATATAGTCCCCCAAGTACCACCAGGAGTGATTCCTGAGTGCAGAGCCAGGAGTAAGCTGTGAACATCGCTGGGAGTGACTCAAAAAGGAAAAAAAAGAAAGAAAAGGTACCATAGAGACAAATATCTTTTGAAACTTCCTTCAGGGAAGGAGGATTTTAATCCACCTGTCTTCAAAACCCTAGAAGTCCTCGATAATCTGATAGAGAAATTCTTGCTAATGTGTCAGTTGGTGACCCCCCCACACCCCTATGTTTGCATTTTGTCCAGAGATTAACTTTTTAGTGTCTTTGAAGGAAGTGATTGAGAGTGGAAATATTTGACGAAACACGGGTGGCATTGAAATTTCAATGTATAGAGGCCTTGGTGGGTTTACTCTCAAGTAATCTCTTACATGTACACAGGATTTTACAGTTAAATTTTATTTCATCTTCACAATAACATTGTGAGCTATGGGGAGAAGCTATAATTTCCATGTCAGAGATGAAGTAGTCGAGTCTCAGATTGGATTAATAAGTGTTTCCCAAAGTGAGCTATATTGCCTGCATCTCCACACAACCCCAGCCCTAACCCACCCTTCATGGGGGAAGCATGCACTGCAATTATCCGTGGACTGTAGTAACCTTGGCTGCGTGTGTTGTTTTTTCAATTAAAGAAGGTAGATTTCCGGGACTGGGGGCTGAGGACACTGAGTGATTTTTTCTTTTTCACAAAAGGGGATGGTTTTGACCTCTGGGCTATGTGATCATCAAGGGACACACAGATCCAGAACCACTGATTCCTGGGCAGAATACTGCATACATTTCTCCATGGTCATTCCACCAGAGCAGAGTGCAGGGCTCAGGAAAACCAGAACAGGAGGGATTGACTGACTTCTCCCATTCATTTTCTCTGCCTGTCACTAATTTCTCTTTTTATCGCTTAGCGTTTTTCCGGTTCCCATTTTCTCTTACTCTGGCTGCCATTCACCAGATAGGCAAGAAGAAAACATTTAGCTTTGTAAGGAAAAGCAGGTATTGGTTTGTATGTCTCAGTGGGCTAAAGCAATAACCACGCAGAAAGGCCTGACTAGAACATTCTCACCACTGGACTGTCAGAAACTTGCTGTGTTTGACCTGAAGTCAATTGATTAACCTTTCTGTCTGGGAGTTCTCATCTTTTCAACCTGCAGAAGCCTTGCCTGGCTCATGACCAGCTAGACTCAAGGGAAGGGGGGTGCAGGGAATTGGACTGAGGAGGGGCGGAGGATGGAGGCGAGAATGAGAACTGGTGGGAGATGGGAATAGCTAATGAATAACAAGGGCTGAAAAACACTTTGCAATCATTCCTGCCTGACGCATCGATATTTAATGTCATTCTTTGCCTCAAAAGTTATGCCTCAGAAATGGGAGCCATTTATTAAGGCACTGCAGGCAGTTCCTAGGTAATCCATGAAGCCTCCTATTTAGGGGGGAAGGCCTAATTATAGCTTCTTCTTTTCCTTATCTCCTTCTCTTGTTCATTAAGACCAAAGGACATTTGCTCAGGAAATCAGATCTTGGTTTCAGAAGATTTCATCTGCTCCCACAAATTGAATTTCCCACCTGGAGTCAAATTCTCTATTTATAACAGAGATATAATCTGCCCCAAAATCTGTCCTTGATATAGGCCTAAGCTTGCTGAGATGTGCTTTGAATGGTGACCAGCTCTATGGGCTTGCTGGACCCCTGGGAACTCAGACAGTGATTTTAGAGTGGAAAGCACAGAAGGCTTCTTTCGGAAAGAGGATGGGGTTCCAGCTGGCTTTATAACCTGCAGTGTGGGCCTTTCCTTGTCAGTTTGAGTGCATGTGTAGGGACTGGAGGTGCTTAAGGACTATAGTTTTAGCTTGGGCCATCTCCCTCCATCTATAACCCACCTTGACTTAGATATGATATTACCAAAGCAAGTCTGTCACCACAGTTGTCCCCTGCTCAGATGCCTTGAATAGGTTCTGCTAACTGAAGCATCAAATCCAAACTCCCCCCACAGTAGATGTCCATATCTTCTGGGTCCCATATTATTAAACTGCTCCCTCCACCATATATGGCTCCTTACTCTTCTGGGCAGGTATCCTGTCTCCTGCATGGTGTTTTTTTCGCTTCATGGGTCCTGTTGCTCCCCCACTTCTCTGCTTAATTTCGTTGACTCCTTTCTTAGACTCCAGTCTCATATCATATGAAGGTCTCACCCTCCCAAGAAAACTTGGGCACTTCTTTGTGCCAGTCACCGGGCACATATCAGAGAGTTGATATCTCATTGAACAGCTTATGGTCTTGGCTTGCGTTGTCATTTTTCCTCATATGGGTATAGCCTTGTCTCCTATTTTTGTGAGCATAGGCCAAACCATATGCTCCTTTCTGTCTCCTGAGTGCTTGGCCCGCTGCTGGGCCATGGAGGTAGCTGGGCACATCTGCTTTCTGCTGTCTCCCATAGCTCTCTGCGGCTCTGAAATCACTGGCGGTTGCTGTGTTTTCAGCCTCTGGGCTCTCCCTTCCCATTCCCTTTTCCTGCCCTTCGTGAGGAGCTCCCAGAACCATTCAAGAGATTTGTGTTTTTATTAATCATTTTGAGAGTTCTTCCTTGGACCCTCTTCAGTTTTTCTGAAATTAATCAACCTAGAGGCAGACAAGAAAAGACTGGAAAGTCGGAGAAGTTCATCTTTCACACGATTCTTCTTCCTTGGGCTGCTCAGTGTTTGCTGCTAAGTCAGGCAGCCATCATTTTCACTTCTTGTTCTCTGAGATTAAATTAGACTAAATTAAAATATGTGTAGGGGCTAGGGACAACACTCAAAGGACTGCAGTACATGCTTTGATTGCAGGAGATCCTAGCTAAATCTCCAGCAACTCATGGTTCTCAGGAGTGACCCCTGAGCACCACTGGGTGAGGCCCTCCAAAAAAAAAAAAAAGAAAGGAAAAGGTATAAAGGGGACGGAGACGTGACTCAATGATATAGCACCTTCTTCATTTGTGTGAGCCTCTGAGTTCTATCTCTGAATAGTACTACCTTCTATATTTTCAAAATTTATCTTTGTGGGTTTGGACCACACTTGGTGGTGCACAGAGACTACTCATGGCTCTGTACAGAAGAGTGACTCCAGGCAGCACTCAGGGAATCATATGTGGTACAAGGGATTTGAACCAGGGTCACAAGTTAGAAGACTATATGCCTATCTAGCTCTTGTGTTTTAATAATCTTCTTATAGTCTTGATTGCTTAGCATGGCTGTCTGAGTTCCTGAAGCCAGGGTTGTTGGAAGCTGGGACAAAGTGGTTGACTTAAGATAGAAATGAATTTCCTGGGTCTCAAAGGGGGACAGTAGGAACACGACCTTAGGGAAGGAAGAACGTTTTTCTTTTGGAGGAGGGATAACTTTTAATCACCTAGCCACTAATGACCCATGAAGTGATCCAAGTACAACTAGTTCAGTTTGTCTGGAAGATCTTGTCTTTAATTAGAAGATGGGAAAGGATTGGCTATTGAAGGAGCCTATTAGTTGATTGGGGAGAAAGCCTATATTTACCGTGCCTTGACTAGGGGCCAGGTGTGTGGCCATGCAGATTTTGTCAACGATTGGATTGTAACTTCACAATTCTGCGAAAGACTTTTATCTTAAATTATTAATGAAATGAAAGCACGGAGAAGCAAAAAGAGCAACCTAAAATGACTCCCTCTACTCTCCCAAGGTATGTTTACCTATGACTCCTTTTTTCATCATTTTTTGGGGAACCATACCCAGTAGTGCTCAGGGATTGCTTCTGCTTTTGTGCTCTAGGGTTAGTAGTGGCAGTAGCACCATCTTTCTGGGTGCTTATGTTAACAGGCAAAATGTATCCCATACACTAGCAATTTTCTTTCCTTGTCTAAGTGTAGAAATAGCATACTTCAGAAGAGGAGAGCACAGCCTCTGGAACCATACTGTTTGGATTCATGTCCTGCCTCTTGTTAATTTTGGCTAAATTAATAAATTATTTTTGTCTTCATTCCTATAGTTACAAATTAGGCTAATTCTTTTGGGGGTTTGGAGGGTGAGGGAAACACAGCTGGCAGTGACCAGGGATTACTCCCAGATCTTTGCTCAGGCATCACTCCTGAAGGGGCTTAGGAAGCCATATGTACTGCTGGGAATTGAGCCTGGGTCGGATGCATACTACCTGCCGTGCTATCTCTCCAACCTCCAAATTTTTGTCTCAGAGAATTTCTTGGAGAATTATTTGTTTTGGTTTGGTTTGGAGGCTGAACCTGGAGGTGCTCAGGGCTTTCTCCTGGTTCTGTGCTCAGAGATCACTCATGATGGTGCTTGGGGAACCATGTGTGCTGCTTGGCGTTGAAGTGGAGTCAGTCGAGGCAAGCACCTTACCCATGTACTATCTCTCTGGTCCTGCTGGAAGACATAAATGAAGGACATGTATTCCTTGGAATAGTGTTTGGTATATGGTAAGCACTCACCAAATGCTATCTATTATCATTCTCTTTTGTCTTCCCCTACCCAGGGTTTCCTCACACCAACCTCTAAGTACCAAGGACATCTCTTCATGGCATCCTTTCAGACCTGGTCTTCAATTGTGTTCCTCTGACATGATCCGCCCCACCTCAAACTTCATACTGTGTACTGGCCCCTTCACTTATTATTATTAGCTCCTAGAAGGCAATGCTCTCTTTATCAAAAATTGAAACATATGTGCATAAAAAGATGCTGTTAACAGAGCAAAAAAGGCTACCCCTGAAATGCAAGATTGTTTTTGCAAATCACATGTCTGATAAGTGATTAATATCCAGAACAAAGAAGTCAAAATCAAAGCAGCAAGTAATTCATTTGCAAAAATGGGCAAAGGACTTGAATAGACATTTCTCCAGAGAATATATATAAATGACCAATAAGTATATAAAAAGATATTCAAGAACACTAGTCATGAGGGAAATGCAAATCAAAGTCACAATGAGAGATCACTTCAAAGCTATTAGGATGGTTATTAAAACAACAACATGAACAAAAAATATCAAGTATTGGCTAGGGATTTAGGAAAAATTGAAACCCTCATATCTCCTGGTGGTAGAAATGTAAAGTAAATCATTATTGTAGAAAGTGTGTTATGGTGGTTCCTGAAAATCTGACATAAGATTACAATATGGGCCCCAAGGTCCAGGAACACTCCACAAGTTCAAAGTGCCCCCTCACAGGCCTACCTTCTCAGGATCTGATTTCATGGATACATGAAAAAATTGAAAGCAGGCATTAAAACATACTTGTGAATTTACTTTATAGCATCATTATTCTTGATAGTTAAAATATGAAAACAATTCAAATGTCCAGTGACAGCTGAATAGATGAACAAGATGTGTTAGATACATATAATAGGGTATTACACAACCTTATAAAGGGAAGATAAAAACCTTTATAAAGGGAAGGGTTGGAGCGATAGCACAGAGAGTAGGGCGTTTGCCTTGCACGTGACCAACCCAGGTTCGATTCCTCTGCCCCTCTCGGAGAGCCCAGCAAGCTACCAAGAGTATCTTGCCTGCACAGCAAAGCCTGGCAAGCTACCTGTGACGTATTTGATATGCCAAAAAGAGTAACAACAAGCCTCGGAATTTGTTGTGAGACATTACTGGTGCCCACTTGATCAAATCGATGAACAACGGGAGGACAGTGCTACAGTGCTATAAAAGGAAGAAACTTGGACACATGCTACAACATACAGAAACCTTAAAGACATTTTTCTAACTGAAATAAGCCATATACGAAGTATAAATAGTGAAGTGATTCCAGTTATATAAGGTACTTTGGGGACTCAAATACATAGGTATGTGGGTAAGTTTTGGCCATCTGAGTCACTGATGGGAATGTAGAAGGGTC
Source organism: Sorex fumeus (assembly GCF_029834395.1). Classification (NCBI taxonomy): domain Eukaryota; kingdom Metazoa; phylum Chordata; class Mammalia; order Eulipotyphla; family Soricidae; genus Sorex; species Sorex fumeus. The sequence continues at coordinate 18,591,119 of NW_026606115.1, forward strand.
AGTTAATGCAAAGACTCTGATGACTGGAGTGCTCTAGTAGGAGCTAAGAACCTAAAGAAGGAACAATGAATTTGTAAATGAGTTTGGAGAGATAGAGAGAGGACAGATCCTGGAGGTTCTAACACATCAGCACCTGCATGGGAGCTCATGGTGAGTGAGGGTCTGCATTCTTGTTAAAATTCAATACAAAGTCCTTAAGCAATTTTAACCAGAAAAGTGATATGACCTGAATAAAGAGAAATAAAAAATTCCTTGACATATTTATGGAATGTGCTTAACCATCTTCTCGGCATCAAACTGACCAGTTTGCTTCACCATCTGAAAAGGTGATCCTGGGCACATAAAGTCTGCACAGGGAATGTGAAGAAGGGAGAAAAAGGGGGCTGACATCAAACTAGAGCTTTCCAGATGAGAATAGAAAGCCTGTCCTTGATTGACTCTCCATGACTTCGTACAGAAACCCAGAGCATATACTTTATTATTATTTTTTTTTGCTGTGTGATAAGCCACTCCAAAACACGTGACATTCTACAATGGTGCTGTCATGGGACAAAATTGCAGCAGTGGAGGTAAAAAGAAATGACTCCTGTATGTTCTTGGGTACTAGGCAGGCCCAGATTTTTCATCATCAGGGATTGGTATCAGGGTTTAAACCCAGGGCTTCACACATGCAAAGCTTATGCTCTTCCACAGTCACATGCTGATCTTGGCTAGCCCTTCTGACTGGCTCTATGTGAAAGGCTGACAAAAAGGGAGTCCTGTATTCTTCGTGAACAACTGCATGATTAGTGTTGTTGTGCACTAAAAATGGGAAAGGTGCGGGAGGAATGATTTTGGGGGCTGGAAATCAAGAATTTCAAGAGGTATTTATGAGATTGACAAAGGGATACACCAAGTAGTAAAAAATATGATGATGGTAAAAATAATAACTGATGCTTACATGTGTTGATAGTAAATATAGTTGATGCTTACCATGTCCCCCAAACTCTTCCAGATGCTTTACATGTAGTAGATCATTTAGTTCTCAAAGCAACAACGTGAGGTCATGTATTATCATCCCAGTTTACAGAAGAGGAAACGGAGGCCATAAAAGACCAACAAATCTTGCTCAAAGTCTTAGAATAAGTAGTAGGACTGGGATTCAAAGTTGAACCCCTGCACCTTGTGGCATTGTGCAATAAGTTTGGAGCTGAAAGAGGAGGTGAGCATTTAACATGAAAGTCTGGGAGTTTTAATCTTAGTGCTATGTGGCTGGATGATATTATTCTGGAAGAGAGTGGGAAACTTTAGACTGGATCCTTAGAACAAGTCAAACATTTAGAGGTAATGTGGAAGAAAAGGAGCCAACAAGATAGATCCAGAAAACTCAAGGTCGGAGGCAAGCCAGAAATGTACAGCATCCAGAAAGCCTAAAATGAAGTCTTGAGAAATGATGTGCAGTGTTTCTGAGACATCTGATATGCCAGGGACTGCAAATACATTGAAAGAGTCAATGTGGAAGAAAGAGAAGTATGATTTTATTTTCTCTTTAATTATTATTTTTAATTTTTGGCTTACAATATTATTGATAATGATATCTCATGGACATAATTTCAACACCACACCCAACACTAGTGTACGCTTCTTCTTCTCCCAAGCAACCCAGCCCCCCAGCATCTCCCCCACTAAATTCTGTGGGTCAGTTCTTGTGTTAAGTTATCTTTTTTATTGAATCACTGTGAGATAGTTACAAACTTTCATAATTAAGTTTCAGTCATACATGTTGCCTTTGGATCTTTGTTGTTACCTCTTTGTGTAACTTTAAGTCCCACATATGAGAAAGATCATTCTGTATCTGTCCTTTTCAGTCTGACTGACTTCACTTGACATGATATGCTCTTGTTCTATCCATTTTGCTTCAAATTACATGATTTTATTCTTAGAGTTGCATAGTATTCCACTGTGTAGATATACAACAACTTCTTCATCCATTCATTTGTAGTTGGGCATTTGGGTTGTTTCCACATCTTGGTTATTGTACTAAGTTCAGCGATGAATATAGGTGTTCATATATTGGCAAACAGGCATAAGAAAAATTTCTCACTGTCACTCATAATTAGAGAAATAAAAATCAAGACAACAATGAGATACTATCTGACATCTGTGAGAATGGCACATATAAAAATTCTGGAAATAAATATCAAAAAAGTATCCAGTATTGGTCGGGTTGTGATTGAAAGGAAACCTAAATCACTGTTGGTGAGAATGTTGTATGATTAAACCTCTATGGAAAGCAATATAGAGATTTCTCAAAAAAATGCAACTCCCAAATGATCCAACAATACAATATTTTGGCATCTGTACCTCAAACACAGAAACATTGGTCAGGAAGGTTGGTTTCATAATGTTTTCAGGCCACAACTTTTGTTCTGCACAATATCTTTCCTCCCCTTTCATCCATTCAGTCACTGAAGTACAGTGCACTTCACTACTGAATTGAATCCATGGAAGGTGATCAGAGGATTCCCACCTAGAATCTAACTGTACACGATTTAGTATTTGCTTTCTTTTTTGCTTTTCTTTCTTTTTTTTTTGGCAGAGGGCACACCCCACAGTGCTCAGGGCTTACACCTGCTTCCGCACTCAGGGGTCACTCCTGGCAGTGCTTAGAGGACCATATAGGGTGCTAGGGATAGAACCCAGGTTGGTCGTGTGCAAGGCAAGTACTTTACCCACTTTACTATCACTCCAGCCCTAGTATTTGCTTTGGAAGGTATTTCAGAATCAGTCTCAGATTGCAAGAATTTAGTCATGCGTGACCAAAAGATTTCCAATGATGAAAGCCTTGGGTGTTGCTAATTGACTGAAGATAAGGAAATTGGCACCAAAATCAGCCATCTGGTTATTCCTCTGCCTTTGTGGAGACATAGCCTCAGGAGCATGACACTTCCTAATCTGAAGTCCATCCATTATAGTAAGCTGTAAGGAACTAGCATTATGCTTTTCTTATCACATCTGTTTTTCTGGAGGGAAAATTAAACTCATTGCAGAAAGTGTTATGGTGGTCCTGAAAATATAACATAGGATTATCATATGGGTCCCCGACTTCAGCTACTTTCCTCAAGTTCAAAACATGTCCCCCTCGATATAAAATAACAAAATATGAGATTAATACCCAAGAATAGCTGAGATCAGCACCAGGAGGATTACTCCATAGCTTAGAGGCCAGCTGGGTGTTCTATGGGAAAGGACAGCTCGGATAGAGAGGGGAGCACCAAATAAAGGGTGTCTGGAGGATCTTCCCAGGAGGGGAGAGGCATGTTGAAAGTAGACTATGGGCTGAACATGTTTGTCACTCAATGCCTCTTTTGCAGACCACAACACCCAAAAGAATAGAGAGAACAAAAGGGAATGCCCTGCCACAGAGGCAGGGTGGGATGAGCGGGATGGGGGTGGGAGGATATTACCCATGGTGGTGGAAATGGGCACTGGTGGAGGGATGGGTGTTTGATCATTGTACAGTCGAGACCCAAGCACAAAAATTTGTGGATCTACAACTGTACCTCATGCTGTTTCACTAATAATAAAAAAAATTAAAAAATTAAAAAAAAAAACATGTCCCCCTCACAGGCCTACCATCTCATGATCTGACTTCATGGGACAGAACTCAAAGAAACTAAAGCAAGGATTAAAACATAATTTTACATCCATTTCATAATATCATGATGGTCAAAATGTGGAAACTACCCAAATGCCCATTGACAGCTGAATGGATGAGTAAGATGTAATAGATGCATACAATGAAATATTTTTGTTTGTTTGTTTGGGGTCATACCCAGTAGCACTCAGGGCTTATTTTTGGGTCTCTTCTCAGAATTTGCTGCTGGTGGTGCCTGCAGCACTGTATATGATTCCAGGAATTGTACTAAGTCAGCACCCCACACAATGCAAGTGCCTTAACCACTGTACTCTCTTCAGCTGTGCATCATTTTTATAGTGAAGACTGGAATTCAGTTTTTGTTTTGCTCAGGGATTCCCTGATTTCATATTATTAGTTCATTTCAATACATTCTTGATTACTCCCCAACTCTCAGCACAGCTTGTTCTTTTTCTAGGAGCATCTTTTATGTCTGGTTCACACTGAGATTTCCCTGAGCAGTTCGTAGGCTTCCGCTACCATCCAGGTGTCACAGAGACCTACACTGCTCTATGTTTTCCTCCCCCTCTATTTGTCTCTTTTAACCCCCATCAAGAAGACTGGAGCCTTTCCTTCATCTATTTTTAGGTTGAAAAATATGCTGGCTACTTTCAAAGCCAAAGGATGTGTTCTCAAGACTATGCTTTTGCTGCATAAATGAGTATATGTGAACTCCATCACATAGTACTTCTTCACATAAAACTAATTTAACTATGGCTTTGCTTTTTTTGTTTTGGATGCATACCCGGTAGTGCTGAGGCCTACTACTATTTTACACTCAGGAATCAATTTCAGGAGACCATATGGGTACTGGATCAACTGTGTGCAAAACAAGCACTTTACATGTTGTACTATCTGTCTGGCCCCTTAAAACCCATAAGTTATATCTAGACACCAATCTAGCTGCAGGTATATTTGTAGATATCTAATTCTTTATGAAACAGGTCTATTTCTGTATCTAGATTAGTATTTAAATATAAAACAAAAGCACAAAGAATCCCTCCTCTTCCCAGAAATGCTGTGCATCCACAATGTGTTTTCCCTCTTTTCCAGAACAAACTAATGACTTGAAATCTCATTTGTAGTCCTCTCAGAATATGGCCTACTACCACACATACAAATATAGACTTCAGACAGATCCTTACAGGTATAATGTTGAATTTACTAGAATGAAACATGGCAGGCCTTGGCAGGTTTGGTCTTGGTGTTGCTAATATCTATAGGCCTGGCTGGGGTTGAGCAAATCTCATTAACTCACATTATCTTTCTGATTCGACTTTTGACAATCTGTAAGTAGAGAAAATTAAATGATTTAGAAAATAACTTTCCAATTCAGGGAGCCAATGATTACCCAGGGCTGGTTCTAAAGGAGAATAGGAAGGGCCAGAGAGAAGTGTTCTCTCTGAAAAGGTAGCTAGCCTTCAGAAGGCCACAGATATAGTATAAGTACTAAGGCACTTTGCACAATGCTTTGCATTCAGCTGACCCCAATTCTATCCCTGGCAGTGCATATGGTTCCCTGAACACCACTTAGAATGACTATTGAGAACAGTATTCCCTGAGGACCACCAGGTATGCTGAAAAAGTTTTAAAAGCCTGAAAAAAAGGTAGTCTTTGGCACTTGGTGGAAGTACAAGTCCAGGGAATTACAATTGCAGTGAAGTTTTGCACCAAACACACTCACATTAACACCAAGGTTACCTCTGCCACAGTAAAAAAAATTAAAATTAAATGTAGTCTGGGTGAGCTAGCAGTGTTTGTATGTGGAGAAATAAGTTGGGAAGAGAGGAGGAACAGGGTAGGAAACTAGAGGATCAGAGATTTGCAAGTTCTAAATCATAACTGATAATTGTATTGCACCCTGCCTAAGTGCCAGGCTCATTGGTTGCCTAGCTCATTTACTACTCATTGCACCACTCTTAATTAAGTCCTATTGCTCCGCCTATTTTGCTTTTTGTTTGTTTGTTTTGGGACTCACAGCAAGTGGTACTCAGGGGCTATTCCAGGCTCTATACTCCAAGTGTTGCTCCTAGGATGTGATCATGAGCCTCCTCCATTCAAAGACTGTACACAGCCCATTGAACCATCTTTCTGGCCCAATCCTCCACATATTAATTAATTGTTTTTTGGTTTGGGTGCAAACGTGACAGTGCTCAGGGCTTACTCCTGGTGAGTGCTCAGGGGACCATATGTGATGCTAGAGATTGAACACAGAACAGATGCATGCAAGGCAATACCCTTACCCATGGTACTATCTCTGTCTCTACCATACAGTCCCTCTGTAGATGGAAAAATGGTACATACACACAAAAGGAATAGTGAACAGTGCAAGACCATATAGCTGGCAGATGACAGACTTGGGTCATGGACCTTGATAGTCAAATTCCAGAGCAACATTTCTCAACTGGGAGACATTATGGTCCATACGCTCTTCCAAGAGAAGAGTTTACAGGCTTAGAGTTTACAGGTGAAAATTGTGTTCATGGCAGGCCATAGCTAGCCAACTGGAGTAGCACAGGAAGATGGGAAGGGGGCCACAGTCAAAAGGTGCCTGAGAAACACAGCCTTAGAGCACATGCCCTTAAATTCTCCACTATATCCGGAGAGAGCAGAAAAACAATAAAGAATGTGGAGTTCAACTTGCATACATGGTGACTAATCAGAGAAATGAAAGCTGGGTCAAGTGCCGGATGTGGGAAGAAACCCATTAGCCAAGAGGAGAAAATCAAAGTTAGTCTCTGAATCTTTTGCATGATGCATAACAAGCCTGTCTGGATTTGTGATGCCTCATCTTTCAGAGGGGAGTAGTCAACAGTGTTCTCTAGATGGGTGAAGGCAGAGGAATTGAGGGAGCTGTCTTCTAAGGGCCGAGGTTACAGAGTCCCAAAGCACTTTGGGTGTTGATTTGTAGCTGTATACTGCCACCGGTTCTTGCCATCACTGTGAGAGAGGAACACTGTGTCCTGCCTTTGCCCTAGGCCTCAAGATGTATACCCAGCTTAGGAGGGACATTTGTCATGTTTTCCACTTCCAATACTCCCCACTAATGAGAAACGGCCTCAGCTTTCATTTCTCTATTTACAATTCTCAAGTCTTCCCTCCCCGAACAAATCTGTCAGTTGTCTCCTGAGAAGGAGCCAAAGACTGAACGACAGGCAGCCGTGGTTCAAAATGAATCAAACACACCCCTGTTTTTCACGTATTCATGCAAGAAAGACACTGAGAGATTGCAATCCCTAGGTGACAACTCATTCAGGCCAGGGAACCTTACCCAAGAAAGGTTTCAGTCACCCTGGCAATAAAGCTGAACCCTGGAATCTGACGCCTACCTAGAAGGAGAGAGGAGCAGTTTTGTGGACTGGGTTTCTAGATCTGCTAAACAGGCACCTTATTTCTTGCAAAATTTTTTTAAGTGGGACTGGAGAGCTGGTATAGTGGCTAAGGCATCTCCCTTGTATATGGCTGACCCGGGTTTTTTTGTTTGTTTGTTTTAATTATTTTATTTTATAAGGTGGTTCACAATATTTGATTACAGCTAATATTCAAACACTAGTCCCACCACCATTACACTTTCCCACCACCAGATTTGGGATGTTTCCATCCCAAGCCCCAATCTCTGTCCCAAAGCACAACCAAAATAATATATTTTGTATTGTATGTTATGGAAAACCGCTGAAAATGCTACAAAAAACCATACATAGAGGAGAAAGTGTGCAGATTGTTCTATTTTGTCAGGGGCCATTAAGACATTCTTTAGAATATCACTAACATTTTGTTAAAGGTTGAGTGCCATGAGCTTTCGTATATATACATCTGAAACATTGAATATATGCATATATATATATACACACATTACCTTCTGATTTGTTACCTACTATTTGAAGCCCATCAAGTGTGGTGTGGTACTTATGGAGAATGGGTAGGGAGTGTCTTATGATGTGCGGCTGCGTGGTCCAGGAATATGTTCACTTGTTTGTGAGGCATGGCTGGAGTGTGTGGGGGACGACCTTGAGCATGGTATCGGTTGGGTTATGGAGGTTTTGGCTGCCAGGGCTGGTTCACTTGGGGACAGGGGTCTCTCACCCACCCCCTTTCTGGGGCCCCGAGTGAAAGAGCCTGGCGTGGAGTCAGGTGGCATGGCTATAGCGGGCATCTGACACAGGTTTGATCTCCGGCACTGCATATGGTCTCTTTAACAGGGTCCCCTGAGCACAGGGTCAGGAATAAGCCCTGAACACCAGTTGAATGTGATCCCTGAACAAAAAAATATTTGTAAGTTTTTATTCCGTCCCCCTCTCTTCTCTGTTTTCTGTTGATGTTGTTTCAGTGACCAGGGGCCACACATATGTTTGATTGTGGTCTCACACATTTTCAGTTGTGGTGTTTGCCAGGAATCATACTCCTTTTTAGTGCTTTCATCTATTCTTGTTGTAGTGCTCACGAGGGCTCACTGTGTTCACCCACAGTGAACACACTTGGATTGCTTCACCCCAGGGATCGGACTCCTGGCCACAGTGCTCACACCTCTTTTTAGTTATGAGGCGCCATGGGATTCACAAGATTTTGTTGCAGGTCTTGCACAGACCTGACTGTGTTGAGGTCAGAAACCATTTGCAGAACTGGGCATCTGGCAGCACATGGCAGGCACAATAGCCATAGAGCCATCTCCTAGGTCACAGTCATCATCTCTCTGTGTGCTGTTTTATCTTCCTTCAACCTCTTCCATAAGTACTGCTCACAATTTCTCATGGGCACTTTTAAATGGTCATCTTGTTTGGGTTCTTTCATTAGAAGAATGTTCTCCCTTTTCATTCCTTTTTTCCCTTTCGGTGTTTTGGCCACACCTGGCAGTGCTCAGGGCTTACTTCTGGCTCTGTGCTAAGAATTTAATTCTGGTGGTGCTTTTATTTAAAGGCACTTTTTTGGGCTTTTTGAGTTACACCTAGCAATGCTCACAGGTTACTCTTGACTCTGCACTCAGGAATTACTCCTGCCCGTGCTCCCGGTACCATATGGGATGCCGGGGGTCAAACCCTGCTCAGCCACATGCAAGGCAAACGCCCTACCCACTATACTACCACTCCGGCCCATCCTGGTGGTGCTTGAAGAACCATATGGGATGCCGGAGATCGAATCCAGTTGGGTTGCATGCAAGGCAAACCTGCTACACTATTGCTTTGGCCCCAGAAGAAAGTTTTCCTCAGGAAAACCTGGCCAAAAGAAGGAAGTTCCACGGGATTGTGTGACTCCAAATCTCCCTCTCTATGACTTTCCAAGGGAGAGGTGTGGTGGCCAGTAAGCAAAGTTACCACAACTTGTCTTTCCTACTGTGACAAGGAAGTAGGCAGGCAGTCTGAACCATCATCCCCAGTGTTTCCCAGGTTTGAGGGATTGGAAATGGAGATGATTCTATTAGTTTATATAGGAACGTATTCCCTGCCCAAGGCTTCCTTGTTTTGACCTCACATAATCTATAGTTTATCCACCAAGAGTTGTATGTGGAGGACCACCCAGTCAACTTCATATACTAAATCCACCTCTCTGCTGGTTGACCCATGCCCAGGTCCTCTAAAACTGACTCCCAAACTGGTGTCAAAATGCTGGACATTTATATTACCTAGACTAAGATGTGGCTCAGCCTGTTGATTTTCCTTGATCCATGTGTATATCTCTTCACTGTGTAATAATTACCCAGCTTTTTACAAATCTTAAAATATTCAGTATGATTTTCTTAAATTCTTTTCTTCAGTCTTTGCCTTTAATTTTTTTTTTTATTGAATCACCATGAGATAGGTAAGCCTTTTTCTTGATGTAAAAAACTATTTTATTTTGGGGGGATTTTGAGTCACACCCCGCAGTACTCTGGGACTACTCCCAGCAATGTCCTCAGAGGACATTCCAGGCGGTGTTGGGGATGAAATCAGGGTCAATCACATATGCACCTTAACCCCTGTATTATTTCTCTAGCCTGTCTTAGCTTTTGAATTCCTTTGCTTTTCTAATTATTTATTTATACTGAATCATAATGCTATGTAGGTTTTAGGTGTATTATTTTTCACTTCGGCAACTGAATATCACAACAAGCCCACCACCAAATGTTCATCCACTACCTATCACTTGATTTCCTCTCCTTGTTTCACAAAATTTCCTTCTACTTTGGAAACCACTGCTCTGTTGTAAATCTAAGGGTATGTTTTAGTTTTCTTTATTAACTTAGTTTTCTTTATGGGGAGTGGGCTTTGGGGGTCATACCTGGTTGTTCTTTGGCAGGTATTCCTGTCTCAGTACTCAGAGGTGACTTTTGCTGATGCCAGGGATTGAAACAGGTCAGCAGCATGCAAGGCAAGTGCCTTAACCCATGGACTATCACTTAAGCCTTGTTTGATTTTTTGTTGTTATTACTGTTGTGTTGGGAATAAACCAAAGGCTTTATACATGCAAAGAACATACTCTATCTCTGAGCCATTTCCCTAGCCCTGTTTTGTTTCTTTATATTCCACAAATGAATGAGTGAAATCATATGACATTTGTATTTCTTCCCTAGTTTATTTCACTATGCATAATCACATCAAGATCCAACCATTTTATCAATAAAGACAATGCATCATCATCTTCACGGCCGAGTAGTATTCCAATGTATGCCCACGTGCATGTGTGTATGAGTTCTTTATCCAGTAACCCATCACCAGTCACTGACATTGTTTCCATACGTTAGCTATTATTCATTTTAGGATACCTTATCTAGAGCTAAAAGAAAACTCCTGGGATTCTGATACATGTTACATGAAATCTGTAGATCAATTAGAGAGAATTGACATTTTAACTCTGTTGACTCTTTTGGTCCATGAATCTGATATGTCACATCATTTATGTAGGTTTATTCCTTTCACTGCCATTTAATAGCATTTAGCATATAAACTCTGCACATGGTTGGGAACTGTGTCTTTGAAAAAATTAATTCTGTGTGACATTCAGTTGGCCTTTACAGTTAGAAAAGATGTCTTCTATAAAGTTTGCAAAATTTCATTGCCCTGCTCTTTCAATAATTTCTCTTCTTACCATTTTAGAGTTTTCATAATTGGATGTTAGTCATTGAACTCCTCAAAGGTTTCTTTCATTAAAATATTATTTATTCCCATTTTACTCCCTTTTTTGTTGTGATGAATGGAGGTTGAACACACTTGGTGGTGGTGCTTGCATGTTTACTCATCGAGTGCTGCCCTCTTTAATTGTGCTTACACATATTTTGATTACAGTGCTTTTCAAGGGTTCTGGTGCTAAGCACTTTAGTTGTGCTTCTCAGAGGCAGCACGTGTTTTAGTTTCACACAAGCTAAAAAGTGTGAAAAAGTTTCACGCAAGCTACATAAAGTGTTCATACAAGTTTGGTTGCAGAGTGCCAAAGATTGCACTTTGTTATATCACCGGGGATCCCAAATGATACTACTGCCAACTTCATGCTCTGCACAATTGAGATAGCACCAGGAATTGAGCTCATGGCTGCATGCTTGCCAGGTGGGCTTTGCAACTGAGCTAGTCCTGAGGTCCCAACAAATGTTTCTTATTTATTTTCCCTCCTTATTTCTAATTTTTCTTTTCTTCACTGTGAAAAAAATTCCTTGTCTTTGTCTTCCAATCCTCTGAGGTGTGCAGAATTTTTGAGATGGTTTATTACTTGGTATATGTGCCCTGTATAATCTAACCCACTTGTGTGTATGTGGAACCAGTGAATAAGCGTGATGTTACTTTCATGATTGGATTATATGGCAATGGTGAAGGAATTTTGAAGAGATAATTGAGCTTACAAATCACTTTTTCCAATCAAAATTTTTCATTAAACTATCATGATTTGCAATAGTGTTAATATTAATGTTTAGGCTGACAACACTATTATACCACCAAAGTGCCTATAATTCTCCACTACGGTCTCCAGATACCTCTGTGTCTCTCTTACACAGACATATACACATGCACACATGCGTGCGCGCGCACACACACACACTCACACACACATGCACACACTGTTGGCAGCATCAGGTTCTGTTGGCCGTATTTCAGGGTTGGTTTTCATTGGAGATTGTATAATCCCTTGTTTTGAGTCTTTGCACTACACATAAGGGTGAGTCATGTGATATTTGTGCTTCTGATGCCCTTTGCTTAGAATGACACTTTCTAGTTCCACCCAAGTTGTAGTTAAGTATGAGATTTCCTCTTTTCTCACAGATAAGCAGTATTCCACTGTGTATATCTACCATTATTTCTTTACCAACTCAATGCTTGTTGGCCACTGGGTTGTTTTTCCAATCTTGGTTATTGTGAAAAAGAGCTGCAATAAAGTTTTTGTGTTCTTGGGGTAGATGCCCAGGAGTGGAATCATAGCTCCCTATGGGTGTTTCATTTATTCATTTTTGTTTTGGGGCCACACACTGCGGTGCTCAGGACTTACTCCTGGCCCTGCACTCAGGGTTCACTCTTGTTGGACTTGGGGGACAATATGGAGTGCTGGGGATCAAACCCAGGTTGGTCAGGTGAAAAGCAAGTGCCCTATCCTCCTGTCTTGAAAGTTCTATTTTTACATTTTTGAAATTGGCATTAATCTTAGTCACTTAGATTTCTTATTTTAATGGGCTGGAGCAATAGCACAGCAGGTAGGGCTTTTGCCTTCCATGCAGCCGACCTGGGTTTGATTCCACCGCCCCTCTCGGAGAGCCTGGTAAGCTACCAAGAGTATCCTGCCTGCACGGCAAAGCCTGGCAAGCTACCTGTGAAGTATTCGATATACCAAAAACAGTAACAAGTTTCACAATGGAGACGTTATTGGTGCCTGCTCGAGCAAACCGATGAACAACAGAGGACAGTGCTACAGTGCTACAGTATTAATTTTAAGAAAAAGACCGTTTTTTCATGAGTTTGAGCTAGATGACATTCCCATCAAGAGTGAATAAGGATTCCTTTTTCACCTCATGCCCATCAGCATTTGTTTCCATTCTTTATGATATATGCGATTCTCACTGGTGTGAGATGATATTTCATTGTCAGTTTGATTTGAATTTAGTGATGATGAACACTTTTTACTATGCCTTTTGTCCATCTGTATGTCTTCTCTGGTGAAGTGTCTGTTTAGCTCCTTTCCCATTTTGTTGTTGTTGTTATTGTTGCTGTTGTTGAGTTTTATGAATGTCTATACATCTTGCATATTAGCCATAAGTCAGATGTATGATGTCTATCTCCCATGAGATTTTCTTCCATTTAGTAGGGTATCTTTTTATTTTAACTGTCATTTAATTTCACAGTACAGAAACATTTTAATTTGATGTAGTTTGGTTTGTTTATTATTGCTTTTGTTTTCTTTGCCAAGGGAGTTGAATCACTGAAGACTCCTCTTAAGTCAATATTATGGAGAGTTCTGCCTGTTTTTCTAAATCTCTTTTATGTATTTGGGTCTCATTAAATCATTTTTTAGTTCATATCTGTGTGTGGTTTGAGGCAGAAGTCCAGAGTTTTGTTTTTGCATGTAACCCAACCAGTTTCCTCAACATCATTTCTGGGAAGATGATTAAGGTTTTCTTCACTCAACTTAATGTGCCTCATTTTTTGTTATATACCATGTGAGGGTTAACCTCTAGACTCTCAGATTTATTCCATTGGTCTGAGAGTCTGCTTTAATTCCAGTGTTACACAGTTTTGATCACTGTAGATTTATGTTACAGTTTAAATTCACAAAATATAAAGCCTCCCATATTTTCCCCTCAGAAATTGTTTGAGTATTTTGGAAATTTTATGGTTCACACAAATTTCCAAATTATTTGTTCTATAGACTTGAGAATTACATGGTAATTTTAATGAGAATTACATTGAATAGTATAATACTTAGAGTTAGAGCATCATTTTATTATTATTTCTATTACTATTATTGTGCTGGAGCGATAGCACAGTGGGTGGGGCATTTGCCTTGCACGTGGCCGAGCCAGGTTCGATTCCTCCACCCCTCTCGGAAAGCCTGGCAACCTACCAAGAGTATCCTGCCCGCATGGCAGAGCCTGGTAAGCTCCCCATGGCGTATTCAATATGCTAAAAATAGTAACAACAAGTATTACAATGGAGACATTACTGGAGCCTGCTCAAGAAAATCAATGAACAATGGGAGGACAGTGCTACAGTGTTATTATTATCATTATCATTATCATCATCATCATCATCATCATCATCATCATTATCATCATTATTTTGGTTTGGGAGCTGCACCTATGTGCTTGGGATTTATTTCTAATTCTTAAATATTTCTAATGCTTAGAGGACCTAAAGTCCCAGGAATTGAATTATTTCAGCCCAGGATGGCCACATAAACAATATTAATTTTCCAATTAATGAAAAATGACTCTCTCTCTATTCCCTTGTGTTTTCTTTGATTTATTTTAGTGGTGATTTATGGTTTCACTAAATAAAATATTTTTTATTTTTCTTTTTGGTTTTTGGGCAACACCTGGCAGTGTTCAGGACTTATTCTTGGCTCTCTGCTCAGGAATCACTTCTGGCAGTGCTTGGGGAACAATATGTGGTTTTGCAGATCAAATGTATGTCAGCTGCTTCCACTGTACTGTCTCTAGTCACTGTACTGTCTCTCTGGCCCCTCACCTCCATTGATAAGTTGATTCCTAGGGTATTTGCACTTGATCTGGTATTTTGTTTGTTTGTTTGTTTGTTTGGAGGCCATAGCTAGAAGTGCTCAGGACTTAGCTTGGCTCTGCACTTGAGATTCCCTTCTGATGGAGTTTGGGAGACAATATGTGGTTCTAAGGATCTAACCTTTGTTGGGAATGTTGGTTTTTGACACAATCTTAAATCACTTTCTTTTTAGTTGATCAAAATGTAGTGTATCTTGGGCGAATCTGCATTAATCAAGTAAGCATTTTGAAGTGGGTCTAGCATTCAGAGATAAAAGAAATTCTCCTATTATCTTTGAGGAAGAAAATATCTATGTTGTCTAAGGAGATGGATGGTTTCTAGGTGCTAAGAGTTTTATTACAATGTAAGACTGAATTCAGTAAGATTGAACCCATAATCTGAATGACCATGAGATCCACATGAGTATATAACTCTGGGACACTTTGGTTGTACACTAGTGAACCCTTTTTCTTGTGCCTGTACTGCTAGTCTCCAAAAAATGAGACCATAAATGTATGCTGTTTTTACCTGCTAAGTTAATTAGTTACTCAGCAGTAGAAAATAGATATACCTTCTGGCTTCAGCTAGTACTACCATATATCTATTCTATTTCTAAGAACTCAACATTGGAAAAATTTATACATATTTCTTTCAAGTAAATAGTATATTCATAACTATAACTATTGTTCAAAAGTCAAAACAAGGTGCTGTAGAGATAGGAGTCATGGATGTATGATGACATGTGTTGGATCCCAAGTTTAAATCCAAGCACTGCCTGGTTTCCAGAGCCCCACTGGGGTTTCCCTGTTGCTTCCCAGCACCTCATGCCTTTAACAATCCTGTATCACTGAACCTGAGTATTGACTTGTTTGGGCTCTTTTGGCTAAGTATTGCTGAAAATAGCATCTGGGTTCACTGAATTTAACTTGGGAGGCCTCCTTCACAACAATAACAGCAACAATAATGTCAGAGCAATATACAAAATTTTATGTTGAGAAGTTTTGTAAAGGGTTCAACTGTATTGTTTTTGTGTGTGTTTGTGGGGTGTAGTGGGGAGCCATATCTGGCAGTGCTCAGGGAGCATGTGGTACTGCAAATCAAACCCAGAGTTCAAGTCATCTGGGCCTTCTCTCCAACCAAAATTGTATTCTTTATTGTTAATTTTTAGAGATGGTTATTATTATTATTATTGTTTGGTTTAGGGACTACACCCTGGGATGCTTGAGGGATGTTGCTGATTTGATCCTGAGGTTCACTGCCAGTGATGGTCAAGAAACATGCTGTGACAGAGATAAAACCTGATCTCCTGCCTGCAAAGCATGCACTCTGTGAATGGTACCTACATTATTTTAATTCCATTTTTTGGATTCCTTTAAAAATTTTATAGCCTTTTTTCTACACCCCTCTCTCCCTTGTTTAAATATGTTTGAACTATATCTGATAGTGCTCAGGGCTTCTCTTGGTAGTGCTCAGAGAAATATGTGGTATCAAAGATCCAACCCATACCTCTTGCATGCAAAGTGTGCACTTAATTAAACTAATTCTCTGACCCATCCCTCTCATCTTTTTCACACCTCACTTCCCTCATCTTTTGTTGTTTATTTTTGAGACACAGACAGCAGTGTTCAGGGCAGTCTCCCTGCTTTATACTCAGGGATCACACTTGACAGACTCAAGAGACTGTATGGGATGTTGGGGATTGAACCTGGGTAAGCGGTGTGCAAAGCAAGCACCTCACCTATTGTACTATTGCTCTGGCCCCTCCCCCCGTTTACTTCCAAAAGATCTGTCTTTCCCCTTTTTATTGTCATGTCACATGTCATACACATCAAGCCACAGTGTACCAAAGTTCACACAATTTCTTGAGGCTCCAGGGATCGCCAATGGCAGTGATGCCAGGGTAGCCCTCAGTATTAGGAGTGGTGCAGGGGATTGAACTTTTGGCCTCATGCCTGCAATTCAGGCAATTTACCCCTCAACTATCCTTGGGTCCCTTTAGTCATCCTTTAAACTGAAATAACTGAGGACTAGAGAGAAGGCACTACTCGCCTCACAAGCAGCTGACCCTGGTTCAGTCCCTGGTCATGCATATGATCCCCCTGCCCAGGACTACCTGGAGCGATCTTTGACCACCGAGCCAAGAATAAGCCCTGAGCACGGGTGCGTGTGGTCCCCAAACCAAATTAAACAATAAAAATCCGAATGAGAAGTGGGTGTATGTGAGCATATCTGCTCAATGGGCAGATGTTGCTTAAGAACAATCGACAGGAACTGGTTATGAATCGTTTGTGGGGGACACATGGGTGAGGTGGGGATAGAGAAAAGTTCAAACCCCAGACTTCAAAAGGTCTCTGAGGCATTGTTCACCAGTGGGCTGCCCTAATTCTCTCTAAATGCTATGCTCAATTTCTGAAAAATGAAAGAAGCCTTTTCTTTCAGACTGGCTGGTAAGCATCTGACTATCAGGGCCTCTCCATGTTGGTGCTGGAGGCCCGCTCTTCTTAATAGAACCCCGAAAGGGTGTGGCACTTCTGGGAGAGTCTCAAATATTCCCCTTCCTCCCTGTCATATTTACAGTCTCTTGTGGTCTCTGAAGCCAGAGTTGGCTAAGGATTGATGGTGAGGTAGGCTTACTGCCTCTTTAGCTGCAGTTCTTGCACACAGAGTTTAAATGGATTGTTTGCTCCACTCTGCTTCATCAGTTAGCACTCCTCCAGATGCTTTCTGACTTCAGAAATTTATTTAAATTTCTTATCCACGGAGGGTTCCCCTCCTGTTCACTTTATTGTGGTGGGTTTATGCATTTTAAAATTTCTGTACTATAATTTTAATGAGGTCTCTGGAGGGAGATGGCTTAAATGTTTGTGCTCAGTCTACCATCTTGAGTGGAAAAAAATGAACAACAGAGTTAATAGTGGTGCCTTTTACAAAGGGATTTTTGGTAATTAAATGATTTATGTATGTAAATTGCTTAGTACACAGTGCCTGGACCGTATGTGATTACTTATAAGTGTCAATAAGTAAATATTTGGCTGTCATGTCCTTTCATTAATAACCACACTATTTTTTTATCACCATTATCATTATTATTGCATTTGCGAGCAATCGAGGAGTAGAGTTGTGGACAAGGAATCTCTTCCTGATGGTATCGATGACCACCCTAGGCAGATGACTCCTGCTGACCCCAGCAATCAGGCCTGGTCCAAGTCTGAGTTTCAGTTCCTTTGGTTCAAACACGATGCCTTGGGAAATAGCTTTCAGTTTAGGACAAAGCGAAGGGGCTAGAGGAAGTGGGTGGAGGAAAGAGCTGCCTACCCCAGCACAAGCCCTGAAACGGAAGCAATAAAGCAGAACCAGAAGCCAGAAGCGACAACATCTCAATTTTCCCTTGCAGCAAATGGGAGGCCAGCTGTGCTGATGGATGAAGAGTGGTTCTCAGCAGCAGCAACAGCAACAGAGCTACGGAACCCACATTTGGGTGCTTTGCTGCTCAAAAGCCAATTTCTGGAGAGCCACGGGTTGGTGTGGGGGAAATAAAGAATGAACAGCTCCATTGACTTGTTTCAATAAGGAAAGGGTGAACTTAATTCCCCCTCTGCCGAAACCCACATTAGGAATGATGGGAAATGCAGGTTGGAAGGAAAATGGATAGTGAATCTGGGGGAGAACGGGCTCCAATAGTGACGAAGTCTGGCTGGCATTAGTGGTGACAAATTTCTGAGGATGGTAGTGTGGTCCTTGTAAAACTTTCAGATAACATTATTAAATAGCATCCTCCACTGGGAGGGCCTTGTGGTTGCTTCCCTTCATCTGAAAGTGGACCTGGTTTCACATTAAACACACAGTTGGTGACACCATCTCTTCAGGTTGTGAGATAGGGCGAAGGAGGAGTGAAATATGATAAGAAGTGCATAGATGAAGGGCAAGGTGGAATCTTAAATGTTTGTTTAATAAGCAGCAGCGGCAAGCTCAAATAAAGACAAGAACCATAGCAAAGAAGCTGGCAATAAAGGGCTTAGCATTGCCATTGACCCAAGGAAGTCAGCGGGGACAGAAGCTGGAACCAGGAGGCAAATGAATTGAAATGGATTTGCTTTTCTCTCTGAAAGATTGGAAATCTTCCCACTAGTGATTCATCCCTTTCCCTGTTCATCAGTTTCCCTAATTTCCTCTTGACTGATTGCATACTCTGTACCCTCTAACACCTGACAGACCATATGACAGACCACTGTAGACCTGGATACTCAGTTCTCCCCTCCAAAAAAGCCAACTCGCTGAGATGGGACTGCTGGCATATAGAGGTGGAAGATAGCATGGGTTTTCTAATGCCTTTATTTTTTTCTTTGTTTTTGGGTCACAGCTGGGCAATGTTCAGGAGTTACTCCTGGATCTGTGCTTAGAGACCACTCCTGGTCATGCTTGGGGGACTATATGGGATGTTCCATCCTTGGTGGGCTATATACAAGGCAAATCCTTGACTCCCCACACCATCACTCTGGCTCTCTGGGCCCTATTTATTTATTTATTTTTGTTTCTGTGCCACACCCTGTGGTGCTCAGGGCTTACTCCTGGCTCTTCACTCAGGGATTGCTACTGCAGGCTCAGTGAATCATATGGGGTGCTAAGGATCGAAACTGGGTCAGCCACATGCAAGGCAAGCACCTTACCCACTATACTCTCTCTCTGACCCTCAAGGTGCTTTTTTATATTAGTCTTCACACAGACATAGTGACTAATCAGTTTGAAAATAAGATTTCTTCTAATTATAAAACCTTTCTATAATTACAGAACATAGAAATATCAAAAATTAAAATCCCCTTTTATCCCACAGAGAGAGGAACACTTTTACTGATTTGGGTGTAGTTAATATTTTAAAATTTAGGCAATGTGATGTACAATAGTACTAATAGTAATATATCAGAAATACAATGTTACTATGCTACTCTTACCAACATATATCAGCTCCCACGTATGAAAGAGATCATTCTTTATTTTCCTTCTCTTTCTGAATCACTTCACTCAGCATGATATTCTCCAGTTCTATAGCAGCGAATAGCAGGATTTCATCTTTTCTTATAGCATACTAGTATTCCATTGTGTATATAAACTACAGTTTCTTTATCCAATCATCTGTTGCTGGGCACTTGGGTTGTTTCCAGATCTTGATTATTGTGAATAGCACTGCAATGCACACGGGAGTGAAAATATAAAACATGACAAAGATTTCTAAAATAATTAAGAACTGAGATTCCATTTGACTGATTCCATTTCTTGGCATCTGCCGCAAGGGCCCCAAAACGTTAATTTGAGAAATGTTTATACTCCTATGTTCATGGCTGTTCACAATTGCCAAGTATGATTTTGGATGTTGGTGCATTTTATCCCAGTCTCTCATCCTTCACGAGGGCAAACACTTTCTTTTTGGCTCACTGCTGTGTTTTCAGAATTAGTCACTGTATACACAGCGCATACTAGATTCTCAATAAATATTTGTTGAATGAATGAATAAATATTTTAATTAACTGGTATTTGTGTAAAATTTTATATCTTTTTTGTTTATATTTTGGGTTGTATACCTGGAGGTGTTCAGGGCTTACTCCTGACTCTGTGCTCAGAGATCATTCCTGGTGATGCTCAGGGGACCATACGTGGTGCTGGGGATTGAAATTGGCTTGCTTGCTGGCAATGTAAGTGCTTTTAGATGCTGTACTATCTCTAAGGTTCCATATTCTCTTTTACTCCCCCTTTTTCTTCCCTTTTATTTGGGGGGAGGTTGGTCTTGTGCCACACACAGCAGTGGTCTGAGATCAAACCTGGATCTCCTGCATACACATGCGAAGCAAGTGCTCCAGTTTTTTGAGCCATATTCTCAGCCCCTTCCTTTCCCTTTATTATTATTGTGGTTGGGATGTCACATTTGTTTTCTGGTGTTGAGGAGGTAGCACATTTAGTTGCTTTGCTCACCAAGGGTCACACAATTGGCTTCAGTGTGTCAGAGATCACATACTTGTGGCACTGGTGATACAAAATGTCAGTACCTCTAGGTTTGCCCTCTGCCTGTGTAATTGGGTTGTGGATCCAACTCATAGCTTCATAATAGCAAGCCTCCAGCACTGAGCTGTAACGGGGCCCCTACATATCCTATTTTCCTTACCTAATTATAACCTGAGTTTACTTCCAATGCCATGAAGTAGTTTTTCAATTGCCTTACAGCAAAATTCTTGTGCCCAAACATGTCTAGTTTCTAGATAAATTCTTGGCAGTGGAGTTTCTGGGTGAAATGATCAGCACATTTGAGGAGCTATATTTTTGTTTTGTTAATTTTAGGCCATACTAGGTGGTGTTTATGGCTACTCATGGAATAGTGCTCAAGGTCACTCCCAGTTGTGCAGGGAGTGGGGTGGTGGTGAACGCTGGTGATTGGACCAGGACTCCTACCTACAAAGCATGCACAGTAGTCCTTTGAACTCTCTCCCTGGCCCTGAAAAGCTTATAATACTGATAGCAGTTTATCCCCTATGAAAATTGTACCAATTTATTTATCTATCAGGAGCCTGTGATTTTTTAATGCACATATGTTTTTTATTTTGACTTTGTCACTTCTATCTATAATTTCCTTCCTGACTTCTTTCATTACACTTATGCTTAGAAAGTCCTCAGGGAAGATCTTATAAAACGATTTGTATGCAATTCCTGTTTTTGCAATGCAATGTATTCATGGGAGCTTTATCATAAGACAGTCTACATACTGGGAATGGACCAACCTCATGCATACACATGGCTGTATTCATCTATTCCCTCTTGATTGGTTTCATCAACACAAACTAATGAATCTGTAGATATAGGCATCAAGGGTTGAAGTATAGGTGTTCAGATACCAGTGTTGCTGGGCAAACGGTGAAGAACAGCACTTTTCTCTAATGGTTATGGTGGCTTTCTTGAATATTAGAGAGAATTTGAGAAAACTGTTCAGAAAAACTCCTTTCCAAAGCTAGAAGCATCCTACAGTGCAGGGCCTATGTGATCACTAGCTAGAAGGGAGGATTAAGGAAAGTCACTGATTATTTCTAGATGAAGAAGTGCTGAGTACATAGTAGATGTTTATAAACATCTCTAGAATGGATAAATGAATAAGCCAATAGCTGGCATGTTAGCCTATGCACCCAGAGAATTTCTTTACACCATAGTATTTTCTAAGATTTGGTTTCTTCCTTTAAGATCCAAAATTTCTTCACCTTTTTTTCATTCTCCCAGGGAGCCTTCCTCAAAGTCCTGAAAACAGGACATTTTATTTGTAATATTCATTGGGTGTGATTGGGTGCATGGGCTCTGGGTACATAGAAATTTGGGGTAACTCCTTTAATCTAACACAGAGTGTAATGGAATATAAAGGTAAAGGTAAAGGCCCTCCCATTGTTCATCAATTTGCTCGAGCGGGCCCAGTAACGTCTCCATTGGAGACTTTGTTGTTACTGTGTCTGGCATATCGAATACATCACGGGGAGCTTGCCAGGCTCTGCCGTGCGGGCCAGATACTCTCGGTAGCTTGCGGGGCTCTCCGAGAGGGGCAGAGGAATCGAACTTGGGTCAGCCATTTTGGCTGCGTGCAAGGCAAACGCCCTACCGCTGTGCTATCGCTCCAGCCCTAATGGAATATTGGGCAAGTTATTTATCACTTATACCCCTCAGTTTCTCTATCTCTAAAATGGGGATAACAATAGTATCTACTACTTCCCTCTTTTGTAATGAGACTAAGAATTAAATGAGACATAGAAGATAAAGGATTTAACATAGTGCCTGCACATAGTAAATGTCAGGAAGGTGGTAGTGGCTGTTTAGCTTAGTTAGTTAGGCTGCCATAACAAAACACCACAAACCAAGCAACTTCTTGTGGCTGCAGGTATTCTGTGGCTGGTGGCTGTATTGTTCAAATCTCTGTCTCTATGGACACATTGCTTCCTTTTCTGTCTGTGTTGGTCTCTGTTTCTCTCTATCTAATGATATACTAGATTGCATTTATTATTCTTTAGTTGGTTTTGGGTACTTTTTTTGCCATGCTGGGGATTGAATACAGGTTTCATGTATGCAAGGCATTTACTTTACTGTTGCAACTCAGACCCAGGCCATGGTCGCATTTAGGATTTAACTGGATAAACCAGGATAATCACTCTGGACAAGAACTGAGTATTGAAAGACGGTAAAGGAATACACAAGATAACCTTTAGCAGCTGTATTGTAATTCAGTACCTGTATTGCACACCATAATGTTCAAAAGGAGAGAGGAGAAGGAGAGAGAGAAAGAGAGAAAGAGGGAGACAGAGGGAGAGAGAGAATGCGAGAGAGCTCTCCTACCATAGAGGCAGGCATGTGGAGTGGCAGGAGGGAACCTGGGGATATTGGCGGGGGGCGGGGGAGGAATTTATGCTGGTGATAGGATGGACGTTGGAACACTCTATGACTGAAACCCAGTCATGAACAACTTTGTAACTGCGTATCTCACTGTGATTCAATAAAATAATAATAAAAATTTAATTGTGATCTTTACATCTCTGAGTCATGCAGGACCTCAGTCTTGTGATTTCCTTTGCCCTGAACATAAATGTTTCTCCCACCCTGGGCAGAAGGCTCCCCACTTGGAGCGTCTCCTTATAATCCCCAGCAGCTGGACTCCATGTGACCCCATCCTTAATTGAATGGGATTCACCCCCTGACAGCCTGAAAAATCATTCAAATCAGCCAATTGTGTTATCCCTTGGGAAGTGAATACCTTATCTTCCTGATCCCTGTTTGTCTCCATTTATTCTCTAATGCCAGTAAGTTGCATGTGGTGGCCTCCTTCTCTGGACTGTGAGTAAACAGGATGAATAAACTGCACTCCATCTCACCTGTCCAGTGTCAGGCATTCTGAAATTGGCCATTCTGGAACTTTTAAAAAAATTTATCTTTTATTTTTTAATCACCCAAGCAATACTTAGGGACTCTGGAGTTCTGGTTCCACAGAACTTAGCAAGTCTTTTGGGCCAGTTCAATGTTCTGACCTGGCAGTATGATGCTACTTCAGCCTAGCAGTGCTGGAGGACACTAGGATTATATTTTGAAGTCTTAGGGATTGGATTCTGGGTTTCATGTCTGTCTGTCTGTCTGTCTATCTATCTATCTATCTATCTATCTATCTATCTATCTATCCATCTGTCCTAGCACTTTGATTTATCTCTTCAGCCCTCTAGAACCCTCTAGAATGAGTTTTTTTCTTAATGTCTGAAACTTTACATAAACACAGTGATTTACAAAGTTATTCACACTACAGTTGTTTCAGGTACTGAACCCTCCAGAACCAATCCCACCACCAGTGTGATCTTCCCTCCACCAATGTCCCAGTTACCCACGCACCTCCCGCAGCCTGCCCCATTAACAGGCACAAAACAATTTACTTTATATTGCTTGTTACCACATACCTCCCATAATGGTGTTACTAAAGTCACTGTCCAAGGATTTACTGAGCTGTTAGGTGCTAGTTGAGCCCTCTGTGCTATTGATTTTGCTCACTGAGCATAGTGGGCTTCTACAAAACTTTCTCATCTAATTTTCTGTGCTACTTCTGTGCTGTCAGTACTGTGAACTTTGGAGATGTCGTGCGGCCACATGTGTGTGGCTTGGCACTTCAGGAGCTGTAGAACTGGAGTGAGTCAGCAGTATGGTGTCACAATGAGGCCATTTTAAAGCAACATAAGTGGGTGTGGCCAGAAGACTGAGCTTTCCCACAAGGTTGGGGCTCAGCCAGCCACTATCTCAAGAAAGTTCCAGAGATTAGGGACGAGAGACTGGGCCTATCTGGTTTGATTCAGCTGCAACATCTCTCTGGGAGAGTCAGTCTTCAAGATCAGTAATGGAGCTAGGCTGTTTTTATGCAATGGAGGTGGATGTGGGTGGAGTGCTGGGTCTTCCAACATGTATGTTGGGGGGTGTGGGAAGACTCTACGTTGCCCCATTCCAAGAAGGCTCCAGAGATTAGGGTCCAGAGACTGGACCTAACTGGTTTGGCTCAGTTGCAGTCTCTCCACAAGAGGCTCTCCTATCCTGGAATTCTTGAACCAGATTCCCTCTCATCGGTGGGGCGAAGAGGAACAAAACATCTTCCTATCTTAAGATGCTTCAGCATTGTAAGATACTTCCTGTCTTAATATGCTTAATCACATCTGTAAAGATCCCTCTCTTGCCATATAAGGATTGCAGGAGTCAGGGATTAGGAGGTAATGGCTCTTTATTCTATTGGTTTATAAATCACACACCGTGGTGCTTAGGGGCTATTCCTAGCTCAGTGTTCAAGGGATCATGTGGTGCCATGGATTGGACCTGGCTCTTTTGCAAGAAAATCACGTGTTTCAGCCCACTGAAATATCTCTATCGTCCCCATGTGGGGAAATAGTCTCTTGTTTTTCGTTCTGGGATCACCACTGGTGGTGCTCAGTGGCTTCTCCCAGTGAGACAGTTAGGGGTTCCTAGTGCTGGTGCTCAGGGATTAAACCTAGACCTCTTGCATGCAAAGCATGTTCTTGGTCCTTTTGGCTATCTCCTTGGCCTTGAGGTAAATATTTTTGAGGAGTATTTTTAACCAACCAGCAGCCTTTATTATTATTTAAGAGAACACAAATTCACAAGTCTCTTGGTAACTCTAAAAAAATCTAATTGCTTAATGGGCATATCTTTGAATTCCCGCTGACTTTTCTGTTAAGAAGTATCAAGAACTTACTCCAATTTTAAAAGAAACAGAATGAGGAAACCTTGAAGCACAAGCAATTTGAGTTTATTTTTGAACAACAGGTAATGGTGTGAATTGTTTCCTCTAGTCAATAGCTCTTTTATTTAGTTATCCTCTCATACCTGATTTCCAGGACTCTGACAAAACCTCTGGGTTGTCTCATATACATTCTCTATTCCACAATAAAACAAAATTTAGCTGGTCCTATAATTTCTTGAACAAATGTTTTCTTTCCCAACCTCCCTTATATCTAGAAACTGCTGTGGGTATAAGGTAGTGATGTAATAATAAGGCAAGTAGATAGTGAGTGCAAGTGGTATATACAAGCTTTTAAAAAGCTCCTTTAAGGAAGCTGACCATGCCTTTCAACCTCATTTAAAAATGTATTATAATACTGATTTACCAAGTTATTTATAATACAGTTGTTTCATTCATGAATGTTCCACCACCAATTCCACCGCCAATGTGACCTTCCCTTAACCAATGTCCCCAGTAGTAGGAAAAATTTGCTTTAGGTTGTTTGTTACAACACAAAGACAAATGTAATTATTAAAACTTAAATCAGGGGCTGGAGTGAGAGTACAGAGGTAGGATGCTTGCCTTAAAGGTGGCCTTACAGGTTGATCCCTGACATAACATATGGTGCCCCGGTGCTTGCCAAGAATGATCCCTGAGCACAGAGCTAGGAGTGAGTCCTTGGCAGTTTGATAAGGTTCAGTTGTGGACCTGGGCTGTTTCTATGTTGGAGGGTTTCAGGTGTGACTGTGAGTTGCTTTACCATGCCATCAGGCAGAAAGGGGAATCTACCTGCCCCCATTCTGAGAAGGCTCCAGGGTTCTCAGCTTGGATAGGTCTGCCTGGGAAGATTGGATGCATCATGTTTTTGTTATTCGTTGTGGAGCTGAGGCCTTTATCTGCTGGCAAGATAGCAAGTGGGGGTGCAGGCTGCCCATGGACAAGTCCCACTTTGGAAGATTCAGCTGCTAATCATTTTTTTTCTTTTTGGGTCATATCCGACACTTCACAGGGGTTACTCCTGGCTCATGCACTGAGGAATTACTCCTGGCAGTGTGCGAAGGACCATATGGGATGCTGGGAATTGAAGCCGTGTTGGCCTCATGCAAGGCAAATACCCTACCCACTGTGCTATCACTCCAGCACCTGTACATCATTCTTTTTAAGATTAATTGTGGAACCAGCAGTTTCTATGTTGGAGGGTGTTGGGTGTGGCTCCAGGCTACTGTGCCTTCAGGTATGAAAGAAAATTTTCCATTTTTATCGTCCTTTATCTTATTGTCTAGAATGAATATGTGATGGTCGGAGATGGAGGCCACCATCTTGGGAATGGCAAGAGTAATAGTAAAGGAATGGAAGAGCTGGAAATAATCTGGATCTCAGAGGATACTGTGAGATAGTCCACCATGAGGCTTACACACATATGATAAAGGAACTATATTGTTTGTTAATTGGGAGGTGGGGTGGGGGGTGTTTCAGCATACCTGGTAGTGCTTGAGTACAATTCCCAGTCTTGCACAAAGTGATCTCTGGTGGTGCTCAGAGAAGCTTAGAGGTACCAGGATCATACCAGGGAAGGCCACATACAAGGCAGGTCTCCACCTCCTGTTCTATCTCTTTGACCCAAAAGTATATTATTTAAATTATAGTTATTTTGAATTTTCTGTGAGTAGTGTCTGAACATAATTCTAACCAAAACAGGATTGTCTTCTCTTTTATGTTACTTTCACTATTTTGTCATCATTTTCTTTTTTGGTGGTGGTTGTTCTCTCAAATGCCTGCTTGATAAGAGACTTGAAGTGTGATGATCTTTTGTAAATATTGTCAACATCAATGTGGGCAGCTTGTTTAACTGTTCTTTCAGTTCTTCAGAACCTTATTCTGATAAGTTTGTCTTTTATTCCATTTAAACCAACCATGACTGTTCCATCTCCCAAGACAGTAACTGAAATATCTCAGTATTTGACCACTACTTCTTCATATTGGTAATTCAACTATTCCCACCATGACCTTATCTAGACTTAATCAGTACCTCTAGTGTATTCATCCCTTAGTTTTCTCTCAGTCTTAATTATCTCTTTTTAAATGAGGATCACCTAGTGGTTCTGTTCTAGGTGACTGCTCCTAGTTCTGTGCTTAGAGGGTACATCCCCATAGAGCTTGAGGAAGTTATGCAGTGCCAGGGAAAACAGGTCTTCTGCATGCAAAGCATGCACTCAAACTGCTCTGCTCTTCTCTGGCCCTAATTTTCTCTTTTCTTTCATTCTTATTCAGGTTATATTGCATGCTTCCTCTTTTCGTATTTTTGCACTGCTCTAAACTGTCTTTTCCCTCTGATTTTGTGCTGCACCTGCCTCATAAAACCTAATTCTGAATGAACCCTAGTTTTTTGATTTCCTAATCCAATTACACAAGTACTGCTTTGAAATTAGATTTGGATCACTAAAAATTTATAATAGATCATTCCTGTTAAACATAGCACATTGAACTGATTATGTATTCTCTCTTTGAGAATAAAATAGGAGTACAATATTTTCAAAATATATATATGGGCCTGAGAGATACTACAGAAAGGCACTTGACTTGAATGTAGCTGTCTGTTAATGACCCTTGTTCACATCCCTGGCACCATTTGTGATCCCCTGAGCACTGCCAGAGGTCATCTCTGAGCACAGATCCAGGAACAGCATCTGAGTACTGTAGTGTGTGGTGCAACACTCAAAATAAAAGTAGGTATAAATCCATGATAAAAAAAGAGAAGAAGAGAAGACTATAGAGGAAATGAGATGGAAGCACATTGTTTGAAAGGTGGAAATCAAATGGAGGAGTTGGTATTGACAAAGGACTAGACCTCTAAAGAACAGTTTAGCCAAAATCCATATATTAGTTGTGTTGCAATTTACCACAATAAAGCAAATTGGATAGGCACCTTAAATATTCATGCATGGGGGTTGGTAGCAGAAAATGATATAAACATTCAGGAGATAGAAAAAGACTGGCCAACTTTAGGGTTGCCAGAGTAGCTAACAGTGAGCTCACAAACTGACCTTTTAGTCAATATGATATTGCTCCCCCACCCTGGGATCCCAATAAAGGAGCCATTGTTTATTGTTTAAGTTGACAGAGACATTAAGGACAGTTAGTAAGCACATTGAGATTCACAGAGCCAGTCAGCAGGTACCCTTAAAAGTATAAAGCTGTGACATTTTCCTATTCTATTTTTCTTATGTTGCCCCCTAAATATAAAAAACCCTAAACTGTTCTATTCAATTCTTTCCTGGGTGCACCTTTGCTTGTCATCCATTCTATTCTTTCCTAGGCACATTTAAAATTGCATTTACTTGCCCTTGGGCATACATTTTCCTGTCCCTTATTCTCTAAGACCTGAACTAGTTTGTTACCCAAAGAACTATCCCAACCTCAGTGGGTTTTGTTGTTGTTGTTGTTGTTGTTAGCGGGATGATTTCCCACAGAGTTACTTCTGAATCTCTCCTCCCTTCTAGTAGGAGATGAGATTTTTTATTCTGTGGAGAAGCTGAAGCAGAGACGTTGACTTTGGGAATATGAGGCATAGAGCATGGCACCATTTAGAAACAGTGGGATTAAGTAACAGTCTGCCCATGCATTGGGAAGACTTTCATGCTGCTTGTGCCACTTCCTCCAAGCTTGCATGTAGTTGGATATACAGTTACCAATCAAGAGATTGGAGAATTAATTTTCATATAAACCAAACAGCCTCGAGAAGAGATCTACAGATAAAGTTGCTCCTGAGGTAAAGTAGGATCTTAGTTGACCATTGGATGTTGGATGTTGTAAAGTAACTCTTTGTTCCTTTGTTTGAGAAAGTGTGCTTAGGGATTGTTTCTAGCAACACTCAGGGGATTGAACCCAGGGCTCCAGCATACAAAGCAAGTGCTCCAGCCCATTGAATTATCTCACCAATCCAAGCAAAGTGATGTTAGTAATCATTAAGAAGATTATGATTATCTCATGACCTTTGAGTGTTTTTCAAAGCCTAAAAAATCTTACTCTAGCACAGAAATGTATATGAAAGTGACATAAAATTAAAACATCATTATTTAGTGATTTGGTGCACTGTAATGAAAACATTAAGAATATTGAGTACTAAATTATTTTATTTTTGGTAGAACTTATTAAGAAGTAGTTTGACCAGTGTTTGTCTTCTTTTAGTAGAATTTGTGGAGCTTTTCTAGACCTTGGTGTGGAAATCATTTTCTTGTATAAGTTTGTGTCAGATTCACATTTTATCCTTTGAACTTTCTGTCTTGTGGAGCATCTCTGAAAGTTACTTTAATGTGATTTTTTTTTGCCAGTGTCATTTCCTCTTGGGCACTGTCCTTTTTGTCACAACCACTCTCCTCATTTATGTTGACAAGTTCATCTTCACTAAGTTTCTCCAGCTGCATATTTAGAATCTCTCCTTTATGATAACCTCACAATCCTTCATCTTCTGACATATAAGTTATTTATGGGGTTACCTTTCAAAAGAGACTTGCCTCATCAACATTAAGTGATTGATGATCATCATAACCACCTGCCTTAACTAACCCTTGGAACCTGGGTGCAAACTTTCCAGCAATATCCTCATCTGTGTTAGCAGTTCCACCAGATAGATTAACATTAATCAATTCAAGCTGACTTCTAAAATGATGAAAGCAGCCTTTACTGGCAATAACTTCAATGCTTTGGCCTGAGCACTCGCCAAAGTGATTGGGATTTTTGTTTTATTACAGTCTTCAATTCAGAGTCGAAGTAAATACTCCATTTCAATCATAAGCAGCTTTCTGTTCCTAGTGAATTTTAAACTAAAATATATTGATGCAACTTTACCTCATTTAAAAAATATATGAATTGAACTTGCCCAATGTTTTTTTCCCTTAGAGCTTCATGCAGGTCTAGAGTCTGTTCTCTTATTGCTTTGCAGTTTCCATTTTCAAATCACATGCAATTTAATTTCCAGCACTTTAACTTTCTATTTTTTTGATGTACTTTAATCTTTGTTAGCCAATTTCCTCTTGATTATCCATTTCTGCAAATGTCATGTGGGTTTATTACTGGGAGACAAGGAGGCAACACAACTATACTACATGTTTTGTCATCGGCTTGGTAGCTGAATAAAAGATTCATAGAGATCAACCACTGAAATTTTTTAAATTATTTTTTGTATTGGTTGGGGTTACACCTGGTCTGCTTAGGGGCTACTCCTGGTGCAGTGCTGGGGACAGTCACTCCTAGTGGTGCCTGGGGGACTAGGCTGTGGCAGGGATCAAACCTGAGGCTCCTGCATGCAAAGCATATGCTCCAGTCCTTTGAGCTATCTCCCAGTCCCAAGATACTTTGAAAAAAGTCACATGGTATTGATGAACACCAAAATTTGCATAGTGATTTGTGGACTGAAGAGCTAGCAGTGTAATTTAGACTTTCCACAATTATTCACAACTAATATGCTTAGGTAACAAAAGGGTTTTTTTTTTGTATGTATGTCAGAGGGGGGAGAGCCTCCCCAGAGATGTTGGGGGAAATCCGGGGACCTTTTCTGTGTGTGTGAACTTACTGGTTCTGTGCTTGAACTGGTAATACTATAATGCTTAGGTCCAGCTGTGCTTCAACCTAACTAACCCTTCAGGTCTAAACCTGGCAGTGCTTGGTAGACATGCAATGCCAAAGTTCAAACTTGAACTTCGATATGCATGGCTTGCACCACACACATACACAGAAAGAGATATTTCAACAGAAATAAACAGAAATTGTTAAAAATTAAAATGAGATTCATGTTGATATTTTAGAAATTCTCAAATAAAAACAAAACATAACACTAAAAAAGTTGGAAGAAAATGACTGTTAACCATAAAGTAAAGATAAAAGCCAAACCATGGAAATCATGTAGAAAAGATAAGAAATGTTACAGAATTCATCCAGAAAACTTAAATGCAATTATTATAAATTGTAAGAAAAGAAATGAGAAAAATTAAATATGGTAAATCATAAAAGAACCAGTGTATCTTTCCCAGGAAATGACATGAAGGTCTAGAAGATTACAAAGGTTCAACAAGGACCCAGGTAAATTAATGAAAAAAGAACTAGATTATAATAAAATGTCAGGAGAACTCAACATTGGGGATAAATAGAAGATTTCAGAAAAGAAAAACAGGTTACATACGAATTATTGGGGAAACAGAATGGCATCAGACTTTCCAAGAGCCTCATTGAAACTTAACAAATAATGAAAATATTTCCAATAATCTAGGATAAAATTTTCATAAGAATTTTTCACTCCAGAAGCTATTAATTGAAGTTTAGACTATAATAAATGCATTTCAGAGTGAAAGATCTTATAAAATGTAACTCCTGTGTGTCCTTTCTTGTTACTATATTGTGTGTCAGGAGAAGGAATGGAGATCCCTTATGGAATGGGAATGAAAGAAAACACTAAGATTAAGTTGAGCAGAAGACTGGAGGGCAGTCAGTCCAAAATGAAGCAAAAACATGGAGGATGTGGGACAGATTGTCATTAAGAAAATGGAATAAACAATATCCCAGATGTCTCTAACCCTGTAAAAATCAATATTTTGGGCAGTGTGAAATTAAAATGATAATCAATAATAAATAGAAAACCATCACATTACACAATTGTACAGAAGGGAAACTCGTGTCAGGGTGATTGTTCAAAGGGCAGGAGTGTATGATTTGTATGTGGAAAGCATGGGTTTCATGTTTGGCACTACATGGTCCCCTGAGTACTACAGGGCATAGCTCTCCAAAATTCCTCATCCCAGAAAAGAACAAAAAAGAAGATAAACTCACCATAGGAAAAACAGATGCAAAAAAAATCCATACTCCTTAGCTTGACATGAAAGATACTGCCAAAGTCATAGTAATGTAAGTGGTAAAGAGACTAAAAAGTACAGAAACCACCTCCAGGATTGATCCCTGAGTGCAGAACCAGGAGTAAGTCCTGAGCACAGCAGCTGGGTGTGGCCCCCAAACAAAAAATAGTAAATAATAAACATAAGCAGAAACAATTGCTATATAATTCTTTTGGAAGAGTGGTTAGAGAAGTATGTGTGGTATATTTTAAAGGATAAATATTTTTTTGTAGGAGTACTGCTATTTATTCAGCCACTGATTAGCTGATTGAATTGGGCATGAACTCCACCTTAATTTTTTTAATTTTTTTCCTTTTTATATTTATTTATTGAATCACTGTGGGAAAAGTTACTAAGCTTTCAGGTTTAAGTCTCGGTCATACAATGATCAAACACCTTTCCCTTCACCAGCACTCATTTTTCACCACCAAGAACTCCAGTATATCCCCCCCTCCCACCCCTCCAAATGCCTGGGAGGCAGATGATTTCTACTTAACTCTTCTCTACATTGATTACATTCATTATTTCAACAAAAGATGCACCATTATTGTTTAGAATTTACCCCCAAACAATCAGAATTGCTGAAAAGGCATTGTGAAATATTTTGTTTTCTATAGCTGGTTATGAGAATCATATAATGTCACGCCACCACGAGTTTGGATTTCTGCAAAGAGTGAGATAATTACGAGATTGGTTTCTGTATGTCTGGTGTTATGGCCGTGCCAGAGAGCTGCTCGTGGGTGGTAACTTGTGACCTCGGTCGGGCGTGAAGGATGTGCTGGTACTGCCACCCTTCCCATAAGATTGCAGTTGCCCCGTCACTGCCGGCTCATACCTGGCTTTCCTATAAGCTCTGAGGCAGCAGCCACCTTGCTGCCGGGGGGGGGGGGGGGGGGGAAAGGCGGAAGGGAGCAACACCCTTTCCCTCCTGGGGAGGCATGGTGCTGTAGTTTAATGCATGGTTCATTCACTTTTCTGCCGCAAGCTTCTGGGCTCTGGATTAAGACCTTTTGCCTCTGGAACCATGGCCGTGCCAGAGAGCTGCTTGTGGGGGGCAACTCGTGACCTCGGTAGGGCGTGAAGGACGAGCCAGTACCGCCCCCCTTCCCAGGAGACTGCAGTTGCCCCGTCACCGCCGGCTCATACCTGGCTTTCCAATAAGCTCTGAGCTGGCGGCCACCTTGCATGCAGTCCAGATGCGCTTCTGCCAAAAGCCACTGGGTTTCAAGATTTGTTTCTGAGTCTCTGGTATCATGGCTATTAATCAGCTTGATCAGAAGCCAGAGAGGCCGTCTGTAGGTGGCGACTCGAGGTCTCTATGGGATGGGGAGAAAGAGTCGGCTCCATCCCCATGTGGTGAGGCCCCATGTATTTCGTCACTGCAGGCCCAAACCTGACTGTCCAGTGGCCTCTGGAGGATGGTGTTCACCAGGCCGCCGGGGGGAACAGGCCAAGGCACGAAACCTATTCCCACCTGGAGTGGCCCAGCACCAGTAACCTACTGCAGGAACAGGATGCATTTCTGCCAAAAGCCTTTGGGTTACGAGATTCGTTTCTGAGACTTTGGGACAATGGCCATTAAGCAGTTCAATCAGGAACCAGAGAGGCCATGCCTTCAATTATATAGCTGAGCCGGAGGTGGTTTGTGGGTGTCTCCCACATACCTAACTTTTGGCCATTTACTTTCTTGGTAAACTTTGCCCCATGTTTTTGGGTTCTGGCCAAATGCACAGCAGCAATTTGGGGGTATCTGAAAGTCTGATGTTGCCATCAGGCTGCTGATGCACTCACCTCACAGGTACAGATTGACCTGCTGGCGGCACCATACCCCCATTAAAGGGTAAATTAAAAAAACTTTTTTATTAATGAAACACCATGAGGTACAGTTGTAGACTTACAAACTTTTGTGCTTGGGTTTCAGTTATACAATGATCGAGTAACCATCCCTCCACTAGTGCCCATTCTCCAACACCACTGATCCCAGTAGCCCTCCCACCACACACCCAATCCCACCCCACCCCACCTTTGTGGCAGGGCATTCTAAAGGATAAATTTTTGATAATTATTTTCTTCTCTATATTTATGTGTGCGTTCTCAGGTGGGTCGGAGAGATAGCACAGGGGTTAATGCATTTGTCCTATCTGCAGCTGACCCTGGTCAGTCCCAATACTTCATATGCTTCCTTATGTACTCTGAAGAGTGATGCCTGAGCACAGCACTATCAGTAGGCAGCAAATACCAACAGGTAGGTTCCACCTTCTCCCCACTGCCCCCACGCAAAAAGACAAATGAAATGGAATTGAGAATCCAGTAACAAATACTACTCACCAAATTTGTCGAAAATTACATTGCAATTTAGTGGAACAAAGGAACAAAGTTTTCAATAAATGGAGCCAGATTACTTGGTTATTCATACATGAAAAATGTATGTCATTTTATTCTTCAGATCACATACTAAAATGAACTGTGTGCTGGTGTGTATGAATGTGAAGGATAAAACTTTCAGAAGAAAATTTTAATGAGGTTATTTAATGGAGTGGGTTACTTGAAGGAGTGCTCAGTGGCCAAATTTGGGACAATTTGAACATCAAAATAAATGATAGCAATGGATTATAACACATAAAATAAACATGCATGGACCCATAATGATGTAAGTACATACTTGAATAAACAAAACAGAGAGTGGTCTCCCTCCCTCCCTCCCTCCCTCCCTCCCTCCCTCCTTCCTTCCTTCCTTCCTTCCTTCCTTCCTTCCTTCCTTCCTTCCTCCCTTCCTCCCTCCCTCTCTCCCTCCCTCCCTCCTTCCTTCCTTCCTACCCTTCCTTTATTTCTACCTTTCCTCCCTCCTTCCTTCCTTCTTCCTTCCTTCCTTCCTTCCTTCCTTCCTTCCTTCCTTCCTTCCTTTCTTCCTTCCTTCCTACCCTTCTTTACCTTATTTACTACCCTTCTTATCTTTCTTTCTTTCTTTCTTTCTTTCATTCTTTCTTTCTTTCTGTCTTTCTTTCTTTCTTTCTCTTTCTTTCTTTCTTTCTTTCTTTCCTTCGCTCTCTCTTTCTTTCTTTCTTTCCTTCTCTCTCTCTCTTTCTTTCTTTCTTTCTTTCTTTCTTTCTTTCTTTCTTTCCTTCTCTCTCTCTTTCTTTCTTTCTTTCTTTCTTTCTTTCTTTCTTTCTTTCCTTCTCTCTCTCTCTTTCTTTCTTTCTTTCTTTCTTTCTTTCTTTCTTTCTTTCTTTCTTCTTTCTTTCCTTTTTCTTTCTTTTCCTTTTTCTTTCTTTCTTTCCCACATCTAGTGGTGTTCAGGGACTATTTCTGGCTCTGTGCTTGGGAGACCATATGGTGCTGGGGATCAAGCCCAGGCCTCCTGCTTACAAAACATCTGCTCCAGCCTGTTGAGCTCTCTCTTTTGCCCCACAGATAGCTCTTTCTTAAGAAGAAATTAAATTAATGAAAATAGAAGGAATGTTAGAAATAGATAATAATCATCACAGTGAAGCAAGAAAATGGATATGTAGGATATTATTGGTTTGCCCTTCCTCCCTGGCTGCTGGGAGCTTTTGTTTGTTGTTTTGTTTGTTGATTGCCCCCTCCCCAACTTGTCAATTACCTTTGTCTCCTGATCAGATTCTGACTTGTAAATATGGTCTTTCACTTCTCTTCTCCTTAATGACCTTTGCAAGGTTAGATATTTCAGAGCAATTGCTTTTTGTATAGATAAAGGAAGACAGTTAAAAAGACAAGCCTGTGGCTTGGGAGTTGATTGACTCCAGATAATATTACCTTCTTGACATCTGCTCTCTCGAGTTAAACCTCAGTTGTCCTTTTACTTCCTATATCCCCAAAAGCAGGGTCCTGACGAGGGACTGAATGGAACCAGGGCATGCAGTGAGCTAGCTACCCTGACATCAAAATGGGCCTGGCCAAAGTGCCATAATGCTTAAGTATAAGATAAGAGCTTGGTCATGGACAAATTCTGTCATGATCCAAAAGTAATAACTAGATTTGGACCCTGCTGGGGCTAGGAATGATTGTTCAGGCTGAGCACTGTAGTCTGAATCTGTAGCAAGATTTTCCCAGGAGAGTCACCTTATAAGCCTAAAAGTGTCTATTACTGTTTCCATACAGAATGGTAAATATTCAGAAGGAGATTTAAAGATGTTAATCAAGTTGCAGGTCTAAGGAGAGGAGAAACACACCTTAAGGGCTATTTTGCCCTGGTGGGCTACAGGTGGTCGGGAACACTGGGAAAAATTTTTGATTTTGCTTCCCTGGGGGGAGGCGTGGTTGGGGAGATTGGTGAGATAGAAGAAAAAAGAGCGGCCACAAGGAGAGAATAGAGAGAAAAGGAGACACAGAGAGAAATAGAAGGAGGAGTAGATTGAGTGAGACAGAGAGTTTGAGGAATATTGAGGGAGAGACAGAGATGAGGACAGGAAATTGAGGAGAGATACAGATTTATAGGAGAAAGTTGAGAACTAGAGAGAAGGCTGAGGAGTAAGAGTGGCTGGGGAGATTGGAGAGGAACCACGGAGAACACTGTACAGCGAGTTAGAGAGAGGATTGGAGAGAGCTGGGAGAGACGAGAGATTGAATAAATGGCAACTAATCATCAAACAGCTTGGCCCTTGTTCTTCCTTCATCCGTCAAAGGCAACAGCTTTCCCGGTTGTGGAAGTGGTTCAAGAGTATGGAACGTGGGAGGCGAGAGAGAGCCACCGGTAGAGGCCAAAACATCCTTTCACATGTAATCCCTGAGCAAAGGAGTTCACACAGCTCCGCGTAGGTGAGGAGTTTTTTCACTGATAGATACTAACTAAAATTAGTGATCAAAAATTTAAAAGGATCAACCCTGTTCCATTGGTCTGCAGCTCTGCCTTTGTTCCAGTACCATGCTGTTTTAATTATTACTGCTTTGTATTAGAGCTTGAAGTTAGGGAGGTTGATTCCTCCTATTTTCTTTTTCCCAAGAATTGCTTTAGCTATTCGTGGGGGCTTATTGTTCCATATAAATTTCAGGAGTGTTTGCTCCATTTCTTTGAAGAATGTCATGGGTATCCTTATAGGGATTGCATTGAATTTGTACAACGCTTTGGGAAGTATTGCCATTTTGACAATGTTAAGTCTCCCGACCCATGAGCAAGGGATATCTTTCCATTTCCTCATGTCCTCTTTTATTTCCTGAAGTAGTGTTTTGTAGTTTTCTTTGTACAGGTCCTTTACTTCCTTAGTTAAGCTGATTCCTAGGTACTTGATTTTCTGGGGCACAATTGTGAATGGGATTGTTTTTTCCATGACATCTCCCTTCAATCATATGATCCTCTAATCTTTGATAAAGGTGCAATAAATGTGAAGTGGAGTAAGGAAAACCTCTTTAACAAATTGTGCTGGCAAAACTGGACAGCTACATGCAAAAAATGGGCTTAGAAAGCTGCCTAACACCATGTACAAAAGTAAGATCAAAATGGATTAAAGACCTCAACATCAGACCAGAAACCATAAGGCACATTGAAGACAAAGTTGGCAAAACCCTCCATGATATTGAAGCTAATGGTATCTTCAAATATGTCACGCCACTGGTCGAGCAAGTGAAAACAGAGATAGATAAATGGAACTTTCTTAAACTAAGAAGCTTCTGCACCTCAAAAGAAACAGTGACCAAAATACAAAGACATTCTACAGAATGGGAAAGGATATTCGCCGAACACACATCTGACAAGGGGTTGATATCAAGGATATATAAAGTACTGGTTGAACTCCACAAGAAGAAAACATCCAACCCCATCAAAAAATGGGGCAATGAAATGAACAGAAACTTTCTCAAAGAAGAAATCCGAATGGCAAAAAAGCACATGAAAAAATGCTCTACATCATTAATCATCAGGGAGATGCAGATCAAAACCACAATGAGATACCATCTCACACCTCAGAGACTGGCCCACATCCAAAAGAACAAAAGGAACTGATGCTGGTGCGGATGTGGCAAGAAAGGGACACTCCTACACTGTTGGTGGGGATGCCGACTAGTTCAGCCCTTTTGGAAAACAGTATGGATGATTCTCAAAAAATTAGAAATTGATCTCCCATTTGACCCAGAAATACCACTCCTGGGAATATAACACTTAATCACTTATCACTTAACTTCCTGTTAGTCCTCGATTTGCTCGAGCGGGCGCCAGTAACATCTCCATTCCTCCCTGTCACGTGCCAGTGTAGCCCAATGGCATCTGTTCGCTCTGGGAACATGAAGAGCCTCAAACCAATCGTTCATGATCTTGATGAAGAAGTCTGACCATCTGGTAGGTGGGCGGCCACGCCATCTTTTGACATCCCGTGGGATCCAGTCGGTAAGAGCTCTAGTCCAGCAGTCGTCTTCAAATCTCATTACGAGACCAGCCCATCTGATTTTTGACACCTTGGCAAACGAGACAGTGTCCCTGATTCTTGATCGTCGACGGATGTCGGAATTCCGGATTCTTTCTCTCATTTGAGTGAAACGTGATATTCCAAGCATAGCTCTTTCAATTCCTCTTTGGGAGACCCAAATAGTGTTATCCTGTTTGCGTAGGGCCCAGGTCTCTGAGGCATATGTTAATGCAGGAAGAACAGTGGAATCAAAGAGGTATGCCCGGAGCTGGAGGTTTTTCATCCTCTTAGCTATTTCTTCGACGTTCTTGAAGGCGTTCCAAGCCGCTCTCTCCTCCTGCACAGCTCGGGTGCCAGGTCATTTGTCATGTTGACTTCTCGACCTAGGTACACATAGCTGTTGCATTCGGAGATGGTCGTTCTGTTGAGAGCAAATGGGGCATCAGGAACGAGGCTGTTGCTCATAAACATTGTCTTCGTAAGATTCAGCTGTAGTCCTACCTTTCCACACTCACGGTCAAAGTCGGCCAGCATTTGTGCTGCTTGGCTGATGTTTGGTGTTATTAAAACAATGTCATCAGCAAAGCAGAGGTGGTGTAGTTGCCGACCATCTATCTTCACTCCCATTCCTTCAAATTCCAGTCGTGGCATGATGTTCTCGAGGGTGGCACTGAAGAGTTTCGGTGAAATGGTATCACCCTGCCGCACCCCTCTCTTGACATCAATGATTACTTCTTTATAGAATGGTGAGATCCTGGTAGTGAATCCGCAATACAGCTCACGGAGGATTTTGATGTATTGGGCTTGAATGCCCTGATTGGCTAGGGCTTCAATGACCGCTTCCGTCTCAACAGAATCAAAGGCCTTCTTTAAATCAATGAACATTAAACAGAGCGGCATCTTGAACTCCCGAGAAACCTCAATGAGCTTGGTTATTGTGTGGATATGGTCGATGGTGCTGAATCCTTTGCGGAACCCGGCTTGCTCGCATGGTTGTCCTTCATCTAGTGTTCTGCCAATACTATTTAGGATGACTCGAGTGAACAACTTGTAGATGACAGACAATAGGCAGATCAGGCAATAGTTGCCAATGCCATAGATGTCTCCCTTCTTGAACAGTAGTACGGTCCTGCTGGTTTTCCATTGCGACGGAACCTTGCATTCAGACAGGTAGCGTGTGAAGAGCCGAGCCAGTGTATTGATGAGTACTGATGGCAGGTTCTTCAGGTGTTCAGGTCTGACCTTGTCTGGGCCGGGTGCTGTTTGTTTCTTTACTGACGAAATGGCATGTCGGATTTCGGAAGGGAGAACGTTGGTAACGACATAACCATCCTGTGGAATTTGTTATATCGGCAAGTGGACATGACTATCGAAGACATTTGAGTAGAAGTCATGGATAATCTTCTCCATTGCCGTTCTGGAGGATGTGATGGATCCATCAGGACGTCGGAGGGCAGTCATCTTGGTGTTGTATTTGGCGAAGGACAGGCAGGCGTTACGAATACTTTTCCCGGCTTCTGCCGCATCTACCAGCACTTCTGCTCTTCTCTCTTTGAGGTCTTCCTTGATCGCATCTCTGCACTGCTTTGCGAGCTCGGATGTTAGCTTGCGGTTGCCTGAGGCATGCGCCAAACCACGTTGGCGAATAAGCTCGAGTTTTCGAAGACAGGCGTTTTTTTTGTGGCTATCTCTTTCTTGGTGTTCCTCGCACAATCATGGAGGTGCTGAACCAGTCGATCGTATTCCTCGTCAATGTTGTCAACAATGGCATCTTCCCATGTTGCCGCAATAGTGCTAAAGAGCTCCCAGTTGGTGGTCGTTCTGCGAGTTCTCTTTTTAAACTTTGCAGTCCTTTCTCCCCGCTCTGTGAAGTAGAATTTTGCACGAAGGAGACGGTGGTCCAATCCCATTAGGAATTTTGGGACAACAGCGACATCGGTCAGGCAAAACTGTCGATTGAATATGATGTGGTCTATTTCATTGTGGAATCGTCCACCAGGAGACTCCCATGTCCAAGGTTTAGATTCTGCCTTCTGTAACTGTGAGTGACCATGAATGGTCTTGGTCGACATGATGAACTCAGACAGTCTCTCACCCTGTTCGTTCCATTCTAGGCCATGGGTCCCGATGTGAAGTTCTTCAGCTGATCTTCTCGGTCCTATCTTGGCATTAAAATCACCCACAATGATCTTGTAGAAGGTGTGGTCTTCTTTATAGAACTTCTCCAGCTCCATGTAGAACTTTTCGATTTCTCTTTCATCATAATGAGATGTTGGTGCGTAGATAACGAAGATAGAAACTGCAGGCAGTGAGCCACATCTATTCAAATGTAAACGTCCGATTTGGGTTGTTAGGCATTCAAATGAATCAATGCTCATGGCCAAGTTTGTGTTGACAAGGACACCGACGCCTCTGACACCTCTTTCATCGCATGTTCCGAGGAACAATTCTTCTCCAGTGTCGAAAACGGCATGGTGAGATTCGTGCCTTCTTGTCTCGGTCAGACCAATGATGTCGTACTTGATCATTTGCGCTTGTACCATCAGGTCCTCGATGGATGCATCTGATGCTAGCGTATGTGCATTGAAATTACAGACGATCATTTTTGTCTTCCTTCGTTGTGGCAGCCTAGTTCGGCCTTGAGATTTTATCGGCCTCTCCTTTCTCATCCTTCTCAGTGCTGCCATGTCGGTGAGGCCTTCAGGATCAGGTGAATGAGACCAGTTGTAATTACTGGTTACCGGCGCCGGCGGGGGTGGCAGGAATGGCAGAGCTGGTGCAGGGCCAGAGCGCACCGGTGGGGATGAAGCCCGAGGGCTTCGTGGACGCCCTGCACCGGGTCTGGCAGATTGCTGCTAAAATTGATTCAATTCCTCACTTGAATAATTCCACGCCTCTAGTGGACCCCTCAGTGTACGGATACGGAGCACAGAAGCGGCCCTTGGACGACGCAGTAGGTAACCAGTTAGGGGCCTTGGTACATCAAAGGGCAGTAATCACAGAAGAATTCAAAGTACCTAATAAAATGGTTGGAATATAACACAGAGAGGCAAAAATGTATAGTCGAAGTGATATCTGCACTTGTTTGTTCATTGCAGCACTCTTTACAATAGCCAGAATCTGGAAAAAACCTGAGTGCCCAAGAACAGATGACTGGTTAAAGAAACTTTGGTACATCTACACAATGGAGTACTATGTAGCTGTTAGAAAAAATGAAGTCATGAAATTTACATACAAGTGGTACTACATGGAAAGTATCATGCTAAGTGAAATGAGTCAGAAAGAGAGGGATATTCATAGAAAGATTGCATTCATCTGGGGGATATAAAGTAATAAAATAGGAGATTAATACCCAAGAATAGCCAAGATCAGTATCAGGAGGATTACTCCATAGCTTAGAGGCCAGCCAGGCATTCTAGGGGAAAGGGCAGCTCAGATAGTGAAGGGAGGACCAAATAAAGGGTGTTTGGAGGATCCTCCCAGGAAGGGAGATGCATGTTAAAAGTAGACCATGGACTGAACATGATTGCCATTCAATGCCTCTTTTGCAGACCACAACACCCAAAAGGAGAGAGAGAACAAAAGTAAATGCCCTGCCACAGAGGCAGGGTGGGATGGGGGTGGGGTGAGGGAGGGATACTGGGATCCATGGTGGTGGAAAATGGGCACTGGTGGAGGGATGGGTATTTGATCATTGTATAATCAAAACCCAAGCACAAAAATTTGTAAATCTACAACTGTACCTCATGGTGTTTCACTAATAAAAAAAATTTAAAAGGATCAAAATGTTAGCTCATATGATCTCAAAGTAGTTTTCTTCAAATATTTGCAAAGGAAAAATTTAAAAAATTAGCAGACACCACTTTAACCAAATGATTAAGTTCTCCAGTAGTAGGGCATATTGACTTCCTGGACCCCCTATGTGATGCACTGAGAAGAACACAGTATTGCTACTGTGGCATTTGAGTATAACCTCAATCCAATCATAAGGAAACATCAGAAACATTCAAAATGGAAGCACTTCTCAAACTAACAAAACTAGTCATGAAAAGTGTTGAGGTATTCCATTAGATTTCTATTGCTTCAAAGTATTACAAACCAAGTGATTTAAAACAAGAGATATTTACTTTTATATATTTTTGGAGTTCAGAAATCTAAACCCAAAGTAGGTGTTGACAGGGCTGTATTCATTCATTCTGGAGGCTTTAAGGGGAGGAGAATATGTACCCTTTTTTTTTCATCGTGAACCCATCCTGAAGTGTTTCACCACCCTTTTTTGTTTTTTTGGGGGGGTCAAACCCGGCAGACAAATTGCTCCACCAACTAAGAACGGCCATGCACCACCACCACCCATGGAATCAAAGAAGAGCTATCAATCTGTCAATCCTGTCCATGTCCAGGCCGGGGGAGGTTTCCCGTGTTGAGTCAAATTAAGCCGCAAGCTCCACTCCTGGTGGTGCCCTTCCGTCAATTTCTTTAAGTTTCAGCTTTGCAACCATACTCTCCTCAGAACCCAAAGACTTTGGTTTCTTGGAAGCTGCCCAGCGGGTCATGGGAATAACACCCCCGCATTGCCAGTCGGCATTGTTTATGGTCAGAACTACGACAGTATCTGATCGTCTTCGAACCTCCGACTTTTGTTCTTGATTAATGAAAACATTTTTGGAAATGCTTTCATTCTGGTTCGTCTTGCACCGGTCCAAGAATTTCATCTTTAGTGGTGCAATATGAATGCTCCTGGCCATCCCTCTTAATCATGGCCTCAGTTCCAAAAGCCAACAAAATATAACCGTGGTCCTATTCCATTATTCCTAGCTGCAGTATGCGGGTGGCTCAGGCCTGCTTTGAACACTCTAATTTCTTCGAAGTAAACTGCAGCGATAGCACAGTGATAGGGTGTTTGCCTTGTGCGCAGCCGGCCCAGCCAAGCTGGGTTCTATTCCTCTGCCCCTCTTGGAGAGCCCAGCAAACTACTGAGAGTATCTCGCCTGCATGGCAAAACCTGGCAAGATATGCCAAACACAGTAACAACAAGTCTCACAATGGAGACGTTACTAGGCCCGCTCAAGAAAATCGATGAACAATGGGAGGACAGTACTGCAGTGCAAACCAAGCAATGCTCAGGGGTTAATCCTTGTTCTGCACTCAGGAATTAATCCTGGAGCTGCTTGGGGAACCATCTGGGATGCTGGGAGCTGAACCTGTGTCGGCTGCATGCAAGGGGTCACCCTGCCTGCTGTACTATTGCTCCAGCCCTAACCATCACCTTGCTTCTGTCACACCTCTTGCCATGGACTGATCTTTTGCTGCCACACCTAATAAGGATGCTCATGATTCCACTGATCTCCCTGAGTCTTAAAAATGAAAAATGGAATTCTCAACTGTTTTAGCGTAAGGCAGCAGGGACCCGAGAGAGTACAGCAAGTGAGGTCTTGCATGAACTAAACCAGGATCGATCCCCAGTGCTCCATTTGGACCCCAAGTCCTGCCAAGGGAGGGATTCCTGAGAACAGACCCACGGGTAAGTCCTTAGCACAGGTAGGTGTGGCGCCAACACAAAAAAACTAACCAACAAAAACCTGTCCAACATGGAAAGTATCATGTTAAGTGAAATGAGTCAGAAAGAGAGGGACAGGAATAGAAAGATTGCACTCATCTGTGGAATATAAAGTAACAGAATGGGAGACTACTCCCAGGGGTATTAGAGATAAGGACCAGGAGGTCTGCTCCATGGCTTGGAAATCGGCCTCATATGCTGGGGGAAAAGGCAGCTCAGAGAGATAAAGGAACACCAAGTAAAGGATGTTGGGAGGACCCACTCACTCAGGTTGAAAGATGTGTGCCGAAAGTAGACTATAGAACGAACACGATGGCCATCAATACCTCTATTGCAACAC
Source organism: Sorex fumeus (assembly GCF_029834395.1). Classification (NCBI taxonomy): domain Eukaryota; kingdom Metazoa; phylum Chordata; class Mammalia; order Eulipotyphla; family Soricidae; genus Sorex; species Sorex fumeus. The sequence continues at coordinate 18,635,373 of NW_026606115.1, forward strand.
CCAAAAGGAGAGAGAACAAAAGGGAATGCCCTGCCACAGAGGCTGGGTGGGGGGGATGGAGTGGGGGTGGTGGGAAGGATATTGGGAACATTGGTGGAGGAGAATGGCCACTGGTGGAAGGATGGGTAGACCATTATTGTATGACTGAAATATGAAAGTTTGTAAATTTGAAATTGTACCTCACGGTGATTCAATAATAAAAAATTTTAAAAAGCCTGTCACTGCCACTGGGGAGACACAGGGGCCAGGGTGGGACTGCTGTGGCTGTGAAAGTTGGTTACCAGGAGGTAGTATCCTTTGCCTGACACAGGAATAAAAAACAAGGAGAAAGAACCATCAAAAACAAGGTAAAGGGGGTATGGTGCCGCCAGCAGGTGTCAATCTGTACCTGTGAGACGAGTGCATGAGCAGCCTGATGGCGCCTTCAGACTTTCAGATACCCCAAAATTGCTGCTGTGCCTTTGGCCAGACCCCAAAAACTTGAGGCAAAGTTTACCAAGTAAAGTAAATGGCAGAAGTTAGGTATGTGGGAGACACACCCACAAACTACCTCCGGCTCAGCTATATAATTGGAGGCATGGCCTCTCTGGTTCCTGATTGAACTGCTTAATGGCCATGATCCCAGAGACTCAGAAACAAATCTCGAAACCCAGCAGGTTTTGGCAGAAATGCGTCTGGACCTGCAGTAGGTTACTGGCACCGGGCCACCCCAGGGGGGGAAGGGTGCGGTCCCTCCACCTGCTCCCCCTTGGTGGCTCGGTGGCTGCCATCCTCCAGAGGCCATTGGACAGTCAGGTTTGGGCCCTCAGTGATGAGACATGTGAGGCTTCACGGAATGGAGGTGGATCCGGCCCAGTCCTCCCCGCCCCACCAAGACCCTGAGTCATTACCCACGAATGGCTGCCATCCTCCAGAGGCCATTGGACAGTCAGGTTTGGGCCCTCAGTGATGAGACATGTGTGGCCTCACGGAATGGAGGTGGATCCGGCCCTGTCCTCCCCGCCCCACCAAGACCCTGAGTCATTGCCCACTGGCTCCTGATAAAGCTGCTTAATGGACATGATCCCAGAGACTCAGGAACAAATCTCGGAACCCAGCAAGTTTTGGCAGAAATCCCTCCAGATTTAAGTCTTAAAATTTCAGAATTTCAAAATTGCGCAGCCACTACTGCAGCCACGCGACATCATATGTTATTCATAACCAGCAATAGAAAACAAATTGTCTACTGTTGCCTTTTCAGCAGATCTGAGTGTTGGGGTAAAATCCCAAATAATATTGGTGGGTCTAGTGTCAAAATATTGAATGTAATCAAAGTTGAGAAAGAGTAATGTGGAAATCGTCTGCCCCATAGGTAAGGGGAGGGTGTGGGATGGGGGTATACTGGGGGTTTTGGTGGTGGAGAATGGGCACTGGTGAAGGTACGGATGTTCATTGTATGACCGAGACGTAAACTCGAAAGCTTTGTAACTGCTCTCACAGTGTTTCAATAAATAAAATTATTAAAAATGAAAAATAAAGTAAGGTGGAGTTAATGCCCAATTCAATCAGCTAATCAGTGGCTGAATAAATAGCAGTACTCCTACATAAAAAAACAAGGTAAAACTGGGGAATGTCCAAAGGATAAGATAAATTAGAGCTAGATTGCTACTGTCAAAGCACTGGAACTACAGTGTTTGAAATTATCTCTGAAAAATAATGAAATACTTATAGGGTCAGAAAAATAATACAGGGGATTAGGTACACTTATTTTGCACACTGTAGGCCTCAGTTTAATCTCTAACACCCCAAGTATCTCTGGGAGTGATTCCTCAAACACAGAGCGAGGAATAAGCCTAATCTGAGCATCACTGGGTGTGACCCCAAACCCCAAAATCAACCAAAAAATCCCCTAAAACCCAAATGCCTCAAGCCCTTGAAACTTTGGACCTTTTAAAAGGCAACCAGAAGCAGTGTGTTTCTTTAAGCTTGATATATGGTAGCTCATTGTCTAAATTATTTTATAGGAAAACAAGTTGATTCATTTATAACGCATTTGAACTTTGAATTAACCCTTACCTTTTTACTATTGATTTTTCTCTCTAGTTTTCACCATCTTATTTCCACCCACTTCTATTTCCACCCACATTCTAAATGTGATTGACTCATGTGTGTGAATTAAAACATTATTGTTCATATTTTCACTCTCTTGTCTCACAACACTACTCTCAATTTGAACATTTCAGCCTGAATATTTCACTTATAGGTTTAACATTTCCATGTCACTTATCAAATTCTAAAATATCACACCTAGGGCCAAGGAGATGACTCAAAGGACTGCTGGAGTGCATGCTTTGCATGCAGGAAGCCTGGATTCAGCAACACATGGTTCCTCGAGCTCCACCACCAGAGTGACTACCGGCTCTGGAGCACACAAATAGTTGAAAGTAGCATCCAAACACTACCAGGTGTGGCCCATAACAACAACAGTCACAAACAAATAACACCTACTTTCACAATCAACAACTGCTGTATCCTTTGAATTCAGCTCAATTAAGACAGTACATCATGCTTTGGATTTTATAGCTGTGAAAGATGCTCAGGTTACTCCAGGACAGAGTAGTCCAAAAGGTTTAAGAAATAACATAACAAAAAACTGTCAAGTACATGGCTTCATGGTTCCTTGTAATTAATGTTAATAAAACAATTTTGTAATAAAAACACCAGCTGGCTGTTTTCTATCAATTCTCACCAAAAAGAAAGCAGAAAGAAATGGGTTTAGATTGCAAAACATTTTTAGGATTTTTTTTTGAAAGGGCACACCTGGCAGTGCTCAGGGATTACTCCGGGAACTGTGATCTCCTAGCTCTGTGCTCAGCGATCACTCCTGGTTAGGTTTAGGAGACTTACCACATATGGTGCTGGAGATCAAACTCTTCTGGCTGCATGCAAGGTAGGTGCCTTACTTATCACTCTAGTTTTGAGTATCTCTCTGATTTTTTTTTGCTTTTTTTGGGTCACCCAGCGATGCTCAGGGGTTACTCCTGGCTCTGCACTCAGGAATTACCCCTGGCAGTGTGGGGTAACCATATGGGATGCAGGGGATTGAACTCAGGTTGGCCGAGTGCAAGGCAAGTGCCCACACGCTGTACTATTGCTCCGGCCCCTATATCTCCGATTTTTGACATGTTTTTAGTTAGAGACAAAGGAAAATAAGCTGGTTTTGTATTTTAATTTTTGGGGGAGGGTTATTTTTGGTAAAGAATACAAAGCCTTCCTTGAAGACTGACGGTAATGTGTAGAGTGGTGTAGTGGTGAATGGTTAGGAAATAAAAGTGCCAGTTCCTACGTGCCAGTTCCTACTTACCTAACATCACCACAGCCAAATCACCTAATTTTGGGGACACAGTTTCCTCATCTATAAAAATAATTTGTTGGGATTATGATTTAGATTCAACCTCCTCCTTTCCTTTCTTGTTATGATGGATGGTTTCCAGTGACACATAATTTTCTTGCCATCTACACCCCCCAATAAAACCATTAATCTAAAAACATACATGACACCTTTGCTTATCTCAGCACTTAGTAGCACCGTAGCATTGTAATCCCGTTGTTCATCGATTTGCTCAAGCGGGCACCAGTAACATCTCCATTGTGAGACTTGTTACTATTTTTGGCAAATTGAATACTCCTTGGGGAGCTTGCCAGACTCTGCTGTGTGGGCGAAATACTCTCTGTAGTTTGCAGGGCTCTCCGAGAGGGGTGGAGGAATGGAACCTAGGTCGGCCACCTGCAAGGCAAACGCCCTACCAGCTGTGCTATTGCTCCAGCCCCAACACTTAGTATAATAGCCAAACAACGCAAATGCCCAACCCTGTATGAATGGATCAAGAAGTTGTGGTGTTTGTGTGTGTGTGTATGAACACTGTGCAGCTATAAAGAAGAACAATGTCATCAGTTAGCCACAACATGAACAGAACTAGAGTATGTCATGCAGAGTGAAGTGAATGAGAAGGAAAGAGAGAGATGTAGAATAATCTCTCTCATATGGGGACTTAAAAATACCCTATAAAGTAGTAACAAAGGACCAAAGGCAACAGACCTAGAGAGGTTGTCAACATAACTGATCATGGGGAGAAAGGTTTAAAAAGGAGGGACATTTGAGACCTTGGTGGTGGGAAGCAGGTATCTTGGTGACATGTGATTGCTGGAATGATGTGTGCATAAAACCATCATTTACGTATTAAGAATCATAGTACCTCAATAAAAATATTTTAAAGGATGGAGGCTCACTTAATTGGTTGTGGTGCTCATTCACCTAAGCTGCAGGGCTTGTCAGAATTAATACATTTTCAGCTGTGGGCATTCTCCATAGGTAGCAGAACTCACTGAGAGTATCACACTTGACTGAGTTGCTTGCATGTTTTCAGTTGTGATGATTGCTGGGGATTATATCCTTAAGTCATGGTGCCCCCATATACTTGAATGTGGCATGAAGGATAACAAATAGCAGTGGACCTGGATAGTGCTTGATGATGTGGAATAGAACTGAGTTTGTACGCTGACACCTGTAAGACACTTGCATTCTACCAAAGAGTCCTAGTTTTCTTGTCTAAGGGACATTTTGGGGTTTATTGCTTGCTTGCTTGCCTGTTTGGGAACTATATCTGGTGTGACTCGGGGTCTACTCCTGACTTTGTGCTCCGGAGTGACACTATCTGGTGCTTGGAAGATCATGTGTGGGCAAAAGGGTGCTTGCGGAATCATATGGGAATGGAGATAGATCTTGAGACTTCCGCATATAAGGTCATACAGTCTAGCCCTTTCAGCTATCTCCCTGACCAGTCTTTTTCCTTTTCTGTTTCTTGACTAAAGTGTATTGCATCATTTCCCTAATTTTATGACTAAAATAGAATTTTTAGTATAGACTATACTTTATGGATATGATGTAAAAACCTCAGCAATGTATATTTACAAACCAAATCCAATAGCATATCAAAAGTATTTAAATAATACCCAAATGGAATTTATCCCAGGAATGTAAGAGTGGTTCAACATGAGAAAATCAATCAATGCAAAACACTACATTAGTAGTAGGGAGGAAAGGTCACTTTTGTCTAAGGACATTACTGAGAAAGTGTAATGCCAGATGTCCAACTGACAGAATGGGAGAAAATATTTGTAGATCATGTTTAGTAGGAGTATATAAAACATCTTTTTTTGTTTCTTGGGCCACACCCAATGATGCTCAAGTGTCCCTCTTGGCTCTGCACTCAGGAATAACTCCTGGTGTTGCTTGGGGGACCATATGGGATGCTGGGGCTAACCCAGGTCGGCCATGTGCAAGGCAAGTGCCCTACCTGCTGTGCTATCTCTTTGACCCCTATAGTCTTAAAGTTCCACACAAAAATATCAAAGAAACAATTTTTAAAATGGACAAATAATTTGAATACCACAGACATTTATTCAAAGAAAATGCATAAAATGTAAGAAGCACAAGAACAAAGCTCAACATCCTAGTCATTAGGTAAATGCAAATTAAAACCACAAGAGATACCACTAACACTCAACTAGGATGTTGAAAAAGGGGAAGAATAAAACATGTTAGCAAGGATGTAGAGAAATAAAAAGATTTGTGTACATTGCTAGTGGGAATATAAAAATGACCCAGCTTCTGTGCAGAAAACTTAGATTACTCCTTGAAAAAACTAAAATTATAGCTATATGACCCAGCGATTCAGCTTATAGTTATATAGACAAAATAATTGAAAACAGAGGCCTAGAAACAGGCATATTAAAAAGTGCTCATTGTCATTTACAATTATGAAAATGCAAATAAAATACCATTGAGATATCATCTCATACCACTGAGAATGGAATATATCAGAAAACCTGGAACAGCCCGTGTTGGTGGAGTTGTGATAAAGAAACCTTCATTCACTGTTGGTGGGAATGCCAACATCACTAGTTACTAGGTAAATGCAAATAAGCCTCTATGGAAAGAAATGTGACGATCTATCCAAAAGAGTAGGAGTATAATTCCCATATGACCAACAAAGAATAGGTAATTTCTTGGCATCTATCCTCCAAGCACAAAAGCAATAACTTGAAAGAATATATGTATACCTATGTTCATCATTGCACTTAGTATAATAGCTAAGATATGGAAACAATCCAAACACAGAACTGCAAGTCAATGGGCCAAGAAGTTGTGGCATATCTACATGTTGGAATGCTACACTCTATGAAATAACAAAACCATGCAATTTGCTCATCAGGGATGAAACTAGAGGATTTCATGCTGAGTGAGGTCAGTCAGAATGATTGGAGTAGATACAGAATTATCTCTCTTATATGTGGAACTTAACGATACACAAGGTAGCAACAAAGGGCCCACAGCAACACAATGAGAGAACTGATCCATACAACTGAGTTTGTTGAGGAGAGGGGATTGAAAAGAAAGAATGTGGGTACCCTTGGGAGAAGGAGGTGGATACACTGGTTATGGGTGTGATGTTGAAATTATGGACACAGGAAACCATAATTAACAAAATTGTGAATCACAGAACATCAAGTTAAAACGTTTTTAGCAAAACAAAATAAGGTTCCAAGGAGAAAATTCAAGGGGCTAGAGTGCATCCTTTGAATGCAGGAGATCTGAGTTCATTCTCCGACTCTTCATGGTTCTCCTAGTGACACCTAAACACAGGGAGTAGTCCCTGAGCACCACTAGGTATGGCTCCAAAACAAAAATATAAAGAAAAGAAGAAATAAAAATTGAATACAGTCATATTTATAGCAGTAATATTCATAAGAGTGTAAAGGTGGGAGCTGCTTAAATCTTCATCCATGAAAGAATGGATAAAATATGCTATAACCATATACTTCAATATTCAACCATGACAAATAATAGAGTATTGATACATGCTACATGTGCTTAACCTCAGAAACGAAGGGCTAAGTGAATGTGCCATATATAAAAGGTCGTATATTATGTAATTGCCTTTTATAGCTCGAGCAGGCCCAGTAACGTCTCCATTGGAGACTTTGTTGTTACTGTGTTTGGTATATTGAATACTCTCGGTAGCTTGCCGGGCTCTCCAAAATTGGTATTAAATATCCAGGATAAACCTCTACATATTAAGTGGAGGTTGGTTACTGTCAAAAGCGATTCATTAACAAATATATAAAACAAAACACCCACAGAAATCAATAATAAAAGTAGAAATATATGTGCCATAAAAAAGTAGATGTAGGGGATAAGTACGGAAAGCATCTGCTTAATGAGCAGAGGATAGATATTTAAGGTGAGAAGGATATTTTGGAGTTAGATAGAGGTACCTGCGGCACCACATTATCACTACAGTAAATGTTCCTGAATCCCTCATTTTAAAATGCTTAATTTTGGGTGACAGATATAGTACATGGATTAGGTTGCTTGCCTTGTATTTGGTTGATCATGGTTCTATCCCCAGATTCACATGGTGCTCTGAGCACTGCTTAAATGAACCCTCCACCACAGAATAACTTCCTAGCACCACTGGTGTGGCCACCAAACTCCCTCGCTACCTGCAATGGTTAATTTTATGTTAGGTGTATTTTACCTTAATTCGTGTTTTTTTTTTAAATTAAAACACTGTGGTTTGCTAAGTTGTTCATTGTGTAAACTCACACAAAGGGGGCACGGCACACAGCGGCGGTGGCTCTATGTCTCCCGCCACCCGCGTTCGGTAGTCTCACCCTTCTCCCACCCCGGGGAGGTCGATGGCAATGGTCAGACGGAGGAAGGAAACGAGGGCCAGGCTGGTTGGTATTAGTCGCAGTTTATTCTGATTCTCTCTCCATCTACACCAGTCTCCCTTCTCTGCCTCTGCTCCTGCTTCTTCCTCCCCCATGCTACTTCATTCTCCTTCTCCATTCCCCTTCATTCTCCTTCTCTGGAGTCTGAGATCTGATCCCTCCTTCTCTTCCTTCTGATCCCCTTCTCCTTCCTTCTGACCTCTGCTTCTTCCTTCTGAACCTCCAGCCCACTCCTACAGTCTAGTTAAATCCTCTCTCCATGAGGAATTGGGGGAACAATTACACATAGGTGCGGTCACAATCAATAGGGATAGAAATCTTAGCCTCAGGGAAAGCCGCTCCTAAGACAGATCCTTTCTTAGCAGGAGGACCCACCCTAGAGTGGAATCCCAAGGGTGTATCTCTCCTCTCCTTGTCCAACAAGCATATAAGCATATATAATATAAATCATTTTGTATGGATCCAGTAAGAAATATCTTAAACTTATAGAATTGGTTTCCTAGGACCATCTCGATCTCAGACTACAGTGCTCAGGCCAGATAGTCTTTCCCACCCCTAGCAGGATCCTAGTCTCGTCGTTACTTTTGGATCATGACAGCATTTGTCTATGATCAAACTCTTAACTTATAGTTAAGAATCGTGGCATCTTGGCCTGGCCCATTTCGATGCCAGGGTAGCTCACCGCTTGCCCTGGGTCCATTCAGTCCCTCGTAAGGACCCTGCTTGTGGAGTGTTAGGAACTAAGGGCTTAATCACTTAATCACTTAACTTCCCGTTAGTTGTCGATTTGCTCGAGCGGGCGCCAGTAACGTCTCTATTTGTCCCTGTCGCGTGCTAGTGTAGCCCAATGGCATCTGTTCGCTCCGGGAACATGAAGGGCCTCAAACCAATCGTTCATGATCTTCACGAAGAAGTCTGACCATCTGGTAGGTGGGCAGCCACGCGATCTTTTGACATCCCGTGGAATCCAGTCGGTAACAGCTCTAGTCCAGCGGTTGTCTTTAAATCTCATTACGTGACCAGCCCATCTGATTTTCGACACCTTGGCAAATGAGACAGCGTCCCTGATTCTTGATCATCGAAGGATGTCAGAACTCCGGATTCTTTCTCTCATTTGAGTGAAATGTGATATTCCAAGCATAACTCTTTCTATTCTTCTTTGGGAGACCTGAATAGCATTCTCATCTTGTTTGCGTAGGGCCCAGGTCTCTGAGGCATATGTTAATGCAGGAAGAACAGTGGAATCAAAGAGATGTGCCCAGAGCCGGAGGTTCTTCGTCCTCTTAGCTATTTCTTTGACGTTCTTGAAGGCGTTCCAAGCCGCTCTCTTCCTCCTGCACAGCTCGGGTGCCAGGTCATTTGTCATGTTGACCTCTCGACCTAGGTACACATAGCTGTTGCATTCGGAGATGGTCGTTCTGTTGAGAGCGAATGGGGCGTCAGGAACGAGGCTGTTTCTCATGAACATTGTCTTCGTAAGATTCAGTTGTAGTCCTACCTTTCCACACTCACGGTCAAAGTCGGCCAGCATTTGTGCCGCTTGGCTGATGTTTGGTGTAATTAAAACAATGTCATCAGCAAAGCGGAGGTGGTGTAGTTGCGGACCATCTATCTTCATCCCATTCCTTCCCATTCCAGTCGTGGCATGATGTTCTCGAGGGTGGCACTGAAGAGTTTCGGTGAAATGGTATCACCCTGCCGCACCCCTCTCTTGACATCAATGATTACTTCTTTGTAGAATGGTGAGATCCTGGTAGTGAATCCGCAATACAGCTCACGGAGGATTTTGATGTATTGGGCTTGAATGCCCTGATTGGCTAGGGCTTCAATGACCGCTTCCGTCTCAACAGAATCAAAGGCCTTCTTTAAATCAATGAACATTAAACAGAGCGGCATCTTGAACTCCCGAGAAACCTCAATGAGCTTGGTTATTGTGTGGATATGGTCGATGGTGCTGAATCCTTTGTGGAACCCGGCTTGCTCGCATGGTTTTCCTTCATCTAGTGTTCTGCCAATCCTATTTAGGATGACTCGAGTGAACAACTTGTAGATGACAGACAATAGGCAGATCGGGCGATAGTTGCCAATGTCATGGAAGTCTCCCTTCTTGAACAGTAGTACGGTCCTGCTGGTTTTCCATTGGGATGGAACCTTGCATTCAGACAGGTAGCGAGTGAAGAGCCGAGCCAGTGTATTGATGAGTACTGACGGCAGGTTCTTCAGGTGTTCAGGTCTGACCTTGTCTGGGCCGGGTGCTGTTTGTTTCTTTACTGACGAAATGGCGTGTCGGATTTCGGAAGGGAGAACATTGGGAACGACATATCCATCCTGTGGAATTTGGTATGTCAGCAAGTGGACATGGCTATCGAAGAGATTTGAGTAGAAGTCATGGATAATCTTCTCCATTGCCGTTCTGGAGGATGTGATGGATCCATCAAGACGTCGAAGGGCAGTCATCTTGGTCTTGTAGTTGGCGAAGGACAGGCGAGCGTTACGAATACTTTTCCTGGCTTCTGCCGCATCTACCAGTACTTCTGCTCTTCTCTCTTTGAGGTCTTCCTTGATCGCATCTCTGCACTGCTTTGTGAGCTTGGACGTTAGCTTGCGGTTGCCTGAGGCATGCGCCAAACCACGCTGGCGAATTAGCTCAAGAGTTTTCGAAGATAGGTGATTTTTTGTGGCTATCTCTCTCTTGGCGTTCCTCGCACATTCATGGAGGTGCTGAACCAGTCGATCGTATTCCTCGTCAATGTTGTCAACAATGGCATCTTCCCATGTTGCCCCAATAGTACCAAAGAGTTCCCAGTTGGTGGTCATTCTGGGAGTTCTCTTTTTGAACTTTGCAGCCCTTTCTCCCCGCTCTGTGAAGTAGAATTTTGCACGAAGGATACGGTGGTCCGATCCCGTTCGAAATTTTGGGACAACAGCAACATCAGTCAGGCAAAACCATCGATTGAATATGATGTGGTCTATTTCGTTGTGGAATCGTCCACCGGGAGACTCCCATGTCCATCGTTTAGATTCTGCCTTCTGGAACTGTGAGTTACCATGAATGGTCTTGGTCGACATGATGAACTCAGACAGTCTCTCACCCTGTTCGTTCCATTCTAGGCCATGGGTCCCGATGTGAAGTTCTTCAGTTGATCTTCTCGGTCCTATCTTGGCATTAAAATCACCCACAATGATCTTGTAGAAGGTGTGGTCTTTTTTATAGAACTTTTCTAGGTCCATGTAGAACTTCTCGATTTCTCTTTCATCATAATGAGATGTTGGTGCATAGACAACGAAGATAGAAACTGCAGGCAGTGAGCCACATCTATTCAAATGTAAACGTCCGATTCGAGTTGTTAGGCATTTGAATGAATCAATGCTCTTGGCCAAGTTTGTGTTGACAAGGACAGATGCCTCCAACACCTCTTTTATCGCCCTTAGGAACTAAGGGCAACTGAGGCTTAAGTTGAGAAAGCAGATGCCCGGGAGTGAATAATATTCAAAGCCAATCAAAGTTACAAAGCATAATGTTAACGGTCTTCCTGTATCTATACAAAAAGTATATTGCTTTAAAGTAAACTGTTCATAAGACATAAGGAGAGGAGAAAGGCAATATTTCATCCATACATATAAAATCATAGATTTCTGAGAAATCTAACCTTACAAATTAACAGAGTCTGATTAGGGGGAAAGCTGATTAACTGGGTGGGGAGGAGAGCATAGGGAAGACTGTTCACAGATAAACACAATGGAATGAAGTGCCTCAGGAGAACTGTCACGGGTCACAATCACAATCACAACCATCCTGTTATTCGTTGGTTGCCTCGAGCAGGCCCCAGTAACGTCTCCTTCATCCTAGCCCTGAGATTTTTTTAAAAAGTGCCATATTCAAGGCTCTTTCAGGGTTAGGAGAATGAGAACTCCCCGTGGTGTACCCAATATGCCAAACACCAGTAACAATGAAGGGTCTCATTCTCATTCTCCTGTGATGGGTGTAACCAGATAAACATAAGCTTCTTGTGGAAGAAGGACAAAGCAATGTTATTCTACAGTTCATAATACGGTTTTGGGAATTCAATGTTTCAACACCAATCTTATCACAAGGGTGACCTTTTCTCCATCATTGTCCCCAGTTTCCCATCCCCCCCAAAGCTTCTTCTCTTGGCAGACACAAAATTCATTTTATATTGCTTGCTGCAAAAAATGGTACCTGGAAATATGAAAAAATAGTTCGGTAAAAGAAAGTTTGTGAAAATTGTTATATCTCACAATGGATTGCTACTCATTGAGGATTTAATGAGATGCTTGTTGCTAGTTAAGTCTTATATGTTATTGTTTTTGCTTAGTGAGGTTAGTTGGCTTCTATGCTACTTTTCTGTGTACCTGGGAATTTTGTTTTATTGGTGTTTCTTCAGAAATTGTGAAGCAGTGAAAGTGGGTCCTTTATATGGTAGTGGCTATGGGGTGTAGGTATGACTGCCTGGGCTTTGGCAGGACTGGGATTTGGCCTGCCACCCTCCTGGGAGCACTCTAGAATTTTCAGCCTGGGGACAGTGTACCCGTGAGTTCCATTGGCTTGCCTTGTATTTATTCCGACATTAGTTGTGAGGGTGTGAGGCTGAACTGTTTACACAACATTGGGTATGGAATGTGGGTGTAGCTTCTGGGGCTTTCAGTAGTTGGTGGAGGCTGTCTGCGACACTCTGAGAAGACCCCAGAACTTTTGTCCCCAAAACTGGTGTTCTGAAAACCAGTGTACCTGATAGTTCTGTTGGCTTGGCATTTCTTCAGCAATTTAGAGACTGTCAGTTGTGAAACAGTGAAGTTGGGCTTTGTATGGCAGTAGCTGTGGGGTGTGGGTTTGGCTGCTGACCTCAATACATTTTTAATGGAATGTTTGAATATTACTTGTGTACTCACATACATACTGGAGCTAAAATTTCTGTCCAGTTTGTAACTACTGACTCTTTGGTAGGAAATTTTGAAGTGTGTTACCATAAATAAGCTCATGTATTATTTAAATTAAAATACTACGGTGATTGACAGAGGAAATTAGTTTTAAGCAAGTCTCTTTTTTTTTGGTTTTTGGCCACACATTGCAGCTCAGGGGTTACTCCTCACGCTGCACTCATGAATCATTCCTGGTAGGGTGGGCTTAGGGTACCATATGGAATGCCAGTGACTGTGATGTCGGTGGGCCCCACGGGTGACTTATGTGAAGTGGAGAGGAGAAAGACGGTCACTTTCTCCCCACCCGCCTCTGCCACCCGGGACCCAGGGTTACTGGGTTCTTGTCTCGCCTCGCAAAAAGGAATTTCAGGAGTAAACAAGCAGTGAAATAAATAGATTTTATTTGGAGCATTTTTGGAGAGGGAGAGAAAAGGATAAGCAGGGGAATGGAGAGTAAGAGAGAGAGTAACGCATCCAGAGAGAACGTGGGCTTCTCCAAGGGTGGAGAGAGCCCTTACACACATCCTAGCATTAGACACGAAAGCATGAAAGTACACATCTCAAGAGGGGAGATGCGAGCAACACATGTGCTCGGGCACTACATGTGCTTGGCCACGTGGGTACAAGCAGCACAAGGGCTTGGGCAGCATATGCGTGCCCTTGCTTTGTTCAAGGTGGCCTTTATAGGGTTTCTCCAGCCTGTCCCCACGTGGGGCCTCTTCCCAGGTAAAAGTCCATTGCTAAGGAGGTTAACAGGGAGGTCGAAAAAGAGGAATTTCATGGGGAGACCTATATCCTGAGGGTCTGCGGATGGTCTTACCAGGCCTTTGTTTTCTGTATCCACAAGGTGGGTCATTCCTAGAATTCTTCTTCCATGAAACTTTGTTTCATTGCAAAGGGCCTTTCCCTATTTACCTGCCTATATCAACTGAACCTGAGTTGACTGCCTGCAAAGGAAATGCCTTACCTGCTGTATCCTGTATTCTGCTGTATGCTGTATTCTGTTGTATTCTGGCCCCTTAAGCATCTCTTTCATTGTAAATTCAATTTGTGGCCTTGTAACGGGAGTCATTTTATGAATATTTAGAATAGCAAGGGACTCCGCGCCAGGCTGCTTTTACCTCAGCGTGCCCCAGAGGGGGGCAGGTGAGAGCCCTCTCCACCTCAAGGGACCCAGCCCAGGCAGCCAACCTCTACTACCCAACCACCGCCACGCTCTAGGCCGCTTTCCACACAATTGGGCCGAGCCTCACATACAAGTAATATATTCCTAGACACAACATAAGACACTCCCTACACTTTTTCCATAATATATATATTATGGATATATATCATAATAAAATATATATTATGCCTCTCAGAGAGCCTGGCAAGCTACTGAGAGTATCCTGCCCGTATGGCTGGCAAGCTCCCCGTGGTGTATTCGATATGCCAAAAACAGTAACAATAACAGGTCTCATTCCTCTGACCCTGAAAGAGCCTCCAATATGGCAGTGTTGGGAAAGACAAGTAAGAGAGGCTGCTAAAATCTCAGGGCTGGGATGAATGGACATGTTACTGGCACCTGCTCGAGTAAATCGATGAACAATGGGATGACAGTGATACAGTGATAGAATAGTAAAATTACTTATATTAAAATAACAGCATTATAACAGCTTATAAATCTCATGTGTGCGCCACTAAAGTCAACATAAGTATTTATTACTTTAAGTTAGCCACTAAAAGCTCAGGTCTATTCTTCACTGTACAATTGCATCCTTTTACATAATTTACTTATTTTCCCCTTTCCCCTTCCCTCTGGTAACCACTAATTGACCTTATACTTAGGATCTTAGTGAATTGCTTTAATATTCATAATGTTATCTTTGCTTAACCCAAACAAGTCCTTTTTCACTCCCTGCAGTGCTCAGGAGACTATGTAATGCTGGGGATTGAATCTGTGACTCCAGTATGCAAAGCATGTGCTCCAACATTTTAAGACATCTCCCATGCACAGGACAGTATTTTTTATTTTCATATTTGGAGTTTTGGTTTTTGATTGTTTTTAATCCACTCCTGGTCCTGCTGGGCTGGAGCGATAGCACAGCGGGTAGGGCTTTCGCCTTACAAGCGGCCAACATGGCCGACCCGAGTTCGATTCCTCTGCCCCTCTCGGAGAACCCGGCAAGCTACCGAGAGTATCTCGCCCACACGGCAGGGCCTGGCAAGCTCCCTGTGACGTATTCGATATGCCAGACACAGTAACAACAAAGTCTCCAATGGAGACGTTACTGGGCCCGCTCGAGCAAATCGACGATCAACGGGAGGGCCTTTACCTTACCTTACCTTACCTGGTCCTGCTAGGGGGAAGCATTTGGTAATGAAAATTGGGCCTATGAATTCTGTATGTTGAGTTTGCATACTGGCCTTTTGAGCTTTCTCCATGGCCCCAAGATTTACTTGTTCTAAAATATAAAATTCTGAAAGTGTTTTACAAAACTATAATTTAAAGTGCTTGAGTGCTTTTTGAATAGAGATTTGTTTGAAAATCATTACAGAGTATTAGAATGTTAATAAAACATACACAAGAATGTGTGATTTGTTATAAACTCAAGCCAGAACTTACTCTAATGTTCTTTAAAAGAATGAAAAAATTAGCACAGTGAAATAATATACTTTAATGAGATTGAATGCACTACAAACAGTAATATGGCTGTATCTTACAAGAAATGCCGAGTGGTAAAGCCTAGACACGGAAGCATGCCTTCTGTGTGTTCCATTAGATCTCAAAATTAAGGAAAATCACTCCTTAATGGTGTTAGAAGTTAGGATAATGCTTAACTTTGTAGGCCCTATTTAATGAAATAGATCACAGGAAGGACATCTGGGTTTCATTTTTATAGCTCTGTATTTTTTAAAAATATAGGGCAGGAGTGGGGGTGGCAGGAGGGATACGGGGGATATTGTTGGTGGGAAATGTACACCGGTGGGGGGATGGGTGTTAGAACATTGTATGACTGAAACCTGATCACAAAAGTATCTCATGGTGACTCAATTTAAAAATAATTTAAAAAATATATAGGGCAGGGATGATGCCGTATATGTCCAATTGGTGTTAATACTCCTTATTTCAATTTTGGACAAATCGGAAAGGTCATGTTATGGGAACAACAGTTATTTTTCTAGTGCAACATTTCTGTCCCCAGTTTTGCTTTCCTCACACCCTTACAGGGAGTACAGGCAAGAAGAATTCTTAATAGTCTTTACAGATGCAAATTTCTCCTTTACAATTTATTTCCAGGAAGCCCCTTATGAGATAACAAGGACAAAATGTGCCTACCTAGAAAATTGATGGAGGAAGAGGCAAGATTCCAATTTAATAGGAAGAGATAAAGTATTAATATTAGGGTGGGATGGAGCATGGAACAACTCTACTGATAAGAAAACCAAGATGACTACAATTCAGGAAAAGAATGAAGTCACTTTTGCTCTTTTATTTTTTAAAAAAGGTTTTTATTATATCATCATGGTTTATCAAGTTGTTCATAACACAATTGTTTCAGACATTAAATGTTTCAACACCAATCCAACCATCAGTGTGACTTACCCTCCATCAATGTTCGAAGTTTGCCACTCACCACCACAGTCTTACCCTTAGCATGCACAAACAAATTTACTTCATACTGTTGCAATACAAAGGCAAATGGAATTAGCAATACGTCGAACAATAAAAGTCAATTTGTGATCATTATTAATGTTTCACAGTGGTGTTACTAGAGTCATTGTCCGAAGATTTACTGAGATGGTTGGTACTAGTTGAGTCTTTTGTGTTATTGTTTTTGCTCACTGAGCTTGTTGGTCTTGAATACAACTTTGCCATCAGATTTACTATGATCTTACTAAGCTAACAGTACTATGAAATTTGGAGGTGTTGAACAGCCACATACGCTGTCTAGCAGCTATAGAGCTGGAACCATTTTGTGGTTTGGCAGTTTGATGAGGTTCAGTTGTAGACCTGGGCTGTTTCTAGGTTGGAAGGTGTCTGATGTGGCTGCAGGCTGCTGTGCTTTTAGGCAAAATGTGGAATCGCCCTTCCCTCATTCCAAGAAGGCCCCAGAGTTCTCAGCCTGGGAGGATCTACATGGGAAGATTTGATGGCATCGTTATTTTGTGATAAGTTGTGGAAGGGACTGCTGGTTTTTCTGGTGGCATGGGTGGGTGAGCACTTTTGTTCTTTTTGTAGCATGGCCATCCCAGCAGCTTTGGGGAGGGAGATACCCAGGAGTCACATGTGAACACTGCTGTGGATCATACCTGAGCACAGAGCCATGAGTAAGCCCTGAATACTACCAGTGTGGCCCAAACCCCCACCCCCTATAAATACAAAATAATTTGTTAAATGTTTTATCTTTATTTTTGAATCATACTGGCAGTGGTCAGGGTTCTCTCCCAATGATGTTTGGAGAACCATTTAGTGCTGGGGATTGAACCCAGACCTCCTTCACATGCCAAGCAAGTGCTCTAGTCCTTTGGGATATCACTCTGGCCCCCTGTTATGTATATTCATAAGGCAAAGGTAAAAGTCCCTGTTCACTGTGAAAAAATACACGCGAACAAAAATGAGGGTCACATATTGTTCCATCTTCCAATCTCAAGGTCACACATTCTACTACTGTTAACATTTAAAAAAATATCCTTCCAGGCTGTTTTCTGAAGTGCAATATTTTGCAAAACTGACATGCTGTATGCTGATTTGTGTTTTGATTTCTCAAAAGCTTCCCAATGTCATGGACATATTTCTGTGTCAGTATATATAAACACATTTCATAATTGGTTTTACTGGTTCCATGACAGACCATAGTATGAATTTGCCTTTATTTTCCTACTCATTCCCCTATTGTTAGACATTAGCTATTTTCCACTCATTTCCTACTGATACATTATTGTCGTAATACCCTTGTGCATATATTTTACACATCTGTATGGATATTTCAGGACTAGCAAATTGGCTGCCCACTAATTGGCTAATTTCTGTCCTTCAATGAGCTTTGTTTGAATAACACATCTTTTTGCAAATAAGAAAGTTACTGTGAATTTGGGTGGTTTGTTAGAATGCATTACTAGAAACAAGACTCTCAGTCTCAAGAAATTCAGTTTTTTTTAAAAAATTATTTTTATTGAGATACAGTTACAAAGCTTTCATGATTGAGTTTCAGTTATACAATGATTGAACACCCATCCCTCCACCAGTGCGCATTTTCCACCACCAATGTCCCGAGTATCCCTCCCACCACTCCCACCCCATACCACCCCCTGCCTCTGTGGCAGGCATCTTCCTTCTTGCTCTCTCTCTCTACTTTGGTCATCCTGGTTTGCAATACAGGTACTGAGAGGTCATCATGTTTGGTCCTTAGTCTACTTTCAGCACATATCTCCCATCCTGAACAATCCCTCCAACCATCACTGACTTAGTGGTCCCTTCTCCATCCCAATTGCCTTCTTCCCCAGCACATGAGGCAGGCTTCTAAACCGTGAAGCAAGCATACTGTTGTCACTATTGTCCTTGGGTGTTAGTCACATGTTATTTTATAAGGAATTAAGTTCTGATTTGGCAAAGACCTGCTATGTTCTTGTCCCTAAATGATCAATGAACTCCCGGTTGTTAGTTCTGTACCAGAATAAAGTGATGGTATTGGAAAGCAAACATTAGAAGAGTGCTGAATTGGGCAGGAGATACAGTTCAATGGTTGGTGTGTATATCTTGCATGAGAGAGACCTGGATTCTGTTACATTGCCCCCATGGTTTCCCAGGGACATCAAAGAGCGACCCCTAAGCCCAGAGAAGTGAGTAGCTAAGCATTTGTGGATGTGACTCCCAAACAAAAGCAAAACAAACAAAAGAATTCTTTTGAGTTTACTGATTACAAGATTGAAAAATGTCACTTTGGATGTAGCACAAAAAACCAGAAGGACTGCCAGATTATACATCTGAAGACTTGGATCTAATTCTGACTTTACTGTTATAATTAGCTTTGTGACTTTGGGCTACCTACTTAACCACTCTACATCTCATTTTGCACAAGGTTGTTAGGAGAATCAAATGAGACATTGTGTGAAACATGTTTTGGAAAGCAGAGTCTTATGCAATTAAGCATTACTATTCATGTAAATTGCTGAAAGTGTAAATTACATAGGGTCAAGCAGACCTAAGCTTAGCATGTAGAGCATTGCTTGCTCTAAGAAACTTGCTTTTAGAGGGGCGACTCTTTGACAAAAGACATAATTCTAGATTGCCAGTATTTGATCTGGGGTACTTCAGTTTCACAGTCATTTATGACTGACTTCACATGCCAGACACTGTGGGTGTAGAGATGATTATGATTAGTCCCTGTCTTTGCAGAGCACTATAGTCCACTAGAAAGAGATAAATACATTTTGAGATCATCAGAAAACAGACAAAGGATATAATAGCAGAGAGAGTCAATACTGCAATATATAGGAGAAATACTTAAAGTCTAAAAGTGTTTGAGGCAGGCCTTCACAAATGGTATTTTTGAAGAGAAAGTTTCAGGTGTGTTTGTGTGTGTACATGCTTCCATGCACATGCAAATGCATGCACACACACGCACATGTGTGCATTATAACGTGTGCCAGTTGAGCCAATCTGGAAATAGCTTTATCTTAGACTCTGCTCATATCTATGCATTCATATTTTCTTTTTCTAGTTTTATGCTTATATTCATTTCCTAGTCGGGTTATTTTTGAAAAAAATGCTAATCTGGTATTAGCTGTACTAACAAGAAAAGTGATTTGTTTACTCCCATGCCAAGAGACTTGGAGAACCCAGAGTGTTCTGGAAGCCAATCATGCTGGTAAAATAAAGAGCCCATTTGGAAACCAGGAAAGAGCTTGGAGGCACTCCTTCCTCTTCTGATGCCTGCCTCATCCTGCAGTCCTCCCAGATCATTTCTAGACCCATCACCCTCCAACCATTTTTCTGCAACCAACATGACAACAACAGCCACCTATTTAAGGAAAATCCAGCTAAACATCCCTGTGTCCTTCTCTCTAGCCCTTCTCTTTCCTCCAATTTGGGTCGTCTGAACTTTCCATTCTAAATGAAAAACCAAATACAGTGATTATTGAATCCAGAGGAAATAAAGGATGTTGTTCTACTCATAATGCTTATTAAATTTGGACTTAATCTTCCTCATCACAATTAAGCCTTTAAACCAGCCAATATACTTAAACGAGGTGAAATGAAAAGACTTACTGTAAGCGATGACAGGAGGCTCTTCGGGAAATTAAAACCTCTAGAGAGTTCCAAAGTGAGAGTTACTGAGCCAGGAAGGGGAAAGAAAGAAAAAGATTTTGAAAGCCTAACAGGATGCCAATTAGTCCTCAAGATTAAAAAGCTAGGTGATGTCAGTGTTACTGATGGGAGGAGGGATTAACCAGAGCCATAGAATTACTAAGCGCTGTGCTGTTTTCATATCCTTCTTTGAATCTTGTTTTAAAAACCTGGCTGGGCATACCTTTCATTTCTCAGTTTATTCTTTTATGATTTGGGCAGAGGCCCACAGTGATGAGGAAATGTTTGCCTGCAGGTGTCAAAATCCAAACAAAGAGAGTTCTCCCGTTGACCAAGTGTGTAATCCTGCTCTGACACATGAAGGCTTTAACTTGAGTGAGCTCCTGCTTAGTGGACACAGATGATGCCATAGCAGAAGATGCGGAGAGTACCTGAGAGCCCCATATGGATGTAGGCTGGGAAAATGCCAGATATGGGCTTTTCTACGTGCCTACTTTATTGCCAGCTTCCATGTAGAGAGTCCTGTCCTTCCTCCTGGTTTTCTCCCAGGTCAGATCAGAAGTATCCCTAAAGGCATGGGAAGGACATCTCCCAACCTGGGAGGTTTTCCAGGGCTCCAGTTTTTTCTGCCAGAAGTTTGATTTACTGGCACCATCTGTGAGAAGACAAATGGCCCCTTCTGGCTGTGCTGGTCAGAGGCAGGGAAGGAAGAAAAGAAGGAGGGAAAAATGGAGGAAAGCAGATTAGTAAATCAATAAATACTCAAGTGACATAAAACAAATGAACAAATAAAATTCTACATAGTAAGGTGGAGGGTGTCCTGAGATGGTGATGTTGAAGCAGAAGGGTGACACTTGCTGCTGCTTTATCGTCATCTATTTTTTTTTAGCCCAAGGATAATCTCTTAAATTCTGGGTATAAACAATACAGTATAACTCTTATGGTTGCCATGACAACAAGAATCCCTTTCCTCTGATGTCAGGCTGCTCTCCCCCTCTCCTTTGGAAGCCAGAATGCCAGTTTTTTTTCTGCAGTAAGTGCAGTGTTTGGTTGCCAATGATGAGCTTGTCTAATAATTCCTTGTCTCCCAGCACTGTGGCTTTCAGACCCCTTGTGTCACATTCCAGTGGGAGGAAAGGGAGTCTGATATGTCAAAGGCTAGAGAGTGACAGACAGATTGTTCCAGTGGGACATGTGACTTACTTTTGCTTATGTCCAGGACAGCATCTGACCAGTCAAAGACCCACACTTTACTTCACTCTCCACCTTACAATGGTCAGTACTACGGGACAAAACTAGACTTACCATTAGGGTAACAGAACACTAGGGCTTGTTTTGGTGAGCAGGCTGTAGATTATGATATAATTTGTAGAACCCCTGCCAAAAATCTCTTCCTCAGTTGACCTGCGTGAAACACTAAATTATTTTATAATTAATTATAAATTCTAATTTAGAATTATTTTATCAGAGAATAGCCTTAAAAGTAATTACCAGGGAAAATGCTCCCAAGCATGGTTATAATAACTAGTTTATAACTCTAGCATAAATTAGAAAGGGATGGACAAATACCATGAAACTAGGGCAGAACTAGAGCAATTTTGATTCAGAAAGAAAGACTAACACTGAGTACTTCTTATTAATCGTTTGCTTAGGGGCCACACCCAGCAGTGCTCCTAGTTCTGTGCTCAGGGATCACTCTTGGTGGGGATCAGGAGACCATATGTTGTGCTGGCGATTGAACCCGGTTGTCCATGAGCAAGGCAAGAGCCCTACCTTCTGTTACTATTTCTCTGGCCCACACGGTACATCTTAGTACCCATCATCTTCTAACTTTTTTAGTTTCTTTTTTATTTTGGGTCCACACTCTAATATGCTAAGGGGCTATTTCCAGCTCTGTGCTTTGGGGTTACTCCCAGCAGTGCTCAGGAACATGTGGTACTGGGTGTTGAACCCAGATTTTCCATTCGCAAAAGATGAGCACTTATTCTTTGAGCTCTCTCTCAGGCTCTGTATCTTCACTTTCTTCCAAAACTTATTCTCCTCTCCATTTCCCAGCTCAGTAAACCTGGAAAAAGGCATTCTTGATATTCCCTCCCATCACTCAAGTCCAACTAAATGTTAATTCATATCTATTCTGATTTTTGACACATCTCAAATCCTTATACTCTCATCAACTCCATATTTACTGTCCATGTGCAGACAACCAAGATTTCTCATCTGTTTCACTTTACAATGTAAGCCTCCTAATGTATCTCCCTGTTCCCATTTGCCCCCTTTCCCATCCATTCCTCACCATGAAAGCCAGATTGATGATACTAAAATAACCAAGTGATCAAATCTCTCCTCTGATGAACACATACCTATTTTTCTTTATGCTTTGGGCTGGGGAGGTTTGGGACCACATCCAGCAGTGCTCAGGGATTACTTTTGGTTCTATGCTCAGGAATCACACCTGCCAATGCTTATGGAAACATAGATAATTCAGGGAATTTACATGGGATTGGCTGCATGCAAAGTAAGTGGTTTATGTCTCTGGCTCTGATGAACACATTTCAATGCAGTCCTGTTCATTGGTAAGAGGCCAGAGTCTCAGCAGAGGTTCAAGACTTCATCCAGCATCTCCAGATAGATGTCACTTCTACCCCACCTAAGCACTTCCTACACACCCTATGCGCTCTGGACACTACTAACTGCTCTTTGTAATTTAGTTAGCTCTTATGTTTCTGATGGTTTGCACAAGTAAATTTCTCTCTGTAGAGTTCTATCTTACATTTTTCTCCTTAATCTACTTTACTCCTATTACTCTTTAAGGATGAATTCATAAGGCATCTATGGTAGATCTTTCTTTATCTCTTCTTTTATCCCCCCATCTTTTCTTTTCCTTCAAGTCTGAGTATTATTTTTTGCCATGGACCTAGAGTACATATTAGTCTCTTAGTAAATAAACCAATTACACTGTCCTGTAATATGGCTGATTAATTTTCTATACATCTTAGAGTTATGTGAGTTTCATAAAGACAAAAACAGTGTACTTAGTTATTATTATATATCTATAGATATTATTATATCTCTTAATACAATATGTATCAATGGATAATATTCAGTAAACATACTCAACGAATGAAGAATTACCAGGTCGTATGTACAGTCTAGGAGAATAGCTACCATTTTTTGTGGGAGGAGATACGGTAAAAGGAGAAATCAAAACTCATGGGAAATAAGGGTAAGTAAAAAGTCAGGAAAATTCTGAAAAATAACAAAAAAGAACTTATGAAGAGGAATAAAATCTATGGAATAGTAAAATATGTTAAAACAATTGGGTTCTCAAGAATTAAAAAAATCTTTGTCTATTAACAATCCTCAGTATGTGTGGGCATTGGGCTAGAAATTTAACATTGAGGCTATGATGCTTGCATTGCATGCATCTAATTTGGTTCAATCCCCAGCACCATATGATCCCCCAAGCCCTACCAGATGAGATCCATAAGCACGAAACCAGGAATGATCCCTGAGTATAACTAAGTGTGGCCCAGCCCTCGTCAAAAGATAGCATATAAAATCAGTGAGGAAATCACTCATCTTATTGAAAATACATTTGTACTATCGCTTTAGCCCCTTACTAAAAAATTAGGAACTAAGCCTCCATTTGACTTAGCAACCACACTTCTTAGAGTATATCCCAAGGGTTCAAAAACAAAATTGACAAAAACATTTATACCCTATGTTCTTTGCAATATTATCCACAATAGGCAAAAATCTGAAAACAACTCATGTCCAAGAATAGATGACCGGATGAAGAAAGTACACACAATATAATGTTACTCATCCATAAGAAAAAATATGGTCATGAAATCTGCTGCTACATGGAGGCACCTAGAGAGCACTGTGCTGAATGTAGTCAGAGGAAGAGAGACCAATACAGAATATCTCTCTCATATGTGGGATATAAAGAAACAATGGTGGAATAACCAATAGCCAAAGACAATGGAAACATAGATTATGAGAACTGGTATTCAATAGAAAACTTGCCACCTGAGGGGGCTGGATGATAGGACAGGGAGAGGAAAAATGACTATGGCTCATGGAGGAAGCATTCAACTGGGAGGAGGTGCTGAAAAGTGATAAAGTGTTACGTATGAAACCCTGTTAGCAACAGTACTGTAAAGCACAGTAAAAAATCAGGTGTGTGTGTGTGTGTGAATGTGTGTGTGTGCATGTCTGTACGTGCATGTATATATAGACAGACAGATACAGATATAAAGTACCTCTTGTAGAAGTAGACTGGTGACTGGAAGGCAAACTGGAGTTGGGGGGGTGTTAATTGGTGGAGGTAAGTGGATACTGGTGAAGGGATTCGGCGTTTGCCTTGCATGCGGTTGACCCGGGTTCAATTCCCAGCATCCCATATGGTCCCCTGAGCATGGCCAGGAGTAATTCCTGAGTGCAGAGCCAGAAGTAACACCTGTGCATTGCCGGGTGTGACCCAAAAAGCAAATAAATAAATAAATAAAAAATTAAAAAGCCTAATTTTTTAGGAATATGCTTATTATTTTTCAGAAGGGCTGGACCAGTTAACATTCCAATCAGCAGTCAGAGTTCCTTTCTCTACACATCCATGCCAGCACTAGTTGTTTTTGTTCACTTTGTTGTGTGCCAGTCTCTGTGGCATGAGATGATGTCTCTTTGTTGTTTTGATTTGCATCTCCCTGATGATTGGTGATGCAGAGCATTTTTTCATTTACCTTTGGCCATTTGTATTCTTTGAGGAAGTTTCTGCTTATCCCTTGCCTCCATTTTTTGTTTGGATTGGATACTTTTTTTTTTGCTAATTCTACCAGTGCCTTATATATTTGATATTAACCCCTTATTAGATGACAATTGGGTAAATAATTTCTTCCATTTCATGACCATTTAAGATGCTTTTAAGTAGTTGTAGTAGCCTTAATGTTGGCTTTATGTATGTTGCTTGATACTGTCAGTGATCTGTTCTTAGTCCTTAGGTTGCTCATATATGCAAGGAAAATAATAACTGGATTTTTTCCCAATGTTTACATCAATCTAATGAATAAAATTAAATGATGTATACAGTTTTGATAGAAGACCCCAAAATGTGAGATTATAGCTGAATGATGATGTACTTATATTTTAATATTAAAATCTTACTCTGCTGTTGAAAAAAGCAAAAAACAAACAAACAAAAAATACATTTGTATAACAGAGTGGTTGAATTCTTAGTTTTTATATCAATATTAACTTTATTTTATAAAGTGGCTCACAATATTTGATTACATTTAATATTCAAACATCAATCCTACTAACATAACACCTTCCCACCACCATATTTCAGATGTTTCCCATCCTGAACCCCATCCCCTTCCCCAAAGCAGAATGGAAATAATTTATTTTGCATTGTTTGTTATGAAAAGCCACTGAAAATGCTACAAAAAATTTTCTTTGAGGAAAGAGTGTGAAGATTGTTGTATTTCACTGAGTGGCCATTAAGCCCTTCTATGAAAGATCACTAACATGTTGTTAAAGGTTGAGTCTTGTGTGCTTATACACACACACACATACACACACACACATATATATATATACACATATATCTGTAAAAAATAATTTCCCTCTAAGATTGGTTGCTTCTTATTTTTAACCCCATCAAATGTGGTCCAGTAATCTTGGAGTATGGGTAGTTTAAGGGATGAGTTGTCACACAGTCTAGAATGTGGCCACGTGTTCCAGGAATAGGTTCTTTCGTGGGTGAGGCTCTGTCCACGTGTGTGGAGAGTGGCCGTGAGCATGGCAACAATTGAGTTCTGAGGTTTTTGGCTGCCGGGGCTGGGTTCCTTAGGGTGGGAAGGAGTTTCACCCTCCTCTGGGGCACCATGAATGAAACAGCCTGGTGCAGGGTCCAGCAGCATGGTTATGGCGTGTGTGTCGTGTTATGCTCTCTTCTGGGAGAGAAGGACATGTGACTTTGGATCGTGGCCAATGACGAGATTGTCTGGCTGCCAGACAGAGGTGGCTTATGGGTGTGACTGCTGAGTTGCAAAATTAATTTTAAAAGTCTAAAACAAAATACGGGAAAAATTAAACTCTTAAAATTTCAGAAATAGTAAGACCTTTTTAAGAAATCCACAACTCTAGAAACCTTTTCTTGGTTGGAGGAGGGGAAACTTTATCTTATTTTATTTTTGGACAGGGAAAAACATTTTTTGTTTTTACTATCCACATTTTTCTTTAATTATGACTACAGATAATGGTACTCAATAGTATTTGTGACCTTATGATCAATAAAAGTCACATATATTTTTGTATCATGCTGTTATTGCCACACAATTTTTTTGTTTGGGGGCCACTGAACATAGAGTCAACAGTGCTCAGGGCTTACTCCTGGCTCTGTGTTCAGTGATCACTCCTCGAGGTGATCAGGAAACATATGGGGTGCTGGGGTTTGAACCTGGGTCAGCTGCATGCGAGAAAAGTCCCCTACCTACTATATTATCTCTCTGGCCCCATGAAAGTTACATCTTGAAATAGCATTTATACTCATAACTGCTTCAATATTAGGGCAATTATTAAACCAACAATTAGAACTTGGTATCTTATTTAATGTGTTAACTAAAAAGCACATATATAAATTTAACACATTTTTTCCTCATTGTTTTAATAATACTTAAAGACTAAATAAAAAAGAAATACATATTTGAAAATGAATTTTTTTCTCTAATTGTAAGAATTACTACATAGAGATTTAAAACTTCTGCACAGCAAAAGAATACATAAACAAAGTCATAAGACAAACTGCAACAAGATATTTGCAGCTCTTATGACAAAGGGCTAATTTCCCTAATCTTCGAAGAGCTCAAGCAAATCAACAAGAAAAAACAATCCAAAGGCCAATGAGCAAACATGTACAGACAGTTCCAGAAAAAAAATCAATGGCAAATACACATACAAAAGATGTTCCAAGCTGATCCACACAATTGAGTCAATGAGGATGGGGGAAGATTTAGAGAGAGGTACTTTGAGGTCCTTGGAGGAGAGAAGTAGGCACACTGTTGATGAGTGTAGTTTGGAATTATGTGTGTGAGGAAACATCTTAACAGTATTTTAGTCAATGAAAAAAATTTAGGACAAAATAAATGTTCTACCTTGCAAATTTTTGGTTTGTTTGGGAACCACACCTTGCTGTTCTCAGGGGCTACTCCTTGATCAGTGGTCGATCCAGTGGTTTTTAGGAAAATAATGTGGTGCTGGGGATCAGTTCTGGAATTCCTGCATGCAAAGCATGTGTTCCAGCCTGTTGAACTGTTTCCCAACCGGCTTTGCAAATTTGATTTGAAGACTACAAATCAAAGCAGTAGCAAAATGCCTTACTTTCATTTATTGTACTTGCAAATATTGAAAAAGATTGATAATATCCAGCATTTACAAGCATGTAGGAGAATAGGGAGTAGACATTTTATAACTGGTTGGATTTTATGCTTTGTTTTTTTATTTGGGGAGCCATAACTAGCAGAACTAGTTGTTGAACTCAGGGTCTCAGCCTTTTAAACCATTTTCTCAGTCATAGCAACTGTAATTGTTAATGTACATATCCTAGTAACCCTCTTACCTAGTGATTACACTTATTTAGGATAGAGACTAAGAGCATAGTCTCTGGAATCAGACTCCCTGTGCTCAAGTTCAGTCTCTATAATTTAGCTTAGCAATGTTGGGAAAGTCCCTTGAATCTTTAAGCCTTATCTTCAAAATCAGGACAATAGTACTGGATTAGTTTGTTTAGATGGCTATAATGAAATATCACAGATTAGTAGTTTGTAAACTAGAAAGTTAGTTCTCACAGCTGGGAAATCCAAAATCAAGGTGTCAGCATGGTGGGGTTAAAGGCCTTCTGACTTGTAGATAGCCCACTTTCTTTCTATGCCTTTCATATGGTAAAAAAGCCAAGGTAGTTAGTTACTAGGGCTTTTCTTGGCATAGATCAGTTGCATGAAGGCTATGCTCTTACCTCCCGTCTGCCTGCCATACCAATCCTACCTTTGTATCGAGCACTAGGGTTTTGTAGGTCATTAGGGCCTGTGGACATCAGATATTCAACAAATGAATTGGGGAGAGGGGCAGAATTATTCCATCTATAGTAAGTACTTATGTCATAGATTTGTTTTGAGGGTAAAATGAGATAAGGCATGAAAGTGCTTACCTCAGTACCTTGCAAACAATAAACACATAATAAATGTTAGCTATTATTGTGTATGAAAGTTTCTATTAGGGTATTCATTCAGTATTGTTTATAGTAACAAAAAGTTCAATATATATTCTAGGAATTGATTTAATGAATTAGGAAGTCACAATTGTACTGTATAACCATCAGAAAGAATGAGATGAGACATTTATGTGAACCAATCTGTCTTTCTTTACACACATGCACACACACACACACTCACACACATACACACATTTGTTCCCTTAAAGGTTATTCAAGGGACTGAAAATAGTTTGGTTTTGAGAAAAGGTCTAGTTAGTGGTGATAGATGGGAAGATGTTAGGAGAGTTTAGTTTTTTGTTCACCCTTTAAAAACTTATTTTGCAATGCTAGAGATTGAACCCAGGACCTCAAACACGATGACATGTGTGTGACAGCCGAGTCACATCCCCAACCATTTTATTTCATACTTTTAAGTAATATTTAATTTGTTTTATTTGTACATAGGTAACATTATTTTTATTTACTTATTTATTAAGTGTGGGACTATATCTTAAGTAATATTTAATTTGTTTTATTTGTACATAGGTAACATTATTTTTATTTACTTATTTATTAAGTGTGGGACTATATCTGGCAATGCTCAGGAGCTATTCTCAGCTTAAAGCTTCTGGGTGACTCTCTATGTGATACTCAGGGTACCATGTGGTGCTGGGTTGTAAAACACTGGCCTCTTACATACAAAGCCTGCACTCAACCCTTCAAGCCATCTACACATCCCCTAACGTTATTTTATTTAGTTAGAAGAAATTATGCAGTGGGTCCTGGTGATAGCTCAGTGGCAAAACTTGCATTTCAAACATGAGACTGAGTTTCATCCCTGGCACATAATCACTGTGGTTTTGCTGCACCCAGCACCATAACAAAGTGTGGGCTCTCCAGCCCACTGCTTCCAAGTGTGTATAAGTCCCCAGCAAGATCAACATTAGTGACAACAACAATAGCAGCAACAGCAGGAATAACTAGAAGGGGAATCAAGGTGGTTTTTATTTAAAAAAAAATGTTTTTAAAGAAAGAAACAGTGAGGGAACAGCACATTGGCTAGTGGCCAATTAGGATTTGATTTCAGGTACCCCATACATCACTGGGTGGAGCTCTGGAGACTCCTACCACAGTGGTCGGTGTATCACAAGCACTGCCAAGCCTAAATAGCACCAAAACAACCCACAGTCCTCCCGTTGTTCATCGATTTACTCGAGTGGGCCCAGTAACGTCTCCATTTTGAGACTTGTTGTTACTGTGTTTGGCATATCGAATATGTCACAGGTAGCTTGCCAGGCTTTGCCGTGCCGGCGAGATACTCTTGGTAGCTTGCCAGTCTCTCCGAGAGGTGGAGGAATTGAATCCGGTTCGGCCGGGCTGGCTGCGCTCATGGCAAACGCCCTACCACTGTTCTATCGCTAAATAGCTCCATATTTTTTAAATTTTTGTGTTGAACTGCCAATCTGGGTGGCTGAGAATTACCAGTAAGGGGGGGGGGCGCTTGGGACTCCTGAAATTATGAGCATCACCTGAAGTCCCCATCCCTCTCCCTCCCCCCACACACGCACACATAGGGAAAGAAAAGATCCAGGGAATTTATATCTTTTCTCTTTTGGTGAAGGGCACCACCAAGCAAAAGCCTACGGCAGGATCATCATGATCGTCATGACCTCTTGCTTTGAGGTTCATTCTCATTCTGCTGCCACCATCTCCTTTGCTCTCTCTGATATAGTGGCTCTGGTTTCTGCACTGTTCTTCAGACATGCCAAACAGAGTCTCTCCTCTGGACTTTGGCCCTTGCTGCTTCCTTGTGCCCTTGAAGTTATTCTTGGGGCTCAACTTCCTCCCTGCTTTGAAGTCTAACCTCAGGTATCACGTTCTTAGAGACCTCCTCTGGTCCCTACCTATTTAAAATGGCAACTCCTGACATCTCTAGCCTTGTGTCATGTGTATTTTCCCCATAACATTAATAACAACCTAATAGGCTCTTTTCCTTGCTGCTTTAAGGCCCTTCTCTCTCAGCTATCATGAAAGATTCACAAGGACAAGGAGTTTGTTTTTTTTTTTTTTTTTTTTTTGGTCTGTCTCAATCCTATTCAGTGCTCTATTCCTAGTGCCTACTTACCTATTGTCTCACAAACAGCAGGTGCTCAAAAACTGTATGGATCAAATGAATGAATAAATAAGATTTTCAAACAAGAAGGTACCTAAGAACCCCCCCTCCTACTTTTGTTATGCCAACTCTTCTTTGAGATCCACTCTCAATCCTTCTCTCTTTTAAAATTCCAACTCCTCCTTTAACCTTGTGGCTGGCACACAGCTAAAAAAATTTGTGTTGATGAATGGGTTTATATATTCATTCTGAGACATGAGTGATTGATAACAAAAGAGAAAACTAGGAGTGTCTGAATTTAGTAGGAATCAAATCTTATTGGCAACTGAATTAGCCAGCATCTTGCAGTCCTGAGGTTTTAGAAATAACTGGTACATTTGTCACAAACTTTGGTTATCCACTACCATCATTTTCACCTCTCTTCTTTATTTAGTGCCTCCCATTGGCATAGCATGTATTTAAAATTATTATTCAATTTTCACAGCTCTCAGGGGCCAAAGAGCATGGATTATAGTAAAACAAACTCACAGTAAAATTATGAATATTCCTAAGGAAACATACAAACATAAATATACACATATTTGCACATACTAATTGTCAAAAATATATGCTAGCATTGGGCTATGGACATGATACAATGTGATAAATCACATGCCTAGTGTCTGTGAGACCCTGAGCTTGATCCGAAGAATTGAATGGCCTCCTAGAACTACCAGCAGATGTGGCACTGGTGACCTAAACACCAGTTGCTAGAAGTTGGCCCCAATGAGATGTCAGGACAGTGTCTAAACATGTCTTCACAACCACAATGTTTTATATTCTTAAAATAATAAAGTTCTTGAAAATGTCTCAGTCTTGCCAAGTCTTTTATCTAGATTTTTATGGCCAGTGAAATGTAATCCTAGATATAGGTGTTTCTAGATCAGTTAAATTGGTCTCTTTTCCAAAGAGACAGGGTGAAATCTACTATTCTTCAGGTTACTGTCACTGTCCTCCTGTTGTACATTGATTTGCTCGAGCAGACCCAGTAACGTCTCCATTGTGACAAATGTTACTGTGTTTGGCATATTGAATACGTCATGGGTAGCTTGCCAGGCTTTGCCATGCGGGCGAGATACTCTTGGTAGCTTTCTGGGCTCTCTGAGAGGGGCGGAGGAATCGAACACGGCTTGGCCAGGCTGGCTGTGTGCAAGGCAAACGCCTTTCCACTGTGCTGTCACTCCAGATCATTCTCCAGGTATAATATGATTATACCTGAATATGTGTAAGGATGTCTGAGGTCACAATCAGTAGTTCAATTTTATTCTTTGTGTGCATGTATTTATATGTGTGTTTGAAGGATATCTTCTTTTGTAAGTTGAGGGACTTAGAATCCTCTCTGTTCACACCCCCCCTTTTATTTTACTTTTTGGGTCACATCCGGTGATGCACAGGGGTTACTCCTGACTCTGCACTCAGGAGTTACTCCTGGCGGTGCTCAGGGGACCATATGGGATGCTGGGAATCGAACCCAGGTCAGCCGTGTGCAAGGCAAACACACTACCCGCTGTGCTATTTCTCCAGCCCTCCTATTCACACCCTTTTGTCCATACCAGACACCTGTCTTTTTCTCTCTCTCTTTCTTTCTTTCTTTCTTTCTTTCTTTCTTTCTTTCTTTCTTTCTTTCTCTCTCTCTCTTTCCTTTCTTTCTTTTCTTCCTTCCCTCCCTCCCTCCCTCCCTCCCTCCCTCCCTCCCTCCTTCCTTCCTTCCTTCCTTCTTTCCTTCCTTCCTTCTTTCTTTCTCTCTCCTTCCTTCCTTCCTTCCTTCCTTCCTTCCTTCCTTCCTTCCTTCTTTCTTTTTTTCTCTCTCTCATTTTCTCTTTCATTCTTTCATTGGACCACACCCAGGGGTGCTAAGAAAGTTAATCCTGCCTCTGAGCTCAGGGTAACTCCTGGTTGGCTCGGAAAATCATATGGGGTGCTGGGGAGCTAACCCAGATTGGCTGCCTGCAAGGCAAATGCTCTACCCATTTTACTATCGCTTTGGCTTCAAACACATTTCTCCTCCAGCACTGACTCCAATGCTTTCCCTTGGTAAATGGAGAATGGTCATTTTGGGGATGTGCGAAGAACGACTGCAGAGTGTAGAGACTGATAGAAAGTTGGATCAATTAGATATGCAGCAAGACCTTGTGACAGTATCTCACTGAAACAAGTGACTAGCAATAAGGTCATTAGCATGAAAACGTTCACAAAGGAGAAAAATAGAACCAAATCTTTCTGTTTTGAAGAAATCAAGTTATTGGTTTGCAAATATATCCTATTTCTAAAATGCTATAATCTGGTTATTAGAGTGATTTGTCTTGGGAAAATATGTCCTGTTATTCAGAGAAAGGAGCATAATTGTTATTCAATGGTTCTCAAACTTTAATGTTGTCACTGTCACTGTCATCCTGTTGTTCATCGATTGCCTTGAGCAGGCCCCAGTAACGTCTCCTTCGTCCTAGCCCTGATATTTTAAAAAGTGCCACATTCGAGGCTCTTTCAGGGTCAGGAGGATGAGACCCATCATTGTTACTGGTTTTTGGCATATTGAATACGCCATGGGGAGTTTGCCAGAATCTGCCGTGTGGGTAGGATACTTTTGGTAGCCTGCCAGGTTCTCCAGAGTAAGAACTAGATAAGAAGATGGCCATGCACTTCTGGGAGCAGGGTTTTATAGTCTCTGGGTCTTGGCCATTGATGGGATTACATGGCGCCGGGGGCATTTGGTGGGTGTAACACCTATATACCAAAAGGTGGGGGATCTGGGTGGAGGAGACCCCAGTCCCAATCTGAGCAGGCTTGGAGATCTACGCCCCGGGTCCTGCACACCTGGATTCCTCTGCCGGTTCCTTCATGCGTGAGGCTCGTCCAAACTTGTGGAGAGTGGTCTTAAGCATGGCTGTGGCTGGAACCGGAGGTCTTCAGCTGCCGGGTATCTGCTCGGGTGGGGAGGGAAACTCAACCCACCCTCCTCCAAGGGGCCCCAGTGACGACATCAACGGCCAAGACCCAGAGACTGGGATTACACACCGTGTAATCCCATCAAATTTTAATGTTAATTGATCTTAATCCCATTGATTCTTATTCTGTTAAATTGTGGTAAGGTTTGTGAAGTGAAAATAGGAAAAGTTTGGTCTTGAGCATATTGTCTCTTAAGTGGGGGCTTAATTATATCAAGTCTCCTGGTCTTTAGGTCTTTTAACACAGACTGGAATGACACCATTGACTTTCTTGGGCCTCTTGTATGCCAATTGCAGACCTTGTCATTATAGGGACAAACTTATTTTTGAGGGGAAATGCCAGTGCTCAGGAGTTACTCCTGTCTTTGTACTCAGAAATTACTCCTGGCACTGGTTGGGGGACCATATGGGGTTCTGGAGAATGAACCTGAGTTGGCTGCTTGCCAGGTTTGTTTCCTAGCAGCTGGACAATCTATCTAGACCTGGGACCAACTTTATACTAAACATGCATCTCTCTATATGCTTATTGATAATTGTATTGATGCCAATATCTATATCAAAATCATCTTGACTCTGTTTCTTGTTTTCCTCTCTTTTTTGTAATCCCATCAATGGCCAAGACCCAGAGACTATAAAACCCAGCTTCCAGGAGAGAACAGCACAGAGTCTCCTGCCCCCATGCCTGGCTGTTCTCGCTGGGGCCCCTAGTGATTGGACACTGTATGTTTGTTGGGAGATATACCGGATTATACCAGAATCTTGGTGGCCCAAAGAGTCCCACTTAACAATTAACAATTTGGCAAAGGTGCTAAAATCTGGTATAGATTCATGGTTTCTCTCAACTCCGTACACAATACCAAACACTGTTTTATTAACTCACTCAGGAACTATGCTTACTATTTACATGACCTATCTTATTTAAAACTCCCAATGGGTATTATTACTCCCAATGACAGAGAAGGTGTAGATTTAGAGAATTTTGATAAGTGAAACACAACATCACCAGCTTCCATGTCTTGGACTTCCAAAAGCAATTTTGTTGTTTTAGGGATATTTGGAACCCAGGCAGACACAAGTAAACCCAAGGCTCTCTCCAAAATGGGAAACTGCCTACCTGTAGGTCAATTAAATCATTGCTTAATTCCTGTGAGGGTCTGAAAGAAGATTTCAGACCTATATCTAACTGCTAGTTTCCTAAAAACATACCAAAAGGTTTACTCAGTTTCCCTTTCCCTCAATGAACATGGGTTATTTACACACTCAGATTTGGAGACAATGTTCAACCTTACCTGTCTAATGTTTGAACTATGGTGGTACATTGAGTTTCCTGGTTAGAAGTAAGAGACAGGCAGTAACTTCTTCAGGATTATCTCAGCCAAAGTGCTGGGCTGGCTATTTTCAGCATGATAATAGTATTTGTACTTGTGTGCACCTCTATATTTCAATTATCAGTTGATACCAGCTTCCAGAAAAGTCGAGTGATTGCATGTTAGATAAGGGCTTTATCAATTTTAGTTCCATGTGATGGATCAGTACATATGCTTGTTGGTAGAAATAGGGTGATGCAGCAGATGAAACAAACAGGTCTTGGAGTGGTCCAAGTCCACATGTGCTAAGAACTTTCTTGAAGCTCCTATATCTGCTTTTAATTTGTCTTTGTTTTGGCACCATACCCAGAGGTATTCAGGGGTTAGTCTCAGCTCAGTGCTTGGGTTTGCTCTTAGTAGTGCCTAGGGGACCTCGTAATGCCAGAGATCTAACTTGAGCTCCCTGTATACTAAGCATGTGCTTAGCCCTTTGAGCTATCTTTCCTCCCCTTTCCAAAACAACTCACAATTCCCAGAAAAGTGGAGTATGGTTGTCGCAAAAGCTAAGAAGATCCTCTCTGATCATATTAAAACTTCTTCCACAGAAGTAGATATCAAAATGGGAAATTGGCCAATGCTGATGTCCAAAGGGCAGGCAGAATGTGGCACAGAGTCAAACAGTTGAAGTAACTGGGTCCTCAACCATCAGAATGAAAAATAGCTCTCTAGTTCACTGAGGACATTAGGATTGCAAAGTTCTATAGCCTTTTTATGATAGTAGTTGATACAATTGCTTAGAAACCATGCATGTTTATGGCCTTACCCCTTCTCTTTGTTACTCTTCTCACTTCCCTATGAAACTACCTGTGCACAAAATCAAAAATCTTTTGGACTGTGAATCTTGATTTGATTGGCCTACCACTCAACCTTTGTGCAAAATAAGGGTTTAGAGTGGTAGAGGAACTGAGACTGAGAATTCCATAACCTCTGGATAGAATTTTGTGACTTCACTGAAGTTGCTTGCACTTCCATGTCACCATTACTATGTATTTACATTTGATTTCTAATTCTAACCTTAACTCTTCCGAAGAGAGTGAAACACAACATCACCAGCTTCCATGTCTTGGACTTTCAAAAGCAATTTTGTTGTTTTAGGGATATTTGGAACCCAGGCAGACACAAGTAAACCCAGGGCTCTCTCCAAAATGTCCAGAACTGGCTAACTTAGATAGAGAAACACCAGGTGGTCAGAAGCCAGGTATGTGTGCATGATGGCATCTGTATGGATTCCAAATGCTAGGGGAAACCTAGAGAAGTGGAGATGAGGCAGAAGGAGGAAGGAGGAAGAAGGAAGAAGAGGGCCGATGGCAGAGGCTATTGTTGCTTCCTTCCTCTGTGAGACTGTCCGTCCTCTTGGGTTTCCATACCAGGAACGGCAGTACAACATCATTTTAAGGACTCATACATCACGTGAAGAAATATTACATCTGTGAGGTGTTAGTAGATGGGAGGTGACACAAGGGAGGGGCATGTGAGGAACACTTGGGTGATGAGGTCACTGTGTATACCCAGGCCATAAATGTCAACACCATTGTAAGCACATTACTGTAACTATAAGAAAATGAAAAAAAAAGCAAGCAAGCATACTAAGCAATCAAAGAAATGCTGTCATGGCACTTGATTTGAAGCCCATGAGAGGAGAGGCAAGTAGGACCTCTGGGTCCAGATTGGAACTCTGTGCAGTAGAAGATTCTGGCTGCCCAGGGAGGAGAGGGGGTGGGTTGAACTTTGAAAGCTGCCTGGATTTCTGGGGTTTTATGAAGTGGTAATTAAAAAAAAACTGGAATCAAATCTGCAGTTCACTTCAGTTCGTGGATTTTTATTTTACTGTGCTTTCATTTCATTTTGTTAGGGCAAAAATGTTAATGTCCTTCAAGTGGTTTCTCTCAATTAAGTAAATTAAGGTTATCTTGCACCTTTGTATAAGAAAAAGATCATTAAAGGCTTTTTTTCCTGAGTCTTCTCCAGTCCTCCCACCTCGCTCATTTAATAGAGCACCAGGACTGTATGTTGGGGTGCAAGGCTCAGCTGGGAGAAATGGGAATGAAACATCAGGCTCCCATTCTAGAGGCATCAGAGCCAGAAATGTGACCAAGTAAACAGGTCTAAGTGCTAACCTTAGCCTCTGCGCAGCAAAGGACACTGCATGCCCCAAGGGACAGCTCAGCATGACTGAGGGGAACAGACATTCTGGAGGGCTCCTTGTCCTTGGCATCTGGCTTCTCATTTGCATGCCTTTGTGTCTCTTGAGACATACACCACACATAACCACAGTCCCTTCTCTGATTTCCAAAGGAAATTTCATCATCTTTATTGTTCAGCTTAGTGTTTACTGAGTTGGAAAGGCTTCCAAGTTGGGGGGTCTCACCTAAAGTCCTCTGCTACCTCCATTGCCTTTTCCCCCTTCTCTCCTCTTCACTTTCTTTTTTCTGGGGGTGGGGTTGTGGGATTGGGACCATACCCAGATGTGCTCATGGCTTACTTCTGGCTCTATGCTCAGGGATTTCGCCTGGCAAGTATTAAGGGGACCCTATGTGAAGGCCAGCATCAAACCTTGTTGCCTTCTGCAGGCAAATGCCTTCCTTACTTCCTGTACTAATTCTCTTGGTCCTCCAAATCTTTTTTGGGAGGTGGATCAAACCTGGAATTGTTCAGGATTTACTTCTGACTCTGTACTTAGGGATCATTCCTGGTGGTGCTGGGGGTCTCTATGGTCCTGGGAATGGAACCAGGTTGGCTGTGTGCATGGCAAGCACCTCCACAACTGTACTATATCTCGATTTCCATCTCTGCTTTTTACCCTCTTCCCTCCATGATCAAATTCAGCTTCTTTTGCAATTTCTTTTCTCCCTATTAGAGAGCATAAGACAAAGGGGCCCAAACTAATTTGGTCTACCATTCCCTTTTCAGAACAAAGAGGACTCTGTAATTCCCTGGAAATATAGATTCTTTAAATAAAGAGAAAGCACTCCTCCAAATGTACTCAAGGCTACTACCCTATCCACCATCCCATTCCTCCTTTGGGAAACACAAACACTAAATTATACAACAACAGAAATAAACCTTTCTTCAGTATACCAGTAGCCACCATCTTCAAAAGAACTCTGGAGTAGTGAATAGCTATTTGGTTTGATTTTGATTTTGTTTTGGGGCCACAAGTGGTAGTACACAAGGCTGACTTCTGCCTCTGTACTTAGGACTCATTCCTGGTAGGGCTTGGGATATTTTATGGGATGGCTGGGATTGAACACAAGCTGGCTACATGCAAGGTAAATGCCTTACCTATTGCACTATTTCTCTGGCTTAAATAGCTATTTATTTTATTGCTGGATCATTTGTCTGTGTATTTCCCCACAATACGGATGGAAAATCTGAGGTAATAGCCACCTAACAATCCAACAGTTTTTCTGAGAACTAGGCACATGTTCTTTCTATACCAGTCAAATTTTCTCTTCTTTTTCTTTTCTTTTTTATACTTTTCTTTTTTGTTTCTTTTTCTTTCTGGGCTGGAGCAATAGCACAGCGGGTAGGGCATTTGCCTTGCACGAGGCTGACCCAGATTCAATTCCTCCACCCCTCTCGGAGAGCCTGGCAAGCTACTAAGAGTATCTCGCTTGCATGGCAAAGCCTGGCAAGCTATCCGTGACATATTCAATATGCCAAAAATAGTAACAGGAAGTCTCATAATTTGTTGTGAGACTTTACTGGTGCCCACTCGAGCAAATTGATGAACAACGGGAGGACAGTGCAGTGCTACAGTGCTTTTCTTTCCATTCCTTTATCTTCTTTCCCCCTTTCCCCTCCCTCCCTCCCTTTCTTCCTTCCTTCCTTCCTTCCTTCCTTCCTTCCTTCCTTCCTTCCTTCCTTCCTTCCTTCCTTCCTTCGTTTCATCTCTCTTTTTCTCTTTCTTGCCACACCCAGTGTTGTTGGAGGCCCACTTCCAGTTCTGTAACCAAGGCCTTCCCCTGATGGAGGTTAGGGGGACTATGTGGTATCAAGGATCAAACCCAGGGCCTCACACATCCAAGACAAGTGCTCTACTATTAAGACATATCTTCACTTCACCTTCTTCCCCAGAGTTGCTTGTTTCTTTTTTTTTTTCATTCAGTACACTCTCTTCTTGGTAGTAGCTGTGTGCCAATTGCACATATTATTATGTGGAATCTTCTGAATGATGTATGAGCTTCTTTGTTATTTCTAAGGTTCCATGATTCTCTAAGTTCTAAGGAGCAAATCCCAATCCCTGAAGAGTTGGAAGTTCTAGGAATGTAGCAAAACCTTTCAGAATCCAAAAGCCTTTACTAGCTTGTTTTAAGTGTGTTTGCCACTTTTCAAATCCCACTTTTACAGTGGCTGAAAGGGAAGATGTTGGGGATGGAGGAATGTAAAAAGCCATGGAAAGGCATATGTTCCAAATCTCCTGTGTATCCCTTCCCTTGCTGATATTTCTTCCATGACAGTGGCGGCACACACGCTTGCCTGGAGTGCTCAGACATTTGGTGGTGGTGTTTGCCAGGGATCTCAGTCTTGAAGTACAGTACTCACACATGCATGGATCTGGTGTAGTCAGAAATCAGTTGCAGCACTGGGGGTTCCAAAGAGCAGAGCTTCCAGGATCACTCTGTATATGTAAGGGGACCAGGGATTAAACTCTTGGCCTCATGCATGTGAAGCAGTTGCTTTAATCATGGAGCCATCTCCTGAATCTGAAGTTTGCTTTTGGAGGTGCTTCGGAAACCAAATGATGTCAGGGATCAAATAATTTGGCCCTGAAGTTTGCTTCTTGACATGGTTGGTAAACCATGTGGTACTGGGGATCAAACTGGGGTTGGCTACACACATGACATGTGTGTTCATTCCTGTAATATCTATCTCTCTAATGCCTGTCTGTGTTTAAAAGTTTTTTTTTGTTTTTGGGCCACACTCCACAGTACTCAGGACTTCTTTCTGGCTCTGGGCTCAGGGATCTGTCCTGGCAGGACTCAGGGTACCATATGGTTTTCTGGGAATCATAGCCTAGTCAGCCAAGTGCAAGGCCAGCACCTATCCTCTATTTCCAGCCCCTAAATTTTTTGACATCCCAATCAATGATCAGGGCACCCCAGGGGCTGTTACTTGTGAACCTGGGCCAATTGATCAGGCAGGGACTTTGAAAGCAATATAGCTCGAGGTGAGTGTAGCATCGAGAACCATACTTGGATGTACTTTCTGGCCTCCAGGACTATGCCTGGCGGTGTTCAGGGTGCACAGAGTGCTAGAGATTGAGTTCATCCCTCAGGCATGCCAGGCATGTTCTTTAGTGCTTAACTATCTCCCCAGTGCCCTGAGAATTTAAAATAAAAAATACCAGGTATCACCCTACCACAGTGATCAAGGCAGGCGACCAAATACTGGGTTTGTTCAAAAAAGACCTGTTCTTCCTCTTGCAGAAAGAATGCCTGCCTCTGAATTCTGCGTGCAGAGAGACACTGCAGAGCTGGAGGAGGCCCGCAGAGATAGTGAATGCAGATATGGTCACTCTGGGCTCTGAAATAGATATGTTTAGAAAAACACAAATAAATGTGATTTTTATGCAACAAAGAATAAATGTAGGGAAACCATTATCCTGAAGAGTTAGTGTAAGCTGAAAGTATGTATAAATACCTTTATAAAAGGGTTAGATGCATTCATAAATTTATGCATAGCTGGTTACTAAGGGCAACTAGAATGCTTTCATAGCAAGCTGGAAACAGAGGAGACTAGAGATCAGCACATCTCTTCCCCTACAACCCTCTTCCCCAGCCTCTGTGGTGAAGGGGTGTCAGCCAAAGAGAAGATTAGATGGTAAATGGGTGGTTTCTGATGATCTTTTATGTAACCTCCTACCCCACCCCACCCCATAACCATCCCCAATGTTTTTCTCCACAGTTAAGTTTTTAGAGAGGGAGAGGGGAATCAGACTTAAAGCCTCTCTTTGATTGGCTAGATAAGCCACATAGACTGTATGGGGGAATTGAGGGGGTGTGTAGAAGACAACAATGCAAAAATAGAGAAGGAAAAGAACCTATGCTGCCTTTGAAGAGATCATAGTATATTAAGGACCATGTTCTCCTTCTCTCTCTCATTCTTTCTTTCTTCATTTTTATAGGTGTACTGGGATTTACAATACTGTTAATTATATTTTTCATGCAGACATCATTTCAACTGAGAAATATTACAAGTGTGCATAATAATATATTGAAGCATCACAACATTTACCATGGGGGTAGAGAAGAGATAAGTTCTATGAAGAAAGAAGGTAGGGAGCAGGACAAATTGGTTTCCAGATATGAAAGAACCTGGCACAAGTGGCAGCATTTGGCTTAAAACATTTAAGAGAGATTGGTTAACCCTACCATCATCCTCCATTATCTGGTAGACTATTGTGGCCCTTCTATCATCCTCTTTGGCCCCCAAAGTCAGTTTAGAGTTCAAGGTCGTGGGCTAGCTCAATGGACTGAGCACATGCTTTGCAAGCAGGCCTGTAGGAGACCCAGGTTTGATCCCCTATGTCACATATGATCTCCACTTCTAGGAGTGACTCCTGAGTGCCCAGTCAGGCATGTCCCAACATGTCCCCTAGAACAAGGAAGTAAGAAAGACTTCAGGTTCCTTCAGAAACAACTCACATAGGAATCCCTGGAGTTATGTGTCACAGCATCCTCCTCGGAAACCCACACTGACTGCTCCATGTCTCAAAGAGGAAATGGAGACTGGAGAAATGAATGAGTGGACTTCATGGGTGGCACAATGATTTCCCATCAGAGCGGGTTTCTATGACACACACTGCGCTACCTTGCCATGGAGACTGGTTTAGCAAAAGCAGCTGGGTCCTCTCACAACCCACACAGCTGCCCCTTGCTGAGGACCACAGCTAGCCAATTCCTATCAGAGTGAAAAGGGTCTTGCTAATTCAAAATCCTTCGCTGCGAACAAATAAAAGGCAGATGCAGACCCTTCCAGGACACTTGGCTTGACAAGCAGTCCTTTTGCCTAAGGCTTCCGCTGGGTGCCACACATGGGCCAATCTGATCAGCCCTACATGATGTCCCTGACTGGGTTGAAGAGTCTGTAGAACTAATCTAGGAAGCAGGCATTGGCAAGTCACTGCTACTGCCAAACCCTCCCCACCCAGTGCTGCCCAGCCCTGGGTGATGGCATTTCAGGGTAGTAGATATATCATTGTTGAATTTTTCTCCTGAGCTTAAAGTCTGAAAAGTGGGGTAGAATTCCTCAGGCTGTAAGACAGTTCATAAACATAAGATGTTATTATCTCACTATTAAATAAGCAGTATGACTATTAAGTTTTATTGGAAAAAATGAATCAGCTTCCTTCAAGCGACTGGAAGTTCTCAAATGAGGTGCCAAACTTCAGTTTTAGTGCCTGTTGGATAAATAGCTCACTCAGCAGCCTTTCTCTTGGTGGAACCTTCCAGCATCCTTAGTGGAACCTTCCAGCTTCCCTTTCTGGAAGGTTCTTCCAGAAGCTTCACCTCTTCTAAAAGGGTCTTTGCAGGTAAGAGTAGTCAGCCTTATCCCCCTACAACTGTCCAGGATAAATCCCAAACCAGGTTTCAGCCCATTTTTCTCCCTTTCTTATGTGACTTCTCTCTCTCTCTCTCTCTCTCTCTCTCATTATCTTCAACTACCTGTCAGAATTGTGACCAATAATTAAGAATAACAATAAAATCCTGGGACCTGGTCCATCCATGTTTCAGGTTCTATCGTTCTGCCATTTCCACTGGCCCAGAAAATGAGACTGAATCAAAAGTTTTGTAGGTGGGAGGGATTTTTTTACTCCCTCCACCAATACCAGTCCTTGGAATTCACTCAGATCACTTGATTTCTTTCTGGCAAGTGTCATCAAAAATTCTTTGTTAATTACAAATAGCCTTGACAAGGAGAGGAGAACACATAATACTTGCTGCTAAAATGGAAATCTGAATGTGCTTGCCATGTCTTTACTCAGTGCAACAGAAGTGTGGATAAAGGGATGAAGATACATGAAAACACATCCCACACTTTAATGGAACGGAGGTTCATCACCAAATGTAGGTGTCAAATGGATTCTAGTTTTTCACTGGCTATTCTCTGTCTCTCTTCCTCCATCTCTGTCCTGCAGCCTCTCTCATCACTTGCTTTGCTTGTCAGGGAAAGTCTCCATGGGATTGAGCTGCTGTGTAAAGCTTGAAATGCAAGTGGGGGAAAGCCAGGTAGCAGGATCCAGTATGTGCTCCAGGTATTAGTGAGAGGAGGATTTGCCTCTTTTACAGCGCCTAACAGATTATTGAATCATCAACCTCTGTCTCCTGTTGAATCATCAACCTCGGTCTCCTGTGCAGTACCAGAAGCTTTTGTCTCTTCGTTTGAAGCTTTCAGTACTGTTTCTGTTTCTCACACATTCCCTCCACTTTGGGGGGTATGTTTTTATTTTTCACCTTATTTTTAAATTTTATTTTAGTCACTGCAATTTACAATACTGCTAATGATAGGGTTTCATGCATACAACATTTCCAACCCCACACCCTGCACCAGTGTTCCATCCACTTCAAAAAACCATGACTATTTTTTACAGCAATTTGGGGTTTGCCAAGACACAGCCATGAGATAGTATAGCTGATAGGGTGCAGGCTTAGTATAGGCCTGATTTAGGTTAGAACTCCAGCACCACAAGATTCTCCAAGCATCTCCAGATAATAGTCTTAGAGGTAAAATCCACTACTTATACCCTTGGATGTGACCCTAAAGACCCCCAACATTTATGAGATGGTCTGTGTAAACCCTGGCATGGCAGGGCCTGAGCAGCACCCTAACCCTTGGGACTTTGCATTGAATCACCTGCCTGGATATTGTTGGTGGAGCTTCTGTCCCTAGATCCCCTAAGTACTGCTTAGGAGGCACCCACTACAAAACAAATTGGAACAGAGAGTTCCTGTATATTTTCTCTTACTCTACAATCAGTTTCTTTAACTACTAATGTTATATATTAGTGTGATATATTATTAAAATGGATAAACCGATAATGATGCACTATTTTTTTATAGGAGCCATTCTCAGGAATGCTGGCTGAGGCAGTATGGCATGGTAAGCTGAAGCTGAAACTCAGGATGCACACATGCTAGGCACAACAACTTGAACTGTATCTCTCAGCCTCCTCTCCCTCCCCAATGACGCATTTCAGAAATTCCAGTTTACAGTTTACATTTAGGTTTACTCCTTGTATTCTACAGCTTCCTGGTTTTTGACAAATGTTTAGTGACATGTATACATCATTACAATACCATTCAAAATAGTTTTGCTGTCCTAAAACTCCCCTGTGACTCATGTATTTGTACCTCCCCCTCAATCCCAGTCCCTGGCAACCACAAAGAATTCTTTTTTGACTCTACAGTATTGTCTTATCTTAAATGTGGTTGAGTTTTAAGAAGACATCTTTTATTTTAGGGCATGAAATTAAGTGATGTGCATGTTTTTTTTCCTTCTTCTTTTTTAATGACTTGAGTGCTCATTTCTTTTCATTGCTAAGTACTATTCCATTGTTAGGATTGTGTCAGGGTTTCTCTATTTTACCTATTTATCTATTGAAATTTATCTTGGCTTCAATGTTTTGGCAATTATGGATAAAGCTTCAATAAGCATTGTGTGCAGTTTTTATGTGAACAAAATTTTCCCACTCATTTGGAAAATTCTAAGAAGTCTATTTGCTAGGTCCTATAGCAAGCCAATACTTAACTGTGAGAAATGGCTAGACTGCCTTCCTAAGTGACTTTGCATGCCCCAGGCAATGAATGAGAATTCCTGTTGCTCTTCCTTCTTGCCAGCATTTGGTGTTAATGTTTTGGATTTTAGCTATTCTAATAGGTGATAGCTTGGTTGTTTTCATTTGCAATTCCCTAATGACTCAGGATGTTGAGCATCTTTTTACATGCTAATTTGCCATCTGTATATCTCCTTTGAAGAGGTGTCTTTTCAGATCTTTTACCCATTTTTAAATTGGGTTGTTTTCTTATTGTTGAGTTTTAAGAGTTCTCTTATAATTGGATGTCAGTCCTTTATCAGATATGTGCTTTGCAAATATTTTCTCCCAGTCTGTGACTTGTCTTTTTATTTGCTTAATAGTTTCTTTCACAGAGAAGAAGTTTTAATTTTAATGAAGCCCAACTTACTAT
Organism: Sorex fumeus; assembly: GCF_029834395.1. Lineage (NCBI taxonomy): Eukaryota > Metazoa > Chordata > Mammalia > Eulipotyphla > Soricidae > Sorex > Sorex fumeus. Next base: position 18,680,283 of record NW_026606115.1, read on the forward strand.
TTTTTCCCTTAGGGACTATGCTTTCTGTGTTGTATCCAAAAAGACATCACTAAAAAGCAAGGTCACCTAGATTTTTCTCTTATGTTCGTTATCTTGTAGAAGTTTCACAGGTTTGAAAGGTAAGGGTCTAAGATTCATTCTGAGTTAAAATTTCTGGAAGGATAAGTTTAGCATCAAGGTTAACCCCCTTTTTTTTAGCTTGTGAATGTTCAGTTGCTCTGCCACCATTTCTCAAAGAAAGAATTTTTCTCCATGGATTTGTCTTTATCACTTGTCAAATTTCAGTTGTTTGTATTTGTGTGAGTCTACATCTGGTAGGCCTTCTCTTCTATTAGTCCATTTGTCTATTCTTTTGGCAATGAATAAATACACACTATTTCAAGTTCTGATGTTGTATGGTACTACCCTCTGACTTCTTCCTTTTCTTCTTCTTCTTCCTCCTTCCCCCTTTTTCTTCTTTTCCTAAATAACAGAGAGTTGGCTTTGCTGAATCTTATGCCTTTTCCCACCAACTTTAGAATCATGTTGTCAATATCTACAAAGTAACCCTCTGGGATCTTGATTAGAAGTGAGCTGAATCTATAGATCAAACCAGGAACATCTTTGCAACCTTGTATATGAAAGAAAATGGCTTGGGGTTTTCCTTTCTTTAATGTTTTTGTTTGGATTTATATGAGGATAGCTCTGACTTTCCAGAAAAATATTTAAAAAGTATATCCTCTGCTTTTATTTTCTTTTTTAGAGGGCAGGTTATACCCTGGTAGCATTGGGACTTCCAGAGCTACACCCAAGGGTGCTCCAGAGTTTTTTTCCCTTTTTTTAAATTAGTGTAACACCATGAGGTACAGTTGTAGACTTTCATGCTTAGGTTTCAGTTATACAATGATTTAGTACCCATTCCTCCACCAGTGCCCATTCACCACCACCAATGATCCTAGTAGCCCTCCCACCCCCACACTCCAACCCCCCACCCCACCCTGCCTCAGTGGCAGGTCATTCCCTTTTGCTCACTCTTTCCTTCAAGGTCTTGTAGTTTGCAGTAGAGGTATTGAGTGGTCATCGTGTTCAGTCTATAGTCTACTTTCAGCATGCATCTCACATCCCGAGCTAGTCCTCCAAACATCCTTTACTTGGTGTTCCCTTCTCTATCTGAGATGCCTTTCCCCCAAGCATGTGCCCAGAGTTTATGCAGTGCCTGGGAACAATCCTGGGGCCCTATGTATGCATGCATGCGTGCACTCAAGGCTATTGACCTATCACCCCAGTTTTGCTTCTATTTTTATGAAACGCTAAGAATCGCTATTTCTTCCTCAAGTGTTTGAAAGTTTTCACCAATGAACCCACCTGAGTCTATTGCTTCCCTCTGAGAAATTTTTTAAATATTCTTTTTTATAGTTAGATAACATTGTTACAACAATAATGTTAATACTTATGATATAAATGTACAACATTACTATAGCTCATCACTTTAAAATATTTATGCACCTTTTATTTTATTTATTTACTATTGAATCACTGTGAGATAGACCCTTACAAAGCTGTTCATGATTAAGTTTCAGTCATACAGTGTTCCAACACATATCCCTGCGCCAGTGTTGGGAAATTTACACACCTTTCCAGGTGGTCTATTTCTCTTAGTGTGAGTTTGTTAAATGTATTTTCATCTAAGTTACCAAAACTATGAAAATAGAGTTAATTATTATTCTCTTTTAAACGTTTATGGGATTACCTCCCCCTTTTACAACTTTGTTTATTTGCTCAAATATTAATTATTGAGTCATCATAAAGACCCTCCCGTTGTTCATCGATTTGCTCAAGCGGGCCCAGTAACGTCTCCATTGGAGACTTTGTTATTACTGTGTTTAGCATATTGAATACGTCACGGGGAGCTTGCCAGGCTCTGCCGTGCGGGCGAGATACTCTCGGTAGCTTGCCGGACTCTCCGAGAGGGGCAGAGGAATCAAACTCCGGTCGGCCATGTTGGCTGCGTGCAAGGCAAACGCCCTACCGCTGTGCTATCGCTCCATTTGCTATTAAACACTTATTTCACAGATATTTAAGTATCGAAATGTGTTAGTGATGTAGGCAGGTAGCAAGAGAAGGACCCCTATGGCAATGGAAGTACTAGGGATCAGTACAACCACCTAGTCCTAAGTCCATCAGGACCCACTTTGTGAGCACAGGAACTAAGGCCTAATGAAACTTTCACCTGGCACCTAGAGACCCAGAGAAGACTGACCCCCCCACCTATCTTTGCTCCAGCAGGAAAAAACGCCAGAAAAGAAATTCCAAAGAGAACCATGGACCACTCCCAACTCTACCCCACTTGATAACAAACCTAGCAAGGGAGTTTTACCTTGGTCTGCTAAGGGTAAGCTTCTAAGCCCCATGTGGGGGCAGGTTGGAGAAATCCTATAAAAGCCACCTGAACAAAGGAAGCACATACTTGTGCTGCCTGAGTCTCTGTGCTGTTTGTGCCCACATGGCCAAGCACACGTGTCGCCCTGCATCTCCCCTCCTGAGATATGTATTGGTACTTTCTCTGTCTTTTTTTAAGTTTTATTGAATCACCATGAGATAATTACAAGCTTTCATGTTTGGGTTACAATCACACAATGATCAAACACCCCTCCCTCTACCAGTGCAAATTCCCCACCACCAATATCCCTGGTATACCCCCCCCCTATTTCCCACACTCCCCCTGCCTCTATGGCAGACAATATTCTCCATATTCTCTCTCTACTTTTGGGCATTATGGTTTGCAATACAGACCCTGGGAGGTTATCATGTTTGATCCTTTATCTATTTTCTGCACATATCTCCCATCCCGACCGGTTCTTCTAGCCATCATTTTCTTAGTGATCCCTCCTCTATTCCAGCTGCCTTCTCCCCTTTGCTCATGAGGTAGGCTTCCAGCTACGGAGCAATCTTCCTCTCCCATGTATCTACTATCCTTAGGTGTCAGCTTCATGTTATGTTGTTTTATACTCCACAAATGAATACAGTCCTTCTATGTCTGTCCCTCTCTTTCTGACTCATTTCACTTAGCATGATCCTCTCCATGTCTATCCATTTATAAGCAAATTTCATGACTTCATCTCTCCTAACAATTGCATAGTATTCCATTGTGTAGATGTACCATTCTCTCTCTCTTAACAGAAGCCTGTGTACTCTCTCTTTCACTCTCTCACTCACTTTCTCTCCCTCCCTCCTCTTCCTAAAAGTCTCGAAATGAAATCTGTTTTTGTACTTCACTGTTATCTCCTCTTAAAATTCTTTTTTTGCAAGTCGGACAAAGAAACTGGAACCTGGGTAAGGCCTAGAATTGACCTTCCTTTCCTGCAAAGAACAATTTCTTACTTGAGCCTGAGTCCTTCCAAAGAAATTGGATGGTGTGAATTAATTTCTGTGCCAAGAAGGCCAAATGGGTTTCAAATTTCTTCTGCCAACAGGAAAAATCTAATACGGGAAGCCCACATAACTTCCATGAATATAGGAAACGCAGTATTGAGAAAGAGGGCACCTGTGAAAAGAGCATGAAAAAGATGAGGTAGAGGACAAAGAAAGGACATTGACATAAAAGAGAAGGCCAAGAAAATGACTTACAGGGAAATATCAAAGGAGGACATCAGGTGCGTGCCATGCAGGGGCTCATCACAGACTTTATCACCTCTTTATCAGACTTCCCAGCTGGTTCCAGGTTGGCAGAGGCCAGTGGTGGGACAAAGTGACTGTTTCTCTCCTCTTTCTCAAATAAGCCACCCGTGGGGGCTCACTGACTTTATTAGGTGCTATAATAGTATGGTTGAAGATAGTGTGACAATGTCCCCTTGGAATTTGCATTTTGATGAGAAAGATTGACTTTGAACAGTCATATCAAGCAATTGCAGTTGTGGCAAGTTCTAAAGGGGGAAATAACCAGCAGGGAAGAGAACTTATTTAGCAAGGGTGGGTAGAGAAAGTCTCTCTCAAAAGGTGACATTTTAGCTGAAAACTAAAAACTGAGAAGAATCCAGCCTTAAGAAACATCAGAAAGAACATTCTAGGCAAAAGAAACTATATACATGTGCAAAAAAAAGACTCAAGAAAGAATTCAGCACATAGGAAGAAATGAAAATAAAGCATGTGTTTGAGGCATAGTGAGTAAGGCAACAAAAGCCTCAGAAGAGACCTGAGAAGTTGGCAGGGGCCTAACTCCTTATAAGATACGGGACGACCTTATAAGTCATGGGAAAGAATTTGGCTTTTATTCTATGTGAAATGAGAGGTTTTTGAAGGGTTTGAAGTAGGAGAGTGACGTGATCTGATTTACATATTTAAAAGATCACTGTGATCTTTCCTCACTGTTGGGAGTAAAATAGAATGGAAAATGGAAAAGGACAGGATCTATGGTTAAGGAAAACTGGAGCAAGTGCAGTTTTCCAGGCAGAAGAAATTGGGTGACTGCATTTGAGCAAGGGAGGCGGTGACAAATGAGATGGAGAGAAGTAAAAATGAATGAATGAATGAATGAATGAATGAATAAATAGGCACATATTTTGCCCAGCATTAGACATTTCCAAGTGACATCAATGGGCATTCTCACTGACTCTATCTGGTTACAGAATGATGCCTTATCATATATCCAGTTTGAGAGTTTCTTCTTCAAGAAACTCAACTGCCCAGCAGCCACAAAGTCATGCTGTTGGTTCCTGATTTTAAAACAATAATAGGGGAGGGACCATTATGGTTCCCTAGGCCTACCAGAGACTATACTCTCCTTTTCTAATGGATGTTTCAACATTCTGAGCACATTCCAAATAGTGCATACCCCGAGGATGGCTGTACTCATCTCTCCCAGGTGGGTGACATTTAGAATGATTATTGTTCAGCAGCATTCGGGCTTTTACTAAATGGTATGACAGAAGGAAGAACTTTGACTATCAGCATGATTAGACAGTGGAATGGATTGCCAGAGGAGGTTATGAAGGTTCCTTCAGCCAGACAAGTTTCTGAAATATGAAGACATTATGTATAAACGTGAGCAGCATCATTATCCTCCAAAGGTGGGGAGAGAAAGCAATTCAAGCAACAAGGGCAGTAAGGTGGAAGGACACTGTCAATGCTAGGTCATGGGTGACTGCCAAACAACACAAACCAGAGCTGCCAACCTTTCCAGGCCAGCAGGTGAATGGTGTAGATAGAATGAATGACCAGGGAGCTAGTTAGTGTGAGTTATGAGGGTGAATTCGATGTCTGAATCTAGATTGTAAAGCCAAGCTGAAGGACATTTTTAATTTTTGGAGTCTGAATAGGTGTGGAAGAATAAAATTGCAGAAGTTCAAACTAGTGTCAAAAGAACCCTTTCTAGTGGTAGTTAGCCTAGCGGGTCCTCAAGTGAGCAAGGAAGAGGCAAATAGTTGGAGGTAAAATCTGAGTGGGAAGAGCACTTCCTGAATCAGAACATCTGAGTGGGTCCACACTATACTCCAGCCAGGATGTGGCAATGGGCTCTTGAAGTGACATCCATCTGCCCTTTGCCCTATTTTTAAGGTTCAAGGAGAGAGGCTGAATTTTTCACAGCCTTTCAGCATGGCACAAGTGCCTCTGGGGAGATGGAGAGGCATTGTGTGATCTACTGCTCCTATTCTTCACATTTTATTGTTAGGTGCACATCCTTGTGACTTGGGAAATAAACCAGAAGTAAAATAATGTTTAATAAGGTCACCGTAAAAGTATATTTTTCCAGCTCTGCCTCTCCTATATGTGACCTTCTTTAAAGAATTTCACCAGGGCCTGGAGAGATAGTACAAGGATATATAGTGCTTGCCTTGTATGAGATATCCCACTTTGCTCTCCAGCATTGCAAATTCCCTCAAGCACCCCCAAGCACTGTGAATTGTAGCCCCAACACCCCCAAACAAATAATAAAATGAATAAAAATAAAAGACTTTCACCACCCAACTATTTCTGTACTCTTTCAGAGGTCTGTGAGGTATGTTTATTAATTCTTTCACCACCTTAGAGATTTTCATCATTCTTTTCTTTCTCTATCTCAGGGTAGCAGGTAGTAATCGGCTGCTAAGTCTCCTACTACTTCTAAGTTCACAAAGCTGTCCCCCTACCCAACTGAAACTACTAAAGTCAATGCTTCTATTGTGGCCATGCATACAATGCCTACCTGAGATACTAGTGAATAGTCCTTTAAATTAACACTTACTCCTATAAAACTCTCACAGAGATGATTTGTATGTAGGCAAACCTGGCTTCAAAACCAGTACCACAGAGAAACCCTTGAGCCCAGCCAGAGATGCCAGGAGTAAGCTCTGAATATCACCAAACCAAAAATAACGCATAAATAAATACCTCCATTTAAGACCCATGAATAAGGGCTGGCAGCAGGATCAGAAGATAACCGGGTTGTGCCCTGGTAGGCATTGTTTTGTTGTTGTTATTTATTTGAGTGTGTGTGTTTCTAGCAAGATTTCCTACTCCCTTTTAAATGGTTATGACTCTTTTTGGCCTTGAATCTAAGTATGTGAATTAGAGCTGGCCAAACACAAAACATCAGTTTACCTAGCAACTGTTGTTAAGACCCAATGATGGTCACATGACAAAAAAGGGCAATCAGAAATGCTCCCTGGGACAGATTCTTAAACTCTGGAGGAAAGGACTTACTGTTTGGTAAGTAGTGGCTGTTAATAGCCATGTTTTCCATCAGTCTTCAAATGGTGAGAAGATTAGACAAATGAGGAAAGAGCAGGGACAAGCAGAGATATGACCCAGACACTGAGAGCTCTGATAATGAGTGTCTAACCCAGCACCTTTGAACAGTCCATTCTCTTTCTTCCCAGATATTGCAAGCAATGCAATCTTTTAATCTTTTTAAAAATTAAATGTTGGTTGAGTTAACTTCCTGTTCTTTCTAATTAACAAGTGTCCTGATTAATTACAACTTCAGAGTTATACTCAAAATCTTCCCCCCCTTCAACATCTAGGAGAGACCCTACATACTCATTCTTTCATTAAGATGAGATCTTCCTTAAAAGGCTTTTTGGGCTTAAAAATGAATAATTTATCAGTGAACCCAGCTCCTAGACTCTCCAGACAGACATGACTTACGTGAATCCAATTTAGGCTGTCAAGTTGGGTCCCATTCATATAACCATTCACTCATTTAACAAATACTTATTGAGACCTAACAAAAATATGTCAGAACTATGAGTTCCAGGAACTCAGAATATTGAAGCGAATAAAATACACATTTTTACTCTCATGAAACTTGCATTCTGATGAGAAATAGCTAACAAAAATTATCTGTATAGTATAACATGATCAATACTCTGAAGAAAAATAGAGCAGGATGACAAAAAATGAAGTAATTGAGAACAGTATACAGTGGTCTTTTTTTGTGGTTGTTCTCAGGATGTATAGCCAGCAGTGCTTGGACTGAACTGTGCTATGGACTGAACTCCAGAGCCTCACAGATGCAAGGTATGTGCTTTACCAGTTGAGCCACTTCCCTGGCCCAAGCATGGTGATATTTCAGGCAGTAGGGCCTGGGAAGGTCTTTCATAAGTGAACAGTTCTGAATGAAGTGAAGATATGAGCTTTCTAAATATTTGGAAGACAAGCACTTTAGGCTAGAGAAGGATGCAATTCACACAGGTCTAGAGGAGGTTGATATATTTGAAAAAAAGCAAAGCAGGCCCATGAAGTGAGGTGAACTGAAGGAAGCTCGGTAGGAAATTAAACCAGAGAGGTATTCATGGACCAAATGGAAAATGACCTTAGTGGTTGGGATAAGAACTTTATATATTTTCCTAATTGTGATGGGAAGTTATCAGAATGTTTTGTTTTAGAGATTGATAGTGTCATATTAACCTCTTACATCCCTTTGGCTATGGTATAGATAATGGACTGTAGAAATTGATATTGGAAGCAGGTAGCCCAGGCAGGAGATAACCTGTAATGATAATGGGGTGACTGCAGTGAGGACAGTGAAGTGTAAGTGGACCAAGTTAATAGAATTTACTGCTGGTCTGGATGTGTAATGTGAGAGAGGGCTAAGTATGATTCATAAAAGAAAGAAAGGGACAGACATAGAAGTACTATATTCATTTGTGGAATATAAAGTAACCTAATGGGAGACTAACATACAAGGATAGTAGAGATAAGAACCAGGAGGATTACTCCATGGCTTGGAAGCCGGCCTTACATGCTGAGGGGAAAGGCAGCTCAGATAGAGAAGGGATCACCAAGTAAAGGATGCTTGGAGGGCTTGCTTGGGATGGGAGATGAGTGCTGAAAGTAGACTATAGACGAAACATGATGACCACTTAATACCTGTATTGCAAACCATAACACCCAAGTAGAGAGAGAGAGTAAAAGGGAATGCACCTACCACAGAAGCAAGGGTGGGGGGATGATGTGGGGAGAAGGCACACTGGGATCACTGGTGGTGGAGAATAGGCACTTATGGAGGAATGGGTACTCGATCATTTTATGACTGAAACATAAGCATGAAAGTTTGTAAGTCTGTAACTGTACCTCATGGTGATCATTAAAAAATTAAATAAATAAAAATAAAAATGAAAAAAAAGGATGATTCAAAATGTTTTGTGACTTGAACAGCTAGGTGAATCAAGAGGAAAAAGATTTGTTGATAAGAGGGAAGAGTGGGAAAACCACAGATAAGGACATTGGGGAAGTCACAAGCTTTGTATGAGGCATGTTAAATTTGATATGTGGGAAGGTATCCAAACGAAGATATGAAGTTTAGGGAAAGGAAATATATGTCCAACAAAGAGTTGTAAAGTACTTGGATGAAAAAAAGGAGGGTGCCCTGAGAAGCAAAGAGAGTCGTAATTACACCCATGCAGAGCACATCATACTGTCAGTACTTGAAGGAGAGCAAATACATTTCCTTTTCCCCTTCATTATCTTCCCAACCAGGGTCTGGCAGAAATTCAAGCTATATTAATAGGAATGGGTTTTGTTACTGTAAATTCAGGTAGATAAAGGGACAGAGACTCTTCTAGCAAAACAATTCACCAGAGGCATGCTAATAGAATGTCGGTATTAGCAGTGTGGAATGTTTAGCTCTTTCATGGTATTGAACAAGGCTAGACTTTGGTCAAGATCTGTCTTTTTCCATCCTTTTCACCACAGGATTTTCATCTCAATTTGGCACTTAGAGCTGAATGAAGCCAAATTACTGAAATAATTGACTGTATCTAAAGACCCATAGCATTAAAAGAAGGCTCCAGAAGTCAAGGGCCAAGGGAAGAAGATTCAGAGGAGTTTTTCCTTTTGATTGCAACCAGGAGAAGTGTTCCAAGAGTTTAGAACAATGGTCTTATGCTTACAATGGAATTGAAAATGAGTGGAATAGTAAGCAGCCAAACAAAAATCTTCACACTCTATTGACTCATATTGGTTGGAAGTTTCATTTTATTTATTGCTTATTTCAATTAAATTCTTTTGGTGCCTCCCAAGGATTGCTTAGGAGGCCAGGGTGATTCTCAGTCAACCAAGTAAGTGGTTCAGTGTGAGCATACTCAGGCCATCTTGGGGGTGCTTGGGGGCCTCCAAAGCTGTACCCAGTGATGCTTGAGAGATCACATGATTCAAGGACCAAACTCTTACTGGTTGAACTTACTGGCCACCATATTGTCTCCTGGCTCAGAATTACATTTTAATTTGGCAATAAAAGCCATCTTGTATATTCTTCTGAATCACATGTATTTAAGGGTGACCAGAAAACTGATTGTTTCAATTCATCTCTCCTTCCTCTCCAGTGTTACATAGGTCTCTAACACAGTGAAATACTGAACTCTTTCAGGTCAGTGACCAGCCCTTAAGTCCTGTTGAATTGTTTAAAGCTAATCTTTCAAATTAATGGAGGTTATATCAAATCAAATGGGCATGTGATGAGAACAGAAGAAAGGAGAGAAAAATGTAAATGTTAAAAAATATTTCTCTGACTTCATGTGGGAGAATAATCAATCACATGCAATAGTGGTAAGGAAATAAAAAAGGAAGAAAATTAGAGAGGTTATCATTAGAAAAGAAAGGGAGAACTGAGTAGGTAAAGGGTGCCAGCTTTCCTGTCTTATTCTTGCCAATAGAGTAAACAGCTTTGTTGACAGGACCTCTTCTTGGCCTTGTGCGACAATAGAGCAGGCAGAGAAGAAAACTCATAGTTCAGCATTCAGAGGTCGAATCAGCCAGGCAGTGGGGAGGGGAGCCAGCCTTGATCAATTCAGAATTGATTTACAATTTAATGCTTTTGTGTTTCAAAGTAAGATACCACAAGAGGACAACTGGGGGCTGGCTTCAAATTTCTTCTGCCAACAGGAAAAATCTAATAGAGGAAGCCCACATCACTTCCATGAATATAGGAAGCACAGTATTGGGAAAGAGGGAGCTTTGAAAAGAGCATGACAAAGAAGAGATAGAGGGACAAAGAAAGGGCACAGACATAAAAGGGAAGGCCAAGAAAGTGACTTACAGGGAAATATCAAAGGAGGGATAGGACATAAAATAGAAAATGATGGATGAGGGAATGAGGACATTAAAAGATCTTGAGGAGACTTGAGGGAATGCACAAAAGGGAGCAAAGCAGAGGTGTCATGTGGAACATCTTCCATAACAAGCAGCAAATGAAAGCTAATCTATAGCATGGTAGAGGGAAGGGTGTGTCTGTGGGTGTGATCCTCAAAACTTGTCTGCATGTAAATAAAGAGTGGGAGTTCTATGGTTACTCAGCAAATGGGACTCTGTGGAAACAGAAGTGGATACTGCGGTTCTCTGTGATATAGAGCAGAGATCAAGGCAGAATGCTAACCAAGCATGATGTCAACAGAGTGGCATCCTAGTTCTGTCATTTATTCTATTTTTATCATGTTTTGTATTTTTTGTTTGCTTGTGTTTCCCCTTCACTGTCCTTTGCTGCTGTTGTTGCAATGGTCAGGAGATGCACACCTCTGTTGTTATGCTGAAACACACTTGACTGGGTGCTTTATCTTACACACTCTGTTGTAGTACTGGGGCTCCCAGATAGCACATCTGCGAGGACCAAGCTGGGTGCATGTGGGTGGTATCAGGGATTGAACTCTTGACTCCATTCTTGCATAGCAGGTACTTTCAACCACTGAGTCATCCTTCAGCCCCCTCAGTTCTGTAATTTAAAAGGCGTCAGACTACTTTAGGAGTCTTATTATTCAACTTTGTATATACACTCAACTTCCTTATTCATTCATCTATCCTTGAACACTTGTCTCTTCTCTCCATATCCTGACTATTGTACTAAGCACTGCAATGAACATAAAGTGTGCATATGATGTAGATAGAAAGTCTTGGAATTATTGCATCATATGGGAGTGATAGTTTTGATTTTCTGAGAAATCTCCATACTGTTTTTCAGAGGCTGAACCATATGAAATCCCCATGATATACTCAGTGGAATATTATGAAGCTATAAGAAAAGATGAACTCATACAGTTGTTGCAACTTAGGTGGAACTGGATTGATATGCTAAATGAACTAAATCAGAAGAGAAGGGAAAATACTACAAAATAAGGGAATAGACAGTATTAAACAATGAAAAACGCTTAGTTTTGGATTATTGTATCAGCTCCCAAGCAACGTGGGCATGAGAGGGCAATGAATATAAGACAAGAGGTGACATAGAGATAGTGAGGAAGGGTTGTGGTCACTTTGGCAGTGGTGAGTGCTGTAATATAATATTATAAACTTTAACACTATTATCATTACATTGCCTAACCTACAACAATAAAATAAATAACATGAACAAGTGCAGTACACTATGGTGGGATTATCCTTGCATTAATGGAAAACTTTTGTTTTCATAGTAAGGAATATGAATGTATCCAAGGAGGAAGGGCAAAAGCCATGTTCTTAGACATCAAGCCTCAAACAGGGGAATGCTGATGTGTATACACTGCAAATAATGGCATATGTTGATTTTAATGATATATATATGAAATGTAAAGAATGTTATAATGTTACTGAAAAAAGAATTGGAGCAGGAATGAGCATATACGTAGTAACAATGAGTTAGAGAAAATAGGTGAAGAAAGGATGAAGATTAGAGTTTAGTGTGCTGGAAAAGTGATAAACTAGTATTGATCATTTGTGGAAAGGTGTTGGTAACAGGAAATGAGCTATAAATGGTTAGAATATATTATAATTAAAAACCCCAGGACATGACCTTCCCTGGAGCTTCTTAAGAATTAACCCCTTCTCTGTCTGACATAAGGCAGAGGCAACTCCTAGAGGAGACAGGAGGAATTGTGCAATTTTCTTTCAGAGCAACCCCTTTTGTTTTCCCTTTTCCTCCCACATAGTCCCCTCCTATATTCTTCTGTGTCAGAACCCCAGAGCCAGCTGATACATACATCAATAAATTGGCAGAGCTACAACAGTTTCTTTTCTTGGCCGTGTGTCTAAGTTTAGTAACAAGCAACAAGCATAAAAGAGAAGGCTAAGACTTAGGGGCAAGAGGACTAGTCACAGTCCTTATGGTTCTGGTTAAAAGCTTCATCCTGGGAGTAGGAGATGGGACACCATTCACAGAATATATGCATTTTGGTAAACAGTTCTGAGGAGAAAAAGGATGCCCAGGAGGAATTGAAGATTCTAACCATCTCTCCTAGGCAACCAAATCAAAAGGCTGCTAATAAGAATAGCAAGGCTGGGGACCAAGGCTAAGGACCAGAGAGTTAGTACAGAATGTAAGGCACTGGTCTTAAAAGTGACTGACTTCTGTTTGATAGCGAACATACTGTGGTCCCTGGAACAACTTCAGGAGTCACTCCTGAGCACTTCCTGGTGTGATCCAACTCTGCCACCCACACTGCACGTTAAAAAAGAAGAGCAAAGCATACAAATTTGTTTATTATTATATTTCAGTAATATAATGTTCCAACACCCCACCTTTCACCATTGTACATTTCCCACCACCAATATCCCCAGTTTCCCTTCCCCCAGCCCTCCATCTATGTCAGACACTTTTCTTCTCTCTCTCTTCTCTCTCTCTCCCCCCTCCTTTCCCATGTCTCTCTACCCCCTCAAGTCAGCCTTTATTTAAAATAGGTCCCCAAGTGCAGGCTCATTCATTTATTTCACAAATCAAGGTGAAGAATCTGAATATGGCTTGTGTTGTTCTATTCCAAGTTATGCTTTGTGAATGAGAAAGTTTTGTTTCTGAATTATCTACAGTATATGTTAAAATAATATAATAGTATTGTCATCATGTTGTTGTTGTTGGTGGGGGTCTGTCCAGGTTCTTAGCATCTCATCCAAAGAAGTGAGGGAGAAGCATGGGGTCCAAAGAAAAGCAGAGCGAGTTGATCATAAAGTGAAAAACAGACTCTGTAAAGCAGAGCCAGAGAGCAGAGTGGTTTTTCAGGGGCTTTGTATAATGAACTGAAAGGGAGTGTCCAGGGGGTATCAGGGTGGCATGTTGGGGGGCGGCGGTGTTAACTGGTGAGTGCAGACAGGACTCGTGGGGGTTGTTGGCAGTCTCTGTTTCTTTCCCTTTTGGCCTTCGACCACATAGAATAACTGGGAGTGGTGTGTCAGACCCATCTGGCAGAGAAACTGCATTTGATGATTTTTCTATTGTCCTTGTTCTCTATCTAGCTTGCCTACTTTAATCACAGCAAATGAAGAGAAAATAGGAATGACTAAGCACCTGTCCTTTAAACAGGAGTTCTGTTTTCTATTTCCTCTAGTTAACTGGCCCTGAGTGATTTTGACTGAGGCTTTGCAAAATAGAGAAAAAAAGGCCAAGAAGGCTATTTCCAGTGATTTCCACGCTGCGCTACATGTCCTCATTCTGGGCTCATCTCCCAGCTCCTCTCTCTCCCAAATCTTTCCCTCAGCTCTTTAATGTTCATCCTGCTTATTTGTCACCCCTTGTGGCAGCTATTAAACCTAATCCTTACTTTGAGACTTGGTAATTAAAAGGAAAGAATTAAGCATTTATCCTGTCTTTCCAGTAGGAACTCTATTTCAGTATAATTAAATAGCCATAGTTGTACTTTTTATTTAACACTTACATAGCACTTACTATACACAAGGCCTTATTGTAATAGCTTGAATAATATTGGCTCATTGAATTTTCATTGCAACTACATTTTAAATATAAGAAAATCGAGGCACCAAGAGGTTAAGTGACTTAGTTACACATTCAGCACAGGGCGAGACCACAATTAAATTTCAGACCGTGGCTCCAAAGCCCAGTTCATACCTGCTGCCTAAGGCTGCTCCGGTTGAATGAGGGTAGTTCAACTTGATGGACCAATGTGGCTTAATAAATACAGAGACAGAATTTCTTTTTCTTTTTTCTTTTTCTGTTTTTTTTGGGGGGGTAGAGGTGCACACTCAATTATGCTCAGGGCTTACTCCAGGTATCACTCATGGTGATACTATATTGTTGGCCCCTAGAAAGTCATTTTAAGCTTGTTATGAATTAATTAGTTCCAATAAGAATTGTCAATAAGGAGCAATAATACAGAAGGTAGGGTGCTTGCCTTGCATACAGCTGACCTGAGCTCAATCCCTGGCATCCCATATGGTCCCCTGATACAACCAGAGTGATCCCTGAGTGTAGAGCCAGGAGTAAGTGGTGAGCTCTGGGTAGCACTGTAGCACTGTAGCACTGTCCTCCTGTTGTTCATTGATTTGCTCGCACGGGTACCAGTAACATCTCCATTGTGAGACTTGTTGTTACTGGTTTTGGCATATCAAATATGCCATGGGGAGCTTGCCAGGCTCTGCCTTGTGGAGAGCTCTAGGTATGGACAAAAACCAAAAATGAATTATCAATAAGGTGAATAGCTGATGCGGAGCTGGACATTTGTAGGGTAGCAAAATGATAGCACAGATAGGCCACCTGGATCTGACTGCTGAATTGCTAATCCAGTGGTAAACAGCATTGCTCTCAGAGGGACAAACAGACACATATTTGGCTCCTAATGTGGTGTGTATCTTATGTATCCTACCCTATGCCTAGTAGATGTATCTTTGCTAAAGATATTTGACACGAATGTTCCCAGCCTTTACATGCAATAGCCTATTAACAATAAATATAGATTAAGGAACAAGTTAAATAACATCACAAGCAAGCACCTGGACAGATATAAAATAAAGTGGGTTACTCTTCAGAACAATGGGCTGATTTTTTGATATCATTATAATATGAAATTAAAAAGAGTGTATAAAGAATATGTATGGAATGGGGGACATTTGAATATGGTTTGAACATTATGAGGCATTAAGGAGTCAGCATATAAAGATTTTATCCCGTCATTATTTTGATTTTGTTATTTTCCATTTTATTTGTTGTGTTGGGGACTACATCTGTTGAAATTTCTGGGCAGGGAAACTCTCCAGTATGTTGCTGTACTCACATACCTTTTGTTGTTGTACACTGGGTATGAGGGGTCACACTGCACATGCCAGGAATTGTACTTTCAAAGTAGAGCAGTGTTCAAACTCAAGAACTCACACATGCAAGGCAGAAGCTCTTCTGGTGCCTTGCATAATTATATTTTAAATGTCCATCCTAGGACCAGAGAGAAATTACAGTGATAGGGTACTTGCCTTGCATGTAGCCAACCTAGGTTTAATTCCAGAACTGCATGTGGTTCCCCAAGCACTATTAGGAGTAATCTCTGAGTACAGAGCTAGGAGCAATCTTTGAGCTCAGATGGGTGTGCCCCCCAAACAAAATATTAAAAAAATAAAATGTTCATCCCAAAGAAAACTACTTCTTCAACTCTTGCCTATATGCCTTCTCCATTTCTTGCCATAATGACTTCTCCATTTCTTTGTGCTAACTGAATCCCGGCTCTCTGCTTGCATATTGGCTGTAGATACTGTCAATGCCTAGGGGCCCTTTTCACTTCTGCCTGTGCCAGCTTGACTTCCAACTGCCACACCTTGCATCTCTTTGTCTGCAGGATTTTCTCTGGCCCTTTCCTCCCTCACATAGAATAAACTGGAATTGCCAGTGGTGAAACAGTGATTGGGAGCTTTTTGAATCAATGACTGACAGGCTTAGACTGCCCTTCAGGTTGGGGAAAATTTGAGACACATGTTCTATACTGCTTTCTAGAGTTCTATGGAATTGGTAAAATTCCACTACCCTTGGTGGTTATTTGCTATGGATCATGCATTTTTGTTTTTTGGGTCCGGGGGGCGGGGACAGACTCAGTGGTGCTCCTGGGTTATTCCTAGCTCTGTCCTCAGGAGTGACCCCTGGACAAGAATTCTGTGTCAAAAATGAATCAGTGTTGGTTGAAGTAGTCACATGCAAGGCAAGTGCCTTACCTCCTATACTATCCCTCCACCCACATAAAATGGCTTTCTTCCCTTTCCTGCATCACTTCTCATTTCTCAGGATATCTGGGTATTTCCTAAGATCACCTCTAAGCTTTTATGCTGGATTTTTTAAATCTTAGAATCTTATATGGAAACAATCCAAGTGAACACATTTCCTCTAGATCCTTTTCTGTGTGATTTTCTTTATCCCCGTGGCCTATCAGTCACATGCAAGTCCCAATGCCTGGCTAAACTCTAATTTCCATCTGATTTTGGGTTTTTTTGGTTTTGTTTTGGGGGTGCTCACACAATAGTGCTCAGGGGTTACTCCCAGTTCTGTGCTTTGGGCTTGCTCCCATTACTGGTCTTGCTTGGGGGACCATGCAGTACAAGAGATAAAACCCAGGCCTTCTGCATGAAAAATTTTCACCCAGCCCGTTGAGTATCTCTCCAGTCCTCCAATTTCTACTCTTAGACTATAAAATCCCACTTTGTTAGATCTTTTCCTCCTTAAATACTTGTTCTTGGACTTTGTTGATTCTGATCTTCATTCAAGCATTCACCCCAAGTCTACCTTTTAATGAATGTTTTCAGCTCCTGTGTAACGCTGGAAAAGATGACCCAAGTACTGGCTGGTATTGTCTTCAGCTACATTTGAACTTTCAACTCTCAATCTTTCTTTTTTTTGATTATTGGACAATAGTCACTCTTCTTAGTAATGTACTTTTGTTTTTTGGGGGGCACACCCAGTTGTACTCAGGGTTTATTCCTGATTTTATGCTCAGTGATCATACATGGTGGTGCTATGGGGACCCTATGCACTACTGGGGGTTGACCCGGAATCAGTTACATGAAAAGCAAGTGCCTTACCCACTATACTATATCTCTGAGCCAGTAATGGTCTTTTAAAGAAATTATTTACTTTTACCTTCCTTTCTTTATATTGTTGCTTTTGTAATGACCAGGTGGTCACATAATTTTGGTTGTGGTGCTTGCACATCCTTGATCATGGTGTGCTGGATGTCACACCTTTTTTGTGGGGTCGAAAACTCCAAAGAGTAGAGCTGCTTGGATTGTACTGGAACATGTGGAGTAGTACCAGAGATCAAATTTTTTGTGTTATTCTTGCAATGCTGAGATATCTAAAGACCCTACAATACAACTGTTCTTGGCCATTGTTCTAGGGTCTTTAAAAATAATCACTTGTCAGGGGCTTATGAAGGATTAATATTCAAGATATATAAAGCACTGAGGTAGAACTTAACAACAAAAGACAATCAACCCCATCAAAAAGTGGGTTGAAGAGATGAACAGTAACTTCCTCAATGAAAACATACAGATGGCTAGTAGGTAGATGGTAAAATTGCTCTTCATCACTGATCACCAGGGAAATATAAGTCAAAGCGGCAATTAGATATCACCTCACACCAGTTAGACTAGCACACCTAACAAAGAATGAGAGCAACTGGTATTGGTAGGGATGAGGGTGTGTGAAAGGGAGTCTCATGCACTGCTGGTAGGGATGCTAACTGGTTCAACTTTTTAAAAAAACAATTTGGGAATTTATAAAAATAAACTAAGACTTGTACTCCTATATGACACAATAATACCACTTCCAATAATCAGCCCAAGAGTCCAAAACATTTATTCAGAAAAGATATTTAATTCTTATGCTCATTATAGCATTATTCACAATAGCCAAAATATGAAAACAATTGAAGTGTCCAAGAATAGACAACTTGATAAAGAAACTATGGTACATAAAATCACCTTTAAGAAAATATAAAATCATGAAATTTTATACTATGTGAATGCAACTGGAGGGAATCATGCTGACTAAAATAATTCAGAAGGGGAGAGACAGATACAGAGTGATCCTTCTCATATGTGGGATATAAAGAAGGATAGTAAAGGAATGACCATAAGTCATAGAAACTAACAGTTTACCATGGTAATAAGACTTAGGGTGGAAGGGGGGCTTGAGGGTAAGTCTGAAGACAATGATGGAGGGAAACATACATACTGGTGGGGGATGTGGTGTTGAAATGTTATATGCATGAAACCCTGACATTGACAGTATTATAAAAATGCAAAGCACAGTGACTAAAATAAAAAATATATATGTAAAATGAGAAAAAATGTGTGCCAGGCATTGAACCCAGGGTCTCACACATATAAAACATGTACTCTACTGTAGGATAGCACTGTTTTGTCCTTCCTCAGGTAGCTTACATTTATCGGGTCACACCCATCCTAGGACACTGAACTTGTA
Source organism: Sorex fumeus (assembly GCF_029834395.1). NCBI lineage: Eukaryota > Metazoa > Chordata > Mammalia > Eulipotyphla > Soricidae > Sorex > Sorex fumeus. The sequence continues at coordinate 18,698,887 of NW_026606115.1, forward strand.
TTGTAAAAAATGTCCTTTCTGTATGGTCACAGGAAGACAGTTAATATTATGCTTTGTAACTTTGGAGTTGATTGACTCCAAATAATATTTACTCCTGGGCATCTGCTTTCTTGACTCAGTTGCCCTTAATTCCTAGCACCCCAAAAGCAGGGTCCCAATGAGGGACTGAATGGCCCCAGGGCAAGCTGTGAGCTACCCTGGCATCGAAATGGGCCAGGCCAAAGCATCATAATACTCAACTATAAATTGAGGGCATGATCATGGACAAATGCTGTCATGATCCAAAACTAAGTAACAATGAGACTAGGACCCTGCTGGGGCTAGGAAGACTAACCTGGCCTGAGGACTGCGTAATGTATAATGAGATGTTTATATCTCTTACTGAGCTCACACAGAATGACATTGCTAGAAATATTAAAAGTAGATTTACTACAACTATTTAAGTAGATTACTAGCTGAGGAAATAACACACCCTTGTTAGGATCCCACCCTTGAGTGGATCTCCTAGTAATATGGAGTAATCTCTTTAGATGAGATTTTATCCTTGAGTTAATCTCCTGGAGGAGTGGTCTTACCTCTCTTTGTTGATTTGTGATGTTCAACCCACCTTTATGTCACCGCCTTACGTGATTGCTATATAAAATAAGACTGTAAACTTGGAAAGAGTCAGAAGGGAGAGGGCTCAGGCTCCAGAGATCTAGAGTCAGAGCCAGAAGGAGAAAGGTTCCAGATTGGGGCTCAGGAGAGAAGGAGGCAGAGTAGAGACAGGAGTGAAGAGGATTGGAATAAACTACAATTGACACCAACCAGCCTGGCCCTCCCAGCCTGGCTCTCGTTTCTTCCTTCATCTGCCCTTGGCCAACAGCCATCCCGACCAGGCCACACGCAGCAGCTCAAGAGCACCGAATGTGGGCGGTGAGAGAGAGCCATCCAGAGAGCCTGCGAACACACAACCTTTGGCGTGCTTAAGATTTTACACTCTACTACTGAGCCATATCCCAAGTCTTTTTAGGATTCTTCATATTTGCTCTCAACCTCTCATTTGTTTTCCAATTGGGTTTCCATCTTCTAATATTGGCTCTGTCTTTGTTTACAACCTAACTTTTGCTATCTAGTAGTTTCATTCTTTAAGGACTTGACTCAAATGTGTCTATCAGTATTTCACCTAGTTTTCCCTTTGGGCCCAACTCTGCATCTAGCCTTGGACTTAGAGCTTTGCTTGTCCTATCCAAATTCACTGTTTACCTAGTATTTTCTTCCTCCTCTCTCAAACATGAAAAGGGGACTCAGACACACCATTCACTGATTCATTTCAAGAAAGAGTTATTGAGTGCCTATTGAGCTAGGTGCAATGCTAGGAGTTATGGTAGTTACTGAGATGCAATAGTAAATAAGAAAAACAAGGTCTCTGATTTCAAGGACTTTTAATGTGGCTATACCGTTGGGATAAAAAACATGTAGAATATAGTAAAATGAAACTTCTTTTTTTAAAAAAAAATAATGAATCACCGTGAGGTACAGTTACTGACTTACAAACCTTCATGCTTATGTTTCATACATACAGTGCCCATTCTCCACCACCAATGTTTCCAGTATCCCTCTCACCATCCACTCCCTGCCTCTGTGGCAGGTGCATTCCCTTTTAATCTCTTTCTCCTTTGGGGTGTTATGGTCTCCAATATAGGTATTAAGTGGCCATCATGTTTGGTCTATAATCTACTTTCAGCACCTATCTCCTATCCCGAGCAAGCCCTCCAAGCATCATTTTCTTGGTGGTCCCTTGTCTATATGAACTGCCTTTTCTCCCAGCATGTGAGGTTGGCTTCCAAACCAAGGAGCAATCCTCCTGATCCTCATCTCTACTATCCTTGGGTGTTAGTTTCTTATTCTGTTACTTTATATTACACAAATGAGTGCAGTCCTTCTATGTTTGTCCCTCTCTTTTTGACTTATTTAACTTAGCATGAGGGTACTCCATGTCGAGACACATATAGGCAAATTTCATGTCTTCATCTGATGAAACTCCTTTTGAAACAGCAGTCAGGGAAGAAAGGTATCTATGAAGAAATAGCAATTGATACTGATGGCTGAAAAGAAAGCCGACATGGGGGAAGAGCCAGTGGAAAAACATCAACTGAGGGGATTATAAATGAAAGAGTTCTGAAGTTAGAGAGAATTTGACACATAACACAAACACAGGCTAATGTGAATGCTAATAAGCATAGTATGTTGAGAGAAGAGTTGAAGTAACATAAATGGACCAAGAATCATCCATATCCTGAAGTTAGATTGAGATAGAGGTCCCTATCAGGTGTTAGAAATTTATTTCAAGTGTGTCCAGACGTCATACATTTTGGTCAGGAGGGTGACATAATTTGATTGCCATTAAAAATATTACATTGCCTTAGAATTTGAACAAAGAATTAATTTTTCTTGGGCTAGGGAAACAGTACAGCAGGTCTTGCAGCGGGGCAAACCAGAGTTGATCCCTGGCACCACACATGATCCCCTAAGCCCCACCAGGAGTGATTCCTGAGTACAGAGCCAGGAGTAAGCCTGAGCACCATTGGGTATGGCCACCAAACAAAAAAATATAATAACAATAATAATAATTTCCCTGAACCTGAGAGATAGTATGAGGGTGAGGCCCTTGCCTTGCAAGCAACCAACCAGTTAGATCCCTGGAACAACATATAGTTCCCCTAATATAGCCAGGAGTGACCCCTGAGCACAGAGAAAGAAGTAGCCTCTGAGCACTATCAAGAATGGCCCAACCTCCCTCACCCCCTACAAAAAGAATTACTTTCCCTCTGACTTTGTAGTAAGAGTGGAGGCAGAAGTGGATAAATTAGAAATGCATATTAGATGTATAATGGTAAGGATTTGCTGATTTATTGAATTTGAGGAATGAGAGAGGAGGAGAAATCATTGATGACTCCAAGGTTTCTGACATATGTTAATGCCATTTTCTAAAATGGGAAACATGGGGAAAGAACAGATTGGGTGTGAAGAGAGTGTCAAGACTTCAAATTTACTTGTTTTATGTTAGAGGTAGTTAATAGATGTCCAAGCAGTGATTTTAAATGACAGTTGGACATATGAGCCTAAATTTTAGTCTTCAGGGAGTGTTCTTTAGTCTTCATCAGGAGTGTTGGCATAAAGAAGGTATTTAGAGCCTTAAAAATAGATGAGACCACCAAAGGACTGATTTGACATAGAGAAAAAGAAAAAGATGATTCAAGATAAGGCAACTCCAATATTTAGCATTTTGGTGAAGGACACGGAGAACAAAAATGGTCAGTTTGGTTAAAAAATGGTATTAACAAAGCAAAGCAAAGAATAGGAAAACTGTTTCAAAGAAATATGGAGCTATTGTCTATGTCAAATGCTAATGAGATGGCTAATAAAATCAGGACAAAAATGTGATCACTGGATTTGGCAGCATTGAGATCTCTGGGGATCTTGACAAGAGTGCTTTCAGAGGATTGATGGATATGGAAGCCAGACTGGAGTGAACTGAAGAATAAATAGGAGACAAGGAAAAGAGATTACATATGAAGACGATTTTTTCAAAAATGTTTGCTGTTTATGCAGCAATGTGAGAAAGCAGCTGGAGGTAGATAGTAGGGTCAAGGAGGAATTTATTTTGAGAACAGTAAATGTTAACTCAAGTATGTGTGCTGATAAAAATCATTTAGTAAAAGGGTCAAAAAGTCCTCAAAAAGGGAGGAAGGGATGGTGTGGCAACAATTTCTTGCTATGTTTGGGTTCTTTCTGAATCATCAAAGTCCTGATTCATAGCTCACCTATTAGAATAAGGATTATACTTTCTAACTTTCCTTGCTCCTTGTGGCCATTTTGCTATCTCTGGCTGATAAGACGTAAGGAGGAGACTAATGAGATAGCACTTGGAAACCTTCTTTGAAAGACAGCTGGTACACCAGGTATTTTACTCCATGGCTTGGAGGTCAGCCACACATGCTAGGGGAAAAGGGAGCTCAGATAGAGAAGGGAACACCAAATAAAGGGTGTTGGGAGGATCTTCCCAGGATGGGAGAAGCACGCTGAAAGTAGACTATAGACCAAACATGATTGTCACCCATTGCCTCTTTTGCAAGCCACATCACCCAATAAGAGAGAGAGAGAGCAAAGGGGAATGCCCTGCCACAGAGGCAGGGTGGGATGGGGGGCATGCGGGGTGGGAGGGATACCGGGATCCATGGTGGTGGGAAATGGGCACTGGTAGAAGGATGGGAATTTGATCATTGTATAATTGAAACCCAAGCACAAAAATTTGTAAGTCTACCATTGTCCTATTTTTTTTTTTTTGCTTTTTGGGTCACACCTGGTGATGCTCAGGGGTTACTCCTGGCTTACTGTACCTCATGATATATGGCTAATAAAAATTTTTTAAAAAGACAGGTGGTACATACCCATTGTCCTATTTTTTTTTTTTGCTTTTTGGGTCACACCTGGTGATGCTCAGGGGTAACTCCTGGCTTTGCACTCAGGAATCACTCCTGGTGGTGCTCGGGGGACCATATGATATGCTGGGAATCGAACCCAGGTTGGCCATGTGCAAGGCAAACGCCCTACCTGCTGTGCTATTGCTTCAGCCCCTGTCCTATTTTTTGTCTCTTCCTCTGGCCAGCTGCCTGAAATTTGGATGTGATAACTGGCAGTCTAGTTATCTTTTTGTTTTGTTTTGTGGACACATTCAGGTTTATTCCTGACTCTACACTCAGGAACCACTCCTGGTGAAATTGGGGGATAATATGGGGTGCTGGGGATTAAACCCAGGTCGGCCATGTACAAGGCAAGCTCCTTCTGTATTCGTTCTCCAATCCCTATCATTTTTGTATTCTTTTTTAAATTCTTCTTTTCCTTTCTCTTCCCATTGTTGTCGTTGATATTTTGGTGTGTTGATTGGAGGCTTGCATACACACCTGGCAGTGATGCTTTGAAAAAGCAGGCTTTAAGCTCTGGTGCTCACTGGGGGTGGCACATCAGATTTCTGTGCCCACACATGCTCAGCTGTAGTGCTCACTGAAGCTTGCATTCCTTTACTGGTGATGCTCATGTACATGCTCGCTAGGGATTGCACTTCCTAACCAGAGCACTCACACATATTTTTAGTTGTGTTCACTAGGAATTGCACTCTGTTGGGGTGCTTACACACACCTAGCTGCGATGCAAACAGAAAATCTCTTGCAGTGTCAGGGGTCACGGACAGTAGATTTGTTCGACTCACCAGTAGAATTGTGATGGTCACAACGAATACATAGCAAAGGAGGTGACATCCAGGATTTGAAGTTATGAACGTGAGTTTGCAAAGCAGGCGTCCTAAATCATTGCAACATTCCATGGGCCCTCATTATAATTTAGCATCCTGGGTACAACAATCCGAGGAACATAGCCAGTTGAGAAGAACCTGGTTTTCTGAAGACTATGAGGAGCACAGTGACTCTGTCAATCTTAGACTGCTCCTTCTTGTCTTTTGTGTGAAAGTGAAGTAAGCCCTTGTTTAATTGATGCCGGTGCTTTAGTTTGTATTGATTAAACTGCATTCAAGTGTGAGCCACAGGTGGTAGGTGCCAGCCTCAACGTGTTAAGTCACTGTAATTTTGGACCTTTGTTGCACTCAGATGAATCTAATCCTCACTTATTCAGACAGGATTCAATTTGCAAGTAGGTAGAATGTCCTTTAATAGGAGACAGTTTTTCCAAGTGTTTTTTCTTGTTATCTCCACTTTATATTTCCAAAACTGCCCTGTTCCTTTGTTTTGCAGATGGAATCCTCAGGGGATCTCAGTTCTTGTTTAAACTAGATTTGAAATGTCTTTGTTAAGCTGATCTTGCAATTTTTAACACCCCATCCCACACTACCTATAGTCTAGTTATTATCATTTTTGATTTTCATTATATTCCCTCTAGCTTTGTTTCTCAAGAGATCTTTAGCCATCAACTCGCACTTTTCTCTATTTTGCATCCCAGTCCAGTCAAATCATATGTGAAAGCTCAGGTCTCTCAATTTTGGAAGCTTTTTGCATCCATTTCAATGTAGAATGATTTTTTAAAATTAGTGAGTTGTTTAATAACTATTGCTAGAGTTGGTTGTCACCTCTGAATATCCATATTCACACACTTTTAATCTTTATCACATAATCGAACATTTTCTATATGTGGTCATCTGCAATGAAATGCACAGGATATACGGAAGTTTCTTCCCACTCTCCAACTTTCTCCCTTTCTTTTTTTTGAAACTTAACCTCTGACTGAAAAAGGGCTTTTTGGAAGGGAAGGCAAAGATTCAGACGTTTTTCTCCTTCAAAATGAAGCATTGGAGTCACTCTTCAAGATGAAGTCAATACTAGCAAGAGAGGTTTATGTTGTACATGTATCATTCTGAAAAATGTGAAGGCTCAAAGACAGTGTTTGTTGGACCACTTACATCAGACTCAATCTGGAGAGCCAGTTAAAAATGAAGATTTCTATGAGCCAAGAGATTTTTTAAGATTGTTTATGGCAGTGCTATGTATAATAGCAAAGAAAGACAAAACAAAACGCCAAAACAATCCAAATGAACATGGAGAGAGCAATGAATAAATTAATTGCAGTGTGTTTATACAATGGAATACTGCATAGCAAAGAAAATGAATAAACTTAACTAAATTCATCAACATAGATATGAATTTAAAACCATTGTTGGATGATAAATGCAAGTTTCTGAAGACTATAAATAGTATGACACCATTTTATTAAAGTCCAAAACAAAAGCAAGCTAAACAGGTTTTACTTATTCAAAGATACAATCACGTGTGTGAAAGAATCAGAAAAACAAAAAAGTGATTAACATAAAATTTCATAATGTTCATGCGTCTTCAAAGATGATAAGAATATGCAAAGTATAAAGAAACAAAGCAAGGGAGTAGACAATCCTCAGTAAAAACAGCCCTGATATGCTCTCAATATAACTGTTATCTGAGGGTGTAGGGAGTTGAGGCAGGGACCTTGGCTTAATGAAGAAGGGATGTTGGTACTCTGGTGGTGGGTTTGGTGTAGCAGCACTAAGTGAAACAATAACAAAGAGAAACGAAAGGGAAAAATGACCCTCAGCCCCTACAAAAGAAATAAAGACAAGAAGAATGAAATTATAGAAGACACATGTTTTATTCTTAAGGGGTCTACCAAACAATGCTCAGGAGACCTGGATACCATGTCCAGCAGTAGTTGGCTAACCAGACTGAGTGGTTCTATGCTTAAGTCTCGTGATTTGATGATGATCAGTTCCAGCAGTGCTGGTGGGCTAGTGGCCATGAGAGTCACATTCAGTAATGCTGGGGCCTCCAGTGTTATAGCTGACTATGCTGAGGATGGGAAGCATGAGGTGCCTTTAGGCTTCTGCGTGCACAGCATGTACTACAAATCTTTGAACTATATTCCTTGAAAGGAATTCAAATATTTTTTCGGGGGTGCCCATCTCGTGTTGGTCAGGGTTGCTCCCAGTACAGTGCTCTTGGGCCACACCACAAGATATTGGGAGCTCAAATTCAGAGCTCCTGACTGAAAAACATGTACTCCATGTCTTTAAGCTAAATCTCAGGCCTTTAGTATATTCTATTTGTCTTTTTTGTTTGTTTTTGGGGCCAAACCTGGCATGCTCATGACTTACTCTTTTCCCTGCACTCAGGGATCAGTCCTGGTGGGGCTCAGGGAATTAGGTGCTAGGAATCAAACCCAAGTCAGTCGTTTGCAAGGCAAGTGCCCTACCACTGTACTATCTCTTTAGCTCAGTGTATTCTATTTTTAAAGCTCAATGAAATGAACATGGTGTTCATTCCATTATTATTCTTCAAATTACACATAAGTAACATACACATTAATTTTGTATGCCTATCTCACAATGAAGTTATTTAAGTGTAGATCTAGGCCTGTCCAGATTCACTGACCACATATTGAGGTCTTTTCATTTATTTTTAGTTTTTTTCTTTTCTTTTATTTCTTTTTTGGATGGGGCGGCATTCCTCTCAGTGCTCAGGGGCTGCTTCTGGCTCTGTAGTTAGGAGTTGCTCCTGGTAGTTCTTAAGTGACCATTGCAGTATTGTACTGAAGAATGAATTGGTGTTGGCTGTATGCACCTTAACCCCTCTATTTTCTCTCAGATCCATGATTGAGGTCCTTAAATCTGCATTTGTTATCTGGAATACCAAATAATTCTGAACTTTGAGAACTACTAAACAAGAGATCTCCTTAAATAGCCCATATATAAAGGATTTCACAGACACTCTTTAGAGTCAGGAGCCTTGTATGAAGAAACATGCTAGAAAGACATCGAAGGATCTATGTAGAGGAAAAGACGGGAAATAATAAGGAGGAGGGAGTCTCAACTAATCCTTTCAGATGTACCCTTGTGTGGCCCTGGTGGAGGTCCTGAACTTTTGGAAAAATCAAGAAAAATGTTATGCACTCCTTTGTTTCCCTATTTCAGTTATGATTGGAAGAGGCTGAGTAAAAACTTTATCATGATGTTACAAACATCAGTAAAGGGTTATGTGTGTGTGTGTGTGTGTGTATGTGTGTGTGTGTGTGTGTGTGTGACCTTAGGACAAGCTCCACAACAGTATGTGTATTAGTCTTCGAGGTTTGCGCTAACAAAATCCCACACACTGGTAGCTTAAACAATAGCAATTTGTTTTCTCAAACTACTAGAGGCTAGGCTAAATATTCAAGACCGAGGAGTCTGCAAGTTGGTTTCTTCTGACGCCTATTGTTTTGGCTTGTAAATAACCACCTTCTGCCTGTGTGTTTAAATGGTTGTCTCTCTGTACGTGTACATGCTTTTTAATTTATTCACTATGAGATACATAGATACAAAGCTGTTCATTATCAGGTTTCAGTCATTCAATGATCCAACACCCATCCCTCCACCATTGTCCATTTCTCACCACCAATGAACCCAGTTTCCCTCTCGCCACCGCCCCTCCCCCGGCCTCTAATTCTTGATGGCAGGCACTTTGATGTACATGTTTAGTGTCTCTGTATATGTCCTAATATCTTCTTAGAAGGACATCTGTTTTAGGGTCAATATTAATGGTCCTGTTTTCATTTAATTACTTAATTCAATGGGTTGGTGCAATAGCACAGCAGGTAGGGTGTTTTCCTTGCACGCGGCCAACCTGGGTTCAATTCCTCTGTCCCTCTTGGAGAGCTCAGCAAGCTACCGAGAGTATCCCGCTCACACGGCAGAGTCTGGCAAGCTCCCCATGGCGTATTCAATATGCCAAAAACAGTAACAACAAGTCTCACAATGGAGGCATTACTGGTGCCCGCTCGAGCAAAATCAATGAACAATGGGAGAACAGTGCTACAGTGCAGTGCTACTTAATTCAATAGTCTATTTGTTGCATTCTGGCATACTAGAGTTAGAGGTTCAGCATGTGAAAATGTGAGAAATAATTCATCTCTTAATAATATGGAAAATACATTTTGTATTTGTTTTAGTATGACCTCCATGAAACCCTGGGAAGAGTGGAGCATACATCTGATACCTAATTCATATTAACTGATTAGTAGCTCAACTAAAAAGGTTTGATGGAGAAGAAGCTATAGTGAGTAAAATGGGTTCTTCTTTCTCTTGATTTGGCTGTGTTTATAATGTTCATCCGATTGATCAGTTATTTTGAATTCTAAATAAACCAGGCATTAGGAATCCATGAGACATTCAGTCCAAAACATTATAAAGCATTAAGCTGCTTGACGTCTGAACTCTTAACAGTTTGACATTTCCTTTAAAAGCTGTTGGAATCCTGCTCGCCAGGAAGCCCGGTCAGAGGGAGCTTAGTGTTTTACTTATCCAAGTCTTTGCAGTGATGAATTAAACATATACCGAAAAGGGAGGCATCAAATCTTGCAGCATCTCCCTCTCCCCTGCTGAGCTGGCACGTCCCAAGGGCAAGGCCAATCAGCCTCGTCATGGAACAAGGAGTCAGACAGATTTATTGGGGGAGAGAGAAAAAAGCAAAGAAAACCCTTTCCCTGGCAAAGAAAGAACCTTTGATTTTTTCAGCTCATCATCCCAGACAAAGCTGCTGAGACTGTTTCTTCATTTTCCACCAGCACTGGCCTAACCTCTGGGGAATTTGGCAGGCATGCGGGGACTGGGAATGAGAGAAGGAAGCAGGAGTTAGCCCCTACTGTCAAAGGCATAAAGGAAAGAAACAAAGGAAACCTGGCCAGAACCTTGTCATGTCCATACATTCTACTTGCCATGCACATGAACTTTCAAGGTATATCTACTGCTTCTTTTCACACTCATGACAGCCTTAGGACACAGCTAGGGCAGATAACGGTTTTCTCTCAGTATACATACCAGAGGCCGGAAACATGGAGATGATAGCAGTTGAACAACTAGTTGGTGGTTGAGCTGGAACTAGAATCCAAGGTTCTGCATTCCAGACTCATAGCTCTGTCAACAGACTTTCTCTGATTGCCTCTCCTTGGGCTAGGAATTCATTGTACTAATTATTATACAGGGAAAAGGAAGGGGAAGGATATGCCTCACAGGCTTTTAGAATCAGAAAGTAACCTTAAACTTTATCAGACCAGAGTATAGGAATTCAGAGCGACACCACCAAGCAGGACTCCAGAGATCTATGTCTTTCTGTAAGCTCTCCTTGATTTTGTCTTTTCTGCAGCATCCAGCTTAAATAGAGACACAGGAAGTCTCCCTGTGCCAAACTCTGCTTACTCTTCTGACCTACTCTCTTTCTGCATCTCCACGAGTGTCACATCCAGTCAACAGGACAAAAAACAGTATCTGTGATGTACTGTTAGTGTTAGCGTTTTGGTTATATTTATGTGTATATGTGTCTATGCTCAGAGCTTACTCCTGGCTCTGTGCTCAGGGCCTACTCCTGGCACTGATTGGGGGATATCAGGGGTTGAACCCAGGTCAGTTTGCTTGCAAGGCAAGTGCTTTAACCCCTGTACTATCTCTCTAACCCCAAATGTATCCCTCCCTTCCTTCCTTCCTTCCTTCCTTCCTTCCTTCCTTCCTTCCTTCCTTCCTTCCTCCCTCCCTCCCTCCCTTCCTTACTCCCTTCCTCCTTCCTTCCCTTCCTTCTCTCCTTTCCTCCTCCTCCTCTTCTTCTTCTTTCTTTCTTTCTTTCTTTCTTTCTTTCTTTCTTTCTTTCTTTCTTTCTTTCTTTCTCCCTCCCTCCCTCCCTCCCTCCCTCCCTCCCTCCCTCCCTTCCTTCCTTCCTTCCTTCCTTCCTTCCTTCCTTCCTTCCTTTCGCTGCTCACTTGCCTTCTTGCCTTCTTGCCTGCTTACTTTCTTGCTTTCTTTGCTTTCTTGTTTTCTTGCTTTCTTGCTTTCTTTATTGTGTTCAGGGCTTAAATCAATAATCACTCCTGGTGTTACTCAGGGGAATATATGAGGTACTGAGGATAGGACCAGGTTTGCCACATGCAAGGCAAGAGCCCTTAACCCTGTATTATCTTTTTGACCTTTCCACATTCTTATTGCACATTCACTCCTCAAACAATTATAATCTACTTTCTGTCTTTCACCTACAGATCAGCTCTACTGAATACTCTCAACTAAAATTACCAGTTACATATTACCACTTAAAAGACACTTCTCAATTCTTATCAAATTTATCTAAACATTAAAATAGTAATAATTACCTTTATAAAGATAAAAAGTGCAATAAGCTTTCTGATACCCTGTTCATTTAGTAGCCTGAAGCCATCCCTCTGTACTCGTGTGTGCTCTTCTTCCCCTTCTCTTACTCCTTCACTATGTCAACCTAAAAGTCAAAGCACGTTTATTTGGGATAAAAGAACTGCAATTTGGGTTGCATAGATTCAAATAGAAAACCTAGAATGTGCTCTAAGAAGGCACAGAAACAGGGTTTTTTAATGCAGGATAAGAATAAGAGGCAAGTGGTTAAAGAAAAGGAGCTGATTAGTGTTAATAGAGTTAAATTATTCTTGACTATGTGAAATTGATTACTGATTCTTTAGAAAGAGTCAAAATGGATTTTCAGGGCAGAAGATATAGTACAAGGGTAAAAATGCATGTCTTGCATATAACCAAGCCCTGTTTGTTATCTGACACCACATGATCCCACCTTAGTATTTCCGGTTGCAGCCATAGAGGCTCTTGAATACTTCTGGGCATGACCTTGGACGTCCTCTTATGCACTGCCTAGTATGGCCCTAAAGGCCCCTGATTACTTTCAGGTGGCCCGGTTACTCCCTCAGTAATGCAGTGCTCAAGCATCATCACATCCTTGGAGTCATTTATGAAACCACTGGTCCTGTTGCCTGAGCATTTCTGGAGGAGACTTGGGGCTTTGTGAGGTCCTGAAATAGGTAAAGGTAAAGGTAAAGGCCCTCCCGTTGATCGTCGATTTGCTCGAGCGGGCCCAGTAATGTCTCCATTGGAGATTTTGTTGTTACTGTGTTTGGCATATCGAATACACTTGGTAGCTTGCCGGGCTCTCCGAGAGGGGCGGAGGAATCGAACTTGGGTCGGCCATGTTGGCCGCTTGTAAGGCGAACGCCCTACCCACTATGCTATCACTCCAGTCCTGAAATAAAATGAAAAAAAAAAAAGGAAAGGGACTGAGAATATAGCTCAGCTGTAGAGCACTTGTCTTTTAATTTTACTGTGTGAGGTCTTGGTTCAATCCCTGTGCCCCTCCAAAAAAATTCTCCAGCTAAAAGATCATAGTTAGTTTTTGTAATTAGTTATGCTTTATGTTTTCATAAAATAATTACTTTTGGCTTATCCAAAGGTCTTTGACCAAGTTCAAGGATTTGGGGTTCAATTCAAAGGAGACCGGTAGTATAATTTCTCTCTAATGGTTCCCTGGATCCATTTTAAAATGGCTTCTCAGCTGTCAACTCATCAAAAACTATTAGCATTCCATGATGTTAATTTTACCCAATATTTGGGAAAAGAGTTTAGGCTGCACCCTACAGTGCTCAGGGCTTAATCAAGGCTCTGTGCTCAAGGGTCACTCCTGTTGGTGCTCTGGGGATCACATAGTGCTTGTGACTGAACCAGGGTTGCCTATATGCTAGCGAGTTACCATCTAAACTATCTCTCTGGCAACCTTTAACTCATTGTTTTATTCATCAAGTGCTAATTTCTCCTTGGTTGATCTCATTATCCTTATGTTATTCTTTTGACTGAGAAAAATATTATCATTCAAAGTATCTTCAGATTATTGTGTTTGCATTTGGTCACAAAACCTCCATCAGGTAATGCAGTACCTTCAAGAAAAGGAAAATCCTGGGCTTTGGGAAAGCTCAGAGGGAAAGTACCTAACTTTCAGGCTTGAGGTCGAGAGTTCAATTTCCAGCATGGCTGTTGCATATCAGTGTGATCCTGGTGACATTGACATTTGTGATCTCTGATGTTGTAACTAAGCCTGCAATTTCCAGTGCACTTCAACAGCATGTGTGACTCCCAGAATATCACTTCAACCAAACTGTGCTTGAGCAACACAACCAAATAATGACGCTCTAAAACCCAACTGTGTGTACCTCTAGCAGTAGTAAAAAAAATAAAGGGATGGGAAAGGAGGGAAATAAGAAAGTGTCCCTCTATCTTTTTCTTGGACTCACTTTCTCAGGCTCTTTGTTTTTTCTCTCCATTTTCTATTCTGTTATTTTTCTACTGCCCAGCATTGTCTGTTTACCCATTATTTCCATCCTATTCTTCAGTTTCAACTGGACTAAGCTTGCTATGTTCCAATTTTCTATAATATTCCAAATTCAGTTCCCAACATTAACTCATCGAGGGTCTCTGTTGTTCTTAGTAAAAAATCCCAAGGGATGTTTTCAAATTAGATTTAATGTTTGGGTTTTTTTTGCCACATCCAAAGGTGCTCAGGCTTACTCCTGGCTCTGTACTCTGGATTACTTCTGGTGGTGTTGAGAGGACCAAGAATGGAACTTGGGATGGTTTCATTCAAGGCAAGCACCTTACTTCTTTGGTTCTTTAATTTTATTTCTATTAAGGTTTAGATAGAGCACTTAGATAGAGCTTTTAATGAAGGCAGCTTATCTTTTTTACCAGGTCATAAGTCATCAGCCTCTGGCCAGTTTACAGGCAGGCTGCCCTTAGATTGGGCTCATTAGCTGCTGCCAAGGCAGAGGAAGGAGGTAGGAGGCATCGCATCAAACAAAGACTGGGCAGCAGTCACAGGCTCAGTGAATTCCCTTAGAAGTAGTGTGATCTGGCAGTTCATGACTAATATCCTCCATATAACCTCAAATCTAAATCTCTAGCACAGAATCTCCCCAGGGGTTTAAACTACTCAAAATGCATGTTAAGCATGACCTCCCTTATGCTCTATAGGCACCTTAAGCTCAACATGTCCAAAAAAAGAATTCTTCACTTTCATCTAAATCAGAATTGCTTACTGCATTCTCTATCACAGCTGATAGCACCATTATTCCTATTACTATTTTTTATTACTGCTATTATCATTACTATCTACATAGCTAGTAAAGGGGGAGATCAGAATATCATTTTTCTGTCTCTTTCACATATATTATCCATATCTAGTGGATCATAAAACTTGTATTCTACTTCCTAATATTTTTTTTCTTTTGAATAAAGTTCCCGTTCCCTTCCCCCTTTTGCTCCTGTTGTTTTGCAGTGACAAAGACTGCACACACACTTTATGGTGATGCCTGTATACCTGGTTGTGCTACTTTTGCTGGAAGTTGAACGCCTGGCTGAGGTGCTTGCAGTTTCCATTGTGTTACTTGCTGGAGTTTGCACATTTTTAATGGTGGTACTCGTGCATACCTGGCTGCGTTTCAAAAGAGATTTCCCAATGTGCTTGGGGTAGGTGGGCTAGCAAACAGCTGAGCTACTGGGGCCACACTTGATTCATGTGAGTAACAGCAGGGATGAACTTGCAGCAATTGATTTACCACTCAGTCATCTCTGGGTGGCCCCATATTTTGTTTGCTTACTTTTTCCTTTGTCCCCCCAAACAAAAGCAAAAGAAAAAGCAAGCAACTAAAATAAGGGGCACCCAGAAATGACTCAGGGCTTACTCCTGGTTCTATGGTTCTATTCTCAGGAATCATTTCTGGTGGTGCTCAGTGGACTATATATGGTGCTGGGGCCCTGACCATGGTTGGCTATATGTGCTGCAAACACCTTAACAACTGTACTATCTCTCTGGTTTACCCCCTATGTTCTTTCTCAGTTTGGTTGTCCCCTTTCCAGTTGGAAGATAATGGAGGCTCAGAGTTAAAGACACCATTACTCATTTGGGTGGCAACAACAGTCTCCCAAACTGAATTATCTTTTCTAGTCTTGTCCCTCTAGAAAACATTTATCACACTGCCAAAAAATGCCCTGTACTTCTCAAAGAATAAATGATCACCCCTCTCTCCTATTTTAGACTTTTCAGTGACTACTAACTACTGGGAAACACTTAGCTCTTCAAATAACATGTCAGGCCCTGTTCTTCCTTCTGCTCCAGCTCATCAGCTGCCATGACTTGTCATTTTTACACCCCAGCATCACCACATTGCTATGCTCTCCACACAGCATGCTATGTCTTTGCTTCCACTGACCATTTTAATTGGAATATACTCCATCCACTACTTCGTTCTCATGACCTTTTCCAGGAAAATTCAGAATCTGTTCAGATATAATTTATTGCAGGAAATGTACTCTGTCTTCTGTCCTGTTTCCAATCTTAATAAGGTAGTCTTCTATGCTCTAATTATGTCATGGTCTTATTTTTTTATTCAACATCTCCCCACATTATTTTTCAGATGGCAGAGTCTGTGTCTATTCATACCATATTTCTGACACCTATGATAAGTACAGTAGGGGGTTACATTTTTCAACTGTATGAAAGAAAGAGGTGTAAATGAAGTTCAGGAAATCATAGGAAGACCAGTATGGTGGAGAGGAGAGATGAGAGGAAGAGACAGAGAGAAGAGCATGCGAAGAGAAAGAAAGAGAAAATTATACAGGGTTGAAATCAACTCTACCTTGACCTATCTCAAAGAAATGAATCACAGGTCTGGGGCCTGACTCATACCCCCTTCCCCTCTCCTAGAATCACAAAAAGCTGGCACAACAATCCCTAGACATCTGGAAATCAGACTAAAGAATTGTCAGCTGGGTAAGTGTTGACAGTTGTAGTGGAGGGGAAACAGAGTCTAAGCGGATGAGGTCATGTAAGGCTGCTGGAATAAGAGTTGGGAGAGGCACCAGTTAGTTTTTGTTACTTAGACAAATTATTTTGGGGAGGCATGGGGTCATAGCTGGTAGTACTCAGGGCTTACTCCTGTCTTTGTTCTTAGGGATCACTACAGACAGGGCTCAGGGGACAATATGCAGTGGTGGGTATTGGACTTGGGTGATCCATGTGCAAGGCTAGTGTCTTAACCCCTGTACTCTCTCTGGCCCCAATTATTAATAACTATAACCAGGCCATGTGGGTCTAAAACAGCAATTGCTTTCAACTAGCTGAGACTCTATTTTTCAAATAAGTTATTGCTTTGCACATCTGCATAATGGTGCAGTTCCCAAAATAAAGCCAGATTCATATCAACAAATCCTAGGAATCTTGCCTTTCAAATTGCATAGAGAAGACAAGTCAAATTGCAAGGGTTTTGAAATCAGAGGCAAAAGGCTAGAAGTCATGCCAGGGGGGCTGGATTCAAGGACGGCCAATTCCAGGAGAAACAGAATTAAGGTATCCCTTTAAACAAACTATTCATCTCTCCTCTTGTTGTCTCCAAACTACTCCCAGGGTAAGCTTCTCCTTTTCTATCAATGGTATCAATAATCTTATATATGACAGTCTCTTTCTCAGTAATTGTCAATTTCTTATTCTTTGCTAATATTTCTATAAAAGTTATCTCTGCCTTTTCCCCATGAAATTCAGACCACATCAAACTCAGACTAACATATACCACTGATGCATGTTGAAGCTCAAAGTTTTTAATGGGTCCACACTGTTCAAAAATTGAAATCTATTCTGAAGATAACAAACTTCTGGAGCAAACTCAGGAACATCATTTTTGCCCTCAAGGTTAGGAAGGAACCCCACCCACAAAGACAAGAAACAGACATTAAGGGTATCCAGAGATGAAAGGAAGAAGTCAAGTGTTCACTATTATCAGATGACATGATAGTGTACTTAGAAAATCCTAGAGACTCTACAAAAATCTCCTGGAAATAATAGGTTTGTATAGTAAAGTGGCAGCTTACAAAATCAATATTCAACGGCCATGGCTTTCCTATAAACAAATAATGAAAGAGAAGAAAGAGATATTAAGAAATTCTGTTTAGATCTGTGCCTCAGAAAATCAAGTATCTTGGAATCAGCTTAACTAAAAAACACTACTGTAAGAAATAAAGGAGGGCATGAGAAAATGGAGACAATCCTTTGCTCATGAATTGGGAGTATTAACATTGTCAAAATAGCTATACTCTTAATGAATTATCCAGATTCAATGCAGTCCCTGTAAGGATAGCCATGGCATTGTTTCAAATAAATTGATAGAACACTCCTGAAATTCATATAGGATAATAAACACACATTAATAGCTAAAGCAATCCTAGGGAAAAAGAAGATGGGAGGCATCACCTTCCCCAACTTCAAACTGTACTACGAAGTGGTAGTAATTAAAACAGAATGTTACTGGAATAAAGACAGACACGTAGATCAGTGGAATAGAGTTGAATATCCTGACACAGACCCTCAAATATATAACCATTTAATCTTTGATAAAAGAACAAGAAATATGAAGTGGAGCAAGGAAAATCTCTTCAACAAGTGGTGCTGGGAAAACTGGGCAGATACATGCAAAAAATGAAGTTATATATCTTTCTAAGGCCAGGCACAAAAGTCAGATAAACAATTGATTAAAGACCTTAATATCATAGCCGAATCTATAAGATACATGGAGGGACATGTAGGCAGAACTCTTTATGACATTGAAGCTAAAGGCATCTCTAAAGATGAAACACCAGTGACCAAGTAAGTGGAAGCAAAGATAAACAAATAAGAATACATTATACTAAAAATTGTCTGCACCTCAAAAGAAATGGTGACACAAGGACAGTCAGTGGAATAGGAAAAGTTATTTACCCAATACCCAAGTGACTAATATCCAAGATCTATAAGGCATTGGTAGAACTTCATCAGAAAAAAATACAACCCCCTCAAAAAAGGGGAGAAAAAATGAACAGAAACTTTCCAAAGAAGAAATACAAATGGCCAAAAGGAACATGGAAAAATGTTTTACATCTCTAATGTCACTTGTCACTTGTCATCCCACTGCTCATTGATTTGCTAAACATCAGGGGGATGCAAATAAAAACAATAATAAGATATCATCTCACACCACAAAGACTGGCACACATCAAAAATAACAAGAACAAGCAGTGATGGCATGGATGCAGGGACAAAGGGACTCTCATTCATTGTTGGGAAAACTGATTGTCAAGCCTTTGTGGAAAACAATATTGGCATAATAAAAAATTAGAAATTGAGTTTTCATATGACCCAGCAAGACCACTTCTGGGAATATACTTTGTGAGTGCAAAAACACACTACAGAAATGCCATCTGTACTTCATATGTTCACTGCAGAATATGGAATATTCACAATAGTCAGAATATGGAAAAAACCTGAGTGCCTGAGAACATACGGCTGGATAAAGAAAGTATGGTACATCTACAGAATGTAATACTAAGCAGCTACCAGGAAAAATGAAGTCAAAGAATTTCGCTTATAAGTAGATGGGCATGGAGACTATCATGCTAAGTGAAATGAGTCAGAAGGAAAGGGACAGGCATAGAATAATTACACTCATTTGTGGGATATGAAAAACAGTATGAAACCCAAGGACAGTAGAAGCAAGGGCCAAAAGGATTGGTCCACTGTTGGAAGCCTGTCTCAAGTGCTGGTGGAGAAGGCAGTTGGGATAGAGAAGGAACCATGATGACAATGGTAGTTGGAAATGATCACTCTGGATAATAACTGCATGCTGAAAGTAGGTAAAGGAACAAACTCAACAACCTGTATTGCAAACCATAATGCTAAAAAGGAGAGAGAGAGAGAAAGAAGAGAAGTGCTCATCATAGAGGCAGGCTGGGGGTGTGACAGGAGGGAAACTAGGGACATTGGTGGTGGGAAATGTACACTGGTGGAGGGATGGGTTTTGGAACACTGTATGACTGAAATCCGATCATGAACAGCTTTGTAATTGTATATCTTATTGTGATTAAAAAAAAACCTATGTCAGTGCTTCTTATTTCAGGCAATAAAACTAATTCTAGTTATGTTCCAGAGATGAAGATATTGAGACCATAGCAGGTTGCTCACAAAATCGAATCAAAGTCATCTGGTGATCCAATTCTGAATCAGAGAAAGCTCGGCAGGGAAGTCGCAAACCAACCCGCTCACATCTCAGGGCTGGTCTAGTTAAAAATGACCATGCTTAGGCTACAATACCACCCTTGCACTCCTGAGTCTCATTTGTTTTCTGACACCCTCTCAAATTCACACTCCTCAGTGGAACAGGGCATCTGCTTGATCAATCATATTGAATATGCCTATACTCTATTATAAGAGCTAAGAGATGAGAAGTGGAAGTATCTGGCTGTTCTAATTTCAGTATCTCTGGGATATACTCTAGTGTTCAGTTAATGGTAACTTTTGTATTACATCTTTACCATCTTCAATATTCAACTCAACAACAATAATAATATCCTCCATCATTTCTAATACCCTTAAATGTTGATGTTCTCACTTGATCCTCCCAACTATCTTAGGTGAAAAACTAAATCAAAGTTTATTAGCTCTAGGACACAAAGCTAGTAAGAGGCTGCCTGAAAACCACATATCCTGCCCCTAATTTATAGGAGAGCAAAATTGATGTGGCAATTACTATGTACCAAGAACTGTTCCAAGAGTTTTGTGTATTAGCTTACCTCATATTAATATAATCCTACCACCTAGGTTCATATGCCTTTCAGAGAGCCCGACAAGCTACTGAGAATATCCCGCCTGCATGGGCAGAGACTGGCAAGCTCCCCATGGCATATTCGATATGCCAAAAACAGTAACCATAACATGTCTCATTCCCCTGACCATGAAAGAGTCTCCAATCATTGGGAAATATGAGTAAGAAGAGGCTGCTAAAAATCTCAGGGCAGGGAGGAATAGAGACGTTACTGTCACCCACTAGAGTAAATCAACGAACAATGGGATGACAGTGATACAGTGATACCACCTAGGTACTATGAGAGAGAGTCTTTATTTCCATATGCGGGAGCTGAGAAGCAGTTAGATTTAGGAATTTACTTAGGTTATTTAGTTAGAGCAGGGCTGGAGCGATAGCACAGTGGCAAGGCGTTTGCCTTGCACGCAGCCAACATGGCCGACCCGAGTTCGATTCCTCCGCCCCTCTCGGAGAGCCCGGCAAGCTACCGAGAGTATCTCGCCCGCACGGCAGAGCCTGGCAAGCTCCCTGTGACGTATTCGATATGCCAGACACAGTAACAACAAAGTCTCCAATGGAGACGTTACTGGGCCCGCTCGAGCAAATGATCAACGGGAGGGCCTTTACCTTTACCTTATTTAGTTAGTAGGTATTATAGTTGAATCCAGACAGTTTTAGACATATATAGATATATGCATATATACATACACACACATATATATAAGTATGTATACTTCCCATATACCATACATATTTATATTCATAGGGTTTGTCTTCCAAATATTTGGTATGATTTGGGTAGCATTGTAGCACTGTAGCACTGTCCTCCCATTGTTCATCAATTTGCTTGAGCGGGAACCAGTAAGCTCTTCATTGTGAGACTTGTTGTTACTATTTTTGGCATATTGAATATGCCATGGGAAGTTTGCCAGGCTCTTCCATGCAGGCAGGATACTCTCGGTAGCTTGCCAGGATCTCCAAGAGAAACAGAGGAATCGAACCTGGGTTGGCCACGTGCAAGGCAAACAGCCTACCAGCTGTGCTATCGCTCCAGCCCATGATTTGGGTATCATATCATATATGTGTGGTTTGGGTACCATAGCTGGCAGTTCTCAGGGATTACTCCTGCCTCTGCACTCAGGTCACTCTTGGTAGTGCTTGGGAGACCATATGTGGTACTGGGGATTGAACCTATTGGTCATATGCAAGGTATGCTTCTGCCTGCTGTACTATCTCTTTGGCCAAGTCTTAAGCTATTTTCACAAGACTCATGTTCCTTCTTTCTTCACTGCCCAGTTCAGTTGCCTTAGATGTACATAATACAACAATAATTTCTAATCATTCAGGACCAATATGTATCATTTATTTTATAGAAGCCACACGTGGTAGTCAGTCATAGAAAGGGGCAGTTTAAACTGGACCACTCTCGGCAGACCACAGCTTGGCCTGGCTAATGGTGTTCAGGTCAGTGGGTCTTAGGGGCACAGGGGACACAACTTTGGGTACTCATAGGTCATAATGTAGTATTGGGGACAGGAAATAGAGTTTAAGGGGTCAAACTTAGGTCTTTGCACATGCTAGCTATGAGCTTTTCATGAGCTGTACCACTTGAGTTATGTCCTGACTCCATAGACGTGTTCCTTTAAAAGACACTTTCCACAAGGCCAGGAGTTGTTGCCCTTGCAACATGTAAATTACTGCTGAATAAGTGGATGCTTATGAATGAAGAAAATGGAAGTTAACCAGAAGAAAGTCTGCATTTGGTCTGAAGTGAAAATAGGAAACAGAGAACTTTGGCAGAAGTCCAAATGATTTATCCTTAGATATTAGTCTGAGGTGTTAACCAAGTATCCCAAACCTGAAATTGGACCCATGGTGTATTGATGGTCAGACCCTGTCTTTTCAGTTTTGCAGGCTGAAATTTCAAGATTAAGGTGTTGTTTTAGCTGGTCACCTCTCTTGGACTAAAAATGACTGCCCTCTTGTTACCTCTTCCTAGGGTTGTTCCTCTGTGCATGCACCTCTGATGTAGCTTTTGTGTGTTTAAATTCTCTTCTTTTAAAGGACAGTAATCCAGCTGGGTTTGGACCTACACTAATTACCTATTTAAAGATAGTATTTCCACATATAGTCACATTATGAAGTATTGTGGGCTAGGCTTCAATATATGAATCTGGTGGAGGAATCTATTCAGCCCAAAACACACCCATCTTTCATTCTACCTTGGCTTTCTCCAAACCAGGATAGGAGGGAAATTTGTATGGAGTGAAAGCAAATGCACTGTCACACAGGACTTGTTTTCCTATCCCAGGAGAACTGTAGGACTCCATGCATTTGCCTCTACCTGAAGTAGGTAGAATCTTCTGAGTCTGGACTTAAGGTTAAACAGGACAATGCTGGCACTTTAGTGCTTCTCTTCCAGATATACACAAAATGAGCGTTGTGCCATCTGGCTTTTAATATTCCACTTGGGTGCTGTCTATTTAGTTAATAAAAGAAAACCCTAATCACTGTCCTTTGCTAAGTGAGCAGTTATAACATCTGTTTGAACCCCTCCTACACACACAAGTAATTAAATAAGCACAATGTCCTTTGGGGGTGAGGCAGGGAAGTCATAACTGCATCCCCAAAGTTCTCCAGCTGTACAATTCTCAACATCCCAGAGTGCTAGTTCATTTAGCAACTATTTACTCAATGCCTGCTAGTGACCAGGCCAATGAGATGGAGAGGGGATAGAGATAGAGAGGAAGGCAGACAGCTTTCCCTTAAGAAGCATATAGTCATGAGCCCAGAGGAATAGCTCAATGGCTTAGAGGTTCTGCCTTGCAAGTGAATTCAACCCCCACATGCACTGGGCATGTGATCCTGTCTTTTTGAGCAGCTCTGCTGTTTCAGCTTGACATTTTCCTCTGCAATCCTCAGCACTCCAAGATGTTTCTGCCCATACCACAGCCAGGTGTATATAAGCACCACAACAAAGAATTGATAGGCCGAGTAAGTGCCACATCTCAGACATGTAAGTGCCCACACCTCAGTCTTCAGATAAGCAAGTGTGAGTCTTCAGATAAGCAAGTGTGAGCATCATGGTTAACCCCAGCCAATACTGCAACCAGAATGTGCATTAGTACTACTTACCCTGTTAAGCATTTGTATGCATGGCCACTCAAAGGAATGCAACCATAACTGAAATGTGTGAGTATGATTGGAAGGTGTGGGTATAATCCTTGGTCAACTCAACAATACCAAACATGAAGGGAAAAAGAGTGGGAGATAAAAATAAGAAGTGCAGTGTTGGAGAAAATGAGTAGGCAAATAATTCTGTGCAGTGTGATTAGAACTTCATAGATGGAAGCACAGGGAACATTGCCAGCAGAGGTGGGAGATTGCACCAAACTGTGGCACCCAGGACTTCCTGTAGGTGGAGGTCCAAAACTCAGACATTTTTCTTGGGGTGGGGGCAAGTTGGACCATACATGCAGTGCTCAGGGCTTACTCTTAGCTCTATGCTCAGGTATCATTTCTGGTAGTGCTCAGGGAAACATATGTGGTGCCAGAGATCAACCCAGGTCAGCAATATGCAAGGCAAGAGTCTTTTATTCTTTTTTTTAAATTTTATTTTCATAAAGTTGTTCACAATAATGGATTACATTCAATATTTCAACACCAGTACCACCACCATTGCACCTTCCAAACAGCATTGTTTTGAATTTTCCCACCACCACTCAAGCCTGCCAAAACAGACAGATGCTAGATAATTTAATTTGTATTGCTTGGGCTGGAGCGATAGCACAGCGGTAGGGCATTTGCCTTGTTGCGCAGCCAGCCAGCCCGACCAAACTGGGTTCGATTCGTCCGCCCCTCTCGGAGAGCCCAGCAAGGTAGCGAGAGTATCTCGCCCACATGGCAAAGCCTGGCAAGCTACCCATGACGTATTCAATATGCCAAACACAGTAACAACAAGTCTCAGAATGGAGACGTTACTGGGCCCGCTTGAGCAAATCAATGAACAACGGGAGGACAGTGACAGTGACAGTGCTTGGTATGAATAGCATGAGATATCACATGGCCACTTTTGTGGCTGCGTGCCCTGGAATTCTAAAATTTTAGATAATTAGGGTCAGGAGAAATCTCTGCAGTGAGCTGTTCTGTTTCTAGATTCTTTTGTGAGTCTCTGGGTCATGGCTGGTAATGTGCTTAAATGGAAGCCTGTGGCAGTTTGTGGACGTGACATACAGGGTCCTATAGGATCCAGGAGATGAGAAGGACCGATCCAACCCTATTCCTTGAGGCCTGGAGTTTGCAGTCACTGGTCCTGCACACCTGGGCTTTTTACTGGGTTCTGGTAGTTCGCCACTGTCGGGATTCCTAGGGGGCAGGTGGAGGGATGACACCTGCTCCCGTCTGGAGTAGCCCAGTGAAATGGGCCTGACACAAGGTCCAGAGGGATCTCTGCAGTGAGCTGCTTGGTTGCAAAGTTCCTTTGTGAAGGCAAAAAATTTATCTTAATTATCTTAATCTCTCTACTATTCCTCTGATCCCAGAACTCAGTGGTGAAGTAAAAGTTAGCAAGTTAGAGAGGGAGCCAGGCTAGGATGGGGAGAAGACGCGTTACCACAGGAAACTGTGATCTACCATATAACCTGATATACTGTAAATTCTCCAGAAACCCTTTTATGCTGAAATTTCACTTTTGGGCATCTACTCCCATGACATAAAAGCACTCTCTCAAAAGGACATGTATACAGCATTATTCACTACTGCACTCAGTACAATAGCTAAGATATGGAATCAACCTAGGTGTCCAGTGACAGATGAGTACCACAATGAAGTTGTTGTCTATGTACACAATGGAATACTATGCAACCACAAGGAACCATGGAGTCATGTAATTTGCTGCAATCTGTTTGGAACTGGAAGATATAATGTTGAGTGAAGTAAGCCAGAAGAAGAAAGACAAACACAAGAAGATGTTACTTATCTGTGGTATATGGTATGTGTGTGTATATATATGGATATGTATTGTATGTATGTATGTATGTATTGTATGTATGTACAATATATGTTTTGTAGTAAAATGAGAATGCCTTGTCCCCAGTGTTAAGAGAGGAGGACAGGGAAGGAAAAACATGAAGGTGGAAAGAAGAGAACAGAAAATAATGGGTGAACAAGCATCAGGGCTCCATTCATACTGGTTTTATGGGTGAGTGGTATATCCATATACCCAAAACACAGACTCAACAACACTGGAAACATGAGATGAAAGCTGAAACCACTGGAACTTTGTAATACATATGTCAAGTTAACAAGTGGAGGATGTGATATGGGAACACTGGTGGAGGGAAGTTGACACTGGTGGTGAGATTGGTGTTGAAATATAATATGCCTAAAACTCTACTATCAATACCTTTGTAAATTACAGTTCTTTAATTAATTTTTTAATTGTTTAAGAAATTAAAAGCTACGCTGAGAATGTGATCAAGGTCCTATGCTAGGGTTGAGAAGGTACCACAGTGATAAAGTACATTCTAAGTATGTATAAGGCCTTGAGTTTGATTCCTGGCATGGCTAAAAAATCATACGCTACATGCAGAGTTGTGGCAGGAGAGATTAAGTGGGTGTAGGCTTGTAGGTTCCTGTAAAAACTGAGTTCATCACTGATAGCATCTTAAAATGTCCCCAGCAACCCCCAGCACCAGAAACAGTGCTAGTTGGAGAAAGTAGAGACTGTTAGGAGGTCAGGCTGAAAAATGCTGGAGCTTTAGACCCAGGAAATTGAAGTACTTGGCTAAAATTCAGGCAAGAAATTCACACTTCGTCTCATGTTTTATAATCCGAAGATGCTCATTTTCATAAACCCACTTTCAATAAGAGAAAGCCCTAGGCAGAATCATGAAATAAAAGGATCATAATCCTTTCATTCATGCTACATTGTGCAGTTTACATAAAGCTTCGTTAGGCTTTTTAAAAAATCTGAGTCTCAGAACAACCCTACAAGACAGGTAAAACTAGGCTGTCCAATTCTTTCTTGTAGATGCTAAAACTGAGCATCTATCAGAACAGTTCACTAACCCAAATCAGAAAGGAAGATAAGCCAGGCTGGTATTTATCCTTTTAGGGACCTGGTGCTTTCTTGTTCCACTCAGCTATGGATATATTCCCCCCCCCGCACCCCCCCCCCCCCCCGCACACTTTCCATAGCCAGTACACCAGCTCTGTTGCCTCAGCTTCTTGCCTTAGGGCACCAACCTCCTCACCGCCCTCCCCCCATTACTATTATTTGTCTCTTCCATAACTCTCTTTTTAGGCTACACTGATTCCTCCACACCTGACCTCAGCTCCCATTGCAAGAATGCAAGAATGCATCAAAGGTGTATTTTTTTTTGTTTAATTCATTTGAATGTTGGTGCTCTCTCTATACCACATACAAGTGAAATCGTATGGTATTTCCCTTTCTCCATTTGGCTTATTTCACTAAGTATGTTAAGCCCTTGGCCCGCTGCCCATCCATGTTGCAAGGGACAGGATTTCATCTTTCTACATAAATACAGAGTTGAACTGTATTACACTGTGTACGGAGACCACAAGAAAGGAGAAAGTGGGCAGGTAAATCAGGACAAGGGGGACAAATGTACCATGAAAGAGAAGACTGGACTTAACGTAGTATGTACAAATTCTGATTTTGAATAATGCATACAACTGAAGCTTATATGATGATATAATGAAACGTTACTTTTATTGAAATTATCTTGGGTTAGAGAGATAGTATAGTGATTAAGACACTTGCTTGAATGGCCAGCCGGGTTCTATCCTCAGCACTCCATCTGATGCCCTGAACACCACCCAGAGTGATTCCTGAGCACAGAGACAAGAGTAAATCCTGAGCACTTCCAGATGTGACCCCCAAGCCGAAAAAGAAATCAAAGCATTTTAAAGATCTTGTGCATTTTTTCACAAAGGAACACTTTTTAAAGCTTCTCTTCCTTGAGGGGGTGGGGTGATAGAACATACTTCAAACCTAATTTGCTAATTCTTTTATAATTTGGGCCACACCCATTGGTACTGGATGGGGGTTGTTCCCTGTGGTACTCAAGGAAACATGAGACGCTGGAAGTTGAACCTGGAATCTCCTGCATGCAAAGCATGTGTTCCAGTGCTCTGCATCATCTTCCCTACTGCTAATTTACTAATTCTTGCTGAAAGTTTAGGAAAGGAAAAGTGTACT
Source organism: Sorex fumeus (assembly GCF_029834395.1). Classification (NCBI taxonomy): domain Eukaryota; kingdom Metazoa; phylum Chordata; class Mammalia; order Eulipotyphla; family Soricidae; genus Sorex; species Sorex fumeus. Next base: position 18,726,113 of record NW_026606115.1, read on the forward strand.
TTGAGAGAAGTTCTCCATGCCTTTAGTGGTGGGAATTTTAGAGCCCAGGAATTTTATTTTATTAAAATACTATTTTTTGTGAGGAATCCTCCCAAGTGGTGCTTAAGAGGTCCAGGTGTTCCCTCCATCACTCTTGGCTGACCAGACTTGAGGTCCTTGTTCCAAGGGCCCAAGGTGTTACTAGGGTTCTGTGGTGTCTGGGATTACCTGAGCCACCCAGGTGGTGTTTGGAAGCCTACAGGATTGTACTTGGCGATACTTGATGGATACATGTGGTGCCAGGGAATGAAGCTGGGTAAGGCACATGGTTGGCATGTGGCCTAAGCTGTGTACTATTTCTGGGTCCCTGTTTTAGGATTTATTTTCCCTCTACCATTTTTGAACTTTCTGGTTTGGGGGTTAATGTAACTGGAAGTCCTCAGGGCTTACTCCTGGCTCTGCCCTCGGTATCATTCCTGGCAGGGCTTGGAGGACATATGGGGTGTTGTAGATTAAATCTGAGTTGGCCACATGCATGGTAAGTGCCCTACCTCTCCAGCCCCTTACTTTGCCACTTTTGTTGAGATATCATGGTTTCCAGTGCTGTTATTTATACTTTTTGTGCATGCATAGTTCTGAAACATTCCAACCACCAGAGTGCCTGCTTCCCTCCACCAGTGTTCCAAGGACCCCTCCTACTGTCTACACATGTTCCAAGAACCCCTCCTACTGTCTGTCTGCCTGATAAGCTCAGTATCGGTTCTGATGCCTCTGGCCTTTTGTTGTTTTGTAATTTTAAATGCACTCTCAAATCCCTAAGCGAGTGCCTCTTCCACGCATACCTGGAACTACCTCCATCTGTCGAGATAACAAGCAACTTGTCTAGTCCTTTGTGTATTCATTGCACAAGTGCCTTCTTCCCTCTGAACCTCGCATTCCCGGAGAGCTAAGATCCTTGACTTTTTAGCTCAAGATAGGACCTTTGGCCAGCTGGCACCAAGAGCACTCTCAAGAGAGCCAACTTCTGGGGAAGCTTACAGCACACATCTGCCCGATTTGGAATACATGCCCCTTGCCAGAGGCCCTCTTACTATCCCAGCAAAAGGTTGAAGCTTCCCTCTACTTCCCCTGGAGACATTCTGAGAGTCTGTTCAGGGGAAGCCAGGAGGTGGGTTGTCCATATTTGTCGTGATGAGAACTGGGAATCAGGCAGCACACGTGCTCTGTGCTGTCAAGGCACCAGTCCTAGGCAGATCCCAGAGGCCCCTGCAAGGACCCTCAGAAGAGAAAGAGAGGGAAAGCTCATTTCAATGACAAGCAAACACAGGCAGCAGAGAAGCTGTCTATAAGCAGGCTTGATGCTTCACAATGAGGTGCAAGAAAGTGCCTATGGTCCTACACAGTGAGGACAGGGACTGAGCTTCACTCATTCACACACACACACACACACACACACACACACACACACACACACACACACACACCTGGCTTTGGTATGGGGAGGTGAGGAGGGTACACTGGGAGGGAGACTGAACCTCATTTAGCACTTTGTTCCTGGCCTCTTCTGGGACTAGCAGTGTGACTCCCTCCCATCCTTCATCATCTCCAGGGGAGCCATCCATCATACTGAGCTCTGGGCCCTGATATGCCCTCCTGGGGCTTCTCCCACATAGCTTCCTCCTGCACAAAGCCCCCAGCCAGCCGTGCTGTCCCGACCCCTCCCTCCATGGTGAGGGCTCCCTGGCTCCATTATGCTGGAGCTCTGTGTTCCCCTTGCTATAAAACTGCCTCAGTAATTTAGCTCTCTGGCCTTGATCTGCCAGTTGGGGAGTATATCTCTTGCCCTCCCTCTGCCCTTATTTCATTTATTTATTTTCTGAAATCTGTTTGCCTTCCCTGAGTCTTCACAACTGGAACTAAAATCAGAGCTGTTAAACAGCCCATTCCAGTGGCTGGAATGCAACTATATCTTTGTTCAAAATGCTTATTCATATTGCATTGCAAGTGTTCTGTTCTGTGTGACAATCCGTTTACCAGCAGCAGTAGGCCATTGCAGAAATAAATACTAAATGTAAATTAAGTAAGATCAACCATGGGTTCCATTGGAAATGACTGGTCTGAAGAGATAAATCCAAAGGGTAAAGTGGAAAAGGATTTTCTTCTAATTAGGAAATGGTGTTTTATATATTCTTTCCATCAATACATTTTTGTCTTCCTTTTTATCTTCTGTGTACTAGGAAGAAAGAATGATCTAGAGAATGGGGAGGGTAGAAAAGCAAATTAAGTCCATCCTGTACTGTTTCTCTAGTTCACAGTATAGACCAGTGATAATTCTTAAACCTGAGCTTGTATCAAACTCCTCTGTACATCTTGGGCAGGAACTGAGAATTTGTCTTCCTTTTCATCTGCTTCTTCATTGTTTTTCTGAGACTGAGACTGAGATATTTGCTTATACTATTATATAATTATCAAATATTTCAGGATTACAGCTTCATATTTCAATAAATACATATACCACATCACTCCCTCCACTCAGTTTTAATACTATCCACCCCTACCCCTTGCCACCTTATATGGCACCTTATGCCACCTTATATGGCACCTTATGCCACCTTTTGGTAACCACTGATTTTGATCAGAATCTAAAGTTTTTTTTTTATTGCTTTAGTGCTCAGAACTATTCCCAATTCAGTCCTCAGAGGTCACTTCTGGCAGTGCTCAGGGAGTTATTTAGTTATGAGGATGGAACTTGGGCCTTCTCCATGCAGAGCACCAGCCCTATGAGCCATCTATCTGTCCCTGTTATGTTGTTCTTTTGATTTGTTTGTCTCCTATTCTACATGTGAATGAAATCATCCAGTATTTTTCTTTCTTTTTATTTTTCTGTTTTGTTTTGTTTGGGGCCACACCCAGTGATGCCCAGGACGGACTTACTCCTGGCATTGAGCTCAGGCATCACACCTAGTTGTGCTTTGGGTCTATATGTGGTGTTGGATATTTAACCTGCATGCAAGGCAATCATTGTACTATCTCTCTGGGCCCTTTTTCTACTATTTCAAACATCACAATCCCATTAGTATCAGTAATAAGTGGCAAGATTTCATCTCTATTAATAGCTGGATAGTATTCAATTGTGTATTTACCATATTTTCTTTTAGAGGTCAGTAAGCAATACTCAGGGAGCCTAGGATCTACACCTACTGATTTTTGTTTACCTAGTCAGTTGGTTGACTGCTAGGAACCAAAGATAAGGTTTTGCTTGAGTTCTGCAGTGCCAGAGACCACCAGTGTCAGCCTGGAAGTGCACAGGGTCTTCCAGGGCCACACCAGTTGATGCTCAGAAGGTCATGTGATATTTTGCCTCTAATGAAATCATGTGCACCCTAACTACAGTACTATATCCTTAGCCTGAAACTGTATGTGCCTACTATTGGGAATAGTGTGGCAATGAATATAAGGGTACATATATTTTTTCAAATTAGTTTTCACAAGAATCAGAGAGAGTGAGACCTCATGGTTTGTTCTTTTTCAATATTATTTTGGCCATTCTGAATTCCTAGCTACAGGTAAGAATTTTAGAATCAACTTGTTGAAATGTCTACAGAGAATTCAAAGCAGTTTTGATGGGGGTAGTGTTGAATCTCAAATCAATTTGGGGGGCAGTGCTACATTAATGACATTGCCTTCCAATCCATGAATATGGAACATATTCTAATTATTTAGTCAATCTTTATTATCTTTAAATAACACCTTGTGGGGGCTGGAGTGATAGCACAGCGGGTAGGGCATTTGCTTTGCACGCGGCCTGATCCAGGTTCGATCCCCAGCATCCCATATGGTCCCCTGAGCACAGCCAGGAGTAGTTCCTGAGTGCATGAACCAGGAGTAACCACTGAGCATCACCGGGTGTGACCCAAAAAGCAAAAAATAGATAAATTAAATAAAGGGTGTTGGGAAGTTCCTCTCAGGATGGGAAATGCGTGATGAGAGTAGACTATAGTCCGAACAAGATTGCCACTCAATGTCTCTTTTGAAAACCACAGCACTCAAAATGAGAGAGATAACAAAGGGGAATGCCCTGCCACAGAGGTAGGGTGGGATAGGGGGAAGGGGGGTGGGAGGGATACTGGGACTGGTGGTGGTGGAGAATGGGCACTGGTGGAGGGATGGGTATTCGATCATTGTATAACTGAAATTCAAGCACAAAAATTTGTAAGTCTACAACTGTACCTCATGGTATTTCACTAATAAATATTTAAGGAAAAAAAGAAAGAAAATAAATAAGTAAAAGTCAAAAAAATTTAAAAAATTAAAAAAAATAAATAACACCTTGTGGTGTTTAGGTAATAAATTCTTAGTTTATATTATTAAATTTAAATATTTTGATTTTACTGTTATTGTAAGTAAAATTTTCTAATTTAATTTTCAGCTATTCTTATATAAATATACACATGCCATTGATTTTCATATATGGTTATTGCATCCTGCAACTTTTCTGGATTCATTTGGTGGCTCTAATGGTATATGAGCTTGTATATTTTATAGTATTTCCTAGATGTAGAATTATGTCACCTCCCAACAAAGGTAGTTTTTTACCTTTTTTATTCCAGTATGAATATATCTTATTACTTTTTATTGCCTGGGCTGGAGAGATAGCACAGTGGGTAGGGCGTTTGCCTTGCATGTAGCCAACATGGCCGACCCGAGTTTGATTCCTCCGCTCCTCTCGGAGAGCCCAGCAAACTACTGAGAGTATCTCACCAGCACGGCAAAGCCTGGCAAGCTACCCCAGACGTATTTGATATGCCAAACACAGTAACAAGTGTCACAATGGAGATGCTATTGGGTCCGCTCAAGTAAATCGATGAACAGTGGGAGGACAGTTGACAGTGACAGTTTATTGCCTAGAATTCTTGGCTAGAACCTTAAGTACAATGTAGAATAGTAGTCAAAGCAGATATCCTTTTCTTATTCCTGATCTTAAGAAGGAAGATCTTCAGTCTTCCACAGTTGAGAACAAAGGGTTAAGAGAGAATGTGGAGAAAGGCACAATGGGCAGAAAACAGAAATCAGATATTCGGAAAACCAGTACCCATGTGGAAAACTAGTGAGGCAAGGGTCTTGTGGCAGCACTATTTATGCTCTCTCTCCTAGAGGATACAACTCTTGAGATAATCTCATTATAAAGATGTTTTTCTCAATATCCTAAGGCCCTCAGATGTGTAAATTTAGTTTAGATAGATTAAGATAGTTAAGCAGTAGACCAAAGAATGTTGTTGTTCTTCCTCTAATGATCCCTGGTTCAAAGCAATAAATATTGAATACAAAGGGCAGTTGGGTTGGGGTTCTCAGTCCAGGAGGCTGTTAGACCCCTGACCCTTTTTCTCTTATTTCTCTCTTGTTTTCTTAATCCTCCATGGTGCCCCTGCTTCGACCCTGTTCACTAGGACCAGTCCAAGGCATTTCACCACTAAGCATGATTCTAACTATAGATATTATCTAGAGTCCTTAATTTAGTCAGGGAATTTCTTTCTCCTAATTTTGAGGGCTTTTTTATTGTGAAAGGGTGTTGATTTTTTTAAATACCAATTGAGATGGTCATGTTTTGTTTTGTTTTTTGTTCTAGATACAATTCATTGCATAAATTGATTTTTAGATATTAAAACAACTTCATATTCCTGGGGTAGATTTCACCTGGTCATGGTATATTGTTATTTTTTGCATCTTGGTTGATTCCATTTGATAGTATGTTTTTTAATGATTTTTGCATATATCTTCGTAAGTTTTTATGGTTTACTTGTTGCATCTTTGGTGTTTGGTATATGGGGAATGTTGACTTCATAGAAGAAGTTAGATCTGAAACCTTTCTCTTTTAATTTGTAATAGCTTGCAAACACTCTGTGCTTACTTTTCCAGTAAATAATGGAATTCAGAGGCAGGGAGGATAGTTCGAGTGGCAGAGCATATACCCAGCATGTCTGAAGCCCTGAGTTCAAGTCTTTAAGCACCTTTGCGGCAGAGCACTTCTGTGAATGGACAGCAGCCCCATCCCCAGAACCAGTATTTAAAAATTATAATTCATTAATGAAGCTATCTCATACTGGAATTTTCTTTGTAAATACATTTTAAATTGACAATTCAATCTCCTAAATATTCTCACTTGTTCTAAATCTACTCAAGCAATCTTTCTTTCTTTCTTTCTTTCTTTCTTTCTTTCCTTCTTTCTTTCCTTCTTTATTTCCTTCTTTCCTTCTTTCTTTCTTACTTTCTTGTTTTGAGGCCACATCCAGCTTTTCTCTGGGCTTAACCTGACTCTGTGCTAAGGTGGTGGGCTCTGAGGACCATATGGGATGCCCAGGATTTAACACAGGTTGGCCATGTGCAAAGCAAGTGCCCTATTTATACAACCCCTCAAGGTACCTAGTCTTGTAGCTAGTGTTTGTATAGATTTGTTCATTTCATTAAGTCATCTAATTTATTAGCAGGTAATTGTTCACAATATAGTGTCTAATCCTTTCTGTTTCTTTAAACTCACTAAAAATGGGGAGCACACATTAAAAACTTCTGCTTTAAAGGCTGTTCTGACTCTACCTTTGGGGAGGTTTGAACTCAGTAAGGCTGGATCTTAAGTGGAACTTAGAAGTTCCATTCTGTGAGCAAAGAACACAGATTACATCTAACAGCAACTAGCATGTATTCCTATTCCTGGATGGTGGAGGGAAAGGAGGCACAGATAACCCCAGAGCTCTTGGTTCAAAATGATTCTCTAGCTCACCTTACTGTAGAGCTGAGTGTTCTCAAAGGAAACCTGGGTCAGTCTCCTGGGGTAGGAGTTACTCAGTCAAGCCCAGATTACTGGACCCACCCGCAAAGCTTCAGATCAGTAGAATCGAGAAGCTGCTGCTTATAATGTACATTTCCAACAAGTTTTCAGGTGATGCCTCTTTTAGAAGTGAATAAAGGAAGACTCTGTGTTCTTCTGACTGAGGCAGTGAGGACTTGGGCACTGAGAGGCACATTCCAGGGAGCGGTTTGAACAGGGACTGTGGGTATATTTGGCACAAGACTAAAAATTCTAAGTGACTTGATTTTTCTTATTAAGGATTTCTAATAAAAGTACCAAATTAAATATGTATTCATTAATCCTAAATATATCCGAGACTAATTGTTTCACAATGTTATTAAGGCTCAGCTATTTCAAAATGGTTGGAGGTAAGATAACCAATAGTTATTGAGTCTGTTAAGTTTTACATTATGACGTTTTATCTATTATCTTATTGCTTCTTGCAACAACCCAACCTGAAGTACATCAACAAAAAAGGATATTCCAATCTTTTCAGATGAGGGAACTGAGTCTCAGGGAGCTTAGGTGAGCTGTCTATGCTTACACAGTTAATAAGAACTGAACTGAGGGTTTCAACTCAGATCTGAGGGTCGGGGAAGATGGCTCAAGGGCTTTGCATACAGCCGACTTAGGTTTCATGCCTGGAATCTCCCAGAGCATCCCCCAAACGCTACAAATTGCAGGATCCTTCCCTCCACCCCACCAAAAAAGCAAACTCAGACCTGGCTCCAGAGCCCTTTAAACTGTATTCTTTTTCCCTAACACACAAAGAATACATCCTTATTGAAAGAGCAGGAGAAAACATGAGAAATAAAAAACGATTGTCATGGAGACTAGGTAATGAGGAATGAAAGAATGGGTCAGGGGTAAATTGTGAAAATCACCCCAGAAATTTGTCCTTTATCGTCGTTGCTGCACAAGTTGAAGAAGGGGTGGGATGTTAAATTGTCTACGGCTTAGAGAAAGGGAAAAAGGGAGGTGCTGTTAAGAGCAGAGAGGAAGGCTCGTGGCTCATAAGGATAAAGAGCTGGAAGGGATCCTAGAGCTTATCCTAATGCTTCATCTAGCAGCTGAGAAAACCGGAGTCCAGAGCAGAGAGGGAACTTGCTGAAAGGATATTATGGGTTGCTGCATCAGTAAGCCAAATGAGAGTGGGAAGCGCTGAGCAGAGCAACTCTGAATGCCACGTTGCAGAGCTTCCTGGGGGGGATGGGCTAAGGTCCTAGCTGTGGCTGCATCAAGTTCAAACTCCTCCTTTGCACATAGGATCCTGATAATGTTCCCCAATAAACCTCCTGCCCCAGAACTCTTTCCCACACTGTTTTCCTGGGCAGAAGGCCTGTGATCCTTCCCCAAGGTCACAAATCTGTGGAGTTGCCAGAGAGGTAGTAGAGGGCCAGAGAGATAATACAAGAGTTATGGTAGTGGCCTTGCACATGGCCAATCTCAGTTCAATGCTCTGCACTGCATATGGTTCCCCAAGTACCACCTGGAGTTCACTCTTGAGAACAGAACCAAGAGTAAGCCCTGAGTACCTCTAGGTTTGACCTCAAAACAACAAAATTTCCACAGTTTGGTAAAAATAAGACAAAACTCTGTCTTCAGACTCTTTATGTTTGTTTGCTTGTTTATTTGAGGGCTACACACAGAGGTGCTCAGGGCTTACTTCTGGTTCTATGTTCAGGGATCACTCCTGATACGGCTCATATAACCATATAGGATGCCAGAGGATGGAACCCTAGTCAATCTCGTGCAAGTGCCTCACCTTCTGTACTATGGCTCCAGTCTCTGTATTTTGATTCTTTTTTTTATTGAGTCACTGTGAGATAGAGTTACAAAGCTGTGTTTTTATTCTTAATCTATTCATCCCACCAAACTGACCTCTCACATGAATTCCTCTTTGAATATATCTGTGTTCCAGATCTAAGCAAAAATTTAAGACATGGAATCTTAGAGTCTAGGTCAAGAGATGCAGGGAAAAGACTTCCTTCCCACAACCCTCCTACCAGAGAGTGCCCTGCATGGTAATGAGGATATAGGTTTGTGAAAAATGTGGTGTCTGTTATAGGTAAAGCTAGCAGCAGGAAATCTAAGGTGCTTATCTGGTTCCTCCAGGCCTCCCGCACTTGACTCAGGTAATGGCCAGGAGAACTCAGTCAGGATTAGGCACAAATAAGAATGACAGTGATGTCCATGGCTTGGGACTTGAGGATGTGTTGCACCAGGATGAATGTGGGATTGAGGCCTGAAACTCTGTGCAAGTGGGAGACATACTTGCAATCCTCAGAATCCCTCTCTTTTGCTGTTGTAGTTTCTGGCTCTCATGTTGCAGCTAGGACCAGGGGCTTCCACTTTGCACCTATGTTGAGAACTTGACACTTATATTGTGCCTACTGACAGGATCTGCTCACTGGACTCTTCATCACAAAGTTTTGTGACTGTAGCCCTATTTGTGCAATTAAACTTCTATTACGGCATCTTTCAGTTACCTTAATGGAATCCTGCACATTTAAGTGCCACATTGGTTTATGAGTGTCCAGTGGCAGCAAGGCCTAGAGGAGGCCAAAACCTAGACTTCCACAGATTTTTTTGTCCTTCTGGATTATCCTTCTGTATTGGGAAGATGGAAAGGAGTTTAGAGGAGACCTCTGACACAAACTGCCAAGTAGAAGGCCAAAGACTTGGAAGGGGTCAAAGAAGGCCAACGACTTTAAACACCTTCTGTTTAAACACCAGGTCCAGCAAGTATTCAACAAGCAATGCTCAATGAAGCATTTACAATTCTCCAAAACAAGTCATGCAGATGGACTGTGCATCTTACAAGAAGCTAATCAAGGTGCAGTTTTAGAATTCCAAGTGTGAGCCAAGTGATAGTGAGGGCTCTACAAGGTTTTATACATATTATATTATGTTAAAAAGAGTTTCGAAATGGCAGTGGGTTGCTCTCAAGAAGATTATGAGTACTTGGTCCAGATGAGTTACAGTCTCCAAAATAGGAACCTGGATATAATACTATGATACTTAGCGCTGAGGCTAAGGTGCATGGTTCCAACCCAAATTTGATTTCTGGCACCACATAGTCTCCAGAGCATTGCTGGGTTTAGCTCTCGAGGTTCTCTGTAACTGCTAGAGTGTCCGAGGTGATCCACAACACAATGGGCCCTGAGTAACCATGCATTCCCTGATCCAGGCATTAAACCATGGCAACATGGGGAAAGGGGATGGAGTTTGAAGGGGAAAGATTTGCAGGGCTCCTGACCCCCTAAGATTGAGAAGCCTACCCCCAACATCACCAAAATAGATCTTATTTTCCCTCCTTTAAAAACAATTTTAAACAACACATTCTTTAAAAACAATTTTTCTTTTGATTTTCTGTGATTTAGAATACTGTTAATGATGGATTCCCATGTACATAAGTTCAACAGCACATCCATCAACAGTGTACCCACCTCCCTCCTCCAAGGACCCCAATATAACTCCCTTTTAACAACCTCCCACAAATTTAGTCTCGTGGATCAGTTCTCCCATTATGTTGTCTTTGGCCCTTTGTTGCTACTTTTTGTGCATCTTTAAGTCCCACATATGAGTGAGATAATTCTATATCTATCCCATTTCTTCTTCCTTACTTGACTCAGTATGATATATTCTAGCTCCACCTATGTTGAGACAAGTTGCATGATTTTGTTCATTTTTAGAGCTGCATAGTATTACATTGTGTAGATATACCACATCTATTTTTTCCATTCATCTCTAGAGAGCATTTTGGTTGTTTAAATGTTTGGGCTATTGTACTAAGCACCAAAATGAACATAAGTGTGTATATATGCTTTCAAATAAATATTTTTGTGTTTTGAAGATAGAAGTCAAGAATTGGTATCACCTAGTTGAATGGGAGTTATATTGATATATTTTGGAAGATCTCCATATTGCTATCCATAGATATTGAACCAGGCAACCTTCCCACCAACAGGGGATGAAGTTTCCTTTCTCACTATAAACTTTCCAATACTGGATATTTCCAGATTTCTAGACCGATATATATATATATATATATATATATATATATATATAATTCTTATTGGCATAAGATGATATCTCAATTTTAATTTGCATTTCCCTTATCATGAGTAATAGTGAGCACTTTTTTACTCTGTCTATTGTCAATCTGTATGTTTTCTTTAGGGAAATTTCTGTCATCACCTTGCCCCATTTTTGAATGAGCTGTTGAATTTTTTATTGTGGAGATTTTTGAGTGCTTGAGTGCTTTATAGATATTTAGGTATTAGCCCTTTATCAGATGTATTATGTGCAAATATTTTCTCTCATTCAGTAGTGTATACTTTTATTATAACTTTAGTTTTCTTTACTCGGCAGAAGCTTTTTAATTTGATGTAGTCCCATTTGTTTATTATTGTTTTGATTGTCTTTATCTCTATGGCCAATTTCCTGGAGGATTCTGTTGAATTTTTCTTCAATGTATTTTATTAATTCTGGTCTTATCTTGAGGCCTTTGATTCACTTTGAGTTTACTTTTGTTAATTATGTGAAGTATAGTCCTAATTTCATTTTTCACATGTGGCCATACAGTTTTCTCAGCACCATTTGTTGAAGAGATTTTCTTTGCCCAACTCAATGTACTTAGCTCCTTTGTTATAAATTATCAGACCAAAAATCTAGGGTCTTAACTGAGAACTTTCAATTCTATTCTATTGGTCTATTTCATACCATGCAGTTTTTAAAAAAATTATTGTAACTTGATAATATAGTTTGAAGTTGGACATGTGATGCTTCCTTTTTTCACCCTTAGGGTTGCTTTAGCTTTTCAGGAAATTTTTTAGTTTCATAAAAATTTTAATAGATTTTATCCAATTATTTGAACAATGACATTGGAATTTTATTAGGTATTTTATTGAACTTCTATAATATTCTGAGCAGGACAGTAATTTTGACATTATTTATTCTTCCAATCCATGAACAAAGAATGTCTTTCCATTTCCTGGTGTTTTCTTTTTCTCTTAGCAGTGACTTTTAGTTTTTAACTGCTTAATATATATCCTGCTTAATACCTTGCTTTCGTTTGGGATATTCTAATTTATTTACATTCTGTCAAGAAATATATATGTGTATCTGCATATAATTAAATCTTTGTATAATAAACAGACATTTCACATCACTGTCTTTAAATATAAAGCCTCACATATATTATGGGCATATCTTGGTTACCCGATTCTCCACTTTCAAGGAATAGCACCATATTTTGAAGCTTATCATTCCTAAGTGCGGTATCCCTTCCTTTATAAATTTCCTTTAATAACACCTAACTTACGTTTCTTTACTCCCTTTTCTCAGTCTTACCTCTTCCATATTTGAACTGTAACACTTTTACCAGTGGATTCACTCCTTGGAAAGAGCACACTTCTTCCAGGTGCTTCATTGATGCCTCCAGCCAGCACTGTTCTATCTGTCATGAAGGAGAACTGTATTTGGCTTTTTTGTGTGTGGGGGGGAAGGTTATCCCAAACATTGCTCAGGTCTTTGGTTTCCCACTGGCAATTCTCATGGTCAGTGGTTCAATGTAAGGTTCTGAGAATGCAATGCTGCTCAGATACTGTAGTGTTGGGATAACAGGCCACTAACACTGGTGGTTCTGGAGGTCTCTCAGGTGAGCATTGCCTAGAATTTAACCCAAGTCAGGTGAATGCCAGGCCTGCACCCTAACCACTGTACTATTTCCTGCCCTTATAGTTGACTTTCTTTTTGTTTTGAAACCACACCTGGTTATGCTAAGGGTTTATTCCCTCCTCTGAATTCACGGTTCACTGCTGGTGGGCTCAGGGCACCATATGGGGATCGAACCCAGGTTGGCCATGAGCAAGGCAAACATCCTACCTGCTGTACTATCACTTTGGCTACTGTAGTTGACTTTTAAGGTATACCATCTGGGGGAAGTCTGGGGAACTTCAGAGAACTGGAGTGCAATCCCCGCATGCAAGAGATTCATATTTAATTCCTGGTACCTCATAAACCCTTGAGTATCTCTGGAAGCAACCCCTCAAACATTAAAAACCATTTAGATTCAAATCCAAACTCCATAACTTCCTAGCCTTATGACTTTGAGCTACCAACGAACTTTTCTGGATCTTTAGGTCATTTACTATGAGAAAGGGGTTGGCTGGGGGCGTCACATCCAGGTTGCTATGAAAATCACAATATATTGGAGTTTACTATACACATACATGTGATAGTTTCCTCCAATGTATTTGAATTCACAGTCAACATCTATTTCAAATTCATCTATTGATTTGGGTGCTTATGTTATTTGATTTATCTTTTGGGTATATATACTATGTTCCGATATGGAATAATTGTTCCATGTACATAAATAATTCTTGTATTCTCGGAAAAGCTCTATGCTCCTGAAGAGCAGAAAGTGAGCAACACAAGTGACAATGTAATTTATCACTGAAACTAAGATATTTTTGAGGGGGCGGAAAGCTATTAATAATTTGTACTGGGTCCCAACGTCAGCCATGACTATTCCAGGGGAACCAGGACATATGGTCTCCGTAGTTATATATCTCTTCAGAATCTCTCCCAGCCTTTAGTTAAGGGCTAGGTAGGGAGTGAGTGCATGCTAAATCACTGCTGTGGAGGAGATTTGAAAGGCTGGAAAACCTTTGAAGTTAGCAAACATGGCTAGTCCTGTATAGCTCATCCCTGCCTCCCTCTGTCTCTTGCACGCCCTTCTCCTTATTCAGCACTAATGTCACCCCCAAATGGCACATTCATCATCCCAAATTAGCCATTATTAAAGCCATCCATTTGCAGTGCTGCAGCTAAAATGAATTGTGTTATTATTCCAGTTACGGCAATGAATGGCTGAACATCAAAAGCCATTTTGATTTTGCAGCAAGAAGGCAATCAATTATTGTGTCCTGCTGGCTTGTCCAAAGCAGCTTCCAGTTTGCTGTTGGTAAGCAGAAGACTCCTTCCCTCCTCCATTATAAACACACACTTCCTAAGCCTTCCTTACTTGATAACCCAGCAACGGATAGGACACCGTGCTTTTATCAGTCTGGATCAACTCCCCACCCCCCGCCCCAAAACCTTGGTCTTTTTAGCTTTGAGGCTAAACTTTAAGATGTCTTCTGGCTTCTCTTGCTTCCTCTAGCCTCTTCTATACATCCGTAGGCCTGGGCAGTAAGCTAGCCTGGGTTGAAGTCCTGGTTCAGAATTCTTCACTGCCTTGCTTACCTATTGTACAGATTGGCCTGACTACCTCATTTGGGGGTTTTCTGGAATCTCAGCCCATCCCCTCTCAGAAAAAAAGTAATGCATCTTAATAGAACCTTTATGGCTTTACCTCAGAGAAGCTCTCTAAGCTCTCAGTGCTGCTTGGAGCAGGTGATGGAAACCTTGTCAAGTCAGCAGCATTTCTGTGGTGGAAATAATGATGAGGGTGATGAGAATCATGGAAATTACTTGCTGTAAACTGTGTATGTTGTGCTAGACATGCACAGAGCTGTCTAGGATACTCCAAATCCCACTCTGCACAACCTCTGTTGAGGAGGCTGAAATGAACTCAGGCATTGCAGTCCTTTAATGAGCATTTCAGTGCTGCCCTGGAGAGGCGCTGTGAGCTCTTTTTCTCATCAGCTGTCGCTGCAGCTCTACTGCTAATAGTCAGAGCTCCTTAATGAGTTTCCCCATTCATCAAAGAAGCTCACTAGGCTTTAGGAGTAAGGCCTGGGAGTTAAGATTTAGCAGGAATGTGCAAGGTGGAGCAAATGCCCAACCCTTTCTTCCCAACAACAGGTAGAAGGGAACTGAGGCCATGTTAATGAACTGGAATTAAGTCTTTTTAACTTCCTATTCCTCAACACATCTAACCCCCCCGTACACCCCCATATCCTCCCACATAAAACCTCACACCTCCCACACAAATACCTACATCCATACTTACACTTCTTGTTGTCTCCCATACACTTCAGTCCTGCTGCATGCCATAACTCTGCAATATACCCATGCACAGTCACCCCAACTCACATCATCACACTCCACACCCCACTCCCCAAACATGCACACATGAAAGAAACTTAACCAGTGAGATATCCCAAATCAGGACAGAAAGAATACTAGAGCTTCAATTCTGAGGTAGTTTTAAATTTTGTTCCTGCCATTAAAATAAACAGAAGAGTAAAAGCAATTCTCTCCATTTACAAGTGAGAAAACAAGTATGAGAGGTAGGCAACTTGTCAAAGTTGGGTGATAAATGAGAAACTGGACTGGAATCACAACCATTCCTCAGGATTCAAGACTTATTTTTTCACTCATATAAGTCATCTCTGAATTGAGAGTATTTGTTTATTTGTTCTGTTGAGACAGCAAGAGCTAAATAAAATGATCTTCCCAAGTATTCACCGAAGTCAGGCTCAAAATTGTTCTACTCTAGTTCAACCTTTCATATTTCAATAGCGAGTAACAGTCTTAAAATATTCCAATTGGGACTGGAGTGACAGTGTTAGAGTCTTTGCATTACATGCAGCTGACTGGGGTTCAGTCCCCAGCACCACATATGGTTCCCCAATACCCTACCAGGAGTGATCCTTGAGCAAAAAGACAGGAGTTAGCCCTCATCACTGCTAGGTGTACACTCACCCAAATACCAATACCAGTGCTAATAAATTACTATTTTCATAATCTAACAGTAATACAAGGCCATTTCAGAACCCAGAAAATGAACATAAGCAAAAGTACATACAATCTGCCTTGCCAACCAAACAGAGACAGCTGTTCTAAGAATTCTGGTTGGTTTCCTTTTTATATTTTCTTTGTATGGTTATGTGTGTGTAAATACAATGCATATATATTTCATACCATATTCCTTGAAATATTAGATACCTACTTCTGAAATCAAGACAACTTTTAATGGATGGTAAAAGTGACTTGCAAGTGACCAGGCAGAGGAATCTTCAGTAATATTTATTGTCCCTGCTTACATGTGTGCTAACTGGGTATACATGGTATCTCTTCATCTGTTTGTAACTTTAATTAAGTTCTTTGTATTGGTAGTACCACTCCATGGTTAAATTTTTGAACTTAAATTTAAACTTCCCCAATTGCCACTTACTAAAAATTATACTATGATGCATTATTGAAATTAAGAATTATTATGTCCATAGAAGACTTTCTGTCATATACCAGACAATGCAATTAAAGACAACAGACATTGCCAAATCTCTTGGAATAGATCATAAAGTTTACATAGCTAGGAAAGGTTGGTGTGACCGTTTCATACATTGCAGACACTGAACATCTATCTGTCAAAATCAGTCACTCCTGAGTGACTATCAGAAGAAACTGATTGATTTCTAGCTAATGTAATTGCATTGGTAAAAAAGACAAGGAAAAAGTAAACTAGGAGTTTAATGAAACAGGACATGTAGACTAACTCCCAGAATTTTTCTACACGCTTTCTACTCTGTCACAAGTTGAGATTATAAAATCAGCTACCTGTTTCCATAACATGTATGCATCCTGATAATAGCCAAAAGTAATTCAGAGGAATCTTTGACTCTGAAATGTGAAAAAAGTACAAGCTCTACTTTTGGTTGCATTCTTACAGAAGATGGTGATATGTGATTGAATATATATAGGCATATTTTTTATTTTTGTCAGTAGAATACAATGTTGGATACTTCTTTTCTTGAAATGTATTAACAAATAAGTGTATTATAATCTCTACCATCTCTGAATTAAAACAATATTGAAACCTTACTGTATACATAGTTTTGAATTATGATTTTCTCCCACTAATTCTTTATTGATTTGCCACACATTTATAAAATGAGATATAATTTCCCTCCAGCTTTTTACCTCTCTTATCCACTCTTTAGAACCGTGAATACTGATTATACATTCATATAACCTTAATTTTGAATTATTTTTTTCTTCCTTTTCTTCCATACTGGAAGAAAGTATTCCTTCTTCCAGTATGATACTAACAACAATGCCCTCTTAAATAAATATAATTAGCCTTTTAACTTATTTGTTATTATTAATTTTATTGTAGTAATATTAGTTTAAAATGTAATAACTTTCAGGTGGTCAGTCTTATAAATCAATATATGTATAGTCTACATAATGTTGACAACCAAACGCCTAGTTTCATCCTTCATTAATTAACTAATTTTACCTGATTTATCCATTTCCTTTCCTTCACTGCTTGTAACCACTTATCTTTTCCTGGACAATTCTTTCTTTATGTTTGTTTGTTTTTGTCTGGTTATTTTGCTTTTTTTGGGGGGGGGGTCACACCCGGCTATGCACAGGGGTTACTCCTTTTTGCACTCAGGAATTACTCCTGGTGGTGCTTGGGGGACCATATGGGTTGCTGGGAATAGAACTTGGGTTGGCTGTGTGCAAGACAAATGACCTGCCCACTGTGCTATTGCTCCAGGCTGTGCTTTGTTTCTTTATCTTGCACATATGGGTGAAATTGTAAAGTGTCTTTCTTCCTCTAACTTATTTCACATAATCCCCTCCAACTTTATTTGTACTTTTGAATTAGCAGAATTTTATTATTTTTGTATCTGAATAGTATTTCATCATACATCTACACAATATTCTCTTTATTTAGTCATTTGTCAATGGACACTTGAATAAATTCAAACTCTTGGCTAATGCAAATAAAGCAGTGGTAATATGAGGATGTACATATCTCTTTGAATTAGTCTTTTGGTTGTTTTCTCTGTTTTTAGTTTGACACCTCCTCTCCCATGATGTTTAGGCGATTCTCTTGGGACTTGAATATCTCTCCCAGTAGGGCTCAGGGGACCATGTGGTGGTGTAATTGGACCCAGGCAATGCATGTGTTCCAGCCATTTAGGCTATCTTACCAGCCCAGAACTAGTGTTTTAAACCTATTGTCATATCACAAGCATTCCCAATGTCACCGAATAGTTGAAAACATGAGCTTATAGATTGCTATTTTTATTATAGGACACACGATGTCACAGTTATTATAAGCACTCCCCATGTTATTGGACCTTTAGTGTTAGAAATAATTCTTATCTTTTAACCAGGAATTACTTAGTGGAAAAAGCAAAAAATTGTAAGATTCTTGATGCATACTAAAATACCACTTCTTTCTTTCCTTCTTTCTTTCTTTGTCTTTCTTTCTTTCTTTCTTTCTTTCTTTCTTTCTTTTTTTTCTTTCCTTCCTTCCTTCATTCCTCCTCTCTCTTTCTCTCTCCTTCCTTCCTTCCTTCCTTCCTCCTCTCTCTTTCTCTCTTCTGCCTTCCTTCCTTCCTTCCTTCCTTCCTTCCTTCCTTCCTTCCTTCCTTCCTTCCTTCCTTCCTTCCTCCTCTCTCTTTCTCTCTTTCTCTCTCCTTCCTTCCTTCCTTCCTTCCTCCTCTCTCTCTCTTTCTCTCTCCTTCCTTCCTTCCTTCCTTCCTTCCTTCCTTCCTTCCTTCCTCCTCTCTCTCTCTTTCTCTCTCCTTCCTTCCTTCCTTCCTTCCTTCCTTTCTTCCTTCCTTCCTTCCTTCCTTCCTTCCTTCCTTCCTTCCTTCCTTCCTTCCTTCCCTCCTTCTGTACTCACAAATGACTCTTGTCGGTGTTCATGGAAATATATGGGATGCCAGTGATCCAATTCCATTGGGCTGCATTCAAGGCAAGTGCCTTACCTGCTATAATATCTGTCCAGCCTCCTAAAGTGTCATTTCTTAGAGAGTTTGTGTCCATTGACAATTACATGAAAGTATATACAAATCTATATATGTTTTTTAAAAGAATTATAAAAATAGTCCTTTACTAACTTGATTAGCCAAAAGGCTAGCATTTCATTTATTTTTGGGGTGGGGGACACAGCCAACAGTGCTGAGGGCTTCTCTCAGCTCAGCACTTAGGCATCGCTCCTTGCATTGTGCCAGGGATCATATTTAGTGAACAAACAATGACCTTATGCTCACACAAAACACATACTAAACCCTTTGAGCTATCTTCGCAGACCAATCATATAATTTTTATTCACTTCCCAAGTTAAATGTTTAGAAATTCAGTTGTTGTCTGTTTACATTAGGTTTGTGTTCAATTTGCCAGTCTGTGGCCTTTGATCCTGTGCCCACTGGGGTCTCAAGGCCTGTCATATTTATTTCCCAATAATGTGGTAGATGCTTTACTCCATATTCCCTGGTCCACCTGATCATACCAACAGCTGCAGTTTCTGGCATCTTAACAATCTTCTACCTCAAATGGCCTGTCTCCTTTCACTGCCTGAGGTTTTCTTGGAAGCTTTCTCTGACTCAATCAGCTGCAACTGGAAAGGCAGGACAGTTAACACCTCCGGATGGACTTTCAACCAAATGGGAATGGACAGCCATATCAAAATGACATGCACTCCCTGTCCTTCAGTGAGGTTATTCTGAAACTATCCACACAGTTTCTCAGAGTGACCAGCGGGAATGAATTCCAGTTACCCACAGTCACTGTCACTGTTACTGTCCTCCCGTTGTTCATCAATTTGCTCGAGCGGGCCCAGTAACGTCCCCATTGTGACACTTGTTACTGTGTTTGGCATATCGAATTCGTCATGGGTAGTGTGCCAGGCTTTGCTGTGCAGGCGAGATACTCTTGGTAGCTTATAGTGCTCTCCAAGAGGGGCAGAGGAATCGAACCTGGGTCAGCTGGGTTGGCCATGTGCAAGGCAAATGCCCTACCCGCTGTGCTATCGCTCCAGCCCACAGTGTCATGCACTAATACCATGCTAGAGCATGACTTTATTCTTTGACTCTTTATTCTTTGAGAATAGAGTCACTTTCCCCATTTCCTTCATGTAGTTCCTGAGATCCTCTCACAAATTAAGCACCTGGGCCCCAATCTTTTTTACAGGGCCTGATTTCAAGAACAGAATGTAAAAAAATGAAACAAGAATATTCTGCCCCCACACCTTTTTGTTAATAGTAATTTTTAGTTCCTCAAATTGAACTCCTCAGGATGAATGTCATATTTGAAAACAAACACAGCAGGAAGAGCACTATCCCCTTAGTCAACTTTGCAGGGCACAGTAATACAGAAGGCTCTGTCACCTGGGAATTGCCAGTTGGTTGCTTCCAAAAACCTAGTGAGAGATGCCTGGACTCTTTGGGGGAGAGAAAAAAACAGCTCTTTGAGCTTCAAGGCTAAATGCCAGAGTCTGAAGCGAATGAATTTAATAACATAAAGTCAACTTCAGCAGGTTCTTAGGCATTTTTGAGTGTGTATACATATATATATATATAATGCTCATATTTGTATCACTCTATCCTTTATATATATTGACATTCTGATTATATATGATGCCAGGATGCCAATTTATTAATTTACAATGAGCACTGCAATTATTAAATATGCTGAAATGCTTGAGTAGGCAGATCAGTGCACTTTTTCCTCTGTAGGCAAGTTGTGTGTTGAGCCAAATAAGTTATCAAAAGATTGCTTGGTGAGCATAAAATCATAAGTGGGGGGTTAGTTGATTTTAGGAATGGTCTCTCAGATTAGACAACGTGAAGCACTTTCATCAACTTCAAGGCAAGCCTTGCCAAGGAACCTATAATGCTGGGTTCACTTGGCCAAGATCATTCTCTTAGATGGAGTTGGCTGGTAATGGTTTTGGTAATGGCATTTATTTGCTTCTAGCTGGCCAACTACTTTCTATTCATTTCAAACAGTATATAATAAAATTAATTTGGTTTCCACTTACAAAATTATGATTGCATTTCAGTTCTGCTGCCTTGGATCAACTTGAGTGGAATTTTGAGAGTTCCCCAAATTTCTAGTCACACATTCACAAATAATTTCCCAGTTGATTTCCAGATATCTGAGCATAACTCACCATGTAATTTTTCCTAGGTTAACTTTTATGGTAGTCACTTTAGTTACATTTTAGAAGGTATAAATCATAGATGAGAAACACATATATATTTTTATCCTTTTGAGATGAGAACTACTTTCAATAAAACAGATTTCTGCTTGTTTTCTTAACTTCATTTTCTATAATCACCCTGTGCTACAGTCACAACTTGAAATTTATCTTCTATTTCCCACATATTGTCCACATATGCTAGAGTATACTTCTGGCCCTCATATCCCAATGAACTCATGCATTCTTCAGGTTCTAGTTCACAATCATTTCTTGTAGGACTACTTTATTGAACAACCTTCCATCTTTGTTTGAGCATTTAAAAAGATTATCATGGGGCTGGAGCAATAGCACAACCGGTAGGGCGTTTGCCTTGCACACATCCGACCTAGGTTCGATTCCCAGCATCCCATATGGTCCCCTGAGCACCGCCGGGAGTAATTCCTGAGTGCATGAACCAGGAGTAACTCCTGTGCATCACCGGGTGTGACCCAAAAAGCAAAAAAAAAAAAAAAGATTATCACTTTCTCCTTAGTGTTACCAGAACATTTAATTGAAAGTTCTATCATGGCATGTGCCCACTGTCCTCCAAAAACTCATATGTTCAATTTCCCCACTAGATCCCTGAAAGTAGAGCTGTAATCTCATTTATTTCTGTACTTCCAGAGCTTAGCATAGTGTCTGACCCTTGGTAAATGCCTCAATAGATAAGTTATCCAAAGTCCATTAACCACGTATCCAGGGGTAGTTATACTTTGAAAACTGTATTCTTACAAGATATATGACAGAAGGGCATCATGGATCATCTAGCAAAGTTGACAGAGTAATGAGCTAATATCATACACATTCGTTTACTCACTAACAAATATTTGGGCCTAGCAGTGAGCAAGAGACACAGACCATGATTTCATGTAACTTGCATTCAGTGGGAGAGACAGATAATAAGCACATTAATTAATTGAAATGTTTTTCAGTTTATATCAATTACTGTGAAGAAAATAAAGCATGGTGGCAGGCAAGTAAGTGGTCTGAAGAAAAAGCGTGGTTTTGTTTTGTTTTGTTTGGATTGACTGCTTTGAAAACCTGTTCTTTTGTTTTGTTTTGGAGGGAGACCACACCTGGTGATGCTCAGACATTACTCTGTACTACACTCAGGAATTACTACTGGAGGTGTTCTGGGTAATAAGGATCAAACCTTAATCCTGGTTGGCCACTTGCAAGACAAGTTGTACTTATAGTATCAATTGTACTATTTACCTGGTCCCTCACTGTCACTGTCACTGTCCTCCCGTTGTTCATCAATTTGCTCAAGCAGGCCCAGCAACATCTCCATTGTGAGACTTGTTACTGTGTTTGGCATATTGAATACATCATGGGGAGCTTGCCAGGCTTTGCCGTACAGGCGAGATAGTCTGGGTAGCTTGCCAGGCTCTCTGAGAGGGGCGGAGGAATAGAACCCGGGTTGGCCCTGGTCCCTATAAGCTTTTATTTGTTTGTGATTGTTTTGTCTTCTTGTTTTCTTGGGCCACACCCAGCAATGCTCAGGACTCACTCTTGGACTGCTGGGGGATTGTGTTCAGTACTGGAATGAAACCAGGTTGGGTGCATGCAAGGCAGACACCCAATTCATCATACTATTTCTCAGGCCCCAACCTTGCTCTTTTCTAAATAGACCTTTAAAGAATGCAGAATCCCCTTTATACTAATATTTAAATGATGAGGAATAAGAATAGTTCATAAAATTGTCCAGAATAGCCTAAGGAGAAAATTCTTTTGTCCACTGACTTATTTTCATATTAGGGTACAATTAAGTAGTTTTCAGTTCATTTATAGGGGTCAGTAAAAATCTCACCTACACCCTATAACTGGGATTTAGGATTTAGACAAGAAAAGAACTGAGAAAGACACTCTTTAGAATCATCATATTTTGCCACCTGATAAACTGCTGCAGATAAACCACGTGACTGCTGAGTCTCATTGTTGGCTTCTTTCTGCTAAGTACAGGGTGATACAGGTGCAATTCCAATTCCACTGTGAGAGAACCTGTGTGCTCTATAAGGTCTTGCATGTGGAATTTCCCTGTAATTAATCTTAGGAACAATGTGACAGAGGAGAGCTATCTAAATGTTCCTTCAGAAGGGCACATTTTTGCCTAGTGTGAACCAAAACTATTTTCTGCTGACGCTCGAGAGAAAGAAAACAATATCACCACATAATGAAGAATTTTGAAAGGAGGCTATTTCAATAACTGTACCCCAAAAGGTAGTTGCATAAGCTATAGAAGATAGATCTCAGACTCATATCCTAGAACAGGTGGAGAGTTGAGGGGGGAGAGAGGGAGAGAGAGAGGGAGAAAAAGAGGGAAGGAGAGAGGGGGAGTGGAGGGAGAGAGAGGAGGCAATAAGGAAAAAGTCTAGGTGGATGGAATAAGCTGTCAGGCAAACTAAGCTAACTGCCAGAAATATTCATTTTGAGATTTAGAAAGTAAGGTTTGCCTATGTGAAAGAGGAAAGCAAAAATACAAGGACTAGGGATTTTCTAGGTATTAGAAGGGACAAAACAATATCACCACTTAGGGAAGAATTTTGAAAGGAAAAAATTTTTGTCTTCAAAGAATATTTAAAATCCCGGGTGTTACAGACATACGGATCAGAGCCCAGCAGTGTGAGGAAAGGCTTTTTAAAGACTTGCTCCCTAACAGGGACTTAACAAAAGTTAAGCTGACAGAAAGGCCATAGATACCACTGAAATATAAGATGGGCAAACTGAAATTGCTCCTGAAAAAAACAGCAAGTGTGGCCATCTAGATTCTATTCAAAATACAAGGATCTTAACCAACAATCTGTCAGACATCTAAGGGCCCCTAAGAAGGGAAGGACCTAAAAGGTTTTCATTTATATGAACACCCGTGGGAGGTTTTGCTGGTCCCTTTGATAAAGGGAGCTCCAAGAAGAAGGCAGGAAGAAGAACTGAATAGAAGTACTACATGCTGTGAGTAAAATGGTCTACATAGTGAGAAAAGCCTAATGGAAATGTGTGGGAAGGGCTGATTAATTAACTGAATTGTATGGAGGGATATAATTATAAATCCCCCACAATTCTATTACAGTGATTCCAGTAGGGATAGCCATTTACTTCATAGCCCTTGAGCACCTGAGTCAACAGCGCATGCAGTGCTCCTTTCCCCTCCATAGGAGACCATAATCTAGAATTGGCTGGGGAAGATTACAGATAGTATCTGAGCGGTACATGTATTATACTAAGCTAAGAATGTGGGATGAAAATTAGAGAGAGAAACCAGTGGCCTTGAAGTTGAAAACATGTCTTTGAGTCTGCTACGACAGGAGCCAAGGGCCTCTGAAGAAACATCCATATCAGTTGCAAGCCCCCACTCAGTCAAAACAGATGGCAGAGCTCCTTCAGGCTAGGGAAATATGATGCCTGGTAAATTAGTGGGAAGACAGCCCACAAACGGTATTATAAGCTGTCCAGAAGACAGCTGAAGTTTCAGATTGGATGCAGCACATCAAGGGAAGGAGTGAATGTCACGGCTCCTGTAACGGAACATATCACAGTAAAGTCAATTTTTATTATATTGTTTGACCTGATGTAGTTGAAATATAGCAAACTGTCCACCTCTATGACACTTGAAAGATTTTGGCCTGACAGTTCCTGATCCCTTCAATATGGGTGGCATTTCATTTAGAAAAATATATATATGACCATTGCCAGAAGAGGTATAAAACTGAGATCCCAGCAATAGTTATCCAAAGTACTCTTGACCTTTTTCTCAACCTTGGGTTGATCTGTCAAGTCTAAATTGTATTGTATTTTCCCAGAGCCTTTAGTTATTCTTCTGAAATATTCTAAGAGACAGTTGACTCTTAGGTTAGAACACTGAATTGCATTCAGACCATCTGATTTCTATCAAGTAACAGCAAGGTTAAGAGTTGCTAACTTTTCCAAGCCTCAGTTTACCCCTCTATAACACTTCATCTGTTTCACAAAGGAGTTTTGAAAGTCATCTGAGAGAAAATACATGTGTATTCTAAACTGTAATGAAGAGTCTAAAAGTAAGGGTTCAGTATCACCACTACAGAACTTGGTTAACAATTTGGGGGGTAACGAACCAGATATTAAGTATCTTTAGTTTTGTACTCCACAACAAGTTCTATCACATAGTCTCCCTTGGCTTTGTTGATTTTAATCACCCTAAAATATGCAGGGCCGGTGGGGTGGAGGTAGGGCGGAGGTGTGTGTGTGGGAGATGGGCAGGAAGAAAACTGGGGACATTGGTGATGGGAAATGTGCATCAATGAAGGGATGGGGGTTGGAACATTGTGTGACTGAAACCCAATCATAAACATTTTTGTGTGTATTATGGTAATTCAATGTAAATTTTTTAAAAATAAATAAAAATGTTAAAAGAATCTGTAGCTCATAGGTTCTATGAAAATAGTCCACTGCCCAGATTTGGTCTGGAATTTGTACATTATTAACTTCTGTAGTAGATTATTTAGATACTTGGAGACTGATGATCCACCCTTTCTGTATTTTAGTGAGATTCCCCAGAAATCTTGAATATTTAGATTTTCATTGAGTTAACATTCACACCACATAAAGTCTTCCATTTTAACTTTATTGTGTTCACAGTGCTGTGCCGCCATTACCACTATCTTTTCTAGAACACGCTCTCTGTAGAACTTACAAAAGAATCCACACCACTAAGCAACCCTCCTTTTTGCCTTTTCCCAGTTTCTTAGGAATACCAATCTACTTTTAGTCTCTATGGGTTTGTATATTGTGATCATTATATATATGTATATATATGAACATATAGTATATGACATTTTTTGACTTGCTTCTTTCATTAGCATAATGGTTTCAAAAACCATCAATGAACACAACTAATTCATTCCTTTATGGGTTAATAATATTCTATTAATGTCAATAATCTAATAATATTGTATATTTTGCTTACCTATTACCAACTGATGATATATTGTTTATTTCCTCATATTAACTGTTAAATAAATGTTAAACGCGCACATTTTTGTATGGAAATATGTTTGATTTCTTTTGGGTATAAGCTTAGGAGTAGAATAATTGCTGGGCCATATGATAATTTAGTGTTTATCTCTGAAGAATTCTAAATTGCTTTCTATAATGTTTTATATTTCCACCAGCCATGTATTCGGTCTATCTTAGGTAACTGTCTAAGAGAATCTATCTACCCCTGCTGTGGGGTGGGGAATTTATAATGTTAAGTCTACTTTCTTGTTCATTCATGTTTAGTTGTTCTAGCCATTATTGAAAGTGGAATAATGGAATTTTAAACCATTATTGTTAAACTATATTTCATATTCTGTCAGCTTTTGCCTCACATGTTTTGAGGCTCTACTGTATTTTATACATGTACATATATTATTGATGAGTTGATGCTTTTATCATTATAAATTGTTCTTATTCATTTGTGTCTTATAAAAGGTTTTATCTATTTTGTCTGACACTATATAAGCTACTCCTGTCTTCATTTGGGTACTGTTTGCACACAATATTTTCCTTTTTTCTTCTCACTTTCTTGTGAATTTTATTTAATCTGTTTATTGAATAATATTGGTAAAAGAGTGCAAGTTAAACTATCTATTTTTCCTCATTTGATAAATAAAAAGAAAGCAGTTCATACCACTAGGTTGTTGTGAAAATTAAGCAGTATAATGTACCTCAGAAGGCTACTGATGGATGTTTTTAAAAACACTACCTGGAAAATCAATCTCCTCACTAAGTCACTCTGGATTATTACCACATTAGGATAATTGGTTCTCAAGAAGGTGTATCTTGGGAAAATGTGATATAGGACAGCCAAATTAAATTAAAAAAGGACAGCTACTTGAACGTTACTCCTTTTCTTCTAGGTGAGCTAAACAGTGTTATAATATTACCTGCGACAGGGAGAGGTGAAGAAGGCAGGAAAGAGAATTTTTTAATTTACAGTTTTGTCCTAGATCAATCATCAGGGATAACAATGGTTTACCTTCACAGGGATTATCTTTAATTCACAGAAAAATTAAGGCTGAACAGAATCAAAAATAAATGATATTTTGCTTATTAAATAATCATTTAATTTCTTAGTTCTCCCCCAAACCTTCCAGACTTGCCCGGTCTATATTATGTCTCCATCTTTTAAACCTGAGTTACTGCATCACTGGTTTTGTGTTAAATCATTGTTTGTTCTTGTACCCTTGTAGTACTAAATTTTCATGTATGAGAACTCAACTCATCTTCCACTGATTAACCCTCCCCAAGGATATGTAACTTCTGTGAGGGTTTATTTTGACATGTATTTTCTATAGCAAAAAACACAGTTCTATGCACAAAGGGCTAAAAATACAAGTATTTTTTAAAATTTAATCAAAGTGAGATACACAATTAAAAAGTAGTTCATGATGGGTTTCAGTCATATGATGTTCCAACACCCAACCCTTCACCTGTGTATATTTCCACCATCAGTGTCCCCAGTTTCCCTCCCCACCTACACATGCCTCTATGGAGGCAATTTTCTTTTCTCTATCTCTTTCTCTCTTTCCTCTCTCTTTGTTTCTCTCTTTCTCTCTCTCTTTCTTTTCTTTTGGGCATTATGGTTCGCAATACAGATATTGAAAGGAATCATGTATATCCTATCACCTACTTTCATTACTCAATTCTTGTCCAGAGTGAACATTTTAACTATTATTGTCATACTGGTCCCTTCTCTATTCTAACTGCCATTTGCCATGCACACACTTTTGGCAAGCTTCCAACCATTGACCAGTCCTCCTGGCCTCTGTTTTTCTGGCCTTGGATGTAAAAAAACCTCAAAAATAATAAATTTTTTAAAAGTATTTTAGCACATTATAATTCCTTTTCTCAAACAATAGATGGAACTCTTCCAGTCTCTTTCTATCAAGGCAAATTATTTTGGTGGTAATCAGTTTTCTTAGCTAAGTCATGAGTTTTGATGTGTGTCAGTAGAGAGCAATTGTCCTCCAAATGTAGCAAAATTCTAAACTCATATCAATAACTAATAAAACAAACCCAATCACTGTTTTTCAAGGATAATTCAATTTTCAAGTTCTATTGATCTTTATTAATCCAGAATTATTTCCTGATATAGTGAAAGTCAAGGATTTTCTTTTAGCCCAAACAAGCTTGGTTTCAAAGTAAAACATATAACACACTGTGATTTTGTTCTCCATCTCAAACGTTTTAAGAACCAACACGAATTATATACTTGATGGTTTTCCAACAGCCTATCAAGCCTCTGGGATCCATCAGCCCATCCTTCTAGTGTCCAGGCTGTCAAAGTGGTAGTTAATTATAGGGGTTTCTCTGAAACCTGTTAGTTTCCTTACGGCTCTTGATTATACAGGGCAACCTGACCCACTCTCCATATCTTAATTATGAAAACTTTTGCCTGGAAAGATGTGTCAGATGTTAATTTGACTTTTTCTCCTCAAATTCACTTTACTCAAAACAGACTCCCAAGAATTGCTGCTCAGATAGTTATTCATCTTTCTAACTTGAAAAGGCCACGTTCATGCTAAGGGTTCTGAGTGAATCTTACCATTGTTATTTTTCTTCTCTTACCTCCCACCTAAAAACATCTAAAACAGACTGTTGAAAGAGAATAGGTCACTGGGATACAGGGCTTGGTCTTCTAAAGGGCATGACTTATTTTCCCCAAATGGTTTGACACTGGACACTGGAATACAAGGACATGGATGACTCTCTAGGGCTTTGTCATCTTGAATTTGAATGAACCTGGTCCAGAATCAATCAATAATGATCTTTGCTTTATGCTTTTTTCATCCCTCCTAATATACTGCTCAGAGCAACATTGCTGTCAAAATCTGGTATGGAGGACTGTCACATTTTCTTTTAAGTTTCACCTTTAATTCAAAATTTTAGTTAATACTTTATCTGAGGCTTGAAGTTTGGGTCATAGTGAGTGATCCATCATACTATTTCAGAAAGAAGATTTCCTTTCCTCTAGATACCTCTTTATCTAGAAGAATAAAAATATTTGAGATGTCTCCTAGCGATTGAGAGAAGTATAGAGCTGTGAAACTATGACTTGGTTAGCTCCAAAGCATGATCAAAGCATACCTCTTCTGTGAAGATTTCATGATTCTCTCTTTTGTGTTTCTAGATTACTTAAATTTTTTTATTTTAATGAATCACCCCATTAAGACACCTTTTGGATTACTTGCGCCTCATCCAGCAGTAGTAGGTTTAGACTACATCCAGCAGTGCTCGGGGGATACTCCTAGATCTGTTATCAGGTATCACTCCTGATAATACTTGGTAAACATGTGATGCAGGGAATCAAACTGGGATTGGCTTGTGCCAGGAAAATGCCTTGACCCCTGGACTATCTCTCTGGTCTTAATTCTTTATTTTTAATAATGCAAGTAATATACAAATAATCTTACTTTAAAAATGCAAATGATGCAGAAAAATAAAGCATATTTTCCTTCTTTCCTCTCCTTGTTGTTTACATAGCAATGACTGGGAGAATCATATAGATGCCTGGCTGTGATGCACATTTTATTGTGGTACTTGCTGGAGGTCATTTGTTACATGGTGGTGTTTGCACACTTGACCATGATGTTTTGCTGAAGGCAACATGCTTTAGTTGTGCTCATGAACATTCTGGTAGCAATGCTCACGATCAGTCACTTTAGTGTTCACACAAGTGCTTACCAGGGATTTTTTTTTACTTCCTTTCCAGAGCACTCACATATATTTTTGTTGTGGTACCCACTCAGGATCAAACTCCTTTATTAGTGGTATTGGAATGCTGTATGACTGAAAATCCAATCAAAACAGCTTCGCTTTGTAACTATGTATCTCATTGTCACTGTCACTGTCCTCCCGTTGTTCATCGATTTGCTCGAGCGGGCCCAGTAACGTCTCCATTGGAGACTTTGTTGTTACTGTGTTTGGCATATCGAATACATCACGGGTAGCTTGCCAGGCTCTGCTGTGCGGGCGAGATACTCTCGACAGCTTGCCGGGCTCCCCGAGAGGGGCTGAGGAATCGAACTCGGGTCGGTCATGTTGGCTGCGTGCAAGGCAAACACCCGTATCTCATGGTAATTTAATAAAAACAAGCACCTCCTCCCAAGAAACCCAGAAAAAAAACCTTCTCCTGTCTAGCAAACGTGAAGTTGCAAGTTTATCTCCAGTGCCAGTCACTCAGTAGTGCAGTCCCAACAATGCTGCTGCTTAGATTTCTTGGAGCTGCAGCAGAGTGTATAATTCTCCACCCACCTACATCCAGGTGTGTGCAAGCACTGCATCAGACATTCTGCCAGCACAGAATCCTAGTGTGCAACCCATAGGAAGCACATGTAAACACAAAAGTGACCTCTGGACAGCACCATAATCAGAATGTGCTGGAAAACTAAAGAACTGCGACTGACAGCAAACACACATGCAAGCACTGCAACTAAAAATGTGTGTGACCCTGGTGAGCACTGCAACCAAGCATTACCACAACAACAAAGGAAAGAAAAGGAAAAAAACAGCTATGAAAGATCTTTGAGAATTGTTATACTAGTCATGTTAAAACAACAAAATTTGATATATTGGGTTAAATAAAATATGGTGGGATGTGGAGGTGTACTTGGTGATGCATAACAATGCATAGAACATTTGTATTGCTAGACAGTTGTGCTATCTAGCAGCATGTAGAAATTTTTTGTTGCTAGACAGTTGAACAGATTGTACTGACAGGTACGCAAACATACATAGGTGATAAAATAACATAGAACTCTACGCATACCTATATGCATAATGAGTGCAAGCACAATTGTGGAAATCTAAGATTGGTAGATTTTTATCAGTATCAGCTTCTTGACTGTAATATTCTACTAGGTGAGAGATGTTGAGAGATATTTGATGAGATGTTGTCATTTAGAAAAACTAGAAAATATTACAAATTCTATGCATTTTCTTACAATTGCATGTGGATCTAAAATTCTGAATGAAAATTTCAATGAAAAAGAGGTCATGAAATTGTAAAAATTAAGTTGGGGAAGAAAAAGGATCCTCAATGTTGGAATTCTCTGATGTGATAAAGGACTTGCAAGGAGGAGCTATATGCAGAATCTTTTTTAAATTAAAAATGTTTGGTGTTCATTGTAGGAAAATCAATGGAAAAATTATCTGAGTGCTGTTATCCAGTGTTCACTGTCTGTAAGGGTTATGATGTTGGGTCTCTATAGTTTCCTCCAAAAGTATTCCAGTTGTTGAAGATCATTCACTGAATTGATTGTATCTTCTTTTTCCCTTTTCTTTTTGTCAGTGATCAAACCCAGGACCTCACACCTCATATGAGGCCTGTGTTCTATTACTGAGCCACAGTTGAAGAGCTACTTACTTTGGACAACCTGGCAGGCTACCAAATGTAGCCTGCCCACACGGCAGAGTCTGGCAAACTCCCCATGGTGTACCCAATATGCCAAATACCAGTAACAATGATGGGTCTCATTCTCCTAACCCTGAAAGAACCTTGGATATGGCACTTTTTAAAATCTTAGGGCTAGGGTGAAGGAGACGTTACTGGTGCCTGCTCGAGGCAATCGATGAACAACAGGATGATCGTGATCATGATCGTGATAAAGGACTTTAATCTATTTGCTTCTACCAGGTATCTCATGCTATAATACTGACCTTTATCTCCATTAATGTCTTCACTTCAATGCCTATGCCTTTTCAGTTGCCCCCAATTTGTTATTGTGTTTCACACATTTTTTCTTGGTTATTCTCTTGTATTTCTCTTGTAGACTATGTGCCTCTTTTTAAATCTGATCACTAAAAGCCAGTAATAATGTCCAAGATACTGGCCAGGTTTTCTTGCACTGCCAGTCTGTCTCTATCAGATCTGACAGCTTCTTAGTCTTCCAGGCCAGGCTTTCCCTAAATCTTGCCACTCTCTTGCATCTTATCTATGAAGAAACATTCTGAAATCTTGCATATTAATCATTTAGAGTGTGTTGGTAAATAACAAGAGCTTCAGAATTAGGCTGAGGCTTGCATCTAGTGTTTTCCACTTACTATCAGTTTTTCATCTGTAAAGTAGGGATAATATCTGACATCTAGCTCACAGGCTGTTGCAAGGAGAAGATGAGTGAATATATAGCAAATGCCTCCCATACAGCACTTATTTAAGATCATTCCATTATTCTTGTTCTTTCTGCTCTTGAATCCCATAGCAAGTACTTTTTTGTATATCAAAGCCTAGGGTTGATTTTTTTTTTCAGTTTTCTGCTTCCCCATGCTTTGCATGCTTTTGTTCTTTGATGCCTTTATAATGCTAAAATAGCTGATTATGGACAGAACAGGAAAGAATGTAGTATTTAACTAGGTATAGTTGAAGATTTATCCTATATTTGTTTGTGTTCTAAGCCTTGATAGTCCTGCAATCTTTTTTCCCATTCCTACTATATCCCTCAAGCCCTGGAGTTCAACTGATTTCAGAAAATGGGTACTCTACTGGGATATTATAGAGAAGGTGATGAGGTCATTTTCCCCTCGAATCCTAAAGGAGAATCTCTTGAAGTCAGCAAGCAATGCAATAACATTCTCACCATTCTTTGTTTCCACTCAAGAGGCAACATATAAGGTAGGCCATTTTCTCAAAATGTAGACTTGGCACTAGCAGCATAAGCATCACCTGGAAGCTTGGTAGATATGCCAAACTTGGATCCCATGGCCAGTTTTTTGAAAGAGTAACTCTGTAACCCTGCATTCTGTGTTAGCAGTCCCTCCAGAGTGTGTCAGAGTCATCTCCAGGTGGCTCAGATGAACACACTGTTTGAGGACCAATGACATAACAGATCGGGGTTAAGTCCCTGTTCTTCCTTTGCTACTGTGTGGCCATGGGTAAATTATTTACACTCCAATGCCTCATGTTTATTTTCACTTATGATGTCTGTAAAATAGAAATAACAGTTCTCTGTCTTTGAAAGCCCTGCATTATTCTTCTTAGCCTCAGCAAGACTACACATTCCTGGTTTATCTTATACCTTGCTGATTTCCTCAGCATTCTTCACTGCTTTCTGCTCTCTGCTTGCTCTCAAAATTTTGGAGGACCTGGGTCTTTTTCTAGGAACCTTTTCCTTCTTCTATTTCAATTCTTCTCTAGATTATGCCATACAATCCTAAAACTTTAAATAAATTCTATGTTCTATTGACTCAAAAGCAATTGTTAACATCCAGAAGTTTAGGCTAAAAAGACAGCTCAGAATTTTATTAGGCACTTCCACCTTGCCATGTCTGAAACTGAACTCTCGATACATGACTTCTTTAATCTTCCTCAAGTAAATGATCCTGCCATAAACACAAGTCAAAAAACTGAAAATACCCTTGAGTCTTTTCCTTCCTTTTATACCCCATGTCCTGCTGACAATCACCAAAACCCGTTGACTCTAACTCAAGAATACATGCAGCATTGTATATCTCTGCCCTACCCCCCTCCCCCACACACACACCTTATTTCAAGTCACTACCATCTATCACTTTCTCTACTTGTCTCCTGGTTTCTCTACTCCACTCCTTTTCCTGTGGTTTATTCTGCAAAAGAGTCACAGAGATATTTAAAGTGTAAAATTTATTACCTCACTCCTCTGCTAAGAATTCCCAACATCTGGTACTTCTCTCTGGGGTCGCTGGCAAAACAACTCCAGCTGTGTGATCTCCCCTTTACTGGACAGCCCTTGACTCTAGCGGTTCCCTGTGCTCTTCTTTACGACATAAATTTCCTTTATTTTGGCATTCTTTCTATCTCTTTCTGGAAGATCCCACATTCTTCTTATAATTAGTGTCCTAATTATAAGAAAACTGTTTTTCTTAAATAGGATAAAGGAGTTTCTAACATTGATTTTATTTGTTATTTTTTGTTTTCAATTTTTATTTATTTTTTGCTACACTTGGAAGGGCCTACTCCTGGCTCTGTATTCTGGAGTCACTCTCAATGGTGCTTGGAGTACCATATAGTGCCAAAGTTCAAACCCAGCTTTCCCTCATGAAAGCATGGCTCACCCCTTTAAACTCTCTCTATGGTCACACCATCTTCTCTGAAAAAGCATTCAGAAGAAGAATGGAATCTAAGCCTCTTGCACAGACCTGTAAGTCCCCATGACTTAAATCCTGCCCTCCTCTCCAAACTCTTTGCAGATGATTCTCCCTGCTGTTCATCATATCCTGCACATCAGTTTTCTCTCTTTTTGTCCCAACTCACCAAACTCCTTTATGCCTTGAGGCTCCTGCACTAGCTATTCCCTTTGCCTGGAATATTTATTTCCCCAAGTCTGCAAACGATGAACTATTTTATCATTCAAATCTTGCTTCAGATGTCATCTCTGTAGAGAGCTGTTCCTTTAAACAATCAATCAAAAGTAGACTTCTCATCTCCACATTGTTTTGTTTCTATTTTTATTGTTTTTAATGAAGCATCTGCTATTATATATTTGTGTCTATCTGTCTCTTTGCCCTAGTATGTAAACTCTATGAATGCAGAAACCTCTCTTTCGTGCTAGCTGTTGTATCCAAATATCTAGCGGTATTCTGACACACAAAATACCTTCAACAAATATTTCATGCTTTTATGAATGGTCTCAAATACTCATAGTTTTTGGAAAATATATATGTGCCCATCTATACACTGAAACATGATAGACAGATAATCCTTTATACATGCCTATACCTAATATTAGCTTATTTTTCCCCCTTGGAGCGATTTATTGTCATAATATGTGTGTGTTTGCTCAATAAATGAAGGAATGAACTTCTGTAGTCTGTTCTCATTTCAACTAACACATAAAGACAAAGAGGTGACCATAATATTTGACTGGGTAGTATTTTGCCCCCAAACTACTGCCAGACAGATAAAGGAAGGTGTTACCTACATGTAGTAATGGAAGAAGGCAATGGCTAAAGAGGTAGCTGAGACAGTGCCAGAGTGCACTCCTATAGGCCTGGGTCAGTGGTCCTCAGTGGAGAGTGGAGGAAGTGGAGTGTTGGGCCATCACTATGGTTCTCAAATTTTATTATTATTTTTTGTTTGGGGGCCACATCAGGTGGTGATCAGGGCTTACTCCTGTATCTGTACTCAGGGAATAATCTTGGTAAGGCTTGAGGAACATGAGGTGCCATTGAAGGAACCCAAGTAAGTAACGTGCAAGGCTAGTGCCCATTATTTCTATTATTTAAAATTTCATATAATTCTTCTGAGTCATCTTCCTGGTCAAAATCTCAGGATTTTTAAAGAAAGCAATGATTTTGGGCCAGAGCATTAGTACAGCGGTTAGGTTCTTGCTTGTACATGGCCCACCCAGGTTTGATTATTCCTGGCATCTTACATGGTCCGTGAGCACCATCAAGAGTAATTCTTGAGAGAAAAGCCAGGAGTTAACCTTGATAATCGCCTCTATTTCAAAAAAGGAGAGAGGGAGAGAGGGAGGGAGGGAGGGAAAAGGAAAGGGGAGAGAGAGAGAAAGAGAGAGAGAGAAAGGTAGGAAGGAGGGGAGGGAGGGAGGCAGGGAGGGGGGAGGCAGAGAGGGAGGGATGGAAAGAAATAGAAGAAAGGAAAAAAGGAAGAAAGAAAGAAAAATAAAGAAAAAAAGTGATTCTGATTTAGTAGGTATAGGGTAGTGGTAATCATGCTGGTTTGTCTGATACACTCCCATTTTCAGCTCCGGTTTAGTGTCTTGGAATATTCCCAGTCATGGGAAATCTCAGATGATTAGTTTCCCCTGTTGCTGGTGGATTTTTAAGAACAATGCCAGCAGATGTTTCTAATGCAATTGTTCCCCAGGCCACATTTTGACACATAAGTTAAAGGCTTGGTGGCAGCCCAAGTTACCTCGCTAACTCTGATCATCACTCTGATACCAAATAATGGGGTTGGCTCAGCTGCTGCTGTTCTCTTTCCAACCTTAGCTAAAAGGAACACTTTGGAAGGCTTCAATTGATTCAAGAAGATTGAAAATGCAGGGCTAAGTGATTAAAACTCTCACAGATGGAAGAACATTTAAATGCCTAAATTGCCTGAGTACTTTAAATATAGGGAGAAATAGCCAAATTGTATCACCCCTAAAGTTTCTAAAATAATCAACTAAAAGAAACCACTCAGAATGTGAGTGGCATAATGTTACTTCTTCTCGGTCTGCTGACCTCTTCACTTCAATGGCTATGGGCAGAGTTGTTAAGTGATCTGCGAAATGTTAACCTTTCTATCACAACTGCAAATGCTGTCACTGGAATAAATTTGAATTCAGTCGATGAAAGGATGTCAAAGGACACCAATCTCTCTTTCCCTAATCATCTCCGATTCTTTCAAGGATTCTTGGCTAAGTTGTCACTATGACTTAAAATTAATTTCATTTTCTTCACTTTATATTTCAAATTTAAGTGAGTACAATTAAGAATATGACCTATCATTTAAAAAAACAAGGTGAAGAGAGTCAATTACCTAAGTAAATACATACTTTAATATATATGATATTTATTGTTTTAGTATGCATTGGTGAAGTTGTAGAGAAATGGGAAATCTATTACATTGCTAGCTGGAATGTAGAATAGCACAAATATTGTAGAAAATATTTCCTCAAACAATTCAGTATAAACTTAAGATACAATTTAGCAAATATACTCTTTGGTACGTGCCACAAAGTACTGGAAACAGGGATTCAAATAGATACTTCTATACAAATGTTCATACCACCTTATTTACAGTAACTAAAAGATAGAAGCAACCCAAATGTCCATTGATGGACACACAATTGAGTATTATGCAACCATAAAAAGTAATAAAGTCCTATCATCTAGAATGGAATTTAGATTTATATTATAATGTGGATTAACCTTGATGACATCAGGCTATGTGAAATAAGCCAGAACATAAAGGAAAAATGTGGTATGATTTCACTTATATTATACAGTTAGAGAATAGGCCTATCATGATGACAAAAAGGAAATTAGGGGATACCAGGGGAGAGATATGAAAGGAATTATTATTTAATGGATATGTTTCTGTTTCAGGTGATAAAAACATTTTAGAGATAGATTGTGGTAAGAGTTTTTCAGTGTGAACGTAATTAATGTCACTGAGTTCTACACTTAAAAATACTCTCTTGGACTCTATGTTTATGAATGTCATAAACTTTCACAGTAATGGGAGAGATCACGTCTATTTGGGGTAAGGGGCATGAAAAGAAAGGGAGCTTCACAGAAGAGGATGTGTTTATGCCAAGTTTTGATGCGTGGTGTCAGGATTCCCCACAGAGATGGAGGCACAAACATGAATTTATTTCACTGTATCACTGTCATCCTGTTGTTCATTGATTTACTCCAGCAGGCACCAGTAACATCTCCTTCGTCCTAGCCCTGAGAGTTTAGAAAGTGCCACATTTGAGGCTCTTTCAGGGTCGGAGAGTGAGACCCATCATTGTTACTGGGTTTTGGCATATCAAAACACTACGGGCCCGCTCCTCTCTGGAAAGAAAGATGGCGGCCGCATGGGAGCCTTGTGGACAGCAGGTTTGAGCCGGGCTTGGCGGGAGCGGCAAGGACCTCATGGGAAGGGGGGCTTTGTGGGCCGTCCCCCACGCCCCACCGAGGTCGCCAGCTGCCCCCCACGAGCAGCTCTCCGGCACGGCCACGGCCCCGGAGGCACAAGGACTTAGCACAGAGAACCAGCCGCTTGGAGCAGAAAAGCAAATGGACTATGTGTTAAACCGCGCCACCAAGCCTGCCCGGAGGGGAAAGAGTGTTGACCGGCCCGCCCGCTCCTCTCTGGAAAGAAAGATGGCGGCCGCACGGGAGCCTTGTGGACAGCAGGTTTGAGCCGGGGCTGGTGGGAGCGGCAGGGACCTCATGGGAAGGGGGGCTTTGTGGGCCGTCCCCCACGCCCCACCGAGGTCGCCAGCTGCCCCCCACGAGCAGCTCCCCGACATGGCCACGACTCCAGGGCACAGAAACCAATCTCTTAACTAGCTAACTTTTAATAGAAATTCTTCCAGGGTCAATAAGTAAAATAGCAGAAATTCAAAACCGCGCGGCCGCAATAGCGGTTGCGCGACATCATCTTATTCTTAAACCAAGATGTAGAAAGCAAATCATTTCACAACGCTGTTTCAGCATGTCTGATTGTGGGGGGTGGGTCGTAAACTCTAAACAATAATTGTGCATCTTCTATCGAAACTATCTAGTCAAAGTAGATAGAGTATTAACTAGAACTCATCTGCCTCACAAGAATTGGGAGGGGTGGGAGGTGGGGGTCTATTGGGGTTCGGGGTTAAAAATAAGTATTGGGAAAGGGAAATGTGTTTGATATTTACATGACTGAGACCTAAACCCGAAAGCTGTGTAACTTTTCCCACAGTGATTCAATAAATAAATAAAATATAAAAAAAAAAGAAGTAAGGAACCAATCTCTGAAACAATAGAAAATACAAGTGTGCATAAAAGTAGGGTTTACAAGTAACTTGAAGTATTGAAAAAAAAGTCACGGAAATAAAGGTTTTGAAATCTTGTTAAAAAAAAAACACTACGGGGAGTTTGCCAGACTCTGCCGTGTGGGCATGGTACTCTCGGTAGCCTGCCGGGTACTCCAAGAGTAAGAACTACATAATAAGTTGCCTGGCCGTGAATTTGTTTATTCAAAAGTATTTATTGAGCTTGCCAATGTCTTCCATTAAACAATAAGGGAACACAACTTTTAAAAGCACAAAACTAGGTATTGTGCTAGGTTCCTAAAGTTCTGTCTATTCACTGAAATTTCCACTTACTAAGATTTGTTTTAAAAACATTCTTACCCTTTGTACTAAATAGCTTATGAATATATGATTCAAGTACTACCTGCATGATTTACCTGAGTGACAGCACTGATTCTAAAACCATACAAGGACATCAAAAAAGGAAACAATAGCTCAATATCTCTGATAAACATAGGTGCAAACCCCCTCAGCTTCACTAATTTCAACAATAAGCTATAGGAATTATACTCCCTGATCAGGTGAGATTTGTTCCAGGAATCCAAAGATGATTCAGCATATGAAAAATCAATAAATATAAAACACCACATCGGTGAAAGGAAGAAAAAAATTTGACCATTTCAATAGATGTGGGAAAAGCATTTGACATGATTTAATAGTCTCAATGGAAATTTATGATAAAATTTCTCAACAAAATGGGTGTAGAAGAAATGTACTTCAACAAAATAAAGGACATATATGACAAACCCACAGACATCATATTCAATGTCAAAAATGTGAAAAATTTGCCCCTATGACAAGAAATAAGTCTGTTCTCACCAATTTTTCAATATATAGTGTTGGGAGTCCTAGAAAAAGAAGTCAGAAAACAAAATTGTATAAAATGTATCCAAATTGGAAAGGAAATAGTAAAATTATGACTATTTTCAAATGAAATGAAAATATATATTGAAAATTGCAAGGCCACACGTATAAAGCTGTTAGGAATAATAAATAAACAGTAATGGGACAGACTACAAAATTAACATACAGAAATATATTACATTTCTATGTGAAAATAATGAGATAGCAGAAGAGATGTCAGAAAAGCAAGTCCATTTACAATCACATCAAAAAAAAATTAAATGCGGGGCTGGAGCAATAGCACAGTGGGTAGGGCACTTGTCTTGCATGTGGCCAACCAGGGTTAGATTCCCAGCATCCCATCTAGTCCCCTGAGCACCACCAGGAGTAATTCCTGAATGCAGAGCCAGGAGTAACCCCTGTGCATTGCCAGGTGTGACCCAAAATGCAAAAGAAAAAAAAGAATTAAATGCATTAGAAAGCAAATAACAGAAGTAGTTAGAAACATGTACATAGAAAACTATAGCCGTTGTTCAAATAAGTAGAAGAGGACACTAAAAGATGGAAAGATATGCCATGATCATGAAATGGAAAAATCAACATTGTTAAATTTTCATAGTGTGTAAAATAATACAAAGATTCAGTGCTATCAAAATCCCAATGGCATTATTCATAAAAGTAAAAGGAAAATGTTGTGATTTATTTGAAACCATGAAAGACTCCAAATAGCAAACACACTTCCAAGAGAAAATAATTCAAGTGTCTTAGGTGGAGGGATGGGATCAGTTGGTGGTAAGACTGGAGGTGGAAATATTATATGCCTGAAACCCTATTATAAACAACGTTGTAAATCACCATGTAAAAACAAAAATTAAATTAAAAAACTGTGAATGTTTTGCAGCTCCCTGACTTCAAACTAGCCTACAAAACTATGATAATCAAAAGAACATGGTGATGGAATAAAAACTGACATACAGAAGTAGAAGAAAATTGATAGCCCAGAAATAAAGCCACAAGTATATGGATAACCAATTGGAAGACGAAGGAGGCAATGATAATGGAACAAAGGAAGTCTCTTGAATAAATAGTTTTAGTAAAACTGGTTATTCATGTCTAAAAAGAGTTAAACTAGGCCAACTGTCTGCCACTATACACAACAATTAAACCAAAATGAATTACTTGTATGGATATAAGACCTGAAATGATAAAATATATTGATGAAAATATAAGAAGCATGTTCCTTGATATCAGTCTTAGAATTATATTTGGGGACTAGATTCAAAGGAGAAATAAAATACAAAAATAAATAAGTGGGACTGCATTGAACAAAAATGCTATACATGGCATAAGAAACTGGTTTCAAAATAAAAACATATCCTAATAAATGGAAGAAGGTATTTGCACATTATGCGTCTATTAAGGCGCTTAGTAGATACTTAGTATATACAAAGATCCCATACAATGCAACAATGCTAACAGAAATTATCTGACTTAAAATTGTTCAAGAATTAGGGCCCAAGAGCTAGTATAGTGGTTAGAGTACTTGTCTTGCATTTCTTGGACCTGGGTTAAATCCCAGGCATCTCTAGTGGCCTCCTGAGCCAGCCAGATCCCTGAACACAAATCCAGAAGTAAGCGCTGAGCACTATCAGGTGAAAAAACACAAAAAGAGAAGTTAAGAACAGAAATTGAATATTAGTTCTTCATAGTAAAAGATGAAAGAGGCATCTTTGGTGTTGGCGTCCTTGTCAACACAAACTTGGTCATAAACACTGATTTATTCGAATGCCTCACAACCCGAACCGAACAATTACACTTGAATAGATGTGGCTCACTGCTGGCAGTTTCTATCTTCATTGTCTATGCACCAACATCCAATTATGATGAAGGAGAAATTGAGAAGTTCTACACGGAGCTGGAAAAGTTCTAGAAAGAAGACCACACCTTCTACAATATCATTGTCGGTGATTTTAATGCCAAGATAGGACCGAGAAGATCAGCCGAAGAACTCCACATCGGGAGCCATGGCCTAGAATGGAACGAACAGGGTGAGAGACTGTCTGAGTTCATCATGTTGACTAAGACTATCCATGGTAACTCACAATTACAGAAGGCCGAATCTAAACGTTGGACCTGGAGTCTCCTGGTGGATGGTTCCACAACGAAATTGACTACATCATATTCAATTGACGGTCTTGCCTGACTGATGTCGCTGTTGTCCCAAAATTCCAAATGGGATTGGACCACCATCTTCTTCATGCAAAATGCAACTTCACAGAGTGGGGAGAAAGGGCCTCAAAGTTTAAGAAGAGAACTGCCAGAACGACCACCAACTGGGAGCTCTTCAGCACTATTGCGGCAACATGGGAAGATGCATCATTGACAACATTGACGAGGAATATGATCGACTGGTTCAGCACCTCCATGATTGTGTGAAGAACACCAAGAGAGAGAGATAGCCATAAAAAGATGCCTGTGTTCGAAAACTCTCGAGCTCATTCACCAACGTGGCTTGGCACAAGCCTTAGGCAACCACACGTGAACATCCAAGCTTGAAAGCAGTGCAGAGAAGCAATAAAGTAAGACCTCAAAGAGAGAAGAGAAGCAGTGCTGGCAGATGCGGCAGAAGCCAGGAAAAGCATTCACAACGCCTGTCTGTCTTTCGCCAACAGCAAGACCAAGATGACTGCCCTCCAACGTCCTGATGGATTTATCACATCTTCCAGAAGGGCAATGGAGAAGATTATCCATGACTTCTACTTGGATCTCTTCAATAGCCATGTGCATCTGCCCACATACAAAATTCTGCAGGATGGATATGTCGTTCCCAACATTCTCCCTTCCGAAATCTGACACCCAATTTCGTTGCTAAAGAAGGAAACAGCACCCGGCCCAGACAAGGTTAGACCTGAACACCTGAACAACCTGTCGTCAGTACTCATCAATACACTGGCTCAGTTCTTCACATGGTACCTGTCTGAATGCAAGGTTCCGTCCCAGTGGAAAACCAGCAGGACTGTACTACTGTAGAAGATGGGAGACATCCACGACATTGGCAACTATCGCCCGATATGGCTGTTGTCTGTCGTCTACAAGCTGTTCATTCGAGTCATCCTGAATAGGATTGGCAGAACACTAGGTGAAGGACAACCATGCGAGCAAGCTGGTTTCCAGAAAGGATTCACCACAATCGACCATATTCACACGATAACCAAGCTCACTAAGGTTTCTCAGGAGGTCAAGCTTCCGCTCTGTCTAACGTTCATTAATTTAAAGAAGGCCTTTGATTCTGTTGAGACTGAAGCAGTCATCGAGGCCCTAGCCAAACAGGGCATTCAAACTCAATATATCAGGATCCTCCATGAGCTGTATTACGAATTCACTACCAGGATCTCATCATTCTACAAAGAAGTAATCATCCATGTCAAGAGAGGGGTTTGGCAGAGTGATATCATTTCACCGAAACTCTTCAGTGCCACCCTCGCAAACGTCATGTGACAAATGGATGGGAAGGAATGGGAGTGAAGATAGACGGTTGGCAACTACAACACCTCCGCTTCGCTGATGGCATTGTTCTAATAACACCAAACATCAGCCAAACGGCACAAATGCTGGCCAACTTTGACCGTGAGTGTGAAAAGGTCGGACAAAAGCTGTATTTCATGAAGACAATATTTATGAGAAACAGTCTCGTTCCTGACGCTCCATTTGCTCTCAACAGGACAACATCTCTGAATGCAACAGTTATGTCTACCTGGGTCGAGAAGTCAACATGACGAAAGACTTGACACCTGAGTTGCACATGAACAAAGAGCGGCTTGGAACCCCTTCAAGAGTGTTGAAGAAATAGCTAATAGGACCAAGAACCTCCAACTCCAGGCACATCTCTTCAATTCCACTATTTTTTTCCTGCATTAACTTACGCCTCAGAGACCTGGGCCCTATGAAAACAGGATGAGAACGCTATTCCGGTCTCCCAAAGAGGAATTGAAAGAGCTATGCTTGGAGTATCACATTTCACTCAAATGAGAGAAAGAATCCGGAGTTCCAAATTCCATCAACGATCAAGAATCAGGGCCACTGTCTCGTTTGCCAAGGCATCAAAAATCAGATGGGCTGGACATATAATGAGATTTGGAGATGACTGCTGGACTAGAGCCATTACTAACTGGATTCCTTGGGACGTCAAAAGATCACGTGGCCTCCCACCTATGAGATGGTC
The DNA here is from genome assembly GCF_029834395.1 of Sorex fumeus. NCBI lineage: Eukaryota > Metazoa > Chordata > Mammalia > Eulipotyphla > Soricidae > Sorex > Sorex fumeus. The sequence goes on from NW_026606115.1 coordinate 18,769,438, forward strand.
AGACTTCTTTGTCAAAACCCTGAAAGGTCGGTTTGAGGCCGTTCGTGCTCCTAGAAAGAGCAGACGCCATTTGGGCTACACTGGTGCATGACAGGGACGACTGGAGACATTACTTGCGCCTGCTCAAGCAAACTGATGAGTAACAGGATGTCAAGTGATCAAGTGATATTAAAAACTTCTTGGTTTTAAGAATAGCCAAGATAAGTACAAGGAGGTTCACTCAATGACTTGGAGGCCAGCTGCATATGCTAGGGCAAAGGCAGCTCAGATAGAGAGGGAAGCACCAAATAAAGGTGTTGGGAGGATCTTCCCAGGATGGGAGATGCATGCTGAAAGTAGACTATAGACCAAACATGATTGCACTCAATACCTCTTTTACAAACCGCAGCAACCAAAAGGAGAGAGAGAACAAAAGGGAATGCCCTGACCCAGAAGCAGGGTGGGATGGGGGGAATGGGGGTTGGGAGAGATACTGATATCAGTGGTGGTGGAGAATGGGAACTGGTGGAGGGATGGGTACTTGATCGTTGTATAACTGAAACCCAAGCACAAAAACTTGTAAGTCTACAACTGTACCTCATGGTGTTTCACTAATAAAATTTTTTTTAAAAAAAGTCTTGGTTTTTACCTATAAATCAGAACACACCAACTTAAGACAGGTATGTACTCCTACACCTATTAAAGCATTATTTAGGACTGGGCGACTGAAACCTCATGGGAAGGGGGGCGTTCCCGGCTTGTCCTTCATGCCCTACCGAGGTCATGAGTTACCCCCCACGAGTGGCTCTCCGGTATGACCATGGCTCCAGAGGCACAAGGACTTAATGCAGAGCCCGGCAGCTTGCGGCAGAAAAGTTAATGGACTATGCGTTAATCCATGCCACCATGCCTGCCCAGAAGGGAAAGGGTGTTGCTCCCTTCCACCTTTTCCCCTCTGTAAAGCAAGATGGCGGCCACCTCGGAGCTTTTTGGAAAGCCAGGTATGAGCCAGTCGTGACGGGGCAACTGAAACCTCATGGGAAGGGGGGCATTCCTGGCTTGTCCTTCACGTCCTACAGAGGTCACGAGTTGCCCCCCACAAGAGGCTCTCTGGCACGGTCATGGCTCTAGAGCCACAGAAACCAATCTTATAATTTTGTGACTCTCGGCAGAAATACTTCCAGGCTTAATAAGTAAAATACCAGAAATCCAAAACCAGCTGTAGAAAACAAATTATTTCACAATGCTTTTTCAGCAGGTATGATTTGGGGGTGTAAACTCTAAATAATAATGGTGCATCTTTTGTTGAAACAATGAATCTAATCAAAGCAGATAGAGTGTTAACTAGAATTCATCTGCCTCACAGGCATTGGGAGGGTTGGGAGGGGGGTATGTTGGGGTTCTTGGTTGTGAAAAATAAGTACTGGTGAAGGGAAATGTGTTTGATGATTTCATGACCGAGACTTAAACCTGAAAGCTTTGTAACTTTCCCACAGTGATTCAATAAATAAATTAATTATTTAAAAAAACATTATTTATAGTAGTTAAGAGTTAGAAATATTTCAAGTTCCAACTCTTACACATGTGGTTTATATACACAGTGGAATATTATTCAGATATAAAAAGATAAAAATCCTTCCATTTGCAACCTGGATAGACCTAAAGGGTATTATATACAATGAAATAAGCCATAGAAATAAACACCCTGTATGATTTCACTCCTATGTGATACATAGAAAAAAACAACAATAAAAAATAAGTGACACTTAAGCAGAGATGGAAAAATTTGTGAATTTAGATTTAGAATTTGAACACAGGCTCTTTTGTCTCTAAAAACCCACGCTGCCTAATAATCATCAGGGTGATGCAAATCAAAAACAACAATGAGATATCATCTCATACTTCAGAGAGTGGCACACATTCAAATGAACAAGAACAACCAGTTCTGGCATGGATGAGGGGAGAAAGGGACCCTCATTAATTGCTGGACAGAATGTGGACTGGTCCAGCCTTTTTGGAAAACAATATGGACATTCCTCAAATAATTAAAAATAAATCTTCTATTTGACCCAGCAATACCACCTCTGGGAGTATACCCTGAGGGTCCAAAAACACACAGCAGAAACAACATTTGCACTTCTGTGTTCATTGCAGCAGTATTCACAATAGCCAGAATCTGGAAACAACCTGTGTGTCCAATAACAGATGACTGGATAATGAAACTATGGTATATCTACACAATGGAATACTACACAGTTGTTCAGAAAAATAAAGTCATGAAATTGGCCTATAAACAAATAGACTTGGAAAGTATCTTGCTGAGTGAAACGAGTCAGAAGGAGAGGGATAGATATAGCATTCATTTGTGTGATATAAAAATATTATGAAACTAATATCCAAGGCCAGGGAAAACAGGCCAGGATAACTGGTCAACGGTTGGAAATTACCACAAGGGTGTGTGGGGGGGTGAAGGGTATTTACGATAGAGGAGGGTTCATTATGACAACAATAGATTGGAAAGGATCACTCTACAGAAACTGAGTGTTGAAGGCAGGTAAAGGGATATACATGATAATCTTTCAGCATTTGTATTGCATAACCATAATGCCTAAAATGAGAGATATAAAGAAAACGAGAGAGAGAGAGAGAGAGAAAGAGAGAGAGAGAGAAGAAAGGTGCCTGCTGTAGTGGCAGGCTGGGGTGGGGAGTGGTTTGGAGGTTGGGAGGGAAACTGGGGACATTCATGATGGGAAATTACACTGGTAGAGGGATAGGTGTTTGAATATTGTATGATTGAAACCCAATCATGAATAGCTTTGTAAGAGTCTATCTCACAGTGATTCAATAAATTAAATAATACTAAATTTTAATAACAAAATTAATATTAAAATATTAATATAGCCTCTTCCGAGTGCCACACGTCTAACTAGTCCCCAGGCCTGCCAGTTTTCATCCTTAATCTGCAGGGGATGGGAATTGAGGCACACCGCGTGCAACCAAAGCTGAACCATTCCAGGCACCCTCTGCTCATCTCACCCAGGTACCCACCTGGTGGTAGGGCTCCTTCCCAGAGCCATGGCCGCTAATGTGGCTGCAAATTATTCTCCCCCTACATATCGCATAAGAACCATAAGTTGCCTTCTTAGTTGGAACTTTCATTAGATTAGCTTAACCACCAGAAACACTGTAGCACTGTAGCACTGTTCTCCCTTTGTTCATTGATTTGTTCAAGCGGGCAACAGTAACATCTCCAGGGTGAGACTTGTTGTTAACTGTTTTTGGCATATCGAATATGCCACGGGGCGCTTGCCAGGTTCTGCAGTGTGGGAGGAATACTCACGGTAGATTGTCAGGCTCTCCCAGAGGGGCAGAGGAATCGAACCCGGGTTGGCCATGTGAAAGGCAAATGCCCTACCACCTGTGCTATCACTCCAGCCCACCAGAAACATATTAGCCAATAATTCATTAAGCCTACATAAATTAATACTGCATCATAAGAAGAATAATAAGAGTGAGTGTGAAGGGCTAAACCACACAGGTCACAATGGTAAAACAACATAGAAGCCCACCAAGCTTATTTATTGAAGAGGTTTGCCCAGAAGACCCGAACAGTAATGAAGTGCTAGACAACCTCTCTGACAAGGAATTTAGAAGGGAACTACTGAGGATGCTTAGGGAGCTAAAAGAAACAATGGAAAGCAATGCCAATAAAAGAGACAAAAAGATTTGAAGGTAGAAATGAAGAAAATGCAATCACAATTACAAACGGAAATATCAAACCTGAAAAACCTGGTAGACGAATTGAAAAACTCAGTAGAAGGTCTCAGCAGCAGAGTAACATCTGCTGAGGATAGAATCAGTGAGCTCGAAGATGAAGTCCAGAGAGTCTCGAGAATAGAACAGAAAATGGAAAAGAGACTCACAATCAGGGAACAGATGGCAAGAGAAGATTGTAATGAAGCCAAGAGGAGTAACATACTAATTATTGGAGTCCCAGAGGGAGAGGAAGAAAACCCTGATGAAGAAACTGTCAAAGACATCATTGCTACGACATAGCCAGAGCTGAAAAAAAAAATGCGACCACATTCAGGAGGCCCGAAGGGTACCAGCTAGAAGAAATCCAAATAAAAATGCCCCAAGACACATCCTGATCAAAGTGACCAAAACCTTAGATAGAGACAAAATTCTGAAAGCAGCAAGATCAAAGAAAGAAATTTCCAATAAATGGGCATCCTTAAGATTCACAGCCAATTTGTCTGATAAAACCCTCACAGCCTGAAAATAGTGGTGGAATATAGTGAAAAAAAACTCAATGAAATAAATGCCTCACCAAAAATACTTTACCCAGCGAGACTCTCATCCATGACAGAAGGAGCAACACACAGTTTCACAGACAAACAACCGCTCAGAAACTTCATAAACTCAAAACCATGGTTAGAAGAACAACTAAATGGGCTACTTTAAGACAAGACAGGCCCCTCAAATACAGCAAATTTCAACAGAAAAATGGGACAAAACCTCATAACAATAAACTCTCTCAATGTCAATGGGCTAAACACACCAGTTAAAAGACACAGAGTGGCGGGATGGATTAGAAAATTGAATCCAACATTCTGCTCCCTGAAAGAAACATATCTCAATAGCCAGAGCAAACACAGGCTCAAAGTCAAAGGCTGAAAAACAACTCCCATAAAAAAGCTGGGGCAGCCATCCTAGTATCAGACCACATTGATTTCAGACTGAAAAAGGTCACAAGAGACAGTGAAGGCCATTTCTTATTGATCAAAGGATCTGTACAACAGGAAGAACTTACAATAATAAATGTATATGCACCTAATGAGGGACCAGAAAAGTACTTAAAACAACTACTCATAGACTTGAATAAAGATATCCATAACAACACAATACTAGTGGGAGACTTCAAAACTGCTTTATCACCTCTTGATAGATCAACCAGACTAAATTTTAGCAAGACCATACTTCATCTGAGGGAAAAAACGGAAGAAGGGGGCTTAATAGATATATACATGACACTTCATCCTCAAAAAGCTGAATACACATTTTTCTCAAGTGTTCATGGAACATCCTCCAAGATAGACCACATTCTGAGTCATAAAAGATAGCTCCATAAAATTAAGAACATAGAGATTGTATCAACAATCTTCTCAGGCCACAATGAGCTGAGATTAGAAGTAAATCACACACACAAACAGAAAACTAAATCAAATACCTGGAAATTTAACAGCTCACTATTGGACAACGAGTGGTTTAGAAAGAAAATCAAAGAGGAAATCAAAAGATTCCTGGAAACGAATGAACATGAGGACATGACTTACCAAAACTTATGGAACACAGCTTGGAAAGTTTATAGTTCTACAAGTATTCCTCAAGAAGGAGGAGCGAGCCCACATAAGTAACCTAATCTCACAGTGTAATAGCTTGAAGAGTGACCAACAAAAGGAGCCCAACCCGAACAGGAAGAAGGAAATAATAAAACTCAGAGAAAAATTAACGAGATGGAAACCCAAAAAACAATCTGAAAGATCAATTAAACCAAGAGCTGGTTCATTGAGAAAATAAACAAGATCGATAAGCCTATTGCAAGACTCACAAAGAAAGGGAGAGAGAAAACCCTAATAAACCGAATCAGAAATAAAAAGGGGGACATTACAACAGAAACTAAAGAAATTCAAAGGATCCCCAGGGAGTACTTTGAGAAGCTTTATGCCACAAAACATGAAAAACTTGAGGAAATGGATAAATTCCTAGATTCCTATAGCTTCCCAAGTCTTAACCAATAAGATCTGGAATACCTGAACAGACCTATCACCATCAAGAAAATTGAAACAATAATAAAAAAGTCTCCCCAAGCAAAAAATCCTGGCACAGATGGATTCACTAGTGTATTCTTCCAAATCTTTAAAGAGGACTTGTTCCAAATCCTCTTTAAGCTTTTCCATGAAATTGAAGTATCAAAAACCCTTCCTAACAGTTTCTATGAAGCAAATATCGCCCTGATACCAAAAGCAGACAGAGATACCACAAAGAAAGAATTACAGGCCAATATCCCTCATGAATACAGACACAAAGATCCTCAACAAACTATTAGCAAATAGAATCCAACGACTCATCAAAAAGATCATACACAATGACGAAGTAGGATTCATCCCAGGGAATGCAAGGATGGTTTAACATTCGGAAATCGATCAACATAATCCATCATATCAACAAAAGAAAAGATAAAAACCATATGATCATATCAATAGATGCGGAGAAAGCATTTGACAAGATCAGCACCCACTTTCCTCAATATAGTCAAAAAGCCATCTACCACAAGCCCACAGCAAGGATTATTCTCAAGTGGGGAAAAAGCTAAAAGCCTTTCCTCTAAGATCGGGCACAAGACAAGGTTGCCCACATAAAATTTTTAAAAATAAAATATAATATAATATATATTTATATAACATCAGTACATTATATTGATTGTTATTAATATAATATATTAATATAACATATCAATATAATATATTAATTAGTATGTTAGTATAATATAATATTAATATTCTAAAATATATAATATATATAATAAGAAAAAATTTACGTATATATAGGTTCATGAACCAGCATAACATAATAAGGAATCCATGCGCGGAATTTGGTGTCAGCATGGGGAAGAAAATTAATTTGGTGTAAATAAAGGTTTTAATACCATGTTTAGTTAAAAAATTAATATTAAATGCCATCCTTCCTATCATTGTTCTCAGAATTCAGGAAGCATTCAAATTACCAAAGGAGCTGATTAAAATGCAGATTCCTGGGCTTCACACTTGAGTCACTCAAAGAGGTACTCAAATAAATGCAATATTTCTATGTCTATCCCTCTCTTTCTGACTCATTTTGCTTTAAACATGATACTTTCCATGTTGTACCACTTGTATGTAAATTTCATGACTTCATCTTTTCTAACCGCTACATTGTACTTCATTGGGATGGGAGGATGGGGGGCGGGAGGGATACTGGGATCCGTGGTGGTGGGAAATGGGCACTGGTGGAGGGATGGGTATTTGATCATTGTATAATTGAAACCCAAGCACAAAATTTGTAAGTCTACAACTGTACCTCATGGTGTCTCACTAATAAAAATTTTTAAAAAGGGAATTATAAAAAAAAGAGGTACTCAAAGAGGTTTTTTTTTGTTTGTTTGTTTTTGGGTCACATCTGGCGATGCTCAGGGGTTACTCCTGGCTCTGCACTCAGGAATTACTCCTGGCGGTGCTCAGGAGACCATATGTGAAGCTGGGAATCAAACCCGGGTCGGCCGCTTGCAAGACAAATGCCCTACCCACTGTGCTGTCGCTCCAGCCCCTCAAAGAGACCTTTTAATAAACTCTTCAGTTCATTCTAAACTCTGTCATCAAAGGATGGGAGAAGCATGCTGAAAGTAGACTATAGACCAAACATGATTGCCACTCAATGCCTCTCTTGCAAACCACAACACCCAAAAGGAGAGAACAAAATGGAAAGCCCTGCCACAGAGGCAGGGTGGGATGGGGGGAAAGGGGGGTGGGAGGGATACTGGGACCCGTGGTGGTGGAAAATGGGCACTGGTGGAGGGATGAGTATTTGATCATTGTATAATTGAAATCCAAGCACAAAAATTTGTAAGTCTATAATTGTACTGGTGTTCACTAATAAAAATTTTTTAAAAAAGGATCACATTCTGACTATTCCTTTTTCTATGTATTGGTGCGAATTACCTAAATCGTTAATTCACCTTTACTATATGCACTTTGTATGTAACAGACAATTTTAGAAAGGGATATTTTTTTATTTAAATAGTTATTTTAGAAACGAATATATTTTCCTCATGGATTTGTCTTAGGACCCTTGTAGAAGGTCAGCTGATCACAGATGCAATTTTTGGACTCCCAGTTTTATCTAAATTTATAACAAATATCAATTGTCTGTATGCTTGTTTATGTGCCAATGTGACATATTCTTTTCATATTGTGGTAGAAGTCACACGAGATGCATTTCACCATTGTAACCACTTTAAGTGTACAATTCAATGAATTTTAGTACATTCACAATATTGTGCCACCAGCATCACTGATCTCTAATTCCAGGACACCTGATAAAGCTAAGATATCACAGTTCATTCAAAAACCATCTCACCAAGACCCTGGATCCTGGTAATTACTTGTCTGTTTTCTATGATTTGCATGTTCTGGACATTTCATATAAATGGTATCAAATGATATGAAGCCCTTTTGTGTTTTCAAGGTTCATCTACTTTGCAGCACATATATTATAGTACTGTATTGCTTTTTATGGATGAATAACATTTCATTGTATGAGTATACACAATTTTGATTATTCGTTCACTTTGATGGAGTGTTTATATATTTTTGCTATTATAATCAATGCTTCTATGAAAATTTGTGTGTATGTTTTGTATAGAAATATATTTTCATTTCTGTGGTAGTGGAATTTCTGGGTCACGTGGCAATTCTGTGTTTAACCTTTTGAGAAACCGCCAAATTGTTTACCCACAATAGACTTAACATTTTATGTTCTCACGAACAACAGAAGAAAATTCCGACTTTTCCACATTCTTTCTAATATTTGTTACTTCATTTTTTAAAAACTGCTAAAATTTTTAAAAATTGCATGTTAAATGTTATGTTCTTATGGATTTGATCTGAATTCCATAGCAATTAATGATGCCATATTTCCGTATGCCTTTACGTGTGTTTGTACATTTTGTTTATGTAAATGCATATTTAGCGGTCAAAGAAAGAGTACATTAGATAAGGCACTGCCTTGTATGTGATAAGTCAGGATTCAATCCCTGGCACCACATCCCCTGAGCACTGCCAGGAGTGACTCCTGAGCACAGACCCAGGAGAAAGGCTTGAACACGGTCAGTTGTGGCCTTACATTTTTTTTAAAAAAATGTTTGTTTTATTCCTGTGTCCATTTAAAAAAATGGATTGTCTTTTTTTGTTGTTAAGTTTTATGGGTTTTTATATGTATGTTCTTTGTAAATGTGCTAAGTTGCATGGGTTATTTATATGTAAATTCTTTATATATATGCCAACCCCTTATCAGGTATGTGATTTGCCAATATTATCTCTCATTCTGGGGGTATCTTCTTACTTAATAGTATCCTTTGGTGCTCTCAAGTTTCAATTATTTAAAAGTTGAATTTGTATGCTTTTTTAAAAAATGTTGTTTTTGCTTTTGTAATATCTTTTAGAATTCCTTACCAAATCCATGATCATGCAGTTGAATTTTTGTGTATTTTTAATGTTGTTCTTGCTTCTGTAATATCAAAGAAGAACTCAGTGCCAAATTTATGATTCTGCAATGCTTACTCCTATCTTTTCTTTTAACAGACTCATAATTTTCTCTCTTACATTTAGGTCTTTATCCTTTTGAAGTATGGGTCCACCTTTATTCTTTTGAATGTAGATATCAAGTAGTCCAAGACCCATATTTGAAGAGAAAATTCTTCCCCCGTTGCATAATGTTGGCTTTTCAGAATAATATGTGGAATATGAGAATAAGGAAAAGGAATATAATATAATATTTCTAGTGAAAGCAAACCCTAAAGGTATTGTCAATATAACAGACAGTGAATTGATGAGGCTTCAAAGGAGGATAGGACGAGAAAAGGGACCTTGAGATAAGGGTAAGGATCTTGGGACTTGGGATGATGTGATAAAGGAATATTTACACTTTGGTAATGGAGATGGTGAAGTAGCATTGCAAGTATAAAACAATCATGCTTAGTACCTATATTGCAAACTATAACACCCAAAAGGAGAGAGAGAGTAAGAGGGAATGTCTCTGCCACAGAGGCAGAAGCTGGGAAAGGGTGGGTGTGGCGGGAGGGATGGTGGGAAGATTGGTGGTGGAGAATGGGCATTGGTGGAGGGATGGGTACTCAAAAATTGTTTGATTGAAATGTAATTGTGAAAGTTTGTAACTCTGTAACTGTATCTCACGGTGATTCATTAAAATAACAACAACAATAATAAAAACAATCACATGGAAGAGTGGGAGATAGTTCAGCGGTTAGGGCACATGTCAAGGCATCCACAGACCCCTAGTTTCTAACCGCTGAACATTTTAGCAGAGCATCACAGGGACTAGTCCTTGGGTCTGCTGAGACCCACTTGGGAGGTGACCCTCAAATCAAAACAATAATAAACTACATTGTAAACCACATCGCCTCAATAAAAATGAAAGAATCTTCTCTCTGCAAAGAAAAAAAGGAAAATCAATTTTTTTAAACCATGTGGGCTTTTTTGGGATTCTTTTCTATGTCACTTACATGTATATGGTTATCCTCATGCCAGTTTATCATAAGTTTTTTAAGACAAATTTTGGCTATTTGGGGCCCTCACAATTGCTAAAAAATCTGGAATCATTTTATTTATTTTGGCTCAAAAAGGCAGTAGCTTTTTGATAGATTGTTTCAGTAGATAGCTTTAGACGCTATTGTCATTTGAATTATATTGTCTTCCAATACAGGAGAGTACAAGGTATTTTTATTATAATTTTTATCATTTCTTTCAACAATGCATGTAGTTTCGGTTTTGTACCCCTTTAATTAGTTGTGTTATTAAGCATTTTAATATTTTAAAAAATAGAATTTTTAATTTTCTATTTTCATTTATGGATTGTTCCTTGCTATAACAATACATATAAACACATGATTTTTTGTATGTCATTCTCATACCTTGAAACTTTGCTGAATTGATTTGTTAGGTCTTTATCCTCTCCTTCTAGTTCTCACAGTTTATTCGTATTAGTATGCTTCATAATATTCCCGTGGTCCCTAAGGCTCTTTCTTTTTGCTTCTTCACCTTTTTCTTGGTGTTCCTTAGACTGGAGAATTCTAAATGCCCTATCTTCAAGGTGACTGACTTTTCTACTCAAATATACTGTTGATTCTCTGTGGTGAAATCTTTTTAAGTTATATTTTTTAATTTCAGTATTTCCATTTGGTTCACTTTTGTAATATCTATTTATATTGTGCTTAGTGAGATAATCATTCTTATATTTCATTTCATTTTATGTGTATTTAAAAATCAGAAATTCTTAAAATACCTGATTTCGATACCATGGCCAGGGAAATGACTCAAAATTCTAAAGCACATACTTTGCATGTGGGAGTCCTGCCTGGGTTCAATTTATCAAAGACCGCTGGGAGTCAGTCCCGAACACTGACAGGTTTAGTCCCCAAACAAAACAATACAAACCCAAAAGAAATTAAATAACTTTTATGTCTAGTTAATTTCTATGACTGAGACTCTTTGTGGACAGTTTCTATTTCTATTTTTTTCTAGAGCAAAGTCAATAAAGGCCCTCCCTTTGATCGTCGATTTGCTCAAGCGGGCCAAGTAACGTCTCCATTGGAGACTTTCTTGTTTCTGTGTCTGGCATATCGAATACGTCATGGGGAGCTTGCCAGGCTCTGCCGTGCAGGCGAGATACTCTCGGTAGCTTGCCAGGCTCTCCGAGAGGGGCGGAGGAATCGAACTCGGGTCGGCCATGTTGGCGCCTTGTAAGGCGAACGCCCTACCCGCTGTGCTATTGCTCCAGCCCAAGTCAATAGTTCTCTTTTATTCATGTTTCATATTTTTTATCAAATACCACGTATTTTATACTATATAATTTGACGTTTCTAGAAATGATGTTGCCTTCTCTCCTGAGGATTTTGTTATTTTTTTTTTTTTGATTTTTGGTTTACCTTAAGTAATGCTCAGAGCTTACACTCGGCTTTATGCTAAGGCTTTGCTCCTGGCTCTGCGGTCAGAGATCCTGGAAGTGTTCAGGGAACTGTATGTGGTGCCAGGCATCAAACTCAGGTCAGTCAAAGGCAAGGCACGTGTCTTAACACCTGCATTATCTCTCTGTCCCCAGTGAGATTTTTGTTTGTTTTTTGTGCCACATCTGGTAATGCTCAGGGTCACTCCTGGCTCTGTTCTGCGATCACTCCTGGCAGTGCAAGGGGATAATACAGAGAGTACAGGGCTTAAGCCCTGTAGGATCTCACTGGCTCTTTTGCTTTCTCTCTCCAAAAATTTTCAGGAGCAATTTTCCAAGTTCTGAATTCTTTGTCAAATGTGGCCTAGTGAAGTTTATGTTCAGTTAACTTAGCGGCCTATAATGATTAAGTAGTGATTTCTTTAACTGCCTAGAACAAAAAAAAGTTTATATTCTTTGCCAAAGGGCTTTGTAAGCATATTAAACACATATTCAACTCTCAGCTGCATAATTAAAAACCCTACCTTAACCTATGCTCCCTGCTTGCACTGAACCTCAAAGTCAGCCAAAGGTGAAAGCTAATATTTTTTCAGGCCTTTTTCAACTATGCACAAAGTCTCTGCACATGTTTCAGATTGTCTGTGTGATAAGTAATATGGAATATGAAAATCTTATTTTTCAGTTTTTTGTTTTAAGCTTTTAGGTGATCTAGTTTTGCTCCAATTGTTATTCTCATCTCAAACAGCTTTTCCATTAAAACACTTGTTGAAGTTTTCATGAAATTAATTACTCAATACTTTGAAGTAATATATCATGTGTTTGAATTATTTACCAAATACAATAAAAATGCAAATAAACCAATGCAAGATAAATTTTAGCATAGCTAAAATCAAACTATTTAAAACAATGCAATTTCCTAAGCACTTTAAATGTTACTGAGGATTAGGACAGCAAGATTTTCCAGTCTTTTTGCTCAATCATTGTAATTAAATAAAAAAGGAAGAATATTTTGACTAGGCAGTAAGTGGGAATATGCTGACATAATTAATGAAAGTAAGTAACATTGATGCCTTGCTAAATGAAAATTTAAATGTACTCATTGTAAATCTGTGAAATAGTAAAGGTACAGTAATCATGATGGAAATAGCCTGGACAAAAATTCATCCCTATATCTGTTTGACTATAGAGACTTCGTTCTTTAATTACTAGGTTACGCATTGCTTCTCCTCACTCTGTATCATGACAATTATTTGATAAAAATCTGGATTTACTGGATCAAGACTAAACTCCTCCACCGACTTTCAAATTCCTTCTTGATTTTCCCTCCATCCAACAGCCAGATTTATTTTCTGCTAATCCCTAAAGCAATCACTGAATTTAGTTAGATCAGTTTTGTGCATCACATCTGCTGCATTTATTTCTTATTCTAGTCTTTCATTTACTTGTAGTGCCTAAATCTGTCACCCTTCAAAAGCCAGATCAAGACCTATTTCCAGGATAAAGCTTTCCCTTATTCTCTATACTGAGACCTAAAGCATTTATAGCTAGCAGCACATAATGTTCTCATCTAATTAATTTTTACATTATTTAAAATGGAGTTATAATTTACATACCATAGAATGCACCCATTTAGGGTGTACATATCAATGGCAATAAGTTTATTTACACGGGTATACAATAGTATTTTGATTGCTAGCTCCATTACCCTATTGATGAGAAAGGAACTCCACCCTAAGATTATGACTATTTCCAAATGCATCACATATGACACAGGACAAATAAGACAAATAGGAAATCACAGATTCAAACCTTGTGGAAAGACCTAGAATGGCACATAGGCTACTTAAGACTGGTATTTAGGAATAGAGTGAATTAGCAGGAGCAATGGGGAGCAGGCTTACTAGTGTCAGGAGGGTTGAATGATGTTTGATTCCCATAAAAGAATGTCATTGTTAATTTGTTTGAATAAATTCACTGAGTGGCAGGCAAATGAAACCTGTTACTTCAAGATAAGGGTAATTTTGCCTGGTCCTTGTGATAAGGAGCATTGTTTGGCTAGGAAACCTTGTCCACATGAGTAGATTGGATCAGACGGCTAGCAGACCATTATAGTCATACAATCCCCACCCACTCTTTTAGGTGGTAAGGTGCTGTGTAATATTGAACCTTCATAATATTGCAGCAAAAATAAAAATCCCTTTATATTTCGTTTTTCTTTTGTTCTGGGGCCATATGCAGCTGTGCTCAGGGCTTACTCCTGTCTCTGCTCTCAGGGAATCACTCCTGGTGAGCTCAGAGTATCATATGGGGAGAAAGGGATTAAATTATGGTTGGCTGTATTCAAAGCATGTGCCCTACTTGCCGTACTACAGCTCAATTAATCCCTTTAAATTTCTAGAACCTTTTTATCACCTCCCAAAGAATCCCCATACCCATTAGTAATTACTCTAGTCACTTCATTCTGCCTTCCTCCAGACCTTGACAGTCACAATACTACTTTCTGTTTGCTGAATTGCCTTTTCAATGAACATTATTGATTATGATACATATGTAGTATGCTTTGAAATCAAGATATGTGAATTCTCCAATTTTGTTCTTCAAGAATTTTTTTCCATCTTGATTCTTTGCATTTTCTGGAAACATTTAGAATCAGCTTGCCAATTTCTGCAAATAAGCCACCACGAATTTTGAAAGAGATTGTGTTGAATCAGTAAACTAATTTGCGGAATATTACTACCTAAAAATATTAAGTCTCATAGAACATGACCATGAATTATTTTTCCACTTAGTTCCTTTCAGCAGCATCTTGTAATTTTTATTTGTATATGTACTACATGTCTTTTAAGAAATTTACTCCTGTATATTTTATTTCTATTTTTAAAATTTATTTTTTATTGGTTAGCAATATTATGGTATAATATTCTCTTTTTTCCATAACCTTTACAATGCTTGTTTCTAGACTTTCTAATATAGTAGTTTTCAGTTTAAAAGTTATATTTCGTTGTATATTTGATTTGCACTTTCCTGGTAACAAGTGACATTTTTTTCACATCCCTATGGCCATCTATATGTATTTGAAGAAGTTTCTATTTCTTATTTCCTTTTTGTTGATTGGGATTATTTTTGCTGCTGTTTAATTCCAACTATATCTAGACATTGCAAACACACCTTGTATATTAACCCTTTTGTTATGTGTATATTTTAAATATATTTCCCATTCTTTATTTGTGTTTTGTTTTGTATTTTGTTTTGTATTTTGTTTTTACTGATATTTTCTCTCGTGGTATAGAAGATTTTTAATTTCATCTAGTTCTAGTTGTTTATTTTTTCCTTTGCTTTTGAAGTCAATTCCCAAAAGATATCACTGAAGTCAATAGCGCACTGCTTTGACTATATTTTTCTCTACATATTTTATGGACACAGGTTTTACATCCAAGTCTTTAATCCATTTTGAATTATTTTTTGTTTATGATATGAGATAATGGTGTAGTTTCAAAATTTTCAAGGATATTCAATATAATTTGCTGAAGAGACTTTCTTCATAGTGTGCTCTTGGTTCCTTTGTCATAAATTACCTTCAGACACATGTGCAGATTTATTTCTGGATTCCCAGTTCTATTCCATTGATCTGTTTCTCTATTTTTGTTTCAATACCATGTTTTTATTACTATTACATTGTAGTATATATTGAAGCTGAGGAATGGTGAAGATTCCCATCTTCTATTTTCTTAAGATTATCTTGGCTGTTCAGGGCCATTTTTGTGGTTCTATACAAATTTTGGCAATGTTGTTGTATTTCCTTGAAGAACACATTTGGATTTTTGAAGGAGTTGTGATAAATCCATGAATTATTTCGTGTAGGATGGTCATGTTATTTTTACTTGTTAGCATTTTGTTAGAATATTAGAGTTTATGATAATATTATTTATGTTAAAGGTACTCAGTGTTACTGCACTACATTCACCATAGATGTGGAAATATCCTTCCATCACTTCCCTTTGGTCCCTTCTTACCCACACTAACCTTCCAACCTGTCTTCCTATATACCACATAGTAAACTCAGTCCAGTGACAGAATCTAAGGGTTTCCTTTCACTGCTTTGTTTCTTTATATTGTACAAATGAGTAAGCTTCTCAGGAATTTATGTTTCTTTTTAAGACTTATTTTCCTTAATGGTAACCCTTTAGTTCCATGCAAGCTGTAGCAATATTTTATCTTTTCTTATAGCTAAATACTAATCTATTATGAAAGTATAACAAAAGTCCTTTTTATTTTACTTTCTTAGGGTTCACTCCAGGCTCTATGCTCAAGGATTACTTCTGGCTGTGTTCTGAATATGTAGTAGTATCGAGGATCAAAAATGAATGAGTCCTGAGTAAGATAAACACCTTAACCACTGTACTATATCTCTCCTCCCAGAAGTGTAACAAAATTTATTTATCTGCAAATCTGTTTTGGGGCACTTGGATTATTTTCAGACAATAGTTATTGGAAATAACACTGTAAAGGCTATAAGTATGAGTATATCCTTTATACCAATGAATAAAATACTGGATTATACTATAATTTTGTTTTTTATTTTTTTTGTGAACTCCATCATGTTTTCTATAGAGGCCCAGCCAGCTTATATTTGACAATAAATAAGTGTTTCTTCTTCATTGGCCATTTTAATACAGGCCATTCACATTCACATTTATGTGGGGTAACATCACTATCATTTTGATTTGCATTTCCTGATAATCAGTGATAAACAACACATTTAAATATCACTGATGGTGAACTATAAGTTCTCTTTGAACAAGTGTTTGTCTCCTCCCCCAATTATTGATTTTTAAAATATCTGGATATTAGTCCTTAGTCAGATGCGTGGTGTGAAAATATTTCCTTCTACTCAGCAGAGTGCCTTTTTAATTTATCCATTATTTCTTTCACATTGCAGAAAGTTTGGGGTATTTTTCATGTCCCATTTTTTAATGTTTGCTTTACTTTTCCCTCTTTTCTCCCTTTCCCCATTTTCACAGAATCACTGTTAGATACACAGTTACAAAGTAGTTCTTGATTTAACTTCAATCATAGAATGTCACAACACCCATACCTTAACCAGTGGACTTTTCCCACCATCCATGTCCCCCAACCTGTGGCAGACACTTTTGCTTTCTCTCTCTCCATCTCTCTCTCTTTCTCTCTTTCTTCATTTTTCCTTTTAGGTACTGAAATTTGCTATAATATTACTGAAAGGGCATCACACATACCACTTTACGTCTTTTTATCATGCAGTTCTTGTTCAGAGTAATCATTTCCATATCATTGTCATAATGGTCCCTTCTCTAACCTATTTTCTTCCGCCATTCCTTGTGGCAAGCTTCCTACTATGGACCAATCCTCCTGGCATTTTTTTTTTTTGCTGATAGAGTTGAATCATTGGCAATACCTCTGAAGTAACTACCATAGGAGAGTTCTGCATGTTTACTTCCAAGTATTTTATGATTTCCTGTGTAGCATCAGGGTTTCTTTAATCCATCTTGAGCAACTTTTGTATATGAGGTGAGCTAGCAATCCAGTTTAAGTTTCTTTGTGTATGACCATTTGTTAATTAGAATTTGGGGTTTTGGAACCACGCTCATCTCTGCTCAAGGATTTCTCCTGGTTCTGTGCTCAAGAGTGACTCTTGGGAGTGCTAAGGGGACCATATGTGGTATTGGGGCTCAAATCTGGGTTGGTTACATGCAAGGCATACACCTTACCTCCTGTACTATCTCCCTAGCTTCTCTAAATACCATTTAATGAAGAGAATTTCCTTTTTCAACTTTATGCTCTTAGTTTCTTTGTTGAACTATCCAGATGTCTTAGGATTTGCTTTTGGACTCTACTTCATTAGTATGAGAATTTATTTTTCTTCCTGAATAACTCTATTTTGATTACTACTGAATTATACTATAGTTCAAAGTCAGAGACTGTATTACCCCTCATCTTTTTTTGCCTTCAGAATTGTTTTAGCTATAGTGTTATGGCTCCACAGAAATTTTAGTATGTCATTGAAACTTTGGTAGGGATTTCACTGAATCTGCATAGGTAGGATGTTCATTTTAACAATGTTTATTTTTCTGGGCCATTAAAATGGAATATTTAGTCATTTACTTGTCTCATGTATTTCTGTTAACAGTGATTTATGCGTTTTGATATAAATCTTTCACACTTGCATTCCCTTATGTTGATTCCAAGGTACATGATTTTGGTGACTCAATTTTATTTTTTTTATGTAAGAGTACTGGTATTTATTCAGCCACTGATTAGCTGATTGAATTGTGCATAAAATCCACCTTACTTTTTCATTTTTTATAATTTTATTTATTGAATCACCTTATTGAGAGCAGTTACAAAGGTTTCGGGTCTAAGTCTCAGTCATACAATGAAACAACTGTACCTTCAGCAGTGCCCATTCTCCACCCCCAATAACCCCAGTATATCCCCATCCCACACCCGCCCCCTACCTGTGGAGCAGATGATTTCCACATTACTCTCTCTCTACTTTGATCACATTCAATATTTTGACACCAGACCCACCACTATTATTTGAGATTTTACCCCAACACTCAGATCTGCTGAAAAGGCAACAGTAGACAATTTGTTTTCTCTTGCTGGTTATGAACAACATATGATGTCGCGTGGCTGCAGTAGTGGCCACGCAATTTTGAAATTCCAAAATTTTAAGACTTAAATCTGGAGGGATTTCTGCCAAAACCTTCTGGGTTCCGAGATTTGCTCCTGAGGCTCTGGGATCATGGCCGTTAAGCAGCTTGATCAGGAGCCAGAAAGGCCATTCGTGGGCGATGACTTGGGGTCTCGTTGGGGTGGAAAGGATAGGACCGGCTCCAACCCCATCCCGTGAGGCCCAAACTATCTTGTGACTGTGGGCCCAAACCTGACTGTCCAATGTCCTCAGGAGGATGATGGCCACCGAGCTGCCAGAGGAAGCAGGTGGAGGGACAACACCCTTTCCCCCCGGGGTCACCCGGCGACAATAACCTACTGCGTGATCTGGAAACATTTCTGCCAAAAGCCGCTGGGTTTCAAGATTTGTTTCTGAGTCTCTGGGATCATGGCCATTAAGCAGCTTGATCAGGATCCAGAGAGGCTGTTCATGGACAGAGACTTGGGGTCTCGTTGGAACGGGGAGGACAGGACCAGCTCCACCCCCATCCCGTGAGGCCCAACAAGTTTTATCACTGCAAGCCCAATCCTGACTGTACAATGTCCTCTGGAGGATAACGGCTGCAGAGCCACCAAGGGGGAGCAGGCGGAGTGACAACACCCTTCCCCCCTGGGGTGGCCTGGTGACAGTAACCTACTGCGGGGTCCAGACACATTTATGCCAAAAGCCACTGGGTTTTGAGAGTTGTTTCTGAGTCTCTGGGATTATGGTTGTTAAGCAGCTTGATCAGGAGCCTGAGAGGCCGTTCGTGGGCAATGACTTGGGGTCTCGTTGGGGTGGAGAGGGCAGGACCGGCTCCACCCCCATCCCATGAGACCCTGCATGTCTCAACACTGCAGGCCCAAACCTGACTGTTCACTGGCCTCTGGAGGATGGCAGCCACTGGGCCGCCAGGGCGTACAGGCCAAGGTACGAAACCTATTCCCACCTGGGTTGGCTCAGCACTGGTAACCTACTGCAGGGACTGGACGCATTTCTGCCAAAAGCCGCTGGGTTTTGAGATTTATTTCTGAGTGTCTGGGATCATGGCCATTAAACACTTCAGTCAGGAACTAAAAGAGGCCATGCCTCCAATGATATAGCTGAGCCGGAGGTGGTTTGTGGGTGTGTTTCCCACATACCTAACTTTTGGCCATTTACTTTCTTGGTAAACTTGGCCACAAGTTTTTGGGGTCTGGCCAAAGGCACAGTAGCAATTTTGGAGTATCTGGAAGTCTGAAGGCACAATCAGGCTGCTGATGCACTCGCCTCACAGGTACAGATTGACCTGCTGATGGCACCATACCCCCTGACTCAATTTTAAATGGAATTGTTTTTATGATCTTTCCCTCTTCTATATCATTGTTGTTATATAAAATGTAATAAATTCTTTATTTACTTGGGTATTCTATGTATAATATCATATTATATACAATTGTGGTAGTCTGATCTCTCTTTTGATTTGAACCCCTTTTATTTCTCTTACTATCCTAATTTTTGTGACTAGGACTCCCAATGCTATTTTGAGTAATAATAGTGAGAGTGGACATTCTTCTCTTGTGCTAGATGTCAGAGGAGAAAGCTTCAGATTTTTTTTGTTGTTGAATATGATGTTGGCTGTAATTTTTTAAGTATATGGCCTGAACTATATTAAAATAAACTTATTGTATTCCTATTCTGTTGACAGTTTTTAAATCTTTAACAGGTGTTCAATCTTGACAGAAGCTTTCTATACATTAACTGTGATGATTATACTTTTACTTTTATTTTTTAGTGATGTATAAAATTAATTGATTAATTGAGCTGCATATATCAAACCATCTCAGAATTTCTGGAATGGATCCCACTTGATCATGGTTCACTGTAAGTTTAACATATTGTTTAACACCATTCACTAAGATTTTATTGACTGTTTTCACATCTATGTTCCATCAGGTATCTATAATTTTGTTTTTTAATAATATCTCTGTATGCTATTTTTGTCATGGTTATGTTGATTAGAATTAAGAATTCCTATTTTGGGGTTGGAGCATTAGTAAAGTGGATAGAGCATTTGTCTTGCAAAGCAGCTGACCTGGATTCAGTCCCTGACACCTCATGTAGTCCCCTGAACATAACCAGGAGTGATCCCTGAGTGCGGAGCCAGGAGTAAGCCTTGAACATTGCCAGGTGTGACCCAAAAACAAAAAATAAAGAACTACAGTTTCTTTAACTTTACTGAAGAGCTTGAGGGCCAAGTAACGTCTCCATTGGAGACTTTCTTGTTACTGTGTCTGGCATATCGAATACGTCATGGGGAGCTTGCCAGGCTCACAGCGGTAGGGCGTTCGCCTTACAAGCAGCCAACATGGCCGACCCGAGTTCGATTCCTCCGCCCCTCTCGGAGAGCCCGGCAAGCTACCGAGAGTATTCGATATGCCAGACACAGTAACAACAAAGTCTCCAATGGAGACGTTACTGGGCCCGCTCGAGCAAATCGACGATCAACGGGAGGGCCGAGCAAATCGAAGAGCTTGAGGATAGGTAATAAGTCCACTAGGTTATTTAGAAGAACTTTAGACCCAAGTTTTTTTTCAGGGTAGGGGAATACTTTTGACAACTGTTTCAATTTTCAAATAATAATTGGTTTGTTTCAGTTTTCTATTTATTCCTCATTCAATCTTGTAAGATTGTATTGTTCTAAAACCAGGGGATTGAAGAGATGGTATGGTGGTTAAAGGCAAGATGCTGGCCACTTCAATTACCTTGGTAACAAGACAGGTATACTTGGTACTAGTAGAAATTGAGCATTCATTATAATGACTCTCCAGTCTCTTCCCAGGTTTGTTGGGTACCACACTCATACAAGATTACTGCAGCCGGCTATAAAATCAATACCCAAAAGTCCATGTCTTTCCTATATGCAAATAGTGAAAGAGAAGAAAGTGACATGAATAAAACAATCCCGTTTACAATTGTGCCCCAGAAAATCAAGTACCTAGGAATCAACTTAACTAAGGAAGTAAAGGACCTGTACAAAGAAAACTACAAAACGCTACTTCAGGAAATAAAAGAGGACAAGAGGAAATGGAAAAATATCCCCTGTTCATGGATCGGGAGAATTAACATTGTCAAAATGGCAATACTTCCCAAAGCACTGTACAAATTCAATGTGATCCCTATTACGATACCCATGACATTCTACAAAGAAATGGATCAAACACTCCTGAAATTCATATGGAACAATAAGCCCTCACAAATAGCTAAAGCAACTCTTGGGAAAAAGAAAGTGGGAGGAATCAACCTCCTTAACTTCAAACTCTACTACAAGGCAGTAATAATTAAAACAGCATGGTACTGGAACAAAGGCAGAGCTGTAGACCAATGGAACAGGGTTGAATATACTGACATCTCCCCACAAGCATATGAGCATCTAATTTTCGATAAGGGGGCAAGAAAAGTGAAGTGGAGCAGGGAAAGCCTCTTTAACAAATTGTGCTGGCAAAACTGGATGGCTACATGCAAAAAAATGTGCTCAGATCTCTGCCTAACTCCATGTACAAAAGTAAGATCTAAGTGGATTAAAGACCTCAACATCAGACCGGAATCTATGAGGAAAAAGTTGGCAAAACCCTGCATGACATAGAAGCTAATGGTGTCTTCAAAGATGTCACACCGCTGGCCAAGCAAGTGAAAACAGAGATAGAAAAATGGGACTATCTTAAACTAAGAAACTTCTGCACCTCAAAAGAAACAGTGACCAAAACAGTCTACAGAATGGGAAAGGATATTCTCCAACTACACATCTGATAAGGGGTTAATTTCAAGGATATACAAAGTACTGGTTGAACTCCACAAAAAGAAAAAATTCAACCCCATCAAAAAATGGGGAGATGAAATGAATAGAAACTTTCACAAAGAAGAAATCTGAATGGCTAAAAGGCACATGAGAAAATGCTCCACTTATTAATCATCAGGGAGATGCAGATCAAAATCACAATGAGATATCATTTCAAACCACAGAGACTGGCCCATATCCACAAGAACAAAAGCAACCAGTGCTGGCGTGGATGTGGTGAGAAAGGGACACTCCTTCACTGTTGGTGGGAATGCCGACTGGTTCAGCCCTTTTGGAAAACAGTATGGACGATTCTCAAAAAATTAGAAATTGAGCTCCCATTTGATCCAGCAATACCACTCCTGGGAATATATCCCAGAGAGGCAAAAAAGTATAGTTGAAGTGACATTTGCAATTGTCTGTTTATTGCAGCACTCTTTACAATAGCCAGAATCTAGAAAAACCTGAGTGCCCCAGAACAGATGACTGGTTAAAGAAACTTTGATACATTTGCACAATGGAGTACTATGTAGCTGTTAGAAAAGAGGAAGTCAAGAAATTTACATACAAGTGGTACTACATGGAAAATATCATGTTAAGCGAAATGACTCAGAAAGAAAGGGATAGACATAGAAAGATTGCATTCATCTGGGGAACATAAAGTAACAAAATAGGAGACTAACACCCAAGAATGGCCGAGATTAGTACCATATATTAGGAATTTTACTCCATGGCTTGGAGGCCAACCACACATACTAGGGGAAAAGGGAGCTCAGATAAAGAAGGGAACACCAAATAAAGGTGTTGGGAGGATCCTCCCAGGATGGGAGAAGCATGCGGAAAGTAGACTATAGACTAAACATGATTGTCACCCATTGCCTCTTTTGCAAACCACAACACCCAATAAGAGAGAGAGAGAACAAAAGGGAATGCCCTGCCACAGAGGCAGGGTGGGATGGGGGGATGGGGGTTGGGAGGGATACTGGGATCCTTGGCGGTGGGAAATGGGCACTGGTGGAGGGATGGGTATTTGATCATTGTACAATTGAAACCCAAGCACAAAAATGTGTAAGTCTGCAACTGTACCTCATGATGTTTCACTATTAAAATTTTTTTTAATAAAAGAAAAAAGATTACTGCAGCCTCACTGAAGTCTGGCAGTCCAGGGCTGTATCCCAGGGTTCACAGCTGTGGGTACCTGGCAATGGTGTGGTGCCCTCAAGTTCGATTTGTTCTTTCTTTTGTTGGCTGACTCATAGTTTTATACCATTGTGATCATAGAAGATACTTGATATGAGATCATTTTTTGTGACTCTACTGATACTAGATTTGTGTTCCAACATGCTGTCTATTCTTAATGAGGCTTCATTTATGTTTGAGTGGAGTGTGTGCTCAGATGTATGAGAGTGTAGTGACTTGTGTATTCTAAGCTCATCTAGATTAAATTCTCACTTAGAGCTTTCCTTGTCAATTTTCTGCCCAATGTGTACATTGATGAGAATTAAGTGTTGCTATTCCCTAGTACTATTGTATTGCTGTCATTGTCATTCTTTATATATTTGATTATTTTTCACTGTTGTTTGTATATATTAATGAATGCCAAGTATTCTTGATGGACTGCTCCTTTGGTAATTGTAAAATAACTGCCCTGTCTCTTGTTGCTTTTTGCAACTTGAAGTCTATTTTAGTTGATGTTAAGATGACTGTATCTGACTTTGAAAGCTTAGTATTTGCTAGTCCTAGGATTGCTTTCCAGTCTTTGACTTTGAACTGATGTTTATCTTTAGATTTCAAATGCTTCCTGTAGAGAGCAAAAGGTTAGCATAAGTCTTCTTATCCATCCAGATATTTTATGCCTTTTGATTAGTGAGTTAAGGTCATTGATGTTTAGGGAGATTATTGAAATAAAGTAGTTTATTTTCATTGGTACATGATTTATTTGAGATCCACCTTTTGTGTGATGTTAAGCTTTGATTTTCCTTTTCTTGTTTCTTCTAAGCATTTTTTTCTTTTGAGGGTACCTTGAGGTTTGCGCATAAAGTTCTAAATTTATTGCATAAGTTGAAAGCAAGTTATTCTCAAACTTATCCGAAGAGTTCCTGTTATTATTCTCCTCCTCCACTTCAGCACTTAAGGGTCTTGCTGCTTCTGAGGTGGATTTCTTTTCCTTCTACAGAAGTTTATTTGGTATTTCCTATAGTACCAGTTAGTTGTGATGAACTCATTTAAAAGTTGTGTATAAAAGCTCTTTGTCACTCTTTAAATTCTGAAAGCTAACTTAGATGGGTCTTCTTGGTTGGAGGTCTTTGTCATTTATAAATTTGAATATATTGTGACCTTTCCTTCTGATTTGCAGTTTCTGCTGAAAATTCAATTTTCACATAAACATTCCTGTGTATGTGACTCTGGCTTTCTCCTGTTGCTTTTAGGATTTTCTTTATCTATAGTTTTGCCATTTTAATTATAATGTGTCTTGGTATTTGCCTGTTTAACTTTATTTTGTTATGAACTCTTTGAGTTTTCTGGGCCTGGGTCTGGTTATCTGTTTGTTAACCAGTTTAGAGATATTCTATTATTTCAAAATAGGATATCTTCCCCCATTCTACATCTGGTATTCTACTGATGAGAATGTTGCTCCTTTTGATGCAGTCCCATAAGTCTCTTACATTGCATTCATTAATTCTCTTTTCTTTTTTCTGCTCTTCTTGGTTAGTTTTCACTCTTCAAGCTCACTCACTTGGAGACCTTAATTTATTCTATTGTTGAGCCTCTTTATTGTGTTTTTAAGTTCAACTGTTATGTTCATTAACTCTATGATTTGCTTGGACATGTCTCATAACTTTTGGGTTATTTTTGAAGGGGATGTCATACACTGGTTTACTCAGAGATTATTTCTGGTTCTGTGCTCTTGTATTACTCCTGGAAGAGCTTGGGAGACCATATGGGATACCGAAGATTGAACCTTGGTTGACCTGGTGCAAAAGAAGTGCTTTAAGTGCTATACTGCATGTTTAGTCTCATTTTCTTTTTTTCAATTTTTATTTATTTATTTCTGTTAATGAAACACCATGAGGTACAGTTGTAGACTTACAAACTTTCGTGCTTTGGTTTCATTTATACAATGATCGAGTACCCATCCCTCCACCAGTGCCCATTCTCCACTACCAATGAACCCAGTAGGCTTCCCACCACTCACCGTATTCCCTCCCTAGTCTCATTTTCTTATTTTTTTTTAAATTTTTGATGCTTATATACCTTTATTTTTATTTATTTTTTCATTACTTATTTTTAATTGAATCACAGTGATACACACATTTAAAATGCTTTTCATGATTGGATTTCAATGATGTAATGTTCCAACACTCATCCCTTAACCAGTTCCTTCACACATCCCTTTTCCCCACCACCAATGGTCCGGGTTTCCCTCCTGTCACCCATCCTAGTCTCATTATTTTAAACCTCTATTATTTTTTCATTTTTGTTTTTGTTTTGTTGTTTTTGGGTTTGAGGTCATACCAGTGGTACTCAGGGCTTACTCTTCACTCTGTACTCAGGGCTTATGCCTGACAGACTCCAGGGGCCATAATGGGTGCTGGAGATCAAACCTGGTTGGTAACATGAAAGCCAAGCATCTAGCTGCTATACTTTTTCTTCACCCCCTTGTATCTTTATTATTCTATAAATTTCAGTGAGCAACACTACCATTGGAATTTTGAAGACCTATTCAAACCATTCAGCAAGCTCTGCTACATTAGAATTTTTCCTGAGTTTTGTCTTGGTCCCTCAATTGGGGTGAATTCCTGTTTCTTCAGTAATTTGATGTCTAATCATTTTTATATGTTGCTGGATTTATTTTGTTGCTATTTCGGTGAGAGAACAGAGGGTAATGCCCTGCCACAGAGGCAGGGTGGGATCGGGGGGATGGGGGGGTGGGAGGAATACTGGGATCTGTGGTGGTGGGAAATGGGCACTGGTGGAGGGATGGGTACTTGATCATTGTATAACTGAAACCCAAGCACAAAAAATTGTAAGTCTACATCTGTACCTCATGGTGTCTCACTAATAAAAAAAGCATTGGTGTATGGTTGTCTTATGGTGCCTTTGGTTTTGTTTCATTACCAGAGTTAATGCCAGACATGAAACATGTTTTTAAATTTTTTAAAAAAATTATTGAATCACTGTGAGCTACACTTGTAAAGCTTTCATGTTTAAGTTTCAGTCGTACAATAATTGAACAGCTATCCCTCCACCAGTGTGCATTTTCCACCACCAATGTCCCCAGTATCCCTCTCCCCACCCCACCTAACCCCTCCCCCTGCCTCTATAGCAGACAATTTCCCTCTTATTCTCTCTACTTATGGGTATTATGATTTGTAATACAGGTAATGAAAGGCTATCATGTTTGGTCCTTTATCTACTTTCAGCACACATCTCCTATTACACGTTATCCCTCTAACCATCATTGACTTATTAATTTCTTTTCTATCCCAGCTGCCTTCTCCTTCAGCTCCAACCATGGAGGTAGGCTTCCAACTGTGGAGCAATCTTCTTGGCCTTTGTTTCGACCATCCTTGGGTGTTAGTCTCATATTATGATATTTTGTATTCCACAAATGAGTGCAGTCATTCTATGTCTCTCCTTTTCTTTCTGACTCATTTCACTTAGCATGATACTCTCCATGAAACTTAAAAATATTTTATTTAATTTTGTAGTGAATATGGTCTTCTAGACCATATATTATGTAGTCAAATTTCCCACCTTGGGATATTGGGATCAGCACACCCAGAGTGAAGTGGATACACCTAGGCCTGAAAAATCTATATTTGTGGTCATGGTATAACACTTCCAGGAAAGTTTGAAATTGAACTTGCAGAATGTCTATGTAAGTCAAGAATTTCTCAACAAACAGATCCAGTCATCTATACATAAACATCACATATATTTGTATATCCTATTATGTTAATATAGATAATATAAATTAATATTTGGATAGCCTTTCTGGATATGAATATATCATTTATATATAAGTATAAAACTTTGTAATAAGAAAATGGATCACATAATTATGTGACCAGCCATCTGCAAGCCAAAAACCTAGGAAAGTCAGTGGTATTGTCATTCAATCTGAGTTCAGAGGCCTAAGGACTAAGAAATCAATGATGTAGATTCCAGCATGGATCTATAGGCCTGAGAAATAGGAACATGGCCATAAGAGAAGACAAATACTTTAGATAAAGTAATAAAATGGGGAGGGCCATTTTTTAAAATTTCTTCACCTTTTTATTCTTCTTAAGCATCAGCATGTTCTATGATATCATCCACATTGTGAAGGACAAACTGCTTTGCTGAATTTACAGATTTAAATGCTCATCACATTCGGAAACACTTTGACAGACAAACCTAAAATAATGCTTTCTCAATTATATGAACATTCTGATCAAGGCAAGTTGACACATAAAATTCACCATCAAAAGTCCCAGACTTATTTTGCTTCCTACAGCAGCTTCCAAACTGTTTTAACCATGATCATGGACCATGGGCTTCCAAAGCTACTGTAGAGCTGGGAAGAAAGTAGAGGTGGAAATGAAATAAGGTAAACTAAAAGGCACAATTTTTGCTGTCCTTACTCAGATTCAGGTGTTTTTCTTGAGCACAAACTCCCTGGTGTTCCAAATATTTGATTTTCAGAATGACTAGAAATTTAATTCCTTTTTTGTTTGTTTATTTTTGGGTCACACCCAGCAGTGCTCAGAGCTTACTACTGTCTCTTGTACTTACGGATCACTCCTGATGGGGCTCTGGGGGCCATATGTCGTGCCAGGGATTGAATTTAGTCAGTTGTGTGTAAGGCAGGCAAGTACAAAGCCACTGTATTGTCACTCTGGTCCCTAGAACGTCAATTCTTAAAGATTTTTGCTAGTTCTTTCATTCCTTCATTAATATAATACTATTTGGTGGTTCTTATTCTGCTATTATTATAAATGCTCTGTGATACATGATTTAACACTAATGTTTTTTTCTTTGCTTTTGTATAGTGTGTTCCTAATGTTTCCCAAACTAAATGGTAGTGGCAGCATTTTTTTATAGTGTATTTCTGTAGACCTCCTCCACAGTGTCTGGCAAAGAAGTTCCTTAATCAACATTTTTGGAATTGAGATTAAGCTCATTGTTTCTTTATATTTCTATGCTGGACAGGTTGTTTTCAGGAAATAAAGCCAGCTGTTATCCACAGACAAATTCCCTATTTGGTGGGGTATTCACAGTAAAATTTGAAACACACCACATGTGAGGATGGGAAAAATTTGCATTCTCAGCTGCAAAGAAGACATAATCTGAAATTCACATTCTTCTCTGTTGAATTTTTAAAACAAACATTTGAATTGGAAGTAATTTTCTGTTTTATTATTTAAGACATTTATTAAAAGTTTTTGAAGAATGATTTAAAAATATGAAGTTGTAAACATTTTATTACAAATGGGCCTAATGAAAGCCTTAACATGAACATATAGTTAAAAAAATGAAAACATTCAAAGGTGTATTGAGAAAAATCAGTCTCCTGTAAAAACATTATTAGGTGCTGGAGAGATAACACAGTGCGTAGGGTCCTTACCTTGCACCCAGCTGACCCGCATTACATCCTAGGCACCCCACATAGTCCCTTGAGTACTGCCAGAAGTGATCTTGAGCATAGAGTCAGGAGTAAACTCTGAGCACAACCAGTAAAAAAATGGAACATAAAAATCTACACATTGCCCAAAGACACATTTTATGTAAATTTTTAAAAAAATACAATGAAAACAAGGGTGGAAGAAAAACCACTGGGTCGGTGGTTTAGTTTAGCAGGTAAAGCACTTGCCACCAACCTGGGTTAGATGCCAGCACTGCATAGGGTTACCTGAGGTGCACCAGGAGTGATTCCTGTGCAAAAAGCAAGGAGTAAGCCCTAAGCACTCAGGTGTGGCTCTGAAAAATAAGTAAATAAAGGCCCCACACTACATAGGTAACAGAGAATTGTGGTTATTTGAATAAAAAGAAAACAGCCTTCAGATATACTCTTTTGTTCCTTTCTTCTCCCTGGAATTTCACATTCATTACTTTTTAAATTATTTTTTGAATTTTTCTTTCTGGGGCCACACCAGGCTGTACTCAGGCATAACTCCTGGCTCTGCACACAGGGCTCACTCATAGCTGAACTTGGGAGACAAACCTGGATCAACCATGTACAAAGCAAGCTCTCAACCTACTTTGCTCTCTTTCTCTTCAGCTCCTCATTTCTTCTTATTGCACAACTAAACCTGGTAATGGTAATGGTAAGGTGAGCCCATATTTACTCAGCATGGTTGGGTGTTTGCCTTGCATGTGGCCAACCAGGGTTCGATTCCTCCATCCCTCTTGGAGAGATTGGCAAGCTACCAAGAGTATCCTGCCCACAGGGTAAAGCCTGGCAAGCGCCCCGTGGAGTATTTGATATGCCAAAAACAATAACAAGTCTCACAATGGAGATGTTACTGGTGCCCGCTTGAGCAAATCGATGAACAACAGGAGGACAGTGCTATAGTGCTACAGTGTTCAGGCTGGGAACAGCGGAATTCTTGGGGATCCACCAGCTGCTTTCATTTCTTTGCCTAGTTGTGGTTTTGGATTTGGGTGGCATCTACATTTATGCCAGTACTGATACTAAGGAGGAGGCTAACCTTATGTCTAATTTCCTTGATTTTCCTTGTCTTCCTCATTGCCTTTTAAGGGCTTTTAAGGTTCTGTGGTAAAGAGGGTCCCCAGTGAAATTGAAGTCTATAACCTCCATACATACATATTCTGGCTTCCTGATCTACCTTGTTCCCCTGTGCATCCTCCATCACTACTGTGCTGGAGGGGTGAAATACAGTGGTTGATACCTTTAAGGTCTCTGCACATAATAAGCTGAGAATAGTCATCTGCAGTCAGTTAGGCCCTCTTGGGTCTGGCCTTCAGGAGAATTTATGATCCTGCATCCTTCACTGACTCTTCTTCTTCTGGTCATTTTGCTGGTAATTATCTGGAGGACCCCTGCATTGCATATAGACTCTATAATGATTATGATCCACTGCATAGTTTCTGCCTTGCACCAGAATTCAACCAGGGTATGGAGTATCTGGAGCATTTTCTGCCTCTGTTTCATTTTCTCCAACACCATAATTCACAGTTATTTCATTCTCTACACTACAAAGATAGCTTCTGAGGTTATTTGTTTATTGATTAATTGATTTTTAGTCCTCAATGCAGTACTAACTGTGTCAGAGCCATTCTCCATGGTTCCCAGGTGGTTTAGGGGTAGGACCTAAGGATGCCGTGTAGCTTGGACCCTGTGGGTTGGGTGGGGACTTCAGGGTTGCACCCTGCTATGCTCCACATGTATATGCCATAGAAGATACAATTGTGGTAGGCTGCATGCAACAGATGCAAATTAACCCATGCACTTTCGCCCTGGTGGGCTGGGGCTATAGCACAGCAGGTGGGGCGTTTGCCTTACAAACCGACAACCTGGGTTCTATTCTTCTGTCCCTGTCGGAGAACCCGGCAAGCTACCGAGAGTATCCCACCTGCACAGCAGAGCCCGGCAAACTCCTCAAGGCTTATTTGATATGTCAAAAACAGTAACAAGTCTCACAATGAAGATGTTAATTGTGCCTGCTCAAGCAAATCGACGAACAAAGGGAGGATAGTGCTACAGTGCAGTGCTACCTTCTCTCTGGAGGCAGTCTAGTGTATAAATACATCTTTTTTGTGTCATTCCTGTTGTTGAATCTATATTCTTTCCTCAGTGAAGTTTTCTAGTCCCCCAAATCTTGGTTGTGATGACTTTTTCCTGCACACTGCCAGGCCACAGAGGTCACTTCTTTCCTCTGTACTGGGGTGGAAGAAAGGGGGAGAGACATTGCGATTTCTGGATCTTGGCCTTGTGGTCTTGGCATTGTGTTTTCTGGGTGATGTTGTGGTGATGCAACTGAGTCGGCAGTGGAAGGTGTGTCCACTTTCTGCTCCCCTTGCCTTTAGGACTGAATCTGAGAAAAGTTTAGCCTCTCAAGGAGTAAAACTTCTCCAGAGAGTTCTCATATTCTGGAAAGTTGTCATTTCTTTCCATATAACTTACTCTAATGTCACTATCTTGCAGGGGCTTTGTAAAATAATCAAAACTTAGAAATTAACATCGGTACCCGGCTGACCTAGGTTCGATTCCTCCACCCCCTCAAAGAGCCCTGAAAACTACTGAGAGTATCTCGCCCCCAGGGCAAAGCCTGACAAACTACCCTTGACATATTCGATATACCAAAAACAGTAACAAGAGGTCTCACAGTGGAGACATTACTGAGCCTGCTCAAGCAAATCGATGAACAACGGGAGGACAGTGACAGTGACAGTGACAATAATATTAGCTAAGTTACATATTCTAATATCCTCAGCTAATTTATAACATTTACCAGGCATCAAGAGCTGAAACAGGGAACAAATAAAGGACCAAGAAGACTGCCTGAAGTTGTGTAGAACCAAAGAGTGAGAGAGATGGTGAGAGAGGCCAATACTCAACAAGGAGTACTTAGATCCTCTTCCTAACTAGTCAGAGTAGGGATACTTTTCTGTCATAGGTATGTTGAGGTTCCTTTGGTGTTTGATGGGGAAAGCATGTGTGTTTGTGTGAGAGACAGTGTAGCATTTTATTTTTGCATAAAGATTTCATGTTAATATTAGCCTTGTCTTTCCCTGAAGTTATCTACAAGGTTATACACAACAAAATTAACTCATTTTCCATCCTTATAATCTTCCCTCCATCTTGAAGGTGGAATTATTAAGACTGTATTTATATAAAAACATCACATAGGTTGAAAGATATACTTTCTTTGTCTGCATGATGTAATAAATTTTTAGAAATTAAGCAGATTGTGAAGATAAGGAAAATGGGTTACTTTCAAACACCTCCCTAGCAGGGTGTTCAAGTGAGACTTTGTAAACTTGTGCTGATATAAATTTAGTATAATACTTATTCATATGCATGTATATGTTTATACATAAATAATGTAGTTTAAGTCAATATGTGGTTTAAAGTCAATAGAAACATTTAAAAATTATCTTGTCATAAGTTGACTAAAAGTGAAATGCACTTAAATTCTGTTGCTTCATAATATATTATACATCATCAACTTCTCTTCTAACAGCATAATTTATGGATCATTTCATGGAAAAAATTAATTGAAAGAAGCCAGAGTATGACAGTGAATGTTTTAAATGTATTTTATAGTCTTCAAGCCTAGTATTAAAAGGTTAAGATTAATTGTTATAAAGTAGAAGATAAGGCCCTAAACCACCAGATTAAAAGTTAGTAGAATATGCTACATAAAAATAAAAGCTTCCTACTAAAATTTCTATAAACAAAATCAAAAGGCAAAGAAAATCCTGAGATATTTGTAAAACATACTGCAAAAATTGATGTTCTTAATATATAAGGAGAATTTACAAATTAATAAGAAAAAATAGATATTCTAATAAAGAAATTAGCAGAAGGAAAAAGGAACAAATATAAATGGACAAAACATATATAAAATTGTTTAATATCATAAGTATAGTTTTAGTAGGTTGTAATGTAAATATACGATAGAAGATTTGATTACCATGGCATCCATTTCAAAGACATCTATCTTGAATAAGCACAATACCAGTTGTACAGTCTGAAAACCTAGGTGAGCTAGACAGTAACTATTTGTTTCTACCTCCTTGTGCTTTAGTTTCTCATCTTATATTTTAGTTCAGAAATAATAAGTGAACCCATAAAACCCCAGGAACCTCACTTTTGACTCCACTAAAGACAGAGCCCTAGGTTCGTGTGTTCCCTTTCCTTTCCCCCCCTCAACTTTGATGTATGACACAGAGAATGTGGTGTATATCTCAGTCTCTGTGAGCAACACATCTTCTTTTACAGACTTCTGGTGGTTGATGCTGAAGGGCACTTCGCAGTCATAAGAACCACAATGTCGAGTTTAGCCACAACACTAAATGCAGTAGAGAATGTTTTGCGGGGCTTACCATCAATAGTATAAGTCCATGTGAGTGTCCCAAGCATTCCTAGCCAATAACATCCAATGGCATAGGGAATTTGCTCAGTTTTTCCTTTTTTTTTAAACAATTTTTATTAGGGTCATAATTAACAAAGTTACTGATAGTTGAGTTTTAGGCATACAAGGGATGGGGGAAGATTAGGGCCACATATATTGGTGCTCAGGTCTTACTCCTGGCTCTGTTCTCAAGGATAATTCCTGGTGGTGCTCAGTGAACCGTATGTGGTGCTATAGAGTCTAACCATGGTCAAAAATACATGCAAGGAAAACCTTGCCTCATGTACTACCTCTTTGGCTGGAGCAATAGCATAGTGCTTAAGGCGCTTGCCTTGCACATGGCCAACCCGGGTTAGATTCCTCCACCCCTCTCAGAGATCCCAGCAAGCTACTGAGAGTATCCTGCCTGCACAGCAGAGCCTGGCAAGCTCCCTGTGGCGTATTCGATATGCCAAAAACAGTAACAACAAGTTTCATAATGGAGACATTACTGGTGCCTGCTCGAGCAAATCGATGAACAATGGGAGGAAAGTGCTACAGTGCTACTATCTCTTACCCTAAAGAATGCAATTTTTAAAATAAAATAAAAACATGTATGTGAATCTTCCTTAAAACTTGGAAAGATAAAAAGTGATGGTGAAATTCAGGATTTCTTAGAGTGTAAAAAACGTGTCTTTTTTTTACTGTGAAGGAAGTATATATTAGCACTAGGCAAATAAGTGAAATTTATCAAAATATTTTAGAAAGTGTAAATTTTGTGGTTTTATTTCTTGGAATTTGACCTCTGTGGCAGTATAGATATGGCCTAACAGAATTTACTATAATGTGCACATCAATTTGAATAGCACTGTCATCCCGTTGTTCATCTATTTGCTCGAGCAGGCACCAGTATCGTCCCCATTCGTCTCAGCCCTGAGATTTTAGCAGCTTCTCCTTACTCGACCTTCCCAATGGTGCCGAAAGAAAAAAGGGGCTGGAGTGATAGCACAGGGGGTAGGGCATTTGCCTTGCATGTGGCAGTCCCAGGTTCAATTCCCAGTATCCCATATCTTCCCCCCAATTACTGCCAGGGGTGATTTCTGAGTGCAGAGCCAGGAGTAACCCCTGTGCATAGCCGGGTGTGACCCCAAAATCATAAAATAAAATAAAAAGAAAAAAAGAAAAAAGAAAAAGCTTAAGACACTGATTTACAATTTGAATATAGGAAATTATAAATATAGGAAAAATTAGTAATAGCCAAATTATTAGATATTTAGTTAATAGATTCTATTATATACATATGATGGCATATTCTAAAACCAATAAAATTTATTGTAGTGGACACCATTACATGTCTTCAGGTCTTCTTCAGGACAGGAGGATATATTCTCCCAGCCTTTAGTTACTGCTCTCAATTACAATTTTCTTAGCCTGTGTCCTAATCTAAGGTTACACTCCACTCCAATCTAAGGTCATTATTTGCTTTCAGTAACCAGTTAATTATGAGTTATAAAGATTCAGCCTTCTTGTTACATTTTCTAGAATATCATCTTGTAATATTATTATAGATTTAGAACCTTCTGTGTGGTCTATTTAATAGGCCTTGGGAATACTCTGTGACCTAATCTCTCTGTCGAATCTTGCCTCCCCTTCTTTCTTTCTCCTGTTAGAGAAAAAATATGTACTCCCTTTCTTTCTTTCTCTAACGGGAGAAAGAAAGAAAGGGAGTACATATTTTTTTGCCTGACTTGAAATCTGGCTTCTGGGAAATTCAATCTATTATAATTATGATGAAACATTTATTAAAATAGATACTTCTAATATATTGCTAAGAAAGCAAGATGGCCATTTCTAGCAACAGGACAGCTAAATTTAACGGGAATGCCTTTTGTTTCAAGTTTCTATAAATCCAAAATGATATATAGAAATATTCTTTTTTGTTGCACAGTTGAGTTCCCAAGAAATAAAGAGATATTCACAGTTGTCAGAAATAGAGACTGAAAAGCTGAGTTGTTGTCTTTTGTTGTTTGATTGGTTTTGAGGGGGAAGAATCACACTTGACAGTGCTCAGGGTTTACTCCTTGCTCTGTGCTCAGAGATCACTTCTCATGAGAATAAGGAAATCAAATTTGGTTCTGGAGATCAAACTTGGGTCTAATGCATGCAAGGCTATCTGTCTGCCTCCCCTGCCATGCCTCACCCTCTATTTTTAATGAGTTATATTCTAAAGAGCAGAAATTGTAGTTGTCCTGGGAAGGGAGTTTCAACTTTTAGGAATACTAAAAACAGGATATTAGATGAGATCTACGGCCTTGAGTCACATCATAAATATCCCCATATCATCACAATCTACTTCATTAAAAAACGTATTAGATCGTGCAGGCAAGGAGAGTATATCTTTCAACCTAGGTAATGTTCTTATATTAGGAAAATATTGCTTCTTGAGCATTAGGGAAAAAAACAAGGAAGCTTTTCTATCTAAGCCTTAAGTGGAAGTAAATGTTCCACTGACAATTACAGCACATGGAATTTACATGAGTTTTAATTTACCTATATTATGAGGGGAACTTTGCCCTGATGTTCTTGGGCAGAAGCAAAAATAAATCTCCTTTGAAGGGTTACTCCCTTCAACAAAGAACACCAGAGATTCTTACAGTAATTACCAGCAAGACCAGAATTCTTGGAATTTTTGAGCTGGGGGATAGATTTGTGAAAATTGGCCAATATTAGGAACAAAGAAAGTTTAAAATATATCAGAGAAGCTAAAAGAATAATGGTTGGACGTGAAATATCAAACTAAACTGAGAAGATACAGAAAAAATGAAATTGTAAAAAAGCACCATTCAAGGATATTATGCCTACAAATTTTCCAGGGTTGCTGAAAGATTTAACGAGAACATATGCTAGTAAAAAATAATAAATTCTATATCCAGACATATCAGCTAAACAGATCACCCCGAATTAAGCAAAGTAAATTAAAAATTACCAGAGATTAAAAAGGTAGATTGCTTTCAAAGAAATAATGGTGAGATAGAAATTAGATTGTACTGTGTTTTTAGGCCCCCAAGGTATATTCCCATAAGTGATATTACTAGGCCAAATGGGAGCTTTGTTTCTATTGTTTTGAAAAATATCCATATTGTTTTCCAAAAAGGCTGAACCGGTAGGCATTCCCACCAACAATGAAATAGAGTCTCTTTCTCCCCGCATTTGTGTCAGCACTGGTTGTTCTTTTGGAAGTATGCCAGTCTCTGTGGTGTGGGGTGATATCGCATTGTTGTTTTGATTTTCATCTCCCTGGTGATTAGTGATGTAGAACATTTTTCATCTGCCTTTTGGCCATTTGTATTTCTTCTTTGAGGAATTTTCTGTTCATTTCTTCTCCCCATTTTTGATGGAGTTGGATTCATTTTCTGTAAAGTTCCACAGTGCCTTATATATTTCATATACTAACCCCTTATCAGATAGGTAATGGGTAAATACTTTTTCTCATTCTGTGAGTTGTTTCTGTATCTTTGTCACGGGTTCTTTTGAGTTGTAGATGCTTCTTAATTTAATGTAGTCCCATTTGTTTATCTATTAGCCAGAATCTGTAAACAACTGAGTGCCTAAGAACAGACAACTGAATAAAGAGACTATGGTACATCATTATAGTGGAACAGGAAAAATGAAGTCATGAAATTTGCTTATAAATGGATGGACATGAGGACATGGAGAGTACCATGCTGAGTGAAATGAGTTAGAAGGAGAGAGAACGACATAGACTGATTGCACTCACTTGTGGTATATTAAAAAAACATAGTATGAGACTAATATCCAAGCATAGAAGAAATAGGAACAAGGAGAACTTGTCAATGGTTGGAAGCTTGCCACTAGTATGAGGTGGAGCATTTAGGATAGAGAGTGTACCACTATGAAAATATTATGTGGAAATGATCATTCAGGACAAGAACTCAGTGCTGAAATTAGGTAAAGATATATATCAGGATCACGATCATCCTGTTGTTCATCGATTTCCTCGAGCAGGCACCAGTAACGTCTCCTTCCTAGCCCTGAGATTTTAAAAGAGCCATTTCAATGCTCTTTCAGGATTAGGAGAATGAGACCCATCATTGTTACTGGTATTTAGCATATTGAGTACGACACGGGAAGTTTGCCAGACTCTGCCGTGCGGGCAGGATACTTTTGGTAGCCTGCCAGGTTTTCCAAAGGAAAAATAAGATAATAAGATGTCGCACGGCCGCATCTGCTTCCGGGAGCTGGGTTTTATAGTCTCTGAGTCTTGGCCGTTGATGGGACCAACCTGACGCTGGCAGCAGCTGGTGGGTGTGACACCTACCTACTGGAAGATGGGGGGTCTGGTTGGAGAAGGCCCAGTCCCAATCCGAGTAGGCTTGGAGATCTCAGCCCTGAGACCCGCATGCCTGGGTTCCTCTGCCAGTTCTTTCATGCATGAGGCCTGTCCGGACGTGTGGAGAGTAGTCCCAGCATGGCCGTGGCTGATTCCGGAGGTCCTCAGCTGCTGGGGCTCTGCTCGGCCATGCTGGGACTACTCTCCACACTTCTGGACCGGCCTCATGCATGAAAGAACTGGCAGAGGAACCCAGGCATGTGGGTCTCAGGGCTGAGGTCTCCAAGCCTACTCAGATTGGGACTGGGCCTTCTCCAACCAGACCCCCCATCTTCCAGTAGGTAGGCGTCACATCACCAGCTGCTGCCAGCGACAGGTTGGTCCCATCAACGTCCAAGACGCAGAGACTATAAAACCCAGCTCCCGGAGAACAGCACAGAGTCTCCTGCCCCTGCGCCTGGCTGTCCTCAACGGGGCCCCTTGGAGGGGGGAGGGTTGAATTTCTCTCCCCCCCCCCGCCCTGAGCCCCCCCTCCAAAGAAATATATGTATTAACCTTTCAGTACCTGTATCACAAAACACAATGTCCAAAAGATAGATAAATAGAGAGAAAGAGAGAGAGAAAGAAGAAAAGCTCCTGCCTTAGAGGTAGGGGTGGGGGGGGCAGGAGGGAAACTCTGGACACTGGTGGTGGGAAATGTACACAGGTGAAGGGACAGGTATTGGAACATTATATAACTGAAACCCAATTATGAGCAACTTTGTAACCGTGTATCTTACAGTTATTCAATAACAAATCAGATTTTAAATTCTAATAACACACACCAGATTATAGGTAGATAATATCTTCAAAGTTATTAATGAAAATTGTTTTCAATACAGTAAAATTCAAGAGTGTGGGCAATATAAACAGAAAAATCCTGAGACAATCAAAAATTCACAAATTTATGGTGAAAGTTTTATAAAATGTTTTATTACCTTAAGTAAATTAATGTTATAAAATATAAAGAGGTGTTGGTTGTAAAAATCAACAATGATTAATAATCAGACAATACAAAAACAAAGTTGGACAGCCATGGTTTGTTTAACACTTTGTAAATCCTTGATTAAAGAACTAAGGTTACCAAGTATTGAAGAGAGAGGGAGGCAAGGAAGGCAAACTGGGATGAGAAGTGACATTAGGACAGTGGTGGGAACTTTGGTATGGGTGGAGGGGCACTCACTTTGTAAAGCAAAAGTGTAAACATTGTTATATCCAGGTTACTTCCACAACAAAAAAGATCCAATGAGCTTTTTTTGAATTGCTTTAAGAGAAGAGAGAATTAGTAAGGAATTTAAAAAAAATTAATAATGATTTTATTTAGTCATTATGAATTACAAAGATTTTAATAATGAGTTTTAAAGTTTCAATGTTCCAACTCCAAATCCACCACCGTTGTCTTCACTGATGACCCTTCACCATCCCTTTAGTGATGATGCAAGTTTCCCTCCCATTCTCAATTCCACCTCCTTAGCAAATTCATTTTTAAATTTACATATTATAGTTTGGGTCACATGTTTATAATATTTTTGATGTACATAGTTTTTGTGTACAGTTACTTCATCTCTGAAAAATTGAAGGGTCCAAGATTTTTTCTATTAAGATTCTGTGGTTTACAATACTGTTAATGATGGTTTCTCATGCACATAAATCCATGTGCCCTTATGTTATCACTAGTCTGCCTCCTCATTCTCTCCACCCGCTTGTCCTGTCATTATAAATACCATAGATGAATGAGAACATCTGGTATTTGTCCTTCTCCCTCTGACTTCTCTTAACATGATACCTCCAGTTCCATCCACATTTCAGAGAAGTTCAAGAGTTCATCTTTTCTTATGGCTGCATAACATTGTGTAAATTCTTTACAAGATAACATCTTTATCTACTCTTGTCCTTGGAAAATTGAGTTGTTTATATATCCTGCCTATTATACTAAGTGCTATAATGAATATAGGTGTGCTTTAATTTGAAGATCAACATTTTTGTGTTTTGGAGGTAGATTAGAAGAAGTGGAATCTCTGGGTCTTATGGGAGTTTTAATATTAGTTGTTTGAGAAATCCCCACACTGTTTTCAATAAGGACTGTAGCAGACAGCAGTGCTACCAGCAATGTTTGAAAGTTCCTTTTTTTTTTAACCATATCTTCACCAGGACTGATTGTTTTCTGTATTCATCATATTTGACAATTACACCAGTGTGAGATAACTTCATTTCAGAAATACGTTAGACATATTAAGGAAAAAGTGGAAAATATACCATTCAAACCAGTAAGAGAAAAATAATTTTTAAAAATTGACAAAAGGAGCAATCACAAGAGATGAAAAATAAAATATAGCATAAAACAGAATAAAAGAAGTCCTATAGTGAGGTAATATAAATAAATGTAAATATATTACTAATCACAATAAATGTGACTATACTAACACTTGTGAGTTCGAAGGCAGAATATGGTTTTCTATAAAGTTCAAACTTTAACTAAATTTTGTTCATATTTCATATCTAACACATAAGGTCATGAAAAGTGATGGGAAAAGATACTGCAGACAAATAATTATTATTGATGGAATTATATCAATATGAACAAAAATGCTTTAAAATAACAATTAGGGACAAAGAGCATCATAGTTTATTGATAAAGGAATAATCCATAATGAATATATACTTCTAAATTTGTTTGCACCTATATTGCCTAAATATATATAAAGCAAAAACTGACACAAAGTAGAAACAAAGAAAATTTTTGTCAGTGATAAATTTTAATATAACTCCCAATGTTAATAAAGGCAAGAGAAAATTAATAATAATGTAGAGCATTTCAGCGACACAATTTTTATTTCTTAACTTTTCTATTTATTGAGGTACTATGATCTACAATATTGATAAATGACAGTTTTCCATGTACATAATTCCAGACTCATCACCAGTGTACCCACCTCTCTCTCCCAGAGTACCAAATTCTCCCCACTTCAAACCCCCTCCAAACTCAGTTTTGCGTATCAGGTCTCCTGTTGTAGCTACACAAGTTTTAAAAGTTGAATTGGCATGTACAGAATTCTGTGTACAATAATTACAGAATATTAGTTCCTTAAAAATAAGTGGAGATCATTTATCACAATGCAGTAAAATTGGAATTACCAGAACAAAAAGATAATAAAAAATAATTCACTTGGACATTAAAAGAAAGTAGGCTATAAAACCAATTTGTGCAGTATCTTCCTCTTTAGGGATAAATATTTGTTATGTATCACAGCAAAGCATTGAAAAGAGGCACTCCATAAAAATAGCAAGAGTGATTATTTACTGTTTGCTAGATTACAGGAGATCTTTAAAATTTTTGCTTTCTTTTCCAAAAATTTCTCTGCATTATTAATGCATTGTAGCTAGAGAACATAGATGCATCTAATTAGAAAAAAAATCAACAAATTTTATTTAGGTTAACATTTAGCATAGCAATTTGCCTGGGCGATTGCACTAGCTTCCTAACTGATCACTCCATTTCTATTTTTGCAACTTCTCCAAAGCATTTAAGGTAAAACAAGACTAGCTATGTAGCTCAACAATGAATGTTTGTGTTGCATGTGGGAGAACCTGGGTTCAATTCCTAACACCACATACACATGAAGTGCTAATTTACTTAGAACAAACCTCAAATTCTTTTTTTAATTTGTTCTTAGGCTGCATCCAGAGGTGCTCAGGGCTTACTCCTGGCTCTGCACTTATGAATCACTCTTGACAGGCATGGAACCAAATGGAGTGCCGGACATAGAACTCAGGTCAGTCACATGCAAGAAAAAACACCTCAGTGTACTATAGCTCAGCCCCCAGAACAAACCTCAAATTCTTATACTAGCTTTAATATACAAAGTTTAATATTGGGCTGGAGCGATAGCACAGCGGGTAGGGCGTTCGCCTTACAAGCGGCCAACATGGCCGACCCGAGTTCGATTCCTCCGCCCCTCTCGGAGAGCCCGGCAAGCTACGGAGAGTATTCGATATGCCAGACACAGTAACAACAAAGTCTCCAATGGAAGTACTATGTAGCTCTTAGAAAAGATGAAGTCATGAAATTTACATACAAGTGGTACAATATGGAAAGTATCATGCTAAGCGAAATGAGTCAGAAAGAGAGGGATAGACATAGAAAGATTGCATTCATCTGGGGGATATAAAGTAACAAAGTATGAGATTAATACCCAAGAATAGCTGATATCAGCACCAGGAGGATTACTCCATAACTTAGAGGCCAGCCGGGTATCCTAGAGGAAAGGGCTGTTCAGATAGAGAAGGGAGCACCAAATAAAGGATGTTTGGAGGATCCTCCCAGGAGGGGAGATGCATGTCGAAAGTAGACTATGGACTGAACATGTTTGCCACTCAATGCCTCTTTTGCAGACCACAACACCCAAAAGGAGAGAGAGAACACAGGGGATTGCCCTGCCACAGAGACAGGGGGGATGGGGGGATGGGGGTGGGAGGGATATTATCCATGGTGGTGGAAAATGGGCACTGGTGGAGGGATGGGTATCTGATCATTGTATAATTGAAACCAAAGCACAAAAAATTGTAAATCTACAACTTTAAAAAAAATAAAATAAAATAAAGGGAAAAAAAAAAGTCTCCAATGGAGACGTTACTGGGCCCGCTCAAGCAAATCGACGATCAACGGGAGGGCCTTTACCTTTACCTTTAATATTGGTCCAGCTACACTTCCAACCATACCTTTAGATGGAAGCATCATACTCTCCTAGTTTCACTGCATACCAACCACAACAGATTTCATTTCCATGAGCTCTCCAATTTCGTTCCATAATGAATCTTAATATTTCCTATCCCTTGCATATGAAGTCTTGTTTTTTTCTCCCATCACTCCCCCTGACCCACCATAACCTCAAACCTTCTTTGTGAGCTAAGTTCTAGATAGATACTCTTTATATTTTAACTAACGTGTAAATCTTTGAGAAGCTCTTCTACTTTCCCTCCCCAGACTAGACTCAGTTCCTCTGATAGATATTCTTAAGGCACATATTCTTTTCCTTCATAGCAGTTTTCATAAATTTGAAAACTTAGACTTATGTGTTTATTTTGTTATTGTTTGTTTTCCTTGCTAAACTTCTCCATGATTGAAGGGAACCCATATGCTTTACTCACTGCTGTATTCTCCTACACCAAATATAGTGCTAGCCTAGAGTAAATGCTCTTTGGACATTTGTTCAGTGCATAAATGAGGAAATAAGTGATTGAATCCTCACAAGGCTTGCTGGAGATTATGGAGCCCAAAAGTGAGGCATAGTTCATGAAGGTTAATTATATGCAAATTGCAGCTTTACATTCCTCTTCTGGTAATGGTTGTTATTCATTGGGAAATGCAGACAAGGGCCAGAGAGACAGCTCAAAGTGCAAGAGAATAAACTTTACATGCACAGGCATAAGGCTTCTCAAAGTACTCCCTGAGGATTCTTCGAATTCTGTAGTTTCGTTGTAATGACCCCCTTTTCACTTCTGATTCGGTTTATTAGGGTTTTCTCTCTCCCTTTCTTCCTGAGTTTTGCTAGAGGCTTATTGATCTTGTTTATTTTCTCAAAGAACCAGCTCTTGGTTTCATTGATCTTTCGGATTGTTTTTTGGGTTTCCATCTCGTTAATCTCTGCTCTGAGTTTTATTACTTCCTTCCTCCTGTTTGGGTTGGGCTCCTTTTGTTGATCCTTCTCCAAGCTCTTAAACTGTGAGGTTAGGTTATTTATGTAGGCTCGCTCCTCCTTCCTGAGAAATGCTTGTAGAGCTATAAACTTTCCTCTTAACACAGCTTTTGCTGTGTCCCATAAGTTTTGGTAACTCGTGTCCTCATTTTCATTAATTTATAGGAATCTTTTGATTTCCTCTTTGATTTCCTTTCTAAACCACTCGTTGTCCAATAGTGCACTGTTTAATTTCCAGGTGTTTAATTTAATTTTCTGTTTTTGAGTGTAATTTACTTCTAATTTCAGCGCATTATGGTCTGAGAAGATTGTTGATACAATCTCTATCTTCTTAATTTTATGGATGTATGTTTTGTGGCTCAGCATGTGGTTTATCTTAGAGAATGTTCCATGCAGACTTGAGAAGAATGTGTATTCAGTTTTTTGAGGATGAAGTGTCCTGTATATATCTACTAAGTCCCTTTCTCCCATTGTTTCCCTCAGATTAAGCATGTCCTTGCTAAGCTTGGGTCAGGTTGATCTATCAAGAGGTGATAAAGCGGTGTTGATATCTCCCACTAGTATTGTTTTGCTATCAATGTCTTTCTCCAAGTCCATGAGTAGTTGTTTTAAGTACTTTGCTAGTCCCTCATTAGGTGCATATACATTTAGTATTGTAAGTTCCTCCTGTTTTACAGATCCCTTGATCAATAAGAAATGGCCTTCACTGTCTCTTGTGACCTTTTTCACTCTGAAATCAATGTGATCTGATATTAGGATCTTTGATAAAGGAGCAAGAAATGTGAATTGGAGTAAGGAAAACCTCTTTAACATATTGTGCTGGCAAAATGGGACGACTACATGCAAAAAATGGGCTCAGATCTCTGCCTAACACCATGTACAAAAGCAAGATCAAAATGGATTAAATATCTCAACATCAGACCAGAATCCATAAGGTACATTGAAGACAAAGTTGGCAAAACACTCCATGACATTGAAGCTAATGGTATCTTCAAAAATGTCACGCCACTGTCCAAACAAGTGAAAACAGAGATAGACAAATGGGACTATCTTAAACTAAGAAGCTTCTGCACCTCAAAAGAAACAATGACCAAAATACAAAGACAGTCTACATAATGGG
This sequence comes from Sorex fumeus, assembly GCF_029834395.1. Lineage (NCBI taxonomy): Eukaryota > Metazoa > Chordata > Mammalia > Eulipotyphla > Soricidae > Sorex > Sorex fumeus. The sequence goes on from NW_026606115.1 coordinate 18,813,972, forward strand.
AAAGAATATTCGCCTAATACACATCCAACAAGGGATTGAGATCAAGGATATATAAAGTACTGGTTGAACTCCACAAGAAGAAAACATCCAACCCCATAAACAAATGGGGCAACAAAATGAACAGAAACTTTCTCAAAGAAGAAATCCGAATGGCTAAAAGGCACATGAGAAAATGCTCTACCTCATTAATCATCAGATAGATGCAGATCAAAAACACAATGAAATATCATCTCACACCACAGAGACTGGCCCACATCCAAAAGAACAAAAACAAATAGTGCTGGCATGGATGTGGCAAAAAAGGGGACCCTCCTTCACTGCTGGTGGGAATGCCAACTGGTTCACCCTTTTGGAAAACGGTATGGACAGTTCTCAAAAAATTAGAAACTGAGCTCCCATTTGACCCAAAATACCACTCCTGGGAATATATCCCAGAGAGACAAAAAAGTATAGTTGAAGCGACATCTGCACTTGTTTGTTCATTGCAGCACTCTTTACAATAGCCAGAATCTGAAAAAATCCTGAGTGCCCGAGAACAGACGACGAATTAAAGAAACTTTGGTACATCTACACAATGGAGTATTATGTAGCTGTTAGAAAAGATGAAGTCATGAAATTTACATACAAGTGGTACTACATGGAAAGTATCATGCTAAGCGAAATGAGTCAGAAAGAGAGAGATAGACATAGAAAGATTGCATTCATCTGGGAAACATAAAGTAACAAAATAGGAGACTAACACCCAAGAATAGCCGAGGTTAGTACCAGGAAGTTTACTCCAAGGCCTGGAGGTCAGCCACATGTGCTAGGGGAAATGGCAGCTCAGATAGAGAAGGGAGCACCAAATAAAGGGTGTTGGGAGGATCCTCCCAGGATGGGAGAAGCATGCTGAAAGTAGACTATAGACCAAACATGATTGCCACTCAATGCCTCTTTGACAAACCACAACACCCAAAAGGAGAGAGAGAACAAAAGGGAATGCCCTGCCACAGAGGCAGGTGGGATTTGGGGGATGGGGGGTGGGAGGGATACTGGGATCCGTGGTGGTGGAGAATAGGCACTGGTGGAAGGATGGGTATTTGATCATTGTATAACTGAAACCCAAGCACAAAAATCTGTAAGTCTACAATTGTACCTCATGGTGTTTAACTAATAAAAATTTTTAAAAAACTTTACATGCATGAACCTCAGGTTCAATTCTAAAAACCATGTGGTCCTCTGAGCTGGCATAGACCTACCTCCAGCACCGACAATGTGGCTCAAAAGTCACAAAAATTATTGACTGTTGTAACACAATCAATTTCCTTTTCTTATTTTTCAACATTTTGTTTTAGTAAAGTTTTCTCTTTAAAAGAGCTATGATAGATTAGCTTAAAAACAAAACAGCACTGGTGAAGGGATTGGAGTTGGAACAATATACACCTGAAACTCTAAGTGTCTTTGTAACTTTGTAATTCATGATGATTCAATGAAAAAATATAAAAAGGAAAAAGCAGCAGCTGTTACTTCTGAGGCCAAAGGCAGAGAAGTAGGATGATTTGTAGATGGGTCTTAGTGATTGGATCACATTTCATGGTCTTGAGGCGCTGTTTCATTACATAATTGATATGGTACCACATAACCCAAGTACAATTCAGATTGGCCTGGAGATGCTCTATCTTCTTTTCCAGGGACAACTTGTACACATTCAGTCAGCTTGAGTAATAATGGTACTAGTAATTAGGGTCACTGTATAGAGGAAAAAGTGATACATTTCCTACTGACTCATTGTTGTTTTCTACAGAAGAAAAATATTGGTTACTGTTTAGTTTGCTCCAGAGTTTACACTTTAGGGTGTAATCTTAAATTCTTAAAATACAGTCTTTTAAAAAGATGTTAAGCAAGCAAGATGAGGAAACTCTTTTGATCCTGGAACATCATGAACTCAATTTCATAGACATTACTTTTCTTTTGTTAATCCCACCCTTAGTCTCTTGCCCTCAAAGAAAAAGCCATGGGAGTAATTTATGTGTCAAATTCTTTATAAGAGTCTAGTGTTTTTGTACAGAAACAATCACTTTTTCAAAAATCTGTCTTTTCCTTCTATTTAATCTTGTCACAAACTAGATTCTTAGTAGTTATATACATAATCAAGTCTAGCATATAACTGCTTGTGTAGTTAGTCCCTTAATAATTCATAGAAAAGTAAAAACAATCTTTCAATTGTTCATACACTTTCAAAATTTTCTCTCAGTGAATTTTCCATGGTTCTACAACCATTCATAAATAATTCTGAAGTAAACATATGCAATAAAAACAAGAAATAAGAGGTGTTGGAATATTCATTAAAAAATGTATGTGTGAGAGTAAAGATAGAAAATGTCAGATAAAAGAACTCGTAAATGAGAGGACTTTTCTTTATATTAATTTTAAATGTCAAGGATTTCAATAACTAGATAAACACTACCCCCAAAACATTGTTAATATTAGTGTTCAAATGTAAGAAATATTTTTAACCAAACTATATCCAAGTGTTAAGAAAAGAATTAAGGAAACTAAATAATAGCGTGTTCATAATTTTATTATGCATGTATGTGCCACACCCAGTGATGCTTAGGACTTATTCCTGGCTTTGTGCTCAAAGATCACTACTGGTGGTACTTGGGGAACCAGATGTGGTGCCTGGGATTGAACTGGGATGGGCTGTATGTGCTATATCTCAGGCCCTCGAGTTATACTTATTCAGGTAAAATATGTGGTTTTAATTTTCTTCATCTAACTAGCATTAATCTTTTATTTGAATAACAATAAAAGATTGTTATTCAAATAAACGAGAATAGTGCAGTCTTCTGCCCCCGCGTTGGGTGTTCCTCCCCGCAGCCTTGGAGGGGAGCGGGTTGAGCTTTCCTCCCCGCCCCGACCAGGGCTCCGGCAGCCGAAGACCTCCAGGACCAGCCACCACCATGCTGAGACCACTCTCCGCACACATGAAGGTACTGGCAGAGGGACAAAAGCCACGCGGGTTCCGGGGCCGAGACCTCCAAGCCTACTCGAATTGGAGTCGAGCATCTTCCACCCAGATCCTCCAAATTCCAGTAGGCGGGGGTCACACCCACCACCTGGCCCCCTGGCGCCGTGTAATCCCATCAGCGGCCAAGACTCAGAGACTATAAAATCCAGATTCCGGAACCGTGCGGCCGCATTCGCGGCCGCGCGACATCTTATCAGAACTTTTTTTTATGACATCTTATTGTCTCATTACTACTTTGGAAAAACTTGCAGGCTATCGAATGTAGCCTGCCCACAGGGCAGAGTCTGGCAAACTCCCCGTGGCGTACCAAATATGCCAGATACCAGTAACAATGAAGGGTCTCTTTCTCCTAAATAGCCTTGAATATAATCTCAGGGCTAGGATGAAAGAGACGTTACTGGGGCCTGCTCGAGGCAATCGACGAATAACAGGATGAGGAAATGAAATGAAAATTGAATAACAAAGAGCATAAAAAGAGAATAAGTAATTTAATCAAACATGAAAAGGCAACCAATAAACTGTTTTGTGTGCTAATAGTGGCCAATTGCTATGGATCTGTGTGTATTACAGTACATTATACTACTCACCTTAGCAGGAATTACTTCCCAATAAATCTTAGGAAATTCAGAATATCTTAAGTCAAAAATGCATCTTATACATCCAATCTACAGAATAGCCTAGACTGGTCTAGTGTTGTGTGTGTGTATGCGGTGATAAGATTGAACCCAGAGCCTCATGCATGCATGGCAACTGCTCTACTGCAGAGCTACACCCTTCGTTCCTAGCCTGGCCTATGTCAAATGTATTTTGAACACTTATATCAGCCTTCAGTTGGACAATTTATCTTTAGTTTCATCTCAAGAGCAATTGTATCCCTCTTACTACCAGAAGGAGACACAGATGGGAGTTTTGTAAACATGATAGGATGTGAAAACACAAAACATGATATTCAAAAATTCCCTGGCAACACAATATACTGTAGAGTATCAGTTATTTATCCTACTGTTCCTGTGACTGACTGGGAGGTGTGGTTCATTACTACCCAGAACCATGGGAGAGTATCACAGTGCATATTGCTAGCCAAAGGGATGAAAATTCAAAACTGGAAGTATTTTCTATTGTAATACATATCAGTCTATCACCACTGCAAAAGAACTCAAAAACAGGAACCTTCTATATAATTAATTGGATTAAGTACTTCAGATTACTGAAACATGGACCAACTATTTCATGGTCATATTCAGTTATTTAATTGACCATGTAGTAATCTAATTGGTTAGCCTATAAATTCTATCCAGCTACACTATAAAAATGGAATATCTTATTGGAGAAAACTAAAGTAATGGAAATTACTGTAAATGGTTAGACTATCTCTAGAATTAAATTTAGGTTTTTTCTGAAATATGTCAAAATAATAAAGAGAGAATAGAAAACATTAAACACATTTTTCTTTTTTTCCAATTTATTAGTGCCTTTTTCTGACCTTTCTCCTTATCTAGGCACTATTAGAAGAAATTCACAAAGTCTAACTCTCTTTTCATGGTCATGGTCACTTCGAGGATGCCATCTTCAAGGACGTAGACTGCTTTAGCAGTATTACATTCCACAGGATGAGGAAGTGTTACCAACAGCTTCCTAAATCAGGAACAAAACCAGAACAATATAAGAATGTAGTATCAGCTTCATAAATTGATATTAAAAAGACATAACTGTTTGGTAAGGCAATGGAAACTAAAATACACCATCAAACAGGAACAAAAACTAAATTTATGCAGCATAAACATTGGATAAACAATATGCCTAAATAATACATAGTATACCACCTTCCACTTCTCCTTAAATTTATCTAATTTTTGCATTTTAAGATAGTCTCTGGTTATGTTTTTGGGCATAAAAATAGAACCATTGCAACTCTAAGTTAGTTGGATGAATCTATTGCCAGTCATACTTATGTGTAGATAGAATGTGACTGAAAATTGAAATGCTTCTATTACAAGTCTGCTAACACAACTTGAGGCTGTCTTTACTACAGGTGTAGTTATTGAAACTCAGACCTGAAATGATTTCAGAACCAAATCAGTAGAAGTACTTCTCTCTGCTTATTTCTGGTTCTTTTTTACTATACATTGCCAAAACTTTCTTGTGAGAGATCGCTGCATTTATTTTGCAGTTGATAACCCAGTTGCTGGATGCACTCTGTGATGAGACATCTATAATTCTGTCATAGTAGTATAAATCTGAATTATGCATAGGGTCAGCGCATGTTAGTATATGAATAAAATTAAATGCATGAAACACTTGTTATCTTCAAGAAGGTTTGAGTATCTCTATAAAAATGGACAGAAAGACTCTTTTATAAGATGTAAAATACAAATCAATAAAGGAATGGGAATATTGTAGTAATATTTATTATTTCTGTATTTGGACCATGCCTGACAGTGCCTGGAAGGGTCACTAGGGTCACTCCTGGCAAAACTTAGTCCTAAAGTCCAGTGGTGCTCAGGAACCACCAACACTACAATCAGTAGTGCTCAGGGGCTGCTAAGACTACATCTGGCAGGGGACAGAGTATGAAATGCTGGGAAATCAAAATAGGGGCCCTGTGTGATCTCTAATACTTAAGTAATCTCTATGGCTACTAGGGGTTTTTTACTAAATATTTGTATAAAGAACTAACATTAGAAAATGCTTGAAAATCAATTACCCTCTTTACTTATTTTTAAATAACTAAGTTCAGGAATCTGGGTTCATTAAAATAATTTTTCATATATCTCTGAACACTATGGGAGAATTTTCCATCTCCCTTGATCCATTTCAGGTATTTGAGGTGGGAAAATGAGCTTCCTCCACCTGAAATAACAAATTTGCAATGTACTCTAAAGTAGCTGGCAATATTTGGCATCTCAAAAAAATCGGACACAAAATGTTGAGTTCATCTTGTTAAAATTGTTTACAATCTATGTTGTATTAGAGTTAGATTTGCTTTATCCCTTATTCTGCAAATGATAATATATTCACTTTAAAAAGAAAGCAAAGCTCCATTGCACTAAAAGACAAACTATAAATCAGCTGAAGAAGGAGTCCCAATGATAATGCACACTTCTCTATCCAGAGAGAAATAAATTCAAAAGAGACAGTTAGTGGCCATTGGAATGATCCATTTATCCCTGAATTTTTGTCTAGTCTATATGGTAGTATGGTTTCACATACAAAAATCCTGAACAATAGAAAAGGTGCAAATTATTTAGGAGAAGGAAAATATATCAGTCTATTTTAATGTCTGATATCTAAGTTTGTATTTAAATAAAATAAAATTCTACAAATACTTATTCATGTACAAGTCATTGTGTTACAGGACACTATTCTTTCTGATCCTGCAGTGTCTAGCAGAAAACTATATAAATGTTGGCTGAGTGATTGAATGAATAGATAAAAAATGCACCAATGCAAAATGGTATCTGAATAACTATATTATATCATTATTGTAAAACAAGAATAGTCATTTAAACTAAGAATCTGTACCTTTATATTCTTAATATATAAAATTTATTTCCTCAGCACTGATTAAATGTCATCTAGTGTTATTATTTAGGAATTATTTAAACAATAATGTATGAAAGCAAAAACAAAAAAATGTAATCATTGAACTCCAGTTTGGAGACATATGTTTAATGTTTGATGTTGCCTGTGAGAGATTTAAGATACAACCTTGTTGATATGTAGTTTAAAATAATGGAAATTTTATTTTATATGGCTAAAAAGTATTTAATATATACATCTAAATTAAAAACAGACATGGTCTTTTTTGAGGTTTCCTAATGAAGGCACAACTATTTTCAAAGAAAGTGCAGAAAATAGCTACTGAACTGTTACTGACCTGCAGTTATAAGTTCCCTTTAGAAAACTGTTTAAAGGTATCAGTAGCTTTAAACATTAGTCAAAACTCTAAATCTGAATTAGAGCACAGCGCAATTGTGAATAAGTTTTAGCATCACTCAACCAAAAATTAACTTATATTTATATTAGACAATACAGCAGTTAATTTAGGACATTCTTTGAATTCCTTAATGAAACCTATATGAAATGAAAAGCCAATGAATTCTGGAAAATTCTACAATTTTCCTATCATTGCTTCTTTCCTATCTACTCCATGTTGGGATTGAGATGGGGACATAAATGAAGTACTTTGAGCCAGAGACATAGCTTAACAGGCTGGAAGCATATATTTGAATGCAAGAGGCCCCATGTTTGAGCCTAGTTTCTACATGCTTCCTCAGTACAAAGCCATCATAGCCCTCAAATATCTCCATATATCATCCACACCCCAAAGAAACAAAAATATATTTGGTAAATTATTTTATTTTTGGTTTTATAAAGCTAAAATTCTATCTTGTTGATAGTTTTAATGGAATTAATTTTCATTTAACTGACATTACTAAGTAAATTGAGTAAAAATAAATTCACTTGTACTGCATTATAGACAAAAAACAGAATATCCTTTTTTATTTTTCTTAGAACTGATAAACATAGTGTTACAGGATACTAAAGTTCGAAATTAAAGAAATTTTTGGGTGTAGCTCCGGTGGTCAGCTGAGCACAACCAGGCCAGGCATTGAACTGTCAGGAATGTCAGAACCTCAGTGCCAGGTGAGAATCACTCGTGTGAACCCAGGTACTCAAGCACCATTTTATTGACTCATTATCATGCATTAATTTCTTAATGTATCTACTCATTAGTTCATTTTCTCACTAATTCATTCATTATTTATTTATGGAACATCAGGAACTAAAGTCAGTGCCTCACAAATGCAAGTTAAGTACTCTAATGAACCACTTTCTGGCCCAGGGGTCCTATTTAAATAAAAAAGAAACCAAAGAAAGTAGGTATGTGTCTGGAGCATTAGTACAGCAGGTAGGGCATTTGCCTTGCACAAGGCCGATCTGGGTTCGAATCCCAGCATCCCATATGGTCCCCCGAGAACCGCCAGGAGTAAGTCATTCTTGAGTTCAGAGCCAGGAGTAACCCCTGAACATCACTGGGTGTGACCCAAATGGCAAAAAAAAAAGAAAAAAGAAAAGAAAGTAGGTGTGAATATCAACTCAAAAGAGTCATAGACAAGCCTCATCCATGAGTGAATCTGCTGAAAAACCCATGTCTGGCAGACTTGTGACTGAAATCTCCAGGCTCACACGAAATCAGGAATGGGTGACCTCCCCACATCTCCCTGCACTTCCTGTAGCCTGGCAGTCACACCCACGAACTTCCTCTAGTGCCATGTAAGCTCACTAAAAGCCGTGATCCAGAGACTTACAAATAAACCTCCAAGCATGCTGCAGAGATGTGTCAAGACACCAATGTCACCATCCAGTTAAAATTTTAATTCTATCTATATCACCCTATTTAAAATCTTAGAATTCCTGGAGCACACAAATGTTACAGGATACCAAAGGTAGAAATAAAAGAAATTGCTGTGTGCAGGTCTGGTGGTCACCTGAGCACCACCAGGCAACATCTCAAACTCTATACAAGGGTTTAATGGCTGCAGGGTCATACTATTTATTTGACCAACTTTCCTCACAAGGATTTTATGTATGGAAGAGTATATGTGTGTACAACATGCAAAAAATTTTTTCAATACACCTTGAACTTAATGATGATAGGAGCCAAAGTCATTGAAATATTGTTAAGGTGGCCATGGTGGTCCCTGATAGAAGGGAGTGGCCCCTGGGGCTTTAAGCACTTCTTATATGACAGTTCCTCAAATCAAAATTTGTAACTGACTCCATGATTATCAGCATTATTTTAAAATTTTATTCACATAACCTGAGCATCCAGTGATAAATTAGCTATTAGAATCTTGGTTTAAGAAATTGATCACAAAGCCATTTTGGTTGCTGTTTTATATCAGTGCATTTCAAAGTGTGTAATACTGCTCCTTGGAGATGCTAGAATGATCCAGGGGCAGCATTCATAGCCTCAGGTATGATAAGGGCACTTTATGTTTGTTTAAGGCCTAGTTTCTTAAATTGTTGGTCATAGCCACACATAAATAAATGTGGGTGGTGGGGCATTGCCACAAAAATTGCAATTGTAAATAATTTCTGGGATAAGAGAGATAATTCAATTAGTGGGTGCATGCTCCACATGCAAAAGGCAATTCTCAATGCCTTAAGGTCCGCCAAGAACCACCCTAAACAAACCTCAAGCACTGAGTTGGGAGTAACCAAAGCATAGTAAAAGTCAAGGACTACCTCTTGGTGGTATCAGTTTACCTTGAATAATGAACATTTTCACATTTTCCCCTAAATTTGATCCAGATGATGCAGAATATCTGTATACTTTCAATTGACCAAAAGATTAATAATTATTATAACACACCAATTGAGTTCTGATTTTTTTACTCACTTATCAGGAGTACGAAGATCAAGGGTCCTTTCCTGAACATCAATGATAATATCTGAAGTGTTTGTTTCTGGCAATTTAATTTTCACCTGGAAGTAAAAATGAGAAGACAATGCTACTGTCTAAAAGAAAAGTTCATTTGGAATTGAAAGAACATGTGGGAAATGTTTCTCTGCCCTTTTCTCAGAATGATCCTAAGAAGCAAGACTCACCATTTTTATTGTACTGATTAAGGAACTGAGCTAAAGAGTCATTGAGGAGACGAAATGTACAGAAACATTTTCAAAGAAGAAATCTGAATAGCTAAAAGGCACATGAGAAAATGCTCTACATCATTAATCATCAGGGAGATGCAGATCAAAACCACAATGAGATATCATCTCACACCACAGAGACTGGCCCACATCCAAAAGAACAAAAGCAAATGGTGCTGGCATGGATGTGGCAAAAAAGGGACCCTCCTTCACTGCTGGTGGGAATGCCGACTGGCTCAGCCCTTTTGGAAAACAGTATAGATGATTCTCAAAAAATTAGAAATTGAGCTCCCATTTGACCCAAAATACCACTCCTGGCGATATATCCCAGAGAGGCAAAAAGTATAGTTGAAGTGACATCTGCACTTGTTTGTTCATTGCAGCACTGTTTACAATAACTAGAATCTGGAAAAAATCTGAGTCCCTGAGAACAGATAACTGGTTAAAGAAGCTTTGGTACATCTACACAATAGAGTACTCTGTAGCTATTAGAAAAGATGAAGTCAGGAAATTTACATACAAGTGGTACTACATGGAAAGTATCATGCTAAGCGAAATGAATCAGAAAGAGACGGACAGACATAGAAAGATTGCATTCATCTGGGGAACATAAAGTAACAAAAGAGGAGACTAACACCCAAGAATATCTGAGATAAGTACCAGGAGGTTTACTCCCTGGCTTGAAGGCCAGCCGCACATGCTAGGGAAAAAGGCAGCTCAGATATAGAAGGGAGCACCAAATAAAGTGTTTTGGGAGGAAACTCCCAGGATGGGAGATGCATGCTGAAAGTAGACTATAGACCAAACATGATTGCCACTCAATACCTCTTTTGCAAACCATAGCACCCAAAAGGAGAGAGAGAACAAAATCAGAGCCAGGGTGGGATGGAGGGGATGGGGAGTGGAAGCGACACTGATATCAGCCGTGGTGGAGAATGGGCACTGGTGGAGGGATGGGTACTCGATCATTGTATAACTGAAACCCAAGCACAGAAATTTGTAAGTCTACAATTGCACCTCATGGTGTTTCACTAATAAATTTTTTTAAAAAGAATCATTTCATGAGTGTCCCAAAACACAAACATAAACATATGTAATTTGACTAATGTCTGATTCCAAAATTATACAGAAACACATTCATTACTTTTCTATAACCCTCATTGTCTAAAGGTGCCTATGTACCTGCAGTAGACAGGGCCTTCTCTGGACTTTAGATTAGTGTGTAATTTGCAATATAAATGATTTTATTTCAGATTGTATATGAATTGGTAATAACACCTTAGAGTCTTCTGACATAAACTCCTGTACTGCATTTTTTAGAGAAATGTAGGATTTCAGGAGTTGGAGAGACAGTACAGCAGCTAAGGTACTTGCCTTGCATAAGGCTAACATGGGTTAGGCCCCTGGTATCCTATATGGTCACTCAAGTACCACCAGGAGTCATTCCTATGTGCAAAGCCAGGAGTAACCTCTGAGCATTGCTGGGTTTGGCCCAGAAACAAAATAAGAAAGAAGAAATGTAGGATTCCAGGAAAGTTTTTAATACAACGAAAGAGAAGAATATGGCCTCTACATAAACATGTATCTATTTACCTATTCAGTAAGGTCTCATTTAAAACTATCTCAATGCAATACCACACAACCCAGCAATTCCATTCCTGGGTACACATACACAGGTATATTGTACATCTATATCTATGTACCAAAGAGCATTAAAAACAGATATTCACATAAAAACATTATGCTCACAGCACCATTATTCACAAGAACCAAAAGGTGCAAACAACACAAATGTGTAGTAACTGATGCGTAAACAAAACGTGGTATTATTCATACAATGAAATATTTAGTCACAAAAAGGAATAAAGTATTCTCACATGGATGAACCTTGAAAACTGTAAGTGAAAGAAGTCAGACATGAAAAATCATCTAAAAATATTGTACCTATAGGAAATATCCAGAACAGGAAAATCTATAGATAATGAAAGCACACTGGTAGTTGTCAGAGGATGGGGAGAAGAGAAGGAGACAGAGTTGTGGTTTAACAAATATAGATTACCTTTTGGGTTGATAGAAAAAAAGTTTTACTGGAATTAGATAATGGTAATGACTGTACATGATTGTGAATTTACTAAATGTCATTAATAGGAAATTTTATAGTATGTGTCTTTTTCCACAATACAAAGTTAACCTTTCCTAACTTGTTTCATCATGATTTGATAAAAATTGATTCTTTCTCACTCTCACTAACATGATATGGTATATGATCTCCATAAACAGAAAAAAATCTCAAAGTTAAGGTAAATTATGAAGCCTTCTTTAAAATGAGCTAAAAGATTTTAAATATAAGACATCCAGCAGAGCTGGAAGAATGGTAAAGTTAAAAGTAATAAGTTATGAGACGAATTCATATCAGATATATACTGGCAATGGAATTCCTTGGAATAAGTTTAAAGTAGTAGATGGTGTTTTAGAAACATAAGGTGAAATATAACTTTGCCTTTTCTCAGAACAAATCTAAGGAGCAAGACTCACCAATGGATAATATTTTATCTTTTATACTGCATAAAATGAATATTTCCAAAATGCCTGAGTTCTTATTATCTAAATATATCTTACGGTTATTATTTTCGTCAAACTATTACCTCCTAATTTATATTTTCAAAATTCAAATTTTCATAATTAGAGATGCTTTAAGAAAGATAAACAGAGCATTTCTCAAAGAAATAATTATGGGTGCTCTACCTTAAGGTAACAGCATTTTGTCGGACAAAGAAAGCTCTGTTTTTACTGTAATAATATTGAAATTTGAGAACAGAGTTGAGATATTCTTTAGTTACAGAATGACTCATGCTACCTGGACAATGAAACACAAATGTTTGTTACTTTAATGTGAAATGTTTAGCTCTTTCAAAGTAAAAGTTGATCTCTCTAGAGTTGAAATGACATTTGAGGAAGGAAAAACGTTATGACATATGAAATTTAGATACAATTGTTGCATAAAACTTCCAAGTGGTTCTTAAAATCATTTGCAGCACTCATAAAGGATTGGTCAGAAAAATTCACTAATTATTCCTCTTGAGAAAATTAAAATTGTGTATTAAAATGGTTTTAGTGAAGGGACAGAAGGGACCATTTAAACTGAATGATGCACATTCACATTTTATAATACAAAAGGCTCAATGAGGATGTGATAGAAAAGCTCCTACTGAATCATGAATCAGACTTATTTACAAATAATTCTAATGAAAACCTGGAATATAAAGTAGTAACAAACTTCTAACTGATCACACCAAAACCCTAATTTCTCCAACATTATTAAATACAGTATTTTCACTGCCCACACAAAGTGATTGATGTCTCTTTATGTGGAGTGCAAATTGGGATTTCAGCCTTTAGAGTCAAACTTAGGTCTAAATTCTGGTTTTGTCAATTGTTGCTTATTGTTGAATAGTCATCTATTGTTTCCTAACCAAAATCTGTCCCCAAATTTATGCCTAAAAACAATAACAAACAGCACTTCACATATTTCTTATAGGTTAGGAACTTGGGAGTGACTTAGATAAGTAGTTCTGGTTTAAAGTGTACCACAAGTATATAGTCAAGATATTGGCTTTAGACTTTACTAGGGCTAGAGATGCATCCAAGATAGAACACTTATATGCCTGTTGGCAAGAGGCTTCACTTCACTTCACCTCACTTCACTTCACTTCACTTCACTTCACTTCACTTCACTTCACAGTAGTAGTGAACTACTAACTTCTTTGCATTGCTTAGGTTGCTGATTAAATGTCCCTGTGATACAATAGGTATTTTCTCCCCAGAGTGAATGATCTAAAACCAAAAGGTAGAAACAATGCTCTTTTAAAAATAAAATAGTGTCTCAGAAATGACAATCTTCTGTTTCAGCAATATCCTGCTGGTTATACAGGTAAACTCTATTCGATGTGAGAGGGGACTCAGAAGGGAAAATTACTTCTTACTGCTTGAGAATCACCAAGGGTCATCATGGAGAATGACTATCACAATACCCAGCACTGACTCCAGTTTTACCTCTGCCTTCTGATCTAATGCGTGAAAAGAACAGGATAAAAGTTAACTATTTAAAGGTCTGTTATATTTCTTCTTCCACTTTAAACTTTTCTTCAGTCAAGTAGTCAAACTACTCATATTGGAGAATGGAGGTGAGCCAGTGGAAAAAGTGCCTGCCTTGCAGGTGTGAGGCTATGATTTCAATTCCCAGTGCTTCCCACATGCATTATGGAGTCCCAACAGCTCAATTGTTTGGGCACCCTGGCACTGAAGCAATGCCACAGAAATGTGTCAGGTGTGCAATGACCAGTGAGCACTGTGCAAACATCACTACTATCACAACTACAGAGTGAAAATGGTAAGCACCACAACCAGAATGTGTGGAAGGACCACAACTATAAGCATATGGTCCCTGGAAAGGACCACTGCAGTGCATACAAGCAGAACAACTTATTGAATACCGCGACTGAGCATGTGTGCAATTATGGGTCATCACAACAACAGCAGCAGCTAAAAGGGAGGAGAGGAAAAACAATAAAAAACCCTGCTCACATTTCTCTTTCCAGGAATTCACTTTGGGGGTTTCTAAGAGATAAAAGTAAAGGTAGTTTCATATTGCTTACAAATTGTTTTCATAGGTCCATCATTTACTCCGTTCTACATATTGTAACTGAACTTGTGCCCAGGACTTTGGGGGAGTCATTAATGTTGAATTGTCATTGTGAGTTGTAAATTTCCTCTTTCTTGTCTTGTTTATATGACAGATTTATAAAATAGTTGCGGAAGAGATCATATTCCTATAACCTGTGATTAAAATAAGCTCTCCAGATCCTAGATAAGTGTATCTGATTATATTAAAATGTTTTAAAAATTGAAATGAGAAAGCAAAACAGCAAGTGTTTCATAAAGGTCGTCAGGTTTCTTACTGCACAGTTTCCTTCTGACTCCCAGAAAAGAAGAATAAATGGAACATATTTTATATATATCCTGGCGAGTCTACACTATTTACTGAAATTTCAGTGAAGCTTAAGATATACGGAAGTACTTGGGCTGACACTTTGGAAGATAATCTTATTTAATTTATACTTCAAGATATTGTAAAAATATTTTTATTTGAGAGAAATAAAGAAACTACCCTCAATATATTTGATTCTTAGCAAAGAACTTAAGAATCTTTGAGCTCACATTTGAAGCTTAAAATATACAGAAGGGTTTGAGCTGATGCTCTGTAAGATGTTATTTAATTTATGAGTTTCAGATATTGTAAAAATATTTTTGACATAAATAATGCAACCACACTCAATATATTAGATTCTTAGCAAAGAAGTTAAAACTACTGGAGATTAAGAAACAAATTACGATATACAGAAAAATTGGGGGGTAGGTTTGCTTTTAAATCATCTCAGCGGTTTAATTCCCCACTAACTATTGAAACGTCATTAACAAGTGAAATATTTTTCTGTTGAATCTATTCTAAATATTTCAGTATTCTACAAAAGCTTTCATGACAAGAAAAAATAGAATGGAAAATGAAGAAGAAAACAGTGAAAGATCTCTACTTGAAAATCACATAAATAAATACCTCTGAAGAGTAAAAATACAGAGGTATATGTTCTCTAAAACTAGGGCACATGAGCTGAAGTGGTCAAGACTCTTGCCTTGCATGAAGCCGAACCAGTTTCAGTCGCAGGCACTCCATATGGTGCCCTGGGGCCCCACTAGGTGTAATTTCTGAGCACAGAGTTATGACTAAGCTCTAAGAAGCTCCAGGTGTGATTCATCCCCAACCCAAATAAAATAAAACCAGGGTGAAAATTGATGTACATATACATGCATGTATATATCTTTGTATTTTGCATATATCTTTAAATTAATATATGAATGTCTATAGTGTTATTACATTAAACATCCTGGTACTATTTTATCATGCTTGTCATGATACCTCCCCTCCCCTTTCCTCCTCTCTCTTCCCCTTTCTTCCCCTCTCCTCCCTTCTTCTCTCTCAGGAGCCAAAAATAAGTGCATATCAGGGCTGGAGTGATAGTACAGTGGTAGGGCATTTGCCTTGCTTTTGGTTGACCCCAGTTTGATACCCTGCACCCCATATGGTCCCCCGAACCCTGACCGCAGTGATCCTTGAGTGTAGCTCCAGGGATAAGCTCTGGATATTGCCAGGTGTGGCCTGAAAACCAAAAATAAATAAATAAGCACAGCTTATTCTGGAGTAAGAATACTCATCTACAGGACCATTGTGGGCACTATTCATTACTCATCCTCAAACATTCACAGCCTTACTACCATTGATTTTCTTGAGACTACAGTGACCACGATCATTCCACTTTTATTTCTTTATGTCTGGAAACACGTGAAACCTTAGAGTCCCAACTTCTTTATCACTGAACAATTGCCATCTAGAACCTCATATTCCTTACTTCTCTTGTATTTACTACTTACCTTCTCATGAAAACCCTCCCATTAGGATTCCCTTTGAACACAGAATTCATCAGTAATTTCAGAAGGCTCAGAATATTCTTGAATACCCAAGTTTTTTGTGTGGGGTCTTCCATTCAGTTTTTAAAAACAATAAAACAAAAATCATGTCTTCAAACTCCAGGTATATTTTTCTCCTAGAACTTCGTCTTCTTTTTGAACTTAATACCAATTGCTACAATGCAAATCCATTCATTCTTTAAACTCATTCCAAAATAATAGATTGCAACTTAAAAATATGGAAAATTTATCAGAAAGGACTAAAAACCATCTCTAATATTACTATTCATAGATAAACCACCATACATTCCCATATCTTGATTAAAGCCATCACGATTCACCTAGTCACCCATGTTAACAACGTGAGTATTATTTCTCCCATATATATCACATTTGGCCACCTGCTAAATCTTTTTTTTTTATTTTTGGGTCATACCAGGCGATGCACAGGGGTTACTCCTGGCTCTGCACTCAGGAATCACCCCTGGCGGTGCTCAGGGGACCATATGGGATGCTGGGAATTGAACCCCGGTTGGCCGTGTACAAGGCAAATGCCTTACCCGCTGTGCTATTGCTCCAGCCCCCACCTACTAAATGTTATTAATATACCTATTAAATCTCTACTGAAGTCATTCTTTTCTCTCTATCCCCACTAATAGAGTTCAGGCTGTACTCTTACTATCAACAGGTGCAACTATCAACTGGTTTTCCTTCCACTAGTTGCCAAATTCATGTTTACCTCCTACCATTATCTACACCAAATTCTCCTCCATAATTGATTAGATGTATATTTCAAAACACTAAAGTTTTGTATTTCAGAATCATGTTATTTGTGCATTTCAGAACACTAGAGGTGTGTATTTAAGAACTCATCTGACCATTTAACTCCTGTGCTTTAAAATGGTTAGTAATTCTAGTACCCACTGATAAGGTGCAGATATTCTGGTGTCTGTTTATGCTGTCAAAATGAAATAGTATGGACTGTATATCTGAGAATACCACTCATGCCAGTCAAGTCAATTTTTCATGATATCTGTTTCCATGGCTTATAAACAGCAACATTCCCATATGACAGAGAGAGTATAAGCAGAGCATATATTCTCCTTGTACAAAGGTAGGGATAGTATTGTGAGCTCTTCAACTCCCATGAACTCATCTACACTCATAATCTCCCAAAGGCCATATTTCTAAAGATCATCATATTGAGGTTTAGGGATTTAAGATACTACTTGGTGGAGAAGGGGGTGCACAATTAAATCCATACTACCTGGTGTGGAATCCAAGTGTTTCTAAAATTCATTCTAATCTTCCCATTTTGTTATATTTTGTACTGGTTCCATGCCATTATATTTTGGGATTCCAAAATTAAAAGGTTTCAAACACATACATTGAGTTCTCCAGCACATACTCAAACAAAATACTTTTATAGCACCATGATTTTTCCTCTGATGGTAACTTTGCTTATGCAGATATTCCTCTCTAACAAACTATGAAGTCCTTCAAATGGACATATCAAATGTCATTTGTATTGTTGAAATCCGGACTTCTGCTTCTTTGCACTCACATTGCTTTGCACATACTTCTCTACCAACTTCCTGGATTCAAATTACAGTTCTGCTAGTTCTATAATGTATGACTTTTAACTCATTACCTAACTTCTTTGTGCTTCAGTAACCTCATTTTAAAAATAGAAATGGCATTTATTTTATGCATTTTATGTTAGGTATTAATGAATAACCATGTACAAAGTTCTTAGAAAAATACCTGGCAGATAGTAAGCTTTATTTAAATTGTTTTCTAAAATCATTCTTATATCAGGTTAAATGAAGAAAATCAGGATAAAAACTTATCCATAGACTATAAATTTAAGGAAATCATTCCTCTGTTGCCCTCTCAATCTTGTGCTATGCACAGAGATCACATAGACAAGGCTCAGCTGCAGCTGCTCCAAGTTTTGGCAGAACACTCTGATCCTCTAAGGATATGGGAAGATAATCTTGTAAGGACTGCCTCAAGGATGTTTCTTATCTGTTTTCTACCCTGTGGGAGGCTACCACCCAGCAGTTTCTCAGCTCGCTCTTTGAGTCAGTAAGGCATAGGAATTTCTATCACCCCTCCTATGAGTATAGACACGGGTTGCAAAACAGCCTTAGCTGCAAGTTGAAAGTTGGCGCTTGAGCAACACGGTATCTCACTGTTCATGTTCCCTGTCCTTTGGCCCCTTTAATTCAACATCTTACTGTAAGCAGAGGTTCACAGGGAGCCAACACTCGGCTGAATTTACTGATGCTGTCTGTATAAGTAATATCTATGTCCATTTGTAATCCTTGTTTCCTTACTAGATGAATCTATGAAAGACTGTGGTATTGGGCTGCTTGATGCCTTAAAGTCAACTCTTTGAGAGGAGAACCCTATTTTGTTCAACAGTATATAATAAGCAACTGGCATATAGTAAATGCTCAATGAGCATTGAATTAAGGAATTGTAAATGATTTACAATGTATAAGATAACAAATATATATTCAATAAATTATATTCAGTTATATATATATATATCAAATCTATTATATTGGAAAACTTGTGGGAAGGGAGATTGGAGAAGATAAAAGGGAAAGTAAAGTAAATTAAAACAAGAAAGATGCATCCTTTTGGCAGAAATGCGTCCGGACACCGCAGTAGGTTACCGGCGCTGGGCCACTCCAGGTGGGGATAGGTTTCGTGTCTTGGCTTGTTACCCCTGGCGGCCTGGTGACCGCCATCCTCCAGAAGCCACTGGAAGTCAGTTTTGGGTGAGCAGTGACGAGACTCGCGGGGCCTCACGGGATGGGGGTAGAGCTGGCCCTTTCCACCCAACCACAACGAGACCCAAGTTGCCGCCCATGAACGGCCTTTCTGGATCTTGATCAAGCTGCTTAATGGCCATGATCCCAGAGACTCAGAAACAAATCTTGAAACCCAGCAGCTTTTGGCAGAAATGTGTCCAGACCCCGCAGTAGGTTGCTGTCGCCAGGCCACCCCAGGGGAGGGTGTTGTCCCTCCACCTGCTCCCCCTTGGCGGCTCAGTGGCCACCATCCGCCAGAGGCCATTGGACAGTCAGGTTTGGGCCAGAAGTGATGGGACACCTGGGGTCTCACAGGATGGGGGTGGAGCCGGCACTTTCCTCCCCATCCCAACAAGACCCCGAATCGCCACCCACGAATGGCCTTTCTGGCTCCTGATCAAGCTTTTTAATGGCCATGATCCCAGAGTCTCAGAAACAAATCTTGAAACCCAGCGCTTTTGGCAGAAATGCGTCCAGTCCCTGTAGTAGGTTACCAGCGCTGGGTCAACCCAGGTGGGAATAGATTTCGTGCCTTGGTCTATTCCCCCTGGCAGCCCGGTGGCCACCATCCTCCAGAGGTCACTGGAAAGTCAGGTTTGGGCCCACAGTGAGGAAACACGCAAGGCCTCAGGGGATGGGGGTGGAGCCGGCCCTTTCATCCTGTTCCAATGAGACCCCAAGTTGCCACCCATGAACAGCCTCTCTTGCTCCTGATCATGCTGCGTAATGGCCATAATCTCAGAGACTCATAAACAAATCTTGAAACCCAGCGGCTCAGCTTTTGGCAGAAATGCATCCGGAACCTACAGTAGGTTACTGTCCCTGAGCATTTGATATCATATCTTGAAAGCATAATCTTTTTTTCCAACAGGAATAAAAAGAAGAGAAGTTAAAAGCTCATATTTCAAACTATGTTCCAAGATACCCCAATTCTTCCACTAAAAGATATCTCTTGGATGATAGAATTATTTTGGCTAACAACCTTCTGTTGGTTGTTTATTTGCTGTTTAACAGCCTCACCTAGCAGTGTTTAGAGACTACTCTCTTGAACACTTGAGAATCACTCTCAATGGTGCTCAGAAGACCTTGTGATGTCAATGACCAAACCTGGGACTCTTGCATGGAAAGCATGCTCTCACTCTGTTGATCTATCCCTACAGCCCAGTAGTATTTATTTTATTTTATATATGTAGCTTTCTCACTGAATTCCGTTTGATGAAACATGCTGGCAGTTCCAAACGGACAAAAATAACAACAACAAAAAAGAAAACAACAACAACAACAACAACAACCGAAAGCCTGTAAATTACTGACCTATCACTAACTCTAAAGCTAATGTGCAGTATGATGACTATAGTTAATAATTATGTATTACTGGGAATTTTTTTAAATACAGCAAATTTAAGATAAGCTCACCACATACACATATATGGCATCTATCTGTAAGTAGATAATATGGGCTTGACTGTGGTAATAATTTTGTTTGTGTGTGTTAAATTGTCATTTGTACATATTAAATATATACAATTTTAATTAAAAGATGAAATGTTTAATTAGTGACTGGGAAAAGGAAGAAGCTTAAGTACCTACAAACTCAGGAATAGTAAAGGGTAACAAGAGTATAGGCAGAATTTGAATAATAGAGTTCTTTTGGTTGGGATTAGAAAAAAGAATGGATGATTTGCTGAATGCATACATAGTCCTAATTCAGTTTTTTGTTTAGGACAATGGCTTTGATTTAACACTCATAAATTTTGGTGTCTTATTTGGAATCTTGGAATCCTTAGAAAAGGATGAGCCTTGCAGAATTTTAAATATTGCATCAGTCCTTGAACTTAAACAGTCAATATCCTATAATTTTCCTTAGTTTAGGCAGAGATCTCAAAATTTTCAGGTTGTATTGTTGAATAAAACCAGACATAGGATGCAACAACATATTTAGCCAGTTCTAAGTTGTAATTTTTCCCACATTTTAATGTTTCTGAATTGGAATGCATCACATAATCGTTGTATATAATTGAACATATCTTTCTTGTTATTAAATAAATGGAAAATTACAATTTGATGATTTCTTATATTTGGAAACATGTCATATTATCACTAGGAAGTTTATAAATTTGAGCAAGAACTACTTAGCGGTGCATATGCTGCCCTATCTTGTGTGCTGCTTGCACCCATGTGGCCGAGTATATGTGGTGGCCGAGCACATGTGTCGCCTGCATCTCCCCTCTTGAGATACGCACTTTCACGCTTTCCTGTCGAATGTTGGGATATGTCTAGCGATTCTCTCTGACCTTGGAGAAGTCTGTGTTTTCTGTTGAGTACATTGCGCTCTCTCTCTTTCTCTCTCTCTTATTCTCTTTCTCTCCACACTTTCAAAAACCCTCCAAATAAAATCTATTTACTTCAAAAAAAGAAATACTTAGCATAGCTTGAGTCTTATAAGAAGGGTTAAGCAATAATGATGAATGTCATCACTAATATAACTCAGGATGAAATTCAAATTACAAATCAGAGCATTCTTTTTCTTTGGGGCATCAGCTTATCAATTTACTATTGTCAATGACTATTCTTTATTCTTATTTTACCCCCAGCTTACTGCTATTTGATACTCATTGCTTAATACCTTAACACCTTTTCATGTGCTCTTAACTCTGCTTAGAATGTGATTCTTTTTATTTATTTTTATTTTTTAACACTTTTATTGAAACACTATGGTATAGAACACTATGATTGGATTTCAGTCATACAGTATTCCAACACCCATTCCTCCACCAGTGTACATTTCCCACCACCTGTGTCCTGAGTTTCCCTCCTTCTCCCCACACCCCACACCTATCTCTATGGTAGGAGCTTTTCTTCTTTCTCTCTCTCTCTCTGTCTCACTTTTCCCCCCTTTTGAGCATTGTGGTTCACAATATTGATACTGAAAAGTTATAAGGAATATCCCTTACCTACTTTTAACTCTCAGATCTTGTCCAATGTGATCATTCATAGCTATTATTGTCATAGTGGTCTTTTCTCTATATTACCTACCCTCAGCCCCCCACACACTTGTGGTTAATTCTAACAACAGACCAGTCTAAACTCCTGTTTTCCCTGGCCATGGATATTATTCTTCCACTATATATGTTTTATACACCACAAATGAATTCAGTCATTCTATATCTTTCCCTTTCCGTCTGATCCATTTCACTCAGCATGATACTATGTCCATCCATTTATAAGCAAATTTCATGACTTTATTTTTCCTGATGGCTGCATAGTATACCATCGTGTATGTGTCATAGTTTCTTTATCCATTCTTCTGTTCTTGGACACTCAGGTTGTTTCCAGTAGAATGTCCTGCTTGACATATTATCCACTGTATAAATACTAAATACTTCAACAGTTTATCCCTTTCTCCCTTATACCACCATGATACAGACTTCTAATCGTGTATTTACCATACTGAGTTACAAAAATTGATTAGAGGTCCACCTCCTTACTGAAAAGTCCTTCACAATAGTTGTTTTCAATTTTATATTGACCTTTATATTCCTAGCACATAGGACAACACCTGCTACGTAGTAGCATTTACCAGGGATTTAAATATTGAATATAAGGCAAAGAAAAAGAAAGGAACTAAAAGGTACACAAACGGTGAAGTATTCTAGTACCAACAAATGTCTCATTTGCTGTTGCAATTCAGTGGTATCCATGCCTCATCCAAAACCTCAACTTCTAACTGTCAGCTTATAACTGTCAATACAGAGCTTGTTAATGATAAAATGAGACCATTTATGTTACTTATGTCTCCTCAATCAATTATAAATTAATTAGAGGGTGGGATCAAATCTTTTGTATTTCAGTTCTAGATAAACTGTGTACTACTACTCTGAAGCATGATTTAGTTTCCTAAAATCAATAGTAATTTGCATATGAGAAGCAAAAGGCTCTCAATACTTGATTTAGGACTCAGTTTCTCCAGAGTTTAGAGCAACCCTCAATACTAGATATCAAAAAACAAAATTTCAAAGCACTTTGAGATATATTTGAATATAGCTGGTGAGATCCTGGGAACTAATTACTTCAAGAACACTTGAAACTTTAACTCATTAGGGTTTGAAAGATCTCCTGAGGTTCTTAAAGTAGCTATTCCCATTATGTTACTTGATGTAGTTGAATGTCTCAGATTTTGGTAATGAGAGAAAGCCCAAAGTTCATGAAAAAATATTCCATTTATCATTTTCATAAGGAAAAATACCAAACAACTCTTATGGACACCTCAGTACTTTATATTGCCTGTGTTTCCTAAAATGGTTGATACCACCTACTGGGGGTTGGGGGGCACTGGACTAATCCACTGGCACAGAAATTAATTTGGATGCAATTGGAGGATACTAAGTTATATCTTTCTGAAAAGGGCACAGTAGGCTGTTGGATAACACTGGTCAGTCCTTTCCTCTCTGCAGCTTAGGTTTACTAATTAACACCCTTCACAACACTCCTGCTCCCGAGGAACTCCCATTTACCTTTAACTTCTTCTTTGTGATCTGCTTCTGCTGTTAATCGCTCATTTCTCCTAATCAGAACCCGTGACTTGTAAAATACAGATTCTTTAGAGATCTCTGGATTTTGTATTTGTAAGTGAAATATTTCTCTTTCCTTTATAGCCTTTGCAGTTTACTTTAGAGCAATGTCCTTTTTGCATAGACACAGGAAGACAGTTGATGCTATACTCATGTTACTTGAGAGTTAATTGACTCAGAATAATATTTATTCCTGGATGTCTCTCATATTCACTAGACTAACACCTCAGTTGCCCTTAGTTCCTAGCTCCCTTAAAGTAGGGTCCTGAAGAAGGGACTTGGGTGGACCAGGGCAAGCTGTAACCTATCCTGGCATTGAAATGGGACTGGCCAAGCACCATAAAACTTAAAATAACTTAAGAGCACAGTTGTGGACCAACTCTGTCATGACCCAAAGAGTAGTGACTGGACAAGGACCCTTCTATGATTAGGAAAGACTCATCTGGCCTGAGGACTGTAGCCTGGAATATATAGAAAGATGTCTCCAGAAGAGCCACCCTATAAGCTTAATATATCTCTTACTGTGTCCATACAAAATGACTAGAAATATTATTAAGAGGTAAATTTAAGGTTATTGTTTAAATGGACATGGACTATGGAAAGGAGAAATACACCCTTAGATGAAATTCCCCCATTGAGCGGATCTCCTAGCAGAATTAGATCTTTGTCTTAGAAGAGCTTCCCTGGAAGGAAGGGTTTTACAAATGTTGATTGTGCTATCTCACCTGTGTGTAATTGCTACCCCAAATGCTTGGCGACTGGGCTTTATAGCTAAGGCTGTGAGATGAGCATGGAAGAGACTGAAATATGAGGCAGAGTGAAGCTAGCATGAGGACAGTAGGAGATGGGAATGAGGGGCAGGAGAAAACTGGAATGGGGCATCCAGTGAGACTGGAATAGGCGCGCAGGGAAAGTGGAATAAACGGCGGGACCAAGATCAGAATAAATGGCAACTGAGCACTAATCAGCCTGACCTCCATTCCTTTCATGCATCTGGTGGTAGCTGTAGGACAGATTGGGGAAGTGGCTCAGAGACACTAAACGCATGTGGTGAGCGCCCACACATTTTGTGAACACACAGTAGGCCAAATAAGTTGGGGAACCTCTGCAGAGGGAGGTCAGAGATTCATATACTCTAATGTTAAAAATAAATTCTTAACACAAAAATTTCTTGTGTGTGTTGTTCAAGTATACATCACATTCTACTTTAGGTTAGGTACAGACTTTTGAACAATATTATTAGAAGACTGAAATAAGTGTACATAGGTGTCAATACTGCTGGTATTAATATTATATAGAAACAATTCTTTTGGCAAAGTTTGTTCTCCATTTGCAGTAATATTTTCCAGATAAGGAAGTCAAGTAACATTTTAGATGTGTTTTTGGAGCTCTCATTTAGAAATTCAGATATAGCATGTATGAAAACAAACCTTTTAAAAAGTATCTCAGTGCAACTGAGTCATTAAAATAAATACATAGCACAGCAGGTAGGGCGTCTGCCTTGCACACAGCCAACATGGCCGACTCGAGTTCGATTCCTCCACCCCTCTTGGAGAGCCCAGCAAGCTACCGAGAGTATTCGATATGCCAGACACAGTAACAACAAAGTCTCCAATGGAGACGTTACTGGGCCCGCTCGAGCAAATCGATGATCAATGGGAGGGCCTTTACTTTACTTTACTTTAAAATAAATACATTACGCCTCCCCCAGATGGAACCCCGGTGACCAGAAGCCTCTACAAACACAGCTCGAGTATGCGGGAACTAGGACTTTTTCTCAAATCTGCCGGACTACAGCTCCCAGGTAACCTCTGATTCCGGAAGTCACTCCCACAGCCCGCCCCCCAGCGCCATCTTTGCAGCATTCAGCCTAAGAGAAGGACCACATGGAGGGTGCGGGAACCACAGATCCCGGAGGGGGAAAAAAAAAAACAGGTTCCAAAAAGAGCCGAGATCACCGGCAAGTCCCAGATGGGGTAGGTGCCGCATCCCGCCTCCCCCAGATGGAACCCCGGTGACCAGAAGCCTCTACAAACACAGCTTGAGTATGCGGGAACTAGGACTTTTTCTCAAAACCGCACGGCCGCTTACGCGGCCGCACGACATCTCTCTATATACAAAGTGATCAATGGGAAGTAAACCACCCAATCTTTCTCCCTGAAAATCAGAGTTAATTTTGGACCACGGCCACAGCCCCAGAAACACAAGGACTTAATGCAGAACCCAGCAGCTTGGAGCAGAAAAGTGAACGGACTATGCGTTAATCCAGGCCATCATTTCTGCACAGAGGGGAAAGGGTGTTGCCCCATTCGCCCTCTCTTCTCTGGAAAGAAGGATGGCGACCGCATGGGAGCCTTGTGGACAGCAGGTATGAGCCGGGGGTGTGGGGGCGACTAAAACCTCATGGGAAGGGGGGCGTTCCGATCAGTCCTTCACGCCCTACCAAGGTCACCAGTTGCCCCCCACGAGCGGCTCTCCAGCACGGCCACAGCCCCAGAAGCACAAGGACTTAATGCAGAACCCAGCAGCTTGGAGCAGAAAAGTGAACGGACAATGCGTTAATCCAGGCCATCAAGTCTGCCGGAGGGGAAAGGGTGTTGCCCCATTTGCCCTCTCCTCTCTGGAAAGAAAGATGGCGGCCGCATGGGAGCCTTGTGTACAGCAGGTATGGGCCGGGGGTGTGGAGGTGACTAGAACCTCATGGGAAGGGGGGGCGTTCCGGTCAGTCCTTCACGCCCTACCGAGGTCACCAGTTACCCCCCACGAGCGGCTCTCCAGCACGGCCACAGCCCCAGAAGCACAAGGACTTAATGCAGAACCCAGCAGCTTGGAGCAGAAAAGTGAAAGGACTATGCGTTAATCCAGGCAATCATGTCTGCCCAGAGGGGAAAGGGTGTTGCTCCCTTCCGCCCTCCTCCCTCTGGAAAGAAAGATGGCGGCCACATGGGAGCCTTGTGGACAGCAGGTATGAGCCAGGGGCGTGGGGGCGACTAAAACCTCATGGGTCGGGGGGCATTCTGGTCCGTCCTTCACGCCCTACCGAGGTTACCAGTCGCCCCCCGCGAGCGGCTCTCCAGCACAGCCACGGCCCCAGAAGCACAAGGACTTAATGCAGAACCCGGCAGCTTGGAGCAGAAAAGTGAACGGACTATGCGTTAATCCAGGCCATCAAGTCTGCCGGAGGGGAAAGGGTGTTGCCCCATTCGCCCTCTCCTCTCTGGAAAGAAAGATGGCGGCCACATGGGAACCTTGTGGACAGCAGGTATGAGCCGGGAGTGTGGGGGCGACTAAAACCTCATGGGAAGGGGGGCGTGTCGGTCCGCCCTTCACACCCTACCGAGGCCACCAGTTGCCCCCCACGAGCGGCTCTCCAGCACGGCCACGACTCCAGAACACAGAAACCAATTTCTTAACTATCTGACTTTCAGTAGAAATACTTCCAGGGTCAATAGGTAAAATAACAGAAATCCAAAACCAACATTTAATTCTTGAACCCAGCTGTAGAAAGCAAATCACTTCACAATGCTTTTTCAGCATGTCTGATTTGGGGGGGGGGGCTAAACTCTAAATAATAGTGGTGAATCTTTTATTGAAACAATGAATCTAATCAAAGCAGATAGAGTGTTAACTAGAATTCATCTGCCTCACTGGGACGGGGAGGGGTGGGGGGTGGGGTTTTATTGGGGTTCTTCATAGTGAAAAATAAATATTGGTAAAGGGAAATGTGTTTGATATTTGCATGACTGAGACCTAAACCTGAAAGCTTTGTAACCTTTCCCACAGTGATTCAATAAATAAAAATAAAATAAAATAAAATAAATAAAAAAATAAATACATTAGGTAAGATATGAGAAGAAACATTCAGGGAAGGAAATATTCCATTCTGTCACATCAGCTCATCAGAATCAATAAAATGGTATCCATGGGAAAGAACAGGATGAAAGCAATAATTTATTATTGCTATAAATTCTTGATGTAAAGGATTGGGAAGCTTTTTATTTGTTTTTTTAACTGAATTTGGTACTGTGATTTGCAATATTCTCAATTATGATTTGCTGTGTACATAATTCTAACTCCACCCCACCATCAGTGTATTCACCTTGGATTTAGAAGTTTTCATATGACTAGGCATGAACTTTTTATGCCAATCAAGTCTATTATGTTTATTTATAAATTTTAATTATGTATAAAGTTAGATTATTTTGTCCATGGTTATCAATTATATTTAATTAATTTAGTTAAATTGAATCACTGTGAGATACACAAAGTTGTTCATGATTGGGTTTCAGTCATACAATGTTCCAATACCCTTCTCTTCATCAGTGTATGTATACCACCACCAATGTCCCCAGTTTCCCTCCTGCACTTCTTTCCATCTGCCTCTATAGAAGACACTTTTCTCCTCTCTTTTTCTATTTCTTTTTTAAAAAGTTTTTATATATATTTCATTTTCATAAAATACTTCACAATAGTTCATTACAGATAATATTCAAAGACCAATCCCACCACTGAGCACCTTTCCACCACAATAAGAGGGAAGTGTGAAGGTTGTTGTATTTAATTCTGGAGTCATTTAAGCCCATATATAAGAGAATACAAGGAAGTATGTTAAAACTAAATAAATGTGTGTTACTTTTGATACATAAGTGAGACAGAGTGTAAGAGGTTGTGTAATTTCGCTCCAGGAACTTCTGCATCATTCTGAAGCTTTAGGTTATAGTCTCTGGATCTTGGCCATTGATGGGATTACATGGCACTGTGGGGCAGTTAGTGGGTGTGACTGCCAAGCTACTGGAAAACTGGGGAGCCGGAGGGAGGAAGACCAGTCCTGGTATCGAGCAGACTGGGGATCTCAGTCACGGGTTCCCGCATACCTGGGTTTTTCTGCCGGCCTGATTTTGAGTGAGGTTCATCCTGTTCTTTCTCTTTCTATACCTCTCACACTCTCTCTTTCCGTTTGGGCATTCTGGTTTGCATAGATATTGAAAGGTTATCATGTATATCCCTTCACCTACTTTCAGCACTCAGTTCTTGTCCAGAGTGGTCATTCCATATATTATTGTCTTGTCATAATGGTCCCTTCCCTGTCCTAATTGCCCTTCACTCCCCACACTCTTGTGGCAAGTTCCCAACCATGGACTAGTTCTACTGGCCCCTTTTTTCTGTTCTTGGATATCAGTCTCATACTATTTTTTAATCAATTTTAAACTGCTATCCCATTATTTACCTAGTACCTGAACTGTAGCAACCATACTTATTTTTAACTGGGGCCAATCCCAGCAATAGTCAGGTGGTAGGATCATGTGGTGCTGGAGTCACTCTCAGGGCATCATGACCTCTACCACTTGGGCTATCTCTTCAGGCCAGAAACCACCATTTTAAAATAATTTAAAACCTTGCCTATATCACTTAAATGTATATAACAGTCAGTTTAGCTCTCATAATTATATAGGAAACAGGGAAGGGGGCATAAGCTTACCACAAGATCTTCACAACAGGCGGTTGATGAATCCTTCCTGGTCAATCCAAGGAACACATCTTCAGTTCCCACTTGTTGCTTAAATAAAATCTCATACCTGAAAAAAAATTACTGATACAGACTCCCAAATGAAACAACTATTTCTTGTCACAGA
The DNA here is from genome assembly GCF_029834395.1 of Sorex fumeus. Lineage (NCBI taxonomy): Eukaryota > Metazoa > Chordata > Mammalia > Eulipotyphla > Soricidae > Sorex > Sorex fumeus. The sequence goes on from NW_026606115.1 coordinate 18,843,187, forward strand.
TCAGAAAGTTGAAAACTTCTGAGGACATACTATTTCAAAACTAAAAGAAATAATTAAGTAGTTGTATTTTCTTCTTCATGTAGTGGAACATAAAGGAAGTGACGCCTTAGAAATTCAGTCAAAAGGAACTTTTATATTGACTATGGCTTTGTTTCTAAGTAAAAAATGAATTGCTATAACTTCTAATAAGATTACAAATAGAAGGGGGGAAATAGTTTCCTTCCCTGGAACACAATAATTCCAGAAGAATATTGGGGCTAACATGCAGGGTTTGATAAATGAAAAAAAAAGCCCTTCTGTTAAAGTCAAACTACAGAATAAAGTTAGAAAATCCACATTTATCTTTAACTATGTGATCTTGGTTAAATCACAAACTCACGGGATCTTGTGTTCAATGTTTGTACAATTTATGGGACAGGGTGAATTTGAACTAAAGGAACTCTATGAGTTTTATCTAGCTCCAGAATTCTATAGTATAAACACAGGCAGTGCAGTTAGCAAATGACACTATTGTGTTCAGAATCTAGTCCTATGGAATTCTTAGTTCAAAGAAGGATATTCTCAGGTATTTCACCTCGTGTAATTATTCACAAATCTTTCCTTGCATTCAAATCTGTGGGCAAGGAACACAGCAGTTTATAGAAGAGCCCACGTATAATGTGTCTCATCATTTTAGATGGAATATAATAAGCAGACATTTAAGAATAATCTTTTTAAATTTAATTCTACCCTAACTAATTAATGGTAAATACCTGGAGAGAATACTAAAGGATTAGATTTAACTTCTGACCTTTTGCAAATAGGAATGCCCAGGAATGTAAAGGGGATTTCTCTGAGTTTGAACAGAATTAACTACTAATAAGTATTTGTTTGAAAAGGGGCATTAATGGACTATAACTTCTACCATGTATTTACCAAGGCAAAACCAGGTTAAAGCAAAATAGAAAGGTTTTGTCCACCTATATGCCCATGACTCCCAAGTGAATTTGCACTAGCTTCTGCTGTTACCCTCATCTACAGTAGCAATTTCCCAAAATGCCTACTATATACATATATATAATATATGTATATATCTTTATCTAGTAGTTCCTAGATAGTCCATCCACCAAAAATAAAAGTCAGTACTTCCCTCTACAACTATGTTTCCAATTACACAGTTGTAAAGGGAATGGTTTTACTATTTATCCAGTCACTGTGGCTGGCAACCTAAGCGTCATCTGTTGGTTTTTGATCTTGAACTAGAGCTGGCAGTGAACAGGACTTATTCCTGGCTTGGTGATCAGGGATAACTCCTGGCTTCGCTCAGGGATCCTATGTGGTAATGGGATGTAGGATAATGGTTGGATTGCTCTTCCTCCCTGGCCACTGGAAGCTTATGTTTGTTGATTGCCCCCTCAACCTGTCAATTACCTTTGTCTCCTGATCAGACTCTGATTTGTAAATATTGTCTTTCTCTCCTCCTTAATGTCCTGTGCTGGGTTATTATTTCAGAGCAGTTGCTTTTTGTATGGATACAGGAAGACAGTTAAAAAGACAAGTCTGTGGCTTGGGAGTTGACTCCAGATAAATTACCTCTTGGACATCTGCTCTCTCGACTTTAGACTCAGTTACCCTTATTTGATAGATTCCCAAAAGCAGGGTCCCAATGAAGTACTGGATGGACCAGGGGTAAGTGTTGAGATATGAGCTACCCAGGCATTGAAATGAGCCTGACCAAAGTGCCCTAATGCTTAACTATAAGTTAAGAGCTTGGTCATGGACAAATTCTGTCATGAACCAAAAGTACTAACTAGATTTGGACCCTTCTGGAGTTATAAATGATAGATCCGGCCTGAGCACTGTAGTCTGAGTCTGTGGTAAGATGTCCCAAGGAGAGTCACCCTACAAGCCTAAAAGTGTCTATTACTGTGTCCATACAGAATGGTAAATATTAGGAGAATCAAAGGTGCTAATTAACTTGCAGGCAGAGTCTCCTGATTCGCTCCTGGCTGTCTTCACTGGGGCCCCTCGTAGGGGGGTGGGTCAAGTTTTCATCCCCACTCCAAGCAGAACCCCAGTAGCTGAAGACCCCTGGAACCCAGTCACAGCATGCTCAAGGCCACTCTCCACACGCTCGGATGAGCTTCACGCATGAAGGAAACGGCAAAGGAACCCAGGTGTGTGGGACCCGTAGTTGAGATCTCCAAGCCTGCTCAGATCGGGACTGGGCCTCCTCCACCTAGATCCCCCATTTTCCAGTAGCTAGGCAGTCACAGCCACAAACTGCCCCCGGTGCCAGGCAATCCCATCAACGGCCAAAATCCAGAGACTATAAAACAAAGCTCCTGGAAGCGTGTGGCCGCGTTCATGGCTGTGCAACCTCTTGTTGTCTAGTTCTCCCTCTCGAAGAACCCGGCAAGCTACTGAGAGTATCCTGCCCACATGGCAGAGCCTGGCATGCTCCCCATGACATATTCGATAAGCCAAAAACAGTAACAATAATGGGTCTCGTTCCCCTGACCCTGAAAGAACCTCCAATGCGGCACTATAGGGAAGGACGAGTAAAGAGAATCTGCTAAAATCCCAGGACAAAATGGAGACATTACTGGCACCCGCTCAAGCAAATCGATGAACAATGGGATGACAGTGATACAGTGAATTAAGTTGCAGGTCCAAGGAGAGGAGAAACACAACTAAAGGCTGTTTTGCCCTCATGGGCTGCAGGTGGTCGAGAAGTCTGGAAAGAATGATAAATTCTGCTGATAGAGATACAATACTGCAAGCAGCAAGGTCAAAGAAGGAAATCACATACAAAGGAGCATCCCTTAGATTCACAGCAGACCTATCAGAGGAAACCCTCCAAGCCCGAAGGCAATGGCGGGATATAGTGAAAAAACTCACTGAAATGAATGCTTCACCAAAAATACTCTATCCAGCTAAATGCTTACTCAAAATCGAAGGAACAGTACATTATTTCTAGATAAACAGCAGCTCAGGAACTTCATAGACTCAAAATCAAACCTAAAACAAGGGCTAGAGGGGCTACAATAAGATAAGACAAACCCTACAAGCACAACAGCCCCTTATAGAAATATGACACAAAACCCCATAACAATAATCTCTCTCAAGGTCAATGGTCTAAATTCACCATTTAAGAAACCAATGAAACCAAGAGCTGGTTATTTGAGAAAATAAACAAGATAGATAAACCACTAGCAAGACTCACAAAGAAAGAGAGATAAACCACTAGCAACACTCACAAAGAAACAGAGAGAGAGAACCCTAATAAATCGAATCAGAAATAAGAATGGGGATATTACAACAGAAACCAAAGAAATTCAAAGGATCATCAGAGACTACTTGAAAGTCTGTATGCCATGAAACAAGAGAACCTAGAAGAAATGGATAAATTCCTGAATTCCTATAATCTCCCAAAGCTGAATCAAGAAGACATAGAGTACCTCAATAGACCTATCAACATCAAGGAAATTGAAACTGTAATCAAAAGTCTTCCCCCAAACAAAAGCCCAGGTCCAGATGGATTCACTAGAGAATTTTTCCAAACATTTAAAGAGGACATATTGCCAGTTCTTCTCAAGCTTTTCCAGGAAATTGAAAAAACAGAAACTCTCCCAAACCGTTTCTATGAAGCCTATATCTCCCTAATACCAAAAGGAAACAAAGACACCACAAGAAAAGAAAATTACAGGCCAATATCCCTGATGAACATGGATGCGAAGATTCTCAACAAAATACTAGCAAGTAGAATTCAACAACTCATCAAAAAGATCATACACCATGACCAAGGGGATACAAGGATGGTTTAATATTCGGAAATCAATCAACATAATCCATGATATGAACAAAAGAAAAGATAAAAATCATATAATAATATCAATAGATGCAGTGAAAGCATTTGCAAGATTCAGCAACCATTTATGATTAAAACCCTCGCCAAAATGGGGATAGAGGGGACTTTTCTCAATATAGTTAAAGCTATCTTCCACAAGCCTACAGCAAGCATCATCCTCAATGGGGAAAAACTGAGAGCCTTCCCCCTAAGATCAGGAATAAGACAAGGATGCCCACTCTCTCCACTACTGTTCATTATAGTAGTGGAAGTGCTTGCAATAGCGATTAGGCAAGAAAAAGATATTAAGGACATTCCGGTAGGAAAGGAAGAAATCAAACTCTCACTATTCGCAGATGATATACTATACTTAGAGAACCCTAAAACCTCTACCAAGAAATTCCTAGAAACAATAGACTTGTATAGCAAAGTTGCAGGTTATAAAATCAATACCCAAAAGTCCATGCCTTGGCTATGCGCAGTGAGAGAGAAGAAAATGACATGAAGAAAACAATCCCGTTCACAATTGTGCCCCAGAAAATCAAGTACCTAGGAATCAACTTAACTAAGGAAGTAAAGGACCTGTACAAAGAAAACTACAAAACGCTACTTCAGGAAATAAAAGAGGACAAGAGGAAATGGAAAAATATCCCCTGTTCATGGATCGGGAGAATTAACATTGTCAAAATGGCAATACTTCCCAAAGCACTGTACAAATTCAATGCGATCCCTATTACGATACCCATGACATCCTGCAAAGAAATGGATCAAACACTCCTGAAATTCATATGGAACAATCAGCCCCCATAAATAGCTAAAGCAATCCTTGGGAAAAAGAAAATGGGAGGAATCAACCTCCCTAACTTCAAACTCTACTACAAGGCAGTAATAATTAAAACAGCATGGTACTGGAGCAAAGGCAGAGCTGTAGACCAATGGAACAGGGTTGAATATACTGACATCTCCCCTCAAGCATACAATTATCTAATCTTCGATAAGGGGGCAAGAAAAGTGAAGTGGAGCAAGGGAAGCCGCTTTAACAAATTGTGCTGGCAAAACGGGATGGCTACATGCAATACAGTGGGCTCAGATCTCTGCCTAACACCATGTACAAAAGTAAGATCAAACTGGATTAAAGACCTCAACATCAGACCATAATCCATAAGGTACATTGAAGACAAAGTTGGCAAAATCCTCCATGATATTGAAGTTAATGGTATCTTCAAGGATGTCACGCCACTGGCTAAGCAAGTGAAAATAGAGATAGATAAATGGGACTACCTTAAACTAAGAAGCTTCTGCACCTCAAATGAAACAGTGACCAAAATACAAAGACAGCCTACAGAATGGGAAAGGATATTCGCCAAATACACATCCGACAAGGAGTTGATATCAAGGATATACAAAGTACTGGTCGAACTCCACAAGAAGAAAACATCCAACCCCATCAAAAAATGGGGCGACGAAATGAATAGAAACTTTCTCAAAGAAGAAATCCAAAAGAATGGCTAAAAGGCACATGAGAAAACGCTCTACATCATGAATCATCAGGGAGATGCAGATCAAAACAACAATGAGATATCATTTCACAACACAGACTGGCCCACATCCAATAGAACAAAAGTAATCGGTGCTGGCGTGGATGTGGTGAGAAAGGGACCCTCCTTCTCTGCTGGTGGGAATGCCGACTGGTTCAGCTCTTCTGGCAAACAGTATGGACGATTCTCAAAAAATTAGAAATTGAGCTCCCATTTGACCCAAAATACCACTCCTGTCAATATATCCCAGAGAGGCAAAAAAGTATAGTCGAAGTGACATCTGCACTTGTTTGTTCATTGCAGCACTGTTTACAATAGCCAGAATCTGGAAAAAACCTGAATGCCCAAGAACAGATGACTGGTTAAAGAAACTTTGGTACATCTACACAATGGAGTACTATGTAGCTGCTAGAAAAGATGAAGTCATGAAACTTACATACAAGTGGTACTACATGGACAGCATCATGCTAAGTGAAATGAGTCAGAAAGAGAGGGACAGACATAGAAAGATTGCATTCATTTGGGGAACATAAAGTAACAAAATAGGAGACTAACACCCAGGAATAGCAGAGATAAGTACCAGGAGTTTTGTTTCATGGCTTGGAGGAAAAGGACGCTCAGATCGAGAAGGGAGTACCAAATAAAAGGTGTTGGGAAGATCCTCCCAGGATGGGAGAAGCATGCTGAAAGTAGACTATAGACCAAACATGATTGCCACTCAATGCCTCTTTTGCAAACCACAACACCCAAAAGGAGAGAGATAACAAAATGGAATACCCTGCCACAAAGGCAGGATGGGATTTGGGGGATGGGGGGTGGGAGATATACTGGGACCCATGGTGGTGGAAAATGGGCACTGGTGGACGGATGGGTGTTTGATCATTGTACAATTGAAACTCAAGTACAAAAATTTGTAAATCTACAACTGTATCTCATGGTGTTTCACTAAAAAAAATTTTTTAAAAATGTAAATGATGGAGAATGGGCAATGGTGGAGGGATTGGTACTGGATCATTTTATAACTGAAACCCAAAGCACAAAAGTTGTAAGTCTACAACTGTACGTCATAGTGTTTCACTAATAAAAATTTAAAAAAATAAAATAAAATACAAAGAGACGTCTGGAACAATATTTTTGATCACATGTCCCGTGGGGAGGCGTAGTTGAGGAGGCGTGGTGAAAGGATAAAAAGAGTGGCTGCAAGGAGCAAAGAGAGATTGTTGAGAGAAATAGATTGATGGTTGAGAGAAATGGATTGATAGATGGATGGATTGATGGATTGATTGAAGCAGACAGAGATAGAGGAGACAGATATAGCAGGAAGAAATAATTGTGCGGTTAGACAGAGATAGAGAGGGTTGGAGAAAGCTGGAGATGAGATATTGAATAAACAACAACTAGTCAGCAACCAGCTTGGCCCTCGTTCTTTCTTTGTCCATCCTAAGGAACAGCTTTCCCAGGTGGAGAAGTGACTCAAGAGCACCGAAAGCGGGCAGTAAGAGAGTACTCTTTCACATGTAATCCCCACACTCGTGATGGGCTAACACAGCCCTTTGGAGGGAGATTCGCACAGTTACTTGAGAGCCCGGAATTTCTTTTCACATCAGGAGATCCAACAAGGTTGGCCACATGCAAAACAAGAGCCGTACTATCTGTACTATCTCTTCAGGCCCCCAGAATATCTTTAATATTTTCCTCTCATTACATCTAATTAAATACCAACTCTTTCTTCAAAATTCTCTCAACTAAAAATTCTCACCCTTTTCACCAAAGTCAATGACTATCATTAATTTTTATTTATTTGGCCCCTTGTGATTTTCTTTTTTTTGAAATGCCTGTTCACATTCTTTATCCAGCTTTCTCCATTCACTGGAACACTTTGCATTTGCCAACAATAGAAAAAAATTTTAAATCTTACAATGCAATTTTCTTTATATCTTGACTGGAGCTATAGTTCATTTAAAGCATTCATGTATATTCTGTTTACTGAAACATGAAAAATCAGGTTGAAAGGTGAAATTTTACTCAAATTTGGAGCTTGCCACATGTGAATAAGTTTGACGTTCATTAGCCTGTATAACATATGAGTGACATAATTCTTACCTAGATGTGTTCATACTGCATCAACATAACCCAAGATTTACTCTCCATTCTTAAGCTGCAGACAAAATATTCTAAAATCCTTTAGATTCTTATGAGGTTTACAGGGTTTTTTTAAAAACATTGTTTATTTGGAAACAGAATATTTTCCCCTGTTAATTGTCTTCAGTCTCCCACTGCTTCTATTTTCAGAACTGACGTAGAAGATAGAAGCACAGGGGTTTTTTTTTAACCCTATCAGAAAATTGGGTGATGAAATGAACAGAAACTTTCTCAAAGAAGAAATCCGAATGGCCAAAAGGCACATGAAAAAATGCTCTTCATCACTAATCATCAGGGAGATGCAGATCAAAACAACAATAAGATATCATCTCACACCACAGAGACTGGCCCACATCCAAAAGAACAAAAACAGCCAGTGTTAGTGTGAATGTGAGGAGAAAGGGACTCTCCTTCACTGCTGGTGGGAATGCCAACTGTTTCAGCCCTTTTGGAAAAGAGTATGGATGCGTCTCAAAAAATTAGAAATTGAGCTCCCATTTGACCCAGCAATACCACTCCTGAGAATATATCCAGAGAGGGAAAAAAGTATAGTCGAAGTGACATCTGCACTTGTATGTTCATTATGTTCATTGCAGCACCATTTACAATAGACAGAATCCGGAAAAAAACCTGAGTGCCCGAGAACAGATGACTGGTTAAAGAAATTTTGGTACATCTACACAATGGAATACTATACAGCTGTTAGAAAAGATGTAATCTTGAAATTTGCATATAAGTGGATCAACATGGAGAGTATCATGCTAAGTAAAATGAGTCAGAGAGAGAGGGATAGACATAGAATGACTGTACTCATTTGTGGAATATAAAGTAACAGAATGACTAACACCCAAGGATAGTAGAGATGAGGATCAGGACGATTGTTCCATGGTTTCGAAGCCGGCCTCACATGCTGGGGGAAAGGACAGCTCAGACAGAGAAGGGAACCCCAAGTAAATGGTGCTTGGAGGGCTCGCTCTGGATTGGAAATGCATGCTGAAAGCAGAATATAGACCGAACATGATGGCCACTTTATACCTGCATTGCAAACCACAACACCCTAAAGGAGAGAGTAAAAGGGAATGCACCTGCCACAGAGGCAGGGGAGCGGGGGGAAGGATGGGGTGTGGGTGTTGGGAGGGATATTGGGACCATTGGTAGTGGAGAATGGGCACTGGTGGAAGGATGGGTACTCTATTACTGTATGACTGAAATGTAAGCATGAAACTTTGTAAGTCTGTAACTGCACCTCACGTTGATTCATTAAATTTTTTTAAAAAAAATTGGAAAGAGTTTATAGTCAGAATTAGAAAAGTTGTCAGATCACTTGACACAGAAGCTGTAAGAATTTATACAGTGTATCATTTCATAAATATTATCTCTTTTCAATTATTCAGTGAGTTTCTTTTAAAATATGCATTTAAAGTTTAGTGTATTTAACCATGAATTACATGTATATACACATATTTTAGGATTATTTAATATATGCATTACTCTTATTTATTTTTATATAACTTATTTTTTTTCGGGGGCCACCCCTGGAAGTACTTGGGGGTTACTCCTGGCTCAGTGCTCAGGGATTACTCTTGGCAGTGCTTGGGGGACCGTGTGTTGTTGGGGTTCAAACCCAGGGCTCCTGCATAAAAAGCATTTGCCCCTCCTCAGCTATCATGATTAATTTATGATCACAAATAATATTTCATTATTTTTAAAAAGTATGGATGATTTATTAGAATAAGTTGCATATTTACAAAGCTTTTCAAGTATGAAAGGAAAAAGCATCAAAACATGGCTTTTTTGCATATTTACAACTCATTTCAAAATGAAAGGAGAAGCCTCAAAACTGGCTTCAATTCTGTATTCAAAAGGTATTAAACACAACCCTGAAATAACTAGTAAATAATTGCAGCTAATAATTGATAATTGGAGGGAGAAATCCTTTTGACTGAAATTGTAGAACACAGTAATTAAAATCAGAACTTTGACACATAAGACACATAAACATAGTATCATAATTTAGTTTGTATGAATGCTTGTAAATGGACAAGGTGCATTTTGTTCCCAACGGTTAATTTCACAGTATACTATGAAAAAATGCTCCACATCACTAGCCATCAGGGAGATGCAAATCAAAACAACAATGAGACATTATCTCACACCACAGAGATTGGCACACATTCAAAAGAACAAACAAAAGCAACCAGTGCTGGCATGGATATGGGGGAAAAAGGGACACTCCTTCACTGTTGGTGGGAACGCCCACTAGTCCAACCTTTCTGGAAAACAATATGGACAGTCCTTCATAAACTAGAAATTGAGCTTACATATTACCCCGCAATACCACTTCTCGGAATATATCCCGAGGATGAAAAAAGTACAATAGAAATGACATCTGTACCTATATGTTCATTGCAACACTGTTCACAATAGCCAAAATCTAGAAACAACTCAAGTGCCCTAGAACAGATAACTGGTTAAAGAAACCTTGGTATATCTACACAATGGAATACTATGCAGCTGTTAGGAGAGATTAAGTCATGAACTTTGTTATAAATGGATAGACATGGAAAGGATCATGCTAAGTGAAATGAGTCAGAAAGAGAGGGACAGACACAGAAGGACTGCATTCATCTGTGGAATATAAAACAACATAACATGAGACTGACTCCTAAGGATAGTAGATACACGGGACAGGAAGATTGCCCCATAGCTGGAAGCTTGCCTCATGAGCAAAGGGGAAAAGGCAGCTGGAATAGAGAAGGGATTACTAAGAAATTGATGGCTTGGTCGGGATGGGAGATGTGTGCTGAAAGTAGATAAAGACCAAAAATGATAACCTTTCAAGGTCTGTATTGCAAACCATAATGTCCAAAAGTAGAGCGAGAGTATGGGGAATACTGTCTGCCATGGAGGCAGGGGTAGGGTGGGAAAGGGGGGTAGGGGGGTAAGCCGGGGATATTGGTGGTAGGGATCATTGTGTGATTGTAACCCAAATATGAAAGCTTGTAACTATATCACGGTGATTCGATAAAATTTAAAAAAAAAACTAATGTGGCAACCTAAAAAAATTTCAAAGTATACAACAAACATTAAATATTAAACATAACTACATATATATATTGTGGTACTGGAAGGATCTCACACTTGCAAGGTAAATGCTCTATTGCTGAGCTATATCCCCTGCTCTTAAATTATTATAACTATATTTCAAATTTCTGTTATACAATAACTAAAATGAAGGTACAATGTTTCATTATTTCATTCTTCTCTAGAAGAAAAATAAACATTAATTATACATGGCTTATGTTTTTCATGATAGTTTTTATCTTTTTTCGCAGAATTTATGAAGTTTGTCAAAAATAGAAATGGTACCAGACTACATATCTAACTTGAACCCCTAGCTTCATTTGACTTACTCAGGCATTTCTCTGCCATCCCAAAAATCATCAAAGTTTACTTTCTCTGGAATTTCATCTGGATTCCAGATCTCCTCAACAGTATTGTTGTTCTTTTCAGAGAAAACTGCGAAGAAAGGAGAGATAAAGTTGAAGCTGCTGCCTATTTCCTCCCTCAAAGTTGGTCATACTTTGTCCTCAGCTTGGTGATCATTGAGATAAAAATCTTTTCTATTTGTAATCACTACCTTGTTTTCCAGTCAAAACAAGCTAACTTACAAACAGTTCAATTTTTTTTAAAAAAATTACCCAACTAGTACATTGCAGAACTGTAATAATAGTTGTGAGAAATTTGAAAAAGGTGTAACTAAAGAGAACAAAATAACCTATAACCCAAACACCTGGGCATATATGTACATATCATATATACATAATATATGACATATAAATATATATTCTAATATGTTATTAAAATATAATACATTTTCCAGAAATAAATTGGATCATTGTAAAATATTTTTATTTAACAGAGCAAAGCAAAGCTTTGGGTTTGGCTATAAATGTCTTATTTAGCATTGTGCTTTGTTACATAATAGTTCTTTGATATCTTTGATCTAAAATTGATGTCCTATATAATAGAATATTTATCCTACTTTATTGGATTTGTTACTTTATAAACAATCTCCACAAATAATTTCAGTATAAGATAAAGTTATGTAGTCATGTGTTTTATTTCTTCTCCAAAACCTATTGTTCTCCTGGGGATAGGGACACTTTCTAGCTTGATCTCTATCTTATCCTTAGAGATGATCATATTCTTGGTACATAATGGATCCTCAAAATTATTTATTGAGTAAATTAATTTTGTGAGATTTCCAGAAGATAGAAGTTTAGAAGGTGAAGAAGCTAAGCATTTAACCAGTAGATGATACTTATCTAGCCACACCTGATTTTCTCAGTCTTCCATCTTGGTAAATATGCTCAAAATGAGAACTAATCAGAAGGTATTAAAAGTTCGAATATTGGAAAAATAACTTACCTGCAACAGTAGAATTAAAAATGTGCATATCTATATTTAAATGAATTCACCATTTCCACTGTTGAGTTCATTTTAATACATGCTTGTGTTGGTGTTACTCTTACTGTAGTTTTTTGCTTACAGAAAGATCACACTATATTCTTTGCTTGATTTTTTTGGCCTACTGGTGCCACACTTGGCTTGATGCTTGGCAGCTACTACTGAAGGTACTCAGGAAACCATGTGGCTCCAGAAGAACCAGGGACTTATAATTGCAATAACATTTGCTCCAGCCCTCCAACTGAGCCAATTACCTTTCCTACTGTATTTGCTTTATTAAATAATTTACCTTTAATTTCTTCAATTTGGTGTGCCCCAATATGTCCTGGATTCATATTTCCTGATGAAATGGAATGTGATGGCTAGAGAAAAAATTCAACATCCTATAACTATTACTTTTATAATTTATATGACAAGACACATTTTAAACTTGATAAACTATATAGAACACTCATAGACCTTTACACTTTAGCTTTTAGTCAATGTTACACAATAGAGACAGAAGTCAAGCATAAGTTTGAATGTTTTTTTCTTACTTTTCCAAAAGTATTTGGTTCTTACCCTAAGGCAGAATTGATCTTTCTTTTGATCTTTGAACAGACCAAGTCACCAGTTTCAGACCAGTGAATTGTGTATCACCGTGGGTAGGGGAATGGACTACATCATCTCTTTAAAGTTTATAACCAGCGTTAAAAGAAAAGCACTAGAATCAATGTCTGGTCAAAATTATATGAGTGACAGACGTATAGGAACATTTTATAGAAATTAAAAGAAACCTCTAAATAAACTAAATATTTTAGAAATCAAGTGATTCACTCAAATGTCCAGATAAGAGGGCTAGGGTGTGGCTAGGTAAGGCCATGGGCTGATCCTCCATGCTGCAAAAAACAAAACAAACAAAAAGCCCCCACAAAAGTCCTGATAACTTTTACTTCCACTGAATAAAACAATAAAAAATAAAATAATAAAGATGAAATTTACTCTACTGCTTGCAATAAAAATTCTTATCTTCTTGGATCCTGGAAAACGAACAACTTCTAGATCTTCCTTTACAGACTCCTGCTCTAAGTTCCTAGGACTTCAGCTATATACAAGAGTTGTAATGCCTTGTGTGGGCAAGAGAAATAGTGTTTGTCCTTGAGAGCTGATAGAAAGTCGCTCCTGGGTCTTTATTATGCTCAACTATTCCAACAAGCAATACATCAGACATTAATCTATTACATCTTAACAGTTCCTGAGACAATAACTATTACTCTTCAAAGGTGCTTCAATAGTGCTGTGGCTGTGGTTAAGGTGTTAAACTTAGTTTTATGTGGAATATCTATGAAAGTATTCAGTGTATAATTTCTTTCTAATAACTAAGTAGTGAAGTAAACTTGTAGTGCTTTTCTTAAACTATTAATCACCAGACTTCTAATAGATAATCAGGGTAAGAATTTTCTTAGAACATGAGACCTCTTATTTTTGTTGAGTGTCTCCTTAATTGGAAAATTAAACTCTAGAGAAATAAAAACTAAGCATTGATATTGATGATTGGTCAGCATATCAGGATAGTGTGTCAGTTTATTAACTTAATAAAAATAAATCCTTAGAAATAAAATCTTTCTGTAAAAACTGGGTCGAGATAATAAAAATATTAAATACCATCTGGCAATTGTTTGCTTTAAGTACATCATTTGAGCCTGTACTATGAATCTGAGTTCAATTATATGAGCAATTTATCATTGCAATTTATGCATCTTTGCAATATGTAAGAGAGTTAAAACATTCCAATTGCAATGTTTATGATGACTGGTGAACCTTATTTCCCACAGGCCTTAAGATACTCTTGTGAGTTAAAAAAATCAACAAACATACTCTTATCCTAATTTCACAGATTCTTAGCAATTCATGGTAGAGACAATGTAAATGAATCTATGTGTATGCAATAGCTCGAATGTTGTTTTCAGAGTGTATTTTCAAAAACACATTACTCTTGTAATCATTCCATAGTTCCCAAGATTAATACATGTCAAAAAATGAAAAGCTGTTTCTCTCCTGGAAAATTTAATAGTTCATTAGAAACATTAATTATTCTCCCACTGTTCTGATACACCAATTCTATATCCTCTAATGATATCTGTACTGTGGTGTCTGAATGACCAATTATCTCAAAATTGCGTGTAACCCAGATACACAGAATCATACATTATTACAGTAATTTTCCTCTATAAATTGTAAAATTTGGTGAAATAAGCACAGTCTATTTGTTCTTTTAAGCCCTCATATTCCCCCTAGAAACATCTCTAGATGCAAATAAACATCTCCATGCAAAATATAAAAGGTAAAGGCTTTGTAACTAGGATAACTCCTTATTTCAAACCTATTCCTGTTACAACTTCTCCTTTTCTTTATTCAGGATCATGGCTTCTGAAATAGTTCACACGCTTTTCCCATATCATATAACCCTGCCTTTTCCAGAATGTAGTCTTCAGAAAATCATCATTCTATTCCAGCTAAGGTAGCAAAAAATGAGCTTGCCTTCACAGCTTTATCAATATGTTTCTCCTTTTTCTTCATATGTACTATTTGTTGTATATATTCAGTGGTGTTACTAATTATATGATTTTTCTTTGTTTGGTCTCTACTAAGACTTTTCTCTGATTAAATGTTTATGATGTCTGCTCCTGTTCAAGTCAACTCAGTTCTTTCCTAGGCTATAATTTTATTGGTACTTCATGTCTTGACTTTTCTCCCTTTCATCTAACTTTTTCCTGGAGGGCAGACACTCAATCCACGCCACTGAATTTGCTGCTTATTCATAATCTACTCATTTTTTCTACACTATGGCAGAAAAGAAGTTTGGGGGACTGGAGAAATAGTACAGCAGGTAGGGCTCTTGCCTTGCACACTGCCAACCTGGGTTTGATTCCCAGCATCCCATATGGCTTCCTGTATCAGGAGTAATTCTGGAGTGTAGAGTAAGGAATGGCCCCCAAACAACAACAACCAAAGAGCAAACAGAAAAGAGTTTGTGGTCATAACTAGATGTGTATGTTTACGGAAGATGGACAGATGGTTTATTCATAGCACAGTGGTTATAGTATAAAACTTGATTACAATAAATAGCATAGATACTTCTGCATATTATATATTTTTCATCCCAGATTTTGTTTTGTTTCAAAATGCGCATTTGAGAGGCAAATTTCACTTTTGGCTCTGTAATAGGAAAATGGAAAGCAGGGGATTTACATCAAAGTATTTTGATTTTTAGGCTTAGTCTTCAAGTCCCTCTTCTTCCTTGAACATGTATCTCATTTGCTTGTCTCTATGTCTCTTTGTTTTTCCACTCTGGAGAAAATTGTGTTCTTTCTTGAACACATACTTTTCTCTTTCTCTCTCTTCCTATCTTTCTAAGTAAGTTTTTATAAATATTACCTTGTTTCACCAAAAAAAAAGGATTTTGAATTTTCTTGGAATAATGGTAGTGACTTTGGAATAGCAAAAACTCAATTCAGCGAACTCTCTACCTCAAATAAAGTCCATCATGTCACTACAAGTTTGTCTTCACTAACCCCAGATGATGTTTATCTACATAGATTCCACAGCACTTTCTAACCATTTACTCAGAAGCCAATTTTAGTAGGCTGGACTGGTTTGCTTCATAATTTGGATCAATATATTTGCTATACTGATTTCATATATAGACAGTAAAAAGAATAAAAAGAACTGGAATTTGTGGGTCTAGTTAATATGAATGGCCATAATTTGTTTTATAAAAATATTGCCTAAGCTTAAAAATCCTAGTTAAAACTCTGCAATTGTTGTCAAGCATTCTTAAACCGTAAATGTAAATGACAAACATTTTGAATGGTGGCTACTGCTACCATAGTTACAGAACTATTTTCCTATTCAGTGTTCAGGTAGCTTAGAAAAAAATATAATTATGTTTCCTAGAAGTGTATAATCTCATGCATAATCAGCCCTGCAACCTCCAGTGAAGCTATCAGATGTCACAGTCCTACTCGCACAACAAGATTGGAACAAGTTGTTCAAATACAGGTTCACAACTTAATGTGAACAGAACTAATTCATTTGTAAGAATGTGACCACCTGTCCAGTGTAGAACTCGTCCTCTTCATCTTCTGGAAATAGCAATTTAGAGAGTGCTTGTACTGCAGAAACTGATGAGATTGTTTCAGTTTCCATGCTTTCCGATTCACTATTTTCCGTCTCCATACTCTCCGTTTCTACACAACCAGATTCCATATTTTCTGAGTCCATTTTTTCTGAGGAAGAAGGTGATCAGAATGAGGTACTTTAGTTTTCTATTTTCTATGAGAAATGAAAGTTTGAGACCAGAGAGATAGTGCAGGGAATGTTTGAGGTGCTTGCCTTGCATATTTCAGAGACAACTCTATCCCTGGCACTGCATATGGTCCCCTGGGCTGTGCCAGGAATAATCCCTGAGCATAGAGCCAGGAATAAACCCTCAGCACTACTGGGTGTGTCAACAAATGAAACTATAGGGGCCAGAGCAATAGTACAGTGAGTAGAGTGCTTGCCTTGAACACGGCTGGACCGGGTTCGACCCCCAGTATCCCATATGGTCCACAGAACACAGCCAGGAGTGATCCCTGAGCATCAGAGGTTATGGCCCACAAACCTATCCTGAAAAGTGAAAATTTAAAAAACACTCTCCCATCCATGGGTCACTCTATAGTAGGTTTCCACTGTTATCTGCAAATAGAACATGCCTATGAGGCCTTTTGTAAGACCAAAATGACACAAAGTGTGAAACACCCGGCATTAATTTGTGTGGATTTTTAGTATATCCAGATATAAAATTTAAGCCACCAAATCATGCCAAATAACACATTAAGACCTAAAGTCACATACACACAAAATCAAAAGAAAAACTTATAAAACATCCACAACCTAGATGGATCTAGTAGTTCCTGGGAAGAATTGGTGTTATCTCTTTTGAAGTTTAGGGTGTGGGCTGCTTTTTCAAGCACCATCACAAGGCATTGTTTAAAATTTTGCCTTTTTTCATGCAAGCAAACATCTGATTTTTTTTCCGGTTAGCAAAATACGTGCTAATCAGTCTCTTGTGAATGTGGTGTTAAACAGCACAAAATTTTGGAAAGAGGGAGAAGTTCGCAGTTAACTACCTTAGGTGGAATATGGAGATGATAGTAATGCTACTTCATAGGAATGTTACAAGGATTAACTAGTTTACTGTATGTATAAACTCAGAACACTGTCACGCACGTAGTTTCAGCATATGTTTGATATACACAATGGAAAATTACTCTGCAGTAAGAAAGGATAAAGTCATGAAAATTGCTGCTGTGTGACTGGATCTGGTATCATGTTACATGAAGTTGCAGGAAGAGGGACAGACACATAATGAGCTCTCTCATACACAGGATTTAAAGAAACTTGATAAGGGAATAACAAAGCCCAAAAGGCAATAATAGTAAAGAAGAGCAGAATAACTGTTCTTCCATAGGAAGCTAGTCACTTGATTGGAGGTGAGGGACAAATTAGGGAAGGGATGCATTAAACTAGGAGAGGTGGTACAGAAAGGTGCTAAAATGTTATGTATGTATCCCTATCAGATAAAGTACTGTGAACCACAATACAAAACTTTTTATATATGTTAAAAACTAACCTCTTGGGAATATATCCCAGAGAGGCAAAAAAGTATAGTCGAAGTGACATCTGCACTTGTTTGTTCATTGCAGCACTGTTTACAATAGCCAGAATCTGGAAAAAACCTGAATGCCCAAGAACAGATGACTGGTTAAAGAAACTTTGGTACATCTACACAATGGAGTACTATGTAGCTGCTAGAAAAGATGAAGTCATGAAACTTACATACAAGTGGTACTACATGGACAGCATCATGCTAAGTGAAATGAGTCAGAAAGAGAGGGACAGACATAGAAAGATTGCATTCATTTGGGGAACATAAAGTAACAAAATAGGAGACTAACACCCAGGAATAGCAGAGATAAGTACCAGGAGGTTTACTCCATGGCTTGGAGGCCAGCCGCACATGGTAGGGGAAAAGGCAGCTCAGATAGAGAAGGGAGGACCAAATAAAGGGTGTTGGGAAGATCCTCCCAGGATGGGAGATACGTACTGAGAGTAACCTTTAGACTGAACATGATTGCCACTCAATGCCTCTTTTGCAAACCGCAGCACCCAAAAGGAGAGAGAAGAAAGGGCAATGCCCTGCCACAGAGGCAGGGTGGGATGGGGGGGGCGAGGGGGGAGGGATACTGGGATCAGTGGTGGTGGAGAATGGGCACTGGTGGAAGGATGGGTATTTGATCATTGTATAACTGAAACCCAAGCACAAAAATTTGTAAATCTACAACTGTACCTCATGGTGTTTCACTAATAAAAATCTAAAAAAAATCCCCCCCAAACTAACAACTTCTAGAAGCAAAGTTGTTGGAGGGAGGTAAATGGGGTTGGTGGGAAATTGTTGAAGCAAAGTCGACATTGGTGAAGGGATCAGTGTTGTAAAATTGTATACCTGAAATCTTATCATAAATACATTTTCAGTTTCACAGTGACTAGATAAAGTTGAAAAAGAGAATAAGCAAAAGAAAGAAAAGAAAAGAAAAAAATGCTTGCTCTAGAGGTATGCTGGGGGATGGATGGGAAGCTGGGGACATCAATGAAGGGATCTGGACACTGGTAAAGGGATTGTTGGAACATTGTATGCCTGAAACTTAATAATGAGTAACTTTTTAAGTCTATAATTCACAGTGATTTAAAATTTAAAAATATTTAAAAAGTATGCTAGAGATTATTGTTCTTTTTAAAAGTTTATTTTTTTCCAATAAAAATGTCATATAAATTAATGATAAAACTCATTACATTGGAAACTCATTAACTTGGAGAAGGTGAAAGAAGACTTGATAAAACAATCTTCTTTCACAGTATGATCTGTTAGTCTGCTATGGAAATGGATAATTGACACATATTTAATTAAATAAAGAAGATTCTGTTTATATTTTAAAAACCCTCTTGATTACGTGTTTGTTAAATATTTGCTTTACATTAAACATAAATTTTTGGAAACATTCTCTTTGAACAATCAAAGGGGAAAATATATCTGGATATCAGATACAATGATAATTAGTATTTTGAGTTTACATTTTATAAATAAGGTTATGCAAAAACGAATATAGAACCAGAAATATAGCTCAATAGTATACTGTTTGTTCTGCATGTGTGATGCACTGGGTTTAATACCTGGCACGGCAATAAATATATTTAAAAGGTAGTAGAAATTGTTTATTCCAGCATTGTCGACATTACAAAACTGTTGTGGTAGCCTTATTATGCAACACAGACAAAAGAGTTTGCTAAAATATAAAAAGCTATATAAAGTACTATTATCAGGTGCCAGCATCCTCAGCTTCTTGATTATGAGGCTTGTAAGAGTGCATTGGTTGGTTGATGAGAGGGGAATAAAGGAGCCAAATAAAACCTAATAGAGTGGTATTCAAATACAGTGATTGAGGTAGAAATCAGAATTGCTATTCATGTATTTCTATCTGCTTGGTAGAAACATTGCAGTAGGTTTAAGAACATGAGAAAAGAACAGGAGAAAAAGGTTGGATAGCTGTGGATATAGTACTCAGGTACAGATTTGAGGATTGTGGGGAGCTTGACAGCTAAATGAAGGCTTAGAATAGGGTAGGCCTCAATATCACAGATGGAAAAGAGAACCAGTATCAAAGACTTGTTTGTGGCAACTGGGCATTCTGAAGGAAGTTGTGATTCAGTGGGTTCATTGGATAGAGATTTGGAGAAAGAAGATTCATTTTAAATACTCACCAATTTGGATCTGATCTGTTTCTCATTTGGTGAAAGGCAGGGTAGTGTGAGGAGGGCACAATAGCTGTAGGCTGAACAGCTTCAATAACAAGTTGGCACACAGACAACGGTTGACGAAAACTGAAGGAAGCATGATTAAATTCATATGAATGTTGAATTTCAGAGCAGTCACCTTGGAAGATTTTATACAGATGTAAATTATGCTATCAGTACTTGTAATATTTGGAAATTGTCTTCATATGCATCAGTAAGAAAAAAAGTTATCATTATGGTATCACTCAGTTTGATTACACATCAGATTTTGTCTCCGAGTGATTTCTAGATATATCCAGATATCACATCTACTTTCAAAAATATGAAGATCTGCTAGTTTGAGGATATTGAAAAGGATGCCCTATAAGCCTCAAGGCAATTCTAAAACAGATTAAAAAGTAATTTTAGCAACAGCAGCAGCATTAGAATAAGTGGATATACTCTTGAAGTGACTGCTTTGAATGATGCCACTCCATGGGTGGTATATGTTTGAAAGTATTTGTTAAACAGATATTTAGAATAATTTATAGTAACACTACACCTGAAGCATATTAAGAACTGAACATCTTAAATTACAAATTATGCTGGCATAAATGGCACAAAGATTTACAATGAGATAAATTGGAATAGAATTATCATTATAAAATTTGTAATTTAACAACAACAATTTTCCCATAGCAAGTGTAATACTAATCTAATAGCAATGTTATATTAGTATGTAATGTTTTTAATGCAATAGTAAGTAAAACAATCATGACAACTTTGTTGGCATTGTATTTGGAGAAACAAACGGTGTTAAAAATATATTCTGATTAAATAGATCCAAGTATTCGATCTGTATTAAATTAATTTTCATATGAATTTAGTAAAATTTAATAAACTGACATTTTGTTAGACTTCTAATATAGCTAGAATTAGGGCTGAAGCGACAGTACAGTGGGTGGGGTATTTGCCTTGCATGTGGCTGACCCGGGTTTCATCCTTGACATCGCATATGGTACCCCCCAAGCCAGGAATAATTCCTGAGTGCAGAACCAGGACTAATCCCTGAGCACACTGGGTGTGACTCAAAAAGGCAAAATAAAATAAAATATAATAGCTAGAAATTCTTCCATTAAATTTGGAATATTTCCCAAAATTTTATTGCTTTTTAAGAAGTGTACCAAATTGCTAATTTAATAAATTTTGTTAAATGTATGTGACATTTATTTGACACAAACAGATCACTATGGAAAAGCAAAGCATCTGCCTTTATATGAACTATGTAGTATTATTAATTTATTGGGCCATATTACTAATACATCAATAAACACTAATTTAATCTTGATATTGACGATATAACAACAAAATCTCACACTGGAAACGCTACTGGGCCCGCTCGAGAAAATCGATGAACAACGGGAGGACAATGACAGTGACAGTGATTGACGATGAAGGTCCTATAGGATATAATTACAATCTAATTTATCAACCTTCCATCCTATTATTTCTTCTACATGTATTCTGTAGTCTGCTAAAAAATGGAGCTCCTTTATTAAACACCCTGTAATAAAGATCTGGGATTGTGGCTTACCAAATTGCCTGTCTTACATGTGTGAGTCTGTAAGCTTGATCCCCCTCAACACTCCACATCTCTGAGTTCTATCCCTGCCTCTCTGTGAACCCTGATCTCATTAAGAGTGCCTGCATCACAATCAGTATGTGCCATCTCTGTCCTCATACCCCCATCCCTCAGCACACCACAGTAATAACAAGAAGGGAAGGGGGTGGGCACCATATTTCTGCCTTGGTACCTAAAAATATTATCTAGTAAGAGGGAGGGAAAAAGGGATTTCTTCAGCAACTTCATTTGCATAATAATTTATTTAGCAATTCCTGTATTAAAATTATTCTGACAACTAAAAGTAAAGATTATCTCTATGTCTGAATTAAAATATAACATGCAGGTTTATTTGTTCTTACATTTTATGCAATTATAATTATAAAGTCATCAAAGATCTCCTCTTTATTACAATTAATTGCTTTTTTGCTCTCTTACTGCCATCAAACTTGCAGTCATAAATAAGTATGGGGCTTAAGCAGCATTTTTCTTACAAGATAAAAATGCTTAATACACATCTGTAAAATAACATTAAATGAGCATGCTTAAAATTGTCTTAAATAACCATACTTTAAATATATTTAAATAAACATTTAAAACACCCTTAATGGAACATGACTTTTAAAAGGACCTGAAAGTTTTCACAAACCAAAATGTCAGGAAATTAGCCTTTTTAAATGTAATGTTTCCTCTAGTTTTCTCTATATTTCAGCCAAGATTAATAAAAATTATTCTCATTCATTTTAAATTTTTTTACCTCATTCAAACTTTACCTCTATCCAAAAAGGAGGCAGCACATTTTATTTCAGTACTTTGAACATTCTCCCCAAGTAACAACCTTGTTTTGTTTGTTTGTAACTGTTCCAAATCCTTGTCCCAGTAGCACTCTTAGGAGAAATGACTCTTACTTAGAAATTACCGGTATAGAAATGGCCCGTACTTTCTGGGCAAACGCGGGTTTTTCTCCTTCACTCAGATCTTATTATTTAATACAGTGTGTTGCATTTTGATAGGTACAAATCAACGATATAAAATATTCTCCTAGTCCGCTCTTGGCTATTAAGGGATTTAGCAGGACAAAGGAATCTTGACACCACACTCCAGTCCGCTAA
This sequence comes from Sorex fumeus, assembly GCF_029834395.1. Classification (NCBI taxonomy): domain Eukaryota; kingdom Metazoa; phylum Chordata; class Mammalia; order Eulipotyphla; family Soricidae; genus Sorex; species Sorex fumeus. Next base: position 18,865,753 of record NW_026606115.1, read on the forward strand.
GTGTGGAATAATTGCTTTTTCTCCTCAACGAATCTGAGTAATATCTGTTGAAGTCCTCAGGCCTCAGTAATGATGTCCTCTCTCATAGAGCATTGTTTAGGTAACAGATGACATAGGCCATTTTTTTCAGCCCTTAAATTTATATATACTTCCTATTAAAAAAAACCGGAATCACCGCGAAATAACCTCTATTTTTTTCTTGGAGAACTCTTCATTTCAACATATAAAATCAAATTTGTAAACACAACCCCTACTGAAGTGACATGGTACAACCGTGGCTCTGACAGTGTTGCTGATTTAATGCCCAAATAGCCACCTATGTTTTCTCATCTGTAATATAATACGCTCTCTTTTTATTCGTAATATATATAGCCCAAACAAGGCATGATGGGAAGAATCATGCATATATATACATATATGTATATACATATATTAGGAGATACAGAGTATCTCCAACTTGGACCAGTCATATCCACATATAATAAATTCTTTTTCACACTTAAATTCGTGCTCTAAATTTTAAGAGGGTGTGAGAGAGTTAAAAGTTCTGTACTGGGAAGTCTTCATATATTCGATTTGGTCTCTGACAAGTACATCAGTACAAAAGTATTCAGAACGACAGCGGTCAAATCACCACCCACTCAAATCTCTTTAAAATCGAGTTTTGTGAAAGTGACCTAGGACAGGGGATTGTCAGAGAGGTTAGGCTTTTGGTTTTATATCTGACTCTTCAATATCTAGAACTCTGTCGAATTTCCCTAAGAGCCACAGGCAAGTACCTAGCGGACCTTTTCCTGCCCCTTCCTAGGATTAGGGTTTTCCTCACCTGGTCCAGCTATCTGGCTGCTCGCTGGGCTCTTAGGCTCCGAAAAGGGGACGAGGAGCGGTCTGCGTCGTTCAGTTGCCTTGGTAACCACTTTTTGCCCCCGCCCCCTAGTTCTACCTGCGCGGGGTCCCGTTTGACTTTTTGACCAATCACGAAGGAGTGTCCTTTAAAAAAAAAACTGCGGACTCCACCAATCCGAGAGCGGGCCAGGGGCCGCCCTTTCCACTTTACTAGGTCGACCCCATTTTAGATTCCAGTTAGCGTCACTCCGAAGGGAACACGCCCCCTGGGGGAGGCCGGTGCGGTTCTGTGCCGGTAGGCCCGGCCCGGGCGACGCGCTCCCGGCCGTCTAGCCTTTCAAGCTCGGGGTCCGGATCGTAGCGGCGACTGCTACGAAGGTAAATTTGCCACTTCGCTCTGTCCATGAATCTTCCCCCCCTCCCCCGAATTCCCGAGCCAACGGCTTCTTTACTAGAACCGCGGGGCGCTGGTGGTGAGAGGGGCGTCGCGCGCGGTGGGGTGCCCTCTTTGGCCTTGGGGTTGAGGTTATCGATGTCGCTCTAGGAGCACACAGCCGTCCCTTGTCCCCTAATAGACAAGTCTCCGTCGTGTTTCGGGGGACTCATGGTGGAGACGGTGGGCATGTGTCTGGTGGAGGGGCAGGAGCTGATCACGCATTCTTCCCGCGTACCCTCCTCCCCCGCGCCGCCACCACCACCGCGGGTCAACGGTTTCAGAGGCCAAAGCCGCACGCGGGAAGTTCGGCTGTTGGGAACTTTAGGACTCTGGAGCCTGGCGTTTCCCGCCTTGGAGGGGAGAAACACCGGCGCTGTGCTAGCTGGCTGCTATTTGGCATTCGGAAGTGATTCTTTACTTCGTCCAAAGAAACTAGTAGTCCGTGGTTTGGATTTGAGGTACCCGGGCCCATAAAGGGAGGGTTCATACGGAGCGGGAGTATTCGAAAGGGATTCCGCGGGTCCGGTAGCAGCGTCCCTCCGTTGGTTTAAGCGTCGTAAGTCCCGCGGAAGGCACGGAGGTGGTGCAGGGTTACTTTGGTTTAGCCAGCGATTGGAATTTGGTTATGCACGAACTAAACTGCATTCCTTCTGCTGCTTCTCCGGTTTCTGCTTGCTTCCACTCCATCTGGTCAAGGGGGAGAGTGAAACTCGAGCTATTTGTCCATTTTTCTTACTAGGACTTGAGGTAACTAGAAGTGGAGATAGACGATTAGGGCACTTTGGAGGCAAATGCACAGCACCATCAGCGTTTGCTTCAGGGCTTAAGAGGACCAAAGTGGAAGTGGTTGCATTTTATTTCTCTTTTTACGCGTGGGAGTTGAAGTTACCTTAAGCTGTTTCGCTTTCTTCTCTTTTTAAAAAATTTGATTCTGCCTTCTTGAGCATTATTCTAAGTCTCTGATGCCCAACTAGTGTTTTTCAGACCTTTTGACTCTGACGCACGGTAAGAAATAATTATTAGAATGCGAAGTAAGATAGTGCAAAGTGCTTTTCTTGCTTGCGGTACTGTACCCGCCCACTACCTGCCGCGCACCCTTGGGGAAAGGCAGAAGGGGTTCCTTAGCACCTCTGGGTGTGCAGAGACCTCCCCCCAACCAAGAAATCTTAAGAGCTTGGGAGATATTTCAAAGTGCTTGGGAGATATTTCAAAGGACGTGCCCTAAGAGCCCTGGCTCAGCACTATTAGGGAGGCAGTTCCTCACCCCGCCAAAAAATTTCTTATATATGACACAATCCATGCATACACACTATATATAACGGACAGTCGGTCCTTGCAGAAACAATGCCTACTACATGCAATTTATGTAGCACTGTCCTCCCTTTGTTCATTGATTTTTCTGGAGCAGGCACCAGTAACATCTCTATTGTGAGATTTATTATTATACTTACCATAATATCATTTTTAAAATGAGCATCACAACCCATGAATGATTTTGTCATTCACAATTTTTAAAAAATGTGGTACTAGATATTTTCTTCAAATTTATGTGTGTTTAAGGATCACTTAGGACATTTTAAAAAACAAATGCAGATTTTCTCTGTGTTGCTCCAGGACTTATTTCTATGGTGGGACCCCAAAAGGTGATTGACAGAGTATATAAAGCGCATGCTACATGGCTAGATGTACCTTATTCAATAAACAATGATTTTTCCCTTGGGAAAGAATGCTATTGATCTTTAGAAATGTAATCACCTCTTACAAGTTTGAACTTTGACTAGGTGGTTAAGCTTAGCACTGTTTTCCCAAGGGCCAGGGAGATAGGAAATTACCTGATGGGTCCCGGATCTGAGGGACTCTTTAAATATTTCATTTTCACGGAGGCTTTTAGAAATACGGACACTTAGAAGTTGAGGGATTAGTGAGGTTCAGTGACTTGCCCAGGGTTGTGTGTTCTACACAAAAGAATTAATTCCCTGTGAAAGTATAGAATTTTCCTGATGGGTCTCATCAGCTCTAGAAGTAGAAGTTAGAGTTGAGAAACAGCTTTATTGACTTGCCCATTTCAGAAGCAGAGGCACACAGAATTTCAGTTTTTTTTTAGTTAGTGCTGATTTGTATTTAAAGTACTGAAAAGAAGGTGCCTCGTTAGCGCAGTAGGTAGCGCGTCAGTTTCATAAAGTACTAAAAAGACTCAAAAATATTTTTAAATACACCAGAAAATTTCTGTGAATTTTAGCTGTGTAAAAAGATATAGCTTAGCAGATACTTTTATAATATAAAAAATTTCAAACAAAAGTTAATATATTAAATAGGCATTAAAAATTATTGAAGAGAAACTCAATTCTACTACCAAAAATATAGGTGGTATTTTCATTTCCCTCGTACTTAATCCATATATAGTTACATAATTGTAATCCTTGTTATACGGCATTTTTAATATTTTTAGTACTGTTTTAGAAATTTTTCCATGTTGTCAAAATTCTTATATTTTGCGATTAATAGTTTGATTTTCATAAGTGGGATGACTATAATTTATTCAGCCAAACTAACCTTACTACAGAGGATTTATTTCCAGATTTCCCATGCTATCAGCAGCACTATTAAAGCCTTGGTTATTTAAAATAAATTATATATAACTGAGGGCTGGAAATGTAACTCAGTATTAGATCACTTGCTGTGCATGTGTGAGACCCTTGGTTTGAACCCTTGCATCACCAACAGGAAAAATATAACTGTTTTTCATGATACTTAAGAGTAATCCTAACAGGAAGATTAGCAATATGGACCTGAACTGTAAATTTTTGTCTCTTTTGAGTGTATGGATTTGCCTATCCTACATATCAGGTTGAGTGCAGCATTTTAACTAACAGGAATACACATTTCCAAAATGATTACTTGAAAAAAATGCATGAATCATAGCAGATTCAAGTACTCATGCTGATTAGCTTTCTTTCTGAGTATCTTTTTCAAAGATAACATGAGTGCACATTCATTTGTAATTTAAAATTTTTTATGAAGCATCCAATTAAGTTGACTTGGAGAATAGAAACTATAATTGGACTATATTAGCACTTCTCCCTTTTCAAAGTACATGAGTTATCTTATTTTCTTTCTTTCTAAAACACTAACCAGTCCCTCTTTAAAGTTATAAAATATTTTTAAAGTATAACAAAAACTGCTATGCACCATCAAACGTGGATCTGTCAAAGATTTAACAATTATTATTTTGTCATTTTTATTTAGATGTCTTTCAAACAACTCAAAGATACTGTTGCTGCTGTTACCCCTTCCCAGTTTTTTCCTTCCCATGCCGTAGTTAATTGTTTTCTTCGAGTTGATGTATCTTTTCCCAATATGTTTATAAAAATAATCAAATGTAAATGTCTAAAAGTTATTTGTGACATATTGTTTTGTATACACTTTAATATTTACATAAATAGTATGCTGTTACTTTTTGGTAAATTTTTGGTCATGTTTTTGAGATTCATCTATATATTTTAGTGTAGATAAGTTAACTTTTGTTATGGTAAATTATTTCATCATATAAATATATTGCTTGTTGTAATCCACATTCTCCTATTTATATACATAACCTAAATTTCCTTTTGACATTTAGGTTATGTATATAAATATTCAAGTATATAAATATTTGTAAAATTATAAAGCAATCAAATGCTATGTAACAAGTTATATAAATAAAATACCTACTATCATAGGAACATTATAAACACTGAAGACTGATAGATATTACCAAGGACTGGGTGAGGCAAGAAATTGGAAATTATGGTATAGAGTTTCTTTGTAAAATGATAAAAAAAAGTTTTAAATACATGGTAATAACTGAACAGCATGTGAGTCTACTCAATGCCACTGGAGTATACTTGTACGTGGTTAAATTGGAGTTGTGGGTCCAAGCTTCATATGTATGAGGTCCTAGGTTTGACCCAGGCACCAAAACAAAAAAGGTAAAATGTGGCACATTTTATATATTCTACCAAAATAAAAATCATAAACGTAAGAACATTGCATATCTCAGAGGTATATATTTGATTGCTTTCATTTTGTGGAGTGAAGCCTTGAGGGGAAAAAAAATCATATTAGCATGAACTTTATTTTTCCTTGTGAAAAATAATAGTTTTGGAGAACTTTAACGATTGCTGTTGCTTGTATGCTCATTTAAGGTTTTTATGACTACCACAATTCAGATATCTCTAGTCTATTTCATTTTGCTTTTGTTTTGGGCTGCACCTGGAGGTGTTCAGGGCTGACTTCTGACTCTGTGCTCAGGAATCTATCACTCCTGGTGGGGTCCCCGGAACCGTTTGGGGTACTGGGGATTGAACCTGGTGTAGTTTCATCTGGGCTGGAGTGATAGCATAGCGGGTAGGGCGTTTGACTTGCATGCAGCCGACCCGGGTTCGATTCCTCCCTCCCTCTCGGACAGCCCGGCAAGCTACCCGGAGTATCACAGCAGAGCCTGGCAAGCTACCATTGCGGTTTCGATATGCCAAAAACAGTAACAATAAGTTCTCACAATTTGTTGTGAGACGTTACTGGTGCCTGCTCGAACAAATCGATGAACAACAGGAGGACAGTGCTACAATACAATGTAGTTGCATCTAAGACAAATGCCTTACCATCTATACTATCTTTCCAACCCCTTTTTCATTTTTAAATCGTTTTGTAAATTGAATCACTGTAAGATAGACCCTTACAAAGCTGTTCATGATTAGGTTTTAGTAATACAGTATTCCAACAGCCGGTCCCTCCACCAGTATAAATTTATAAATGTGGTACGCTTCACAAACTTGCGTGTCATACTTGTGCGGGGGCTGTGCTAATCTTCTCTGTGTGTTCCATTTTAGTATAAGTGCTGCCGACGCAAGCACCCTATTTCAGTTTACCATAGAGGATCTCTACCTGGTTTGTGCAGGTTGGGATATCCAGGATTTGGAACTCAGTGCTGAGCATGTGCAGTGCTCTTGTCCTGTCTTCACCCTCCCATCATTCAGTCTTTTTTTTTCACTTACAAGTTCAGGAGGTGAGGAGGCATTTTCTAAAGCAAGTTTGCCTTGCAAGTATGCTTTTGCTTTTGAATGCCATTCCTCCATTTTGTTGTTGTTATTTTTTGTTTTTGGTTAGTTAGCTCAAGTGTTTTACTTTTCTTAACTATTTCTCCTCCCACATCTCCAGAGCCTTGTTTTTCCCCTTTTCCTCCCTATTCGGCCATAATCTCTCTCTCCTCTCTCTCTCTCTCTCTCTCTCTCTCTCTCTCTCTCTCTCTCTCTCTCTCTAGTCTCTCTCAGCTCTCCTGAGATTTTTCCCTCTGTGGTCTTGATTACTCTCCCCTATGTCACTTCCTTGCTCTTTTCTTTAACAATTCTAACTGCAAAAGACTTTCACTGAGAATGAGACCAGTTTCATAGCAATTTAGTCTTTTGCAGCATTACGTATTTCAGTGTTTTGGGAATTGTTAATTTTTAGAGTTTTAAGAACCTTTTTCTAGTCTGTAGAATTAAATTCTCACATGTCCTTGACAAGCTTTAGTATGAAGGGGGAAGAAAGCCCTTAATGTGAAAGACAATCAGTAATTTATACTGCTTATAATTAATACATGTTTTAATTAAAATCCTTTTCTAGGGGGATGCACCCGAGCCTTACCTGGGGCCCTGAAGTCACCCCTGGCGATTTTCCATGGACCCACCAGCTGTTACTCGTGAGGGCTTTGTGAACCCTGAAATTCCAGGAATTATCCTGGCCACTTCAGTGATAATGGGGAAGGTAGTCCACACACAGGGCCACATCAAGTGTTGCTTGTGTGGTTGGGGGAGGGGTGATGGAGGAATGTAGTGCCTGACTGGAACCCAAGGTGCTATCTCTTCAGTCCTGCTTAAGATACTTAATATAGGGCTGGACTAACAGTGGGCTTTGCTTGCAGGCATACAGGAGGCCCAGTTAGATCCCCAGCACTGCTTGGTCCCCCCTCAAGGACTACCAAGAGAAACCCACCAAAGACTTTCAAGTATTCCCTCAGCATTTCTGGGTGTGCTGCACCCCCTAACTCCTCCTTAAGGATGTTTAATATGAGCTCTAACTCATGCACCATCTTCAGTAGACCAATATCTTATTTCAACATAAAATAAAAGGATCACCATCACAAGTTTGGTTTCATTTAAAATAACTGTTAGAGCTGTGGTGATAGTTCCAAGAGCTGGAGTGTATACTTCGCATGCCAGAGCTCCGTTGGATCCCTGGCTTCACCAAGCGTCCAAGATGTTCCCCCAATATATATGTATATATATACATATGTATGTATACATATCATATATGGGTGTCTGTGTATGTGTATATACATATATATTGGATGTGTGCATGTGAATATACAAGCATATATATTCTAGGAAATTAAACATTTAGAATAAACTATTAGTAATTCAGTTTATATATCTAGAGTTGGCATCCATAACTATGGCAGATAAACCTACCATTCTTTAAGGCTTTTTCTCTTTACTAGCATTTCTGGAAGACTTTCTTGGTGGAACAAGAGGTTTCTTCAGTATATTCATACCTTTCCTTTACTTCTTTGCTTACATTTTGTGATAGTTATTGATAAATGATAAAACTACATTATCATAAGCTGCTATTTCTAGGAATAATTTTGTAACTTGACTAATCTTGCTTGAATTTTCAGACTGTATATTTTTGCTTTTTTTATAACTTGATCAACAGTTTTATTGTGAAGTGGGGTAAGCCAATCCCAGAATACTTTCGCCCACAACAGGGACTGCATGGACTTAGAGTCAAAGATTACTGGGACCGTGGAGTTCATGCCCAATTCAATCAGCTAATAAGTGGCTGAATAAATAGCAGTACTCCTACATAAAAAAAACAAAGATTACTGGGACCTAGAGCTAGAGAAAATCAGTCCAGAATTATGGTAATGGTGATTTCTTTTTAGTAATTGAGAAGTAGGTGGAGCGATAGCAAAGCAGGTAAGGCATTTGCCTTGCACGGGGCCTACCTGGGATTGATACCTCTGTCCCTCTCGGAGAGCCCGGCAAATTACCGAGAGTATCCTGCCCGCACAGCAGAGCCTGGCAAGCTCCCTGTGGCATATTCGATATGCCAAAAACAGTAACAACAAGTCTCACAATGGAGACATTACTTGTGCCCACTCGAGCAAATCTATGAACAAAGGGAGGACAGTGCTACAGTGCTACAATTGAGAAGATGATGTGAATTCATAAAGCTTGATGCTTATTGAGTAATTGGATGATTTAGGAAGAATGATTTGCTTCCAAGATGGTGGGAAAATTTTAAAAATTGCTACATTGCTGAATGTCTGTTCTAGTCATCTCTGGACATTAATATATTCAATTATTATAAAAGAATAATAGCATGAACCCCCCAATTATTTAAACTTTGTGAGAGAGAATCCACTCATCTTTGTAGAAGTTATTTATAATAAGTTTTTTGTAGGAGTACTTCTATGTATTCAGCCACTGATTAGCTGATTGAATTGGGCATGAACTCCACCTTTAATTTTTCCCATAATTTTATTTATTTTTTTCTTTTTATATTTATTTATTGAATCACTGTGGGAAAAGTTACTAAGCTTTCAGGTTTAAGTCTCGGTCATACAATGATCAAACACCTTTCCCTTCACCAGTACTCATTTTTCACCACCAAGAACTCCAATATACCCCCCCTCCCACCCCTCCAAATGCCTGTGAGGCAGATGATTTCTACTTAACTCTTCTCTACATTGATTACATTCACTATTTCGACAAAAGATGCACCATTATTGTTGAGAATTTCCCCCCAAACAATCAGAATTGCTGAAAAGGCATTGTGAAATATTTTGTTTTCTATAGCTGGTTATGAGAATCATATAATGTCACACAACCATGATTTTGGATTTCTACAAAGAGCCAGATAATTACAAGATTGGTTTCTGTGTGTCTGGTGTTATGGCCATGCCAGAGAACTGCTCGTGGGGCAACTCATGACCTCCGTAGGGCGAGACAGACGTGCCGGTACCACCCCCCTTTCCATGAGACTGCAGTTGCCCCGTCACCACCGGCTCGAACCTGGCTTTCCTATAAGCTCTGAGGCAGCGGCCAGCTTGCTGCCAGGGGGGAAAAAGGCTAAATGGACCAACACCGTTTCCCTCTTGGGGAGGCATGGTGCCGTAGTTTAACGCATGGTCCATTCACTTTTTTTCTGCAGGATGCTGGGCTCTAGACTAAGTCCTTTTGCCTCTGGAACCATGGCTATGCCAGAGAGCCGCTTGTGGGGGGCAACTCATGACCTCGGTAGGGCATGAAGGACGAGCCGGTACCGTCCCCCTTCCCATGAGATTGCAGTTGTCCCTTCACCGCCGGTTCATATCTGGCTTTCCAATAAGCTCTGAGGTGGTGGCGACCTTGCTGCCAGGGGGGCGGGAGACGGAAGGGAGCAACACCCTTTCCCTCCTGGGGAGGCATGGTGCCATAGTTTAACGCATAGTCCATTCACTTTTCTGCCGCAAGCTGTCGGGTTCTGGATTAAGTCTTTTTGCCTCTGGAGCCATAGCTGTGCCAGAGAGCCACTCGGGGGAGAAGGGGGGGCAACTCGTGACCTCGGTAGGGCATGAAAGACGAGCAGGTACCGCCCCCCTTCCCATGAGACTGCAGTTGCCCCATCACTGCCGGCTCATACCGGGCTTTCCAATAAGCTCTGAGCTGGCGGCCACCTTGTATGCAATTCAGATGCATTTCTGCCAAAAACCACTGGGTTTCAAGATTTGTTTCTGAGTCTCTGGTATCATGGCCATTAATCAGGTAGATCAGGAGACAGAGAGGCCGTTTGTAGGTGGCGACATGGGATCTCGTTGGGATGGGGAGAAGGAGTAGGCTCCACCCCCATGTGGTGAGGCTCCGTGTGTCTCGTCACTGCAGGCCCAAATTTGACTGTCCAGTAGCTTCTGGAGGATGGTGGTCACCAGGCCGCCCAGGGGAACAGGCCGAGGCACGAAACCTATTCACACCTGGAGTGGCCTAGCGCCAGTAATCTACTGCAGGAACAGGACGCATTTCTGCCAGAAGCCTTCGGGTTCCGAGATTCATTTCTGAGTCTCTGGGATCATGGCCATTAAGCAGTTCAATCAGGAACCAGAGAGGCCATGCTTTCAATTATATATCTGAGCCAGAGGTGGTTTGTGGGTGTGTCTCCCATATACCTAACTTTTGGCCTTTTACTTTCTTGGTAAACATTGCCCCAAGTTTTTGTGGTCTGGCCAAAGGCACAGCAGCAATTTTGGGGTATCTGTAAGTCTGACATTGCCATCAGGCTGCAGATGCACTCACCTCACAGGTACAGATTGACCTGCTGGCAGCACCATACCCCCATATAATAAGTTTAAGGTCATGAATTGATCTTATTTTTGCTTTTGAAGATACAGTGAATTTATCTTACTAAATCATCCGCTAATATTAAAATGGAAATATTCTATCTACTTCCTTTCTCTAATAGTTGGGTGGCCTTGGAAAGGCAATTAGTGTCTCAGAGCCTCACATTATAAAATTATAGAGTGGAAATCAAAATACATTTTTGAAAACAATAACAAATTCCCATACTTTTTATTTCTTGCAGATAACTAAGGAAGATAAAGGATTTGAAATATAATAAAATATTTTAAATTTTATATTATATAGGAGATTAAAGAGTTTAAGTGGTAAAATAGTGCATCTGATATGACCTACCATCATTTATTTATCCTAAGTCAGATTTCTTACTACCAAAATATAGGATCAGCAAATGATGATATGAACTACACAGGTAAGATAATTTGCATCTAATAAATTAGATATGCATAGTAATTTTTAAATTGTAATTTGAAATATAATTTATGTTCACTCCCTAGGCCAGCTAAGAAAGTGCTACATAAATAATCCTGATTTGTTGATCCTTCACTGACAGTGAGGAGAGCCTCAGATTTATATTTAGCAAAACTTTCATGTGGCACTTTACATTCAATGAAATTAGATAAGGTAATATACATGGAGGACCCTTTCTAAGCTTTATTTTATGTTTTGGCTACTAAGTGGAACTGTCAGAATTTTTGCTCTAAACTGAGGGTCCAGTGCACTTAAGTTACTAGCACAATCTGATAGACTGAAGCACTCATTGAATTGTTTTCCTCTTGCCCAGTTGTTTAGCTCAAAAGCCCCATTTAGAGTGGATTTCCAGAGAGAGAATATCTGACCATTTCCAGGAGCACTTTCAGCGATCTCTGATTTCTTTGAACCCACTGCGTTTTCTGCTACAACCCTTTACCATTTAGTGTTTCTTTCTTTGAACCTGAGTTTTCGTAAAGCATCCAAGATAGAACTAAGGCATCCAAGATAGAACTCTAAGCACAGATCAAGATAAAAACCTATGTTTTGTTAACTTTAAACTCCTTTAGTCAGGAGTGTGGGTAAAGAGATATCACTTAGAGAAATAGAGGTTGGGTATAGGAACCTAACTGTGTAAACTCCTTTGGCTCAGGTGATGCTAGGAGTGCTCACACCTTAACTGATGTTTGAGGGCTCTTCTAGCTGCTCTCTCACTGCCCGCGTTCGGTGCTCTCAAACCTGGGGCGGCCATTGCCTTGAGCAGACCGGACAAAGGAGGAACGAGGGCTAAGCTGGTTGATTGATCAGTCGCCGTTTATTCCATCTCTCATCTCTCCCAAACTCTCTCCACAACTCTCTCCACTCTCTACCCAACTCGCCCTGACTATCTCCAACTCTCCCTCTCTCTAACTCGCTCCACAATGCTCTCTCCAACTTTCACTCACTAATTCTGTCTCTCACTTTGTACACAGCTCTCACTCTGCCTCTCTCGAACTCTCTCCCTTTCCAACTCTCCCCAGCCACCACTTTTACTACCTCTTCTTTAACCATGCCTCCAAACCACTGCTCCCAATGGATCAAAATGTTTTTCTAGCCTTTCTGACCACCTGCAGCCCAAGAGGGCAAAACAGCACTTACGGTGTGTTTCTCCTCTCTGTAGACCCATAACTTAATTAACATATAAATTCTATTTCCTAATATTTTCCATTATGTATGGACACAGTAATAGACATGTTTTGGCGTGTAGGGTGACTCTCCTGAGGACATCTCGCCACAGACTCAGACTACAGTGCTCAGGATGGATTAATCATTCGTAACCCTAGCAGGAACCAAAACTAGTTATTATTCTTTGGGTCATGACAGGATTTGTCCATGACCATTCTCTGAACTTATAGTTAAGCATTATGGCACTTTGGTCAGGCCCATTTCGATGCTAGGGTAGCTCACTGCTTGCCCTAGGTCCATCCGGTTCCTTGTCAGGACACTATTTTTGGGGATCTACGAAGTAAGGGCAACTGAATCTAAAGTCGAGAGAGCAGATGTCCAGGAGGCAATATTTTCTGGAGCCAATTAACTCCCAAGTTACAGGCTTGTCTTTTTAACTGTCTTCCTGTGTCCATACAAAAAGTAATTGCTCCGAAATAACTAGCCATGCAAATGACATTAAGGATAAGAGAAAAAATATTTACAAGCCAACAGAGTATGATCAGAAGGCAAAGGTAATTGACAGGTTGGGAGAGCAATCAGTAAACCCAAGCTTCCTGTGGCCAGGGAGAAAGGGAAAATCAATGTTATCCTACACTGAACAATGATAGAAAGATACTCCCACACATAACTATGAGCACATGATTTCCATCTTTTATTGAAACAATTATATATGTATATATGGAAGTTAAAGACTGTTATGATACAATTTATGAGAAAAGAATTGGGAATATTTCTGAGTATTTTAGAAAAAATGAATATAATATGTGTGTGAACAGAAATAATTCAATTCCTAAAATGATGGTAAATTTGATCCTTGAAAAATGCAGATATTAGGGGTACTGATTCCCTGTAGAACTTTTATATTTGTTTATAAAATTTAACTCCCCAGAACATGACTTCCAACACTAAGCTGATGTTCTAGAAGTCTTGCCAATAAAATACTTAGTTGAATAACACGTATTTTGTATAATATAAGTACCATATATGGTGTTATGATTTACTTGGAAAAAGAAATATTAAGAAAATCATAAGGAAAAGAAACTATATTTATAGCACCATACTTTATTAATTCCATAAATACTGTCATCTGCTTAAAAAAATCATGTGTTAGTGAAACAGCACAGTAAAAACTTTGTTTCTTGGGGCTGGAGTGATAGTACAGTGGGCAGGGTGTTTGCCTTGCATGCAGCTGACCTGGGTTCCATCCCCGGCATCCCATATGGTCCCTCAAGCACTGCCAGGTTCAGAGCCAAAAGCAAACCCTGAGCATCACTGGGTGTGACTCAAAAAGCAAAAACAAACAAACAAACAAACAAAAAAAACCTTTGGTTTTTCATTGGTCAACTGTGATTAGAATGTAATTTCCATGTATGATAAAATAAAGGGAATAAAGAAGATTTTATCAATCCAAATATGCAAAAAGGTAAAAGATGCATATAATACAAAATAATATGGAATAAATAAGTACAATTGTATCTATTATTCAGAAATTCAATTATAGAACATAATTCCAATTGTACATATTATACTTAAACTCATTAAGATATTCTTTGAATAAATTTTCAGCTATTTATAAATAGCACATTGAAAATAACTCAAAAAGATTGAAAATAGAGGGAAAAAGATAAACTAGGCAAACAACCAAAAGTAAAATGGTAAGGCAACATTAGTTTCAGACAAAATATGATTTAAAGCTGTTCAGTACTAAACAGACATTTCACACTGATGAAAGAAGGACCTCTACCAAGAGACTAAAGTATAATAATACTGATGTACATTTAACAGCATAGTCTTGAAATATATAAAACAAAAAGAATTGAATTATAAGGAGAAATTGAAAACCCAATAATGGAAGGCATTTTAAATACCTTGTCAGAAACCATTTAAGCAAAGTAGAATTAAATTTTTTTCTTTTATATTTATTTATTGAATCACTGTGGGAAAAGTTACTAAGTTTTCATGTGTAAGTCTCGGTCGCACAATGTTCAAACACCTTTCCCTTCACCAGTACTCATTTTTCACCACCAAGAACCTCAGTATACCCCCCTCCCACTCCTCCAAATGCCGGTGAGGCAGATGATTTCTACTTAACTCTTCTCTACATTGATTACATTCATTATTTCGACAAAAGATGCACCATTATTGTTTAGAATTTACCCCCAAACAATCAGAATTGCTTAAAAGGCATTGTGAAATATTTTGTTTTCTATAGCTGGTTATGAGAATCATATAATGTCACGCAGCCACGATTTTCGATTTCTGCAAAGAGCCAGATAATTACAACATTGGTTTCTGTGTGTCCGGTGTTATGAACGTGCTGGAGAGCCGCTTGTGGGCGGTAACTCGTGACCTCCGTAGGGTGTGAAGGACGTGCTGGTACCGCTCCCCTTCCCATGAGACTGCAGTTGCCCTGTCACCGCTGGCTTGTACCTGGCTTTCCTATAAGCTCTGAGGCAGCGGCCACCTTGCTGCCAGGGGGGGAAAAGGTGGAAGGGGGCAACACCCTTTCCCTCCTGGGGAGGCATGGCTCCGTAGTTTAACTCATGGTCCATTCATTTTTCTTTTGAAAGCTGCTGGGCTCTGGACTAAGTCTTTTTTGCCTCTGGAGCCATGGCTGTGCCAGAGAGCCACTTGTGGGGGGCAGCTATGACCTTGGTAGGGTGTGAAGGACATGCCAGTACTGCCCCCCTTCCCATGAGACTGCAGTTGCCCCGTCACCGCCAGCTTGTACCTGGCTTTCCTATAAGCTCTGAGGCGGCGGTCACTTTGCTGCCGGGGGGAAAAAGGCAGAAGGGACCAACACCCTTTCCATCCCAGGGAGGCATGGCACCGTAGTTTAATGCATGGTCCATTCACTTTTCTTCTGCAAGCTGCTTGGCTCTGGACTATGTCCTTTTGCCTCTGGAGCCATGGGTGTGCCAGAGAGCTGCTTGTGGGGGGCAACTCATGACCTCGGTAGGGTGTGAAGGACGAGCCATTACTGCCCCCCTTCCTATGACAGTTGCCCCTTCACCGCTGGTTCATACCTGGCTGTCCATTAAGCTCTGAGGTGGCGGCTACCTTGCTGTCAGGGGGGAAAAGGCGGAAGGGAGCAACACCCTTTCCCTCCTGGGGAGGCATGGCGCTGTAGTTTAACGCATGGTCCGTTCACTTTTCTACCGCAAGCTGCCGGGTTCTGGATTAAGTCCTTTTGCCTCTGGAGCTATGGCCATGCCAGAGAGCCGCTTGTGGGGGGCAACTCGTGACCTCGGTAGGGCGTGAAGGACGAGCCGGTACCGCCCCACTTCCCATGAGACTGCAGTTGCCCCATCACCGCTGGCTTATACCTGGCTTTCCAATAAGTTCTGAGCCGGCAGCCACCTTGTATACAGTCTAGATGCATTTCTGCCAAAAGCCACTGGGTTTCAAGATTTGTTTCTGAGTCTCTGGTATCATGGCCATTAATCAGGTAGATCAGGAGCCAGAGAGGCCGTTTGTAGGCAGCGACTCGGGGTCTCGTTGGGATGGAGAGAAAGAGTCGGCTCCACCCCCATGTGGTGAGGCCCCATGTGTCTCATCACTTTAGGCCGAAACCTGACGGTCCAGTGGCCTCTGGAGGATGGTGGTCACCAGGCCGCCAGGGGGAACTGGCCAAGGCATGAAACCCACTCCCAGCTGGAGTGTCCCAGCGCCAGTAACCTACTGCAGGAACAGGACACATTTCTGCCAAAAGCCTTTGGGTTCCGAGATTTGTTTCTGAGACTCTGGGATCATGGCCATTAAGCAGTTCAATCAGGAACCAGAGAAGCCATGCCTCCAATTATATAGCTGAGCCGAAGATGGTTTGTGGGTGTGTCTCCCACATAGCTAATTTTTGGCCGTTTGCTTTCTTGGTAAACTTTGCCCCAAGTTTTTGGAGACTGGCCAAAGGCACAGCAGCAATTTTGGGGTATCTGAAAGTCTGACGTTGCCATCAGGCTGCTGATGCACTCACCTCACAGGTACAGATTGACCTTCTGGTGGCACCACACCCCCAGAATTAAATTTTAAAACCGAAGCTAAACTAGAAATTTTTAAATGGGATAGTATGAGAATATTAAGGAATGAAGATCTAAATGAGATGGTAGGGGGAGATTTTTGATTCTTGTTAGTGTCAGGGGCCAGAGAGATAGTACAGTGGGTAAGGTGCTGATCTTGTATGTAGCTAACCTACGTTCAAGCCCAGGCACCCTGTATTGTCCTCTGAACCTTCCAGGAGTGATTGCTGAGCACAGAGCTAGGAGTCAGCCCTGAGCACCATTTGGTGTGGCTCAACACCCTTTCCTCCAAAAACAAAAATTCCAAATTCTTTAGTGAGAATGTGCATTTTCTTGTTGAAAGGTGGTGTTTCTGTATGATTTCTCAAATTTCTTGGTTGGAAATTTGGAGGTACATTCTACTTAACAGGAATGGTAGCAGCAGCAGCAGCAGCAGCAGCAGCAGCAGCAGCAGCAGCAGCAGCAGTAGTATTTCCAGCATGCAGGTGAGTGGAGGACCTTCCAAGAGGTGCTCAGGAGACCTGGAGGCTACTCCTGATGATTCTTTTTAATGTGAGGGAGCACACAGCAATTCTCAGGACTTACTCCTGGCTCTGCACCACATATAGGGTGCCATGGAACAAACCTGAGTGGGCTGTGTGAAAAGCGAAGGCCCTACCCACTGAATATCGCTGTAGCCCCCTCCTGGTGATTTTTGCCTGGTTGGCCTACAGGTCAATGTGGAGCTGCTAAGACAATAGCCCACAAGGGCTACAGGGCCATGCATGGCAGTGCTCATGGGTCTCTAGAGCTATATCAACTACCATCCAGTGGCACTGTGATGCCAGAGATTGAACCAAGGTAAAGAGATTCTTAAATCGCTTCCAAAGGAATATAGAATACATGAAAGGGCACAAGACAGAAAACAATTTCATTTTTAGATGACTACTGGAACATTTCATTTGCTTAGTGATATAACATTGATAACATTACCTAAACCTGAAAATATTTGTTGATTTCTAAGTAGCATATCACAATTGTAGCTCAACAGTAAGTTTTCTATCAGTGGTATCATAAATTATGCCATGATTATGTCATCTTTACTTATAGTAAAATAAATTTTTGTGGAATATAATTTATAATAACAGAACACTTAAAGTTTCAGGTGACTACTTGTACTTAGGAATATAAAAATAATCAGTCAGTACTTTTATTTTCTTCAGAATACTTCTCTTTGTACTGTGCCTTTCAATATTGTTAATTATACTTTAATTGGGGCTGGAGCGATAGCACAGCGGTAGGGCGTTTGCCTTGCACGCAGCCAACATGGCCGACCCGAGTTCGATTCCTCTGCCCCTCTCGGAGAGCCCGGCAAGCTACCGAGAGTATCTCGCCTGCACTGCAGAGCCTGGCAAGCTCCCCATGACGTATTCGATATGCCAAACACAGTAACAACAAAGTCTCCAGTGGAGACGTTACTGGGCCCGCTCGAGCAAATCGACGAACAATGGGAGGGCCTTTACCTTTACCTTTACCTTTACCTACCTTTATACTTTAAATCACTATTTTGGAGTTTACATTTTTGAAGAGGTCACACCCACTGGTGCTCAGGGCTTACTCTTGACTCTGTGCTCAGGAATCACTAGTGGCAGAGCTCACGGGACCATATGGGATGCCAAAGCCGGGGGTTGAACCCTGGCTGCTGCATGCAAGACAAGTCCCTATCATATGTACAAAGTCCCTACCCTATGTACAAATTCCAGCCCTTTGAAATTCACATTTTAACAGTTTTAAGATGTTTTCAATGGTTTAAAAATAAACATCTTTCACAATTATTCTTGAGAAGGTGTTCACTTATATCAGGACACTAACATTACTTAGGGCTGGAGCGATAGCACAGAGGTAGGGCGTTCGCCTTACAAGCGGCCAACATGGCCGACCCGAGTTCGATTCCTCCGCCCCTCTCGGAGAGCCCGGCAAGCTACCGAGAGTATTCGATATGCCAGACATAGTAACAACAAAGTCTCCAATGGAGACGTTACTGGGCCCGCTCGAGCAAATCGACGATCAACGGGAGGGCCTTTACCTTTACCTTTACCTTTAACATTACTCAACATACTGTATTTCATCACATATTTGAAACTAGAATGTGTCTTAACAGTTGATGGTGTCTTGTGATCCTCTTGTGGACAAGTAGCAGTTTTGATGTGGTAGTTGTTCATGCATGTACATGTAATATCAGAGTATCTAGGATCAAACTTGTGTAATGTATGGCTTGTTAAAAATTCTTAGGGAAATGTAAAAATTTAAATGGGATTATGCTGGTTTACATATTTTATTTTGTTTTTTGTGGGATTTTTTGTGGAGGGAACACTGGCTGTGCTCCAGGCTGTGCTCCTGGCTCTGCACTTAGGGATCACTCCTGGCAGGCTCAGGGAACCATATAGGATACTAGGAATTGAACCACAGTCAGCTGTGTGCAAGGCAAGTGCCTTACCTGCTGTACTATCACTCTGGCTCCATAGTTTACATATTTTCAAAGTTGACTTAATAGCAGAAAAAATATGGCATTTCGTTCTCTTAAGAGCTCTGTTATTTATCTATCAATTTATTTATATATTTAGTTCATGATTAAGAGCTCTTTAATAAAGGCTGCATCATCAGTGTCCCTGGTGGCACAGAAGATGACAGATAGTTTGAGCTGAAAATTGGATTCTGAATTATACTTTAAATGTAAACATGTTTGATTAAAATCTATGTCTACTTTGAAAAGAGTTCTTTCAAAAATATAAATGTGATAAGGAATTATGACAGGTTGGTGGATTTTTCTTTCTGGTACATAAAATAATGGGGCTCTTAACTTTGATGAAGTATTTTTTAAACTGAATTCTTAGAATTGCCTTTCAGAGCTATTGTGTAAAACTGGTCTTTAGTAACATCCCATTTTATACATAATGACTGAGAGAATTATAAGTGTGCAGTGATTTCCCCTTAACACTTTAAATATATTCCATCATCTTCCAACATTTATTGTTGCTAATAAGCCTGTCATTGCTCTGATTATTATACCTGTTTTAAAGAAAATCTATTATTTTTCTCTGATGTTAATCAGTTTTTGTTATCCACATGTACTTAATATGAATATAAAGTATTGTGTGTAGTTGTGGTAGTGAGGAGGGGTTTGACTCTACTTTTTAACTATTCTCTAAAATTTATTAAAGCACTGTGAATTAGAAGGTCATTCATAGTTGGATTTTTGACATACAATGTTCCATCATCAGTCCTGCCACTATTGTTAACTTCCCTCCAGTATTCCCAGATTCCCTTTCCTACCCCCACACCCCAGCCTGACATCTTGAGAGACACCTTTTAAATCTGATTATTAAAGTTTGGGTCTTGCGATTTCAGTGTTATTGACTCTGTGGTTTAGATATAATTCTTAAAAAATTCTATTGTCTATTTACTTTTTTATTGAATCACAGTGAGCTACACAGTTACAAAGTTGTTAGTGATTGATTTCCAGTCATATAATGTTCGAAAACCTGTCCCTTCACCAATGTACATTTCCCACCACCAACGTCTCCAGTTTCCTTCTAGCAACTTTCCCCCTCACCTGCATCTATGGCAGGCACTTACACACTTTACTTCTCTTTCTTCCTCTCTCTCTCTCTCTCTCTGGACATTATGCTTATCATGTATATACTTTTACCTACTTTCAACATTCAGTTCTTTTTCAGAGTGATAACACCTAACCATCATTGTCATACTGTCTCTTCTCTATCCTAATGGCCCTTTGCCCCTCTGCCCACACACACTTGTGGCAAGCTCTATCATTCTTTAACACCACCTATGTACCCGAGTACCCTTGATCCCTGCCCCTATAGCTTCTCATCTCTAGTCCCCTTTTCCTTCACTCTACTTCTTTCCTCCCTCCTATATTCTGGGGCCAAGGGTGTTTTATGCATTCCCCCACTTTTCTATGGCTTTTTGGGTCACACCCAGCGATGCTCTGGAGTTACTCTTGGCTCTGCATTCAGGAATTACTCCTGGAAGTGCTTAGGGGAACTCTATGGGATGCTGGAGATTCAACCCAGGTCAACTGTATGCAAGGCAAACATGCTACCCTCTGTACTATTGTGCTGGCCCCAGCACTGCCCCCCTTAAAACTATTGCATTTCCTGATCCAGTTACTCTAAATACCACATATAAGTGATTAGCCTTTCTTTTTCTGGTTTACTTCATTTAACATGTTATCTTCCAGATCTATCCATGTTGCAGCAGATTGTACACTTTCATAGTTCCTTATAGCTGAGTAGTATTTAATTGTGTGTATATACCACATTTTCATGATCTACTGATCTGTTGTTAGACATCTAGGTTGATTCCAAATTTTAGTTATTGTACTGAATAGTGGTGTGCATACGTCCTTTTGAATGAATATTTTTATATGCTGGGGGTAAATACCCAAAACTGAAATTTCTGAGTTATATGGTAGCTCGATTTTAAGTTTACTGAGAACTTTCCATACTATTTCGTTAGGAGCTGAACCAGACAACATTTCCACCAGCAGTGGATGAGAGTTCATTTTCCACCACACTCTATGAACAGATTATTCCCATTATTTTTATATGTGTCATTTTCACTGGTGTGAGATGGCATCTCATTGTTGTCTTGACTTGGATTTCCTAATAATAAGTGATGGTGAGCTTTATTTCATCTTTGGCCTTCCTTCCTTCCTTCACCCTTTGGCCACCTGTTGGTCTTCCTCAGAGAAGTTGCTGTTCCTTTGCTCTCCCTATTTTTGATGGGTTTTTTGTTGCTGATCTTTGTGAGTACTTTATATACTTTGGATGTAACCCTTTTACTGATATCTTGACTGCAAATATTTTCTCCTATTCAGTTAGCTGTTTTTTAAGTTTAGCCTGTGTTTCTATTGTCATGCAGAAGCTCTTTAATTTTATGTAGTCCCTTTTTATTTTTTATTCTGTCACCTTTGCTGAATGACACCTTTGAGGTCTAGATATTGTAGCATTCTGCCTGTATTTTCCTTGATTTATTTGATAGATTTTTGTCTGTTCTCAAGGTCTTTAATCCACTTTGAATTGACTTTTGTATCAGGTGTGAGATACGGAACCAGTTTTAATTTTTTGCATGTGATTATCCAGTTTTACCAGCACCATTTGTTGAAGCATGAATTTACTCCATTTCATGCTTTCAGAAACTTTGTCAAAAATTACCTGACTACATATATGTGAAGGTTTGTTCTTGATATTCTGTTCTGACCCCATTGGTCACAGAGTCTGACCTTATTCTAATACTATGTTGTTTTTATCACAAAGACTTTATGGTATAGTTTCAAATTAGGTAATGAGATACCCCCAGTTTCTTTTTTTAGTACGAATTTGGCTATTTTGTCTACTTTATGGTGCCATACAAAGTTTATTATGGACTGTTCTCAGTCCTTGAAGAATGTCATCTGAATTTCAATAGGGATTGCATTGGATCTATATGGTAGTTTAGGTATGACGGTCATTTTGACAATATTGAGTCTTGCAATCTAAGAGCATTGGATATTTTTCCATTTTCTAATGTTGTCTTCTATTTATTTCTTAAGTGTTTTGAATTTTTCATGGTATATGTCCCTACCTCATTTGTTAATTTGATTCCTAGGTACTTGAGGTTTTGGGGTACAATTTTGAATGGGGTAGATTCTTTGATCTCTTTCTCCTCTGATTCATTTTTTTATATAAGGATGTGACCAATTTCTGTGTATTAAATTTGTAGCTGGCCACTTTGTTGTATTGGTTTATTGTTTCTAGAGTTTTCTTTGTGGGCTCTTTGGGATTTTTGTGTACAATATCATGTCATCTGCAAATAGAGCTAATTCGACTTCTTCTGTTCCAATTTGATTTCCTTTTCTCATCCGATTGCTGTGGCTAGAATTTCTAATACAATGTTGGACAAGAGAGGAAGAAATCGACAGCCTTGCCTTGCCTTGTGCTTGATCACGGTGGGAATGCTTTAAGTTTTTCACCATTAAGAATAATATTTACTGTGGGCTTGCTATAGATAACCTTTACTATCTCGAGGAAGGTTCTTTCCACTCCTCTCAGTGTTTCCAGGTTTAAACTTCACTAGGTCTCTGTTGACTGACAAGATTGTGACTTTACCCTGTGTCCTTTCCCAAAATCCAGCATACCATTGCTTGTTAAGACACATATTTCATTCAAGTCACTGCTCCCCTCTCACCCTTGGACTAAACAACATCAGCGTCTATTCTTTAGATATGAATTGAATTCTTGTCTGTCACGTAGAAAATTGTCACCTTTCTTCAAAAATCTTTTGTATTTGTTTGTAGGGCCATGTACATGCAGGAGACCATGCAGTTTAGAGGATCAAACCCTGCACACAAAGATTGCTCACTAACCCCTGAGCTATCTCCATTGAGACCCTAAAATGTTTATATTGAGTGCTTTGTATCCTTATTAGATTTGAATATGAGAGATTCCAGTGTTATTTCTATCCATTATCCTGAATTGGAGGTCTCATTGAGATCATTAAAAATATTTTCCTTCCACTTCTCTCTTATCTCCATTTAGGGTTTGGAATCATGAGTGAGTTAATTTTGGAAGAATTTGACCTTTAAACCTGGGTTCAGTTTTAGGCCTACAAGATGGGTTTATTTTGACTCTTCAGAGACAACTGCTACAACTTCAGCTACAGGGATTATGTTCACTACACTGCTAAGGAGGATTTAATTTATGGAGTCTGTCAACCAGTTACAGTATATTCTTTGACCAGCCTGTTTTCAACTAGTTGCATGAATTCACCAACACAGACAACAAGGCACAGTTTTGGAACACCATTTGCACCAACTCTTGCCCCCGTAAGAAAAGAATTATCAGTAGGGTAAGAGCAACATTATTATATTCTTTATATGGCCACAAAAGTAATTGTCTCTAAAGACATGCTTCAATATAAGAGTGTGGAAAGTTGAAAAATACTATTCATTCCCAAGATAGTATGATAAATTTAAACCATCTAGAATTGTAGGCAGAAGGCACAATGGTGAAGTCTGGTGGTTTCCCTACATTTTATGTGAGCCACAGGTATATGTCAGAGGTTTTTGACATATGTCCTCAGAAATTAATTTATGTTTGTTGCCTATTAAATGTCTTTTTCTGAAGAGATTATCTATTGATAATTATAATTATCCCGATTAAGCTTGTTCTGCTTAATAACACAAAATTTATTTTGTGTTATTATTGGGAAAAAATGATAGACATTAACTCCAAACTACTTCTAGTCTTGTAGTTTTAAGTTTAGAACCAAGAAATATTTTTATTGTATGTAAAGTTAAAATCATCTGAGCCTAGACAGACTGACATTTATTAATAATAGTTATGTTGAAATGTTTTGTAAGATCATTTAATGCTTGTGTTTAGCAAGTATTTTCTTGTTCACAGTCCTTCCTTCCTTCCTTCCTTCCTTCCTTCCTTCCTTCCTTCCTTCCTTCCTTCCTTCCTTCCTACCTACCTTCCGGTCTTCCTGCCTTCCTGTTTTCCTGCTTTCCTGCCTGCCTACCTGCCTGCCTTCCCGCCCTCCCTTCCTTCCCTGTTGGATTTTGGTCCACACCTCGTGGATATTGGAGGCTACTCCTGGTTCTGTGCCTGGGATCATGTCTGGTGTTACTCGGGGAAACATCTTGTGCTGGGCATCAAACCCAGGCCTCTTGCATGCAAAGCATGTACTTAGTCCATTAAGTTCTCTCTGATCCATGTTTTTCTTTACTTTGTTTTTTTAATTCAATTTTTCATTGTATATTCAGCTCCTGGTGGGGTTCCAGACACACATAATAATTTTAGAGTACCCCCTTTCAAATACATGTGCTATTTGGTCTATTATTCTGTGCAAATGCTTCCATCTCCTTGATTCCTTTTTTTTCCTTGCATCATACCTGGCAATGCCTAGGGTCTACTCCTGGATTTGCACTCAGGAATTACTCCTGTAGAGCTCGGGAGACCATTTAAAGTGCTGGGGATTGAACCCGGGTTCGCTGCATGCAAGGCAAACGTCTTCCCCACTGTACTATCGCTCCAGCCCATCTCCTTGATTCTTTACTTCATTTTTCCGACTTCTTCAATTGCAATGATGTCAGATGGTCCTTTGTTCTTCCAATTTCTGAATGTGAGAGCCAAAACCTCTCTATATAAAGAGCTCTGATATTGTATTATTTTTCCACTAGCAGTTAGGGAGAAATGGCCAATTTTCCCTCTTTAGAGGATTTATTTCTTGTATCTGGTCCTTAATGGCTATTGACTTTGATTTTAGATTTCTCTTGAAGTGGCTGAAAATATCTAGATGGTAACTGTACCTTTGACTTCTCTTCACCTTTGCAGTACTCCATGCGAAAAGCTTTGAGAAACGCCATCTTCTCCTGCCATTGTGTCTGGAGTGATAGCAGAGTGGTAGGGCATATGCCTTGCACGCGACCACCCCAGCCGAGAAGGTTCGCTTCTTCCGTCCCTCTCAAAGAGCATGGCAAGCTACTGAGAGTATCTTGCCCACATGGCAAAGCCTGGCAAGCTATCCATGATATTCCATATGCCAAACACAGTAACAAAAAGTCTCACAATGGAGACGTTACTGGGCCCACTTGAGCAAATCAATGAACAATGGGAGGACAGTGCAGTGCTACAGTGTGTCTGGTGGACTACTCAAAACTTTCATGCTGAGTTAGGTCCACACACTAAATTCTGTTTTTATATCCTCTTGCACATGCTAGAAATTTACACAGCTGTAGAATATACACATCATTATGTGTATATATTGTTATTTTCATGTAATATTTGTACTTTACTGTTTTTGTTTGTTATGGCATGTTTTAGTTGAGGTCATGTTTGATGCAAGATTTGTTTTTATATTTTAAATTAAAGCTTGCAAAATGAAACTCATCATGAGAAATAATATAGTGGAAAAATATCATTGGAGTAGTATAAAAATGTAGCAGGCCCCAGTAACGTCTCTTTCATCCTAGCCCTGTGATTATATTCAAGGCTTTTTAGGAGAATGAGACCCATCATTGTTACTGGTATTTGGCATATTTGGTATGCCACGGGGAGTTTGCCAGACTCTGCCCTGTGGGCAGGCTACATTCGATAGCCTGCAAGTTTGTCCAAAGTAGGAATGAGACAATAAGATGTCATAAAATGATGTCCTGATAAGATGTCGCACGGCCGCGAATGCGGCCGCGCGGTTCCGGGAGCTGGATTTTATAGTCTCTGGGTCTTGGCCGTTGATGGGATTACACTGCGGTGCCAGGGGGCCAGGTGGTGGGTGTGACCCCCGCCTACTGGAATTTGGAGGATCTGGGTGGAGGATGCTCGACTCCAATCCGAGTAGGCTTGGAGATCTCGGCCCCGGAACCCGCGTGGCTTTGTCCCTCTGCCAGTACCTTCATGTGTGCGGAGAGTGGTCTCAGCATGGTGGTGGCTGGTCCTGGAGGTCTTCGGCTGCTGGAGCCCTGGTCGGGGCGGGGAGGAAAGCTCAACCCGCTCCCCTCCAAGGGGCCCCGGCGAGGAACAGCCAGGCGCGGGGGCAGGAGACTGCACTGGTCTCGTCTGGGAACTGGATTTTATAGTCTCTGAGTCTTGGGCCTGCTCGAGGCAATCGACGAATAACAGGATGATGAATGAATGAAAAATGAAGTATAAAAATGTAGAGAACATTAAAATAAGAATTAAATAATACACCAGTTGTATGACATGGCTAGGGAACGGTAAAATATTTTGGCCAGAAGAAATATCTTACATACAAGGTTTATCAGTTTACAAATAATTAGGATTTAATAATATTTGCTTACCCTATACTAGGCATTAATTGTAAGACATTTATGATCTTGCTAAACCAACATACAGTTAATATGGAAATACTCATTATAAACCATACAAACTTGATTTTTTGAGAGGCACCACACCTCCTGGTTCATGGTATTGGTGCTTAGTGTACAATGCAATAACGGGTATCAATCTTGGGATTGCCTACCTGGAAAGCAAGCATTCCATTGCTTTGAGTTATTTCTCCAGCCCTAAACTCATTTTCCCTCTTTCTTTCCATTTTTGTTTCTTTTGTTGTGATGACAAGGTGTTGTGCATTGTAGAGTTCCCATACTTGGTTGAAGTGTTTGCCAGGGATCACATTCATTTTGTTATGGAGCTTGCACACATTCTGACTGTATGACTTGCCAGGCATTTGTTGTTGTGCTGCTTATGTAAGTGCTTGGTGGGATTATATTCCTGGACACAGTATTCACACATATCTAATTTTCAGAAGTGTACTCTATTCCTATTTTTTATAGATTTATATATTGCTTTCCTTAGAGCTAAACCATATAATATTCCCACCAATAGTGTATGAAAGTTCCTTTCTCACTATCATCCCACCAATGCTGTTTCCAGACTTTTTAATATGTGCCATACTCATTGGGCTGGAGTGATAGCACAGCAGTAGGGCGTTTGCCTTGCACGCAGCCAGCCCGGCCAAGCCGGGTTCGATTCCTCCACCCCTCTTGGAGAGCCTGGCAAGCTACTGAGAGTATTCAATATGCCAAACAAAGTAACAAGAAGTCATAATGGAGATGTTACTGAGCCCGCTCAAGCAAATCGATGAACAACGGGAGGACAGTGTTTGTTTTTGTTTGTGCCATACTCATTGGAATGAGATCATAACTCAATGTTGTTTTGATTTCAGTTTCCAAAATCATGAGATGATGAGCACTTTTGCATATGCCTCTTGGCCATCCGATTGTATTCTTTGGTTTCATCTTTTCTTCCAAATTTCTGGATAAGGTCTTTGAACTTTTTTGTTTCATTTTGTTAGTGCTTTATAGATCTTGTATATCAGTCCTTTATCTGATTTATTATGATCAAATATATTCTCTCCCATTCAATAGGGTGTCTTTTTATTGTAATGACCCTGTTTTGCTGTAAAGAAGCTTTTAAATGTTATGTCCAATTTGTTTATACATGTCTTTGCTTCTGTGCTCATCTTGTTGAAGACACCTCTACAGTCAGTGGAAACTGACCTTATTTTCTTCAATGGATTCTGAAGTAATCGTAAGGTCTTTAATCCACTTTGAGCTTACTTTTGTGATTGGTGTGATGTACAGTTACAATTTAATTTTTTACATTGTGGCTATACAGTTTTCCCAGCAACATTTTATGAGGATATATTCTTTGCTTCACTTTATATATTTGAT
The DNA here is from genome assembly GCF_029834395.1 of Sorex fumeus. Classification (NCBI taxonomy): domain Eukaryota; kingdom Metazoa; phylum Chordata; class Mammalia; order Eulipotyphla; family Soricidae; genus Sorex; species Sorex fumeus. The sequence goes on from NW_026606115.1 coordinate 18,893,374, forward strand.
CCTCTGTCAGTATATTAAGTAGGAGTTTATTTATGACATAAATGAAGCTAGGATCTTAACTCAGCACTCTCTGTTCCATAGTCTTCAGGTTTCTTTATTCCAGTCCCATATAGCTTTATTATAGTTTTGTATTATAATGCAAAGTTGAGAAATACAATGCCCCCCATCTTTTTGTTTTCTTGGGATTGCTTTGGCTATGTGGGGAATTTTATGGTTTCATACAAATTATGGAATATTTTTTATAAGTCTGAAAAACATCATTTAACAGATATTGAATTGAGTCTGTTTGACACTTGGGTAGTATGATCCTTTTGACAATGTTGATATTTTCAATCCATTTTTCAAACAGGGAGTATCTTTACATTTTCTGATGTCTCTTTCACTGTATAATTCTTTGACTTCTTTTTGATTCCTAGGTGTCTATTTGATGTTTTGGTGTCTATTTTGAAAGGGATGGTCTTTATGTATTTTTTAATGAAGTTAGTTTTTTTTTTTTTTTGCATCACACCTGGCGATGCACAGGGGTTACTCCTGTCTCGTGCACTCAGGAATTTCTTCTGGCGGTACTCGGGGACCACATGGGATGCTGGGAAACAAACCTGGGTTGGCTGCATGCAAGGCAAATGCCCTACCCGCTGTGCTATAACTCCAGCCCCTGAAGATAGTTTTAATATTTTTTATTTAAAGACCTGTGATTTACAAAGTTACTAATAGTTGAGTTTTAGGCATACAATATTCCAACACCAATCCCACCACCAGTGTCAACTTCCCTCCACTGATATTCCCATGTTCCCTTCACCCCAACCTCCACACCTTGACAGAAACATTTTAAAGTTTAGTGGCTGTAATTTAGATTTTATTACAAAATTATTATTTTTCATAAATAATCATATTTTCAGTGTTGTTGAGTCTGTGCTTTGGCTATATAGCTATGCCATTCTCCCACATCACTAGTATTTTCGAGGCCACCTGATCCCTCTTCCTCCTTTACTTAACTTTTTATTTTCTTCCTTCCCCCTTGATTTCTTTCCTTTTCTGTCTTCCTCCTTAAACTCTGGGGTCACGGGTGATCTGGGCATACACTCTTACTACATCAGATGTCCTTTTCATATTATTCTATATGTCACAGATAAATAATATCATTATGTTTTTGTCAACATAATATCTTTCAGTTCTAACCAGATTGAAAATTTATTGTATAATTTCATCTTTCCTTGCAGTTGCATAATATTCTATTATATAAGTGTAAATATATATGTATGTATACATGTGTGCATATGTATTTATATATAGCATCTTCATAACCCATTATTCTATTGTTGGACACCGAGGTTGATTCCATATCTTAGCAATCATACTAAGCGCTGCAATGAATAATGATATACATATGTCCTTTTGAATGAATATTTCTATCTTGGAGGTAGATGCCCAAGAGTGGAATTGCTGAGCCATATGGCAGCTCAATTCTAAGTTTACTGAGAACTCTGCATACAGTTTTGCATAGGGGTTAAACAGACAATATTCCCACTAGCAATGGATGACAGTTCTTTTTTTTTTATGTAGGAGTACTGGCTATATATTCAGCCACTTATTAGCTGACTGAATTGGGCAAAACTACACCTTACTTTTTTCATTTTTTATAATTTTATTTATTAATCACCATGAGAGCAGTTACAAAGCTTTCTTACTTATTTTTCTTCATTTTTTAATAATTTTATTTATTGAATCACCATGAGAGCAGTTACAAAGCTTTTGGGTTTAAGTCTCGGTCATACAACTAAACACCCGTCCCTTCACCAGTGCCCATTCTCCACCACCAAAAACCCCAGTATGTGCCCATACCACACCCTCCCCCTACCTGTGGGGTAGATGATTTTACACATTACTCTCTCTCTCTCTACTTTAATCACATTCAATATTTTGACACCAGACCCACCATTATTATTTGGGATTTTACCCCCCACATTCAGATCTGCTGAAAAGACAGAGGGATTTCTGCCAAAAACCTGCTGGGTTCCAAGATTTGTTCCTGAGTCTCTGGGATCATAGCCATTAAGCAGCTTGATTAGGAGCCAGAAAGGCTGTTTGTGGGTGGCGACTCGGTGTCTCGTTGGAATGGGGAGGAAAGGGACCTCTCTACCCACATCCCATGAGGCCCCCGTGTGTCTCATCACTGTGGGCCCAAACCTGACTTTCCAGTGGCCTCTGGAGGATGGCAGCAATGGGCCGCCAGGGAGAACAGGCCAAGGCACGAAACCTATTCCCACCTGGGGTGGCCCAGCGCCTGTAACCTACTGCAGGGACTGGACACATTTCTGCCAAAAGCTGCTGGCTTGCGTGATTTGTTTCTGAGTCTCTGGGTTCATGGCCATTAAAAGACTTGATCAGAAACCAGAGAGACCGTTCGTTGGTGGCGACTTGGGGTCTCATTGGGGTGGGAGGGAAAGGGCCAGCTCCACACCCATCCCGTGAGGCCCCGCATGTCATAACTGCTGGCCCAAATCTGAGTGTCCAATGGCCTCTGGCGGATAGCAGACACTGAGCCGCCAAGGGGGAGCAAGCGGAGGGAAGCACCCTTTCCCCCCAGACGCATATCTGCCAAAAGCTGCTGGGTTTCGAGATTTGTTTCTGAGTCTCTGGGATCATGGCCATTAAGCAGCTTGATCAGGAGCCAGAGAGGCCGTTCGTGGAAGGTGACTCGCGGTTTCATTGGGATGGGGAGGAAAGGGCCAGCTCCACCCCCATCCCATGAAGCCCCATGTATCTTTTCACTGCAGGCCCAAACCTGACTGTTCAGTGGCCTCTGGAGGATGGCAGCCACCAGGCCGCCAGGGGTAACAGGCCACGGCAAGAAACCTTATCAACCCTGGGGTGGTCCAGCGCCTGTAACCTAATGCAGGTACTGGACGCATTTCTGCCAAAAGCCATTGGGTTTTGAGATTTGAGTCTCTGGGATCATGGCCGTTAAGCAGTTCGATCAGGAACCAGAGAGGCCATGCCTCCAATTATATAGCTGAACCCGAGGTAGTTTGTGGGTGTGTCTCCCACATACCTAACTTTTGGCTGTTTCCTTTCTTGGTAAACTTTGCCCCACATTTTTGTGGTCTGGCCAAAGGCACAGCAGCAATTTGGGGGTATCTAGAAGTCTGAAGGCGCCATCAGGCTGCTGATGCACTTGCCTCACAGGTACAGATTGACCTGCTGGCGGCACCATACTTTCGGACAGTTCCTTTTTAATGAAAATGGTTTTTATTGAAAGTAGTTTACTCTGAAAACTGAGGGGAAAGAGAGGAATATGTTTTCAAGAGAAAACATGGGTTTCTCCAGTATGAAAAAAAGTAGAAAGAGAGAAATGTATTCAAGCGAGAACTGGACGTGAAAGAGGACGTGAGGGATACTCTTTTTAATTTCTATTTCTTCCGATTTATTATTTGAATACAAAAATGTCATAGATTTTACATATTAATTTTGTTACCTACAGCCTTACTGTAAAATAAATACTAAGAATTTTCTTGGTAGAGTCGTTTGGGTTTTCAGTTTAGAGTATCATGTCATTCTCTTCTCCCCTCACTGCCTGAGAAATAAAGACAAAAGGAAAATCTGTAGCACTCAACATTCTACTCTTCCATTAAGTCTCAAGATCCCACACTGTTTTCTCTTTTTCCACCGTTTAGGGTCTTCTTATATTTGTTCTGCATATAGAATGCATGGGTTTTGGTAGTATCTAATGGGACATATAGGGAGAAGATAATATACTCATTTTTTGCATAAATAGAAGTTCTTTGTGTTTGTGTATGTGTTTATTTGGACCATATCTTTCTGTGCTCAGGGCTTACTCCTGGCGCTGTGCTCAAGGGTAACATTTTTGGTGGTTCTTGAGGGTGCATCTGGTTGGTGGGGATTGAGCCCAGGTCACTTGTGTGCAAGGCTAGTGTGCCTTACCCTCTTTACTATCTCTCCAACCCCTTAAAGTTTTAATTTTTACATTGCCATATCTTTCTTCTTTGTCTTTCTCTTTGTACTTATTTTTATAAGCATGTTTAAGGTTTGTAATATTTTGTTCTTTTATACCTTACATTGGGGTGGGAGCAATCTAAGCAATGCTTAGGGTTCTCGAGGGCCCTTCGAAATAATTCTCTGTGAAGTGGGCCAGCAGTTCATTGTGAGGGCTCAATGATGCCACTTAGGCCCTGCAGTGTCAGGGATTACTGAGTCATCCCTCGGTCATCCGAGTAATCTGGTAATTGGAAGACTTCTGGGCTGCACTAGGTGGTGCCTTGAGTTCATACTCCAAAACTTTCAAATGTGTACAATGTAATGTCTCTATGGTGCATTTAAAGAGATGCACCACAGGTGCACATTGAAATAGCCAATCTTATAGGAAAGGCATTTCAGCATTTATAATTCATTACTCAGTTTTACTCAGCATTACTCAGTTGTTATTATGGGTTCAATAGCTACTTTAATTTTTCATTTGAAATGTTTAATTCGTATAACATATCATTTTTGTTTTGTAATGTGATCTTATTATTTATCTCAAAATGTATGAAAAAGCTATTTAGTTATCTGGTGCAAAAATATCCCAATCCTAGTTAATCATTTTTTTATTAGTGAAACACCATGAGTTACAGTTGTAGATTTACAAATTTTTGTGCTTGGATTTCGGTTATACAATGATCAAATACCCATCCCTCCACCAGTGCCCATTTTCCACCAGCATGGATAACATCCCTCCCCACCATCCCCCCTATCCCACCCTGCCTCTGTGGCAGGGCATTCCCTTTTGTTCTCTCTCTCCTTTTGGGTGTTGTGGTCTGCAAAAGAGGCATTGATTGGCAAACATGTTCAGTCCATAGTCTACTTTCAACATGCATCTCCCCTCCTGGGAGGATCCTCCAAACACCCTTTATTTGGTGCTCCCTTCTCTATCTGAACTGCCCTTTCCCCTAGAATACCCTGCTGGCCTCTAAGCTATGGAGTAATCCTCCTGGTGTTGATCTCAGCTATTCTTGGGTATTAATCTCATATTTTGTTACTTTATGTTCCCCAGATGAATGCAATCTTTCTATGTCTATCCCTCTCTTTCTGACTCATTTCGCTTAGCATGATACTTTCCATATTGTACCACTTGTATGTAAATTTCATGACTTCATCTTTTCTAACAGCTACATAGTACTCCATTGTGTAGATGTACCAAAGTTTCTTTAACCAGTCATCTGTTCATGAGCACTCAGGTTCCTTCCAGTTTCTGGCTATTGTAAAGAGCGCTGCAATGAACAAACAAGTGCAGATGTCACTTTGACTATACATTTTTGCCTCTCTGGGATATATTCCCAGGAGTGGTATTGCTGGGTCAAATGGGAGCTCAATTTCTAATTTTTGGAGAAACGTCCATATTGTTTTCCAAAAGGGCTGAACTAGTCGGCATTCCCACCAACATGAAGGAGTGTCCCTTTCTTGCCACATCCGCGCCAGCATCGGTTGCCTTTGTTCTTTTGAATATGGGCCAGTCTCTGAGGTGTGAGATGGTATCTCATTGTGGTTTTGATCTGCATCTCCCTGATGATTAATGATGTAGAGCATTTTCTCGTGCTTTTTTGCCATTCGGATTTCTTCTTTGAGAAAGTTTCTGTTCATTTCATTGCCCCATTTTTTGATGGGGTTGGATGTTTTCTTCTTGTGGAGTTCAACCAGTACTTTGTATATCCTTGGTATCAACCCCTTGTCAGATGTGTATTCGGCGAATATCCTTTCCCATTCTGTAGACTGTCTTTGTATTTTGGTCACTGTTTCTTTGGAGGTGCAGAAGCTTCTTAGTTTAAGATAGTCCCATTTATCTATCTCTGTTTTCACTTGCTCGGCCAGTGATGTGGCATCTTTGAAAATACCATGAGCCTCAGTGTCATGGAGGGTTTTGCCAACTTTGTCTTCAATGTACCTTATGGTTTCTGGTCTGATGTTGAGGTCTTTAATCCATTTTGATCTTACTTTTGTATATGGTGTTAGGCAGAGTTCTGAGCCCATTTTTTTGCATGTAGCCATCCAGTGATGCCAGCACAATTTATTAAAGAGGCTTTCCTTACTCCACTTCACATTTCTTGCACCTTCATCAAAGATTAGATGATCATATGATTGAGGGGAGATGTCAGTGTATTCAACCCTGTTCCATTGGTCTACAGTTCTGCCTTTGTTCCAGTACCATGCTGTTTTAATTATTACTGCTTTCTAGTAGAGTTTGAAGTTAGGGAGGTTGATTCCTCCCATTTTTCTTTTTCCCAAGAATTGCTTTAGCTATTCGTGGGGACTTATTGTTCCATATAAATTTCAGGAGTGTTTGCTCCATTTCTTTGAAGAATGTCATGGATATCCTTATAGGGATTGCATTGAATTTATACAATGCTTTCGGTAGTATTGCCATTTTGACAATGTTAAGTCTCCCGACCCATGAGCAGGGTATATCTTTCCATTTCCTCATGTCCTCTTTTATTTCCTGAAGTAGCGTTTTGTAGTTTTTCTTGTACAGGTCCTTTACTTCCTTAGTTAAGCTGATTCCTAGGTACTTGATTTTCTGGGGCACAATTGTGAACGGGATTGTTTTTTCATGTAGCTTTCCTCTCTCTCACTGTTTGCGTATAGGAAAGCCATGGACTTTTGGGTATTGATTTTATAGCCTGCAACTTTACTATATAAGTCTATTGTTTCTAGGAGTTTTTTGGTGGCGGTTATTGGGTTCTCTAAGTATAGAATCATATCATCTGCGAATAGTGAGAGCTTGATTTCTTCCTTTCCTATTCTAATCTCACACTGCTCCCTCCTCATTCTTGTTTCCTCCTGTCTCTCCTGCTCTTCTCTCGTGCTTCATCTTGCAGCCTGGGATCTTCCTCTCCACGCACCTGCTCCTGTATTCTTCTTCTACATTCTATCTCTGTCCCCCTTGTTAGTCTCTTCACACTCCATCTTTCTGGCCCTGCTCTCTGTCTCGTCTCTCTCCAACTCCAGTCTCTCTCCCCTACTCCAGCACTCTGCCTTCCTAGCCCCTCATTCCTCCATCCCAGCTCTCTGGATTCTGCCTCTCTCCCCGTAGTCTCTCCACCCCAACTTGTCTCTCTACACTATGCCCTCTGGGCCCATGCTACACCCAGTCTTGTAGCAAAATCAACATAAGAAAGCCCTTCCTGACTGTCAAGGGGAAAATACCTCTTAAGGTGTTTTCCTCCTTTCCTCAATCCAACAACTCAAAGATCTTAATACTAGTTATTTTTGTATGGACACAGTAAGAGATACATTGAGCTTCTAGGGCAGCTCTACTGGAAACATCTTGCCACAGACTCAGACTACAGTGCTCAGGCCAGGTTAATCATTCCTAACCCTAGCAGCGTCCGAATCTAGTTATTACTTTTTGTATCATGACAGCATTTGTCCATGAACAAGCTCTTAACTTATAGTTAAACATTAAGCACTTTGGCCAGGCCTATCTCGATGCCAGGGTAGTACATATCTTGCTGCTTGCCCTGGTTCCATCCAGTCACTCATTGGGACCCTGCTTTTGGGGGTGCTAGGAAGTAAGGGGCTGGAGAGATAGCACAGTCGGTGAGGCGTTTGCCTTGCATGCAGCTGACCCAGCCGGCCCAGTTCTATTCCTCTGTCCCTCTCGGAGAGCTTGGCAAGATACTGAGAGTATCTCGCCCACGTGGCAAAACCTGGCAAGCTACCCGTGATGTAGTCTATATACCAAACACAGTAACAACAAGTCTCACTATGGAGGCATTACTGGGCCCGCTCGAGCAAATTGATGAACAACGGGAGGACAGTGACAGTAACAATTGTTATTATATAGAATTGTAATTAATTTTCACATAATTGCATTTTATTCTACAAATTTGCTAAATTTGTTTTTCTAATAGATTTTGTATGGATTTCTTAAAAATTGTCTTCTTAACCATTATCTGTGAATCGAGGTAGTGTTGTTCTTCCTCTTCAATCTAGAATCCATTTATTTTATTCATGTTAGCTGTGAGCTTTTCACAAATGCCTTTTATGTTGAGGAAGTTTCCTTCTTGTTTTAGTTTTTGAGTATTTGATTTTATTAATATAGATGACTTTGTTATAATGATGCTTTCAAAATATTTCTAATGACTGCTTCTGCTTTAATTTTAGGTTTGATATCAGTTACTACTCTGGACACAACTATTAGTTGAAGCACCATGCTGTTTACACCACAATTAAGTGTTTCTACCACCACCAGTACTACTAATATTGCATGTAAGTTATTAGTTGCCAGTAAAATCTATTATTTATTATCAGGACAGTTAACTTAATAAAGTAAATTATGGATCTCCTGATACCTCAGACTTTTGACGAGATTTTTTTTCTTTCCTGTCTGTGATATCCTTGCCTAGAATATGAGATAAAATCTTGACCATAGTATTTTTAAATTCACCTTATTGAGATAGAACTTACATATTATAAAACTAGTTATTTTAAGTGTACAACTCAGTAAAATAATAGTATAATTCCTGAAATGTATAACCATCATCATGATAATAGTCATATAATGTTACTGTCATCCAAGTAATATCTCAGTTCCTGAAAACTAGTCTATCTCTGTCTCTATATATTTGCTTTTTACACATTTTATAAAAGTGGATTAACCAGGACTTTTTTAAAATATAGACAAAAGTTTATAAGAGATTCTTTTTTTTTCTTTTTGGGTCACAACTGACAGTGCTCAGGGATTACTCCTGGCTCTGCACTCAGGAATCACTCCTGGAGGTGCTGGGGGGACCATTTGGGATGCTGGGAATAGAACCTGGGTTGGCCACATGGAAGGCAAACGCCCTACCTGCTATGCTATAACTCCAGCCCCATATAAGGGATACTTTAGTTTAAACTATTCTGTGTAAGTTTTGATCTTTTAATTATGGGATAATTGGTAAATTATGTTGTTTTATGCAGTTGTGCTCCAACAACTGTAATATTTTAGTGGTATAGTTTTAAAATTTGGATTAAAATTTCTGGGGTCTTCTATTGATTTAGCAAAATTTTAGAATTATTGGCATGTATTTGGATGCCTAATTAAGAATATGCTGAATAACAAGCAGTGAGTATGTTTTGTTCCATAGCTTATTATAGAACTATCATATTTTTCATCTCATCAGAGTATTCAAAAGGTACACAAATATTTGATATTGCCAAAGAGCAGAAAGAGACAGAAGTGATATTGATATTGTTTGTCTACTTTTGTTTTAGGGGGCAGACCCAGCTTTGTTTAGGCTTTACTATTGGCTTTGTATTTAGTGATTAGTCCTGGAAGATTTGGGGAACCATATGGGACTATATGGGACCATGTGGGGTGCTAGGGATTGAACCTGGCTTGGTTGTGTCAAGGCAAGTACTCTACCTGCTGTACTATTGCTCCAGCCCTGATGTATTTATTTTAAAATGATAAGAATGAAAGTGGGAATCAAATTCTTAGGTGTAAAAATCTTACAAAAAACTTTAACACTTAAGAATGTTTAGTATTAAAAAGTGGAAGACGGTTATCAGATTATTTTAGTTATGTTGATTTTGAGTTTCAGGCAAAGAAACTGTCAAGAAGCAATAAACCTAATTCTAGACCCAGTAAAAATTATGCTAGTTCACAGATGGAAAAGGAAGAGGGGGGAGAAAAAAGTAGAGTGACCTTTTTTGTGATGGGATGCCTCTGGAATTTGGAGGTGGCAGAATTGACAAGTACACAAAATACAGAGATGATGCTAAACCTTTGAAATTTGTAATTTTATACACCAGTGGAGAGGGAAATAAAATGTAACAATTTGGAAACAAAAACTCCTAAGTAGTCAGGAACTGCTAAGCCTTTAGTGAAAGAAGTTAAGTGTTCCAAAATTCTAACTTTTGCTTGAAAACTTGTATTTTATGGTAGGTAAGAAACACTGTTAGTTTTTTTCATTGAAGTGGCTGATTTGTTTTCATTTTCAGAAAAACATCTGCCAAGTACCCTAGTCTGACTAACCACAGTTTATCAATTGAAAGTCATTCTTTAAAATAAGAATGGTGGGGGTATGATGCTGCAAGCAGGTCAATTGGTACCTGTGAGGCGAGTGCATCAGTAGCCTGATGGCGCCTTCAGACTTCCAGATACCCCCAAATTGCTGCTGTGCCTTTGGCCAGACCCCAAAAACGTGGGGCAAAGTTTACCAAGAAAGGAAACGGCCAAAAGTTAGGTATGTGGGAGACACATCCATAAACCACATACGGCTCAGCTATATAATTGGAGGCATGGACTCTCTGGTTCCTGATAGAATTGCTTAATGGCCATGATCCCAGAGACTCAGAAACGAATCTCAAAACCCAATGGCTGTTGGCAAAAATGCGTCTGGACCCTGCAGTAGGTTACCGGCTCTGGGCCACCCCAGGTAGGAGTAGGTTTCGTGCCTTGGCCTGTTCTTCCTGGTGGCCCAGTACCGCCAATCTCCAGACGCCACTGGACAGTCAGATTTGGGCCTTCGTGATGAGACATGCGGGGCCTTATGGGATGGGGGTGGAGCCAGTCCTTTCCTCCCCACCCCAACGAGACCCAAAGTCATGGCCCATGAATGGCCTCTCTGGCTCCTGATCAAATTGCTTATTGACCATGATCCCAGAGACTCAGAAACAAATCTCGAATCCAGCGGCTTTTGGAAGAAATGCGTTTGGACCATGCAGTAGGTTACTGTCGCCGGGCCACCCCAGGGGGGGAAGGGTGCTGTCCCTCAGCCTGCTCCCCCTTGGTGGCTCAGTGGCTGCCATCCTCCAGAGGCCATTGGACAGTCAGGTTTGGACCCGCAGTGATGAGACATGCAGGGCCTCACGGGATGGGGGGTGGAGCTGGCCCTTTCCTCCCCACCCCAATGAGACCCCGAGTTGCCGCCCATGAATGGCCTCTTTGGCTCCTGATCAAGCCATTTAATGGCCATGATGCCAGAGACTCAGAAATCTTGAAACCCAGCGGCTTTTGGCAGAAATACGTCTGGTCCCTGCAGTAGGTTACCAGCGCTGGGCCAACCCAGGTGGGAATAGGTTTCGTGCCTTAGCCTGTTTCCCCTGGCGGCCCAGTGGCTGCCATCCTCCAGAGGCCACTGGACAGTCTGAGCCTGCAGTGACGAGACACATGGGGTGGAGCTGGCCCTTTCCTCCCCACCCCATCAACACCCCGAGTTGCCACCCATGAACGGCCTGTATGGCTCCTGATCAAGCTGTTTAATGGCCATGATCCCAGAGACTCAGAAACAAATCTCGAAACCCAGCAGCTTTTGGCAGATATGCGTCCGGACCCCACAGTAGGTTACTGTCACGGGGCCACCTTACGGGGGGAAAAGGTGCTGTCTCTCCGTCAGCTCCCCCTAGGCGGCTCAGTGGCTGCCATCCTTCAGAGGCCATTTGACAGTCAGGTTTAGGCCCTCAGTGACAAGACACGTGGGGCCTCACGGGATGGGGGTGGAGTTGGCCCTTTCCTCCCCATCCCAATGAGACCTTGAGTGGCCGCCCATGAAAGGCCTTTCTGGCTCCTGATCAAGCTCCTTAATGGCCATGATCCCAGAGACTCAGTAACAAATCTCGGATCCCAGCAGGTTTTGGCAGAAATCCCTCCCGATTTAATTGTTAAAATTTTGGAATTTCAAAATCACGTGGCCACTACTGCAGCCACGTGGCAACATATGTTATTCTTAACCAGCAATAGAAAACAAATTGTCTACTGTTTCCTTTTCAGCAGATCTGAGTGTTGGGGTAAACTCCCAAATATAATGGTGGGTCTGGTGCCAAAATATTGAATGTAATCAAAGTAGAGAGAGAGTAATGTGGAAATCACCTGCCCTACTGGTACGTGGAGGTTGTGGGATGGGGATATACTGCGGTTTGGGGGGTTGGAGAATGGGCACTGGTGATGGGACGGGTGTTTCATTGTATGGCTGAGACTTAAACCCGAAAGCTTTGTAACTGCTCTCATGGTGATTCAATAAATAAAATTATAAAAAAATGAAGAAAAAAAAGTAAGGTGGAGTTCATGCCCAATTCAATCATCTTATCAGTGGCTGAATAAATAGCAGTACTTCTACATTAAAAAAATAAAACAAAATAAAATAAGAATGATATTTTGTGGGGGAAAAGAACTGATATTATTTTATTATTTATTTATTTAGTGAGATACAGTTACACAATTTTCATGTTTGAGTTTCAGTCATACAATGATCGAACACACAATCGCTCCAGCAGTGCACAGTCTCCACTACAATGCATTTATTGTTTTTTATTTTTTAATTTTTTTTACTGAATCACCATGAGGTACAGTTACAGACTTACAAAATTTCATGCTTACATTTCAGTCATACAATGATCGAGTACCCATCCCTCCACCAGTGCCCATTCTCCACCACCAATGTTCTCAATATTACTCCCACCACCCCCACCCATCCCCAATGCCCCGCCTCTGTGGCAGGCACATTCCCTTTTACTCTCTCACTCCTTTAGTGTGTTGTGGTCTGCATGCAGGTATTAAGTGGCCATCATGTTTGGTCTGTAGTCTACTTTCAACACACATGTCTCATTCCAAGCAGGCCCTCCAAGCACACTTTACTTGGTCCCTTCTGTATCTGAGCTGCCTTTCCCCCCAGCATGTGAGAGCAGCTTCCAAGCTGTGGAGCAGTCCTCCTGGAGCAAAACTCATATCTACTATCCCTGAGTGTTAGTCTCCTATTCTGTTACTTTATATTCCACAAATGAGTGCAGTATTTCTATGTCTGTCCCTCTCTTTCTGACTTGTTTCACTTAACGTGATACTCTCCATGTTGATCCAATGAGTACCTTGTATATTCTTGATATCAATCCCTTATCAGATGGGTATTGGGTGAATATCTTTTCCCATTATGTAGATTGTCTTTGTATTTTGGTCACTGTTTCTTTTACCAATGCATTTTTGAACATTTATTGTATCACTATGAATTACAAAATTACAAAGGTATTTATGATTGAGCTTCAGGAATATATTGTTCCAAGACCAATTCCCTCACCAGTTTCCACTACCCTCCACAGATGTCTCCAGTTTCCCTCTGCTCCCCATCCTGTCTTTGTGACAGGCACTTTTCCCCTCCCTCATTGTCCTAGTGCTCCCTTCCCTAAATTATCCCTCCTTACCCCTGTCTCTGTGGCAAGCTTCCTACTGAAGACCATTTCTCCTATTCTTAATTTCTACTGCCACTGGACATTTGATATTCTCCTATGAAATTTCTTTGTATTCCACATGTATCTCATAGAGATCATTCTGTCTGTTCTTCTCCGTCTGACTTATTTCACTGAAGATGATATTCTCCATACTCACCCACACTTTAGCAAATTTCCTGACTTTCTTTTCTTAAGGCTGAGTAATATTCCGCTGTATATATGTACCTTAGTTTCTTTATCCAGTCATCTGTTGGTGCGCATTCCAGTTGTTTCCTTATTTAGCTATTGTATGTTGCAATGAACGTAGGAGTATACAAATGTCTCTTGTGGATTGTGTTTTGGGTCCCTTGGGGTATATTCCAAGGATTGAAATTGCTGGGTCATATAGAAAATCAATTCGTTATTTTTTGAGGAATTTCCATATTGTCTTCCCAAAAGTCTGGACCTGTTGACATTCTACCAGCAAGATTGTATTCTTGATCGCAGTTTTTAAATTGATACAATATATTAGGGCTGGGGGGATAGCACAGTGGGTAGGGTGTTTGCCTTGCAAGCGGCCAATGTGGCCAACCCGAGTTTGATTCCTCCGCCCCTCTCGGAGAGCCCGTCAATCTACCAAGAGTATCTTGCCCGCACGGCAATGCCTGGCAAGCTCCCCGTGATGTGTTCAATATGCCAAACACAGTAACAACAAAGTCTCACGATGGAGACGGTACTGGTCCTGCTTGAGCAAATCAATGAACGACGGGAGGACAGTAACAGTGACAATATGTTAGGATTTGTACCAATTTCCTCTAAAAGTTTATATTGTATACATTGTATAAAGTATATATTGACCTGTATTAAAGTTGTATTTCTTCTAATGCTGATTACTGACTTTTTGTATATATATTCAAAATTTCCTCTTGTCCACTTTTATCTCTCGAAGTAGTGTTTTGTAGTTTTCTTTGTTTAGGGCCCTTTCCTTGCATGCATTTGATCTGAGCTCAGTCACCAGCATCCCATATGATACTCTGAGTCCTTCCAGGAGTTACCTCTGAGCACAGGGCCAGGAGTAAGCTGTAAACACCTGGGTGTAGCCCCAAATAGAAGTGTGTAGTGTATGTGTGCAAGAGAGAGAGAGAGAAAGAGAGAGAGGTAGAGGGAGAGACTGTCAGAGAGACAGACCTATATTTTCTTTAAGTGTAATAATAAGTTTTAAAACAAGATTGTTCATTGCAATCTTATCTTTTGTAATGAGTCTCAAGATAATTGATGATGTCCATTCCCCAAATGGAGTAACATTCACAGTTATTGATTAGTATAGGATAAACAATTTGAACAGTAGAATCTTTTAAAGTATTTTGTACTGTTTCATGTCATGAGTTCTAAAATGAGATTTGTTTAAATGCAAATCCCAATTTGTCATGCAGTTATTTTCTATTACTTATAGAACTGTGAGTCACTTTTCCTGCACAAAGAATATAAAGATAACTGTATTTAGTTTCAATCAAAGTCAGTAACTTACAAAATCTGGTTGTGACAGAAATTTAAAATCAATTCATTGCTGCCTTGGTATTAATTGAAATATTATTATTTTAATATTATCTTCAATGCCAGAGCTAATTTATACTTTAAAAAATAGAATAAAAGATAAGGAAAAATATAGATACCATATTAAAATATTAAAATAAACATTTCATTTTTATAAGACTAAGTTTCCTTTGTTTATGATGACAGGTACTAATTTCCTGAGATATCATTCAAAGTCTTTGGGGGAAGTGTTCTACTTGTGTAGAAGTTTCTTTAGTGTGGTTTTGATGGTAGTTACTATTTTCATTATAAAAGCTGTATGCATTTGAAGATACAAATATTTTACTCCCTGTTAAAAAATAGTTTGTTTAGCTTTCTAGTTTTTTAATTTTTATTTATTTATTTATTTTTTTTGCTTTTTGGGTCACACCCGGCGATGCTCAGGGGTTACTCCTGACTCATGCACTCAGGAATTTCTCCTGGCGGTCCTTGGGAGACCATATGGGATGCTGGGAATTGAACTTGGGTCGGCCATGTTGGCTGTGTGCAAGGCAAATGCCCTACCCACTGCGCTATCGCTCCAGCCCCCAGCTTTCTAGTTTTTTAACACACACATACATGAATTTTTTTACTTTACAAAAATAAATCTTTGTAATTACATGCATAGTCTTTGAATTTTGCTGTTATTTCTTGAATATAATTTTATTTATTGAATCACCATGAGAGCAGTTACAAAGCTTTTGGGTTTAAGTCTGTCATACAATGAAACGCCCGTACCTTCACCAGTGCCCATTCTCCACCCCCAAAACCCCAGTATATTCCCATCCCACACCCTCAACCTACCTGTGGGGCAGATGATTTTCACATTACTCTCTCTCTACTTTGATTACATTCAATATTTTGACACCAGACCCACCATTATTTGGGATTTTACCCCAACAGTCAGATCTGCTAAAAAGGCAATAGTAGACAATTTGTTTTCTATTGCTGGTTATGAATAACATATAATGTTGCGTGGCTGCAGTAGTGGCTGTGTGATTTTGAAATTCCGAAATTTTAACAATTAAATCTGGAGGGATTTCTGCCAAAACCTGCCTCCCAGGGGGAGTAGACGGATGGACAGCACCCTTTCACCCCTGTGGCGGCCTGGTGACAATAACCTACTGCGGGTCCAGACGCATTCTGTCAAAAGCCACCTGGTTCCGAGATTTGTCTCTGAGTCTCTGTGATCATGGTCGTTAAGCAGTTTGATCAGGAACCAGAAAGGCCATTCGTGGGTGGCGACTCGGAGTCTTGTTGGGATGGGGAGGAAAGGGCCGGCTCCACCCCCATCCCGTGAGGCCCCAGGTGTCCCATCACTTCAGGCCCAAACCTGACTATCCAGTGGCCTCTGGCAGATGGGGGCCACCGAGCCACCAAGAGGGAGCAGGTGGAGGGACAGCACCCTTTCCCCCCTGGGGTGACCCAGCAACAGCAACCTAGTGCGGGGTCCGGACTCATTTCTGCCAAAAGCCGTTAGGTTTAGAAATTTGTTTCTGAGTCTCTGGGATCATGGCCGTTAATCAGCTTGATCAAGAGCCATAGAGGCTGTTCATGAGTGGCAACTTCGGGTCTCGTTGTGGTTGGGAGGAAAGGGCTGGCTACACACCCATCCCATGAGGCCCCGTGTGTCTCATCACTGCTCGTCCAAACCTGACTGTCCAGTGGCCTCTGGAGGATGGCGGTCACCAGGCCGCCGGGGTAACAGGCCAAGGCACAAAATCTATTCCCACCTGGGGTGGCCCAGCGCCGATAACCTGCTGCAGGAACAGGACGCATTTCTGACAAAAGCCGCTGGGTTTCAAGATTCGTTTCTGAGTCTCTGGGATTATGGCCATTAAGCAGCTTGGTCAGGAGCCAGAGAGGCCGTTCGTTGACGGTGACTTGGGATCTCATTGGGGTGGGTAGCAAAAGGCCGGCTCCACCCCCATCCCGTGAGGCCCTGCGTGTCTCATCTTGCATGCGCAATCCTGACTGTCCAATGGCCTCTGGAAGATGGCAGCCACTGAGCTGCCTAGGGGAAGCAGGTGGAGGGACACCACCCTTTTTCCCCTAGGTTGGCCTTGTGACAGTAACCTCCTGAGCGTTCTGGACGCATTTCTTCCAAAAGCCGCTGTGTTTCAAGATTTGTTTCTGAGTCTCTGGGATCATGGCCATTAAGCAGCTTGATCAGGACCCAGAGAGGCCTTTCGTGGGAGGCAACTTGGGGTCTCGTTGGGGCAGGGAGGAAAGGACCGGCTCCACCCCCATCCCGTGAGGCCCCACGTGTCATGTTACTGTGGGCCCAAACCTGGCCTTTGGAGGATGACGGCCACTGGGCCGCCAGGGGGAACATGCCAAGGCACGAAACCTATTCACACCTGGGGTGGCCCGGCACTGGAAACCTACTACAGGGACCAGACGCATTTCTGCCAAAAGCTGTTGGGTTTCGAGATTTGTTTCTGAGTCTCTGGGATCATGGCTGTTAAGTAGTTCTATCAGGAACCAGAGAATCCATGCCTCCAATTATATAGCTGAGCCATATGTGGTTTGTGGGTGTGTCTCCCACAAACCTAACTTTTGGCCGTTTACTTTTTTGGTAAACTTTGCCCCAAGTTTTTGTCTGGCCAAAGGCACAGCAGCAATTTTGGAGTATCTGGAAGTCTGAAGGCACCATCAGGCTACTGATGCACTCGACTCACAGGTACAGATTGACCTGCTGGTGGCATCATACCCCCGTCTTATTTTTCTTAATTGATTTTCACTCTTGAATATACAGTAGTTTCTATCTGTGTGAGATACAGTTGAAGATTCCTTGGTGATGCCTCAAAAACTATGGATAGTATAAGAGAGAGAGAACAAAAGGGAATGCCCTGCCACAGAGGCAGGGTGGGATAGGGGGATGGGGGGGTGGGAGGGATACTGGGATCTGTGGTGGTGGGAAGTGGGCACTGGTGGAGGGATAGGTATTTGATCATTGTATAATTGAAACCCAAGCACAAAAATTTGTAAGTCTACAACTGTACCTTATGATGTCTCACTAATAAATAAAATAAAATAAAATTTCGGAATTTCAAAATAAAAAAAAACTATGGATAGCATCAAACTCTTTATATACTATAATTTGCCATACATGTATATATAATAGTATAGTTATGATAATATGCCACAATGAAGTTATATGTACATGACCTCTTTCCCTCTCTGACTCTTAAAAATCTTATATGATACTTTGGACTATGTTTGAAAACAGGTAACTAAAATTGGAATTCAAACTTGCAGATACAGGCGGACTACTGTAGTATTTACTCAGGGTTAAATGAATCAATAAATATAGAGATTCTTAAGAATGACATTCCTTTTTCCCCTCATACAATTTTTTCTCAGATAAGGAACATGCTGACATATGGATATAAAGAACACTGGAGATCTATCCTTTAATTATCCATTCTTCTGAATGATTGTGATCCCAAAAATACTTTGTGATTTGACATGGTCTCCCTCATATAGTACTCCTTCCATCCTCACAAAGTCTAACACAAAGAATGAAGAAACTATTGTGAGTGTCCAGGAAGAAATTGGAATTTTATTGAAGTCTAATATGGGTAACTTTACTATACTGAACATCAACAAAAAATGAACTTAAAAGAGTTGTTCTTAAGACAACATTAGAGAACTACTGAATCTAGTATTGTGATAACAAAACCTGACCATTCTTCTTCTGACTATTTTTTTCTTTTTTTGAACACTTCCCATCAGTTCATGGGTTTACTTTACAAATAATTTTTGCCTTTGTGTTTTAACTCACTTAAAAAAAATTAAAACATTGATTAATTGTGAGGGCCTCTCAAGTTGACCTTGGGAGGCCTTCAGGGTCTCTCAGTGATTCTCAGCCTGGCTAACAGTTCAAAGTGAGAGCCAGAGGTTGCAGTGCTGCTTGGGCCCTGACATGCTAGGGATTACCTGGATCACCTCAATGGTGGTGGAGCTTCGTGAATGCACTCCGTGGTATTTAGGGACCATGTGAATGTGGTGTAATGATTGGACTGGGGTTAGCATCATGCAAGGCATGTTTCTTCACCTCTAAACTATTTCTCTACCCTGCTTATTCTTTTTACTTTTTAATTTTTGGGGCACAACCAGTGCTCAAGTCTTACTCCTGCCTCTGCACTCAAGGATCACTCCTAGCTGTGATTCAGGGACTGTATGTAGTGACTGGGATTGAACCCAGGTTGACAGCATGCAAGACAAAATGCTTTACACACTGTACTATGCACATTAGCCTTGGCTGCTTCTTAATTTTAATTTACTCATGGTTTCTCAATGTTAGTTCAAGTTATTGCTCTAATTATTTTTAGTTATCTCTGTGTTTATTATTTTAATACTTTTATAAATATTTTCAAATTTTTAGCTAGAGTTTGGTTCCACACTGCTACATACAGTCTGATTCTTTTCATTGCTCAAAATTTTTGCGGATAATATTATGACCCATTTTAATCCAGTTTGGCTAGACTTTTGTGTTCCAGTTCCTCTCACAGGTTGTCAGTAACATCTGAGATGACTCTCTGTCCTTCAGATGCTGAATCTTGGTTGTCCCAATCAGCTATGAACCAGGAAGAAGGGACAGAGAGGAGTGATCCAGTTAAACTGAGCAATCACCAGGATATATTTAGTGTAGTCATTAACATGAAAATATTGCTAATTGGGAAGTAAGTCTTATATAAAAATTTTAAATGCATATATATTAAATTTCACAACAAATATATTGTTTTAGAAGAAACATTAGTTGCAAATATATTTGATACTACAGGGATCCAAAAAATGTTGATCTTTCTTGATCTTGCTGCTTTCCATATTATCTCTTTGGTTTTTGCCATTCTGAATACAGTGTATTTTCCCAATTGAGACCCTTTGTTGTTGTTGTTGTTGTTGTTGTTGTGTGTGTGTGTATTTGGTTGCCTGTATTTCTCAAGTCTGGGAAAATCTTAATTATGATTTCTTTCTAACTATTAATTATTCATTTTATCACCTTCCTGGTCCTCAGGTACTGATTTTTATATTGTTCCTCTTGAGCTCTCCCATAGTTCTTTGGTATGCTATTCCTTTCTTTTTTAATTTTTTTTTTATTCACCGTGAGGTACGGTAACAAAAATCTCATGTTTGAACTTTGATCATACAGTTTAACACCCATCCCTTCCACCACAAAAATCCCCAGATCCCCCCCCCCCCACATTCCACGCCTCCCCTTGCCTTTATGGTAGACAATTTGCAAAATATTCTTTCTCTACTTTAGTTACCGTTGATATTTCAAGACAAGTTCTACCATCCCTCATACCTGCCGAAAATGCAATGCTAGACAATGTATTTTGTATTGCTTGTTATGGATATAATATAATGTTGTGCAGCCACTCCCGCGGCCCTGCACTCAAGAAATTCTTTTTTTTTAATTTTTTTTTAGTGAGACACCATGAGGTTCAGTTGTAGACTTACAATTTTCTGTGCTTGGGTTTCAATTTCACAAATCAATACCATCCTGTTATTCGTCGATTGCCTCGAGCAGGCCCCAGTAACGTCTCCTTCATCCTAGCCCTGAGATTATATTCAAGGCTCTTTAGGAGAATGAGACCCATCATTGTTACTGGTATTTGGCATATTGGCTACGCCACGGGGAGTTTGCCAGACTCTGCCATGTGGGCAGGCTACATTTGGTAGCCTGCCAGTTTGTCCAAAGTAGGAATGAGATAATAAGATGTCATAATAAGATGTCCCGTGGCCGCGAATGCAGCCGCGCGGTTCCGGGAGCTGGTTTTTATAGTCTCTGAGTCTTGGCCGTTGATGGGATTACACGGCGCCAGGGGTTTCAATTATACAATGATCAAATACCCATCCCTCTACCAGTGCCCATTTCCCACCACCTGGGATCCGTCGAGGAGAAATTCTAAGATTTTAATAATTAAGGTCTTAAGAAATTGCTGCAGCACATTGCTAGGGTCCAAGATTCGTTTGTGTGTCTCTGGATCGTGGCCATGTGGGAGCTTAAGTAGATGGTGGGTGGATGTGACATCATCTCGATGTCCCATTGGGGTTGGGGGGAAAGGACGAACCACTCCTCCCCTGTCCCTTGAGACTTGGAATTTGCCATCACCGCAAATTTGTACCTGGTGTTTCTCACTGGCTTCTAGAAAATGGCGCCTGCTGGAGCTCTTAGAGGTCAGGCGGAGGGACAACACCCACCCCCATCTGGAGCAGCCCAGCAGAGAAGGCTTTTTGCAAAGTCCAGGGCTATCCCTGCTGCAAGTTGCTCAGGTCCGAGATTCATCTCTATGTCCAGGAAATACAATTTTTGAAGACAATTTCAGTAGTCTAGACCAGGGGGCCAGAAAAAAGAAGCCTTATGGTTTGGTTTGGTTTTCACATAGAAAAAAGCAAAAAGCAAAACAGAATATGTGACCAAACCTCCTTGCAAAACCTTAAGGCTTTGTTTTCTGACCCTTGGCAACCCATGTCCTAGGAAGCTGGGAAGGCAGCTCATTGTGTGGAAGGAACTTCTATTCATTTCTTTTCAGACTTTTCCCCATCTTCTATTCTAGAGTTTTCCTCATCTCATCTAGTAGCTTCTCAATCTTTCTTCAGCTGCTGTTATTCTGCTTCTCAGAGCTGTTAATGAGTTTTTTATATCACTTACCATACTCTTTATTTGTGTTATGCCTATAGTTTTCTGATTCAGCTCTCATGTTTTTTGTGCTTTGCTGACTACTTGTGCCATTGTTTCTTTGAGCTCGTTAAATATCCTTAACATGGTGTCACTGAAGTCATTTTTCTGAGAATTTACAGAGCTGGTTTAGTTTTGGTTGTGCCTTCAATGTTATTGTTTTCAATCATTGAAATTGGTCTTCTAAGGCCTTCCCCATTCATTTTTTAACTCTACTGTGCTGAGTCTGAGCCTTTTGTAGTAATCTCCTACGATACTCTGAGAGATTAAGCTGGGAGTTGCTCTTTTCCTTTTCTGCCTGTTTTTATCCAGTGACAGGAAGTATAACTGTGATTAGTGTGAATTTTTCTGAGTAGATCTTTTGTGGACACATTAATATGACAGAGGTGGGGCTTGCAGACTTCTAGGACCAACCTAACCAGAATAGAATACTGAAAGCAGTAAGAACAAAAAAGGAACTTACAAAGGAAACCCCATAAGATTCACAACGGGTATCAAATGAGATGAGCCAGAAATGAATGGAGAGATACACTGTGAAAACTCACCAAAATGAACACCTCACAAAATATACTCTATCCAGCTGGAACATCATTCAGATTTGAAGGAACAATACAGAGCTTCATAGGCAGGCAACAACTTAGGGAATTCATATCCCCTTGAGCCCAATTTTGCAAGAAGTATGAAAGGAGCTTCTTTAAAGAATAGGACAAATGACCCAATATATGGCACTGAGTATGGCACTCACTCATGGTGTTTATTGATGCCCTTTACTAGATTAGAAAGTTTCTCCTAACTAGCTAAAAGACTTTATACATTTCAATAATAAATTATCATCTCACTTATATGGAATGTTTATGTCTGATCAGTGTTTTTAAGTCCATAGAGATTTTATTACAACTTTTTACACACTTATGCAGATGCTTATGCAGTACCTATATCTTAGAATATAAAGCCAATACTCCTTTTCTTAGGATAAAATATAATTTGTGCTTTTATAGACCTATTCAGATTTCCTTTTAAATTTTCTTAATTCTCTTCACTCTTACAAAATTTTACATTTGTAGGATTTAGTTATTTCATGTAAATTCTAAAATATATCAGCACAGAATTACACAGAACATTAATTATTTAAATTTATACACCTTTAAAAAGATCTCAATTTTGAAGAAAAATTTATTTTATTAACCTTTTGCTGATTTACAATTTTGTGAAATTTCAGGATATTATCTGTATTCATCTAATTTGTGTAGGTGTCACCACATCCCCCCCAAAATAAGGGAGGGATATTTATTATATGTGGGATAAAAAAAACATAGTAGGAGAACAACCAATGGTCAACGTAACCAGAACTGAAGATTTTGTTTATTGAACTTATGTTGGTGTGGGATGAGATGGGATCTTGGAACACTGGTAGAGGGAAGTTGACTTCGTGGTAAAGGGCCTGGTGTTGAAATGATATATGAATGAAAAGTATGATTGACAGTATTGTAAACTCTAGAACTTCAATAAAATGGTTTTTAAAAATCTCAAAACATTTCCAGCTTCTACCAGCCACAGTTCCTGGCACTCCATATGGTAACCCAGAGCAAAGCCAGGAATCATCGCTGAGTGTAGAGCTGCAGTAAGCACCGCCAAGTGTGACTCCAAAACCAAAAAAAAAGTTTATGTGTGTATATATGAATATATATATATTACCCTGATTTACCAATGACTAAAGAAAATAATTTCTCATTTCTTATTGACTATAAATTTTATTTTCCAGACACAACATCAACAACCACAGCCAGCACTGTCACTACCAACACAACTACCACTACTACCAGTGATTTTCCTTGGACTCTACCAGAGCAGTCAAATGATTTTAATGGCATAGATCAAGATGATTTTTGTGTACCTTATACTTCGACTGTTAAGTAAGCCCATTTATTTAAAAAGTTTCATTTTAATTTTCATTCTTTATATTTTTGGAGAGTGGGGTTCCCAAGCAGTGTTGAGGGAGGGCATAGGTGACTCTTGCCTATCCAAGCCAACTTGCAGGTGGTTTAATGTAAGCACCAGAAGAATTGATGTTGCCCAGTCCCTGAGGTTCTGTGGATACCCAGGCTACCTTGGCTGTGTTTGAGGCCTCCAAGACCATACCCAGTAGTATTCAGGGCTTTCAGAGCGTGCACTTGTAATACCCAGGGGACTATCTGGCACCAGAAATCAAAACCAGATCAGAGTTTAGCTCTCAGCCCCATTTCATATTTTAAAATAATGTATGTGATGCTTGTGTAGCTTTGGGATGGTATTTGAAAGTTATGTAGATGTTTTAGAATTGAAGGGGCAGTTAGAGAAAGAGTTATAATTAAAAAATTGAATAATAGTCTGCTTTTATTAGCAATTTAATACAATTATTACTAAGAGTTAGCATTTATTGTACAATTACTGTGTGATTATCAATATGATAATGCTTTACAAACAACGGATCACCAGCCCTCTCGTAACCCTAAATGGTAAGCTCTTTTTGTTCCCATTTTTTGTATATGAGAAAACTGAAACGCATAGAGATTATATAACCTGCTCTTGCCGCACAATTGGTAACAGTTGAGCCAGGGTTAAAATTCAATCAAATTTCAGAGTCAGTATTCTTACAGTTTGCCATGTTCCACTTTGTTTTTTATTTTAAGTGTAGATTCACAGATATAATACCAAAAAATCCATTTAGGGTTATTAAGAAAAACAATACCTTTACATTGTTTTTCTTAATAATTAAGCCTTGGGCCAGAGTAATAGCACAATAGGTAAGGTGTTTACCTTGCATGAAGCTGACTCAGGTTCAAGTCCCAGCATCCCAAATGGTTCCCCGTGCAATGCCAGGAGTAATTCCTGAGTGCAGAGCCAGGAGTAAACCCTAAGCATCGCTGAGTGTGACCAAAAAAGCCAAAAATTCATAATGAAATCTTGCTTTTCTATAATACAGTATTACACCCAGGATATTAACATTGATAGAGTCACTATACATAAGAGTTCCATCTTGAATGTCCTTTCTATTGCACTTTTGTGGTCACACTTCCCCTCCTTTCTCTGAGCATAGGCAACAATTATTCTGTTTTTAATTTCTTTAATCTTGACATTTAAATAAATGTTATACAAGTAGAGTAAGTATATCTTCTTTGGGGACTGCTTATTTTTATAAGTCATAATTCTTTGAGAATAATTTATAATATTCCTCAATAGTTTTTTTCTATTTCTGAATAGTGTTCCATGACATATGCATGTGCAACAGTTTAACTGTTCACCTGTTGATGTCATGTAAGTTTTTTCTAGTTTCTGCCTATTATTAGGAAAGATACTAAGAGCATTTGTGTATAGGCTTATTTTTGAGAACTTAGTTTCATTTCTTTTTTTTTTAATTTATTGAATCACAGTGAGAAAGTTAAAAGCTTTCATGTTTGGGTTAAAAACACACAATGATCAAACACCCATCCCTCCACCAGTGCACATTCCACACTACCAATCTCCCCAGTATACCCCCCTTCTCCACCCTCCCCCTGTCTCCAAGGTAGACAATATTCCCCATATTCTCTACTTTTGGGCATTATGCTCTGCAATACAGACACTGAGAGGTCATCATGTTTGGTCCATTATCTATTTTTGACTGGGATAAATGTCCAGGAATCTAGTTACTGGATAGTAATATGGTATTTGCATGCTAATTTTTAAAGAAACTACTTTGTAAATCATGGCTCTTTAATAAAAATTTTAGAAAGAAACTACCAAATCATTTCTAGAGTGACTGCCATTTTATAATCCCCACAGTAGTGTAAGAAAGATTCCATTTGTCCAGAGAGATAGTACAAAGTTTAAGGTATTTGTCTTGCATGTGGCTGACCCTCATTCAGTCCTTAGAAATGCATATGGTCACCCACGCGCAGGCAGTAGTAAGTCCAGAGCATTTCTAGGTATGACCTCACACCTACCTCAAAGATGAGCATCTCACTTGTCCACATTATCACCAGTATTTGGTGTTATCACTCTGTTTCATTTTTATTCTTCTAATAGATGAAAAGTAGTATCTCATTGTGGGTTTTTTTTTTTTTTTGCTTTTTGGGTCACACCCGGTGATGCTCAGGGATTACTCCTGGTTTTGTACTCAGGAATACTCCTGGCGTTGCTCAGGGGACCATATGGGATGCTGGGAATCGAACCTGGGTCGGCCGCGTGCAAGGCAAACACCCTACCCGCTGTGCTATTGCTCCAGCCCCTTCATTGTGGTTTTATTCTCCATTTCTCTGATTATAATGGTGGTAAACATCTCTTCATATATTTATCTGCCACAAATTCCATTTTCTACTTAACTATGACATTTATGGAGTTTCAGATATTCTAGATACCAGTCCTTTTTCAAGTATGTGATCCCTATATATTTTCTCTAACTCTGGAACTTGTCTTTTATCTTTTTCATAGAGTAGTTCACAAAAAAATTATTTTTTGCTTTTTGGGTCACACACAGCGATGCACAGGGATTATTCCTGGCCCTGCATTCAGGAATTACTCCTGGCGGTGTTCCGGGGACCATATGGGATCCTGGAAATCGAATCCCGGTCGTCCATGTGCAGGGCAAACACCCTACCCACTGTACTATCGCTCCACCCCCCAAATTTTAATTGGTATAATCTAATTATCAATTTTTCCTTGAATGAATTTTATTTTTAGTGACAAGGATAAATTCTCTTTACCTTTCATATGTGGGATAATTAACATTTGGTCATTCTGTACAATTTTGCTTTATAAATTTTGTCTAAGTTCCAGAAAAAATGAGTCTATAACAGTGTGTTTACTTTTTTCTCTTTGGTTTCCATATCCAGATAATATCTGCCTCAAAAATGGTTAGAAAGTATTCCTTTCTTTTCTGCGATGTAAAAGAAATCATGTAAAGTTGGTATTAATTCATTAAACATTTGACGGAATTCTACTGTTAAAACTCTGGATCTGGATATTTCTTCCGTCAGAAATTTTTAGGCACAGATTAAATTCTTTAGTACTTTTAGGACTAGTTTTCTCATCTTCTGTGAGTTTTAGTTTTTTGTGGGTTTTAAGGAACTGGTCTATTTCTTCTGACTTGCTGAATGTGTAAGTTTAAAAAGCTACTTTTTAAAATTTCCTTGTTATACTTTAAATAGCAGGAGTTCTGTTTTGTTTTGATAGTAGTGGTATATGCTTTACTATGATCAATTTTACTCACCTTTCCTAATTATGTAACCTTTATTTCAATCCTTGTTTCTTATTTTAATATTCAGTTCAATAAGCATCTATTTTTATTATTTCTTTCCTTATGATTCCATTGGATTAATTTTGCTTTATTTCCTAGTTTCTTGCGGTAGGAATTTACATTATTTGAGACATTTTCTCACTTCTAATGTAATCATTTATGGGTTAACTATGTATACCACATAATCTAATAGGTTATATTTTTTCTTACATTCAGTTCTATGTACTTAAATTTTTTTCTTTGTGAATTTCTCTTTAACCCACAGATTATTCAAATATGTGTTGTTTCAGTTGCAACATGTAGTTCCGTTTAGATATTTTTTCTTTTCTTTTTATACTGATTAATATGTTGATTTTATTATGGTTGAAGAATTTGCACTGTATGATTTCATGTCTGTGTCAGATTTTTTTGGTGGGTCAGGTCTTTCTGAATGATATTTTATTGGTACCTCTAAATTGTTTTCTGCTGGATAGAGTGCCCTGTATATGTCAGTTATATCTCACTGATTCACTATTTTCAGATCTGTGTCCTTGCTGCATACCTCTTTAGTTTTTTTTTTAGGTATTGAAAATGAGTGCTAAAGTCTCTAGCTGTTAATATTGGATTTATATGCCTCTATTTTAAGTCGATTAATTTTGCTTCAATTATTTTGAGGCTCTGCTGTTGCCTATGCATTAGGGATTGTTAAATTTTGTGGTGCTTTGATCCCTTAATCATTATGCAGTGTTTTGTTTTGACTATGGTAATTTTCATTACTCTGAAATTGACATTTTCTGATACTAATATTGCAATTCTTTAAAAATTAATTTTACAGGGGCTGGAGCTATAGCACAGAGGGTAGGGCATTTTCCTTGCTCACAGCTGAACTGAGTTCGATTCCCAGCATCCCATATGGTCCCCCGAGCACCACCATGAGTGAAACCTGAGTGCAGAGCCAGTAGTAACCCCTGTGCATTGCCGGGTGGGACCCAAAAAGCAAAAAAAAAAATTTAATTTTACATATATATTGTCCATCCCAATGGAAAACCAGCAGGACTGTACTACTGTACAAGAAGGGAGACATCCACGACATTGGCAACTATCGCCCAATCTGCCTATTGTGTCATCTACAAACTGTTCACTAGAGTCATCCTGAATAGGATTAGCAGAACACTAGATGAAGGACAACCATGTGAACAAGCCGGATTCCGAAAATGATTCAGTACCATCGACCATATCCACACGATTACTAAGCTCATTGAGGTTTCTCAGGAGTTCTAGATGCCGCTCTGTCTAACGTTCATTGATTTAAAGAAGGCCTTTGATTCTGTTGAGACGGAAGCGGTCATAGAAGCCCTAGCCAATCAGGGCGTACAAACTCAGTACATCAGGATCCTTCGTGAGCTCTATTACGGATTCACTACCAGGATCTCACCATTCTACAAAGAAGTAATCATCCATGTCAAGAGAGGGGTTCGGCAGGGTGATACCATTTCACCAAAACTCTTCAGTGCCACCCTCGAGAACATCATGCGACGACTGGAATGGGAAAGCATGGGAGTGAAGATAGATGGTCGGCAACTACACCACCTCCGCTTTGCTGATGACATCATCCTAATAACACCAAACATCAGCCAAGCGGCACAAATGCTGACTGACTTCGACCGTGAATGTGGAAAGGTCGGACTACAGCTGAATCTTACGAAGACAATGTTTATGAGAAACAGCCTTGTTCCTGACGCTCCATTCGCTCTCAACGGAACCACCATCTCCGAATGCAACAGTTATATATACCTAGGTCAAGAAATCAACATGATGAATGACCTGGCACCTGAGTTGCGCAGGAGGAAGAGAGCGGCTTGGAATGCCTTCAAGAGCATTGAAGAAATAACTAAGAGGACAAAGAACCTCCAGCTACGAGCACATCTCTTCAATTCCACTGTTCTTCCTGCATTAACGTATGCCTCAGAGACCTGGGCCCTACGAAAACAGGATGAGAACGCTATTTGGGTCTCTCACTATGCTTGGAATATCACAATTCACTCAAATGAGAGATAGAATCTGGAGTTCTGATCTCCGTCAACGCTCAAGAATCAGGGACGCTGTCTCATTTGCCAAGGCATCAAAAAATCAGATGGGCTGGACACGTAATGAGGTTTACAGACAACCGCTGGACTAGAGCCAATACTGATTGGATTCCACGGGACATCAAAAGATCGCGTGGATGCCCACCTACAAGATGGTCAGACTTCTTCGTCAAGACCCTGAATGATCGGTTTGAAGCTCTGCATGTTCCTAGAATGAACAGATGCCATTGGTCTACGCTAGCACGCAACAGGGATGAATGGAGACGTTACTGGCACCCGCTCAAGTAAATCGATGAATAACGGGGATTAAGTGATTTTTAAGTGATATATTTTTATTCATTTACTGTAAAGCTGTGTATGCCTTTGATTTTAAATAGGTTTTTTTAATAAACAGCGTACAGATCATAATTTTTGTGTTTTTGTTTTATTTTGGGAACGCACTCATGGGTTATCAGGGATTACTAGTGACTTTGTGCTCAGGAATCACTCCTGGCAGTGCTTGGGGGATCATACTGATGCCAGGAATTGAACCTGAGTTGGCCGTGTGCAAGGCTAAAACATTCCCCACTGTACTATCTTTCTTGTTCTTGATCATAATTTTATACATTCTTCAATTTTTTATCTTTTGGTTGATATATTGAGCAATTTGAATTTAAGATTTTTGTTGACTTATTATGGCTTACAGGTACCATTTTACTGTTTTTATTTGTTTTTAAAATATTTTTATTTTATCACAAACATACAAAGTTATTCATGATTAGGTTCAAGTATATAATGTTCCAAAACAAATCCGTTCCCTACACCAATGTAAACAATTTGTCCCTTTCTCTCCACCAATGTAAACAGTTTGCCTCCCACCCCACCACCCAGCATGCTTCTATGGCAGGCAATTTTTTCTTTTCGTTTTCCTTTTTAAGTACTGTGGTTTACAATGCTGTTACTGATAGCATGTCATGCATATCACTTTACCTCTTTTCAGCACCCAGTTCTTGTCCAGAGTGCCACTTTCCTCCATTATCTACATGGTGGTCCCTTCTCTGCCACCTTCCTCAACTGTCCCCACAGCAGCAAGATTAATACTAAGTACCAGTTTTCATGCTTTTTGTTTCTATTGCATTTAGGCATTAGTTATTTACCTACTGTGTCTCTATATCTCAATATGAGAGATCATTCTATGT
Organism: Sorex fumeus; assembly: GCF_029834395.1. Classification (NCBI taxonomy): domain Eukaryota; kingdom Metazoa; phylum Chordata; class Mammalia; order Eulipotyphla; family Soricidae; genus Sorex; species Sorex fumeus. The sequence goes on from NW_026606115.1 coordinate 18,923,311, forward strand.
CTCTCCCTCTCCCCCTGGCTCACTTTCCGCAGCATGATACTTTCCAGATCCCTGCATGCATAAGCAAATCGCATGATTTCATCTTTTTTTATGTCCAAGTAGTATTCTATCATGTATATATACTGTAGCTTCTTCATCTAATCATCTGTTCTTGGGCACTTGGGTTGTGTCCAGATTTTGTGTATTGTCAGTAGTGCTATAATGAACACAGAAGTGGAGATGTCTTTCTGCGTTGTGTTTGGACCTTTTGGGTAAATTACCAGGACTGGAATTGTTGGGTCATATAGAAGCTCAAATCCTAGGATGTTTTTGAGGAATGTCCATGTTGTCTTCCAAAAAGACTGGACCAATTGACATTCCCATTAGTATTGAATGAGGATCCCTGTTTCACTCACATCCATGTCAACACTGGTTGTTGTTCTTTTTTATGAGTTCCATTATCTATGGTGTGAGGTGATATTTCATTGTTATTTTCATTTGCATTTCCTTGATGATTAGTGATCTAGAACATTTTTCATATTCCTTTTGGAAATTTGTATTTCTTCTTTGAATAAGTTTCTGTTCATCTCTTCTCCCCAGTTTTCAACAGGGTTGGATTTTTTTCTTGTAAATTTCTACCAGTGTTTCATATATCTTGGATATTAACCCCTTATCGGATGAGTGCTAGGAAAAATAATTTTCCTCAATATATAGGTTGTCTGTGTATTCTGGTCATTTTATTTAAAATGCAAAAGATTCTTGATTTAATGTAGTCCCATTTGTTTATTTTTCTTTGCAGTTGCCTGGCATTTTGTCATTAAAGATGCCTCTAGCTTCAGTGTCATAGTCTTCTGCCTATGTTTTTCTCTATGTGCCTTATGATTTACGTTGGATATCAAGGTCTTTAATTCATTTTGATTTGACTTTTATGCATGGCATTAGAAAAAGGTCTGGGTTCATTTATTTTTCATGTGGTGGATCAGTATTCCATACTCCAGGTGCTGAAGAGGTTTTTCTTACTCCACCTTCTATTTTTGCTCTTTTGTCAAAAGATTAACTGGCGGTATATCTGAGGGTTTTTATCTGCACTTTCAGTTATATTCTACTGATCTGAGTGTCTATTTTTATTCCAATACTATGCTGTTTTAATTATAACCACTTTGTACTACAGTTTGAAGTTGGGGAATGTGATATCTATCATATTCTTTTTCCAGAGTATTCCTTTATTAGGTAAGTAGGGAGGAAGTGTCCCATTTGAATTTCAGGAGTGTTTGATCTATTTATTTGAAAAATTCCACGAGTATACTTATAGGGAATACATTAAGTCTAATGCTTTGAGAAGTATTGTCTTGACAATGTTAAGTCTCCCAATACATGAGCAGGGGATGTGCTTAAATTTCCTGTTTTATTCCTTTCAGTAGTGTTTTGTAGTTTTCCTTTTATATGCATATTTTGCTAGACTGACTCTTTAAATACCTTATTTTATGAGACAGTATAGCAAATGGGATTGTTTTTTAACCTTTTCTATTTCATTATTTGCATATAGGAAAGTCATGGACTTTGCATGTTGATTTTATAGATTGTCACTTTTCTATACAAATCTATTTTTTTAAATGTAGTATTTCATCAGCTAATAGTTAGAACTTGACTTCTTACTATCCTATCTGGATGCCTGTAATATATTTTTCTTTCCAAATTGATATGACAGTTACTTCCATTATTATTTTGAATAGAAGTGGTGAGAGTGGGTAATCTTTTCTTGTGCCTGATCTTAGTGTTTTTTGATACTATGTTTTTTGTTTTTCTATTAAAACTTTCTCATGGTTTTTAAGGGTTTTTATTAGATTCCATCTTGTTCTAGTAAAAGAATTTCTGAGCATATTGCTTTGTATATTTTTCTTGTGGTATTCTAGGCTTTAAAATAAATATACATAGCATCTATCTAACCATTTTGACATTTTGTCACATACTGGTGGAATGTAGAAACCTTACTTCTATTTACCCTTTTAATCACAAAGTGTAATTATCTAAAATATTCCCACTTTGTCAGTGAGGACCATATTAAAGTTATTCTTTTTGCTTCAATGGTCAAATATGAATTAAGAAACTCATAAGAAGTAGAATGTTGTATTATATTTGCCTTTGATTTTGCTCTTTTTCTTTCTTTTATTACATTCCAAGTCTTACTCTATTTAATTTCTATTTACTTCTCAAGTGTAGATTTTCTAGTAATAAATTCTCTTAATTTTATTTTGTATGGAAAAACATTACCATTGGATCTAGAAGTTGTGGTCAACCTTTTCTTTTCCTTTGAAAATGCTATAAGGGCCCAGAGAGATAGTACAACAGATAAGGTGCTTGCTTTGCAAGTGGCCAAACTACGTTCAGTCCCTGGCATCAGGAAGTCCCCTGAGCACTTCCATGAGTAATTTCTGAATGCAGAGTCAGGAGTAACAGTCAGGTGTAGCCCAAAAATCAAAAGAAAAAAAATGCTATGACAATTCCTTTTAGCCTCCATTAAAGATGATAAGTCTGCTTATTCAAATTTATGCTCTAGTTTAAGTAAATGTTGTTTCTAACAACTTTCAATATTTTCTTTCTTTGCCTTTAGTTTTCCAAAATGTAATTATTGCTATCTTTATTAAGCATATTGTGTTATATTTGAATTATTCTGTGTGTGGTCTGATCAGCTTCTTGAATCTGTAGGTATTAATGTTTTGCCAAATTTGTGTATTTTTATTTAACCTTTATGTTTTTAAAAATATCTAATGTAATTTCCTCTCTTTTTATTTCCTCTATTTTATATTTATGCATGGTGTTTTTCAGAATATTCTTGTCATTTACTCTGTTTTATATCATCCTCCAATTATATGTTACCTCTCTTATTATGTTTTTCCAGGTTCTTGAGATTTTATATAACTTTTTTCATTGCTCTTCTATAAATTTTATTAATCTGCCCTCAAGTTCACTGATTTTATCATCTGTCATGTATCCACTCTAATATAAAATCTTTCCATTGAGTTTTTGTTAATTTATTATTCAGTCTTTAACTTTGTTTTGCTTCCCATAACATCCATATTCTTACCATGATTTTCTATTTCTCATTTATTGCAGGAGAATTGCTCATTCTATTATTTTTAATGGTTGCTTAAAAGTTCTTTTCAGATAATTCCAACATCTGATATATACCTCTCAAGCTTGGCATTTGTGGATAAAACAATCTTTTTTTCTTTTGAGATGTGTTTTGTCTGGTTCTTGATAAGATGGGTATAATTTTTATCCTACAGTGGAAATGCTAATTATTATGATAGTCTGAATCATATTTTATATCTTCAATGTCTTTAGGCAGTCTTTTTGTTGAGGTGTAGTAAAGGGTTGGATGAATGTTTGTATGTTTATCTTAACACTTCATCTTGCCCAAACTACCTTAGCAAACATGAAGCACCGACTTACACTTAGTCTGCAGATGAGTAGTCTAGAAGTTTGGTTTCTTGCTCTATTCTTCTGATTAATTCTCAGTGGAAGAAGCATTGTGTTCCACCACTTCCTTGCTTGTAAGTGGGAATGTAAACTGAATTCCCGCTGGACTACAGCATCCCAAAACAAGGAGAAGGAGTACTAATTCATGATGTTTAGTCACAGAAGAGTGGAAGTAGAATTTTAGCTCCCTCTTGTGCCCCACCTACATAAGAAGAAAGAGGAGGCAGAATGTCCACTATTCTGCCTTCTGTTACTTTCTTCCTCCTCACTGATGTTGAATTGATATGGAAGGTTAATTACCAACTGGGCACACTAACATAGGACTTTGAAAAGAGGGAAGAGTGTTGAGTCATACAGCTTTGCCTGTTTTCATCAGGCTTGGATTTTCAAATGCATGTGGAGATTAAGCTTAACATCGAGCACACTGACACCAGCAGAGGTGGGAAGTGGAGTCTTTTCTGGCCCTAACTTGGAGTACTTTGTTCAGTCTTAGAGAACTCTACAAGTCGCTGCAGAGGTTCAGGTCCCATTGACACTCAAAGCAAATGGTGAGAGAAATGTAATGATAATTAGCTATCTGCTTCATTCTGCCTTGAGTTTGTTGCCACAAGATAGAAGTTTGGGATGTTACTGAATCTTGTTAATAGAAAATCAAAATATTGTCTACCTCTGCTGAACAATGAATTGGTGATCACTTCTTCACCCAGCCCAGGTGACATTGTCTTAGCTGAAGAATCAGAGCATTGCATGTTCTTGTCAGAGGAACTAACATCAGTTATCTACTCTGTCTTTTTGATATTACTCAGCAGGGTAATTGGACTCTGTGTGGTATTGCCCAATGGGGGATAAATCATCAGCTGTCCAGTTTTGTAGATACTGCTTTTACAAGGGAACAGATGACTTTGATCAAACTAGGTCTGGGGGTAGAGGAGATGTAGTGTTATTTACTTGGCTCATCCACCCAGAATAGAACTTCCATCCTGCTGTGCTGAAGTGGAAGGGAATGAGCAGATTGTGGAACAAATCTTGCTGTCTTTAGATTTCTTAATAAATGTTACTTTAATTTTCTTTATTCCCTTAGGATCATTTCCAGAAACATTGAATGCTTGTTTTTTTTTAAATAAACTTTAGCAGTTAGAGTGGTTTTATTTTAAAACATATATATGTATATATATGATCATAATATAGTTTTTCTTTTCAGTTCCATCAAAACTCCTGTGATGACATACCATGAGCTACAGAGTATGGTAAACAAGTGTAACATGGAGCTTGATGATGAAGAAAAGAATTTTCTTCATTATGCCTCTCAGATCAATGCATGGGACCTTTCAGTGATGGAGAATGGTGAAAAGGTATGAATGTTTTTCAGATAACTGTATGAGAATAGCTCATGTTTTGTTAGTTAACATTCTAATCCAATATTGCTGGAAAATTTTAAGACTATTTTCCTTAGGTGATTAGTGCAATGAAAACAGGATTTTTTTTGTTTTTTAAGTATAGTTGAGAAAAATCAATATTTCCCTGAAATAGTGTATGCATGAAACTGTCAGTGACAGTTTTCATTTTGTTGCTAATTAAATTATTAATTTCTTATTTTATTGATTCACTGTGAGATAGAGCATTACAAAGCTGTTTATGATTGGGCTTCAGTTATACAATGTTCCAATACCCATCCCTCGACTAATGTAATTTCCCACCATCAATGTCCCCAGTTCAGCTCTTCCCCTAAACCACTCCCTACCCCAGCCTGTCTCTATGGCAGGAACCTCTCTTCACTCTTTATCTTTCTCTCACTTTTGGAATTATTGTTTGAATACAGCTGCCGAAAAATTATTGTGTATGTCCCTTTACCTACTTTAACACTCAGTTTTTGTACAGAGTGATCATTCCCAACTACTATTGTTATAATGTACCCTCTTCCATCTTAATTACCCTCCATCTCCCACATGCTTGTGGTAATTTCCAACCACTGACAAGTCCTCCTGACCCATTTTTACTGCCTTGGATATTAGTTTCATATTATTTTTTATATTCCACAAGTGAATGCAGTCATTCTATATCTATCTCCTTCTGATTCATTTCACTCAGCAAAATACTCTTCAAGTCCATCCATTTATAGATAAATTTCATGACTTCATTTTTTCCTAACAGCTGTGTAGTACTCCATTGTGTAGATATACCATAGTTTCTTTATCCAGTCGTCTGTTCTTGGGCACTCAGATTGTTTCCAGATTCTGGCTATTGTGAATAGTGCTGCAGTGAACATAGGAGGAGGGCAGATGGTGTTTCTGCTGTGTGTTTTAGACCCCAGGTATATTCCCAGAAGTGATATTGCTGGGTCAAATGGGAGCTTAATTTCTAGTTTTTTGAGGAATGTATGCATTCCATAAAGGCTGGATCAGTCGGCATTTCTACCAGCAATGAATGAGGGTCCCTTTTCCTCACATTCACACCAGCACTGGTTGTTCTTGTTCATTTGGATGTGTGCCAGTCACTGTGGTGTGAGATGATATCTCATTGTTGTTTTTACTTGCATCTCCCTGATAATTAGTGATGTGAAGCAGTTTTTCTTGTGCTTTTGGCCATCTAATTTCTTCTTTGGGGAAGTTTCTGACATTTCTTCTCCCCATTTTTTGATGGGATTGTATGATTTTTCTTATAAAGTTCTATCAGTGCTTTGTATATCTTTGATAGTAACCCTTATCAGATGGGTATTGTGTGAATAGTTTTTCCCATTCCATGAGCTATCTTTGTATCTTGGTCACTGATTCTTTTTTTTCCTCTACATCAAGACTTTATTATTTTTTGTTTATTTTTATTTATTTATTTATTTATTTTTTATTAGTGAAACACCATGAGATACAGTTATAGACTTATAAATTTTTATGCTTGGGTTTCAGTTATACAATGATCAAGTACCCATCCCTCCACCAGTGCCCATCCTCCACCACCACGGATCCCAGCATCCCCCCCACCCCCCATCCCCCCGTCCCACCCTGCCTCTGTGGCAGGGTATTCCCCCTTGTTCTCTCTCTCTTCTTTGGGGTACTGTGTTTTGCAAGAGAGGCATTGAGTGGCAATCATGTTTGGTCTATAGACTACTTTTAGCATGCTTCTCCCACCCTGGGAGGGTCGTCACAACACCCTTTATTTGGTGCTCTCTTCTCTATCTGAGCTTCCTTTTTTCACCTAGCACGTGTGGCTGGCCTTCAAGTCATGGAGTAAAATTTCTGGTACTAATCTCAGCCATTCCTGGGTGTTAGTCTCCCTTTTTGTTGCTTTATGTTCCCCAGATGAATGCAATCTTTCTGTGTCTAACCTGCTCTTTCTGACTCATTTCGCTTAACATGATACTTTCCATGTAGTACCACTTGTATGTAAATTTCATAACTTCATCTTTTCTAACAGCTACATACATAGTACTCCATTGTGTAAATGTACCAAAGTTTCTTTAACCAGTCATCTGTTCTCGGGCACTCAGTTTTTTTCCAGATTCTGGCTATTGTAAAGAGTGCTGCAATGAACAAACAATTACAGATGTCACTTCGACTATACCTTTTTGCCTCTCTGGGATATATTCCCAGGAGTGCTATAGCTGGGTCAAATGGGAGATCAAATTCTAATTTTTTGAGAATCGTCCATACTGTTTTCCAAAAGGGTTGGACCAGCCGACAATCCCACCAACAGTGAAGAAGTGTCCCTTTCTCGCCACATCCACGCCAGCATTGGTTGCTTTTGTTCTTGTGGATGTGAGCCAGTCTCTGTGGTGGATCACTGATTCTTTTGAGGTGCAGAATGTTCTTAGTTTAATATAGTCCCATTTGTTAATCTTTGTTTCTACTTGCTTGGTGAGTCCTGTTTTATCTTTGAAGATGCCTTTAGCTTCAGTGTCCTGGAGGATCCTGCTGACATTTTCATTCATATGGATTCAGTTCTGATATGGAGGTCTTTAATCTATTTTGATCTGACTTTTGTGCATGGCGTTAGATAGAGGTCAGAGGTCAGTTTTACATGTAGCCAAGTGACAGTATTTTAAATCACAACATCCCATCAATAAAAATTTTAATGAAATTGTAACATAAGTGAAAATAACTTTTTATTTTCTTATATAAGATTACAGCATTACATGGAGAAGTGGAAAAAGTGAAGAAGGATCAGAAAAGGTAGAACCTTATATTTTGTAGTTTGAATTTTAAAGATTTGTCAGTTGAGATTTTTTCCCTATAGTGGTTTATTGAGAATTGTCACTCTAAATCAACTTTCTGTTAACTTTAATTTTTCTCAGGCTTGGACATGAATTGGATTTTATCTTGTCACAGCAAAAGGAACTTGAAGATATTTTGATCCCTTTAGAAGACTCTCTGAAAGACCAGAATGGGTCCATTTTTCTGCAGCATGTAGATCATATTACTGAAAAGACGTAAGTAGCTGAATAAAAATCGAGAAACGAACCAGAACTCATTTATTAAAAAGGCAGAAAATAAATTTAAAGTCAGAATAAAATTGGTAGACAAAACCAAATTCTTATGTTTGTCATTTATCAGCTTACTTGACTGTTTTCTGCTTATGTTTTCATGATGCTGAAAATCAAGTAATTATTTTGACAATTTTGTTTTACAGTATCTTGTAAACTATTACCAATTTCAAGCATATACATGACCATCATAACATTTTCATATTCTTAAATTTTATTCCTAAATTAGAAATACAAAGTTTAGGTGTGTGGCATCATTTATATGGACTCAAGCTTGTTTATTGTTCATGCAGTTAACTATTCGAGAGTAATCACATTCTTTTAAAGATAGTTTTGGAGGCAAGCCACGTAGCTTTCAAAAATTGAATCTTAGGATCTGAAGAGATAGTATAATGGATAGGGCATGGGTCCAACCAATGTTTGATACAAGACATTGCAGATGATCCCCTCCAGCACCATCAGGAATAATCCCTGAGAATAGAGTCAGTATTAAGCCCTGAGCATAGCTAAGTATGATCCCCAAATGAACAAACAATTGTTATATGTATATTATTCACTCTAGGCTTTACCTTTGATCAATTTATTGCTAGTATTCTTATCGCTGGGCTGGAGCTATAGCACAGCGGGTAGGGCATTCGCCTTACAAGCGTCCAACATGGCCGACCCGAGTTCGATTCCTCTGCCCCTCTCGGAGAGCCCGGCAAGCTACCGAGAGTATTCGATATGCCAGACACAGTAACAACAAAGTCTCCAATGGAGACGTTACTGGGCCTGCTCGAGCAAATCGACGATCAACCTTTACCTTATTCTTATCGCTGAAACCAAGATTTGATACAAAGTATTGTTAGTCAAGATTGTATATAAGTGTTATTTAAACTAGATTGAGACAAAATTGGATGCATGGTGCCTTATTAGTAAAGTAAGGTAACTTAATTTGTGAATGAAGTAAATGTATTAAGTACAGGTATTTTGTTGACTGTAGTCCTTTCTGTTTCTGCTTTTGAAATTTGCTTTTTTGCCTTTTGGTTTTGGGGCCATACGTGGAGGTGCTCAGGGATTATTCCTGAGAGGCTTAGGGAACCATATGGGTCATCTGTGTGCAAAGCAAGTACCTTACCTGATGATGGTCTCTGCATTTCACTTTTGAGCATATTTCTTTTGAGATTTTTTTAGATGCAAGGTCACATCCAGCGGTGCTCAGGACTTCTAGCTCTGCACTCAGGGATCACTGCTCGTGGGGTTTGGGGGACCAATAGGATACCAAGGATTGAAGTCAGATCTGTCATATGCAAGGGAAGTGCCCTGCCTGCTCTTCTATCACTCTGGCCGCTATTTTAAGTTGTTTTTATGCATCCTATCATTTTATGGAAAGGTGCAGTTTTGACCTATTGCTTTTGATGGTGCTTTAGAGGTCATGCTCAATAGAACCATGGAATTGAACCCAAGCATTGCCATATGCTTTGAGCCACATCCGCAATTCACATAAACAGTTTTGGCCATTAGATCCCAACTCTAATCTTAAGAAATTATTGAAACATTAGTTCTATTCTCAGATTTATATTGTGGTTGAATATTTTAATAAAATCATAACCATCTAGACAACTGATTGCTAATAAGTACTTTGGGACAGAATATTAATAGAGAGATAGCAGTAAATCTAATTGAATCTTTGTAAACCTTAAGAGCGAAAAAGCCTCTTTTCACTTTAGATTTAATAGACATATTCATTTGGTTAAATAAGTATGTGTATATAAAATTTGGCTGGGAAATTTTGAAATGTGGCAAAATGTTGTCAAATTAGTAGATCTCCTGCTTTTGAGTATTGTGACACTCAATTTTATTAAAACATTCTTTATGGATGGGCTGGAGCGATAGCACAGCTGGTAGGGTGTTTGCCTTGCACGTGGCCGACCCGGGTTCGATTCCTCCGCCCATCTTGGAGAGCCCGGCAAGCTACCGAGAGTATACCGCCCGCACAGCAGAGCCTGACAAGCTCCCTGTGGTATATTCGATTCGCCAAAAACAATAACAAGTCACAATGGAGACGTTACTTGTGCCCACCTGAGTAAATCGATGAACAACGGGAGGACAGTGCTACAGTGCTATTCTTTATGGATGTCTCTTTGAATAAGTTTTACTATGAAAAATTATGTATTTAAGATAATTGAAGACATCTTAAAACTTACTGAGTTATGCTAAACACCAAATAGTTTTCATATGTCTAAATATGCTATGGTTTATTTTTACACCTGAAAAGAGCTTCTTTGCTTCAGAATTCCCTGATGCATTGTCTCATTTGGTAAATAAGTAACTGTAAAATGACAAAGTCAATAAACACCTTCACCTGTGGAGTCATTTTTAGTATATCAAAATAATAAGGTTATGAATGTGGTGCCATTAGTAATAACTGAGACCCACTGAGAAGGTACGGGAATTGGGATAAAAACAGTTGGCAGTAAAATGTTTGCATGTCAATAACAAACTGTAGTAGAAGACTCATTTCTTGTAAATCTCTTTATTTTACCTGCATGTTCAGTTACAAGACAGCAGAAAATATAGATACTCAGCTGACACATATGAAAGAAGATCTCAAGAAGATTACTGAGCACCTGAATTCTTTTGGAGCTCCTGTTGACTCTGCTGATCCGGTACGTTAGCAGCTTTATGTACTTAGACAACAAATATTTACCACAAAATTAGTTTCTATGAATCCTTTATTTAGTCATCTTCTGCTTTATTCTAGAACGTTTAATATCTGCTTCTTATGTGAAGTTTTGGATGTGGGTATAGTTAATGGGACTAGAATTATTTGGAAGCAGAAAAGGTTGAGTTTTTGGTGGCTCTTTTCAGAAGGATAAAAATGACTTTCTCTGTAACTTTTTTTTTGGTTTTCTCCGTTTTTCACATATTTAACATCCCTGCATTTAATGTTCTGTTTATCATAGCTTCATTAAAAATAATTATATTATTCATGCATATGTATAAGTGTGTTAGGTGTAGCCATGCAATTCTTAATTTATATTGAGGTTAGATATTAAAATTTTGATATGTCAGTGCTTTGAAATTTAAATGTAATTTTTGACAAAATTCTCAAAGAAATTCTGTTAAAATTATTATACTAGGTTTCTGATCTATTTGTAGAATCCTACCTAATTCATAATGTAAATGTGTTATAGCATAGGAAAATACAGTTAAGGCTGATATACCTAGAATTAATTTGATGATAAGAAAGGATTTGAGCCAGAGTGACAGTACAGCAGGTAGGGCACTTGCCTTGCATGTAGCCAACTCATGTGTGATCCCTAGTACCATATATGGTCCTCCAAGTCCCTGAGTGCAGAGACTGGACTAAGCCTTGAGACTGCTCAGCATTGCTCCAAAATAACAATTTTTTCACCCCCTCACCCCTTTGTGTATACACATAAGAGCTTATTTTCTCTACTTTTTCCTATTGTCTTGGAAGCTAAATGGAGTCTTCCCCTGTTTTTTTTTTTAAATTCCTGCTCCATGACTGTAATGGTAAAAGGAATCTACCATTGTAGGAGTGCCCTTTGTACTTTATATTAGTTGCCTATAATTATGAATAGATCCAGCATCTGGATTAGTGAGAATATATATATACATATATACACATATATAATTTTATCAAGATTTTTGTTCAAACGTATAAAGTTGGTTTTATAGATATATTGCTAAGTATTTTTAAAGATGGGCTGGAGCGATAGCATAGCGGGTAGGGCGCTTGCCTTGCACACAGCCAACATGGCCGACCCGAGTTCGATTCCTTCGCCCCTCTCGGAGAGCCTGGCAAGCTACTGAGAGTATCTTGCCCGCACAGCAAAGCCAGGCAAGCTACCCGTGATGTATTCAATATGCCAAACACAGTAACAAGTCTCACGATGGAGACGTTACTGGGCCTGCTCGAGAAAATCGATGAACAATGGGAGGACCGTGACCATGACCGTGACCGTGACCATTTTTAAAGATTGTAAAGAGATAGCATGGTATAGTTGAGATGACAATATTTCTGAATCTTGGTTCTTTTTGTCGAAAATCTCACATGTGGACTAAATGATTTTGAAAGCCTAGTTATAAAATTTATATTGTTTTCTACTTTATTTATCTAAAATGAACAAAAACATAATTAGTATAGGATTATTCATGCCCACCACCCTGTGTGGGCCAGAGAGATAGTACAGTGGGCAGGGCGCTTGCTTTGCAAGCATCTGACCCAAGTTTGATCTCTGGCACCCCAGATGGATCTCTGATCCCCAACAGGAAAGACCCCAGTGTGAAGAGCTAGGAGTAAACCCTGAGCACTCCCCGGAGTGGCCCCAAAACCACCCCCCACAAAAGAACAATAATATCATCCTGTGTTCACACAGATGTTTTTCAGTTAACAAGAGTTAACTGAAAGTATGTTCTATTTTATTTTACTTTATTTGGGGAGTTTGGGGCTATATTCAGCAATTCTGAGGACTACTCTGGATTGCTCCAGGTTCCATCCCAACAGTACTGTAGTGTACTTTAGAATCAAACCAGGGTAGGCTGCATGTAGGGAAATCACCTTAACCTTTGCACTATCTCTCTAGTCCAGGTTTTATTTTTAATGAATTATTAGTTTATAAGTGATTATATAATTAAAAAAATTGTAATTGAATTTCTGTTCATAGGAATACAGATTAAGCATAAAGCCCAGTGAGCTGGCATCTAGTCTTCTCTCTCTCTCTCTCTCTCTCTCTCTCTCTCTCTATCTCTCTCTCTCTATCTCTCTCTCTCTCTCTTTCTCTCCCTCTCTTTCTCTTTCTCTCTCTCTTAAAGCTCTGAGCAGAATAAGTCAAAGGAAACTAATCTTATCCTTATTCTTTCTCTCTATTTAGTCGTGGACTGTTTTATTTTAGAGGTGGATAGTAAATGGTCTGAGCCTTTCGTATTTGTTTTTTACTGGTAAAAGGTGATTGAGATGTTTAAGATGAGTGAATAAAAGGGTAATTGCTGCTTGATAGCAGGACAAAAAGCAGCAAGATATAAGCAAAAATTTATTTCTTTTCTTAGCATAAATCATTGGACAAGAGGAAGAGAAAATGTTGGCTGAACAATAATATTATTGCTCACAATTTATTATAACCAGATCAACAAAGCCTTGCTACTATGTGCAATGCACCTGAGTAGAAAAATAGCAACTATATTTAATACACAATTCACAACAAGAATTGCTCATTTATTTTTTTATCTTTTTGGCAGGGAGATAGAGACTGCATAATATCTAAATTTTTTCTTAGTGAGTTCATGTCATGGTGTATAATATTTAATCATATTCTTCTACAAGGGCTGGAGCGATAGCACAGCGCGCAGCCATCCCAGCCAAACCGAGTTCAATTCCTTTGCCCCTCTTGGAGAGCCCGGCAAGCTACCAAGAGTATCTCGCCCGCATGGCAAAGCCTGGCAAGCTACCCTTGACATATTCAATATGCCAAACACAGTAACAACAAATCTCAAAATGGAGACTTACAGGGCCTGCTTGAGCAAATCGATGAACAATGGGAGGACGGTGACAGTGACAGTGATTCTTCTACAAACACGCATTATTTCTGCAACAAACTATATCATATTAAAATAAATTAGATTTTCTGCTTTCATTTCATGCAATTCTTTTAAGTTTGGTACCATTTTCATTTCTTCCCATTTTCAGTATTATACTTATCTATTCTAGAAAATTCATTAAAAGGGATTAATTAAGAATATTAAATTAAAAAATTTAATCTTTAATTACAAATATATATATCCAATTATTAAACTTAGAAGATACAAGCTGTTAAGAAAATTAAATAACTTATACTACCAGTGCTCTCCTAATTTGTTGGTGTATTTCTTTCAAATCTTTTTTGTTATACTTGTCAAATTACTTCTTTCATTTTAAACAGTATTTTAGCACATATTTTGATGGCACCATAGTCTTTCATTGGAATATTCTGTAGCACTTTCTGTAGCACTGTCCTCCCGTTGTTCATCGATTTGCTCAAGCGGGCCCAGCCACGTCTCCATTGTGATACTTGTTGTTACTGTGTTTGGCATATCGAATATGTCAAGGGTAGCTTGCCAGGCTTTGCAGTGCAGGTGAGATACTCTCAGTAGCTTGCCGGTCTCTCCGAGAAGGGCAGAGGAATCGAACCCGGGTTGGCTCGGACAGCCACGTGCATGACAAATGCCCTACCGCTGTGGGCCCTCCAGCTCATTGGAATATTACAGCGATTAAATGTTTTGATGATTAAATGTAGTATTTAACACAATACATTTTAATCATTTTGGGGATTGGATATATTGTCTCTCATTTTTGCCATTATAAAATGTAGTGAGCACATGTTTATATTTTATTATTTTTCTCTGGCTAGATCCCTAAAATTATTATGTACTGAGTTAAAAGGTATGAATATTTTTAAATTGTTATATATTATAAAAATACTTTGAAGAATTGGTTGATTTATGTTAATATTGATACCTAACAGTACAGTATCATCAGTTCTTATGTGTATTTTAAAAGTAATAATTAAATATTTTTTATGATTTACCTTCAATTATAAAATGAGATTAAATTAATACATAGATGTAATGCACATTGTCACTGTCATTGTCCTCCCATTGTTCATCAATTTTCTCAAGCAGGCCCAGTACCATTGTGAGACTTATTACTCTGTTTGGCATATTGAATACGTCGCAGATAGCTTGCCAGACTTTGCCTTGTGGGCGAGATACTCTCAGTAGCTTAATGGGCTCTCCGAGAAAGGCAGAGGAATCAAAGGCGGAAGAATCAAACTCGGATCAGTTGGGTTCAAGGAAAACGCTCTACCCGCTTTGCTATCACTCTAGCCCTGTAATGCACATTACAAATATGAAATAGCAAAAAGTCCATTAATATTTAATCCATTATCAAGCTACTTTATATAAAAACATTTCTAAGCATTCAGTTTTATGTCTTATTTTTAATATTAGTCATATTAGGATAATCATAAACTAAACATCTTGTCTGTTTTTAGCTTCAGCATATCTGTAAAATCCTCAGTACTCATATGGATTCTCTGCAGTGGATTGATGAGAATTCAGGTAAGAGTTTATTTTATACAAGCTAGCTATATTGCAAATAGAAAAAGTGATGGAAGTCAGGTTGTGTGTACCATGATCACATGAACTCAGTTGTAGGGATATGTCTTCTTTTTTTAAATTTTTATTAGTGAAACACCATGAGGTACAGTTGTAGACTTAACAGGTTTTTGTGCTTGGGTTTCATTTATACAATGATCGAGTACCCATCCCTCCACCAGTGCCCGTTCTCCACCACCAATGATCCAGTACCCCTCCCACCACCACCCCCATCACCCCCATCCCACCCCGCCTCTGTGGCAGGGCATTCGTAGGGATATTTCTTAACTCATGGCTTATCTGCATTAGTTCTGGAAAACTATAGTTACTTGTTTTTAAAATTTTGAAGCCAAAAAAAATTAAATAAAAAAAACTACAACTGTCCCTCATGATGTCTCACTAATAAAAATTTTTTAAAAAATTAAAATTTTGAAGCCACACCAACAGTGCTTGGGGGCCACTTGGTGGTGTTCAGGGGACCATGTGGTACTAGGGGTTGAATTTGGCCCTCCTGCATGTAAAGTTTGTTTTCCAGTGCTTTAAACTATCTCTCTGGTCTCTCATTTCTTAAAAAGAACAAAAGAATGGTAAGCTTGAAAAAAATGTGGCTTTGGTAGGAATAAAGTGTTGAGGATAGAAACAGGACTGTTATAATTATACCTTTTGTACAATTTTGACTTGAACCATAAAATTTTACTCAAAAATTAGTATTTACCTAAAAACTTGGGAAGAAATATAAACATTAAAATTGAATACAAATTTAAATACAAAAAATCTGGCAATAAAATACAGATAACTATTTTTGTTGATTTGTCACTGACTTACAATACTATATAATGTATCCTTTTTACTCTTTTTTGTGTCTTGTTATCTCACATCTGTCTTGTTTATATTTCTACAACTACATTACTGTTTATCACCTTGCTTAGTGTTTTGTGATCTTTGGGGTTTTTTTTCCCCATGCAGAATGCCTCAAAATTTCTTGCAGGACTGGTTTGATGGCGATCATCTTTTAAATTTTGTTTGTCTGAAAAAGTTTTTACTTGTCCATCGTATTTGAATGATATTCATGCAAATTAAAATATTCTTTCCTGGGTGGCGATTTTGCCTCAATAATGAGAATCTGTCTTTCCTCACTTTCCTAGTCTAGTTTTAATTTAAAAAAAGTTTGATGAAAACTTAAAAGACTTTACTGTTGTGTTACTTACCCACCCAGCAGCTTTCAATTTTTTTCTTTATTTGGATTTTTGAGGGGGGGGGGGGCATCACAAGCAATCCTCAGGGGCCATTAGTACCACTCCTGGTAATACTCTGCCAACCTAGTCAGATGATTAAATTCTGGGTTCCTGTTCAGGCCCATCTATGGTAAAGGCAACCAGGGTCATACAGGTACTGCTCAGGGGCAAGCATGGCTATACCCTGTGGTGCTTGGCAGGAGGATGATGTGGTCCTGAGGATTAAACTGGTATAAATGCATATGCAAGATGTGCAACACTGCCCCCATACCTATTTCCCCAAGCTTTTTTTGAGTTTTGATAATTTAAGAGTTCTGTGTTTTGATGTGTTTGGTAAATATTGTTTTGGATTCATAAATTTGGGTATTCTTTTAGATTCCTGATATGTATGGTTAGTTCTTTCCTTGGTTATGGGTAGTTCTCAGCTATTGTTTCTTTAAATATTGTCTCTGATCCTTTTCTCTTTTTCTGTCTTCAGGATTTTTATCCTTATGGTACCTATTTTTTTTAAATAGAATCCATTTCAGGTAACTTTTGAATGGTGTTCCTGATAGCACATTCTTACTAGTAATGTCCTTTTTTCTTTTAGTGCCATCTAAGATATAAATTATCTCAGTACACTTTCTTTTTATATTACTTTAATCTTTGTAAATAATCCATCAGTGTTTATAGTTTTCATTCTTGATATCCACTCTCAAACTTCAATCTGGTTTCAATATATAATCTTAAGGGTAAAAAGCATTAGGAAAAATCATAAACATTCTTAATAGATTTATTATTGCTTCAGACTTTTAATACTACTATCATTAATATTTTATTTATAGGGCTGGAGCGATAGCACAGCGGTAGGGCGTTTGCCTTGCACGCAGCCGACCAGGTCGGCCCAGGTTCTATTCCTCCGCCCCTTTCAGGGAGCCCGGCAAGCTACCGAGAGTATCTCACCCGCAGGGCAAAGCCTGGCAAGCTCCCCATGACATATTCGATATGCCAAACACAGTAACAACAAGTCTCACAATGGAGATGTGACTGGGCCCACTTGAGCAAATCGATGAACAATGGGAGGACAGTGACAGGACAAATTGTATTTATAATATGATAAATGTGTATATAGTATATTAATAACGAAAGAAACCAAGATTTTTGTTGAAAGAGGAGTTGTATTATTATTTTTCATAGTTTCCTTTTTTTCTGGGTTTGAGCCACACTGGCTGTGCTCATGGCTTACTCCTGGCTCTGCTCTCATGGTTCTGTGCTTAGGAGACCATACGAGTGCCAGGAATCAAACCAGGGCCATTCAAGGAAGACCTTACCTCTGCTGCTATTTTTCTGGTTCACTGTATCAATTTTTTTTTGCTTTTTTGGGTCACACCCAGCGATGCACAGGAGTTACTCCTGGTTCATGCACTCAGAAATCTCTTCTGGCAGTGCTCGGGGGATCGTATGGGATGCTGGGAATCGAACCTGGGTCTGCTGCGTGCAAGGCAAACACCCTACCCGCTGTGCTATTGCTCCAGCCCCTGCATCAATTTTTATTCTTTCATACTTAGAGATAAGCAAATGCATACATCCTACTTGCAATGAGCACAACTAGACCCTTGCTCTCTTTCTGTACTAAAAGAAACAAGGCTTTTTGGCAAATAAGTGATATCAGGTCTCAGGCAAAGAAGTGCAGAGTGAGTTTTACACTTCCATGCCAGAAAATAAAGACTGTTAAAAGGCTAATGAGTTGTATAAAAATGCGAGACTATTCTTGACTGAGCTCTGATGGCTAAATTGGCATGGTTTTAACATAAAAAAGAATAATGACAGTAATTTATTATAATATTTTGAGTTGAAATGAAGTCATGGCTCCAGAGTGATTTTTCCAGGTGTGTATATGAGTGACTGAGTGAATGAGAGAGAGAGGAATAATTAGAAGGTATAGTGAGAAATCTTTGTAGAAGCATGTCAGCTAATAATTGAAGAAGGAATGGCAGAATTAGAGAGCTACATTAAAACATACATTTCAATAGAAAAAATTTATGAAGCTCACCTTGGTCTTAAATACCTTGCCTCATTTATAAAATATTTGGCTGTCATTCATTTCTTGGCAGGAAAAATATGCTATCAGGAAATGGACTAAATACAGACTGCAAGTTACTGATTTAATTTTTGTAAAAATCAATTATGTTGTGGCATAATTTATATGCCATAAATTTCACCCATTTTAATTATATAGTTTAATGAGAAAAATCATCATTTTGCAGGACTTGGATAATGACTGATTTTAGCAAGGGCAACCAATGAATTATAAGATCATTGAGCTTCAGATTATTGGGATATAATATATTTACACGGTATCTAAAGTATCATACCAGAGATTACTAATTACAAAGAAGTGCCTTTGCATCAGAGGTCTCTGAGAATACCCCTTTAACCAAATGATCAAATTTGATATCACCAATAATGAGATAACTTAGCACTATGTGCCTATTGATATTAAAGGGTAAAAAATATTCCACCATATTATGTACATAGTATTTTTACCAGACTTGTGTACCCTGAATGTAATCAAAAAATAATAAGACATTTGATATGTGTAGAATGCTAATGTAATATTTTTAGTAAAAATGTTTAACCAAATAAAATCACAGGAAAATAGTTAGAAATGATATGTGTGAGACATTCTCAAAATTAATTAGCTTATAATTTTCAAAGAGTCAGTAATGAAAAGCAAAGGATTTCAAAACAAAAAATTTAAGAGGACTGTCTTATATTGAAATGACATAATTGAGTCTATCATGTTCTTTTCTCTGTAAATCTGATTTTTTTTGTTTTTTTTTGTTTTTTTTGTTTTGTTTTTTAATTAATTTATTTATTTATTGAATCACCATGGGAAAGGTTACAAAGCTTTCAGGTTTAGGTCTCAGTCATGCAAATATCAAGTACATTTCCCTTTACCAAAACTTATTTTTTACCATGAAGAACCCCAATAAAACCCCACCCCCCGCCCCTCCCAGTCCCTGTGGGGCAGATGAATTCTAGTTAACACTCTATCTGCTTTGATTAGATTCATTGTTTCAATAAAAGATTCACCACTATTATTTAGAGTTTACCCCCCCCCCGCCCAAAATCAGACATGCTGACATAGCATTGTGAAGTGATTTGCTTTCTACAGCTGGGTTCAAGAATTATATGTTGGTTTTGGATTTCTGCTATTTTACTTATTGACCCTGGAAGTATTTCTACTGAGAGTCAGATAGTTAAGAAATTGGTTTCTGTGCTCTGGAGTCATGGCCGTGCTGGAGAGCCGCTAGTGGGGGGCAACTGGTGGCATCGGTAGGGCGTGAAGGGCGGACCGACACGCCCCCCTTCCCATGAGGTTTTAGTCGCCCCCAGTCCCCCGGCTCATACCTGCTGTCCACAAGGCTCCCATGTGGCCGCCATCTTTCTTTACAGAGAGGAGAAGGCGACTGGGGCAACACCCTTTCCCCTCCGGACAGACCTGATGGCCTGGATTAACGCATAGTCCGTTCACTTTTCTGCTCCAAGCTGCCGGGTTCTGCATTAAGTTCTTGTGCTTCTGGGGCCGTGGCCGTGCTGGAGAGCCGCTCGCGGGGGGCAACTGGTGACCTCGGTAGGGCGTGAAGGACGGACCGGAACGCCCCCCTTCCCATGAGGCTTTAGTCGCCCCCACACCCCCGGCTCATACCTGCTGTCCACAAGGCTCCCATGCGGCTGCCATCTTTCTTTCCAGAGAGGAGAAGGCGACTGGGCCAACACCCTTTCCCCTCCGGACAGATGTAAATCTGATTTTTATCAAAGAAGCATCAATTTACAATAGTGCAGGTGTTTTGGAGTATAGATTCCAAACTGTCATTTTGTCTTACTGTGGATACTGGATTAGTAGCAAAAGGATAGTACTTAAGACAAATGTATAAATTGCATATGTACTGAGTATTTATTGACATTAAAGAATTGTCATTTATTTTTCTTGTGTGTTAATGTGGTAATACAGTAAATTATTTTTATTAAAAGAAGTTATATGCTACACTAGTAAGAAAGATTTTGGCTAAACCAACACAATTTGTGAGGAGAGGAATAGAATAATCTATGAAAGAACGGTAGCAGCAGCTGGGGCTGGAGAGATAGTAAAAGTTTTACTTTATATAAATGGAAGAAATAGGGCTGAGAAGGTTTTGATGATTTCCCTAAGAACATACAGCCAATTTGTGACAGATTTTAAATGAAATTCAAATATTCTACTTAGTTTATCTGTTTAAAGTCAAAGGCAAACTAGCTTTAGCAGAGGTAACCATTAGACAAAGATAAAACAGAGTCTAAGGAGCTTGCTTTTCACACAGCAGCCAACCAGGTTTCATATCAGGAAATGACCTGATCAAATAATTATCTAATGATTTTGTGGTATGTAGTTGGTTTATTTTGCTTTTAAAGAGTTACTAAGATTATGCTTCCCAAATAGTCTGTGGATTGAGAAGTTCTAAGGTTGAACTTCTTAAGGAGTCCATTTATTCACGTTCAACAACAAATGTAGGAAAAACAATATATACACTTTAAAGATAAATTATGTATAATTTTTCCTAGGAGAAATACATGCATAGTATTTTAGAAAATTATTGTAAAGTATAAATCTTTGTTTTAAATGTTTTCTGGGAAATTTTAGATTGTATAATATCTAGGATAATGGTACAGATATTTCCTCACAATAAAACAACAGCTATTGCACTAATATTGTTATTTGTTTAACAAAACTATCAGCTTTATGTGAAGAGAGCAGGAGGCTAGTCACTTGGTGTAGCCCCTCCAAATTACAGAACCTGGAAGCTAAAAGAGAGACAGAGGTGGTGTTGGGGCCGATTTTGGACCCAGGAGAGGCATTCTCCTTTACAGGTACTAGTGAACCCCACTTGTGAAGAGTGGGCATTTCTTCACTACTCCATAACTCATCATAAACATACAAAGACATCCTAATGTAGGTGCCTAACCACACAAGATGAAACTCCAGACTGCAAGGATCACAATGGGAAATCAACGCATAATCCCAGCAGACTGAGTGACTCTAGCCCAGTTGAACCAATAGTAAGAATGAGCTACATGACCTCGCTGTTAAGGAATTTAGAATGGAACTGTTAAGGATGCATAAGGAGCCCAAAGAAACGGTGGAACACACAGCCAATAAAATGCAGGAGCATATGACAGCAGAAGTGAGGAAAATACGAACAAAAATACAAGTGGAAATAACAGATCTGAAAAACCTAGTAGGTTAAATGAAGAACTCACTGGGAGATCTCAGCAGCGGAGTACAGGATCAGTGAGCTTCAAGATGAGGTGCAGAAAATCCCCAGACAACAACAGAATATGGTAAAGAGCCTGAAAAATAAACCAAGAGATGACAAAAGAATATTGGGATGAAGTCAACAGGAACTCACAAGGAAAGAGAGAAAACCCTAATAAATCAGAATTTATAAGGGGGAACATCACAACAGAAACTACAGAAATCCACAGAGTCTTCAGTGATTACTTTTAGAATCATTACTTCGAGAAACAAGAGAATCTTGAAGAAATGGATAAATCCCTGGATACCTACAATATTCCAAGACTGAACCAAGGTTTGGAATACCTGAACAGACTAATTACCATTGAGGAAATTGAAATCATAATCAAAAGTCTTCCCAAAATCAAAAACCCAGGCCCAGATGGATTCACTACTGAGTTCTTTCAAACCTATAATGACGACCTACTTTCAATCCTTTCAAGCAATTCCAGAAAATTGAAGAAACAGAAACACTCCCAAACAGTTTCTATGAGTCAGATATCACCCTGATACCCAAAGCAGACAGAGACACTATAAAAAAAACAAAATTACAGACCAATATCCCTGATTAAGACAGATGCAAATATTTTAAACAAAATACTAGCAAATAGAATTCAACAACTCATCAAAAGGTTTATATACCATGAACCAATTAGAATTTATCCCAGGGATGCAAGGATGGTTTAACACTTGCAAGTCAATCAATGTAATACACCTCAATGAAAGAAAATATAAAATCATTAAGATCATGTCATTAGATGCAGAAAAGGCATTTGGAAAGATCCAGCGCCCATTCATGATAAAAACTCTCAGCAAAATAGGAATTGAAGGAACTTTCCTCAATATAGTCTAAGCCATCTACCACAAGACCACAACAAACATTATTTTCAGTGGGTAAAAACTAAAGGTCCAAGATCAGGTGCAAGACAAGGTTGTCCTCTCTCACAATCTTATTCAATATAATACTGGAATTATTTACCATGGCAGTTAGGCAAGAAAAAGATATCAGGTACATCCATATAGGAAAGGAAGAAGTCAAGGTTTCACTATTTGCAGACGACATGATACATTACTTTAAAAATCCTAAAGAATCTACAAAAAATCTTATAGAAACAATAGATTTGTTTAGTAAAGTGACAGGTTACAAAATCAATACCCAAAAGTCTGTGGCTTTCTTACATACAAAAAATGAAAGAGAAGAGATATTAGAAAAACAATCCTGTTAATAATCATGTCTCAAAATCAAATACCTCAGAATCAACTTAAATAAGTATTCCAAGGACCTATACAAAGAAAACTACAAAACACTAATTCAAGAAATGAAAGAGGACATGAGGAAATGGAAATACATTCCCTGCTCATGGATTAGGAGGATTGACATTGTCAGAATGGCAATATTCCCCAAAGCATTATACAGATTCAATGTGGTCCCTTTATGGATACTCATGACATTTTTCAAAGAAATAGATAAAAAAACTTCTGAAATTCATATAGAACAGTAAACCCCCACGAATACCTAACGCAATCCTTGGGAAAAAGAAGATGGGAGGCATCACCTTCCCCAGCTTCAAACTGTACTAAAAAGTGATAGTGAATAAAACAGCATGGTCTTGGAATAAAGACAGACCTACATATCAGTGGAATAGGGTTCAATATCTTGACAACTACCCTCAAATATATAATCACCTAATCTTTGATAAAGGAGCAAGAAATATGAAGTGAAACAATAAAAGCCTCTTCAGAGGCAGGGGGAGAGTTGGGATGGGGAAGTGTGATACGGGGGACATAGGTGGTGGAAAATGGACGCTGCTGGAGGGATGAGTGTTCTATCATTGTATTACTGAAACTCAAATATGAAAGTTTTGTAACTGTATCTCAGTGATTCAGTAAAATTCATGGTCACGGTCCTCCCGTTGTTCATCGATTTGCTCGAGCGGGCCCAGTAACGTATCCATCATGAGATTTGTTGTTACTGTGTTTGGCAAATCGAATACGTCACGGGTAGCTTGCCAGGCGGAGGAATCGAACTCGGGTCGGCCATGTTGGCCGCTTGTAAGGCAAACGCCCTACTGCTTTGCTATCGCTCCAAGCAAGGAAAAAACAGGTGGTAAACAAAAAATTGTGCAGCTATATGAAAAATATAATTCAGGCCTCTTTCTAATGCCAGGCACAAAAGTCAGATCAAAATGGATTAAAGACCTCAGTATCAGACCTGAATCCTTAAAGTATATGGAAGAAAACATAGGCAGAATCCTCCATGATATTGAAGATAAAGGCAGCTTCAAAGTGAAACACCACTGACCAAGCAAGTGGAAACAAAAATAAACAAATGGGACTAAATTAAACTAAGATGCTTCTTCAATTCAAAAAATGGTGACCAAGGGCTGGAGCGATAGCACAGTGGGTAAGGCGTTTGCCTTGCATGCGGCCAACATGGCCGACCCGAGTTCAATTCCTCCGCCCCTCTCGGAGAGCCCGGCAAGCTACCGAGAGTATTCGATATGCCAGACACAGTAACAACAAAGTCTCCAATGGAGACGTTACTGGGCCCGCTCGAGCAAGATACAAAGATATACCAGAGCTTGGAAAAAATTGTTTTTTCAAATCTCATCTGATAAGGGGTTAATCTCAAAATATATAAGCAATGGTAGAATTTTGCAAGAAAAAAAACAGTCAACCCCTTCAAAAAATGGGGAGAGGAAATGAACAGAAACTTGCTCAAAGAAGAAATGCAAATGGCCAAAAACACATAAAAATGGTCTACATCCTAATCATCAGGTAGATGCAAATCAAAACAACAATATATCATCACAAATCACAGAAACTCACGTCTTATCAAAAAGAACAAGAGCAACTTTTTGCTGGAGTGGATGCGAGGATAAAAGGATTCTCCTTCATCGTTGGAGGGAGTGCTGCTGATCCAGCCTTTTTGGAAAACAATATGAACATTCCTGATAAAGCTAGAATTTGAGCTTCCATTCGACCCAGCAGCACCACTTCTGGGAATAAAACCCGGGGGCCCAAAAATACACAGAATAAATGCCATCTAAACTTCTATATTAATTGCAGCACTATTCACAATAGCCAGAATCTGGAGTGCCTGAGAACAGATGACTGGATAAAGAGAAAATGGTACATCTACACAATGGAATACTATGCAGCCATCAGGAAAAATGAAGTCATTAATTTCGCTTGTTAATGAATGGATAAGGAGAGTATCATGCTGAGTGAAGTGAGTCAGAAGGAGAGGGACAGACATGGAATGATTTCACTCATTTGCGGGATATAAAAAACATAGCATGAGACTAATAGCCATAAACAGTAGAAACAAGGGCCAGGAGGAAGCTTTCCTCAAATGCTGGAGGGAGAAGGCAGTTGGGATAGAGCAGAGAGCACCATGACAATGATAGCTGAAAATGATCATTACGGATAAGAACTGCATGCTGAAAACAGGTAAAGAAACAAACATGATAACCTCTCAGTATTTCAAAACATAATTCCCAAAAGTTGAAAGAAAGAACAAAGAAGCAAAGTGCCTGCCATAGACACAGGTTGAGGGGCGGGAGGAGGAAACTGGGGACATTGGTGGTAGAAAATGTACACTGGTGGAGGGATGTGTTTTGGAACATTGTATGGCTGAGACCCTATCATGAACAGTTTTGCAACTCTGTATCTCACAGTGACTCAATAAAATAGTTAAAAGATAAAAATAAAGTATCAGCCTTAAAATGACACAGAAGTAATACAGTACACATGAAATATTAGAGCTAGCAATTAACTTATCAAGATCCATTCATGAGATGAAGAATCAGCCTCTTTCTTCCTCTAATCAACATAGTATTGACTGTGATAGGACTTCACTAGAAAGGGCTGAGATATAATTACAAGATTATTGAATAGGCAGAGTCTGAGCATGGACCTTTATTGACCAGCTTTCAAATTTGATATTTATCCACTCATTAATATTAACTATGCCTTTTTCTTCCTGTTTAGCAAAGATAATTAGGAATTAGTATTAATTATTGCCAAATACCAGTTCCCTCTTGTCTTTCTCTTTGTGAAAACTGTCAAGATTCTTTTGATCAGATTGACTTGATGGCAGTGCCATAGTCTCATATCTATCTCTGATTTGGCAGTCACTGAAACTGCAGCAACTCTTAACTCTTCTGGGACCTCTTAGGACAGAGTTGGCAATCAATCTGAGCCAGTTTGTTGTTCATTTAAAATATATGGAGCGACTTGTCTTTGAGGGAGGCAGTAGTGGTTAAGGCATTTTTTTGTTTCATCATCTACCAAATCATTGTTGTGTCATTAGTATTTCTTACACACCACAGTAAGGGAAAATCTTTATATATGTCATTATTTGAATGTTCCACAAGTATGTTCATGGCACTTTATATCTTTAATTATGCATCTTAAAGCTTCAAGATTAAAGTATATTACATCTATAATCAGTGCAGTCTCAAATGGATTATATTTTATTAAATTTTAATAGCTGCACACACCATTTAGACTTCTGTTTAGGGAAAGAAAAGAAGAAACCTTAGAATAATTAAAAATGCCCTGCAAAATTTCATGTTTTTCAAAATACAGTCCTATCAGTACTAAATTTCTACGAAAACCTAGCTTTTTTCCATAAAACAGTCATCTAGAATGCTACAACTAAATCATGCATAAAGGGCTGTAGTATCATTTTAGGAAGGCATCTGCATGTGATATATCATAAAAATACTTCATTTTAATCCAACGTTAAAATTTAGTATTTGAGAGGATAAGTTTAAAGCAGAGTTTTCAATGTCTAGGTACTTTTAAAAGAAATTCTGGGATAGGCAAGAAATAAAACTATTTTTATTACTTTCAGCTCTCTCCTATATAAACAATATCAAATGTCTAAGATCCCACATGATGCCTTAGAATCCCAACTTAAGTGCAGTTTTTCCTCGTTTATTTTCTAAAATGGACTCTTATTTTCTGACTGAGGTGATTCCTTTTACATTTTCTTTTCCTTTTTATTTTTGAAATCTGGGTCATGCTATATATCAGTGAGGTCATCTCATGTTCTGGGATACATAGATTTCAGACATTCTGTGGCTGCTCTTCATATTCTAGAGATGTGGTAGCAACACTCAGCAATTGCTGTTGGTGAGGCTCACTTTAAGGTCTCTTAAACTTAGCAGAGACAGTTCCCTGGCTGCTTTTTGCTGCAGTTTACCTAAAGATATGTCTGTTTCGTTGTTTAATAAATTACCTGTTTATTCTGTCCCTCATTATAGTCAAAATAGATTCATTCTCATACCACTGTTCCTTGAGTCTGAAGAATATATAAGAGGTTAGATAGGGTGCTAAGACTAACATTATTAAGTCTTTAGCTCCTGTTAATAACGAGTATATATTGGATAACATTCTCATAATTCTGCTTCCAAAACTTCCTTTTCTGTATGTAAATCCCGATTTGAAATACACTCAATACCTTTGCAGAATTAGATTTCTCACTAATCCTACTTATGTACATTTTGTGCCCAAGTGAATTTCTGGAGAGCCTCCCCAGATGAATAAAGTGAAACATGATTTAAATCACTCCCAAACAGTAGAATGTATATTGTTTGTGAGATACACAGATTTTTTTAAAGGCAATTTTCTTCCTGTTAGTGTCTGAAATCTGTAAATATATGGGAGTCTTGTATAATGCTGTTTGGGGACCAATGCTCTATAACTAACTCACGGGTACTATTTTACATTGAAGTCTATCCAGATGGAATTCAGATATGTATGACTTATTAAGTGCATTCCAGCGTTTGAAGGAACAACAAATGGTATTTATGCTGTGTTGGCAATTATTAGCTCAGCATAGTGCTTTTTAATTTAAAATTTTCAGTGTTTGACAAACAGGTTCACAGTAATAGAAAATGTGCTATTTCAATGGGAGTCTGAAGATCCAGCTCCTAGCACCAATTCTCATTATCTCTCACCTTTGGAAAGCTATTGGGCCATCTAGAGTTTCAAATTATGTGCAGATTATTGTGAGAATCAAAGCAGATAATATTATTAGACATTGTGAAAACTGAAATGCTATATAATTGGAAGGTGTTAATTAGAAGCAAGTCAAAACCACAGAGTAGTTGTAAGTCTAAAAAAGCACCTATTATGTGCTAAGACAGTGCTTTACTTAGTGGAGAGATATAAATATTAATGGAATATGAGTCTGCCTTAAAGAGATACAAAGTGCAAGGATCATAGGCCCTCAAGAAAGAGAAATAGTATTTTCTGGATGAGGGAGAACTGGATAGTAAGAGTTTTACATTTTAAGAGGACCATTTAAAATGTAATTCTGCTACCATTATTTTTTTTAGTGAAACGCCATGAGGTAGAGTTGTAGACTTACAAATTTTTGTGCTTGGGTATCAATTATACAATAATCAAGTACCCATACCTCCACCAGTCCCCATTTTAAACCACCATGGATCCCAGTATCCCTCCCACCCCCCATCCCCCCCCATTCCACCCTGCCTCTGTGGCAGGGCATTCCCTTTTGTTCTCTCTCTCCTTTTGGGTGCTGTGGTTTGCAAAAGAAGCACCGAGTGGCAATCATGTTTGGTCTATAGTCTACTTTCAGCATGCATCTCCCATGCTGTGAGGATCCTCCCAACACCCTTTATTTGGTGCTCCATTCCCTATCTGAGTTGTCTTTTCCCCTAACATGTGTGGCTGGCCTCCAAGCCATGGAGTAAACTTCCTGGTACTTATCTCGGCTATTCTTGGGTGTTAGTCTCCTATTTTGTTGCTTTATGTTCCCCAGATGAATGCAATCTTTCTATGTCTGTCCTCTCTTTCTGACTCATTTCACTTAGCATGATACTTTCCATGTAGTACCACTTGTATGTAAATTTCATGACTTCATCTTTTCTAACAGCTACATAGTACTCCATTGTGAGATGTACCAAAGTTTCTTTAACCAGTCATCTGTTCTTGGGCATTCAGGTTTTTTCCAGATTCTGGCTATTGTAAAGAGTGCTGCAGTGAACAAACAAATGCAGATATCACTTCGACTATACTTTTTTGCCTCTCTGGGATATATTCCCAGGAGTGGTATTTTGGGTCAAATGGGAGCTCAATTTCTAATTTTTTGAGAACAATTCATACTGTTTTCCAAAACAATCCCATTCACACTTGTGCCCTAGAAAATCAAGTACCTAGAAATCAGCTTAACTAAGGAAGTAAAGGACCTGTACAAAGAAAACTACAAAATACTACTTCAGGAAATAAAAGAGGACATGAGAAAATGGAAAGATATTCCTTGATCATGGATCGGGAGAAATAACATTGTCAAAATGGCAATATTTCCCAAAGCATTGTATAAATTCAATGTGATCCCTATAACAATACCCATGACATTCTTCAAAGAAATGGACCAAACACTCCTGAAATTCATATGGTACCTTTAATTTTTAAAAACTTATTATTGACTGAGTTTCTGCGATTTACAATACCCTTAATGATGGTTTCCAGTGAACATAATTCCAACAATATAGCCATCACTAGTGTACACACCTCCTTCCCCAAATACTCTAAAACCACTCCCAGTCACCACCCACCCAACTGTATTGTGTGAATCAGTCTCCCTTTTTGTTGCTTTTGGCTTTTTATTGCTACCTTGCTGTGTATCTTTTTTTTTTTTTTTTGGTTAGAGGACATACTCAGGGATGGCTTAGGGGTTACTTCTGGCTCTGCACTAAGGAATCACTGACTTTTCTCAGAATTATATGCCCTAGTTCCATCCATGTTATAGAAAATTGCATGATTTTATTTTTACTTAGAATTGTATAGTATCCCATTGTGTGTGTATACAACTTCTGCTGCCTTTTAAACTCTCCTCCAAGAATTCAGGATGGCCTCACCATCTTTTGTTCCTTTGAGGTATATTTTTAAATTTGTTTTCTGTGAGAGATACTACTATACACAGTCAAAATTTCTCATCAATATCCCAATTAATTAGAAGCAAGACCATTAGAAGAAGTCTCATGGCAGAAATGAGAGCTTTGTGTATCTCAAAAAATACACTTCTTCCTATAGACTGTAGTTTGCACAAAAATATAGGAGTATGTCATAAATTTAATTTCATATGTTTCTGGGCTAGGTCTAATACACAGATATCATTTATTTTGAGTTAATTTTTGTATGAGGTAAATAGTGATCTGGTTTTATTTATTTATTTGCATATGGCCGTTATCGTTTCCCAGTTCCATTGTGGAACTGGTTTTTTCCTTTCTCTGTTTTATAGACGTGGCTTTTCTGGCTTACATTATATGTCTATGTATTTGTAGATTTGTTTCTATTGTACTGTATTTCATTTGTTTCTATACATGTTTTTGTTCTGAAACCATAGATTTAATTACTTCATTATAATGTATTGAAGTCAGGAAATCTGATGCCTTCATTTTTCTTTGTATTTCTCACAATTACTTTGGATTTTGATATCCTTTATAATTTTTAATCCATACAAATATGAATATTGTTGGTTTTGTTTCCTTAAAAATGCCACTGATGATTTGATACAATGCATTCTATACTGCTTTAGGTTAAAGTGGCCATTTTAAATAAATGTATTCTTCAAATCCTTGATTAGGGGATGTCTTGTGATTTCTTTGTGTCACCTTTTATTTCTTTTTGTAATATCATAGTTTTACTGTACAAACATTTTATCTCTTGTGTTAGGTGTTCTCTCAGGCATTTTTGTCTTTTTTGATGCTATTTGTGAATGAATTCCTTTCTCCATTTCCCTTTCCTCTAGAATATCCTACTAACTCATTATATATAGAAATGCAACAGGGTTGTTTATATTGTTTTTGTATCTTGCCACAGTACTGAACTTATTATTTCTAGTAATTTTTGGTGATTTCCTTAAGGTTTTCTGTGAATATTATTCTACTATCCACAAATAACCGTGGTTTTGCTTTTTCCAAATCAGAATTCATTTAATTTCTTTTTCTTGCCAAATAGCTCTGGCAAGAACTTCAAGAACTATGTTTATGTTGAAAATAGTTATGAAGAAAATTCTTGTTTAGGTCTTAAAGTTTTTTTAATGTATGAGTACAGCTATTTATTCAGCCATTGATTTAGCTGATTGAATTGGGCATGAACTCCACTTTGTCACTGTCACTGTCACTGTCCTCCCGTTGTTCATCGATTTGCTCGAGCGGGCCCAGTAACGTCTCCATTGGAGACTTTGTTGTTACTGTGTTTGGCATATTGAATACATCCCGGGTAGCTTGCCGGGCTCTGCCGTGCAGGCGAGATACTCTCGGTAGCTTGCCGGGCTCTCCGAGAGAGGCAGAGGAATCGAACTCGGGTCGGCCATGTTGGCTGCGTGCAAGGCAAACGCCCTACCGCTATGCTGTCACTCCAGCCCAGAACTCCACTTTTTTTTTTTAAAAAATTAATTGACTATCCATGAGATAGACCATTACATAGCTGTTCATAATTGGGTTTCAGTCATACAATGATCCAGCACCCATGCCTTCACCAGTGTAAATTTTCGACTACCAGTGTCCCCAGTTTCCTCCCCCAACATCCTGCCCCCCTCTACCAGCTCCCCCTATGGGAAGTACTTTCCTTTTTGTTCTCTCTCCTTTTCCTTTTGTGTATTATGATTTCCAATAGAGGTGCTAAGAGGTCATGGTGTTTGTTCAGGATATTTGGAATTTTTATTGAGATGGTAAGACTGGAGTAGCTTTTCAATTGGGTAGCAGCTTTGGGGTATGGATGTGACTTCCAAGGCTTCTGGAAGTACAGGGCGATGGGGAGAGGTAGCCCATCCTGACCTTGAGAAAGCCTGGAGATTTCAGTCACAAAACCCACCTACCAGAATTTTCAAAAGATTATGTCTTGGTGAGTTCCATCCTGAGACGGTGGAGTCAGGCTGGGGATATGGCAGCGATTTTGGATCGTGGAAGCAAGCAGTGCCGGGGAATTTGCTTGGGTGTGAACAGGCCAACCCACCCCACTCTGATTTACCCCGGCCTGTTCAGTCATGCATGGGTCTGAGCTTTACTGTGGCTTTTAATATCTTTCAAGATTTATTTATGGGTCTGTGAAGAAAGGCCAGCAGTAGTCCTTACATGTTGGCACTGGAGTTGGTTTATAGGGTTGACCAGTGCTTCTATGAGTATTGGGAAATGGGGGGAGGTAACCCATCCTGGAGATTTCAGTCACAAAATTTACATACCAGAATTTTCAGCAGATTATATCTTGGTGAGGTCCATCCTGAGATGGTGGAGTCAGGCCAGGGGTATGGCAGCAATTTTGGATTATGGAAGCAAGCGGCTGCTGGGGATTCTGCTTGGGTGGGTCACCAGGCCACCTACCCTCCTCCAATTTACCCTCGTCTGTTCAGCAATGTGGCTTTTGATCTCTTCCGAGATTTATCTATTGGTCTCTGAAATAAGGCTAATAAATGAACTTGTATAGCTGAGTCGGAGGTGGTTTGTGGCCGTGGCTCCCACATATCTAACTTATGGCCATTTTATTTCTTGGTAAACTTGGTGCCAAGTTGTTGGGGTCTAGAAAAAGGCACAGCAGCAATTTTGGGGTATCGGGAAGCCTTAATGCACCATCAGGCTGCTGATGCACTCATCCTTCAGATACAGTTTGACCTTCTGGTGGCACCGTAATCCCCTAGATATTAAAGTTAGAGCTTACAGCTTTTCACTGTTGAGTATACAGTTAGCCATGAGTTTGTTATGTGACCTTAGTAACGCTGAGGTCTGTTTCTTCTGTTTCTAATTTATTTAGCAATATTCTCACAAATGGTTGTTGAAGCTTTGTGAGCATCTTATTTATTTATTTTTAGTTTCGGACAACACATGATGGTGTTCATGACTTCTTCCTGTCTCTGTATTCAGGGGCCATTATGGTAGGGATTAGGGAACCATATGGGGTGCTGAGGATCGAAGGAGGGTCAGCAATGTAGAAAGCAGCACTCTACCCGCTGTAATATCTCTCTGAAACCTTGAGTATCTATATTTATAAAAGTATGTCTTTTGGGGGCTGGGGCTATAGTACAGCTGATAGGGTGTTTGCCTTGCATGTGGCCGACCCGGGTTCAATTCTCAGCATCCCATATGGTCCCCTGAGCACCGCCAGGGGTAATTTCTGAGTGCAGAGCCAGGAGTAACCCCTGAGCATTGATGGGTGTGACCAAAAAAGCAAAAAAAAAGTATGTCTTTTATTTTTCTTTTTGATTGGTACTATGTACAACATGAATTGGTTAACCTACATGGACTGTCCTTACTTTCATGGGCTGAGTAATATTTGGTCGTGGTAAATGATTCTTCTTATATGTTGTTGGATAAATTTGCCAAGATCTTTTTGAGATAATTCTCATCTGCATTCATTAGAGCTGTTGGTTTTTAATTTATATTCTCATGTTTGTCCTGGTTTGTAATCCTACAGTGATAAAGTATATTTGAGAATTTCCTCCATCTTTTAGTTTTTAGAAGATTTTGAGCAGTATGGGTAATAGTTCTTTCAAAGTTTTATTTTGGAATTCATCAGTGAAGCCACCTGGTCCTGGGTTTTTGTTCTCAGGGAGATTTATGTTTTATGTTTGCTACTTTGATTTCTGTACT
Source organism: Sorex fumeus (assembly GCF_029834395.1). Taxonomy (NCBI): domain Eukaryota; kingdom Metazoa; phylum Chordata; class Mammalia; order Eulipotyphla; family Soricidae; genus Sorex; species Sorex fumeus. Next base: position 18,956,554 of record NW_026606115.1, read on the forward strand.
TGTAACTGACCTGTCAAAGCTTTCATTTCTTAGTGTAGTCTTGGAAATTTGTATGAGTCTAAAAAATTGTCCATTTATTTGCAATTGTTTCATTTCTTTGCATTTTGATAATCATTGTAGTCTTTTATGATCCTTTATGTCTACAGTATTAGTTGTAACTTTTCTTTCATTTATGATTCTATCAGGAATTTTTCTTATTTTCCTTTGTAGATCTAATGAAGGTTTAATCAATGTTATGCAACCTTTCAAAGAACCAGCTCTTGGTTTCATTGATCTTTTGAAGTGTCTGATTATTTCATTTATTTCCCCTCTAAGTTTTTATTATATACTTCCTTCTATGACTTTTGATTCTATTTATTCCTTATTTTTGAAAGTTTACAAGGTTGAATTAATTTGGCCTTAAGATATTTGTTCATATGAGCTTGTATTTTGAGAAACATCCTTCTTAATTCCTGCATTCCATAAGGTTTGAAAATTTGCCGTTCATTTTCACTGCTCTCTAGGTAACATTTTTTTCTTTTTTCATTTCATTGATCCAAGAAGCATGTTGTTTAGTCTCCACATGTTTGAAGCTTTTTTCATTTTCTTTTTTTATTATTGATTTTATGTCTCATGCTAAGAAAAATGCCTGATAGGATTTCAATCTTCACATATTTATTAAGATTTATTTTGTTTTCCCCTCTACCCCTCTCGGAGAGCCTGACAAGCTACTGAGAGTATCTTGCCCTCATGGCAAAACCTGGCAAGCTACCCATGACGTATTCGCTATGCCAAACACAGTAACAAGTCTCACAATGTTACTGGGCCCGCTCGAGCAAATTGATGAACAACGGGAGGACAGTGACAGTGACAGTGATTTTGTGTTCCAATATATGACCTGTCCCAGAAACTGTTCCATTTGGACTTGCAGAGTATTTGTATTCTATAGGAATGTTTATGTATATATGTTGTGTTTCACATCGATCACTTGATTTATGCCATTATTTTCTTGTTAATTCTTTCTTTGGATGGTCTGTGCATTGCTGTAAATGGTGTGTTGGGATGTCTTTTAGTTATTGTGTTGCTACAAATGTACCCCTTGAGATTGTTAATAATTATTTCTCATATTGGGGTGCATCCATGATTTGTGCATATATACTGATAACTTTTATATTTTCTTGATGAATTGACCCCATCGATTATTATGCAATACCCATTTCTGTCAATAGTCCTTTTCCTGATGAAAGTCTATATCAGATGTGAGGATAGCAGTCCCTTCAAAAGTCTTTTTTGTCACCTTTATTGGACTGGTATAGTGTACTCTAGCCTTTCACTTGGAATCTTTGATTTTTGGGGAGATCTTCTCACATAGTGTTCTGAGGGCTACTCATGGTGATAGTTTGCAGGGCTAGACTATATAATAGTTGAGTTCAGTGAGGCATTGCTTCTCTGATCCACTGGTGATCAGGACCTCTAGGCCCATAACCAGTGGTACTAGAGGTACTTTGTGGTGCCAGGGATAGTAGTCAAGGCCTCTGCATTCCAGGCATTTGCTTCATACTTTTGAGTTAACTATCCTGCCCTATTACTGGCTTTTTATCTTCAAGTCCACATATTCTTTTCTATGCAATGTTTTTTTTCTGCAAAAAAGAGATCAATTTATATAGTCATACAAATCTTTTTCTTCCTTGTTCATATGGTAGATTACATTGATACATATACTAAAATAGTGAATCAGCTATACAAAATAGAAAAAATTTTACATAGTCGAGGCTTTTAATTACTTTTGTACATTGTGAGAATCAGAGTAATTGCGTATCTTAAGTGTATGAGTTTGTTAAATGTTTTAAAAGACATTGATCTGTAGTTCTCTCCCCCGTCTCTGTCTCTGTCTCTCTGTCTCTGTCTCTCTCTCTCTCTATATATATATCTGTCTCTCTCTGTCTCTCTCTCTATCTCTCTCTCTATATATATATCTGTCTCTCTCTGTCTCTCTCTCTCTATATATATATCTATATATATCATCCTGTTAATCGTCGATTGCCTCGAGCAGGCCCCAGTAACGTCTCTTTCATCCTAGCCCTGAGATTATATTCAGGGCTCTTTAGGAGAATGAGACCCATCATTGTTACTGGTATTTGGCATATTTGGTAGGCCACGGGGAGTTTGCCAGACTCTGCCCTGTGGGCAGGCTACATTCGACAGCCTGCAAGTTTGTCCAAAGTAGGAATGAGATAATAAGATGTTCCGGGATCTGGATTTTATAGTCTCTGAGTCTTGGCCGCTGATGGGATTACACGGCGCCAGGGGGCCAGGTGGTGGGTGTGACCCCCGCCTACTGGAATTTGGAGGATCTGGGTGGAAGATGCTCGACTCCAATTCGAGTAGGCTTGGAGGTCTCGGCCCCGGAACCCGCGTGGCTTTGTCCCTCTGCCAGTACCTTCAGGTGTGAGGAGAGTGGTCTCAGCATGGTGGTGGCTGGTCCTGGAGGTCTCCGGCTGCCGTAGCCGTAGATATATATATATATATATCGGTACTGACTGTCTTCTCCTGGTTCAATTATTTGGGTTATACTGGCCTCTAACTTTCAGAATATTTCATGAAAAAATGATGTAGATATTTTAAGAATTTGATAGAATTCTTCAGTGAAACTTATGTGCCGAGATATTTCTTTGTTCGAGGACAGATTTTCAATTATTCCATTTATTTAATGCTTCTAGAACTATGCAGATGATCTCAGTTGAGTTTTTATAATTTGTGCCTTTCCTGAAATTGATACTTTTCTGCTAAGTTGAATTCATAAATATAATGTTGTTCATGAGATTCTTTTTTATTCTTTCCATGATTATATGGTATATTGGTATATGCATGTTTCATTCACTATGTTGGATATTTGCGTTTTTCTCTATTTTTCCATCTTGTAGTGGTTTGTAAATTTTATTGCTTATTTTTAGAAGAATTAGTTTTAGTTCAGTTGCTATTTCTCATTGATATTTCAGTTCTCAGTTTCACTGCTAACATTCTGTTGCTATATTATCTTCTTTCTTTTTTCAGTGGATTTGTTTTTCTCTTCTGTTTCAACAAAATAATTTAGATTATTGACTTGAGATCTCTCCTTGTTTTTAATAGAGTTCTCTTTGAAGTCCTTCCTGATCATCAGCATTTTTTAAACCTCATTTGTCATCTCTTACATCAGTTTCTCTAATAGTTCTTTTGATATTTATTATAAAGCTCCATGTTAACAAACATCTGCACATAGATATTCAGTAGGCCCCTAAAATTAAACTTGATTAAAATTAAACTCATTATTTCCACTGTCTTAGATCTCTCAGATCTGTAATTCCTTCCACTTTTCTTTTTGTTAGCTAACAACTACTGCTATTCTTGCACAGGGACTTTAAGGTAGCCTATTTCTACTTCTTGAGTACATAATATGATAAAATGCCTTAAATAGCTCTTGAAATTTCTGTAAATTCCCATCACTTCTGTCTTAATCCGAGCAATCTTTTATCTCCAACCTTGAAAATTAAGTATTTATGAAAGAAATATTTATATTTATTTATTTATAAAATATCAGCTTCCTGTTCAACCTCACATTTCTAACTTTCCAAGGCAATCACTTTCAATTATTTCAGATGTGGAGGTGTTTTGTTAGTTTTTTTTCAGTTTCCTAATAAACTTTTCTTTCAGCTTCCCGATATATTTTTAATCAATATTTAATATTTTGATAATTGCTCAAGTATTTTGGGCCAGGTAGCATATTATTTAGTCCTTATGTTAAGTTTTCTCTGTCTTTGGAATTTTATTTAATCATTTTCTTTGTTTTTTATATACTTAATCTGCTTTTACTTTCAATCTATCAATTTCACATTCTTGGATTCAAGTTTTCAGCTAGGTGCTCCTATGGATAGCAGTCTTGTATACTATGTATTTATTTATTTATTAAAAAATTTTTAATAGTGAGACATCATGAAGTACAGTTGCAGACTTACACATTTTTGTACTTGGGTTTCAATTATACAATGATCAAATACCCATCCCTCCACCGGTGCCCATTTCCCACCACCACGGATCCTAGTATCCCTCCCAACCCCCATCCCCCCATCCCACCCTCCCTCTGTGGCAGGGCATTCCTTTTTGTTCTCTCTCTCTTATTGGGTGTTGTGGTTTGCAAAAGAGGCAATGGGTGACAATCATGTTTAGTCTATAGTCTACTTTCCGCATGCTTCTCCCATCCTGGGAGGATCCTCCCAACACCTTTATTTGGTGTTCCCTTCTTTATCTGAGCTCCCTTTTTCCCTAGTATGTGTGGTTGGCCTCCAAGCCATGGAGTAAAATTCCTGGTACTAATCTCGGCCATTCTTGGGTGTTAGTCTCCTATTATGTTACTTTATGTTCCCCAGATGAATGCAATCTTTCTATTCGCTCTAATTTTTCATAGGTGTTTCTTAAACTTCCTGTTTCTAGACTTACTCTTTTCTTTTAATGAAGCATTTATCCCATAAGCTTCCTGAGAAAATGCGTGTAGAGTATATTTTTTGAGACCTTGAATTTGAAAAGGCCTTTATTCTATCATTACATTTAATATTATTTGGTGTTAATTCTAGTTTGAAAATAATTTTCTCTTGAATTCTGAAAAAAAGCTGTCCATTTGAGGGCCATAGTGTTTCATAAAATTTTTGTGCTGTCTTCACTTCCATGTTTTATTTCTTTTGTGGAAGGTTTCAGGAATGTCTCTGAGATAGTGAAATTTTAGATAACGTGCTTCAATGTGGGTCTGTTTCTTTCATTGAGATGGTATTTGGTAAGCCTTTTTACTTAAGAAGTGAATTTTCAGTTTGGGGAAATTTTATTTCTTTTTAAAATTGTTTTATTGGATCGCCATGAATTACAATTATAAAGTTATAAAGTTTCATGTATACAGGATCTCAATACCTGTCCCTTCACCACTGTCTTCTTCAGTCCACCAATATCTCCAGTTTCCCTTCTGCCCCCAGCATGCATCTATGGCAGGCACATTCCCCTTCCACCCTTGTCCTAGTGTTCCCTTCCCTAATTTATTCCTCCATCTCTACTCCAGTTATAAGCTTCCTACTGAAGACCAGTTTTCCTGCTCTTTGACTTTCGTGCATGACATTAGAAAGAGGCCTAGATTTGTTTGTTTTTGTTTTTACATGTAGCAGACAAGTTTTCCTTAGGCCACTGGCTGAAGATGCCTTCCTTGCTCCACTTCATATTTTGCTCCTTTATCAAAGATTAATCATACCTGACCACTGTCACTGGATATTTAACTCTAAACTGAGGGTCTGTCCTTATTCTAGAACTATGCTGTTTTAATTACTACCACTTAGTAGTAGAGTCTGTAAGTTGGGGGAAAGTGATGTCTCCTAACCTCTTTTTTGAGGGGATTTCTTTGGCTATTCTGGGGCATTTGCTGCTCCATAAGAATTTTAGGATTGTTTGATCTATTTTTTTGAAAAATGTCATGGGTGTCCTTATTGGGGCTGCATTGATCTGTACAATGCTTTGGGGAATATTGCCATTTTGACCATGCTAATCCTCCCAATTCATGTGCAGGGAATGTGTTTCCATTTCCTGTGTACTCTTATATAAGTAGTGTTTTGTAGTTTTCTTCACGTAGGTCTTTCACCTTTTTAGTTAAGCTGATTCCTAGGTACTTGATTTTCTAAGGCACAATTGTAAATGCGATTCTTAAAAATACCTCTTCTATTCCTTTGGGGAACTTTTTTTTTAATTTCATTATTTTTTATTATTTTTTTTATTAGTGAAACACCATGAGGTACAGTTATAGACTTACAAATTTTTGTGCTTGGGTTTCAGTTATACAATGATCAAGTACCCATCCCTCCACCAGCGCCCACATCCTCCACCACCACGGGTCCCAGCATCCCTCCTACCCCCCACCCCCCCATCCCACCCTGCCTCTGTGGAAGGGCATTCCCCCTTGTTCTCGCTCTCTTCTTTTGGGTACTGTGTTTTGCAAGAGAGGCATTGAGTGGCAATCATGTTTGGTCTATAATCTACTTTCAGCATGCTTCTCCCACCCTGGGAGGATCCTTACAACACCCTGTATTTGGTGCTCTCTTCTCTATCTGAATTTCCTTTTCCCCTAGCACATGTGGCTGGCCTCCAAGTCATGGAGCAAAATTCCTGGTACTAATCTCAGCCACTCCTGGGTGTTAGTCTCCCATTTTGTTGCTTTACGTTCGGGAACTTTTTTTGAATTAAACTGCGAATAATTTATTTTACTAGATTTCTCCTATTACTAGGAAAGAAAGGGTTCTGAAAATCCTATTCCATTTTTAATATGATAGACTCTTCTAATTTTTTTTTCTCTCTTTTTTTTTTTTTTATTGAATCACTGTGGGAAAGGTTACAAAGCTTTCAGGTTTATGTCTCAGTCATGCAAATATCAAACACATTTCCCTTTACCAATACTTATTTTTTCCCATGAAGAACCCCAATAAAACCCCACCCCCCACCCCTCCCCGTCCCTGTGAGGCAGATGAATTCTAGTTAACACTCTATCCGCTTTGATTAGATTGTTTCAATAAAAGATTCGCCACTATTATTTAGAGTTTACCCCCCCCCCCCCCCAAATCAGACATGCTGAAAAAGCATTGTGAAGTGATTTGCTTTCTACAGCTGGGTTCAAGAATTAAATGTTGGTTTTGGATTTCTGCTATTTTACCTATTGACCCTGGAAGTATTTCTACTGAAAGTCAGATAGTTAAGAAATTGGTTTCTGTGTTCTGGAGTCGTGGCCGTGCTGGAGAGCCGCTCGTGGGGGGCAACTGGTGGCCTCGGTAGGGCATGAAGGGCGGAGCGAAACGCCCCCCTTCCCATGAGGTTTTAGTCGCCCCCACACTCCCGGCTCATACCTGCTGTCCACAAGGCTCCCATGTGGCCGCCATCTTTCTTTCCAGAGAGGAGAGGGCGAATGGGGCAACACCCTTTCCCCTCCGGCAGACTTGATGGGCTGGATCAACGCATAGTCCATTCACTTTTCTGCTCCAAGCTGCTGGGTTCTGCATTAAGTCCTTGTGCTTCTGGGGCCATGGCCGTGCTGGAGAGCCGCTCGTGGGGGGCAACTGGTGACCTCGGTAGGGCGTGAAGGACGGACCGGAACGCCCCCCGACCCATGAGGTTTTAGTCGCCCCCACTCCCCCGGCTCATACCTGCTGTCCACAAGGCTCCCATGTGGCCGCCATCTTTCTTTCCAGAGAGGAGAGGGCGAATGGGGCAACACCCTTTCCCCTCCGGCAGACTTGATGGCCTGGATCAATGCATAGTCCTTTCACTTTTCTGCTCCAAGCTGCTGGGTTCTGCATTAAGTCCTTGTGCTTCTGGGGCCGTGGCTGTGCTGGAGAGCCGCTCGTGGGGGGCAACTGGTGACCTCGGTAGGGCGTGAAGGACGGACCGGAACGCCCCCCTTCCCATGAAGTTTTAGTCGCCCCCACACTCCCGGCTCATACCTGCTGTCCACAAGGCTCCCATGTGGCCGCCATCTTTCTTTCCAGAGGGAGGAGGGCGGAAGGGAGCAACACCCTTTCCCCTCTGGGCAGAAATGATTGCCTGGATTAACACATAGTCCTTTCACTTTTCTGCTCCAAGCTGCTGGGTTCTGCATTAAGCCCTTGTGCTTCTGGGGCTGTGGCCGTGCTGGAGAGCCGCTCGTGGGGGGCAACTGGTGACCTCGGTAGGGCGTGAAGGACGGACCGGAACGCCCCCCTTCCCATGAGGTTTTAGTCGCCCCCACACCCCCGGCTCATACCTGCTGTCCACAAGGCTCCCATGTGGCCGCCATCTTTCTTTCCAGAGAGGAGAGGGCGAATGGGGCAACACCCTTTCCCCTCCGGCAGACTTGATGGCCTGGGTCAATGCATAGTCCGTTCACTTTTCTGCTCCAAGCTGCTGGGTTCTGCATTAAGTCCTTGTGCTTCTGGGGCCGTGGCTGTGCTGGAGAGCCGCTCGTGGGGGGTGACTGGTGACCTCGGTAGGGCGTGAAGGACGGACCGGAACGCCCCCCTTCCCATGAGGTTTTAGTCGCCCCCACACCCCCGGCTCATACCTGCTGTCCACAAGGCTCCCATGTGGCCGCCATCTTTCTTTCCAGAGGGAGGACGGCGGAAGGGAGCAACACCCTTTCCCCTCTGGGCAGAAATGATTGCCTGGATTAACGCATAGTCCTTTCACTTTTCTGCTCCAAGCTGCTGGGTTCTGCATTAAGCCCTTGTGCTTCTGGGGCTGTGGCCGTGCTGGAGAGCCGCTCGTGGGGGGCAACTGGTGACCTCGGTAGGGCGTGAAGGACGGACCGGAACGCCCCCCTTCCCATGAGGTTTTAGTCGCCCCCACACCCCCGGCTCATACCTGCTGTCCACAAGGCTCCCATGCGGCCGCCATCCTTCTTTCCAGAGAAGAGAGGGCGAATGGGGCAACACCCTTTCCCCTCCGGCAGACTTGATGGCCTGGATTAACGCATAGTCCTTTCACTTTTCTGCTCTAAGCTGCTGGGTTCTGCATTAAGTCCTTGTGTTTCTGGGGCTGTGGCCGTGCTCCAAACTTAACTCTGACTTTCAGGGAGAAAGATTGGGTGGTTTACTTCTCATTGATCACTTTGTATATAGAGAGATGTCGCGCGGCCGCGTAAGCCGCCATGGAGCAAAATTTTGCCATGGAGCAAAATTCCTGGTACTAATCTCAGCCACTCCTGGGTGTTAGTCTCCCATTTTGTTGCTTTACGTTCGGGAACTTTTTTTGAATTAAACTGCGAATAATTTATTTTACTAGATTTCTCCTATTACTAGGAAAGAAAGGGTTCTGAAAATCCTATTCCATTTTTAATATGATAGACTCTTCTAATTTTTTAAAAAAGTAATTAACAAACATTGATTTGCAAAGTTATTGATAATTGAGATTTAAGCATATGTTTTGACATCAATTCTACCTAAATTTCTTTATTCCCTCTGTTCTCTTTATATTTTTGTTAAATTCTCTAGGAATTGTACTCAACTTTGTATTCTAGCGATTCTATTTATCTTAGCTTTCTTCCATATTTTTTTATTTTTCAGAGCTTATTGAATGGTTTTATGGCTGTGTATATGTATCTGCATATCTGTCTGTATGTGTATTTTAGATAGCGTCTTGTTCTTATTTTGTATTTTTAGTACCATCTTTCAAGGGATTTTTTTTTTCATTTTTTTGGCTACACCCAGCCATGCTCAGGGCTACGTAAAGATCAATGCTTGGCTGGTTGTTCCCTGGTGATGTTCTGAACATACTAATTTGCCAGCGACTGAACCCAGGCCTCCTGAATGCAGACCGTTCATTTTAGTCCCCTAAACCATCTCTCTTGGCCCAGGAACTTACTGATTTTTTAAAGGTGTTCCTTCACCTCTCTCGGAGAGCCTGGCAAGCTACTGAGAGTATCTCACCCGCACGGCAAAGCCTGGTAAGGTACCTGTGGCATATTCGATATGCCAAACACAGTAACAACAAGTCTCACAATGGAGAGGTTACTGGGCCCACTCAAGCAAATCGATGGACAATGAGAGAACAGTGCATGCTACAGTGCTACAGTGCTACAGTCTAGATTACTTCTTGTTTATATTTTTGGTTTATATTGGTCTTTCTCTTTTGTGATTTGGATTTCCTCAAATGTCTGTCTTTCCTCAAATGTTAGTTTTGGCTTTCTTCAAATGTATGGTGATCCTTGTTGTCTATATATATTTACCAACAAAATATTGAAAAGTTTTATAGGTGAGGTTTGTTAACTTACTATCAGAAAAACCTTTTTGAATAGACCTTTTCATTGTGTAGCAATGTTATCCATAGAATTTTATTTCTCTATTTTGTCAAATTCTCCAGAGAAGCACCTTCTGTATCTTAGTTAGTAAGCAGGACTGGAGAAATAGTACAGCAGGTTGAATGCTTTCTTTGCATGTGGCTAATCCTGGTTTGACTCCAGGAATCCTATATGGTCCCAAGACAACCAGGAATAATTAGTGAGTGAAGAGCGAGGAGTAACCCCTGAGCACTGCAGCGTGTTGTCCACAAACCCACCCTCCCACCCCCACTCGCCAAAAAAAAGTTTAGTAAGATTAGTGTTAAATATTCTGGGATAATAGTTTTCAATTCCTGTTCCATATACTTATGCTGATTCACGAAATAAATATTCTGCTGTTAAATCACAAACAAACAAATAGGACTGCATCAAAATAGAGTTTCTACATGGCAAAAGAAACACAAGGTAAAACTAAACAATTAACTGAATGGGAAAAAATAGTCACATTCAATATATCAGATAAAGAGTTAATATCCAGGATATATAAAGTACAAAGATCACAAATGAAATTCAAAATACCCTATCACAAAAAGACAGAGAGGAAATAAATAGACACTTCTCATAGACAAACAAGCAAATGGCCAATAGGCATAGGAAGAAAATTGCTCAGCATCTCTTACCATTGGGTAAATCCAAATCAAGACAAAAATGAGATACCAAAATGGCTGAACTATTCGACATTCCCACCAGCAGTAAAGGAAAGTCCCTTTCTTACCACATCCACGCCAACACCGGCTGCTTTTGTTCTTTTCTATGTGGGCCAGTCTCTGTGGTGTGAGATGATATTTCATTGTTGTTTTGTTCTGCATTTCCCTGATGATTAGTGATGAAGAGCATTTTTCATGTGCCTTTTGGCCATTCGGGTTTCTTCTTTGAGAAAGTTTCTGTTAATTTCATCTCCCCAATTTCTTATGGGATTGGATGTTTTCTTCTTGTAGACCTCAATCAGTGCCTTGTATGTCCTTGATATCAACCCTTTATCAGATGGGTATTGGGTGAATATCCTTTCCCATTCTGTAGACTGTCTTTGTATCCTAAACATTGTTTCTTTTGAGGTACAGAAGCTTCTTAGTTTAAGATAGTCCCATTTGTTTATCTCTGTTTCCACTTGCTTCGTCGGTAGCATGTCATCTTTGAAGATACCTTTAGATTCAGTGTCGTTGAGAGTTTTGCCGACTTTGTCTTCAATTTACCTTATGGATTTTGGTCTGATCTTGAGGTCTTTAATCCATTTTTAATCTTACTATTGTGTATGGTGTTAGGTAGAGGTCTGAGCCCATTTTTTTTGCATGCAGCTGTCCAGTTTTGTCAGCACCATTTGTTAAAGAGGCTTTCCTTGCTCCAATTCACATGTCTTGCTCCCTTATCAAAGATTAGATGATCATATATTTGAGGCTGTGTGTAAGGATATTCAACCCTATTCCATTGGTCTGTGAAACTGTCTTTGTTCCAATACCATGCTGTTTTAATTATTACCACTTTGTAGTACAGTTTGAGGTTGGGGAAGGTGATGCCTCCCATCTTCTTTTTCCCAAGAATTGCTTTAGCTATTTTTGGGGGGTTGTTATTCAATATTAATTTCAGGAGTGTTTGATCAATTTCTTTGAAGAATTTCATGCATATCCTTATAGGGATCACATTGAATCTGTATAATGCTTTGGGAAGTGTTGCTATTTTAACAATGTTAATTCTTCCAATCCATGAACAGGGTATATGTTTCCATTTCCTCGTGTCCTCTTTTATTTTGTGAGGCAGCATTTTATAGTTTTCTTTGTACAAACTGATTCCGAGGTACTTGATTTTGTGAGGCATGAATGTAAATTGGATTGCTTTTTTCATATCACTTTCTTCTGTCTCATCCCTTTTAGAATACAGTAAGGACGTTTCTCAAAAAAATAGAAATTGAGCTCCCATTTGACCCTGCAATACCACTTCTGGGAATATAATTCCTGAGATGCAAAAAAGTATAGTAGAAATTACATTTGCACTTCTATGTTCATTGCAGCACTGTTTATAATAGTCAAAATCTGGAAAAATCCGAGTGCCTGAGAACAGATCACTGGTTAAAGAAACTTTGGTACATCTACACAATGGAATACTATGCTGCTGTTAGAAAAGATGAAATCATGAAATTTGCATATAAGTCAATCAATGTGGAGAGTATCATGTTAAGTGAAACGAGCCAGAAAGAGAGGGACAGACATAGAAGGACTGCACTCATTTGTGGAATATAAAGTAACAGAATGGGAGACTAACGCCCAAGGATAATAGATATAAGGACCAGGAAGTTTGCTCCACGGCTTGGAAGCTTACCTCAGATGCTGGGGAAAAAAAGGCAGCTCAGATAGAGAAGGGAACACCAAGTAAAGGCTTCTTGGAGGGCCCACTCAGGACAGAATATGTGTGCTGAAAGTAGACTATAGACTGAACATGATGGCCACTTAATACCTGTATTGCAAATCACAACACCCCAAAGGAGAGTGAGAGAAAAAGGGAATGCGCCTGCCACAGAGGCAGGGGCGGGTATAGGGTGGGGGTGGTGGGAGAGATACCAGGAATATTGGTGGTGGTGAATGGGCTCTATTAGAGAGATGGGTACTTGATCATTGTATGACTGAAACATAGGCACGAAAAGTTTATAAGTCTGTAACTGTACCTCAAAGTAATTCATTTTAAAAAAATGAGATACCATCTCACACCAGTAAGAGTGGCATGTAACAAAATAGGAACAGCCTGTGCTAGCGGGAATGTATGAAAAATTGTCATCTACTGGTGGGAATGTTGTCTCATTCAATTCCTGTCAAAAACAGAATGGAGAATCCTCTTGTAAACTTATAATTGAGCTGCCATATGACCCAGCAATCCTTCACTTTTGATCATCTACAGTCAGGATTTAAGAACATTTATTCAAAAGGATGTATGCACACCATTATTCATTGCTGCATTTAGTAAGATAATTAAGATACGGAATCAACCTAGGTTTCCAATGACAAATGAATGGATTATAAAGATGTGATATATGTACATAATGGAATACTGTGCAGCTGCAAGGAACAATGAGGTCATGAAATTTGCTGCAATGTGGTTGGAACTGGAAGATAGCATGTTGAGTGAAGTATGCCAGAAGAAGAAACACAAACATAGGATGATCTCTTATCTGTGGTATATTTAGAAAAACTGCATGAGGAATTGTAATATAGTAAAGGGAGGATGCCCAGATCGCTGTTGATCCTAGAGCTTAAGGAGAACAGAGAAGGACGGAAATCAGGGCAGATGGAAGAAAATAAGAAAGGGAAGTAATGGGAAACAGGGCTCAGAGCATTGATTATACTGGTGATATGGGAGAGTGGTATAGTTATATATCCAAAGCATAGACTCAACAACACTAAAAATATGAGATCTAGGAGACAGAGTGATGTTATTACAGATAAGGCACTTGCATTGCATATAGCCGACTCGGGTTGAGTTCCTGGCATCCCATATGATTCCCAGAGCCTGCCGAAGTGAACCCTGAGTGCAGAGCCAGGAGTAAGGCTTGAGCACTAATGGATGTGGCCCCAAACCAAAACCAAACCAAAACACACACACATATACACACACAAAGAAAACATGAGATTTAATCTGCAACCACCGTACTATGTAATGCTCTATCAATTGGTATCGGATGAGGGTTAGCAGATAGTGTATGGGAGCAGTGATAGAGGAAAGTTGACATTGGTGGTGGGTTTGGTGTTGAAATATTAGATGCCTAAAACTCAAGTATCAATAACTTTGTAAATTATGGTTATTGTTCTTTTTAAAAAATGAGTAAAAGTCCTGCTTGTTTATAAAAGTTATTTGTGCATAAGACTGAGATTGAATTTTTAAAATATTTTAAAATTGTTTTTATTTATGAAATCTTGTGAATTGTAAAGTTAAAAAGTTATTCATGATTCAATTTTTTTAGGCACACAATGTTCCATCACATTCCCCACATCAATGTCCACTTTCCACCAATATCCCCAGTTTTCCTCCCACTGCCCTAGCCTGCCTCTATGGCAGGCACTGGTAGGGTATCATACATATCATTTTACCTTCTCTCACCACCCCATTCTCCTCTAGGGTGATCACTTCCCTCACCATTGTCTTAGTGCTCCCTACCCTGATCTACTCCTCCCTCCCCCACCTGTGGCAAGTTTCCTACTGAAGACCAGTTATCATGCTCTTTGTTTCTATTGCTTTGGGGCCCACTCTGCCCTCCACCTGGTCTATGTTTCTTTATAACCCACATATGGGAGTCGTCTTTATGTGTCTGTCCCTCCCCCTCTGACCAACTTTACTCAGCATGATTCTTCTCAGATCCAACCACGTAGTAGCAAATTGCTAGATAAAAATTTTTAATTGATTTTAGATTTTTTAAAAAGTATACAAAATACTATTATACATAATGTGTTTCTCCTATATTCATGGGTTCACAGATGTTAAAACATTGAAAGCCACTGACTTTTCTAGAAGCTGTTAGAGAAAGGATTTGGGTTCTCAGTGTTCAGCATGCAGACTTTCACTTAATTAACTTGGTATGCTTTCACAGAATCTTTGTTCTTGATACAGATTCCTTGTTCTTACCTATGCGTGGTGTCCATGATTCAGAGCTCATCTTGTTGACTCATCAGATAAAGAAACATCTGATGGTCTTGGGTAGAAAGAATTATCCAGACATAGGATGTAAAGGAAAGGAGGGTTCTGCATTTGAATCATTAATAATCTTTTTTCCAGTCCAACTTTGAATTAGTTTGACTCATTCCATATCATTTGGAGGGTTCTATAATCAAAATCTAGTTATGATTTTTAGTTTTGATCTTGTCACTTTTGTCCTTGTTGTTTTACACTCTTTGTTCTCATAAAAATGTCTTTACTATTTATAGGTCTTTTAGGATGAAGCGGTGGTAAATGCTTGTGTTTAAATCTTTAACTGGAGACCTTCTCTGATGGCCTTTTCTCACTCTCTGTCTCAGTTCTGGTTACTTTCACTCTATTGCCAGAGTGAATTTTATGTCGAGATATTCTGTGTTCTTTTTTATTTTTAACTGGTTTTATTGTTGGCTGGAGCGATAGCACAGCGGGTAGGGCGTTTGCCTTGCATGCAGCCAACATGGCTGACCCGAGTTCGATTCCTCCGCCCCTCTCGGAGAGCCCGGCAAGCTACCGAGAGTATTCGATATGCCAGACACAGTAACAACAAAGTCTCCAATGGAGACGTTACTGGGCCCGCTCGAGCAAATCAATGATCAACGGGAGGGCCTTTAATTTATTGTTTGAGATTCTGTTATTTACAATACTGTTAACAAAGGTTTTCCATGTCCATATTTTCAACACCACATCCCATCACCAGTGTACCCAACTTCCTTCCCAAGAATCCTGGAATACCTTCCTTTAAATACCCCCAACAAACTTGGTTGTATGGATCAGTTCTCCCAATGTGCTGCTGTTGGCCCATTGTTGCTACCTTGCTGTATAATTTTAAGCCCCATATGTGAGAGAGATCATTCAATATGTATTCCTTTCCTTCTGAATGACTTCACTCAGCATGAGATCCTTTAGTTCCATAAGTGACACAGAAAATTGCTTGATTTTGTTCTTTCTTAGAGCTGCATAGTACTCCATTGTGTATATATACTCAGTGATATTCTATGTTCTAATCATCTCTTTGTTAAAGCCCTTCTGGAGTTTCCATTACCTGGTGACAAGTTGTTTCTCTGCATAATATATAAAGTCCCCTCTATAATTTAACCTCTACCAGTTTCTCTAGCCTCATTTCTTGCTTGCATTACTACTTTCAAGAAGTATTTATGGATTCTTAAGCACCAGTATTTATAGATTCTCAAGATGACTTTCTTTCCTCTCCCGTATTTTTGGATGTTCAGTTGATTCTGTCTGGCATACTCCTCCCTATCGTCTGCCACTTAGCTGCTTCAATGTTCGGATGAAGTTCAAGAATCAGGTCTTCAATAAAGCATTCCTTGATTTATCATTCTAATGCATGTTCTACACACATATCCTCAGAATTTGTCGTGTGATATTGAAGTTATTAATTTACACATCTATCTGATGAACTGAAACTTGAGCTACTTAATGAGAGAGATTATGTCTTAGTAGTTTTCATATCTTTAGAACTAGGTGGCATAAACTTAAGATCCAGTACCCATTTTAAATTTTTGGGGGGAGTAGAGAGATAGTGCAGTGGGTAGGGCACTTGCCTTGTACGTGGTCAACCCAGATTCAATCCCCAGTGTCCCATATATTCCCTCAATCCTGCCAGGAGTGATTACTGAGCACAGGACCTGTAGTAACCCTTGAGCACTCTTGGGAGTGGCCCAGAACAGAAAAGGGGAAAAGAAAAGAGAAAAAGGACCCATGAAATGTATTCAGATGGTTGTAGAGAAAAATAAAATAAAATAAGAATTCCTACTCAGGCACCCTGTCCTCAAAAATAAATAAGTTTGTTTGGCTACTGATATATATATATATATATATATATATATATATATATATATATATATATATCAAACTGCACTCATTTTTGGTTTGGATGTTTTTGGGTGGAGTCAAAGGTGGTGGTGCTCAGGGCTTACTCCTTGCTCTGTGCTCAGGGATCAGTCCTAGAAAGACTTGGGGTGCTGAGGTTAGAACCCAGGTCAGCTGCGTGCAATACACATGCACACTACTTGCTGTATTATTGTTCCACTCTCCTAGCATAATATTCTCAAGGTTCACCATGTTGTAATACATTAGTGCTTTATGCGTTTTCTTCACTGTGTAGCATTCCAGTGTATGGACATATCACAGTTTTTATCTACTTAGTCAATAGACTTTTGTGCGTTTTTCAAAATGCAGTTTTAACCTTTATATTTAGAGTGATAATCTACTTTGCCTTGACTTTTGTATATAGAAGTAAGGGTTCAACTTCATTTGCATGTAGATTTCCAGTTGTTCTAGTGCCATGTGTTGGGAAAAATCTCTGGTTTCCTCCACTGAATTGCCTTGATCTTTGTCAGAAATGAATTTACCATAAGTACAAGGTTTTTTAATTTTTAATTTTTATTTTTTATTTTTTTATTAGTGAGACATCATGAGGTACAGTTGTAGACTTACAAATATTTGTGCTTGGGTTTCAGTTATACAATGATCAAATGCCCATCCCTCCACCAGTGCCCATTTCCCACCACCACGGATCCCAGTATCCCTACCACCCCTCATCCCCGCATCCCACCCAAGTACAAGGTTTTATTCCTAAAGTTTTTTTCTGTCTATCACGACCATCCAATGTCAACACCACACTCTTTGGATTACTGTAGCATTGTAATAAGTTTAAAAATTGGGTAGAGTAATTCCAGCAATTTATTCTTTTTCAGGATTATTTTGACTATTCTGTTTTGCCTATCCTTGTATATTTTAAAGTAAGCCTGTCTAAATCTCATCTAGTGTCTACACAAATACTCTCCTGGAATTTTCACAGGGATTACATTGAATCTCTAGGTCAATTTAAAGCGAATTGCTATCTTAACATTATTGAGTCTTTCTATGAACATAGATTATATTTTCATTTGTTTAGATTTTTTTTTTTACTCTTAGCACTGTATTACAGTTTTTGGCAGACAGGTCTTGTATTTCATTTGGTAAGTTGGGACTCAAGTGTGTTAATTTTTTTATGCTTCTGTGAATTAAATTTCTTTCTTAATTTCATTTTAATATTGTCAAAACCGGTTATTTTCATATTTTTTTTTGAGTTTACAGCCACATATAGCAGTGCAAAGTGGCTATTCCTGGCTATGTGTTCACGAATAACTCCTGACCATGCTCAGGCAACCATATGTGGTACCAGTGATTCAAATCATGGGTGATGCAATACAAAGCAAGCAACATAATGCATATTCTATAACTTCAGCTATGATTATTTTTCAATAATGTCAAAATGTACATGGCATATCCCCTCCCCCCACCTTACTGACATTTTACTTCTAGAATTAAAAATCACATAATAGGCCTGGGGAATCTTCTCAGTGATGCATTTAATGAGACCAGAGCTGTGTCTAGGTAGAGTTGTTCTTTTTAAAGAATGAAATAACCAAAATATTAAAGTATGTTAATACAAAAATGGTTTTAGAATGCATAAAAAAGCAGTACGTTTACAGTAAGGTTGTCTTAATAATGATCAATTATATTTTTGGATTTTATTACTTTAAAAATTGTTATAAATGTTCCCTTTGCATTTAGTATGTATCAATCAGCAAATTACGTAAATTGTGGAGATGTTGACATTTGTTGCAACATCTCCGTGTCTTTTTTATTGTGCTTATTTGTCTTTCTATTAGTGGTGAAAATTTTTTAGAGTAAAGTTGCACTTCACATTATTACAATAAGGACAGATTATTTTGCCTGGGTTCTATTTACACTATTTTTTCTAGCCTTTCAAGTAGACAGCTACCATTTCAAGCACGTGTTCTTCAGTTGGAATCTCATAGATGCCTATATATTGTAAGATAAAGAATTATATTTGAAAAGGGAAAATCACATTGGGGTTTTTCCAACTGTTAATATTTTTCATAATTTTTCTTCAGTTATATCTTTGATACTAGTTATGCTTACTGAATTGACCATTAATGTGAACAGTAATGAATACAAGATAAGTACTAATATACTCAAAAGCAAGTGATCACATTAGTTTATAATAATAAACTTAGTATAAACAGTAATAAAAATAAAATAAAAAATAAACTTAGTAATATAAAATGCATATTATTTTTTGTGAAAAGTTCTATTTTATATAGTTAAATTAATGGTATTTAATGTTGCTCTGCTCCTTAGTAAATTTTAGGGTTACCAAGTTAAATTATTATTTGAAAGGAATAGCAATGTGAATATACTCAATATGATTTCCTTATAGGTAGCAAGACCTACCTCAATTGATGCTATCATTTTAATGACTATCCTTTTAGTATAAAAAAGACACTTTTAGGCTATAGTGAGATAAAGATAATTAGCATGTCAACAAAACATAAATGTCAAGGAAACTTTCTTGTGTGAAAACCAGGGAAAGTGGATCAAAAACAGCAGTCTTGTTCATTGTTCTCATAGTTTACAGATAGACAAATGTCTTCTTTCTGTATTACCTAATAATTAAATCTAGTAAAATGAAATATAATGTTATAAATAATATGATGTTGATGATCCAGAAAGATAGTATATCAGGTAAAGCACTAATTTGCATGCAGCCAACCTATGTTCTGTCCTTGGCACTATATTTTTTCCCCTGACCCCTATCAGGCTTAATCCCTGAGAACAGAGCAACTGAACAACTCTGGGTGTGGCTGAAAATCTCCCAAATTAATAAATTGTATGTTGAAGAGACAATACAAATTGTTTTTCCAGTAACGAAATACTCCATATTTTTATATATGTTAGTAATGTGTGACTTTCTTCATCTATAGGCATTCTCCAACGAAAGGTAGAAGAGGTATCACAGATTCTTGCAGAACATCAAGCTATGGAGCAAAGCCGCAATGCCAGAATTTCTTTTGATTGAATGAGCATGTATATTCGACTTGGTTTTTTTGGAATATACATTTCTTACAAGTTTTGATGTTAAACCAAATAGTACTTAGGTACTATTTGATCTTTGATTGCAATATGTGTTTGTATTGCTTCCTCTTAAATATTTTGCTGTTGAGAGTTATACTGTAGCTTGGCTTTAAGTATTAGTTTATCCACACTATATTAGCCCTTTTGTCCTGGTAGATGTTAACTGTTAGATGTAAAATGAATTTATATATTAATCTAGCAGACTTCATATCTTGCTGCTGGCATAAATTGTCCTTTTCACCTTATCTACATCCTGTAGAAATATTTGCCAAAAAATAAAAGCCACTTTGCCTTTACTTTTGTATCTGTTACAGTCAACATATAGCACTAGACATTGTAAAGTCTCAATCCTCAAAGAACTGTATGGTTTGAAATTCAATGCCTGTCTCTATGAAAACAATATAAACAATACAAGGATGTTTGTTCTGAGTTACAGAAAGTATATGATGTAGAAAGTCAGAGGAGTTAAGACTTAAAGTAACAACAACTCATTTTTTATGTTCAGATGTCACATTTTAAAATTTTTTTACTATGTGGTTTAAAGTGGCTGTATCTGTAAGCTTCAAGAAAACATTTTTATTCACTGAGTAACAGTGTAATCTCTTCTATTTCTTGTTTCACCTATGTCATATATGATGTTTTAAAAAATAAAAATAATAAAAGTACAAAACCCACTGCTTAAGAGTTCTTTTAGTTTCTATAACTTGGTTGCTTCCCTATTGGCTGGGCGGAATTTCTGTTGTATTGACTGATGACTATCCTGAAGAGTTTCTATTACAGAAGAAATAATTTTTTAAATAATTGTCACTGATTTTCTTCCTATTATTGAAAAATATCAGAATTTATCATGGTCTCTTTTTTATACCAAAACTTCTCAGGTAGCTTTTTCATTAGGTAAGTTTTGGTTAATACTCATAATTTTATTTTATTTTTGAAACCTTTTAAAAATTTTTTTCTTTTTCCATTTATTGTAGTTTTTTGAACCGTACCAGCGATGCTCAGGGCTGATTCCTGGCTCTGCGCTCAGGGATCACTCCCGGCGGTGCGCGGGGGACCCTATGGGATGCCGGAGATCGAACCCTGGTCGGCCACGTGCCAGGCCAACGCCCTCCCCGCTGTGCTGTCGCTCCGGCCCCATTACTCATAATTTTAAAGTATGAAATATTGTAGGCACCATTGAATTATGTGGATGATTTCTATAAATACAGCATTTGAATATAATCCCAAGTTTTCTCAAAGTTTGAAGTCAATATTATTCTTCTTATAATCTAGATGAAGATTTTTTTCTGTTGGTTTTTGGGATTCAAAGCTTATAATCAGTCTGCATAAGCTCACCATTCAGTATAAGATAAGGTACGTTGACATATTTTTTTCAGTTTGTCATAAACACTGGATGAGTCTTATTCTTGCATAACAGCCAATACTTTCATTTGATGCATTGTCTTTTTTTATTATTTAATTTTTATTAGTGAGACACCATAAAGTACAGTTGTAGACTTACAAATTTTGTGCTTGGGTTTCAATTATACAATGATAAAATACCCATCCCTCCACCAGTGCCCATTTCCCACCACCATAGATCCCAGTGTCCCTCCCACCCCCGATTCCCCCATCCCACCCTGCCTCTGTGGCAGGGCACTCCCTTTTGTTCTCTCTCTCCTTTTGGGTGTTGTGGTTTGCAAAAGAGGCATTGAGTGGCAATCATGTTTGGTCTATAGTCTATTTTCAGCATGCTTCTCCCATCCTGGGAGGATCCTCCCAACACCCTTTATTTGGTGCTCCCTTCTCTATCTGAGGAACATAAAGTAACAAAATAGTAGATTAACACCCAAGAATGGCCGAGATTAGTACCAGGAATTTTGCTCCATGGCTTGGAGGCCAGCCACACATGCTAGGGGAAAAGACAGCTCAGATGCATTGTCTTTTGTCCATAAAATGAAAGAGTTGGACCATATTAAGATTTATTCAACTGGTAAAATAAAGCTGGTTTTCATTTCTCTAAAGTTTTGTGATTACTTCATGCCTTTTCACTACCAATCAAGTGTTTAATGTAAAGGTCCCTAGTAAAATAAAGATTTTAATACTCCTGTCAACTTTGCACTTGAAGTTCTCTCTCTCTCTATATATATATATATTATATATACATATATATAGATATATAACATCTGGCAGTTTTTGGAGGGACACATGGCATTAGGGATTAAACCAAAGGCCTTACACAGTTTTGATGACACTTAATCACTTAATCACTTAACTTCCCGTTAGTCGTCGATTTGCTCGAGCGGGCGCCAGTAACGTCTCCATTTGTCCCTGTCGCGTGCTAGTGTAGCCCAATGGCATCTCTTCGCTCCGGGAACATGGAGGGCCTCAAACCGATCGTTCATGACCTTGACAAAGAAGTCTGACCATCTGGTAGGTGGGCGGCCACGCGGTCTCTTGACATCCCGTGGAATCCAATCAGTAACAGCTCTAGTCCAACGGTCGTCTTTAAATCTCATTACGTGACCAGCCCATCTGATTTTCGACACCTTGGCAAATGAGACAGCGTCCCTGATCCTTGATCGTCGACGGATGTCAGAACTCCGGATTCGTTCTCTCATTTGAGTGAAATGTGATATTCCAAGCATAGCTCTTTCTATTCTTCTTTGGGAGACCTGAATGGCGTTCTCATCTTGTTTGCGTAGGGCCCAGGTCTCTGAGGCATATGTTAATGCAGGAAGAACAGTGGAATCAAAGAGATGTGCCCGGAGCCGGAGGTTTTTCGTCCTCTTAGCTATTTCTTCGACGTTCTTGAAGGCGTTCCAAGCCGCTCTCTTCCTCCTGCGCAGCTCGGGTGCCAGGTCATTTGTCATGTTGACCTCTCGACCTAGGTACACATAGCTGTTGCATTCGGAGATGGTCGTTCCATTGAGAGCGAATGGGGCGTCAGGAACAAGGCTGTTTCTCATAAACATTGTCTTCGTAAGATTCAGCTGTAGTCCTACCTTTCCACACTCACGGTCAAAGTCGGCCAGCATTTGTGCCGCTTGGCTGATGTTTGGTGTTATTAAAACAATGTCATCAGCAAAGCGGAGGTGGTGTAGTTGCCGACCATCTATCTTCACTCCCATTCCTTCCCATTCCAGTCGTCGCATGATGTTCTCGAGGGTGGCACTGAAGAGTTTTGGTGAAATGGTATCACCCTGCCGCACCCCTCTCTTGACATCAACGATCACTTCTTTGTAGAATGGTGAGATCCTGGTAGTGAATCCGCAATACAGCTCACGGAGGATCCTGATGTATTGGGCTTGAATGCCCTGATTGGCTAGGGCTTCAATGACCGCTTCCGTCTCAACAGAATCAAAGGCCTTCTTTAAATCAATGAACGTTAAGCAGAGCGGCATCTTGAACTCCCGAGAAACCTCAATGAGTTTGGTTATCGTGTGGATATGGTCGATGGTGCTGAATCCTTTGCGGAACCCTGCTTGCTCACATGGTTGTCCTTCATCTAGTGTTCTGCCAATCCTATTCAGGATGACTCGAGTGAACAACTTGTAGATGACAGACAATAGGCAGATCGGGCGATAGTTGCCAATGTCATGGATGTCTCCCTTCTTGAACAGTAGTATGGTCCTGCTGGTTTTCCATTGAGATGGAACCTTGCATTCAGACAGGTAGCGAGTGAAGAGCCGAGCCAGTGTATTGATGAGTACTGACGGCAGGTTCTTCAGGTGTTCAGGTCTGACCTTGTCTGGGCCGGGTGCTGTTTGCTTCTTTACTGACGAAATGGCGTGTCGGATTTCGGAAGGGAGAACATTGGGAACGACATACCCATCCTGTGGAATTTGGTATGTCGGCAAGTGGACATGGCTATGGAAGAGATTTGAGTAGAAGTCATGGATAATCTTCTCCATTGCCGTTCTGGAGGATGTGATGGATCCATCAGGACGTCGGAGGGCAGTCATCTTGGTCTTATAGTTGGCGAAGGACAGGCGGGCGTTACGAATACTTTTCCCGGCTTCTGCCGCATCTACCAGTACTTCTGCTCTTCTCTCTTTGAGGTCTTCCTTGATCGCATCTCTGCACTGCTTTGCAAGCTCGGACGTTAGCTTGCGGTTGCCTGAGGCATGCGCCAAACCACGCTGGCGAATTAGCTCAAGAGTTTTCGAAGATAGGCGACTTTTTGTGGCTATCTCTCTCTTGGCGTTCCTCGCACATTCATGGAGGTGCTGAACCAGTCGATCGTATTCCTCGTCAATGTTGTCAACAATGGCATCTTCCCATGTTGCCGCAATAGTACCAAAGAGTTCCCAGTTGGTGGTCGTTCTGGGAGTTCTCTTTTTGAACTTTGCAGCCCTTTCTCCCCGCTCTGTGAAGTAGAATTTTGCACGAAGGAGACGGTGGTCCGATCCCGTTCGAAATTTTGGGACAACAGCGACATCAGTCAGGCAAAACCGTCGATTGAATATGATGTGGTCTATTTCGTTGTGGAATCGTCCACCGGGAGACTCCCATGTCCATCGTTTAGATTCTGCCTTCTGGAACTGTGAGTTACCATGAATGGTCTTGGTCGACATGATGAACTCAGACAGTCTCTCACCCTGTTCGTTCCATTCTAGGCCATGGGTCCCGATGTGAAGTTCTTCAGCTGATCTTCTCGGTCCTATCTTGGCATTAAAATCACCCACAATGATCTTGTAGAAGGTGTGGTCTTCTTTATAGAACTTCTCTAGCTCCATGTAGAACTTCTCGATTTCTCTTTCATCATAATGAGATGTTGGTGCGTAGACAACGAAGATAGAAACTGCAGGCAGTGAGCCACATCTATTCAAATGTAAACGTCCGATTCGGGTTGTTAGGCATTCGAATGAATCAATGCTCTTGGCCAAGTTTGTGTTGACAAGGACACCGACGCCTCCAACACCTCTTTTATCGCATGTTCCGAGGAACAATTCTTCTCCAGTGTCGAAAACGGCATGGTGAGATTCATGTCTTCTTGTCTCGGTCAGACCAATGATGTCGTACTTGATCATTCGCGCTTGTACCATCAGGTCCTCGATGGATGCATCTGATGCTAGCGTACGTGCATTGAAAGTACAGACGATCATTTTTGTCTTCCTTCGTTGTGGCAGCCTAGGTCGGCCTTGAGATTGTAGTATTTAGTAGCAGAAGTTGGTGTATTGTCTGAAATCTTGAGCCTTGAACAAAATTGTTGACGTTTCTTTCGATTCTCTTTTTAATTTGTGTTAAAAGGCATCATACTGTTAAATAACTTCATATGAAAGTCAAAAATACCCAATTTTCCCCAGTAATGATATTGGAGTCTTGAGTCCCTCCTGCCATTGTTGCATACCAGCAAAGAAGTTAGGTGCAGGAGAATTCTTCAACCTAGAATTGACTCTTGCCCAGTGCTTATCTACTTTTTTGCTTTGTCCTTTGAAAATGATGCTATATTTTTAAAGCAGTTTTTGCACTACTTCATTTGGGGCATTTGAAAGACATGTGGAATTGTTTATTCTATGTATTAGATGAGTGATGCTATCCATCTTCAAGAGAAGATTTTTGACTTTAGCCTCTTCTTCCGTATCTGGAAATTATAATTGCTTTATAATGTATTCGTCAGAAGTGTGCTGGAAACAAAGTACCTAAAAGGACAAATCCTGAAAGAATGTTATGGAGAAACTTCTACCTTAATTAAACTAACCTTGTTAAATTGTCAGGAAGATAAATGAGGTATATTTTTTCAGTTTGTCATAAATTATTCTCGGTGCAAAATTTCCTCATGATAAGATATCTGTGCCTGGGAATAACATCCAGAAGTCTCAAAGCTTTTTGTGCAGTCTGATATCCTTTAAATCAGGGAGAGGGATGCTGTGGGAAATGGAATGGCTATTATTCCACAGTTAATAAGTTTGGCAGAGTTAGAAATAGCCTGGTTTTCCTTTTAAGGACAATTTTCTGACTGTTGGTCCCCTGGTATCTACCATTCAGGTTGATTCCAGTTATACGTAAGTACATAAAGTACTTCCTTATGACCTTGCTTTCCAGTGGCAATTCTACTGCAGTCCTATATCTTTTTAGCCATTTATTCTCTACTCATTCCACCTAGTGGATTTGTAATGTAGTGTTTATCACTGCAATACCAATAGGATATATATTTTACAAATGCAAGTTCATTAGATGATCTGTATAGCATTTGTGAGGGTAAACCTCCCTTTACTACCTTCTCAGACAACACTCTAGCAAACATAGTATATTTTTCCATTTCCTCACTGAGTAATTCAATTGAACAGTTTTGCTGAACAAAAGGAATCGTACCCACAATCATACAGGATTTAACTGGTCCATGCAGATTATGCTATGACCCACATTTTGTTTATGCATGCATTCTGTCTGTGGTTCTTTTTCAGAACCACAAACTATTATATTTATATTCATATACCTGTGTACTTCAAGGGTACAACTATTTTGCATGGCAAGTTTTGGATAACTAATGCTTCAATGACATCTTTAATGTTAATAGTCCTTAGGAACAAAAGTGCAGTGTCTCTCAGTAGCTACTGTTTGATTTTATCCTCTAACTTCAACATAGCAATATAGTGTTATTGTATAAGTCTGGATAATTCTTAACCTATTGGATAACTTGGGAATATTTTTGCTCATGAAAGATAATGGGGTAATAATAATCCAAGACTCAGAGACTATAAAAACCAGCTCCCAGAAGAGAACAGTGCAGTCTCCTATCCCCGCGCCTGGCTGTCCTCACCGGGGCCCGTTGGAGGGGAGCGGGTTGAGCTTTCCTCCCCGCCCCGACCAGGGCTCCAGCAGCCGAAGACCTCCAGGACCAGCCACCACCATGCTGAGACCACTCTCCGCACACATGAAGGTACTGGCAGAGAGACAAAGCCACACAGGTTCACACCCATCAACTGGCCCCCTGGCGCCATGTAATCCCATCAGCGGCCAAGACTCAGAGACTATAAAAACCAGCTCCCCGAACCATGCGGCTGCATTCGCGGCCGTGTGACATCTTATTATGACATCTTATTATCTCATTCCTACTTTAGACAAACTGGCAGGCTACCGAATGTAGCCTGCCCACACGGCAGAGTCTGGCAAACTCCCCGTGGCGTAGCCAATATGCCAAATACCAGTAACAATGATGGGTCTCATTCTCCTAAACGGCCTTGAATATAATCTCAGGGCTAGGATGAAGGAGATGTTACTGGGGCCTGCTCGAGGCAATCGACGAATAACAGGATGACTTCTGATTGTGATTTGTGATGAAAGATAATATCAACTGACTTTAATACCAGATATTAGGGTATTACTTTACAGTTACCCTATTCTGAGGTATTATCCATTTCACAGAGTTGTAAAATGACCTAGGCCAGTTAAGAAAACTTACTGAAATTCATAGTCATGTGATTTGTCAAATTAAAAGTTTGTGTCTAGGGATTGTATACTAGGCTATATCATCATAGTTAGAAACTAGGAATCAAATCCAAGCAGTATGAATCCCAAACACTGGCCTTTTTTCTTTGTTTGATGTTTTGTGATATAATAAGCATTCACATTAATCAGAATATTTATTGATTAATATAGTCATGTGATTCAAAATTCAAATTGGTACCAAAAGATATACAGTAAAGAGCTTCTTCATGCTTGCCCCTCACCATCCAATTGCCTTACCCAGACGCATTCACTTACCACTTTTTCCCAGAGACATTCTATACATAAGTAACACATACACACACACACACACACACACACACACAGTCCCACTCTTTTGCTAAAATGGAACCATAATGTACACAGTGTTCAGATATTTCTTGTTGTATTAACCAAATTTTATTTTATTTTATTTTATTTTTTGCTACTAGGTATTTATTTTTTATTTTTTAAAAAATTTTTATTAGTGAAACACCATGAGGTACGTTATAGACTTACAAATTTTTGTGCTTGGGTTTCAGTTATACAATGATCAAGTACCCATCCCTCCACCAGTGCCCATTCTCCACCACCACTAATCCCACTATCCCTCCCACCCCCCCATCCCTCCCATCCCACCCTGCCTCTGTGGAAGGGAATTCCCTTTTGTTTTCTCTCCTTTTGGGTGCTGTGTAAACCAAATTTTAGAGATTGTTCAGTTTCAGTCCATTGTGTGCTTTGTCATCTTTGGTACTGCTATGTAATTTCCCATTAAATGAATATTTCACATTTGTGGATATTAAGTGCTTTGTAATATTTTGTTTTAATCAGAAATATTACAGTATAATATATGTATTTATACACATACATTCTTGACATATTAATAGATTTTTGGATTGCTGCTTCAAAGAGAATGAGCATTATTTCAGTTGAACCCTAAGGTTGTTTTTCATAGAGATCGTATCAATTTATAGTTTTACCAGTAATGTATTCAAGGTGCCTATCTCCTTACAAACTTAATAAAACAAGTGTGTTGGCAAACTTATGTTTCTATCCTGTTTAAAAGAAAACTTTGATTTTTTATTTTGTTTATGGATCCTTACCTTTCGGAGAGCCCGGCAAGCTACCGAGAGTATTCGATATGCCAGACACAGTAACAACAAAGTCTCCAATGGAGACGTTACTGGGCCCGCTCGAGCAAATCAACGATCAACGGGAGGGCCTTTTATGGATCATACCCAGCAATGCTCAGAAATTACTCCTGCTGGTTCTTGGGGGAACACATGGGATGCGGGAGATAGAAAGCAGGTCATCTGCATTAGAAGCAAGTACCCCACCCACCGTCCTATGTCCCCAGCCCCTAACACAGTCTCTCCTATCTCCTCTCTCTCTCTCTCTCTCTCTCTCTCTCTCTCTCTCTCTCTCTCTCTCTCATCTCTCTCTTTCTCTCTCGGTTTTAGATTTACAGAAGGGTGTATAGTTTTGACTTCTGTGTATCTCCACTCAGTTTCCCATAGTGTTCGCATCTTTATATATACCATTACTAATGAATCTTATTCACATTCCGTTAGTTTCTACCCCGGCCCTTTCTATGTTCCCGGTTCAATCCAGGTTATTGTATTTAATAGTCCACAGGTTTGTGGTTCCTTTGCCTTTGACAGATTATAATATTTTATGTGTTTTTAAGGACCCTGGCAGTTTTTTGTAGTATGGATTTTTTTATGGTCAATGTACATTGAAGGTTCCACCTCACTCATAATTATGTGAAATATATTTTATATATTGTGTCCATGTACTTTAGGACATTTTCATTTCCATTTCTAGAAAGTTAAGAGCTCATGTCCGTAACCACTATTCTAGACACTCTTTTTAGCACAACTAACCCAAAACAAAACAATTAATAGGTCTGTATGCAAAATGGATTGCTTATTGTCACTCAGTATGTGGAAGTACACTCTCTGGTAAGCCTCTGTTACAGTTAAAGGGCACCACAAGTGCAAGTGTTGCAAACTTGTTTCTTTTTCCTCTGACGCAGAGTAAGGACTGCACCAAAGCCTCGAACTGGAACCATAGGTAGAGAAAGTCCTTGAAAGCAAAAGCAGTACTGGATGAGAGTCAAGGGGTGACTCCAAGATTTATGTGCTGGAGATTTTCCTTGTTGCTTTCATCTCATGACGCAATTCAAGAGAAACAATCACAGAGTTCTACGAGGCTTCCTCGAGGTTCTTGAACTTCCTCTTTCCGTTTCTTTGGCTTCGCTGCACTACAAATCCCAGAAATCCACACTCCGCCCCCCGCCGAGTCCGCCCCAGGCCCGCCGCACAGACTTCTGGGACATGAAGTCCGCAGCCTATTTACCCAAGTTAGATGTAGGGGCCTGTGGAAACATGAAGAGGTAAGGGCTTGCGGGAGAGCAGGCGGCGCGGGGCCCGCCGCTCTGCCTTTTAACTTGGAATGTGGCTTTTCGGACTTCGCGCTTGGGTCGGCTTCACCTTCGCAAAATGCGATCCGGTGCGGGCGGGAAAACAAAGGAGGAGGGAGGTGGGGAGACGTGAGGTAGGCCTGCGGGGCGAAGGAAGTTGAGGAAGGGCAGAGGCGGGTGCGGGCTTCGCAGGAATGTGCCCCCCCCGGGCCCCCGCATCCAGGCCAAGCCGCGCCCGCAGCTGCCGGGGGGCTCGGGCTTCCGCATCTCGCAGCGGGACCCACCCGGTCTAAAGAGGTCGACTGATGCTCAGCGCGGGAGAACCCAGGCCAGCTCCTCCCTGTCACCCCCTTCCTCTTCCTTCGCCAAGGCGCCCTCCTTCTCTTCCTCCCTCCTCCTCCTCCTTCCCGAAAGGGGCTCAGGGCGCGCGCCTTTATTTGCAGTTTCTGTGCGGTACGGGGGGACGGTCTCGGGCCCCCAGTGTGCATGTTGCCCTTTCCGATCATCTCGAAGTGAGTAAGAGATACTTTGTTCCTGCAGATTGAGACGGAAGGTTCAAGCCGCTTGGGTTTGTTAGGCAACCGAGAGGCACGGCTGCCGGCAGTTCCACCTACTGGTTCAGTCAGAAATGGCAGCCGTCACTCGATCTTGCTTGAAAGCCCCACACGGGACACAAAGCCTTTTAAACGATCGTCCCTAAATTAGGGTTGCATTCGCTCTGAAATTAGACGGGGCACGCCATGTTCGGACTGATGTGGGCTCCTGCTCAGTTAGGTCCCGGTGTCATTTAGAAATCGCTGAATTTTCCCGACCTCAAACTTTTGTAGGGCGGCCTGGGGTCCACTCCTGGCCAATCCAGTCAGAGAGGTACATGCTAGGACTCCAGGATGCGAAACTTTCTGGTCCAGGGGTGCTAGGTGACACCTGGGCCACCCTTGCGATGCTGGGGACCAGGAATCCTTCCTGTGCCTCAGGCCCCTGTGTCCCTAATCCCTGCTTTAAAACTTGAAAAAAATATGTATATGCTCTCTCATGCATATAAAACGATGTGTATAATGGATGAAAGAATAATACTCATAAGCACTGTAAGCTTTAGAAATAGAAATTGACCAATACCATAGAGGTCCCTAATTAACACCTCCCTCATTACCTCATCTTCCCATTTCACAGAGGGGACTGCTTCCCAGAATTTTGCTTCAATCATTCCTTTTCTTTCTTTCTTTTTCTTTTTTCTTTCTTTCTTTTTTTTTTTTGGTCTTTGGGTCAGAACTGGCTATGCTCAGGGTTTACACCTGGCTCTGCACTCAGGGATCACTCTTGGCAGGGCTCAGGGAGTGCCATATGAGGTGTCTAGTATCCAACCCTGGTTGGTCATATGCAAGGCAAGCGACCTACGTACTGTACTATCGCTTCGGTCCCCCATCATTGCTTTTCTTAAATTGTAGTCGAGGTAACATGGCTGCAATAGCATTATTGTTTGTTGCTTTTGGTGTAAAAAGTTAACTGCACCTCCATCACTACTTAAGAGCCAAAGACCCGCCACCACTGTCGTTATGCCACAGATACAAATTTGTGTGTAAATAAAAGGTTTCAAGTTTCATTCATTTTCAGCCATATATATAAGTGCTTATTGTATGAAATTTTCCATGGTTCGATTTTTTTTCCACTCAGGTTTCACCTTTGCAGGTGAAATTTATTTAGCGATGGTTTATTCATTTGAAAACCTCTGTAAACTGGGACCTGAGAGACAGTACAGCCAATGGGGTGCTTGCCTTGCAAGTAGCTGACCTGAGTTCAATCACCCCATATGGTTCCCTGGGGACCTCTAGGAATGATCCGTGAGTGCAGAGCCAGAAGTAAGCCTTGAGCACTGCTGGGTGTGCCCCCCCAACCCCAAATAACAACAAAACAGAAAAAAGAAAACCACTATAAATTTAGCAAGGACTTCAGACTTGACTTCTGTACATAACAATTAAGTTATCTTAAAGGAATATTTAAAACTATGGGCAAGAAAAATTTTCCCAAATAGGTCTAAACATTTCAGAGCATGGGGATTTTTCTTCTAATTCTGAGGGATACCCACCATAAACCCCGGTAGTAGAAGGTGTTTTGTTTTTCTAGGGAAGATACTTCTTCGTGGAGGTAACTCTTTTTTTGTCTTTTGTCTTTGTTGTTCTGCCATTTCTTTGCACTAAGAATTTTCAGTTACTTAGGATTAGCTCATTTTAATATTAATCAGTGCCTATGCTGTAAAATGTCACTGTGTTCTTTATATTTGTTTATATACTCGTTCCTTTGGATATCTTTCCAGCCCCCATCATTTTTCTTCTGTCTCCCTGCCCCACTCCAGATCCTGACAGTTCAGATCATTTCCATGAGATTTGAAAAGCCATATTTCCTTGTTCATCTTAAGCCTCTCTTTATTACAACAATTCTTTCTCTTATTTCCCTCTTCGCCAATGTCACTTACACTGTCATCTCAGTCAATATTTCTCCTAGAGCTTCAGTTGTAATAGTGAGTTGACTCAAATACTTAAAGTTATGCCTATTTACCTTTCTCAAACCATTATTTTGAAATCTGAGCTTCCCTTTTTTTAAAAAAAATTGTTACCTTAGTTACACAACTTGGCATTTGGAGGTTATTTTTGACTTCTTTGCCACTATTTTCAAAAGGCCTCCTCTCTTTTCTAACAATTCCTCTCCATTTTGCTATTACCACTCCAATTTAGATTATCATTACATTGTTCTTAATACATTTAAATTGTTTTCTAACTCGTGATTCTTTCCTATTAATCCATATGGCATAACAGTACCAATTGGGGTTTCATCACTGGCACAGTGTCACTGCCTGATGAATTTCTTTCTAATAACTATATATTAAGATCCCTGAGTTGGTATACTTGAGGGCATTCACAATCTGAGCCTAATTGTTCCTCCCAGATTATCTCTAGTACTCTCATACATGAACGCCAACTAAATTGAACTTCTCATTAATCTCCCAGAATATAGTTCTGTCTTTTCATACCCATTCTCTCTGTTTTCCGGTCTCTTATTACACACAAATTCCAGTTTAAGAATTACTATTCCAGAGCCTTCATTATCACCCCAGGTTCCAAGTGTCCTTTCTATGATCTTCTACTGATTTGGTGTATGCTTTATTATATCATTCTCTCTCTCCCTCTACTTCTTTCCTCTCTCCCCACTGGTCTGTCTCCCTGTATTTTTCCTTCTTCCTGTATACCTGCACAACATGTGTGTGTATTTCCTCACCCTAAGTTGCAAACTTCTTGAGAAGAGGACTGTGTCTTCATTTTTTACTTCCATCAGTACTTAGCTCAGTGCATGTTGCATAAGTAGGTATTTAGTGTGTGGAATGAATGAAACAGGCACTGGATTATTGAAGAAGTGTGCTTGAACAAATGGAATCACTAACAGTAGTGAATTTAGATAAAGACAATACTTTGAAATTTTCTTTCTCTTCTACATGCTATAATATTCTTGTGCCTACTCCAGGGTAAACAGCTGTGTGAAGAGTGATGAGCATGTCCTGGAGGAGCTGGAAACAGAAGGAGAGAGGCAGCTGAAAAGCCTCCTTCAGCATCAACTTGATACCTCTGTCTCCATTGAGGAGTAGGTATTAATTTTTCAAACAGGTAGAGAATCAGAACCATCCCTCCAAGTGACAGACCCCACATAAGGCCTAAATAGAGCATTATTTTCTCCCCTTCCTTGACAAACTCATCTTCATTTCTGTTTCTTTTTCCATTATTGCATAGGTGACATGATTAGAAGAGTATTAATGTTTTACATTCTGTTGTACAAAAGTTATTGCCTCACAACTAACGTGGCCACTCCCTTCCACCACTATCTTTTTTTTTTCATTTGCATTGTCATTTTATTTTATGTTTTTATTTTTTTTTGGAGGTCAGAACTCCGGATTCTTTCTCTCATTTGAGTGAAACGTGAATCTCCAAACATAGCTCTTTTTAAAAAATTTTTTATTAGTGAGACACCATGAGGTACAGTTGTAGACTTACAAATGTTTGTGCTTGGGTTTCAGCCAACCACCACTATCTTTTTTGAGAAATTAGGGTAGTTTAGTTTATTTGTTTATAATAGTCTCAAAATTTATGGTTTTAGTGTGCAGTTGCCTCACTTTACCACCCTCGAAGTACCTAAGACCGTCCATCAATGGCCTTGTTTTATTCCCTGTCCATGCTAAGCATTTCCTGCCACCCACTTCCCCACTAACCTGGCATTCTCAATTCTGTAATTCCAGGCCGAAGGATTGTTAGCGGTTGATATTGTACATTCCCTGTTTTTTTTTAAACTTCTATTTATCGGGAAGGACATTTCTGTGGCTGCTCCTCTAGGAAGTCTCCCATGTTGTGTTGTGTGTATGTCAAGTGTCTTTTCTGTGTCTTCCCTAACCATGCATACAGATTATTTATAATCTTGTCATACCATTGTTTATTTGCTTGCCTCTCTTCCACTCTAATTCCACAAGAGCAGAAACAATTTTTGTTTGTTTGTTTCTGGGCCACTCCCAATGGCACTGGTGGTTTTGAACTCAGGGATCACTTCTGGCAGGCTCAGGGGAACCCTAAAACATGCCAGGGATTTAACCCCTGGTCGGCCATGCACTAAGCTAGCACCTTTCTCACTGAACAAATCTTTTTGTATTAAATTCTCAGTACCTAGTACAGTGTTCGATGCATAGTAGATACCCAGTAAATATTTGATTCAGTCATTTGTTAGTCCTGGATGAAGGGGATTTCATTACTATGAAGCTTCAACCTAGAGGTAGGATATGAGAGAGAAATTGTTAGAGTTTTATGCTACCCCATTATATAGTGAGCTCCATTCTGTGAATTGTGGTAACTTGAAAATGTTCTCACTCCCTTTCTTGCTTGTTTTTCAGATGTGTGTCTAAGAAAGAGAGCTTTGCTCCTGGTACTATGTATAAACCCTTTGGGAAGGAAGCAGCTGGAACTATGACTTTATCTCAGTTCCAGACACTACACAAGAAGGACCAAGAAACTGCTTCTCTCAGGGAACTAGGGCTCAATGAAACAGAAATATTGATTTGGAAGAGCCATGTTTCAGGGGAAAAGGTGAGTTGGGCAGTTTTATCTTCTTCTGGATAAAAGAGAGAGAGAAATTCAACTGGCGTTGAGAACCTTTTCTTTTTTTGGATCTCACAAAACAGCATTATGTCAGTCTCTTTTTTTTTAGGATAGATCTGGGTATAGGAGAAACTATTCTTTTCTAGCCCTTCATCATCTTTCTTATTTGAGGCTTCAGATCATTCTTAGGGTGTATCTTCTGTGATATATGGCTTCTCATTTCTTTTGTTTCAGAGGACACGACTGAGGGCAACACCTGAAGCAATACAAAACCGTCTTCAAGATATTGAAGAAAGGATCTCAGAGCGTCAGCGCATCCTTTGCCTACCACAGAGATTTTCAAAGAGCAAACAGCTAACCAGGCGAGAAATGGAAATAGAAAAGTCTTTATTTCAGGGTGCTGACCGTCACTCCTTCCTTAAAGCTCTTTATTATCAAGGTATGTGATTGCCACAGAATTGAATATTTTCTTTAACTGAAAGGAAGAGCATTAATATGTTAAATACAAAGTTAGTGAAAGAGTAGGAAAAGGACAAATTATCACTACTCTAGAGGAATGTATAATCCCATGAGAGAGACATATCTGTACACTATTGCGGTAACACATGGAAGCGGCTAAGTCAAGTGCTGAGGAAACACAGAACATAAAACATCAAAGGCTAGTTGGGGGAGTAAGGAGTTGACATTTTCACTGTCTTGATGGATCAACAGGCATTTTTTTTCAGCAAAATAAGTGGAGAGGGCATTGCAGATGGTGTGTTGAATAGCAGGATTGTGAAAGAACCTGGTGTGTCTAGGGAACGTTGAAAAGGTCTGTGTGGCAGGAAGTAGAAAACAGCTGCACAGAAGTGTAAGAAATGACTCCTTTGTCAATTGCAGACTGGTTGGAAAAGGAAACATGTAACATTTAGTGGTGGCATTAAATATAGTTGTTAGGTGCCATGAGTTCAGAGGAAGGAAAGGCCACTGTGCATTGGCATTACCAAAGGGCGCTTGGAGGTGAGATTTAAATGTTCTTTTAATACTACCTCTTTTGGAAGGAGAGGGAAAGGCATTTCAGTTGCAGCAGATGGTGTGAGCACTATCGTGTGTTTGCGGCAATTGTGGGAGAGACAGCTAAATTTTTTGTAACTTTATTTTGTGGGCAGTTAAGACCATACAGAATTATTAATCCTGCTAGTTTGAATGTAGTTGTAGGCTTTTTGAGCCAGGAGTAACATGATAAAAGCAATATTTGAAAATGATTAATCTGGTGGACAATAAATTGAACGAACAAGAGGAAGAATTGGAAACAGGGAGAAGACTTAGGAGGTATTATGTGATTTAGGCATAAAAATATGAACCAATGCTAGGGAGATAGCTCAAAGGGCTGCAGTGCATGCCTGGTATATACAAGGTCTCATATTCTAGCTCCAGCACTTCATAACCTTTACAACATCACTGGTGCATCATGCAAAAAAATTCTCAACTAGAATTATGACAGTGGATTTGGAAAGAGAGATAGGTATGGTCTTAACAGAATGATGAATTGAGAACTTGGTGACAAGAATGAAAGAAAGTCAACAGATAGGAATGTTTGACAGATAAGCCCAAAGTTTTGCAACTGTGTGACTTAATAGTTGGTAAAATGAAGAGAGCCTTATTGTGAAAATTTAAGGAAAGATGATGAGTTGAATTTTAAATATGTGGTTTTTTGAGGATGGCAAATTGTCAATGTAGTTATTGATGTCAGATAGTTGGAAATACAGCAGTGAAGCTCATGAGAAGCCAGAGTTAGATGCATAGAATTGGGAATCATCTGTGCTTGGTAGGTAAAGATGTGAGTATGAGTGACTCTTTTATTATACAGAGATCTTAGACATGGAAGAGCAGTGCTGAAGGAAGGTATGGATAACATGTATTCTGCTGGGAAATGGCAGGCTTCTGGGGAAATCCAGGCTTCCCTACCTACTAGCTCTGAGGCACCATCCTATGCTTCAGTTTCTTTATTTGTAAAATGATAGAATATTAATGGCAGCTGTATCATAGGGTTGTTAAGGATTGAGTGAAACAATACATGCAAAAATCACATTAAGTGCACAGTGTTTATGGGTTTGGGGGGTGCATGAACCTGTTCTGTTTCCTATCTTTGAAACTCCTTGCCTTAAACCCTCACAGCATTCCACATAAAGACAAATGCAGACAAGTACATGAGCTCAATGAATAGGAAGATAAAACTAGGCACAAAAGAAGGCAAGCTGAGAGTTTTCTTACAGTGTTAGTTTTAGGAATGTCACCTAGGGTCCCAAACTTCTAAGCTGAGCACTTATTTAATTCCATAATCAGTATATGACATTGTTTATAGGAAACTATACAAAAAGAATCATATCCTGATATATAGACAATTAAGGAGAGGAGTTAAAAGTTGTAAAACTTTAACATTTAGTGTTGCTGATTTTTTTCTCTATACCTTTAAGTTACTGTGCCAGCCATAAAATAGCCTTAATGATATTAGATCCTAATTCACAACTGATTCTGAGTATTTTTTATTAATCAGTAAAGCATAGATATTTGATGATTATTATACACTAGTAGTTTACTTTTGAAATGAATCTAGAATAAATTGCCTGTTTTGTGTGTGGATTTTTTTGGTGTAAACTTCTGTGAATTGTAAAGCATGTTTACCATGTTAATTCATGTAACTATGACCACTATCAGGATACAGAACAGTTCCATCACCCTAAATGTCCCTCATCCTATACATTTTTAGTGATCCGCAAACCCCATTCATAATCTCTGGCAATCATTGATCTGCTCTCCATCACTATAGCTTTGTCTTTTATATTCTATAATCTTTTGAGATGGCTTCCTTCATTCAATATAATGACTTTGAGATTCATCCAAGTTTTGTGTATCACTAGTCCATTCATTTTTCTGAGTAACATGTATGTCTATCCATCCATTGAAGTGCATTTTGGTTGTTTCCAGGCTATGGTGAT
Organism: Sorex fumeus; assembly: GCF_029834395.1. Taxonomy (NCBI): domain Eukaryota; kingdom Metazoa; phylum Chordata; class Mammalia; order Eulipotyphla; family Soricidae; genus Sorex; species Sorex fumeus. Next base: position 18,993,952 of record NW_026606115.1, read on the forward strand.
TATGAGTAATATTGCTATGAACATTCCTGTACAGGTTTTTGTGTGAACACAAATTTTTATTTTTCTAAGGTAAAATATCTAGGAGTGGGATTACTGGGTCATATGGTAAGTGTATGTTTAACTTTTTAAGAAACTCCCAAACCATTATCCAGAGTGGCTAAACCATTGTGCATTTTCAGCAGCAATGTATGAGAATCCCAGTTGCATTTCTGTCAGCATTTGGTATTGTTGGTATTTATTTTAGTTATTCTTCTAGATGTGAAGTGATATCTCATTGCAATTTTAGTTTGCATTTTTGTAGTGGCTAGTGGTGTTAAACATCTTTTCACATGCTTACCTGCCATCCTTATATCTTGTGTGCTTTAGTGTCTGTTCAGATCTTTTCCTATTTTTTAAAATTGGGTTGTTTATTTTCTTCCTGATAACTTTTGAGAGTTCTTTATATATTCTAAACATTCTCAGTTGGATATATGATTTGCAAATATTTTATCACAGTCAGCAGCTTGTCTTCATTAATGTGGAAGTGTCTTTTGCAGAGTACACTTTCTAAAATTATGGCTAAATATACCTAACATAAAATTGATGCTTTTAACTATTTTTAAGCATACAGTTCTTTGGCAGTAAGTATATTTACTTTTTTTCTGCAGACATCATCATATTCCATCTCCAGAATTTTTTCATCTTCCCAAACTGAAGTTTTCTATCTAGCCTTTAATACTAACCTAACCCCCCATTTCATCAGCTTCTGGTGACCATCATTCTCCTTTCTGTCTCTGCAAATCTCATTATCAGTGGAAGCATATACTATTCGGTGCCTGGCATAATTTCAGTTAGTGTGATGTCTTCAGTGGTTCATCCAAAATATAGCATGTGTCAGAATTCCCTTCCTTTTTAAGGCTGAATAATATTTCATTTATGTATCCACCACATTTTATTTATTCATGTGTCTGCTAATAGACACTTATGTTGCTTCTGCCTTTTGGCTATTGTAAATAATGCTGCTGTGAACCTAGCTGTGCAAGTATCTTTTTGAGTCCCTCTTTCAGTTAATTTGACTGTATACCCACAGTTGGAATTGCTGGAATATATGGTGATTCTGTGTTAACTTTTGTGAAGAACCACCTTCCTATTTTCCATAGATAATGCCATTGTACATTCCTACCAGTATTGCATTAGAGTTTCAGTTTCTCTATACCCTGTCAACATTTGTGATTTGCTTTTTTTAAAAAAAATTTTACATTCTACATCCAAATGGGTGTAAACTGGTCTCTCATTATGGTTTGGTTTGCATTTCCCTAATGACAAGTGGTGCTGAGCATCTTTTCATGTGCTTTTTTGATAATCTACCTATATTCTTTAAAGAAAAGTTTTTTTAATGTAGAAAAAAGTTTTCTACATTAAAAAGTATTGCTTAATTGTTGAATGGTTGTAGGAATATTTTGTATAGTCTGGATTTTAGTCATTTGTCAGATATATTATTTGCAAATGTTTTCTCCCATTTGGGCTGTCCTTTCACTCTGTTTATACTGTTTTTGGTGCACAGAAGTTTTTACTGTTGATGAAGTCAAACGTGTTTTTTTTTACTTCTTTCGCATGTGCATTTGATGTCATAGCAAAGAAATTATTGCCAAGTCCAGTGTCATAAAGTTTTTTCCTATGTTATCTTCTGAGAGTTTTATAGTTTTACTTTTTATATTTTGGTTTTTGATTGATTTTGAGTTCCCTATTATATATGGCATAAGGTAAGGTTTTAACTTCAATTATCTCATAGTTGTGTCCACTTTTCCTGCTACTACATTTAGATAAGGATGTTCTTTCTCCATTTAATGGTCTTAACACTTTCTCCAAAAAATAATTCACAGTATATCTGAGAGTCTTTTCTAGGTTCTCTATTTTATTAGTATCTGTTTTAATACTGCTCTCACACTTTTAAATACTGTATCTTTGTAGAAAGTTTTGAAATTAGGAACTTCAAGAACTCAATTATATTCTTTTTTAAAAAGATTATAGATTGCATATGAATTTTAGGCTGGTTTATTCAATATCTGCTATTACTCAGATTACACTGATAGGGATTACAATAAATCTGTTGATTAGTATTGACATCTTAACAGTATTATGTCTTCATGAGCAAAAGATATCTTTGTACTATTCTTTCAGTAGCATTTTGTAGTTTTCGATATATGTCTTTTGTACATTGAGAAAATGTGCTAAATGTCAATATAATCCAATTCATGAAAAATTTCTTTTGTGGGTCATACTTCTTTCTTCCTTGAAATACTAGATGATTAACTTTTCCTTTTGTATTCTGGGACATCTTATAGTTGCATATTTTATACTTATGTCTAATGATCCATTTTCACTCGATGTTAATATTAAGTGTACGGTTTGATTTAATATTCACATTTTGACCTGTGAATGCACCAATTGTTCAAAGGCATATCCTGTCTCAATTCATTTGTCTTTGCGTTTTTGACAGAAATCAGTTAGTCTTATTTGTGTTAATTAGCATCACATTTAATAGTGAAAAATTAAAGCCATGAGGAAATTAAAATACTTTGAGATGAATAAACATAAAACACAACAAAACAAAACTTATGGATACAGTTTAAGTAGGATGAAGGCCTACTTAAACTGTGGGTTGCTATCCCTGGTGGTTGCGAAAAAAAATGGCAACAGTAAAAGTTTTCTGAATGTGCAGTGACCAAAAATGAGTTCAAAATCAACCATGTAATGAATCTGAGTTGTACTTGACAGCACTCATTATTGTATTTCTTGGATGAAAAGGGGTTATGAGTCAAAGAAGGATAAGAAGCCTTGTTCTGGGGGTAGCGGAATACTTACAGCTACGAACACCAATATCAATAAAGAAGAAAATCACAAAAAGCCTAACTTAAGAAACTACAAGGTGCTGGAACATAGTACACTAGGTAAGGCACTTGCCTTGCACGTGGCCAACTTTGGTTCAATCTGGCTCATATATATATATATATATATATATATATATATATATATATATATATATTCCTCTGAGCACTGCCAGGGGTAACCCTGAGCATCGCCATGTATGGTGCCAAAACAAACAAAAAAAAAACCTACAAGGATTTGTCCAGACTTGCGTATCGTGTAACTTCAAAAGTGAACTAAAATGTAAACCATGGATGTTGGGTGACATTGAAGTGTTATGTACCATCTTCTCAGTTTTGCTTTGAACTTATGTCTGCTCTAATATGCATATTGTCATATATATAGAAATAGATATTAAGCCCTGACAAAGGGGAAGAAAGGAAATAATGAAGATTATAGCAAAAATTAGTGAACTTGGGAAAGATCAACAAAATTCACAATCCTTTAGCTAGACTTGCCAAAGGGAAAAATATACTCAGATTTCTAAAATTCCACCCTGCTTTGTTTCTTTTATGCACTGACTAGCTTTTTTTATCCTTTTACATTCAATCTATTTTGAAATATGATGTTTAAATTTGTAATACAGCAAATAGTTTTTGAGAAACCTGAAAAAACTCATATCTTGAGAAATCCATTCTTAGAGTCGCCAATGTTTTTAATGGAATACTTAGTTCATTTATATTTAATATATTTAGTGTCTGATTTACATCTCATTTTGCTATTTATTTTCTGCATGTGTCATATCTTTTCCCTCTAGTTGCCATTTATTTAAGTTTAATAGTTTTAGACATCTTTTCAATTAATTTGCTATTTTAAATTTTTCTTAATACTTTCACCAGGGATTATAATTAACAAATTATATTAATCCCAACTTCTTTAATACTCAAAAACTTTGTACTCATTTAGCTCTGCTCTCTGTTTCCCTTTATACTACTATTGTTACACAAATTACACCTTCATAGTTTTAAGCCCATCAAAGTAGTCTTATAATTCTTGTTTTATGAAGTTGTCTTTATTCTTTAAAATCAGACAGGACAAGAAAAAGATTTATAAAGACAAGAATACTTATGCTGTTTTTAAAAATCTATGTAGTTTACTTTATTAGTGCTCTTTTTGAATGAGAATTTGAGTTATTGTATAATATTCATTTGTTTCAGATGAAAGGGCTCCTTATAGTTTTTCTCATGGGAAAGCTCTTCTGACAATTGATTTTATTGGTTTATATTACCTTGAACTGTCTTGATTTTCTTTAAAATACTCTTTTTGTTCTACTTTCATTTCTTGTCCATCTCTCTCTTTCAACACATCAAATATGTCATGTAAGTTTCTTCTTGACTCCTGTAGTTTCTGTTGAGTCATTAGCTACTAATCATATTTAGGACCCTATTGGGGTACTGAGGAAAAGGATTGGTTTAATAACAAGCACACAGGGGAGCTACAATGATGATGCAGGTTCCAATTTCAGTTAGCAAGAACTGGATGGAAATACCAAACCAGTGAATAAGGGGGACCAGTGTGCTGCGGAGAGAGATGGGGATTTCACATGACATGGAGTTAATGGCTTTATCTTTGCTTTCAACATAAATATAGGTTTCTCAGAGACGACTTGTTTGATACCTCACAAACTATATACTTCTAGATGATGAAAAGGATCAGTGATAACTTCTTTGATTAGGGGTAGGAAAAAAAGATTATAGGAAAGGCAAAAGCTTCTTAGCCTCCAGCGCAGTCTTCATTGCTGTCAACTTGAACTGATCTATGCCAGGTTGGAACAGCTTTGAGATTCTTGAAGTGATCTGCTTCACCAACCTCTTATCCATTACATTTTTTTCTCTTACTGCTTTTACTATTCATTCTTTATCTTTCACTTTTGACAGTTTGATGACTTAAATCTCGTCACAGTATTATTTACTATATTGTACCTCAGGGTTGTTTCCATTGAGAAAAAAATATATTATTAAAGCACAGTAATGTACAAAGTTGTCATAATAGAGTTTATGGCATACAGTGTTCCAACAATAACCTCACAACCATTGTCAACTTTCCTCCACTAATTTTCCTAGCTTCCTCTCCACACCCCTAGCCTGCCTTCTTAATATGCACATTTTTAAGTTTGGGTTCTTATAGTTTGGGTCCCATGCTTACAGTATTTTTTACTCTGTAGTTAGGTGGTTTGTCTTTTAGTTCTCAAATAAATGAAATCACAGGGTGTTTATCTTTTTATTCCTCTCGTCACTTAACATGATTCCTTCCAGTTGCATCCAAGTTGCAGCAAACTGCATGATTTTATATTTTCTAGGAGCTGAATAGTGTTCCATTATGTACATATACTGCAATTTCTTTAATTTTATCTGCTGTTGGGCACATAGGTTGTTTCCAGATGTTGGTAAATTTGTAAGTAATGTTGCAGTGAACATAGATGTTCATCTGTCCTTTCGGATTAATGTTTTTGTCTTTTGGATGTAGTCCCAGAAGTGGGATTTTCAGGGTTAAATGGAACTCTCTTCTTAATTTTTTTATTAGTGAAACACTATGAGGTACAGTTGTAGACTTATAAACTTTCGTGCTTGGGTTTCAGTTATACAATGATCGAGTACCCATCCCTCCACAAATGCCCATTCTCCACCACCAATGATCCCAGTAGCCCTCCTAGCCCCTCATCCCAACCCCTCACCCTGCCCCGCCTCTGTGGCAGGGCATTCCCTTTTGCTCTCTCTTCCTTTAGGGTGTTGTGATTTGCAGTAGAGGTATATCTACACAATGGCATACTATGCAACTGTTAGAAAAGATGAAGTCATGAAATTTACATATAAGTGATTCTACACGTGAAGTATCATGCTAAGTGAAATGAGCCAGAAAGAGAGGGACAGACATAGAAAGACTGAACTCATCTGGGGAATATAAAGTAACAGAATGGGAGACGAACACCCAAGAATAGTTGAGATAAATACCAGGAGGTCTGGTCCACGGCTTGGAAGCCGGCAGGACATCCTGGTGGAGGGGTGGGGGAAAAGCAGCTCAGATAGAGAAGGGAACACAAAGTAAATGATGTTTGGAGGATTAGTTCGGGATGCGAGATGTGTGCTGAAAGTAGACTATAGACTGAACACGATGGCCACTCAATATCTCTTCTTAATTTTTAAAGAGGCCTTCAAACTGTTTTTCATTAAGGCTGGGCTATGCAACAGTACCACCAGTAGTGGCTAAGGGTTTGAATTGTAGGAGTTCCCCATGTATTTTATACATTAACGCTTTATTTGATATATAGTTTATTTTTCTCTTTTTTTGTAGGTTGCTCTTTCAGTGAATTGTTTCCTTTGCTAATGAAGAAGCATCTTGGTGTGGTATAGGCACATGTAAACTATTTTTGCTTTTGTTGCCTTTACTTTGGGGGCTATCTTCAAGAAATAATTGCCAATGCCAGTATAAAGAAGTTGTTGTTCTACTGTGTTTTCTTATAAGAGCTTTAGTTTCAGGTTTTAAAATATTATTTGCTGATTTGAGTTTTAGACCAAACCTAGCTGTGCTCAACATTTACTCCTGGCTCTTCGCTTAGGAATCACTTTTGGCAGGGGTCAGGGGACCATGTGGGATGCCGGGGATTGAATCCCAGTCAGCAACATGCAAAGTAAGCACCCTACCTCCTGTACTATAACTCTAGCCCCCAACTTATTATATCTGTGAGTGGGCTTCTAAGCAGTGCTTAGGGAATTTCACATATTGTTTTTATTTGGTTTACTTGTTTTATTTGAGAGTGGACTCCAGTGCTTAGGTGCCACTCATAACAATACAGTCTGACCATCAGTGCTCAGACTCAGCAGTGTAGTGATGCTAGGAATCACAAGGACCACACCTGACAGTGCTCAAGGGCTACCTGGACTACACATAATGGTGCTCAGGGGGCCAAATTATACTAGGGGTTGAATTTGGAGCCGAGTGAATGTAAGCCGTGTCTCTCAGCTCTCTGCTAGGCTATCTCCCCAGCCCTCAGGCTTTACTTTTAAATAATTAATTCATTTTGAATTAATTTTTGCAAGTGCTTTAAGGGTTTGATACTTCTATATATAAATATTCTGTTTTATCATCAACATTTATTGAAGAGATTATGCTTTCACTCATATATTCCTGGTATCTTATCAAAGAGCAACTGACTACAGCCATGTGAAACATAATGACATTTAGTTGAATAATGGGCAGCATAGACGATGATGGTTCTAAAATTCTTCTTGTCTAGTGATGTCATATAATCATGATGTGGAATTTTATGTTCAGCAGCATATCTTTTAATAGCATCATTTTCCCTTGTACTTGATTTAATTTCAAGTATTTTGTTCATCATCACCCCTAAACTTACAAAATCTACAGTTAATGTTACAAGTGAGGCCATATCAAGTAATTACCTTGGAATAAAATTAAAAGTGATTAAGAACTATGATAGTGGAAAACCAGTGGTGGTTATTGCTCTACATTGTCCCACTTCACTGTGACTACAGTCTTGAAAGAACAGGAATAAACTGACAGAAACTGTTGAAAAATCTGCTTCATTGGAACCAGTGACACTTGGAGTGTTCAAGAAGAGCCTATGTCAGAGTTGGAGAGACTTCTGATAACCTAGATTGATGATCACACAATTATGCCTAACTGCATTTCTCAGAATGTATTTCTGTCATAAGAGATGTGTGACTGTACGTGCGGGTTTATTTTTGGATTCTGTAACAGTTCTACTGATCTCTATGTCTTTCTTTTAGTCAGTTCCACAGTGTTTTAATTGTTGAATCCTATTTAGTATTTTGAACTCAGGAAGTCTGATGTTCCTTCTCCATGTTTCCTCTATTTTTTTTGTCAGTTTCATGTAAACCTGAACTTGCTGTGGAATTAAACAGTCTTTTTAAACTTTTATTAGTGAAACACCATGAGGTACAGTTGTAGACTTACAAGTTTTTGTACTTGGGTTTCAGTTATACAGTGATCGAGTACCCATCCCTCAACCAGTGCCCATTCTCCACCACCAATGATCCCAGCATCCCTCTCACCCCCTCATCCTCTCCATCCCATCCCGCCTCCATGGCAGGGCATTCCCCCTTTTAAACAATTATTTTGACAGATGCCCTGTACTGACAGATTCCATAGTGAGATGTGGCAGAAGTCAAAGACAACAAATCCTCAGAATAGATCTTTCGCTCAGGGGCCAGACTACTCGTCTCACAGACAATTATCTGAGAATGAGGTTTGGGAGAATCTGAAACTTTTTGTTTCTAGTGTGCACTGACTGCTTTTAAAATATTTTTTTAAATTTTATAAGATTGTTTGATGTCAAAGCTACCATAAAGTTGGAGAGAGAAAAATAGGATGACCAAACATTGAAATATAGCAAATCTTTATATTTTCACTGAGATTCAGTTGTTTTCTTCAACAACCATTTTGTTGCAAGTTTTTAGTTTCCCTTCCTGTAAAGCTTTGATTTTTGAGAGCATTCTTCTTGCTTTTGTGAGGAGCTGGTTTTCAGAAGCCCTCAGTCCCATCGCCCAGAATTACTTTCACCACATTGCTTTTTTAGTTTTGGTTTTGGGGTCACATGTTGCTTTCACTGAAAGCATGTGCAAGAAAGTGCAAGAGTGAGGTCGGGTTGGCTACTGCCAGCCCAGTGCTTGGTGGACCATTTGGTACTGGGGATCAAACCCAGGGCCCCTTCATTGAAAGCATATCCTCCAGAATGTTGAGCCCTTCAGTTTTAGTTTATATATTTTTTATTTTCAAGGTGTTTTAAAAATTTTTAAACATAAGTTACAGACTGTAATTTGACAATTTTATTTATTCTTATTCTTTATATATCATTTTAATGTAGAGTTAAACACACTGATTTTAAATGTATGGTCCAGCGATTTATAGTAAATTTACAGAGAGTCAAGTATTAATCACCACAATCCAGTTTTAGAACTGATTGCTAAGTTCATTTTATACCAATAGAAAAAAGTGTCAGTCTGGTACAGGCTATTAAAAAACACCTCAGAGGTTGCTCTCAGTCCTTTGGCATCAAACAATCAATTTCTGTCCCTAAAGGTTTATCTATTCTGGATATTTTGTATTAATGGAATTATGCAATATCTAAGCAACTGTAGCTTAGCATAATATTTTAATCATGTCCTAAAGTAGTGCTTTTCTCAGTACTGAGGAATTTTCCAGTACTGGGATATTTTTCTTGGGGTTAGGGGGCACCCTAATTGTACTCAGGATATCCAGAGCAGGGATTATACCAGCAAATATATCTTGACCAACTGGTCAATTAATTTAGTGGAAAAACTCAAGGATATCATGCTATATAGACCCTGTCATGCAGAGTATACCAGGGCTACCTCGCTGGTGGAGGAGGCCTCCAGGGTCATACCTGTCAGTGTTCAGGGCCTTCTAGGGCTGTACCCTGACATGCTTGGGGGGCCATATGGTGCCAGAAATCAAAACTGGGTAAACTCCCTAACCACAGTGGGATTTTATATACAAGCCGAGCACATCTTCAGTACACAGCTGAGAAGTTGATTATAATATCTTCTATTTCTACTTTCAGGAAGTCTCAAAGTTAAAGGTGATAAATTCAGATTTTTATCTGGTCTTTTATCAGCATTCTTTGGCTCTGGGGACAGCCCTATACACATGTGCGGCATTCTAGATTGCTAGAAATACTTTGGAGCTTTTCATGGAATCCAGTGAACCAATTAAATTAACCAGAATTTATTTCGAAGCTTTTTTTGGCCAACTTAGTGTTTTCCCTAATTTTATTATCTCAGACATCCACGTAATAAACAGAACCCTCTGATTGTTTTTGACAAAACTTGAGAGGATGGCAGCTATTAGCACTGGGTGAGCTTGAGTCTAGTTAAATAAAAAAGAGCTTTACTTGTAGGAGCTTCTGGGGAACCAGCAGACAGATCAAATGACAGTTCTCTAAGACTGGAACTTTGAAGGAGCTCTTTTTATTCTTCCCTCTCCGGTGACAGCCAGCCTGCTGGCTTTCACTGCAATTTCATTTTGTTGGTTTTTTTAGGTTACGACAAGACCTGGGAGAAAAGGATGGGGAAAGGGCAAATTAAAATGTCACAAAACTCAATATTACTGAGATTCAGCAATTTTTCTTGAATAAATGTTCTTCCGATTGCTTTAAGCCTTTGGTCAGTTTCCAAGGTTTTGAAAAATTTGGTTTTGACAATTTTGCCAGTGTTCTCATTGCTTATATGGAAGAGAAGATTTTAAGAGGATTTTATTCTGCCTTTTCCACTTATGTCATCTCTCCTAAAGGCATTTCTGAAGTATAAACATTTGTGATTTTGATCTAAGTCTAACTTTTTAATGATCTGTGCTTTTGGTCCTATAACTTACATTTTCTTGGCATCTAAGGCCACAAAGATATTCTTATATGTATTTTTCTAGAATATTTATATCTTTAGCTCATATACTTATCTGGCCCATGAATTATTGTTTTGGCATCCTTCTATGTAGATTATACCCACTAACAAAACTTCAACCATGAATAAATTCAACTAATTACCTTCTCCTGTGTTTTGTTGATCTGGTTTGTTCTGGGGACCACACCCAGCAATACTCAGGTGCTATTAGGACATTGCAGTGTCATCCCAGAGTGCTGGAGGACCATTCAGTATCCAAGGTCAGACCCAGGATTGCTGTATGCAAACCATGTGCACTAGCTCTTTAAGCTATCTCATGGCCCTTAATTGCTGTATTTACTTCTCAATGATGACTTTTAAGGACTACTAGAGAAAAATCATGTCATTTTCCTAATTAATGCTTCTATAAGTTCCTCATCTCTGATTATGCTTAGTAATTTGTTTCTCCCAAGCTTCCTTGTTGCCTGTTTGATTCTTTGAAAGCACTGTTTTAGATCTTTATTTACTTTTTGTTCTTGGACCACTCTTGGTGATACTTGGGACTTACTCCTAGCATTGTGCTCATGAATCACTTTTGGCGGTGCTTGGGGTACCATATGTGGTGCCAGGTATAAAACCAATGTCTGTCACATGCATGGCAAATCTTGTACTCTCTCCAGCTCAGTATCTTTAGCAATTTTTATTTTGCTTTTAGGGTCACATCCGGCAATGCACAGGGGTTACTCCTGGCTCTGCATTCAGGTATTACTCCTGGCGGTGCTCATGGGACTATATGGGATGCTGGGAATCGAACCCAGGTCAGCCGCGTGCAAAGCAAATGCCCTACCCACTGTGCTATCTATGGCTCCATCCCCAGGATCTTTAGCAATTTATCCTCTTACTATGACATTTTTAGCACATAGTCTTTATTATTTAAGGGAAACACTATATTGGAAAAAACCTTCATATACTTTCTTCACAATTTTTGCTAATTTCTGCATCCTAATTCTCATTTTCATCCATACCACTTCAATGCTAAAGATTTCTTTCCTGTTTGTGATTAATCTATACATCCTTGTCCTTGACCCTTGTCATCTTATCTTCCCAGGGGCTGTAGTCAGTTATTCTTACTGCTTCTTTCTTTCAGGATATGCCTTGCACCAGTTGTCAGTTTCCATGCTATTTGTACTTCCCCATGGCACTGACTTTTTTGAGCAGTGCTCAGGGACTCCAGAGGCTCTCCCTGGTGATTTTTAGACAACTCACCTGCAGTTTCAATGTGAGGGCCCAAGGATATGCGACTCAGGCAGCAGTACCAAGAATTACCTGGGTCCCCCCAGTGGTTTGGGGGAACCTCCTAGGATGCACCTGTTGGTGCTTGGAGGCCACGTGGTATGGGTGTGTGAACTGGGGTTGGCCACATGCAAGGCATATGTCTTCTTGCCCCATGAAACTATAATTAAGACAAATGATTAAAGCAAAAATGCCTTTCTGTTGTTTAATTATTTGAACAAATGATGCTTTTCATTTCTCTGCATTCACTCTAATAATAAGTAGCACTGGTAGAGGGATCCTTGTATAACTGAAACCCAAGCACAAAAAATTTGTAAATGTACAACTCTACCTCATGGTGTTTCACTAATAAAAATCTAAAAAAAAATTAAAAGTAATTAACTTTAAAAGTAAATATAAACATTGAAGTCCCTAAAATGATAATATTCATGTATGAATCACAATTGGAATATAGTTTTTTATCTTTAATGAAAATCTTCAAATGTGGAAAAGTTGAAAGAATTTGATCACAAGTGACACATACTAGAAAAAGTATTCTCTGAAAATCTTGTAAAAATCCTGTGTGGACTTTTGAGGGTGGAGCTGCAGCCACTCCTCTTCAGTGCTCAGGGACTGATCTTACACTGCTCTGGGGATGATGTGTCACTGGGGTTTGAACCCAGACCTCTTTCATGAAAAGTATGTACTCCAGCCATTGATCCATCTCTTCCCCTGGACATTTTGTAAATGTTGCTGTTACCCCAGAAAGTTCCATCATATTTCTTAATAATCTCCACCCCACTCTCTAAGATGCAAAAACTAGTACTTTGATTTTCCTCTCAATTATTTTCCTTTTCTAGATCTTCAAATAACTGAAGGCATGTACTATGTATTATCTGTGTATAAGGCTTCTTTAGTATACTGCTTTTTGGATTCATATTATATCAATAATTTTTCTTTGTTTCTACAACAGACTTTCTTGGGAGAAATTTTTTCTAGAGACCATGTAACAAATTTCTACAAATATAGTAACTTACAGGAACAGAAAGTTATTTTCTCACAGATCTAGAGGTTAGAGAGCCAGATAACAAAGTCCTAGTTGAGCATCCTTTTCTCTCTCTTCTAGTTTCTGAAATTGCTCATATTTATTTGTTGGTATTATAGATATATCTTTAAAATCTAAGCCTATATTATCAAATGACATTCATTCTATGTGTCTGTGTATATACATGTTCTTCTTATAAGGATACTAACCGTTTAGGACCCACTTGGATTGAGTGTGGCCTAACATTAACTACTTACTTTTAAATATGACACAATTTCAAAATAAACCCACATTTTTTGTTTATGGATGGGCATGCTCGCTGTCTAACCAATATAATCTATCCTCTAGTCTTTAAAAATTCACATCTGTGAAACATCCCCCAATGTCTTTCCCCATCTCAGCATCATGTCTAAATCCCAAATCTCATCTGTGTATCAGCTGAAAAAATCACAAGTCCTGTGTTCTGAGTCTTTTATCACTGACACTTTGAGTATGGTCCAGCCTAAGACAGATTTCCTTTCTTTCTAGATATCTGTGAAACTAGATGAGTTATGTTTCCAAAAATACAATGGTGAGGCAGATATAAACTGAGCATTTCTTATTTTGAAAGGGCAAAAAGGAAGTAATAATGAAGGCCTTACTGGTCTTAAGCAAGTTAGCGGCTCAGTGTAGGATGTTGGGTGTCAAGGCCAAAAAGTAATGCTCTTGGCTCAATAATATATCCACTAGTCCCCAGCATTGACTTTGTTTTCTGGGTCTTCTGAGACAGTCCCAACATCCAAGCCCACAAGGGGTAGTTGCAACCCTACCCTCTCTGGCCTCTGCATCTTTATCTTGCCATCAGAATCATTGTTTCTTCAATTTGCCCTGTCTCTGTCCCCTTTGTTTCTCTCCCCTTGTATATGTCTCTTGACATACATAAGAAAGAGATTGATAAGGTCCTTGAGAATTTTATACCAATAGAAGAAGTCTGTCAAGAGATCCACACCATTAGATTCAGGGTTTCACACAGATCCTTTGGGTATTCTCTATATATGGCTTCTAGATCCGTGTCTCCATTGAAAGTATGTCCAGCCACATCATTCGCCTTTTTTCTAGATCACACTATGTGTAGTATAGATTCACTAGAGTGTGGATTCTCTAGATCAGTGCTTCCTAAAGTGGGTATACCACCCTCTGGGGAGGACTGAAATCATCGGGTGGGGAGTGGTTGGAGGTAGCCTCTGGTGCGGTTGGGGGCATTTTCTGTTTGCTCACCTAAAGAAGGTAGATTTTGGGTGCAGGGAGGTCAATGCTGAGCATTTTTTTTTCTGGAAAGGGGATGGTAAGCCAAATAAGTTTAGGAACCACTATAAATCAAATGCTGGTTCTCTTTTCCCTCAAATTCGAGAATATTTCCTTAATTATTTAATTTATCTATCTCATATCTCCATATAAGCACCAAGGAGAAACCAGGCTTTGTCTTTCACACTTTGCTTGCAAATATCCTCAGATATACATGTATATCACTTAATAAGTTATATTTTACCCAGTGATAGAACTCAATTCAGCCAAGACTCTGCCCACTTTGGGTTTTTTGTTTGTTTGTTTGTTTTTTTTGTGTGTTTGTTTGTTTGTTTGTTTTGGCATTTGGGGATCTTAAAATTTTGTTTGTTTGTTTTTTCCCACAACCTGCAGAGCCCAGGGCTTACTTCTAGATCTGTACTAAGGGATCTCTCTTTTGGGGCTCAGAGGACCATATGGGGTGCTGGAGATCAAACCTGGGTTGGTCATGTGCAAGGCAAGCACCCTACCTGCTGTACTAGTGCTCTGGCCCCTAAAATATTTTTTATTTAAAAAACTAAGTCACTGTTGTGTATTTACTAAAGGCATTAGTGCTCTGTCTCTCTCGCTGCCCATGTTCCATTGTCTCGCGCTGCTTCTTCCACCCCAGGGCCACTGATGGCGATGGGCAGGCAAAGCAAGGAACGAGGGCCAGGCTGGTCGGCATCAATTGCAGTTTATTCCAATCTCCTCTCCATTCTCCTCTGATTCTCTTCTGGATATCCTTTTCCTGATCCCCCTCATCCTCCTCTTGGATCCTGCTCCTATATACTTCTCCTTCATGCTTCTCCCTCACCCAACCCACCTTACATTCTACTTCATTCTCCTTCTGGATCCTCCACCCCACTCTTACAGCCTTAGTTAAATCCCAAAGCATGATTCCCTTGGGGCTTACACATAGGTGTGGTCATACAATCAAAGGAGGTAAAATCCTTCCCTCAGGGGAAGCTTCTTCTAGGTCAGATTCTCATTCAGCAGGAGGATCCACCCAAGAGCAGAATCCCATGGGTGTGTTTCTCCTCTCCTTGTCCAACAAACACATGAACACTCATAATATTAATCATTTTGTATGGACACAATAAGGGATACATTAAGCTTATAGGATTGCTCTCCTGGGGCTATCTTCCTATAGATCTCAGACTACAGTATTCAGGCCAGATTCATCTTTTCTAACCCTAGCAGGGTCTTAATCTTGTCGTTACTTTTTGGATCATGACAGCATTTGTCCATTACCATGCTCTTAATTTATAGTTAAGTATTGTGGTGCTTTGGCCTGGCCCGTTTTGGTGCCAGGGTAGCTCTCAGCTTGCCCTGAGTCCATTCAGTCCCTTGTCGGGACCCTGCTTTTGGGGTGCTAGAAACTAAGGGGAACTTGGGCTTAAGTCGAGAAAGCAAATGCCCAGAAATTAATATTAGTCAGTTAACTCCCAAGTTACAAAAGCATAATATTAACTATCTTCCTGCGTCTATACAAAAAGGATATTGCTTTAAAGTAAACTATGCAAAAGACAGGGTAGGAGAAAGCCATATTTCACTCATGAATACAAGTCAGATGTTCTTAGAAGGATCTGACCATACAAGTTAACAGAGTCTGATTATAGGGAAAAGGTGATAGACTGGTTGGGAACAGAGCACAGAAAAGAGTTTACAGATAAGCAAAGGAATGGGAGCACTGTAATCCAATTGTGGATTGCACTGTTATGGGTGTAACCCAATAAACCTAAGCTCCCTGTGGCAAGGGAGAAAGGACAAACCAATGTTATCCTATGACTGTGAATTACAAAGTTATTCATAATTGGTTTCAGACATAGAGGGTTTCAACACCAGTTTGCCTCCCATTCACTCGTCTGCCTCTATGAGAGGTGTTTTTTATGTTTTTCTACTGTGATTTACAGTATTGCTGCTGATAAGTTTTCATATAAAACACTTTACTACCTTTCTGCACCCCACTCCCGGTTGAACGCTGCCCTCCACCAGAGTTGTAGCCCCTTCTTTGTTCTATTCCCCTCACCCCCATGGGGCATGCTTCCTGCTGAAGACCAGTTCTCATATTCTTTATTTTAATTGCCTTTGGGTCTGCCCCTTCTGACAAAGATCACCTTTCTTCCAGTATCCAGTAATACAACCATCACTTTATTCTAAGAGCTTATCTGAAATATCTTTGACATTCATATTTCTAGCAGTATTCTTTATACAATGATAAATTATTCTCTAAGATCATAGTTATCTCTGTTGTTCTGTTATCTTCTGAGCACTCACCAGAACCACTATCAACATCTATATTTTGTACACACGAGCACAAGCATGTGTGTGCGTGTGTGTGTGTGTGTGTGTGTGTGTGTGTGAGGCCAGTGCTCAACCTGAGGGCCTCATACATGCTACTCAAATGTTCTACTGCTGAGCCATATATCTAGGCATAGCATCTGTATTTCTACCAACAGTTTATTCAAGACATACAGCCTTTTTCTTGAAGCAACTCTAAAATTCTTCCAGTCTGTACACATTACCTAATGCCAAAGCCACTTCTAGATTGTCAAGTATCTGTTGCAGCAACACTTACTACTTAGTATAAAGCTTATATTTATTTCCTAGGGATGCTGTAACAAAGTGCTATAAACTGGAAACTGATTTATTCTTGCAGTTGTGGAGGCCTGATGTTCAAATTCTTGATGTTGGCAAGCTTGGTTCCTTCTGGGGACTCTGAGGAAAAATTAGTTCCATGGCTCTGCCCTAGCATCTAGTGATTGCTGGCAATCCTTGGTTTGTAGATATGTCACTTCAGTCCTCTCCTTCTGTCATTATGTGGTCCTGTGTTTCTTTGTCTTAATGCTCCTTTATTAAAAGCATGCCAGTTATTGAATAAGGCCCACTCTAATTAGGCATGGTGTCCTCTTAGTAATTACATCTGCAAAAACCCAATTCCAAGTAACATTATTCTGAAGATAAGGATAGACATGAGTTTTGGAAGGATAACTTTTTCAACCCAGTATACTCACTTATCTCTCCTCATTTACTTTAATTTTTTTATTTAAGCACTGTGATTTTCAGTACTGTTAACAGAGTTTTAGGCATACAGTGTTCCATA
Organism: Sorex fumeus; assembly: GCF_029834395.1. Classification (NCBI taxonomy): domain Eukaryota; kingdom Metazoa; phylum Chordata; class Mammalia; order Eulipotyphla; family Soricidae; genus Sorex; species Sorex fumeus. The sequence goes on from NW_026606115.1 coordinate 19,010,960, forward strand.
CCCACACGCCTACCAGTCAGTGTCAAGAGACCCTCCATCAGTATCTAAAGACCCAGTGTCTCAATTCCCTCCTACCCACCTCCCCACCCCTTTTGCAGACTTGTTTCTTACAGGCCAATAGTCAGGGTCTGTTGCTATTGTTAAATTGTTATTTCCTTTACTGTGCTTCTTTATAGTCCACATAGGCAAGAGAGCATTCTAGATATATTCCCTCTTTAATCAGACTCAGCATAGTACCCTCCAGTTCCATCCAGGTTGCACAAATTGCATGACTCATCTTTTCTGATTTGTATTCAATTGTAATATGTAAGCCAATTTCTTTATCCACTTGTCTGTTCTTGGGTACTTGCATTTTTTCCAAATCTTGGCTATTGTGAATAACCCTGCAATAAACATAGTGCAAATGTCTTTTCAAAATAGTGTTTTGGAGCTGTTGGGGAAACCTGCCAGCCCTTCAGGCAGAGGTGTCTGGCCTTAGGTGGTATCACCACCCTGAAACCCTCTTTCAGGACAAGCGTCTACCCAGTCATAGGGCAGAAGTAATAGAGCCAGGGTGAATAGTTGGATTTTGTCTAAAAGGGGCTGGTGCTTCTGCACAGGCCTGTGCTGTAGCAACTGGACACCACATAAAAACAGCAACACAGGATTTGGCTGGAGCTGGTGAACATGAGCCTTTGATTGCAACCCTAGGCCTGCACAGAACTGGACCCTTAGCCATAGCCCTCACATTAGGCATATGAAGAAGCATAGGAGCCCACCAAAATTAAACAGGATAATAGTCTGCAAGGATTCCCCAAAACATTTTGGGGGCAGGGGTACTTTGTGGTTATACCCAGTGGTACTCAGGACTTACAGTTTGTAATCAGATTTCTTGATTTTTTAATTCAATATATAATCAGAGATCACACATTATATGATAATGATGTAGAGTAATTCCCGTATATTTTTCTGTATATATGTGTGTCTCAGGATGTTTTGTTTCAGCTATTGTTTCATTGTGGTTTTAATCATATTTTTTTTGGCAATGAATGGAGGTTTGATACCTTCTTGCACATTTATCAACCATTTGGATTAGTCTTCTTTGTGAGATGGTCCAGTTAGCAAATGTGGAAATGTGTACTTTCTGCCAGAATGTCTTTCCATCTTTTGTATTTATGTTCAGATGCAGTTTGAATTTAGAGATCACTTTAGACATATATCGAAGCAATAGTTCATCCCTGATATCTTGGGGTTATGGTAGATCTCAATGATCTCAAATCTTACATGCACTTACTACAAAGTTGTACAGATTATTATTGTAATATACTTACTCTTTGGTTATATATGTGGAAATGTTTCTTTCTATTCTGCAGCTTATCATTTCACTCTATGGTGTATTTTGATGAATAAAAAAAGTCTTCATTTTTAGATAATAAAATGTATTGATTTTTCTTTATGCTTAGTGTTTTTTATATTTTGATTAATAAATCTTACAGGAGTAAAGAATGACATTATTTATTATAAAAGCATTATGTTCATTGTCTTCCATATTTAAAACTTGAATTCACTTAGAATACATTCATGTATATGATATGAAATAGTATTCTAGTTTTGTATTGCTTTGTATACATAATCCTCCATCGCAGCACCATTTATTGAAAATTTTATCCCTACACTGTTTTTATGTTGTTAAGTCTGTCTTATTGCAGGTACTCATATATGTAAGTGTTTTTCTGGTTTCTGTTTTGTTCCTTTGATTTTTCTTTATTTATTCTGTAGTCAATATTACATAGTTTAGCTTTTAATGTCTTGATACCTGGTACAGCAAAACTGATTCCCTCTACCTTGCTCATCTTCACAAATATTGTGTCTACTTTGGGTATTTTGTTTTCCTGTGGAAATTTATAATTTGCCAGGTATACAGAACCCACGTACATAATACACATAAGTGCATATACATATCTTTGTGTGTGTGATTTTGACAGCAAATTCTTAAAGCAGTTGAGGATAACTGACATACTTCTATATCTTCAAATTTTGGAGGGGATTTGGGCCTTAGCCAGCCATGCTCAGGACTTAACTCCTGGCAGCGTGCTCAGTGGTCACCCTGGCAGTGCTTGGGGACCATACGCAGTGCTTAGGATTGAATCAGGGTCTGCAAGGCAAGCACTTACCCTCTGTATTATCTCTCTGGCCCCTGAATTTTCAAGTTTGTTATATAACTATGATATATATTTCACTCATGTATTCCTGTATCTTTCAGTTATTTTGTGTTTGTGGGGAGGGAGAGATTGTGCTTTACTCAGTGATGCTCAGGAGGTACTCCTGGCTCTATGCCCTGGGGTCAGTACCCATGATGCTCAGTGGACTGAGGATGGTCAGGGATCCAACTAGGGTCAGTAACATGCAAGACAAATGACATACTCCTTGTATTAGCTCTTCTGGCACTAGATATTTTCTATTTCTTCTAATGTGTAGTGAAATTTAATTTTTTCTTTAGTCTTTGTTGTTGTTGTTTTTTGATTTAGTTTTTCAGCCATATCTGGCTGGGCTCAGTGCTTATTCCTCCTGGCTCTGCGCTTAAGGATCACTCCAGTGCTCGGAGGTGGTCATATTTGGTGCCAGGTCAGGTATATGCAAGTTAAGTATCATACTCACTGTACTATCTCTGGTCCTGTTTTTTTTTAAATTCTTAAACAGATTTACTGAGGTATTTAACTTACATATAAGGTGAAATTAGCCTGTTGTAATAATTTGATTTGATAAATTTTAGTAAATTTACTAAATTGTTCAGTCATTTCTACAATTAAGTTTTAGGACATATCCACACTCCTACAATTTTTCTCTACAGTACCTTAAACCTTCTGTGTCTCTAAATTTCACCCTTTTTTGATATTGTATATGCAGCAAATCTTCCAATATATGATCTTTTGAATTTGAGTTCTTCCAGGTAGCATGTTTTGAAATTTGTGTCACAGATATTAGCAATTTGTTCTTTTCATTGGTGGTTTTACATTTTGTTTAGCCCTCCACCACTTTATGACACTTAGGTTGTTTCCATAATATTTGTTATTGGCTAATATGAATAGTATTACTATGACCATTTATATGTAGGTTTCTGTTACTTGCTCTTTTTTTTTTTTGGACCACTTGTGGCAGTGCTCAGGGGATACTTCTGTCTCAGTGATCAAGTGTCACTCCAGGCACTGTTTTAAGGACTTTGTGGTGCCAGGGATTGAACCAATCTGTCCCACATGTGAAGCATATGCTCAGCCCACTGAGCTATCTTCCTCTCCAGTCTTTCATGTGCAAGTTCATTGCACCCTATTAGCAACATGCAGGTGTTCATATTTTTCTGTCTATTAATGCTTACTGTCGCCTCTGTTGTTAATAATGTCTTCTTTGATGGAATGGCTACTTAAGTCTTTGCACACTGATTTGTTGTTTATTTAGTTTTGAGTGGAAAGTTCTTTATGTATTCTGAGTACAAGTCTTGTATTAGGTATTTAACTTAAAAATACCTACTTCCAGTCTGTAGCTTGTCTTTTTATTTTCTTATTGTTGTTCTTTGGAAGTTTTTAATTTTAATGTTTTGATTTCTCAGTTTATTTATGACTTCTGTTTTTGTGTATGTTTAAGTCACCATTGCTAAATTCAGTGCTAAAAAGGGTAGTTTTGTTTTATTCTAGAAAATTTAGGGTTTAATCTCTTATAGTTCTATTTTGAGTTAACTTTTCTATGTAAAGAGTCCACATTCATATATTTGTATATGAGTATCCAGTTCTCTCAGCATTTATTGTATTGGCTCTTCTTTCCCCATTAAATTATTTTGGCATCTTTGTGTAAAAATCAATTGAGTTTGTTTCTAGATATTCATCTTGGTTCCATTAATATATTTGCTTGTCGTTAAGTTCAGAGTATCTTTGCTCTCATAATATTTTTGGAATCACATAGTATGGCCCTGCTAACTTCCAACTGTGTTCTTTACAAATTTGCTTTGACTATACAAAGTATTTTGTGTTTACATGTAAATTTTAGAAGAAGCTTGCCAAATGTTCTACAAAAAAAACACCTGAAAACAAGCCTACTGGAATATATTAAGAATTACATTGAATCTGTAAATCATGTTGAGAAAATTGTCATTTTATTTTTGAATATTTTAATCCACAAATATGGAATGGTTCTTCATGTATTTGGATCCTTTTTTAAATTTAAGCAGTATTTTGTAATTTTTTTTATGAATCTTACACTTTTGTTTCTAGATTTTTAATTTATCTTGATGCTTTTGTGAGCATAATTGTTTTTCTTAATTCACTTTTGGACTGTACCATGAAACTATATAAAGGTTATAATTAATGTATATTAACCTTATATTCAATGAGTAAACTCTTTTGTTAGTTCCAGTAGTTTTACTGCAAATATCTTAGGAATTTTTTGCTGGAAAGTCATGTTGCCTATGAATAAAGACAGTTTTATTCCCTCCTTTACAATCTCAATACCTCCACCCTCCTCCTTGCCATTCCTTGAAATCACTATCTGGAGTCCTCAGTAAAATGTTGAATGGAAATGGAGAGAGTAGATATTCTTACTCTCCAGTCTTAGTGGGAAAGCATACAGTTCTTAACCATAAACTATAATTTGAGCTGTGAATTTCTAATACATGTTCCTTTACAGTATTTTATTTTCCTGTGGTGCTTAACTACTATAAATTTAGTGGTTTAAAGCAACAATTTTTTTCACTTACAGTCTTAGAGATAAGTTCTAAAACAACCTGTCCACAGGGTTGCATTCCTTCTGGAGATCTTTGAGGGATCCTTTTCAGCTTCTAAAAGCCATGGACATTGCTTGGCTCATGTCCTCTTTCTTAAACTATTCCTCTCTGTTTCTATTACTAAACACCTTGTTCTGTATCTGACCCTCCTGCCTCCTTCAAGGATCCTGTGATTATGTTGTATGTACTTGAGTAATCAATCCAGTATAGTCTCCCTATCAATGGAACCACATCTACAGAGTCTGTTTTACCATGAAACATTTTATAGATTCCAGGGATTAGGTTGTAGGCACCTTTGAGAGAACCATTTTCATGAAACATTTTTATAGATTCCAGGGATTAGGTTGTAGGCACCTTTGAGAGAACCATTTTCAACCTTGCCATATGTAAGTTGAGGACATTCTCTTTTTTCTTGGCTAGTAAGAGTTCTTTGTTTTGTTTTTATCATAAATGGGTGTTAGATTTTGTTAAATGCATTTTTGGTCACTACTGTGTTGGTCACCGGTTTAAGGCTTTGATCTCTTTATGTGATATATTTACTGATTTGTATGTGTCAGACTAACCATTAGATCCTGGGATGAACAAATACATTAATATGCATGTAACCATCTTTTATAAAATTTCTCTATTTAGGGGCTGGAGCGATAGTACAGCGGGTAGGGTGTTTGCCTTGCATGTGGCCAACTAAGGTTCAATCCCCACCATCCCACATGGTCTCCCAAGTACCGCTAGGAATGATTCCTGAGTGTAGAGCCAGGAATAACCCCTGAGCATCGCTGGGTGTGACCCCAAAAGCAAAAATAAATTTTGCTGCAATAAACATACAAGTGCAGATGTCATTTCTACTGAACTTTTTTGCCTCTCTGGGATACATTCCCAGAAGTGGTATTGCTGAGTCAAACAGGAGCTCAATTTCTAGTTTTTTGAGAAATGTCCATATTGTTTTCCAAAAACACTGGACCAGTTGGCATTCCCACCAGCAGTAAGGGAGGGTCCCTTTCTCCTCACATCCACGCCAACACCCTTTACTTTTGTTCTTTTGGATGTGTGCCAGACTCTGCTGTGAGATGATATTTCATTGTTGTTTTGATCTGCATCTCTGTGATGATTAGTGATGAAGAGCATTTTTTCATATACCTTTTGGCCATTCGGTTTTCTTCTTTTACGTAGATGTGGACTGAAAGTAGACTATGGACCAAACATGATGGCTGCTTAGTGCATAACACCAAAAGGGGAGAGAAAGAGGGAATGTGTCTGCCACAGAGGCAGAGGTTGGAAAGGGGTCGGGGTGGTAGGAGGGACACTGGGAACATTGGTGGTGGAGAATGGGCACTGGTGGAGAGATGGGTACTCGAACATTGATTGAAATGTAATCATGGAATCACGAAAAAGTCTATAACTGTATCTCATGGTGATTCATTAAAAAAATTCTGTATTATGCATGCTGATACTTCATTAAAGATGTTGATATCTTTATTCATGTGGGATATTGGTCTATATTTTTCTTTGCTTGTGAGGTCTCTCTTTTTTTGTTTTGTTTTGGGGCCACACACGGCAGTGCTCATAGTCTACTTCCTGCTTGGGATTCCCAGTGGTACTCAGATCCTGCAGTGCCAACTCATATCCTGGGCACACACACAAATGGTGCATGCACTCTGGCCTGTTGAATTATATTTGCAAACATATTAGTGCTTACTGAGTCTGCTTTGATGATTTGTATCTTTGTAAGGGGTTCACTCATTCGCAAAATTTTTCTAATTTGTTACTCTTAAGTATTTTATAACATTCTATTAAAATATTTCCATTTCCTTTTTGAAATTTAACATTTAATTAAACGTTAAAACGAAGTTAAACATATTATTTAACTTTTTTGAATCAGTGTGAGATAGACCCTTACAAAGCTGTTCATGATTAAATTTTAGTGATACAGTATTCCAACACCCATCTCTCCATCGGTTTACATTTCCCAGCACCATGGTACCCAGGTCCCCTTCCATCACCCCCCACCTCCCATTCCCTGCCTGCCTCTATAAATATTTTCATTTCTATAGGGTCAGAAACCTATTTGATTGTATTTTATAAAATTTTATGTTAGCCACTGTGATTTACAATTTTACAATATTGTCAATGGTATGTTTTATGCATACCACGTTTCAACACCATACCTTGCACTGTAGTGCCCATTTCCCTTCTATATTGTCCCTGGATTACCCCTTTATCCTCTCCCCACCATCTCACTTTCCACCCTCTCCATATCTCACTGCCCTGTTAAGTCCATTCTGTAGACAAGCTCTCATAGTTATATTTTATTCATTTTTCTGTCTTTTCTTATTTTCTTAAAGTAAACTAAGGGTTTACCATTTTGTTAGCCTTTTCAAAGTAGCAGCTTTTGCTTTCATTGTTCTGTTAGGTGTTTCTATTTTTTGTTGGTCTGTTTCTCTTCTGCTTGCTTCTGATTTCTGTTTGTTCTTTTCCTAGCTTCCTAAGCTGGAAGCTTAGTTTTTATTTTGAAAAGCATTCTCTCTTTTTTTTCTTCTACAGGTATTTAAAGCTACACATTGGTCTCTGGGCATTGTTTTAGTTTTAGCCATAAGTCTTGACATTGTGTATTTGCATTTAGTTGAGGATTTTAAATTTTTCCTATATAAGTTCTATGAATGATGGATATTTAGGGCATATATTGTTTAATTTCCAGATATTTGTGTTTTATCAGCTTTCTTCTACAAGAAGACTGCTAATACTTGTATGATTTCCAAAGTTTTTAATTTTTTGAGACATACTCCCATTTTGGTGCCCTCACTCTAATATTAATATGATAATTTACTTCATTTTCATATTTCGTCTTTGAAATGACACTTTTTAAATGAGACCTACCCAAATCAAGGTTAAAATTGCAACAGGTGTATTACCACTAACCTTCTGATCATCCCTTAACCTGTTATATTTTTTCTTTTTCAAAGTACTTATATCCTTCTAACATACCTCTTTTCTTGATGAATATAGTGATCTTTGTTTTACTTATTGGGGTATACTAATATCATAGTAGTTACTGAGTAAATTCTGTTTATTGTGTATGTTCATCCACTTCATCATATAGTAGCTGAAACTTATTCACTTTCCTTGCAGTATAGTATTTTATGATATAAATTAACTACTAATTTTATAATTGGTTCCTGCTAGATGGATTTGTAGTTATGCTAGTTTTAGATTATTATAAATGGCACTGATCTAAGCACCATTCTTATCGTGTATACAGATGCACATATGTCTCATTTTTTGTAAGGTATGTATTTAGGATTAGAATTCATGGGTCATTTTATGGTCATAAATTCAACATCAATTGGTCACATCATGGCTGCACATTCCCACCATCAAAAATTTAGGGAGTCCATGTGCTCTGTACTCTCACAGATTTTGTATTAACAATCTTCTGATTTTTTTTGCTGATATAGCAGTTCTCTATTAGTATTTCTTTCCCTTCTTAGCATTTACTTTAATTTTAATGGGTGGAGTTACTTTATATATATGTACTATCCTTGTGTAACTAATCTTTTGCTCGTTTCCCTAACAGTTGTTTGTATTCTTTATCATAGTTTCTATATCACTTTTTCTTGCTCTTTGACTTTTCTATCTATATTTTGTTTTTATCTTAATGAAGTGTAATTTGACACTATTTTCCTTCATAATGCTTTTGGAGACGTAAGATATCCTTCCATAAATATTCTTATAACTTACTTGAGGAAATGTGGAATTTAGAGGTATGTAGAAAAATTGCATACACATTTGTTATTTATCTCAGCAATGTCACATCTTGGAATCTCTTATAAAGATATACTGGAAAGAAAGAAAAGGTCCTTTATATACAAGGCTATTTGTCAGATAATTTTTTATAACCGCAAAACACAAACATGAAATGGAATTTCAGTGTGTTTCAGTAGGGAATTATTTGCCTAGACTGTGGCATATCTATATAGTGGTCTATTATATTCACTGTTATATAAGAAGAGCGATAGCACAGTGGTAGGGCGTTTGTCTTGCATGCAGCCAACATGGCCGACCCGAGTTCGATTCCTCCGCCCCTCTCGGAGAGCCCGGCAAGCTACCGAGAGTATCTCGCCCGCATGGCAGAGCCTGGCAAGCTCCCCGTGACATATTCGATATGCCTAAAACAGTAACAACAAAGTCTCCAATGGAGACGTTACTGGGCCCGCTCTAGCAAATCGACGAACAACGGGAGGGCCTTTACTTTACTTTTACTTTATAAGAAGAAAGGGAAAGACCTCTATATGTTAATTTGGAGTTATTATCAAGATTTTTTATCAAGTACAAAGTTGTAGAATAGTATTTATAGTAGTTTACAATTTATGTGGGAGATGTATATACACGTATATTTGTGGAAAATGTGCCCATTTGCTTAAATTTTCAATAGAATAAAACAATGGAATCATAAATCACAAATCTAATAACAATTATTGATTATAGGAAAGGAAATGATTGGGATAATGGAGATAGATATGGGAGTATGAATTCTGTGAATGTACTTTGTGAGAGTTTTGACTTTAAACCATATAAGTGTTTTATGTAATTTCAAAAAGGAAAAGTGTCAGTCCATATGTTGATAACAAGGTAAAACAAATGAACTTAACTATAAATAAGATTGGTAATATAACCATACAGAGAAAACAAAGTGACTTTAAAATAATACTTGTACAGTTTTAGTGGAGTATATATACATATGCATATGTGTGTGTGGTGTGTGCAAGGAATTTAACTCAGGGCCTCACATGTATAAGGCATGCACTCTACAACTGAACCACATCCTTGGGCCTAAGGCAATATTTTTTTTAAAAATTTTATTAGTGAATAACCATGAGGTATAGTTACAAATTTATGTATTTTCGTGCTTGTGTTTCAGTCATATAATACTCGAGTACCCATTCCTCCACCAGTGCCCATTCTCTACCACCGATGATCCCAGTTTACCTCCCACCCCCCCTACCCTAACCCCCCACCCCATCCCACCTCTGTGTCAGGGCATTCCCTTTTGTTCTCTCTCTCCTTTTTGGTGTTGTGGTTTGCAATAGAGGTATTGAGTGGCCACTGTGTTCTATCTGTAATCTACTTTCAGCACGCATCTCCCATCCTGAGCGGGTCCTCCAACCACACTTTACTTGGTGTTCCCTTCTCTATCTGAGCTGCCTTTTCCCCCAGCATGTGAGGCCAGTTTCCAAGCCATGGACCAAACATCCTGGTACTTATCTCTACTATTCTTGGGTGTTCGTCTCCCATTCTGTTACTTTATATTTCACAGATGAGTGCAATCTTTCTATGTCTGTCTCTCTCTTTCTGACTCATTTCACTTAGTATGATACTTTCCATGTTGATCCACTTATATGCAAAGTTCATGACTTCATCTTTTCTAACAGCTGCATAGTATTCCATTGTGTAGATGTACCAGTTTCTTTAACCAGTCTTCTGTTCTCGGGCACTCAGGTTTTTTCCAGATTCTGGCTATTGTAAACAGTGCTGCAATGAACATACAAGTGCAGATGTCATTTCGACTATACTTTTTTCCCCTCTCCAGAATATATTCCCAGGAGTGGTATTGCTGGATCAAATGGGAGCTCAATTTCTAATTTTTTGAGAAGTGTCCATACTGTTTTCCAAAAGGGCTGAGCCCGTGGCATTCCCACCAGCTGTGTAGGAGGGTCCCTTTCCACATCCACACCAACACCTGTTGCTTTTGTTCTTTTGGATGTTTGCCAGTCTCTATGGTGTGAGGTGGTATCTCATAGTTGTTTTGATCTTCATCTCTCTGATTATTAGTGATAAAGAGCATTTTCTCATGTGCCTTTTAAACATTCATATTTCTTCCCTTAGAAAGTTTCTGTTTATTTCTTTGCCCCATTTTTTGATGGGGTTGGATGTTTTCTTCTGTAGAGTTCAACCAGTGCCTTGATATCAACCTCTTATCAGATGGGTATTAAGGCAATATTTTTTAAGGACAAAGTAACTTCAAAGAAATAGGAACATGTTTAATATTTGTACTATTGACAATCATAGTATTATTGATCTTTTAAAATTATTTAAGTATGTTAATGGTAAAAGAATCGGTAGAAGGTAATATTCTAAGTGTATGTGTAAAGAAATACAAGTCTAAATTGAGGAAATGTGAGAAAACCTTGTAATTTTAAATTTGAAATAAAATATTTCTGAATTTAATTCTTTTTTCTCTTAAAAATACCCAGCTTTTGTCTACTGAAAAGGCCTGTAGACATTGGCCACTCAGCAACAGTAAACAGACCTAGGACCACACTTTGGCTTCCAAATATTATTTCACATTATAAGGAGCCAGAGGATTTTGGAAAAACATGCCAAGTTTGAGTCAGGATATATTCAGGATAAATCTGAGATATCTTGCTGCACCAGAAGTTTGAAGCTATCTGACCTCCAAAGAAAATGATGTCTACACTTAATACACATCAAATGTTTGAAAACAAGCACTATCTTGATTAGACCAATATAATTGTTACCGGTTTCCTTTGGGTATTTCTAACATACAAACTCTTTACTCTCATAGTTAGAAAGTAATTGGAAAAGATCAAACATTTTTCCTGCTTTTTGTTTCTGAACATTATATAGGGGAACTGAATAGGTGATGATGGTTAAGTACATTCTAGAATTCCTGATAGCAAATGCCAAAGATATAATATAATTAGGGAAACTTACAGCTCTCAATAACTTAACAAATCTTGGCAGTATTCATCAGTGGATGCGAAATGAATTAGGTTAAAGCTAAATAGGAAAGCTGCATAGTGGAGTGATTGGACTAACATCCCATGAATTCACTGATTTTCACCTTCACTAAAATTGACACCACCAGAAACACAGTTTCTCAAGACATGCTGTTTAGAGGATGCACATACCTACCTATGAAGGATTGAACTTGAATCTAAACTCCTAAATCAGAGTTTCTAAATCCTTTTCTAATGTTGGTCTGCTTGCAACCTTGTTTTCTGTCTGTGGCCCTCCTGGCCTTCTAGTCTTGTGCTGTGGCACTCTCATTCATGCAGTTTTTACTTGCAGCTCCCTTGACATAGCTTGATGGTCATCCACAGTTGAGAAATGCTGTGCTAATTACCCTGTGAAACTTTCTGCAGTGATGTAAATGGTCCTTTTTCTAGTCTTTCTAATATAATATCACGTATATGACTTTTTAAATTCTTTATTTTATATATATTTAAAATTTTTATTAGTGAGACACCATGAGGTACAGTTGTAGAGTTACAAATTTTGTGTTTGGGTTTCAATTATACAATGATCAAATACCCATCCCTCCACCAGTGCCCATTTCCCACCACCATGGATCCCAGTATCCCTCCCACCCCCATCCCCCCCATCGCACTCTGCCTCTGTGGTAGGGCATTCCCCTCTGTTCTCTCTCTCCTTTTGGGTGTTGTTGTTTGCAAAAGAGGCATTGAGTGGCCATCATGTTTGGTCTATAGTATACTTTCAGCATGCTTTTCCCATCCTGGGAGGATCCTCCCAACACCCTTTATTTGGTGCTCCCTTCTCTACATCTTCTCTACATGCTAGGGGAAAAGGCATATATGACTTTTGATCACTCATGATGTCACTAGTTTAACTAAGAAACATATATTAAAAGTCAGTTTAAATGGATATGTGTGAAACCAGTGGATAGTGTATTAGATAGTGTAGTTGTAGATTCAACTACTGATTTATAAGAACTAAAGGAAATTGAGGAACTTTTATTAAAAATATTAATTGAATCACTGTAAATTATAAAGTTACAAGAAAGTTGTTCATAATTGAATTTCAGCCTTCAATGTTCCAATACCAATCCCTTCACCAGAGACCGCTTTCTTTCACCAATGTCCCCAGTTTCCCATCTTCCCCATTCAGCCTTCCTCTATAGCAAGGACTTTGTTCTTTTTATTTTTCTTCGCCATTTGAGAAACTGTGGTTTACAATACTGTACTTGATAGGATATTGTGCATGTCAATTTACCTCTGTTCAGCTCATAGTCCTGATCCAGAGTGACAACTTCCTTACTGTAAGGAACAACTTAAACCATTCCATGAGGAATAATTGATTCAATGTATTTGAACAAACAAGATAGTTTCCCTTGTAAAAATCATTAAGATGGGGGAAAATAAGTTGGAGAAGCAGGAAAGAAGTGACATTGTTTTTAAAATGAAAGACAACAGGTATAAGCCAAAGGCAAGTTTATTTCTGCATTGATTCAACAACCAAATGTAAATGAGATTGTCTTTTAAATCACTGGAGGCATTTGAAAATGAACTCAGTATTACCTGATACTAAGAAGTTACTAATTTTGTGAAGCGTGATAATGCCATCTGGTTGCATTTTTTAATGTCCATATCAGTTAGAGGTGCATGTTCTGCATGGCCCTTCTAGTGAACACCTCCTTAAATTTTATACCCTTATGTGCCTCACTTGCTTCACTGAAGTCCTGGCCCTGCTTGAAATGCTCTATGCTAAAATAGCTTTATATGATTGTCATTTGTCATGGTTTATAAGCACCTGCCCCTCCAGATACTCAAGATTTAATTTCTATTAATTTGTCAAAGGATGTTTTGGTAGGCTTTGTAGAACTTCCCTATTTCTTTGTCTTGATCCAGATGAACCCCAAAAGAAGAACAAAGGTGATCCCATGAACAACCTGGAAAATTTTTACCAAGAGATGATAATGAAAAAACGTCTTGAAGAGTTCCAACTTATGAGAGGTGAACCCTTTGCTTCCCACTCACTGGTCTCAGCTACATCAGTGGGAGATAGTGGCACAGCTGAGATCCCGTCATTACTCCAGGACCAGGGAAAACAGGCAGCACAGGGTAAAGGTCCCAGTCTTCATGTGGCAAAAGTTATTGATAAATCACCTGAGCAGTGTTGGACTGGGCCTAAGAAGCTGACGCAGCCAATAGAATTTGTCCCAGAAGATGAGATCCAGAGAAATCGTTTGTCAGAGGAGGAGATCCGAAAAATTCCCATGTTTTCTTCATATAATCCAGGGGAGCCAAACAAGGTATAGGCTAAACCAGGAAAAAAACTGGGTTGTTTTCATTTTTATTTACCTTTACCTATAGTAATACTTTTAAATTAGCTTTAATATACCAAAGAATCATGCCATTGGCACCATGACTGTGTTTTTCCTTAATCTTAACTTCATTATCTGCATACTATATAAGTAGCGTATTTCTATGATATACCTTGTAGTTTTCTCCTTTCCTAAGTTACCCTTAGCATTTCTAAAGAAATCTTGATGAAAACCAAATGCATGAAACTACAAGCCATACACTGAAAGAAAAGGAGCTTCCAGTTTCCTAGGCTGGTAATACATTAAAGGTTTATTCATAAATTCACCATATGTAGTAGCTATGGTACATCTGGAATATATCAATAATTAAGTATTGATAGGGCTTACAACATAATTTTTCTGATGTTAGTGTTCTACCTGGCTTTCATATGAAATACATTTTTTGGGGTAGGGTCACACCTGGCTGTGTTTGGGACTTACTCCTGATGTTCAAGGTTCACTTCTGACAGAAATGAGGGTATCAGGGATTGTACTCTCTTCAGCCCCAATATGAAATATGGCTTAAGTAAGCCTTGAAAAATTGACCAACTAAGTAGGATTGTAGAGAACTTATTTTATTATTCAAATCATTTTTTTTGCACAATCATGGTATATGTTACAACCAGAATTGAAAATTTTATTATATCACCCAGAGAAGCAACAGAAGCATTTGGAGCATATATTGTTGCATATAATTTAAAGTGCAAAACCTGAAAGAAAATAATATTAGCTTCTAGATATTTCTGAATTTTTTCATAAGGGGCGTTGTAGATAAAGGATATTAAAACTATTTTCTTTGAGTTGCTGGAGCAGGTAGGGCACTTTCTTTGCATGTAGCCTGTCCAGCTTTGATCTGTGGCACCCCATATGATTCCCCCAAGCTCTGTCAGGAGTGATCCCTGAGCTCAGAGCCAGGAGTAAGCCCTGGGTACAGCTGGGTGTGCCTCCACCCACCCAACTAAAAAGCTATTTCCTTTGAATGGGTGCATTTCTAATATATATTGTTGTTAGTTCAAGGGTACTTTGAGGTATTTTTTTACTAATTACTAAATATTACTAATATACAAAAATTTATAGAGAATGATATAGAAAATTCTTAAGTCAGCCAGAAATCTTAACATTCTTAGTAGTGTCCATAATTGCTTAATTTAAGAATAATAATACCTTTGAGAGACCCAAAGATTTCCATATATCCTCACCAATCTTATTTCCCTTTCTCTTTTCCAGAGGTAACTACTATCCAGATTTTGTTTTTAGTCCCATGCATGATACATGTTTTTATATTTTTATTATTTATATCAGTAAATTAGTAACATCTTTTGATGTATTTATATATATTTTATATGTGTGTACATATGTTATATATAACTATAGTATTGTGTTTAATAATATATAGCTAGCACACTCTACATATCCTTTTATAACTTGCCTTTTTTACTGAATGTGTATGTTTTTGATGTTGATTCCTGTTGTTACAAGCAATTATATAGTGTTCAGTTGTACTATAATTCATTTATCCATTCTCCTGAAAATTCTTTCTTTTCATTTTTTGCCATTTATAGACAATTCTGTAATATAATTTACTGTATATATCTTCAGTTGCTTGTGTTTAAGAGTTACTCTAGGACATTTTTTCATACTGCAGTTATTGTGATTTTTTAGTTCTTTTTTCTTTTTGGCCACACCCAGCAGTGCTCAGGGCTCACTCCTGACAGCCTCGGGAAATCAAATGGGTGCCAATGATCAAACTTAGATCATCTGTATTCAAGAGAGATGAGCACCCTACCCACTGTACTATCTCTTCAGTCCCTTAATGCAGTTTTTAAATATTTCATAAATAGCATTTTAATGAAATGAAAAGAATGTAATGAAGAATATAAAATTGCATTTCATGAACTAAGAGTAATTGCTTTGTTCTTTTTCTTTTTTTCTTTCCTTTTTCTTTTTTCTCTTTTGGTTGTGCCATGGAATGATCCTAGTGTCTCAGGCTACCTCTGAGCTAAATCTCTGACTCAAATTATTGTTAAGCAACTTTTATTTTACTCCTGTGTTTGTGCATGTGTAACCTATTTGTGAGCCAGAATGTAAAATGTGTTTCTTACTTACTATACATCTCTGTAAAAAAATGTGGCAATATTTCTCTACTACAGTGGTTCTCAAATATTAGTGTGCACCAGAATTACCTGGTAGGTTTGTTAAAACACAGATTATTGACTCTGCATCCAGAAGCTATTTTGTTTTAGTAGATTTGGAGTAGAACTTGAGAATTTATATTTCCAAGAAATTCCCAGGAGAGGCTTCTACTACTGGTCTGAATGTGACATTTTAAGAATCTCTGATCTATGCTACATACCCAAGATTGATACTGTGATGTTGGGTATGTATATTTTCAACTTTGAATGGGCAGAATTTCAAAAAATCTCTTTCACATTCTTGCTGAGATTTTGTTGTATTACAAACTGTTTGAAAGATATCTCATTGTTTTAAATTTGCACTTTTCCTGATTTCTATTGAAGATATATCTGTGCATGTATTTATTAAGTAACCTTATGTGAATTGCTTGCTCCATTTCTTTACCTATTATCTGATTGTATAGTATTTTTATATTATATATACATATAACTTCAGACTTTTAGATAGAAACCCTTATTATTCTTTATTTTGCAGTTGTATTTTTCCATTGTTATCTTTTTAGAATTGTTTCCTCTTTATTTAAGTAGAATTCTTATTTTAATGTAGACAGACTATCAGTATTTTTGGTACTTTGTGCTTTTTTGAGTAATTTTAAAGAAATATTTTCAAAAAATAAGAAACTGGGGTGTATGTCATTACCTAATTTATGACTTTAATACAAAGCTTTAGTAATCAAAACAGCATGGTACTGGAATAAACAGCATAGGCTCTCTACTGGGTCAGAATTGAATACCCAAGGTCAAATCACCATATATGTGGATGGCTAATTTTCGACAGAGGAGCTGAACATGATATGGAATAAAGATAGCCTCTTCAACAAATGGTAATGGGAAAACTTGATAACCACGTGTAAAAGAGTAAAGTGGGATCCATAGCTCACACCTTACACAAAAGTCAGTACAAAGTGGACTAAAGACCTTGAAATCTGACTGGAAACTGTAACATACATTGAGGAAAATATAGTCAGAATGCTCCAAGAGTTGGGCCTCAAAGGCACCTTCAATGATATGGTGCCATTGGCAAAGGCAGCAGAATTAAAAGTAAACAAATGGGACTATGTCAGATTAAAGAGATTCTGCATGGCAAAAGAAACATAAGTTGGGCTAGAGCTATAGCATAGGAGGTAAGCCTGCATTTAGCTAAAATGGGTTTGATCCCCAGCACCATATATGGTCACCTGAGCCCTGCCAGGTGTAGCCCAAAAAGAAAGAAAGAAACATGGACTAAAATTACAAGACTGCTAACTGAAGAGGGAAATGTTTGTATTCAACACATCAGATAAAGGATGATATCCAGGATATATAAAGTATTCACAAAGATCATCATCAGCAGCAGCAGCAGCAGCAGCAACAACATCAATGAAACATCCAAAAACCCTATCAACAAATGGGGAGAGGAAATGAGCAGACACTTCTCAGAGGACAACAGGTGATTGTTGAATAGATGAGCATGAAAAAATGCTTATCTTCACTTTCCATTAGGGAAATTCAAATCAAGACAACAATGAGATACCATCTCAAACCAGTGACAATGGCACACATCAAAAATAGAATAATCTTGTTGGAAGGGATGTGGTAAAAAGGAACTCTCATATGCTGCTTGTGGGAATGTTGTCTGGTTAAACCCCTGTGGAAAATATTATGAAGAGTTTTCAGTAAACTTAGAATTGAGCTCCCACATGACCCAGCAATTCCACTTTTAGCTGTCTACCCCCAGGATGCAAAAACATTAATTCAAAAAGCGAATGCACACCATTGTTCATTGCAGCACTTAGTACAGTAGCTGAGATATGGAATAAACCTAGTGGAATGAATTATGAAGACATGGCATATATAAACAATAGAATACTGTGTAGCTATAAGGAACAACTAGATCATACGATTTGTTGAAACCTGCATGAAATTGTAAGAAATGTTGAGTAAAGTAATGCATAAGCAAACACAGAATGATTTCACTTATCTGAAGTATGTAAAATAACTGGATGTGGAAAGGCAATGTAGTAAATGGGGGCGTGGGGAATGCCTAGGTCACCCTTCACCCCAGTATATAGAGAAGGAACTCGATTAATTCTATTATTAGTTCTATTACTGGATTGCCTTTGGCTCTTTGTTGCTACTTTGTGTATCTTTAACTCCCACATATGAGAGAGATCATTCTCTACCTGTCCCTTTCCTTCTGACTTCACTCAGTATGATATCCTCTAGTCCCATCCATGTTGCCTCATAATTTTATTCTTAGAGCTGCATAATATTCAATTGTGTATATATACCACAATTTTTTGATCTGTTCATCAAAGTGGGCCATTTGGGTTGGTTCCATATCAGGGCTACTGCCCTAAGTGCAGCAATGAACATAGGTGTGATTATCTTTTCTAATTAATCTTTTTGTGTTTGGAGGATAGGTAGTAAGAAGTAGTATTACAGAGTTGTGTGTGTGTGTGTATATATATATATATCTCCATATTGCCTTCCATAAATGCTGAGCCTTTATAGAAAGATGACATTTTCACCAATAGTTGATAAGTGTTCCTTTTTCACTGCACCCTGCCAACACTGACTCTCAAGACTTTTTGGTATGTGCCATTCTAACAGGTGAAGAGCAACCCCTTTTGAGAACATTGTGGCAACATATAGTAAAAATGGTACCTGTTAATAAACTTTGCTAGCAGTTCTACACCTACCTAAATATCTAGCCTAGAAAAACTTATACATGCATACTAGGAGGTGTTATAGGAATGCTCATTTGTTGTAGTATTTTAATAACATGCATGTTCATATGCCAGTGAATGAATAAATGGGTTAAGCATGGGTTGTATAGAGAGATATATATTCATAAATAGAATATTATACAGCAGAGAAAATGAGTAAAATTGAGTTACCAGTTAAAATTGGCAATGTATATTTAAAAGCTGGTTGTTGACATCTGGCTTGGTGCCATGAGAAAAAGAGCATGGAAGTTGTCATACCATTCTTTAAAAAAAACTGAGGAAAATGAAAAATATATATATATATATACTTTAAAAGGCTTATACCTAACAAAGGAAACTCAGAAACTAAAACAATGTCACAGAATCCATTTTTCTTATGTGGAAGAATGAAAATGATCCAATTCCAGGCCTTTCTCGCCTTACTGTCTCATCTATTAAGGGTGGGGGAAACCTGTGAAAAACTTTGAGGGTTAAGGACACATGGAAACAAAGATACTGAGACTTACAATTTTACAAAATGCTTACCCTTACCACACATCTATCACCCCAGTCAACAGGCATTCAGTACGGTAACTGGATCTCAGCTGTAATTCCTGTAGGGAAGACCTGGAAAACTCAACGCCATTAAAAACTTTTTGGGAAACACAAAGAAAAGTGAGACAAAAGGAAGGACATTAGAAGAAAAAATCTCTTGACACTAATATCAGAGCATATATTTAACACAGACTAATTCCTTGCTAGAGTGACATAAAACCTAACATCCTGTGTAAACCAATTCCCCATACCTTAAACAATATGTCTGGCTTTAAACAAACAAAAGTATAAAGCATGCCAAAAGCCTGTCTGAAAAAAAAATCAGAATCAAACTCAGATATGACACAGGTTTGGGAGTTACTACATGTGTGGGCTTTAAAGTAATTAAGTTTAATATACTATAGTGTGTACTAGAAGTATTATACAGCCTTAAAAAGAGATGAGTCATGTAAGCAGAGTGATAGACACTCAGAAAAAATAAGATGCTTTAAATGAAAAACACTGTAACAGGAGCTAGGGATATAGTTGAATGAACTAGAGCACATGTTTTGCATGTGGGATGCCCAGGTTCAGTCTCTAGAACAGCATGGTTTACCAAGCACTGTAGGAAACAACCAAAGAGCACTGATAAAGGAGTAAACCTCAAATACATGTGTGACCCAAAACCAAACAGAAGAAACCCCATAGAAATTCTGCATGTGGTAGGCTTGTCAGTTGACAAGATACAGCCAAGTGAAAACTCAATAAGCTTTAAAACACATCAGAGGAAACTTCCCAAACTGGATATGGAGACAAAGACTATAAAAATGGAAAATAATCCCATAATTATGGGACAATTTTTTTAAAGATGTAACAAAAAATTACTGGAATTACAAAAGATAAAGGAACTAAAGAAATAAAGAATGGCTGGAGGATTTCCTGAAGGTAATGACAGACACCAGATCACAAATATGGATTGGAGCATAGAACACCAAGTATATTATGGTCTAAAATTTGTGTTTCAAATTCCTTCAAACTCAGAAAATTGAAGACAAAAATTTTTGTAAACAGCCAGAAAAAATAACTACCCATGAAGAACCAAGAGTAAGAATTATTATTGGATATTTTCTCATGTGTACGGTAAAATATTGAAAGGATTGGGAAAAAAACACTCCTAGAATTCAGAAGGACAATTCTTCAAAAGAGAAGGAAAATAAAACCTTATCAGACAAAGGAAAACTGAGGAACTTTATAACCTTTTGAGAAATGTCTTTTAAAATGCAGTTCTCCAGAAAGAAAATTACATTGTCAGAATGTCAGAGCTTTGTAAAGGAATTTAAAGAATAGATGAGAAATATATGAAAGTGAAAAAATTTAATTTTCTTGTTTCAGGTTATCTAAGAAATAACTTTAATAAGAAATACATTAGGTAACTATAGCATATGAATAAGTGGCATTAATGACAAGTTTGTTATAGGGTTAGGAAGGAGGGACTTTGTCTTTTATAACTATTACAGCATATCTGTGCTATCTGAAGTGGTACAGTGGTACTTGAAATGAACTTTTATTAATATGTAAAGGTAAACTGCAAATTCTAAGAAGCCACTAAAAAGATTATTAAAAGAACCATCAGTGATATGCTCAGAGAGCTGGAAGGGAATAATAGAAAATGATACACATTCCTACAAGCTTTTCAAGAAAATGGTCATCACTTAATGACAAAGGTATGCTCTAAGAAATGTACAATTAGATGATTTTGTCACTATATAAACATCGCAGGGTGATTTATACAAAAGTAGTTGGTATAGCATACTACGCATCTAGGCTATATAAATTAACTGCTGGTACGTATGCAGTTCATTGTTGATGGAATTGTCAGCTTTGTTGATAGAACTGTCATTAATGTCACTCTGCAGTGCATGACTAAAGCTTAACAAAAGAAATAGTTTCTAATTTTATATTACCATCCCTGGCTTAAAACCCAAACCAGATAAGGATATTGTAGTAATGAATATAAACCATTATGTCTCATGGTGAATTCTAAATAATAGATAAATCAGTATATTGTAAGTAAGTCAAAAAATAAAAATACTAAGAAATCAATACTAAGCATGTAGAAATATGTTCATATATCATGATCAAGCAGGCTTTATTCTGGGTATCAGTATTGGAACTAATGAAACCTACCACATCAACAGACAAAAGAGGAAAATAATCATACATTTCAATTGATGTAGAAAAAGCACTTGACAAAAATCCAGTGCCCTTTCAGACAGAACCTCTTACAAGATAGAACTTGTTGGAAACATCTTCGACTTGATATAGGATATATATCAAATGCCATAGCTAATGTCACACTTAGTGGGAAGAAACTAGACACCTTTTACTTTGATCAGAAACAAGGCAAGCATGCCTCCCCACATTTCTTTTCATTATTTTCCTGCAAGTGCTAGTTAGTTCAATACAAAAAGAAGTAAAAGGCACAGACTGAGAAGGAAAAATACAAATTTCTTTGTTCATATATAACATGTACAGCTATGTAGACAAAAGAAATTAACAGTATAAAACAAATCCTGGAAATAGTATAGCATAGTTGGAGTATATGAAGTATATAAAAGTCACTTGCTTTCTTTTATACCAAGAAATAATTCAAATTAAAATTGGAAACAGGGATGTAGTAATAGTACAGCAGGTAGGGCATTTGCCTTGTCTGACCCGGGTTCAATTCCCAGCATCCCATATGGTCCCCCGAGCACCACCAGGAGTGATTCCTGAGTGCAGAGCCAGGAATAACCCCTCTGCATTGCTGGGTGTGACTCAAAAAGGCAAATAAATAAATAAATAAAATTGGAAACACCATGCTATTTACAATAATAGCATAAAAGAGTAAAATGCTTAGATATAAATTTAACAAAACATATCTGTATGCAGGAAAAATATGAATCCTCTTGAAAAATCAGAGATCTAAACAAGTGAAGAGAAATCCTGTGTTTATGATTTGAAAACAAAATTGATGATATGTTAATTCTTCCCAGATTTATATGTAGCTTCCACACAATCCAAATAATATCCTAGCAAGCTATTTTATGGATATGGAAAAACTGAGTCTAGCTTTATATGGAAACACAGAAGGTTCACAGTATCCAGAACAAAACTGAAAGAACAAGTTTGTAGGAATTGACAGTTTGGGTTGAAGCTCATGTGAGGTGCTCACTGAACCTTGAGTTCAATTCCCAGCACAACCTGGCTAGCTGCTGGCCAGGGCTCTTCAAAACTGCTGGGATGCCCCCCCGTCCAGAAAAAAAGACAACTTCAAGATTATACAAAGTATAAATTGTCATGTACTGCCTGCTGACACTTTAACCAATGATAAACTACATGTAAAATGACAATACCCAAATTCCTATGTCCTAGTGAGTCAAAGCTGTCATAATGTCATAGCATTTTATGCAAGCAGCACCTCAAACTTATTCCTCATCTTTCGTGCATTTCTTGTTAGCATAAATTTCTCTGAACCTTGATTTAATCTCTTTTCTTTATCATGGCCCCTAAGCATACAAAATCCACTGCTAATATTGCCAGTAAGAGGTTATGTTCAGTAATTGACCTGCAAATGAAATTAAGTGATTAAGGACTAAGAAAGCAGAAAATCCATGATGTTTATTGCTCATCAGTCAAGCATGTCCCGTTCCAGCATAACTGCAATTTGAAGAAGAATAAAGTAATAGAAACTGTTAAAGGATCTGATTGAGTGAAAGCAACAGCATTCATGAAAAACTTATATGAAATAAACATGAAGAAATTTCTCTTAACGAAGTTTAAAGACCAGATACAGAGTATATCACTCTTACACCATTAGGACCATCACCAAAACAAAGCAAAGTTTGAGATGTTAAAAAAATAAGTGTTTTTTGTTTAATTTACCACTAGTGCTTGTGCTTCAAATAATTCAGGATCGTGGCATATTCCATAATGTGACAGTGAGTGGTGGGTCTTTAAATGCAGACGTAAGGGCAGCTGAAAGTTTTGGAGAAACTAAGCTGATGGTGGAAAAAAATGACTTGCCAGAGCAATCATCAGTATAAATGAAGCCTCCTCATTCTAGCATGAATGCAAGGACCTGACCTTTAAAGCCTTAAAGCTTTTAAAGGTTTAAAGGCTTTAAGAACAGCATGGCAGTTGCGCTGGGGGGCGGGTGGTGCAGTATTAAGCAAACTACAAATTAAAACTTTTTGATCTGACTTAGAACCAAAGGGCCTTCAAGCCTATCAGTGAGCACACACTGTCAGTTTAGCAAAGAGCAGTAAGATATTATGGATGACCCAGCTCCACTTCCAAGATATGCTCCTGAATTGCTATCCCAGCAAAATTGAAAAGTGCTATTTAGAAAATAAACACACACTGACATTCGCACAGCAATGAAGTTGTTTAATGATGCATTTCTCAGAATACATCTCCATCAGTGACATTTAACTATAGATGAATTGAACAGAATCAAGACTTCAGAAATACACAAATGCAGTCAATTGATCTTTGACAAAAAAGCAAAGGCAATTTAATGGAGAAGATACTTGATTTTCGACAAATTGTGTGCTGGCAACTGGAAATCCAGATGCAAAAATAATGTATCTAGACAAATATTTTACATCTATCAAAATATAAAAAACTCAAAAAAAATGAGTAACCATTCATCTGTAAGATGAAATCTAACTTTCTTTTAGTTTCTTTTTGTCCTTCCCTTAACTCCCATATGTTTTTAGTAAAATTATTTCCCCATAAAAATGACAAATTGTCATTTGTAATACCATGAATGGAATTGGAGGATATTATATAAGCAGAATAAGTCAGAAAGTCAAATACTGGATAACTTCACTGTGGATATCAAGGAAAAAAAAGCATGGGAAGTTACCATTTCAAGCACTTCTTTGAGATGGTCAGATGGGGTAGGTGTGCCTAAGTTGATCATGAGTTCAATTATTCACTAAAGATATAACATCAAAACATCACTATCACTATCAACCCATTGTTCATTGATTGCTGGAGCGGGCGCCAGCAGCATCTCCATTCATCCCTGTCATGTGCTAGTGTAGCCCGATGGCATACTGGGGGCTCTTTCAGGGTCAGGGGAATGAGGACCATCATTGTTACTGTTTTTGGTGTATCGAGTACACCACGGGTAGCTTGCCAGGCTCTGCCGTGCGGGCGGGATACTCTCGGTAGCTTGCTGGGCTCTCTGAGAGGGACGGAGGCTTTTGAGGCAGCCTCTGACCACCTTTGCAGGTGTTCCCAGTCGGGCATGTATGCAGGCAGGATACTCTCGGTAGCCTGCCAGGGTCTCTGAGAGCAAGAACTAGACAATAAGAGGAGCATGGTTTTATAGTCTCTGGATCTTGGCCGTTGATGGAATTACACGGCAGTTGGTGGGTGTAATCAAAACATGATATATGAAATAAAAAACAGTAAATAAGAATTTATTAGAATCAGAAACTTTGGCTATGTGAAAGATACTTTTAAGGGAATCAAATGAAGTCACAGACTGGAAGAAAATTGTTGCAAAAATTAAACCTACTAAAGGACAGAAACTTAACAGTAGTAATAATAATTAATAACCCAGTATAAAAATGAGAAAACCTAAATAGCCAAGAACATCCTCTACTTGCCAGTAAACAAACAGGAAAGTTGCATATATACACAGCTAACTAAAATGTCCTTTACATGTGTTGAAGTTTGACTTGAAGACAGTGAATCCCATAGCACTGCTGGAAAGGTGTTTAGAAGTTGACTAACATTCCTGAATTGCCCTGGGAGTAAGCCTATCCATCTAAAACCTCTTGAGGGTTAGCAAGCATATTGTTTCAGCAATTTTCTTTACAATACGCCCCAGTAAAGAGGTGAAATATAAAACACATAAATTTAACACTGTTGGTAAATCAGGTGACTTAACTTATTCTTTTTTAAAAAGTGTCATAAAGAGTAACACTGAGAGGGGCCAGGGAGATAGAACAGGACGTATGGCTCTTTTTTTGCATGTTGCTGACCCAGGTTTGGACCCCCAGCACCACATATGGTCCCCTGCGCACTGCTAAGGATCACTCCTGAACACAGAAGTAGGAATATTCCCTAAAATCCACTGAGTGTGACCCAAAAGTGCCCCCCCCACACACATAAAAGAGTAGCACTAGATAAAGAATAAGGCTGTAGACATAACAGCCTTACACATAACCACCACATATAGTCCCTTGAACAGAGTCAGGGATAAAGCCTGAATAGGGCGAGGTGTGCCCTCACCCCCCAAAAACAAAGAGTAGCACTTATTTATAGTGACCGGTATTTTTCAGTAATAATTTTGAAGCGATTTTAATATGCAAGAAAGATATGCCAAGTTTGCTTTTAAACAAGTGAATGAGTAGTCTGTGTAAGTAATTTAATAAGCAATATTAGAACACTGGGAATTTGTAAGAAGGGGCTAATTTGCTTGATCCTTATTAATAGAAAGAGAATGATAATTTAAAAATGAAAATGGAAGGCACCTCATCAAAGAAGTCATGTGTATGTTAAACATGATGAGAAGTTCATTTGTTATCAGAAACCTTGAAACAATAGTGAAATGCTATAACACACATAATAAAATGGCTGATTGACGGTACCAAATGCTGTTGAATGCAATGAGCAACAAGAAGTGTTTTTTTTTTTTAACAAAATCAGACAACTTTGAAAGACAGTTTAGCAGTCTCTTAAAATGTTAAACATTTTAACATACAATCTAGTAATTGTGCTCTGAGTTAATTGCCCAGTTGATTTGACTACTTGAATTACTTCACACAAAAACCAGAGCATGAATATCAGTTTTACTCACAATTGGCAAAACCTCAAAGCAATCAACTCATTTTTCAATAGATGAATGGGTATATTCACCTTTGCTTCATCTGTACAATGGGATATAATTCAGTGATAACACAAAGTAGTTATCGAGCTACAAAAAGACATTGAGGGACAACAAATACATATTATGTGAAATAAGCAGTTTTAAAAGAATACATATATCATGATTCCAATTATAAGACATTCAGGGCACCAAAACTGTAAAGATAGTAAATGATCGATGGTTGCTAGAAATTTGGGGGAATTGGAGGGAAAGGTGTATAGGTGAAGTAGAGGGAATTCTTAGAACAATAAAATTATTCATTATTATCCTGTAATGGTGAGTGCAAGATCTGCATTTGTCAAAATTCATAAAATTTTATAGCTTGAAGAGTTATACTTTATATAAATCTTAAACATTGACTTAGGAGATTGGAGAGCCCAACAAAGAATGCAAACTGTGAAAGAAAATATTAACTTTTATAAATATATAAAGCAATCTGCAAGGGATTTTGGGAAAAAGGTACTGACCTAAGTTATCTTTGAATATGTGTGGCACCTGGAAGACCAAAGCAAACACGAGCTACACAAAACAGTGACCTATATGATTAGGTTGTGTTTCATGGGGATATTGGTGAGCAGTATACTGATATATAGAGATATATAATGAAATGATTCAATTGAACAAATACGTGGCACATTATAGGAACCAGATTTCTCATTGCTGGAATTAATAAATAAGTAAAAGGGTGGAAGCTAAATGGCCCATGTGGTAATGGTTTAAAGTTGAAGACATCAGTAAGAATTCAGTTTTAACATTGTTTGGGGTATATCAAAGAATCACTCACAGGAGCCAACTGAGATTCCAGTGACTCAAGATGAAACTACAAATTAAATATTGGATTGTAGTCCAAATTCATGAGTTCATAGCAATACAAAAAAGTGATTGAGTAATAAATGGGGAGAAAGTGACAACTATCCCATGCAGAGGAATTTTAACATAGAGTATAAATACCTACCACTTAGTTTTGAGCTAATGAGATTAATTCTTTGCATAGAGTATGGTATGGAAAGGCAGGAAAAAAGGGTAATGTTACTGTATAGAAATCTCGTAACAGTGCTTCAACCATGTGATTAAGGGTGACATCATAAATCATGTTAATATTCTGGTTATCATATTCATATATGTTGGATATGATGTTATCAACATTGCACTGTTCTTCTGTGGGTCTTCTTCTAACCCCCAAATCCCAGTCTAAACATTCAATAAACACCAGTAAAATGACAAGAAGATATGTCTACAAAGTACTCCACAAATGTCAAGCTCATCAAAAACAGGGAAAATCTAAGAAACTGCTATAGCCAAGAGTAGCCCAAAGACACATGAAAACCAAATGCACTACAATATCATATCCTGTGGGAGTGGGAGAAATAGAAAAAGGACACTAGGGTAAACTAAGAAAATCTAAACTGTGAACTTCAGTTAAACTGGACTTCAATTGATATTAATTATATATCAATAGTTGTTCATCGATTTCACCAAATGTACCACTGTAATATAAGATGTTAATAGAAAAAACTGGATGTGGATATATGTGAACCATATAATCTCATTTTTTTCTTGAATCTCAAACTCCTGAAAATAGACTTATTTTTAAATGCTAAGGTAGTTACAGAAGAATTCATGTAATATAATACCATTCACATAAAGTGTAAAACGTACAGAACAATGCTGTGTTGCAGAGAGATACCTGGAGGATCTTCATCCTCTATCATTAAGTAGAACTTCTGTTTTTCTGTTTCACTAATATATTTATCTTGTTTCCAAGTCCAGCTGTATTTTTGTATCTTAATATACATATATACATATATAAGTATATGTATGTTATAGATACATACATGCATATATACATACCCATATGTGCAGATGTATCTATGTGTATTTTTGAAGCAGAGGAGACACCAAGCCAAAAGTGACTGAGCCACCCCAACCAGAAGCCTTCTTGATTTTTAAAAATTTTCATATCAAAGGAATGTTAGTGTGGATCTTTTCTACTTGGTGAGAAATTTGTAGTATGTTTCACGTAACCCTTTCTATGATTATTTAACTTGAGGATATTTTCACAGTGAGTATTTCAAAACTTAAACTGTAGACCACCTAGAATTATGTGAATCACTAGTTATTCTGTGCCTTTAGTTTTAAGATATGTACATAGTTAAATGTTCAATATATGAATGTCTGACTTTGAGACAGAATGTACTACTTACTACATTGTTATATATTTCACTGGTTATGACATTTAAGTGGACTCTTTCTAGATCTATTTTGGTTGTTCCTATCTAAATTCTTTTCATGTTCCTTTAAGCTATCAATTTGTTGTTCATCGATTTGCTCAAGCGGGCCCAGTAACGTCTCCATTGGAGACTTTGTTGTTACTGTGTCTGGCATATCGAATACATCACGGGGAGCTTGCCAGGCTCTGCTGTGTGGGCGAGATACTCTCGGTAGCTTGCGGGGCTCTCCGAGAGGGGTGGAGGAGTCGAACTCGGGTCAGCCATGTTGGCTGCGTGCAAGGCAAACGCCCTACCACTGTGCTATCGCTCCATAATTAATGCTACCTAATAAATAGCTTTTCTTTCCATGTTTTTAATATAGTAAGTGCAAATTAGGTGGAAACTTCCCTCTTAATAAAATTTTAGGTGCACATTACAGTATCTATAGGCATAAATGTTGTTTAGCAGATCTCTAGAACATTATCATCTTGAATGAAACTCCCCGTTTCCTTCTTCACTAGCCCCTGACAACCACCGATCTACTTTCTGATTGATGAGTTTGACTGTTGTAGAAATAATTTCATATTTACCCTTCTGTGGTTGACTTATTTTACTTAGAAAAAAATGCCTTCAAGTTTTATGTATGTTGTGCAAGATTTCCTTCCAGTTTCTGGATGAGTATATTTAGGTTGTTTCTACTTCTTGGTTATATAAATAATGCTGCAACAAACATGTAAGTTCAGATATCTCTTCCAGGTCCTGATTCAAATGAATTTGGATAAGTACCTAAAGTAGGATTGCTAGATTGTGCAATATTTCTATTTTTAATTTTTTAAGAAACTTTCATACTGTTTTCTATAACCTACCCATGATGAGCAAGAGTTTTACTTGTTATTTTCTGTGTGCATTCCTTGAATAAAAGTCTATTAGTTCTTTAGTTTATTTTTTTAATTTAGGTTATTTGTCTTTTTCTGGTAATAAGTTGTAGATGTTCCTTACATATTTTTCATATTAAATCCATGATTTTCTAACATTTTCTTCCATTTTATAGATTATCTTTTCACATTGATGATTGCTTTCTTTGATTTATATAAACTCTTCTATCTGATGTAATCCCACTTTGTCTTTACTTTTGTTGTCTGTGCTTCCGATGTAGTGTCCTAGAAATCATTGCCAAGCCTTGAAAATTTTTCCTAGTTTTCCCCTGGGATTTGAGAGGTTTTTTTGGTACAGTGGTTAAGCATTTAATCCATTTTTAGTTGATTTTTATGAATGATGTAAGAATCAAATTCCATTCTTTTACATGTAGATTTATTAAACTTTTTCCCAGTACCTTGAATGTAAAGGTCTGTCTTTCCCCATTTTGTATTCTTGTCCCTGTGTTGATCAGTTATGTGTATATGTGTGGGTCTGTTCTATTCATCCTTTTGTCTCTTTATGCCAATACCATACTATTTTATTGGCTGCAGATTTAAACTATGCATTGAAATCCAGATTTATAAGGCTTCCAGTTTTGTTGCTATATCTCAAGATTTATTAGGTCATCCAGGGTTTCTTGTGTTTTAATATGAATTATGTAATTTTTCCTATTTCTATAAATATTCTATTATGATTTTGTTAGGGAGTGCATTAATTCTGTAAGCTTTAAATAGTGTGCACATTTTAAACAATATTGTCTTCCAATCTTTTAACAAGAAATTTGTGAATTAATTTGTGTCTTTAATTCTTTGAGCAATTAAAGAATTTTGTGGTTTTCAGTCAAAATTTAAACAGGTCCTTTGCTCCTGGTTAAGTTTTCTTTTTCTAGTTGAAGTATGACTGACATAAAGAAATGCTGTTCATATTTAGTGCATGCTTCATGATGGGTTTTAATGCAAGAATATACCTGGAATTGTGACTATATTAGATGTACTAACATTGATCTATCACTTACAGAAATTCCCCTCTCCCCCAAATTATTTTCATTTGGTAAGAATAGTTAATACTGGACATTCTCTTATATTTCTAAGTATCCTATAAAATATTGTTAACTGTGTGCACTGTGCTGTATGGAAGATGTCTAGAATTCATTCATCTTTCAGTGAAACACTTTGATGAACACATCCCTGATTATCCCTCCTCCCAGCCCCTGGTAAATATCATTCTTTTTTCTGCTTCTATGACTTAAACTATTTTAGATAACTGGTATATATATATATATATATATATATATTTAGTCTTGTGTGTTTGGTTTATTTCACTTAGCATAATTCTTCCAAATTTAATCTATGTTGTATTGAATTACAATATATCCTTTTTAATATTTAATAAAACTATAAATAATATTGAATTTATATACCATATTTTCTTTATCTGTTAATGGACTGACTTGGATTTTGCTTCAATTCTTTGCTCTTGTGATTACACTGAACAAAGGAATCCAGTTGTTTCTTTCAGATCCTGATATCAGTTCAATGGGGTATATACACAGAAGTGAGATTACTGATATATATGAATATTCTAAGTTTACTTTAAAAGAATTTTAAATTTTGTTTTTTGTGTCACACAGTGATGTTCAGAGGCTACACCAATCTCAGTACTTGGGGGTAACTGTTTATCATGCCCATCGTGCTCAAGGACCCATGCAGTGCCAGGGATCAAACCCAGACCTGCATGCAGAGCATGTGCTCGATTCTATTGATCTATATCTCTGACCCTCTATTTTTTAATTGTGCTAACATTAATTTGGAAGTTTGGAGAGTAGTAGGAGTTTAGTAGTCGTAGGAGTGTGAACCCTTTAAAATGTTACCATACCACACCCACCACCTAAATACCACTATCCTTCCGCTACAGTTCACTGGACTCCAAGTGCCCCCATTGATTCCCCTCTCACCCCTGCCTCCACTGGTAACATTATATCTGCAATCTTAAGATATAATTTTCATTAGACAATGTTCTTTTACTTTGTTTAAGTAGATTTATATGTGACTATATTTATTTATATATTTACATACTTATTTGCTAAATTTGTTTATTTATACATTCTTATTCACTCATCTAGTTGGGCACATGGGGCATTTCCAGGTCTTAGTTAAATAATAGTGCAGTGAGCAGTACATGAGGTGCGTTCTTCTTCTACTAGCAGTCATTAATTTTGGTCTTTTTGATATAGGTCATTTTCCCAGGAGTGAGTGATTTTCTCATTTTAATTTATATTTCCTTGTAATCAGTAATGAGGAGAATGTGTTAGCCACTTGTGTTTTCTCTTTGATGAATTGTCTGTTTAGCTCTTCTCCCACTTAAAATTCTGTGTGGAGTTTTTGTTGTTAGTGGGGGGGGCTTGTTTGTTTTTAATGGAGCAAAATAGTTTTATTCAAGAAATTTAGTGAAGAAAAAATTTTATTAAAGAAAATGTGAGGAGAGAGAGATACACAAGTTCAAAAGAGAGCATGAACTTTTCTACAGGGGGAAAAAGCCTGTAGGTAAGTTGTGTGAGCACTTTATATGTCATGATATTAGGGTGTCACTCCCTACTCAGTGTTTGGAGGTTTCTTCTAGCAATGTTGGAGCACTATGCAGAGTTGAAATTGAGTCAGAGGCCTCATACATGAAGACAAGCGCTTCGCCACTAAGCCACATACCGAGCCTGACAAACCCACTTTTCCTACCATATTCCACATTGTGTACTCTTTTGTTGTTTCTGATGCATTATTTTGGAACCACACCTTTCAGTGCTCAGGGATTACTCCTAGCTGTGCACTTAGGAATCATTCCTGGTGGGCTCGGGCCATACAGGATGCTGTGGAGCAAATTTGGATGAGCCCCAGACAAGGCAAGCACCCTACCCCCTGTACTATACAATGTGGAAGGAGCCTGAGCGTATAGTTTCACGCCTTTGTCAAGATCAGTTAATCACACATGTTATCTTCTAGTTTATTTCTGGGATTTTATTATTTCTGAAAAAAGTTGCCATTGTCATTGTGATAAAGATTATTTGACTGTAAATTGCTTTGGGAAATGTGGAAATTCTTTCATACATAAAACATTATAGCTCATGACTATACAGTATCTTAACATTTATGGGTTTTTTATTTCTTTCATCAGTGTTTTATTTCACTATACATCAGGGTATACAATTCTTTTGGTTCCCGAAGTTTACTCCTAAATTATCATTCTTTTTGATTCTGATGTAAAATTGTTTTCTTGATTTCCTTTTAACATAATTCATTTTTAAAGAAACACTACTGAATTTTGCATATTGATACCAATTTCTGCCCCTTAATTGAATTTCTTTATTACTTCTAGAAGTGTTACTGTGAAGTCTTGATGATTTTCTAGATGTAGGACATATTATGTCCATACTTCTTCCTTTCTAGTTTCCATTCTTTGTCTTTCCCTCCTGCCCTTCTTTCCTTCTTTCCTCTATCCCTCCCTCCATCCATCTCTCTCTCAGAAATCTGTTAAGTGCAAGTGATAAGAGTTGACATCCTTGCTCAGAAAAAAAAACATTTCATTTTGTACTGTTGAGTATGACATTAAAGCTATGGCCTTTTTTATACATGCCCTTTATTATACGAAGATAAATTACTAACCTTAGATTTTCAGATGTTTTTATGTATGTATTGAAATGATTCTTAGATTTCATCTTACCCTTCATTCTATCAGTATGGTGTATCACATTGATTGCTCTTCATATATTGAAGCATTCTTGCATCATAGGGATAATTTCCACTTGGATATCATCGTTTCAATATTGTTTAGAAGTCATTTTGCTAGTTTTCTGTTGAGAATTTGTGAACCTAAATTCATGAGGGATATTGGCTTGTAGTTTTCTTGTACACTTTTTGTGCTTTTACTATCAGGATATCTTCATAAATTAGTTTAGGAGTGTTCTATCCTATTCAGTTTTTCTGAAGGATATGAGAAGGGTTGATGTTAATTATTAGTTTTTGTGTGCTATTCCCAGCATTGCTCCAAGGCTACTCCAGCTCAGTGATTAGAGCCACTCCAGTGTGGTGCCAAGGATCAAATCCAGGGCTCCCACATGCAAAGCAAACTCTCCAGTCCATGGAATCATTTCCCCGGCACATTAATTCCTCACTAAATACTTGACAGAATCCACTCATGAAGCCACCTGGTTCTAGACTTTGTTGGCAGGTGTATGTGTGGGGATAAGAAGGTACTAGGAATTAAATTCTGGGTCTCATACCTGCAAATCACACACTCTACACTGAGCTATATGCCTGGTGCCTGTTGGCGGGTTTTTGATTAAGTATTTAATCTCATCACTAGTTAAAAGCTGTTCTGGTTTTCTGTATCTTATGATTTATTATTAGTGGGTTATATTTAGTAATCTATTCTGTTATCCAACTTATTGGTTTATTCTTTTTAATTCTGTGTCATCAGCTGTACTATCAGTTTTATTTTTTATTTTGAATCTTGCACCTTTTTTGTAGGTAGGTAGTTAATTTTGTTAATCTCTCAAAAATAACTCAGCTCTAGTTGATTTGTTTTCCTTTTATCTTAATTTTATGAATTTTGTTGTATTTTTTCCTTCATTTGTATTTTGTATTTTGTTGTATTTTCCCTTCATTTGTTGTACAGAGTTAAGTTGTTTTTCTTTTTTAATGTAGGCATTTTTGGTAAAACTTCCCTCAAGCCGGAAGAGATAGCACAGTGGTTAAGGAAGGCTCTTGCCTTGCACACAGCTCACTTGGGTTTGATCTCCGGCACCATTCACGGTTTCCCAAGCACCACCAAAAGTGATCTCTGAGCATAGAGCTAGGACTAAGCACCCCAAACACCTTGTGTGAACCCCCCAAAAAATAAAGTTTCTGACTTAGTAATGCTCTTGCTGTATTACGCACATTTTGGCCTGTTTTGTGGGTTTTTTTTTTCAAGAATTTGCTAATTTCTCTTGGTTTCTCTTTTTTTCACCCATCATGGTTCAAGGATATGTTAATTTCCACATATCTGTGCATATTCTTGTTTTTATTCTATCATTGATTTCTAGTTTCATTACAGTGTAAATAGGGAATAGAGGTATGATTTGAGTATTTTAAAATCTGTTCAGATTTATTTCTTGAGTATGTAATATGTAATCTATTCTAGAGAATGTTCTCTTTATGCTTAAAATAATATATATTCTGCCAATGTCTGGTGTATTTTTTGTATTTATGTCAGGTCTATAGTATTGTTCAAGTCCTATGTTTCCTTTTTGATCTTCTATATGGATGCTCTATCAGTTATTGGAGACAAGGTATTGAAATTGGAGTTATTATATTGCCTATTGCTTCCTTAAGTTCTTTAAATGTTTGTCTCATGCATTTAGGTGTCCTGATGTTAGGTGTGTTTATATTTATACTATTAGTATACTCTTGGTGAATGAAACCTTTTATTATGTTCTTTATTTTCTGTGACAGTTTTATATAGGTCTTTTTTATTTGATATAAACATGGTTGCCCTTGTCCTCTCTTTTGGTTTTCCTTTGCATGAAAGATGTTTTTCCATCCTTCCACTTTCAGTGTATGTGTGTTCATAATAATAAGTTCCCAATCTAAGCTTCTTATAGTCCATAAGTAGTTGAATTTTTTAAAAATTTGTCCAGCTAATATATGTTTTTGATTAGGGAAATTGATTAATTTCACTGTAAAGTAATTGTTGGTTACTTATTATATATAGCCATTTTCGTTTTTTTCTTTCTTCTAGTCCTTTTATTCTTTTTATCTCTTGATCAGCCTTCTTCATGAACAGTGGCACTGTCCTCCCATTGTTCATCAATTTGCTCCAGTGGGCCCAGTAACATCTCCATTGTGAGACTTGTTACTGTGTTTGGTATATCAAATATACTTGCAATGCAGGCTAGATACTCTCAGTAGCTTGCCAGGCTCTCTGAGAGGGGTAAAGGAATCAAACCCGGCTCAGGCGGGCCAGCCTCACACAAGGCAAACACCCTACCGCTGTGCTATCACTCCAGCCTTCCTCATATTACATTGATATTTGTATGGGGGGTAGTCATATGTTTTTTCCTTTATCATTTTCTTTTTTTTTATTTTTTGCTTTTTGGTCACACCCAGCAATGCACAGGGGTTACTCCAGGATCTGCACTCAGGAATTACTCCTTGCAGTGTTCAGGGGCCCATATGGGATGCTGGGAATCGAACCTGGTTCGGCCGCGTGCAAGACAAACGCCCTACCAGCTGTGCTATTGCTCCAGCCCCCTTTCCTTTATAATTTTCTTTCGGGTATCTTTTCTAAGTGTTCTCTGTCTCCTTTCTGTCTTGTCATATTGCTAATGACTTTTGTACACAGGCTTAGTTGTGATATGTGCACATTTGGCTATACTTCTGGTAGTGTTTAACTTGGCTCACATATTTAATGATGGCGTTCAAACATGTACTTGCCAGTAATTGCCTGCCTCACCAGGGATCACAGACAGCAAGACTGCCAGACAGAAACAGCAAGTCTTCCAGGATCATACTTGGCTTATGTAGGCAGTATTGAGGGTCAAACTTGTGGCCTAGTACAGAGCTGGTACTTCAACCATTGAGCCATCTCCTTTTCCTTAGAGCATTTTCTTATTGGTTACAATGAAACTTAACTTACAACATCTTAAAATTGTAGCAATCTATTTTAAGCCAGTAGCAACTTAATTTCAATTGCATTAAGGAGTTGCTTTGTTTTCTTGAATATTCATTTTTTTAAATAGCAGCCTGTTTCTATAGAATACCATCTTTTGTTTTTTGGAGGCATTAGTGATGGTGTTTTTGAGGACTTCTTCAATCACTTGTTTTCATTTTCATATGCTGTGTTCTCTGTCTTTCACATTAGAAGTATTTCTCAGATAATAATAACCCTTGCTCATATTTGTAATTGGGGACAAAACAAGTTGAAAGCTCTCATCATATGAGTATTTCTTGTTGACTTTGCACTTCATTTATTTTACGTTTTTATTAGAATAACATTAGCTTGCATAACTCTCAGTGTCTTGGGGTAGAATTTCATACCTTTTCCAAGTATTTGTTGCCATACTACAACAGAATAGGCATGCCTGAGATTCACATTCAAGCCATCTGGTTTGTTTATTTATTGGAGAAATTTCTCCGGTCAAGATCACAATTTTTCAATCGTTCCTCTTTATATTAATCAGATTGTTCAAAGAAGACTCTTCTGAACTGTTGCTTTGGAGGGTACTACCACTTTCTAGCAGCCAAGTGGGAAATATCTGGGATGCCTTCAGCATTCAGTGGACATTGTTGCTCTTTATCTCCTTAATTTCAGAAGCTATTCACAACTTCATCTGTCTGTGGTATTCCCCATATTGAGAGAATGCATCTTCATTATTCACCAGGGAGTGACTTATACTAGTAACTTAGGGGAATACATGTAACGATGTAATTATTTTTAGACAGCTCTCAACCTACCTGCTTTATCTGAGCATCACCCACTTAATTTATATTCGTTCCCAGAAGTACCTTAAGCTATCAGTTCTCAAGGTGTTCAAGGTATATATTGGGTTGGTTTTGGCTTTTCCCCACTACTGGTTAAAGATTCAGCTTTCTCCAGTGTATTCATATTTTTCCATTGCTTCCAGAATATTGCCATTGGCTGTGTCCTTATTCTTCCTATCCTTGTGGGTTCAGTGTTTTTAAAAAATGCTTATTTTTTAGAGAGTTTCCTGGGGGGCATGAACTTAGATGGCATGCATTCAATCCACCATTTGTTTATCTAAAACTAATTCTAACCACATTAAACTACCTTGCCTCCCTCATGTGATATTTCTGTTGATCCTCGGTTTATATTAGGTGCTATACCTGAAGAATCTTAGCCCACGAGTGACTGAAGGAGATCTTGTCTCATTGTTCGCTCGGTTCCAGGAGAAAAAAGGACCTCCAATTCAATTCCGGATGATGACTGGAAGGATGAGGGGGCAGGCCTTTATCACCTTCCCCAGTAAGTAACTTCATCTCAATGATTTCTCATCCACAGCATCAGTGCAATAAAGACTACTTCTATACTCTCCAATTTCAATGCAAGCCCTTTGGTTTCTCCCCGGCACACAAGAAGCATGTGTTTGAATATACACATGGGAAGAAGGGGAGAGAAGTAAAGAAAATATACTGTCAATGCCCCATGTCCTCTTTTCAAACCTCCTTTTTTGACAGTGAACTACAACTTCACCCCATTATCCTCAGTATTGCCCAGTCTTGGTACTTTCCTATTGCTTTACTAAATTTACTTTCCTTTTGCTGGCAGTATTAATACTTATCTAAATTTATAGTTGTGCTCCTTGGAAATATACTGGTATTCTTACCAGAACACTTGTAATTATGCTGTGTCCTATTCCTTTGGGACTTAAGAGACTGCAAGCAAATATGCTAATTCACTAGTAATGAATAACTGGCCGGTGATATAATATTCTTTCAAGTACTGTTTCTATCTTAATATATGTATCTGAAACCAAAGGGAAAATAGTATGGGAATATCCATTTCTATGAAAGATCAGAGTTTCTTCTGAGGGTAAGGCTAGGTAGAAGCTGCACCTTTCTTTATTGTCCACAAGCTATCATGTATAAACATACTAGTAATATAAATATACAGGAAAGTGATTTTTACACATGAATCATGCCAAAATCCTCCCCACTTGATTCAGTCTTATACCACAATATATCTTATTGAAGATTTTTGGATCCTCTACACAATGGATTTTCAGGTTTTTTTTAAGTATGTGGGTTATTTTATTGACTTGGGGTCACATCTTGCATTGTTCAGGATATATTCATGAGTCTCTGCTCAGGGATCACTCATTGTAGTGCTTGAGGAACAAGATAAGGTACCAGGGATCCAATGAGGTCTACCATGTGCAAGGCAAACATCTAACCCCTGTACTATCTCTCTGGCTCCCAAAAGAAGTTGATTCTTTTTAGGGGCTGGGAGATAGTCAATACTTTGTGCTCAGTGGATCATATGTGGTGCCAGGATTTGAACCATTAAAATGGTCACAGCCACATTCAAGACAGTTCAAGATACTGATCTGTGTACTATCTGGCCCTGTGCGTACCCTTTTGCAACTGAAAATTATGTATGTCATAAATCCCCAGCTGGTATGATTCATTTATTGAATATAACAAAAAGACTCTTAAGTGGTATACTTTTAAAGAGATAGTTTGTTTTGCTCATTATATTAGCAACTATGAGAGGCTTTAATTTGTTTATTTTAAAGATACTGCTTGTCTACTCATGAAATTTTTTGACTCCAGCCTTTGAGACCTATAAGTGGAATTTTAATATTGTTCTGTATATACTGTCATACGCCAAGCTTCCAGATACCTATAACGTTTTAAAACTTTTTTTTTTTTTATTTATTGAATCACTGTGGGAAAGGTTACAAAGCTTTCAGGTTTATGTCTCAGTCATGCAAATATCAAACACATTTCCCTTTACCAATACTTATTTTTTCCCATGAAGAACCCCAATAAAACCCCACCCCCCACCCCTCCCCGTCCCTGTGAGGCAGATGAATTCTAGTTAACACTCTATCCGCTTTGATTAGATTGTTTCAATAAAAGATTCACCACTATTATTTAGAGTTTACCCCCCCCCCCCAAATCAGACATGCTGAAAAAGCATTGTGAAGTGATTTGCTTTCTACAGCTGGGTTCAAGAATTAAATGTTGGTTTTGGATTTCTGCTATTTTACCTATTGACCCTGGAAGTATTTCTACTGAAAGTCAGATAGTTAAGAAATTGGTTTCTGTGTTCTGGAGTCGTGGCCGTGCTGGAGAGCCGCTCGTGGGGGGCAACTGGTGGCCTCGGTAGGGCGTGAAGGGCGGAGCGAAACGCCCCCCTTCCCATGAGGTTTTAGTCGCCCCCACACTCCCGGCTCATACCTGCTGTCCACAAGGCTCCCATGTGGCCGCCATCTTTCTTTCCAGAGAGGAGAGGGCGAATGGGGCAACACCCTTTCCCCTCCGGCAGACTTGATGGGCTGGATCAACGCATAGTCCGTTCACTTTTCTGCTCCAAGCTGCTGGGTTCTGCATTAAGTCCTTGTGCTTCTGGGGCCATGGCCGTGCTGGAGAGCCGCTCGCGGGGGGCGACTGGTGACCTCGGTAGGGCGTGAAGGACGGACCGGAACGCCCCCCGACCCATGAGGTTTTAGTCGCCCCCACTCCCCCGGCTCATACCTGCTGTCCACAAGGCTCCCATGTGGCCGCCATCTTTCTTTCCAGAGAGGAGAGGGCGAATGGGGCAACACCCTTTCCCCTCCGGCAGACTTGATGGCCTGGATCAATGCATAGTCCGTTCACTTTTCTGCTCCAAGCTGCTGGGTTCTGCATTAAGTCCTTGTGCTTCTGGGGCCGTGGCCGTGCTGGAGAGCCGCTCGTGGGGGGCAACTGGTGACCTCGGTAGGGCGTGAAGGACGGACCGGAACGCCCCCCTTCCCATGAAGTTTTAGTCGCCCCCACACCCCCGGCTCATACCTGCTGTCCACAAGGCTCCCATGTGGCCGCCATCTTTCTTTCCAGAGGGAGGAGGGCGGAAGGGAGCAACACCCTTTCCCCTCTGGGCAGAAATGATTGCCTGGATTAACGCATAGTCCTTTCACTTTTCTGCTCCAAGCTGCTGGGTTCTGCATTAAGCCCTTGTGCTTCTGGGGCTGTGGCCGTGCTGGAGAGCCGCTCGTGGGGGGCAACTGGTGACCTCGGTAGGGCGTGAAGGACGGACCGGAACGCCCCCCTTCCCATGAGGTTTTAGTCGCCCCCACACCCCCGGCTCATACCTGCTGTCCACAAGGCTCCCATGTGGCCGCCATCTTTCTTTCCAGAGAGGAGAGGGCGAATGGGGCAACACCCTTTCCCCTCCGGCAGACTTGATGGCCTGGGTCAATGCATAGTCCGTTCACTTTTCTGCTCCAAGCTGCTGGGTTCTGCATTAAGTTCTTGTGCTTCTGGGGCCGTGGCTGTGCTGGAGAGCCGCTCGTGGGGGGTGACTGGTGACCTCGGTAGGGCGTGAAGGACGGACCGGAACGCCCCCCTTCCCATGAGGTTTTAGTCGCCCCCACACCCCCGGCTCATACCTGCTGTCCACAAGGCTCCCATGTGGCCGCCATCTTTCTTTCCAGAGGGAGGAGGGCGGAAGGGAGCAACACCCTTTCCCCTCCGGGCAGACATGATGGCCTGGATTAATGCATAGTCCTTTCACTTTTCTGCTCCAAGCTGCTGGGTTCTGCATTAAGTCCTTGTGCTTCTGGGGCTGTGGCCGTGCTGGAGAGCCGCTCGTGGGGGGCAACTGGTGACCTCGGTAGGGCGTGAAGGACGGACCGGAACGCCCCCCTTCCCATGAGGTTTTAGTCGCCCCCACACCCCCGGCTCATACCTGCTGTCCACAAGGCTCCCATGCGGCCGCCATCCTTCTTTCCAGAGAAGAGAGGGCGAATGGGGCAACACCCTTTCCCCTCTGGCAGACTTGATGGCCTGGATTAACGCATAGTCCTTTCACTTTTCTGCTCTAAGCTGCTGGGTTCTGCATTAAGTCCTTGTGTTTCTGGGGCTGTGGCCGTGCTCCAAACTTAACTCTGACTTTCAGGGAGAAAGATTGGGTGGTTTACTTCTCATTGATCACTTTGTATATAGAGAGATGTCGCGCGGCCGCTTACTCGGCCGCGCGGTTTTGAGAAATGTCCTCGTTCCCGCATACTCGAGCTGTGTTTGTAGAGGCTTCTGGTCACCGGGGTTCCATCTGGGGGAGGCGGGATGCGGCACCTACTCCATCTGGAACTTGCGGGTGAACTCGGCTCTTTTTGGAACCTGTTTTTTCTTTTTTTTTTTCCTCCGGGATCCCGCACCCTCCATGTGTTCTTTCTCTTATGCTTAAGGCTTCAAAGATGGCGCTGGGGGGGCGGGCTGTGGGCGTGACTTCCGGAATCAGAGGTTACCTGGGAGGTGTAGTCCGGCAGATTTGAGAAAAGGTCCTCGTTCCCGCATACTCGAGCTGTGTTTGTAGAGGCTTCTGGTCACCGGGGTTCCATCTGGGGGAGGCGGGATGCGGCACCTACTCCATCTGGAACTTGCGGGTGAACTCGGCTCTTTTTGGAACCTGTTTTTTCTTTTTTTTTTTTCCTCCGGGATCCCGCACCCTCCATGTGTTCTTTCTCTTATCTTAAAACTTTTTTATTCTAATGAGGACTCCTTTTAGTTTCCCCTTAGAAGAAAAACTAACAATATGTCCTCAGTACCATAACTACTTTTGTTGGTGTTACTCAATTTGAAAGTGATTTTATTCTCACAATACCTACAAACTCTTCTCCAAGATAAAATCTCACATATATGGATAAGGTAAGGTAAAGGCCCTCCCGTTGATCGTCGATTTGCTCGAGCGGGCCCAGTAACGTCTCCATTGGAGACTTTGTTGTTACTGTGTCTGGCATATCGACTACTCTCGGTAGCTTGCCGGGCTCTCCCATATATGGATAATAGATAATTATATTTAGCCTTCCTTAGCATGCTGTCTATATTCCTATTTCTTTACTGTGTCTTTGAAATACAATACTTTAAAACCTCCACTTAAAGTTTCTGATTGACATTAATTTGAATTTGCTGAGTCACAAAAGTTTGAGATTATGGAGTAGATAATAAAACAAACTGGATAAGTACTAAATATATAGCACAGGGATTTAAGTGCTTAATCCCTGATACCACACAGAGTATCCAAGCCCCACCAAGAGTGATCCCTGAAAACAGAGCCACCAGTAAGACCTGAATACCACCAGGTGTGACTCAACACCCTCCCCACCAAATTATTTGCATAGGCTTCTAGTCTACCTTTAACTCCAAGGCTAAACATCCCAGTCTAGGCTTAGAACAGAATTGAATCGTTTACCCCTCTGTAAAATTTGTGTTTATTTGTTTTTCCTTTCTCTTTTAGGTAAAGAGATTGCATGGCAAGCATTGCAGCTAGTCAATGGATATATTCTACATGGGAAAATATTGGTTATTGAATTTGGAAAGAACAGAAAACAACGGTCAGATTTCCAGTCTGCTTCTTTTATATCATCTGTTACAAGTACCACAGAAATCAGTGGTAGCTAGAGAATAGATATGAGTACTGAGAAATCTTTCGTGCAACAAAATCTCGGATCTACATTTATGTATTGATAGCTATGTATTTGGAATGAAGAGAATGAATTAATCCAGAGAAAAATGAAATTATCATAATACCTTTAAGCTTTTGAAATTAATTGGTAGAAAGAATTTTCCATAATCAAAGGGTATATAAGACAGATAATATGCTAAGTATGAAATTTAAGGTACTTAGCATAACATTTTCTTGCTGTAAAATATGAAGTATATTTTGCAATGAATTTTTTTAAACTTTATATGGGGTCTTAAATATTTTTACCCTAGAGATACAGTTTTTCCAAGATTCTCCACTCTTTACATAATTGAGACATCAATTAAATGTTACTGTTTCTTCATTTGAGCCCATTTATCCTTAATTTTATTCACTTATCAAATAAAAGACTAGGACCCCAGGCCTAAACATCAACAGATGAAATGAAAATCAACAGTGATAACATATTTTCATAAGTTTCATAAGTCATTCCACATATTTAATGAATGTTTTCCCATTATAAGTATCTTCCAAAAAGTTATATATTTTTCTAATGAAAGTATTTAGGCTAAAATACGTATTTTATCATGTTCATTGTGGCTCACTACCAATGAGTCATCACTTAATTCAAAGCAATAAATATGATGTAACTAATACA
The DNA here is from genome assembly GCF_029834395.1 of Sorex fumeus. Lineage (NCBI taxonomy): Eukaryota > Metazoa > Chordata > Mammalia > Eulipotyphla > Soricidae > Sorex > Sorex fumeus. The sequence continues at coordinate 19,054,125 of NW_026606115.1, forward strand.
CATTAAATGTTAAGTAGATTAATTTTAGAGGAGCATGCTAGTAGAAAATAGTACAATGGGTTGGGAAAGTTCTTTCGAAAGTAGGTAGGTTTTCCTCAACCCTACAATTGTTTGTTCTAATTCCTGGAGAATAGAATGCAGATATGGTATAGAGAAGGTTGTACAATTTTGGAGCCAGATCTGTATTTGAACTTCACAGCCATTCTTTCTACTTAGTCACCTTGGCTCACTTAATATGAGTCTTAGTTTTCTATTCAGTGAGGATAATTCTGCTCACTTCATTGAGTTATAGGATTAAATGACATAATATTATCTAGACTGAATGATAGAAAAAAAAAGAATGAAGAACATCGAACAAAATATATCAAACCATCAATAGGACACTTGAGCATTACAACTTACTTTGTAGGGAGTACCAGATAAAATAAGAGAAAGGAACAGAAAAAATTTCAACAAACATTTCAAACTTGATAAACATTATTGTGCACATTCAGGAATCTGAACAAACCACAAATAAAATAAAAAGAAATCTACAGACGCATCATAAAATTGCCAAAACCTAAATAGAAGGAGAAACTCTTGGAAACAACTTCAGAAAAATAAGCTTCACTAATAAGTGTACCTCAATGAGATTTTGCTCATTGAGCTGACTTTCTATCCGTCATAATGGAGGTAGCAATGGAATAACATTAAAGGTACTCTTGGAAATAGAAATTCACAAGCAGAAAAACCCATATCTACTAAAGCTCTTTTTCAAAAATAAATAGAAAAAAAGACATTTAGACCAAAAAAATAACTGTGAGAATATTTTGGTGGCAAACTTGATTCCAGGAAATATAATAGGAAGTTCTTAAGGTGAAAAGTAAATAGCTTCAGATGGTAATTTTAATTCACACATTTAAAAATAGCATGGGTAAAGGTAATTATTGTAATTATTAGAAAGACATTATAAATTCATTTCCTTCTCTTATTGATTTAAAAAGAAATTTTATAAAACATTACATGTGGTTGTATTGCTGGAGTTGTACTTTACAAAACTAATATATTTGCCAATAGCAGGACATCACAGGTGGGCGGAACAATTGTTACTGAACCCAAATGTCTACAGATGACCACTTGAATCCACAGGAACATGTTAAGAAAACAAATAAATGGTACATAAGAAGGTTAATTTGGGAGGGGTGGTTGGACCTTACCCAGAGGTGCTCAGACCTTACTCCTGTCTCTGTACTCAGGCATCACTCCTGGCTGATCCCATCACTCCTGGGAGCAGGACATATGCAGTGCTGGAAATCAAAATGGGGGCATCCATGTAAACGTCCTAGCCCCTGTACTATCCAGCCCTCCAAATACTAAGATTTTTAAGCTATAGATATATACTTCCTCTCCTCTGATTCTTTAAAGAACATAGTTATAGTAAGTAATAATTTCATAACAATGTGTTTGGGAGTTAATAACATGTAGAATAATATGCATAAAATGCTCCAAAATGAGACAAGGGACATACTTATATAGGAACAACATTTCTATATCTCATTGGAATCAAGTTAGTATAAATAGAAAGGGAATTTAGCAACTACTAAATACATAATTTAAAATACATAATAAAATACTAATTTGGGCATTTTAAATGTTTTATATGAAAATACTTAATGCAAAAAGTGGCAAAAAACTCAAAAGTCCATATATTTTAATAATAACGAATAAACAGTTCAGACTGAAAAAAAACTAGATTGACCTCTAAACTATCTATTGGAGTTAGACCAAACGTAGATTGAAGGTAAAAGGCTAAGAAGAAAAATGTAAATCATTGTTAAATAAGATAGCTTGGCTATTCTAAAACCACACAGAGTAGACTATCACAAGACATAATGAAAGACATCTTCTGGGGCCAGAGCGATAGTACAATGGGTAGGGCATTTGCCTTGCACGTTGCTGGCCCAGGTTCAATTCCTGGCATCCCATATGGTCTCCCAAGCACCACCAGGAGTAATTCCTGAGTGCATTGCCAGGAGTAACCCCTGAGCATCGCTGGGTGTGACCCAAAAAGCAAAAAAAAAAAAAAAAAAAAAAAGAAAGAAAGACATCTCTGCTGGTAAGTCAATTCACCAGAAAGGTACAACACTTGCAATAATGTCTATACATAAAAAGAGAGCACCAAAATATGAGTCAAAAATTGAACTCAGTTAAGTGTACAATGAGTTGGAATTCAGCGCCCCATTTTTTAAATTTTTATTAGTGAAACACCGTGAGGTACAGTTGTAGACTTACAAATTTTTGTGCTTGGGTTTCAATTATACAATGATCAAATACCCATCCCTCCACCAGTGCCCATTTTCCGCCACCATGAATCCCAGTATCCCTCCCACCCCCCATCCCCCCATCCCACTTTGACTCTGTGGCAGGGCATTCCCTTTTTTTCTCTCTCTCTCTGTTTGGGTGCTGTGGTTTGCAAAAGAGGCATTGAGTGGCAGTCATGTTTGGTCTATAGTCTACTTTCAGCACAGCACCCCATTTTTATTAAATAGAACTATACAAGATAAGTAAGGAAATAGAACAACACTATAAATTATCTAGACCTTAAAGCACTTTTCCCATCAAGAACAGAATAAACATTTTCCATAGCACTGTAGCACTGTTCTCCCATTGTTCATCGATTTGCCCGAGTGGGCCCAGTAACGTGTGCATTGTGAGACTTGTTGTTACTGTGTTAGGTAGCTTGCCGGGCTCTCCGAGAGAGGCAGAGGAATCGAACCCGAGCAGGCCGGGCCGGCCACATGCCAGGCAAACGCCCTACTGCTGTACTATAGCTCAAGCCTGTGAACTGAAAATCTAAATAGGTTCTCTGACCACGTGAAATCAACAGATTTTGAGAAATGAGCAAATACAAATTGGAAACATTTTAAAACAAAAAAGAAGAAATCACACAAAAATTAGAAAATTATTTGGTAAATAGATCAATACAAACATAACAAAGTTTACAGATGCAGCTTATAATTTATTAGTATAAATTCCTATTTTTTAAAAAGAAGAGAAAAACTACATATCAATAATCAGTATACATGAAACTAATATATACTTATGTTATACATTATATAATATTTACTAAACTAAATAACATGTGGAATTTTTTAAAGAATACAGAATGTCTATGAAATCAGAAGTTGGTTCTGTAAAAAATAATAAAAGTGACATGCTTTTTACTGGATTGTCTAGGACAAAAAAGAACAGTCAAATGGCTTGAATCAGAAATTAAGGAAGGAAATTTCTATCGAGCTTATAAGAGACAAAAGATTAGGAAGGAATACTGAACTGATCCTTGAAAATAAAGGAGACAACCTCGACAAAGTAAACAGATATTTATAACTTCATATTTACTTAAACCAATAGAAAAAATGAGAGAAAAATTGAAAATACCTATAATAAGTAGAGTTTAAAGTAACAGTTTGGGGGGAATGGAGAGATAGTGCAACAGGTAAGGTACTTGTCTTGTGCATAACCAAACCCTAGTTTGATCCCACCACATATGGTCCCCCAATCCCTAAGCCTGGTGGGCATGCACCCTACCAAATAATAATTATAAGATATTATGTAATACAGCTTTTCAGGTGGATTCTAGGAAACATTTAAAAAGAATTAACACAAATTCTTGTAAAAAATAGAAAAGGCAGAAATAATTCTAATATATGCTATAACCTGGGAGAATCCTAAAAGTATGATAACTGTTAGATTCATTCATAGAAGCCTAAATTTACTGTGATTCCATGGATTTGGTGTCCAGAACTGGCAAATATATACCAACAAAGTGAATTAATGGTTGCTTATGGATGAGCTGATAGCTAATATGATGTTTTGTTAGAAGTTGGAGATTTCTAAAATTGATTGTGGTAATGATTATACAGCTAAATGTAGTACACACTAAGGAATTAGACACTATAAATAGATGAATTATGTGGTACATGTGTTATATCCCACTCAAATTTACCAAAAAAAATGGGTGCATCTCAAATGTCCTCCACAAAAAATGGGTAAATCAGTTATGGCACACCCATTTAGTGGAATACTATGCAGCTGCTAAAATAATGGAGCTTATTTATAAATACATTCTGACCTGTATGGTTTCCAGAATTTTGTATTTAAAGCAAAAATAATATATATTGTTAATACATTTTGTAACCAAAACTATTTCTCTATGTATGTATATATAGATGTTTCTGAATGAATTTAGGAAAACATCTGGAAAATATGCCTAGCAAATTGTAAATCTTATGGAATTAGAATTGGATAGAGTGAAAGGAACTTTTGCTTTATAACATTTTTATGTGTTGTAATTTTTACTTTTTCAGATTTTTTTAAAAATAATCTACCAATGGCTTAGCTTCCATGATATTTGTAAGCTCTGCTCTGAGGATGTCATCTAACTATACTCAGGACAAACTCTTATTCCTTTTGTATGCTACTTAGAATTAACTTTCCTATTTTAGATATAGTTTAAAGGACAAGATATCCTGATGTAACCTCTTGCACATGTTACCCAGGGACACACTTCTGAGCTATACTTTTCAGAAGGAATGTCTTCCTATTGGGTGAGAAATCTCACCTGTGTTCTTTACTAGACCTATATACCACTATCAATAGAGGAAAGTAAAATTTAGGATGTCCCTCTACTGGTGCACGGATAAATAAACTGATATATCCATACAATGGAATCTCCTTAGCAATAAAAAGCTATGATGAAAACATACAACTTTGATCACTCTCATATGCATTTTTCTAATTAAAAGAAGCCAAACACAAAAGACTGTTTACTGTTTAAGTCTGCTTATGCAGTATTCTAGAAAAGGCAAAATTAAGACAACGTATTAATGGATGTCAAGAGTTAAAAATGTGAGACTGATTACATTTGTGGTAGCACAAGGGATTTGTTTTAGTAATGGAATTTTTCTGTACGTTAATTATAGTTACATGAATGTGTGCATTTGCCACAACTCCTAGAAACATATACCAAAATGGATGATTTTTGTTGTATGTATCTTTTTTAAATAAATGTAATTTTAATCGCAGATGCTAAAAGATTCTCAGTCATTTCAATAAAGAATTGTTCCTTTTCTATGGTCTTTTTTATTACTTTTGAAAACTTGAAACCAGTTGGCTACTGTTCCTTAATTTCTGCCCACAAATCAGTAGTAATCATTTTTAGAACGGTTCTACACACATCATTCAAAAACATCAAAAGATAAACTAGAAAATAATTTGTCAAGACCAAGGAGTAATTTTCTTAAAGTGTACACAATTTTCTTAGTATAAACAAGTCACGGATTCAGTTGAAATGGGAAAATTTATGAAAACATATAAATGAGTGATAATCTAAAAATGTTGAGCAGAAATGCAAATTAAGATAATGAGCTCTACTTTAAAAAAGCCTTTTCAGGTTTGTAAAAATATACAAAAATAAAAAAATATATACAAAAATGGTAAAAAGAGTTCCCAAATTTACTTTACCTACCATTGCATAATGTTAACAACTTAATAACCATAGTAGAATGATAAAATCCAAGAAGCTAATATCTATAAAGTATTGTTAATTTTCTAATTTTAAGTTTACTGAAGAGAAAGAACTATGTTGTCCTTATAACCTCTTGTACATATTACTTAGGCACATACTTCTAAGATGGATTTTTCAGAAGGAAAGAATATCTTCCTGTTCGTTACAGTTTCTTTGCAGACATTTAAATTTTTCCTTTAAACCCACTAATGCCCTTTTTTGATTAAGCATTAAATTCAGAATCCTACAGTTCATTTTGTTATGTATACTTCATTTTTGCTCATCTGTGACAGTTCTCTTGATGTCCTTGACAGTTCTGAAGAGTACTGGCCAGTTGTGTTGTAGAATGTCCCTATTTGGATTTTTCTTCTGTGTTAAACCATTATTAGATCAAGTGTGTTCCTTTGTGGTAAGACCACAGATAGGAGTGGTGGGTGCATGCTCTTTAATGCATTATATCAGGAGATAACTAGTACAGGTATGTCTTATTACTGGTGATGTTAACCTTGATCACTTGAATCTAATGTGCTGCTTCACTATAAAAATACTACTTACAATACATCTTTTATAAGACTCTTTCACACTGAGACCATTCAAATATTCTGTTCTTAATCATACCATTGACCGCTCATTTTAGCATTTATCAATGGTTTTTCATGGTAACATTGTGGTTTTATGGACTATGGCTGCTTATTGCTTATTTTATTTTATAACTTAACCTAATACAACCATTACTTTGTTGCTCAAATTGTTCCAGCTTTGGTCATTAAATGCTTTTATGTCATGTTGACCTGTGCCTGTTTTTGATTACCTATTTCCTACTACCTGCAGTATATATTAATGTTTTATTTATTGAAGACTCAACTTTTATTTCTCCTACCCCAGTACTAGAATCAACTATTTTTATATGAAAAGCTAATTTCTTTTATTGGAAAATAATATTTAGATGCCAGAATGGGCACTAGTCTTTCATCATATGCCTGAATGTCAGATATAAAAATTGAGAATACCAAATGTTTCTAGGAGAATAGAAAAAAGATACTCATACACTTTGGATGTGAACATAAGTATAACTTTTGGGAAGGAAAATTTGGCAATAGCACTTACAATTTTCATTTTGAGGACTTATAATTGTACTGTTAGAAATATATAAATATAAATATGTTCAAAGATGTACAAGCACAAAAACTTGTAAGTCCACAACTGTACCTCATGGTGTTTCACTAATAAAAATTAAAGAAAAAAAGTAGGAAAAAAAAGATGTACAAGAATATTCTTGTACATCTTTTATTATAATGGCTATCATAATAACAACATTATAATAGTGAAAAACCTGGAAACAAAACTTCAATAGGTATTTGCTAGTTAAATATTTCAGTTGTAGTCCAGTCATATGATAAAGTATATCGGTATATTTAAATGAGATTTATAGATATTAATGTGGACCTTGCTATAGATTTTGAGAAAAACAACCAAATTTGAAACTTTCTCATCCCTTTAGTCATCAAACCTACTACATATTTTCATTTTTGCCTACATTCTAGCTTCATTTGTCATAGTGATTTGGTGTGTGGGGTTTAATATTATTTCCACTCTCTTAAACCTGCTATGTCTTGGGGTTTCTTTATTTTAAAAATGAATTAGAATAATCAAAACTAAACAAATTGGACTGCATAAAACTTAAAAGTTTCTGTATGGCAAAAGAAACATGGGCTACAACTAAATGACTGCTGAGTGGGAGAAAAATATTCATGCTCAATGCATCAAATACATTTTTATCCAGGATCTATAAAGTACTCTATAAAGTAATCTATAAAGTACTCTAAAAATTTTATAAAGCCCCATCAAAAATTATGAGGAATTGAATAGATACTTCTCCAAGATCAATGAATAGCCAAAGGACACATGAAAAATGCTTATTATCACTTATTAGGGAAATCCAAATCAAGATGACAGTGAGCTATCATACCAGTGCAAATGGCACATACCAAAAATATTGGGAACAATCTCTGTTGGCAAGGATGTGGTGAAAAAGGAACTCTCCACCATTGCTGTGGGAATCTTCTCTGGTCCAACCCGTATGGAAGATCATATAGAGAGTACTCAGTAAACACAGAATGAGTTCCCATATGACCCAGCAGTTCCTCTTTGGGGTGTGTATATCAGGACAAAAACATTAATTCAAAAGAACATTTGCACACCATTATTCATTGCATCACTTATTAAAAGAGCTAAAAATTGTAACCAACCTAGATGTTCAACAACAGATAAGCAGATCATGAAGATGTAGCATATATACAACAATTGAATTCTACATAGTTGTAAGCAATTATGAAATTATGCAATTCACTGCAACATGTATGGAACTGGAAGACATCATGTTAAATGAAGTAAGCCAGAAGAAGAAGGATAGACGCCCTACCGAGGCCATGAGTTGCCCCCCACGGACGGCTCTCTGGCACGGCCATGGCCCCAGAGAAACACAAAACTAATGTAGAATTCAGCAGCTTGCAGCAGAAATGTGAATTGACTGTGCATTAAACTACGGTGTTGCGCCCCCCCCCCCCCCGGGGAGGAAAAGAGTGCCTGTCTCTTTCGCCTTTTTCCACCCCAGCAGCATGGTGGCCGCCGCCTCAGAGCTTATTGGACAGCCAGGTATGGGCCAGCAGTGACGGGGCAACTGCAGCCTCATGGGATGAGGGGGCAAAACCGACACGTCCTTCATGCCTACCGAGGCCATGAGTTGCCCCCCACGAGCGGCTCTCCAGCACATCCATGGCCTCAGAGGCACACAAACCAATCTCGTAATTACCCTGCTTTTGACAGAAATCCCTCCAGACTTAATTAGTAAAATATCAGAAATCCAAAATCAGATTGCAGTACTGTGATTAAAGCATGATTGCGGCCATGTGACATCATATTGTCTGCATAACCAGCAATAGAAAACAAATTATTTCACAATGCCTTTTCAGCAGTTCTGATTGTTGGGAGGAAATTCCAAATAATAATGTGCATCTTTTGTCAAAATAATGAATGTAATCAAAGTAGAGAGTTAAGTAGAAATCATCTGCCTCACTGGCATCGGAAGGGGTGGGAAGGGAGGTATATTGGGGTTCTTAGTGATGAAAGGGATGGGATTTTGATCATTGTATGACTGAGACTTAAAACTGAAAGCTTTGTAACTTCTCATGGTGATTCAATAAAGAAATAAAAGAAGGAGGAAGAGGAGGAGGAGGAGGAGGAGTAGAAGGAGGAGGAGGAGGAGGAGGAGAAGAAGAAGAAGAAGAAGAAGAAGAAGAAGAAGAAGAAGAAGAAGAAGAAGAAGAAGAAGAAGAAGAAGAAGAAGAAGAAGAAGGCAGGATATTACTTATATGTGGTATTTATAATTAAATGAGAGAATGCAATATTTTTTATTGAGTCACCGTGAAATATATATCCCTCCTGCCACCCCCTCCCCAGCCTGCCTCTATGGCAGGCACTTTCTCTCTTTCTCTCTCTCTCTCTCTCTCTCTCTCTCTCTCTCTCTCTCTCTCTCTCTCCCCCTCTCGTTTTTGGGGCATTATGGTTTGCAATACAGATACTAAGAGGCCAACATGGTTTGCAATACAGATACTAAGAGGCCAACATGTTTGGTCCTTTACCCACTTTCAGAACACATCTCCCATCCACAGTGATGGGAATACCATGTTTAAAAGGGGGTTTCCCAGATCAACCTTGGCCCTGGAGTATAGTATAGTATATAGTATAGGGAGGAGAAGGAAAGAAAGTGTGGAGGGGAGGGGAATAAGAGACATGTCAGAAGCAACAGGGGTCAGGTCCGTGGATTAAGGTACAAAGATGGTGTTAAGGAATGATAGAGCCAAATATCTAAACCACAGAGTTAAAAACACTGAAATTAAGAGACTCAAACTTTAACAACCGAACTTACAAAGGTGGCTGTCAAAAATTCAGGCTGGTGAGGTGGGAGTGGGTATGGGAGGGAACCATGGAACATTGGTAAAGGAAAGCTGACACTTGTGGTGGGATCAGTGCTGTAATATATGACTAAAGTTCAACTAAGAATAACTTTTTAAATCATAGTCCTTTAATCAAAAATGAATTAGGGTATTAATAATATCTACCTCATAGGTTATTTGGGGATAAATGAAATCATATAAGATTTTCCAAATAATAACTGGAAGGACTGGAGAGATAGTACAGTGGGTAAAGTACTTTCATTGCATGCACCCTCTCTGGTTAGATCTCTGGCACCCCATATTGTCCCCTAAGCCCCACCAAAAGTGATCCCTGAATGCAGAGTAAGCCCTGAGTGTGACCTAAAAACCAAAACAATAAGTAGCATCTGGTAAATAATAATAAGTATCTCAATAAATGTTCGATTAACTTAATCACTTAATCACTTAACTTCCCGTTAGTCATCGATTTGCTCGAGCGGGCGCCAGTAACGTCTCCATTTGTCCCTGTCGCGTGCTAGTGTAGCCCAATGGCATCTCTTCGCTCCGGGAACATGGAGGGCCTCAAACCGATCGTTCATGACCTTGACAAAGAAGTCTGACCATCTGGTAGGTGGGCGGCCACGCGGTCTCTTGACATCCCGTGGAATCCAATCAGTAACAGCTCTAGTCCAACGGTCGTCTTTAAATCTCATTACGTGACCAGCCCATCTGATTTTCGACACCTTGGCAAATGAGACAGCGTCCCTGATCCTTGATCGTCGACGGATGTCAGAACTCCGGATTCGTTCTCTCATTTGAGTGAAACGTGATATTCCAAGCATAGCTCTTTCTATTCTTCTTTGGGAGACCTGAATGGCGTTCTCATCTTGTTTGCGTAGGGCCCAGGTCTCTGAGGCATATGTTAATGCAGGAAGAACAGTGGAATCAAAGAGATGTGCCCGGAGCCGGAGGTTCTTCGTCCTCTTAGCTATTTCTTCGACGTTCTTGAAGGCGTTCCAAGCCGCTCTCTTCCTCCTGCGCAGCTCGGGTGCCAGGTCATTTGTCATGTTGACCTCTCGACCTAGGTACACATAGCTGTTGCATTCGGAGATGGTCGTTCCATTGAGAGCGAATGGGGCGTCAGGAACAAGGCTGTTTCTCATAAACATTGTCTTCGTAAGATTCAGCTGTAGTCCTACCTTTCCACACTCACGGTCAAAGTCGGCCAGCATTTGTGCCGCTTGGCTGATGTTTGGTGTTATTAAAACAATGTCATCAGCAAAGCGGAGGTGGTGTAGTTGCCGACCATCTATCTTCACTCCCATTTCTTCCCATTCCAGTTGTCGCATGATGTTCTCGAGGGTGGCACTGAAGAGTTTTGGTGAAATGGTATCACCCTGCCGCACCCCTCTCTTGACATCAACGATCACTACTACTGCTGGTAGATGCGGCAGAAGCCGGGAAAAGTATTCGTAAGGCCCGCCTGTCCTTCGCCAACTATAAGACCAAGATGACTGCCCTCCGACGTCCTGATGGATCCATCACATCCTCCAGAACGGCAATGGAGAAGATTATCCATGACTTCTACTCAAATCTCTTCGATAGCCATGTCCACTTGCCGACATACCAAATTCCACAGGATGGGTATGTCGTTCCCAACGTTCTCCCTTCCGAAATCCGACACGCCATTTCGTCAGTAAAGAAGCAAACAGCACCCGGCCCAGACAAGGTCAGACCTGAACACCTGAAGAACCTGCCGTCAGTACTCATCAATACACTGGCTCGGCTCTTCACTCGCTACCTGTCTGAATGCAAGGTTCCATCTCAATGGAAAACCAGCAGGACCATACTACTGTTCAAGAAGGGAGACATCCATGACATTGGCAACTATCGCCCGATCTGCCTATTGTCTGTCATCTACAAGTTGTTCACTCGAGTCATCCTGAATAGGATTGGCAGAACACTAGATGAAGGACAACCATGTGAGCAAGCAGGGTTCCGCAAAGGATTCAGCACCATCGACCATATCCACACGATAACCAAACTCATTGAGGTTTCTCGGGAGTTCAAGATGCCGCTCTGCTTAACGTTCATTGATTTAAAGAAGGCCTTTGATTCTGTTGAGACGGAAGCGGTCATTGAAGCCCTAGCCAATCAGGGCATTCAAGCCCAATACATCAGGATCCTCCGTGAGCTGTATTGCGGATTCACTACCAGGATCTCACCATTCTACAAAGAAGTTCGATTAACATTATTTTAAAAATCTTTGCTCTCATCAAAGGCCATCTTTTTCACTTATACTTTGTCTTCCAGTCCCCTGTTGTCTCAGTTTTAACTAATGCAGTTGTGCTCTCTGCATATCCGATCTTCCATCAGCAGGTTAATCTGTTCTAGTACATCCCATTTATTTAAATAACATCCATCTCTAAACTACTGAAATCACAACCATAAGGGTCAACTCTATTCTAAGCATGTGACCCAAACCTAAATAATTTAAAAAATTGGGGTGGCGGGCTACACCCAGTGGTGCTGAGGGCCTACTTCTCTCTCTACACTAAGATATCATTCCTGGCCAGGTTTGGGGTACCATATGGGATGCCGTATGGTATACAAACTGTTCACTCGAGTGATCCTGAATAGGATTGGCAGAACACTAGATGAAGGACAACCATGCGAACAAGCCGGGTTCCGAAAAGGATTCAGCACCATCGACCATATCCACATGATAACCAAGCTCATTGAGGTTTCTCAGGAGTTCAAGATGCCGCTCTGTCTAACGTTCATTGATTTAAAGAAGGCCTTAGATTCTGTTGAGACGGAAGCGGTCATTGAAACCCTAGCCAATCAGGGTGTACAAACTCAATACATCAGGATCCTCCGTGAGCTCTATTACGGATTCACTACCAGGATCTCACCATTCTACAAAGAAGTAATCATCCATGTCAAGAGAGGAGTTCAGCAGGGTGATAACCATTTCACCAAAACTCTTCAGTGCCACCCTCGAGAACATCATACGATGACTGGAAAGGGAAGGAATGGGAGTGAAGATAGATGGTCGGCAACTACACCACCTCCGCTTTGCTGATGGCATTGTTCTAATAACACCAAACATCAGCCAAGCGGCACAAATGCTAACTGACTTCGACTGTGAGTGTGGAAAGGTCGGATTACAACTGAATCTCACAAAGACAATGTTTATGAGAAACAGTCTTGTTCCTGATGTTCCATTCACTCTCAATGGAACCACCATCTCCGAATGCAACAGTTATATATACCTAGGTCGAGAAATCAACATGATGAATGACCTGGCACCTGAGTTATGCAGGAGGAAGAGAGCAGCTTGGAATGCCTTCAAGAGCGTTGAAGAAATAACTAAGAGGACAAAGAACCTCTAGCTCTGAGCACATCTCTTCGATTCCACTCTTCTTCCTGCATTAATATATGCCTCAGAGACCTGGGCCCTACGAAAACAGGATGAGAATGCTATTCAGGTCTCTCAGAGAGGAATCGAAAGAGCTATGCTTGGAGTATCATGCTTCACTCAAATGAGAGATAGAATCCAGAGTTCCGATCTCCGTGAACGCTCAAGAATCAGGGATGCTGTCTCGTTTTCCAAAGCATCAAAAATCAGATGGGCTGGACACGTAATGAGGTTTAGAGACGACCGCTGGACTAGAGCCATTACTGACTGGATTCCATGGGATGTCAAAAGATCGCGTGGACGCCCACCTACAAGATGGTCAGACTTCTTCTTCAAGACCCTGAATGATCGGTTTGAGGCTCTGCATGTTCCTAGAACAAGCAGATGCCATTGGGCTACACTAGCACACAACAGGGATGAATGGAGACATTACTGGCACCCGCTTGAGTAAATCAGTGAGTAACGGGTTATCAATTGATCAAGTGATAGGATGCCAGTGATCAAACCTGAATCATCCACATGAAAAGTAAGCACCCTAAACACTGTACTATTGCTCAGGCCTCAATGAGTAAATTTTTAAAAATTCACTGTGCTAAGAATGTAGTTACGGAGATGAAGGAAAAATGGGTAATCGGCGGGAGAATACTGATACTGGTGGTGAATTTATAAATGGAACATTGAATGCTCGAAATAGTTATTAAAAGCTTTGTAAATTATGGCATCTAAAAAATAATAGCATCCATATCCTTATATTATCATCAAGCTATTACTCTATTCACAATGAAATCCTTCAAAGTTAAATTTCTCTGTAACCATCTCTTATTTCTTCCAGTTTCTCTTAAATCCTCTTCAATAATGCACTGCTCTTGATGAGATATTCAGTAACACCCCTTCCATCTTGCCTAGTCAGTAGCAATTTCTCTATCCTCTTATCCTACCTCCTTAGTTGTGTTCAGTTGAAGTTTACCAATCCTTTTTTAAACACTATTCTCTTGACATTGGTAAAATTACTACTCTGGTTTTCTTCCTATGTCACTGAAATTTTTCATCTCTTTTATGGCTCTTCTGATTCTCTAGTTACCCAAGCTCCCTCACTAGCATGTCTCCTTTATTCTCCTTCAAAACCCTCGTGTAGTTTCATAATTATATATTACTTTCTATAGACTTGGGCTGAAACTATAGCACAGCGGGGAGGGCATTTGCCTTGCACGTGGTCGACCAGGGTTCTATTCCTCCATCCCTCTCAGAGAGCCCGGCAAGCTACTGAGAGTATCCTGCCCACATGGCAGAGCCTGGCAAGCTATCCGTGGCGTATTTGATATGCCAAAAAAAAAGTAACAACAAGTCTCACAATGGAGACGTTACTGGTGCCTTCTCGAGCAAATTGGTAAAAATGGGAGGACAGTGCTACAGTGCTCTATAGACATACGACTACCCAATTTATTTTCCAATCTATTTACCCATAGACTTATGGATACACAATATGTCTGGCAATAAACAGATTGGGTAAATAAAATTTTCAATTGAGCTCCATACCCCCCTTTTTGGAAGCGTTGATGAGAGAGCTGCACCAAGGGGTGCTGAGACTAACTCCCGGTGGGGCTCAGGGGACCATACAGGGTATCAAGAATTGAACCTGAGTCAGCTTCATGCAGTCTTACCGTCATTGCCTCCATTCCATATTATTATATCCAATTAATTCCCTGACAAGGTCACTTAAATGTTTAAAGCCACCTCAAATACAACAATCCAAAATAGAAATCTTCAATACTTACCTCCGCAAACCAATGTTTAATTAGTCTTTCCCTATTTAGTAAATGTCAGTATCATCCAAGTTAAACATATACCCTTCATTCCTCTCTTATTTCTATTTTCACATGTGTTAATAAGCAATGTAATCTTATGTGCTTTTTTCTCTTTGGAGGGCCATACACGGTGGTGTTTAGGGCTTACTCCTGGCTCTACGCTAAGAGGTCAGTCCTGTTGGGCTCAAAGAACTATGAGAAGTACTGGGGATAAAACTCAGGTCAGCTATGCAAGGCAGAAATGGAAATCAGCCTTACCCAATGTACTATGGTTCTGGGCCCCTAAGCAGTGTAATTTTAAATTGAACTAAAAAACATTTAACTATTTTTCGTGTTAGTTAGCAAAGGCAAATTCATGATATAAATACTACTAAAACTAATGATGTAGGAAAACTCAAGTTCAGATCCCTCCACTAATGTAATCATTAAGTTGGTTAAAGAAACTTGTCATAATAATTTTTTGCATTATAAAGTTTAATTTAAAAAATCTTGAAATAGCCATGGTAGTGGTTGATGAAGAAAGAGACTGGTGAGTTTCAGTGAGAATATTAGAGCATTTTTACTTACCTGTCTACTATCACCAATCATCAGGTCAGTGACAGCCATGGAAAGGCCAGCTTGCTGATACCAGAGAGGACAATTCAGGCCTTATAATGCAAGAATTGTGGTTATGCATTTTAACTGGCCAGGTGGGTCCTTAAGGGATTAGCTCAGGTACTTGCTTTTGTTTTACCCTCCCTACCCCAACTCTTTCAGAACCTGAGTGACTCTTGAACAGCATTTTCTCCCTCAGTTCTGCCCACCCTACTTCAAAAACATTTCTCTTTGTGTGTGTGTGTGTGCGTGCGTGCGTGCGTGTGTGTGTTGGGCTGGAGCGATAGCACAGCAGGTAGGGCGTTTGCCTTGGATGCGGTCGACCCAGCCAACCAGAGTTTGATTCCTCCGCCTTCGATTCCTCCTCCCCTCTTGGAGATCCTGGCAAGCTACCAAGAGTATCTCACCCGCATGGCAAAGCCTGTGGCAAGCTCCCTGTGATGTATTCTATATGCCAAACACAGTAACAACAAGTCTCACAATGTTACTGGGCCCGCTCAAGCAAACCGATGAACAACAGGAGGACAATGACAGTGACAGTGTGTGTGTGTGTGTGTGTGTGTGTGTGTGTGTGTTGGGGGTTACACCAGGCAGTGCTCAGGGGCTAATCCTGGCTCTGTATTCAGAATCATGGTAGTGCTGTAGGGAATATATGGGATGCTGGGGATCTAACCTGGGTTGGCCACATGCAAGGGAAATAACCCTACCTGCTAAACTATCACTCCAGGCCTCACACATCTTTTCTAACAAACCACAACACCTTCTCTTTAGGTAACCTTAGTTCTTTTATTTGTATCCACTTGTTTGTATTTTTATTTTTCCTATGCATCAAAATTAAATTCTTATTGCACATGCAGGTAAAATCAATTAAAATTAATCTGTCTGATTTTTGCAATGAGTAATTCCCTTGAACGTCTTCCCTTATGTAGCAAATGGCAGATGTCTGTTTTATTTTTAAGTAGTATTTCACTGTATATATATACTTCATTTTTACTCAATTATCCACTTGTGAGTGCTTTAGTTGCTTTGTGTTTTAGTTATTGTAAACTGCAATAAACTCTGGGCAGACAAAACAAAAGTTTTTATGTTTATGTTTTTGTATTTGTTGGCTAAATACCCAAAAGTGGACTTGCTGGATCATGTAGTAGCTCCTTCTTTAGTTTCTTAAAGAACATTGTTTCTCCAGTATGGTTGTACCAATTGACATGCCCAAAATAAGTATACTAGAGTTTCTTTTTCTTCACCCTTCTCCAGTACTTGTTATTTTTGCTGCATTTGGTGTAAGTCATTCTGGAGGGAAGGAGGTGGTATCTCACTGTGTTCTGATCATTTATAATTTACCTTTTCCTAATAATCTGTAATTGTGAGCATTTTTTGCAAGTGCCTGTTGGCCATCCTTTATGTTCTCCTTTAAGAAGATTCTTAAATTTTTTAATATTATCAAATCTGCCCATTTTAAATCTGGGTCATTTGTGGAGTTTTTGTTATTGTTAGTAAGCGATACAAGTTCTTATACAGCTTGGCTATTAATCCCTTATCATATGTATGTAACTGCCACTGTCACTTTCCTCCCGTTGCTCATCGATTTGTTCGAGCGGACCCAGCAACATCTCCATTGTGAGACTTGTTACTATGTTTGGCATATCAAATACATCACGGGTAACTTGCCAGGCTTTGCCATGCAGGCGAGATACTCTCGGTAGCTTACTGGGTTCTCTGAGAGGGGCGGAGGAATCGAACTTGGGTTAGCCATATTGGCTGCTTGCAAGGCAAACATCCTACCTGCTGTGTTATCGCTCCAGCCCTTATGTATGATGTGAAAATATCTTCTCCCACTCAAACAGCTGTTTTGTTCGTTTCTATTTTCTATATAATAACTGTTTAATTTAACGTAGTCCCAATTGTTTATTTTTACTTTTTTCCTTGCTATTGGGATCAAGTCGCCAGAAATATCTCAACACGAATATCATGGAATGGTTCACCTGTGATCATCTATGTACTTTATAGGGCCAGGTTTTTTATCTCAGTCTTTATTTTTTATTAAGACACCATTATTTACAAAATTTCTAAGAGTTGTTTTAGGCATACAATGTTCAAATATCAATTCCACCACCAATATCCCCTTCCCTCCAGCAGTTTCCCCAGTTTCCCTGCTACCTTTGCAGGTTTATTGTAATTTATTTCATATTATTTGCTCCTAAATATCATAAAGAAATGGCGAATATAATTATCATAAAATAAACCAACAAAAGCCAATTTGTAGTGATGGATTGCTATATGATTTTAACCTCCATAAATTACGAAATTGAAATAGTTTAAAACAATATAGTATATTGCCCATTCTCATTTGCATGACTCTGTTTTCAAGTCTGGCATTTAAATTTTAATTTTTGCATTGAATTTTATTTTTTATTTGAATCTTATTGAAGAAGTCATCATATCTTCCCTATCCTAAATGAAGTGTTTTTGTCCACTTGGCAGGCATATAACAAATTTATTTCATATTACTTAGTCTAAAAATACTTTAAAAGAATGACAAATAGAACTATCATAAAATAAATTAACAAAAGTCTGTTTGTGATTATTAATTGGTACATGATTTAACATTTATTTTTTTTGAAGTAAACATTTTATTTGGAGGGTTTGAAGGGAAGGAGGAAGAGAAAGTGGTCAAGAATGGAAAGTAACGTGCTCAAGAGAGAACCTGGACTTCTCCAAGAGCAAAGAGAGTCCCTACACACATCAGAGCATTAGACATGAAAGCACACACCTCAAGAGGGGAGATACGGGCTACACATCTGTTCTAGCACCACATGTGCTCTGCCACATGGGTGCAAGTAGCACATGAGCTCCAGCAGCATATGGGCCAATTTAACTTTTATTAATCTAGTAGAGGACAACTATATGCACCATTATTGAGTAAAGGCCAGGTAAAGGCAGGTAAAGGCCCTCCCGTTGATCGTCGATTTGCTCGAGCGGGCCCAGTAACGTCTCTATCGGAGACTTTGTTTTTACTGTGTTTGGCATATAGAATACTCTCAGTAGCTTGCCGGGCTCTCCGAGAGGGGCGGAGGAATCGAACTCGGGTTGGCCATGTTGGCCGCTTGTAAGGCAAACGCCCTACCCGCTGTGCTATACCATACTCAATACCACATTATGGGCAGTTTCTTCTTTTCTTTAAAAAAGTTCTTTTAATGCTTCTTGCAAAACTGGTTTCAAGACTATGAATTCGCTAAGCTATTGCTGTCCATGAAGCTTTGTATAGTTTCTTCAAATATGAATGATAATCTAGGTGGATAGAGAATTCTTGATAAGGTATTCATTTTGTTGAGTTTTTTACTGTATCCGTCCATATTTTTCTGGATTGTAGAGTATCATTTAATAAATCTGCCATACATCTTATGAACTTACCTTTAAATGTAAGTTCCTTTTTGATCTTGTTGCTTTCAAGATTCCATCTTTGGATTTTGTCATTTTAAGTATAGTGAGTCTTGAAGTTTTCCTAACTGGGTATATTTTCACTGGGACCCTTTGGGCCTCTTGGATCTAAGTACCTATAATCCTCAAAACTGGGAACTTATTGATGATTTACTATTGTTTCCTCATCACGTATGCCTTCTTGTTCTTCAGAGACTAATGATTCTTATATTACTTGTCTTAGACTCATCCCATAGTTCTCTGTTATGCAGCTTATTTCTTTTCAGACTGTTTTCCACTTTCTGCTGTTTCCTAGGGATTTCCTCCTTTCCATCTTGGAGCTCCTTAGTCTTGTTCAGCTTCTGTTATTCAGACTTGTATTGACTTTTGAAAGTCATGTATCAGGTTCTTCATTGCTGTAATTTCTGACAGTAGCAGTTGTATCATTTAAATTTCCATACTGTCTTGAACTTGCAGACTACTTGTGCTATTGTTGCTTTGAACACATCAATCATCCTCATCATAGTATCACTAAAGACATTGTCCCACCATTTATTGATATTGTTTATGGCTTCAGTGATACTGTTTTTGCTCATTGAGCTTGGTCATTCTCTATGTGTTTTCCCCATTGGTTTTCTATTTTTCTGGTGATGAGGGTGAGTCACTGTAGTCAAGCCCCTAGAAGATGCTGAGGGATTAAGCCGGAGGTTGCTCTCTGTCTTCTGTCTTTCCACAAAGAATGACAGGAAGAATACTGTGAGCAACATGTAATTTTCTGAGTAGATCTGTCACATCAGGAACTGTGGTATGGGCCCTTAATATGGCACAAGTCAGGTGTGGAGGCTGCTGGGATCCGCCAGGAAGGGAGGGGCTCTGCCTCTCATTTGATCTCTGCCTGCCATTCAGAATAGACCCAGTGATATCAGCCAGAGGCAAATATCACCTAGGATGGTGGAGCAACAAGCAGAAGTTCAGGAGTGAACTTAAAAACATTTGGGGGGGGGCACACCAGGCACTGCTCATGGATTATATCTAGCTCTGCACTCAGGGATCACTCCTGATGTGCTTGGGGGACCATATTGGGTTCCGGGGATTAAACTGAGGTCAGCCTTCTGTAAGGCGAACATCTCAGCTCCTATACTATCACTTCAGCTCTATTTTAAACTTATATTATGGTGTTTTAAAGAAGTTAATCTCATTAATTTGAATGTTCCTGTTCAGTTTCCCAGCATTGTTTGTTGAAAAAAATTATTTTATCATACATTATCTGTTACTAAATGTGTATATTTATTTTAATTCTCCTCTAGTGATCATAGGTCTATTTTCCAATGTATTTACTACTATCATTCTAAGTATATTTTAAGATAGGTGACATAATCCATCCACTATTAAGGTCTGTAATTCTAAGTAAGTCTTAGGAACATTATTTCTCATTAAAGTACTATGAATTTTATTGGAATTAGATTATGTAATTTTGGTAAAATGTACATTTTTATTCTAATTCTCCCCATACATTCACATGAAATATCTTTTCATCTTTTTTTCTTTTCCATGTCTTGTTTTATCTCTTTTAATAGAGTTCTGTTTTTTATACATATATTTCACCTCTTTTGTTAAAATTATTACTATATCTCACCTCTTGTCAAATTTACTACTAATTATCTCATTATTTTGAAAGATGTTGTAAATGGTGTTATTATTTCTTCTACAATTGTTTGAGTATAAAAGTGTCACATATTGCTGTATATTGATTGTTTGAGTAGCCACTTTGCTGTATTCATTGTTTCTAGTAGCTTTCTATTTATTAATTTGGTTTAGGGCCACATACAGCTATGTTCATGCCTTATTGCTGAGTCTGTACTCAGACATCACTCCTAGCAGGGCTTAGGGGGTCATATGGGGTGTCACGGATTGTACCCAGGTAGGCCATGTGCAAGGCAAATGCCCTACCATTGTACTATTGCTCTGGCCTCTCTAACAGATTTTTTTATTTTCATAAAGTTATTTACAATAATGGATTACATTGAATATTTCAACACCAGTCCCACCACTGTCACACCTTCCCACCTTCATCACTTTGAATTTCCAACCACCACTCAAACCTGATGAACAGGCAGCACTGTAACACTGTCCTCCTGTTGTTCATCGATTTGCTTGATCAGGCACCACTAACGTCTCCATTGTGAGAATTGTTGTTACTGTTTTTGGCATATCAAATACGTTACGGGTAGCTTGACAGATTTTGCTGTGCAGGCAGAATACTCTCGGTAGCTTGCCAGGCTCTCCTAGAGGGGTGGAGGAATCGAACTCAGGTCGACCACATGTAAGGCAAATGCTCTACCCACTATGCTGTTGCTCCAGTCCACCGAACAGGCAGATACTAGATAATTTATTTGTATTGTCAACTATGAATTATATAGCATGCTGCGCTGAACTCTCCTAGAAATCTAAAATTTTAGATAATTATGGATATCCAATCCTGCTTGGATCAGGATTGGACCTCCTCCACCGCGGTTCCCAGTTTTCCAGTAGCTTGGCAGTCACACCCACAAACCACCCCTGGCGCCATGTAATCTCATCAACGGCCAAGATCCAGAGTCTATAAAATCAAGCTCCCAGAAGACAGTAACGCAGTTTTTCCTGGAGCATGCAGCCAAACAGTCTACCAAAAGCTTGCATTTGGTAGACTGGGTACACCTGTAAAAGCGATTAGAGGCCACACCTAAAGCTTCCGTCCCTCTCAGAGAGCCCGGCAAGCTACTGAGAATATCCCACCTGCACGGCAGAGCCTCGCAAGCTACCCGTGGCATATCCGATATGCCAAAAACAGTTACAATAACGGGCCTCATTTCCCTGATCCTGAAAGAGCACCCAATACACCACTGGGCTATGTTAGCACATGACAGGGACGAATGCAGTCATTACTGGCACCTGCTTGAGCAAATCGATGATCAACGGATGACAAGTGACAAGTGTCCAGAGAAATCTCTGCAGCAAGCTGCTCAGTTCTGAGATTCTTTTGTGTGTCTCTGGATCATGGCTGTTAATAAGCTTAAGTAGTCATTGGAGGCAGCTCATGGGCATGACATGCCGGGTCCCATGAAGGCAGCGAGATGGGAAGGGCTGAACCATGCCCTACCCCATGAGGCCTGGAGTTTGCCATCATTAATCCGGAGTCCCTGGACTTTTCATTGGGCTCTGGAAGATGGCGGCCACCGGTATTCTTAGGGGGTAGGTGGAGGGAAAACACCTGCTCCCCTCTGAGGCACCCTGGTGAAACTGCCCTGGCACAAAGTCTTGAGGCATCTCTGCAATGAGCTGCTTGGTTCTGAGATTCTTCTGTGTGTATCCTCTAATAGATTTTTTTAATTAATTTTTTTTATTTTTAGTGAAACACCATGAGGTACAGTTGTAGATTTACAACTTTTTGTGCTTGGGTTTCGATTATACAATGATCAAATACCCATCCCTCCACCAGTGCCCATTTTCCACCCCCATGGATAATATCCCTCCCACCCCCATCCCTCCAATCTCACCCTACCTCTGTGGCAGGGCAATCCCTTGTGGTCTCTCTCTCCTTTTGAGTGTTGTGGTCTGCAAAAGAGGCTTTGAGTGGCTAACATGATCAGTCCATAGTCTACTTTCAACATGCATCTCCCCTCCTGGGAGGATAATCCAAACACCCTTTATTTGGTGCTCCCTTCTCTATCTGAGCTGCCCTTTCCCCTAGAATGCCTGGCTGGTCTCTGAGCTACGGAGTAATCCTCCTGGTGTTGATCTCAGCTATTCTTGGGTATTAATCTCATATTTTGTTTCTTTATATTCCCCAGATGAATGCAATATTTCTATGTCTATCCCTCTCTTTCTGACTCATTTCGCTTAGCATGATACTTTCCATGTTGTACCACTTGTATATAAATTTCATGACTTCATCTTTTCTAACAGCTACATAGTAGTCCATTGTGTACATGTACCAAAGTTTCTTTAACCAGTCATCTGTTCTTGGCATTCAGGTTTCTTCCAGGTTCTGGCTATTGTAAAGAGTGCTGCAATGAACAAACAAGTGCAGATATCACTTCGACTATACATTTTTGCCTCTCTGGGATATATTCCCAGGAGTGGTATTGCTGGGTCAAATGGGAGCTCAATTTCTAATTTTTTGAGAATCGTCCATACTGTTTTCCAGAAAGACTGAACCAGTCGACATTCCCACCAACAGTGAAACAGTGTCCCTTTCTCGCCACATCCAGGCCAGCACCGGTTGCTTTTGTTCTTTTGGATGTGGGCCAGTCTCTGAGGTGTGAGATGGTATCTCATTGTGGTTTTGATCTGCATCTCCCTGATAATTAATGATGTAGAACATTTTCTCATGTGTTTTTTTGCCATTTGGATTTCCTCTTTGAGAAAGTTTCTGTTCATATCATTGCCCCATTTTTTGATGGGGTTGGATGTTTTCTTCTTGTGTAGTTCAACCAGTATTTTGTATATCCTGGATATCAACCCCTTGTCAGATGTGTGTTCGGCGAATATCCTTTCCCATTCTGTAGACTGTCTTTGTATTTTGGTCACTGTTTCTTTTGAGGTGCAGAAGCTTCGTAGTTTAAGATAGTCCCATTTATCTATCTCTGTATTCACTTGCTCAGCCAGTGGCGTGGCATCTTTGAAGATATCATTAGCTTCAATGTCATGGAGGGTTTTGCCAACTTTGTCTTCAATGTACCTTATGGTTTCTGGTCTGATGTTGAGGTCTTTAATCCATTTTGATCTTACTTTTGTGCATGGAGTTCTGAGCCCCCTTTTTTGCATGTAGCCGTCCAGTGATGCCAGCACAATTTGTTAAAGAGACTTTCCTTACTCCACTTCACATTACTTGCACCTTTATCAAAGACTAGATGATCATATGATTGAGGGAAGATGTCAGTGTATTCACCCCTGTTCCATTGGTCTGCAGTTCTGCCTTTGTTCCAGTACCATGCTGTTTTAATTATTACTGCTTTGTAGTACAGTTTGAAGTTCGGGAGGTTGATTCCTCCCATTTTCTTTTTCCCAAGAATTGCTTTAGCTATTCGTGGGGGCTTATTGTTCCATATAAATTTTGGGAGTGTTTTCTCCATTTCTTTGAAGAATGTCATGGGTATCCTTATAGGGATTGCATTGAATTTATACAGTGCTTTCGGTAGTATTGCCATTTTGACAATGTTAAGTCTCCCGACCCATGAGCAGGGGATATCTTTCCATTTCCTCATGTCCTCTTTTATTTCCTGAAGTAGCGTTTTGTAGTTTTCTTTGTACAGGTCCTTTACTTCCTTAGTTAAGCTGATTCCTAGGTACTTGATTTTCTGGGGCACAATTGTGAACGGGATTGTTTTTTTCATGTTGCTTTCTTCTCTCTCACTGTTTGCGTATAGGAAAGCCATGGACTTTTGGGTATTGATTTTATAACCTGCAACTTTACTATACGAGTCTATTGTTTCTAGGAGTTTTTTTGGTGGAGGTTATTGGGTTCTCTAAGTATAGTATCATATCATCTGCGAATAGTGAGACCTTGATTTCTTCCTTTCCTACCTGAATGCCCTTAATATCTTTTTCTTGCCTAATCGCTATTGCAAGTACTTCCAGTACTATATTGAACAGCAGTGGAGATAGTGGGCATCCTTGTCTCGTTCCTGATCTTAGAGGGAAGGCTCTCAGTTTTTCCCCATTGAGGATGATGCTTGCTGTAGGCTTGTGGTAGATGGCTTTAACTATGTTGAGGAAAGTCCCCTCTATACCCATTTTGGCTAGGGTTTTCATCATAAAGGGGTGCTGGATCTTGTCAAATGCTTTCTCTGCATCTATTGATATGATCATATGCTTTTTATCTTTTCTTTTGTTGATATGATGTATTATGTTGATTGATTTTCGAATGTTAAACCATCCTTGCATCCCTGGGATGAATCCTACTTGGTCATGGTGTATGATCTTTTTGATGAGTAGTTGGATTCTATTTGCTAGTAGTTTGTTGAAGATCTTTGCATCTGTGTTCATCAGGGATATCGGCCTGTAATTCTCTTTCTTTGTGGTATCTCTGTCTGCTTTTGGTATCAGTGTGATATTTGCTTCGTAGAAACTGTTTGGAAGTGTTTTTGGTATTTCAATTTCGTGCAAAAGTTTAAAAAGGATTGGGAGTAAGTCCTCTTTAAAGATTTAGAAGAATTCACTAGTGAATCCATCCAGGCCAGGACTTTTGTGCTCGGGGAGACTTTTTATTACCATTAAAATTTCCTTGATGGTGATAGGTCTGTTCAGGTATTCCAGGTCTTCTTGGTTCAGCCTTGGGAGTCTGTAGGAGTCTAGAAATTTATCCATTTCCTCGAGATTTTGATGTTCCGTGGCATAAAGCTTCTCAAAGTACTCCCTGAGGATCCTTTGAATTTCTGTAGTTTCTGTTGTAATGACCCCCTTTTAATTTATGATTCGGTTTATTAGGGTTTTCTCTGTCCCTTTCTTTGTGAGTTTTGCTAAAGGCTTATCAATCTTGTTAATTTTCTCGAAGAACCAGCTCTTGGTTTCATTGATCTTTCCGCTTGTTTTTTGGGTTTCCATCTCATTAATCTCTGCTCTGAGTTTTATTATTTCATTTCTCCTGTTCGGGTTGTGCTCCTTTTGTTGGTCCTTCTCCAAGCTCTTAAGCTGTGAGGTTAGGTTACTTATGTGTGCTCACTCCTCCTTCCTGAGGAATGCTTGTAGAGCTATAAACTTTCCTCTTAACACAGCTTTTGCTGTGTCCCATAAGTTTTGGTAACTCGTGTTCTCATTTTCATTCGTTTCTAGGAATCTTTTGATTTCCTCTTTGATTTCTTTTCTAAGCCACTCGTTGTTCAATAGAGCACTGTTTAATTTCCAGGTATTTGATTTAGTTTTCTGTTTTTGTGTGTGATTTACTTCTAATTTCAGCGCATTATGGTCTGAGAAGATTGTTGATACAATCTCTATCTTCTTAATTTTATGGAGGCATGTTTTGTGGCTCAGCATGTGGTCTATCTTGGAGAATGTTCCATGTACGCTTGAGAAGAATGTGTATTCAGCTTTTTGAGGATGAAGTGTCCTGTATACCTGTATACATCTACTAAGTCCCTTTCTTCCATTGTTTCCCTCAGATGAAGTATGTCCTTGCTAAGCTTGAGTCTGGTTTATCTATCAAGAGGTGACAAAGCAGTGTTGAAGTCACCCATTAGTATTGTGTTGCTATTGATGTCTTTTTACAAATCTATGAGTAGTTGTTTTAAGTACTTTCTGGTCTCTCATTAGGTGCATATACATTTATTATTGTAAGTTCTTCCTGTTGTACAGATCCTTTGATCAATAAGAAATGGCCTTCACTGTCTCTTATAACCTTCTTCACTCTGAAATCGATGTGGTCTGATATTAGGATGGCTACCCCAGCTTTTTTATGGGAGCTGTTTGCCTGTAGGATTGTTTTCCAGCCTTTGACTCTGAGTCTGTGTTTGCTTTGACTATTGAGATGTGTTTCTTGCAGGCAGCAGAATGTTGGGTTCAATTTTCTAATCCATCCTGCCACTCTATGTCTTTTAATTGGTGCGTTTAGCCCATTGACATTGAGAGAGATTATTCTTATGGGATTTTGCCCCATTGTTCTGTTGAAATTTGGTGTATTTGAGGGGCCTGTCTTGCCTTAAAGTAGCCCATTTAGTTGTTCTTGTAACCATGGTTTTGAGTCTATGAAGTTCCTGAGCTGTTGTTTGTCTGTGAAACTGTGTGTTGTTCCTTCTATTATGAATGAGAGTCTCGCTGGGTAAAGTATTTTTGGAGAGGCATTTATTTCACTGAGTTTTTTCACTATGTCCCACCACTGTTTGCGGGCCATGAGGGTTTCATCAGAAAAATCAGCTGTGAATTTTAAGGATGCTCCTTTGTAAGAGAGTTCTTTCTTCGATCTTGCTGCTTTCAGAATTTTGTCTCTGCCTAAGGTTTTGGTCATTTTGATCAGAATGTGTCTTGGGGTATTTTTATTCGGATTTCTTCTAGCTGGTACCCTTCAGGCCTCCTGAATGTGGTCACAAGTTTTCTTCAGCTCTGGAAACGTTGTAGTAATGATGTCTTTGACAGTTTCTTCTTCATCAAGGTTTTCTTCCTTTCCCTCTGGGACTCCAATAATTCTTATGTTACCCCTCTTGGCTTCGTCACGATCTTCTCTTGCCATCTGTTCCCGAATTGTGAGTCTCTTTTCCATTTTCTGCTCTTTCCTGGAGATTCTCTGAACTTGATCTTCGAGCTCACTGATTCTGTTCTCAGCAGCTGTTACTCTGCTGCTGAGGCCTTTCACTGAGTTTTTCAATTCGCCTACCAGGTTTTTTAGGTCTGACATTTCCGATTGCCTTTTCCTCATTTCTGCCTTCAAATCCTCTTGTCTTTTATTGGCATTGCTTTCCATTGTTTCTTTTAGTTCCCGAAGCATCCTAAGTAACTCCCTTCTGAATTCCTTGTCAGAGAGGTTGTCTAACACTACAGTACTGTTGATGTCTTCTGGGTTAGCCTCTTCAATAATAAAGTTTGGTGGGTTTTGCGTTGCTTTACCATTGTGACAAGTGTGGTTTAGTCCTTCACGTTTACTGTTACTATTCTGCTTGATATGTAGTGTGAGTTGAGATAGGCTTATGAGTTATTGGCTACTGTGTTTCTAGTGGCTGAGCTAAAATAGAGAAGATTCCATCTAAGAAGGTAGCTTATGGTTCCTAGGGCTATGTAGTGAGAGAATATTTCGCAGCTGCGTTAGTGGCCACGGCTCCGGAAAGTGTCCCTGCACTGGTACCTGATTGGAAGGAGGAGAGGGGTCCCCTTCAGCTTTGTTGCCAAGCCGTGGGGCTCAGTTCCCGTCCCGCGCAGATCAGGGGAAAAAACCGGCTGTGCGGCTGTGCTATGAGATCGAGCTAGCTGCACGTGCCCAGAGAGTCCCAGGCCCTGGAGGCGAGCTGTACCTGATTGGAAGGAGGAGAGTGGTCCCCTTCAGCTTTGTTGCCAAGCCGTGGGGCTCAGTTCCCGTCCCGCGCAGATCAGGGAAAAAAACTGGCTGTGCTATGAGATCGAGCTAGCTGCGCATGCCCAGAGAGTCCCAGGCCCTGGAGGCGAGCTGTACCTGATTGGAAGGAGGAGAGTGGTCCCCTTCAGCTTTGTTGCCGAGTCGTGGGGCTCAGTTCCTGTCCCGCACAGATCAGGGGAAAAAACCGGCTGTGCTATGAGATCGAGCTAGCTGCGCGTGCCCAGAGAGGCCCAGGCCCTGGAGGCGAGCTGTACCTGATTGGAAGGAGGAGAGAGGTCCCCTTCAGCTTTGTTGCTGAGCCGTGGGGCTCAGTTCCCGTCCCGCGCAGATCAGGGGAAAAAAACGGCTGTGCTGTGAGATCGAGCTAGCTGCGTGTGCCCAGAGAGTCCCAGGCCCTGGAGGCGAGCTGTACCTGATTGGAAGGAGGATAGGGGTCCCCTTCAGCTTTGTTGCCGAGCCGTGGGGCTCAGTTCCCGTCCCACGCAGATCCCTCTAATAGATTTTTAATGGAGTCTTTCAGGTTGTATGTGTGTGTCTGATATCAGAAAATAATTATAATTTAACTTATTTTTCTTTTATTTCTGTTTTTGTCCAATTTCTCATTTTTGTCTAACTTTTCAAATTAAGATCTTTACAGCTAACTTAAATAAAAATAGTAAGGATTGATATTATTGTTTTATTTCTGATTTTTAAAAAGAGCTTTCAGTTTTCTCCATTGATTATAATACTGATTGTGGGTTTGTTGTATATGGTCTTTATTGTGCTAAGATATATTCCTTCTATTTCCATTTGAGAATTTTAATTAAAAATGGGAGCTGAATCATAATAAATATTTTATTTGTATTTATTGGTATTAAATAATTGTCTTTCCTTTTATGGTTCTAGATATTAAATTAATTGATTTTGGTTTTTTAATTGACCTTCACTCAAAATTATTATTCTTTTTTTTTTCTTTTTTTTTCCCCTTTATTTTATTTTATTTTTTTTAAAGTTGTAGATTTACAATTTTTTGTGCTTTGGTTTCAATTATACAATGATCAGATACCCATCCCTCCACCAGTGCCCATTTTCCACCACCATGGATAATATCCCTCCCACCCCCATCCCCCCATCCCCCCGTCTCTGTGGCAGGGCAATCCCCTGTGTTCTCTCTCTCCTTTTGGGTGTTGTGGTCTGCAAAAGAGGCATTGAGTGGCAAACATGTTCAGTCCATAGTCTACTTTCGACATGCATCTCCCCTCCTGGGAGGATCCTCCAAACATCCTTTATTTGGTGCTCCCTTCTCTATCTGAATAGCCTTTCCTCTAGGATACCCGGCTGGCCTCTAAGTTATGGAGTAATCCTCCTGGTGCTGATCTCAGCTATTCTTGGGTATTAATCTCATACTTTGTTACTTTATATCCCCCAGATGAATGCAATCTTTCTATGTCTATCCCTCTCTTTCTGACTCATTTCGCTTAGCATGATACTTTCCATATTGTACCACTTGTATGTAAATTTCATGACTTCATCTTTTCTAAGAGCTACATAGTACTCCATTGTGTAGATGTACCAGAGTTTCTTTAACCAGTCATCTGTTCTTGGGCATTCAGGTTTCTTCCAGTTTCTGGCTATTGTAAAGAGGGCTGCAATGAACAAACAAGTGCAGATGTCACTTCGACTATACATTTTTGCCTCTCTGGGATATATTCCCAGGAGTGGTATTGCTGGGTCAAATGGGAGCTCAATTTCTAATTTTTTGAGAATCGTCCATACTGTTTTCCAGAAGGGCTGAACCAGTGGACATTCCCACCAACAGTGAAGGAGTGTCCCTTTCTCGCCACATCCACGCCAGCATCGGTTGCTTTTGTTCTTTTGAATGTGGGCCAGTCTCTGAGGCGTGAGATGGTATCTCATTGTGGTTTTGATCTGCATCTCCCTGATGATTAATGATGTAGAGCATTTTCTCATGTGCTTTTTTGCCATTCGGATTTCTTCTTTGAGAAAGTTTCTGTTCATTTCATTGCCCCATTTTTGGATGGGGTTGGATGTTTTCTTCTTGTGGAGTTTAACCAGTATTTTGTATATCCTGGATATCAACCCCTTGTCAGATGTGTATTCGGTGAATATCCTTTCCCATTCTGTAGACTGTCTTTGTATTTTGGTCACTGTTTCTTTGGAGGTGCAGAAGCTTCTTAGTTTAAGATAGTCCCATTTATCTATCTCTGTTTTCACTTGCTCGGCCAGTGGCGTGGCATCTTTGAAGATACCATTAGCTTCAATGTCATGGAGGGTTTTGCCAACTTTATCTTCAATGTACCTTATGGTTTCTGGTCTGATGTTGAGGTCTTTAATCCATTTTGATCTTACTTTTGTACATGGTGTTAGGCAGAGTTCTGAGCCTATTTTTTTGCATGTAGCCGTCCAGTGATGCCAACACAATTTATTAAAGAGGCTTTCCTTACTCCACTTCACATTACTTGCACCTTTATCAAAGATTAGATGAGCATATGATTGAGGAGAGATGTCAGTGTATTCAACCCTGTTCCATTGGTCTGCAGTTCTGCCTTTGTTCCAGTACCATGCTGTTTTAATTATTACTGCTTTGTAGTACAGTTTGAAGTTCGGGAGGTTGATTCCTCCCATTTTCTTTTTCCCAAGAATTGCTTTAGCTATTCGTGGGGGCTTATTGTTCCATATAAATTTCAAGAGTGTTTGCTCCATTTCTTTGAAGAATGTCATGGGTATCCTTATAGGGATTGCATTGAATTTATACAATGCTTTCGGTAGTATTGCCATTTTGACAATGTTAAGTCTCCCGACCCATGAGCAGGGGATATCTTTCCATTTCCTCATGTCCTCTTTTATTTCCTGAAGTAGCGTTTTGTAGTTTTCTTTGTACAGGTCCTTTACTTCCTTAGTTAAGCTGATTCCTAGGTACTTGATTTTCTGGGGCACAATTGTGAACGGGATTGTTTTTTTCATGTTGCTTTCTTCTCTCTCACTGTTTGCGTATAGGAAAGCCATGGACTTTTGGGTATTGATTTTATAACCTGCAACTTTACTATACGAGTCTATTGTTTCTAAGAGTTTTTTGGTGGAAGTTATTGGGTTCTCTAAGTAGAGTATCATATCATCTGCGAATAGTGAGAGCTTGATTTCTTCCTTTCCTACCTGAATGCCCTTAATATCTTTTTCCTGCCTAATCGCTATTGCAAGTACTTCCAGTACTATATTGAACAGCAGTGGAGAGAGTGGGCATCCCTGTCTCGTCCCTGATCTTAGAGGGAAGGCTCTCAGTTTTTCCCCATTGAGGATGATGCTTGCTGTAGGCTTGTGGTAGATGGCTTTAATTTTGTTGAGGAAGGTCCCCTCTATACCCATTTTGGCTAGGGTTTTCATCATAAAGGGGTGCTGGATCTTATCAAATGCTTTCTCTGCATCTATTGATATGATCATATGCTTTTTATCTTTTCTTTTGTTGATATGGTGGATTATGTTGATTGATTTCCGAATGTTGAACCATCCTTGCATCCCTGGGATGAATCCTACTTGGTCATGGTGTATGATCTTTTTGATGAGTAGTTGGATTCTATTTGCTAGTAGTTTGTTGAGGATCTTTGCATCTGTGTTCATCAGGGATATCGGCCTGTAATTCTCTTTCTTTGTGGTATCTCTGTCTGCTTTTGGTATCAGTGTGATATTTGCTTCGTAGAAACTGTTTGGAAGTGTTTTTGATATTTCAATTTCGTGGAAAAGCTTAAAGAGCATTGGGAGTAAGTCCTCTTTAAAGATTTGGAAGAATTCACTAGTGAATCCATCCGGGCCAGGACTTTTGTGCTTGGGGAGACTTTTTATTACCATTTCAATTTCCTTGATGGTGATAGGTCTGTTCAGGTATTCCAGGTCTTCTTGGTTCAGCCTTGGGAGTCTGTAGGAGTCTAGGAATTTATCCATTTCCTCGAGGTTTTGATGTTCCGTGGCATAAAGCTTCTCAAAGTACTCCCTGAGGATCCTCTGAATTTCTGTGGTTTCTGTTGTAATGACCCCCTTTTCATTTCTGATTCGGTTTATTAGGGTTTTCTCTCTCCCTTTCTTTGTGAGTTTTGCTAGAGGCTTATCGATCTTGTTAATTTTCTCGAAGAACCAGCTCTTGGTTTCATTGATCTTTCGGATTGTTTTTTGGGTTTCCATCTCGTTAATCTCTGCTCTGAGTTTTATTATTTCCTTTCTCCTGTTCGGGTTGTGCTCCTTTTTTTGGTCCTTCTCCAAGCTCTTAAGCTGTGAGGTTAGGTTACTTATGTGTGCTCGCTCCTCCTTCCTGAGGAATGCTTGTAGAGCTATAAACTTTCCTCTTAACACAGCCTTTGCTGTGTCCCATAAGTTTTGGTAACTCGTGTTCTCATTTTCATTCGTTTCTAGGAATCTTTTGATTTCCTCTTTGATTTCCTGTCTAATCCACTCGTTGTTCAATAGTGCACTGTTTAATTTCCAGGTGTTTGATTTAGTTTTCTGTTTTTGTGTGTGATTTACTTCTAATTTCAGCGCATTATGGTCTGAGAAGATTGTTGATACAATCTCTATCTTCTTAATTTTATGGAGGCATGTTTTGTGGCTCAGCATGTGGTCTATCTTGGAGAATGTTCCATGTACGCTTGAGAAGAATGTGTATTCAGCTTTTTGTGGATGAAGTGTCCTGTATATATCTACTAAGTCCCTTTCTTCCATTGTTTCCCTCAAATGAAGTATGTCCTTGCTAAGCTTGAGTCTGGTTGATCTATCAAGAGGTGACAAAGCAGTGTTGAAATCTCCCACTAGTATTGTGTTGCTATTGATGTCTTTTTCCAAATCTATGAGTAGTTGTTTTAAGTACTTTGCTGGTCTCTCATTAGGTGCATATACATTTATTATTGTAAGTTCTTCCTGTTGTACAGATCCTCTGATCAATAAGTAATGGCCTTCACTGTCTCTTATGACCTTCCTCACTCTGAAATCAATGTGGTCTGATATAAGGATGGCTACCCCAGCTTTTTTATGGGAGCTGTTTGCCTGTAGGATTGTTTTCCAGCCTTTGACTCTGAGTCTGTGTTTGCTTTGACTATTGAGATGCGTTTCTTGCAGGCAGCAGAATGTTGGGTTCAATTTTCTAATCCATCCTGCCACTCTATGTCTTTTAATTGGTGCGTTTAGCCCATTGACATTGAGAGAGATTATTGTTATGGGATTTTGTCCCATTGTTCTGTTAAAATTGGGTGTATTTGAGGGGCCTTTCTTGCCTTAAAGTAGCCCATTTAGTTGTTCTTGTAACCATGGTTTTGAGTCTATGAAGTTCCTGAGCTGTTGTTTGTCTGTGAAACTGTGTGTTGTTCCTTCTATTATGAATGAGAGTCTTGCTGGGAAAAGTATTTTGGGGGAGGCATTTATTTCATTGAGTTTTTTTACTATGTCCCACCACTGTTTTCGGGCCATGAGGGTTTCATCAGAAAAATCAGCTGTGAATTTTAAGGATGCTCCTTTGTAAGAGATTTCTTTCTTCGATCTTGCTGCTTTCAGAATTTTGTCTCTGTCTAAGGTTTTGGTCATTTTGATCAGAATGTGTCTTGGGGTATTTTTATTCGGATTTCTTCTAGCTGGTACCCTTCGGGCCTCCTGAATGTGGTCACAAGTTTTCTTCAGCTCTGGAAATGTTGTAGCAATGATGTCTTTGACAGTTTCTTCTTCATCGAGGTTTTCTTCCTGTCCCTCTGGGACTCCAATAATTCTTATGTTACCCCTCTTGGCTTCATCACGATCTTCTCTTGCCATCTGTTCCCGAATTGTGAGTCTCTTTTCCATTTTCTGCTCTTTTCGGGAGAGTCTCTGAACTTCATCTTCGAGCTCACTGATTCTGTTCTCAGCCGCTGTTACTCTGCTGCTGAGGCCTTCCACTGAGCTTTTCAATTCGCCTACGAGATTTTTCAGGTCTGACATTTCTGATTGCATTTTCCTCATTTCTGCCTTCAGATCCTCTTGTCTTCTATTGGCATTGCTTTCCATTGTTTCTTTTAATTTCCTAAGCATCCTAAGTAGCTCCCTTCTGAATTCCTTGTCAGAGAGGTTGTCTAACACTACAGTACTGTTGGTGTCATCTGGGCTAGACTCTTCAATATGAAAGTTTGGTGGGCTTTTGCGTTGCTTTACCATTGTGAGAGGTGTGGTTTAGTCCTTCACGTTCAGTGTTACTATTCTGCTTGATATGCAGTGTGAGTTAAGATAGGCTTATGAGTTATTGGCAACTGTATTTCTAGTGGCTGAGCTAAAATAGAGAAGTTTCCATCTAAGAAGTTAGCTTATGGTTCCTATGGCATATGTAGTGGAAAAATATTTTGCGGCCGCGTTAGCGGCCGCGGCTCCGGAAAGAGTCCCTGGCACTGGGCGAGGAGTTGGGAATGTCTCCTGTTTGGAATTGGAGCCGTTCAGCTTTCTTGCCCAGAGCTGGGCCTCTGTGCCCGTCCCACGCGGATCAGGGGGTGAAAACCGGCTGTCTCGGGGCTGTTTCTAGCTGCGCGTGCCCAGAGAGGAACCAAGGCCCTTGGGGGCGGGCTGTACCTGTTGGAATTGGAGCAGTTCAGCTTTGTTGCCCAGAGCTGGGCCTCTGTGCCCGTCCCACGCGGATCAGGGGTTGAAAACCGGCTGTCTCGGGGCTGTTTCTAGCTGCGCGTGCCCAGAGAGGAACCAAGGCCCTTGGGGGCGGGCTGTACCTGTTGGAATTGGAGCCGTTCAGCTTTGTTGCCCAGAGCTGGGCCTCTGTGCCCGTCCCACGCGGATCAGGGGTTGAAAACCGGCTGTCTCGGGGCTGTTTCTAGCTGCGCGTGCCCAGAGAGGAACCAAGGCCCTTGGGGGCGGGCTGTACCTGTTGGAATTGGAGCCGTTCAGCTTTGTTGCCCAGAGCTGGGCCTCTGTGCCCGTCCCACGCGGATCAGGGGTTGAAAACCGGCTGTCTCGGGGCTGTTTCTAGCTGCGCGTGCCCAGAGAGGAACCCAGGCCCTTGGGGGCGGGCTGTACCTGTTGGAATTGGAGCCGTTCAGCTTTGTTGCCCAGAGCTGGGCCTCTGTGCCCGTCCCACGCGGATCAGGGGTTGAAAACCGGCTGTCTCGGGGCTGTTTCTAGCTGCGCGTGCTCAGAGAGGAACCAAGGCCCTTGGGGGCGGGCTGTACCTGTTGGGATTGGAGCCGTTCAGCTTTGTTGCCCAGAGCTGGGCCTCTGTGCCCGTCCCACGCGGCTCAGGGGTTGAAAACCGGCTGTCTCGGGGCTGTTTCTAGCTGCGCGTGCCCAGAGAGGAACCCAGGCCCTTGGGGGCGGGCTGTACCTGTTGGAATTGGAGCCGTTCAGCTTTGTTGCCCAGAGCTGGGCCTCTGTGCCCGTCCCACGCGGATCAGGGGGTGAAAACCGGCTGTCTCGGGGCTGTTTCTAGCTGCGCGTGCCCAGAGAGGAACCCAGGCCCTTGGGGGCGGGCTGTACCTGTTGGGATTGGAGCCGTTCAGCTTTGTTGCCCAGAGCTGGGCCTCTGTGCTCGTCCCACGCGGATCAGGGGGTGAAAACCGGCTGTCTCGGGGCTGTTTCTAGCTGCGCGTGCCCAGAGAGGAACCAAGGCCCTTGGGGGCGGGCTGTACCTGTTGGGATTGGAGCCGTTCAGCTTTGTTGCCCAGAGCTGGGCCTCTGTGCCCGTCCCACGCGGATCAGGGGGTGAAAACCGGCTGTCTCGGGGCTGTTTCTAGCTGCGCGTGCCCAGAGAGGAACCCAGGCCCTTGGGGGCGGGCTGTACCTGTTGGAATTGGAGCCGTTCAGCTTTGCTGCCCAGAGCTGGGCCTCTGTGCCCGTCCCACGCGGATCAGGGGGTGAAAACCGGCTGTCTCGGGGCTGTTTCTAGCTGCGCGTGCCCAGAGAGGAACCAAGGCCCTTGGGGGCGGGCTGTACCTGTTGGGATTGGAGCCGTTCAGCTTTGTTGCCCAGAGCTGGGCCTCTGTGCCCGTCCCACGCGGATCAGGGGTTGAAAACCGGCTGTCTCGGGGCTGTTTCTAGCTGCGCGTGCCCAGAGAGGAACCCAGGCCCTTGGGGGCGGGCTGTACCTGTTGGAATTGGAGCCGTTCAGCTTTGCTGCCCAGAGCTGGGCCTCTGTGCCCGTCCCACGCGGATCAGGGGGTGAAAACCGGCTGTCTCGGGGCTTTTTCTAGCTGCGCGTGCCCAGAGAGGAACCAAGGCCCTTGGGGGCGGGCTGTACCTGTTGGGATTGGAGCCGTTCAGCTTTGTTGCCCAGAGCTGGGCCTCTGTGCCCGTCCCACGCGGATCAGGGGTTGAAAACCGGCTGTCTCGGGGCTGTTTCTAGCTGCGCGTGCCCAGAGAGGAACCCAGGCCCTTGGGGGCGGGCTGTACCTCAAAATTATTATTCTTAATTTTTAACATTTTCAAACTTAACCCTAACTAACCCCAATGCTAACCCTAACGTATTCCTAACTCTTTCTAGCATTTAATCTTGGCCTCACCATAATAATTACCCTAAAGTTAACATCCAGACCTAAAGGCAGACCTCCATTACTTCCACTGCTTCCACTACCCAGCCACGGACGCCCTCCAGGACACTTTCCGGACACTCAGGCCAGGACTCGCACACAAGTGAAACCCCAGAGAGCCAGCGAAGCGAAACTCTGTGACCTCGGACTCCAGGCTCAATGGACCCGGAAGCAGAGATCCTCTGCCTGCTCCCAGCAGCCTGGCAGACCTCCATTGCCTCCACTACCTCCACTACCCAGCCTCGGACACCCTCCAGGATGCTTTCCGGACCATGAGGCCGCGTTGCAGCCGTGCAACACATCATAAAACACTTAATACAAGATTACTGCACCATATTTGAATGCGTTGAAATATGGTTTGAAGCATGGAAACACCTGTAAGGGCGATTAGAGGCCGCCCTAAAAGCCTCTATCCCTCTCTGAGAGCTTGGCAAGCTACCGAGAGTGTTCTATCCACACAGCAGAGCCTGGCAAGGTATCCATGGTGTATTCGATATGTCAAAACCAGTAAATACAATGGGTCCCATACTGCTGACCTGAAAGAGCCACCAATATGGCAGCGGTAAGAAGGATGAGGAAGGAGATGCTCATAAAATCTCAGGGCCAATCTAGGCTGCCAGAATGAAGAAGAACAAAAATGACTGTCTGTACTTTCAATACACGTATGCTGGCTTTGGATGCATCCATTGAGGACCTGATGGTGCAAGCGTGAAAGATCAAGTATGACATCATTGGTCTGACTGAGACTGTTTCTCAAAACATGCGACAAACGAGGTGTCGGTGGTGTCGGTGTCCTTGTCAACACGAACTTGGCTATAAACATTGATTCATTTGAATGTCTAACAACCCGAATCAGACGATTACACTTGAATAGATGTGGCTCACTGCCGGCAGTTTCTATCTTTGTTGTCTACACACCAACGTCCAATTATGATGGAGAAAGTGAGAAGTTCTACATGGAGCTGGAGAAGTTCTATAAAGAGGACCACACCATCTACAAGATCATTGTCAGTGATTTTAATGCCAAGATAGGACCGAGAAGATCAGCTGAAGAACTCCACATCGGGACCCATGACTTAGAATGTAACAAACAGGATGAGAGACTGTCTGAGTTCATCATGTCGACCAAGACCATCCATGGTAACTCACAATTCCAGAAGGTCAAATCTAAACATTGGACATGGGAGTCTTTGGGTGGACGGTTCCACAATGAAATTGACCACATCATATTCAATCAACGGTCTTGCCTGACAATTGTCACTATTGTCCCAAAATTCCAAACAGGATTGGACCACTGTCTCCTTTGTGCAAAATTCTACTTCACAGACTTGGGAGAAAGGGCTACAAAGTTTAAGAAGAGAACTCCCAGAACGACCACCAACTGGGAGCTCTTTGGCACTATTGCTGCAACATGGGAAGATGCCATTGTTGATATAATTGACGAGAAATACAATGGACTGGTTCAGCAACTCCATGATTGTGTAAGGAACACCGAGAGATATCCACAAAAAGATAACTGTCTTCGAAAACTCTTGAGTTCATTCGCCAACATGGCTTGACGCAAACCGCAGGCAACCACAAGTGAACGTCCAAGCTCACAAAGCAGTGCAGAGAAGCGATAAAGGAAGACCTCAAAGAGAGAAGAGCAGCAGTGCTGGCAGATGCGGCAGGAGCTGGGAAAAGCATTCGCAATGCCCGCCTGTCCTTTGCTAACTGCAAGACCAAGATGACTGCCCTCCAACGTCCTGATGGATCTATCACATCTTCCAGAAGGGCAATGGAGAAGATTATCCATGGCTTCTACTCGGATCTCTTTGATAGCTACGATCACCTGCCCACATACCAAATTCTGCAGGATGGATATGTCGTTCCCAAAGTTCTACCTTCTGAAATCTGACATGCCATCTCGTCGGCAAAGAAGTGAACAGCATCTGGTCCAGACAAGGTCAGACCTGAACACCTGAAGAACCTGCCGTCAGTACTCATCAATAAACTGGCTTGGCAATTCACACTCTGCCTGTCTGAATGCAAGTTTCCGTCCCAACGGAAAACCAGCAGGACTGTACTACTGTACAAGAAGGGAGACATCCATAACATTGGCAACTATCGCCTGATCTGCCTGCTGTCTGTCATCTACAAGCTGTTCACTCGAGTCATCCTAAATAGGATTGGCAGATGACTAGATGAAGTAAAACTATGCGAGCAAGCTGGTTTCTGAAAAAGATTTAGCACAATCGACCATATCTACATGATAACTGAGCTCATTGAGGTTTCTCAGGAGTTCAAGATGCCACTCTGTCTAACGTTCATCAATTTAAAGAAGGCCTTTGATTCTGTTGAGACAGAAGCGATCAACGAGGCCCTAGCCAAACAGGTCGTTCAAAGTCAATACATCAGGATCCTCTGTGAGCTGTATTGTGGATTCACTACCAGGAGGATCTCACCATTCTACAGGGAGGTGATCATTGATGTCAAGATAGGGGTTTGGCAGGGTGATACCATTTCCCCGAAACTCTTCAGTGCCACCCTTGAGAACGTCATGCAACGACTGGAATGGTAAGGAATGGGAATGAAGATAGACAGTAAGCGGCACAAATGCTGGCCGACTTTGACCATGAGTGTGGAAAGGTTGGACTATAGCTGAATCTAACAAAGACAATGTTTATGAAAAATGGTCTCGTTCCTAACGTTCCATTCACTCTCTGCAGGAGGAACATCTCTGAATGCAACAATTATGTGTACCTAGGTTGAGAATTCAACATAACGAATGACCTGGCACCTGAGTTGCACAGGAGGAAGAGAGCGGCTTGGAACTCCTTCAAGAACGTCAAAGAAATAGATAAGAGGATGAAGAACCTCCGGCTCCAGGCACATCTCTTCGATTCCACTGTTCTTCCTGCATTAACATACACCTCAGAGACCTAGGCCCTACGAAAATAGGATGAAAACGTTATTAGGGTCTCCCAAAGAGGAATCGAAAGAGCTTTGCTTGGAGTAGCACACTTGACTCAAATGAGAGAAAGAATCCGGAGTTCCGACCTTTGTCGACGGTCAATAATCAGGGACGCTGTCTCATTTGCCAAGACATCAAAAATCAGATGGGCTGGACACGTAATGAGATTTGGAGATGACCACTGGACTAGAGCCATTACCAACTGGATTCCACAGGACGTCAAAAGATCGTGTGGCCACCCACCTATGAGATGGTCAGACTTCTTCGTCAAGACCCTGAACAATCGTTTTGAGGCTCTTTGTATTCCTATAATCAGCAGATGCCATTGGGCTACATTAGCACGCGACAGGGATGAATGGAGACGTTGCTGGTGGCCACTCGATGAGTAACAGGATGTCACGTGTCAAGTGTCAAAGTTACCATCCACCCTAACACTAAATTTCATTTGTAACATTGTTACAAATTTGTGATTTTTTAAACTTTTATTTACTGACTCACTGTAAGAAAGTTACAAAGCTTTCATGTTTGAGTTCCGGTCATACAATGTTCAAACACCCATTCCTTCACCAGTGCACATTTTCCACCATCAAAATCCCCAGTATGCTCCCCATCCCACCCTTTCCCCTGCTTGTGTGGCAAATAATTTCCACATTACTCTCTCTCTACTTTGATTACTTTCAATATTTCAAAACCTGTCCCACCATTATTATTTGGAATTTTTCCCCAACACTCAGATCTGCTGGAAAGGCAACATTAGACAATTTGTTTTGTATTGATGGTTATGAATGGCATATGATGTCAGTCTTGGAATTCTAAAATTTTAATAATTAGGGTCTGGAGAGATTTCTACCAAGAGCCGCTCAGTTACAAGATTCGTTTGAGTGTCTCTGGGATCATGGCCTTTAAGGAGCTTAATAAATAGACGAGGGCTGTTCGTGGGTGTTATCTCAGGATACCGTTGGAGTGAGGCAGGAGAAGGACTGACTCCTCCCCTATTCCATGAGGCCTGGTGTGTGCCATCACTGCTGGCTCATAACTGGGTTTTCCAATGAATTCTGGAAGATGGCAGTCACCAGGATTCCTGGGAAACAGGCTGAGGGACGACACCTGCTCCCGTCTGGAGTGGCCCGAAGAAGGTGGCCTAATGCAAAGTCCAGAGGCATTTCTGCCAAGAGCCGCTCGGTTTGAGATTCATTTGTGTGTCTTTACAAATTTGTGATTTGTAACACTGTGAAACCTAAAAATCTAAAATAGATTCATTTCTGTAGGTTGAGCCATTCTTGTAAACCTGGATTAAGTTTATGATGATCATTTTGAGGAACTGCTGATTATTTTTTTTTTCCCCTTTATTTTATTTTATTTTTTTTAAAGTTGTAGATTTACAATTTTTTGTGCTTTGGTTTCAATTATACAATGATCAGATACCCATCCCTCCACCAGTGCCCATTTTCCACCACCATGGATAATATCCCTCCCACCCCCATCCCCCCATCCCCCCGTCTCTGTGGCAGGGCAATCCCCTGTGTTCTCTCTCTCCTTTTGGGTGTTGTGGTCTGCAAAAGAGGCATTGAGTGGCAAACATGTTCAGTCCATAGTCTACTTTCGACATGCATCTCCCCTCCTGGGAGGATCCTCCAAACATCCTTTATTTGGTGCTCCCTTCTCTATCTGAATAGCCCTTTCCTCTAGGATACCCGGCTGGCCTCTAAGTTATGGAGTAATCCTCCTGGTGCTGATCTCAGCTATTCTTGGGTATTAATCTCATACTTTGTTACTTTATATCCCCCAGATGAATGCAATCTTTCTATGTCTATCCCTCTCTTTCTGACTCATTTCGCTTAGCATGATACTTTCCATATTGTACCACTTGTATGTAAATTTCATGACTTCATCTTTTCTAAGAGCTACATAGTACTCCATTGTGTAGATGTACCAAAGTTTCTTTAACCAGTCATCTGTTCTTGGGCATTCAGGTTTCTTCCAGTTTCTGGCTATTGTAAAGAGGGCTGCAATGAACAAACAAGTGCAGATGTCACTTCGACTATACATTTTTGCCTCTCTGGGATATATTCCCAGGAGTGGTATTGCTGGGTCAAATGGGAGCTCAATTTCTAATTTTTTGAGAATCGTCCATACTGTTTTCCAGAAGGGCTGAACCAGTGGACATTCCCACCAACAGTGAAGGAGTGTCCCTTTCTCGCCACATCCACGCCAGCATCGGTTGCTTTTGTTCTTTTGAATTTGGGCCAGTCTCTGAGGTGTGAGATGGTATCTCATTGTGGTTTTGATCTGCATCTCCCTGATGATTAATGATGTAGAGCATTTTCTCATGTGCTTTTTTGCCATTCGGATTTCTTCTTTGAGAAAGTTTCTGTTCATTTCATTGCCCCATTTTTGGATGGGGTTGGATGTTTTCTTCTTGTGGAGTTTAACCAGTATTTTGTATATCCTGGATATCAACCCCTTGTCAGATGTGTATTCGGTGAATATCCTTTCCCATTCTGTAGACTGTCTTTGTATTTTGGTCACTGTTTCTTTGGAGGTGCAGAAGCTTCTTAGTTTAAGATAGTCCCATTTATCTATCTCTGTTTTCACTTGCTCGGCCAGTGGCGTGGCATCTTTGAAGATACCATTAGCTTCAATGTCATGGAGGGTTTTGCCAACTTTGTCTTCAATGTACCTTATGGTTTCTGGTCTGATGTTGAGGTCTTTAATCCATTTTGATCTTACTTTTGTACATGGTGTTAGGCAGAGTTCTGAGCCTATTTTTTTGCATGTAGCCGTCCAGTGATGCCAACACAATTTATTAAAGAGGCTTTCCTTACTCCACTTCACATTACTTGCACCTTTATCAAAGATTAGATGAGCATATGATTGAGGAGAGATGTCAGTGTATTCAACCCTGTTCCATTGGTCTGCAGTTCTGCCTTTGTTCCAGTACCATGCTGTTTTAATTATTACTGCTTTGTAGTACAGTTTGAAGTTCGGGAGGTTGATTCCTCCCATTTTCTTTTTCCCAAGAATTGCTTTAGCTATTCGTGGGGGCTTATTGTTCCATATAAATTTCAAGAGTGTTTGCTCCATTTCTTTGAAGAATGTCATGGGTATCCTTATAGGGATTGCATTGAATTTATACAATGCTTTCGGTAGTATTGCCATTTTGACAATGTTAAGTCTCCCGACCCATGAGCAGGGGATATCTTTCCATTTCCTCATGTCCTCTTTTATTTCCTGAAGTAGCGTTTTGTAGTTTTCTTTGTACAGGTCCTTTACTTCCTTAGTTAAGCTGATTCCTAGGTACTTGATTTTCTGGGGCACAATTGTGAATGGGATTGTTTTTTTCATGTTGCTTTCTTCTCTCTCACTGTTTGCGTATAGGAAAGCCATGGACTTTTGGGTATTGATTTTATAACCTGCAACTTTACTATACGAGTCTATTGTTTCTAAGAGTTTTTTGGTGGAAGTTATTGGGTTCTCTAAGTAGAGTATCATATCATCTGCGAATAGTGAGAGCTTGATTTCTTCCTTTCCTACCTGAATGCCCTTAATATCTTTTTCCTGCCTAATCGCTATTGCAAGTACTTCCAGTACTATATTGAACAGCAGTGGAGAGAGTGGGCATCCCTGTCTCGTCCCTGATCTTAGAGGGAAGGCTCTCAGTTTTTCCCCATTGAGGATGATGCTTGCTGTAGGCTTGTGGTAGATGGCTTTAATTATGTTGAGGAAGGTCCCCTCTATACCCATTTTGGCTAGGGTTTTCATCATAAAGGGGTGCTGGATCTTATCAAATGCTTTCTCTGCATCTATTGATATGATCATATGCTTTTTATCTTTTCTTTTGTTG
Source organism: Sorex fumeus (assembly GCF_029834395.1). Classification (NCBI taxonomy): domain Eukaryota; kingdom Metazoa; phylum Chordata; class Mammalia; order Eulipotyphla; family Soricidae; genus Sorex; species Sorex fumeus. Next base: position 19,097,207 of record NW_026606115.1, read on the forward strand.
ATATGGTGGATTATGTTGATTGATTTCCGAATGTTGAACCATCCTTGCATCCCTGGGATGAATCCTACTTGGTCATGGTGTATGATCTTTTTGATGAGTAGTTGGATTCTATTTGCTAGTAGTTTGTTGAGGATCTTTGCATCTGTGTTCATCAGGGATATCGGCCTGTAATTCTCTTTCTTTGTGGTATCTCTGTCTGCTTTTGGTATCAGTGTGATATTTGCTTCGTAGAAACTGTTTGGAAGTGTTTTTGATATTTCAATTTCGTGGAAAAGCTTAAAGAGCATTGGGAGTAAGTCCTCTTTAAAGATTTGGAAGAATTCACTAGTGAATCCATCCGGGCCAGGACTTTTGTGCTTGGGGAGACTTTTTATTACCATTTCAATTTCCTTGATGGTGATAGGTCTGTTCAGGTATTCCAGGTCTTCTTGGTTCAGCCTTGGGAGTCTGTAGGAGTCTAGGAATTTATCCATTTCCTCGAGGTTTTGATGTTCCGTGGCATAAAGCTTCTCAAAGTACTCCCTGAGGATCCTCTGAATTTCTGTGGTTTCTGTTGTAATGACCCCCTTTTCATTTCTGATTTGGTTGCTGATTATTTTTATAGGAAAGTAGTTTCTTGAGAATTTTACACTTCAGTTAATCAGGAATATTGTTGTTTAATTTTCCTTTAAAGCTACTGTAATTAAAATTACATATGTACAATAGTAACATTCATCGCCACCTCACAACCATAAAAGTGCCCAATACTCTCCACTAATGTTATATTACTTCCATCCTCTCTCCTTGTTCCACTCTCAGTCATCCTCCTCTTCTTGGTAATCTCAATTACTTTACACAAATTAGTATCTAGTAGACCTATTCTGTATGATACTTTAATTTCAACTTTCTGAATGAAGTAAAAAGTCACTAGATATTAATGTAAGTTTATAATAAAGTAAAAATTAACACTGGTAAAATAATTATGTATTCAAATATAAGTGATTATTATTATTTTGTAACTCCATGTTATTCTTTATCATTTAAAATAAATTTCTTAGGCAATACTTAAAAACCTTTATTAATGGACAAAGGTGTACATATTTGCTATTTGTGATAGTATCACATCAACTAGAGGGATGGAATGTATAAGAACAGTTTGAATACTATTGAATCAAATATGGTATTCATTCAAACTAAGTTGTTTTAATTTGTTTTAAGTCCCAAAGTAATTACTAAAACTATAACTAAAATATACACTGGTTGGACACCAAGTAGGGTATTTGTCTTGCATGCGACCAAATGGTTGTGATCCCCAGCACCATATATAACCCCTGAGCCCTGCCATGGGACACTGTCACTGAGTCATGTGTGGTCCCCCAAAAATTAAACTAAAATATACAGAAAATGTCGTGTGAATGGAATTAAATGATCCACTACCTAAAAATATTATAAAAGAAGGCAATAATGAAAAGATAGAAGAAGATCGTGTAGTGTCATTGAGGGGGAAAATAAGGAAACAATAAACAGTTAATAACATAGTCCTTATCAGTAATTTGATGTAAATATATAAGACTATCTGATTAAAGAGTTTCATCTATGCAAATGAGAATAGCTATATAAAAATGACTAGAAATAACCATTGTGGCAGGGATATGGTAAAAAAGGAAGTCTCATTCATTGGTATTGGGAATGTGGTCTGGTTCAGTCCCTATGGAAAAAAATTATGGACATCTCTCAAAAATTTAAGAATATATTTCTTATTTGACTCAGCTATTCACTTTTGTGGCATTTACCCACAAAAAACAAGAACTAAAAAAGATATGAATACCTGTGTTCATTTCAGTGACATAACACGATAGCCAGGATATGAAAATAACCCAAATGCCCAAAGACAGATAAGTGGATAAAGAATTTGATCATTGTATAATTGAAACCCAAGCACAAAAATTTGTAAGTCTACAACTATACCTCATGGTGTCTCACTAATAAAAATAAAAAAAGAAAACTGCATTTGAAACTAAAAGTAAAGCCTATATTCTACCAGGAAGAAAAAAGAATTCGTAGAATGTATGTAAAATGGAATACTGTCCATCTACAAGGAAAGATGTAACCATACAGTTCTCTTCAAATTGAATAGAATTGGAGTAATATGAAATGAAGTAAAGTCAGAGGCAGAATGAAAATTATTGTATATTCTTTCTTATTTGTCACTATCACTGTCACTGTCCTCCCGTTGTTCATTGATTTGCTCGAGCGGTTCCAGTAACATCTCCATTGGAGACTTTGTTGTTACTGTGTTTAGCATATCATATACATCACGGGTAGCTTGCCAGGCTCTGCTGAGCGGGCGAGATACTCTCGGTAGCTTGCGGGGTTCTCTGAGAGGGGCGGAGGAATCGAACTCGGGTCGGCCATGTTGGCTGCGTGTAAGGCAAATGCCCTACTGCTGTGCTATTGCTCCAGCCCTTCTTATTTGTAGTATGTAAAATAGAATGACAACATAATGGAAGGCATTAATGTGGACAAGTCCTTGGTTCTGTATTATACAAATGAGATTGTCCAATAAAGGAGGGAATGCGGGGAAAGGAAGAGAAGACAGACCGGTGATATAGGGACATTGATCAGGGGACTTGGATGCTGTGGTGATGCAGAAGTGAGGTAATTGTATATCAAAAGCATAAGAACCAATGCTAGTATGCGCATCTGTACAAAATACTATAATAAAACTGAAAAGTGAGCTTGATAAGGAGGCAGGGTTAGGGTGGGGGAGTGAAATCTTGGGTCACTGGTGGAGGTATGCTGACCTTGGTGGTAGGTTCAGTGTTGAAACAGTGCATGCCTGGGATTTTATTATTTAAAGCACTGTGAACCACAATGCCTAAATTAAAGACATATATTTAAAGAATGGATCATAAAATAGGATTTTATATTTCTGAAAGAAATTAGCTGTAGATTTCAAAACACATTTTTCAAATATAAATATGGGAAAAGACATTACATCCTAACAGTGTCCAAGAGAGAGAATAATAGCTCTACTATCAAGCTAAATAGACTTTGATTGAAAATTATTATAAGGTTCAAATAATGACTTTATAAATTGATGAAAGGTAAATCCCCAAAGATATTAAATGTGTAGCACTGCCCTCACGTTGTTCATTGATTTGCTCAAGCGGGCATCAGTAATGCATTGTGAGACTTGTTACTGTTTTTGGCATATCAAATATGCCACGGGGAGCTTGCCAGGCTCTGCCGTGCAGGCGGGATACTCTTAGTAACTCGCCGGGCTCTCCGAGAGGGGCGCAGGAATCGAACCCGCATCGGCCGTGTGCAAGGCAAACACCTTACCCGCTGTTTTACCGCTCCAGCCCTAAAAGTATAAGTATATATAATTCTCACAATAAAGCTACCAATATATAAATCAAGAATTGAGAGAATTGAAGGGACATACAGACAGCTGTAAGTTGGATATTTCAATATCCCAATAGGGTAACACACATAGCAAGTAGATAATAAAGAACTTGCATAACATTATTAACTTAACTTCTGTAGAACATCCCATCCAACAACAGAAAAGTACATTCTTTTCAAATACACAAGAAGATTTCAAGAATATACCACATATTAGGCCACAAAAGTGAGTGGCCTAGTATGTGGTAATTTATTTATTTATTACAATAAATTGTAAATGATTGAAACCATATCAAGTATCATCTCTATAATAATGTGATGGTTCCAGAAACTGCTATAAGACTGAAGTATAAAATCCATAAGTAAAGTAAAGTAAAGGCCCTCCCGTTGTTCGTCGATTTGCTCGAGCGGGCCCAGTAACGTCTCCATTGGAGACTTTGTTGTTACTGTGTTTGGCATATCGAATACGTCACGGGGAGCTTACCAGGCTCTGCCGTGCGGGCGAGATACTCTTGGTAGCTTGCCGGGCTCTCCCAGAGGGGCGGAGGAATCGAACTCGGGTCGGCCATGTTGGCTGCATGCAAGGCAAATGCCCTACCGCTGTGCTATCGCTCCTGTGAAAATAAAGTAACTGACTTTTAAACTAAATAGATCAAAAGAAACCCTAGAAATATATTCTGATGATTGAAAACAAACACACCACATATCAAAAATTATCACGTGTAACAAGAGCAGCAGAGGAATACTTATAAACTTCAAATACATACATTTTTAAATTGAATAATTTAGCATTTAGCAGATCTTGATTTAATTCCTGGAACTGCATGGTCCTCTAAACATTGCTGGGAGTGGGCCCTGAGTACCACCAGGTGTGAACTGACCCACCCTTCCCCCAATACCCTGAATTCTGTAAAATAAATGGTTCAACATTATATCTAAAGAAATTATAAAACGACAAATCTGCTCCAGATATGAATGAAGATAAGATAAATGTAATGTTGATTGCAACGCAATTTACATTAACTAAGATAAAACACAACCCTGTCACTGTCACTATCATCCCGTTGTTCATCGATTTTCTCAAACTGGCCCAGTAACGTCTCCACCGTGAGACTTTGTTGTTACTGTGTTTGGCATATCGAATACATCACAGGGAGCTTGCCAGGATTTCCCATGAGGGCGAGATACTCTCAGTAGCTTGTGAGGGAGGCTCTCCGAGAGGGGCGGAGGAATCGAACTCAGGTCGGCCATGTTGGCTTCATGCAAGGCAAACGCCCTACCCGCTGTGCTATCGCTCAAGTGTTTTGTTTTGTTTTGTTAACCAAGACAAAACACAACACTAATGCCCAACAATTATTTAGTGGATAAAGAAATTGTGGTATTTATACACAATGCAATTTTATTAGATTATAAGAAAAGATGAAATCTTGCCTTTTGTAATAACAAGATGAAACATGAATTGATCTAGAGTATGTCATGTTAAGCAAAATAAGTCAGAAGGAGAAAAATATATGCAGGATACTCTCTTATAGTACTTTAAAAAGAACAAAGCAAAGCAAGAGACAATGTCCAATGACAATAACCCCTTAGACCATTTTCCCCAAGTTGGCCAATACTGCATACTGCCACCTGGGGGAACTGGAATTGTCCATGGGGACAGTGCAAGTCCTGGTACAATTTGAGAGTGCATTCATTTTGCTTAAAGAAGAAAATTTTTAGGGGGACAATGACTTTTTTCTTAAAAGGGGGCAGCAAGCCAAAAAATGGGAACCACTGGTAGACTCTGACAACAGAATTGAAAAGTGAGGGGTGGAGATAGAGGTGAGAGAGTTATATAGGGAGGGAAGAGGCTTACAAGAAAGAATCTAGGGACAGTGCTGGAAGGAAATTGGCTCATTGGTGCTGGGTGTAGTGCAGTAACAATATTTACCTAAAGCATTAAGATTAATAATAATAGTAATGAAACACACTTTGTTTATAATAATGAGTATATTGAAAGTAAAAGATGGAAAATATATCATACAAATGATAACAATAACAAATTTGTTAGTTACATAGATTTAATACAAAGTCATCTTTTGACAAGAAATATTACTGGAGATACAGGCACATTGTATTATGTCAAAAGGAAACAAGACCACTAAGCTATTCAGACTGGGTGTTATGACTGAGTTCTGAACTCTGGCAATTGATGCAGGTGCTGTGTTGTGTGCTGTCTCCCCTCTCTCCGCCCCATCCTCCTCCACTCTCATATAACAACACTAAGCCTCCAAGTCAGAGCCTAAATTTTCATCCCCCCACATAGGGGGATTTCTAAGGCTTTGTTGGCTTATAATCCAAAAAGAACAAATGTTTTGACGCTTGGGGTCACACAGATTTTTATGGAACAAGTAGACATTCATGGAGAAATGAAGAATTCACATTGCAGTTAAGGGAGGGATCTGTGTCTAGACAAATGTCCCAGTGATTACAGCCCACATAACCTGGCATAACCCTTCTCCTCTACACTAATGCCTTTCAACATTTTTACACCTGCAGACCAGCACCTGTCCAGCACCTGTCCTGCATGCTGCACAGATTAGCAGTTATAATCAAGGTGGCTGACTGGTGTTTTTCAACCTTTCTATACTGCAGACTGGCACCATAGTTGAAGAACACTGTTTTATATTGTCTTTGATAAGCTTCTGCAACAATTAGAGCTTGGGTAACAAAACTTCTTCTCAACCTCAGAATTTGCAGGAGGTCTGGCAAATTTTGGAAAGCTGACACCCTTCCCCATGTCATTGGAACTCCAGCAAGCTATTTGGTCATTGTAGACGACTGATGACAGCAGTCACTACTTCTTAGGCCTAGATAAAATGTCTATGAGTTTATACAGAGAATTGGTATGTCACAAAAGAAAGGGAACAGCAAGAGATTTCATACCCAGAGTGGTCTTCACTACACAGTGCCAGGATTGAATGAGAGCCATAGGGCATCTTAGTGACAGAATGAATGAAAAAGAAATTTCTTCGGAAATCATCCTGAGTGTCAGTGAAACTCCAGCAGACAATGAATTTCAAATTATGAAGGAAATCAATAAAATACATAAAACTCCCAAAAGAAAGAATGAAATATTAATGAAATAAACGGCAGGAACATAGCAGATTCTTCACCAAAAAGATTAAAGCTATAAAAACATTCTTAACATAGAATAGATATGCAAATCACAATGAAATGTAAAGCACGTAAATTGGATCAATCTCACAGAAGAAGTTAAATTGAATAAATTTCCAATAATGACTCAAGTGAAAGAAAAGAAATAAATAAGAATTAGGAAAAATGTAGACACTCTTAGAGTCCTTTAGAAGAGGTAATCCTAGAAAAATGGGAATATCAGAAGCAAAAGTGAGAAGGAGGGAAACAGTGTGCCTAGGTAAGAAAATAATATCTAAGAACTTTCCAAACCTATGGAAAGAATTAACCAGAATTCTAGAAAGCCGCAAAAACACCAAAATTTCTAAATTAAAAAAATACAGAGGCACACCATCTCTTAATTATAAATTAAAAATAAATAAAAATATAAAAGTTGTTAGGGAAAAAATAAAAGTAACATGGAAAGTCACTCTGATCAGGTGATCATTAGATTTGTCAAAAGAATCCATACAGGGTAAGCTAAAGTGGAATTATACATTCATAATTAGAAAATATAGATATTTCTTGTCAAGAGCATTCTACCATGGAAATTATTATTCAAATATTGTAGAGATGGGGCGAGAAAAATGGTACAGAATTAATGGAATTTGCTACAACTGAATGTGCAGTATGAGCAATGGTGAAATAAGTAACAATAAGTAATGATAAATAATAATAGAGAAATGTAAAAATATAAGTTAACAACAAAGCATCAAAAGGAAAGGAAAATAGGACAGAATTTGTCTAGTTTATATGTCCATTCAATACCAATATAAAAGGTCTATCCTAGTAGCATAAACTTAAATAATTATCATTATCACCAAAGAATACAAAGCAGTATTTCTGATTAACATAGGTACAAATATATTTTAAAAATTACTGAAAAGAACTCAACAACACATTAAAAGGATCATGCATCCTGATTCTTCTTTTTATAAATTGACTCAATATATGCAAATCAATTAATGCATTTCAATGCGTTTGACAAACGTTAACTTCAATCAAAAGGATCTGCAGAGATAACTCAAAGAACTGGAGTGTGTACTTTGTTTGCAGGAGAAACAGAACCCATCCCTAAGCACCATCAGAAGCAACCCCCAAGTACTGTTTGGTGTAGTCCAGAAACCAAACAAAGAACTAAAACATCAATTTGTGATAATATCAATAAATTGGGTGCTAACTTGCGAGTACATATGCTAAAATTAGAACAATAAAATATAAGCATGACTCCTGAACAATGATGGCATGTAAATTTGTGAAACATTTCATATTTTTCTTTCTCTTTGCAATTTTCCTCATCCTGTTTAGAGTCTATCACATGAGAAAAAAAGATGAGTGCGGTTACAACTTTGGAGAGCATCAGCCGTCCAAGCTCTGCCTACCAGAACTAGGGAGTTCTATGCACAAAAATCTCACTTAGGGTCTCTATTTATGAGATAACATAACTTTTAAGAAATGAAGCTTTTGAATAAAATAAGAATTTAAAAATTAATTAATTGGGAATAGAAGAGATATATCTCAACATAATAAAAACCATATATGACGCACGCAGAGTAAACACCACATTCATGTTGAAAAACTGAAAAGGTTTCCCCCTAATGTGTTTAATAATAGGAAAAATAATAAGATATCCACTATCACCATAACTGTTAAATATATTTGGAAGTTCTATCCAGAGAAATTAGGCAAGAAAAAGACATAAAAGAATCCAAATTGGAAAAGAACTAAAACCCATCTTTTGCAATGACACTACTATAAATAGAAAACGCTAAGGAATCCACCAAAAATACTGGAAAGGATTGATAACAATAATGTGGCAGACAAAAGACACATGAAAAAATTCTCTACATCTCTAATTATCAGGGAGATGCAAATCAAAACACCAATGAAATATCATCTCACACCAGAGAGATTGGTACACATAGAAAAGCACAAGAACAACCAGTGCTGGCATGGATACCAGGAGAAAGCGACTCTCATTACTGATTGGAATGCTAACTGGTCCAGCCTATTTGGAAAACAATATGGGAAGCCCTTCAAAAACTAGAAATTGAGCTTCCGTATGATCCTGCAATACCTCTTCTGGGAATATATCCCAAGAGCTCAAAAAAGCACAATAGAAAGGACATTTGCACCTGCATGTTCATTGCAACACTGTTCACAATAGCCAGAATCTGGAAACAACCATAATGCCTAAGAACAGACTACTGATTAAAGAAAATTTGGTACATCTACACAATGAAATACTATGTAGCTTTTAGGAAAGATGAAGTTATGAAATTTGCTTATAAGTGGATGGTCATGGAGAGTATCATGCTAAGTGAAATGAATCAGAAAGAGAGGGACAGATATAGAAGGACTGCACTCATTTGTGGAATATAAAATAACATAACATGAGACTTACACTCATGAACAGTAGAGACAGGGCCAGGAATATTGCTCCATGGTTGGTAGTAGCCTGCCTCATGAGCTGGGGAAGAAGGCAGCTGGAATAGAGAAGGGATCACTAAGTCACTGATGGTTGGAGGGATAGTTCGGGATGGAGATGTGTGCTGAAAGTAGATAAAGGACTGTACATGATAGCCTCTCAGCATCTGTATTGCAAACCATAATGCCCCAAAGTAGAGAGAAATTATGGGCAAAATTTTCTGCCATAGAGGCAGGGGGATGGGTGGGATGGGAGAGATACTTGGGACATTGGTGGTGGAAATTGTGCACTGGTGAAGCAATGGGTGTTTGATCATTGTATGACTGAAACTCAATCATGAAAGCTTTGTGTACCTCATGGTTATTAAAAAATAATGTGGCAGAATATAAAATCAAAATACACAATTCTGTTTCAGTTTGATATGAAAACATGAGTTGGAGAGGAAAAGAAATGGAATCAGCCTAGGTGTCCAATGACAGATTGAAGATGTGCTACACGTACACAATGGAAAATTATGCAACTACAAGGAACGATAAATTAATGAAATTTGCTGAAATTTGGCTGGAATTTCAGGATATCTAAGTAAAATAAGCCAGAAGAAGGACATACACAGAATAATCTTTCTTATCCGTGGTATGTAGAATAACTGGACGAAGGAAAACAGGGAATCAAATTGGGAGATAATTTTTTTTCTTTTCCTTGGGAAGGTCACAACTGGCAATACACAGGCTCTTCATTCAGGAATTACTCCTGGTGGTGCTCGGGAGACCATATGGGATGCTGGGAATCGAACCCACATCGGCCATGTGCAAGGCAAAAGCCCTCCCAATTTGTGCTGTCGCTCCAGCTCTGGGAGATAATTCTTAACCCTTAACCCAAAATATATAAAGGAAAAGGAGATAGAGGGAAAGGAATTGGGGGTGGGTAGCAAGAAGTATCTAATGGTAAGAAACATGGTCAGGGGTCAATGGCCTCAGATACATCAGTGGTGTAGATAAGTGGTCTCTTGATCACTTGACATCCCGTTACTCATTGATTTGCTTAAATTGGCGCCAGTGACGTCTCCAGTCATCCCTGTCACGTACTAGTGTAGCCCAATGGTGTCTGCTCGCTCCAGGAACAAGAAGAGCTTCAAACCATTCGTTCAGGGTCTTGACGAAGACATCTGACCATCTCATAGGTGGGCGGCCACACAATCTTTTGACATCCCGTGGAATCCAGTCGGTAATTGCTCTAGTCCAGCAGTCATCTCCAAATCGCATTACATGGCCAGCCAACATGATTTTCCACACCTTGGCAAAGAAGACAGCATCCCTGATTCTCCACTGTTGACAGAGGTTGGAACTCCTGATTCCTTCTCTAACTTGAGTGAAGCATGATACTCCAAGCATAGCTATTTCGATTCCTCTTTGGGAGATCCAAATTGTGTTCTTATCCTGTTTTCGTAGGGCCCAGGTCATGGAGAGGTATGTTAACGCAGAAAAGAACAGTGGAGTCGAAGAGATGTGTCCAGAGCCGGAGGTTCTTCTTCTTAGCTATTTCTTCAACACTCTTGAAGGCGTTCCATGCTGCTCTCTTCTTCCTGCACAACTCAGGTGCCAGGTCATTCATCATCTTGAGTTCTTGACCTAGGTACACATAACTGTTGCATTCGGAGATGTTCCTTCTGTTGAGCGTGAATGAAACGTCATGAACAAGTCCATTTCTCATAAACATTGTCTTCATGAGATTCAGCTGCAATCCAACCTTTCCACACACATGGTCAAAGTCGGCCAGCATTTGTGCCACTTGACTAATGTTTAGTGTTATTAGAATGATGTCATCAGTGAAGCAGAGGTGGTGTAGCTGCCGACTGTCTATCTTCACTTCCCATTCCAGTCGTTGCATGACGTTCTTGAGAGTGGCTGTGAAGAGTTTCAGTGAAATGGTATCACCCTGCCCAACCCCTCTCTACTTCATGGAGCTGGGAGAAAGGGCTGCAAAGTTTAAGAAGAGAACTGCCAGAACGACCACCAACTGGGAGCTTTTTGGCACTATTGAGGCAACATGGAAAGATGCCATTGTTGACAACATTGACGAAGAATACAATCAACTGGTTCAGCACCTCCATGATAGTGCGCAGAATGCCGAGAGAGAGATAGCCACAAAAAGATACCTGTCTTCAAAACCTCTCGAGCTCATTCGCCGATGTGACTTGGCACGAGCCTCTCAGGCAACCACAAGCGAACATCCGAGCTCACAAAGCAGTGCAGAAAAGCAATAAAGGAAGACCTTAAAGAGAAAAGAGCTGCAGTGCTGGCCGATGCAGTAGAAGCCGGGAAAAGCATTCGCAATGCCCGCCTGTTCTTCGCCAATTACAAGAACAAGATGACTGCCCTCCAACGTCCTGATGGATCTATCACATCTTCCAGAAGGGCAATGGAGAAGATTATTCATGACTTCTACTCAGATCTCTTCGATAGCCACGACCACCTGCCCACATACCAAATTCTGCAGGATGAATATGTCGTTTCCAATGTTCTCCCTTCTGAAATCCAACCCACCATTTCCTCAGAAAAGAAGTGAACATCACCCAGCCCAGAAAATGTCAGACCCAAACACCTGAAGAATCTGCCATCAGTACTCGTCAATACACTGGTTCGGCTCTTCACACACTACCTGTCAGAGTAGTGGTATGGATATATATCCAAACCATAGAGTCAACAACCATAAAGCAGGAGATCCAAACCATAACAATCACACTTTAAAAAGGTACCTGTGAAGGAAGAAGATTTGGGGGCAGGGGGATGATGGTGGAAGTGAACCTGGAGACACTGATGGAAGCAAGTTGACACCGATGGTAAGGCTGATGCTGGAATATAGGATGCGGATACTCATCTATGAATAACTTTGTAAATTTTGGTGCCTTGCACCCAAGAAAAGATAAAATACCTCGGAATAAATCAAGCAAAGGAAGTGAAAGACTTACACAGAAAGTTTTATTTCCAAAATAAATAGAAGTCATAAAGAAATTGAAAGATATCCATGTTCATGGATTGGAAGAATAAACATTGTTAAAATATTTATCTTAACTGGGGATAATGGAGGTAGCATTGAATATATTCCTCAAGTTGTTTCTCCTATAAGTCATAAAAGAGTATATATATTTCATTTAGGCATGTTACATTGGCTATAACTCGGTGCATTAGCCTGAAGATCATTCCAAAATCAACCAAAGTTTTCTTTCTAAAGTTTCTACAGATTTATTTCACAGAAACCCATCCATTTAAAGTGCATGTTTCAACGGTTTTTTGTATATTATCCACAATAAAACTTTAAAACATTCCATCCTCCCTGAAACTCTATACCCTAAAAGTCATTATACTTTTATCTCCCATTGTGACCACTATCCCATAAGCAACCACTAATAAACTTTCTGTCTACAAAAATTCTGCCTATTTTAGATATTGCAGGTGATATAATTGATAAATATGTGGTGGCCTGCCTAGCTTCTTTCAGTTAGCGTCCTTTTCAAGACTAAACTATGTTATTTCACGTACCAATATTTTATCTTTTATATCATGAACAATATTCCATTGTATAAATATACCACTTTTTGATTACCTATACATTTGCTATGAATAATGCTATGACGATCAACACACAAGTTTCTGTTTGAATGTGTGTCCTCAATTATCCTGGACACATTCCTAGGTCTCAAAGTGCTGTGTCATATGGCCTCTCCATGTTTAACTTTATAAATAACTATTAGGATGGCACACATCACAAAGAATGAAAGCAACCAGTATAAGAGCAGTTGTGGGGAAAGGGGGACTCTCACTCGCTGTTGGTAGAAATGTTGACTGGTACAGCCTTATGGGGGAAACAATATGGACACTACTCAGAAAACTAGGAATTGAACTTCCATAGGACCTATCAATCAGACTTCTTGGAATCATTCCAAGTGTACAAAAACTATTGAGAAAAGACATTTACACTCCTGTGGAAATTGCAGTTCTATTCACAATAGCCCAAATCTGGAAACAACCAAAGTGTCCAAGAACAGATAAGGGGATAGAGAAAGTGTGGCACATATAATGGAACTCAATGGAATGTTACTTGCTTATGAGAAAGGATTAAATCATGCAATTTGTAGCTATACGGATGGATCTGGAGAGTATTGTGCTGAGTGAAATCAATCAGAAGTTAGAGGGACAGACGGAGCATGATCTCTCTCATATGTGGGATATAAATGAAAATAGTAAGGAAATAACAAATACACAAAGGCAACAAAAACAGAACTGGTCTCTAGTATGAAGCTTACCATGGCAGGGGGGATATGGAGTATAGATACAATGGGAGTTGGGGACACTGGAACAATGGTGGAGGAAATCAATACTTTGGTGGAAGACATGTTGCTGGAATATTTTCTGCCTGAAAATTTAACATTAAAACTATTCTAAACCACAGTGTCTAAAATAAAAATAAATTTAAACAACTCTTAAGGTTTTTATTGCCTCATTATAATATTTATGTTTTAGTTGTTAAAATATTTTTATATTCCTTATTGTGCAGACTGCACCACTTTTGCCAGTCAGTTGTGCCATCTCGCACCTGTTTTTAGCCTGCGGCAGAAAACAAGAGTCCATTTAAATGACTAGCTGCCTCACAAGCTCCACACAGAGAAGGAGACCAGCTGTCCTTTCTCCACGGCTCTACGTATATGGCCAGACAACAGAATACAACACACTGCAGGGTCTTATGTCATTGCTGGATATGCCCCTGCTAAGAAGTGATATAATCCCTGTGCATAGACATTATCTTTGGTAACAGTTGTGCCTTTAGCGGTAATGGCCTGAAATTCCCCATTTGAATAATTTCTGTAAATCTTGGCTCAGAGAAAGAAAACCAACTTTCATAGTCTGATTGGTGACATGAGTCCTCTCACATCCAGAGCAAGAATACATTTGCTGGGAAATTATTCCACTGACAGAACTGCCAAATTATTTACACTGTGACTGCAACCTTTAATATCTCCACCGGTGGTGTATGAGGGTTTCAATTTCTTTATATCCTCATGTGTACTTATGATTATGTTTCTTTAAGAATTACAGCTCTCTCAGTGGGTGCGAAGTGCTTTCTTATGGTTATTTTGATTTACATTTCCCTAGTGACTAATGATATTTAACAGTTTTCAGGTACTTATGGGCCATTTATGTATCTTAGTTAGAGAAATATTTATTCCAATTGCTTTCCCATTTTAAAAGTGTGTTATATAGGACACTGGTAAAACTTTACAAGAAAAAAACAGCCAACCTCCAAAAAACGGGGAGAGGAACTGGACAGAAACTTGCTCAAAGAAGAAATTCAATGGCCAAAAACTCATAAAAAAGCTATATGTCACTAATCATCAGGGAGATCCAAATCCAAACAGCAATAAGATATCATCTCACACCACAGAGACTGGCACACATTCAAATGAACAAGAGCAACCAGTGCTAGCATGGATGCAGGAAAAGAAGGACTCTCTTTCATTGTTTGTGGGAATGCCAACTGGTCTAGCCTTTTTGGAAAACAATATGGACATTTCTCAAAAAAACAGAAGTTGATAGTGGTGTCTTTGTTTGCTTTTGGTATTAGGGAGATATGTGCCTCATAGAAACTGATTGGAAAAGTTCCTGTTTTTTCGATTTCCTGGAAAAGCTTGAGGAGAACTGGCAACAGGTCTTCTTTAAATATTTGAAAGAATTTGCTAGTGAATCCATCTGGGCCTGGGCTTTTGTTTTTCGGGAAACCTTTTGATTACAGTTTCAATTTCCTTGATACTAAAGGGTTTATTGAGGTATTCCAAGTCTTCTTGGTTCAGTCTTGGAAGATTATAGGAATCCATGAATGTATTCATTTCTTCTAGGATCTCTTATTTTGTGGCATACGTAGTCTCAAAGTAGTCTCTAATGATCTTTTGAATTTCATTGGTTTATGTTGTGCTGTCCCCTTTTTCATTTCTGATTCGGTTTATTGGGATTTCTCTCTTTCTTTCCTTGTGAGTCTTCCTAGTGGTTTATCAATCTTGTTTATTTTCTCAATGAACCAGCTCTTGGTTTCATTGACCTTTCAGATTGTTTTTTTGGGTTTCCATGTCGTTGATTTTTATTCTAAGTTTTATTATTTCTTTCCTTCAGCCAGGTTTGGGCTCCTTTTGTTGATCCTTTTCTAAGATCTTGAGCTGTGAAGTAAAGTTATCTTTGTAGGCCCTTTCTTCCTTCCTGAGAAATGCTTGCAAAGCTATAAATTTTCCTCTTAACATGACTTTAGCTGCATCCCATAGGTTCTGGTAGCTCATGTATTCATTCTCATTTGTTTCTAGGTATATTTTGATTTCTTCCTTGTCTTCATTCCTGACCCACTTGTTGTTCAACATAGAGTTGTTTAATTTCCAGGTTTGATTTGGTTCCTGGTATCTGTGTGTGATTCACTTTTATCTACAGCGTATTGTAGTCTGAAAAGATAGTTGATACAATTTCTATCTTCCTGATTCTATTGAGGTATGTTTTGTGACCCATCACGTGGTCTATTTTAGAGAATGTTCCGTATGCACTGGAGAAGAATGTGTATTCTTTCTTTTGGAGGTGTAAATCCCTTTATAGGTCTATAAGCTATTTCTTCTATTTCTTCTTTCAGACTGTGTATCCTTGCTGAGTTTTGTTCTTGTTGATCTCTCCAGAGGTGGTAAGGCGATGTTGAAGTCTCCGGTTACTATTGTATTGTTAGTAATGTCCTCCTTAAAATCTGTTAGCAGTTTTTTTAAGTATTTAGCTGTTCCCTCATTAGGTGTGGATACAGTAAAGAGTACTATTTTTTTCCTGTTGTACATATCCCTTGAGAAATAGAAAATGGCCTTTGCTGTCACTTCTAGTCTTTCTTAACCTGAAATCTATGTTTTTGGATAATTACAGGCCAATATCTCTGATGAACACAGATGCAAAGGTCCTCAACAAAATATTAGCAAATAAAATTCAACTACTCATCAAAAAGATTATACACTACGACCAAGAGGGATTCATCCTGGGGATGCAAGGATGGTTTAACATTCAGAAATCAATCAACATAATCCATCATATCAACAAAAGTAAAGATAAAAATCATATGATCATATCAATAGATGCAGAGAAAGCATTTGACAAATCCAGCGCACGTTTATGATGAAAATATGATGAAAATTCTCACCAAAATGGGCTCAGAAGGAACTTTCCTCAAGATAGTCAAAGCCATCTACGACAAACCTATGGCTAGCATTATCCTCAATGGAGAAAAATAAGGTCCTTCCCTCTAAGATAAAGGACAAGACAAGGATGTCCACTCTCACCACTTCTGTACAATATAGTGCTGGAAGTACTTGAAATATCAGTTAGGCAAGAAAAAGATATTAAGGGCAACCATATAGGAAAGGAAAAAATCAAGCTCTCACTATTCGCAGATGACATGATTCTATATCTAGAGAAACATAAAGACTTTACCAATAAATTCCTAGAAATAATAGACTTGTACAGTAAAGTTGCAGGCTATAAAATCAATACCCAAAAACCCATGGCATTCCTATATGCAAATAATAAGACAGTTGAAAGAGACATGAAAAAAGCAATCCCATTCACATCTGTGCCCCAGAAAATCAAGTACCTTGGAATCTGCTTAACTAAGGAGGTAAAGGACCTCTACAAAGAAAACTACAAAACGCTTAATCACTTAATCACTTAATCCCCGTTATTCATCCATTTACTCGAGCCGGTGCCAGTAACGTCTCCATTCATCCCTGTTGCGTGCTAGCGTAGTCCAATGGTATCTGTTCGTTCTAGGAACATGCAGAGCCTCAAACCGATCATTCAGGGTCTTGAAGAAGAAGTCTGACCATCTTGTAGGTGGGCGTCCACGTGATCTTTTGATGTCCCGTGGAATCCAATCAGTAATGGCTCTAGTCCAGCGGTTGTCTGTAAACCTCATTACGTGTCCAGCCCATCTGATTTTTGATGTCTTGGCAAATGAGACAGCATCCCTGATTCTTGAGCATTGACGAAGAACAGAATTCCGGATTCTATCTCTCATTTGAGTGAATCGTGATATTCCAAGCATAGCTCTTTCGATTGCTCTTTGAGAGACCCGAATAGCGTTCTCATCCTGTTTTCGTAGGGTCCAGGTCTCTGAGGCATATGTTAATGCAGGAAGAAAAGTGGAATCAAAGAGATGTGCTCGTAGCTACTCCACGAAATAAAAGAGGACATGAGGAAATGGAAACATCTCCCCTGCTCATGGATAGGAATAATTAACATTGTCAAAATGGCAAGAGTCCCCAAGGCACTATACAGATTCAATGCGATCCCTATAAGGATACTCATGAACTTCTTCAAAGAAATGCATCAAGCATTCATAAAATTTATTTGTAACAACAAACGCCCACAAACAGCTAAAGCAATTCTTGGGAAAAAGACGATGGGAAGCATCACCCTCCCCAACCTCAAACTCTACTACAAAGAAGTAACAATTAAAACAGCATGGTACTGGAACAAAGGCAAAGCTGCAGACCAATGGAACAGGGTGAAATATTCCTACACACAACCCCAAATGTATAAACATCTAATCTTTGATAAGGCAGCAAGAAATGTGAAGTGGAGCAAGGAAAGCCTCTTCAACAAAGGGTGCAGGCACAACTGGACAACCACATGCAAAAAAATGGGCTTAGACCTTGACCTAACACCATGCACAAAAGTCAGATCAAAATGGATTAAAGACCTCAACATCAGACCAGAATCAATAAGATACGTTGCAGACAAGGTTGGCAAAACCTTCCACGATATTGGGGCTAATGGTATCTTCAAAGATGGCATGCCACTGACCAACCAAGTGGAGACAGAGATAAACAAATGGGACTATATTAAACTAAGAAGCTTCTTCACTGCAAAAGATACAGTGACCAAAATACAAATACAATATACAGAATGGGAAAGGATATTCACCCAATACACATCCGATAAGGGGTTGATATCAAGAATATACAAAGCACTGGTTGAACTCCACAAGAAGAAAATATACAACCCCATCAAAAAATGGGGTGATGAGCTGAGCCTCTTTCTGTTGATCCCCAACGCTGTGCCTCAGGTCAGTCATTATTCCAACCTGGGACTTCACTTTCCCCGCGTACGCACCCCAGGTTTCCTCTAGGGCCCTGGGCTTCCCACCATCCCTGAACCTCTTGCTGTTCATTCCCAAGGCTGCGCCTGGTCTTCTCCATCCCTTAGGTTGTACCCCCCGACACACACGAGGTACCCGTAGGGGGTGTGGACTCTTCAGAATTGGGCGTAGCCTTTGCAGAATTGGGAATGGCCTAATTTGGGCCAGCGGGCACTCACACAGCTGCAGGTAAATTACACATTCCCAGAAATCTTGTGTAACATCTCAGTCTCCATAACACCACACCAAGATGAAGAAACGAGGCAAATCTCCACCACAAGGAGAGGACGATGTAAAGAGTCCAGAAGCCTCATTAGGTGTTACTCACCTAAGGGACCTCACTGATAATTCAGAAATGAAGTAATGAAGATGTTCAATGAACTCAAAGAAACAGTGAAACAGTTATCCAATAAATTAAAGGAGGACATGAAAGGAACAATGGATCGGACAATTGAGAAATTACAGGGAGAATTGAGAGCAGAAATTGAAAAGCTATGCACAGAAGTGTGACGAATAAAGGTACTGTGGATGAAATAAAAACTCACTGTGTGCCCGCAACAGTAGAACGATTACAGCTGAAGACAGAATAAGTGAGCTGGAAGATCAGTTGCACGAAGCCGACAGGCAACAGCAAATAATGGCAAGAGACCTCAAAATAGCTCTAGAGCGAATCAGAGTCTTAGGAGATGACTTCAAGAGGAAAAACATTAGAATCATTGGAGTACTAAAAGCTCAGGGAAACAATACAAATGAAAAAGCCACGGTTAAACAAATCATTGCTGAAAAATTTCCATAGCTGGGCAATGCAGACATTCAGATTCAAAGAGCCCTAAGGGTGCCAGCTAAAACAGATCCTAATAAAAACCCTCCAAGACATATCATAGTTAGAATGATCAATGCTGCAGATAGAGACACAATACTGCAAGCAGAAAAGTCAAAGAAGGATACCAAATACAAAGGAGCACCCCTTATATTCAAAGCAGGCCTATCAGAGGAAATCCTCCAAGCCCAAAGGCAATAGTGGGATATAGTGAAAAATCTCACTCAAATGAATGCTTCATCAAGAATACTCTCTCCAGTTAAACTCTCACTCAAAATCGAAGGAACGATACAAAATTTTGTGGATAAACAGCAGCTCAGAAACTTCATAGACTCAAAACCAAACCTAAAAGAAGGGCTAAAAGGGCTACTATAAGACAAGACAAACCTTACAAGCACAACAAACCCTTACAGAAAGATGACACAAAACCCCATGAAAATAATCTCTCTCTCCATCATTGGTCTAAATTCACCAATTAATAGACACAGAGGGGCAAAATGGATTCAGAGACAGAACCCAAAATTATGTTGCCTACAAGAAACTCATCTCAACAGTCAGAACAAACACAGACTGAAAGTTAAAGGATGAAAAACAATCCTGCAAGCAAACAGCTCCCTCAAAAAATTGGGGTGGCCATTCCAGTATCCAAGAACATAAATTTCAGGTTGAAAAAGATTAGAAGGGACAGCGAAGGCCACTATCAAGGGATACATACAACAGGAAGAAATCACACTCTTAAATGTATCCACACCTAATGAGGGAACAGCTAATTATTTTTTTTCAACTTAGAAGATATCACTTCTTTATTTTAACAGTGAGACCATACACGTACCTTACAAACTAGAATGTAATAAAAACATTAAAGATGATGTATCTTCCATCCCCCTAGGTAACCAGTATTAGTTGTTTATAGGAAGTATCATTTCTAAAAGGTGCTTCCATTCAAAACTGCCAACTGCGGAACAGCAAATTATTTAAAACAACTACTAACAGATTTTAAGGAGGACATTGCTAACAATACAATAGTAGCTGGAGACTTCAACATCGCCTTATCACCTCTGGAGAGATCAGCAAGAACAAAACTCAGTAAGGAAACATTAGCTTTGAAGGAAGAAATAGAAGAGAGAGGGCTGATAGACCTTTACAGGGTTTTACACCCCCAAAATAAAGAACACACATTCTTCTCCAGTGCACACGAAACATTTTTTCAAAATAGACCACGTGCTAGCCAACAAAACATACTTCAATTAGAATCACGAAGATAGAAACAGTATCAAAAAATTTTTCAGACCTCGATGCACTGAAGATAGAAGTGAATCACACACGGACATGGAGAACCAAATCAAATACCTGGAAATTAAACAACTCAATGTTGAACAACGAGTGGGTCAGGAGGAAGTCAAGGAAGAAATCAAAAGATACCTGGAAACAAATGAGAATGAAGACACGAGCTACCGGAACCTATGGGATGCAGCTAAAGCCATGTTAAGGGGAAAATTTATAGCTCTGCAAGCATTTCCCAGGAAGAAAGAAAGGGCCCACATAAAGAACTTGACTTCACAGCTCAAAGTCTTAGAAAAGGACCCACAAAAGGAGCTCAAACCCGGCTGAAGGAAAGAGATCATAAAACTTAGAGCATAAATCTATGACATTGAAGCCCAAAAAACTATATGAAAGACCAATGAAACAAAGACCTGGCTATTTGAGATAAAAAACAAGATAGATAAACCACTAGCAAGACTCATAAAGAAAGAGAGACAAACCACTAGTAAGACTCACAAAGAAAGAGAGAAAGAGAACCCTAATAAACCGAATTAGAAATGAGAAGGGGGATATCACAACAGAAACCACAGAAATTCAAAAGGTCATCCGAGACTACTTTAAAAATCTGTATGCCATGAAACAAGAGAACCTATAATAAATGGATTAATTCTTGGATTCCTATAATTTCCCAAGGCTAAATCAAGAAGATCTAGAATACCTGAATAGTCCTATTAACATAAAGGAAATTGAAAGTGTAATCAAAAGCCTTCCCCAAAACAAAAGCCCAGGTTCAGATGGATTCACTACTGAATATTTCCAACATTTAAAGAGGACATATTCCCAGTTCTTCTCAAGCTTTTCCAGTAAATTGAAGAAACAGAAACTCTCCCAAACAGCTTCTATGAAGCTCATATATCCATAATACCAAAAGGAAACAATGACACTACAAGAAAAGAAAACTATCTGCCGATATCCCTAATGAACACGGATGTGAAAATTCAAAACAAAATACTAGCAAATAGAATTCAACAGCTCATCAAAAAAGGTCATACACCATGACCAAGTGATATTCATCCCGGGGATGCAAGGATGGTTTAACGTTTGGAAATCAATCAACATAATCCATCATATCAACAAAATAAAAGATAATAGCCATAAGATCATATCTATAGTTGAAGAGAGAGTATTTGACAATATCCAGCACCCGTTTATGATGAAAATTCTTGCCAAAATAGGCATAGAAGGGACTTTCCTCAATATAGTTAAAGTCATCTACCACAAGCCTATGGCAAGCATCATACTCAATGTGAAAAACTCAGAGCCTTCCCTCTAAGATCAGGGATGAGACAAAGATGTTGTCTCTCCACTGCTGTTCAATATAGTACTGGAAATACTTCAAAAGGTGGTTAGGCAAGAAAAAAATATTAAGGGCATTCATGAAGAAAAGGAAGAAATCAAGATCTCACTATTCGCATATGATATGATACTATACATAAAGAACCCTAAAACCTCTACCAAGAAACTCCTAGAAACAAGAGACTTTATAGTACAGTTGCATGCTATAAAATAAATACCCCAAAGTGCATGGTTTTCCTATATGTAAATAACGAGAGAGAAAGAAAGTGACATTAAAAAAAAACAATTGCGTTCACAGTTCTGTCCCAGAAAATCAAGTACTTAGGAATCAGCTTAACTAAGGATGTAAAAGACCTGTACAAAGAAAACTACAAAACGCTACTTCAGGAAATAAAAGAGGATATGAGAAAATGGAAATATATCCCATGCTCATGGATAGGGAAAATTAACATTGTTAAAATGGCAATACTCCCCTAAGCATTGTACAAATTCAATGCGATCCCTATAATGATACGCATGACATTCTTCAAAGAAATGCAGCAAACACTCCTGAAATCCATATGGAACAATAAGCACCCACGAATAGCTAAAGCAATTCTTGGGAAAAAGAAAATGGAAGGAATCAACCTCCCCAACTTCAAACTCTACTACAAAGCAGCAATAATTAAAACAGCATGGTACTGGAACAAAGGCAGAGCTGCAGACCAATGGAACAGGGTTGAATACACTGACATCTCCCCCCAAACAAATGATCATCTAATCTTTGATAAGGAGCAAGAAATATGAAGTGGAGCAAGGAAAGCCACTTTAACAAACTTTGCTGGCAAAACTGAATGCCTACATGCAAAAAATGGACTCAGATCTCTACATAACACCATGTACAAAAGTAAGACCAAAATGAATTAAAGACCTCAACATCAGACCGGAATCCATAAGGCACATAAAGACAAGGTTGGCAAAACCATCCACGAAATTGAAGCTAACAGTATCTTCAGACATGCCACTGACCAAGCAAGTGAAAACAGAGATAGACAAATGGGACTATCTTAAACTAAGAAGCTTCAGCACCTCAAAAGAAACAGTGACCAAATTACAAAAACAGCCTACAGAATGGGAAAGAATATTCTTCCAATACCCATCCAAGAAGGGGTTGATATCAAGGATATACAAAGCACTAGTTGAGCTCCACAAGAAGAAAACATCCAACCCAACAAAAAATGGGGCGATGAAATGAACAGAAACTTTGTCAAAGAAGAAATTTGAATGGCTATAAGGCACATAAGAAAATGCTCTACAGCACTAATTATCAGGGATATGCAGATCAAAACAACAATGAGATACCACCTCACACTACAGAAACTGGCCCACATCTGACAGAACAAAAGCAACCTCCTTCTCTGCTGGTGTGATGCCGACTGGTTCAGCCTTTTTGGAAAACAGTATGGACGATTCTCAAAAAATTAGAAATTAAGCTCCCATTTGACCCAGCAATACCACTCATGGGAATATATCCAGGCGAGGCAAAAAAGCACAGTTGAAATGACATCTAAACTTCTATGTTCATTGCTGCACTTTTCACAATAGCCAAAATCTGGAAAGAACCCGAGTGCCCAAGAACAGATGACTGGTTAAAGAAACCTTGGAAATCTACACAATGGAATACTATGCAGCTGTTAGAAAAGATGAAATCATGAAAGTTACATACAAGTGGTTCTACATGGAAAGTATCATGCTAAGTGAAATGAGCCAGAAAGAGAGGGACAGACATAGAAAGATTTCACTCATCTGGGGAATATAAAATAACAGAATGGGAGTCGAACACTCAAGAATAGTTGAGATAAGTACCAGGAGGTCTGCTCCATGGCCTGGAAGCCGGCCTCACACGCTGGAGTAAAGGCAGATCAGATAGAGAAGAGAACACCAAGTAAAGGATGTTTCGAGGACTGGCTTGTATGTGAGATGCGTGCTGAATGTAGACTATAGACCGAACATGATAGCCACTCAATACATCTGTTGCAAACTACAACACCCTAAAGGAAAGAGTGAGCAAAAGGCAATAACCTGCAACAGAGGCAGTGTTTGGTTGGGGCTGGGATGTGGGGGTGGGAGGGCTACTAGTATCCTTGGTGGTGGAGAATGAGCACTAGTGGAGGGATGGGTACTTGATCATTGTATAACTGAAACCCAAGTTTGTAACTCTACAACTGTACCTCATGGTGTTTTGCCAATAAAAATAAATAGGGGATGGAGCAATAGCAGAGCGGGTAGGGCGTTTGCCTTGCATGCAGCTGACCTGGGCTCGATTCCCAGCACCCCATATGGTCCCCGGAGCACCTCCATTAGTATTCCTGTGTGCATGAGCCAGGAGTAGCCCCTTTGCATCGCTGGGTGTGATCCAAAAAATAAATAATTAAATAAAAATAATAAAAAAATTTTAAAAAATTTAAATGGGGTAATGAAACGAACAGAAACTTTGTCAAAGATGAAATCTAAATGGCTAAAAGGCACATGAGAAAGTGCTCTACATCACTAATCATCAGGGTGATGCAGATCAAAACAACAATGAGATATCATCTCACACCACAGAGACTGGCACACCTCCAAAAGCACAAAAGCAACTGGTGTTGGCACGGATGTAGGGAGAAAGTGAACCTCCTTCTCTGCTGGTGGGAATGCCGACTGGTTCAGCCCTTTTGGAAAACAGTATGGACGATTCTCAAAAAATTAGAAATTGCGCTCCCATTTGACCCAGCAATACCACTCCTGGGAATATATACCGGAGAGGCAAAAAAGTATAGTCAAAATGACATCTGCACTTCTATGTTCATTGCTGCACTTTTCACAATAGTCAAAATCTGGAAAAAATTCGAGACCTCGAGAACAGATGACTGGTTAAAGAAACTTTGGTACGTATACATAATGGAATACTATGCAGCTGTTAGAAATGATGAAGTCATGAAATTTGCATACAAGTGGTTCTACATGGAAAGTGTCATGCCAAGTGAAATGAGTCAGGAAGAGAGGGACAGATGTAGAAAGTCTGTACTCATCTGGGGAATATAAAGTAACAGAGTGGGAGATGAACACCCAAGATTAGTTGAGATAAGTACCAGGAGGTCTGCTCCACAGCTTGGAACCTGCTATCAGATGCTGGGGGAAAAGGCAGCTCAGATAGAGAAGGGAACACCAAGTAAAGTATGTTTGGTGGACTCGCTCGAGATGCGAGATGTGTGATGCGTGCTGAAAGTAGACTTTAGACCGAACACGATGGCCTCTCAATACCTCTATTGCAAACCACAACACCGTAAAGAAAATAGAGAGCAAATGAGAATGCCCTGCTACAGAGGTGGGGCAGGGTATGGGGATGGGTTGGGTGGGTGGGAGAGCTACTGGGTTCATTGGTGGTGGAGAATGGGCACTGGTGAAGTGATGGGTACTCAATCATTGTATAACTGAAACCCAAGAATGAAATTTTGTAAGCCTACAACTGTACCTCATAGTGTTTCACTAATAAAATATTTTTAAATAAATAAATAAATAGATAAATAAATAAAACTGGAAGTTGAGCTGCCATATATCCCAGCAATACCACTCCTGGAACATATTCTGGGTGCCCAAAAAACAAACAGTATAAACACTATCTGCACTTCTGTGTTCATTGCAGCACTATTTACAATAGCCAGAATCTGGAAACAACCTGAGTACCGAGAACAGAAGATTGGGCAAAGAAATTATGGTACACCTACATAATGAAAAATTACTCAGCTGTTAGGAAGAATGAAGTCATGAAATTTTCTTATGAAGGAATAGACATGGAGAATAACATTCTGAGTGAAAAGAGTCAGAGGGAAATTGAGAAGTATAGAATGACTGTATTTGTTGGTAGAATATATGTATACATATATACATATATATTACAAGACTAATATCTAAGGTGAGGGTAAATAGGGTCCAGAAGGATGGTCAGTGGTTGGAAGCTAGCCACAAGAGTGTGTACGAAGTAAAGGGCATTTAGGATACAGAAGGGAGAGAAGGGATCAGCATGACAATAATAGTTAGAAATGATAATTGTGTACAGGAACTGAGTGTTGAAAGTAGGTAAAGGGTTATACCTGATGACCTTTCATTGTCTATGTTACAAACCACAAGTCCCAAAAGGATAGAGAGTAAAAGAGAGAAGAGGAAAAAGAAGAAGAAAAAGAAGAAGAAGAAGAAGAAGAAGAAGAAGAAGAAGAAGAAGAAGAAGAAGAGGAGGAGGAGGAGGAGGAGGAGGAAGAAGGAACAAGAAGGAACAAGAAGAGGAAGAAGGAGAAGAAGGAACAAGAAGAGGAAGAAGAAGAAGGAGAAGAAGGAGGAAGAGAAGAAGAAGAAGAAGAAGAAGAAGAAGAAGAAGAAGAAGAAGAAGAAGAAGAAGAAGAAGAAGAAGAAGAAGAAGAAGAAGAAGAAAAAGAAGGAGAAGGAGAAGGAGAAGGAGAAGGAGAAGGAGAAGAAGAAGAAGAAGAAGAAGAAGAAGAAGAAGAAGAAGAAGAAGAAGAAGAAGAAGAAGAAGAAGAAGAAGAAGAAGAAGAAGAAGAAGAAGAAGAAGCTGCGTGGAGGGTAGCAGGGAAATCGGAACTAATGGTGGTGGAAAAGTACACTGGGTCAAGAGACGGGTGTTGGAACACTTTATGACTGAAATCTAATCATGAACAATTTTTTAAGAGTGTGTATCACTGTGTTTCAATTTTAAAAACTAAAATACTGTGTTGTTATTATTTGGATGTAAGAATTACTTTTTCCAGAATTCAGGAGTATTAAATTGTCCCAAAGTTGCTGAAATAAAAAGAATACATTCTGTTTTCCTTTACACCCCCAAACGCACACGTAAACACAAATACTTAGCAGAAAAAATGGTTTTGTGTATGGAACAATCTGGTATCATTGTTACTGTTGTCCCATTATTCATCGATTTGCTCAAGTGGGCACCATTAATGTCACCATTAGCCCCAGTCCTGAGATTTTAGCACCGTCTCCTTGATCCTCTTTCCCAACGCTGCCATATTGGAGGCTCTTTCAGAGTCAGGGGAATGATGCCCTCTATTGTTACTGTTTTTGGCATATCAAATACGCATGGGTAGCTTGCCAGGCTCTGCCGTGCAAGCAGGATACTTATCGGTAGCTTGCCGGGCTCTCTGAGAGGGATGGAGGTTAAGCCCATATATAAGAGAATACAAGCAAGTATGCTAAAACCAAACACATCTGTGTTGCTTTACATCAGTGGGCTAGACTATAAGAGGTTTGTGGTAGCGAATGTGGCTGCATGCTTCCAGGAGCTTTGTTTTATAGTCTCTGGATCTTGGCCGTTGATGAGATTTCATGGTGCTGGGGGCAGTTTGTGGGTGTCACTGCCAAGCTACTAGAAAATGGGGGATCTGGGTGGAGGAGGCCCAGTCCTGATCCAAGTAGGCTTGGAGATCTCAGCCATGAGTCCCGCATACCTGGGTTCCTCTACCGGTTACTTCATGCTTGAGGCTTGTCTGAGCATGTGGAGAGTGGTTTTGAGCATTGCTGTGGCTGCGTACTGGAGGTGTTTGGCTGCTGGGGCTCTGTTTGGGATGGGGAGGGAAACTCTACCCCCCCGAGGGGCCCAGGGAAGACAGCCTGGCGTCGGGGCAAGTGACAATGGAAACAAAAATTCAAATCTAAAAAATAAGAATTAGTTTCATCACTCATCTCTTACAGAGTTTATAAGACTATCAAAACACACACTATTATCCCTTTATATAATACCTATACAGATTCCCAAGCAGACCACAGGACAGTATACTGTCTTGGAATGTTCTCAGATACTCTGTAATTGATTATTTAACAGAGTAAAAACTTCAGAGTCCTTTCAAACAGAAGAAAAAAGATTCAAAGATAGAACAAACTATTTAAAATTCACCTTATTTCATCAAAGAAATTGATCAAACACTCCTGATATTCATCTGGAACAACAATCTCCCCATGAATATCTAAAGCAATTTTGGGGAAAAAGGAGATGGAAGGCATCACCTTTCCCAATCTCAAACTCTTCTAAAAGTAGTAATAATTAAAACAGCATGGTTTTGGAACAAAGATAGAGTCACAGACCAACAGAACAGCGTTGAATATCCTTACATAGAGCCACAAATATATGATCATCTAATTTTTGATAAGGGAGCAAGAAATGTGAGTGGAGCAAGGAAAGCCTCTTTAACAAATGGTTCTGTCAAAATTGGACAGCTACATGCAAAAAATGTGCTCAGACCTCTACCTAACACTATGCACAAAAGTCAGGTCAAAATGGATTAAAGACCTCAACATCAGACCAGAGTCCATAAGGTACATTTAGAAAGGTCGGCAAATCCCTCCACGACATTGAAGCTAAAGGTATCTTCAAAGATGACATGCCACTGACGAATCAAGTGGAAACAGAGATAACTAATGGGACTATCTTAAACTAAAACGCTTCTGTACCCCTAAAGAAACAGGTAAAGAACAAAAGGGAATGCCCTGCCATGGGGGTGGGGTGGGATGGGGAGGCTGGTGGGGTGGGAGGGAAACTGGAAGCATTGGAGGTCAAGAATGGGCACTGGTGGAGGGATGGGAACTCAATCATTGTATAACTGAAACCCAATCAGAAAAATTCGTAAGTCTACAACTGTACCTCATGGTGATTCACTAAAGAAAAAAGAACACTTACCTTGCAAGTGGCCAGCCTGAAGTTAAGCCTAAACACCTCATATGATCCCTGAGCCCTGCCAGGAATGATCCCTAAACACTGAGCCAGGGGTAAACCTTGAGCACAGTCAGGTATGGCCAAATCAAAACAAAACAGAAAAAGAATGTTCTAGAGCTGAGGAGTGCAGACACCCAGATGCAAAAAACTGATGGATCCCAGTAAAAATATCCCCAAGTAGAAAACCTTCAAAAGCCAGTGTACTCAGAATGATAAAAAGAACATTTAAAGTAGCAATATCAAAGAAGGGAACTCCCTTTAGATTCACATATCATATCAAATGAGATTTAATATGCCAGAAGAGAATGGTGGATAGAATGAAAAAAACCCCAAATAAACCAAAAAGAAAACCCATCTATTAAATGAACACCTTACCAAGAATGCTTTATACATTTAATTATCATTCATACTGGAAGGAATGATACAAAGCTTCATGAGCAGACAACAGTTGAAGAAAGTCAGAGCCTTGAAATGTGTCTTACAAGAAGCATGAAAGAAATTTCTTTAAAATACAAGATTAACTTCTCAGGATCTTGCAGTTGAGTATGTCATTCATTCATAGTGCACATTGTTGTCTTCTACTGGATTAAAAAAATGTCTGCTTACTCCTAAATTACTCTGAATTTGACACTTTTTTTTTGCTTTTTTGGGTCACACCCGGCGTTGCACAGGGATTAGTCCTGGCTCAATAAATCAGGAATTACTCCTTTTTTTGACACTGCTGCAGTGCATTTTATCATTTTATTTGTTTATTTATTTATTTTTTTAAATTTTTTAAAATTTTAATTAGTGAAACACCATGAGGTACAGTTGTAGACTTACAAATATTTGAGCTTGTATTTCAATTATACAATGATCAAGTTACCCATCCCTCCACCAGTGCCCATTTTCCACCACCACGGGTCTCAGTATCCCTCCCACCCTAATCCCACGCTGCCTCTGTGGCAGGAAATTCCCTTTTGTTCTCTCTCTCCTGTTGGGTGTTGTGGTTTGAAAAAGAGGCATTGAGTGGCAATCATGTTTGGTCTATAGTCTACTTTCACCATGCTTCTCCCATCCTGGGAGGATCCTCCCAACACCCTTTATTTGGTACTCCCTTCTCTATCTGAGCTCCTTTTTCCTCAAGCATGTGTGGCTGGCTTCAAGCCATGGAGCAAACCTCCTGGTACTAATCTCGGGCACTTTTAGGTGTTAATCTTCTATTTTGTTACTTTATGTTCTCCAGATGAATGCAATCTTTCTATGTCTATTCCTCTCTTTCTTACTCATTTCGCTTAGCATGATACTTTCTATGTAGTACCACTTGTATGTACATTTCATGACTTCATCTTTTCTAACAGCTACATAGTATTCCATTGTGTAAATGTACCAAAGTTTCTTTAACCAGTCATCTGTTCTCAGGCACTCAGGTTTTGTTTTCCAGATTCTGGCTACTGTAAAGAGTGCTGCAATGAACATAGAAGTGCAGATATCACTTCGACTCTACTTTTTTGCCTCTCTGAGAAATATTCCCAGTAGTGGTATTGCTGGGTCAAAGGGGAGCTGAATTTCTAGTTTTTTGAGAATCGTCCATACTGTTTTCCAAAAGGGCTGAACCAGTCGGCATTCCCACCAGCAGTGAAAGAGGGTCCTTTCTCACCACATCTGCGCCAGCACTGGTTGCTTTTGTTCTTTTGTATGTGGGCCAGTCTCTGTGATGTGAAATGATATCTCATTGTTGTTTTGATCTGGATCTTCCTGATTATTAATGATGTGGAGCATTTTCTCATGTGCCTTTTAGGCATTTGGATTTCTTCTTTGAGAAAATTTTTGTTCATTTCGTCGCCCCATTCTTTGATGGGGTTGAATGTTTCTTCTTGTGGAGTTCAACAAGTACCTTGTATTTCCTTGATATCAACCCTTTGTCGGATGTGTATTCGGCGAATATCCTTTCCCATTCTGTAGACTGTCTTTATAATTTGGTCACTGTTTCTTCTGAGGTTCAGAAGCTTCTTAGTTTAAGATAGTCCCATTTGTCTATCTCTGTTTTCACTTGCTTGGCCAGTGGTGTGACATCTTTGAAAATACCATGAGCCCCAATGTCATGGAGGGTTTTACCAACTTTGTCTTCAATGTACCTTATGGATTCCAGTCTGATGTTGAGGTCTTTATCCATTTTGATCTTACTTTTGTACATAGCGTTAGGCAGAAATCTGAGCCCACTTTTTTGCATGTAGCTGTCCAGTTTTGCCAGCACCATTTGTTAAAGAGGCTTTCCTTGCTGCACTTCACTTTTCTTGCCCGCTTATCGAAGATTAGATGATCATATGCTTGGGGGGAGAAGTTAGTATATTCGACCCTGTTCCATTGGTCTACAGTTCTGCCTTTGTTCCAGTATCATGCTGTTTTAATTATTACTGCTTTTTAGTAGAGTTTGAAGTTAGGGAGGTTGATTCCTCCCATTTTCTTTTTCCCAAGAATTGCTTTAGCTATTCGTGGGGGCTTATTGTTCCATATAAATTTCAGGAGTGTTTGCTCCATTTCTTTGCAGAATGTCATGGGTATCGTAATAGGGATCACATTGAATTTGTACAGTGCTTTAAGAAGTATTGCCATTTTGACAATGTTAATTCTCCCAATCCATAAACAGGGGATATTTTTCCATTTTCTCATGTCCTCTTTTATTTCCTGAAGTAGCGTTTTGTAGTTTTCTTTGTACAGATCCTTTACTTCCTTAGTTAAGCTGATTCCTACGTACTTGATTTTCTGAGGCACAATTGTGAACGGGATTGTTTTCTTCATGTCACTTTCTTCTCTTTCACTATTTGCATATAGGAAAGCTATGGACTTTCGGGTATTGAGTTTATAGCCTGCCACTTTACTGTACAAGTCTGTTGTTTCTAGACTTTGAAAGTAGTCTCTGAAGATCTTTTGATTTTATTTGGTTTCTGTTGTGAATTCCCCCTTCTCATTTCTGATTCTGTTAATTAGTTTTCTCTCTCTCTTTCTTTGTGAGTGTTGCTAGTGGTTTATTTATCTTATTTATTTTCTCGACGAACCAGCTCTTGGTTTCATTGATCTTTTGGATTATTTCATTGGTTTCCATGTCATTGGTTTCTGCTCTAAGTTTTTTTTTTATAGTTACTTTTTTTTCCCTTTATTTTATTTTATTTTTTTTAAAGTTGTAGATTTACAATTTTTTGTGCTTTGGTTTCAATCATACAATGATCAGATACCCATCCCTCCACCAGTGCCCATCTTCCACCACCATGGATAATATCCCTCCCACCCCCATTCCCCCATCCCCCCTGTCTCTGTGGCAGGGCAATCCCCTGTGTTCTCTCTCTCCTTTTGGGTGTTGTGGTCTGCAAAAGAGGCATTGAGTGGCAAACATGTTCAGTCCATAGTCTACTTTCGACATGCATCTCCCCTCCTGGGAGGATCCTCCAAACATCCTTTATTTGCTCTAAGTTTTATGATCTCTTTCATTCTGCCTGATTTGGGCTCCTTCTGTTGATCCTTTTCTAAGATCTTGAGCTGTGAAATTAAGTTGTTTATGTGCATCCTTCCTTCTGTCCTCAGATATGTTTGCAGAGCTATAAATTTTCCCCTTAATACAGCTTTAGCTGCATCCCATAAGTTCTTGTAGCTTGTGTCTACATTCTCATTTGTTTCCAATTATCTTTTGATTTCGTCCTTGACTTCCTTCCTGATCCACTCATTGTTCAGCATTGTGTTGTTTAATTTCCAGGTGTTTGATTTGGTTCTCCGTGTCTGTGTGTGATTCACTTTTATTCTCAGTGCATCGAGGTCTGAAAAGATTGTTGATACTATTTCTGTCTTCCTGATTCTATTGAGGTATGTTTTGTGGCCTAGCACATGGTCTATTTTTGAAAATGTTCCATGCGCACTGGAGAAGAATGTGTATTCTTTCTTTTGGGGATGTAAAGCTCTGTATAAGTCTATAAGCCCTTTCTCTTCTATTTCTTCTTTCAAAGCCAATGTTTCCTTGTTGAGTTTTGTTCTTGTTGTTCTATCCAGAGTTGATAAGGCAATGTTGAAGTCTCCAGCTACTATTGTGTTGCTAGCAAAGTTCTCCGTAAAATCTGTTAGTAGTTGTTTTAAATATTTAGCTGTTCCCTCATTAGGTGCATATACATTTAAGAGTGTGATTTCTTCCTGTTGTACGTATCCCTTGATGAATAGAAAATAGCCTTTGCTGTCCCTTCTAATCTTTTTCCACCTGAAATTAATATTCTCGGATACTAGTATGGCCATTCAAGCTTTTTTGAGAGAGCTGTGTGCTTGTAGGATTGTTTTCCATCCTTTAACGTTGAGTCTGTGTTTGCTCTGATTATTGAGATGAGTTTTTTGTAGGCAGCAGAATGTTGGGTTCTGTCTCTGAATCCATTTTGCCACTCTGTTTCTCTTAATTGGTGAATTTAGACTGTTGACGTTGAGAGAGAGATTATTTTTATGTGGTTTTGTGTCATCTTTCCATAAGGGTCTGTTGTGCTTGTAGGGTTTGTCTTGTCTTAGAGTAGCCCCTTTAGCCCTTCTTTTAGGTTTGGTTTTGAGTCTATGAAGTTTCTGAGCTGCTGTTTATCCACAAAATTTTGTATCGTTCCTTCAATTTTGAGTGAGAGTTTAACTGGAGAGAGTATTCTGGGTGAAGCATTCATTTGAGTGAGATTTTTCACTATATCCCACCATTGCCTTTGGGCTTGGAGGATTTCCTCTGATAGGCCTGCTTTGAATATAAGGGGTGCTCCTTTGTATGTGATTTCCTTCTTTGACCTTCCTGCTCAGTATTGTGTCTCTATATGCAGCATTGATCATTCTAACTATGATATGTCTTGGAGTGTTTTTGTTAGGGTCTCTTTTAGTTGAAACCCTTCGGGCTCTTTGAACCTGAATGGTTGCATTGTCCAGCTCTGGGAATTTTTCAACAATGATTTATTTAATAGTGGTTTTTTTCGTTGGGATTGTTTCCCTGATCTTCTGGTACTCCAATGATTCTAATATTTTTCCTCTTGGAATCATCTTCTCAGACTCTGATTCTCTCTAGAGCTATTTTGAGGTCGCTTGCCATTGTTTGTTGTTGCCTGTTGCCTTGGTGCAGCTGATCTTCCAGCTCACTGATTCTGTCTTCAGCTGCGATCAGTTTACTGTTGAGAGCACAGACTGAGTTTTTTTTTAATCTACAGAATCTTTTATTCGTGACATTTCTGCTCTCATTTCTTCCCGTAATTTGTCGATAGTTTCTGTCATGTTACTGTCTGACTATTTCACTTAGTTCATTGAACATCTTCATGACTTCATATCTGAATTCTTTCTCAGAGAGATCTCTTAGGTGAGCAGCACCTACAGAGGCTTCTGGACTCTTTTCGTGATCCTCCCCATGTGGTGGGGATTTGCGTTGTTTCTTCATATTGGTGTGTAGGTATGGGTACTAGGTTTCTTGGTATGGCTAAACTACCTGCGGCCGCGTGAACTTTGGCCCGCCTAAAATTAAGCCATGCCCACTTCTACCGAAGCCACGCCCACTTATGAAAAGGCTACGCCCCCACGAGTACATGGTGGTGTGGGGGGGGGGGGGGAGTAAAGACTGGGTAGGGGGGAGAAGACCAGGCCTGCTTTTCCCCCAGGGTCTGAGTGGACGCCTGCAGGGCTTGCAGGGAGAAATCCAAGTCCTGGATTTATATGCCGGCAGATAAACTGACCTGGGTGGGGGAGAAGACCAGCACAGCTTGGGGGACGAAGAGAAAGAGGAAGAGGAAGAAGCTCAGGGCTGCTTTTCTCCCAGGGTCTAAGAGGATGCCTTGGGGGCTTGCAGGGAGAAATCCAAGTCCCAGGTTCTAATGCCGGCAGATAAACTGACCTGGGTCTGGGAGAAGACCAGAACAGCTTGGGGCTCGAAGAGCCAGGAATTACTCCTTGTGGTACTCAGGGGACCATATGGGATGCTGGGAATCTAACCTGAGTTGACCGCATGTAAGGCAAACGTCCTACCTGCTGTACTATCCCTCCAGCCCCAGAATTTGATACTTTTTCAATAATAGATTAATGTGTCATAAATATTGAATGTTCTTCCTTTATTTATTCAATCTCTCTATAGAGGTTTTACATGACTACAAAAGAGATCATTTATTTTACCTATCAACGCAAATACTCAAACATTATCTAAAACATAATACTTTCTACCATAAAGTCAACATTCTAAAGATAGAACACACTTTTACACTTCTATAAGCCTGTTCATATTTTCTATTTTTTATTTTCCTCTTCTCACTTTTCCTAAGTTACATAACTGTTGGATTTCTCTATTTCGTGTAAATTTTAAAATGTATTAACAAAGAATTATTCACACAATTTTCCCCACTTTAAACGCCATGTTTTACAAAGTTGTTCATGATGATTTGCTATAGGCATTCAGTATTCCAACACCAATCCCATCCCCACTGTAACCTTCCTTCCACCTTGTTGGCATACAGTTTTTTAATTAGTTATATTCATATTTTTCTGTAAGACTGGTAGTGATGACACATTTTCCATTCCTGATTTCAGTAATTTGGTTCTTCTCCCTTTTTCTAATTGCATTCTCTATAGGCTTATTAATTTTGTTGATATTTTCAAAGAACCAATTTTTCTATAGTTTTGATATTTTATTTATTCCCACTCTAATATTTTTCTGTCTATATTTTAGAACTGTGATCTTCAAAATAACTGGGAGTGGGGGTGGGCTGGAGTGATAGTACAGTGGGTAGGGCATTTGTTTTGCACACCGCCCACCCAAGTTCAATTCCGGGCATTCCATGTGGTCCCCCCAAGCACTGCCAGGAGTAATTTCTGAGTGCATAGCCAGGAGTAAGCCCTGAACATCGCTGGATGTGACCCATAAAGCAAAAAAAAAAGTTACTGGGGTAAATGGACAGGATTATGTATGTGGAGGTGGAGAGAGGCTGTAGATCCAGGCACCTAGAAAAGCAGAGAAGTGGTCCAAGTCTGGCTGTTGTTATTCTGATAGTGTCCCGATGATAGAAACAAAAGGGAAACATGCATGAAAAGATTAGGAATGTGGCCCTCAGAAACAGAATTATTGGTGTGGGCCTAGGTGGTGCCTAATAATCTGGATAATTTAGACTCTGCTTGATAATCTAGATGACTGAATAATGTAGATGATCAGACACTAGAAGATCATCATCTTAAAATTCTCACCCCTGTTTTACTGACCTAAATCCTATAAACTTATCCAAGAATTGCTCACCTACCTCACTTTGTTAAAAATATATGAAAGGGGAAATGCTTCTGCCTTTTTCTGGAATCCTACTTCAGGAGATCCCTCCAATAATCTGGAGCTTCCTTGCGACCCTTTTCCTTTCCTTTGCTTTCCCTTAAATAAAACCTTTTCTGTACTCTGCCATATGAGCTCCAGCCCCTTGCTTTCACTCTTGACTGCTTGATAACAACCTCAGGGCCTATAGCTACCTGGTGGTCTCACCCTAGCTGTTCTTCCAAATATAGCCCTCATCCTTGAGGTGCACAGCCCTGTCAAAAACCTGCCTGAATGTGGAGGTGGCTGACATTCCGGTGCTATAGGGTCTGCTACAATCCGAAGATATTTACCAGCAATGTGGTCAGTAGCTGCTTCCACATGAAGAGGATGAAGTGGAATCAGGTAGCCCATTTTTGCTGAGGTCATTCACTAAGTCTGCCTGATCAGAGACATTTTAATAGTAGACATTGTACTAGAGCCATGCTGGTAACTCCCTCAGGTTCAGGGGAATGACACCCATTGTAATTACTGGTTTTGGCATATCAAATACACAACAGATAGCTTGCCAGGCTCTGCCATGAGGGCGGAATACTCTCGGTAGCTTGCCAGGCTCCCCGAGAGCGATAGAGGCTTTTGGGGTGGCCTCTAATCACCCTTGTAGGTGTTTCCATGGTTCAAACCATATTTGAACCCTATCAAATATGGTGCGTCAATCCTGGAAGATGGGTATTAAGTGTCATATGATGTGTCCAGAAAGCGTCCTGGAGCTTGGCGGCGGCTGGGTAGTGGAGGTAGTGGAGGTAGTGTAGGTCTGCCGGTGAGGTATTTATCTGGTACCAGTAGGGTGGGTCTTCCTTGCGTAATCAAATTCCTGGGTTGCAGGCAGTTGGTGGAAGCAGACAAAGCAGGGTAGGGTGGGGCTCCTGGTTTTAATCCCTTCGTCACCTGTGGTTGGTGGGAGCAAGCAAAGGATCTCTGTCCCCGGGTCCCTTGAGCCTGGAGTCCAAGATCTCAGAGTTCCGCTTATCTTGCTCAGTGGAGCTTCACTCATGCGTGAGTCTCGGCCCGAGTGTCCGGAAAGCATCCTGGAGCGTGGCGGCGGCTGGGTAGTGGAGGTAGTGGAGCCTAGCCAATCAGGGCATTCATACTCAATACATCAGGATCCTCTGTGAGCTGTATTATGGATTTACTACCATGATCTCACCATTCTACAAGGAAGTGATCATCCATGTCAAGAGAGGAGTTCAGCAGGGTGATACCGTTTCACCGAAATTCTTCAGTGCCACCCTCGAAAACGTCATGCGACGACTGGAATGGGAAGGAATGGGAGTGAAGATAAACGGTCGGCAACTACACCACCTCTGCTTTGCTGATGACATCGTTCTAATAACACCAAACATTAGCCAAGTGGCACAAATGCTGGCCAACTTCAACCGTGAATGTGGAAAGGTCAGACTCCAGTTGAATCTCACGAAGACAATGTTTATGAGAAACAGTCTCGTTCCTGACATTCCATTTGCTCTCAACGGAACGACCATCTCCGAATGCAACAATTATGTGTACCTTGGTTGAGAAGTCAACATGACGAATGACCTGGCACCTGAGTTGTGCAGGAGGAAAAGAGCGGCTGAAACGCCTTCAAGAGCGTTGAATAAATAGCTTAGAGGACGAAGAAACTCTGGCTCCAGGCTCATTTCTTTGATTCCACTGTTCTTCCTGTATTAACATATGCCTCAGAGACCTGGGCCCTACGAAAACAAGATGAGAATGCTATTCCTGTCTCCCAAAGAGGAATCAAAAGAGCTATGCTTGGAGTATCACGTTTCGGTCAAATGAGAGAAAGAATTTGGAGTTCTGACCTTTGTCGACAGTCAAGAATCAGGGATGCTGTTTCATTTGCCAAGGCATAGAAAATTAGATGGGCTGGACACGTAATGAGATTTGGAGATGACCCCTGGACTAGAGCCATTACCAACTGGATTCCACAGGATGTCAAAAGACCGTGTGGCCGCCCACCTACAAGATGGTCAGACTTCTTTGTCAAGACACTGAAGGATCGGTTTGAGGTTCTTCATGTTCCTAGAATGAACAGACACCATTGGACTACACTAGCATGTGACAGGGATGAATGGAGACGTTACTGGCGCCCACTCAAGCAAAATTGATGATTAACGGGAAGTCAAGTGATCAAGTGATTAAATACTAGAGCAGGAGCCAGGTACTATCCACTGACATGAGCTGGCACACACCACCCTTCTGTAGCTATAAGTCAATATGTTGGAGATTCCTTGCCCTCTTCAGGCTGACCTGGTAGAGACAAGTCAGAGCACAGATGGCAAAGAAAGAGTTGCTCACTGGCACACGAACCAAACAGGAAGCGTCAGGGCTGTGTCCAGGGCAAGTGGGACAGCACCGAACACTGCAAATTCATCGCAGAAAGAGCAGTGAGCCTTCCACGATGCCTCACTGACAACCAGCAAGCCTCGACCCATCCTTGGCTGATATCTTGCGTTGACCTTCAACACCACCTGGGCAATGTAAATGTTCATAGTGTGAGTATGAATAACTGCAGGGTAGTCTTCAGAGAACTCAAAAGGGAAAGTGGTAGTTGTCTTGGGGAGGGAATGTGGTTCTTGGAAGTAGAAGAGGATGAACACGGCAGCCCAGAGCTCACAGAGGTCCAGGAATGGTGCCTGATAGTTGAGACTCTTGTTCCCTCACAGGAGCATCAACCAGAGCAGGGCCAGGCGTATAGTGGTGTAGGCCTCAGTCAGTCTCAGGGTCATGGCTTGCTGTAGTGTGGGGACCAGATTTCTCCTGCAACACTATCCTCTCCTGGTGTATCTTGTGTTTTAGACACACACACACACACATATGTATGTATGTAATGAAAAATGTAGGCACCATAATTTACAATAGTATTTGTTAATGATAGGGTTTAAATGTATAAAACATTCCAGCACCCCATCCTCCATCAGAATGTCCTCTTCTCTCCACTGTTATCTCAGTGACCTTCTTCCTATTCCTTCAGCCACCTTACTTCCCACCAGTTATCAGTTTCTGTTGTCTTTGGGCATATGTTGTTTCCTTGCTATGTTTGTTTATACTCCACATATATTGGAAATTATTCTGTATCTGTACATCTCTTCTGACTAACTTCACTCAATATGATGCTCCCCATATCCATCTGTGTTACTCCCCACATCCATCCATGTAGTAGCAAATTGCAGATTTTGTCTTTTCTTATAACCGAATATAATTTCATTGTATATGTACTGTAGTTTCTTTATTCACTCATCTGTTCTTGGACACTTGGATTGTTTACATATTTTGGCTACTGTGAATAGTGCTGCAATGAACAAATGTATCAGTTCAGACTTTGACTTGTTTTCTTTGCTATTTAGCATGTATTTCTAAGTGCTCATATTTTTGTTACTCGTTTCTTCCTTTTAAAATTGTCTTGGCACTCACTTCCATGGCAGCACATATACTAAAAACGTCTTTTTTACTAAATGAGTATTTTCCAATTTAATGCTATAATTATTTTAATGCTTTTCATTATTTATGAAATCTTATTTCCAGAGCAGTTTTAGGTTTATAGAGTAAGACAACAGAAACTATGGTATCCTCTTCCATGCACAGTTGTGCTATTATTAACATCTTACAGCAGTATGGCTACATTTACTGTGTGAAACTGAGAAAGAGCCTTCTTATTAAGTAAAACTCCACAGTTTACATAAGGATGAGCCCTTCTTGTCGCACAGTTCTATTGGAATGCCAAATTCATATTTTTATCCACCCGTGGAGCATTATACAGAATAGGTTCACTGTCCTAAAATTTTCCTGTATTACACCTATTCATCTGTAACTCCCTCCCCATGGTGTTCTGACAACACCTTATAAGTCTATATATAGTTTTGTTTTTTCCCAGAGTGTCATATGGTTGTAATCATATGGTGTGTAGCCTTTCCAGGCAGCTTCTATTATTTAGTGATGTGAATTTAGATTTCCTCTGAGTTTTTCCATGGCTTGATAGATCATTTGGGATGGGTCACATCCTGTGGTTCTCAGGGGCTGCTTCTGGCTCTGCACTCTTAAGCTGCTCACAGCCCCATTTGCAGGACCATGAGGTGCTGGAGATCAATCCAAGTCTCACAGTCTGGTGAGCAAGGGGTCATTTATTTTGTTGCTGACCAATATCCCCATCTATGGATATTTTTTTCTTGTTTACATATCAGTGTTATAGAAACTGGATAATACTGCCCTCAGACTAACTAGAGTAATCTGGGGTAGGTAGCAGTCTTGGGTGCAATTGAAGGATTTTTTTTTATTGTTTGCTTAAAGAAAATAGATTTCCAGGAAGCAATGAGTAATTTTGTTTTTCTGAAAAGGGCCAGTAGGTCAAATAAGTTTGGAAACCTCTGGTTCATACATTCAAATATCTTGGCTGCTTCCAAATTCTAAAAATTTAGTTTTCGTGTGGATGAGCTTTGAATTCTTTTGTGTAAACGTCAAGGGGCATGTTGCAGCATATCATATAATTTAGTCTTGGTTTAGCTTCAGACGAAACTGTACAATTGTCTTCCAAAGCAACTGTACCATTTTGCATTACCACCAGTGATTAATGAGTTCTTGTTCTAGGTCCTAGTCAACAATATTGTCTGAATTTTATATTTAACCATTCCAGAAGGTGTGCAGTAATCTCTATTTGTTTTAATATATAACTCCTTAATGACGTATGATGTTAAATATCCCTTCACATGCTATTTGCCATCAGTATATTTTCTTTGGTAAGGTGTTTATTTAGACAATTTGCCCATTTTTTCAACTAGGTAGTTTGTTTTCTTATTGTATTTTCAGTAGTTTCATGGACAATATTTTGGACACTAATCTGTTATTGAAGAAGTATTTTGCAAATATTTGTTCTCAACCTTCAGCTTGTATTTTTATTCAATTGATAGTGTCTTTCACAGAGCTTATAAATTTATTTATTCGCATACTTGTGCTTTAGGCATAGTATCTAAACACTTATGACCAAACTCAAGGTCATCTAGATTGTTTTTCTTATGCTACCTTCTAGAAGCTTTGTTTTCAGTTTTATGTTTGTTTTCAGTTTTACATTTCACAATCATTTCAATATTTCAAATTAAACCCTAAATATATTTTGAGTTATTTTTGGTAAAGGTGTAAGGACTGTATTTAGATTGTTGTTTTGTTTTTCAATTTTGCATATGGATTTTCATTTGTTCTAGCAGTATTTGATTTTTTTAAAAAATCTATGGTTGGGGCAGAAGCCATAGTAAAGTGGTTAGGGTGTTTACCTTGCATGCAGCCAACCAGATTCAATCCCTGGAATCACATATGATTCCCCTAGCCTTCCAGGAGTTGTCTCTGAGTGCAGAGCCAGGAGTAAGCCCTGAGCACTGCTGAGCTGAGTGTAGGCCCAAAACAAAAATAAAAACAAAAAGACTATGCTTTCCTCCATTTGGATTGTATTTGTTCTATTGTTGAAGTCATCTGAATACAATATGCATTTAAGATTCCTCCTTGTCTTTCAAAACTTGTATGCATATATCTAACTCTATGTGTATACCTGTATCACCTATATCACCGGTTGTCCTGTTGTTCATCGATTTGCTCCAGCGGGTCCCAGTAACATCTGCATTCATCTCAGCCCTGAGATTTTAGCAGCTTCTCCTTACTCGTCCTTCCCAACGCTGCCGTATTGGAGGCTGTTTTAGGGTTAGGGAAATGAGGCCCGTTATTGTGACTGTTTTTGGCATATCAAATTCGCCACGGGTAGCTTGCCAGGCTCTGCTGTGAGGGCGGAATACCTTTGGTATCTTTCCCGGCTCTCCGAGAGGGATGGAGGCTTTCGGGATGTCCTCTAATCTCTTTTACAGGTGTTCCCAGTCTACCGATTGCAAACTTTCGGTTGAATGGTATGTTGTAACGATCTGCACGCTGACAAACATGCACCTGCCTGCGTCTCTGGGCAGCACCTGGGACATCTGCGGCCTCAGATTGACCTCAGGTTGATCACCTTGAGGATGGAGTGTGCCTGAAGGTTGTTGAGCGGTTGGCAGGGCAAGACCCCATCACGGAGGGTCTGTGCCAGGTCAAACACCTGTGCTAAGTCCCAGGTCACCCGGTGGTTGGTGTACAGTACCTTGTAGTGGATGAGCCACTGCACTCACTGCCACCAGAGCTCCATGTCCGACGGCGCTGCGACTTGGCGCGGCTGGGGCAGGCGGCGCTGTGGCCACTGCCGCGGTTTATCTGCGCTCTTCAGGAGCCATTCTGTTTGAATCTTGCAAAACAGCCCGTGATGTCCAGCAGGAATCACTCGTAGAGTTCCAGCAGGGATCACTCGTAGAGTTCCGTGCCTGCATGCTGCGCTGTGCGCTAAGATGAGATGATGAGCCGGGTTTGGGAGAGCACGAGGGGTTCGGGCAGCATCGCTGCCATCGCAGCCCAAATAGATATTTATACCTTGAACATTTGAGCATCTGATCATTTGCATGAAGTAAAGCTGCCAATCCTCTCCCAGATAAGTTCCTTGATGCTGATCAAGTGTTAGCAAAGGAGGCCCAAGATTTCCACTAGGTTCATTAATGGCACAGAAAGCACAGTTCTGAGAAATTCTCTTACTTTGGGGCCATTCTCAGCAGTGCTCAGGACTTGTCCTGACTATGCCCGGACAAATGGGCTAGTATGGTCATATGTGATATTAAGGATGGAATCTGGGTTTGCCATGTGTGAGGCAAGCACCCTACATGCTGTACTATCACTTTAGTCCTGATATTATAAATGGTAGGTATTGTGTTTCTAATTTCTAATTCTAATTATTCACTGCCAGTATTAGGACAGCTCTCTTTTGTTTCCTAATCTTGTATTTTGCAACTTTGCTATCTGCAAGAGGAGTTTTTTTTTATTACTTTGGTTTTTCTACCCAAATAAAATCATATCCCCTGCAAGGCAGTTATTTTTCTTCCTTCCCAATTGTCATACAGTTTATTTCCCTTTCTTCATGTATTGCATTAGCTAAGACTTGTGGGACATTATTACATAGAGGCAGGATAGAGGGCATCTTTGATTTGTTCCTGATCTTTTTTCTTAGCCATATCCTTTCTTCCAACTTACCCCAAAGGTCATTCTTGTAGAATTCCATATCTACTATGTCTAGAAATTTTTAACTAATTATTTGTTCTTTGTTTGAGGGACACACTATGTGCAACTCAGGACTATCTCCACTCAGGGATCATTTCTGGAAGTTCTGTCAACCATATATGATGTGGGGCTATGAACTGGTATTGGCTACATACTAGGGAAGCACCTTAATCCCTGTACTATCTCTATGGTTCTTAATTTTTATTTTAGCAAAGTATCATGATTTATAATAATATTACTATTTATATTTTATAATAATATTACTATTTATATTTTAGGCATACAGTGTTACTGCACCACATTCATCAATAGAGTATCTAGGTTCTTTCTCATACCCACACCTCCATACATAGCAAACTTCTGTAGAAAATATCTCATTGGTTATTTTCATTGATCATCATATATTCTCATATATTCCATTTATATATTTTTATATATTCCACAACGAGAGAGATCATTTGGTCTTTGTCCTTATCCTGCTAACTCAGCTTAGCATGATATCCTCCAGTCCCATTCAAGGTGCAGTGAACTGCAAGATTTCAGTTTTCCTTATAGCTGAGCGGTATTCCATTGTGTGTGTGCCTGTGTGTATATAGACAATTTTGACACCCACTCATCTTTTTAAATTTGTCAAGGAGATATAAGGTGCCAGATTTGATCCCTGATACCTTATATGGTCCCCTGAGGCCCTCTAGGAAGTTACTCCTTAGCATAGAGCCAGGAGTAAGCCCTGAACACTGACTGGTATGGCTTCCCAATTTTTAAATTAACAATATTTGTTCCACATATTTGAGAAATACTGTGGAAATTTTGAAGGGTTTGCATTGAATCTGTAGAGTGTTTTGGGTAGGATAATTGTCATCATGTTCATTCTTCCAATCCATGAGTAAAGGATATGTTTCCATTTCCTTGTGTCTTCCTATATTTTACTTTTTAAATTGTGGTTTGATTGCCATACCCAGTGGGGTTTGGAATACTCCCAGATTTTTTGTTGGGAGACATTCTGGGTGGTGCTCAAGGAACCATGCAGTTCCAGAGATTGAAACACCATGCAAAGTGTGCCTTCCACCCTTTGACTCATGTCTTCAGTTATTTATTTTTATTTTAAAATTCATTTATAGATTTTATTTAAAGAGTCTTCTACCTCCTTTTTTAAAGTTGATGGTAACTTGGTAACTTGGTGTGTGTGTGTGTGTGTGTGTAGTTTCTCAAGGAGTGCACAGAAGGTCATTTCCCCAGACCTGTTCTATTTATTTTAATAGTGATTTACAGTTTTATGAGCAACATTTTGTCTTTATTTTTATTGTTGATACACAGGTTCTTGATTTTTGGGGATTCTCTCAAGCAGTGCTCATGAGTTCTAGGGATCATTTCTATCTATACTTGACCCACAGAGTCAACCATTAAATACAAGCATCCAAGAATGTGGTGTTGCTTGGGTCCTGTGGTGTAGGAGATTTTCCAGGTCACCGCAGTGATGCTTAGGAGCCTTTAGGGCTTAGCAACCATGTGGTGCTAGAGATCTAACTGGTATAGTTGCATGAAAGACATGCACCCCTGTACTATATCTCCAGCATAACCTTCCTTACAAG
The DNA here is from genome assembly GCF_029834395.1 of Sorex fumeus. Lineage (NCBI taxonomy): Eukaryota > Metazoa > Chordata > Mammalia > Eulipotyphla > Soricidae > Sorex > Sorex fumeus. Next base: position 19,141,592 of record NW_026606115.1, read on the forward strand.
TACTTGATTTTGGAGGACACAATTGTAAATGGCATTGCATTTTTTTCTTTTCCTTCTACCTCAAGGCTTGCATATAAATACACAACAGATTTCTGTATGTTGATTTCATAACCTGTCACTTTACTGTATAGGTTTACTCTTTCCTTTTTGTTTGATTTGTTTTGGGGAGCCACACAGCAGTGCTCAGGGCTTACTCTTGACTCTGTTCTCAGGGATCACTCATGCCAGGGCTTTGGGGATTATATGCAGTACCAGGGATAAACCCAGGTCAGCCATATGTAAAGCACGCTTTTAAACTTCTGTACTAACTTTGCCCTAGGTGCTTGAGTTTTTCCCCAGTATTCTATTTGTGGTTATTTTCACATTCAAAGCACTGAATTGTTAAAAGATATTTGATATGATTCTTTATTCATGATTTTATGAGCACTTGTTTTTACTGGAGAAGAATGTATACTTGGCTTCTGGAAGAAGTTGAGACCTATGCATGTTAGTAATCCAAACTCTCCCATTTCTTCCTTTAAGGTCAGCATTTTCTTATTGATTTATTCTGGCCCCTCAACAGTTAGCATGTACTCTTAAAATCTACTATTGTGTGCTGTCAACATCTTTTCTCACATAGGTTAGTGGTAGTTTTACATATTTCAATGATATTTTGTACAGTACATAGATATTGTTAAGTCTTCTTTATCCCTAATCCATATATAATGTCCACTCTGTCCCTTATAACCTTTTTAAAATTGAAGTTAAGTTTGATATAAGTATGTCTCTATCAGCCTTTTTAAGTATATTATTTTACTGTATGATTGCTTTCCATCCTTTCCTAGGACTATATATAAAATTATTTTTGCATTTATTTAGTTATTTTGGTTTTGGGACCACACCTGGCAGTGCTCAGAGCTTACTCCTGGCTCTGAGCTAAAGGCGATATTTAGGGACCATAAGTGGTCTGGGGATTTGAATATAGGTCAGCTGTAGGATAACACTCTTTTGTCCTTCCTCAGGTAGCTTAGGTTTGTCAGGTCACACCCATCTAAGAACACTGAACTTGTATTATAAGCAATGTCCTTTCTGTGTGGACACAGGAAGACAGTTAATATTATGCTTTGTAACTTGGGAGTTGATTGACTCCGAATAATATTTACTCCTGGGCATCTGATTTCTTGACTCAGTTGCCCTTAGTTCCTAGCACCCCAAAAGCAGGGTCCCGACGAGGGACTGAATGGACCCAGGGCAAGCAGTGAGCTACCCTGGCATCGAAATGGGCCAGGCCAAAGAGCCACAATACTCAACTATAAGTTGAGGGCATGATCATGGACAAATGCTGTCGTGATCCAAAAGTAAGTAATGACGAGACTAGGACCCTGCTGGAGCTAGGAAGATTAACCTGGCCTGAGGACTGCGAAATGTATTGTGAGATGTTCTCAGGAAGAACCAAACAAAATTTATATCTCTTACTGTGCTCATACAGAATGACATTGCTAGAAATATTAGAAGTAGATTTATTACAACTATTTAAGTAGATTACTAACTGAAGGAAGAACACACCCTTGTTGGGATCCCACCCTTGGGTGGATCTCCTAATAATCTGAAGTAATCTCTGTAGATGAGATTTTATCCTTGAGTTAATCTCCTGGAGGAGTGGTCTTACCTCTCTTTGTTGATTCGTCAGTATCCAACCCACCTTTATGTCACCGCCTTATGTGACTGCTATATAAACTAAGATATAAGCTCGGAAAAGGGGGTCAGAAGTGAGAGAGCTCGGGCTCCAGAGATCCAGAGTCAGAGCCAGAAGGAGAGAGCTTCCAAGACTGGGGCCCAGGAGAGAAGGAGGCAGAGAAAGACAGGAGTGAAGAGGATTGGAATAAACTACTATTGATATAGACCGGCCTGGCCCCCGTTTTTTCTTCCGTCTGCCCTTGGCCAACAGCCGTTCCGATCCAGGCCACACACAGTGGCTCAAGAGCACCGAACGCAGGCGGTGAAACAGTGCCGTCCAGTGAGCCCGTGAACATACAACCTTCGGCGCGATAAGATTTTACAGTCAGCCATGTAAAAGGTAGGTTTCTTAACTTCTGTACTATCTCTCTGGACTCTAGGAGAATATGTTTATAATGACAATTCAGGTATACTTGTATGCAACAGAATTGTTTGGTTTTGTTTTGTTATATTTCTCCTTATTTTTTATTTATGCATTGTGATTTACAATATTGTTAATAATATTTTCAGACATACTATGTTCTAGCACCACATCTACCACAAGATTGTGTCCTTCAATCAATGTCTCAAAGTTACCTTCGATTCTCACCCTGACCTCTTAGCAAACTCATTAAAACAAATTACAAAGGTTTAGGTCAGATTTTTTTTTTGATCTGTGATATTTTTAATTTTTTTTATTAGTGAAATACCATGAGGTAGAGTTACAAAATTTTGTGCTTGGGTTTCTATTATACAATGATCAAGTACCCATCCCTCCACCAGTGCCCATTTTCCACCACCATGGATCCCAGTATCCCTACCACACCCATCCCCCCATCCCACCCTGCCTCTGTGGCAGGGCATTTCCTTTTGTTCTCTCTCTCCTTTTGGGTGTCGTGGTCTGCAAGAGAGGCATTGCGTGGCAATCATGTTGGGTCCATAGTCTACTTTCAACATGCATCTCCCATCCTGGGGGGATCCTCCAAACACCCTTTATTTGGTGCTCCCTTCTCTATCTGAGCTGCCCTTTCCCCTAGGATGCCCCGCTGCCCTCTAAGCCATGGAGTAATCCTCCTGGTACTGATCTTGGCTATTCTTGGGTATTAATCTCCTATTTTGTTACTTTATGTCCCCCAGATGAATGGAATCTTTTTATGTCTATCCCTCTCTTTCTGACTCATTTCGCTTAGCATGATACTTTCCATGTGGTACCACTTGTATGTAAAATTCATGACTTTATCTTTTCTAACAGCTACATAGTACTCCATTGTGTAGATGTACCAAAGTTTCTTTAACCAGTCATCTGTTCTTGGGCATTCAGGTTTTTTCCAGATTCTGGCTATTGTAAAGAGTGCTGCAATAAACAAACAAGTGCAGATATCACTTCGACTATACATTTTTGCCTCTCTGGGATATATTCCCAGGAGTGGTATTGCTGGGTCAAATGGGAGCTCAATCTCTAATTTCTTGAGAATGTTCCATACTGTTTTCCAAAAGGGCTGAACCAGTCAGCATTCCCACAGGTCAGATGTTTTAAATAGTGTTTACATGGTTTTGATGAAGTTAACTCACCTCTCCATCACCAAAGTGTCCAAGACTTTTGACCAGTATTGTTGTTACTTCCAGTCCATCTCATCATTCCCTCTCACCCATTCCCTGACACTTTACTTGACATTCTCAGTTCTATAATCCAGGGTCAAGAGTTTGCAAACATTTTATGCCTTCCATTATCCTGTCTTGCTTCCAATTCCTGTCTTGTGTGAGATCATCTGGTATTTGCCCTTCTTCCTCTGACTTACTTTACTTTATTATACCCTCCAGTTCCAACCAAGTTTCATCAAACTGCATGATTTCATCTTTTCTTATTGCTGCATAGTTTCCATTGTGTATATATAACACAACTTCTTTCTCTAGCCATCTGTTGTTGGATATTTGGATTGCTTTTATATCCTAAGTACTCAACACTGCTGTGGGGTTCAGTTTTCTGATCGATTTGGCCACTCTGTACCTTTTAAAACTAATTTAACTTAATATATATTATTTTTTAATTCAATTACTATAGTTTAGGTTATATGTGTACAACGTTAATGGGTTTTATGCAAGGGAGAGTGTGTAAGAAGGAATGCTGAAGTGGACTGGGAATAACACTGTGTCTTTGATTGGTGAGTTTAGTTCATTGACTTTAAGTGGCATTATTTAAAGAAAGGAATTTATGCCATCTTTTCCTATGGATTCTGGGTGTTTCTGAAGTTTACATTTGCTTTGTTGTCTTTCTTTTACTTTCTGCCGTGTACTTTGATATCTGCCTATAAATAGTGGTCAGTTTCCATTTGGCTATACTTGTTTGTGTCTACTGAATATGCTTCTCCTGAGAACACCCTGTAGTTAACTTCTGAAGTTATCATATACATCACCTCTTAAATTCAATACAAGTGAGCTTTAAGCTCACTGTAGAAGATTCCATTGTTCCTTTTTCTCATTTCCTACATTTTGTGTATTCAGTATCATATTACCTCCTACAAAGTAGGATTTCTTTGCCTTTTATAGAAGATTGTTTAGTGTTTCTTGAAGACCTGGTTTAGTGCCCATGAACTTCATTATTTGTTGTTTGTTAAGCTTTGTGTTATTGCATTGAATTTTATAATAAAGTAGCTGTAAAGAGTTTATGATGTTGTTATTTATTTCATTCAACATGCTATCGAGGTCATTACATTCTTTCTGGTTGATAGGATTTCATTTGATAGATCTGTTATGACTTTTATGTGGTCTCACTTACATATAATTTTTATTTTTATTTTGCTGCACTCAGGATTCTGTCTTTGGCTATTTTAACTGTAATGTGTCTTAGTGTCTTCTATTTAGGTGTATTTTGAACTCTAAACTTCTTGGATCTGGGTACCTGACTCCATCCTCAGACTGGGAAAGTTCTTGGCTATAATTTCTCCAACCAATAATTCTTCCCCATTATCTTTCCTCTCCTCCTAGAACTATAGTGTGGGTTTCATTTCTCTTTAGATTTCCTATATATTCCTTATGATTTCTTAATTAAATATTTTTAAAAAAATTTTTCTGGGTATGGTGCCGCCAGCAGGTCAATCTGTACCTGTGAGACGAGTGTATCACTAGCCTGATGGCAACTTCAAACTTCCAGATACCCCAAAATTGCTGCTGTGCCTTTGGCCAGACCCCAAAAACTTGGGGCAAAGTTTACCAAGAAAGTAAACAGCCAAAAGTTAGGTATGTGGGAGACACACCCACAAACCACCTCCAGTTCAGCTATATAATTGGAGGCAAGTCCTCTCTGGTTGCTCATCAAACTGCTTAACGGCCATGATGCCAGACACTCAGAAACAAATCTCAGAACTCAGTGTCTTTGTGAAGAAATGTATCCAGTCCCCGCAGTAGGTTACTGGAGCCGGGCCACCCCAGGGGGGGAAGGGTGCTGTTCTTCCACCTGCTCCCCCTTGGCAGCTCTGTGGCCACCATCCTCCAGAGGCCACTGGACAGTCAGGTGGGGACCCACAGTGACGAGACACACGGTACCTCACGGGATGGGGGTGGAGCCAGCCCTTTCCTCCCCGCCCCAAGGAGACCCCGGGTCTCTGTCCACAAATGGCCTCTCTGGCTTCTGATTAAGCTGCTTAATGGCCATGATCCAAGAGACTCAAAAACAAACCTCTGAACCCAGTGACTTTTGGCAGAAATGCATCTGGTCCCCGCAGTAGGCTACCGGTGCCAGGCCACCCCAGTTGGGAATAGGTTTCATGCCTTGTCCTGTTCCCCCTGACAGTTCAGTGGCCGCCATCCTCTAGAGGCCATTGGACAGTCAGGTTTGGGCCTGAGGTAACAGACACTCAGGGCCTCATGGGATAGGGTTGGAGCTGGCCCTTTCCTCCCTGCCCAAGACCTCGAGTTTCCACCCATGAAGGGCTTCTCTGGCTCCTGATCAAGCTGCTTAACGGCCATGGTCCCAGGGACTCAGAAACGGATCTCAGAACCCAGAGGCTTTTTGCAGAAATGCGTCCAGTCCTGGCAATAGGTTACTGGCACTGAGCCACTCCGGGGGGGGGGGGGGGGGGAGGGTGCTGTCCCTCTGCCTGCTCCCCATTGGCAGCTTGGTGCCCACAATCCTCCAGAGGCCATTGGACAATCAGGTTTGGGCCCGTAGTGATGAGACACATGGGGCCTCACGGGATGAGGTGGAACAGGCAATTTCTTCCCTGCCCTAATGAGACCCCGGGTCACTGCCCACAAACGGCCTCCCTGGCTCCTGATCAAGCTGCTTAATGGCCATGATCCCAGAGACTCAGGAACAAATCTCAGAACCTAGTAGGTTTTGGCAGAAATCCCTCCAGATTTAATTGTTAAAACTTCGGAATTCCAAAATCACGCAGCCAGTAACACGGCTGCCCGACATCATATGTTATTCATAATAAGCAATAGAAAACAAATTGTCTACAGTTGCCTTTTTGGCAGATCTGCATGTTGGGATAAAATCCCAAATAATAATGGTGGCTCTCGTGTCGAAATATTGAATGCAATCAATGTAGAGAGAGAGTGATGTGGAAATCATCTGCCCCACAGGTAGGGGGAGGGTGTGGGATAGGAGGTATACTGGGGTTTTGGGTGGTGGCAAATGGGCACTGGTAAAGGGATGGGTGTTTCATCATTATATGACTGAGACTTAAACCCGAAAGCTTTGTAACTGGTCTCGCAATGATTCAAGAAATAAATTTATACAAAGGAAAAAATAGTAAGGTGGAGTTCATTTCCAATTCAATCAGCCTAACAATGGCTGAATAAATAGGAATACTCCTACATTAAAATTTTTAAAAAACTTTTATAAAGTTGTTCACAGTAATTCATTACATTTAGCACAGCGGGTAGGGTGTTTGCCTTGCTAGCCGCAAGCCTGGCTGAGCCAGGTTCTATTCCTCCGCCCCTCTTAGAGAGCCCGGCAAGCTACCGAGAGTATCTCACCCACATGGCAATGTCTGGCAAGCTACCCATGACATATTCGATATGCAAAATACAGTAACAACAAATCTCAAAAAATGGAGACATTACTGGGCCCACTTGAGCAAATCAATGAACAACAGGAGGACAGTGCAGTGCTACAGTACTAATATTCAAACACCAAACCCACCATCATGCACCTTCCCACCACCATAAAAGGAAAGCGTGTGAAGATTGTTATATTTCATCCTGGGGCCATTAAGCCCTTTATAAGAGATTACAAACATGTATGTTAAACCCAATAAAATGTGTGCTACTCTTGGTACATCAGTGGTATAGAGTATGAGAGGTCGCTCCAGGAATTCTGAAATTTAGAGTATGATTACAGAGCAGATCTACTCGTGGGTAAGGCCTATGTCACTCTCTTCTGGGAGCTTTATTTCAGAATCTCTGGATCTTGACTGTTGAGATTATATGGTATTGGAGGCAGTTTGTGGGTGTGACTGCCAAGCTACCAGAAAACTTGGGAGCTGGGGGGAGGAGGCCTAGTCCCACTCCAAGCAAGCTTGGAGATTTCAACCATGAGCCCTGCATACCTGTGTTCTGCAGGTTCCCTCATGGGCGAGGCTTGTAGGAGCTTGTGTAGTTTGGCCTTGACCTTGGCTGAAGTTGAGTTCTGGAGGTTTTCAGCTACCAGGGTTCTACTTGAAGGGAGGGGGAAGGGAAACTCAACCCGGCCCCTCTGAATAGGCCCAGTGAAGGCAGCCTGACATGGGGTCAAGACCGATTTCTTCTTCATTTTTTAATGAATTCTATTGCTCTTCTTCTGTTCTGTTTTATTGACTTCATTTATCTTATCCTCAAATACACTAATTTTTTTCTCATCTTCTATCATGCTGATGATGAGTCTGCTTGCTATGCTTTTTAGTTCACAACACTGTTATTCATCTCAGAAACACTGATAGAAGTTTTCTCATACTTTCTATTTCCTTGTTGGAGGTCTATTATATAGCTCCCCTCAATTTAGTGAATATCTTTACCATTGTCACTTTGAAACCTCTTTCTGGGAGGTTAAAGGACTTGTATGTTTGTGGATGTTCCTGGTCTTTTGTCTTTGCCCATTGACTTAGATGCATTCTTCCATTTCTACACCATGTCAGTTGTGCTGTGAGGGAAGGGCTTAGGGTCAAGTTTTCTAAAGTCCCGAGTGACAGTCCAGAGCTCATATTCGTTGATTCTACATAAGGATTGGGGTGCTGAGTTGCTTCCACTGCTGCTGAAAATTTGCTATATAATCCAGTGCTGCCTCCCAGTGTTAGTGATTGTCAATGCCCCATCATGGCCTTTTTTTTGGGTGGGGGGGAGCAGGGGATCAAAAGTTCTTAATTTTGTAAAGCAGTGTAAAATAAAACAAGATTTCCTTAGTTTTTGGAGAAAATCTTTCTGCCTCTGGGAAAAATCCTTAACTCAGTCATATGCAATGGGGTTGGGGAGGGACCATCTTTTGTTTTTGCCTGTGGCAAGCAGCGATCTGCAGGACACCATCATCTTTTAACCACTTTTCTGCCGACAGGCACAGATAGGTGCGTTTTTTTTTTCTGGACATCTTACCTGATCTAGGTCTTCCCTTCTGATAAACTTTCAAGAGGTATAAAGTTTCAGAAGGCTGGGGTGTAGGTTTTCAGCCCTCTGCTCCCTTTTCCTCAGATGTTCTGTGCTTTCACTGCTTCTGCTCTGCCCCTCTCTCCTTCCTGAGGGTATTTCTTATTTGTCCTGATGCTCCTGTTTTTTGTTCCACTGTAGAAAACCTCTGGAGATATTCCCTGAATCCTCCTATGCATGTCCTCTGTGATGTGCTGTGCCACATGTGAAATTCTGTGATTGTTTTGTGTGTGTCATTTTTATTTAGAAGATATGCAGTATTTCAGATAGTTCCTTTCTCCTATCTTACTGCTGATCTTAAGGGACCAACACCTTGCTTCTCCCTACTATTTTATTATTTTTTTGCTTCTTGGGTCACACCTGGCGATGCACAGGGGTTACTCCTGGATCTGCACTCAGGAACTACTCCTGGCAGTGCTTGTGGGACCATATGGGATGTTGGGAATCAAACCCAGGTCGGCCACGTGCAAGGCAAATGCCCTACCCACTGTGCTATCACTCCAGCCCCATTTCTACTCTTTTAAAGAACAATAAATTACTTAAAGAACTATATATAAGCTATTTTAAAAATTAAAATAATTTAAGAACTATATTCACTTATTTTAAAAACTACAGTTTTAGGTTTTATTATAGTTTACAACATATGTTTTAATTATCAGATTTATGCCGAATTACTTCCAGTGCAATACTCAAATTTGCTGCTTTTTTGTGTGCTGTTGGGGACTGAAGCCAAACCTCATATATGCAAGGTTTTATCACTGTTCCACATCCCAGCACAACAGAGAAACTTTATCCTGTATTATTTTATAGTTGATCTATATATGCTACTAAACAATATATTGTATTATATTGTATAACTTAATAGAAGCTGATGAAAAAGGGACTGTAAGTATATATTATAGTCTCTTAAATTAACATTCTTATTTAACTTTTCTTTATTTGTTCCCGTGGGTTTTCATTGCTATCTAGTTTCTTTTTAAACCAGACTTCAAAATATTCTATATGTATTTGTTTATCTTTTCCTGCGGCATAATATAATATAGCATTATATTAGTTTCAGGTGTACAACATACTGGTTCAATATTTTAACATACTTCAAAATGTTCACCATAACAAATCTAGTTAACAACCACTTCAATACACATTTGCAATATTTTTTTCCTCTTTTTCAATTTAGTCACCGTGAAATCACAAAGTTCTCATGACTGGATTTCAGGCATAAAATGTTTCAACACTGCTCCCTTAATTTTTCTTTTCATGAGAAAAATTTAAGGTCTACTCTCTTAGCAAATTTTAAATACTCAATACAATAGTATTAACCATAGTCATTATGCTATATATTATATCTCCATAACTTATTTTATTTTCTAGAGTATCTTTCTTTTTTTCTCTTGGTCTTTTTGAAAAATTATTGAATCATCGTGAATTAAAGAGGTAGGAACTTATTCATGTTTGAGTTTCAGACATACAATACTCTAACACTAATCATTCACCAGTGTCCACTTCCCTCTACCAATATCCCTTTTTTCTCCCATCCCCTTCCTGCCTCTAGGGCAGGAACTCTTTTCTTTTTTTCTTTATTTTCCCCTTTTAGGCATGGTGGTTTACAATGCTGTTGCTGGTAGAATATCTTGTGTTTTATTCTTTTCTTTTTTATTGTTTTTGAGCACACCCAACAGTGTGCAGGGTTGTAAAAAAAAAAAAATATATATATATATAATTTTTGTTAGTGAAACACCATGAGGTACAGTTGTAGACTTACAAATTTTTGTGTTTGGGTTTCAATTATACAATGATCAAATACCCAACCCTCCACCAGTACCCATTTTCCACCACCACGGGTCCCAGTAACCCTCCCACCCCCCCACCCCCCCCACCCCATCCCACCCTGCCTCTGTGGCAGGGCATTCCATTTTGTTCTCTCTCTCCTTTTGTGTGTTGTGGTTTGCAAAAGAGGCATTGAGTGGCAATCATGTTTGGTCTATGGTCTACTTTCAGCATGCTTCTCCCATCCTTGGGAGGATCCTCCCAACACCCTTTATTTGGTGCTCCCTTCTCGATCTGAACTCCCTTTTCCCCTAGCATGTATGGCTGGCCTCCAACCCATGGAGCAAACCTCCTGGTACTAATCTCGGCCACTCTTGGGTGTTAGTCTCCTATTTTGTTACTTTATGTTTCCCAGATGAATGCAATCTTTCTATGTCTATCCCTCTCTTTCTGACTCATTTCGCTTAGCATATTTTCCATGTAGTACCACTTGTATGTAAATTTCATGACTTCATCTTTTCTAACAGCATGTTCATTGCAGAACTCCTTACAATATCCAGGATCTGGAAAAAACCTGAGTGTCCCAGGACAGATGACTGGTTAATGTAACATATATTTTTAACTAGAAGTTTGTACCTTTTGACCACCACCTCTGGAAACCACCACCAATCTTCTCTAAATCTATGATGTTTATTTTTCTTAGATTCACATACAAAGGATTATTTGTCTCTGATGTTTTTTGCTTAGCCCACTACTCACAGAGTATCCATATTTTCCAAATGGCACGACTTCATATTTTTAAAAGAAACAATATTCCTTTTTGTGTGTACCACGTTTTCTTTATCTGTTCATCCATCTGTGGTATCTAAGGTTGTTTCCATACTTTGGCTACTGTAGATAATGCTACAGTAAACAAGAGGGTACATATATCTTTCTGAGTGTTTTAATTTTCTTTGTATAAATATCACTGTCACTGTCACTGTCCTCCCATTGTTCATCGATTTCCTTGAGCGGGCCCAGTAACGTCTCCATTGGAGACTTTGTTGTTACTGTGTTTGGCATATCGAATGCATCACGGGTAGCTTGCCAGGCTCTGCCCTGCGGGTGAGATACTCTCGGTAGCTTGCCAGGCTCTCCGAGAGGGGTGGAGGAATCGAACTCGGGTCGGCCATGTTGACTGCATGCAAGGCAAATGCCCTACCACTGTGCTATTGCTCCAGCCTTTAGCTGTATAAATATACACAAGTGAAATTACTAGATCACATGGAAGTTATTTTTCTTTTAATTTAAGGAAACTCCACATGGCTTTCCTTAGAGGCTTTACCAAATAACATACATTCCCACGAACTGCAACAAGATTTGATTTTTCAATTTCCTTAAAAACACCTGCTATTTCATGACTGTATTATAATAGTCATTCTAATAGGTGTGAGGGACAACTCACTGTAGTTTTGATTTTCATTTCCTAATGATTAGTAATGTAGAGAATCTTTTCAACATTTGTTGGCCATTGTTTTGTCATTTGGGGAGCGATATTTATTCAGCTCTGCCAATTTTAAAAATGGAATTGTGAGGGTGTTTGTTTTGCTTTGCTACTGAGTTGTATCAGTTCTTTATATAATTTGGATATTAACCCCATATATTTGCAATATACAGATCCCAAATATTTTATCCTATTCACTAGGTTACACATTCATTTACTCATTTTTTCTCTTGTTGTTTACAAGCTTTTTAGTTTCATGTAGTCCAAATTGTTTATTTTTGCTTTTATTCCCTCTGGTTTTGGCATCAGCTCCAAAAATATTATGACTGATACCACTGTTAATGAGCATATCTCTTATATTTTCTTCTAAGGGTTTTTTGGCTAAAGTTTTGCATTGTTTTGGCTGGTTTGGTTTGAGTTTACACCCAGCAGTGCTCAGGACTTATTCCTGTCAATGCACTCAGGGATCACTCCAAGAGGTGCCTGAGGGACACGATATGGGGTTTCAGAGATGAAACCTAGGTTTGCCATGTGCAAAGCAAGAGCCCTACCTACTTTACTATCTCTCCAGTCCCAGTTTATGATTTTATTTTTAAATTTAAACCCATTTGTGTTTGTCTTTTTCTATGATATAAGATAATGATCTGACTTTATTCTTGCATATCTGACCCATTTTTCCAGAAGCATTTATTGCAGAGACTGTTCTTTGCCCAGTGTATCCTCCCTAGAATATATTTTGGTTTGTCTATTTTGCTATATATATGTATATATATACACATATATATATACACACATATATACATAGAGATATGTGTATATGTATATATGTATATATTTGCTATGTATATACATATATGTATGGGTGTATTTATGGATTTTATATTCTGTAACACTGATTAATATGTCTGTTTTTATGCCATTATCATATTCCTTGGGGGACGGGGTTGTTTCTTGTTTCGTTTTCGGGCCATACCTGTCAGTACTTAGATTCTATTCCCAGATTATTGCTCAGGGATTGCTTCTGGTGGTTCTCTGAGGATCATGTGGTGTTGCGAACAGAACTCAAGGTTCCTGCACACAAAGCAGGTACCATACCCTTTTGAGCTATCACCCTTCTCTCCCATACTGTTTTGTTAACTAGTTTTGTAACATATTTTGAAGTCATGGACTATAATGACTACTGATTTGTTCTTTCTCAAAAATTGATTTTGGTACTGGGAATGCTGCTCAACTGGTAAAGCATATGCATACCATGTGTGAGGTCCTGGGTTCAATCTCTGGTGCTTCATTCCTACCATCATCAGCCCTGCAAAGTATAACCTTGGTGATTCCTGAATACTGCTCTGTGGCCCAAAAGAAAAATTTAAATATATTAATCATATTGCTTTCACTAGCTTGGCAATTTTGCTTTCCTTTAAAACATCAAAATATTGTTATGATTCTTTCACATACTTATCTGAGATTAATTCCATTATTATCCAAGACCCAGTCTCCTATTTTTCATCATTCTTATTATTGTTAAGACTTCTGATTTTGAGAAGAGACCACTAGGACAACGATAGCTGCAAATAAATGATAACCTTCCAGTGCCTGCATTGTAAACCAAAATGCCCAAAGGAAAGGGGAGGGAGAGGAGGAGGAGGAGGAAGAGGATGATGATGAGGAGGAAGAGGATGATGAGGAGGAGGAGGGAAGAAGAGGAAGGAGAAGAGGAAGAGGGAAGAAGGAAGTAGTAGTAGGAGGAGGAGGACAGGGAGGATGAGAAGAAGGAGGAGGAGAAGAGAAAAAATGTCTGCCGTGGGGGTGGTGGGAGGGAAACTGGGGACATTTGTGGTGGCAAATGTACACTGGTGAAGAGACATGTGTTAGAAAATTGTACGGCTGAAACCCAATCATGAACAACTTTGCAACTGTGTATCTCATGGTGATTAAGTGAAACAAAAAGCTTCTGTCTTCCTCCTCATGTCCTAAGACTATTGCTGGACTGTCAAGCAAAATTTTCAAAAAAGAGAAGGGAAAATGGTGTACTTCAAAGTACAATATTCTTCATTTGACCACCCCTGCACCCCAGTTTCAACCCTTGAAAACATACTGTCCTAGATGCCCCAACTTCTCCTTTTTTGCCGTATCTAGGGAATGTGTATAACTTACCGATAGTATGGCATATGGAATCCTTTATATTTCATGAAAATGCAAATAATTATTTAAACCTACCTTTATGTTATTTATTGTTATTTATTTTTCTAAAGTGAATAAAATTTGGCTTCAGGTCCCCAGTTATCAGAACCAATGGAAAATCCAGAATCAATCAAATTTTGTGGCTTATGTATCTCCTGCATTGTTTGATAGCAATGCTATTCAGTAAAAATGAGAAAATAACAAAAGAAAAATGAGAAACTATGGAAGAAACATATTTCCCCTTTTAATAACAACATTCTCCAGTTGTTTCTGAACAAGATAATTTCAAGTATAAAATGGTTTATCCTTAACAGTTCCCCGATCAAGCCCTGTTAAAAGTTGTTTCTGGGCTTGGGCAATAGTGTAAAAGGTACAGTGCTTACTTTGCACACAAACAACCTAGGTTGGATCTCCAGGATCCCATATTGTCCCCTGAGCACCACAAGAGTGATTCTTGAGTGCAGAGCCAGGAGTAACTCCTGATTATCACTGGGTGTAGCTCAACTCTCCCCCCACCAAAGAAAAAAAGCTGTTTCTGAACCAGAATGATAGTACCTGAAGTCCCTAACTACTGTAACGGTGGTGATGGTGGTACTACAGGGCCCAAGCAGTTCTTCATCTTCTGGGCCTAGCAGTGAACAGGTTAGCCAAATACCACTGGAGTGGCCCCTGGAACGCTAAGGTCAGACAACCACCTGGAACCCCACACAACCCCTGGCAAAAAAAATGTTTCCTGGGTTTCCGACAGCTGCCTTTTATGTCTACTTTTAAGCACAATGAACTTGTGTATGCTTTCTAACAAGGGATCCCAGAGGCCAGAGAACAGAGAAATGACTATCACGCGAGTGATGAAGGGAGAGATATTTTCTATTATTTTACCTATGAGAGCATAGTAAAAGAATGATGATATATCAATTAATTTAAAATTAAAGTAACCTTAGCACTGTAGCACTGTCCTCCCGTTGTTCATGGATTTGCTCGAGTGGGCACCAGTAACGTCTCACAACAAATTGTGAGACTTGTTGTTACTGTTTTTGGCATATTGAATATGTCACGGGCAGCTTGCCAGGCTTTGCCGTGCGGGCAAGATACTCTCAGTAGCTTCCCTGGCTCTCCGAGAGGGGTGGAGGAATCGAACCCAGATCGGCTGTGGGCAAGGCAAACGCCTTACCCACTGTGCTATCGATCCAGCCTTAACACAGAAAATTTCACTTAATCTCATTGAGTTTTCAATATATGACCCCTGCAGGGACAGAGTTATAGTAATACCCGGTAGGGCATTTGCCTTGCACACGGTTGGCATGTTCTATCCCCAGCACCCCAGATGGTCCTCGTAGCCCACCAGGCATGATCTCTGAGAGCAAAGCCAGGAGTAAGCTCTGAGAACTTCGGGGTATGGTCCCCAAACCAAAAACTAAATAAATAATAAACATGACTCTGAAGAAAAATGCACATGCTTTCCTGAAATCTGCAAACTAAAGTGCAGGCGAGAAATAAAATTACTCTTAAACTTTCTAAAAAATAAGCTTTATAAAATATCCTACACTCAAGGAATTTCTCAAAATGATCAATTCATAGTTTTATTTTTCTTATTCAATAATATATATTTCAAACTTCCTTGTGGTTCATTTTTCACATTCATAAAATGCAGATGTGGACCAGATAAATTCCAAGATCACGTCCAACTCTTGGATTCTAGAATTCTCTGGTGACTACAAAAACTGACTTTAACTTACTGAAGGCTCAATTTTGAAGAAAAAGTACAACAAATATGTATCTTATTCGGTTTCTCTACTTTAAAATGTACTGTAGAAGGAAATTTCCCCAAAAACTTTATAGAGAAAGGAAAAAAAAAGAATGGTTTGTTACAGTTTATCTAGGGTAAAACTAGAAATTTGTGCAGAATTAAATCTTTTTCAAGAAAAGTTTAGTTTGAAAGAGATAAATGTAAACTAACTTTTACACTGAACAGGAATATTCCCTATGGTGCATAAGCACTACATGTGTTGTCCTTAGAAAATTTTTCAAAAAGACCTAAGTCAATATGACTAATCTCTAACATTTTGGTTAGGTTATGTTACTCTTGGTTACATAAGCTAACAAAGGTTATGTATCCCTTTGTAAATAGATTTCTACCTCACAATAAATATTAAAATTCCAGATTCAATGGCACGCATGTGTATATATGGCAAGATACATACCTCTTTATTTACTAATCATAAAGTATTTTCATAATTTCCTGATTATCAAATAACATAGATAGTCAATGAATCACATTCTAGAAGGAAGGGTAATTCAGGCTATCGTCACCTTTTTAGTGTGAATAATTTATAGGATATTTATTATATGGCAATTTGGTCTTATAAACATATTTACAATGGGTAACACATTTATATCCTCTGAAGAATTTCCTCCAGCTAATGGTAACTTCAAAGATGTCTGGGCACTGGCCAAGCAAGTGGAAACAGATAGACAAATGGGACTATCTTAAACTAAGAAGCTTCTGCACTTCAAAAGAAACAGTGACCAAAATACAAAGACAGTCTACAGAATGGGAAAGGACATTTGCCAAATACACATCCGACAAGGGGTTGATATGAAGGATATACAAAGTACTGGCTGAACTCCACAAGAAAAAAAACATCCAACCCCATCAAAAAATGGGGCAACGAAATGAACAGAAACTTTCTCAAAGAAGAAATCCGAATGGCTAAAAGGCACATGAGAAAATTCTCTACATCATTAATCATCAGGGAGATGCAGATCAAAACAACAATGAGATATCATTTCACACCACAAAGACTGGTCCACATCCAAAAGAACAAAAGCAACTGGTGTTGGCATGGATGTGGCGCGAAAGGGACCCTACTTCACTGCTGGTGGGAATGCCAACTGGTTCAGCCCTTTTGGAAAACAGTATGAACGATTCTTAAAAAACTAGAAATTGAGCTCCCATTGTCCCAGCAATATTACTCCTGGGAATATACGCCAGAGAGGCAAAAAAGTATAGTCGAAGTGACATCTGCACTTGTTTGTTCATTGCAGCACTCTTTACAATAGCTAGAATAGGGAAAATCCTGAGTGCCCGAAAACAGATGAGTGGTTGAAGAAACTCCATTATGTAGATGTTGGTACATGTACATAATGGAGTACTATGTAGCTGTCAGAAAAAAATAAAGTCATGAAATTTACATACAAGTGGCACTACATGGAAAGTATCATGCTAAGCGAAATGAGTCAGAAAGAGAGGGACAGACATAGAAAGATTGCATTCATCTGGGGAACATAAAGTAAGAAAATAGGAGACTAATACCCAAGAATAACTGTGATAAATACCAGGGGATTTACTCCATGGCTTGGAGGACAGCCGCACACTCTAGGGGTAAAGGCAGCTCAGATAGAGAAGGGAACACCAAATAAAGGGTGTTGGGAAGATCTGCCCAGGATGGGAGATGCATGCTGAAAGTAGACTATAGACCGAACATGATTGCCACCCAATGCCTCTTTTGCAAACCACAGCACTCAAAAGGAGAGAGAGAACAAAAGGGAGTGCCCTGCCACAGAGGCAGGGTAGGATGGAGGGATGGGGGGTGGGAGGGATACTGGGATTGATGGGGGTGGAGAATGGGCACTGGTGGAGGGATGGGTACTTGATCATTGTATAACTGAAACCCAAGCACAAACATTTGTAAGTCTACATCTGTACCTCATGGTGTTTCACTAATATACTTTTTTTAAATGTTGTTTTAAAAAATAATAAATAAATATATAATTTCCTCCAAATGTTAATTCTGGTAGATTTGCTTTTAGACACACTGTAGAAAAAAGCCCATTTGCAATGGGAAGCCTACCTGACATAAAGGCAAACATTTCCAAGTGAAGAATGAGAAAAGCTTCATCAGGTACTTAAAAACTGTGAGCTTCATTGAGTTGATTTTAAAGTTCAAAAGTAGTTAGTTGTGTTGATGGCATAATAACATTTAAAAAATCCATTAATGTTTCTCTTAGCTATTTTTAACTCTGTTTTTCTCCACACTAAACAACTTAAAATAAATCAACCTTTTTTTCTTGAGAGAACAGAATCAATTTTGTCCTCTATTCAAATGGGACATTTCTTCCAGATGATCCCTAATACTGCTCTTTTTTAGTAATTCCATGGTAGTTGTCACTGCGTTCAGTTAGATTCCAAGTATTATTGCTCTCTCCTTTACCTGAACTAGGCCTTTTAGCTCCTTACAGGGCTCAGTGTTTTGCCCAAAAAGGGGGAGAAATAGGCCTGGCTGGAATCTTCACAGTAATCACTGAGGAGCCATTCAGAACCCTGCTGCTGATCTAAAACAAATAGTTGATCTGTTGCTATGACTTTATAAATTATCCAAGAAACAGAGAGACAGAATAGTGTTCCAAAAAGAGTTTAGAAATATTTTTAATGTTTTAAACTCACTCACAAGGGAGATTTTCTTATATTATGTAGGACAATGTTTTATATTATCTTTATGTCTTTAGAGATTAGACTTGGAACCAGTAAGCTTTCTGATACTCTTTCTATTCAAGTTCCAGTACAACTGTTTGTCCTTTCTCGGAGATCATGACTGATGCCAGTGGAGAATGAAGAATGCAAACATACATGCACACACAAACTAAGGAGTCAAAAGAACTTGATACACCATCCTAATAATACCAAGGAGTTATACAAGCTTTGGGACTTTTTTATTAGTCTGTTAGTGTTTTCTAATGACCAGGCTATCCATGCTTTCTTGGGGACCACCCAAGCAGTGCTCAAGAGGCCCTGGGGCCCATCCAGAGATTCTAGGCCAACAAGGCATGTGGTTCAGTGAAAAGCTCCAAGAATGTGGTCCTGCTCAGGCCCTGTGTGCCGGGACGACCAGTGCCACACTCTAGGGGATGTTTGGGGGGGTCTATGTGGAACCATATGCACTGTATGCACATTAACCCCTGTACTATTTCTATATCCCTGGTATCTATATTTTTATTATTACTTTGGTTGTTGATTTTTCTCCTCATTTGGGGACCTTGGAGCTGTCAGGATTACTTTGGAATAAATGTGGCACAAGGTATTAAGCTCAGGACCTTACCCTGGGAATTTTGTAAGCCACTAAGGCATTTGAAGCCCTTTCATGCTGGTAATTATTAACTACAGAATTATCAAGACTGTCTCAATTCTTGTGGGGGTAGGAGCAATGGGATTTGAACAAAAGACCTTGCACTTGCTGAACAAGTGCCTTAAGCCACTGAACTATCTTCTGGACCTCATCCATCCTTTTCAAGACTCAGAAACATACGTGTAAGTAAGAGATCTATTAAATAAGTTATTTCGACAGCTCTTTTCAAGCATAACTTCAGAAAGCATGCCATTCGCTAATTGATTTATTCAAAAGAACTAAAAAATATGTAAAACTGGCTAGATGTTGGAGCTATGCTAACCCATAAAACAAAGTCTATTGCCTGGGACCCGGGGTGGTGGAGGATGGGCACTGGTGGAGGGATGGGTACTTGATCATTGTATAACTGAAACCCAAGCACAAAAGTTTATAAGTCTATAACTGTACCTCATGGTGTTTCACTAATAAAAATAAATGAAAAAAAGTCATTCAGATTAGCTGGACAAAGTTTGCACAAAATTTTACTTAAGCCTGATAAAGAGCTGCAAGATGAATGACACCAAGCAATGAACTATATGTGCTCCTTCTCCCCATGATAAGATCTTAACTTTCACCCCAGGACCTCCAGGTAATGAGGAGCTCTAGGCAATAAGAATCAGCAACACCCAGGGAAACTGATTCCCAAGTCTGAATCATCTGATGTCAGAACTTTACATCCTTTTGCTCTTCTGGTAAGGCTGCTCTAATATTTTTCTCTATGAAAAACAAGAGTGGTTGATTCCTTCTCCTAGAGGCCCAATGTGTCCAGCTGCACAAACCCAATATGTCCAGCTGCATCTGACCTTTACACAGATCTCCCCAGGGTTTCAGTAAGCAGGAAACTGCATCTATTCTTGGTGTCCACATCAGCATTGTGTGTGACATGTGAGGAATCTATGGGAGCATATAGGAAAGGTTCCAACCATATCTGGCCCATGGATGTTCTTGGAGACAGCAATGTCTAAAAAATAGAGCTATCAGGAGGAGAAGTTAATTAGGTGAGGAGGAGGAGAAGCAATATGAGAACACCACAGGGAAAAAGAACACCAGACTCACAGGCTAGAAGATGAGTGAAAATTAGTGTGTTTAGGAAAATGAGGCTATGGAGGAGAAAAATGGAAGAAAATGAGACATCATGACTGACCTCAATTCTATACCCAGCACCACATGGTCTCCTGCACATCACTTGGTGCAGCCCTGGCGGTCCCGAAGTAGCACTGAGGTTGCTTGGGTAATCCCCAGCAACACAGGGTGTGAACAACTCTTGCTCTTTGGGTCCTCAACATTGAACCAGAGGCCCAGTTGATTGAGGATCATCTGCCTGGGACATCAAGCCTTCTGAGCACTGCTTGGGAGACCCTTCCCAATAAAAAGATGAGGCTTCAGAAGTTAGTGCAGTGTAGACATCAATGAAATCATACTAAAGATTTGGAATACCTTATAAGAAATAGGAAACACTTCTAATATTTTAAGATAGGATGATCTTGATAAAAATTTGTGCTTTAAGTAGACCACTTGGGTTACATTGTGAAGACTGGATTAAGAGAAAATAAACAGGAAATCTGATTGTGTAGTTATACATTCAGAAAATGTATATTGAGCACCTATTAGGTACTGAGTATTGCTCTAGTTTCTGAAGATACTGAAATGGAGAAGGTAGGAAACAGTCCTTGCATTCTATTAGAGTTAGACAGCAAATTACCAGCATATAAATAAAAAGGAAAACTTTCAAGTTGTGACAAATGATAAATAATAAATTTTAGTAGAGCAGTATAATTGAAATTGAGCTTAATTTTGAGAAGAAGGTAGGAATTAGTCACATGAAAATGAGGGTAAAATTATTCCTTGTGAATAAAATAATTACAGCAAAGCACAGGTACCAATTGGCAGTCTAGGAGGGTCAGCATGAACTAGCACTGCACTGTAGCACTGTTCTCCCATTGTTCATGATTTGCTTGAGCAGACACCAGTAACATCTCCATTGTGAGACTTGTTACTGTTTTTTGGCATATTGAATACACCATGGGGAGCTTGCCATGCTCTGCCGTGAGGCAGGATACTCTTGGTAGCTTTCGGGGTTCTCCAAGAGGGACAGAGGAATCGAGCCCTGGTTGGCCACGTGCAAGGCAAACGCCCTACCTGCTGTGCTATTGCTCCAACCCAGTATGAACTAATGAGTGTAAAATAACTCAGAACAGTATTTAGAAAATGTCATATTATTATTAAAGTATTATAATATTAAAGTACTATAATATATTAAACTAGTATAATAACCACTAGTAAGTATATTAATACTATTACTTTTAAAAATATTTATTGAAACGTCTTGAACTTTGTTAAACTTTTATTGAAGTACAACATACATAGACAAATATTATTGTGTAACCAACCATTAACTTAATTTTTATTAAGTAATTTTTATTAATTAATTTAACTGAACATTGCCAAACAGAACAAGAAATTGAACAGCTGATTCACAGACTTCTCCATGTTTTCTCTTTTTTGACTATCTTGGATTCTAACAGTACACATGGATTTGTTTTTATGCTTTTCATAAAAACAATAATACAAGTTGTCAATTATATTTTGGGGGAGATTTTTACACCTAACATTGTTTCTGAAAATCATGCGTGTTTTGGCCGCAGATATATATTATCTATATTGAAATTTGTTAAATTTTTATTGAAGTTTAGCAAACTTTGTTAAACTTTTATTGACATATAACATACCTAGAGAAATAATTATAGTTATTGTGTGCCAACCAGAAACTTATTAGGTCACTGGCAAAAAGAACAAGAAATAGAACATTCTATTCATAGAATTCTCTGTGTGCTCTTTTATCTTGAATTCTGTTGGTTTTTGTACTTTACATAAACGAAATGATATAGGTTCTGTTTTTTGCAGTGGATGGACATTTTCCACCCAGCACTGTTCCTAAGAATTATACACATTTTGGAAGTTGTATGTTAAATAGTTTCACTGCAGCATGCAATAATTAGTATATAGTTTATATTTTTAGTTAGAAGTTAAAAAATTTTGTTTTTCACATTAGCACTGTAAACCTAAAATGTATATTTTCTCTTACATTAAGGACAAAGAACGAAAAACTGTATTATGTCTCCCTGCACAGACCTATATTTTTTAGAGACTGAAAAATAAACATCACAGTCCTGGAGGACAAACCTTATAATTAGACTGCTGGCAACTTGTTTTTAATTTTTTTAACAACACTTTTCAGTAAAGTTGTACTTGTCTGACAATATACTTGGATATACAAGTATTGTAAACACACATGGCTCATCTTCTGTCACCACTCCTCATGTCAAGTGCAATGAGAGGTAGGTGGTGACAGAAGGGGTCACAAGAGACTTGAGTAAGCCCAGGCAGGGGCACACTTGGGTCACTTGGAAATTGACTTTAATGAAAATATCAGAAGGTTCCACACCCATATCATGCAAAGACTAAAGAGACAAGGGATTAAGGAACACACTCTCACCCCAGTTCAATGGCCATTACAGAGAATCAACTGGGAGAGGCCTCCCTCCACTTGGGAGGTCCAAAAAATTAGGACGCAAACAAACATACAGTGATGTGGCTCAGTAGTAAAGTGGACGCTGGCAGCCATTAGACCTGGGTACAGTCCTCCACACTGCAAAACTACTGCTACTACTATTACTATTACTACTACCACCACCACCACGACTACGACTGTTACTACTACCCAGTCCTCACAAAAAAAACAACCACTTTGCACAATAAGTGGCTTTCTCATTCACAAAATAACAACTAGTGTTAAAAATAAGTATATTGAATGACCAAATTAATTTTAAATGTTTAGTACCCTGACTAGTTCCCATATTTTTTAAAACACATTACTATTTTAATCAGCAATTTACAGATTCTAGAAAACTATATTTCTTACCACAGCAGATCTTTATGCAGGTCTACAACTGCAAATTCAGCTTTGAAATCTGGAATGGAAGACATTCTGGACATGAGAAAGCTTCTTAAATCAGTGTCATTTCATGTTACATGTTGACTAAAGTTAAGTGCTGGGCCTCTTCTGGTCTCAGTGTAGCTCACCTCGTGTGAGTCCAACTTTTGCACACTGTCATAAGCAAAAGTCTATCAAGCAAAGTACATGGTTTGCAGAGTGTCTTCATGGATCTGGATAGCCTTGCCTACCACTTGTTGGTCTGCACTGTTGCTCTGTTCAGAGGTGTGGCTTCCTTCGGCACTATCATGATCTTTGTCAAAGAGGTGGTATCTGGCCCGGAAAGCCACCAGATGAGCATAGTAGGCTGGTGCTGGGATAGACACTGAGAGTGTGCATCGCACATAGGTGTAACACAGTTGGTAGGTGAGGATCTGGAGCTCATCAGAAGAGAAATGGTTATCATCCCAGAGCACACAGTAGTGGGAAGGCCTGCTGGTTCCCTGGATGCGAGCATGACTACACAGGTAGAAGTCAAACTCGTTTGGATGGGTGATTTTTGTGTCCACTGTAGTGCCTGCAGGAATGTTGCCAGTTCTCCCAACTTGGTCTTTCCTCTCGGTACAGAAGAACCTGGTGTGGTGTCTCTTCTGCACCATGATGAATGTGATCCCAGGCTGGTAGTCCTTTTCCAGACTGATGCAAGCTTCCCGGATAGCCAGCAATTCATGGAATAGAACCTGCTGGAACTGGTCTTCTGGTACACCATCTCAGTAGAAGGTAATGCGGCTGGGCTTGAGGTGTGTAGACTTGTAGAATTGGATGAGCAGTTCCTTAACCATGGGTGCCAGTTCCTGTATTATCTCCTGGCGGTGCTGCTGGACACATACAGAGGCGCAATAGCGAATAGAGTGGGCATCCATGCTTCCCAAGACAGCAGCAATGGAAGGTTTTTTGTCATCTCCTGCCAAAGGGTGTGTAACGTCAGCCCCCAGGAACATGACAGGCTGCTGGAACACTGGAGACCTGCTCTGGGGCAGCAGGATGTTGTTGATGCCGCCCAGTTTGACACTGATCTTCAGACAAAGGTTGGAAAGTGCCTGTGGCATGATCCTCTGCACATTCTTCACCTGGATACACTATGTGGCTATCCCCAGGACTGTATCCCCCACTCTTTTGATCTCAGTGTAGACAGGGGTCCTACCTGGCAAGATGATCAAAACCAGCTGTAAGTTGGTGTAGGTCTTCTTTAGGTGCGGGAACATTGGCTCAACACTATCCACCCCCTTGGCATAGTTACAGAAGCATGGCTGTGTTGGGATGGGCATTCCTGCATCACCTGAGATCCTTTTGAGCTGTAGAATGAACGACTTCAACTGGGCCTGTGTGCACTGGCTCTGAGGAAAAAAGCAAACCACAGCCCACATCTTGATCACGATGCCTATGTGGAACTGCTTGTCCCACATGTTCCAGACCCCATGTAGAGGGGTGATGACTGTTCTCTTCCTGCCCCCATAAAGGAGGGCAGGAGACTGGAGGATACAGCCAGTAATGTCGGTCATTTCTTCACTGATGGTGATTCCAAATTCCTGGACGTAGGGATCTGAGTTAAAATTCACCTCCCTCATCAGCCTGTTGATCTCCTCCTGCTGTCTGGGTGCTGAGTGGGAAGTTACCTTGATCATGGTTGCAGTTTGATTATTACTCAGCTTCTTGAGGCACCGCTGTCCAGCCACAATGTTGCACACTTCTAGGGGAAGGTAAGTATGCTTCTCTTCCTGCCCAACTTGTAAACACGGGAGGTGGGAGTAGTGCAGAACTAACTTGTGCCTGTTCTTGAAGTATCGAGCTACTGTGTACTCCACAGTCTGTCCATTCTCTTTCTGCAACAGAAATGTTTGATGACTGGCAGTCTGACGGGTCACACTGCAGACGCGGTACTTCCTTTTTATCTGCCCACAGTGTATAACCTCTACCTTCAGACCTTTTATTTCTTTGGCAAACGTCACCCTTCGGGCATCTGTCAGTGGTTTTTGTTGCTTTTCAATATTTTGTAAATTCAAAATTTCACACAGGAACTGAATCACTGGTTGGGCCTTGTAAAACACTGTCGCAGAGACATCGATGTTGAGCATCATATTCCACATCGTTGGCTGAACCGATTGGTGGAAACTGGACCAGATCTCAAATCCCCCACCCAGTGGGAGGGCACTACTCTCCAAGGCTGTAAAAAAGAAATGGCCTACAGGAGTGTATCTCATGGACGGCAAATGTTTTATAATCACGTCCAGGGCTTGGACAGTGGTGAAAGGGACAGGATGCAGCCCCCCCCCTTACTTTTTAACATGTCTTGAAGGGTCCCCAGGCTCACGCAGGACACCAACTTGATGGCCACCTTAAAGAGGCAGCTCCTACCTCCTCCATGAAGCTTTACGTCTAGTTCCACCTTATCTCTCCCGATCGGCAGTGGCATAACTGTATAGAGGTTTTTCTTTCCATCGAAAGCTGGTTTCTGGTCCCCAAAGATCTGAGTTTTAAAGAGTTCAGTCAAATATCTTATGACTTCCCTGTTAATCCTCCCTGGGAACTTATCTGGCATGATATCCACGACATAATGATGGATGTCAATTTTTGGAATATCCATTTCATAGAAATGGCCTTCAAGGTGATCACTCTCCCAGAGGTCCGGAAGTCGGGTCTCCGAGGAGGCCTGAAAGCATAATTTTGGAGACGCTGCCTTGGCTGAGATGACTTGGCCCTGTACTTCGAGTACTCCATCTTGGGCACCTCCATCAACCAGCTCCAAGGTGGCTGATGCACATGCGCACCTAGCTAAGTACGTGAGTGTGTGCGTGCGTAAGTATGTGCTTGCATGCCTACGTGCTTACGTATGTGCATACATGCTACTCTGTCCGTGCTGGAATGCTTGCATGCGCCAGAGGACAAGGCACCTGTGTCGAAGTTAAACCACAGTTAGAGTGCCAATTGGACACAAAATCATTGGAGGCATAGGTACCTCTCCAAAGTTTATGGCCTACTATTTAGTTTAGCTTTCCATTTAAAAATGTAGTTTATCAAACATTTTATTTAAATGAAAATATATTTTACTTGCATTTAAGATTATAAAAATATGACTACGAAAAGAAATGACAAAAGTAGGTATCTGTTTTTCATTGTAAACTTTAATGTTATTAATTCTTAATAATATGTATATATTATTTGTGCATAAATATATCATAGTTAAGGCAGTATACACTATTTGACAACCTCATCCCCACAAGCCAAAGTATTGTTTCTCTTTGTAAATTTTTAGGGCCTATTTTATAATATTTAATGCTCTATCTATTCAAATTTTTTATTACTCAAAATTTCTTTACTATCAGTTATGAGTCATATAAATTATTTAGTTTCACAAACTACATTCTTAATTTTAGTATTTTGTCTTTCCTAAATAACACATTTGAATTTACACATATTATGGTGGGTGGGGTGATTCTTTTGGTCATTTATTGTTTTTAATACCCCCCCACACACACACACACTTTGCTGCTGTTGCAATTAGCAGAGTTTCACACACTTTAACTGTGATGTACACACACATCCTCACTTAGGATTGCACATCTGGTCCCAGTGTTCACATATTTTTTAGTTGTGCTTGCCAGGGGCTGCATACTTTAGTTGTGATGTTTGCACAGACCTGATTGTAGTACATATGAGATCACACACTTTTGTTATAGTGCCAGGGATCCCAAACAACAGAACCAATGGGCACTCTATACATATAGGCAATGGAGATCAAACTCATGTTTTCAAGGCTGGTAATTTTACCATTGAGCCATGCCCGGGTTCCTCATCACATTTTCTTAATATCTGTTTACTCCCACTCTGTGAAATTAGTATGTTGACTTCCTTTCTCTTGCCTCAATTAACTCCTCTCCTCCTACTGCAACTCCCTTAGTTTCTGGGATTTTTTATTTGTTTTTATTTTGTTTTTTGTTTGGTTTGGTTTCTGGGCCACACCCAGAGGTGCTCAAGGCTTACATCTGGCTCTGCTTTCAGGGGTCACTCCTGTTGGGGCGTGGGGTACTGTATGTGGTGCTAGGAATTAAACCTGGGTAGGTTATATTCAAGGAGAGAGCACTACCAGCCCCAGCCCTGTTTTATTTTTATTTTTTCAAAATTAATATCATTGTATTCTGTTTTGTAATCAGAACAAGTCTTCATATTTTCCATAGCTTGATTATAAAGTTTAAAAAACTCAAAGCTAGCATCATATTATGGAACTGATTCAATATTGGGCACTGATAAGTCAAAGTAATTTTTGAATTAGTCTTGTCTCAGCAGATCCAATGCCAACATCATGTACAGTGCAAGTTACCCCATATCATGTAATATTCTTGGATAGTGGTCTGGTTTTTCCCTTTAGTTTCTAGTGCCTTAAAATTCGGTTCACTAAAGTCTACAGAAATGTCCTCTATTTTTTAGTTTCGTATATTCTCAACTAAGTACCAATTCCATATAAATTCTGTGGAGATTATTTATGTGAGAGTCCAAAATGTATGTTTAGAGATTTCATGTGACTGTGTATGTCCAACTTGATGTCCTAGATTCTTTGATTGAAATTCATTTTATGACTCCACTTTTATCGTCACTTTATATCTTTTATTCAGCTTTATGACTCAGTTGTTTCCTAGGAAGCTTTCTTATTCATGTCCCAACAAAAGCATGTGTCCTAGAGAATATTGCTGGTTCATCTTCTCTCTGCTCAAAGTTGAGCTTTATGGTTTTGTAGGCTTATCATATTTGTAATAAGTTTCCTTGCACTTTATGCCAGCTTGATAAAGGTTGCTTTCTATGGGGCTTGGACCTGTGGGGATTTCCAGTTAAAGATAAAGTAAAGGTTACTACCAACCCTGTAGTAGAAAGGACTGTGATACTTGGGACATCTACATCCTTAGAACTAAGGAATTTGAGTTCTTTCTTTTTTAGGATTTCAATAAATTTGAAATTTTATTTTTTGCAACAATACCAGTATTATAATCTTACACTTACAATGATGTTACATCATGCCTACCGGTGTGTCTAATTATTTTGTTTCTTTTGACTCCTGAATATGTAATATCATCTGGTGTTTTTTTCCTGACTCACTACGCTTAGCACGACTTCTTCCAGATTCACACACATTGCAGCAAACTTAAAAGAGTCCACCTTTTCTCATAGCTAAGTAGTATTCCATTATATATGCATATACAAAAATCAATTTCTTTATCCACTCAGATATTTTGCCATTTCCAGATTTTGGCCTTACAAACAATGCTGTTGTGAAAATAGGTGTTCATTTGTCCTTTAAAATTAATGCTTTTGGGAGGGATACTGGGATCATTGGTGGTGGAGAATGGACACTGGTGGAGAGATGGGTACTCGATCATTGTATAACTAAAACCCAAGCACAAAAATTTGTAAGTCTACAACTGCACCTCATGGTGTTTCACTAATAAAAATTTTAAAAAATAAAAATAAAATAAAATTAATGCTTTTGTCTTCTTGGGGTAGTTTCCCAGGAATAGAATTTCAGGATCAAATGGAAACTCTATTCTTAATTTTTGTAGAAATCTCCAAACCATTTTCTAAAGAGGCTGAATGAAGCAACAATCACTATTAGTGAATAAGAGTTCATTTTTCCCCACATCCTTGCCAGAAGTTACTGTTTCTAAATTATTTTGGAGGTGGGGAATATACCTGGTGGTTCTCAAGAATTATTCCTGGCTGTGTTCAAGAGTGAGTCAGGGAAGTGATTATGGGGTCCTATATGGTTCTAGGGATAGAATTGGAGTCTGCTGCATGTCATGCAAATTCCTTGACCCCTTTACTATCTTTCTGCCCTGGACTTTTTTATGCAGACCAGTCTCACTGGTGTAAGGTGATATCTCATTCTTGCTTTGATTTGTAGCATTGTTTTGCCTGTTGCTGATGATGAATAGTTTTCCATATGTCTGTTGGCTGTCTTCACATTGTCTTCTCTCCCTATTTTTTATTTGCTATAGTTGTGTTTGAGAGCATTTTTATGTATCTTGAATATTAGTTCATTGTCTTATGTGTCGGTTTTGAATATTTTCACTGAACCAATTGTGTGTATTTATTTTAGTTTTTTTCTCACAGTTCATAAATTTTACACATTGGTGTAGTTCCATTTGTTTATTACAGATTTTTCTTTATTTGTCAGTGGGATTGTATCATTGAATAGTCCCCTGCAGTCAAGATCTTGGAGAATCCTGCCTATATACTCCTTAGTGTATTTTATAGAAACAGCCTGATAGCCAGACTTTTAATCTATTTTGAATTAACCCTTGTGTACAATGTAAGATAAGAGTCAAACTTAGTATTTTTGCATATGGCTATCCAGTTTTTCCCAGATTCATTTTTTGATGAGGCTCTCCTTGCTTCACTTGCTCCTTGCTCCTCTCCTTACTCCTAATTCCTGTTGTAAATTTACTTCCCATACACCCTACAATTTATCTCTTACTCTCAATCGTATTCTGTTGATCTGAGAATCAATTTTTTTCCAGTGCCATGAGATTTGAGTGCTTTTTTTGCTTAGTTTTCTTGGTAATTCAGGGCGTTTTGTGGTTTGATACATATTTTAGAAATACTTGCTCGAGTGATAGCACAGCCGGTAGGCCTTGCACGTGGCCAACCCAGGTTTGATTCTTCCGCCCCTCTCAGAGAGCCTGGCAAGCTACCGAGAGTAACTCACCCGCACGGCAAAGCCTGGCAAGCTATCCATGATATATTCGATATGCCAAACACAGTAACTAGTGTCACAATGGAGACGTTACTGGGCCTGCTCAAGCAAAAATCAATGAACAGGAGGACAGTGACAGTGACAGTCCTTGAAATGTGACATGGAGAATTGGAGAGATACTACAGCAGGTAAAACAATTTGCCTTGCATGCAGTGAACCCAAGTTCACTGAGCACTGTCAGGAGTGATGCCTAAGAACAGCCAGGTATAGCCTGTCACTGTCACTGTCTTCCCGTTGTTCATTGATTTTCTCGAGAGGGCCCAGCAACATCTCCATTGTGAGACTTTGTTGTTACTGTGTTTGGCATATAGAATATGTCACAGGGAGCTTGCTAGGCTTTGCCATGAGGGCATTAGCTTGCCAGGCTCTCCAAGAGGGGCGGAGGAATCGAACCTGGCTCGGCCAGGCTGACAGCACTCAAGGCAAACGCCCTACCACTGTGCTATTGCTCCAGCCCATTAAGATATAAGAATATGACCTATTTTTGTGCATTGATTTTTGTAGCTCAATGCTTTACTGTATACATTTATTGTTATTAAGAGTTATTTTTATTTGAGACCTTAGTTTTTTCTATGTACAATATCATGTCATTCACAGATAATGATAATGTGACTTCTTTACCAATTTGAATTTCTTTGATTTCATTTTCTTGCCTAATTATGTGGCACGTACTCCAAATATTATATTGAGTAGTTGCAGTGAAATAAATATCCTTGTCTTATGGCTGTCCTTATTTGAAAGGCTTCTTATTTCCCCCATTTAGGACAATATTAATCGTGTGTTTATTTGTTATGTCCTATACATAATTGAAATAATTTCCTTTAATCCTTATTTTGATGTAGGTTTTTACTATGAACGGGTATTATAATTTTTAAGATGCTTTCTCTGCATGTATTGAGATGATCAAATGGTTATTTTCCTTCCTTTATTTATTTTGGATTTTATGCCATAGCTGGAGTGCTCAGGCCTTATTCCTGGCACTCAGGGATCACTTCTGGTGAGCAAGGCAAGGAGCCTACCCTCTGTACTATCTTTTCAGCCTCTGTTGTTCCTATGGTAAATGTGCCCTATCACATTATTTGCTTTGCATAAATTGAACAATCTTTTTTTAAAATTTTATTTTCATAAGGTTGTTTACATTAATTGATTACATTCAATATTTCAACACCAATCCCACCACCATTATTTTGAATTTTCCCACCATCATTCAAGCTTGCCTGCCAGACCATGCTTATTATGAATATCATGAGAGGTCGCATGGTCGCTCTGGAATTCTAAAATTGTAAATGGTTGGGGTCCAGAGACACCTCTGTAGGGAGTTAATCCATTCTGAGATTCATTTGGGAGTCTCTGGATCAAGATCACTGATGTCCTGAGATGGCGCCTGGAGGCAGTTCGTGGGCGTGAGAGCCAGGACCCCAAAAGGGTGGAGAGACATGAAGGGACGGTCCATCTCCGCTGCTGCTGTGTCGCCTGGAGTCTTGGGTTTTGCTTATGGAAGCTCGTGGCTATGGGGGTTTGTTTCATCTGGAGCAGGCAGAGAGGGCACACCTGCTCCATCTGAGGTGCCCCTGTGGAATTGGCTTGGTATGGGGACCTGAGAGATCTACAGAGAGCTGCTGTCTTCTGGGATTCACTAAACAGTCTTCATCCCTTGGATGAACCCCAATTTCTCATGGTGTATGAGCCATTCAATGATTGCTGTATTAGATTCACTGGGATTTTACTAAGTATCTGTGCACCTATGTTCATCAGGGATATTGGTTTAATTTTTTTTAGCAGTGTCCCTATCAGGTTTTGGTATAAAGGTAGTGTTGGAATAATAGAAACAGTTCAGAAGGATTTCTTTTATTTCACTTCCTGGAAGATCTTGGAAAGATGAGAAGAAGGTTCTCTTTGAAGGTTTGGAGAAAACTCAATGGCAAACTCATCCAGTCCAGGATTTTGTTTTGGGAAGTTTTATTTTATAACTTTTGTTTGTTGTTTTCTTTTTGAGCAATACCCAGTGGTGACCAGGGCTGATTGCTGGCTCTGTGCTTCAATATCACTCTGGTCGAGGATCACAGAACCCTATGTGGTAACAAGGATTGAACCTAGGTCAACTGCATGCAAGGCAAGTACCCTTATCCACTAATACCTCATAAACCTTATTATTTGATGACAATAAGTTTATTTAAGTTTCCTACTTCCTTAACACTCAGTCTTGGGAGATTTTAAGACTCTAGAAACTTATTCACTTTAAAAAAAATGTTCTCCAATTTAGTTGTGTAAAGTTGTTCATAGTAGTCTCATATATGATTTCTGTATTGATGAAGTGTTTATTGTGAGCAAGACAAGCACTCTACATTCTGTATAATCTTTTCAGAGATATATATTAAATTATATTCCATTTAATTTATGTTCTGATTCATCAGGGTTTTGATGTTTTCTTTGAGAGTCTAGTGTGTTTTCTCTCTTTCTTTGCAGAGTCTTTATTATTATTATTTTTTTGGATCACTTGTCACAAAATTTCTTTAATCTAACATAGGAAAGTCAGTCCCTGGCAGTGCTGCACAATTAGTAGGATGGACAGCTGCAGAAAGGGGCAACTCAAGTAAACATGGTAATGGAGGGTCATTTGTTCTGTTTTCTCCTTAATGCACTTCCCTTGTACTCGTACAGGGTTGTAGGCTCTGAATTTTTCCCAGCCTCCTTTTACTGTCTATTTTCTTGCCGTTTTGCATTCTGACAAATCATTATTGCCAGGACATCAGTGAAGTTGTGGTTTATGTATTATTTTAAAGGACCTACTTAACCATCCCCAGGGGCCTTTCATGCTTCAAAATCAGAGAGAAAACTGATGAAGAAAATGTTAGGGATCACAATAAACCACAGAAGATCATTTTAGTAGACACTTTCCCTATGTCTCCTACTGGTAACATCTTTGCAGAGTCTTTAAAACAAATTACTCTTGGTTTAATTGATCTTTTGTATCTTAATTTTCACATAATAGATTTTCACATAATAGAATTTCACTAGAATTTTTATTATTTCTCTCCTATTTAATTTGGGCTTTTAAAATTATTTTTTCTAGTTTCTTTTCATTTGTTTTTAAACCATTTTTATTGAGGTACCAAGATTTAAAATACTGCTAATCATACTTTTTTATGTATACATTATTCCAACATCTCAACCACAACCAGAGAGTTTGCTTCCCTTTACCTCTGTACCAATGACAACTCTTCCCCAATATAAAGTGAATTCTATTTAAATAGTCTTCAGTTCTGATGACCTTGGTCATTTATTGTTACGTTGTTATGTTTATTTTAATCTCATATAGTTACTGTCTACGCACCAACATCTCATTATGATGAAAGAGAAATCGAGAAGTTCTACATGGAGCTAGAGAAGTTCTATAAAGAAGACCACACCTTCTACAAGATCATTGTGGGTGATTTTAATGCCAAGATAGGACCGAGAAGATCAGCTGAAGAACTTCACATCGGGACCCCTGGCCTAGAATGGAACGAACAGGGTGAGAGACTGTCTGAGTTCATCATGTCGACCAAGACCATTCATGGTAACTCACAGTTCCAGAAGGCAGAATCTAAACGATGGACATGGGAGTCTCCCGGTGGACGATTCCACAACGAAATAGACCATATTCAATCGACGGTTTTGCCTGACTGATGTCGCTGTTGTCCCAAAATTTCGAACGGGATCGGACCACCGTCTCCTTCGTGCAAAATTCTACTTCACAGAGCGGGGAGAAAGGGCTGCAAAGTTCAAAAAGAGAACTCCCAGAATGACCACCAACTGGGAACTCTTTGGTACTATTGCAGCAACATGGGAAGATGCCATTGTTGACAACATTGACGAGGAATACGATCGACTGGTTCAGCACCTCCATGAATGTGCGAGGAACGCCAAGAGAGAGATAGCCACAAAAAGTCGCCTATCTTCCAAAACTCTTGAGCTAATTCGCCAGCGTGGTTTGGCGCATGCCTCAGGCAACCTCAAGCTAACGTCCGAGCTTGCAAAGCAGTGCAGAGATGCAATCAAGGAAGACCTCAAAGAGAGAAGAGCAGAAGTACTGGTAGATGCGGCAGAAGCCGGGAAAAGTATTCATAACACCCGCCTGTCCTTCGCCAACTATAAGACCAAGATGACTGCCCTCCGACGTCCTGATGGATCCATCACATCCTCCAGAACGGCAATGGAGAAGATTATCCATGACTTCTACTCAAATCTCTTCGATAGCCATGTCCACTTGCCGACATACCAAATTCCACAGGATGGGTATGTCGTTCCCAATGTTCTCCCTTCCGAAATCCGACACGCCATTTCGTCGGTGAAGAAACAAACAGCACCCGGCCCAGACAAGGTCAGACCTGAACACCTGAAGAACCTGCCATCAGTACTCATCAATACACTGGCTCGGCTCTTCACTCGCTACCTGTCTGAATGCAAGGTTCCGTCCCAATGGAAAACCAGCAGGACCATACTACTATTCAAGAAGGGAGACATCCATGACATTGGCAACTATCGCCCGATCTGCCTATTGTCTGTCATCTACAAGTTGTTCACTCGAGTCATCCTGAATAGGATTGGCAGAACACTAGATGAAGGACAACCATGCGAGCAAGCAGGGTTCCGCAAAGGATTCAGCACCATCGACCATATCCACACGATAACCAAGCTCATTGAGGTTTCTCGGGAGTTCAAGATGCCGCTCTGCTTAACGTTCATTGATTTAAAGAAGGCCTTTGATTCTGTTGAGACGGAAGCGGTCATTGAAGCCCTAGCCAATCAGGGCATTCAAGCCCAATACATCAGGATCCTCCGTGAGCTGTATTGCGGATTCACTACCAGGATCTCACCATTCTACAAAGAAGTGATCGTTGATGTCAAGAGAGGGGTGCGGCAGGGTGATACCATTTCACCGAAACTCTTCAGTGCCACCCTCGAGAACATCATGCGACGACTGGAATGGGAAGGAATGGGAGTGAAGATAGATGGTCGGCAACTACACCACCTCCGCTTTGCTGATGACATTGTTTTAATAACACCAAACATCAGCCAAGCGGCACAAATGCTGGCCGACTTTGACCGTGAGTGTGGAAAGGTAGGACTACAGCTGAATCTTACGAAGACAATGTTTATGAGAAACAGCCTTGTTCCTGACGCCCCATTCGCTCTCAATGGAACGACCATCTCCGAATGCAACAGCTATGTGTACCTAGGTCGAGAGGTCAACATGACAAATGACCTGGCACCCGAGCTGCGCAGGAGGAAGAGAGCGGCTTGGAACGCCTTCAAGAACGTCGAAGAAATAGCTAAGAGGATGAAGAACCTCCGGCTCCGGGCACATCTCTTTGATTCCACTGTTCTTCCTGCATTAACATATGCCTCAGAGACCTGGGCCCTACGCAAACAAGATGAGAACGCCATTCAGGTCTCCCAAAGAAGAATAGAAAGAGCTATGCTTGGAATATCATGTTTCACTCAAATGAGAGAACGAATCCGGAGTTCTGACATCCGTCGACGATCAAGGATCAGGGATGCTGTCTCATTTGCCAAGGTGTCGAAAATCAGATGGGCTGGTCACGTAATGAGATTTAAAGACGACCGTTGGACTAGAGCTGTTACTGATTGGATTCCACGGGATGTCAAGAGACCACGTGGCCGCCCACCTACCAGATGGTCAGACTTCTTCGTCAAGATCATGAACGATCGGTTTGAGGCCCTTCATGTTCCCGGAATGAACAGATGTCATTGGGCTACACTAGCACGAGACAGGGACAAATGGAGACGTTACTGGCGCCCGCTCGAACAAATCGCCGACTAACGGGAAGTTAAGTGATTAAGTGAAGTGATTAATCTCATATATGGGAGAGATCTTTGTTTTTTTAATTGTAGATGTGGCAACAACTACACACATATAGATGAATACAACTAATCTGAAATTCAAAAAAATTGTAAATCAGTTATTAATTGATAAAAAGTCAAAACTATCTTTTTACAGTTATATAAATTTAAAATAATATGAATAATTCTGTGCTAACATATTGTAAATTTTATGTGATATTTGTAAATGTTACAAATGTAAATTTTAGTAATAGTAAAGAAAATTAGGAAAAATTTAAGGTGATCTGGAAATAACCCATGTGCCCAAGAACAAGTGAATGGTTCAAGAGACTATGGTGTATACACGCCATGGAATACTACTTGGCTATAAGAAAAGATGAAGGCATGCAATCTCTTTCTATGTGGATGGATCTGGAAAGTATCATAATAAATGAGGTTACTCAGAGTGAGAGGGACAGACACAAAAGGTTCTCTCTCATATGCAGGATATAAAGAAACTTAGCTGGGTAATAGCAAATGTCCAAAGGCATCAGAAACAAAGAATATGATATCAGTAAAAATCTTAACACTAAGGGGTGGGGGTGGTGTGTTGGAATAGGACAGAAAATGGATCAGTAATACAATGGTGGACGGAAGTTATCACTCTGGAGAAGGGGGTTCTGAAAGATGGAAAGATGGTAATTTGGTATGCATGATACCTTATCTGTAACAGTAGCACTGTAGCACTGTCCTCCCATTGTTTATCTATTTGCTCGAGCGGGCCCAGTAATGTCTCCGTCGTGAGATTTGTCGTTACTGTGTTTGGCATATTGAATAAGTCATGGGTAGCTTGCCAGGCTTTGCCCTGCAGGTGGGATACCCTTGGTAGCTTGCCTGGCTCTCCAAGAGGGGCAGAAGAATCGAACCCGGCTCAGTCGGGCCGACTGTGCCCAAGGCAAACGCCCAGTGCCTAAAAGGAAAAAAAAGTGTACAGCACGGAGGAAGGCAGGGGATGAGAGGGAAACCATTGATGGATGAAATTTGACACTGGTGAAGGGATTGGTGTAAGATCATTAATTCTTAAATTCAATCATAAATAACTTTATAATTTATGGTGACTCAATAATAAAGAATACATTTCCTAGGTGAGCATCAAATAACCAAAGGTTATAGGAATGAAGAGCAGAACTTATTTCTAATAAAATGTTTGCCAATGGAGTTGGTGTTGGGGACAATAAATTAGGGAAGGGAGCACTAGGACAATCTTGGAGAGGAAAAGTGCCTGCCACAGAGGCAAGCAGGGGATGAGTGGCACCAGGAGGGAAATTGAGTACATTGGTGGAAGGTAATGGACACTGGTGAAGGGATTGGTGTTGAAACATTTTATGTCTGAAAGTCAAACATCAGTGTCTTTGTAATTTTGTAACTCATGGCGATTCAATTTAAAAATTTTAAGGCAGAAATCTGAATAAGCCTATAAAAGTGGCCCCAAAGTCACCAGTCAGCTAAGAATTTGACTCCAGCTGTATCTCCCCTTTAGAAATTTTGGACACCTTGTAGCATGCAGCTGCAATTTAGGCCGTGTGACATCTAAAACTCTGTAACAGTGATTAACCAGAAATAGTACACCGGCTTGGATGGGATGCAATGTAGAAGACAACCAATCTCGATTAACAAAATGTAAGCTCCAGAAGGCTTAACGTGTAACATTTTAGTAATCTCTTATACAGGGTCCTAAGGACCCATAGTAAGATACGACAATTTTCACTTTCTTCGAAGGAAACATTTTTGATCATCCTTAATTATTTATTACAAGCAATGTAAAATAAATTATTGAGGGACTGCTATGGGGTAGGCTCAAGGGTGGTTGAGAAAATTGGAAATAATGGTTGTGGCAAAGGGCAATTGTGGTGGGATTGGTATTGGAATACTGAATGTCTAACCAAACCAATGAAAATAAAGTTCATTTTGAAAGTATAAAAACGTGTTATATACTAAGAAAAAGAAAAAAAGCTTTTTGTTAGAGAATCTGGTATTATACATTACTCATGTGTCTGTATTAATAACTAAAAGATTGTAATAAAAAATCTCTATGGGTGTAACAAAAACACTGATCAGATAAAGAATCTTCAATATAAATGAAACATTTTGCTTTTGTGAATGTATAAAACCCCTTAGCAAGCTAGGAGTAAACAAACCTTTTTAAATCTAGTAGAGGGCAACCATAAGTGCCATGTGTGAATG
The DNA here is from genome assembly GCF_029834395.1 of Sorex fumeus. Lineage (NCBI taxonomy): Eukaryota > Metazoa > Chordata > Mammalia > Eulipotyphla > Soricidae > Sorex > Sorex fumeus. Next base: position 19,179,301 of record NW_026606115.1, read on the forward strand.
TTATACTCAAGGCCAAGTGCTGAGAAGTTTGCCTTGCCTTTAAAAACCTGCTTTAATGCTTCTTGCAAGGCTGGTTTCAAGGCTATGAATTCTCTTGTTACTTGTCCCTGAATCTCTGTTTGATTTCTCCAAATCCGAATGATGACCTAACTGAATAGAGTGGTCTTGGTAACGTGTATATCTTATAGAGTTTTTGTACTATGTCTCTCCCTTTTCTTCTAACATGTCACATAAACAAAAGGGAAGATAAAACCATATTGTCATAGCAATATATGCAGAAAAAGCTTTTGACAAGATTCACCATCTGTTTATGATAAAGTCCCAATAAAATGGACATAGAGGCAACCTACAATAACAAAGACCCTGAAAAATAACCATAGGTCACATCGTATCCTGTTGTGAAAATCTGAAAGCTTTTCATCTGAGATTAGACATAATTCAAGGGTATTCATTCTCACCACTTTACTGAACATAATATTAGAAGACCTAATCACAGCAGTTAGGCAATAAAAAGAAATGAAAGAGATCCAAATTGTATGAGAAATCAAACACTGTTTTTAGGGGACACTATAATATAAATAGAACTCTAAAGACAAAACTAACAAATATTAGAAACAAAACATACTGTAAAGTATCGGGGTGAAAAAGTAATATAAAATTTCAGTAGCATTTCTTTACATAGACAGTGAAATCAAGAAAACAATACGATTTACAATCACATCAAAAATAATCAAGTGCCTGTAAATCAACTTAACCAAGGATGTGAAAGATTTGCACATCAAAACATTGTTTACTTTATAATTATTAAAAGAAATAAAATCTATAGTACATGTACAGAATGGAATATTACTAGGTCATAAGAAAAGATAGTCATGAAATTTGCTGTTACATGGAGAGTCTGGAGATATCATGCTGAGTGAAGTTAATCAAAGGGTAAGAAACCGACATAGAATGATCTCTCTTTTAGGTGGGGTATGAGGAAACATAATAAATAAATAACAAATGCCCAAAGACAATGAAAACAAGAAACATGAGAACTGATATTTAGTAGGAAATATGCCATATGAGGGGGCCTGGGGGTAATATATACATATATATATATGTCTCTTGTAGAATTAGACTGATGTATATATATATATGTCTCTTGTAGAATTAGACTGATGGTAGGTGGGAAGCAAATGAGGTTCAGAGGCAAATGAGGTTGGGTGGCAGATCTGGTGGAGAGAAGTGACACTGGTGAAGGAGGGATTAGTGTTGAAACATTGTATGCCTGAGCAGCTGTTAGGAAAGATGAAGTAATGAAATTTGCCTATAAGTGGATGCTCGTGGAGAGTATCATGCTAAGTGAAATGAGTCAGAAAGAGAGGGTCAGACATATAAGTATTGCACTCATGTGTGGAATATAAAATAACATAATATGAGACTGACACGCAAGGACAGTAGAGACAAGGGTCAGGAATATTGCTCTGTAATTGGAAGCTTACCTCATGAACTGGAGGAGAAGGCAGCTAGAATAGAGAAGGTATTACTAAGTTAATGATGGTTGGAGAGATCATTTGGTGTGGGAAATATGTGCTGAAAGTAGATAAAGGACCAAATGTGATAGCTTCTCAGTATCTATATTGCAAACCATAATGCCCAAATGTAGAGAGAGAGAGTATGGGGGAAATTGTCTGTCATAGAGGCAGGGGGAGGGTTGGGATGGGGGGATACTGGGAACATTGGTGGTGGAAAATGTGCACTGGTGGAGGGATGTGTGTTCTATCATTGTATGACTGAAACTCAAACATGAAAGTTTTGTAACTATATCTCACGGTGATTCAATAAAAAAAGTGTATAGCTGAAATGCAACCAAGAATAACCTTGTACTTTCACAGTGTCTAAATTAAAAAATTAAAACTGTTGAAATGACCATAATACCAAAAAGGTTATTTAGATTAAATGCAGTAACTGTCAAAATTTACGTGACAGATTGGGGAGATGACTCAAAGAACTGGAATGCATGCTTTACTTAAAGGAATGCTAGGATTGGAGCAAAAAGCCTGTTTACCCAGCCTCTCTTTATGGATGCCTTCTGCCTGACAGCTCTGTCAGTATCCACAGCTTTTTAGATTGAGTTGCTTTTATGTGTTGGTATTCAGATTCTGAACATAGTTTCTCTGGGAATCTGTGTTTCCTTCAGAGGTATTGTATAGCTTCCCTGACTTTTGTTACAGAGCTAATTCTCACAGCAAGGTCAGATATTTTAATGAGTAGAAAGTAAAGAAAGACAGAGATTCAGTGGTGATATGAGTGTCATATGGAAGGTGGACCATCACGGTTCAAATGTAGTAAATGTTGGAAATGAATATAAGTTGGTCTGAAAATATCACATAGAACTCAAGTTCAAAATGTTTAGGTTTTGCACTCCAGATCTCACCCGAAAAAGAGGATTTTAAACCTAAGTCTAAATCTATCTTTTCATAGAAATCTATTTTCCACAGATAACTGGTTCAATGTTGGTTCCTTGGTTCTAACTAGTGATTCTTTAGAAACAATATAGGCTATGTTGCAAGTATTGAGTATTGTTCTAGTATTGTTCTGATCATACACATAGGACTCCTTAGGAACCTTATGTCCAAAATCATTCCTTTCCCTCAAATAACAAGGCTAGTATACTAGATTTAAAACGCCAGTCACCTGTACTACCAGTTTCAAAATGGAATCTTAAAATCTGACTTCATTACTTCAAATCCACAACCAGAGCTGCATCATTTATCATTTATTCTCCTTAGGCTTCAATGTAAATCTGTCAGAGTCAACTACTTGGGAATCTTTCTCTGTAATTATTATGTCAAATAACACGAAGCTTTTAAAATTTTTTAATTAAAGAATCATGATTTACAAGTAATTGAAAATTGACTTTTAGGCATGTAATATTTCAACACCAACCCTATCACCAGTGTCAACCTCCCTCCACCAGCATTCCCATACTCAACTCTCCGCCCCCACCCCAACTGCTACCTTGACAGACACTTTACAAAATTCAGTGGTTGCATCTTAGATCTCATGTTTTCAGTGTTGCTGAGTCTGTGCTTTGGAAATATAACTATTACACTCTCCCACACCACCAGTATAACCGGGGCTTCCAGCTTCTTTATTCCTCGTTTTTTCCTTCTCTGTCCTTCTCCCTATACTCTGGGGCCATGGCCAATCCAGACATCCCGCTTTTACTACATTTCCTAGTGCAGTTGTTCTAGATATCACAAGATAAATGAGATCATCCTGTGTTTGTCTTTCTTCTTTGGGGCTTATTCCACTCAACCTGATATCTTCTAATTCCAACCATGTTGCAGCAAGTCACATGATTTCATTATTCCTTGAAGCTGCATAATATTCCATTGTGTATATATATCACATCTTTATAAACCATCCATCTGTCATTAGATACCTGGGTTGATTCCATATTTTAACAATTTTACTAAATGCAGCAATGAATAATGATGTGCATATGTCCTTTTGAATAGATTTGTGTGTGTGAGTATCTTTTTGTGTGTTCTGGGAGTAGATGCCCAAAAGTAGAATTACTGGGTCATATGAAAGCTCAATTGTAACTTTACTGAGGTTTCTCTATATGGCTTTCCACAGGGGTTGGACCAAATAACATTCTCACCAACAGAGAAAGAGAGTTCCCTTTCCCCCTTTTCCCCACATCCCCACCGATAGAGATGGTTCTTACTATTTTCAATATGTGTCATACTTATTAATGTAAGATGATAGTTCATTGTTGTCTTGATTTGAGTTTTCCTAATAAGTGATACTGAGCATTCTTTTCCTATGCCACTAGCCATATCCTGTCTTCTTCCTCTGAGAAGTGTCTGTTCAATTCTGCTCCCCATTTTTGGTAGGGTTTTTGTATTCATTTTCTCAATCTTTGTGTATACTTTATATATCCTGGATATCAACCTTTATCTGATATGTTGAATGAGAATAGCTTTTTTTATTCAGTTATTTGTCTTTTAGTTTTAGCCCATATTACTTAATACTAGCTCTGTGTCAGGTATAAAACTCCTGGTGGTGCTCAGGAGACCATGTGGGGTGCTGGAGATCAAAATTGGGTTGACCATGTAAAGGACAAGCACTTTACATGCTGTACTATATCACCAGGCTCCAGATTCATATGTTTTAAATGGCACATTGAAGGAGATATTAGGATTTAAAAACCACAAAATAATCAAAGCAGTTCATGTTGGTATTACCAGAAAGAGACAAGTGCTAGGAGCTTGTCTTTTTTTTTTACTCCTGGCTCTGTGCTCAGGAACTATTCCTGGTAAGGTTCAAGGATTATGTGTGGGGCATGAACTGAAGGTGGCTCTGTGCAAGGCAAATGCCCTACCCACTATATTATATCTGTAGCCCCAAGAGTTCTAAAACAAATAAACTGGAAATTATAAATGAGCTTGTCACTGTTACAATGTTAATATAAAAATTACAGTTTTCTTTTAATCTATGAACCAGTAAGGATTGCTTGATATGTCTATGAATATATATAACAAAATATATGCAAGACATATGTATTGCAAAGTAAAAATCCCATTGAGAAAAACTAAAAAAGATGTATGAATAGAGAAATATGTATTTTTAAAAATTCTTAGAATTTTTAAAAAGTTGTTCATGATAATTTATTCCATTCAATACTCCAACACCAATACTATCATCATTATAACTTTCCACCACCATTATTTTGGATTTACTAGATACATGTCTTAACCAGCATCTGGACCTGGCATTTAGGACACACTAATTAGGAATAAACAATACTGGACAATTGATTAGTTTTATAGGTAATGTGGTAAGGACCCATATATCCTGATTAGTCATAAGGTCAGGTTCACTATAGCAAATCAAGAAGGAGTTCCTTTTATCTATCAGAAAATCTATACATATGCCTCCTCAAGCTACATATATTGTTGGAAGACTTATATTTTCTTATATATTTCTTATATATGATTTATATTATGTATCATATGTTTATATATACTAACATATTATATACTGTATTATATATTATATGTACTAACATATACTTATTATATGAAGGAGCACTGTTGTCCCGTTGTTCATCGATTTGCTCGAGCCAGCCCAGTAACATCTCCATTTTGAAACTCATTGTTACTGTGTTTGGCATATTTAATATGTCATGGGTAGCTTGCTAGGCTTTGCTCTGCGGGCGAGATACTCTCGGTAATCTGCTGGGCTCTCTGAGAGGGGCAGAGGAATCGAACCAGGCTCGGCTGGGCTGACTGAGCACAAGGCAAACGCCCTACCACTGTGCTATTGCTCCAGCCAACATATTATATATACTTATATATTTCTGATGTGTATTTCAGAAAAATATATATAAATATATGTGCTTCCTCAAACTACATATTTTTGGAAGACTTTCTAAAACTATAAAGAGCCATTACTCCCTAGAGAATCCTGTACAGTTTTTCATAACTGAGACCCAAATACAGATGTCATAATATCCGCCATGTTTGTGATTACTACCTTAATATGTAATATTTATCTGGTGGAACAAATCTGCAATATGAAGTAAAAATTGTGGTATAATCAAACCCAGTTCTTAGTATGCAAACTCCTTGAGCACATGTAGAAAAAAAACAGGGGAATTTTACATAAGATATAATAAAACGCCTTGCACCAACAAATTTCAATCAAGAACCAACTTACATATTCGCTCTGGGTAAGTTTCGAATGCAATATAATATGCTTTAAAGTATTATTTTAAATAGGAAAGGCCTTTAATGTGTTGGAGGTATAACACACTGGAGTGAAATTTAGTTTACCCAAGTGTCAATTTTATAATTTGTAAAATGTATTAGTTTTTACCTTTTGGATATTAAAATGGCATCATTCATTGCCTTAATTTTTAGTACTAATTAAACTATGTTGTAATTTTCTGGTCACTTGTCTGTATCCCTCACGAGATTATAAACTTCTGACGCTTTTTCACAGTGACATCCCAATTTTAAGAACTCTTACTATGCAAAATGTACATATTTATTCATTTTTATTAATACTTTGCTTAGATAGCACAGCAGGTAGGGCGTTCGCCTTACAAGCGGCCAACATGGCCGACCCGAGTTCGATTCCTCCGCCCCTCTCAGAGAGCCCTGCAAGCTACTGAGAATATTCGATATGCCAAACACAGTAACAACAAAGTCTCCAATGGAGACGTTACTGGGCCCGCTCGAGCAAATCGACGATCAACGGGAGGGCCTTTACTTACTTACTTTACTTATATAGTAAAAATGTAAAGGTGATGCAAATCTATATATTAGCATCTAGAATTAGAAATAAATGAGAAACATAGTATATAAAGAGGAAAAGAAAGTTTAATGGATGAAATGAAGGTGGAGGGCTGAAGGATGTGAAGATGAATTATAATTGAATGCAGGACTGGAGAGATATTATGGTAGATAAGACTCTTGTTTTTCACACAGCCAACCTGGGCTCAATCCTTTGGAACACATATGGTCCAATAATACCATTAGGAGTGATTCCTGAGCACAGAGCCAGGAATAGGACCTGAGCACCACCTGGCCCAAAATCCAAAAAGAAAAAAAATGAAATATGATACAGTGAAAAGGTGAAATGCATCCTCACTCAATCATTGTAAACTTATCATTAAGTGAAATAGCGTTTTAAATTTAAGACACGTTTTAATTAAAAAATAACTTGAGTATACTAAACAAACACAGACGCTATGCTTCAGTAACAAAGCTTAAAGAGATAGTATATTTTATTCTATTTACTCCAGATTTTTCTCTCAATAAATTCGTAAGATTCAGCTAAAACTCTATCCTTGGGGCTGGACAGATAGTACAGCAAGTTTACTCTCCTTGCATTTAGTGGACCCTGGTTCAATCCCCAGCACCACATATGGGGCCTTGAGCCCACCCAAGAGTGATCCCTGAACACAGATCCAGGAGTAAGCCCTGAGCATAGCCAGGTATGTCCCCAAAACAAAAACAAAGCCTTTATCCCTATTTGCTTCCCCTTTCCCAGAGGTAGTCAACATCATGAAGGTGGTGTTCAGAGTTGCTATAGACTGTTTAATGCTCATATAATTTATGTATCCATAAAACGTTATGTGCTCATATAGTCTATGTATATACTATCTCTATCAGTCCATTCAGTTGGTATCAAAGTTAGTATCGAATGGATGGCTACTAAACAACAGAAATTATTTCCCATAACTCTACAAGTTGAAATTTAAGATCAAGAAGGTGTAAGATTCAGTGTTTGGTTAGAACTTAATTCCTGTTTCATAGACAGTCTTGTCCTTTCTGTAACTTCATAAGAAGCACCCTGGAGCCTCTTTTACAAGGATATTAATGTCACTCATGATAGTTCTGCCCTCACAACCTAATTACCTCCTAAAGCCTCACCTCAAAATACTATTACATTGGAGGTTATGTTTCAACATAGAAGTTTTGAGAGAACACAAACATTTCTTTATAGCATTGTAGCTGTTGTTGTATGCGTGTTTAAATTTTCTTAAATGATATCGTGCAACACATATCCTTTCAATACTTGTTTTTATACTCAACATATTTTGGAGATTTGTTCATTATGATACTTGTAGATTAGTTAAACCAATTTGACTCAAGTACAATTCTCTATACTACAAATTATATAGCGAATTTACTATTGGTTGTTGATTAATACTTTATGATCTTTATTTTTAACTAGAGTTGCAGGATTAGACATGTGGATCAAGCAATGCAGCATATGCATTGGGTGTTCTAAGCCCAAGATTCAGCACCGCAGCACTGCTGGCTCCCTAGCATCTCTGGGTATGGCACTAGTGGCTGCCGAACATTAGTAAGTGTAGCCCCCACAACCATTAAAGGTAGTACTTCAATGAACATCAAAAACAATCTCCTTAGAAATGATATCGTCTAGAGAATATACTCCCTAGAGCAGTGTTTTCAATATTTCTATGACCCTGGTCCCCTTCTGACCTACTTTCCTTCCTGTAGACCCTAATCTTACCAGTTGGTCCACTATCTCATGCTGTGCATCCCATTTATGTTATTTTCGCCTATGGCCCTCTTGGAATGTTATTGGGGTTCACAGATAGATATGGCCATATGGCCCTTGGTTGAGAAACACTGTTCTAGAAAAATATACCTAGAAGTGTATTTGCTGAGCATTAGAAAATGCTTATTGTGTTTAGCCAATTTGCACTTCTACAAGAATGCAAGCATCTAGTTCCCAACTTCTCCTGCCCCCATGCCAGGCTGTCTTCAGCGAGGCAACTCGGGTTGAGTTTTTCTCCCTGCCCCAAGCAGAGCCCCAGCAGCCGAAATCCTCCAGAACCTAGCCACAGCCACACTCAAGGCCACTCTCCACACACTCGGACGAGCCTCACACATGAAGGAACCAACAGAGGAACCCAGGTATGCGGGACCCGTGGTTGAGACCTCCAAACCTGCTCGGATCGGGACTGGGCTTCCTCCACTCAGGTCCCCCGTTTTCCAGTACCTTGTCAGTCACACCCACAAACTGCCCCCAGCACCATGTAATCTCATCAACAGCCAAGATCCAGAGACTATAAAACAAAGCCAGACGGAGGTAAAATGGTGTCAATGCCGCCCGTACCCCTCACACTCTCCCAAAACTGGCTCACCATCTTGCCTTGGACAGTATGCAGCTCAGCACGCCAGGCATGGAACTCTGCACAATCCCTGCTGGAACTCTGCGTGTTGTTCCTGCTGGACGTCACCAGCTGTTTTGCAGGATTTGGACATAGTGGCATCAGTGGGGCTTGGAGAAACCATGGTGCCGGTCGCGGCATCGCTGCCTGCCTCAGCCAGGCCTTCTGACATGGAGCCATGGTGGCAGTGCGCACAGTGGCTCAACCACTCATCCACTACAAGATGCTGTCCGACAACCAACGGGTGACATGGGACTCAATGAAGGTGTTCGACCTGGCACAGACCCTCTGAAATGAGATCCTGCTCTGCCAGCTGCTCAACAACCTCTGAGCCCACTCTATCAAACTCAAGGTGATCAAACTGAGGCTGCAGATGTCCCAGGTGCTGCCTAGAGACACAGGCAGTTGTGTGTCTGTCAGTGTGCAGATTGTTACAATATGCCAGTCGACCAAAAGCTTGCATTTGGTAGATTGGAACACCTGTAAAAGTGATTAGAGGCCACCCCAAAAGCCTCTGTCCCTCTTGGAGAGCCCAGCAAGCTACCAAGAGTATCCCGCCCGTATGGCAGAGCCTGGTACGCCACCCGTGGCATATTCGATATGCAAAAAACAGTAATGATAATGGGCCTCATTCCCCTGACCTTTAAAGAGCCCCCAATATGCCATTGAGCTACACTAGCATGTGACAGGGAGGAATGGAGTCGTTACTGGCGCCTGCTCGAGCAAATCAATGATCAACGGGATGAAAAGTGACAAGTGACAGGTGACTTCCCAACATTGTCAATACTCTTGACTTTGTCACATCATGATACTTTTCAATGATATCAGTAAAATAAGCAAAAGTGAGTGTTTTATATTATACTTTTTATTTTTTTCAGTGCTGGAGATCAAAATCATGGCACCAGACATGCAATGCTTGCACTCCGTTAAGCTACATTTTGGCCCTGTCTTTATGTCCATTTGATCATATTCTTTTATGAAGTACTAAATTATGTCTATGACCCATTTCCTATTGTGCTGTTTGTCATGTTGATCAGTTTTCACTATATATTCTGTGTAAAATCCATTCTATGGTTTTATAAATCTTCAGTCTGTCTTTTCTTTTTCATTTTGTAGTGTCTTTTAACTCAAATCAATTGGTACTGATAAACATTTTGTTCATTTGAATATTGCTTTACAGCAGTTTAAATCAATAAATCATAAAGGATTTTAATGTAAGTTACAATGAGTTAATTAAAGGCTAATGGCCTTAGAATGATTTTTTTTTAATTTTTGCACCACACCCAGAAATACTCAAGACTTACTCCTGACTCTACACTCAGGATGCACTCTGGGAGGGGCTTAGGGGACCCTATGGAATGCTAAGGATAAAACCTAGATCAGCTGCATGTATGGCAAATTCCGTATTTTCTGTATTGTCACACCACACATTTCCTTTCTTGAGCATTAGAAGGCTCAGAAAAACTTCAAAGTAAAAAATGCAATTGTTTTAAGAATTTTCCTTGGCCATTGAAATCTACCTAACATGTACTTAAAAAGGGGGGGGACGGAGCGATGGTACAGCGAGTAGGGCGTTTTCCTTGCACACAGCTGACTCGGGTTCGATCCCTGGCATCCCATATGGTCCTCTGAGCACCACCAGGAGTAATTCCTGAGTGCAGAACCAGAAGTAACCCCTGAGCATCGCTGGGTGTGACCCCAAAAGAAAAAATATATATATATCACTAAATACTAGTTAGGATGTGAATCAACAAGAACTCATTCACTGATGGTGGAAATGCAAAGTGGTAACCTCAATTTGGAGGACAACTTGGCAGTTTCTTATAAAATTAAAAGCTCTCTTATATCATATCCAGCAGTAGTATCACTTGGTATATACCCAAGGGAGTTGAAACATATGTTCAAATGAAAACCTGAATATGTATTTTATAGCAAATTTACTTCTATTTGCCAAAACTTGGAAGCAACCAATATTTCTTTCAGTAGGAGAATGTATTATAAACTATGGTACATTCAGATAATTTACTCAATCTATTTTAAAACTAGCAAAAAACCCTGTGTATGAAATTTATAGCAGTTTTGTTAATTATTGACAGTAAGTGGAAGAAACCAATATGCCCTGGTAAACAAATTGTTAATATTCATTGCTATAATATTATTCATTAATTAATGAACTGTCTAACTGATTAAAATATGGAAGAAGTTTAAGTACATATTTTTGAGTGAAAAGTGTCGATCTGCATGTTTAGGATATTCTGGGAAAAGATAAGCTATTGAGATAGTTGAATGATCACTAGTTTGTTGGGATTCATGGGGAATGGAAGAAATACATATATTTATATATATGTGGAGTACAGGGGAATCTTAGAATAGTGAATCTGTTCTGCTCACTTTTATATGCTTTTTGTTTGGGGGACACACCAGAGATATTCAAGGTTTAGTGTCAGTTCTGTGATTGGGGTTTGCTCTCTGTAGTGCTTGGAGGAGCATATGGTGCTTGGGATTGAATCCAGGCCATTAGCATGCAAAGCATACTCTTGGCCATTGAGATATCTGCCCAACTCTTGGTGAATCTATTCTGTATGATATTGTAATGTTGGATTTGACATGCACTTGTCAAAACATTTAACTTATAACACAAAGAGTGAGCCTAAATGTATGGAAAACTTAAAAAGTCATCTAGGAGGCCAAGAAGTTCCAATAAAGAATGCTTACTGTGACAAAAAATTAAATTGTATTTCAAATGTATGGAACAATTTTATTGAAAGGTGGAAGAGAAAAGGTGCTGACCCAGTAATTTTCAAACTGAAAGAGGTCTGCAAGACCTAGGTTCCTCCATAGCTAGAAGCCTGCCTCATGACCAAATAGGAGAAGGCAGCTGGAGTAGAGAAGGGATCACTAAGAAAATGATGGCTGGAGGAATCAGTCGGGATGGGAGATGTGTGCAGAAAGTAGATAAAGAACCAAAAATAATGACCTCTCGGTGTTTGTATTGCAAACCATTAGCACTGTCCTCCTGTTGCTCATTGATTTGCTAGAGTGGGCACCAGTAAAGTCTCCATTGTGAGACTTGTTACTGTTTTTGGCATATCGAATATGCGACGGGGAGCTTGCCAGGCTCTGCTGTGTGGGCAGGATACCCTTGGTAGCTTGCCAGGCTTTCTGAGAGGGACGAAGGAATCGAACCTGGGTCGGCCACGTGCAATGCAAACACCCTACCCACTGTGCTATGGCTCCAGCCCATAATGCCCAAAAGTAGAGAGAGATTATGGGGAATAATGTCTGCTATGAAGGCAGGGGGAGGGTGGGAAAGGGGGGGTATACCGGGTATATTGGTGGTAGAGAATGTGCACTGGTGTAGGGATGAGTGTTTGATCATTGTGTGATTGTAACCTAAACATGAAAACTTGTAACTATCTCACAGTGATTCAATAAAACTAAAAGAAAAGAATAGCTTCTAAGATAAGCATCAGGAGGTTTGCTCCATGCCATGGAAACCAGCCTTACATGCTGGGGGAAAGGCAGCTCATACAGAGAAGGGAATACCAAGTAAAGTGTATTTGGAGGACCCGCTCAAGATGGAGATGCGTGCCAAAAGTAGACTATAGACCGAACATGGTAGCCACTCAGTATCTCTATTGCAAACCACAACACCCAAAAGGAGAGAGAGAACAAAAGGGAATGCCCTTCCGCAGTGGCAGAGTGGGGTGGGGGGATGGGGTCTAGGTGGTGGGAGGGATACTGGGATCATTGGTGGTGGAGAATGGGCACTGGTGAAGGATGGGTACTCGATCATTGTATGACTGAAACACAAGCACGAAAGTTTGTAAGTCCGTAACTGTACATCACGGTGATTCATTAAAAAAAAGAATAGCATCTAAATATAGCTAGGTGTGCAGCCCCCCCATGTTATTATTTTTTGTTTCCTTACATTTATTTACCTTTTACATTTATTAAATGAAAAAAATTATAACCTCCCAATATTATTAAGGTACAATGTAATATTGGAGAATGAATAGGAAAATATATCATTGTAGTGTAATAGAGAGCCCCAATATAAACCATGTAAGTATAAGTCAAATGAACTTTGACAAAAGATCAAAGCCAAAGTGAAGGAACAAATATAATTTTTTCAACAAAATCTCTGGAATGATTGGAGATCAACATGTAAAAAAATAATCTAGATACAGGCATTACACTTTTGGCAAAAGTTAACTAAATATAATCACAGATTTAAATGTGAAATGATTATCAATGGGGCCAGAAACATAATACAGTAAGTACAGTGCTTGGTTTGCTTTCAACCAACCCAGGTTCAACACCCAAACCCAGCTCTGCATATGGTCTCCTGAGCACTATCAAAGTGATTCTTAGGGGGTATGGTGCCACCAGCAGGTGAATCGGTACCTGTGAGGCGAGTGCATCAGCAGCCTGATGGCACCTTCAGACTTCCAGATACCCCAAAATTGCTGCTGTGCCTTTGGCCAGACCCCAAAAACTTGAGGCAAAATTTACAAGAAATTAAACGGCCAAAGTTAGGTATGTGGGAGACACACCCACAAACTACCTCGGGCTCAGCTATATAATTGGAGGCATGGCCTCTCTGGTTCCTGATCAAGCTGCCTAACGGCCATGATCCCAGAGACTCAGAAACAAATCTTGAAATCCAATGGCTTTTGGCAGAAATGCCTCCGGCCCCTGCAGTAGGTTACCGACTCTGGGCCAACCCAGGTGGAGATAGGTTTCATGGTTTGGCCTGTTCCCCCTGGCGGCCCGGTGGCCACCATCCTCCAGAGGACACTGGACAGTCAGGTTTGGGCCCGCAGTGAAAAGACACGCAGGGCCTCAAGTTATGGGGGTGGAGCCGGCCCTTTCCTCCCATCCCAACGAGACCTCGAGTCGCCACCCACGAACGTCCTCTATGGCTTCTGATCAAGCTGTGTAATAGGCCATGATTCTAGAGACTCAGAAACAAATCTCGAAACCCAGTGGCTTTTGTCAGAAACACATCCTGTCCCTGCAGTAGAGCGCTGGGCCACTCCAGGTGGGAATAGGTTTTGTGTCTTGGCCCATTCCCCCTGGCAGCCCGGTGGCCACCATCCTCCAGAGGCCACTGGACAATCAGGTTTGGGCCCACAGTGATGAGACACGTGAGGCCTCACGTGATGGGGGTGGATCCGGCCCTTCCCTCCCCACCCCAACGAGACCCCGAGTCACTGCCCATGAACGGCCTCTCTGGCTCCTGATCAAGCTGATTAATGGCCATGATCCCAGAGACTCAGAAACAAATCTCGGAACCCAGTGGCTTTTGGCAGAAATGCACCCGAACCCACAGTATGTTACTGTCACCAGACCACCCCAGGGGGGAAATGATGCTGTCCCTCCCCCTGCTCCCCCTAGGCAGCTTGGTGGCTGCCATCCTCCAGAGGTCAATGCACAATCAGGTTTGGGCCCTCAGTGACGAGACACGTGGGGCCTCACGGGATGGGGGTGGAGCCGACCCCTTCCTCCCCACCCCAATGAGACCCAAAATCATCACCCACGAATGGCCTCTCTTGGTCCTGATCAAGCTGCTTAACGGCCATGATCCAAGAAAGTCAGAAACAAATCTCGGAACCCAGTGACTTTTGGCAGAAATGCATCTGGACCCCGAAGTAGGTTACTGTTGTCAGGCCACCCCAGGGTGGAAAGGGTGTTGTCCCTCTGCCTGTTTCCCCTAGGTGGTTTGATGGCCGCTATCCTCCAGAGGTCAATGGACAGTCAGGTTTGGGCCCTCAGTGACGAGACACGCAGGGCCTCACAGGATGGAGGTGGAGCCGGCCCTTTCCTCCCCATCCCAACGAGACCCCTAGTTGCCACCCATTAATGGTCTTTCTGGCTCCTGATCAAGCTGCTTAACGGCCATGATCCCAGAGACTCAGGAACAAATCTTGGAACCCAGCAGGATTTAGCAGAAATCTCTCCAGATTTAACTGTTAAAATTTCAGAATTTCAAAATTGTGTGGCCACTACTGCAGCCACACGACATCATATGTTATTCTCAATCAGCAATAGAAAACAAATTGTCTACTGTTGCCTTTTCAGCAGATCTGAGTGTTGGGGTAATATCCCAAATAATAATGGCGGGTCTGGTGTCAAAATATTGAATGTGATCAAAGTAGAGAGAGAGTAATGTGGAAATCATCTGCCCCATAGGTAGGGGGGAGGGTGTGGGATGGGGGTATACTGGGGTTTTGGGTGGTGGAGAATGAGCACTAGTGAAGGGATGGGTGTTTCATTGTATGACCGAGACTTAAACCTGAAAGCTTTGTAAATGCTCTCACGATGATTCAATAAATAAAATTATAAATAATGAAAGAAAAAAAGAAAGGTTGAGTTCATGCCCAATTCAATCAGCTAATCAGTGGCTGAATAAATAGCGGTACTCCTACATAAAAAAAGAAGTGATTATTTGGCTGAGCTTAGTACCAGGAATTTTGCTCCATGGCTTGGAGGCCAGCCACACATGGTAGGGGAAAAGGCAGCTCAGATAGAGAAGGGAGCACCAAATAAAGGGTGTTGTGAGGATCCTCCCAGGATGGGAGAAGCATGCTGAAAGTAGACTATAGACCAAACATGATTGCCAATAAATGCCTTTTTTGCAAACCACAACACCCAAAAGGAGAGAGAGAACAGAGGGGAATGCCCTGCCACAGAGGCAGGGTGGGTTGGGGGTGGGGTGAGGGGTGGGGGGTGGGAGGGATACTGGGATCCGTGGTGGTGGGAAATGGGCACTGGTGGAGGGATGGGTATTTGATCATTGTATAATTGAAACCCAAGCACAAAATTTGTAAGTCTACAACTGTACCTCATGGTGTCTCACTAATAAAAATTTAAAAAATAATAATAAAAATAAAAACCATAATGATAAAAAAGAAGTGATTCTTGAGCACAGAACCAGGAATAAGCCATGAGCACAACTGGGTGTGGCAAAAACACAGAATATAAAATGATAGAATTAATAAAATAAAATGCAAATCAAAACATAGGAGAAAACCTAGATCATTTTAAATGTGGAAATAACATTTTAACTATAATACCAAAGTTGTGATCTATTGAAGAAATAATCTAAACTGTATTAAAATTAAAAACTCTAATGAAAAAAATAAAATGAAAAATTTCTGTACTGCAAAAAATAAGATAAAAAAACAGACTACACACTTGGGGAAATACTTTTAAAATATTTTTATAATCAAGTTTTTCCCCCCCAAACACATAAAGAACTTTTAAAGCCCAAACACATGAAAACAACCCAATTAAACAACTCAAAGCCATTAAAAGACACATCACCAAAAAGATAAATAGATGACAAGAAGCATGTGAAAAGATGCAGATGCTCTAGAATGTCATCAGAAAAATGCAATTAAAACAAGAGTGATATACTGCTACACACTACACACCTACTAGATTGGCAAAACTCCAAAACCCTAACACATAAAATCTGACAAATTTGTAGAATATACAGTACTAAGTATGATGTGTATTATAAACTTCATACAATTGTTATTTGTCAATTTAAGTTCACTGTATCAATCTGGTATCAGATATTGATAAAGGGGAAGATTATTCATGTATAGGAGCATAAGCATATGGCATATCTCTAATTTCCCCTGAATTTTGATGCAAACCTAAAACTTCTCTTTAAAAATTCTTACAAGGACTTAAATGTGCAAATTTATCTATCATGTTTCGATGACATTTTACCATCTATCAATGTATTTTGAGACAATTTTCATTGAATCTTTGTTCTTTTATTCCTCTAATTAAAAAAGTTCTTCATGTATTTGTAATACTAGCCCTTTAATTGTGACATAAATTTTGTACATGCTTTTTCCAATTGTCTTTTTAAAGGTTGTGTAACCTTTTATATTTATAGAAGCAGGCATTTCAGTACAGCTAAAAATATATAAAAAAGAAAAATAAGGAAATTAAATTACATATTCACAGTATTCAATGATTATCACAGTTAGTATATCTCAAAATCCTT
Organism: Sorex fumeus; assembly: GCF_029834395.1. Lineage (NCBI taxonomy): Eukaryota > Metazoa > Chordata > Mammalia > Eulipotyphla > Soricidae > Sorex > Sorex fumeus. The sequence goes on from NW_026606115.1 coordinate 19,196,031, forward strand.
TTGTAAATCCTTCTGGATTGTTATACAATGCATATTGATGGGTTCATTTCATCAATATTTTATGACCTAACTATTCTTATTGGTGACATTGCTCTATAATTACTGTTGCATTATTATGGCTTTTTTCAGGTGCATTTATTTTTGTATTTGTCTGTACAGTACTAAGAAAATACTGATTCACACAGAGGCAAGGTCAATATTCCATTTCCCTAAATCTAGGCTTAGTGACTCATTCACTGAAATAGCTTTATATGTTTCATTTAATCTGATAGAAAAAGAAACTATTTCAAAAGCCTTTCAAAAACTCACTTATCTGCAGCATACTTTAATAAAAATCAGTAGTCGCCAACAAATTTGTCATATAACATATACAAGTGTATCCATGGCTTTTTATTAGTATTAACCTAACCCTTTAAAATGTTAAACAAAATGCTATAAATTGATACACTTCCATTATACTTGAATTAGTTAGCTAAGATTGCCATAACAAAATCCCACAGATTGGGTGGCTTAAACAACCAAACTGAATTTTCTTAGACTTCTGAAAACTAGAAGTCCAAGAATGAGGTGCAGTCAAGGCTGGCTTTGGATCAAGACACTCTGCCTAGTTTACAGATGGCTACATTCTCATTGTGGCCTCACAAGGCCTTTTCTCTGAGTGAACTTAGAAAGGGCAGGGCGTTGAAGGGGAGGGAAGGAAAGAAGGGAGAGGACAGGGAAACATGCACACACAGAGAGAGAGAGAAAGAGAGAGAGAAAGAGAGAGAGAGAGAGAGAGAGAGAGAGAAAGAGAGAGAGAGAGATCTGGTGACTTTTTACAGACAACATTCCGATTGAAATAAGGCATCATCTTTATTCCTGTTTTCAACCTTTACCACCACTTTATATCTCCATGTACATACTCATATTTCAGATATATATATTTTGTATGAGATACTTTAGTCCATATTAATACCCAAGAGTTCCCTGAAAGATGTTTGAGAAAAAAATAATCAAATTCTTACGGCCTGCTTCTTTGTCCTGCGAGAATGTCGCCCCAGAAAAGTATGGCATTTCTAAATTAATACGGCTAGATTGTCACTAAGGTCTCCCAGATACAGAGTTCTCCTTGCTGCAACCAAAAAGAATCTATTCTTCCCTTTGTTCTCATCCATTTTGGCCTGAAAGTTTCTGCTCATTTCCTTCAGGGCTCCTCACCTGGGGAGCATTTTTAACTGAACTGTTTAAAAGCAGCTATTCTCCCCAAGAAGCTGGCAGAGAACCAAGAGCCAAATCCTAGCTCAGACTGCACTCTGTTGAACCCTGGCACTCTACTCCATAGCACACAGCTAACTTTGGCAGGTTACTGTCTCCTGGGCCTCAGCCCCTCTGGTAAAGTTGGGCTGGTTGTATTTTGCCTGCCAAATGGCTGGGCTTGTCCAGTAAAGCCACAAGTCCTTACAGCTCTTGGAATTAATAAATAATTGACTGGTTTCTACAGTTCTATGAGAGGGGCTACATCCTTAGTATGGTTCTCTAGCTTCCCCTCTCATCATAATGACAAAAAGAAATGCATTTTGAAAGGCCCTAGACCCGTCTTCAGCCAGTGTTTCTTTTCATTCCTGGCATGGCGGAGGGAAGGTGGTAGTAGAACTGGCATCTCACAGGCAGAGATAGTTGCAAAAAACTCCCATGGCCACACTAATGTTCTGACATGATTTAGGGTTTCCCAGAAAAACCGGATCCAGTTGAGAGTTGTGTTTATATAATTTTGTTTGTTGTATTGTTGTATTAGTCATATCACTACAATCAATTTCATAGTTTTGGGTGGAGGGTCATGCCCAGTGATGCTCAGGGCTTATTCCTGACTCTCTTCAGGGATCATTTCTGGTAGGGCTTCAGGGACCATGTGGGATGCCATGTGTTGAAGCCAGGTAGGCCATGTGCAAAGTGTGTGCCCTACCTGTGCTATCACTCTGGCTCCTCACAACAATCAATTTGAGAAAGTTTCTTCTGCTATAATTTTGGGGACGTTGAAGTGGAGCCACACTGCTGGTGCTCAGGGCTTAATCCTTAATCCAGTCTCTGTTCTCAGAGATTACTCCTGGCTCTGTGCTCAATATTCACTCCATATGTTGTGCCGGGATTGAAGTGGGTCTGGCTATAACTCCTGTACAATCTCTCTGGCCACATGTAATTAGTTTTTTATTTATTTTTCATTTGGGGGAACACACTGTGGTGGCAGAAATGTTACTTCCATTTCAGTGCTGGGAGGAGCTGTTATTACACATGGTGCTCTAGGGGCCTTGCTGTGCTGAGATGGAGTCGGAGACCAAGGTCCCACATATATAGCATGTGCTTCAGCGCTTTATGCTATTTCCCTGACCTTAGAACATTTCTTTACCCCAAAAGGAACCCCATACTTTTATCTTCATTTTTTATTGATTTACCATGAGGTACAGTAACAAAGCTTTCATGTTTGAGTTTTGATCATACAGTCGTCAGACACCCATTCCTTCACCAGTGCACATTCTTCACCACCAAAATTCCCAGTACCCCTCTCCCCCCATTCCACACCTCCCCCTGACTCTGTAGCGGACAATTTGCACAATAATCTCTTTCTCTAGTTACTTTCAATATTTCGAGACCAGTCCCACCACCACTCACACCTGCAGAAAAAGCAATGCTAGACAATGTGCTTGGTATTGTTTGTTATGGATGCAATATAATATTTAGATTATGTAAACATTCTGCACTCTCTAGGAATTCTAAAATTTTAATAATTAGGGTCTGGAGAGATCACTGCAGCAAGTTGCTCAGGTCCAATGTTCGTTTGTGTGTCTCTGGATCCTGGCAGTGTAGGAGCTTAAGTAGATGGTGGCCAGGTGTGGTTTCATCTCAGAGTCCCATCGGGGTGGGGGGAAGAAGGAGTACCCTCTCTTCCCCAGTCCCATGAGGCCTGGCTTTGGCGTCACTGTCACTCATACCTGGAGTTTATCCGTGGCTTCTAGAAAATGGCGACCACCAGTTTCTAGAGGGCAGGTGGAGGGATAGCACCTGCCCCCATCTGGAACTGCCCAGCAGAAACGGCCTATTACAAGGTCCAGGGCCATCTCTTCAGCAAGTTGCTCAGGTCCGAGGTTCATTTGTGTGCCCCATACTTTTCTCTTCAAATAGTCCCCTTCACCCAGCTCTAACTAACCCTAATTTGTATCTCTTACAGATTTACCTATTGTGGAAATTTCATAGAAATAGAATAATAAAATGTACTGTCTTTGTTTATTTTTTGTTTGTTTGGTTTTGGTGTGCCAGGGATTGAATCCAAGACCTCATACACATGAGACAACTGCTTTATCACTGCAATACATTCATCCCCAGCCTATATTGCCATCTATTTTTGGTTTATCTCACTTATCATATTAATCTTAAGATTTACCTTTGTTGCTGCATATATCATAGCTTAGTCTCTTTATAAAAGCTTAGAATACCGCATTGTGTAAATACAACCTTTTTTAATTCATTCATTAGTGGTTGGACATTTGGGTTGTTTCGAATTTGGGAAATTATGAATAATTTTGCTATAGGCAATCAGGTACAGGCTTGTTTTTATTAAAGGACAAATGTTTTTATTTCTCATGGGTATACATGCCTAAGATTGACATTGTTAGGTCATATGGAAAACCTATATTTAACTTTTCAAGAAATTCCACCATTTTACATTCTGTTCTGCAGTGTATCAGAGATCCAATTTCTCCATATCCTGGGAACCCCAAAGGATCCCCCAAGCCCAGCCAGGAGTGATCCCTGAACACAGAGCCACGAAGAAGCCCTGAACATAGTAGTGTGTGGCCCCAAAAGTAATATATTTATATATACTATTTATAATTACATAAAAAATATAAAATGTAATATAATTATATACTAATATATTATATACATATATAAAGGGACGATGACTTTTTAATTAGTGACAGTTGAACATTTTGAATAATGTGGCAATTCTGGAAACAAGATACCTCTCTCCATAGGATTTGTCCTTTGTTTTACTTATTCTGTGACTTTTCTGAACTAATTCTGTACAGTTTGCATTCTTTCTTGTATGCAGATGCTGAAGTCTCTGCTTAGTTAACTTGGTAATCAGTCAGTGATTAATGATTTCTTTTAATGGAACCAACACATTTCTTAGTCTTTTTGTAGGACTTTAATGTCCAGGTTGCAACAGGAAATGGGCAGTTGTGTTTTAGGCTTCTGTTTTTATTTGTGCTGATCCTTAAGGCCATCAGAAGTGATAGCATATCTTTCTGAGGTCTTTCTTGGACGTGGACATGGGCCTAAGCATTCACACCTGTAGCACACTGTAGCACTGTCCTCCCATTGTTCATCAATTTGCTCGAGTGGGCACCAGTAACGTCTCACAACAAATTGTGAGACTCGTTGTTACTGTTTTTGGTGTATGGAATATGTCACGGGTAGCTTGCTAGCTTTGCCGTGTGGGCGAGATACTCTCGGCAGCTTGCCAGGCTCTCCGAGAGGGGCGGAGGAATTGAACTCGGGTCGGCCATGTTGGCTACGTGCAAGGCAAACACCCTACCCACTGTGCTATCGCTCCAGTCAGGCATTTACACCATCCCACACAAATAAATGAGTTTCTTGATTCATGGAAATAGGTTAGCACTCTCCAAAAATCCCTTCAACATACCATTTTTCAACTTTCCCTTTAAGGTTTTGGACTGCTCTTTGTTTGCCCAACTGTTGTCACTGCCTCAGGCAACTGGTAGGTTAAACAATAGCCACTGATTGTTTTTGACACAGCTGCCAGGGAAAGAGCTTTCTCCATCGGGTGAGCTGAGAATTAAGCTAAATGAAGAAGAGAAGCCTTGTGAATGCTTACAGCACAGGAAACAATCTGACAGAGCAAATGATGACAGTTGTCTGGGCAATGTAACTTTAGGGGCACTTCATAAACCACTTGTGTCCTCCAGTGACCACTAAGCTTCTAGTTTTCATTGAGATGGTAGGAGTATTGGTTTTTATCGCTACCATAATACTGAGGAAAAGGGCCTAGAAATAGAGCAAGGTAAGGTGCAACTAAGTTCGCTATTCTTAATGAAAATCAACTATTTTTTCCCTGGATTGTTCAAGTCTTGACTAATTTTCGGACTTTTAATACATTTCAGAGCATTTTCACATTATTCTCCCTGATTTTTGTGGAGAAGAAAATTTTCAGAGATCTGTCCTTTTTTCATGACGTCAACATTCAGTTACTTTTATATTAACAATCAGCAGCAAGCGTACAACTGATACAGCAGATAGCACAAGCTGAGTTGTTTTCTGGTAATTGTTGGAATTTGCTCTATTTACCTATATTTAAATGTCAAACATACTATGTAAGTAGCTACTCGGAACTATGAAATTATACTATCAAGATTGTTTTACAACTATTGTTTCACAATTATATTTTTAAAATATTTTTTATTAGTGAAACACTATGAGGTACAGTTGTAGATTTACAAATTTTTGTGCTTGGGTTTCGGTTATACAATGATCAAATACCCATCCCTCCACCAGTGCCCATTTTCCACCACCATGGATAATATCCCTCCCCCCAAACCCCCCTCCCACCCTGCCTCTGTGGCAGGGCATTCCCTTTTGTTCTCCCTCTCCTTTTGGGTGTTGTGGTCTGCAAAAGAGGCATTGAGTGGCAAACATGTTCAGTCCATAGTCTACTTTCAACATGCATCTCCCCTCCTGGGAGGATCCTCCAAACACCCTTTATTTGGTGCTCCCTTCTCTATCTGAACTGCCCTTTCCCCTAGAATACCCGGCTGGCCTCTAAGCTATGGAGTAATCCTCCTGGTGTTGATCTCAGCTATTCTTGGGTATTAATCTCATATTTTGTTACTTTATATCCCCCAGATGAATGTAATCTTTCTATGTCTATCCCTCTCTTTCTGACTCATTTCGCTTAGCATGATACTTTCCATATTGTACCACTTGTATGTAAATTTCATGACTTCATCTTTTCTAAGAGCTACATAGTGCTCCATTGTGTTTCACAATTATATTGATTTATAATTCAGATAATTTTTTTATAAATTGTAGCTATCAAAACGGTTAATATAAGATTATGGAGACTAACTGTTTCCATTTAAAAAGACTCTAAGTTTCTGAGTGGCATTTAAGAATGTAACTTTCTCAGCCTATAGAACTGAGTTTGAGAAGGGGTTGGGGGCTGGGAGGTGACCTTGAGACATAAATGGACAGATGCTGACACTCTTGTAATGGGTATGATGTTGGAACATTGTCAATTATTTACATCAACATTGTAGGGGCCTGGGGAAATAGTCCAGGAAGTAAGGTGCTAACATTGCACACGGATGATTCTAGTTCAGTCCCAGGCACTGTATATGGCTCCCTAAAAAGTCGTCATGAGTTACTCTTGAGCACAGTGGCAATAATAGCCCCTGTACACCGTAACGTTTGGCCTCAAACACACACACACACACATACACACACACCTAATAAAATTAGTATTAAAAATCACGGTGCCAAAATAACAATTGGAAAAATTCTATATTTTTCTGGTACATTAAAAAAGTTACTTTTTGTATGTGTTGTGATGTTAATGTGGATGGATACATATTTGACATTTTAAAATGACTTTTAAGAGTGAGATAATAAAATAAAGAGATAGCAATACATATATCTGTTTAAATAATTATGAAATCAAGGATTTTTCCCTAAAGATGCTTTGTATAAAATTTAAAAGAAAATAATAAAAATTCAGCACAGAACCCCTGATTAATCTCTATGTATGTTTGTCTAAATATAAATTATGCCCATGTTTCTAAAGCTCCAAGTGAAATAATTAGTGTATCATGACTTATTATAATTGTTTTAAAAAGGCATTACATTTTAACAATCCATTAAAATTCTTTTGCATACATTAAATAACACTGCATTTTAAGTGTTGGGGATAACTACATATATTACCCAGTATATATTGAAAAATTTTCAAATATATTGAATTTAGCAAAATAATGATATATGTGAGATGAAAAGCATCATATATTACAACTGAAGTGATATCTTAAAATAATAAAAGAATTACTACTGCATTTTCCTTTCTGTTCAGTTTATGTCTCTTTCTTGCCATCTTCCTTCTCTCAAATTTTCAGCAATTCCTTCCCTATCCTCAAACTTAGCTTGTAACTCTACTTTTGATTTCATGAAGAAAAAAGAAACATTCATAAAAGAAAAGTTAAAATAAATAATTATAGCTCATGCAATATCCATCTTAGAACATCTTGAGAGTGCTTATCCTTTCACTCCTCCTGTCCCCATTCCCATGCAGCATTAATATTACTGCTATGTATATTCTAGAAACAGCACCTATTGTGGTAATTTTGATAATTGTTTCTTTTACTGTATTTATGTTTATCTTTCATACAATTATTCCTAAACAACAAAATTTTGTTTTAAAGACATTGAAACTTTATATTCTTGTAATTATACATACTATTTTGTGACTATCTTCTTTCGCTATGCATTATTTATGAGATTCATCCATCATCCACCTGTGGCAGAGACCTGTAGTTGGCTCACTTTTATTGTTTGACTTTCCTGTATTTCTGGTTTTTGTTTGTTGCAAAGCAGTGCTACTTTGAATATTCTTGTACATTTAGTGTATTTAGCCTTTGCTGTTCAAATTACTACAGTTCTGAGAGATTGATATTTTCCGGGCATCAGTGTAACTACCCTTGTAATAAGATGAGAGGGAATTTTCCATATGGCATCTATGATGGGAATAAGAAATAAGCACAATGGAATCTATATTCAACTAACCATAACATTAGTTTGACTCCTCAAAGCTATGACCCCTAAGAGCAAATCCTCCCTTTTTACCACAACTAGCTAGATGAGTCTTGACAAGAGAAAGAATGATTACTTTGATTAGTGCTGACATCAGCTAGAAAGAACTACTTTCTGTTAATCTCTGTTCTCTGAAGGAAGACATGCTAATGGATGGGGCAGAAAAGGCTTTCACTTATCACAATTACCTCCCTCTGTTTGAAATTTATAATCTTGTGTATTAATTACGTTTTTGTTCCAATACAAATTATCTTGGATGTTAGATTTCAGACATTAAAAAGAAAATTTAAAGGAAATCTTGCCACCAACAACTTTTTCACCTTCCAACTAAAACCAGACAAAAAGAAAATCCAAGCACAAGATTCTTAGGTCATTAATTCTCATTGCATTCTTTGTCATGTTCCTCTTGTTATTTATAATTTAAATTAAATAGGAAAATATTTACGACTCTTAAATGCAGTAATATTTCCAGCTTTTAAATTAGATTTCCAGGGTCAGAGAGATAACTCAACAACCTTACATGCTTTGCATACTTTGCATTCAGGAGGCCTTGGTTTGATCTCTGGTACCACAAGCTTCCCTGAACACAAATAGGAGTATCCTTGAGCAAAGGCCAGTAGTAGCTACAAAGCACTGCTGGATGTGTGCCCAAACACAAAACAGCAAAACAATGAGTGAATAAGTAAATAACGTTTTCGGGTTCTGAAATAAAATGAACATGGTAAAAATTATCTATAGATGAATTTGGAAGATGAGAGAGTGGGTCTGTTTAATTATATGGTTCCTGAAGTTACAATTATCCAGGGTTAAATTTATTTTTCCAGTGAGTTTGACTTTATATTTCAGCACTGTATTCTATGAAAGAAAAATATAATTTACACCCTCACAATGTCAAATCCAATTTCATTAGCATTTTCCAAGTTATTGTACTATTTCCAGAATTAGTGGAAATTTGAAAATTGTTACAGATGTGACCTGTGACCCCCCATAGATCTTTGGCACTTTTCTGTTCTTCTCTTTCTCCCCATGTCCATCAGTTTAGAAGTCCCAGGGTAAGGCCTATTTCTGCACCCAAGATCCACTCCAAACTGTAACTTCCGCTCTTTCTATCCAAAGTGTCTGACTTCTAAATATTATATCCCTTGTCCTCTGTGTCACAATTACTACTGCTTCAGCTAGTCCCACCTAGCCAGGAGTATTCTTACTTAGCCACACATGACTTCCACATTAATGGCCCACTACCAACTCTAACCTTGCCTGTCTACTCAGTTCAATGTGATCATCTCGATTAACATAAATATACACAAGTAAACACACTGACATACACAAACTCATACCAAACACACAACTGTAAGTACAAAAACACACATAACACATGTAAACACATATATGAGAATATGCACATAAAAATACAAACAAATGTGGAAATAAGTCTATCATTTAGAGTTATCCTCAGTCATAATACACAAACAAAACACACCTAAATATACACATGTGACATATACATACGAGTATGGGCTACCCTTAGGCCTAATAAGAGAACCAGTTTGAAGTGTGAATGCAGTTTCAAATTGCACCCCCAAAATATCAAAGAGGTTAAGGGGTCATTTTTTTCTTTTTGGGTCACACCTGGCGATGCACAGGGGTTACTTCTGGCTCTACACTCAGGAGTTACTCCTGGCGGTCCTCAGGGGACCATATGGGACGCTGGGAGTCGAACCTGGGTTGGCCACATGCAAGGCAAACGCCCTACCCGCTGTGCTATCTCTCCAGTCCCCCAAGGGGTCATTTTTTAAGGGGCATATGATATGGTCAGTATGGTCAGCTACTATATAGCCCCACTCTCCTCAGCTGCACAAATCTTTTCATATACAAGAGAATAATCTTTCCTTGTATAGTTCTGGAGCAGTTACTTTGTACCAGAAAATACGTTTTCCTCATAATATTTTCTCTGTAAAAGATTTTATATATAGCCCCTCATTTTAGTCTCACAATTACACAATGGTTGGAGCCATAAACATCATGTGTTTAGGAAACCTTTCTGTTGGTTTCTATGCATGCACTAATTTAAGTTTACAGTGATTCTTTCAATAACACTGTGAAGCAAGAAAGTTTGGCATTATCATTAACATTTGTAGCTAAGATTCATATGGGAGAAGTAACTTTCTTAAGACTAAAAACTAATAAATACAAACCAGATATTTACACCACCATTTACATACTTCATTTCCAGTAATTTTGTATATTTATACCTTTGTTCATTTATCAAACATTTATGTCTCCTACCCATTTCCAGAGATTGTACCAAACTTTATCAAGCAAAAACTGAAAAGACACAATCTTGACTCTAAAAATACCTGGCAACCTAAAAGGAAAGAAAGAACAATACAGAAATATAGTATCATGTGCAGGGTTCTGGGATAGGAACCCAGAAAAACTGGTGGAATAACTGGTTATTCTGATGGAATAGATATCAAAAAGTGTCTATGTGTCACAGATAATTCAAAGGTCATGCTTTGTCTATGTTGCTGGAATATCTTTTTTTTGCAGTGAAACTGACTAGCCTCTGACAAATACTAAGTCAAATATATTCATCTACCATTTCCTTTTGCAAGGTGTGAAAGATGGTGGTCATTAACTGAAGTGCAGACAGCATTCTCTCTCTCTCTCTCTCTCTCTCTCTCTCTCTCTCTCTTACACACACAGACTCATTCATGTACATACTGACTTCTATTATTTTTTACACAGTCACAATTTTTTCTGGGGTATTTTAAAATAACTATGATCTTATTTTTGAGAAAGGTCTTAAGGGATGTAGAATTAGAATGAGAAAATTTATGTCTTTCCAAAACCTCATGGGTTTTGATTCCTAATAAATTGCCAACAAGATTTTTAAGAAACTATTCCAGTTCAAGCAAAATTTCTTTTATGGCATTAACTCAGCTAGCAATGTACAGCTCAACTGGACAAAGTGTCTTTGGCCCTTCTCCTTTTGAAAGAGTTCTTCCAGAACAAACATAGAAACGATTTTAACTAAACACTTCAGATAAAAGCAAAGCACAAAATGCAGAAATAGACATATAGGAGTTTCGGCTCAATATAAAGAAAATCATTTTTGTCACTGTTCTGAAAGTTTCCACATATCAGTGCTTTTAATGTAATTTGTCTTTTCTATCATTGAAATCATGATTTTATTTATTTCCTTGTCCTCTATTTTCAAGAAAGTGCCTCTTTCTTGGTGTGCTTAAGATAACTTGGAAGTCACAGTAAATGGCAACAAGATTAAAAGGTATAAATCTCTTACTGGAATGCACCTAAATTGGGCAATGGTTTCTAATACAGAGAGAGTCATTCCTAAAGATACAGTTTCATGTTACCTAAAATTTCAAAACAATGGGAGCAAATTAAATGTTTAATAAATGTGTAATCGTAGAGTAAATCAGAGTGCATGAATATAATATGGAATTTTATAAAAATGGTTTCATGAAAATTGATTATTTTATCACGTTATGTGATAAAAGTAATATTTTTGAAATTATATAATCAGTATAAGCTCAAGTGTATAAAAAGTTCATAGAAACAAACTTGGAAGAAGGATGAAAAAAGTTAATAATGATTGTTTCTGAGTGGTAGATTTACGAGTGATCTTCTGTTTCTTTTTTATACTTTTCTACCTTTTTCAAATTTTATACAGTAAGCATGTAATTACTTGTATAATAAGAAAAACATTTTTTCTAAATAAAAGGGACAAGCAAGTCTCAAAAGACCAGTGCCTAGAAGCAAATCAGCAATCTGTTTTGAATGTTTCTAAGGCAGTGAACCAGGCAAAAGTAAGAAGGATGATTTCAGAGTCCCCAGGGGAAATTTGTATAGTTAGTTCCTAGGAAACCAGGGGTTTTAGCCACTCAAAACACATGTAAGTGTTTTTGGTGTGAATCAAAACCTTCCATTAGACATAATTGCAACAGCAGCTGTTATACAACCTGTATAAACTATTTTTGGTGTGAACCAAAATTTTAACAACATAGAAATTCTGTTAACCATTTCCTGATCACATAGATGTAAATCTTCCTCACCACTGGCCAAGATTAGCTATCTTAGTAGAGAGGAAATTCCAGATGCCCTCCTGTAGTTTTCAAATGAGGTTGAGTATTTAAGACAATTCTGGATACTAATTTTTCTTCTTCTTCCTATTCCCTTAAAACTAAAACAGATAATTTGAAAATGACTTAAATTTTTATGGTATTTTAAAAATGTTACAAGTAATCACATTAGAAGAAAAGTATATGAAGAAACACATACTCTTCTCATTTGTAGCTACTTGTTACATCTACTTGTACATCTACTTGTTAAAATCAAAATTAATCTGATGTGACGACTAACATACTTTTTACTATGCTCACGTTTTCTGTACAGACAAACACAGAGAGACACATGTACATGCACACACAGAGTTCCTCCTCCCTTATTTAATAAAAATAGTGATGTTTTAAATTAAAATGAATTGATCACAGAATGTCTTTGAGTGTTGAATCAGAAAGTTCTAATTTAGGGAGTTCTAAAATCAAAGCCCTTTATAAATGCTTCTCTGCATATTATTCTGCAATTTGTTTTCTCTCTTAGTAAAGGTAAAGGTAAAGGCCCTCCCGTTGATCATCGATTTTCTTGAGCGGGCCCAGTAACGTCTCCATTGGAGACTTTGTTGTTACTGTGTCTGGCATATCGAATACTCTTGGTAACTTGCCGGGCTCTCCGAGAGGGGCAGAGGAATCGAACTCGGGTCGGCAATGTTGGCTGCGTGCAAGGCAAACGCCCTACCCGCTGTGCTATCGCTCCAGCCCTCTTAGTAATCTTCATAAACATTTTCAGCCTAAAGCCTGTACATCAAAGTTATTTTTCTTTTAGTAGATATAGGGTTAGGGTTAGATTCACAGAATTTTTGTAAAGGAAAACTGGAGAAAGAAAAATAGCTCAGTGGTCTGAGCACATAATTTTCATGCAAGAAGCATACCTTAAACTCCAGCACTGCAATGTCCCCTGACCACAGATCCAGGGGTAGCCACTGACAACTGCCAGGGGTAACCCTTGAGCACAGAACCAAGAGCAGTTCCTGAGCACTGTTGGGTGTGATCTCTTCCAATAATAAAATTACATCTTGTGCAAAAGATACTGTAAGCAAATTGTAAAGGCAAAGGAACTAGAAGAAGACATCAGCAACACACATCAAAAAGGGCAATGTTCCTAATATAAAGAAAGGTCTTATAAGCTAAAGAGTAAAACAAACCAATTAAAAATAATGAAGTAGTCATGTATGTGACTGGTAGATCACTTGCCTCAAAGTGTAAGGCCCTAAGTTTGATCACTGATGCCTTATAAAAAGTAAAAAGGGCACCATTGTGATAGGAAGAAGACTTTAACATTGTATTAGTAAGCACAATGTTAATTAACTAAGAATTTGCCTTTGAATCAACACCAGTGAAAAAGAAAGGAAGGGATCTAGAATGGTAAAACAGGGAAGAGCTATGACGCAGGCCCAAAGATAGTTTTAGCTGGAATGGCCAGTTACAGTTATCACTTTTCACTCTCATTCAAAGCTATCAAGAGTGAGGTCATTCATTCATTTTCAGCTCAGACCCATGCAGTTTAGTGGTCTATCTATGAATCAAGCTCAGGAATTACCCTCCATTGGTAACTTATACTAAGGAATTTTCTATTATTCCATGAGTGTGAGTTGAAATGAGTGTAAAAGAGATGCTGATAAAATGTGGTTAATAAATGGAAATTTGGGCTACTGATTCATAAAGTCACTGTGTTCTATTCTATTTGTGATGTATTTTTTACTTCCTCATGATAACTTATTGTTATGCCAACTGACCATAGAGCAATAATAAATACAGTGTGTAGAGTGTTTGCCTTGCATGTGGCCAATTTGGGTTCTATCCCTGGCATCCCATATTATCCACCAGGCATAAGTGTTGAGTGCAGAGCCAAGAGTAACCCCTGAACACCAATGACCCCCTAAAATTTTGTAAGTTTCCCTACGTTAGGAAAGAAGAAAAAGCTCAAATCAATGACTTAATAAAACCCATCTTAGACAGCTAGAGAATGAAAAGCAAACCAATGCCAAAATCAGTAGACAGAAGAAAAGAATTTTAAAAAAGTGCAGAAATCAATGACATAGAAATCAAAAAAACATAACAAAAAGCCAATGAAATTAGAAGCCATTTATTCTAAAGACTAAACAAAAAAAACTCTTGACTAGACTCATGGGAAAATGCCCAAAGAAAAAAAGAGAAAATGCCCAAATAAATTACATCAGAGGTGAAAGGGGAAAGATTGCAACAGAACTCTCAGAATTTCAAAGTATCTTGAGGGTTTACTATGAACAACTTTACGTTGATAACTGAAAAACCTAGAAGAAATGAACAGATTCCTAGCATCATGCAATCTCCCAAAACTGAGGAAGGAGGAAATAGAAAATATGAACAGGCTGATAACAAGCAAGGGAATTGAAACAAATTAAAAATATCCCCAAGAACAAAAGCCCTGGCCCAGATGGGTTCACAAATGGTTCTATAGAACCTTCAAAGAAGACTACTCAAGTTCCTCCAAAATAATGAAGAAACAGGGATTCTTCCTAACAACTTCTATGAAGCCAACATTATGCCAATACCCAAAGCAGATAGAGATATTATTAAAAAATTCTTATCAATTTCCTTGATAAACACTGATGCAAAAATTCTCAACAAAATCTTAGCAAACTGAATCCAGCAACATATCAAAAAGATCATATACCATGATCAAATGGGATTCATACCCAAAATTAAAGAATAATTCAACATAGGAAAATCAGGTAATGTAATACATCATATCAATAAAATGAAAGATAAAATAATATGTGCATATCAGTTGTTGTAAAACAACAACAACTGATATGCACATATTATTTTATCTTGGAGGGGAGCGGGTCGAGCTTTCCTCTCCGCCCCGACCGGGGCCCTGGCAGCCGAAGACCTCCAGGACCAGCTACCACCATGCTGAGACCACTCTCCGCACACATGAAGGTACTGGCAGAGGGACAAAGCCATGCGGGTTCCGGGGCCGAGACCTCCAAGCCTACTCGAATTGGAGTCGAGCATCTTCCACCCAGATCCTCCAAATTCCAGTAGGCGGGGGTCACACCCACCACCTGGCCCCCTGGCGCCATGTAATCCCATCAGCGGCCAAGACTCAGAGACTATAAAATCCAGATCCCGGAACCGCGCGGCCGCATTTGCTGCCGCGCAACATCTTATCAGAACTTTTCTTTATGACATCTTATTATCTCATTCCTACTTTGGACAAACTTGCAGGCTATCGAATGTAGCCTGCCCACAGGGCAGAGTCTGGCAAACTCCCCGTGGCGTACCAAATATGCCAAATACCAGTAACAATGATGGGTCTCATTCTCCTAAAGAGCCGTGAATATAATCTCAGGGCTAGGATGAAAGAGACGTTACTGGGGCCTGCTCGAGGCAATCGACGATCAACAGGATGATGAAATGAAAATGAAATGAAATCAGTTGTTGTGAAGAAATTTTTGACAAATTCCTACATTCATTCATAAATGGATATAAAAGCCCTCAACAAATAGGAATAGAACACACCTAAAACCATTTTCATTTTCAATAGTGTAAAACTGAAAAGATTTCCTCTGAGATCAGGCACAAGGCAAGGAAGTCCAATGTCTTCAGTTTTATTCAATATGGTGTTAGAAGTCCAAGCAATAGCAATCAGGCATGAAAAATAAATCAAAGGGATCCAAATTGGAAAACAAGTTAAACTACCACTATTGACATATGACATGATAAAATTCCACTAAAACGTTACTATAAACTATAAACCTATATTGCAAAGTAGCAGGATAAAGATCAATAGAGAAAAATCTCCTCAATCCTATGCAAACAATGAACTAGGAAAAAAAGAGATCAAGAAACTACTCTGCTCAAAACAGTGTTCAAATAACCAAGTACCTAGAAATCAAAAGAAAACATTTATTATGGAAACTATAAATAGCTTTTATGAAAGAGATAGAAGAGGACCTCATAAAATGCAAAAATATTCCATTTTTCCATGGGCTAGGCAGACCAATATTGTCAAAATAATTATACACAATCTATGCAATCCCCATCAAACTTCTGATGACATCTTTCAAAGTCTTAGAACAGTCATTAATAAAGTTTGTATGGAAGCATAAAGCACCCTTAATATCCAAAGTCACACTGAGAAAGAAGAAAGTGGGAGGTATTACATTCCATAACTTGAAATTATACTTAAAAACTATAGAAATTATAACAGCATGGTACTGGAATAAGGATAGACATGCTGAACAATGGGTTAGAACTAAAAGCCAAATAACCCCTCAGGTCTATGGTCAACTAGTTTTTGACAAAATGTTGGGTATACAGAATGGGATAAAGATAACGTCTTCAGAAACATAGGCAGAACCCTTTATAAAATTGAAGGTAAAGGCGTTTTCAAATATGAAACACGGGTGACCAAGCAAATGGGAGAAAAGATAAACAAATGTGACTACATTAAATTAAGAAGCTTCTATAGCTCAAAGGAAATGATGACCAAGATACAAAAACAGCCCACGGAGTCAGAATAATTATTTACCCAGTAGTCATCTGATAAGAGGCTAATATCAAAGATATATAAGCCACTGGTAGAACTTTACAAAAAGAACTAACTACATCCAAAAATGGGGAGAAGAAATGAACAGAAACTTCCTCAAAGAAGAAATACAAATGGCCAAAAGGCACATGAAAAAAATATTCCCATCATTATTCATCAGGAAGATGCAAATGAAGACAATAATGAGCAATCAACTCACACCACAACAACTGGCTCACATAAAAAAAAAAAAACAAGAACAATCAGTGTTGGCATAGATGCAGAGAGAAAGGGACTCACATTCATTGTTGTTGGGAATATCAATTGGCCCAGCCCTTTTGGAAAACAATATCACTTCACTTGTATCACTTGTTATCCTGTTGATCATCTATTTGCTCAAGTGGGCGCCAGTAATGTTTCCATTTGTCCCTGTCGTGTGCTAGTGTAGCCCAATGGCATCTGCTCGCTCCAGGAACACGAAGAGCCTCAAACTGTTTTTTCAGGGTTTTGACAAAGAAATCTGACCATCTCGTAGATGGGCGGCCACGTGTTCTTTCGAAGTCCCATGGAATCC
Organism: Sorex fumeus; assembly: GCF_029834395.1. Classification (NCBI taxonomy): domain Eukaryota; kingdom Metazoa; phylum Chordata; class Mammalia; order Eulipotyphla; family Soricidae; genus Sorex; species Sorex fumeus. The sequence continues at coordinate 19,213,111 of NW_026606115.1, forward strand.
AGTTGGTAACAGTTCTGGTTCAGTGGTCATCTCTAAATTGCATTACATGTCCGGCCCATCTGATTTTCGACGCCTTTGCGAACGAGACGGTGTCCCTGATTCTCTATCATTGATGGAGGTTGGGACTCTAGATTCCTTCTCTCACTTGAGTGAAATGTGATATTCCAAGCATAGTTCTTTTGATTCCTCTTTGGGTACCCGAATAGCATTCTCGTCCTGCATATGTTAGTGCAGGAAGAATGGTGGAGTTGAAAAGATGCGCCTGGAGCCAGAGGTTCTTTCTCCTCTTAACTTCTTCAACGCTCTTGAAGGCATTCCACACCGCTCTCTTCCTCCCGCAGTTCTGGCACCAAGTCATTCCTCACGTTGAGTACTCGACCCAGGTACACATAACTGCTGCATTTGCTGCATATTCGGAAAACAACATGTTTTTTTTTAAAAAAAAAAAAACCTAAAAGCGGAGCTTCCATAAACCCAACAATTCTACTCCAGGGATTATATCTTAGGGGCCCCAAAACACAGCGGAAACAGCACACGCACTTCTATATTCCTTGCAGCACTATTCACAATAGCCAGAATCTAGAAACTAACCAAGTGCCCAAGAACAGATGACTGGTTAACGACTATGATACATCCACAGAATAGAATACTATGCAACCGCCAGGAAAAATAAAGTCATGAAATTTGCTTATATTTGGAAGGATATGGAGAGTATTGTGCTGAGAGAAATGAGTCAGAGAGAGAGGAACAGGCATAGAATGATTGCCTTCATCTGTGGGACATAAAAAGCATAGTATGAGACCAATACTGAAGGATCATAGAAACAAGGGCCAAGAGGATTGGTTAATGGGTGGAAGCATGTCACAAGTGGTAAGGGTCCACTATGACAATGATACTTGGAAATGATCGCTCTGGTCAATAACTGAGTGTTGAAAGAAGGTAAAGACATATACATGATAACATTTCACTATCTGTATTGCAAACCATGATACCCAAAAGGAATGAGAAAGAAAAAGAGATGAAGAAAGAGAAAGAGTGAAGAAAAGTGCCTGCCATAGAGGCGGGCTCTGTGGGGAGGGAAACTAGGGACACTGGTAGTGAGTAATGTACACTGGTGAACTGATGGGTGTTGGAACATTCCATGACTGAAACTCAATAACGAACAACTTTGTAACTGTATATCTCACAGTGATTCAATAAAAAATAAAAAGACAACCTCTTCAGCAAATGATGCTTGGAAAACTGGATAATCACATGCAAAAATATTAAAAAATAAAGTTGCATTTGTATTTCAGTCTATTTATTTATTATTTGTATACACCTTATGCAAATGTCAATTCAAAGTGTATCAAAGACTCTGAGATTAGATCAGAGCCTATAAAATATATTTAGGTAAACATAGGAAGGATACTTTAAACCTGGACTTCAAAAGTATTTTCAGTGATATAATTCCATTGGCAAAGATAACATAAACAAGAAAGAACAAATGGGATTACATAAAATTAAAGTTTCTGCATGGCAAAAGAAATCTGTACTAAAACTAAAACGCAGGGAACTTTTAGTTCCCGTAGGGACAGGATGGCATAAATTATTTCACTTAATGCATTAGAAAAAGGGCTGGTATCTCATCTATACAAAGTAGTCAAAAATCAGCAACAAAAAATCCAAAAACCCTATCAATAATCCTGGAGAGGAACTTAACAAATGCTTCTCTGAAGAACTAATATGGTGAGGAAAGAGTGATAGTAGGGTGAGTAGTGCCAAGCAGCCAACCTGAGTTTGGCTCCAGGCACCCCATATGACCTCCCAAGCCTGCCAGGAATGATCCTTGAGCACAGAGCCAGGAGTGAAACCTGAGCACCACAAGATGCTGCCCCAAACTCTTCCACACCAACAAAAAAGAAGATATACAGATGTCCAATAGGTATAGGATAAAGTGTACATTATCAACAATGATTATAAGGAAAATTAAAATGTATATGAGCATATGATATTATCTCACACCGGTGAGATTGACATATGTCAAAATAACTGGAAAGAATCCTATGACAGTGGGGATTTAGTGAAAAAGGAACTCTCATCCACTACTTGTGAGAATGTTGTGTGGTTAAACCCCTATAGAAAACAGTATGGAGATTTCCTTTTTATTTTTATTTTTTAAATTTTAATGTAGAAAAAAGCTACAATTTTTAAAAAATGTTTATTAGTGAGACACCATGAGGCACAGTTTTAGACTTACAAATTTTGTGCTTGGGTAAAAAAGCTACAATTTTTGATACAATTCTAAAACAAATTGATTAGATAACAAAGCTACAATATTAAAATTGATAAGTATAAAAAGTCAATTTTATGTGAAAATTGTTTTATCTCATCATGGAGTTGTTAAGTCCTTGTCTAAGAATTTAATAAGCCACTTGTTGCCAGTTGAGCCTTCTGTGTCATTGTTTTTGTTTGTTGAATTTAGTTGGTTTCTATGTTACTTTCCCATTTAATTTAGTGTACTCCTACTAGAATTTCAGTATTGAGGAATTAGGAAGTGTTTCACAGCCGCTTATGCAGCCACACAGTCCAGAGACTTCAGGATCTATGACCTGGGCCATTAGTGAAGCAGTGAAGTTGAACTGCTGTGTGTGGCATGGCTGCTGAACCGTGTGTGGGTGCATCTACAGGGGCTTTGGCAGGGCTTGCACTCAGCTTGTTCTCCTTCCAAGGCTGCTCTAGAGTTTTCAATCATAGGGCCCGGTGTGTCCATGAATTTTAGCTGATTGACTTGCATCTCCTCAGAGACTTAATCTTGAATTGGTAGAGCATGGGCAGTAGGTGAATCACTATGACGGTGGCTGTGGGAGGTGGGCTGTTATGGAGATTTCTTTTCTAAAAACCAAGAATATTTCTGCCATATGACCCAGAAATTTTACTTCTCAGTTCTACCTCCAAGACACAAAAACATTCAGTGTAAAAGGATACACCATTGTTCACTGCAGCGCATAGGTGCAGCACATAGGTTTCTAGAATATGAATCAACCCAGGTGTCAAATAACATTAGAGTGGCTGATGAATGTTGTATAGACACAATGGAATGCTATGTAGCCACAAGGAATGATGAAATCATGCAAATGAGTTGGAGGATATCATGTTAAGTGAACGATATCATGTAAAGTGAAGTAAGCCAGAAGAAGAAGGTCGAATACCAGATGATCTTACTTATCTGTGAGAATAACATGACAAAGGGATACAAAGTACGTAAAATGCCAAACCCTCGGCTCTATAGAAATGAAAAGGACAGGGTAGAATAGAAATGAAATATGGAAGTAATAAGAGGCAGACTAGAAAATAAAGGGTCAAGGGCATTGAAAATATTAGTGATGTAGCGGTATGGTATATGTATATATTTAAACCACACAGCCATCGATGTTCTAATAAATGGCACCCAAACCAAAATAATTAAGTGCTTAAAATGTGTCTGTAAAGGTGGCAGGCTGGGGAGAGTCGGGATTGTGGGGGCAGTGGTGGAGAAAAGTTGACACTGGTGGTGGGAATAATGTTGGATCCTTGGATGCCTAAAATACTATTATTGAATAAAACACTATTATTGTCATATTTGTAAGTCACGGTTCCTAAATAAAAATTTTTATTTGAAAAGAAAAGTTCTGTGGGTCTTTCTGAACCCAAATCATTAAGTTCAATTGCAGTCATACACTCACCTGATGCCCCATGGTCAGTTTGTTCCATTTCTGCAGGATGTCTTTATTTTTCAAAGGCAGAGTTTTCCTAGTAGTGTGCAGTTTCCTACTATAAAATCTCATGAATCTTCATTGTGATTATTCTATGGTCTTTTTCATAAACTCCACATAGCCTCTTTTCCCATGATTACTACAATTAGTGCAATAAGTTACGTTTGTGTGATGGCCAAGGCAGGAGGACTGTTTGCACTGTAGTATATACCTGCTGCAGAGCGCATCCTACTTTGGGATGCATTCAAAATTGTCCGTCTTCACATAACACAGTATATGGGACAAAGCACAACTTCATAAACCAGAAATGCCCAACCATATTTTGTACTTGCCTTCTTTATGTTAAAAAGTACAAAGTGCAAGCAGTTTATTTTACACCTTATGGAACTCATGGTACATTTAGTGGCCACCCAAGAAATTTATTGATGTGCCAAATTCCTGAATTTTCTAGGATTTATTTCCCATGTTGTGAGTGATTATCATTCAGCAAGAAAACTAATGTTCAGACCACTTTCCTTTTTTTTTTGATTTTGGGGCCACCCCCAGAGGTGTTCAGGGCTTACTCCTGGCTCTGTACTCAGCAATCAATTCTAGAGGGGCTTGGGTGCCAGGAAAAAACCCAGGTTAGCCACATGCAAGTCAAGTTCCCAGCCTGTTGTACTATCTCTCTTGACCCTAAACTATTTAAATTTTTACTTTAATTTTTCGGAATCAAGACCTCTGGTCTTAATTAAGCCGGACACCTCTGGTACCCAGTCACCGCCATTTCAAGGCCACTCTCCACATGCTCAGACAAGCCTCACGCATGAAGGAACCGGCAGAGGAACCAGGTGCACAGGTCCTGGGACTGAGATCTCCATCCGATCGGGACTGTGCCGCCTCCACCCAGATCCCCCATTTTCCAGTACATAGGCAATTACACCCATAAATTGCCCCTGCCGCCATGAAATCCATCAACGGCCAAGATTCAGAGACTATAAAACAAAGCTCCCGGAAGAGAGTGATGCAGAGTCTCCTGCCCCCGCATCAGGGTGCCTTCACCGGGCCCCCTAGGAGGTGAGTGGGTTGAGTTTCCTTCCCCACCCCGAGCAGAGCCCTGGCAGCCAAAGACCTCAGGTACCCAGCCACAGCCATGCTCAAGTCCACTCTCCACACTCTCGGACAATCTTCACACATGAAGAAACAGGCAGAGAAACCCAGGTGTGTGGGTCTCTGGGCTGAGATCTCCAAGCCTGCTCGGATTGGGACTGGGCCTTCTCCACACAGATCCCCTATTTTCCAGTAACTAGGCAGTTACACCCACAAACTAATCTGGTGCCATGAAATCCCATCAAATGCCAAGACCCAGAGACTATAAAACAAAGCTTCCATATATCCCTCTTATAGTATAGTTCTCCTTCTCGTAGAACCCGACAAGCTACTGAGAGTATCCTGCCTGCACGGCAGAGCCTGGAAAGCTCCTGTGGCGTATTCAATATGCCAAAAACAGTAACAATGATGTGTCTCATTCCCCTGACCCTGAAAGAGCCTCTAATGCGGCACCATTGGGTAGGATGAGTAAGGAGAGGCTGCTAAAATCTCAGGGCTAGGACAAATACAGACATTACTGGTGTCCACTCAAGCAAATTGATGAATAATAGGATGACACTGATACAGTCATACAGTGATTTTAATTTTTAATTGTTTTGTTACAATAGTGATTGCAGCTGTGGTTTTGATGTACAAAGTTATTGCAACTAAACTACTAGCAAATTTCCCCAAATCCTTCACTGACATATTCACTCCTAGCCCACTTCTTCCCCTATCTCCCCACTTCTCAGCAATCTAAATTTTTATAATCCAAAGCTAAGGCTCATCATTGTTCAATATTGTTAATTTTTTTGTTTTATTTTCTATAAACCACAGAAAGGTTATATCATTCTGTTTTTGTCCTACCTCTAGCTTATTTTGCCTAACCTTGTTCCTGCAAGTTCCATCCAAGTTGTAGAAAACTCCTTTGTGTATATATACCACAAATTCTATATCCATTTGTTGTTGTATATTTAGGTTGTTTCCATAACCTGATTATTTTACAAAGGACAACAGTGAATATAGGTGGGCAATCACCGGGTCATATATAAGCTCTATTCTCTTTCAGTTACTGTTTTTGAGAGTCCCTCCTATCATAGAGTCTGAACCAACTACACTTGTGTCTTTTTCATCACATCTCTGTGAACCCTGGTTATTTCCAATCTTTTTGATATATGCCATTCTCAAAAGTGTGACATATCTCATTGTAGTTTTAATTGGAAATTCTCTAGTCATTAATGACAATTCACTCCTTTAAATTTTTTTCTTTTTGATTTTGAACCGGTATCACCCTGCTGAACCCCTCTCTTGACATCAATGATTACTTCTTTGTAGAGTGGTGAGATCCTGGTAGTGAATTCGCAATACAGCTCACGGAGGATCTTGATGTATTGGGCTTGAATGCCCTGATTGGCTAGGGCTTCAATGACCGCTTCCGTCTCAACAGAATCAAAGGCCTTCTTTAAATCAATGAACATGCCACCCTGGAGAACATCATGCAACGACTGGAATGGGAAGGAATGGGAGTGAAGATAGATGGTCAGCAACTACACCACCTCCGCTTTGCTGATGACATTGTTTTAATAACACCAAACATCAGCCAAGCGGCACAAATTCTGGCAGACTTTGACCGTGAGTGTGGAAAGGTAGGACTACAGCTGAACCTTACGAAGACAATGTTTATGAGAAACAGCCTCGTTCCTGATGCCCCATTCGCTCTCAACGGAACGACTATCTCCGAATGCAACAGCTATGTGTACCTAGGTCGAGAAGTCAACATGACAAATGACCTGGCACCCGAGCTGCGCAGGAGGAAGAGAGCAGCTTGGAACGCCTTCAAGAACGTCGAAGAAATAGCTAAGAGGACGAAGAAACTCTGGCTCCGGGCACATCTCTTTGATTCCACTGTTCTTCCTGCATTAACATATGCCTCAGAGACCTGGGCCCTACACAAACAGGATGAGAACGCTATTCAGGTCTCCCAAAGAAGAATAGAAAGAGCTATGCTTGGAATATCACGTTTCACTCAAATGAGAGAAAGAATCCGGAGTTCCCACATCCGTCGACGATCAAGAATCAGGGACACTGTCTCGTTTGCCAAGGTGTCAAAAATCAGATGGGCTGGTCACGTAATGAGATTTAAAGACGACCGCTGGACTAGACCTGTTACCGACTGGATTCCACGGGATGTCAAAAGACGGCGTGGCCGCCCACCTACCAGATGGTCAGACTTCTTCATCAAGATCGTGAATGATCGGTTTGAGGCTCTTCATGTTCCCAGAGCGAACAGATGCCATTGGGCTACACTAGCACGCAACAGGGACAAATGGAGATGTTACTGGTGCCTGCTCGAGCAAATCAACGACTAACGGGAAGTTAAGTGATTAAGTGATTTTGAACCACATCCAGCAGGTCTCAAGTTATACTCTTGGCTCTGTATTCAATAATCGCTTCTGATGGGGCTCAGAGATTATATGAAGTGCTGGGTATCTAACTTGGCTTAACAGTGTGTATGACTAGCATCTTAAGCCCTGTGCTATCTCTCTGGCCTACAATGAACTTTTTTTCCATATTAGTAATGTCCAACCATGCGTTTACTATGTGGATGTGTCTTTTCATTGCCTGTCTCCACTTTTTGATGAAAATAATTTTTTATTTTCTTGTTGAGATTTCAGAATACTTTATCTATCCTAATAATTGTCCTTATTTAATGTGTGTTATACAAATATGTTTCCCCTATTCAACTGAGTGTCTTTATTTTTGCCTAAGTTCCCTGTCCTACATAAACTTTTAATTTTTATGCTGTCTCAATTGTTTTTGGTGTTGTTGTTGTTTCTGTTGGCTATGCCAATAGAATCAAATCATTAAAAGCATCTCTAAGATCCACATCTTGGGGAGATTTTCCTGTTTCACCAATGTATGTTATTGATTCTGGTCTCATCTTGAGGTCTTTAATCCACTTTAAATTAACTTATGTGTATAGTGTGAACTATAGATTCCAGTTTCTTTCCTTTTTATTGCACATGGCTATTCATTTTTCTCAAGACCTCTTGTTGACAGAATAAGAGACTAACACCGAAGAATAGTTGAGATAAGTACCACGAGGTTTGCTCCATGGCTTGGAGGCCAGCTGCACATGCTGAGGGGTGGGGGCGGGGAAGGCAGCTCAGATAGAGAAGGGAACACCAAGTAAAGGGTGTTGGGAGGATCCGCCCAGGATGGGAGATGCATGCTGAAAGTGGACTATAGACCAAACATGATTGCCACTCAGTACCTCTATTGCAAACCACAACACCCAAAAGGAGAGAGAGAACAAAAGGGAATGCCCTGTCACAGAGGCAGGGAGTGGGGGGGGCTAGGGGGGAGGGATACTGGTATCATTGGTGGTGGAGAATGGGCACTGGTGGAGGGATGGGTACTCAATCATTGTATAACTGAAGCCCAAGCACAGAAATTTTTAAGTCTATAACTGTACCTCATGGTGTTTCACTAATAAAATTTTTAAAAAGAATTAGTAATAACTGGAACATGCAAAAATAATTTTGTTACTGCTCATATTTCTTGGAGGATAAAATATAACAAAAGACAATAATAAAAACAATTTCAATTGTGATTTTAGGAAAACCTATTCTTTCATCTATTCTATTAGGAATATATAAAAATATAAATCATATTTCATGGTTTTCCATCACAATGTTTGCATATTAAAAGAATACAATATACAAAGGAGCAAAGGAGCTTTTAAGTAAAATATTACAGACTTAAGAATGCTTATGCATACCTATGTTGTTCAATATCAGAAATAAATATCTGATGATTAAATAAATACATTTACTATAAAGAAAAACAAAAAGACCTCTTGTTGAAGAGGCTTTCTTTGGTTCACTTCATGTACCCAGTTCCTTTGTCAGAGATTAACTGTTTATATCTCTGAGAATTAATTTCTGGGCTCTCCGTTCTATTTTATTGGTTTGAGAATGTGGATTTAACCCAGAACCACACGGTTTTGATAACTATAGTTTTATTTCACAGTTTAAAGTCAGGGCATGCAATGATATTCATTTCTTTTATTCTTTGGGTAGCTTTAGCTGATTAAGGGAATTTAATGATAACATGCAAATTTTAGTATTTTTTCTAATTCCTTGAAGAATGTCTTTGAACTTTTGATGGGGATTGCGTTAAATAATTTTTGAAAGCAGTTTCAGAGTTGTAGGAATCAGCACACTTACACTGAAACAGTTTAGAATACACATCGTTAGAGCAATGTTTTTCTACAGTTCTTTTATGTAGATGTTTCAAACAATGAAAACCACCAAAAAAGGGCAGAAAGATATAAGCCTGTGTACTATAGCATTTAGTACACCCTCTCCATATATAAACATTCACCTGGGAATGGCTCCACCTGGTGAACTAACAAGGGACTCCTTTAGTCCTTCTTTCCTCTGAACATCTTGTTTCCTGTGAGCACAGATCCTTAACTTTTAGCTCAAGACAGGACTCGTGGCCAGCTGGCATCAAGAGCACTCCCAGGAGAGATAGCTTTTGGTGGGAGCTTTTAGCACACATCTGCCTGATCTGGAACATGGAGCCCCTTGTCCGAGTCTCCTGCCCCCACCCCGGTTCTATCCTGGCTGCAACTTCCTCCTCCTTCCCCTGGAGAAACTCTGAAATTCTCTTTAGATGGGAACAAGGAGGTGGATTGCCCAGATTTGTGATGGGAAGGTAGAAATCAGGGAGAACACGTGCTCTGTACTGTCCAGACTCCAGTCCCAAGGAGTCCCAGGGGCCCGTGCAAAGCTGACTAAAAGAGAGAAAGAGTGAAAGCAAATGTCAAGCAAGTCCAGACAGCAGTGAGGCTGTCTGTAGGCAGACTTGATTCCTTACAGTGAGCACAGAGTGAGGGCAGGGACTGAGCTTCACACACACACACACACACACACACACACACACACACACACACACACACACACACACATACTGAGCCTGACTCTGGTATGGGGAGGTGAGGAGGCAACACTGGGAGGAAGACTGGACCCAATTTAGCACTTAGTTCCTGGCTTCTTCTGGGACTAGCAGTGTGAGTCCCTCCCAAGCTTTACCATTTCCTAGAGAGCCATCCATCATACTGAGCTCTGGGCCCTGATATGCCCGCCTGGGACTTCTCCCACATAGCTTCCTCCTGCGCAAAGCCCCCAGTCAGGCGTGCTGTCCTGACCCCTCCTTTCATGGTGAGAGCTCCCTGGCTCCATTATACAGGAGCTCTGTTTCCCTTTCTATAAAACTGCCTCAGTAATTCAGCTCTCTGGATCTATTTAGATCTCTAATTGATCTGCTAGTCGGAGAATATATCTCCCCAACCTCTGCTCTTTATTTTCTTTATTTGTTTTCTGAAATGCGTTCGCTTTTCCTGACTCTTCACAACTGGAACTGAAACCAGAGCTGTAAAACACTGTATGCCAGTAGCTGGAATGAAACTGCATCTCTATTCAAACTGCTTATTCATATTGTATTCCAAATGGTCTTTTTTGTGTGCCAAAGTTTTTACCAGTAGCAACAAACTGTTGGAGAAATAAGTGCTAAATGTAAATTAAGTTAGGCCAACCATTGGAAATGACTGGTCAGCAGAGATAAATCTGAAGAGTGGGAAGCAAATTCCTTTTAATTAGGAAACAGGGATTTACATGTTCCATCAATATGTCTTTATCTTCCTTCTTATCTTCCACTTACTTAGAAAGGAAGAAGCCAAAGAATAGGAAGTCTAGAAATGCAAATAAATTTCAACTAGTTTCTAAAGTCTAGATCAGTGGTTCTTAAATTTGAACTACCAAACTCACCTTTGAAATTAAGCTTGAGAGTTTGGGTCTCAAACGTGTTCTCTAGTGGTACTGATGGTATTGGTCTGAGAACCACAATCTATGTATTGACACCCCCTGCTTAATGGTCTGCTTTAGGCTTGATGATCAGTCCTAGGACTTGACAGGGATCACCATATGAACTGGAGGAGCTTCTAGCTCAGTGAGGTTGGGCCTTGGGTGGTGCTCAACCGCTGTATCCTGTGGCAAAAGAGCACAGGTTGCACCTGTTCCTTCTTGTCTCTTCACTGCCTTGGCTCTTCCTGGGTGGTGGAGGGAAAAGCGGTGTAGAGAACCCCAGATCTCCTGGCCCAAGATGTGTCCTTTGCTCACCTTGCTGTAGATCTGGGTGTTCTCAATGGGAGCTTGAGACAGTCTCCTGGGATAGAAATTGATTAAGCCCAGGTATCTGGACCCACTGCCACCCAGACCTTTATCTCAATAGTTTTGGGACCCTGCAGCTGACAATATACATTTCTGACAAATTCCCAGGTGATGCTGAGTGGTGCCTCCTGGTCAAAGGAATAAAAGTCTTCCTGTGTTCTTTTGTCCGAGGCAGTAAGGATTGGGCACTAAGAAAACACAAAGCAGGGAGCAGCCTCACCAGAGGCTGAGGATTTACTTGGCACTGTCCTCCCGTTGTTCATCGATTTGCTCGAGCGGGCCCAGTAACGTCTCCATTTTGGAACTTTTTACTGTGTTTGGCATATCGAATACGTCAGGGGTAGCTTGCCAGGCTTTGCCGTGCGGGCAAGATACTCTCCGTAGCTTGCCAGGCTCTCCGAGAGGGGCGGAGGAATTGAACCCACTCGGCCGGGCTGGCTGCGGGCAAGGCAAATGCCTTACCGCTGTGCTATCGCTCCAGCCCTTACTTGGCACAAGACTAAAATTTTAAGTAACTTGGATTTTTAGAGTTAAGGATTTCTAAGAAAAGTACCAAATTAAATAAAGTTTTCATTAATCCTAAATATATTTGAGACGAATTGTTTCACAATGTTAAGGATCAGCTATTTCAACAAAAGGGAAAAGGTAAGAGAATCAATATTTGTTGAGTCTGTTAAGCCTTGCATTAGAACCTTCAGTCTATTGCCTATTTGCTTCCTGCAACAATCATAGATGAAGGACATCAATAAAAGATGATATTCCAATCTTTTCAGATGAGGAGGAAACTGAGTCTCAGGGAGCTTAGGTGAGCTGCCTATGGTCACACAGTTGATAATAACTCAATGATGGCTTCCAATTCAGGCCTGAGGTCCCGGGGAGATGGCTCAAAGGGTTGAAACACATGCTCTGCATGCAAGAGCCATAGGTTTGATTCCTGTCACATCTGGAAGCCACCCCCCAATACTGCAGTTTTTAGACCTGAACAAAAGCAAACTCAGCCCTGTCTGACTCCACAGCCCGTTTCACTGTACCCTGCTCCTGAACAAAAAAGAACGCATCTTTATTGAAAGAGCAGGAAATACAGGGCACGGTGTTTTCAAAGAAAACATGAGACATGAAATGATTGTCATGGCAACTAGGTAATGAGAAAGGAGGCTGAAAGGATAGGTCAGGGATAGATTGCGAATGTCACTCCAGGAATTTGTCTTTTATTGTCGTCAATGAAGAGTCATTGCACAAATTGAAGAAGGGGGTGGGATGTTAAATTGACCGCAACTCAGAGGAATGGAGGATAAAAATTGCTGTTAAGAGCAGAGAAAGGGGGCACATAGGGCTCAGGGACGGGAATGGAGCTTACAGCCTGTCCCGGTATCTCATCTGGCAGCAGAGAAAACAAGATCCAGAGTGGAGAGGCAACTTGCTGAAATGATGTTGTGAGACTCTGTCCCCCGCCCCCCACCTATTAGTGCAGAAGTCCTTTTCTCCCCCAGCATCAGTGAGCTTTGGTGATCAACAGAGCACAGCTGAGCCCCTGGCCAAGAATGATCCAAGGTCAAGAAACAATTTCTTTTCTGTGACTGGCCAGTGTGGGAGCATAAACCTCTCCGCCTTTTACACAGTGTAGAGCAGTGTTTCATATGGTGGCTGCTACCAGCCCCTGGAGGTTGCTGGAAACTTCTGGCGTGGGGGGGCACAGGAGTAGCCCAGGTGCAATTGCTAGGTGTTTTCTTAAAATACGGAAATACGGTTGAAGGTTGATTTCTAGGGACCTTGTGAAAAGTGCTTTTTTTTTCTTTTTGAAAATGAATCAGGTGGTAAGCCAAATAAGTCTGGGAAGCTCTGAGCAGATCAACTCAGAATCATACTTGTTCCAGAGCTTTCTGCAGGATGGGCTAAGATTGTTGTTGTGGATGTATCAAGTTTTACATCTTCCTGGGGCTCAGGTATTGGTTGTGAGATGGTTCAATCAATAAAGCTTCTGTCCCTAGAGCTTTGTCCGACATTGTTCCCCTGGGCATACAGCCTGGCATTCTTCCCTAAAGTTAGTTTGGTGTAATTGCTGGAACAATACAGGGCTTAAGTTTTTCATGCTTTCACACCTAGTTCAATCCCTGGCACCATATAAAGTCCCCAGCGCACAGCATCAGGAGTAAGCTCTGAGCACTGTCAGGTGTGGTTCCAAAACAACTACGAAAAATAGAACAATTTGATGAAATCAGGACAATAATCTGTGTCTTCTGATTCTTAATCTATCCATCACACCTTGTAGACCTCTTGCACATATTTCTCCTTGACTCTCTCCGGGTTCCAGATCCATCCAAGAATTTGGGGCAAGGGAACTTAGAGTATGGGTCAAAAGATGCAGGAAAAAAGAGCTCCTCACCACCCCCTCACTACTCAGCCACCACCAAGAGTGCTCTGCATGGAGTTGTGGGTATAGGTTTATCAAAAGTGGGAACTCCCTTTTATAGGTAAATCATCCAGGAGGAAATCTGAAGTGATTGTCTGACTCCTCCAGGGCTCTTCCACTAGCTTGCAACAGTTGCAAGCAGAGCTCAGTCTGGGTCAGGAGGAAATTGAAAAGACAGTGATGTCCGTGGCTCAGGGCTTCAGACACAAGGATGCCTTGTGCGAGGGTGAAACTGGGAATGAAGCCTGAAATTCCATCAAGAGGGAGATATACTAGAGATTCTAAAGCATTCCTCCCCTTTACTGTTTTGCTTCCTGGTCTATTCCCTTTCTTGCTTGCTTTATGTATGAGTTAAATCATTGTGTATTTGTCTTTCTCCCTCAGATGCAGTTCACTTGAAAATACACCTGAAGTTCTACTCATCTTGTAGCAAAAGGCAAATTTCATCTTTTCTTCTGACAGATCTGTATACCGTTTTGTTTACCACATTTTCTTTATCCACTCATCTGTTTTTGTGCACTTGGATTGTTTCCAAACCTTGACTATTGCAAATAGTGCTGCAGTGAACATAGATTGTATTATCTTTAAGAATTAATATTTTTATATTCTTGATGTAGAACATAAGGAGTGAAATCACTGGGTTATATTATATGGTAGTCCTAGTTTTATTTTTTTAATTCTCCATACTTTTTCCATTGAGACTGAACCAAACAAAAGTCTCACTAACAGTCAAATGAAGGACCCCATTTTACTACATCCTCATCAGCAGTTAATTACAACCTTTTTGTTATATGCCTGATGTAAAACAATTTGTTGTCATTTTGATTTTCAATTTCCTGATAAAAAGTGATGAGCAGTTTTTCATATGCCACCTAAATTTTGATAGCTTTATTCAAATGTATGACATCTATCTTTTCATAGAAATAAAAATCCTCATTTCTATAGTGAGTCTAATTATGTTATGGTCTACACTACTGTCTAAATTTAATTCCTAGAGAGGAACGCTATCACCAAATTTCTTAGTTGTTCTTGTGCTCCTCTCACCGACATTTATTCAGGTCCTGCCTAAGGTGTAACCTGTGTATTCCTGTCTAATTTTTCAGTCTTGTTCATTATATCCACTTCAGTCTCTTTACGTCTGTATCTTTTCTTCTATTTTCCACTATTGCCACAGATATCTTGGTGTTCTAATTTCACTTAGGGTAGATCATCACTTTTTCAATACTTTCAGGAACCACCCTATTTGGTATTGCTCCTGGTTCTTGCCAAGGTGTTAAATCCCATACTTCAGAATTGTGTTCCCACTGATAAACTTTATTTAATCTTAAAGTCCTACTACCTGATGAAACATGCTCAGAATACAATTTCATGTGACCTCTAACAAATTCTGCCAATCCATGCTGCCTACATTTTGAAACTCTTTCGAGTATAGTCACTTTCTTCTTTACTCACTTTCTTCTTTAGCAGTTCTATCTAGCATGTACCTCCTCTCTGACTTAACCATTAAGTTAGTTCTAATTACTAAGAGGAAATGCGCTCATGTGTTGCCTTGTGGGGCAGATGGTATTCACCATCCCCAAACAAGGTGTTGGGTGAAGGACAAGAATTAGGAGGGAAGTTGTGACAATTCTGTACCCTCACCGATGTCAGGGAAACGTGGAGATTCCCCATTTGGGTGGCATCAATCTAAAAACCACCCAATCATGTGTCAGAGTCCTATTTTTTCCCATTTAGCTACCTGGTTTTGGAAGAGCAAACCTATGTCTCCTGTTGGAGTGCAATAACCACACAATGCTATAGGTCTCATTGCTACTATTTCCCTCATATTTCTCAAATGTGTAATTCATTCCCTTCCTCAAATATACCACCCCAATTTGCCAGTTGGTAAAGTGCTTAACAATAGTAGGACTGCCACCTTGTGGCAGGGGAGTATCTATGTTCCACCTGTCCATGATGGAAGGTTGGCGGGTCCTCTGACTGCCAACTGGGCTATGATTGATCTAGCTTCCAAATCCCATCCCAGTGAAAGTTTAACTCTCAATTTCAAGAAGTATAAATTGAATTCCCCAGAAATTACAGTCCAAAGCAGAATATAAGCATGTAGAGTGCTTATTAAGAGGTGCCTTTTAAAATTACACCTGTGAAAGGAAACATATATAGACAGATGCAAAGGTTGGACTGCGTTTCAGTTCCAACAACAACCTCAGCCAAAGAAAGATCTGGAGGTAGACGGACCTTTCAAAATTGTCTCAACTTGGACTGAGATACAGAAATCCTTCATCCTTTTTTATCTGTTATTGCCCTAGAAAATTTTGTGACCTTGACTAAGATAACTGTGTACCCGTGGCAATCACAAAAGGGACTAAAAATTGAATGCAGCTTGCCAACAATTTTCTCAGCAGTTCAGCCAAAATGTTATTAAATGAAATGGGAGTTGAGTTGCCTCACCACGGTATCCACTACAAGCACCAACTCTGGACATTAAAAATTGTCAATTAAGAGTAAAGAACAAATCACCCCATGTTTCCATACGAACTGTATTTCAGAGTATGCAAATGACCATGGTTGATGAGGGTGAATTCTATCAGAGGGAGCCAATAATAGTACTGTAGCACTGTAGCACTGTCCTCCCGTTCTTCATCGATTTGCTCGAGCAGGCACCAGTAACGTCTCCATTGTGAGACTTACTGTTACTGTTTCTGGCATATCAAATATGACATGGGGAGCTTTCCAGGCTCTGCCATGTGGGCGGGATACTTTCGGTAGCTGGCTGGGGCTCTCTAAGAGGGATGGAGGAATCCAACCCGGGTCGGCAGCATGAAGGCAAACACCCTACCCACTGTGCTGTCACTTCAGCTCGAGCCAATAATAAACTTCAAGAAATGATTGGATTAGACTTTATCATTTTGCAAACCCAATGTTTTTTTCAGACAAAAATATAATTGTTTCAATTAATTAGATCATACGGTAACAGGTTGATGGGGAACCTCTAGTGGAAAGTTCAGGGTGATTCTATGTGAACCCACTAATCAACATCCCTGTGTTGGCCAGTGCATACCTCCTGATGTGAGGCAATAAGAAGGGTACAGCACCACTTATCAGTGTCCCTACCTTTAAAATACTGTACTGGGTCCTAATCTTTAAAGCCAATTTACAGTATATAATTAAGTCACACTTATTTCTCTGCCAAGAGAAGCAAGCTTACAGCAGAAAGAAGCAAGTTGACAAATCAAAAATGAGGCATTCAGCAGTGCAAGTAAATTGGTACTCCCCAACAATTCAATAGTAAGAAGAGAGAAAAAAAGGGAAAATGTCAGAGAGTACAATGGGTAAAGTGCTTCACTTGCCTTCATGCTGCTGACCTGGGGTTGGTCACTACCAGGAGTGATCCCTGAGAAAAACGCCAGGAATAAGCCCTGCACACAGTCAGAAGTAGATTTAAGATACAAAGCCAAATGCAATCTTATTTGGTTTTAGGTTAAACAAAATGACTTTTCTTTTTAGATAGTTGAAGAAATCATAATATGGTATATGAAGTAGAGAAAACAAAGAAATTTGTTTGTTGTGAAAGTGTTATTTGGGGCAAAAATTTGTGAAAGTACTGTACTTCAGTATAATAAGCATTTGAATATGCATTCAACTAGATAGACAACTACAATGTTAAAGATATACTCTCTCTTTGACTTGCTAAGTTATATGTCTATATTTGGTTCTGGAGTAGAATTTCACACCAAACAACACCAACTACAAAAGGTGTTTTTGTTTTTGTGGGGGTGGTGATGGTGGGGGCCATACCTGGCAATGTTGGGCTTACTCCTGGCTCTGCACTCAGGGATCACTCCTGGTGGTGTCCAGGATTGAACCCCAGTTAGCCATGTGCAAAGTAAGCTTTCTACCACTGTTTATTGCTCTGGCCCCCAAATGAGAGATTTTTTTTTTAATTCAGAAGCTTGACAAAAAGTTGAAAGATCAGGATTATCTAGTTCTGTGAACATGGCAAAATACGTGACTTGTTGACAAGAGCAAATGATCTTTATCTTATAGTCTATGCTAAAAGCAAACCCCGCACATGCTATTAGAAAGCACTATTCTGTAGAAATAGTGCCATAAACCAGTGATCTGTACTTTAAGTTGTTGAAACATGCAAGCCAGAGTAGTCAGAATGCTTTCCCATTCCTCGAGCCTGCTACCTTACCAACAGCACTTATCTGCGCTGCCCAAGCCCCCACACCCCTCACCAACACCCAACTTTCGGAGCAACATGAATTATCATAGATGAATGATCAAATTAAGGTTCCATTATGTCAAAGAACAGTTCATTAAAATTAAATCGCTTTTTTAAAAATATAATCAAGTTGTGTACCTAAAAGTGTACGTTAGAAAATAGAACGAAAGAGGAAAACAGTCCTTAATTCTAACCCTCCAAACACATTCTTGGACTTTATCATTTTAGGTATTTTTCTATGTGTGCATGTATTTGCCCAGCAGAACGGGCATCCTGTTCCTTGCTTGATCATTTACACCGTTGAGTTTCTTTAATTCCCTCCCAAATCTTTGCCACATCAGCAAGTATCCAGCCAGAAACTTATCAACTGCACAACGTGAGAGAGCGCGCGCCTCACTGAACCAAGTTTCATTGGGAAGAAAGTGTGTTTCAATGTCTCCGTTCACAAAGGGCTTCCCCGTCTGTCTGCACAGCTTTCGGGGCGATTTGCTACTTTCTAGAAAGTTCTGTGTGCTTCTGGAAGCATGCTAGCCGGCGTCATCAGAAGCCTTTGCCCATCCCACGAGCCTGCTATCTTCCCAGAGAGCAAAACCGGAGAGTCTTTCGAACTTGCGAGACTTGTCCTGTCCTGCCCGTTAGTCACGCCGCCCGACTGGGGACTCTTCCAGAAAGCCCTACACCCTCTCCCTCCTCTCCTTCGACCCCTCCCCTCCCCCCGGACCCCCCTCCCCGCGCTTTCCCGCTCGGGCGCCTGGCCTATGGCAGACGCCGGCAATTAATGAGGGGCGGGGATCGAGGAGCGGCTGTCAGGAGGCCGCCATATTCCTGTACGGTCCCCGAGGCCGCCCCGAAGTCGGTGGGTCGGGAGAGGTGCTGACAGGGCGGGGCCGCCGCGCGCCTCTGCCGGCCTCACCCCTCCCTCCCGGGACAGGTGGCTGCGGCGCGCCCCGCCCCCGCCAGCTGCGGGGGTCGGGAGGGGGGGAGCGCGGGAGGGCGGTGCGCGGACGGCCGCCGCCAGCTGCGAGGCGGAGTGGAGCGGTCGGCACTTCGGGACGGCGGGGCGGCCGGTCGGGCGGCAGCGAGCGAGGACCCAGTACCGTGGCGGCCAAAAAAATGCTCCTGTACCGAGGGGCCCCGCCGGGCCCGGGAGCGCAGGGCGGCACGCCCGGCCGGCCAGGCGGCAGCCCGCAGGCCTATGGCATTCGCCTGAGCACGGTAGGTCGGGGGGCCCGAGGGGGCGAACGCGCGGCGGGGTGCGGGGAGGGGGCGCGGGGAGGCCTCACTCGGGACGGGACGCCCTCTCGCCCCGCAGATGAGTCCCCGCTATCTCCAGAGCAACTCCTGCAGCCACACGCGACCCTTCAGTGCCATCGCGGAGCTGCTAGGTGAGTGGCGGGGGCGGGCGCGACCGCGCGACCACCCGGGGTGGCGGTGCCCACGCGCGGGCCGCCGACGCGGGAGAAAGGTGCGTGGCGGGCGGGGGCGGGGGAGAGAAGGGGCCGGGACCTGGGCGACTTGGGGACCCGCCGCCGGGGCTCGGCTGGCGAAAAGGGGCGGTGGGGGGGACGGTGCTCTCTCTCCGGGATGGGACGCGGTTCGGAGGATGAAGCTGAGCACACCAGGAGCGTCCGAAAAGTTCGAACTTGTGTGTGATTTTTCTCTCTGACTCGCGATGTTCCGCGCACTTGGGGCTAGTCGCTCCGTTCACGTTGAATAGGCGATGCATAGGAATATCGGGATTCGAGGCGGCCGGGCTCCTTCGGGGCTGGCGCTGGACGGCGGGCACCCTGCTAGCGGAGAGACGTTGGAGGGGAGCCGGGAGGGACGTAGGGGAATGGTCTTGGAAACGGAGTTATTTAACGTTTGGGACCAGAGAGTCTGGGAATGATGGGACATCTCTTAAGAGATGACACGAGTGCATTTGGCTCCCTGCAACTGGGGAGGGCAGGATCCGTGGTCCACGAGCGCCCTCACACCGCTGGAATGAATACTTAACCTCTCTCTGCGCCACCGATGTTTGCTTTTAAAGAGCTTTTGGTTGAGCCCTCAAAGCCAAGCACACAAGGCTTTTGCAGCCGTGTGCTAAAATATTCCGTGGAAAGCAAAGAAGAAACACATTCCTGCACCGAAAATTGAAGCCGCGCACAGGGCAGGGCTAAATGGTCCGAAAATGCAAAGATGAGAGGGAGATTTTGAAGGGCGAGGTAGCGCCCAACAAAACCTGGAAATGGTTTCAAAACTCCCCAAACAGGCCCCGGGCCCTACCTAAGTTGCTCTGGGTTGTCCTTGGTAAGAAAGTGAACAGCAGAGGGATGTGGTCAGGAGGGTTGTTTATTTGGAAGGGTGATTGTGATTAGTTTTACCATTACACGGAATGCTTGCAAGATGCATGATGATTCGAAACTGCAGGGAAAATACCTAACACTGGCACGTTTTGAGCCCAAGAGACAAAACTGTATCTTTTACTGCTGTGGGAAATATCTAGGTACCTGCAATTTACAAAAAGGGGAAGGACAAAGAGAATAAAGTAACAATTTATATCCTCACAGGACAAAAACATCATCCTATACTAAATTGGGGGTTGGGGCTCTCCTTGCTAGAAGCTTCCAGAGCTACAGCCAGCCTGGGGGGGGTAGGGAGCAGGGATAGGAGGAGAGCTGTGTACGCAGTAGCCTTTTGAGTCATCTCTCCAGCTCCCTGCGCACTGAATTTTAAGGGTGGCTTGAAGATGGCTGTTTGGTATTTTTGTGTAAAAA
The DNA here is from genome assembly GCF_029834395.1 of Sorex fumeus. NCBI lineage: Eukaryota > Metazoa > Chordata > Mammalia > Eulipotyphla > Soricidae > Sorex > Sorex fumeus. The sequence goes on from NW_026606115.1 coordinate 19,233,540, forward strand.
TGATTTTTGATTTAAGCATTATTTAAATAACCTCCGCCTGGCCCAAATGTGGCTTAGATTCCCTGTATTGTTTGTGTATATGCATTTATACATGCTTACACACATACATACCAACACACAGATTACAAAAACAGATAATGACTATTGATGATAATGCTTCTAAATAGGGAAAGGGAAAAACAAAGTGTTAAATGGTGGTCCAAAGCTTTCATTTTATGTTTTCTTTAAAAATAATTGTCTCCATTTGCATTAATTTTCTAGCGAATCATTCAATAAATATTTATCAAGCAATAACTGTGGATCAGGCCACGTGGGAGTACAAAAATGAATACAACAAAGATTCACTACAATATGGGGAAGACAAATTAGGTACAGAAGGTTGGTGCTTTGTAATGCTGGATAGAAAGACAAATCAGAAAAAGATACAAACAACAGCTGAATAGAAATATACATCAGAAAAACTGCCATGGAGTTCAGAGGAAGGAGGGATACCTTTCAGTTTACGGGAAAGATGAAGGTTGGGGAAAGCTCTGTAGAGAGGTGACATTTGAGCTGAGATTAGAAGGATTGGGACAAGTGGATATTTTCCAGAAAATTATTCATTTGATAAATATTTATCAAGTGCTGTCAGTGGACCTGGCCATGTGGGAGGTACAAAAATGAATACAACACAGGGGAAAATAAACGAGGCGCAGAAGGTTTGTGCTTTGTATAATAATAGATAAATCAGAAAAGATAAAATCGTCTCATGCTGCGACATTCAGAGGAAGGAAGGATGATTTCCAGCTTAGCAGAAGGTGAGGGTTAGGAGAGGCTTTAAGAGAAGGTGACACTCGAGCTGAGATTTGAAGGATTGGGACAAGTGGATTCGGCTGTAGGGAGGGGAGGGCATTCCAGGCAAAAGGAACAACTGTGTGAACAAAGGCATGAAGAGTACTGAGTTTTATTAAAACATGGAGTTAAAAATGATCAAAAGTGTAGGTCCTTAGACTTTACAAAGCACTTACACTAATATATTATATTTTGGTTTGGGTCACACCCGGGGGTGGTTAGGACTTATTCCTGGCTCTGCACTGAAGGAACATAGATTCTAGGAGGGGCTCAGGAAACTTTATTAAGCATTAAACCTGGGTCAGTCACATGCAAGGCAAGCACCCTACCTGCTGAATTCTCTCAAATAACAGTCTAGACAAATAAAAATTTTCATTTTACTCTCCAAGGTCAATGTAGTCATCATCATTATTGAGATAAGGAGAAAGCTCAGAGAATTTAGTTGCCATTTCTATAACTACATTGTAATCTTTCACATTGAGGAATCAAATACAAATCCTTTTTATTCCGTGAACTAAAAGGGGAATGAGTTTAGAAAAGCAGAATGTGATTAGAAGGCTCCAGGATTTGGCTTTCCCTTCCAGAAGCTTCTTTTGCAGCAGTGGTATTATCATGATCAGGTTACACTTAAGGAAAACTAATCTTGTTGCATTTTATTGAATGGATTGGAGAAGCTAGTAGTGTGACTTTGAAATTCTAGGTAGGAGATTATTGCAGTATTCCAGATGAGAGAGAATAAGCTCTGTAAGAAAGTGGCAGTCAGTGAAAATGGCAAGATAGGGAAAAAACTAACAGTATATCATGTAAGAGGGCAGGAGGGAATTAAAAATGACGTTAGAATTTTGAAACTATGGCCCTTTGAATGTTGGCACTATGTACATATAGGGAACAAAGGGAAAATGAGTGTGTCAGAAAGGATGGCCCTTGATTTATACCAAAAATACTTGTAGATGCAGGATATCTTTAGGGCTAACAGCTTGGCCATGGTGACTTTGCAGGAATCCACCTGGTTTTCCTCTTAGAACAGTGAAAGGACAGGAGGCCCGTGAAACACTTTGTCAGAACCATTTCCTACTTGCCATCATTCTCTCCTGACTGGCCGGGACCAGTTTTGCTTTCTCTGCCAGGTTCTGAGTCCTGAGGCTTCAGTTCCAATGCTTTTGGGATAAACAAGGGATTAGGGAGATAGGGTCAGAGGAGAAGCTAAATTCTCTGCAGTCTGTTTTCTCATGCTCACCCCTAAGTGTTTGAGCAAGGGGAAGGATGGAGGAGGGACCCTCTACTAAGGAAACTGTGTGCAAGAGAGAAGACTCCCTGGGATCTGGTATTACATTGAGTTGTGTGAGACCAGTTAGAAGATAAAGAAACCCCTGGGTCTGGTAGTGAAGCTGTTGCCTAGATGGTGGTTAAGGGCATAGGTGTAAGTTTCTCCCACAGTCCTCTGTTCATATGCTATGTGCCCTGAGATGTGGGAGAAGAGAGATCCCTGGCATCTATTACTACGTGTTTGGAAGGTTAAGCAACAAGAGGAAGGACTGAAACCAGCCACTAGATTGGCACCTTATGCTTTCTTTTGCTTAGGCTGATTTCATTATTGCATTTCCTTGCTTGAACCCAAGTGGAAGGCCATTTAAAACTGAGAGTGCAAAGCTGTGGCAAGTCCTGCTACTTGAGCTCACCCAGATCTCTACGTGTCCCCCTCCCCCCAGTACTCTACCAGCTTACAGCCAAGGAGATAAAATAGCTAGCTGCTTCTGGCAACTACCTTGTGACTCCTGAAGTGCTTCAGCTAAAACTCTTGGGTGTGTTCCTATAAAAAGCACCTAGTAGGTCAGAGAGAGTTCAGTGGGCTGAGTTCATGCTTTGAATGTGGGAGGCCTGATTTTTTTTAAGTTATTTTTTGGACTGGGCATGCCTGGCTGAGCTTGGGGCTTATTCCTGGTTTTGTGCTCGGTGATCACTTCTGGTGGAGTTCGGAGACCATATGGGATACAACTCAGTTCAGCTGAGTGTGAAGCGAGTGCTTTACCCATTGTACTCTCTTTAGCCGGACACCTGGGTTTAATCCCTGACATCACATGGTCCCCTGAGTACTGCTGGAAGTGGCCCCAGGAACAGGTAGCTAACTGCAAGTAGCCCCCTGAGTACCTCTGGGTATGCCTCCCACCCCTTCCCCAGAAACCCAAAAAGAAACCAATAAAGTTGGAAAACTCAATTGAAAAGGAAGATGAAGTGATTTTATGGAAGGCCTGCAAGCTGATTAATTGAATACATTGATATATATGGAATATATATATGGAATATATATGGAATATATATATATGGAATTGGAGCTGATTGTGTCTTTGAACTGTTTGTATAGTATTAGGGAAAGTATCCCATGTGTCCAAATTTTCCAGTGTAGAAATGATGACTTATTGGTTAACAAGCTCAGTGTATCAATCACAATGACCCTGGCTGTCTGCCAGCCAGAGTGACTGATAGTTCCCCAAACAATTCAGGCCTGCCTGCTTGGCAAGTAGTTCCTTAAAACAAAGTAAGCAGCTTTTCAATGCTCAGTCTGTCAGTTCAAGGAAAACAATGGCTGGCCCCTAGGAGAAAATAAGTAAACTTCTGATAAAGCTGATGCTGCACATCAAATTTGCAGTTCCTGCCCAAAGTTGGCCTACTTGACCCTACCACATGATGCAGGTCTTTGGCCCCACCTGGTCCCCAAAGATCTGAGGTTGTGGGTGATGTATGACTGCTGTTGAGGCTTTTTGGGTTACATGTTTGTAACAACATGGTTTTATTGAGTACTCTGGTAACATCTTTGTGGCCCTTGACATGAAGCTGTCTTACTTTTGTTTGGTTGGCATTCACTACATCCAAGTGGTTGCAATTGATGATATTAAACATACTGTAAAAATGACTATTTGGAGGCTAGAGGGTTAGTACGGGGGTTAGGGCACTCACTCTCCTTGCTTTCAGCGAGCTCTGGATTAATCCATGATACTGCACAGGGCTGGAGCGATAGCACAGCGGTAAGGCATTCGCCTTACAAGCGGCCAACATGGCCGACCCGAGTTCGATTCCTCTGCCCCTCTCGGAGAGCCCGGCAAGCTACCGAGAGTATTCAATATGCCAGACACAGTAACAACAAAGTCTCCAATGGAGACGTTACTGGGCCCGCTCGAGCAAATCGACGATCAACGGGAGGGCCTTTACCTTTTACTGCACATATGAACTCCAAGCACAACCAGAGTGATCACTGAACACAGAGCTAGCAGTAAACCCTGAACACACTCAAGTGTGGGCCCCAGCACCCCATCCCAAACTGATAGTTTGGGTATGTGAAACACCTCTCTTCTAAGGGATGTGGAGATTCCCAGTAGAGAAATGTCATGCTTTAAGCAGTGGTAGTAGGATGGATATGTAACCGTAACCCCACCCAATCTCTCAGTTTAGCCAGGTAGTATCAAGTAAAATAGTATAAAGGAAGCGATGAAAGGGAAGATTTGTGTCTTGATTTGAAAGCTAGTAAAAATAAGAGTGTTTAAGGAACCTGTCCAACAGATTGCACAGACTGGCCTCCCATTCAGACCAGTGAACCCTGTGATATCTTTACATGATGTGTGTTAGCGGCTGTTGATTATATATAAACTTGTGGCAAAAAGACATGACCCTTAGATAGTGGTGCCCCCTGGGTCACCAACACAACGCATATGTTAGACTATGGCTGTACTGAAAGTTTAACTCCTTTAATTCTAGGTTCTCTATTTCTAAGTGGAATCATTTCTCTGTAAGCATTCTTGCTACAACAACTAGAATCTAGGAAGGGAATTAAGTGCTTTTACTTTACTTTTTTTAACTAAGAATTTTTTGTATCCAAATATGAATAACATTAAATTTACCCTTTCACCTATTTTATTGTATTGTTGAAGAATTTTAAGTACATTCACATTACTGTGCAACCATTATCACCATCTACCTCCAGAAACTTTTCATTTTCTCTAATAGAAATGGTCTTTGTCCAACACCAATTCTCCATTGCTCCCACCTTCCAGACCCCAGCAACTACTTTCTTTTTATAAATTTACATATTTAATGTAAGTGGAATCATAAATCTCTTTGTCATTTATTTCTCTTAGCACACTATCGCCAAGGTTTGTTAATATTGGAGTTTGTGTGATAACTTCCTTCTCCTTCAAGGCCAGACAACATTTTATTGTATATCCCACATTGTGATGATGCATGTGGTCACGTGGACTTCTTCCACATTTTGGCTATTGTGAATAATGAATATAAAGGGAATATTGTACAATTTATGGTTGTTATTGAATATTATGAATATTAGTGTACCAATGTATGTTTAAGTGCCTGCTTTCAGTTTTGTGTTCACCTAGAAATACAGTTGCCAGAGCATATGTCAATTCTATTTATTTCATATTAATCAATTTTTAATCTTTTTTCAGGAATCGTTATACCATTTTACACAGTTTATGCATTGTTTTATACTTTCAAGATCAATACACACAGTTCAGATTTCTCCACATACTTGCCAACATTTTTCATTTTCGGTTTTTGGTAGTAGCCATTCAAGTGGATGTGAAATGATATGCCATTGCTATTTTGATTTGCTTTTCCCCTAGTGATAGATGTAGAGCATCTTTTCTTGTGTTGAGTGAACATTTTAATAGTTCCTTTGTAAAAATATGTATTTAAGTCCTTTGTCTACTTTAACAAGGTTGTTTTTGTTGTTAATTGTAGTTCTATATATATCCTAGATATTAATTACTATCAGATGTATTATTTGAAAATATTTTCTCCTACCCCTATGGGTTTTTTTTAATTCTGTTTATAATGTCCTCTAATATGTTTATAGCAGTCATAAACATTTTAATAACTAACATTGTACTATAATGTACCAGGTTCCCATAATTGAAGATTACCCATCATTAGTGGAGAAACTCTGGTGAAGGATGTGGTATTCAAATGTTGTATACATGAAACCTTATCATGAACAGTACTGTAAATCATGGAGCCTAAAATTTTGAAATAAAGAAGAAAAAGGCAGTAGACTTTCAAAAATAAGTCCAGTTCTATCGTTCATCATATGTTTGTTGCCTTTGTCTTTATTTATACCTCCCTATCATCCTTTTCTTCCAGTAACCATTGATTGGGCTGAAGCGATAGCACAGCGGGTAGGGCGTTTGCCTTGAACCCGACCGACCTGAGTTTGATTCTTTCGCCTGTATTTCCTCCGCCCCTCTCAGAGACCCCTGCGAGCTACTGAGAGTATCTTGCCCGCACGGCAAAGCCTGGCAAGCTACCCGTGACATATTCGATATGCCAAACACAGTAGCAATTGTCACAATGGTACTGGGCCCGCTTGAGCAAATCGATGAACAATGGGAGGACAGTGACAGTGACAACCATTAATTTATTTTTAAATTTTTAGAATTTTATTTTATGTTTACTCTGCTTTCATATGAAAGAAATAATTTGGTGTTTGTTTGATTTACTTTACAACCATAATACTCTTTAGGGCCATCCCCTATATAGCAAATTACAGGATTTCATCTCTTTTTTTGATTTTTGGGTCACACCCAGCAATGTTCAGGGCTTACTCCTGGCTCTGCACTCAGAAATTACTCCTGGCAGTGCTTGGGGGACCATATGGGATGCTGAGAATTGAACCCGGGTCAGCCGTGTGAAAGGCAAACGCCCTATCCACTGTGCTATTGCTGCAGCCCCAATTTCATCATTTTTAACCTGAACAGTATTCCACTGTATATACAAATACCAAATCATTTTTGTCCAATCATCAGATGATGGGGCAATAAACATGGAGATATATAAGGCTCTTCAAATTAGCCTTTTTGGGAAAATACGCAGAAGTGGAGTATCTGCAGTATATGGAATTGCGTCTGTTTTAAATATGAAACTAATTCTCATTGCCTCTTAGGCTGGCAGAAAGGATAGTGATCTTCTGTGCTCTATAACAAAAGAGGTAATTCATAAAATTAGAAAATATAGTGTTCACAAATGAGCTTTAATATAAGTAATATGCAACTTGGTACTAAAATTTCAGCTTGCCTTTTTTCTTTCACTGAGTGTGTTCTAGGGCAGTTAAGTGGCTGGAAGACAAAAAGTTATAAGATGACAACAGAACAAAATGCTTTGTGTATAGGATGAATTATAGTTCCCAAAGACCCTGAATTTTGAAGGGAGAAAAACAGACTGCATATCAGTCATCAAAGGAAATAAAAAATTCAGCTTCGTAGCCATATTTGCAATCCTACTTGCTGTTGCTGTAACCTAGCGATTGTATTACTATTAATGTTTTCTGCTCACCTTCTGGGACATACCTAAAAAGGGAATAGAAGACAATTTTCATATCTATAAGACTCTAACTTGAAGAAACTATTAGAAAAAGAGACCTAATATCTAAGATTTCTACCTTTTTCAGATAATGCTGTAGATCCAGATGTATCTGCCAGGACAGTCTTCATAGATGTTGAGGAGGTTAAGAATAAATTCTGTTTGACCTTTACTGATGATGGATGTGGGATGACACCTTATAAGCTACATCGAATGCTCAGGTAAAGATGTCTTTATTCTATTTCCTTTGTTTTAAGTTAATGAATTTTAAGACTTAATAGTTCTCTTTAAAGTTTTGCATTCCTTTTTAATTTGTTCAACACATTTTTATTGAATGTCTATTATGTGCAACAGTACTGGTCCAGAAACACATTGTTTTTTGTGCTCATATAACTTTTGGCCTAGCTGTAAATTCATTAAAAATTGAGCCTTTAATCACAACTGATAAGTATATTTGGAAAGTAGAGAATGTAGTGGGATAAGCCAAGCAGGGGGAACACAGTCTGATGCAGGAGGCAAAAAGCCTTTCTAAATCAAGTGATATTTAGGCTGAGATCGAGTAGAATTTAACTCGTAAATAATTTATAAAGGTAATGATGGATGAGTGTTTCCTCAAGTCATTCCTTCTCTCTTTTTCGCAGATGAAGTTGAGTACTGTCCATGTGGCTTCCCTTGCTAATGTGCAAAGCATGAGTAATAATAGAGGGGTGCTATAGAGGAGGGAAAGGGTTCTAAACTAGTAAAATGAAAAGCATTTATTTTGTTGCACTTTCCTTTGAAGATATTATAATCCTAAAATCCTTTGGGTAAGGAAATTCCTTTGATCCTTCAAAGAAAAATTAATTTGAGCATAACCAATTTTAAATTTGGTTGTTCTTTTTTCCACTCAACAATCTGTGGACCGTGTGTCTCAGACCCTCATAATGAGAAGAATATTTGAGGAAAGCCTCTTAGAAGTAAGACAAGAATGTGGCCAATATGTTGGTGAAAATTTGGAACTGACTCTATCTTTTAACTTACGGCATCACTTTTATCTCCTAACATTAACATACTAAGAAAAATAGAACTTCATTATTTTTTCTTTTAATTTTTTTATTTTTTCAAATTAAAGAACTGTGATTTATGAAGTTATAGATTGTTGAATTTTAGGCATACAATATCTCAACACCAATCCCACCACCAATATCAACTTCCCTCCACCATATCCCCATATTCCCTTCCCACCCCAACCCCTGCCCCATCCCAGCCTGTCAACATGACAGTTACATTGCAAAGTTTCAGTGGTTTCAGCTTAGATATCATGTTTTCAGAGTTGTTGAGTCTGCTGCGTGTTGGATATATGGCTGTACCCTTCATTCATATCACCAGTATAACTGAAGCACTGAAGCCTATTCACCTATTACTTCCCCTTCTCTTCATCTGCACTTGATTTTCTTTTCTACTCTATACTTCTCTAAACACTGGGGTCAAGGGTTATGTAGGCATTACTCTTTTACTCTAATACATTTCCTCATCCAGTAGTCTGCATTACACAGATAAGTGAGATCATCTCGTGTTTGTCTTTCTTTTGGCTTACTTCACTCACCATATCTTTCAGTTCCAACCACATTCAGCAAGTTGCATGGTTTTATCATTCTTTGTAGCTATTGTGTATATATACCACATCTTCACAATCCACTCATCTGCCATTGGACATATAGGTGATTCCATATTTAGCTATTGCAATTAATGATGTTGCATATATGTCTTTTTGCGAGAGTGCTTTTAGTCCTGGAGTAGATGCCCAACAGTGTAATTGCTGGATCATAGGGTAGTTCAATTCTAAGTTTACTGAGAACTCTCCATACTGCTTTCTGTAGGATTTTACCAAACAATATTCTCACCAGTAGAGGATAAAAGTTCTTTTATACCACATTCCCACCAACAGAGATTGTTTCTACTATTTTTTTGTGTGTGTTTTGGGTCACACCCGGCGATGCTCAGGGGTTACTCCTGGCTCATGCACTCAGGAATTGCTCCTGGCGGTGCTTGGGGGACCATATGGGATGCTGGGAATCGAACCTGTGTCGGCCATGTTGGCTGCGTGCAAGGCAAACGCCCTACCCGCTGTGCTATCACTCCAGCCCCTGTTTCTACTATTTTTGATATGCGCCACTTTCGCTCATGTGAGGTATCACAATGGTATCACAGTGGTCTTCTTGATCTGGATTTCTCTGTTGTTAAGTGATGCTAAGCAAAAATATAGAACTTTGGATGTGATGGAGACAAAGTGTTTATATACTTTATTTAAGTTGACGTGGTAATATATTTTTATATAATTTAATATTTATTGGAGTTTCCATTAACATAACTTCTCTCCAATTTTTGGGCTCTTCAGTTGGTGCTCAGAAGGCCTTGGGGGACTTTTCCTGTGATTTTTAGCTGTTCATTATTGTTGCCCAAGGATGTGGTGCCGTTGGAACCCCCAGTGCTACCCCAGAGGAATTCTGGATTGTGTATAGTAAATATACTGTTTTTTGGAGGGTTGGACCCACAACTAATGCTGCTCAGGATTTTTTGCTCACTCTGCACTCAACTATCAGTCCTGACTGTGTTCAGGGGACGATCGGAGATACTAGTGTTTGAACTCAGCTTCATGCAAGGCAACTTTCCTGTCCGCTGTACTAACTCTCTAGCCCCTGGATTTTATTCTTGCTTGTATCTTAAAGTTGAACAGATAGAATTTCCCATTTATTGAAGAGTATCATTTGTTTGTGATATCTTTGGATTTTATTACTAAGTATATTAATTTTCCTAATTTTAGTTCAGGAACATTACTTTTTGTCTTTGGAAAAAGTTACAGAGGTCATAATTCAAAATTATGATGCCTATAGAAATTCTTTTTACTTAAAACTTTTGCTTCATTCTGTCCACATTTCCTAGCTCTTAATGCTACTCTTATTATTTTCAGGCTAATAAAAGTTATATAACTGTAGCAACACTTTCTGCCATAAATAGAGATTCCAATGAAAATCAAATTAAAAAGGGAAAGCCTATCATTAAAGTCCTTTAAGGTCCATGATTAACTTCTGGGGATAGTATCTGAACCAGATAATCTCTGTCTTTAGTTCCCTTTTTCAGCAAGGTGAAAAACCACTTTTAAAGGTCAAGCAAGGATTAAACAGCCACAGAGCCATAGATTGAAGATTTTTGCTACCCTCTTCTTGGAAATCCATTTCCTAGGAAGTCTGTTCTAAAAGGAACAGAGAGTAGCAACGTGCCTAGCAGTTGTCTTTCATTCTTTTATTACACGTGTTACATCACCAGTACATCAAGGCAACAGCAGTACCTGCCATTGTATGTCCCTGGATTTACTAAGGTTATGTTGGTCAGAGGCCAGTCTGAATTTCCTTCTTTGAGCCTGGAGAGAAAATACAGTAGGGCGCTTGCCTTCTGTATGGCTACCTGGGTCTGATTCCTGGAATCCCATATAGTTCCTCCCAAGCCCCGCTAGGAGTGATCCCTCAGCACAGAGCCAGGAAGCCTGTGCACTGAGCATTTCTGGGTGTGACCCCAAAACAAAAATGTAAATTCCCTTCTCTGGATCATCAGTTAACGACATTTTAAGGAATTCTGGAGCAGTCTGCTGCATTTCTAGGTTGTAACAAATAATAGGTGTCCAGGCTCTCTTTGTGTATAAACAGTGTTGTCTCTTGCATGAATTGATAGAACAAGTCTCCTTGCCTAAAGCAGAATATCACTGTAGAAAATTATTAAGCTATACCAAGCTATGTTAGATTCATTCCTATAATTCTGTTATTGTGAAGGTCTTTATATTGAGTATAGCTCATCTCATTTTATTGGACTTCATTGTGCTTCACAGGATCTGTATAACTTTGAAAATGAAAGTTTTTTTGGCAAGTTGAGTAAGTCAGGTAACACCATTTTCCAACAGCATATGCTCACTTCATATCTCTATCACATTTGAGTAATCACACGATATTTCAAGCTTTAATATTATTATTAGTATTATTATGGTGGTCTATGAACTTTGTTCTGTGATGTTACTGTTGTTTCTTTCTACCAGTAAAAATGGTTTGACTCACTGATGATGGTTAGGTTTTAGTAATGAAGTGTTTTTATTTATTTTAGTTTAGTTTAGTTTTTTTGGGGGGGTCACAATTGGCTGTGCTCAATTCTTACTCCTGGCTCTGTACTCAGGGATCATTCCAGGCAGGGCTTAGAACATCATATCTGCTGTGGGGCATTAAACTCAGGCCGGCTCTTTGCAAGGCAAATGCCCTTCTTTCTCTGCCCCCCCAAATGAAGTGTTTTTAAGTTAAGGTGCATTGATTTTTTAGGCATAGTGCTATTGTACACTTAAGTAGACTACAGTATAACTTTTATGTATAATGGGAAATAAATTCACATGACTTGCTTTATTATAACATTTGCTTAATTATGGTGGTTTGGAATTGAGCCTGTAGTGTCTCCAAGTGTACCTATGTATTTGAGAGGTATCTTGAATACATTTTGCAGTTTGCTGTTAGAATGCCTAAAATTGGAATATAAATGGGATAAAAACATAGCTGAGGGGTCAGAGTGATAGAACAGCAGGTAGGGTGTTTGCTTTGCATGCAGCTGACCTGGGTTCTATCCTTGGCATTCCGTATGATCTCTGGAGCACTTTCCGAAGTTATTCCTGAGGCAGAACCAGGAGTAACCCCTGAGCATCATTGGATGCCCCCCCCAAATAAAGGATACATGGGAGGAATTAAGAGACACATAGCAAAAAAACAGGAGTATACAGGACCAGTAGCAAAAAATATCCAATATTTTCAATTTGTCTGTTATTACTAACTTTGTGGGGGGTGTGTGAGGGGAAGAAACCCATGGCAATGTTCAAGACCATGATGGTGCCAGAGAACTAACATGGTGCTACTACATCCAGCCCATGCACTCCAGCCCTTGGACCATTTCCCTGGTCCTCGTCTCATAATTCCTCTCCATTTCTATTCTGTCCATATCCAACATGGGATTTTTTTCTCTTTGGGTGGTTCCAGGGGTTGAATCCAGGGCCTTACGTATGCAAGGCAAGTGCTCCCATCACGGAGCCACATCCCAGCCCCTCCCAATTCTGCTATGGTTCTGTCCCTGGACTACTGCTTATCTTCTCAGACTTATACAGTTATTTGGTCACCTCAGACTAAGTCTGCTTATCTTCTAAGCCTTATATCTTCTCAGTTATTTGGTCACCTTAGACTAAGTCCAACAACAAGAACTTAAATGTGTACTGAGGGACAGAGACAGCAGAGAAGGCAGGAATGACTAGGGAATTAAGATAGCCACATTGTTTTTATGTTTTGATTCCTTTCTGATGACCATCTAGTTGAAATTTCTGTGGCATTAGAGAATATTACAGTCCAGGAAACCATACAGTTTCATTTTGTGCAGAAGATAGAATTATTATTTATGAAAAACCTTGAGTTTCAGTTGTAATGTTAGATCTGAAGTAGAGGTAGAGAATAATACACAAGTCTTAGAATGACTTCTAGAGATGCTTAGAATCAAAGTCCCTTGCTACTTTATTATTTATAATACACTGTGTACTTGGTATGTAGTAAATCCCATAACCACCCTGTCTTTTCTAGCCAGTTCTTCCACAAAAGGAGTATGAATGCCCATGTCTTACCAACTTCTATAATTTTTATTTCATACTAAGCCCCATAGGCTACTCCTGACTTGGTGCTTGAAGGTCACTCCCACCAGTGCTTGTACTTGAACCCTAGGAACTTGTAAATCCTGGGCTCCTTTTGAGCCATCTTCCAAGCCCTTAGAAATCGCTTTCTGGAGCACCAAATAAAGGGTGTTGGGAGGATCCTTCCAGGATGGGAGAAGCATGCTAAAAGTAGACTATAGACCAAACATGATTGCCACTCAACGCCTCTTTTGCAAACCACAACACCCAAAAGGAGAGAGAGAACAAAAGGGAACGCCCTGCCACAGAGGTAGGGTGGGGTGGGGGGAATGGGAGGTGGGAGAGATACTGGGACCTCTGGTGGTGGAAAATGGGCACTGGTGGAGGGATGGGTATTGAAACCCAAGCACAAAAATTTGTAAGTCTACAACTGTACCTCATGGTATTTCACAATAAAAATTTAAAAATAAAAAAAATTTTAAAAAGCCATAAAAAATAAATCGCCTTCTTTTATGTGGAAGAATTATACACAAAGCTTCTTTAAGTGTTTACTGTAGAAGAAAAGATTGTTGTTGTTACATAACCTTGACATTGGAAATTAAAAGGTCTTAACAAACCACGATTTGCTCAAGCGGGCCCAGTAACGTCTCCATTGGAGACTTTGTTGTTACTGTGTCTGGCATATCGAATACTCTCGGTAGCTTGCCGGGCTCTCCGAGAGGGGTGGAGGAATCGAACTCGGGTCGCTGGAGCGATAGCACAGCGGGTAGGGCGTTTGCCTTACAAGCGGTCAACATGGCCGACCCGAGTTCGATTCCTCCACCCCTCTCGGAGAGCCCGGCAAGCTACCGAGAGTATTCGATATGCCAGACACAGTAACAACAAAGTCTCCAATGGAGACGTTACTGGGCCCGCTCGAGCAACAAACCACAGCTTTTTGGAAACAAGCAAGAACCTCATCTCTTAAGTAAGAGCCAAGGCCAAGCTGCTCACGTGTTGTAGATAGAGCATCTGGATTTTTTTGAAAAGTATAACTTCTATTTACATGCAAGAGATGCCTTTCTTAGACTGTAAAACACAAGGATAAGAATCATGACTCTTTTGAACAGTTGTGTTTCCAGGGCGTAACACACTATATGGCACATGGTAGATTCTTAATGCATATTTATTGAATAAATGATGTGTTGTAAGATGTTGAATAGTGCAGTATTTCTCAGTTGTGTACCACATGGCCCACTGTGGTCCCCCAGGATATTCCAAGGGGATCACACATGAATATCACATAAACATGGGGTCACAATACAAAACTAGTGGCTGAGTAGTAGGATAGAAGTTAAGGTACATTGATTTTTTAGGCATAGCCAGTTATTGCTGGCTCTGCTCTCAACTGTCAGTCTTGACTGTGTTCAGGGGACAATAAATTAGGAAGAAAACAAGGTTTAAAGGTTACCACGATTGGAAAAAAGTTATCTAGTCCGTCTAGAAGGAAACTTTAAAATTAGTTGGTGTTAAAGAAAGGTATAATGAGGACAATAATAATTTCTTAGATTTCAGATCTTTGATTATTTTTGTTCTGTTATTTTGGTCAGCTTCTGAATGGAGAATTTGACTCACAGAGTAAATTGGTTTTTTAGGGACTACAGAGCTCGTTGAGGTGACTCAGTGAAAGGCCCTTAATAGACTAAGAAGAGAGACATACTGCAGCTGTTTGCTGATATTCAGAGGAGAACTACCTATTTTTATCCCTTGGCCATATTCCAATAAACTGTCCCAGCAGATAGGGCAGAGGATAAGAATTAGAAGGGTTATCCTTTGGGTGGAGAGTTGAAATTGTCTCAATACATTAATCAAGATGTATAAATCAAATTTCTAAACACTGATTGTCATATTTCTAAAGGGCGATATAACCAGATTAGGGAATGTCTGTTTTTGAACCTCTGACCAGTTTCACTCTCCAGTGTTTTGGTTATCTCTATAGGATATATTGTGATATAAAGACTCTTTCTCCCTTTACCTTCATTCTACTTCTATCCTTCAGAGCAGTTTTTATCTTGAAAAGAATGCTAATTGCCCATGACCTTCTTCAGGTTGCTCTGTTAGTAACAAGAGGCTACTTTTACGAAATGTGACTCTAATTCAATGAAAGTATTTGTTTATACATAAATATCAGAGCAAAATAAGTCTTATTAACCCATAGTAATATTCTGTGCTTTTAGTAGATTTTCTCAGAAAGCCCAAGAGGAAGAGAGAAAGAAAAGGCTCCTTACAAAGTGTTCTTTTGTAATTATTTCAAAGTTAAACATTGTCCTTCACCTAGCCCTGGGCACAGTTTTACCTTTCTGTTTTCTTTTTTTCTTCTTTGTTTACAGCTTTGGATTTACAGAGAAAGCAATAAAGAAGAGCCAATGTCCAATCGGGGTCTTTGGTAATGGTTTCAAATCAGGCTCCATGCGACTTGGAAAGGATGCTCTTGTTTTCACCAAGAATGGGGGTACTCTCTCTGTTGGACTCCTCTCTCAGACCTACTTGGAATGTGTCCAGGCCCAGGCAGTTGTTGTACCAATTGTTCCATTCAGCCAACAAAACAATATCCTTTCTGGAAATGGATAATATTGGCTTAAAATGAGCCTAATATGGTGATTTGGGGTTTTTTTTGGGTGCCCACATCTGATGGTGCTCAGGAATTAGACAGGATCACTCTTGGTGGGAATCAAGGATGCTGTGGGATGCCAGGGATTGAACCCAGGTAGACTGCTTGCAAGGCAAGTGCTCTACTTGCTCTACTATCTCATGAGTTTGATAGAAACCTTTCCCTTCAGTAAGTTATGTTGAGTGATCAAGTTTTCATTTTTCATATAGGTGTCTTAAGTGAAATAGAATGCCCTTTGATGAAATATATACATTTTAGCAGGAGAAAATAGATGTTTAACAGTATTTACACCTCCTCTCTACATAGGAGACAACCCAGGAAATTTGAATAACTTCTTGAAGTGGCCCAACAAAAGATATTTGGGGTTAAGGGAATGCTACTTTGGAGAGTTTGAAAGAGGAAAGGCACAACAATCAAAACTATGGTTGCTAATGCTGAGTAAAATCTTTAATTCTCCATTAAGAGTTTCTGGAAGTTTGTTCTTTCTAGTAGGGAGGAGAATAGGCCTTACAAATGAAGATTTCCCTTATAAATGTAAATGTATCTTACTGAAGGGCAACTTAGAGATTTTACAGCTTTTCTTATGTTTACTGTTTATGAATTTTTTTAAATAAGTGAATAAGGACAGGGACTCAGAAATGCTTTTCTCATTTTGAAATTTCCACTGTGTCATGATTTCATCTAAATTATAAATTATATAATTTATCTCTTCTCTGCATCGTTATCAAGGAAAAGTGCCCAGAGCTTGCTTGCTATCACTCTTGCTTCTCTCTTTTGGTTTTGGACCACACCCAGTGATCTTAGGGGTTATTCCCGGCTCTACACTCAGGAGTCACTCCTTGTGGTGCTTGGGGAAACATATGGAATGCCAGAGATAGAACCCAGGTTGGCCATGTGCAAAGGCAAATGCCCTATGTGCTGTGCTTTCTATCAGAACCCAAGCTTTTTCTATTTTTTCTTTTGTATGTACCTGAATTTATTACATGCTCCTAGAAAAATATTGGTTATCAGCTTATCTGAGAGCAGATGAACTCCTTTACCTGTACCTGAGAAAGCTCTGTTAGACACCAAGTTGTTTTGACCCTAAGTATTATGGCAGTATATTTTGAACTCGTTTTTTTCCAGAGTCTAAGTAAGACTCAGCCTTTGATATATTTCACAAACACAGTTCTGTCTTTGTTTATATTGTATATTTGAAATTACATCCTGAAGGAGTAACTGACCTTGATACTTGTCTGTACAACATTTCTCTATTCCCCTGTTTGTTTTTTTATGTAGCGGTAACATCCCATTCTTGCTTTCTCTCTAGTATTTTGTTAAATCTCTCTCGGAGAGCTCAGCAAGCTACCGAGAGTATCCCCCCTGCACTCCTGCACGGCAGCCTAGCAAGCTCCCAGTGGTGTATTTGATATGCCAAAAACAGTAACAATAAGTATCACAATGGAGATGTTACTGGTGCCCACTCTAGCAAATTGATGAACAACTGGAGGATGTTCACAGTACTACAGTGCTATTTTGTTAAATGTAAAACCTAAAAGGCAGATTGTCTTAATAGTATCTCTTACAATGTTAATTTTTCTTTAACTACATTTGCTTTTACAAAAAATGATTGTTACTGAAGATTCCTTGCCAAGCCTAGAAGCCATCCTGAATTACTCCATTTTCAACAGTGAAAATGAACTACTGTCTCAGTTTGATGCCATCCCAGGCAAAAAAGGAACTCGTGTTCTCATTTGGAACATCCGCAGGTATAGTATTCCAAGGGCTAAGGATTCTAGTAAGATAAGGTATGAAGCACATTTAAATTAATCTGTCTAGATATGTGGAGTAGATGAACGATAAGAATTTGCTCATCAAGTCATACCTTTTGTTAACTTTCTTAGAATTACAGCTGTTTCAGATAGTGGTTCTTGTTGGTAACTTGGTGAGGTAGAAAATGCCTGTCCATCCAGGGACTGTTTACACCAAACAATTTAAATGGTTCAATATTAATCTTTATATCCTCAAAAATCTTTAAAAACAGCTATTTTTATATGTATGGGCATTGTTTTGAGATGAGTAATTGATAGTTACTGTTTCCTTTTGACAGAATATAAACTACAAGAAAGAGAAATCAAAGTAGCAAAGCTCAAAGTAGCTGGATTAGAAGTATAAAATATCTCTAAGGAATATGAATTTGAATTATAATGTGATTGGATTGAGACTGTGTTTTCAGAGCTAATAAAAAAATCTCAGAATAATCTATAATCATGTCCTGTCAAATGGATATTTAACAGTGTTTCCTAAAAATCTTTAATATGAAATAGAGGTATGTCTGGTATGTTTAATATAACAATGTCAGGTATATTCATTCTGTGTTCTCCATAGGTCAAGAAGTTTCCATTATTTAGTTGGGTAAGACATAGAAAACCCACAAGAGAGAGATACTTTGAATTTAAAAGTGGCATCATGTCTTAATTTAGGTCTTTATGTGTCCTTATGGAACATAAGTAAAATAATTTATTTTATAAAGAACTGTTTCCTAAATTCTCTTCAGTGATTTAAATACATTAAACTGGCTTATTTATCCCTTCATACATAGATTTTAAGTGTGAGTAAATAAAAGATACAAGGGTGATATAAGTTTGAAAAAAGGATTGTTTAAATAGTGTTTACCAGGTTGCTTTATTACAGGACTTCTCCGAAGCTTAAATATGCCAGTGTGCATTGAATACTTGAGAGCACTGTAGTAATGCAATATATACTAATTTCAAAAACTGCTTCTCCAGAGCTCTTTTATTTGTCTGGCTAATAGTGAGAGGCAAGGTTATTAGGGAACCCCTCCACATTAGTAAAGTAACAATACTAAACATTATCCTGGAAAATACAGAATATGCTATTATCGTGATACTGCCTTTATACATGCTACATACAAGAGTGACTTTGACCCACTCCTGAAGACGGAGCTATAGTTTTCTACATGGAAAGTCTGAGCTCACAGAACCTGGAATGTGAGGGAGGTAACTAACACTTGAGGTTGAGGTGGGTCTGAGAGCTAAGAATTATTTCTCAATTTTATTTTATCACCCTCCGCCCCTCTCAGAGAGCCCGGCAAGCTACCGAGAGTATTCGATATGCCAGACACAATAACAACAAAGTCTCCAATGGAGACGTTACTGGGCCCGCTCGAGCAAATCGACGATCAACGGGAGGGCCTCGAGCATTTTATCACCCACCTTTTTTATTTCTTATTTAATAGTATCTTGGGAGACTAGTAGTTTATAGAAAAACATTTGGGAAAAAATTTCTAATATATTTTCGTACCACCCATAATTTCTTATAATTTTTCCAGGGACAAAAATGGGTCTTGATTTTTTTCTCTGGTAGTTGTTAATATAGCATACAGTGTTGGAATGGACCAGAGCAAAGTGGCCCCAAAGGATTATGGGAGCAATAAAGGTCCTTATGAACATAATATAAATACTATTATAGCCAATTGTTACTTAAATAGATGTTCTAGAATACAAGCTAGAATATTCTTTCTATAATAACCTTATTTTCCTTCTGAGAAATAAGGTTAAATCTGGAGAACGCTTGGGCATCTTATTAATCCTACATTAGTGACTAATTTAGTAAAACTAGATGTTGACACTTTTCCTTAGTTTTGGGGGATGAAAATAACATTGAGTGGCCTACCCAACTATTCCCAGAGAGATGGGTTTATCTTAAAAATCTGTTTTAATGATAGCTTCATTACATTTGGTCATCAGATCAGAAACACTATTGCATTTTTTTCTGTGCTTAATATGACTACCTCTATAAAACAGTATATTTGCTTAGACTGGAAATACTTTAAATATATTATGTCATTCTTTACACGTTGGTACTTGTCTTTTTTACTCAGAAATAAAGATGGAAAGTCTGAACTGGACTTTGGTACGGATCAGTATGACATTTTGGTGTCAGACTTTGACACAGAAGAAAAAGAAGGCAGCAGTGTTACCTCTGCATTGCCAGAAACAGAGTATTCATTAAGGGTGAGTAAGAGTGTTTTTTCTCAGCTATGAGAGGTAAGATTTTCTATAAGATGAAAATATTATAGAACAAGTTCTTACTTTATTTACATAAAAATAACCTTTTAGCCCTGTGCTAGGATGTCATTTTATTGTCTCCACTGAAACAGTTGACCTAATGTAGTCAACAGCACTTTAGTGTGGTAGCTGACATAGTTTAAAAAGATGTAGAAACTGGAGCCAATTCTTTGCCCAGAATAGATTTCAGTTGCTTGCAGTGTTTTATGGTGATGTCAGTAGCACTGGCAATACAATATAATAACTTTCCCTTCACGGTTCCACAGGCATTTTGCAGTATTCTATATATGAAACCACGAATGAAAATTTTTCTGCGTCAAAAGAAGGTGACCACCCAGATGATTGCCAAGAGCCTGGCCAGTGTTGGATATGATGTATATAAACCTACTTTTACAGTATCCTTATAAGTATATGAGGTTCACCTCTTCATAGATTACCAGGTTGGCACAGAAAAACCAAAATATTTTTAAATTAAATGTACTTTACAGGGGTCAGAGCAGGTACAGCAGGCAGGATACTTGCCTTGTATGTGGCCAACTTGGGTTCAATCCCCAGCATCCTATATGGTGCCACTTGCCTGGCATGAAGATGAACCTGTTTCATCCCCTGCACCACATATGTTCGCCCAAGCACTTTCTGCAGCTTCCTGAGTACTGATTTGGGAGTAGCTCTTGAACACTCCTGGGTATGGATCAAGTTCCCCTGTTCCAAAAAAAATCACCTGAAAATTATGAGAGTAATGTAGTGCTTGACTTTTTGAGATTTTTCTTTAGCAGGTTCTCAAATTATTTTCATATAAGACATACTTCCATTTTAAAAACCTCAACTGAATGTAAAGAGTTGCCAAGTTTGAGAATCTCATCTCTGCTATAAGGAAAAATCCATATTGATGGGTTTTTGCTGATTTTTATTAATATGTTATTACATTGAAATAATCAAAATGTGGACAACTTGTTCATCTTATGGATTTAGTGTGCTGTTTATAGTAACAAATGTAGACTTAAAGCTGACATAATTTAGGACAGTGGGAATTAAGGTTAATTTTCTATGGTAGTATTAATCTTCAAGTTTTACATGGATTTCCTGATACTTGTTGCAGCAACTAATAAATAATTACTTATTTTAGCTTGTATCCCCCATTACACTGGAAACACATTTCAAACATGTGAGAAAATCTTGAACCATGGAAGTTAGGTTCACTTTGTTGAATTTTGGAGCAAAACAAGTCTTTAAAGGCTGAGAATTTATAAGCTGTTTTAAATAATTTCTCTTCTAATTTATTGTCTTCTAAACAAAATTCTTGGTCCAGGAGACATGTTTACGGTCTATTTGCCTTATCAGAGGCTTTAATATAACTTGTTATGTCTTTGTTTCTCTGCCCCAATATTAGAAATAGTCATTCTCATTAAAAAATTGTATAGTTGTTAATCATTGGTTGGATTTGGGGGCAAAACAAATCTTTAAAGGCTGAGAACTAAGAAGCCATTTTAAAGAATTTTTCTTGTAATTTAATTTATTCTAAACATAGTAGTTGGTCCAGGAAACATGTTGACAGTCTTTTTGCTTCATCAATAACTTTAACTTATCTTTCTCTGGCCCAGTGTTAGAAGTTATGTTCCCCTTTGAAAAAATCTCTGTAGTTATTTCTCCTTATCAGATTGTTTTTCTCTTTGGGGGGAGGGGGCACTCCTGGCAGTGCTCAAGGCTTACTCCTGGCTCTGCACTCAAGAATCACTCCTGGTAGGCTCAGGGGACCATATGGTATGTTGGGGATTAAAAAGGGTCAGCCGTGCGCAAGTCAAGTTCCCTACCCACTGTGCTATCACTCCAGCCACTCTCCCCTTTATTTAATTCACATCTTGTTTGCCAGAAAAAATTAAAAGGTCTTACATATATTTATCACAACCAGAAATAGCGTTATTAGTGTTTATAGGTGAGTTTGTTCCAAAATCACTATAAACTAGGATCTTGTTGCTATATAGTTTTTTTAACTTAAAAATTTAGTTTGGAGGAATAAATTTTAGTTTAGAGTAAAAGCAGTCATTATCATTTCTCCTTACAGCAATTGTAGATTATGTATTATTTTAAGTGATTTATTTTGATTATTATGTCATAACTAATAAAGAACAAAATCAGTTTTCATGTTTGTTCTTTCCGTTTTGAAAAAACAAATAATGAGCATTAAGTTATAATCATGAAAATATATAGTACAGTAGTAATAAAATGGTGTATTTCCTGTAGAGATAACTTACCAAAATATTACAGGAAAATGAATTAATTAAACAATATACTTTTCTTCTGATAACTGAATACTTTACCATGAAATGCCCCAAATCAGTCCAGTATTTAGAATTTTTTTAAGTAAAGTAGTATTTTCTGGGGTGCTGGTGGTGTGTGCCGTATCTGGAGGTGCTGAGCTTACTTCAGGAATTATGCTCACAGGAACCATATGTAGTGCTGGAGATCGAATCAATAAATCAGTGACTACATGTAAGGTAAGCATCTTCCTCTTATACTATTTCTTTGGCCCCAAGTAAAATAGTTTTTATTTAGAGTATATGAGAGAGAGAGACACACACACATACATGAGAGAGAGAACATGGGTTTCTCCAGAGGGAACAGAGCTGAGAGTACTTATCCCAAATTGAAATGTGGGTGACTTCCAAGTTGGAGAATACTCCATAAAGTGAAAGAAAGAAATTACATATCTTAATGTTGAGCACAGACAATTCCAGCTCCTACGATAGCGAATATGCTTGGCCATAATATTTTTTTTATTTTATTGAATCACCATGAGATAGTTATAAGCTTTCATGTTTGGGTTACAGTCACACAATGATTAAACACCCATTCCTCAACCAGTGCACATTCTCAACCACCAGTATCCAGGGTATACACCCCCCCCCGTTTCCCACACTCCTCCTGCCTCCATGGCAGACATGATTCCCCATAATCTCTCTCTACTTTTGAGCATGGTGGTTTTCAGTACAGGCCCTGAGAGGTTATCATGTTTGGTCCTTTATCTTCTTTCTGCACACATTCCCCCATCCTGACCGATTCATCCAGCCATCTTTTTCTTAGTTATCCCTTCTCTATTCCAGCTGCCTTTTCTCCTTTGCTCACGAGATAGGCTTCTACCTGTGGAGCAATTGATCTGTCCCGTGTATCTACTATCCTTAGATGTCAGCCTCATGTAATGTTGTTTTATACTCCACAAATGAGGCCACAGTATTTAATGCCCAAAGTTGTGACTGTTTGAAAATTCTAAAAAAAAAAAAAAAAAAAAAAAAAAAAAAAAAACCCTTTGATTGAAACTGTAGTCAAGCCATCTTTATCCTGGACCTTTATAAACCTCTTAAGATGTCAAGTGACCTACATTAATCAATTTGTGTTTTATATTGGATATATGATTGACTTTAATTTGAAACCATAAATGTGAAAGGTTCCATTAAAATAGATTCATACTACTAGCACTGCAGTAAAACACTATTCTTCTAAAGATACAGAGTTGAAGTTCAAGTTAACAAATGGAAGTGCTGGGTTCAAGTAGCTGACAATGTGCAAAATTAGATTTGTAATTGACTTTCTAAAGCAATACCAACAATGACTAGAAATAGATTATAGTTATTTTACATCATCAATCAATAATTTTAAGTGAAGGACTTTTCTACAGTTCTCTGTTAATAAACTTGCCGCTTTCAATGTACATTTGGAGCTACCACGAGGAGAATAAATTTGATGTAGCGTTTTTTGCTGTCCTGTATCCTTGAATTTCTTTCAGTGTTTTTTTTTTAATTTTTAATCTGTTATGGCTTCTCATATGGTGAAGAGGTGACGCAGGGGCCATTCTCAGCAATACTCAGCTGCCACCCTGCTGGTGGTTCAGTGCTAGGACCCAAGGATACAGTGTTTCTTGGGCCCTGTGGTGCTTGAGAGGGCCAGAATCACCCTCACAGTACGAGGGCCTCCTGAATAGCATAGGAAACTATATGCCTTCAATTCAGGTAGGCCTCATGCCAGGCTTGTACTCTAGCCCCTGTAATATCTAACAGTCCTTGTATTTCAATGTCTTTTTCTTGTTCATTTTTTTTGCTCTTTGGGTCACACCTGGCAATGCACATGGGTTACTCCTGACTGCACTCAGGAATTACTCCTGGAGGTGCTCAGGGGACCATATGGGATGACGGGAATCGAACCCAGTTTGGCTGAGTTCCCTACCTGCTGAGCTATCTCCAGCGCCTTTGTTCATTTTTAAGGCACTGTGATTTATAATCTTGTTAATAATAGAGTTTCAGTCTTACAGTGTTCCAATTCAAAACCCACCATCTTGGTGTTCTGTTTTAAAGAAATCCACTCTAAAATATGTTTCTTCTGGTTATTGTTTTTAAGCACAAGGGTTGGTGCAGTGGTACATCAAGCAGGGTCTTACTTTACACAAGTCAATTCTGGTTCGATCCCGGGTACCTCATATGTTCCCCCAAGCCTTGCCAGGAGTGATCCCTAAGCACAAAGCCTGGAGTAAGGCCTGAGCATTGCTGGGTGTGGCCCCCAAACTAAATCAAAAACAAAACAAAAATATACTAGTTTCTTTCTTTTGTGGGTTCCTGTCAGAGCAAATCCTATACATACATTCCATATGTACCTCAACTTTTCTCAAACCCTTTCCATTGAACCAGCTACCTTCCTCTATTAGAATTCGGGCTAAATGAATTCACTTAATAGGCATGAGTAAAATTAACCACTAATAGAATTTCCCTTGAGGTCACTGAGGGACAAATTTACTGATGCTGATTTATTTATAGCTCAATTATCAAAGACCTTTTTGTCCTTTCTTTTACTAGTTTGAGGAACTACCCAGTATACTCCTGCCCAACAATTTGAAATTTTTAAAGCAAGCAACAGAAAGTATTTAGCATTCTGTATCCTAAAATGTTCATTTTACTTATATAGATATACCAGACATCTATCCCCAATAACATGTACAAGGCCCTTGCTCCACTTACTTTCCTTCTTCCTCTTTTACTTTCCCTCAGTTCCTTTCCTTCCCTGTCCTCCTTCCTGTACTCTAGGGTCAAGAGGACATAGGCATCCCCCGACTTTAGTACTTTCAGCCCCTTGTCATGATAGTCTACATATCACAGATAAGTGAGATTATCCCTGTGATTGTCCTCCTTCTTCTGACTTAATTCAATTAACATTATACTCCTCAGTTACATCCAATTTGCAGTGACTTGCATGGTCTTACTGTTCTTTGCAACTGCTTAGTATTCCATTGTGTATATATACAACACCCTCATAATGCACTTGTCTGTTTTAAACACCTAGGTTTTGGGTTTTTTTTGGCTTTTTTGAGGGGTCACACCTGGCGATGCTCAGGGTTACTCCTTGCTCTGCACTCAGGAATTAATCCTGGCGGTGTTTGGGGATGCCAGGGATCGAACCCAAATGCACTACCCACTGTACTAGCATTCTGGCCCACACCTATATTTTTAAATATAGTAATTAGTTATTTTATCTACCCAAGATTTTGAACTTCTTCCCATAAAATGTGTTATACAAGGAATATCCATTATTTCTTACCTCTAAAAAAGCTTTTGTTGTTAAGTACTTTTGCTTTCATTGTATTTCAAGTGGATAATGGAGTGAATAATGGGTCTTACCATATTGCTTATAACTAGGCAGATTTGTTTTGTATCATTTTCAACTTATGGGAGTTGTAGCAGAGAGACTTGGCAGCAGATTGAGCAACTAGCCAAGTTTAAGAAGAGTCTTGCTATTATCAGTGAATTATTATTTTGATATAGTGTCTCACATTACAGTTTTTCTATACACAAATTTGTAGTTACGTGTTTTAGAAACTGTTCATATATTTTATTTTTGCTTTTTATTTGGGGTGTGGGCCACACCCAGTGATGATCAGGGCTTACTTTTGGCTCTGTGCTCGGGGATTAGCCCTGGTGTGGCTCAGGGGATCATATATGGTTGCAAAACAGGTTCCCTAACTGTTGTACTGTTAATTTTGTTCTGTTCATATATTTCAAATATTTCTGAATATGTTTAGTTTCCATTTATGGACCATACCAGTGGTATATTGAGCTACTCTTGGCTAGGTGCTCAAGGGTCAGCCATGGCAATGCTCAGGGGACTGATTGTAAAGTGCAGGGAATTAAACCCCAGGGTCCTACATGAAAAACATAAATATTACATTGCTCTCCCCACTAATTTTAAAGACATAATTTTAAGAGCTAAATAGTAGACCTTGTGAATATACCAATTTTATTCAGTCATTTCCTTATTGTTATTTACATTAGTCATATTATCTTTGCAATATTTTTCTTGCAATATTTTTTTGCAATTGGTATGTTTCTGTATCATAAAATTTTATGGGTTTCCCTTTTTCTGTAGGATAAGTTATTAGAAGGATAATTACTTTGTTCTAAGTTAAAAATACTTTTAAAACTATTGCTACAAACTTTTAAAATATCCTCCAGAAAAGTTTCATCAATTTATTTTCAGAGGCATTTGACGATTTTCGCTGTGATAGAACACCACATATGTGTTAAAGCTTATGGTTTGCTCCTTAATAATTTTCTCAGAATAAGCAGGTGAAAATAACTTTTGGATTTTCTTGCAAAAGTAATAACCAGTTTGGAGTAATGATGTACCATAATAATCGACTCATAAAGTCCTTTGAGAAGGTGGGCTGCCAAGTGAAGGTGAGTGGTCAGTGTTTTGTTGTCATGGGATGCTAAAATAGAATGGAAAGGAATTAAAATCTTCATGGGGTATAGATTTCATTCATGACTTTTACCCCTTATTTTATGATGGTTGTTAAATCTGATCCTTAATTCTGTCTTGTAACAGTGAGCTTTCTTGTATTGAAAGTCTTTCTGCTTCTCACTCTTCAGTTAATCAATCCAGCAATTTTACTGAATGCACTTTCTAGGTATCTGTTAAAAAGAAAAGTAGAACATCAACAATTATGCCATGTCTATAAGTTTTTAGTGCTTAAGAGTAACTTTATATTGGGGGTGGGGTAGGGAGACTTGAAATATAGTGGATGTATAAAATTCGACGGCTGATGACCAGGATTTGGGTCCTGTGTTTTTAATTTACAAGCTGTGTAATGTTGGGTAAATTAATTTCTCTGAGGTTCAGTTTCCTTACCCATAAAATGGAAACAGCTATTTATTTGCTCTTCCTACTTCACAGCTTACATGACTGAGATAATTAAATGAGATAAATTAAGTAAAGGTAGTTTAATCTCATATCAACAATTTAAAGTAGTAATATTCATATGTATCTCATTCATTGTTGTTTTACAGATAACATTGTAAAAACACACAGAATAATAAATGGCTTTACATTACACAGTAGAGCAGGGGCTGGAGAGATAGTCCAGGGGTTAAAGTGTAAGTGAACCTAGTTCCATACCTGGCAGTGCTGTCCCCAGAGCACCTCTAGGATGATCCCTGAGCACAGAGTCGGGGGAAAGCCCTGAGCACCACCTGGTGTGGCCCCAAATGCAAAGGAAACACTTGAACAAACTAATATGAAACCAAGCTTAGCTAGTTTCTAGCCTATATTGTATAGTCTTGTTATATGTTATATATGATCTTTTGCAATTCATGTTTATGTACCAGTCTAATTACAGATTGCCTCACTTTCACTAAAGAATAAAAAATTTAAAAGATTTTTAAAAAATTTCCAGGTCTCTTGAAACAACTTGTAATCATTATAAGACTAATTCTCTGTAGTAGTTGTTTTGTGAAATACACATACAAAAATATTTTATAATGTTTGATGATTGCATATCATCTTACCTTTTACAGATGAAGTTTGGTTTTAGTTACCTAGGAAAGTAGTATTTAGCCTTGATTTATAATATTGTCATTTAATTATTCAAATTAAGTCTTACAGGAATCCTATAATATAAAACTGATAAAAGTGAAGGTAATATAGGTTTTAATCCCTAGGAAATGCAGAGATATATGGATCATCGAGTGCAAAATCTCTGCTGTAGAATTTGCTAGAGGTTCTAGTTCAATATAACATTTGCGATGTATTGAAGTACATTCTGAGTGTTTCATTACAAATATTGACCGCTTCTTACCCATGAATGTTATGTGATATTTCTATTATTGCTTGAAACAAAAGGAATTGCCTCCAGGCATTCAACAGTAATGTGAGTATTAAGATTAATATTTTTCTTTTAAGCCAACTCATGGAGAAGGTATGGGAGTAATTGGAGTTATTGAATGCAACTTTTTAAAACCTGCATACAACAAACAGGACTTTGAATATACCAGGGAATACCGGTGAGTTATTCTGAACCTGAACTATATCTGGTAGTTGAAGATGATTCTCTTCTCTGAAGTTTCCTTAAATAATTTCTAAAAACCAGTCAAAGCATATATTTTCCAAAATTAGATACTTTTAAAATTTAAGTTTTTATTAAAGTAACATTATTTTAAAAACATTATATAGCACTGGTGGAGGGAGGGGTACTCGATCATTGTATAACTAAACCCAAGCACAAAAAAATTGTAAGTCTACAACTGTACCTCATGGTGTTTCACTAATAAAAACTTAAAAAAACATTATATAGGTTTCAGTTAGAGAGAATTATAATTTAAATATATTTATACTACATTATGCTAGCCAACAGAAAGTCTAGTTTCCATCTAAAACTGTAATTTTTTTTCCTTTTTACCCACCTTATCCAGCCACCTCCTTCTATTTCCCTTCTGGTTACTATCATTTTGTTATTTTGGGGGAGTCTTCAGAAATAACTAATTCTCTTATTTTTTTATTTTCCTTAATATTAATGAGGTAACACAGTTTATAGTAGTCTTAATATTTATGTTATAGGCCAGGGATGAAGAATATCCATCCCACAGACCATATAAGGCCTTCAGAATCTGTTGGTCTGGCACTGGTATATTACCAGAGAGACATGTATTCTTGTCAGCTGTTTGCAACCCTGTCAGCTGTTTGAAGCCATCTGCCTGTATTATATGGCCTGCAAATGGTGTTCTGAAATATCCAAATGGCCCTTGGCCGAAAAAAAGATTCCCCACCCATGCTGTAAGCATACAATGCTGCTACACCACACCTACCACCATAGTGCCAATATAACTCCACCACCATCACTATATCCCTTCTCATCTGCCCTTCTTCCCCAACTCTTTTAGTCCTCCTTCCCCCTCTTGATAACCTCCATTTTCTTATTAGAATCTGAAAGTTTGTTTCCATTGGCCGTTTGTCTATAAATGAGATCATCTGAAACTTGTCATTTCCCCTGAGATTTATTCCACTTAACATGAGACTATCAGTTGTATTAATCATATAGCAAAAAGTTAGATTTTACCTTTCCTTGGAGTAGAACTGTATTCCAAAGTTTATATAATCCACATATTCTTTATTTACTCATTTGTGGGACACTTGGGTTGTTTCCAGATTTGGCTATTGCAAATATTGCAAAGAGTGTAGATATGCATACATCTTTTTGAGTTAGTGTTTTTATGTTCTTAGGATAAATTCAAAGGAGTGAAGTTTTATGTAATACGGTAGTTCTATTTTTAAATTTTTGAGAAAGGTTCAGACATTTTCCATAGATACTGAATTAGTTTACAGTCCCACCAAGAGTGGATGAAGGTCCTTTTTCACTATATTTCCACAAGTCCTGATTGTTCAATATGCTTCCTTGAATATCCTGTTCTCATTCTTGTGAATTTTTTTATTTGCATCTCCCTGATTTTTATATACTTTTCATTTTAACCTCCCTGATAATCAGTGACATTAGCTAGGCACTTTTTTGTTGTGTATGTTGGCCATCTGTATGTCTTCCTTGAAGAAATATGTTATACACATATCCTACTTTTTTAATGGGTGGGTTGTCATTGTTGAGTTTGTTGACTGCTTTATATATCTTGGATATAATTTTTTGTAAGATGCATGATGTATGAATATGTTTTTCAACACAGTGGGGTGCTTTTTCACTGCAATGAAATATTTTAGTTCACAGTGAAGATTTTTTTTGATGTAATTCCGTTTGTTTTGCTTTCTCCTTTTCCTGACACTGAGGTCAAATAATTGAAGAGACCTTTGGAGAGTTCTATGTTTTCCTTGTTTCATTTTATGGATTCAAGATCTTTAATTCACTTTGAGTTAATTTGTGTATGCAGTGAGGAAGTGATCTAATTTGAATACTTTGAATATGGCAACCATAATTCCCATCAGCATTTGTTCAAGAGCCTTCTTTCCTCTAAGCTGTGTTGTTCGCTCCTTTGTCATACATGAACTGTCTCTATATCTAAGGGCTTGCTTCTGGGATCTCAGTTCTATATTTCTGTGAGTCTTTTATTATAGTACCATACTTTTTTCATTACTACAACTTCACAGTATAGTTTAAAGTCAGGGAATTTAAAGCTTCTCATATTTTTTTCTCAAGATTGCCTTAGCTATCTATAAAGTTTTATGGTTTCATAAATTTAAATAGCATTTTATGTATGTCCTTTAAAATGTCATCGGCATTTTGATAGGAGTTGCATTGAATATGTGTAATGCTTTTTTAGCTGAATACCATTTTAACAATGAAATATTAAAATCCAAGGAACATGAACTATTTTTCCATGTCCTTGTGTTTCATAGTGACCATATTCATTTCATAATAACCATTTTCAGTTATTTCCTTTCATCTTCTTTATTGAGTAGATTCCTAAGTACTTACTTTTTTTGACATTGTTATAAATGGAGTTGCTTCTTTGATTTCTTTGTCTTATATATCATTGCTTCTTTGATTTCTTTGTCTTATATATATCATTGTATACATCTTATATAAAATACAAGATTTTGTGTATTGATTCTGTAGTTTGATACTTTACTATGTATGTTGCTTTTATAATTTTGGCAGAGTTTTCTGTATAATATCATGTCTTCTACACGTAGTTCAGCTTCTTCATTTCCAATCTGAATCATTTAAATTTATTCTTCATGCCTAATGATTATAGCTAGGACTTCCAGTACTGTGTTTAATAATAGTGGTGATAGTGGACTTTCTTGCCTTGTGCTTAATCGTAGAAGTAAGACTTGTTTTTTTTTGCCACTGAGTGGTATTATAAATGTCTTTATTAAAGTATATTCCATCTATCCCCATTTAGTTGAGATGTGTGTGTTGAATCTTATCAATTTCTTTCTCTGCAGTAATTTATGATTTTTATAGTTCCTTTTGTTGATGTAATGTTTTATGTTTACTGATTTGCATGTACTGAACACATGCTGCATTCCTGGAATACATCCTACTTTATCTTGGTATATCATCTTTTAATGTATTATTGAATTTAGTTTGCTAAATCGCTGGAGCGATAGCACAGCGGGTAGGGCATTTGCCTTGCACGCAGCCAACATGGCCGACCCGAGTTCAATTCCTCCGCCCCTCTCAGAGAGCCCGGCAAGCTACCGAGAGTATTCGATATGCCAGACACAGTAACAACAAAGTCTCCAATGGAGACGTTACTCGGCCCGCTCTAGCAAATTGATGATCAATGGGAGGGCCTTTACCTTTACCTTTGGGCTGGAGCAATAGCACAGCAGTAGGGCGTTCGCCTTACAAGTGGCCAACATGGCCGACCCGAGTTCGATTCCTCCGCCCCTCTCTGAGAGCCCGGCAAGCTACCGAGAGTATTCGATATGCCAGACACAGTAACAACAAAGTCTCCAATGGAGATGTTACTGGGCCCGCTCGAGCTCGAGCAATGATTTACCTTTCAAATGTAAATGATAATACCACCAGATGGAATATTCTTGTTGAAGTGCTCATTTTGTTGAGGTTTTTTTTTTTTTTACTATTCTCTCTTTTCTGACTAGTAAAAATCTCATCTGCAGATCTGCTTTGTGAATCTTATGGGAGTTTCTTTGTATTTAAATTACTTTTTTGGCCTTGTAACTTTCAATATTCTGTTTCTGTCTTTGGCTTTTGTCATTGTGAGTACAATGGGTCTGGAGCTATTTGGGTCTATTTTTGCTAGGTCCCTTTGACATCTTGGCTCTGGAAGCATGCACTCCTCTACTCTGGGAACTTTTTATCAGATATTTTTGGTTACTCTTCATCAGATTTGTCTTCCTGTTTCATAAGGTCTCCAACGATTGTTGCATTGTTACTCTTGGACTCATCCAAGTTATCTGATATGCTGTATTTTTTGTCAGACTTTTTTTCCCATCTCCTTTATATCTAAAGGCTTCTTAAATCTTTTCTTATAACTTACCAATCTTTTTTCTCATATGCTGTTATTCTGAGGATAACCTACTCAGATCTTCTATTGAGTTTCTTATGTTACAGTCATACTCTTCATTCCTGTCGCTTCTTTTTTCCCCAATTTTGGTTCACACCCAGTGAAGCTCAGGGGTTACTTTCTCTATACTAAGGAAACACTCCAGATTATATTCAGGGGACCATAAGGAATGCACAGGATCAAACCCAGGTTGGCTGCATGGAAGGCAAATGCCTTACCTTCTGTACTATTTCTCTAGCCCCTTCTGTCACTTCTGATCATAGTTTTACTTCACTTTCATTCTTGTGCTTTGCTAACTGTACCATCGTTTCTTTAAAATGTTTAAAAATTTAATTAAAGGACTGTGATTTACAAAGTTACTGATACTTGAGTCTTGGATATACAATATTCTAACCCTAATTGCAGTCCATGTCCCTTCACCTGTGTTCCCATGCTTCCTACTGCTCCCCCACCCCACTGCCAGCAACCTCATCAGGCACATTTCTAAGTTTGGTGGTTGTAGGTAGGATCTCATGTATCCCACATCACCAATATAACCAAGACCTCTAACTCTTTTTCCCACATTACTTCTTCCCTTTTTATCTTCTTCCTAGATTTTTCCTTCTCTGTCATTTTCCTCCCTATACTCTGGGTTCAGTGGTGATCTAGGCATCCCGATTTTATTATGTAATCTTTCCTCATCCAGTTATTCCATATACCACAGAAAAATGAGTACATTCCATGTTTGTCCTTATTCTGGATTTCTTCACCAACCATATTTTCCACTTCCAACCTGGTTGGAGCAAATTGCATGCTTTAGATGAATTATGAAGGTGTGCTATCATTCCTTGATGCTCATTAAACATCCTCGGCATGGTGTCACTAAAGTTATTTTCTTAGAGTTTATAGATCTGACTGTTATTGGTAGAGTCTTTCAAGCTATTATTTTCACTCAATAAACTTGGTGGACTTATATGTGTGTTTGCTCTGCTTTTGCTTTGCTGGGGTTGAATTTTTTTTGAGTCTGCAATTAGGCTGGATGTGAATCTTTTCCTTCTTTGCCAGTATTCACCAGTGACAGGAGTTACAAGTGTGTGCAGTGTGAGGTGTGATGCGTAGAGCTTATATGGCTGTATGGTTTAGAGTATATGCAACCGTGTTATGGGCATGGGGTGTGTGTGTAGGTCGACAAGATTAAGTGAGAAAATAGGGTCTGAGATATGGATGTGGGCCTATTGAGATGGCAGAAATCAGATGTGGAGGCCACCAGGACCCACCTGAGAGGAAGGGGAATCCACCTTTCATCCCAAGAAGGCACTTGGGGATGTCTGCTGGTGGTTAACCTCTAGTGGAAGGTTGAATGAACAAGTAGAGGCTCTGAGTTTTAGAGGTTGGCTTCTATAGGTTCTTTCATTTAGTGACACAAAGTTGATAATAATAGTTTATGTTCTTTAGTATTTTTGTGGTATCAGTTGTATAAGCAAAGTGGGTAAGGCATTTGCCTTGCACATGGGTGACTTGAGTTTTATCACTGGAATGATATATAGTCTGTGAGCCTGCCAGGGGTGATCGCTCAGTGCAGAGCCAGGAGTAAGCCCTGATCACTGTCAGGTGTGGCCCCCAAATAGAAATCAAACAAAAAATATTGTGAGATTATATTTATTATTTGAAACTTGTTTCCTGATGTAAGATTGTATTGCTGTGAACTCTCCTTTAAGTGCAGCTTCTGCTATGTCCCCTATATTCTGATAGTGCATTTTTTCATTCTCCATTCTCTCTTGCTTCCAACAATCACTTGATTCCTTTGATTTGCTCTTTGATTCAATGATTGTTCAATACTGTGTCATTTAGTCTCCAAATATTTGTATTTTCTCCAAATTTCTATGCTTTGTTTCCTACCTTCATAGCATTGTAGTCTGAAAAGATGCTTCATACAATTTCTATTTCCTTGATTTCATGAATACTTCTTTTGTCTACCTTCATGCGGTCTACCTGGACACTCTCCCATATGTACTGGGGAAGAATGTGTACGTAACCTTTTGGGGGTTAGAGAACCCTCTAAATATTGTTTAAACCCAGCTCTTCCTGTTCATCTTTTAAGTCTTTTGTTTCCTTCAAGATGGGTTGGAGGTTGTCTGGTTGATCTACCCAGTGGTGAGAGGAGAGTATTAAAATATACTGCTTTTGTTGTGCTGCTGAAGATGGTCTTTATTCCAGCCTACTAGTAGCTGCTTTCTATATTTGAAACTTCTTTATTTGGTATATGTATCTTAGTGCACAAAACTTTTCTATATGGATTGATACCCGGATATTATATAATGTCTCTACCTCTCTCTTACTGCCATTTTCAGTTTGAAGTTTATTTTGCTTTGATATAAGATGAAAATCTGCCTTTTATTTTATTTTTTTCTTTTTGGGTCATACCTGGCGATGCTCAAGGATTACTCCTGGCTCATGTACTCAGGAATACTCCTGGCGGTGCTGGGGGACCATATGGGAGGCTGGGAATTGAACCCGGATCAGCCGCACGCAAGGCAAATGCCCTACCCGCTGAGCTATTACTCCAGCCCCACAATCTGCCTTTTTAGACTGTTTGCCTGTGGAATTGTTTTGCAGAATATTTACTTCTAATCTATGTTGATTATGAAATTTCAGGTGTGTGTTTGTAAGCAGCAGGATGTTGATATTTCCTCATCTGACCATTCTTTGATTTTAATTGGTGATTTCAGGCCATTTCTGTTTACTGAAATTACTGAAGTAGACATTTGTTACCATTTTTCTATATGGAATTTGGGTATTTGTGAAGTTTATCTTTGTTTATTTGACCTTCCTTTACTTTTTCCCCCTTGTACTTGAATGCTTGCCTCTTATGTTCCAGTGGCCACTTCTTGTATTATTTGTCTTGAGATTTCCATAAAGTTCAACTCTGGAGTTGTAAGCTTATATAACCTCTATTATATTTAAAGCAAGTCAACATTGAGTTCATTATAAGAGATCTTGTTATTTCTCACATTTTATGTTGCTTGTATCTTATTATTTCCAAGTACTACTACTTATTTTAGAGAAGATTAGTATTTAGCATTTAGTGGCCATGCATTTCTTTAATAATAATTTATTTGAAAAACTTTGTGTCGTTTTTTCTAATTTGATGGATGACCTAGCTGGATTATTTTTATTTGGACATCCTTTTTTATTAAACATATTGACAGTATCATACCATTACTTTCTGGCTTGTTGGTTTTATTTTAAAAATCTGCTGTGGGTCTTATTGGAGTTCCCTTTTATGTGAGCCTTTATTATTGCTGCTTCAAGACTTCCTTTTTAAACATTTTTTGAGTGTTTTGGTGGGCAACACCGTATTCCTGGCTCTTTAACTTCTAGTGTTCAGGGGTACTGTATGGGATGCTGGGGACTGAATTCCAGTCAACTGCATGCAGGGGAAAAGCCCTACCTGCTCTATTATTGCTCCATCCCATGCTTTCAGACTTGTATGTCTATCTTTGGCATTGCTGTTTTAATTATAATGTGTGCTGGTGTTTGTTCTTCTCTTTGGCTCTCATTCGTTTGTAACTTTTAGAACCTCCTAAATGTGTATGTATGACTTCTTCCTTAGATTGGTGGAATTCTTGGCTGTAATTTGTTCAACCAATAATTTTTAAATAAAATTTATTGTTACAAAAGATGAGAAATTTATAAAACTTCCATATATTACAGTCATTTTCCCTTTATTAAACATCTTACTATTGTAATAGAAATTTTTATAATTGACTAATATCTGTGTATTCTTTGAAACTAGTTATTCATAATTAAGTTTTTACTTAATATTTTTGTTTTGCTCCAGAATTCTATGTAGAGTAGATTACATTTGTTACCAAACCTGTTTCCTTAGCTCCTTTTTTTAATTAATTTTTATTAGTGAAACACCATGAGGTACAGTTGTAGACTTACAAATTTTTGTGCTTGGGTTTCGATTATACAATGATCAAATACCCATCCCTTCACCGGTGCCCATTTTCCACCACCATGGATCCCAGTATCCCTCCCACCCCCATCCCCCCATCCCACCCTGCCTGTGTGGCAGGGCATTCCCTTTTGTTCTCTCTCTCCTTTTGGGTGTTATGGTCTGCAAAAGTGGCATTGCGTGGCAATCATTTTCGGTCCATAGTCTACTTTCAACATGCATCTCCCACCCTAGGAGGATCCTCCAAACACCCTTTATTTGGTGCTCCCTTCTCTATCTGAGCTGCCCTTTCCCCTAGAATGCCTGGCTGGCCTCTATGCCATGGAGTAATCATCCTGGTACTGATCTTGACTATTCTTGGGTATTAATCTCCTATTTTGTTACTTTATGTCCCCCAGATGAATGCAATCTTTTTATGTCTATCCCTCTCTTTCTGACTCATTTCGCTTTCTTAGCTCCTTTTGACTGTAACTCAATCAATAAATGTTATCCTTTTTCTTCCCTTTCCCTTCTGAACATTTGTGATATGGATGTCATCCCATAGATCTAAGATTTTGTTAAAATTTTTCTGGTCTGTTCTTTCAATGGTTTCATCTACCTTATTCCAAAAACACTGGTATATTCCTCATATATGTTACTTTGCTGTTGAGCCCCTTGTGTCATTTTTTGTTCAAAACTGTGTCATTTAGCTCAGTGATTTATGATTAAAATTTTCTCATGTGCACTTTCTTAGTTTCTCTGTCCTTGTTGTGGTTTTCTGTTTCCTCAATTCAGTAAACATCTTTGGTATTGTGGCTTGGAAGTCTTCATCAGGGAGCTTGGGGTCCTTCCCCAATTTTTGTCTTCATCTATAAATCCAGGTGAATCTCTGTTGTTTGGTGCAACAGGAGAAGCAGGGAGAGGGTCTGATTTTGTGTGGGCCTGGACATCAATCTGGGGTTTTCACTTGCTAACTCTAGTCAGGGACTGTGGCTCTGAGTTGGTGTCATTTTGGCCTGTTGCTGGGAATTTGCAGTTAGAAGCTTACTGGCAGACCTGGACTGTGTCCCAACATTTGCAGTTGTTGGTGCCTGAGAGTGGCTATGGTGTCAGTATCCAATAGGCTTGAGCAGCAAATGGGGACTTGTAGTCACAAATACCAAATAGCAACTGTAGCACCAAGCTAACTTACATAGCTACCGGGGTATTTGCATTTGTCAGGGTCTGGAAACAACTATATGCCAGGCTCAAGAAGACCTTGAGCCTAGAAATATACTTGCCAATGTCTTACAGTCCAATAGCATAGCATTTGGCAAGGCCTCTGGAAACAAATTTGACTAGGCCTGTACTGCAGCTGAATGATCAGATGCTCAGAAACGGGCTGTATATGGGCACAACTGACAGTGGGAGGAATTGCCAGTTTAGATTTTCATTTGAGCTATCTGCTGTCAGCCAGGTGGGTGTTGGGAGGATCTGGCTTTGGTAGCCTGGAGTGAGTGATTGTCACTAAACCCTCTGTTATTGGCATCTAGCTTAGAGATGGTGGAATTTGCCATAAGGTTGGCTCTCACTCAAAGAGAAATCAAGTGATGGCTTTTTTAAAATCAAATTGAAAGGTATCACTCAGGCCCCTCAATAGTTTTCCCAATATAGCTTTTGCCTCCCTATTAGGTTTTGTAGAATTGTAAATTTAGGCTACCTATTTTTTTTTGTTTTGACTCCTCTTTTTCCTAGAGCAGAATTCTACAATTTAGAAGCCCTTCCTGGACTGTTGGTCAGTGCTTTGCCCTGCCCTCTTCCTTGGTGGCATTGAAGTCTTTAGCTTTTAATTATGGCTGTTCTATGTTCTGTAGATCTGGATTGATAGCTGGATTTTCCAGTGAACTTTTTCAGTAGAGCCTCACACAGAAGTTTTTATTTAATTTTGGGAGTAAATACTACTGTGATGACAGGAGAATCCTGTTGTTTCCTTCTTGTTTAGGCTACTTGGTCCCACCTCTTTGCCATTTTATTCTTATTAAGAGTTTTGTTTTTTTTATTTCCTTATATTCTACACATTAATGAAACGATATAATACTTAAGGCTTACCGATACATTTTTGGAGCTTGGTTGAGATAAACTTTACTTTTAGAAATAATGGACAGAGCACTGGAGTTACATACTATAATATTTATGAAACAAAAGCCTTGAAATTGTACTTAATGTAAATAGGCAAGTGGATTTGAACTAATTATTTTGGATGATAAGCAGAAGATTGACGTTTACACTGTAGCACTGTAGGACTGTCCTCCCATTGTTCATCGATTTGCTTGAGCGGGCATGAGTAACGTCTCACAAAAAATTGTGAGACTTATTGTTACTGTTTTTGGCATGTTGAATACGTCACAGTGAGCTTTCCTGGCTTTGCTTTGCAGGTGAGATACTCTCGGTAGCTTGCCAAGCTCTCTGCGAGGGGCAGAGGAATCGAACCCGGGTCGGCCATGTGGGCCGCGTGCAAGGCAAATGCCTTACCCACTGTGCTATTGCTCCAGACATTTACACTAAATGATATTTTTGAAGCCTGTGGAAAAATCGAGAAGTATGTATTAGAGAAACAGAAAAACATAGTTTTTAAGTAAGAATCTGGACCATAATGGGAATTTTTAATTTATTTATTTTATTAGTGAAACACCATGAGGTACAGTTGTAGACTTACTAACCTTTGTGCTTGGGTTTCAGTTATACAATGATCGAGTACCCATCCCTCCACCAGTGCCCATTCTCTACCACCAGTGATTCTAGTAGCCCTACCCCCCAACCCCATTCCCCCCTATCCCACCCCACCTCTGTGGTAGGGCATTCCCTTTTGCTCTCTCTTTCCTTTAGGGTGTTGTGGTTTACAATAGAGGTATTGAGTGGCCATCCTGTTTGGTCTATATTCTACTTTCAGCACACATCCTGAGCGAATCCTCCAAATACCCTTTACTTGGTATTCCTTTCTCTGTCTGAGCTGCCTTTTCCCGCATCATGTGCTGCCAGCTTCCAAGTCGTGGAACAGACCTCCTGGTACTTATCCACAATGTGAATTTTTGACTAGGACTTTGACCTTTAGAATGGAAGTTTAGAAATGGTAACAATTTGATAAATTTCTCAAATCTGTCATACTCTTTCTCTTATTT